>NC_081291.1:56077500-58577500 GCF_030435805.1 Mustela lutreola | reverse complement strand
TTCCAACTGTTTAACCATTTTTAAGTTTACAGTCCAGTGACATCCATCTCCAGAACTCTTGATCTTAAAAAACTGAAACTTTAGGGGCACCTGGGTGGCTCAGTCGGTTAAGTGTCAGCCTTTGGCTCAGGTCACGATCCCTGGGGTCCTGGGATCGAGCCCCGCATTGGGCTCCTTGCTCCACAGGGAGCCTGCTTCTCCTGCTTCCCCTGCTTGTGCGTATGTGTGCACTCTCTCTGTTAAATAAGTTAAAATCTTAAAAAACAAAACAAAACAAAACAAACAAACCCAAACTGAAACTCTGTAGTCATTGAACAGTGACTTTCCCTTCCACCTCCCAGCTGCATTCATCCCTTTGTATAGCTGAGTAGTACTCCAGTATGTGTGTATACTGTTTTTTAACCTGCTCATCTTCTGAAGGACATTTGGATGGTTTCCACTTCTTGGTGATTATGCCCAATCCTGCCGTGAGCATTTGTGTACAAATCTTTGTGTGGACATATGTTTTTATTCCTTGGCATATACCTAGGAATGGAATTACTGGGTCACAGGGTAGCTGCTTCTACTTTTCTACATATATTGTATACTCTGTTTGGATGTGAGGGCAGATACAGACGTGCCTGTCTTCAGGGAACTCAATGGTCCGGAGGACCAGGGAGGAGCAGGAGGCAGTGCCAACAGCCAGTTAAGACGGAGAGTCATAAGGGCTTCATAAAGAGGAGCTTAGGATATGAGTGCCTCTGCCTGGGACAGGCAGGAAGGGCATCCCTCAGGAGGGGACCCTGGGCAGGGCCTGGAAGGATGACCTAGAGGTTTCCAGGCAGAGGACAAGAGAGGGCAGAGCAGACCCAGGGTGCAGCCTGAGCAGTCGGAGGTGTGAGAGCAGATCTGGCTCAAGAAGCGGGCGGTCAGTCAGTGGGAGAAGTGGGAGGAGGTAAGGCCAGGGCGTAGGGGTCATGGGCAAGTTAGGAGGAGGGGCTGTCTTGTCAGAGCTTTGAAGGATGGCTGAGATTTTCCCAGTGGGAATAGGAGAGGCTTTCCTGCTGGAGGACTCAGAGTGAACAGGGACATAGGGGCAAAGGAAGGGCTAGAGTGTGGAGCTCACAGGAGGCAGCAGGGTATGAGGCTGAGCTGCAGAGACCCTGGGGCCCCAGAGCTCAGGAGCTTGGAGAGCCTGTAGTTGGAGGCAGGTGGATGGTTTTTAAGCTGGGAGATCCTGCCAGCTTTTGAAGAGTCGGAAGAGAGGGCTTGTGCCAAGTGGTCTGGGGCCATGCATCCCTCTCCTTATTCTGACCGAGGGTTACAGAGCCAGCTGAAGAGGGAGGGAGAGCGACCACAGACAGAATGGACACTGTTAGGAGGGACAGTGTGGCTCTGGGGGTGCAGACATGGCAGTGCAAAGTGGGGGCTGAGGCATGTCTGCCTCTCACAGGGAGAGGGGGGGAATGGACACTTTGGGAACCTCTGCTGTCTTGCTGGCCACAGTTCCAGGCCCTTTATTATCTCACTCCACCCTGCCAGCCAGGGGTAGGAGTTTCCCTCTCCATTGTGCAGCCCACACAGGAGAGAGTCCAGAGGTCAGTAACTGGCTCAGCGGGGGTCTAATCCAATTTGATTTCAGAAAATCTGGATTGCTGGGAAGCTGCTCTCAGACCTTAGCTCATGCCTTCTTTGGTAGGAACTATGGCTCCTGAGGAGCGGTTTATATACAAGTCAATTTGTCAAAAATAGAGACTTCAGCTTCCATTCTCGCCTGGATTATTTGAGTTTTGTTTTTTTGTTAATTGGGTCTTTTTTTCCTTGTGCTGTGAGATTAGGCTCCTGCTGCTTTGAAGTGGCCTTGGCTGGGTGGGGAGGGAGTGGGAAGGACTTAGTTAATGTGGTGATCCTCTCTTGGCAGGAGAAGAAACAAGTTTTGCTGTTAAGAGAGAAGTTGACTTTCCCCCTTTCCCTATCTCCTGTGTTGTGATGATGCCTCTCTTGTCTTGGGGCCTTCAGGAAGACTAAAATAATTTCCTTTGTCTCTAACCTATTTCCTGAGGATATTTATTTGGTGGCATACACAGGTGTTACCTAAAGATAAACCTGACTTTTTTCTTTTAAAATTAGTGCTTGGAATTCCTAGCATTGACCTGCGTGGCCTCAGGAACCTGCCCTAGCTGGCCTCCCAGCTTCATCCTTTATTGTAGATTTATTTGGGTTGCTTAAAGCTCAGGGAGGGTCAGTGGCTTGTCCTTGGTCATCTGACACAGGGACTAGAGCTCTGCCTTCCCAGTTCCATTGCAGTATGGCACTTAAAAAAATAGCTCTGCTTGTGGTCATTTCTAGGTGATTTTCAGGGCCTTATGCCATAAGCACCAAAGACGCTTGCGTGTGTGCACACGCGTGTTTGCTCAGTGTTCCTTAGTCTCTGAAATGATGATGACCCAGGGCATGTTCAGAGATATTCCTCAGAACTTATGCTCTAGAGAAAAAAAGACTACAGAAGAAGACCTCTATTTCTTGAGCATTTGCACAGACAAGTAGGTAGAAAGACCAGGAAGGGAAGCTGGTGTTCACCAGCACAGACCTTGTTCCCATCAGCCATCAGCGTGGCTAGGAGAGGCCTGATGGACACTTTGACTGCGAGGGCCAGTTTTTCAGAAATCTCTGCAGGGCATTGCTCAGCACTGTCCAACAGAGGGGATGTGATGATGGGAACATTCAGCTTGGTGGCTGTGGGCACGTGAGGCCAATGAGTACTTGCGCTGTGGCTAGTGCAACTGAGCAACTGGACGTCTTAATTAAATTTCATTGGAAAGTTCTAGACCTGTGGATCCATCTGCTTATTGGGCCGGTTTCCTCATCAGTGAATATCACAGGCCTCAGACCCCACATCTTCAAGACCTCCCTCTTCACTTCCTTACCTTCCTGGGGAATGATACCTCCACTCTCCTAAAGCATGACCTTTTCTTTTCCTCTCTTTTCTCTCTCCCTCCCTTCCATCTTTCCTTCTTCCCTTCCTTTTTTCTCTTCTTTCTTTCTTTTAAAGATTTACTTATTTATTTTAGAGAGAATGTAAGTGGAGGGAGGGGCAGAGAGTATCCCAAGCGGACTCTAAGCTGAGCATGGAACCCCGTGTGGGCCGGGGCAGGGGGGCGGTGGTGATCCCATGACCCTGAGATCATGACCTGACCCAAAACTGAGAGTCAGATGCTTAACTGACTGAGCCACATAGGTGCCTCAGGGTATGACCTTTGAAATGATCCTCAATGTGTCCTCCTTCATATGAGTTGGTGACCAAGTCTTGTCCCTCCTGCATGTCCTCTTACCTGTGTGTCCTCACCATCACTGCAGCTGCTCCCTTAGGACAGGCCTCCATTGGTGCCCAGCTGGATGAGTACAGTGTTCCTTCACAGTCTCTCTGATTCCAGCCCCCCCCCCCCGCCTTAAAACTATCCTCCCCTCTGTAGCCAAGAACTCTTTCTAAATTGCTAATGTAGCTATTTTACCTCCCTGTTTTAAAAGTCTTGCGTTGCCCTCAGTTGGCAGAAAGGCCAAATTCCTCAGCATGTCTGGTATCAGCCCTTCATGATGGCTCTGTGTCTCTTTGTCTCTCTTTGTCTCTCTCAGGACTCCTGGCTTAATGAACTACTTGCAGGTCTCTGGACAGATCACATTCTCTTGATGGCTGTGTCATCAGGCAACATGCCCTTCTCAGGGAAACCTCAGTGTTGGCTTTCCCCAGCCTGAGTTAGGTGACCCTTATTCCAGGGCCTCTGACATCCTATATATACCCTAGAATCTCATTTTCTCCCCATTGGTTGTCATTTTCTGTTTACCGGGTTATGTTTTCCACTGGACTTGATCCCCTTTGAGGGCAGGAGCCTGTTATCATTCACCTCTGTGTGCAGGGGTCCAGGACCTGGCCTGGCCCCGAGTCAGCCTTTGGTGCATGCAGACATGAGTGAATGAACGAACGGCTGGATAAGGGTCATTTCCCACTGCCTGCAGCACTGACCCACCCTCTTGGGGGGCCTGGAACCAGTGGCCACACAGAGTTCACAGTGGAGGAAGCCTTCCTTGAGGTTAGACAAGTTCATCTTTCAGTGGAAATTCAGTCCTCGTATTTCATTTTCAGGCCACTTTGCGTAGCAAAGTAGTTTAACTCGGAGCAGATTTCTGCCGTGCTGATGGTTAATTTCATGGCCCACAGAGGGTCAGCACACTAATGCCGGGAACACGGTGACCTCAGTGCTGCTCACCGCACACGGTGAGGGCCCGGCAGCCCTGTTGTTTTAGAGGCAGTTTTCAAACATCCTTCAACGGGCTGATTTTGAGTTAACAGGGGTGACCTTTTCAAGACCATTTTTAAAAGCTGTAATATAGATCCCTCCCAGACCGTATATTTTCCTTTCTCTACACAGTTCAAAGGGGCTGGGTTGTCTCATAGGTTTTTGCCAGCAATCTTCAGCTTGACCCTGGTTGTTTAAATCTGCCGGAGGAAATTTGAACAAACTTGTACTTTGGTAATTCTTCTGCCTCTGTGAACCTTTAACCTTAAGGTTTCTTTCAGAGCCAGGGGCTGCATTGTCACCAGTCGTCCCTGCTGGGGCTTTCAAAGGGCATTGTCTAGTGCGTCTGTTTTCACTTTGCTACTGGAGTTCTTTTGAGGAAGAGTATTAATTCAGACCTGATTCTGAGACAGGACGAGGACTTTTAAACTTGCCCCAGAGCTTGGGGATGGGGAAATGAGCATAATGCAAGCCCGTGGCCTGCACCAGTGGTGTTCTGCAAGTAGGCTTCGAAGGTGAAGGGAGAGGAGGCCCTCCAGAGGTGCATTGGGTGCGTTCACTGTCCAGTGGGTGACCCTGGCTCTGCCTGGTCTGGCTTGACAATGTGACAGAAAGAGGATCCTCTCTCTGATGGTCAAGCTTTGGGCCCAGAATTCCTCCTAAATATATGCTTCCTGGAGCACCAGTTCTTATGAACCTGGGAGGGCAGATGTGAACTTAGGGTTCACATACTATTACAGAATACTTGAAGGATATGACACTTGCTGGGGAAAGAGAAGAGGGCTCCCTGGTGCAGGAGGGTAGGGACATCGTGGTGCTGTTCCCGCTGGCTGCCCTCAAGACTCCTGAGTCACCTTCAACAGATAGCTGATTTCACCATTTAGTTCTTCATGTGTTCTCTTGAGGGAAAGCCCAAAAGAAACCTGAAAATGTGCAACATCACAGTCCTAGGCCCCAGTGGCCTTCGGGAGCTGGTGTCTGGGCTGTTGCAGTGTCAGAGATCTGACGTTCCTGGTCTGTACCCAGGCAGCAACTGGTTTGTTCTGTCACCTACTCTTGCAGTAGGCTGGGGGCTGTCTGAGCACCTGGCCTGGTTCCTCAGCTTTCTTTCATTTCTTTTCTCAAGATTCTGGTGTCTTAGGGGGCCCCTCTCCATCAGATCAGACACTGTAGAAGAAAAGGTGTGTCATTCCATCGATCAGTTCATTCAGCAGGTCCAGAGCAATCTAGAGCTAGGAGTTGGGTTTGGTTTCCATTGGTGGCCAGGGAAGAAGGCTGAGCACCTGGGAGTGGGGGAGGCAGGTGCCACAGAAGTAAGCGGGATTGCGCAGCCCTGGACATTGGGATACTGCTGCGAAGAACAGCGCACAATGCCCAGAGACGGACAGGTGGATGTGCGGGGCCTCCTTTATCTGGAAGCTGGGGAAGGCCTTTCTGAGGAAGTTATGTTTGAACAAAAATCGGAAGGTTGGACAGGAGCCGTGGCAGCCCCTGGAGTGCTGGGAAGGAGTGGCACGCGTGAGGGTTTTGAGACAGGAGGAAGGTGGGGACTGTGGTACAAGTGAGCGGGTCACTCTGGCTGACTGTACAGAGCTGTTTTCCGCAGCAGACTCCCGGTGTGGGGCTGGCGTGTTGGATGAATGCGTATACTTGAGCCGCAGGCAGCCTCACCGTGGCTGGAGGATAAAGGATCTGCATGTATTGTCATTCTGAGATGAGGGCCAAGAGCAAGGAGGAGGAACACCACCAGCCTTCTGGAGGCGAATGGTCTCTGTGTGGCTGACCTTTGGCTTTTACCCCCCTTAAGAACTGTCCGTTTCTGGTGCCCCTCATTTTCTGACCATGGTAGAGGGAAGGGCTGAGGTGAGAATAGGAGTTGGCAGATAATCCTGGCATAAAGTGAACCAGTCTTCTCTCCTCTGTGCTTGTGTTTGGCCATTTCACATTGACTGCTTATGAACTACAAGCAGTAGTTGCTTATGAAGGTTAAGGATACATTCCTAAAGCACTAAACCAAGCACTGGACATCAGAAATGGTTAAGTGAAGTAGCTGAAGTCGCCAGTACCCAGCCCACCCTCTGAGACCTGGTCAAAGCCCATGGAACACATGCCCCTAAATCTTTATCTCCATTCCCTTTCCTTTGGGGTACCCGTTGGATTAAAGGTAATGCATTGGGGGCAGATTTTTGCCTTCTCTTTCTCCACCAGAAGTGAGTTAAGCAGGAGATCTGGCCCATCCTGGATTGTGTCTAGAAGGGTACAGGGGTGGTTTCAATATTTTGATGGTTTGTGGTTCAGAACTGAAACTGGAGACCCATTTAGAGAAGACCAGGATCTTTGCCTTGGAGGTTCCTGCCAAGGAGGCCTGGCCTGGCCCCAGACTTGAGTGGGTATTTTTCTTCCTTTGATTTTTCTCAAGTTGTTTAATAAGGGACAGTAGTTCATATCCTTTAAAGCTCTCTTGAGATGTCAATTTGGTCTTCTGGGGATAGCCATGTCGCCAGGTTGGAGGAGAATGTTTCCAGGTGACTCTAACAGGTTGGGGTTCATCAGAAAGAAGCAGACCATATCACTGAACCTCGGGGGAGTCCTTTGAGAAAGAGCAACCTGGGTTCTTCTTGCCTATTTTCCCCCTTCTGGAATCAAATGGAATCTCTTTGCCTAGCAGATAATTCCCAGATTTAAAAAAAAAAAAAAAAAAAAAAAAGCACTGTATACTTGTTATTGTAGATTCATTATCTGTTCCTAAAAGTTTTTAAAAGTATATAATGAGAAAACTTGTCACAGTAACCAATAGTTTCTTTTCGAGGAATGAATTTTTTCTAGGAAAGATAAGAGGCAGTTATTTTTGGTTTGATTTCTTCAGCTGAATCTTCCTCTCTTCCTCTTTATCTCAAAATCTGTCTCGGAAGGCAATCTGGGGACATTTTAGCAAGCGCCCTGGTAACAGATGTGTGTCATCCTTTTCCTGACACATCTCCAGGCCCGGAGAGGCAGCTGTACAGTTGCAAGCTGGCCACAGGGCGGTAGGTGGAACCCATCTCCACGCCAACTCCCGGACTGTTCGGTGCACAAGAGGGCAGTGTTTGCTTACGGTCCTGGATGGAGATGATCAGTGTGTAGGTTAGCAGGTCAACATAGTTAGAATGACCTCGGACTTTTTCAAGACAAAATAAACTGTAAGCCACAGCCATGATGGCTTCCCATAGATGCCTTTCAGCTCCTGACCCTTCCAAAAAATAGCTGCTTGCTATCTTTTCTTTCCCTAAAAAGAAAAATATTTTTACTTTCAGCGTTTATTTTTTATTTTTTTTTAATCAAACGAAAGTACAGTTTGCGGCCTTGTACCTACAATGGCAGAGGTTAAAGAGTGTTGCAAAAGCAAAACCACTGCTTTCTAATTAAAAACCATATGGAAAGGTTTTTGTTTGAAGCAAGAGGTCAAATGTATATTCTTCCCCTTTCACATCAGTGTAAAGATTATCTGACTTAACTTTGAAAACATTTGAAGATATGGGCTTCAGTTATCAACCTTTCTCTGCAAGTTCATGGTATTAACCAGAGCAAGGCATTTCCAGGAGAGAAAAAAGGTGATCTCCCTGCCTCTCGGGGGCACAATCTACTCTCTCAAATAGGCCACATCCGCTTTTGTATAAGGATTGACCTGCGTTCAACTCTCCCGTGCTCTTTGGTACAGGCTTTCAGGCCAGAAAGATGTGTATTAATGGGCAGCCCCTGTCCCTCTGGATTGCAGCCTGTGCCAGAGTTGGGGGCTCGCACCTCTTCTGTTCCCCCCAGCCTAGAACTGTGGGTCCTAGGTACCTGCCACAGGTTAACACCCGAAAAAGTTTAGTGTACAGCAACAGCGGCTGCCAGAGCCAGTGCCCTGAGGAAATGCCAGAGATGATGGCAGGCAGGATGGTGAGGTGGAAGGGACTGTGCATTCCAGTGGCAGTGCCCCTTCACCTCTATGAGCCCGTTTGTGCACCCGGAATGCAGGTGGTTATCTTGCTTGGGGCGGTTGTAGCTGAGAAATGGCCGTAAAGCTTGTGGCACGTAGTAGGGAGCAGTTACTGTGATGTTGATCCCTCTGGCTCTCACCCCTTTATAAGCCCGTGGGCATAGGGGATTGTTGGACATGACGCTAGGGACACAGGCACTGACGGTCATCTTTTTATTTGATTCACTAAGCGTGTCTGTTGTTCAGCCCTCTTAGCATCTGCAACAAGACAAAATGAAATCTAAGTGGGTGGGGGGAGTGCTGCGCTGCTGCCTCGATCCTCTGATAGCCATCAAGAAAAGCTGGGTTCCCAAGCTTAGCCCTATATGAAATCAGATGTCTTCTTCTAATCTTTTCTAATCGCAACATAAATCTTCCGAAGTGAGTGTGTCTATAAGATAGATGCCGTGTACCCTGCGGAATATATTAGTATTTGTGACATCCTCACGGTCTTTAATTGATCAGTAGGATTTCATCCAGAATTTGAATTTGACAGCACCGAGGGAGGAGAACCATGGGTGGCCTTCTTGTTTGCTTCCCCATGAAGCTCCTGTCCTGGCTTTTATTAGAAGGGTCTGGGTAGGAAGGGAAGGTTTTTTGAGCTGCAGGCTTTCAAAAGAGGCTCACGCCATGTTTTTCCAGGAACATAATTTCTGAAAAATGCTGGGGCCCTCAATTTCCAAAGCAGCCTAGTTTGTAAAGGGAATGAAAAGTTGTTTCTGTGTGTGGATTCTGGGTTGTTTTCCATCTTCACTCCCTAAGGCAGGGTTGGCAAGCGGGGAATGGGACAGATGTTCCTTGGTAGTAATTTCCAGTCAGATTCTTGAATGCCTTGTATACTCTGGGTCACCGTCAGCTCATAATGGAGCAAAATTGAGTGAGAATTCCTGCAATGAAAGACGTGAACGGCACACCGGCGAGATATGATGGTAGAGATAGAATGCATTCTGTGAGAAAATATTTCCAGTGCTATCTGTAAAATTCAGATTGAATAACCATTCTGAAGTGCTCCCTTTTAAAAGAGTTTCCTTCCACAAGCATTGCAGGCTGAGTAAATACCAATAATTTTTATTTCCCTTCTCCTTATCGTTCCCCCTACTGAAATGTTCCTGCGCAGCCTATCTGGTCTTTTCAAGTGAGCATCAAATGATTAGTGTCAGCTTCCAATTTGAATTATGATCCGCATTTCAGAACACAAACTGCTTCGCGTTTGCATTTGGAGGTAATTATCAATATTTACCAATACCGTGGAAGACTTGGAAGTAGAGGAAGTGCCTCTGGAAATGGAGTCCCCAGATGAAGATAGCGCCGGGGGTGGTTTGTGCCCATGTGTGGAGGATGGCAAATGGGCTCAGAGGCCTTTCTCGCTCCAGCCTGATCCACAGGCTCTCAGTTGGATGGGGGGGCCACGTGCATCCAACTGCACAGCAGTCTTTTGGGGTTAGGAGCTCTGAAGAGGGTGGGAAAGCTGTTCCTGCCTCCTGTAGGAAATGCTTGCTGTGGCCTCTGCTGTCAGAAGCGGTCCCCTCTCTTGTTTCCTCAGGGGCTGCCCATGGGCCTGGTGGGAGTACCCTCTGGTGAGAAGGTCCAGAGAAACTGGAAGGCTGCTTTGAGACCTTTGTGGCCGGAGCCCCCCACCCCCCAGCAGCCTAGAAAGCAGATGAACATCAGTAAAATGTGCTGACATCCTGCATAAAATACAGTTTATACGTACAGCTGTCTGCATTGACTCCTCAGTGTACCGCTGGCATCTTCCGTCGTAGCAGAAATCTAATTCAGCTTGGAGTAATTCTAGTTTTTACCATTTGCTTTCTGTATTTTGGAGCCAGGAAATGTTTTTAAGTTTGCAAACACTGTAAACTTTGGTCCATTGCTTGTCATGCCTAATTAATAGCTGCCTTTGGCAAATCCAGAAGGAGGTTTCAGACTTCGTCTCACGGAACTTTCCGGAGTGAAGAGGCTGCAGTGCAAAGGCCTGTGCTCCAGACTCAGAGAGGCAAGATTTAAATAGGGGATTTGGGCCATTCTACTAGCTTACTGTGTGACTGTGGATATTTTGCTTTTCTAAACCTTAGTTTCTTTGCTCATTTGAAAAGAATAACGCCTACCTCTGGAGTTTGCTGTGGGGGTTAGCGGTAGCGACTGTGATGCAGTTAGCCTTCTTGGTGCGTGGTAGAAGCACAGTGAATGGAAGCCGCGCTCACTCGCTCACTGCCACTGTGGCCTGTGGACCGGCACTGGGAGGCTTGGCACCGGAGTGCCTCTGCTTCTGAGGTCGCTGGGGAGAGTCAAACACCCTCAGCATTGCAGACAGCAGGAAAGAGCACTGGAATTATGCAAGAGCTATGTTTCAAAGAAGGAAATGAAATTCTTGAATTTTTTAAGGCAAAGAAGAGGAGGGAAAAAAATAGATTCATTGTTTTACTTGGCTATTCAACAGGATGCAGGACAAAGCTGGCCTCTCTCCTGTCTAATGTCATCATCGGCATTCTTTCTTTCTCTTTTTCTTTCTTTTTCTTCTTCCCCTCCTCCTTCCCCTCCTCCCCTTCCTCCTCTCCTCTCCTCCCCTTCCTCTTCCCTCCTCCCACTTCCCCTCCCTCCCCTTCCCCCCACTTCTCCTCCTCTTCCCCCTCCTCTCTCAACTTGTACTGCAACAAAGCCCCCCTTTTCTCCAAAGTCATTCTGAGGTTCCGAGCCTGGGATTAAATCTCATGCTGTGGAGATGCTCTATTGCTAGGAATATTTCCTCTTTTGTGGTCTCTAGTCTCAAATTCTTCACCATTTCCTGTTGCTTTTTTCCCCCCTCAAATGAAGGTGCCAGGTGCCAGCCTCATGGCTAGTTTCAGAGTACAGGCTGTATAGACCGGCAAGCAGGCTCTCTCAGCAGTGTGCTCTCATGGTCCCACTGTGCAGCCAGGGTTGTAGGTGATGGGGCAGTATGGTGAGCAAGGTTTGAAGGAAGATGGGCACAGGGATAGAAAGTGGGACTGACCTCTGGTGAAGCTGGACTGGTGTCAGGCCAGGTGGAAGCTGACAGATGCTAGAGTTGAGGGGGGAAGCTCTTTGGGAGGGCTGATAAAAGTCAACATCTGCTCACCGTTTAATGAGTACCAGCAATGTGGGCTCTGCCATCCTGACACAGTGCAGGCTTTGGAAAGCCCTAGGAAAAGATATGGTTCCTGCTTTTGGGAATCTCAGTGCTGGGAGAAGCTTTCTCAGCTTGTTTTCACAACTTGAGAGAATGTGGGTTCAGCAGTGAGCCCTGGAGGAGGACCACGGTTACTCCTCTAGCACCAGTCATGTGCTCATTGCAAAGGCCTGGATTTGCACCACGTCCTTCTTTCCTTAACAGTGCCTTGTGACACCTGTAGCCATGCTTATTTATAAGGAGTAGCAGAAGGAGCTGGGTTCAACGTGCCAGCCTGGGTTTAAAGCCCAGCTCTGCGGTTAGCTTGTGATGACACATTACTCTGAACCTCTGTTTTCTCATCTTCACAATGGAGAGAATCATCTCGCGGGTTTTTTGTGAGAATCCCAGGAGATCAGCTGTGTATAGTGCTTACCTCCATGCCCGCAACCTATAAAGTACTCAACAAATGGTGTTAGCTCTGGGATCGTAACTATGATTTGATTTTTTAATCTTTAAAAGAGTGCTCATATAAAAATAAATCGTTTCTCAGAAGTCTCACTTATTTTTGGTTGGGAAGGCAGACTAGATGGATGGCATCTGATACCCTAGATAATGTATGATTTTTGTCTTGTTTTTAAATTGGCACGGATGTAGCTGGGGCGTAAATGAACACACTTGAAGTCATCAGAGTATCAGTACTTAGCTACGCCGATGTGGCTGTAACATCGTGAGTGCGGTTGGAGTTGAGAGGAGGAAGGCCCTTGATAGGGAAAAGGCAGGACAGAAACCAGAAGAGAAACGTGGATGGTTTATTAGAAAGCAGTGTGTTTTGTCTGCCGGGAGAGATCAGTCTGCAGGAAGCCTTGGCTTGTTTTGTGTGCAGAAGCGGATAGGTGCCGATCACTGCTGCATGCAGTTGTGGCCCCGAATATGTGACTCAGCTTTCCTTGAAATAATTGGTGTGTCAGTATTAAGGGGAAAAAAAACCCCCACAGAATAGCACAGCATGAGTGCCAACATGATACAATTTTTAAAGTTTAAGGATTAAAGGCTGAGAAACTGAATTTGAATCCTGGCTTCTGCATTTCTTAGCTGTCTCATCTTGGGCAGGTTACTTCACTTCTCTGGGCCCTAACTTCCTGCAGAATAGAAAAGAATCATTTTAAGGATTAGAAGAAATATATCTGGTCCTTGATAAGCCTTTAATAAATATGGTTATTGTTATCACTGTTACTTTTCCCACTGATAATAAAGGCTCCTAGTCCCTTGTGGCTCTACGTTGCCAACTATAAATGTGGGCTTCCCTGAAATGCTGTAGTTTTTTTCTGTAGTGTAAATGAACATACTAGAGTGTTGATTCAGTGTTGCAGAGAGGTTTGTAAAGGAATTTATATAACCACATTTTGACAGGCTCTTTTTCGTTAACTCCTTCTAAAACTGGGACCAAATTAAAAAAAAAAAAAAGCCCTTACTAGTATAACATTTTTAGAACCTGAGCTAGACCTATGTGTATGCCCAGGGACAAATTCAGAAAACCTTAGTTTTTCTAAAGACTTGTTAGGGGTGCCCACCTTTCAATCAAGGAAACAATTTTTCTTTATGAATTTACTGTTTATTTTTTGGGCATGCACATTTCCAAATATATCAAATATAAGTCATACATTTTTTAAGTTTTTAAACTAACGATAAAACATTAGACCTTTGCAGGGAATTTAAAAAGGTCTTGTTGACTTTCAGTTTCCCTCAGATTTGCATGACTCTGAAATTCCTGGAAGTTTCACATCTCTAGCTAATCCAGCAAACACTCTGTTTAGGGTGGTAAAGAACTCCCTATCAACCCAAATCTTACTACATCAAACTGGAAAGAACCTCCCAAATTCTTTCATTTTGTGTTTTACTGTAACACGGATTGCTTAAACTAAGTGGGAAATTGGCTGTGAATTTTTAAAAATATGGAGATACTCATTTTTGTCAAATTTGTCTTAGAAGAGCAGGCTCAAGTTTGTTTTTATAAATGGGAAAATTGATTTGCAAAAAGATGAATGAAGAGTGACAGACAGGAGATGACTTGTGGCCCGTTTAGAATTTGATTGGAGAAATCACAGCCGTAAAAAAAACGGGTTGACTTTCTTTAAATGATAGGCCATCTGGTTCCCAAAATCATGCTTATTGACGTAAACACCCTGGACTTCAAGGTGAATTTCAGACTATTGGATTAGTTTATCTGCGTACTGGTACTTGTGTAGAACCCATGGCAAAATAGTATACCATAATAAATGCATGTACAGCAAATAAAACGGGAGTTCAGAATCACGAATCATATAGTAAAAATGTGTGGTCTAAGTTCTGTTCAGCGAAGGTTTTATTATTTTGGAATAAGGTCTTTACAGTTGTCTTAAAGGAATGTCTCTTTTCGGGCAGATTTGAAATATGAAAACCATCTTATTTTCTTACAAGTGAAACATTCAAATACCATGTTTTCCCATGCACTTTTCAGCATGTAAAGTGAAAATGGAAGTAATTTTGCTAGGTAACTTATATTTTGGGGGCTGAGGAGAAGCACTAGAAAATTTAGCTCCTGAGTATCCGTTCTTCATAAGAAGGCAGTAGCATCCACAGAGATTATCATGTCAGTATTTGCTAAGCCATAACCAGATTTTGCTGCTGTTGTATTCAGACTCAAATTTAGTCTAAAAGTGAAATTTCTAAATGAAACTTTTTAAAGGTGGGTTCAGTTTGGGGTAGGCAAATCAGTAGAAATAGTACATAAACTCCAAGAACAAAATGGCATTTTGTTTTTTCCTGTTAAACTCCTTTACTTGTTGACATTGCAATCTTTACAATGGGACAATTGTGATTCCAGAAGCCCAGAACCCTGAATGAATTCAGATGGACTTACTATTCTTTTCCTGTGAGTCTCGGAACCTTTCTGCTTTAATGCAGACCAAAAGACTGCCTTTACTGTTCGTTCTTCCTTACTCAGTTAAATCTCCAAATCCCTGTTATTATTATTGTAATTGTTATTTTATTGTAATAATTATTGTTACGATTATTGAACAAGCTCTGCATGTTTGGTTTGAAAAGATTCCACCGAGCATTTTGATTATGGTGATTAGTGTGTGGCGTGAAGCCGAGCAGTGGAGCAATGCAGGGATTTCGTTATGTTTCTGGGGCATTTTCACCGTTGATACCCGGGAGTAAGATTTTTGTTTTTACAAGCCAGAAGGGTTGCTGTGAATTCTAACATTTGGGAATCACAGCTTTAATTCTGACTTATTCTGGTGAAATAAAAACAAGCCCTTGATACTGTTTTCATCTCTTGAATGAATGAGACCTATTTCTGATTTCAAGTTTACTGAAGCAGTCTCTCCGTTTCCCCAAGTGCCACTTCCCAAGGTGGACAAAACGTGTTCTGTGCAGGAGAAATGTGAGATGCTGGCTGCTTGGGGGAGGAAGGGAGAGAGGAAGCTGTTTGCAAAACTACTTAAAATAAATTTGAGGGGTCAAACATGGAACACAGTTGCAAAAGAGAAAGGAAAAAAATGCCTTAGGTCAGTTCAGCTAAAATAGCGTAGGCATTCACATTGGCTGGAGGGTTGTGTATTTCTTGCTAATCAGATACAATCGGTACAGATAATGCTGGAGTATCTGAGGCTAGATCTCCTAGCCTCTGTATCAGAGAAATTAACCTAAAGGGGCATGTTTTAAAGGGTTGATTTGGGGGAACAGATACCATTTGGAAGAGAGATGCAAGCTGTGTTTACCTAGTCCGAAGAGTACGCAGACTTGAATCTTGCTTCCTGACTTGGAGCTTGTCTGTCGGGGACAACCCTGCTTTGGGCCGGGCTAGACGGGCTTGCGTTAGCACTTCATTTAAAAGCGATCGGTTCTTTTAAATTAAACATGCAAAGTTATCTTGTTGAGGCATTGAATGGAAGGTTGCTGGATTATTGAATTTGGCCCACAATTTAGCCAGTTCAGCAGGGATTTTGGGGTCTGAAGCAATTAATATGCAAGTACATTTGAGTCAGCAAGGTAAGAGATTACTGTCTTATCAGGGTAAGAAAAATTTCTCTTCCCAAGATCCATACTTTTTAGGTGGTAGATAAAACCCATTGTTTGAGGTTCATGTTTGAGAGTGACCACCTCATACTGCCAGATTTTAACCACCAACCCACACAAGAGGGAATACTTGCCTTAGGCTCAGCATAGAGGAGACCCCAGTTTCCTTTCTCATGGTCTCGTGTTCTTTCTTTCTTTATTTCCTTCTTTCTTTCTTTCTCTTTTTCTTCCCTCTCATATAGATTAGAAGAAAACTTCATTTTCTTTGTTCAAAAAAATCATTCATGGAACTGATCAAAGCACATAAAATTGTTTTTGTCCTGTCAGGTTGAATACTTAAAAAGACAAAACTAAAAAGGATTTGAATATGTGACTAAACCCTTGTCTGTCCTATAAATCCAGATGTGCTCCAGCCAAATTCTTGTGCGCTCTCCTGACCATAAGGATTGACTCGGGGTAACAGCTATTTCTTTGATAAACGCCTTCTTCTTCTTCTACAGGGCCAGAGCCCTTGCACCTGTTCCTTCCCACCTGGCAGGCAGCATGACTTTTTTGTTGTGTGACACTCAGCTTTGCACACGGTGCCTGTGCAGTCTTGTGGTGGAGGGGCAGTGATTAATACTGTTTGCTTGTCTTTAAAATGGGGAAAGTAAGACTTGAAAGGATGGTGAGGCTGGCGCGAGAAGACACATATGAGGAGCAGACACAGTGAGTGACAAGCCTGCGGTGCCAGCTCTGGGCGTGCCCCTTCTTCTGCTGCTGCTGTACTCAGTGCGGGACACCAAGCACTGTGATAGAAGCAGGAGCGCTGGGTCCAGGAGCTGTCAGGCACTGGGAGCCATGGGTAACCTTGGCTTAGAAATTGTTGCTTTATTCCAGACGATGGGGACACCTGGGTGGAGCAGGAAAGTTTGTTCAGCCTTTGAAAAGCACATGTGACGTAAAAAAATGAAAACTAGCAAAAGAATGGCTCATGGAGTGATGAAGTCTTTTATTTCCGTGTTTTCTGTGGAGATCCTTTTCTTCTGGAAGCGTTGATTTGACTATGTGCCTTACGTCAGGAGTTTGGGGACCTCAGCAATTTAAGGGCAGATCATTCATTCCTGGGTAGCAGGGCCTGAGCTTCCCTTCAGAGGGTATGGCGTTGAGTGGTTGAGGGGCACTTCAGGACATGGCCCTGGCATGCCTGGCCAACTGACCATGTCTTTTGGGCAGGTGACATGGGAACCCAGCCTGGGCGTGAGTGGGTGTGTGGCCTGGCTCCCTGGTAAAGGGCCTTCAGGGTTTCCTTTGGGGCCCTGCCTCTTCCATCCAGTGTAACTGCCTTTCTATTGCAGATGAAGGATAAAATACTTGGGAGAATAACTTTCATTGTTTCCATTCCCAAATCCTTCTCTGTGTGTGGAGAGCATTCTGAGCCTGTCTGTTTGTTTACTGTCCTCCCATCAAGACCCATAGCCTGTGCCAACATTCTTCAGAGCAGATCACATGCGCTTGGCAAACGGGTGCGTCTTCTGAGCATTTTTTTTTGTGTTTTCAGCCATGGTCCTTAGTTCTTGAGGGATATTGCCAGCCTCCATCCTGATTCCAGATTTAGAAGGGGGGAAAAAAAAAAGACACAAAACAAAACAAAAAAGAAGCCTGATATAAAATGGAAGTGGAACTTGGCAGCGGCTAGTGGAGATTGTGATAAGGAGTTTTGAAGTGTCTCTCCTTTGAAAAGTCTTTCTTGTCAGAGAAGTACTTCTCTCCCAGCGTGTCTGACCCTTACGGATGCCCCAGCTGGGCTGATAGGGGCGGGCTTCTCCTTACTCCGGGGCTGGGTGTCTGTAATTTCAGAAAAGTCCTGAGGAGTATTTAATGAAACAGGAACAATGCAGGGTTAATGTTGTTAAATCCTTTTTTTTTTTTCCTTAATGGGAGAAACTGCCCAGACTACGTTTATGGATGGCAGTTTAGGATAGGCTCTGTGCCTGTTATTCTAAATTATCTCATTTAATCCCAACAAGAATTCTGGGAGGGAAGTTGGTTTGTTTGCTTTTTAAATAAATGAGTAACTACCCAAAACTATACAGTAGGAAAGTAAATGATTCAGGATTTTTTTGAAAAAGTATTTATTGTGTTTTTGATTAGGTAATAACATGCAGTGGCAGAAAATTCAAACAGTGCTAAGAGATACACAGTGAAGAGTATTTCTTTCTCCTGTCTCAGTGCCCAGTCTCAAGTTTTCCTCCCCGACAACATACCAGTTTGCACTTATGAATATATTCTGGAGATGGATTTATAGCCGTGTGTAAAAGCTTTACTTTACTGTTTCTGATGGCAGCATACTGCCTCATCCCCTCAGGCTAAGCCTGGACTATTTCAAGCAATGCTGAATGGCCTGGGCTATTTTATCTTCTGCATTTGTGGGCACAGACGCTGGGATGGATTCCCAGAGACACAGCCCTGCCTGGAACCTAGGTTTCCTTACTCCCTTATTTCCTCACTCTCTGTGCGGACACCATTGACTACTCTCTTCTCAGTTGGGTTTAGCGTTGTTGTCCTTGCCCAGAGGACTCGCACCAGCCCAGCTGCCATCAGAGCTGTGGCGCCAACTTCCACTTTGGCACTGCGCCTGCCTCCAGCCAGCCCCTGAGAGGGCGGTGGCCTCCAGGGGGTACCATTGCCAGAGAGAAGGAGCAGTGAGAGAACTTAAAAATTTCCCCTCTGTTTCATCCTCTGTAATCTTGTCGTTTGGAATCTCACTGGCCCAGGCTTGAATTCTAGTTTTATTCAATTAGCTGAGTGACCAACTTCCTTAACCCTTCAGGTTTGTAAGCAGTAGAATTGGTGCTCCTTATACCTGCCTGAGAGTTGCTGTGAGACAGTAAATAAACACTCCTGCTGGTGGGTAGTGGTGAACATTACTTAGCTCTGTTGTAAATTGTTTCACCTGTGTTGTTCCATCTAATCCTGATGAGCCCCCAGTAAGGGAGACACAGTTGCAGTCTTGTAAGAGACTGAAGGTAGAGCTGTTTCTGAGAGCCATTCACATAACAGTGTCAGAGTAGACATTTGGTGCCTAGGTTTTGCTCCAGAGCCCACGATCCCCACCATGAGACCGTGTGGGCCTGTCATGAGTGTGGCCAGTTGACTATTCCGGTTATGGTTCTCTACTCATTGCGTTGTGCTCCTAGCAAAGCATAAGCTCTTCTCTTCCGCTTTCATCGCCAGAGATGATCATTTCATCCCAGAACTCTTGGAGTTTTGCTTCTTACCTTGCTTATCAGGAATGTGACAGGGAACGAGTTACATCATCTCTTCACATCTCGTTTTCCATCTGTAGAATCTTCTCGTGTCATGGTGAGGACCCATGCATGCATAGCAGCCCAGACAGTGCCAGGCATGGGGTAGGTCTTTGGTTAATAATAGGTTGGTTCCTTTTTTTTCTTTTCTTTCTTCATTTGGCTGATTCATAGACTACCACAGAGAAATG
This sequence comes from Mustela lutreola, assembly GCF_030435805.1. Classification (NCBI taxonomy): domain Eukaryota; kingdom Metazoa; phylum Chordata; class Mammalia; order Carnivora; family Mustelidae; genus Mustela; species Mustela lutreola. The sequence continues at coordinate 58,558,556 of NC_081291.1, read as the reverse complement.
TGAGTGTTCCTCAAATGTTCGTAGAAGGACCTGCCATTAAGTTGCTTCCTGTTCCTTGTCCCAGTGGGAAGCGATTGCATGGAGTAATAACTTCAGGAGTGGGGGTGCTGTTGGAATTGTGAGGTTGAAGAGTGTCTGACTGTGAAGACAGGCCTTCTGTAGTGCCTGAGAGGATGCCGAGGACTGCTGGCAGGGGCAGCTGTGCAGAGCACCAGGCCTGTCTCTGGAGTAGCTTAGCATGCCTTTGTTGCTCCCCAGGGACGTGGAGGGCTAAGTGGAGAGGCAGTGCAGCATGAAAAAGGGGGTATTTGATTGGTCTGGCCTTCCAGATGCCCTCGAGTCCCACCAACAACTACTTTCATGTTTTCTTGGATTTTCTTCCAGGCTTTTTTTTTTTTTTTTTTTAAATGGTGATAAACTATACATAACATAAAATTTACTTTCTAAACCATTTTTTAAAAAGACTTATTTATTTATTTATTTATTAGTCAGAAAGAGAGGGGCCCCTGGGTGACTCAGTGGGTTAAAGCCTCTGCCTTCAGCTCAGGTCATGATCTCAGGGTCCTGGGATCGAGCCCCACGTCGGGCTCTCTGCTCAGCAGGGAGCCTTCTTCCTCCTCTCTCTGCCTGCCTCTCTGCCTACTTGTGATCTCTGTCTGTCAAATAAATAAAATACTAAAAAAAAAAAAAAGAAAAAGAAAGAGAGTGAGCACAAGCAGGGCTTATGTGGGACTCGATCCCAAGACCCTGGAATTGTGACCTGAGCCGAAGGCAGATGCTTAACTGACCGAGACACCCAGGTGCTCCTCTAAACCATTTTTAAGTGCACAGTTCATTGGCGTTAAGTACACTTACATTGTTGGGCGACCATCCTCAACATCTGTCTCCAGAACTTCTTCATCTTCCAAACTGACACTCTGTCCCTGTTAAGCACTACGCTCCCGTTTCTGGCGCCCACCATCCTACTTTCTATCTTTGTGATTTTGACTACCCTAGAGACCTCACGTAAAGTGCAAAGTTACAGTATTGTTCTTTGGGTGACTGGCTTATTTCACTGAACTCAGGTTTATTTACATTGTAGCCTGTGTCAGAATTTTTTCCTTTTTAAGGCTAAATAATATTCTATTGTATGAATATTCTTCCAAGTTTTTAAAGCAAGGTTAGCTATATAAACATACATGTATACTAACCAGTATATTTATTTATAGTAGTCACATTTTGTATTTTGCTTGTCTTACAACATTATGATTTCTACATTATTACTTCATTTTTGTGAGTATTGTTAGTGACAACAGGCTATTTTGAATCTCCTTAAAATGAAGGGGATCTACTTCCTTTCCTTATCTCTTATAGAATTAGTTATGTTAACTAAGCTCTGTATTTCTAAAATGAACATTTCTCAGGGATACCAGGAAGTTTGTGGTCTGCTCTGTCTTATTTTCCTTCTGAGATTCCTGGTTTCCCTGTAAACTCTTAAGAATGGGTTAGCAGCAATGGCTGTGTTTTGTGACTTGCCTAGACCTGGTAAGAAATACAGGTCCACCATACCTTGCTTATAACTCTAAAACTCAAAGAACTCTAAACATTGAAAGTGTTTTGGGGGGGAGTTTGGATGCATGCCTCGTCTGACCTGAGGCCATTTATGGCTTCTATTTTTCCCAGCAAGTGTGAATATTTAAATGTTTGATTATAGAGAATGGTCCCATCCCTGTTAGGATATTACATAATATATTGTATATTCTGGTATGCACTGAATTTTTAGGGGTAATATATTTAAAGTACTTCATATGCAGATTTTTAGTTAATGATATAACGTGGATGTCTTTTATGACGTTAGTGTATAGACCATTCCATATCTGTGCTAAAAACTTTTTATAGTAGCTTTACTGAGATATAATTCACATATTATACACTTCAGCCTTTTAGAGTGCCAGTTTAATGGCTTTTAGTGTTCACAGAGTTGAGTAACCATCAGCACAATCATTTTAATCACCCTCAAAAGAAACACCATGCCCACAACAGTCACTGCCCTTTTCCTGCTTCTCCCTGCCTTGCAACTACTAGTCTACTTTCTGTGTCTATAGGTGCATCTCTTTTGGATGTTTCCTATAAATGGAATCATATCAGTATATGGCTTCTTTTCACTTATAATGTGAATAATGCTTACCTGTGTTGTGGTATGAAGCTATATTTCATTCCTTTTTATGGTCAAGTAATACTCCATTGTATGGATAGACCACATTTTGTTGATTCATCAGTTGATGGACATTTGGCTTGTCTTTACTTTTTGGTTATTACAAATAATGCTGCTGTGAACATTCATGTACAAATCTTTGTACAGACATACCTTTTGGGTAAATACATATCTAGGTGTAGAATTACTGGGTCAGAGTGAATTATGTTTACTTTTTGAGGAGCTTCCAGACTATTTTCCACAGCAGCTGCATGTTTTATGTTCCCACCAGTAAGGTGTCAGGGTTGTAATTTCTCCGCTTCCTCACCAACACTTGTTATTGTCTGTCTTTTTTGATTATACCTATTTCGAAGGGTGTAAAGTGGTAGCTCATCGTGGTTTTGATTTGCATTTCCCTGATGGCTTGTGATGTTGAACATCTTTTCAGATGGCCATTAATGTATCTTATTTGGAGAAAGGTCTGTTCAGCTCTTTGCTCATTTAAAAAAAAATTATTTGAGAGAGAGAGTACGTGGTGGGAAGAGGCAGAGGGAGAGGAAGAGAGAGTCCTAAGCAGACTCCACGCTGAGCATGGAGCCTGACATGGGGCTCGATCCCACGACTGTGAGATCATGACCCAAGTTGAAACCAAGAGTTGGACGCTTGACTGACTGTGCCACCCAGATGCCCCTCTTCACTCATTTTTAAATTGGATAATTTGTTTTTTTAATGTTGAGTTGTGTTTTTAATATATTCTAAATAATCAAGTGTATTATTTCCAAGTATTTTCTCTCATTCTGTGGATTGTCTTCCCACCTTCTTCATAGTGGCCTTTGAAGCACAAAAGTTTTTAATTTTGATGGAGTTCAATTTTTTTTTTTTTTTTTGTGCTAAGAAACTATTGCTTAATTTGACGTCACAAAAATGTATGCTTATATTTTAAGCCTATCATATAGTTTTAGTTCTTACATATAAGTCTTTGATTTATTTTGGGTTAACTTGTGTATGCGTTGTGGGGTAAGGGTCCTGCTTCATTGTTTTGCATGCAGATTTCCAATTGTCCCAGTAACATTTGTTGAAAACACTATTCTTTGCCCCAGAGAATGTGTTGGCACTGTTCAAGGACCAGTTGACTGTAAATGTGAGACTTCCGTGCACTCTCAGTTCTGTTTCACTGATCTGTCTCTCCTTATTCAAACTACTTTTTAAAAAATTCTGAATTCTTGGGGTGCCTGGGTGGCTCAGTGGGTTAATGCCTCTGCCTTTGGCTTGGGTCATGATCCCAGGGTCCTGAGATCAAGCCCCGCATTGGGCTCTCTGCTCCGTGGGGAGCCCACTTCCCCCTCTCTCTCTCTGCCTGCCTCTCTGCCTACTTGTGATCTCTGTCATGTAAATAAATAAAATCTTTAAAAAAAATTCTGAATTCTGGGGGCACCTGGGTGGCTCAGTTGTTAAGTGTCTGCCTTCAGCTCAGGTCACGATCACAGGGTCCTGGGATCAAGCCCCACATGAGCCTGCTTCTCCCTTTCCCCCTGCTTGTGTTCCCTCTCTCACTCTCTCTCTGTCAAATAAATAAATAAAAATAAATTCTTAAAAAAAAAAGTTCTGAATTCTGAAACAAATTTGCCCCCAGAATTTTGGAGACTAGATAATTATAGATTGCTTTTGCCCCATGGGGAGGGCCCTGTTTTTCCAGTTTCTTAGACATCGCTATATTTACCTTTCTTGCCTTTCTTACAATGTGTTCTCCATAGCACACCTGAGAAAAGCCTGGGAACAGAGCTGAGGCTCATTATAGATTTTCTGACATCCATACTATCACTGTTTCAGCATGATAATGCTATTACTTTTAGAACCTGAACCTTGAACGTGGATATAAGGTGTTGTAGGTACCAGGTGGTACGTGGAAGCCCTCAACAAGTCCCCTATCTTTGAACACCCCATGATGCAATTGTGGGCATGCAGGGACCATATCTGAGCTTGGTAACCCTGACCACCCCCAGCTCCATCCATATTTAATTGGTCCAGGGATATATACTTTTACCAGGCTGGACTAAAAAGATGTTCTTACCTGTGAATTTGTTTTTTTAAAAATATTTTACTTATTTGTTTGAGAGAGAGAGAGCAGAAAACACAGTGGGGAGGAGGGGCAGAGGGAGAGGAAGGAGCAGACTCCCTGCTAAGTGGGGGAATCTGATGTAGGGTTTGATCCCAGGTTGTGAGCCACCCAGGCGCCCCTCCCCTGTGAATTTGAAACATGGCAAGAAGAGGCAGGGCAGCTAGGAGTCCTGGGAAATGAGTGTATTGGTAGAAATAGTTTGCTAGACCAGAGAGAAGGCTGTTGAGGTCCTGAGAGCTTTTCTGCTTCTGGGCTTCCCCAGAGATAGCCAGGATCCTTCTCATAAATCCCCCTCTTTGCTTAAAATTAGTCAGTCTGTTTCTGTTACTCATGAGGAAAAAGCAAAACAAAACAAAACATCAGTACCTCAGTGAATGGGCCATGCAGTGAAGAGTGATGCCACCCCCCACCAGATACTCATTTAGCTCCTGCTGAGAGCGGACCATTTTAATGCTTAGGCACTGAGGGTGCCCTGCCAGATAAAGGATGGCCTTGCCCTTTGCCTTACACTGAGTTGTAGAATAGAGGATAGACTTGTAAAGCAAATGTGCTAAGTATCACATAGATCTGTCTAATCAAGAACCCAAAAAGTGCTATGGGAGTTCCCAGGTAGGAGAGTCAGGGAAGGCTTCCCAGAGGAGGTAGCATGGGTGATCTGGAGTCTGCCTGGTGGCAATGGGAGAAGGGTCGTGTCTGTGTAGAGGCTCAGGAGCAGGAAGGATGAGGTGGGTTGGGCTCCTCAGAGATTTCTGTGATTGATGTTCAGGTGTGAGCAGCCAGTGGTGAGCTGTTGAAGCAGGTTGGGAGTGGATGATTAAGGTTCTTGTATCTTGGGTCCAGACATCTAGACTTAAGTCTGGAGGCAGCAGGACCTCTTGTGGGGTTTTAAGCAGGGAGGGGGAAGATCTGTGGTTTACAGAATTCGCAGCGGTGCAGGTGGAGTGGAAGGGAGAGAGGCCAGGAGACCGTTTTTGGAGGCACGGCTGTAGATTAGGGGGTTGGGGCAGGTATGGAAGGGAAGGGAGGAGGAAACCCAGGTTAGGAAGTGGACTGGTGGAGGGACAGTGCAGTTTGAAGAAGGGGAGGGGAGTGCTTAGGGTGCTTAGGGACTGAATGGGTATGAGTTGGGAAGGGGAAGAATTCTGCTGCAGGATGATGAGGCCTGGCTGGCAGGCGGGGCTGGGGGCGCAGGCCACGGCAGCCTCCGGCCCCTCTTTTGTGGGCTAGATGAAAGGGGCTCCATTTGACTTTGTTTTATGCCTATCAGGTGCAGCTTTGGGATTCTTGGCTAGCTGCCATGCGGCCCCCAGGCAATAGCTTGGCGGCCTTGGTATTGTTGACCCTTTGTACTGGTGGTGAAAGTATCTGCCTTGCAGACCAGGCCCTGGAATCAGGTATTTGGAATGCATAGCTAATGCGTTCCACTCCGGACCTTTGGTATTATTATTCCACAGTATCACATCTAATTGACTATTTCCAAGCGTCCTTGTACATTTTGACTGTACAAGCAAGGAAGGTTGCCAGCAAGCCCCTCTTTGCTCAGGCTGCCTCATCTGCAAAGTTTGCTGGCACCGCCCCTCTTCACAGGCTGCTGCTCTGTTCTTCTAAGCGCTTATCCATCCCTCAGTCTCCCCCACCTGTTGTCCTTCCGGCCCTCCTCACCTAGGGGTTGGATGTTGGGCAGTTGTGTGCAAAGGACCGCCTCAGCCCTAGGACTGTGCACTCTCTCCCCCATGTGTGGGTCCGTGTGGAGCTGGATGGTGCATGGGGGAAGGCCCACAGGCACTGATGGAGCCTAGGCCTACTGCCATGCCTAGGCATGGGGGTGGCAATGAGCAGTGCTCCCAAAGTTGGGGTACCCCCACCAGAATGGGGCCAGCAGTGGTATTTGGGGCTGCCCAGATCAGGTGACCCTGAATCTAGTGAATGGGCCCTTGCCATCCCTCTGACAACAGTGTCAGGGAGAGAGGACCATAGTGCAGACTCTGTGAGCACCACCCGTCTCCTGCCCTGACCAGGAATTAGTGGCTCACAGAAAGCAAAAGCATAGCAGCATCATTGAATATATTTTTTCTTGGTACCTTCTTATTTTGGCATGCCGTTGTTTTCCATTTATGGCAGTGTGTAAAGACCTATACAAACCATTTTTCGAGGTTGTTTTTTTTTTTTTTAATTGTGGTAACATGACATAACATAAAATTTACTGTTTCAGCTATTTTAAGTGGATAAGTCAGTAGCACTAAGTCTATCCTCAGGGTGGTGCAACCATCACCACCATCTAGTTTCAGAATTTTTCTGTGTCCTCAAAGTGAGACTCTTTGCTCATTAAGCAGTGACTCCTCATTCCTCCCTGCCCCAGCCTGGAGCAGCTGCTGTTCTACGTTCAGTCTCTATGAATTTGTCTCTGCTAGGTCCTTCAAATGAGTAGAGTTATGTGGTAGTTGGCCTCTTGGGACTGGCTTATTTCACCGAGCATAAAGTTTTCAAGATTCATTCATGTTGTAGTGTGTGTCAGAATTTCCTTCCTTTTTTAATAAAAAAATTTTTTAAGATTTTACTTATTTAAATTTTTCTTATTCTTTTTTTTTTTTTTTAAAGATTTCATTTATTTATTTGACAGAGAGAGATCACAAGTAGGCAGAGAGGCAGGCAGAGAGAGAGAGAGGAGGAAGCAGGCTCCCTGCTGAGCAGAGAGCCCGACGCGGGACTCGATCCCAGGACCCTGGGATCATGACCTGAGCCGAAGGCAGCGGCTTAACCCACTGAGCCACCCAGGCGCCCCGAAATTTTTCTTATTAAGTAATCCCTACACCCAACCTGGGGCCCAAACTCAACAGCCCCAAGATCAAGAGTTGCCTGTTCTTGACTGAGCCAGGCACCCTCTGAATTTCCTTCCTTTTTAAGGCCAAATAATATTTCATCATATGCAGAGACCAAGTTCATTTTACCATCTTCAGTTAATGGACGTTGGGTTGCTTCTACCTTTTGCCTGTTGTAAATCATGCTGTGATGAACATGGGCATGCAAGTGTCTGTTTGAGTCCGTGCTTTCAATTCCTTTGCCTACCTACCTAAGCGTAGCGTTATTGAGTAAAATGATGGCCTTTCCTTTTAATGGAAAAAAGTGGGTTTTAAAAAAAGCATGGCAAAATTAATTCTTTAAAGAAAAATATCAGGAACAGCATGGGAGTCCTTATGACACAGTGGAGAAGGTGGACCTGGCCTGGGGGATGGCGGGTACAGTAGGGTGTCTCACCAGCTTGCATAGAACTTTGGCTGTCTGGCTATCATCCATGTGGCCTTGGGCCTCTTGTATCCCCTCTCAGCCTTAGCCTGTCCATCTGTAAAATGGGGATGATGCTTCATTCCTATTCAGGCTGCTGTGTGAGTCTGACCTATGTGCGTGTGAGAAGCTTGGCACATTGCACTGCGGTGCCCCTTACCCCATGCTCTCTCTGTGCTGGAGACCCCAGCAGCTGCTGTGGGTGCAGACCTGCTCTTCAGCAGACTCAGGAAAGGGCACACATGCTGTGTTCTGAGCTGGAGCCTCCCTAATCACGGTCTTCCACTTGCTGCCTACTGCTCCCTAGAACCGAACCCAAAGCAGTCAGGGATGGGATCTTCCCAACCTTTACAAATGTGTTTTTGTAGCGCTTATATACTGTTATGCCAGTTTTATCTGGGGCTTGTTTTTTTTCTTCTCCCTCTTTAGTTCCCTTGTCTGTGGACTCATTTAATTAATGGGTTAATGCTTTCCACAGTATTTATTGAGCACCGTGAGGTTGGAAGGAGGAGCTTTTGTTTGATGGGGGGCAGGGCACCTGAGATGTGGAAGCCACCCCCCCCACTCCCCAACCCCAGAACTCTTTTCCTGCTTGGGTTCAAAAGAAAGAAAGTGTTGAACTGTCAGGTGGTAGTAATAATGGAGACATTTTTCCTTCTTGCAGAGCCTGTCCTTCTCACTTACCCAAGCTCCCGTGCTTGCTTGTTTGGTTGCATGAGTGCATGCAGCACTGTGGAAAGGAAAAGATGGGTCTTTGTCTAGACTTAGATTTTGGCATCACCCCTTACCAGCCACGTGATCTTACAGCAGCGTGGGAAGGATGTCACCTGCCTTCCCAAGGCCGTGGTGTGGGTTACATGAGGTGGTGTGTGTGACGTGCCCAGCAAGGTGACCGTACTCGGGAGGCCCTTGCTGATGGGGACGTACTGTGTTTTCTTCCTCAGCACCTCATTATGTCTTCCTTCGGTGTCACTGCAAAAACTCCCCAGTCAGATTTGGGGAAATCAGTAGAGGTTGTAATCCTCGTGGCCCCTGCTTTGCCCCCGCCAAGGTCGTGTTGCATTGTCCATTGGTCCTCTCCAGATAAGCTTCTGAAATACAAGCAGTGAAGGCCAGCGATTTAGCTACCGTTGCCAGCTGGGCCCATCCAGCAGATTTGGTGGGGGGTTCTTGGGCTTGGGGCAGAGTCAACGGGCTGGTGCTTCGGGAGGGGTCTGCTATGTGTGACCCCTAGCATGGGTGTTGGCAAGGGGCCATTTTCCTGCATTTCTTCATTTCTTTAGGTATTTATTTATTTTTCTTGCAGATGATCATTCATCTGATCATCTGGATAATAATAATGATATAAAGATCCTGTTTTATGAAGTGAATTAACTTTACTGCTTTGCCCCCCGGTCACCATACCTATGTGTTTTATTCATGTCACCATATATGACCCTCACAACATCACTCCCTATTACTCAGTCACAGCAAGAGGAAGTCACTTGCCTGAGGTCACACATGAATTCGCAGGCCAGGATTGGAGCACAGCTTGTCTGACTCAGCCATTTCTCCAAAGGAAGAAGAGATTTGGTGTTAGTGGGTAGGTTTTCCTTCTGGAATGGGAGGGCAGAAGGAAAGGCAGATAAGCATTTACCTAAGTGAGACTGAGCCGGAAATACTAAGCAGCTCAGTTCTGTTTATATGTCACGTCCCTTTGAGGAGGTCTCCAGGAGACTGATTCCTTCCGGGGCTTGAGTGAAGAAGAAAACAGTGCAGCCAAAAACTGCTCATGAGTCTAGGCCTCTGCAAGGCTGCCCTGATCTCCTATCCCTCATGCTGGAGTTGACGTTTCACATTCCCTCTTTTCCCCGTCTTCCTTTTTAGGATGTGAAATCTTTCCAGTTTGTAAAACACTCAGGGTACCTGCATCGTTTGTTTAATGGAAACCACCAGTTGGAGCCTCTCCGGGCATCCTCCTGCCTCATTCAGGACCTATTCTGTCCTGTGGGGACAGGGAGGCCAGGGAAGGCCTCTTGAGGAAGCACCTATGGTTCAGACGCCTTTGTGGGCAGCAGGGGCCCATAGTGGCTAGTTGGGAATGTGATGGTTGTTTTAGCAACAGGTTGCTAGAAAGCTCTGGCTTGGCCCTGCCTTTTTGGAGACTAATTGTGGAAAATCTACATGGAGCCTTAAATAAATTCCACTTTGTGAGTTTGTAATTCATCTTCTAGGACATAATCTGAAATTGGCCCGAGCTTTATGCTCAAAGATGTTCTTCCCAGCATTACATATAGCAGCAAAAAATTGGAAGCTACCCAAATAAAGCACATTAAGGTATTTGTATAGCCCATCCTTAAAACAATATTTCTGAGGAAATTTTAAATACATGAAAAATCACATAAATATAATGCTAAGTGAAAGAATGGGAAAAATACTAGGAAGACAAAAATTGAATGTTCACAGTGGCTAACTTTAGGGGATGGGAATGTAGGTTACTTTCCGTTTCCTTTTATAGAGAAGGTGTTTTTCCCAAGGTTTTTTCTTTCCCAATGTTATTTTCCAAAATAATGTCATGAACATTAATAGTTTGCTCCACCCTCCCCCCCGCAATTACATAACAATCAAAACACATCTCCAGGGAGGAAGTTCTCACTTCTCATATGGGGAGCTAGCTGCCCAGCTGAGGCATGGAGATGTGGTCAGCTCATGCTGCTTGCTCCCTGAGCTCCTTCTCTGGGCACTCGGGGGCTGCTTCCAGCATTATGATTAATACTTCACACAATCTTCATGTCTGTTGCCAGTTTGGGGTACTTCCTTCCATCCAGACTCATTTTAAAGTTTAGGGGCCAGGCTACTCTGTGACTTCGGGAGTTGAGGAAACATGAAAGAAATCTGCTTTCTTTCTATTTGTTTAAATATTAAAACATTGAAAATATTTTTCCCCTTCTTTCAGTTAGCCAGAACACAACAGACTCTCTATTGGTGTGCTTCATGCTAATGGACAGGGCAGATTTTTTTTTTTTTAAAGGTTTTATTTATTTAAAAAATAAATAGAGAGAGGGATCACAAGTAGGCAGAGAGGCAGGCAGAGAGAGAGGGAGAAGCAGGCTCCCTGCTGAGCAGAGAGCCTGATGCGGGGCTTGATCCCAGGACCCTGGGATAGTGACCTGAGCTGAAGGCAGAGGCTTAACCCACTGAGCCACCCACGTGCCTCTGGACAGGGCAGATTTTAAAGAAGTATTTAAATAGCTCTTGGAAACTGGTTATTTGTTTGTTTTATAGTAGAAAACCAAGCCTGTGTCTTGTGGCTGAGCATAGCATTTGGTGAGCAGCAGAAAAAAGAACATTCCAAAGTCAAACTTGCAAGTGCTGTCATCTGCAAGATTTGTTTCATTTGGTGGGGTGTGTGTGGCCTCTTTGATACAGGTGGGTCCTGGTTGGGTGACTGTCCTCTGAGTCTCAGTCTCCTTGTCTTCATGAAGGGCTTAGTAGTGCCTCTCATTCACATAAGTAGTTGCTAGATGAGTGCTTCCCTCTGTCAGTTTGTGAAGATGGCTGAACCTTCCCTGTATCCCTGGAAAATAGATTGGGGTTAGGGCATGGGGTTTGGGCATGGGGTCTAGACTGTAAAGCTGAGGGACTGGCCATGAAGACTTGCTGTGAAGTCTGGGACTGGCGTGTCAAGATTAGTGGTGAGAGAGCCCTTTGAGAAACCGGGAAAGCTCTGGCCCTTTCCCCCAGCAAAATGTACATGGCCTCATCGCTTTTCTGGGAGGGCTTGAAATGTGGGGCTCTGATGTCCATGTGGGTAGGTCTGTGCCGTATCCAGAAGGATGACTGAGAAAGTTTTGTCTCTGCCTCTGCTTGTTGGTGTGAGTCTGTATCTAAGGAAAAAATAAAAGGGAAACTAAACTCATTTATAGTAATTGTCTTCGTGCACGCACCCGGTCACACACACACACACACACACACACATGATTCCAGATCATTTGTAAAGGTTCTGAGCAAAATGAAATTGTTTATTTTTGATTAACAGAATGATGGACATAAATACAAGATTTTCCTTGGCTTAGGTCTCAACATGCATATTTTCTGATTCTACTACATATGTAGAATTTTTGTGTAAAACAAAAGTGAGTTGGTGTGTATATGGGTGGGATGTGAGCTGCGATACAAGAACACAGTGGCCCTTTGTATAGTTTTTAAATACAAAGTTGTTTTTTTTCTTTTTCCTGATCATAAAACTAATACAGATCTATTTTGGAAAATTTGAATAATAGGCAAAACCATAAGAACAAAAATTGTCATCTGGTTTACGTGGCTGAAATTACACATTGCCTGTAATTTTTTTCTGCTGTTTTATAAATTTAACATTATATCCAAAGCATTTTCCCCACACCATTAATCACTTTATGTAAACACTCTTTTTTTCAAGCCTGTAGGAGTGCCATTATATGAATATACAGTTTCTTTAGGCTTGTGGGTGTTGCCACAGGCATATAAGCTTTGACTCAGAAAAAACCTGCCTTCAAAACCTGTGTCTGTTGTTTCCTGGCTCTGGTTGACCTCTAGAGCCTAGGTTTCCTTATCTGTGAAATGGGGCAGAATGAGTCCCTCAGTGGGGTTGCCGAGTGGCCTCAGTGAGAGTGGAGTGAAGAGCCTTGCACACCCGACAGGTTCCAGCTAATGGTAGCTGCTGTTCATTATTGGTGGTAGCAGGGGTGCTATCTTACAGCCCCCGGGAAGAGTTAAGATCCTTGCAGCATGTTCATAACAAGTAGCCCAGCTCTGGGCTCATTTTTTAAAACAAACTCTTCTTTTCTGTAGCTATGATGCCTTCTCTTGCATTTTCTCCCTTTGCATTGGGTGTTTATGGAAGCTGCTTTTACATCCTTTTTGCAGTAAGGCAGATATAAATAAATAAACACTTAACCATTCCCTCTAGTGTCAGACATTTAGCTTGGTCTGATTACTTGCCGTCGTAAATAACATTGCACAGAATATCTCTGTGCATCAGTCTGTCCCCAGCTGAGCTATTTCCTGGGGCTAGAATCCTGGCAGTGGTATTTCAGGCTAGAGGGCGTACACATTTTGACACCTCTGATCCAGATGGCCAGGTAGCTTCTTGGAAGTCTTGACCACAGAATGCTCCCAAGAGCCGCCATAGAGAGAGGACCCATGTCCCCGGCTCCTTGAAGTTTGCAGGAGCTGTGTCTTTCTTTTCGAGCCCCTCCCCGCCGTGGCCCAGGATAGCAGCGACCTGATGCTTACCTGGCTGCTGGGCTGTGTGTCATGATGGGTAAATGGAACTCTGGCCTGAGGTTGGCTCTGGCCTCCCCCGCCCTTTTGGTAAATCTTATTTCTGATGGGAAGGCAGTCCTGTCGCCAGCCAGTCCTGCCTGCCTCGGCTGCCCCCTCTGCTAAACAATGAGCACATTCAGACCCAACTCGTGTTTTCAGTTATTAAAAAACGGAGCCGTCTGTCTCTGCCTGTGACTTTAATCTTTAAGCCTTTATTCCCTCTCCCCCATCCCCCTTCCCCTAACCTTTTGTTTGTGCAGTTCCGAGCTCGGGGATATGTGGGTCCAGGAGTTTCTGAATGTATTGTGCCTTGCCCTGGCAGCTACAGATGGTTGTAGCCCTGAGCGATGTTATTTCAGAGTAGGCAGGAGGGGGAGGACTGTGGACCAGAGGGAAGGAGAAACTGAGAGGCTGGTTCCCCTTGCCTCCAGCAGTCATTTGGACTTCGCAAAAATGATCTTTTTTTATATCGCTCTGGAGTGAGTGCTGCAACTCCCTTCTTTCCCCATTTCCAAGTTCGGTAGACACCAGTTGTCTTGGAGTTGCTTAGTCTTAAGAAACTTTATGTCTTCCTGTGGCCTTTTAGCATCTCCTCCTGGGAAGTAGTTCTTATGGGTGAATTATATATATGTATATTTCAAAAAGCACAAATCCCAAGGAAGGATCTTCAGTGGTAATCTCAAGTCCCCTAAAACATAATCAGAAAGTACAGAACACAAAAAGGTCTTCAAGAAAGGACACTCTCTGGCAGCATTTGGGTCCAGAGTGTCTTCTAGCACAGGGCTGGCCAGAAAGTTAGATGTGAAAAACCAGCGGAGGGGCGGAGGACCTGGCTGGCGGAGTACACTGGATGCCAGGTCTCTTGTGGAAAGACACTGGAGCCTGAAACGACCTGGGGCAAGGCTGTGCTGGGAACACTCCTTCCTAAAGAAGGCTCTTTCTCGCAAATGCAGTACTCCTCTTTCTCAGCCTGCCTTTGCCCCTTTCTCCCAAGGGCCCCACCAAAGCCAGTGGGTGCGCTTAGAACCTGGGCATGGAGGTGCAGGCCTTAAGGGAAGCTCAGAGGAAGGAGAACTTCTCTTAAGCTTGTTTTTTTCACATATGCACTTTTACATGGGAACACACCCTGTTTGTAAACTTTTTTTTCCTGACTACAAAGTTCTGTAACATTCTAGCATTTCATAAATGCTTTCAGACAGAAAGCCTCTCCAACCCAACAGATGGGTTGGTGCATATTGGCTTTTTTCATACAGACCTGTATTTACACTCATATTAATGTGTTAATATTGTCATTTTTAAGCATATTTTTAGATTTTACAGTGGGGCTATCTGTACTACACCTGCTCTCTTGCACTTTGCTTTTTCACTGCCTAACGATATCGTAGAGATCTTTCCACAGGCGTTCAGATAGTTCAGATTCAGTCTGTTTTAGTGGCTATAGAGTATTCCCTTGGGTGCGTGTATCATTCAGCTACTCCTTTTTAGGGGCGACCACTTAGGGTGTCTCTTACCTTTTGCTAGTGAACATACCGTTTTGCAGCCTGGTGGGAATATTTCTGAGGGTTTCTGTCTTAGAAGTGGAAATTGCTGGGGGTAATTACATTTAAAAAATTATTTTTAAAAGATTTTATTTATTTCTTTGACAGACAAAGATCACAAGTAGGCAGAGGGGCAGGCAGAGAGAGAGGTGGGAAGCAGGCTCCCTGCTGAGCAGAGAACTGATGCGGGGGGGGGGGGGGGGGCTCAATCCCAGGACCCTGGGATCATGACCTGAGCTGAAGGCAGAAGCTTTAACCCACTGAGCCACCCAGGTGCCCCTGGGGTAATTACAGTTTAACAGATATTGCCAACCACCCCCATAGCTCCTCAAAGGTCGAACTCTTTATATTTGTTTTATAAAAATAATATTTTAAGTGAGTTGCCTTCAGGGAAAAGGAAGGCTTTGTCTAAAATCTCAGATTCTCTGTGTGCCCTGACACACCGTCACACACACCTGGGTTTGCAAACTTGAATTTGAAAAGCCCAGCGTGCAAGGTGAGTGACCTTTCGTGTATTCATCCTATATTTATTGTGTGTCTGCTGTGTGGCAAACTTCAATTCTGTGGTGACAAACAAGAGGGGAAAAAATTGGTGTGATCACTGGGCTTTGGCCATGTGCAGTGGAACTTTTCGAAGCTCGCCAGGCTTGGGAACCACTGCTGTAAAAAGTTCTCTATGCCCCTTCCCCACTCCCCAAGACAATCACTCTTGGGATTTTTGCCACTGTAGAGTAGTTTTTCCTGTTCTAGGAGTTGGTTAGTGGGATCATAGGGTATGTACTCTTTTTCTCACAATGAGATTCATGCATGTTGTTATGGGTATCCATAGTTTGTTCCTTTGTAATGCTGATCCATTTGATGAATATCTTACCATTTGTTTCTCCTTTCTCCTAATGGTAGATACCTGGGTTGTTTGCAGTTTTGTGCTGCTGTGAATGTGCTTGTTCATCTCTTTTTGTAGATACATGTTTTTAGTTCTGTTGGGTAAATCCCTGGGAGTGGAATTACTGGGTCAGAAGGTGGGTATATGTTTCATTTCATAAGAAACTGCCAGAGTTTTTCCCTAAGTGGTTGTGCCATTGTACACTCCTTCCAGTGGTATGAGAGTTACTGCATACTACATCCTCGACAATTTTGTGTTCTGGTCTTTAGAGTTTAAAATTCTGGAAGGTATGCGGTGGTACCTCCCTGTGTTTTAAATTTGTATTTCCCTGATGACTAGTAATATTGAATACTTTTCAATATGTTTATTGGCTATCTGTGTATGTTCTTTTATGAAGCATCTTTTAAATCTTTTGCCCATTTTAAATTGGGTTAAAAGGTGGTTTTTTTTTTTTTTTTTTTTTTTTTTTTTAATTATTGAGTAAGGGTTTTCTAGGTGGCTTAGTTGGTTAAATGTTTCTGCCTTCAGCTCAGTTCATGAACCCAGGATCCTGGGATCCCTGTGTTGGGCTCCCTGCTTAGTGGGAAGTCTGCTTTTCCCTCTCCCTCTGCCCCTACCATGCCCTCTCTCTTTTAAAGAAATAAAATCTTAATAAAAAATTCTTCCGTTATAGGAGTTCTTTATTTAACCTATTTACCAGTCCTTTGTCAGATATATATTTTGTAAATATTTTGTAATGATCTGTGGCTTGCCTATTTGTCTTCTTGATGTCTTTTAGTAAGCAAAAGTTATAAATTTTGATTCATTCTAATCATTTCTTTTTCTTTTATGTCTATCAGTTTCTGTGTCCTGTTTAAGAAATCTTTGCTATGGCTGTGAAGGCATTCTACTCTTTTTCTTTCTGAAAGGTTTATGGCTTTAGCTTTTACATTTAGGTCTACATCCACCTTGAAATAATTTTTGTATATGATATGGGGAGGGAGTCAAAGTAGATTTTTTTCATACAGCTCTCCAGTTGTTCCAGTTATGAAAGTCTTTCCTTTTTTCATTGACTAGTTTTCTTATTGGACAGTTTTGTTGCTTTTGTTGAAAAGCAACATTTTAAGTGTGGGTCCATTTCTGGACTCTGTTCTGTTTCATTGATCTGTTTGTCTGTCCTTGTACCAATACCACACTGTCTTTACTATAAGCAGCCTTATAAAGTTAGTTTTGAAGCCTAGAAGTGGAAGCCCTCCAGTTTTGTTCTTTTTAAAGATTGTTTTAAATGTTCTAGGTCCTTTGCATTTTTATATAAATACTAGAAGTAGGTTTTCAGTTTCTACACATACCCACACACCCATCCTGGGTTTATTATTAGAATTACATTGACTTGATAGCTCAGGCTGGGAGGAATTGATTCATAGCAATATTGAATTTTCCAGTCTATGAAATTTATTTAGGTTTTCTTCTTTCTTTCTTTCTTTCTTTTTTAAAGATTTGATTTATTTTTTTAACAGAGAGAGACACAGCGAGAGAGGGAACAGAAGCAGGGGGAGTGGGAGAGTGAGAGGCAGACTCCCTGCTAAGCAGGGAGCCTGATTTGGGGTTCAGTCCCAGGACTCTGGGATCATGACTTGAGCAGAAAGCAGATGCTTAATGACTGAGCCACCCAGGTGCACCTAGGTTTATTTTTAAGCAATGTTTTGGAGTTGTTAGTACAGAGATCATATACATATTTTGTTGAATTTATTTCGAAGTATCTTACATTTTTTGATGCTCATGTAAATTATTTTCATTTGTTGCTAACATGTTATCATGATTAGTTTATGTGTATTGATTTTGTTTCTTGAAACCTTGCCAAATGCTTTTAGTCCTACTAGTTGTTTTGTAGACTTTTTAGATTTTCAACATAAATAACCAACCATGTTACCTGTGGATAAAGATAGTTTTGCATCTTCCTTTCTAATCTTTGTGTTTTTTAATTCTTTTTCTTGCCTTATTTCATGGTCTAGAACTTCCAGTAAAATGTTGAATAGAAGTGATGACAGTGGACTTCTTGGCCTTGTTGGGATCATGGAGGAGAAAGTACTCCATATTTCTCTGTGAAATATGGTGTCAACCATGAATTTGTCGTAGATGTTCTTTATTGTGTTGAGGAAGTTCCTTTCTATTCCTAGTTTGCCGAACATTTATCTTGTATAGTTGTTGAATTTTGTCAATGGTTCTTTCTGTGTGTTTTGAAATGATCATAATTTTCCTTCTATTAATATAGTGAATTACAGTGACTGATTTTTTTTATATTAAACATAAAAAGCTGTAAATTTCTCTTTAAGTATTGCTTTGTAGCATGGTTTTAATGGGTTGATCTAGACTTTTATTTTTCAGAAGTGGATTATTTTGCCCATGGATTAGCCAGTTGGTGGATTACAGATTTGTAGCTGGTCAGAATGCACGGTTATGCCCAAGTAGTGGAAGTTTGAGATAGGAAAACAGCAGGAATGGCAGGGCCTTTGTTTGTTCCATCTCTGACATTCAAGTAGAATTTGTTGGTGATTTTGTTTTTAGCCATTTAGTAAAGCTTACCTTATGGGGAAGACCATGTCATCCACATTTGTCTTTAGGTATGCCCTAATTCATGGTATTGGATTATGGTAGGCTATTTCTTTAAAGTGATGACATTGTTTCCAGTTGGGCAGAGGAAGGTTGAGTGCTGAAGGATACTATAGGAAGGGGATGGACACCAGTCCAGGAAATGAAGGTCAGCCAGCATTATTACCACCGCTTCTTGTGTTCTAGGCACTGACCAGATGCTGTGCACTATTAACATGTAATCCTCTCAGTGGCTCATGAGTCAGCTACAGCTGAGGAAATATAGGCCCCTGGGGATTAGATTACCCATCAGAGGTGACATAGTGACCAAAATGGGTCTAGAGCCCAGGTCTGCCAGACTTCAAAGCTGTTGGACTTTTCCCAGGTAACATCTACCCTTTCATATTGTGGAATATCAGAACATCTGAATTTTGGAGTGAATCTTTGAGCTTTAAGGATAAAGTTGTAACAAAGTTCCCAAGATAATCCATTAGTTGATACCATCTATCTTAGTGATTTAATAATAGAGCTGCTGTTACACTTGGCCTATTGAATGCCAAGCTTGGTGCTCCATAAGATAGGAGAAAACCTAGATTTTAGAATAAGTCAATAATCGCAGGAATTCTTAGCATGAAATGTGGTTGCCAAATGTAAATGAGACCCCAGAATTATTTACTTGTGGGATATGGTTCTTTAAGCAGGCCATAAAGCCAGATCTGTCAGGTGAGACCTATTTTCTTGACGACTTCCATATTGCAGAATCGGGTGATACATTCTCAAGGAACAAATCCTTTGTTGAGTATGGTTAACTTTGATAAAGAAAGAATGTGGAAGATTCCACAGGATAGTGGGATAGGAGTATTAGGAGGACTGGCTCTACCCTGCACCATACTGCCTGGGTTTGCACCATCACTTGCTTTGTTCTGTGATCTTGGCCCAGTGACGTAAAAATTTGTGCTTTAGTTTTACCATCTGTAAAATAGGGAGAAAAATGTATATTTTCTCATTGTGAGGATTAATGAATTAGCATGTATATAAAGTGCTTAAAGCCTGGTGCATAGTCCACTCTCTCCCTGAACATTAGCTATTATTATTGTTATGTATACTACTATTTCTGTAAGTATAATTGTGACATTTACTTCTTAATCTTCAGCAGGATCTCCTTGCCTGCTTTAGTTTGGTCAGCCCAACCAAGAATTGCCCCAAGCTAGGTGTTCCCCTCCTTCTCCTTGTGTGAGGCAGGGCAGGACTCTATTCAGAATTTTTTCTATTCCTCCCAGTACCAAACAGTGCCACGCGCTTAGGTGGCCTCCCTGGAGTTGCTTTGCTGAATCATCTGTTGTTAAAGAATAAACTGCTCTTTGCCGCCTCCTCCCCTGGGAGCATCTGTGCAGCCACGTGTGTGTCAGAAACAGGGTTGCATAGCCCCTCCAGCCCCTCGTGGTGGGAGATGAGTGGCTGGCCCCATCCGGAGGTACCCCTGTCCTCCAAGTGCATTTTAAGTATGCCAAGCAGTCCGCTTGTGATGAAGACTTTCCCAAGCTCGGGAGAAATCCACCTGGTGAGCTTTGCCTGACCAGGTAACAGATAAAAACTTAATTATAAAAGGCAGATTTAATCTAGATGATCACGAAAGGAAAAGAGCACACACAGTTGTCCCACTTCCCCAGAAGGTACTATTGTCTGTTCCATGATAGCCTTTCCCTGGAAGACCTTTTCAATTTGAAGCTGTAGGTTGTCCAGCAGGTTGATTTGTTGTTTGCTAATTCCGTATGATTTTACACATAGTAGGTACCCAAGAAGAGTTGGTTGCAAGAATAACTTAAAATTCATTAAAATGAGGGATGCGGCCCCTTTCTCCCTTCGTTTATCCCTCTGTTTAGTCACTTACTAATGCATTCATGGGTTTGTGTGTTCATCTGTTCTCCCCACATTTCTTACGCCCCTCCCTCCTCTGGGCCAGTTAGGGCCTAAGCAGAGCTCAGGGACTCAGATGTATGTAACAAGACCCCAGCCCTGGTGGAGACTTTCTAGTGCTGCTGAACAGCCTGTCAGCAGAGGGGAGAGCCCAGGGCAGGGAGGAGCTGGGGCTAAACCCCTGCAGATCTGGGATGATGGAGGGGTGCCTTCCAGCAGCACATTTAATGCCAGCCTAGTGAAATCTGCCTAATAAAAGAGTTCCCAAACCCTAGCAGGTGGTCTGCTGATTTTGGACAATATTCGTCTGTAAGGAGCTTTGTCCTGTAAACATTTTATTAGACCATTAAGTTGCCTTTACCCTCTCCCACATTTACTAATGCCAAAGAAGGCTGAGCATACGCTTCCATTTTTATGAAACTCTTGCTTTTCCAGAGGCTTATTCTTCGACCTAATTTATTCTGTGTCCTCATCCCACAGATCTGGTTTAATTTGCTTGACTGGGATAACTGTCTGCAAGGGAGGGTTTTCCTGGACTCGGGGGATGAGCTTGATAACTTCCGGAGGCCCCTGCCTGCTGAGGAATTTGGGAGTGCAGTACAATTATATGCCTCTTAAAAATGATTCTTCTTGTAAAAAAATTACTGATAGCACAGCATTTTGGGAGTGGAGTGGGGTGTCCCCAAGTGTACCAGCGCATTTGGACCATGTCTTTGTCTTTGTCCTCCTTTTTCAAGTAGACATAATGACTCTGAGTATTTTACAGTGCAACGTAATGCTGGTTTTCGGAATCCCTGCTAAAGATGTAGGGGGATAAATGCGAAGCTTAAATCATCCTATTATTTAGTTTTGCATCTCTAATGTTTCTTTAAGGAATATGGAACTGGATAAAGGAGCTGGGTTGTATGAGACATTCTGGGGCACCTTTCTCGGAGGGATTGCCTGCAGAAATTAGGTTCATCATAGGCAGAATCTTCCTTTCTTTTTGGCTTCCTAGTAGTGTTTCTAAAGCCTGTGTTAGAATTCTCCTAGGTCTCCAGGAGGAGGCAGGAGTTCCTCAGTGTCATTGGCTTGCTTGGAGGTATTTGACCAGCCATTAACCTTGAAAAATTATGCTTGTTTTTATCAGGCACATTTTGAATCCAAGCATTAGAGGAGGGGGTGATGGGATATGCCCGTCTCTGCTGTGGAAATTAACTTGGCTTGGAGCATACCAGTCACTTCTGTCCACGTACACATAGAACACGAGTCTATGTGGAAAACGGAACCTCCCTGAAAAAGGACGTGATGAGGGTTTGACATAAACAGCTATGTAAAACAGGATTGCTACCTATAGTTTCTCTAGTGAGAAGACCTTTGGAGATGAGGGGCAGACGTAGATAAAGGTGTTTGCTCGGCTGGTGTTCTTTCTGATCCTCACGATGACGAGCAAGGTAGGTAGTTTTGGCTTTGTGTAGCCGATGAGCAAACAGGCGCAGAAAGTGCAGCACTGGAGTTGGAACACCATCTTCTTCCCTCTGCTTATCTCAGGGCTGGTCAGGAGACAGAATGGAATAGGATCTAGAGAAGGCTTTTCCCCACCCACTCAGAAGCCCACCTGCAGGGGGGCAGCTCATCTTCGAGGAAGAGTGGTGGTGGGCAGAAGCCCGCACTAGACTCAGGCTTGGCTCTCTGCACTTAACACTGCCCCACATTTGAATGGGCCCCTCCACAGCTTGAGTTTAAGAAAATTGAATCTTTGAACATCTGAACAAGAAAAGAGTGCATTTATTACTGTAATTCAGGACTTTTTGCTTAATTTTAAAACTCAACTTGAGTAAGAGCCTTATACAACCATGTTTAAAAATGGTGGGCCCTCCCTCCCTTGGTTTTCCTTCTCCTCTCTCCCTCCCTTCCTTTCAATTTACGAATCAGTTGTCATTTGACCTCAACTTCCCTTGAAAATGAGTGGGGGCTTAGGGAAGGTTCTGTGGAAGCAAGTCTTTCTGGAGTGTGTCACCTTTTTCTGTTGCCCCCCACGAAATTTATTTTAACTGGGAACTGTGGAGAGGAGCCAACCTTGTTTGATTGTAGTGTCAAATGAACTCAAGTTTCCAGGGAGCCTGGGACTCTTGGGTTGCCAAGTTAAGGGGTCTAGGACTTTTGGATCTGTAAAATCATAATCTCACAGAATCCTTTCCAAAACCACCTACCTCTCTCCTGCAGACACATTCTTTACGCAAACATACACACATGGATTTAAGCAAAGTAAGGATAAAGTAAATTGGGCCTTTGACTCAGCGTGTCTATTGATGTTTAAAGATAGAATGCAGGGTGCTGGCTGACACAGCCTTTTTTCTTTGTTGTTAACAATTTGTGTTCAGCATTCCCCAGTTAGACCTGATAGTGGATGGATCGCTCAGTAAAGGTCTAGAGGAGGAGGTCCCTATTAATGATCATTAAACCGTTCCCCGAGTGTTTTCGACAGGTGCTGCAGACAGTTTCGATACTCTTCTGGCTGCTGAATGAACTTATGGTCGGACTTCAGGCCTGCTATTTCTGGCACCCTGTATCTCAGTTGTGACAAGGGTGCCAGGCTGATGGCAGCCACAGATCATCTGGGAAGTCAGCCTGCCTGTTCATCTCTTTTTCCTTTTTGGTAAACAATAAATTTCTTGTCTCAAGAGCCTGAATTGGCAGCACTGGGAAGACTCCAGGCGGCTGGGTTTGGGCTAAGTAGGAGAAAGTCATTTCAACAAGGCAGCTGTGACACCTGGGACTGCCTCACCCCTTTCTCTGTCACGCAGGTCTTCCAGAAAAAGCTCATCTCCCCTTTGGAGACTCAACCACTGGATGGTTGGTCAGGTGGCCTTTTTTCCTATTAGCACCCAGGTGTCTGTGCTTGCATATTTCACTCTAATAGAAACCAAAGTTCCTTGACCTCACTGAGCCTCACTGTTTCACTCTGTCCTTACCCCTGCTTCCTTTTCTTCATCTGTCCATGTTCTCATGTGTTTTGGATGCCGCTAACTCAGGAGCAGAAAGGATGACTAAGATGGTCCCACTTTCAAGGGGTTCCCAGTCTGGAGGGAGAGGGACTTGCAGCCAGATAAGCTGTTTACTGAGTGCTGTGGGGGAGTGTCACCTTTACCTTGAGATATGTAAGATTTAGTGCCTGTGCCCAAGGCGGTGTGTTGTCTGGATTGCCCTTGAAAATCCTTTTGGAAGGGGCCATGTTGAAGGTGAATCTTGTTTCTCAGCTCTGTGTGGCCCAGTTTTCCTCCAGCGTTGGAGTGGATTGCTCTGGCTGTGGTTGAGCATAGATGAAGTGGTTGGCTAATGGCTGAGAGCCATGCGAGAAATATCTACCTTTTAAACACTAGAGTCTCAGCTCACCCAGTAAGATGGCCACCCTGTGAAAGGCCTGTGAGATCGGAGACAACTCAGGGATCACTTGGCACATCACCTTATTGAAGGGGGAAGGACACAAGTCCCAGTGCTTTCTCTCTCCCTTTCTTTCCTCATTGAATTCTTATAGTTACATTCCTGTGAGTTAAATACAAATGTGATGTGACTTCACTAAGTCTTTTAGTAGCATGAGAGGAACAACTTATTTCATGTAGGGAGGATGGGAAGAGTTCTTAAAGAAATGACATTTGAGTACATTTTTGAAGGATGAGGCAGGAGTAGAATTTGAGTAGATGGGGAAGAGGAGAACATTCTGGGCCAGTGTTTCCCAGAGCACACTTTGTAGAACATTCATGACATGGGATGCTATGTGTTATAGAAAAAGAAGATAATTGGTCTGAGAAGTGCTGGTTAAACAAGCCTCAGTGACCTCACAGGACTTCTCAGAGCCTTTGATTTTTGACACTGTAGTGTGTTATGAATCCTGAAGAGCAGGATCTGGTATTTGGTGTTTCTCAAACTCACCTTGGAGGCCTGGTTTAGGCAGGGTAGACAGCACATGCAGAGTCATGTAGGTTTGAAAGACCATGATCAACTCAGGAAAATGTGAATTTAGGTGTGTGAGTAGAGAACATGTGGGAGGGAAGGCGATTCAGGGGGCTTGGAGAGAAAAGATCAGCTTCTAGATAGTTGCTTTGGATGCTGGGTCAGTCTTTCTCAAACTCTAGTCCTTTTATTTTATTATTTTTTAAACTATAGTCTTTTAGAACCATCTTCATGGTCTCTTATCTCAATGCCATGTACATTCTGATTTAATATTTTTCTTTGAATCAATTCAGTTTTTAGATTTTAAATAATCATATGGAAATTTAATATCACCAAGACAACTGGAAACCTGTGTCCCTTCCCGCAAATAGAGTAAACATACATGTGGGCACATGTGCATACACACACACACACGAGTTGTCAAACTCTAGCCTGACACAGGCTGTGAACTTGAGCCATGATTTGCTTTTGTGAAACGGGAGGTTAGAACATTTTAGAAAGGTGTCACATAGATCTTGCCCCCATTTGGACTTGCTGACTGTTCCATCAGAAAGTTTGAAAGAAGACCAAAAAATTCATAATTTTCTTACAATATATTACCAGATCATTCTGTCACTCAAAGCATCTCCCACTTGGGGATATACTGCTCTAGGCAGTGGGGGACTGCTGAACAGTTCTATAAATGAGTACCTTTTCATGCTTTAGAAAGACGGTTTGTGCAGTTCTGTGGGTGGTGGTTGGCACGGGTAGTGCTGGAAGCAGGAAGGCTATAGCTTAAGAAAAAAAGAAGTCCAAGAGCGATGCAGAGGTCTGGGCTTTGGGACTACGTCTGTAGCAGGGGAGGAGGGACTGCAGAAAAAATGGGCAGGACTTGGGGATGAACGATGGAGAAAGGGGATCCCAGACATGGCTTGGTTTCCTAGGTAGGGCATAGTGGCCTGAATTGGGGCTGGGACTTAGTGGAGAGGCAGGAAGCATATTGACTTCAGGGCTTCTGGGGGAAGTCTCCATGGAGATGTTCTGAGATGTCCACCTTTTTTGAAATCAGATTTTAGATTTTAAGATAAATCTGGGTGTGATTCCTGGCTCCACCCCAACATCTCTTGGGGCTTTAGTTTTCCCTTTGGACAGTGAAATTACAAAACCCAACCTTAAGGATTGCTGGCGGGGTTACTGTAGGGAAGGGTGCCTGGGACAGCACGTGGCACAGAGCAGATGCCCAGAAATCAGGAATGATGACTTACGGTTCCTTCCGGCTTCACAATCACTTTTCTGAGTTTTTAGAAAAAGCTAGCTTCAAAACCAACAGATTGTTACATGTTTTCTCTGGAGTGAAAGAAGCATCGAGTCCACATGTGTGCAGATGCTGGGCATTATTGTGGTAAGTGCACAGTTTAGTGTAGAAGGCACAGGTTGCTGACCTTTGTCCTCTGGTGAGTTGCTCATTGTGCTGCTGGGGGTTCAGAGGCTCGGTTCCACCAGGCCTCACTGATGTTCTTCCTTGTCCATTTCTGTTTGCTCCTGCTCTTACATTAGCAAAAACGAAAGGGCCTTGCCAGTCTGCTTATTGGCTTCACCAACTGCCCAGTGGCCTAAGACAGGTATAGTGGGGAAGGTGTGATTTGCAGTCAGATGGCCTCTGTCACTTACTGGCTGTGTGA
Source organism: Mustela lutreola (assembly GCF_030435805.1). Lineage (NCBI taxonomy): Eukaryota > Metazoa > Chordata > Mammalia > Carnivora > Mustelidae > Mustela > Mustela lutreola. The sequence continues at coordinate 58,533,199 of NC_081291.1, read as the reverse complement.
GCCTGGGCAATAGCACCGCATTAAGTGTCTGTGTTTCATTCGCAAAAAATTCCTAATGCCCACTTTGCAAAGTGATTGGTACGTTTCGAGATAATATATGCAGAGAGCCTGTTTAGTCCTATGTGTAGCTGTGTTATATACATCCAGTATAGGTATTACTGTTCTTAGTTATCTGTCATCTGTGAATCTGCTCATGATAGACAACTTCTCACCTCTGTAGGGATGTGGGGAGGTGGGTAGTAGTATGAAAGCCTTGGTCCAGAGATAATGCTCTCTCCCTTGATAATGTAACATATAAAAATCCAGGCTGGCCAAAAATAAAGTTACGTATACTGCTTCTCACTAGGAGGATGTTGGTGTGGAATGGGACTTTAGAAGACACTTCCAGTTTTCTTTTGAGGTTGTGGAAGGGTCAGGAGGTCAGGGGATTGGCTCAGCTTACATCTGAACAGGGGCTGGTCCTGACTTCTTCATAGGTATTCCTGCCACTGTCACTTAGTAGCTGATTCAGCTTTCTCTGTTGCTCTGTCTGCTTCTCCCCGTGCTGGTCAGAGACTGGCTCCCGTGCCTGCCAAGAGCTTTGTGGGCCTTCGGGTCCTCTGCTTTCCAGGAGAGGCCCCGTAGAGCTCTCGCTGCACCTGGAGCTCTGCCTCTTGCTGATACTGAGTGCATAAGGTAATGACATGAGGCTGCCCCAGAGAAGGATTCGAAACTCATTGAGAATCCCATCCCTAGAACAGTGGTTAAAAACTGTGTCAGCTTAGGGAACAGTTGGTTTAAAGACCTAGGAATTTTGCTTTGGCCTTCTCCTGTTTGGTGTTTGTAGAAAGGCTTGTAAGGAAAATAGAAGCATGTTTGGAGGTATACTTTCTATCCTAGTTGAGACAGTGGAATCAAGAGCCAGGTCGTCTCTGTGGACTTTGGACGTTGAGCCAAAGCCAATACGATGAATGAGACAGGAGTGAGTGGAGGGAGTGTTGGGAGTTCCAGCTGGCTCCCAGCTTCCCCGAGCAGGGATGGACTGGTGCTGCCATGTCCACGAGCTCCCTCCTGGGCTGCTGTCTTGTGAGCACGGCATCCACATGCGAGGGAGCAGCTTGCAGCCAGCACACACCAAGAGCACCGGCATCTGTCCTTGAGCTGGTGTTTTAGGAGGAACTCTGGCAACCTTCACTGACCCCTGGAGAGGTCTGGCCATCACACCACACCTTCTGCACCCGGATTGCCTTGAGGGAAGGCCTTGGGTAGGCAGAGTGACTGGAGACCGAGGAGCAGGAGTCAAACACACCAGTTGGGATAGCTCTGTTAACTCATTGGTTGTGTGGCTTGGGCACACCTCTTCACCTGCCACATGGAGTTGGGGATTCCTCCAGTGAAGGGTCTGGGAGGCTGGCAGCAGGACGAGGGGAGAGGGCTTGGCATGTCGTGGCATGAGGTGGTATAGTAGAAAGTGCTTTTGCAGTCTAGCCAATTTAGAGGATTTGGGCAGGCATCATCATCTCTGGAAACATCAGTTTTCTTATCTGTACAGTGGGAGTGTGGCACTTACCTCAGAGTAGACCCCTAGCCCTGTGCCATCTGGGACTTGGCAGAGGTCACTGACAGGGAGGTCTTGATTCTTCCTGAGGAAGGAGGAGCTCTGGAACTGTGGGTAGAGCGCCTCCATGCAGTGGCGGGGGCCCTTGGGTTGCTAAGCTGGGGCGTGGGGGGGGAGTCAGACCAAGCCTGGGTGAGGACCAGGCTGGACTGAAGTGGCTTCTCATAGGCGACGCACAGAATAAATCTTAAATTCTGAGGACCATCAGACAGACACTTTCAGTCTTTTTTTTTTTTTTTTTTTTTAAAGATTTTACTTATTTATTTGACAGAGATCACAGGTAGGCAGAGAGGCAGGCAGAGAGTGGAGGGGGAAGCAGGCTCCCTGCTGAGCAGAGAGCCCGATGTGGTGCTACATCCCAGGAGCCTGGGATCATGACCCAAGCTGAAGGCAGAGGCTTTAACCCACTGAGCCACCCAGGTGCCCCAGACACTTTCAGTCTCAAAAGTTACATTCTTATTTTAATGTATATTAGGAAAAAACCCCAAATACCTGTAATTTTCATGGAAGGTTTGGTTTTCTTTAGCTTTATTTTTTCAGTGTAAAAAAAAAAAAAGTGTGTCAATTTAAAGAAAAATATTAATAAACCAGGCAAGATTCTTCTTCAAGAATGTCAGATTTGTGAAAGGAACTCTCTCCCCACCGCTGCCCCCCGCCAGAAAGGGCAGATGACCATTCTAGACTAAAGGAAACTAAAGAAGCCAGACCTGGAAAAAATAAAGAACATTTGTGATAGACATTATGGGGACAGTTTGGTTAAGTTTGAATATTGGTGGTAAGTTAGGTAATACTGTGTCACCAAGGGTAAATTTCTTGATTCCCAATTCTTGGAAGATAGATGTTAAGGATTTAGTATCACAGTCTATAACCTACTAAAAAAATGTTTAGGGAAACATTTATGTTATATAAATTATATTTATAATATTATATATTATTATCTATTACATAATTACTTATCTACTGTATTTATTTGTGTCACAGATGTGCACATATGTATGTGGAGAGAGAGAAAGCAAATGTAGCAAACTTAACTGTTGGTGGCAACTTGGTGAGGGATACACAGTGTTTCTTATTCAGACTTAGTCTTATTCAGACTAAGTCTTATTCAGACTTTGTATAGGTTTGAAATTTCTCAGAATACAAAGTTGGGAAATTAAACAACTAAAAGTAGCAATAAAGATGTCCCCCAGGAGGAAACCCTCCTGTTGTTTGGCATTGTACTCTGCGTCAGGCTGAGCCCCTTGAGGGGACAGATGGCTCCTGGATGGTTGTCTTCTCTCTCCTTCAGCCACACAGGCCAGGGTTGCTCGCATCTCAGGGACTTCACACTTGCTGTTTCGCTGGCTCACACTACTCTGCCTATTTTGCCATTTTGGTCTTAGCTCTAATGTGACCCTCTGAGTGAGGGGCCCCCAAACTTGCTTTCTAATAATGTTGCTGATCCCCATGTCACTGTCACAAAAAAAAAAAAAACCAAAAAACAAAAAACAAAAAAAAACCAACATTAGACTTCAGTTTCTTCATGGCATTTGTCCCCACATGAAATGACCTTTGTAATTATGTGGTATTGTTTACTGTTCTCTCACTAGAATATAAGCTCCTTGAGCACAGAATCCTTAAAGAAGAAAACAAGACCAGGACATACATGGTGGCTAGAGCAGAATTTGTGGTGGTGGCACAGGAGTGACTAACCATTTCAGAACCATGGTGCTCCAGACTTTCCTTTAAGTCCTTGTGGAGTCCTTGCTGATTTTTCATTTCTAGAACATATCTTGAATATTATATTATGATTTGATAAGAAAAATTTTGACCTAAGAAAAATCATTCAGTGAAATATCACTAATATAATGTAAGCTGGTTAGAAAATATGATAGGAGATTAAAAAAAATCAGGTTTCTCTGTTTCATAAAATGAAATGGCTGAATTAAAAATTTTGTCTCAATCAGTGAGGCAGAATTCATTCAGTAACTTTTTGCAGCCATCAGTTAACATACGTACTCAATAGACAATGACCTAATGCAGACCCAGAAGCCATCAGTTGACACTAGAATATTAATGATGTTATGTAGAATTACAGAATTACCTGAAGTCTCTTTTATTCCCAGGAAGGAGACTGGAAGTTATCGTGCTCTGTGTCACCTGAAAGCTATAATTAAGGGGCTTTTAAAGAAGCTGGTGGGCCACAGTTAATGGCTGTGTCTAACTCTTAGGGCATAGTTATGATGGAATGCTTTCACAGTCTGGGGAGGGAGGGCGGCAGCAGAATCGCATAACAGAGGAAACTTTAGTTGAATGTGGGTTGAACGGGGAAACCTTAGTTGAACGGGGGAGATGAGGTGGCCAGTGAAGAACCGAATCAGAAGATGCAGCGTTTCATTACTGAGGTTGTAATAATGTTGGTGATATTCTGTACCAACACCCAGACTTGAGATGTAGCTTATTCTCCACCTCACCTTCTTGCCATGTGAATAGTACTCGGACCACACGTTTGGATTCTCAATTATATTAGGGTTTCTAACATCCCTAGTTGGTTCATGGACATATATCTAGTTTCAAGGTGAATGATGTTTGGGGATGAGGCATATGCTCCTTTTGTGCATCTGCGATGGGATTGTGTACACAGAGGCAGTGGGGCCTTCCTTGAGGGAAAGGACATGGGTTTTGGAGTCAGAGAATTTGGGTCTGGATCCAGATTCTACTACCTAGTATCTGTGGGACTTTGGGTAAAATGGTGATGATTGTGACAGTGATGGCAGAAGTTAACTAATTCACTGGTCCTGGTTTCTGAAGTCAGGGTAGCCATAATGGGCGCTGTGCCTCATTGGTGGGTCAGATGAGACAATGCGTATACATGGTTTGATGGCATGCAGATTGCTTTGAAGGTATTAAAATCACAATAGTCAAGTTGAATTGGGTTGTCAAAGCAGAGATTAATACAAAGAATTTGTCTAAATCATCTTGGGTTGTAAAAGACAGAAATTCAACCCAAACTGCTTCTTAAAACCAGGAGGGTCATAAAGGCCAGTTTTAGGTACAGCACAGGACCTCAAATGTTGGGGTCAGGACCCTGCCTCTGTTTCCTGGGTGTCCTTCTCTCATGTCAGCTTATTTCTCAGGCCCACTGGCTCCCATGAGATTGTGGAATGGCCATGGCTCTCCAGGTTGACTTTTGTGCTGCCACGTCAGCTCCCCTGGCAGAGAGAGAGATCTCTTTCCCGGGTGTCCCAGCACAAGACGTGGGAGAAACTGAGTGGTTGGATCTGGGTCCTGTTTACACCTGAAGCTGGGACTGGAGTTCCCGCCCACTGAACAGTAGGGACTGAGATGGGGAAAGGGGTGACCCCAAGGGAAGAGAGACTCTGACCAGTCAGTTGAAGGAGTGCTGGGTCTCCACCACAAAAGGAGATGCACAGCTTCTGTATGGCTTTCTGCATCTCTCAAAGTAGGAGCTTTTCTCATGCATCACACAACCTAAAAGATCTACTAGTCCCCATTGCACATCAGGCATTTTGCTTTTTTTTTTTTTTTTTTTTTTTTGCTCTGGAAATGTTGATAAAAACTGTCCTGTTTAGTTGAAACATTGCAAAAGTTATATGGGAAAAATAAACAAGTCTGAGACTCTGACCAGTTGTGGAATGGAGGAACATCAAAGCTTGGCCTGTCACCAAACTCAGCTTCCATTGGGGTGGCTTCATGTCCGCTAATAGGTCTGTAGACCTGGGATTTTAGTTTGGGCTTGATTGGTTGCAGGAAGCAGAAACCAGCTCAGCGTGGGTCTGGGAAAAGGGTGAGTTCAGGAGAAGCAAAGCAGTGCCTGGTCTGGACATGCCGAACCCAAGTTGGAGTAGGTGGCTATCTATACCGGATGGTCACAGCAATGTAGCTCGGCCCTCTGCCTGCCCCAGCCTGGACACCCGCCCACCCATTCACTCCTCCACCCCTTGACTGGCCCACTTGGACCTGCCCAGGGCCTCTGACAGCTGTCGGTCCATGAGATCTGCCTCACAGCCTTCACCCGTGTTCAGCTTACCAGCCCCATCTCCCAGGAAATCCCTCACAGGGTCCTGCAGGGGTACGGAGCTTGCAGAAACCATAAGTCACTGGCCAATTTCTGGGAGGCCACTCTCAGGACTGCATGCCATCCCGTTCACTGTGACTGATTTAGGGCAGAGGGACTAGAGGTGGCTTGGACTCCTTTGGCAGCAGAGGCGGGCTTGACAGTGGTCCTGAAAACTGGTTCAGATGCCTGCGAGCATCTGAAACCTCTGGCCCCCGGGATGGAAGTTTACCATATACATAACTCCAGCATTTTACTCTACTGTTTTAGTAGGTAATGAGTGCTATTATGAAGTATTTATATGTATTGTGAAATAAATTTTTTTATCCCAACCTTGGAAAACAGCACAGGAAGAAGAAAATAAAAATTCCCCATCAGTCCCCTCCAGAGATGTTAATAGTGATAGTGACTAACGTTTTTATGGCTTTTGCTTGGTGCCAGGTGTAAAGGCTTTTTATATGTACTCCTCGAATTCTCACAGCAGAAACAAGAGGTTGGAGGACATGCTGTTAAGCCCATCCCTAATTCTGGAACAGAAGTCAGGTCTGTGGTGGTGAGGGGGTGTGACAAGGACACCTAGCCTCCAGGGGCACTGATGGAAAGCCCCTGTCTAAATGTCACCCAGGGGCTGACTGAGTGCTCAGAGGGTGCTTGTGTGGATATCGTTACAGGTGGATCATGGGTGGGGTGGAGGCGGTGTGCCATCTGCCCATCGAAAGCGGTCATGGCGTAGCCCAACACAGGGTCCTGCCTCCCTTGCCTCCCCCTGCCCCGCCCGCCCCCAGCAGAAGGTGCTTAGAGGATTACTTGGTGAGACAATTAGATATATGCCTTGGCCCTCCAGTCTGGCTCCTTCAGCCCCTCTTCCTAAATACCCTCTGGGCCTGCTCACCTGCCCTCAGGACTTGTGCAGATTAAATGAGTGCCTCGGAGTCTGGGAGCCAGTGGCACTGTGCCAGCTCCCCTCCCCCACCTCCCATGTACACAACTGCAGTCTTAGCCATAGGCTTCTTTCCACTCTGGCCATGATCACTGTCTCAGAGGCAGGCTTCGGGGGAAATGTCCACGTAGTGGCGGGGGGTGGGTATGAGTGATGAGGATGAATCAAATTATTAGTTATTATCCCATTTATTGAGCACCCTCCATATTTCAGGTTCTGTGCTTGGCACTAGGAAATCATTTCCATGCTCCCAACTCTCTCACATTGTACAGATGAGGAAACTGGGGTTCAGAGTTCGGGAGGGAGGCTTGCTCAAGGCCAGGCAGCAGGCCAATGAGAGCTGGTGTTGGAATCCAGATCCCAGTAAGGGGCAAAGACCAAGAGTCAGGACCACAGTGCACACATGTTTCTTTTAAGCCAAGTCTCCTTTTAAGGTTTTTTTGTTTTGTTTGTTTGTTTGTTTTTTTTTTTTTTTTTTTTTTTTGCAAATAGCAGTGACAGCACAGAACTCCCAGGGGCTGTACTTTGCGTGCTTCAAGGAACTGAAATGCAAGAGGGAAAAATGACAGGGGGGAAAAAAAAAAAGACTAACCACAACAAGCGTCACGTATAGGCCTCTTTAGTTGTCTCTGGCCCTGACAACAGACATAGATTTGTAAGAGCCGCTCCGGAAACAGCTGGTAACAGGACACCGTACTTTCAGCCTTTCTTCTTTCGTTGTTGCCAGAAAAATAATCAGCTCTATATCTTAAGTGCTTGATAAAGTGGCCCAGACACCAGCTGTAACTTAAAACAATTTCTGTTTTAGTTGCTTTTAACAAACAGATGCGCTGGCTTTCTGGGCCAAGCTCTGTGTCCGTGTCTTCGAGTGGGCTTCTGAAAGCTGCTCCACTGTCTTGATTTGTGTCTAAGCCTTTCTTTAGAAGTATTCATTCAGTCATTCTTTTAGTATGTTTCCAGAGGCTTGGGTTTGGGTTTTAAAAGCGTGATTGTGGACTGGACATTCATTGGTGCAGCAGTTACTGACTGTGTCCTATGTGCCAGGCTCTGTGCCGGGGCAGCGGGCGGACAGGATCTGGGCCCCAGTCCTCCCAGAGCAGAGAGCCAGAGGAGAAGCCAGTCATGGGAGTAAGTAAGCACTGAACCCCTCCTCTCTCCATAGGTGACCATTCCAGCTCTTTGACTTGATTGTTTTTCTACCATCTTTAAAACATGTTCATTATGCTACACTTTGTTTTCCTTGGTTTTAGATACTGTCCATAGACTTCCTCCTTCCTCTGGTCTGGAAGACCAGAATTCTTCCCCTTTCCATCTGCCCTTTTCAGATGACTTTAAAAAGCTCAGGGAGCCCTGTGCCCTGGGAATACTTTGCAGCCCAGTAGAACCTACTACTTGCTACCAGGAAGCTCACAGCCCATCAGGGAGCTGTGAATAGGCCATGATGGGAGGCGGGGAAGGCCCCATCTAAGGAGCAGGCGTTCTGTGTTAGATCTGAGGACAGGGTGGGCGCTGAGCTCTTCGGTCAGCTTGGCCACCTTGAGTGTCCTCCTGCTTCAGTCTGGCCATGTGCTTCGGAGTAGGGCACCACCCCCCAACTCTAGTGCCATCAGGCCTGCCACCATCCTTTACCATCGCATGCAGCAGCAGTTCCCCACCTGGCCTCCCTGTTCCTACCCTAACCTTTGATAACCCACCATCCCCACGGGACCACAGTGGACTTTTTACAAAGGCTCATCACTCTCCCTCTTAAAAAACTGCCATGGGCCTTCTGCTGTAAATAAAATAAAATCCAAGCTCCTGCTTTGCATTAAGGACCCACATGACTCAGCCCCATCCCCTGTCACCCTCCACTTTGTCCACTGTGTCCAGCCACTCAGAGCTATTCTCCCACGAGGGCTGTCTCATGTGCTCTCTTCCTCTGTGGAGAGCGCTGTTCACGTTATCTTCCAAGAGAACCTTCCTGACTGTTCTTTTTAGAATACTGCCTCATTGCACCCTGCTGCTCTATATACCATTGTACTCTTGTATTTTCTGCATAGCTTGATCTCTTTGTAGAAGTATCTGCATCTCGCACTAGAATGCAGACTCCGTGAGGACAGGGACCTGGTTCGTTTTGTTAAACTGCTGCAGTGCCTGGTCCACAGTAGACACTAAACCGAGATTACTCATGAAATGGGTCTTGAAGGGGTGGTCTTTCAGTGTGGCCTGTGACCTAGCACCAGCCTGCCATCTGAGCTCATTCGGGAAAACACTGGCCTAGGTATACTTCTAGAGTTGTGTGCTTGGAGTTCGGAATTTCTGCTAAATAGCACTTTGAGCAAAAAGAATGACTAACAGTCGTAATATTGGCAAGCCCTCCTATACTACCTGCTGTGGGCACTTCGTCACGGTTACGTGTATTTGTCGTTACTACCCAATGGGATAGGTACTGTTCCATCCGTATTTTGTAGATAAGGAAACCAAGGACAGAGAGTAATTTCAGAGTCACTAAATGATAAGTCGTGGCCCTGAGATTTGAAGGCAGACGTTGTGGCTCCAGAGTCTCTGGTCTCACCCAGAGGTGCCCGAGTTGCTTTTGGGCGTTATCTTTGGAGTCGAGTGAACTAGACGCATTACCTCTCTAGCGGTAGAACCGGGCATAGTGGTGATAACTCCCACTGACCAAGCTCTCTCTGTTAGGGTGTTTCTGTGGCTGTTGCTCTGTGGCCAGTGATGTTATTGGTGCAAAGGCATCCACAGACATAGAGGACATAAGTGTCTTCCATGTCAGATGATAGAAAGGCCACTGCAGAAGCAGGAGACACCACAGCCTGCTCTCAGATAGAGGTGTGATTGGCCCGATTCTCCCATGTTCCCATGGGGACATGTGGCTCCAACTGCTGCTAGCCACACAGTTGAGGACTTCCCTGGGTGTGAGAAGCCCCCTCCCTTAGCCATTCTCCTTGGGACTTCTGTGCTCTACTGGTCCCCACTTCTAACTTGTTTCATGCAGCTCTGACCTTGTGCCTGCCCAAAGTAGCTGGTAGAAGCAAGCCCAGCCAATGGATGAATGCGTACTTTTGAGACTGGGCAGAGCAAAGGTTGGTTGGCCAGCAGCAGACCAGGCTTTGGGCCTGTGTTCCCTCTGCGACACATGGTGCCTTAGTGCCAGTTCTCCCCGTATCCCAGTGGGTGGGTGTTGTGCCAGAGGAGTGGCCCTAGACTGCAGAGCTGGTGGAAGCCAGGTTCAAGTCCAGGTCTTTGTGGCTTGGAGACTATAGCCCAACTTCAGTTATAGTTCTCTGCTCGCCAGAGTGACTTCTAATTACTTTGTAAATTTAGTTTCCATCAGTGTTTTCCAGTGGTAAGAATGGCATGATGTCAGGTCACCCCACAGTGTGCCACACCTGACCCCCTACACTTACCACATTCCTTCAGACTTCCTGTTAACATGGGAGGCCATGCTGCAGGGATCCTTGTGCCCCAGACTCACTGAGATGCTGGGTGAAGGGAAGACAGTCTAAGAGAAGCAGACATGGACAGCTAGGTTCAGAAGCTGGAAAGGAACATCTTCTGGGCTGGGTGCAAAAAGGAAGTCAGATTCATAGCCATGAATAGGACTGGAAGCCATTGTTTCACAGGGGTATCCAAACTGGAGATGTGAAGTAAATTAAGAAAAGGAACCAGGAAAGTTGTCCTGCAACAGGTCAAGATTAAATTGCTTACGCTGGAAGGTGAGCTCAGGAAGAGCTCCTGTCACCCAGGAGAGGACAGAATTCCTGACTGCATGCCCCTGGATGCAGGGTTCATATTCCCATCATTGGTGCTTCTAGAAACTCTGAGCCAAGAAATTAATGTCAACACTGGTAAAGCCATATAGCTCTGGCCACCATAGCTCTTGAACTCACAGGGCACCTTAGTCACACACATACAGGACTTCTCACAGAAAACAATGCTTGCAGGGAATGAATTTACAGACAAATCACAAGGCATACAAGGAGAATTACTACCATGAAAAAGACGTTCTATAGACACAAGTATGAAAATTCATATCCTACAAACTAGAAACCATAAACTAAAGGGGCTTTAAAATAAATGTTTGAAATGTAAATGAAATAATAGAATCCATAGTGAGATTAGGACATTATGAAAAAAGAACAGATAGATTTGAAAAAGAGCCAAAAAGAAATTCTAAATACTGGAAATGCAGTCATTGCTATATACTTCCAGATTAATTAGCTTATTAATACTTCATGGGAGCCAGTGTATGTAGTTTTATTCTTCATGTGTTACTTTTTAAAAGGCTTTTCCTCCTTAATATGGAAGTAATTTATGCATATTGAAAATCCAGAAAATAGAAGGAAAAATAAAGAAGAAATAAGAATGTAGTTACTCAGGATAATTCCTATTAATACTTTGACATGTTCTTTTTTCTAGGAGGAATCCCACTGAATATAACATTTTAGACACTGATTTCAAAAGTTTTTTGAACTATGAGCCTTATTCTATATCATTCGATATTCTTTGACAACATACTTAATGGCTCCATAGTCTTGTTCTGCTATGTTTACTCACTCTTCTTGATGGATATATGCATTGTGTATAGTATTTCCTAATAACACTATGATGAGTATTTGTTGGCATTTCAGATTATTCCTTAGAACGCAGTATGAGAAATGAGGTTCATTAATAGGTAGGGACTTACATTGTGCAGTGGGACACGGGGGGCATGGAGGGCAGTGATATGTGAACATACTTTAGCCATATTGTTTTATAATAAAGAATGTATTATTTGCCCTGCGTTCTTGGGATGGAGCTTCTAAAACCACTGAGATTTCCCCAGGGACTGGAACATCCTTGATGTTCATGGTGGTCCTTTGACCACACCCAACTTCATGTGAAAGGGAAGACTCAGGATGGGCTGGTCATGCCTGAAAGATCATCCATGTGATTAGACGGTTGGGGCTTTGGGCCCAGATACCATCTTGACCTCTTGACCTCTGGGGAGGGGAGAGGGGCTGGAGATTGAGTTCATCTTAGGGCTAATGATTCAACTGCTCACACCTATGTTAATGAAACCCCAATAAAAACTCTGGGCACTAAGGTTCGGTGGACCTTCCTGGTTGGTGAACAAACTGATGTGCTAAGAGGATGACCTGTCCTGAATCTGTGTAGAGCGACCCCTCTCTAGATCTTCCTTCTGTGTTTCTTCATTTGGCTAGTCCCGATATGTATGTAAATCCCTTCATTTTAGAGCTGTAATTGTAAGTATAGTGGTTTCCTCAGTTCTGTGAGTTGTTTTAGTGAAATATCTAATTTCAGGGGTGTTGTGAGAACCACCCAGACTTGCAGTTGGTGGATCCAGAGTTCATATGGCCTTGGGACCCCTGAACTTGGCTGATGTCTAAAGTGAGGGCAGTCTTGTTGGGGACCTTTCCCTTAACTTGTGCAACTCACATGTATGACATATATATTTCCAGTTACTTTCCAGAGTTCATGTACAAAGGTACACTTTTATTAGCTAAGAGAATGAAAGGTTGATCTCTGTGTCTCAGTATTCTCATCTGTAAAATGGAAAATTTAACAACATAGGGTTGTTATATGATAATCTTTGTGCAGTGTCTAGACCAGTGCCTGGCCTATTCAAAGCAATCATGAAATTATGTACTCATTGTGGGAAGATCAGCAAATATAGCTGAGGAAAAAATGAAAAAGAAGAAATCATTTTAAATGCTGCCACCCAACTGAAGACATCAAAATAGGATTATATCTTGTATTTTGAAAACCCCATTCTCTTTATAGGTTAGTATATCCCTTTTACATTTATTATTATATTTTTGGTCTTTTGTCATCTTGTTTAATTTTTTAAAAAATATTTTCTATGCTTCCTTGCTCTATTCTTTTTTTCTCTTACTTTCTTTGTGATTTTCTCTAATTTTTAATATTTGCATAGATTTGCAGCTTATTTTATTTGCTTCAGAGGTAGTAATGGTTTGACCAGTATTGACTTCACATCTCTAATAATCATACTGGAGCTTGGATTTCTCAAGCTTCTGACTTATAGAACGAAGCCTTACTCTTGAGATGTCTTCCTGGGTTTGGTTTTGTTCTGCTGCACTTTTTTTTTTCTTAGTTTTAGTGAAATCATTTGTAGTATGTATCTCTTCCTTCAAAGAATTATAAGCAATACAGTCAGTATGTAATAGGCACATAATTTTAATGAATGGATAGATATCACAGTTCTTTAAACTCCATTCTAGGGGCACCTGGGTGGCTCAGTGGGTTAAGCTGCTGTTTTCGGCTCAGGTCATGATCTCAGGGTCCTGGGATCAAGTCCCGCATCGGGCTCTCTGCTCAGCAGGGAGCCTGCTTCCTCCTCTCTCTTTCTGCCTACCTCTGCCTACTTGTGATCTCTCTCTGTCAAATAAATAAATAAAATCTTAATAAATAAATAAAATTTTTAAAAAACAAACAAAAACTCCATTCTATGTTTAAATGGTTTCCACAGCTATCTCCAGCCCTTTTGTGCATGCCTCCTCATTCTCAAGTTCTTATTTGGATTCATCTCTTTGTTTCTAGAGTTTGTCTTTAGGGAGGTTTTTTGATTGTTTATTGGCTTATTTTTTTTTAAATTATACACTTGTTTAAAAAGTTTATTTTGTTTTTAATAATCTCTGTACCCAACGTGGGGCTCAAACTCAGGACCCCCGAGATCAACAGTCGTGTGCTGTACCAGCTGAGCCAGCCAGGCACTCTGATTGTTTACTGATTTTAATATGAAAAATTGCATACATACCCAAGATAGAGTGAATTCCTGTATACTCTTTGTGCAGATTTAACAGTTACTAAGATTTTGTCATGATTGTTTCAGCTATTCTTGTTTTCCCTGAAGTATTTTAAAACAAATCCACAAGATCTCAAGTTATGTTACTCCTAATACTTGTATCTCTCTCTCTCTCTAAAAATACAGGTATCTCCTTGCATAACTCAATGTCGTTATCATAGCTAATGATATTAACAGTACCTTGGTATCATACTCCAGTCGTACTCCAATCTTCCCAGTTTTCTCAAAAAATACTCTTAAAGTATACCAACCCCCAAATAAAAGGGATAGAGACCCATGTATCCCCAGGTCCTGATGTTGGTGAGGAACCCGAGGTTCAGAGAGGTAAATTGACCTCCTCAGGTCATCTGCTTTTGCTAGGACTCGAGTTCTTGCCTATTTGTGAATTTTGTATTTTGTGCACTATGCCTGGCTGCCTGGGCCTTCTTGCCCCTAGTGGGGTGAAGCATCTAGCCTCAGCCTAAAGCTTCAGCTCATAGGTTTAGGACCTAAAGCTAGAAGAGGCCAATGTGAAGGCGAGCACCACCCAGGAAGCCTCACACCAGCACAGAGCAGTTCCTAAGCTGGGAGATGGTCTGGGTGCCACGGGGAGGCCATTCCAGCTCCAGTCTGGCCAGGGTGGTTTCTTCTTTGGTTCTGTGTCTACTCTTGAGGACCCCCTCCTGGGGCAGGGGCAATGGCAAGGCCCCCTAAAATGAGGACATGTGGCTACAAAGTGCTCTGAAGGGTTATGGAGGAGCATGGCCTCTGGGATCTTGGCTTTGCTGCTCACTCACTGTGTGTTGGGCATGTTCATTGATCTCTCTGATCCAGTTTCTGCCTTTGGAAGATGGGATTACAGTGCTCATCTTTGCAGGGTTGTTGGGAAGACTACGTGAGCGTAGGTGAAAGCTTCCCCAGCATGTGCCAGGCAGAGTGGTTGTTTATGGATGTGAGCATAATTCCATTTCTCTCTGCTAGGAAGGAGGACAGAGCATTGCATCAGCACTAGCCATTGGCCACCGCCCCCTGCTGTCGAACACCTGCCACAGCCCTTTCCTCGCTGCCTTGCTGTGGTACAAGGTGGTCCGGTAGCCAGGGACCCAGCTTTTATGGGGTGTCGGAGAGAAGAAAGGAAGTACATTGCGGAGTGCTCCACACTTGCCCTGCATGCTGTCACTCCTCTCTCCCTGGTCTGGCATGAGGCCGTTTCATGGACAGGGTGCTCGGCTAGTCTGGGAATTGCCTTGTTTTCTTCTCAGAGTGTTAACGGATTATTTCTAGTTTCAAATTGAGAGCCCCGGTCCTTTGACGCAAGAGATTGGCAGAGGTTGTTCTGTTAGGCTGTGTGGGGGCCAGAGCCCTGCTCAGAGTTGGGGCTGGAGCTCAGGGGCTGTGGAAATGCTCTTCACCAGCAAGTTTGCTGAGAACACAAAGGAAATGTTTGTGGTCCTTTTGGAGTGACTGGAGTAAACATGTACCTCACCTAGAAGGGAACTGGGGGCCCAGGAGCTTGACAAAGCTAGACGGCCCATGCAGCGAGCCACATAAAGGAGGACATCAGAACCAATTGGGCTCTAAAGGGCCTAATAAATTGTGTCCCTCACAAGGACCCAGCCTTTTCTGTTCCCTGGGTGGGCCACATGTGCTGCGCTCTGGAGAAGATTGGGAACAGCTGTTGCCGTTGAGTCATATCTGGTCCATGGGCCAGCGGCTGGCGCCTCTGGTCATTCCGTCCTTTTTCACAGAGCTCGAGGTGATTTGGCCCTCTCCCCAAAGATTCTGGGGAACTGCGTGCTCAGCATCCTCCGTGAGGTGCTGGCAGCTGGGGCTTCCGTAGCCTCCTGCTGCGTCCTCTGCCCGGAACGGCCTCTTCTCTGGGCTTTCCGGCCTCCTTCCTCCCTCCCGTTGATAAATTCCCCTCTTCTGTGCTTGCTTAGCAGGAACTGCTCGTCTTACTTTGATTTGCTTCCCTGTGTTGCTATTTCGGGTGTGTGTGTGTGTGTGTGTGTCTCCCCCATCAGACTGGGAGCTCCTTGAGGGCAGGAACTGGGACCCCCCCAGAGGACCGCATATAAATGTGTGGCCTGGACCAGAAGTGAACTTTGATTTCAGTCCCTGGGTAGCTTGGCTTGCAGTTAGGTTCTGTAGGAGGGGTCCTGGGAAATCGGGACTGGGGAGGGAGAGCCAACAGCCTCGAGCCAACAGCCTCTCTCCTGTCCTGCCTGCCACTCCACGGTGGCATATTCAGTAAACTTCTGTCTCCTTTGGATAAAAAATAGTGGGGAGGCTGAGCCCCCTAGTAGGGCCTGGCCTGCCCTCTGGGCCCTGTCCCTGTGGCCGCTGGCACCAGGTCCTCACACGGTGGGCTCTGCGGGCCACTCTGCGGTGAAATGTGTTCCTCTTGCTCCATCTGAAATGTGACCTGCCATGCCTTCTTCAGTCCCCTCCGTCTCCGTCCAGAAAAATATCTAATTGTATCTTGAACTCATTTACATTGCTTGCTTCAATGGCCTCACTTGGCAGCTGAGGCCATATGCTAATTCCACCCTTTTCATGAAGGAATTTTGCTGATTTTACTTACTTTTTATGGTAGATTTCCCCCCTTCTTTTCTTCCTCTTTTTTTTTTTTTTCCTCCTGCTTCCCCAGTAAACAATTTCCCAAGTCCACTCTGTGGCTCAGTGACTCCTCAGTCTCAGCGTGTCACTCAGCGGAGCTCCAGGGCCTTGCCATTCCAGCATCATCAGCTTGGGGCTAGTCCCGAATGCCCTGCCTTGGTTTCTGTGCTTCAGAGGAGGGGCTCTCTGGGGCTTGGGACCCATTTCTACAAGGGCCTGTTTGTCTGAGGCCACAGCAACAACCATTGTTTCTCAGAACAACCAGAATGCTGGAGTCCAGGCCCTGCCTGCTTGCCTGCTGTGTGAGGGATGGTCCCCACTTGAACAACGGTGGAAAGGGTCTGAGGCCCAGCTCTGCCTTTGCGGCAGCGGACAAGTTTGCTTAGCACCCTGAGTTCCGTCTCTTCATTCATGGGGTGGACATGTGAGGACCCATCCCCCCACTAGGGGTTTGCTTGGCATCTTCTCCAAGTGAACGCAGCCCTCAGCAACCTCTAGGCCCCCCTCTCTGCAGGTTCCAGACCACCTGATCGTCAGGCCTATGGTCCTGTCCTTGGCACAGTTGTTTCAGTTGCTCAGGTTTTCTTCCTTTTCTTTCTGTTTCTGAGCAAGCACACATATGTTTTTGGAGTGCACTAGAATGTCACCACTGAAGAATAGAAGAGAGTCTCTGAATTGCTAATAAAGAGGACATTCTGCATAATTTAAAGGCTTAATCCTCCTGGCCTCTGTAAATATTTAGTGAGCACCTACTCTTTGTTGCTGGGTGTGAGGGATTCTCACACCAGCCAGCCTGGTCCCTTTCCTGGTGGCTGAAGCTTCGGGGAAGCCAGTGAGTTGCAAGACAGGGCTCTTCTGGGCAGTGCGGGCACTATGGGACCCAGGACCACCTTGTCCAGACCAGTGAGAGTTGGGGAAATACCTGGGAGTGACATCTGAGCTGAAATGGGAAGGCTGAAGTGCCAGGAGGAGGGACAGGATGGAAAGAGTGCTTTAGGCCCCTGTCTTTGTGCCAAGGCCAAATCTTGAGGTGGGCAAGAACGTGGCTGGAGCAGGGAGCCTGAGGAGGCATGGGAGTGGTGGATAGGGCTGGGAGGTACACTGGTTTGGTTGGGGGGACAACCCACTGCCCTCTTCTCTGTTCCTCGTGGGAGCCCTGGTCTTCCCACTGCTTTCTCCACACAGGGTAACACGGTGCCTTTATTTTTTTTATTTTTTATTTTTTTAAGATTTTATTTATTTATTTGACAGAGAGATCACAAGTAGGCAGAGAGGCAGAAAGAGAGAGAGAGAGAAGCAGGCCCCCTGCTGAGTAGAGAGCCCGATGCGGGGCTAGATCCCAGGACCCTGAGATCATGACCTGAGCTAAAGGTAGAGGCTTAACCCACTGAGCCACCCAGGGACCCCAACATAGTGCCTTTAGAAACTAGGGCTCTGGGAGCAGAGTTCCTGAGCCACTGACTAGCTCTTTGATTTGGGGCAAGTGGTTTAAACTCTGTGCTTTGATGTGTTTGTCTGCAAAAAGGGGGTGTTGATAATTCTACCTATATGCTAGAGGACTGAATTAAATGAGCTAATGTGTACATAGCACTTACAACAGTGCTTGGCTCATAGGAGCATCCCATTAAATGTTGGCTCTGAGGACAACGCTCATTTCTCATGGAAAGGGCTTCTACCAAAGACTCAGTAAGGACAACTTCTGACCTACAGGAAATTCCAGCTGGTGTCTCTGAGGTTTTCCTGCTTCATTCTTCCAGGAAAATCATTGTCTTAAGTTATTTTTGGACTTTCTATACACTGGGGGTATTTTGAGACTCAGTATGGAAACCTGTGCTTGAAACTGTAGAAAGAAACTCCACCAATGAGAAAATAACATATAAGACAGCATTTGCAGTATTTACTGCATGAACTGCTTCAATGCCAAGTTGGGCACTTTTCTGTTGTCCCCGTATAAACGTACAATGTTGCTGGACTGTGACTGCTATACCAGGCAAGGGCCTCAGTCCAGAATGTTGGAGCATTAGAGGCCCAGCACCCTCTCTCATCTGGCCTGGAGGAGGCTGTGGCCAGGGAGGGACCATGCTCGCCCTGTGGCCCAGCAGGTACAGGTCCAAGCTAAGGTTTGTCTGACCCCAAGTTTGTGGCCTCTTGTCCCCCTGCTCTGGTCCTCTGGGGCCAGACAGCAGAGGGAATGCCACCCTTTTCTTCCAGGATGAACCCTTCATGGCATCTGCCTTCCCTACCCCATCAAGACCAAATGTGGGACATAGGAGCCATTGGCTGTGGGGCTGTCAAACCTCCCGGCTCTGCCGACTGATCTTGAGTGCTTTTCTGATTCAGACAGGTAACAGCCAAAGAAGCTGGATGTTTATTCTGTTTCTTCCAACTTTCCTTTCTAGAGAAAATTCCCTACACAGATCTAACACTGGGGATCTATGGGCCAGTTTTGGCCCATAGATATGTTTTGTTTGGGCCATACAGTTTAAACATTTTTTTTTGAATTGGTTGTCAACATTTAAAAATTGGCAAATTTTGTACAATAGTCCAGATTTTTGGCTTGTCTTAAAAAATCAGAAGATTTGGCAACTCCAGGCCCACATTCCTGTCTGGCCACATGGGCTGGAGCTGAGGAGAAACTGTCCTTCCCAGCCGGGGCACTGGCATTTCAGTTCCCTCTAGACTCACACCTTGTCTTGTTCCTAGGCCACGTCACTCACTTGAGATGCCTCCCATAGGCCGTCAGGTTTTGACGTTTGGGAACATGGCCACTCGGTCTCCATTCCAGGATGGCGCTTTGTCCAGTACTAGAATTGGTCAGAATGAGAACTCACGTCCAATAACACTGGTAATTATCACTTCATGGTTAAGCATCTGCTGTGTGCTAGACCCTGGGTTATGAGGTTTGCACTCATGATCTGTGAGCTCCACACTGCCTATAAATAATATATGATTCCCCATGCTGCAGATGGGAAAGACTGAGGCTCAGAGAAGTGAAGGCTCTTGGACAAGTCTCATCAGGCATGCAGACAGGGGAGGCTGACGTGGGATCCAGGATGTTCCCTGCAGAGCCTTGTACATCTGGCCCTCATTCTCACTGTGAGCTGCACACCTGCCCTTGTTTGTGTTCACATCTCTCCATAGGAAAAGAAGATGTGTGTACCCTGAAACGCAGGGCCTGCCTGCTCCTAGAGATGGAAAGACTCCTGGTGAAACTTCCTGCAGAGTTTCCCTTCAGGATTACAGGGTGCTGTCTTCCAAGAGGAATCCTCTTGGGTGCCACTTCAAGGGGGAGGCTTGATGGACCAAAAGCGGCCTCAGATCAGGCAGACCCAGGTTTGGCTGCAGCTCCACCATGACCTAGCCATAGGAATGGAGCCATCTGGCTCGAACTATTTCTGCACCCCTTTCCCTACTGGCTGCTTCCGTTTTTTGCCTCCCTCCCGTCTTCCCTTCTCCCTCACACTTAGTGAACACTTTCTTTACTCTTCTGAGCCTCCACTTTTTCATATGTAGACGACTAGTGCCTGGAACTGTGACCAGCAAGGTTTAGACCCTCAATAACTTTTAGCCACCATGACTGAACCGTGAACCTCTTGCTCATTTTCACATTGGAAAGTACACTGACAGGGCAGAGCCCTAGGGTTATGGAGTTTTAGTGAAAATATTGACTTAAAACATAGCATTTTCCCCCTGGGCACCTTGATCAAAGCATTGGGAAGATGTGAGATACACTGAATTACCCAGGTCCCCATAATGCTGGGTCCTCCTGTTCTTGTGGACTGGGTACCTTCTTTGTTGTGAGCACTGTGTGAGGTGCCTTACTTCCTCAAAGGTCAGCAGTGGTTTTATCTCCATTTCACAGGTGAAGAAACAGTCCCAGAGAGGTTAGGTATTATGTGAGAGACAAAGCAGCTGGTAAGTGGAGCTTAGATGCAGACTTAAATCCGAGCTGACCCTCCCCAGAGTTTGTGCTCTTCACCCTACACTGGGGGGCCTGACTGTAACCTCTGCCCCTACACGTGAGCGAACCCAGAGTGCCAAGTGACCATGTAACAAAGATTGAGGAATTCTCTGTCCCTCGTAAGGTTTCAGTGTTTTTGGCTGATCACTAAGTCTCAATATTGATTTCATACTACTTAGGTGGGTGGTGGTGGTGGCGGGGGAACGCTCCCTGGTTTAATTCTGAAATTCTGGGCCGCCTTCCTGTGCTTACCCTGCTCACCCTTAAGAGAGACTGGCTGACCCACGGGGCGGGGTCTCGTTCCTAGGGGAGGTTTGTGCTGTGAAGTTTGCCTCCGCCGCTCTAGGACGGTTTTTCCTTATAATTTACATTCCCATGTCCACCTCTTGCTGTTTTGTCCAGAAGAAGTTCTTGCATCCATATTTGGTGATTTGTCTCTCAGTTTCCCTCCCCCCACTCCAAGGTGTCTGCCAAAATCCTGTATAATTCGTATCATCTCCCAAGCTGTTATAGTATATGAGGGCAGAGGATAATTTCGTTATTTTTGAAAAAAAGATTCTCAGCACAAGTAAGAAAGGAGGGGGGAAGTTTTCATACTCACCGCATGAAATAGACAATATTTCCTGAAACAGGAGATACGAACCTCAAAGAATTTAAAATAAAACATTCATTTTATTATTTTTTTAAAGAAGGAAAATGAGGGGGGAAAAAAAGTAGAATAGTCAGTCTTTTTATCCTAAGTACAGATGAAATTGATTAAACCTTAAAGACTGGCCTCCGCACACCCGGTTTATTAATTGAAGAATTTCCTCTTACCCAGAATGGGAAGTTCACATTAAAATCGAGCTTGCCCCTGAGTGGCAGTGACACTTGAGAACTGAACATTTTCCACAATCCTATTTTCTCTTCGATGCTAGAGGAAATCCTAAAATGGTTAAAAGGGGGGGGGAGGGGGCTTACAGGGGAGAGGGAGCAGAAACCGTACATTTTAAGGAAGCCTTCTTTCATTTCCTTGTAAAGCATGAAATCAAATTATAGCTCATGGACCACAATTATTTTATTTCTACATTTCAAATTCCATTTTCTGCTGCTTTTCACTGCTCTAGAACAGGAGTTGTACTGTTGTGCAAAGTCAGCTAAAAAGATTACCCTAGATAGACTACGACACAGTAGCTTAAAGAAGCAAACAGGCAAAACTCTGTTAAGTAGTGGGGAGTCATGGCCCTGCAGAACCTGTGCGTCAGCCTCCATCCGGAGAGGGGGTAGCAGAGGCCAGCGTTCCCTTTGGCCCTTTGATCCAAGGGAGCACAGATGCCTCTTCTCTTGAGTGGGGGTAATGTGACTGGTGTTTACTCCGGGGCCTCCTAAGGGTGGGCCACAGGCCTGGTGATGAGGAACTGGTTGGTGCCTGGCCCGTGATCAGTACTGCCGCTTGCCAGGGTTGGAAGTTCACGTCTGTTCCAGTTGTCATCCTGTCCCTCCCATTTTGTATGAGCTCTTTGCTGGTCCCTTTTCGGCGATGAGCAGGCCTCTGGTTCAGAGCTGGGGCAGCCAGCATTACCTAGTGGCATTCAATAGCATCGCACCCCATTGCTTTGTGTTCTCAGTCTGTTCATCTTTATGCTTAACTTCGACTTATGGCGAGTTTTGTGCATTTATTGTCATGTAAAGTCATTTTAAATATAAATGCATTTGAGTTCAAAAAAACGACTTAACCCACATAAGTAAATAACCATAGGCATGGCAGAGATCAGTGGTGGTGCGTGGACAGGGAACCCTGGTGTAAGCCATACTCCCTCCCTGCAGCCTGCCAGCACTGTTCTGAACATTTCTGGCAAAGAGCCCCTTGACTGTGAAAAGACGTCATCTGCATCTTTACTCACCCTGCCTCTCAGGAAGTTCTCCTATAGGTCTCTCTGAGTTCCTTCATGCTTCCGTTCAAGATCACCTCCTTTGTATTTCCCGCCAATGAGGAGCATGGGGTCTCAACCTCTGAACTTGACACCTCCCGATTTCCTCTTCCCTTGGCCTTGTGGTGGGCACATGCTGTGTGGTAGCATACGGCTCCGGGTTGGACTTCGGGCCTCCAGTTTGCTACCTGAGCAACTGTGGGAGGGTCACTTGAGATCTCTCCAAGCCTCAGTTTCTCTGTTTGTAGAAAGTGTTCATTAATAATATTAAGTTCCTCCTTCTGCACTGTTGTGAGGATTGATTGAAATCGTGTGCATGGGGTAGTCTTGGGGATTCAATGGCTCTTCATTTTCTTTCTCCATTTCCCAACTTCCTGACACTCCAGTCATTGTTTTATTTATTTTTTCATTTTGAAATAATTTCAAACTTATAGAAGGCCTTAAATAGTACAGAAAACTCCCACATGCCCTCCACTCTTTAGTTATGCTCAGGACCGTCTCTGACCGTGTTGTCTGGTTTTGGTGCACCCGGGTGTGGGGGTTGCTCTCCAGCAAGCCTTAAAACCGCTGACTGGGGAGTGAGGACAAGTCTCTGGTTCCTGCATTGATCTTGCAGAAGGACAGAATGTCATTAACGGAACATCATTATGACCCCTAGACAGACATAATGGGGTCTGCCTCCATCTCTCTTCTGCCCCCATTCCCCAACATGGCATTGTTATAACTTGTAGAATCCAGTCTGGTCCTTTAAGGAGAGTTTCCTAGCAGGAGAGATGCATGCCAAGAATGGTGTCTGAGATGCTTTTATGTTTACATAGGTATCACATTAAGAGACCTTAAGCACTGCAAGAGAGTTATTCTGCTTTTGGGGTTCTTTAAATCCTCTGAGTCCATTAAGGAAAAGCTGTCTCTCTGATCGGTGTCTGGAGCTTTAACACTTAACATTGTGAGCTCCGTACCTATGGCAGCAAATGTGTCTGGCTAGAATTTAATAGTGTTTTATTTTTCATATGCTTGATTTTGGTCCTTTTACTTAGCTTAGGTAAGTAATTGTTTTTAATTTTTAATTTTTAAAAATAAATTGATTTTGAATCAGTATTATATATGAGAAGTTTGAAATTTAAAAGGTACAAAAGCAAAGGCAGTAAGAAGTAGATCTCCCGTGCACCCTAGTCCCTGCTTACCTGGTTTACTTCACCAGAGACAAATGACTGTGATAAGTTTCTTCTAAAAATTCCAAGGACAGTGACTTCAGGCAGATACTTTCTTATGCACAACCTGTAGAAATGGCAGTATACTGAGTACGCCCTGTTGGCAAGACTTCCACTCAGGGAATAGAACTGCTCTGTGCTTTTTCGTAGCTGTGTAATATTCTGTTATGTGGTCATGCCTTAATGTAGGTAACAGCCTCCCTCCTGATGGGCAGCTAGGCTGGCTCCATGTTTGGGCTACTGCAGACAGGTTGCAACAATGGCCTTGACTGTGCCTCATTTGCATGGGGTGTTGTCAGATCACAATACACACTTTCGATGGCTATTGCCAGCATGGCCTCCAAAGAGATTTTATCAGCACATGTCCCAAATGGACAGAATTGTCTGTCTCTCCACATTCTTAGTGGCAGGGTGTCGTCAGTTTGAAGGGATGACTCCAAACACTGGACTGGGAGAGCTTGACTTTGAATTCTAGTCCTTTCTTCCCAGTCCTGTGACCTAATCTCATCTCTGAATAGGGGTAGTGATGCAAGGTTGTGTGGAGGTTGCTCGGTGTCAGTGTATGTAGTCAGCAGCACCTGGCAGGGCAAGGACTTATTACTTGTCTGGCCCTTTGATTGTGGGATAATTTTGCCAACCCACCAGGTGAAAAAAACTAGAGCCTTAGCATCATTTCTGTTTGCATTTTTCTTGTTATTGGTGAGGTAGGGCATCTTATTATATGTCTGAGCTCTGTGTATTTCTTTTCTTTGCCCTTGCTTCTTGTTTGACTTCCCTCCAGCTGACCCAGTCTCCTTGCTGGTGCTTGGACATCCGGACCCCCTGACACCCCATAGGGTCTTTGCATCGCTCCCTCCCCCTGCCTGGAATGTTCTTCCCCTGGTGAACTGCCAGGTCCTCTCCTCCAAGTCCTGGCTCAGATATCTCCTTCTCAGTGAGGCCCATCCTGACAGCCTGAATTAAAATTGTAACTCTCCTGCCTCCTGTGCATTCCTGAGCCATTTTTTTCCTGCTCTCCTTTCCCCCAGGACTCTTAACCATCCTCCCCTCTCCTATGAGACTCACGTATTATATGTGTTGTTGGCTTTTAGCCCTACTTTACTGGCTGGCGAGTCCCTCTTGTAAGACTGTCCTATGTCCTCATCTCTGGTGTGCCAAGCATCAGTCTACGGCCGGCAAGTAGGAGGTGCTCAGTGAATACCCTTAGTATGAGCTCTCTGTAGAGATTGCTGCCATTTTGGATTGGGTCATTGCTCTTTTTATTAGCAGTTTGAAGAAGCTTTTTAACTATTAAGGAGACTAGTCCTTTGTGGCTGGTGTGTCCCTAGTCCTGTTGGCCTTTATCATACTTTTGTCCATGCAGAAATGTTTGATTTTTATGTTGTTGAATTTGTTAGTCTTTCATTTTTGTTTTATTTTGTTTTGTTTCTTTTCTATCTTTCTGGGTTTTGTGTCTTTCCTAGGTAGGTTTTGTTTTAATATCATAAAAAATTTTTTCAGGTGTTTTCTTCCAGGACTTTTATGGTTTTATATTTATATTTTTATTTTTTAAAGATTTTATTTATTTATTTGACAGACAGAGATCACAAGTAGGCAGAGAGAGAGAGAGAGAGAGAGAGGAGGAAGCAGGCTCCCTGCTGAGCAGAGAGCCCGACTCGAGGCTTGATCTCACGACACCAGGACCATGACCCGAGCCGAAGGCAGAGGCTTTAACCCACTGAGCCACCCAGAGGCCCCTATATTTTTATTTTTAAAGCTTTGGTCCTTGGGAATTTATTTTGGTGTGATGTGTGAGGTAGAGCCTCAACTTTAGTTTTATCTAGACGGCTGCCTGCTGTCCCTGTGTCCCAGGTGAGTATTTCTCCCCACCCCCATCCCCTGGTTGACACATGTGGACAGGGAGGCCCAGAGAAGGAAGGCTACTCACCCCGATCTCAGTCTCACAGCCCATGAGTCTATCCGCACCATTGCCCTCCCTCAGCTCTGTGGGGGTTTTGCCACCAGTCTCCAGCGTTTATTGTTTTTTGGCTTTTCTTCCTTTTGGCGGGGGCCCAGCACCTCTATTTGTCTGGTCTTGTCAGCAGCTGTGTATTTGTTTCCTTGGTCTCTTACACGGGCTCTCTTTGTTGTTTCCCCTGTTCTTCCACTGCTAACATCGCTCCCATTGTTCTCCTCCGGGGTTTCTTTTGGTGCTGATGAATGCCTCCTTTCGCTGCCTCCTGGAGGATCGTGCCTCTGGTTTGGGATGCGTCCTGGAGGATGAGGACACTGGTGGCTTGTCTTTACACCTTTTTAGCTCTCCTTCCTCCTCCCGTCCTTAGGGCCTTTCCCGCTTGCTCTTCATGATGCTGGAGAGTTCCCAGGAGATGCGGCAATGGCCAAGAGGCAGCTGGCAGTAGAAAAGGAAGACATTTTTAAGTTAGTCAGCCCTGGGTTCTAGCCCTGCCTCTCCTGTTTACTGTGATGTGATGAGACCTCAGATTTCTCTGTATTAAAATGGGAGAGTCTCCTCCTCATGGGCTTTGATTAGGGCAGAGCAAACACACATCAAGTGGGGCTTGTGAGCCCGTGTACCTGTTAGGAGCCGGCAGGTGGCATAAATGCCAGGGTATGAGGCAGTAGGGAGTTTGGGGACAGGCAGGGTTGTTAATGTGCCGTGGGACCTTGATGACTTATTGAAGATGTCCAGTCCTGCCTGCCCAGATTCTTCTGCTTGGGTGTCTCCCTGCTGGTCTGGTGGAATTTGGAAAGATGTTCGTGGAGGACCCTAACTTTGCAGGCTGGGTTAGAACAATAAGGACTTCCTGCCCACTGGCGGGCACAGGGCTTGCTGCTATGGCTGGCACTCACCAGTGCCCCCTGTGGCACTATCGTGGATACTGTCACTTTCGCTGTATCTGTCACTATCACTATACTATCACGTGGATACTGACACTATTGTGGATACTGCTGGATTGGGGCAGGTATTGGTAGTGTTTGTTCCATGCTGCTGTTAATATTCTCTGTTCTTCTCAGCCTTTAAAGGGCATGGGGCGGGCGCCTGGGTGGCTCAGTGGGTTAAGCCGCTGCCTTCGGCTCAGGTCATGATCTCAGGGTCCTGGGATCGAGTCCCGCATCGGGCTCTCTGCTCAGCAGGGAGCCTGCTTCCTCCTCTCTCTCTGCCTTTGCCTACTTGTGATCTCTCTCTGTCGAATAAATAAATAAAATCTTAAAAAAAAAATAAAATAAAGGGCATGGGGCCTTTGCAGGAAGGAGATGGTCGCTTTGGAGCTTTTATGGTGCCGGGAATCATGATACAAGTACTGATAGGATAGCAGCTTGTGTTTACTGAGCACTTAGTATGTGCCATGTGCTTTGCAGGCCCTTGCCTCTTAACATGTTGGTCTCTGGGTTGGCAGGCTACCGGGGAGGAATCCCAGACTCGGAGAGGTCAGGAGGTCTGTCTGCCTGAGGCTACGAAGCTGACGGGGGGCGGGGGGGTGCCTGCTCTTGGGGACGGGCCACTCGGATTCCCTGCCTCCCTGCCCTGCATCTCTCCGGTGCCTGCCAGGGCACTGCAGGTGGGCTTCCAGGCCGCTGCTGCTTTCCTCCCACTAAAGGGCAGCAACTCCCACTAAGGATTATTTT
The DNA here is from genome assembly GCF_030435805.1 of Mustela lutreola. NCBI lineage: Eukaryota > Metazoa > Chordata > Mammalia > Carnivora > Mustelidae > Mustela > Mustela lutreola. The sequence continues at coordinate 58,506,475 of NC_081291.1, read as the reverse complement.
GCTCACGTGTCCCACTTGCAAGTATGCCATCCCTCTGGGCTGCCTCCAACCTCCGTGTCAGATTTTCCACCAGGTCCATAGGAATCAAAATGGAGTTATGGTCCCTGTTTTACAGATGAGGGACTAGAGCTCAGAGAGGGTAAATAATGTTAAAAAACTTCCCTTTGAAGATGTTCATGAAAACGATCATCTGGGAGGAACAAGGGTCACAGGCATTGGAGCCTCCTCCTGTGACTGGGACCTCCTTGGGCTTTGTGATCCCACACAGGAGGGGCTGGGCCAGGCCAGTGCCTCCAGTCTGTTGGACACCCGGCACATCCTACAGTGGGCAGAGTGACCCATGGCAATTGTGTAGTGGCATGGGACATTGCCAATATGTGACTCCAGTGAGGGAGGCAGGTCCTGGAGAGAGGTAGGGAGGGCGAGGAGAGGGGCTGGCAGACAGTGTATGCAAGTCAGACATGCTGCCTGTGCCCTGGTGGGTGCTAGGCCCATGGAGGCCATGGGGACCCCACACCTGACCGCTTGGCAGGCTCTTCCTTCTCCATACCCCACATCAGTTGGTAACCTCACTCCTTTGTCCACATGTGTTTGCGGGGAAGTAGGGGGCTCCTGGACGCGTGGGAGCAGTGCGACTCTGAATGTGAGGCTGGGCTGAGAGCTTGGCTCAGCATTGACAGCCCTAAATGCAGCTCTGCTTAGTGAGAACTCTGCTGGCCTTACCCCTTTGAGTCCCCTGCCAGCCTCTTGCTGTGGGCATCTTTGTTTAGATTCTGATTTACAGATGAGGAAGCGGAGGCCGCCCAGTGGTTGGGTGCCTCCAAGTCCTGCTCTCACCTCTTCCTCCCACATGTGGCCTTTGGCTCCCCACCTGGACATTGACCTTCTTTGCTAAGCTTCCTCCACTTCCAGACCCTCTGATTCTGTGCTGTGGAGGGCAGGCAGACATCCCCAATATACCGATGTACACTCTATTGTGCCAGTAGGAATCTGAAAGGGGGAAATCAAGGTCATTGTACTTTGGGGACAGTATGCAAAGGGAGGAAAACTGAGATGCACAAAATGGACACACACCTGAGTGGACTCTCCATAAGGGGGCCAAGTGGCCGCCATGTGATGGAAGTCTTGACCCCTCCTGGCAGAGCCTCAGGGCCAGGGCAGGGGAGCCTATATTGGTGTCAGTCCAGTAGTGGGTTTTCATCGTAGCTGGACAGCTTGGGGCAAGTTATTTAACCTGCCTGAGCCTCAGTCTTCTTGCCCATAAAATGGAGAAACAAGCAATATGTTGAATAAATGAATTAAAATAATAGCAATAATGATAGCACCTTTGGATTGTGGAGCTGCAGCTCCTCCTCCTGCCCTGGGCCCTGAGGGGCACTTCGGACCCCTGCTGTGCTGTTCTCCTACACCCACAGGGGCATGCACATGTGTCCCCAACCATGTACAGAGTGAGCTCTTCACTCTGGACACAGGATTGCTCAGGGCCACAGGATGCTCTGGTAGAAAGAAGTCGGTGGGCCCAAGTTCACATTGCTCTGACTGAGTTCTTGCTCCTGACCTTGACTTGGTTACTTCACCTCTCTGGGCCTTTGTTTTCTCATCTGTGATAACCACATGGCAAGGTTGAGGTGCAGTGAAGAGAAGCAAATCTGTAGACTACCATGTGCGTGCCACAGTGGAGTTGTAGAAGGAAAAGCAATCAGAGCTGTTTACGATATTGAAGATTTCCTATGGCCCAGGTGCTGTTCTGAGCCCTCCCCACGTGATGTGTCCTTTAGTCTTCACTGAGGCCCACTGGCTGGGCTCGTTCCCATCCTCACGCTCATGAAGCTCGCGAGGACGCTGAGGCACATGGAGTTCTGATGCATTTGGGTCATAATAATAATAAGATAGACATGGCCACTCGAGTAGTATATTATTGATGACAATATACTTACATTGTTTATTGAATATTTAGTAAGTCACCAGTTAAAAATACATTTCTCTTCATTTTAGATTTAATATTATTTTCTCCTTTTTTGGATGTTCATAGCTTTTGATGAAAAAAATCAAATTTTATGGTTAAAGATGTGATTTTGAGCTTGCTAAAATGTTTCAAGTTTTATGTTCTGTTTCTCTAGCCGAAACATTTTTTCTCTGAACACACATTTTTTTTTCTGGAGTCTTAGAAGGAAAATTACATTTCACAGATAACTTACACTTTGTTAAATGCTGACCTTTGTGAGTTTTTCTTTATTTTTTATTTTTGAAATGATTAAGATGTATAATCTACAGATTGGAAATTACAACTTTTTAAAGTACTGAGAAACTTTAACCCTGTTATAATTATTCTGCAAACCTTTAAAGGGATCTATAGTCAGAACAACTAGATGAAAAACCCTGATAGTCGGAAAAATATAGAGGGTCATTTGTAAGCTGCAAGTTCCTGACTTGTGTTTCCCGCCCACTCGCTCGCTGTGCCCCTCTCCTCTCAGAATGGTTTCCTACTCTGGGTTCGTGGGAATTGGGAATGACACTGTTTGATTCATATTGTGGCAATACTGGGGATTTTGAAAAAGACAAGACGGGCCAGTTATGTCACTTCCTGTCGTCTGATCAAAAGTTTGATGAAGAAGCGGGAGTGACTGAGAGCTGCTGCTGGGCAGTGGGCAGAGTTGCCTGCTGCTGACCCCTGGTTCTCAGTGGGACCTGTCAAGTCGCCGTGACCTCTGGTTTCCTTAGAAGTGCCTGATGTTGGCTATGCTGCGACAGGTCTGCTGAAGAGCCTGGCCTTTTGGAGCAGAGCTGTGTGCCTCTCGCAACAATGGTGGCTTGTAGATGCTGGAGTAAGGCCACAGAGGAAATCCTGACTAGCCTGAGAGTTTAGGGCCTGGCTTCACTTGTCTTCCTGGGTCTGTCAGGTCAGTTTCATTTCTGTCCCCAGGAGCCCAACAGGCATCATCTGTGAGCTTGGCTAAATGCCTGGAATTCATGAGTCCTTCCCTTTCCAGCTACTGGGCCCAGACAAAGGCATTCCTGGGTAGTGTTATATACCAACAGGGAACTGAATCTCTGAGAAAGAACAGAGTCGGGACATGGGGGGAGCTATCATTTGCTCAGGTCAGCCCAACAAAGATTGCCCAGGCTGTGCCCGAACTGGGTCTTGTGCTGGGTGCTACAAATCCAGACCGACAGCCCAGGCTGCGGTCTGTAAGCTCTGAGCTTTGGTGTCAGCAGGGAGGAAGGGCCGGGGGCAGGTGAAGTCTGAGTAGGGGAGCAGGAGCAAAAGCAGGGCAGGGAAGGGTGAGAATAATCGTGGGGTGTGACTTGAAGCAGGGAGTAGGTGAGGACTGTGGGAGAAGAGGCCGGAGAGGGGCTGGGTCCCCATGCGGAAGGACAGGCCATGTGGCACATAGGTGGGAACAGGTGTCAGCATTCAAATTGCTCCTCTAACACCTACTTGCCAAGTGACCAAGTGACCAAACTCCTCATCTGTATAGTGGGGTCGGTGATAGTCTGCGTTAGATAGGGAATGATGTTTAGGTTCTAGAGGGAGACCAGGCAGTTGGAATTACTCTTGAAAAGTCCTTATGTCATCCATGAGATAGAGTAGCCTTGCCTTTGTAGGCACTGCTTTGCCCACTACAGTTGGGGGTCAGCTGGTCGGGTGCTGCGACCGTTTTGTGTGAAGGTGGCTCTTCAGTCTTCCCAGAGAATGGCTCACAGGCTGGGAACCCAGGGCTTTCCTTCTCCCACTCACCTGCATGCTTTGTCCCACCCTCCCTCAACACCTGGCCACACGTCCTTGTGACTGGTGACAGATTTGCTTGTGGTGGGAGGACGTGAGGAAAGGTCACATCTTCTGGGGTGGGCTAGGCTCAGGCTCACGCGTTCTCTCTCTCTCTCTCTCTGTGTATTCACAGGTGTATGCATATGCCCCTGGGGCAGGGCAGGGAGCACCCGGAAGGCCTCTGAGGTGCACCATGGTGCTCAGTGCAGGGAGAGTGTACCTGGACTACGAGTTAGAAGGGGGGCCCAAAGTCACACCACGCATTCCCTTTCAGTAAGAGGACAGCGAGGGCTCTTAGCAGGGGAAAAACACAGATCAGTGTTTTATTTCTTTCTTTAGTTGTGTACTTACATAATTTTGTTTATTTCTGAGTGGATTGTACATGCCTCTATTTAAAATTTAAAGGTATATGGGGCTCCTGGGTGGCTTAGTCGGTTGGGTGTCTGCCTTCTACTCAGGTCACAATCTCAGGGTCCTGGGATTGAGGTCCCACATCGGGCTTCCCTGCTCAGTGGGAAGCCTGCTTCTCCCTCTACCCCTCCTCCCTGCTTGTGTTCCCTCTCTTGCTGTGTCTTTCTCTCTCAAAGAAATAATAAACTTAAAAAAAAAATTAAAGGTATGGAAGAGGGCACCTAGGTGGCTCGGTCATTTAAATGTCTGGTTCTGGATATATCAACTCAGATCATGATCTCAGGGTTGTGAAATCGAATCCTGAGTCAGGCTCCATGCTCTTTGGGGAGTCTGCTTGAGATTCTCTCTCTGTCCTTCTGCCCCTCCCCCCACTCATGTGCATGCACACTCTTGCTCTCAAATAAAAATATCTTCAAAAAAAGGTGCAGAACAACATGAAAAAGTGCTCCATATCACTCAGCATCAGGGAAGTGCTAATGAAAACCACAATGAGATACCACCTCACACCAGTCAGAATGGCCAAAATTAACAAGTCAGGAAATGACAGATGCTGGCGAGGATGCGGAGGAAGGGGAACCCTCCTACACTGTTGGTGGGAATGCAAGCTGGTGCAGCCACTCTGGAAAACAGCATGGAGGTTCCTCAAAAAGTTGAAAATAGAGCTACCCCATGACCCAGCAATCACACCACTGGGTATTTACCCTAAAGATACAAATGTAGTGACCCGAAGGGGCACATGCACCCCAATGTTTATAGCAGCAATGTCCACAATAGCCAAACTATGGAAAGAACCTAGATGTCCATCAACAGATGAATGGATAAAGAAGATGTGGTGTATATATATATACATACACACACAATGGAATACTATGCAGCCTTCAAAAGAAATGAAATCTTAACATTTGCGACGACTGTGGATGGAACTAGAGGGCATTATACTGAGCGAAGTAAGTCAGTCAGAGAAAGATAATTACCTTATGATCTCCCTGATATGAGGAAGTGGAGAGGCAAAGTGGGGGGTTTGGGGCAGGGAAGGAAAAAAATGAAACAAGATGGGATCGGGAGGGAGACAAACCATAAGAGACTCTTAATCTCACAAAACAAACTGAGGGTTGCAGGGGCGGGTAGGGGGGTAGGGAGGGGTTGGTTGGGTTATGGACATAGGGGAAGGTATGTGCTATGGTGAGTTCTGTAAAGTGTGTAAATCTGGTGATTCACAGAGCTGTACCCCTGGGGCTAATAATACATTGTATATTGATAAAAAATAGAAAGTTATTAAAAAATAAATGACGAACATGAAAAAAAAAAAGGTGCAGAAGAAGATAAAGTCAGCTCTCCTTCTAACTCCATGCCATTTCTTGTTAGTTGTTCAAAAGTTAGTTGTTTCTTTTAGATTCCTTCAGACATGTTTTATGCACATGGAAGCGATCACTCACAGCACATATACACACCTTTCCCCACCTTTTGACACAGATGCCATTGTTCCGCTGTTTGTTTTTGTCACTCACTTCCCTTTTGAGACTGTTCTGTAGTAGTAAATAAAGAGCTTCTCCATTCCTTTTCATGGCTGGATAGTATTGTACTGCATGGAGGTAACAGTATTTTTTTTTTTTTTTTACATGTCCCCTGCTGATGGACATTTGCCTGTTTCCCAGCTGTACCTACAACAAGCACGAACATGTATGTGGTGTTGGCTGGGTCAAAGACCATGTGAATTCTGATAGCTCTTTCCGAATTGACTTTCATAGAGGTGGTACTGATTGAACCTGGCTCAGTGTTATGAATCAGCCATATAGTTGTAGAAAGTTTTTTCTGGGAGGTTGTTTGGATTTCACAGGGGCAAGTCCCATGGGAAGGACAAGATTTTCCTATTAGGGGGCGGTTGATGCGCGCCTGATGTGTGCATTATGAGGTTTGGGGCCACAATAGATATGGATCCCAGAGATTTGGTAGATATGAATGGGGGTCTTCATTGTTTTGAAGTGAGGTTTTTAGGCCTCAGTGGTTGAAAAAGTATAGGTAATGGAACCAGTATATCCCCCATCCCCCCTCGTGGCTGTACCAAGGCTTAGGCTCTACTTCCTGGTAGGATAAGGGAGATGCCAGTGCTGGCTTCTGTGAGCACTGGCCTGCTCTGCCAGGCCCCTTTGATCACAGCTCCACTCTGTCCCTGGAACAGGGTGAGGTAGAGAAGGGGCTGGGGAGGGCAGAGCAAAGGGGCGGGAAGGATAGCTGGGACACTCTGAGGCCTGCCTAGAGCTGAGACACCTACTCTTTCTCCTGGGGGATGCTGGAGGAATAGTACAGGTCAGAGGTGGCCAGGAAAGAGTGCTTTAGTAGCGGCGCTAGGCTCCCTAGTGTCTGGTGTTCTTTGGTGCCGATTGGTCTAGAGCAAGGCACCCTGAGACTCTGAGTTCCACCTGGTCTGAAACACTGGTTGTGGAGACTAGGTGGTTGACGAGCGCACATGGCAAATGTGCCAACAGGAAAGACTGCCTCTCTTCACCTTCCCTCCTTTCCCAGGGGTGAGCTTGGGTCATTGGTCACCCACAGAGCAGGCTTCCTCCGTATCACCATGATGATAATTGGGTCCTGAAAATCCCTTCTGGGGCGAAGGGGTAAATATCTGCATATTCCTGTATACCCAAAATAGCACTTTTTTCTTTGGTAAAACGACTGCACATCCTATTTAAAAGGACACATCCCATTCATTAGTCTCCCCAACGTGGGTCAGGGCAGTTTCCCTTCATGGACTCCTCTGAAATTTGTCCCTCTGCTGTTGTTCAGCTCAGGTGTGGCTGTGTATTTAGGGGATGCGCATAACCAGGCATGCATACGTCATATAGAATGCACACACACAACACACACATATATGTATACATGCACGCACACATATATATATAGAAACACACACTCTCACTCACATACTCACATACATGGTATTCACTGTTGAGGTAGCTGAACCTTGACTTGCCCCTACCCTCCCTGAAAGAGCAGGAGCTTCCCACCCAGAACAGAAAGGACAAAAGAAGCGAGTAGCTATAACGGAGCCATGGGTGGGAGGATCACAACTAAACCCAACTCCCGTGTGAGGAAGACCCAGGAGCCACAGAGGAGACAAACCCCATGCCTCCCTGTGAGTTTTCTGGTCTTTCTGTCTGCTGTCTTGGCAAGGCAGATTTCTAGGCATTTACCAAGTCTACAACTGAGATTTTTTCTGCTTGGACATTTTTTCCTTGGTAGGATGGAATGAAAGTGAGAAGATTGAGGCAGTAAAATGGGTGGGTTTGGTGGTTCCCTAGCCCTGCTGCATGTTGGCTCTGGGGCTCTGGGTGAGCTAACTGTGTCTCATGGACCTCAGTTTCCTCCTCTCCAGATGAGGTGAGACGCCCATCCCTCATGGTGGTTTGTCATGAGGACTCCGTGGAATCAGGTGGTCAGAGTCCCTCCCCTGCAGCCTGGGCTAGGAGCTATGTGGGGGTTGTTCCTTTCCCACCCCACCCACTTTTGTCTTAATACTTTAATTTGGCTGATTTTGCTTAACCTCAAACATCAGGCCACTTTCTGGAGCGTCCTCTCCTCCATTTCCCTTTCTAACCTTGTCTTCTCTTTCTCCTTGCAGGGGCCCAGATCATTGATCTGATGATGCTGGTCATCGATGTGACTAAAGGGATGCAGACCCAGTCAGCAGAGTGCCTTGTGATTGGGCAGATTGCCTGCCAGAAGCTGATCGTGGTGCTGAACAAAACAGACCTCTTAGCTGAAGGGAAGAGACAGGCAGCGATTGATAAAATGACCAAGAAAATGCAGAAGACCCTGGAGAACACCAAGTAGGTTTGTTACTGAAGGGAGTGTCTGCTTGTATAAGCTGGCTCTGGTGCACACTTCATCTCATTAACACAGATTGGGCACACAGGTATCAGCTGTGGGTCCTAGTGAGTGGGATCTTGCCTGGCACTTACTCTCATCAAGGGCAAAGGCGAAGATGCTATTGCAAGAGACCAAAAAATACAGAAGCATAAGGAAATTTAGAAGTTGATTTTCTAGGTAATTTCCTAACGTGACCTTTTGGGGGTTCTTCTCTGCACAGCATTCAGAAACCCAGGCTTCTTCCATCTTGCTGTCTTTCCGCTGTGGGGTCGCATAGCCAGGCTCAGGTGCTACTGTGTTCACGTTTGCAGGAGGGTCCAGAGTGTCAGGAATTCCCAGACCTAGAAGAGGCACACACCCTTCCCACAGATTCTGTGGTGAGGGAGGACTCAGTCCCATCTGCTTATGTCACCCATGCCTTGGTGTCAGAGAGGCCAGGAAATGGATCCCCTCACCATCTGCTTAGCTACAGCTGGGTTATCAAAAGGGGGACATTGGTTTTGGTGGACACCTGGATGTTTCTGTCACAGAGACCTGTAAAATTAGATGGATGGATGGATGGGCAGACTTTGCTGTTAGAAGGGAAACTGGGAAAGGCAATCACAAAGGAACTTCGTAGTATTTCATGGCAACGGGTTTATGATTTCGTGTTACAGAAGGTAGGGAGTCCTTAAAGAGTTTGTGCAAGGAAGTGGCTGAAAGGTTCTCCCATCCAGAGATGGCTGGCAGCAGGTGGAAGGATGGCTTGGTGACGAGGATCTGGGGGAGTGGAGAACAGACAGGGAGAGGCAGTATGGTGGTGTTCCCAGAGAGAGAAGTGTGGTCTGCGTTCAGGCTGTGGAGGGAGGAGAGGCTGACTGGGGAGACCTTTAACAGGAGAAGCAACAGGACTTGTCGAGTGATTGACTCTGCTATGGTCCATGGGGGTGGCAAGGTAGCAGTGCTGCTGAGCACTGTTGCAGGGCAGTTGGAGGGAGGGGGGACTGTGGGACAGAGAGCCACCGGCTTGTTCAGGCGGCTGCAGGAGTGACTTACTCTGATGTGGTCAAGAAAATGAGAAAACGTCCTTGTTGAGCACAGAGTGTTGGCAAACCTCATTGTTTTATCAATTCCTCTCTTCCTCTGCGGGCCAGCGCCTTTTGATCAATACTAAATAGCGGTCACTGGGAGACAGCGAAGCTTCCTCTTTGCTATGCAGCCCGAGACAATATCCTGCTCCTTCTACCTCTCCTTCTCCTGCCTGTGGAGGGCAAGCAAGTAGAGAGTGTTTTTGTTTCCCCGTCATAAAGATTGATATGCCTTCCCATTTATGATTTTTTTTTTCAGATCTAACACCTGCAGCTCTCCCTCAGAATTCTCAAGTTGGTTAAATTAAAGCTCCAGGCCTGTGAATGGGCCAAATATGTCATAAAAGATTTCCTAGCGCTGCCTTTTGTTAGCAAAATTCATCAATCCGATAAAATCGACACATTTAGATAAGTGTTGCATAAGAATTCAGACTTTGTTATTCCCAACGGAAGTGGATATGAGACTGTAAAAAGGAAGATAAAAAATTATATCTTCTTTTTAGTGAGTTATTTGATCTCCCTGCCGTTTTATTTACTTGTCAGAAAGGGGAGAACAGGTCCTTTGGACTCCTGCATAAAAACCCAATACAATGTCAGTATCATTTGCTATATAAACGGGACCTTCTGCGAAGGGCTTGGGATACTATTAAGGATGAATTAATATTAACTACTTCGATTGGTTAAATTTAAGGCAAATTCTGACTTGCATTTTAAATTACTATTCCTATTTTAATTTATTGCTTAAAGGTCAAATTATGAACTTAGTCACACATCCAGGGCAAATTATCCTCCTGAACCTCTTCTGTCCTCATTCAGTGCCCAGAGGGCAGGGAGAACAACTCCTACTGGAAAGGATTTGCCCCCTGCCAGGTTGTAGTCAGCAGGTTCAGGAGCCTTGGGGCCAGCCGAGTTGTAAGAGAACATTAGCTTTCATTTATGTGCAGCAGAGAACTTCAGATTATTTTAAATGACATTTCCTTTACTTATGGTCCATTATGAAGTAAATCCTTTGTAAATGCTGCTCCAAAAGCAAAGAAACTTTCTACCTAAAAAAGAAAAAATCTAGACTGATGAATTATGTACATATCAAAACCTGAAAACATGAAGCCTGTTAAAAACGTAATTTTTTTCCCATCCAAAGAGCAATTGAAAGAAAGTTGGAAATTAGAGAAAAATGATTAAAAGAAAGAGGAAGCCACCCAAAGATTTCTTTTCTCGGAATAGCTGCTGACATTTGGGTTTATTTCATTCCTGTCTTTTCACTGTGTATTTATATTGACCCCTCTTTTTTCTCCACATTACGCAGATTATAGTAAAATCTGCATAACATAATATTTATTATTTTACCCATTTGCAAATATACAGATTCACTGGCATTAAATACATTCACAGAACTGTGTGCCCATCACCACTGTCTATGCTGAAAACTTTTTCAGAATCCCCAGCATAAACTCTGTACCCATTAAACAAGAACTCCTTTCCTCCTACCCCTCCCTGAGCAGCCTTCATTCTGCTTTCTGTTTCTTTGACTTTGCTTATCCTAGGTACCTTACAAAAGTGGAATCCTGTATTTGGCTTTCTGTGTCTGACTTATTTTCCTTAGCGTAATGCTTTCAGGGCCCATCCTTATAACCGGTGTCAGAATGTCACTCCTTCCTAGTGAATAGTATTCTATAAAGAATACAAATAGTGTTCTACAAACAAAATAAGGTTTGTCCTTTTGTCTGTGGATAAATGCTTGGCTTGTTTCCTTTTGGTTATTGTGAATAATGCTGTCTGAAATTGGTGTATAAATAGCATTCAGGTCCCTGCTTTTTCACTTCCTTTGGGTCTATAGCTGGGAGCGGAATTGCTGGGTCATGTGGTAGTTCTATGTTTAACTTTTTTGAGGAGCCACCGAACTGTTTTCCACAGTGGCTGCACCATTAAACATACCCACCAGCAGTGTGTGAGGGTTTCCATTTTTCCACATCTTGCCAGCACTCGTCATTCCCCCCCTTTTTTAAAATAGTTATCCTACAGGGTATGAAGTGGTATCTCATTTCCCCAACCCCCTTTTTGCTGTGCCCCCCCCCCAGTTTTATTGAGAAATAATTGACATAAATGAATATATGTTTAAGCCATGACACCGTGATGGTTTGATTTACATATGTTGTGCAATGATTATCACAGTAGGTTTAGCTAACATCCATCTTCTCATAAAAATACAATAAATAGAAGGAAAAAAATGTTCCTGTGACAAGAACTCTTAGAACCTCCTCTCTTAGCACATCTCCTGTATATCATGTGGGAGTGTTAGTTCTAGTCATCACATTGTACCTGGGACAGGTTTATCTTAAAACTGCAAGTGTGTATCTTTTGACCACCTTTTCTAGTTCCCTCTCTCCCGCCCCCCACCCTCTGCCCCTCTGCTTCTGGTGACCACAAATCTGCTCTCTTTCTGGGTTTTGCTTTTTTGTTTTTGTTTTTGTGTTTTTAGATTCTTCAGATAAGTTGAAATCACACACTATTTGTCTTTCTCTATCTGACTTATTTCACTTAACATAGTGCCTTTGAGGTTCATCCGTGTTGTAGCAAGTGGTGGGATGTCCTTGTTTTTTTTACAGATGAATGATATTCCATTCTATGTTTACGGATACCACAACTTCTTTATCCATTCATCCGTCGACAGACACTCAGGTTGTTTCTATGTCTTGGCTATTATAAATAATGCTGCAGCGAACATGAACATCTTTCCAAATCAGTGTTTTCATTTCCTTTGAATATATTCCCAGAAGTGGATCATATGGCAGTTCTATTTTTAATTTTTTGATGTTCCTCCATACTATTTTCCATAATGGCTGCCACAATTTACACTCCCATCCGCAGTGCCAATGGGTTCCCCTTTCTCCACATCCACATCAGCATTCGTTAACCCCTTGTCTTTTTGGCAATGGCCATTCTAACACATGTATGAAGTGATACTTCATTGTGGTTTTAACTTGCATTTTCTTAATGATTAGTGATGTTGAACATCTTTCCATATACCAGTTGGCCTTTCATATATCTTCTTTGGAGAAATGTCTGTTTAGGTTCTTTGCCCATTTTTTAATCATGTTTTTGTTGTTTGTTTTGTTGTTGTTGTTGAATTGTAGGGGATCTTTATATATTCTGGATATCAATCCCTTGTCAAATACATAATTTGCAAATGTTTTCTTCTATTCTATAAGTTGACTTTTTACTTTCCTCATAGTGTCTTTGGAGGCACAAAAGTTTTTACCTTTGATAAATCCAATATATTTATTTTTTCTTTTGTTTCCTGTATTTTTGGTGTCCTATCCATGAAGTTGTTGCCAAATCCAATGTCATGAAGATTTTCCCAGGTGTTTTTCCTAAGACTTTTATAGTGTTAGCTCTAAAGTTTAGGTCTTTTATCTATTTCTATATGTGGTAATTTTAATATATGGTATAAGTTTATATGTAATGTAAATTAAGGGCCGAACTTCGTTATTTGCACGTGGCTATCCAGTTTTCCCAGCACCGTTGAAAGGATTGCCCTTTCCCCTTTTACTCTTGTCAAAAATCAATTGATTACACATGTGTGGGTTTATTTCTGGGTTCTCTGTTCTGTGCCATTGGTCTATCCTTATGCCAGTACCACACTACTTTGTTTACCTTTGTAGTAAGTTTCAATGTTAGAACGTTGAGTCCTCCAGCTTTCTACTTCTTCTCCAATATTATTTTGGCTGTTTGAGGCCCCTTGCAGTTCCTATATGAATTGGAGAATCTGTTTTTCCATTTTCTGCAAAAAATGGTTGTTGGAATTTTCATAGGGATCTCATTGAATCTGTAGATCCCTTTGGGTGGTACAGACATCTAAATAGTGTTAGGTCTTCCAATCCATGAACATGATGATGCCTTTCCATTTGTTTAAATCTTCTTTAATTTTCCTAATCAGTATTTTGTAGTTTTCATTATATAGGTTTTTCACATCCTTGGTTAGGTGTATTCCCAAGTATTTAATTCTTCTAGATGCCATTATAAATGGAGCTGCCTTCTCAGTTTCCTTTTCAGATTGTTTTCAGCTGGAGTTCAGAAATGCAACAGTTTTTTGTGTGTTGATCTTGTGCCCTGCGGCTTCGCTGAATTCAGTTCTTCCTTTTAAACATGTAGTTGTGGGGCCCCTGGGTGGCTCAGTGGGTTAAAGCCTCTGCCTTCAGCTCAGGTCATGATGCCAGGGTCCTGGGATTGAGCCCCACATCGGGCTCTCTGCTCCGCAGGGAGCCTGCTTCCCAACCCCCCGCCTCTGCCTGCCTCTCTGCCTACTTGCGATCTCTGTCTGTCAAATAAATAAATAAAATCTTAAAAAAAAAAAAAAACCCATGTAGTTTTAATCATGAGCTATTTGCATTTTTGATTTCTGCTTTCATTATTTAACATTTTGTTTAGCCCTTCCTCATGTGAGCATCACTCCATTGTAGGCCTTTTAGATTGGTGTAAGTTTTCCTTCTTATAAATAAACAACCCTGGGGTGAACATCTTTGACCATCCTTAAACATTTTCCGTATTTTGGGGTTTTTTCCTTCTGAGACATTGAAGGGCACAAGTCCTTTCAGATCTGTGATTGTGCACTCCCCTCTTCTTTTCCAAAAGGGTTTGCACTGTTTACACAGATGTATTCACAGCTACCTTTGGCTTCTAATTTTAAAATATAGTTGAAACTTAGTTGGGTAGAAATGGTATGTTACTCTTGTTTTAATATGTAATTCTGTAATTAGTGGAGACGTTAAACATTTTTCCTTAAGTGTTTAAAATAGTTGTGCTTTTGTGTGTTTGAATTAGACCTATACATTTTGTTTTTTGCCTCTTGTGATTTTAATGCTTTCCTTTTGATTTTTAGGAGTGTTTGAGATTAACAAAGATGTTGTTATTAATTAACCCTTTGCCTGTCATGTTTGCTACAAATAAGTCTTCAGCATTTGTTGGTTGTCTTTCCATTTTAGTCGTTTTTTTTTTTTGACATGCAGAAGTTTCTAATTTTTGTGTAGTCAAACTCTTTGATTGTTTTTCTTTGTGATTTCTTTATCTCTGAAAGCATTTAAAATTACTCTTGCATAAGCATTTATCAATGTTAACAGAAATCAAAATAGAAGATAAAAATATACCCACAATCTCCCCGGTGCATCAAATTAAAGTGTTCTTTCCCTAGGATCCCTGTCAGTCTTTCCCACATGTACATAATTTGAGGTAGTTGTTATCACAACATTGACACTGTTCTGTGTTCTAGGCTTTTCTGTTTATTTTCCCACTAAATGTTATCATCTGACAGCATCCTTGATGCATCTTTCTCCCAGAATCCCTCTGTTTCCTTCTGCTTTTTAAACACTTTCTGTTTCCTTATTTCTGTTTTAGGCAAGGCCATCTGCTGAGAGCCCACCCGGGGCTCCCTTGGCCCTGCCTCCCTCCCTGGAGTTGAGTGGAATGCCAAGTCTCAAGTGATTGGGCGGCTGCCCAGCTGACTTACAAGGTGTGTGTTTCCTACTAGCTCTGTGGCTGACTAGCTGTGTGGTCTTGGGCAACTCTCTTTATCTTTCTGAGTCGGTCTCTCTTCTTTTGAGCTGATTAAGTTTAGCCTCACAGCATACGTTCTGAGGGAGCATTTGATGGCACACAGTAGGTACTCAGCTATAATAGCCATAAGGTGTGGAGCACCTACTGTGTGCCTAGCGTCGTACCAGGGATTTCCCATAGTAACAGGGCGGGGGGAGGCTTTGTGTCTGAGTTGACAGGTTAGAAAACTAAAGTATTAAATACCAGCCATTTTGAATTTCACTATTCCAAATCAACAACTTACACAAGTGTCCCCTGCTTTTCTTTTCCTTTATTTTTTTTTAAGATTTTATTTATTTGACAGAGATCACAGGTAGGCAGAAAGTCAGGCAGAGAGAGAGAGAGGGGGAAGCAGGCTCCCCGCTGAGCAGAGAGCCCGATGCAGGGCTCGATCCCAGGACCCTGGGATCATGACCTGAGCCGAAGGCAGCCGCTTAGCCAACTGAGCCACCCATGTGCCCCATCCCCTGCTTTTCAAAAAGTTTGCATTACACCACTTGGCTTTCATGCAAGACCTACCTTATTAGTATGTGCTTTTGCTAACTGAGGGAAATCTGAAGAAGAGGATTTTTGTTTTTATGAGAAAAGACGAAAAGCAACAATAGTGTACAGCGTCTGCTTCGCAGCTTGTCCTTAGAGTGGTGCTGCCAAGCCCCTTCCCTGAGAACTCAGCATCTCAGCCTCCAGCTGCCATCACTTTGAACTGTGTCTCTGAGCATCTGTGCCTTATGTCTATTTATTTTGTACATCTGTAAGTAGATGTGTCCTAACGTATCAGAATAACCTAGGAGAGGTTATGTTTTGGGTCTGGGAACACTCATTTTTCTATATAAACGAATGGTAATTGCTTTTTCACTTTATGCCATTTTGCCTCACAGAAGGTTTCAGAGGAATGGCCTACTTTCAGAGACTGGGGAAACCTGTGCTTTATTTCTTTATGTCTTTTACATGAGTTATACACACATGCATGCGCACACACATGCACGCACACTTTTTTTTTTTTAACTTATCTTAGATCGTTTTTCTGTGTTGTCGAAGGTCAGCCTACATGCACAGTCAGCATGTCTGAGCTTGGTTGGAACTGTGATGTCCTACAGCTGTGTGGGGAGTCTGGAGGAGTGGTGGGTGCTGGGAACAGGAGGAGCATTTGAATGTGCTCCAGGTCAGCTCCTGCCTGCACTGCTGAGCTGTGGGGCTAGGCCCAGGGCTCTTTCTGACATCTCTGGTTGGAGCCTCTTGTGCTCCTAGAACACAGACAGCAGTCTGGACCTGAAACTCGGGCAAGAGGGGCCTCTTGTCCCCTTAGGGGCTGCTGAACTTTACTTCTGCCTCTAGAAGCCAGGATCTCCAGTGTGTGGCGTATTCAGGAAATCAGCAAGGCCAGCTTCTCTTGAGCCTGGGAAAGGGCCAGCTACTCAGCCCAACACGCCGTTATGTTTTGTTACAATACATTGCCCAAAAGGGTTTGGATAAAAAATAATTGAATTTCCGAAAGCTTTATGGTTAATCGCTGGAATTCTTAGTGCACGCTTTTAGCCTTCTCTGTCCGTCTGGGCCTCAGGCTCATGGAGTGTAAGCAGAGATGATGCACATGTACTGGGCCCTGGCTTGTGGTTGGGTCCTGGTTCACTGACTGCCGTGGCTGAAGTCCTCCCTTTGGACTGAGAATGGACTCTTCCTCTCCTCCGTCATGGGAGAGGCCTGGACTCTGGACTCCTACAGACCAGCCACTTACTCCCTGGGACCCCTGGCAGCCCCCAGCAAGTCCCTTGGCTTCTCTGAAAATAGGGGTCAGAGCCCCTATTCATGGGATGCTGAGATCACACGAGAGCACGTAGCATGGAGCTAGCACAGAGCAGGCTGTCCACTCCTTTCCTCTCCTTTTCTTTCTTTTTCTCTTGTGTTTCTTGCCTTCTTTGTCTCTCTTCCTTGGTGTTTTTATTTCTTCCCTCACTATTTCTTTCTTTATCACTCTTTTTCCTCCTTCCTTCCCTCTCCAACGTGTCTCCTTTCTGGGCAAATATCTCAGTTCTGCCACTTCTGTGAGGGCAGCATTCTCTGTCTGGGCTGCTCTGGAGTTGAGTGGTGAGTGGGTCACAGGTCCTGTTTGGAATCTCTCCTCTGAACTTGCCTCATTTTGTCACACTGACCTTTGGACAGCCAGTGGCCCGGAGAACTTGCTCTTTAGGGAGCTCCAGCGTGTCACAGTTACTTCCTTTCTTCTTTTAAAAAAAAGCCTGATTTTTTTTAAAGGACATGGAGCCAAAGACCAACTGAACCAAGCCCCCCCATGTTCTAAAGAGTGTACTTCCCATGCACTCGGGCAGGAAAGACCAAGGGGTGGAGGAGGTAAAAGCGGGAGATTTGCTGAGCAGTTCAAGAGGAGAGCTGAGTTAGCTTCCTCTGAGTAGCATGGGGGCTTCTGAGAAGGTGAATTGCCTTCTGATCTGGGAGTCAGGAATTCGAATTGGTGTTACATTACGTTATGTTACGTTACGTTATGTTACGTTACTTACTACTTATGTTATGTTATTACTTATTTAGAGAGCGAGGAAAGTGCGTGTGCATGCACAAGTGGCAAGGAACTGAGGAAGAGGGAGAGACAGAATTTTAAGCTGGCCCTGTACCCAGTGGGGAGCCTGACCCTGAGAGTATGATCTGAGCTGAAATCAAGAGTTGGGTGCTTAACTGACTGAGCCACCCAGGTGCTGCTTTTATTGGTTTCCAAAAGTCAAGTGATAACCAAGCAGGGGCAAGTTCAGAATATATGATGCAGATCAGGGCACAGACCACTCAGGAGGGATGCAGGCAACTAGTGGCTGCCCTGGTTCTAAGGACTGTTACCAGATTCCCTACTGTGCTTTCCACACTTTAGCTTATTTGGGGTGGGAGATAGCCCTGCAGTGTAGGTCATGCTGTTTTCTGTAGGACAGGGAAGTGGAGGCTGAGTGAGGTGGAGTGACAACTCAGCTGTGCATTGGAAATTAGTTCTACGGGCCTAGGCTTTTTGCTTACAATCCCATTCTCTCTGCCTTGCCTCAAGTCGCCTGTCACCAGGGTTAGCTTTAGATAGGCAGAGGAAGGAAGGGGAGTGGGGGCAGCAGTAGAATAGAGTTTGGCACTAGACAAAGACTTGGGTTTTATCCGTGTTCCCAGGGGGTTTGGTGAGTTGAGTCAGTGTGAGGAGGCTGGGGCAGACCATAGAGGGCCTTGTGGACCAGCCTGGATGCTGGGTTTCATCTGGGACAGTCATGGAGTCCCTGAAAGTGTGTAGATACCTCAGAGGTCATCACAGGTCATGACAGGAAGGTCATTACAGCCATGGTCAATGCCTGG
Organism: Mustela lutreola; assembly: GCF_030435805.1. NCBI lineage: Eukaryota > Metazoa > Chordata > Mammalia > Carnivora > Mustelidae > Mustela > Mustela lutreola. Next base: position 58,488,433 of record NC_081291.1, on the reverse strand, counting down.
TATAGGGCCATACACTAACTTTGGAGAGTAGTTGGCCTGGGATGGTAAGGGCCTGACCCAGGGTGGAATTTGTTGAGAATGAAAATCAGGGGATGGATTGGACCCAGATCCCAGGAGAAGAACTGACCAAATGCAATGACTGAGGAAGACAGTGATGACCATGTAACTGGTGATGGCTTTAAAGACCAGAGAAAGGTTGTTCCTTGATCAGAAACCAATGAGGTAGGGTTGGGAAGTGCTTGCTGGCAGAGAATGGGATATGACTACAGTGCTGGAAAGGGTTCTTTCCTGCAGACACAGATATGCGAACCATCCACAGAGGAGCCTTGACACAGCTCATCAGAGTGTGGGGAGCCCCTGGAGGACAGCAGTCTTGGGGGAAAAGAGCTGGACTCCCAGGGTGCTCTTGGGAGAGACTTGGCAGTGAATAGGGAAGGAAGAGCGGCTTCTCGAGGAGGCAGAGGCCCTGTTGGAGGACCATGGGAATAAAGACTTGGTGTTGTGGGTGAAGAGGTTGGGGAGTCAGCTGACTGATGGTCACAGATGGGGAGAATCTGAAGAAAGAACATTGACTTGACCACTGGAGAGTTGCTTTTGACCTTTAGGAATTTAGTTCTCTTTTGTGACCCTTCCCCCATTCCTCTTAACAGTCAACTCTCAGTTGGTGCCCCAGACCCTCTTGCTGCATTGCTTTGGGAGCCTTTTATTTGTTGGACAACCTTCATGGAGGCCAGTACAGAGGAGATGGCTCAGTAAATATCCCTTAGCTTGAATGGGGAGACAGAGTGATATTGTAAGGAAATCAAGCATAAGCTCCTGGTGAGTAAACAGAACTGATAGTGATTTTGAAATGTGAGTGGGGAGAGTATTGGGTATTGGGTATTGATTGAAATTGGGTATTGATTGAAAGTGGCTGGGGGTGGATGGTGTCAAACAGCAGGGTTTCTCTCCACCCCAAGAGAAGAAAAATGTGTAATGCAGAAAGGCAGCAGGTATGAGTGTAGAGACAGTAATGGAGGGGTTGGTAAAGGGAGGCCAGAGGATAGGGGTCAGATAGGGGGTTCCTTTAGACATGGTAGGGAGACCAGGGAAATAATGGCAGTTTTTCTTGGACTCTTGCCTTCTGTTACCTCTTGTTGGACTGGGTCCTTTGTCCTCCTTCCCATTGGATGTCAGGGTGGGGAAATGTAAAGGAATGGCTAAGGGTCTTGAAGAAGCTTAAGAAAGTGTTGTTATTCACAATGAGGGATTTACATTATACATCAGACAAAAGAAGTCTGAGGTTGTACTTGGATGTGGCAGAAATTCATGGAGAGGATTTTGGGAAGATGGCAGAAAGTAGAAGCACAAGAAATCTGTTTCCCTATCTGCGTAACAATTATGATGGCAGAATATGTTTGATATAATTATTTTGGAACACTGGAGTCTTGAAGACTTGCAAGGAGAAGGCTTAGACAATAAATTGCAATTATTACAATCAGTTTTAGCTCTTGGAACAATAGCAGCTATCCATTCCGCGTCCCTCAGTCTCATGACAGGCACCTGTGCAGGTGTTCCCAGAACAGCTTATACACAGCTCGCAGGAACTAGAGTGGGCAAAAATGATTCTGTTCTCCAAATATCAGAGCTCTGTGCTCTGATCACATTGCTGCTTCTGATCACAGAGGTGCACACAGATAGGCAGTCATTATTCTTATACATCCCTCCATTTTTACAACCCCTCCCCACCAGCTGAAGTGATTTCTGAAGGATTTGAAGGACCAGTGCCTTTTTTCTGGTATCCCCTTCATTTTTCAGAAGTCAGACATTAAACACTAAGACATTCAGAAACAATTGCAAACATACAGGGGGAATTACAAAGTGACCATGCACGCCCAGGGAGAGGCTCAGATAAGACTTGAGAAGACTTTATACTTTAGGCTGAGACAGCCTGTAATAATAAAAAGAAAAAATAAAGCAAAACTCCCAAGACCAACCACAAAAAAAAAAAACAGAAAGAATCTGATCTCCAGAGTTACCATATTATTTGATTCAAATGCCCAGTTTCCAACAAAAAATCAGAAGGCATGTAAAGAAGCAGGAAAGTATGACCCAATCAAAGGAAAAAGAATCAACAGAAAATGTCCTCGAGAAAGATCTGATGGTAGATATACTACACAAAGACTTAAAAATAACTATCTTAAAAACACTCAATTGAGGAAAATGTGGAGAAAATCAAGAAAGCAAATGTATAAACAAAATGGAAATATCAATAAAGAGATAAACTAAAAAGAAACAAGAAATTCTGGAGCTGAAAAATACAATAACCAGAAAAAAACATCAGTAGAGGGATTTAAAAATGGATTTGAGCAGGCAGAAGAAAGTATTGACAAACCTGAAGATAGCACAGTGGAAATTATCAGGTGTGAGATAAGAAAAATTGAAGAAAAAAAAGAAAAATTGAAGAAAAGTGAACAGAGGCTGAGGGACCTATGGAACACCGTCAGGTGGTCCAACATACACATTGTGGGAGTCGTAGGAAGAGAGAAAGAAAGGGGGCAGGGAGAATATCTGAAGAAATGATGGCTGAAAACTTCCCAGGTTTTATGAAAGACATTAATATAAACATCCAAGAAGCTCAGTGAACTCCAAGTAAAATGGACTTGGAGACTTACACTGAGACATACTATTCCAAAACTTTTTCAAAAGTCAAAGACATAGAGAAAATCTTGAAAACAAGTGACTTGTCACACACAAAAGATCCTCAATAAGATAATCAGCAGATTTCTTGTCAGAAACTATGGAGGCCAGAAAGTAGTAGGCACATTATATACAAAGTACTAAAGGTGGGGGAGGGAACCTGGCAATCAAGAATCCTATATCTAGCAAAACCATCCTTGAAAAATGAGGGAGAAAGAAAGGCATTCCTGGATAAAGAAAAACTGAGGGAGTTTGTTACCACTAGACCTGCCATGCAGAAATGCTCAAGAGTTGCACAGTGAAATGAAAAGAAACTAGATAGTAACTTGAAGTTCTATGATGAAATAATGATTTTGCATGGACAACTGTAAAAGTTGTCATGGTGGTGGTGTGTGATTCCATGTGTTTTTTGTACATGACTTAAGAGACTAATACATATAAAAAAAAAAAAAGCAATGATTTGTCTGAAAGCTAGTAGTATTGTAACTTTGGTCTGTAACTCTACATTTTGTTTTCTGTGTGATTTAACAGATTAATATATTTAAAAGAATAATTGGTTTTATGGTTTTGAAAAGATGTAATTTTTTGACATGAACAACAGAAAAGGATGGGGTCAGAGCTGTATAGAAACAGTTTTTTTTAATGTTATTGAAGTTAAGCTGGTATAAATTCATATTAGAATGTTGTAACTTTAGGATGCTAAATGTAGTCTCCATGTTAGCCACAAGGAAAATAGCAACAGAATATACACCAAAAGAGAGAGAGAGAGAGAAAGTTAAGTATTTCACTACATAAAAAAAACAACTGAACACCAAAAAAGACAATAATGCAAGAAATAAGAGACAAAAAAGCTATAAGGCATATCAAAAACAAATAGCATAATAGCAGAAGTCCTTCCTTATTAGTAATTTCTTTAAATGTAAATGGTTTAAGCTCGCCAATTAAAGGACAGAGATTAGCAGAATAGATAAAAACACATGGTCCAACTATATGTGCTCTACCAGAGGCTCACTTTAGAGCTAAAGACACAAATCAATGGAATGTGAAAGGTTGGAAAAGGATACTCCATGCAAATTATGATGAGAAGAGAACGGGGGGACTAATATTAGGCAAAATAGACTTTAAGTAAAAAAAGATTATAGGAGACAAGGAAGGACACTATGTATTAATAAAAGGTCCAATACAGCAAGAAGATATAGCAATTATAAACATTTACATCCCTAATGACAGACCATCAAAATATATGAAGCAAAAACTGACAGAATTGAAGGTAGAAATAGTTCCAGAACAGTAGCCAGAGATGTCAAAATCACAGATTAACCAGACAGAAGATAAGGAAATAGAGGACTTAACACAATAACCCAGCTAGCCTAACAGGCCTATACACTTGATCCAACAACTATAGCATACATGTTCTTCCCACATGCACATGGGACATTTTCTAGGATAGGCCATTTGTTAAGCCACAGATTAAGTCTCAGTAGATTTAAAAAGGTAGATACCATACAAAATGCCTTTTTTGACCACAGCAGGATGAAGTAAAAAATCAGTAACAGAAGTCAGATGGGAAAATTCACAAATTTGTGGAAATTAACACACTTAAACAACCCATGGATCAAGGAAGAAATCATAAGGGAAATTAGAAATACTTAAAGATGAATAATAACCAAAACATAATATACCAAATTTATGATATACCATGAAAACAGTGTTATGGGGAAAATTTATAGTTATAAATTCTTATGTTAAAAAATAAGGGTGATTTGAAAGCAACAATCTAACTTTACAACTTGCAGAACTAGAAAAAGAAGAACAGACTAAACTTAAATATAACATAAGGAAATTATTAATAAAGATTAGAGAAGAGAAAAATGAAACAGAGAAAGAAAAGCGATAGAGAAAATCACAGAAACCAGAAGTTGGTTTTGAAAAGATCAACAAAATAGACAAAATGTTAGCTAGATGGACTAAGAAGAGAGAAGACTCAAATTATTAAAATCAGAAATAAAAGTGAAGACATTACTACTAATTCTATAGAAATTAAAAGGATTATGAGAAAGTACTATGAACAGCCAGACAAATTGGGTAACCTAGATGAAGTGAACAAAGTCGTAGAAAAACAAAACCTACAAAGACTAAATCATAAATATATTGACAATCTGAATATACTTGTAACTACTAAGGAGATTAAATCATTATTCAAAAATCTCTTAACAAAGAGAAGCTCTCAATCTGATTCATTGGCGACTTCTAACATTCAAAGAAGTAGTAACCCATTTTTCCTAAGATTTTCCAAACAAACTGAAGAGCACTTTCTGACTCATTCTGTGAGGCCAGCATCACCCTGATACCAAAGCCAGAAAAAGATACCATAAGAATACTGAAGACCCAAATCCCTTATGAACATTCATGTAAAAATCTTCAGTAAATGTTAGAAAACTGAATTTAGCAGCATTCTAAAACAATTATACACCACAACTAAATGGAATTTATTCCTGGAATGCAAGGATGGTTCAACATACAAAAAAATTATTTAATGCAGTATACCATCTGATCATTTCAATTGATGCAGAAAAAACATTTTACAAAATTCAACACCTTTTCATCAGATTAGGAAGGGAAGTACAATCGGTGTAATAAAAGCCTACATGAGGGGTGCCTGTGTGGCTTAGTGGGTTGAGCCTCTGCCTTCAGCTTAGGTCATGATCTCATGGTCCTGGGATTGAGCTCCACATCAGGCTCTCTACTCAGCGGGGAGCCAGCTTCCCTCTGCCCTTGCCTCTCTGCCTACTTGTGATCTCTGTCTGTCAAATAAATAAAATCTTTAAAAGAAAAAAAGCCTACATGAAAAACCCATAACAAACATCATATGCAATGGTGAGAGAGTAAGGTTTTTCCTTTTAGATCAGGAACAAGACAAACATTACCACTTTTTGCCACATTTAAGATAGTACTGGAAGTTCTAGCCAGAGTAATTAGGCAAGAAAAGGAAATAAAAGCACCCAGTTGGAAAGGAAGAAGTAAAATGATCTCTTCACAGATGATGTGATCTTACATGTAGAAAACCGCATATATTCCACAAAAAGCTATTAGAGTTTATGAATGAATTCAGCAAATAGCAAGATATAAGACCAACATGCAAAAATCTGTTGCATTCTTATACTTTAACAATGAATAGTCTGAAAGGTAAATTATGAAAAGAATTCCATTTGTAGTAGCATCAAAAAGAGTAAAATACTTAGGAATAACCAAGGAGGTAAAAGGCTTGTATAATGAAGGCTATAAAACATTGGTGAAAGAAATTTAAAAAATCATAAATAAATAAAAACACATCTCCTGCTCATGGATTAGAAGACTTAATACTGTTAACATGTCAGTACTACCCCAAGCAATTTATAGATTGAACATAATCCCTATCAAAATCCCAATCCTTTTTTTTTTTTTTTGCAAAAATAGAAAAACCCATACTGAAATTCATACAGAGACTGAAAGTTCCCCAAGTAGCTGAAACATTCTTTAAAAAGATGAACAAAATTGGGGAGTTTATACTTCATGATTTCAAATTTTACTACAAAGCTACAGTAATCAAAGCAGTATGGGCACTAGCATAGAGATGGACAAAAACAACAATGGAATAGAATAGAGAGCCCAGAAATAAACCCTTGCATATACGTTCGGATGAGTTTTGACAAGGGGGCCAAGACCATTCAGTGAGGGAAGGACAATCTTTCTACAAATGCTACTGGGAAAACTGGATGGATAGCCAAAAATAAAATAATGAGGACGGACATCATATCAAACATTAGCCCAAAGGGGATTGAAGAACTAAATATAAGACCTAAAACTCTCAGAAGGAAATTTTAAAAATTTGTACATCAAAACTAATCAACAGAATAGAAAGGCAACCTACAGAATTGGAGAAAATATTTGTGAATCTGTATATCTGATAGTAAGAATATATAGGCAACTCCCAGAACTGTCTCCTAAGAACAAAAACCAAGTGACCTGATTCAAAAATGGGAAAGATTTGAATAGACATTTTTCCAAAGAAGTACATGAAAAAATGCTGTATCACCAGTCATTAGGGAAATGCAAATAAAAACTGTAATGAGATACCACCTCTATCCATTTGGATGGCTGGGGTCAAGAAACAAAAAAAAATAAGTATTGGCAAAATGTGGAGACTTGGAGCTTTTTTGCAGTATTAGTGAGAATGTAAAATGGTTCAGCTGACATGGATAATGGTATGGGGGTTCCTAAAAAAATTAAGGTTAATGTTAACTAAGTGGAATTTAAATAAGAACTTATAAAATTTAAAAATAGAATTACCATGCAACAGTTCTGCTTCTGGGTATATATCCAAAAGAATTGAAAGCAGAGTCCCCAAGAGATATTTGTACGCCCATGTTCATAACAACATTATTCATGATAGCCAAAAGGTGGAAGCAGTCCAGCTGTCCATTGATGGATGAATGAATAAGCAAAGTGTGATACATACACAAGTACATTCCCCATAGAATATTATTTAGCCTTAAAAATTAAGGAAATTTTGATACATGCTACAACATAGATGAACCTCGAAGACATTCTACTGAATGAAATAAGCAGTTACAAGAAGGCAAGTACTATATGATTCCATTTATGTGAGATAGTGTAGAGTAGTCAGAATCATAGAGGAGTAGTGTTGCCAGGAGCTAAGAGACGGGGGGGGGGGGTGGGCAGTTGCTGATTAATGGGTATGGAGTTTTTATAAGAAAAAAGAACTCTGGGGGCACCTGGGTGGCTCATTTGGTTAAGCGTCCCACTCTTGATTTCGGCTCAGGTCATTATCTCAGGTTCATGAGATTGAGCCCTGCATCAGGCTCTGTACTCAGTAGGGAGCCTGCTTGAGATTCTCTCTCTCCCTTTGACCCCTGCTGCTCTCTCTCTCTCTCTCAAATAAATAAACCTTAAAAAAAACAAAACAAAAAAAAAAGAGCCCTGGAACTGGATGGTGATGATCACCACCATGAATAGAATGTATTTTATACATTCTAATATGAATGTATGTTATACCTCTGAACTATACACTTACATATGGTTAAGACAGTAATTTTTTTTGTCATGTGTATTTTACCACTATAAAAATTTGGGGGAAAATGCATGGAGTTGTCTGGGAAAGTCAATAATTTTTCAGTTATCTTTAAATCTCTTCTGTTGAATTCAGGAAAATGTCTGCGCCTGGTCCCACTATGTCTTCAGCAGTTCCCTAACTTTTTAATGAGGCTCAGAGCCTTCAGCAGGAAGTAGTATCTAGCTAGGATTTAATCGCCTTCTTTGCTTTCTCTGTGTTTATTTTTGTAGGTACAGTAGTAGATTTCTTGTCCTCTGTAGGGAACTGTAGTTGATAAATCAAAAGTTGCTTAAAGCAGAGAATTAGGAAAGATGACACAAACCTTACATAATATTTTTACTTCCAACACATGCATTAATAACATCAATAATGTAAGTTGCTCCAGGGGAAACTTACAAGGTTCTGAGCATTGTGCCTCCCCTTCCTCATGAGCACTACTCTGGGCGCAGTTAATCCAGGCTTGTCTAAGGCATCTTGGCCATGTGAGTGGTTTTGCATTCTGAATTCAGGCTTATCTCCTCTTCTTCTTGCTGTTTTGTTTGGGCATGTGTGATTTCTGCATCACCTATAATTTCAATTTTACACAAGTTAGCACTCCTGATTCGTATGTTACCATTAATTCTTTTGGTCTGAATTCAGTAAAGCAAGCTGTATTCTGGATGCTCTTGGTCAGAACTTACGTTTTTAAAAGCTCTAGGGTTTGTTGCTTTGCCAATTTTAAAAAGTCATAATTTGCAAGTTCCAGCTGCAAGACCTTAGGCAGCTGCGGTCATCATTTTGGCTTTTTTTCCTCTCCAGGTGCGGCATGCACGGGTGTGCATGTGTGCGTGTGTATGTGTGTGTTCATGCATGATTGCTTCTCTTGATAGCATCTTACAAGGTAGAATAGTCCCACTAGTGTGTTAGACTTGTTCTCCAGTTAAGTTTCCTGGAGGAGGCCTCAACAAATGGCTTTCATTCTGTTATGTCTGAGCATCAGACAGCTTCTTGCAGCCGAGGTACTTGCTGCAGGAGCTCATGACCTTATTACATCTGTCACTTGCTGGAAAATCTTCTACCCGGCCCATCTTTTCTTCCAGTTTGAGCCCACTGACTGGTGCTCTGAGTTCTTTTACTTATAAACCATAACCAAATGCACTGTCTTACTCTTTTGGTCTGCTTAATGGGAAGCACAGTTTGCTCAGCAGTGTAAGTGGAGAACTTTCCTGTGTTTGAACATCCTCCTCTAAAGTTTTTTTTTTTTTTTTTTTAAGATTTATTTGTTTACTTATTTATTTGGAGAGAGAAAAAGAGTATGGACAAGGGGAGTGGGAGAGAATCTCAAGCAGACTTCCTGCTGAACGTGGAGCCGGACACAGGGCTCCATCTCATGACCATGAGATCTTGACCTGAGTACAAACCAGGAGTTGGAGGCTTCCGGACTGAGCCACCCATGCGCCCCACCCCCTGAAGTTTTTTTTTTTTTTTTTTAATTATTATTATTTATTTGACAGACAGAGATCACAAGTAGGCAGAGAGGCAGGCAGAAAGAGAGGAAGGGAAGCAGGCTCTGCTGAACAGAGAGCCCAATGAGGGATCCCAGAACCCTGAGACCATGACCTGAGCTGAAGGCAGAGGCTTAACCCACTGAACCACCCAGATGCCCCTTGAAGTCTTTTATGATTTTCTTATTCACATCTAATTTATCACCAGAGTTTAAAGAGATTTATCTGTGTTGCATCTTTCTAGATAATTCTCATAGAAATAGCTATTATCAGACTGTCTTAGGATACTAAATTGAATTAAAGTAACACAACTGGCATTAGCAAGTTTATGCCGTAACTGTTGTGCCTCCTGTTCAGCTTAAAGGTCAACTGGTGAAGGCAAATACGTGGGGTGTCCTAGACTCTCAAGCATGGCTATGAGCCTCATGCCGTCTGCTGGGTGTGGACATTGAACATATACCAGGCTTTCTTTCTTTCTTTTTTTAAAGACTTTATTTATTTATTTGACAGAGAGAGAGTGCACAAGTAGGCAGAGAGGCAGGCAGAGAGAGAGGGGGAAGCAGGCATCCCGCTGAGCAGAGGGCCCAATCTGGGGCTCGATCCCAGGACCCTGAGATCATGACCTGAGCCAAAGTCAGAGGCTTAACCCACTGAGCCACCCAGGCGCCCCTACACCAGACTTTCTTTAGGCACAGGTTTTATGGAGCAGACGGATTGGCTGTCCTTGCAGTGTCTGGTGATGGGAGGGTCTCTTCTGTACCTTTTCTTTGTGGTGAATGATACCAGTCTTCCTTTTAGATAATACATAATTATGTTTTTCAGTAAGTGGCTTTAAGTAAGAATGTAAATTGTTTTAAAAGAAAAGCCTTGAGAAATAATAGCTTACTTAGGTGGTGTACCATTTTGACAAAACTTGAGAAGAGGGTATGGAAACAGTGAGCTGTGTGAAGGGAACACTGAAATAGAGGCAGGAGGGGATGGAACAGAGTCACCCAGCTCTGTCCTGGTGGGTGGGAGCACTGGGCTTCATCTTCTGTTCTTATGTTTCAAAGGAGCCATGGTGACAACTGACACAGCAGCCATTCCCCGAGGAGGGAACCCTTTGGCTTTTGTGGAGGTCGTCCTGGGGATGTCCAGCATAGTGGGAAGGACAGAGCTCTGGAACAGAGCTCCTTAATTCTGCCCTTTAGAAACCATTTAACCTCTCTGTGCCTTAGTTTCCCCCATCTCTAAAATGCCAGTTTTATCCCTCACATCATTACTATGAGGATCAAATGGGGTGATGGAAGCATTTAACTAATTACCATTCACATCATGTTCAACTAATGTTGTGGGAATGTTAACAACTGTTCTTCCTACCTCCAAGGCTTATTTGAAGGATGCAGCAAATTTATGTTTTTATTTGAAAGTGATAGCAAACTATGAGAATATTGAATACTGTCATTATAGCTATCACCTTTCTTTCATTGGTTTGAGAACTAAAATTGCTAAAAGACAAGGATACTGTTTATAGGACTGTTTATAGGACTTAAATATGCTATGTTGCCTGATCTTTGAAGATCAGCCACTTTCCAAATTCTCATGGATTCAAGAAGAGGCATACGGCCCTGACTCTAACTCTCTTGATAGTCTCAGGTAGGTGGTAAACCCAGAGTTGGTTTTAATCACAGCCCCACCACTTATTAGCTATATGACCTGGAGCAAATGACAGACTCTAGCCAACTTAGGACTCCCTTCTGTAAACCTAGAGGAGCAGTAATAACAGCCACCTTGAAGGGTTGTTGAAATGAGGAGTGCAAGGCCCCGCAGCACAGGTGCTGGTACCATTGGCCCTTGACGTCGCCCCTTTCCCTCGCTCCCACTGTGTTGAGACAGTGGACTGCAGAGCAATTTTTAGAGTCTGGGGAATGTAAGGGTGCACCTACTGGAGAAAGCAAAGACCAGAACGGAAAGTGGTGTGGAAACATTCACTAAAAGCACTCTTAGTAAATAAACAGATGGAAGATGTTCAACATTGTATGGCTTATTAAGGAAATACAAATTCAAATGAGGTATGTATAAAAAATAAGGAGCTTTTGGTGTATGTTTAGTGAAATAGACATTGCAGATAATCACTGTGGTAGTAAAAAATGTTAACTAAACCTTTCAATGTATGTTCTTTTCTTTTTTAATGGAGATATAATTCACATACCGTAAAATCCACCCTTTTAATGTGTACAGAATTATGCCAGCATCACCACTATCTGATTTCAAAAACCCTGTACCCATTTAGCAGCTGTTTCCTGTTCTCTCAGCCCTGGGAACCGCCAGTCTGTTTTCTGTCTCTATGGATTTGCCTATTCTGGATATTTCATATAAATCACACAATAGGTGATCTCTTATGTCTGGCTTTTTCACTTAAGGCGTTGATGGACATTTGGGCTGTTTCCAGCTTTTGGCTTCTGTGGATAGTGCTGTTGTAAACATACATGTACATGTATTTGTTTGAGTACTTATTTTCCATTCTTTTGGATTTATACACAGGAAAAATTTCTGGACCATATGGTAATTCTACATTCCTCTTCATTTTTGAAGCTTTTGGCGGGGGGAGGGGGCAGAAACAGAAGTCTTGGTTGATGACGACGACGATGACTACTACTACTCTTCTTTTTTTAAATTCTCAGAACTTTGAATATGTCATCCCATTACCTTCTAGCTGCCATGGTTTCTTTTTTTCTTTTCTTTTTTTAACTTGTTCATTTATTCGATAATTTAATAAATACCTATCAAGTGTCTGCTATATGATAGGGGTTTTTTTGCTTTTGTTTTTATTTTGTTTTGTTTTATTTTTAGGTATTTGGTATTGGCTCCATGGTTTCTGAAGAGATCAGCTGTTACTCTACTTGAGGATGCCTTGTGCTAAACGAGCCACTTCTCTCTTGTTGCTTTCTCCTTGTCTTTGGCCACTGACAATTTGATTATGATGTGCCTGGGTCATATCTCTGAGTTTTTCTTACTTGGAATTTGCTAAGCTTTTTAGATGTCCTTCAGATACTTTGAAAGTTTTTGAAGCTTATTCGGGTCTTGCTGCCCCATCTAGCCTTTGTTTCTGGACATCTCAGTATGTACTTGTTGATGTACTTGATGTCTCACATATCTTTGAGGTTCTGTTCATTTCTCTTCTCTCATTTTTCTTGAATTTTCTTAGGTTGCATAAACAAAATTGTTATATTTTTTAAGTTTGTTGATTCTTCTGCCTGCTCAAATCTGCTATTAAGCTCCTCTAGCAGATTTTTCATTTCAGTTATTGTATTTTTCAAATCCAAAATTTCTATTTTTTTAATAATTTCTAACTTTTTTATTATTTCCTCTTTGGTGACACATTATATTGATTCTTTCCTTTAGCTCTTTAGATATGGTTTATTTCTTGAACAAATTTAAAGTAGCTGATTTTAGACTTTTGTCTAGTAGGGATTTCTCAGGAACAATTTTTATTACACTCCATTTTTTTCTTGTGTATGGGCCATACTTGTGTATGGACCATACAACTTTTTGTTGTATTGTTATTCTTTGTTGAAAATTGTACTTACACAAGAATATAATGTGGCCATTCTGGCCATCGGATTCTCTTCTTTACCCATACTTTCATAGTTTGTTGTTAATCACGCAAATTACTTTTGTGAGGTAATTTTGAAAGTTATGTGTGACCGTTGAAGTCTCTGCTCAGTTTAGTGGTCAACTAATGATTAGAGCTTTTCTTAAATGCCTAGAATCAGTAAGTCTCCCAATCTTTTTTTTTTTTTTTTTTTTTTTTTTTTTTAAAGATTCCATTTATTTACTTGAGAGAGAGACAGTGAGAGAGAGCATGAATGAGGAGAAGGTCAGAGAGAGAAGCAGACTCCCCATGGAGCTGGGAGTCCGATGCGGGACTCGATCCCGGGACTCCAGGATCATGACCTGAGCCGAAGGCAGTCGTCCAACCAACTGAGCCACCCAGGCGTCCCAAGTCTCCCAATCTTTGACAAGGATCTCTTTGTGCATATTGGGGCATGCTTTCAGTGCTCAGGCAGGCAGTTGGCAACTCTGCCTTGGCCTTCACTTCCTGTTTGCTTTGAATCTCAAGGTCAGCCAGAGGTAAGAACTTAGGGCCTTCTTATGTCTTTCCTAACCATGTACCATGCTTTTGCCCATAAATAGCTTTCTAGTTCCCCAGGAAACCTCCAAACCTCTCATGGAAGGTTTTCCAAAGCTTCCATGGAAGCTCCTAGCTTTTCCTTCTAAGCTGTTTGGTCCACCGATTTACCCAAACCGTTATCCTCCCTCAGGCAGCTGTGGTATTAAACAATTGCCTCTGATTGTTTTCAGCAAATGCCCTTAAGGAAAAATAAAGATAACTTTGCAAGTAGAGTCTTCCAAGAAGGAAGGAAAGGAAAAATAATGGCAATTCTCTATGAAAAGGGCTTTGATGGGCAGACCCATTCTGCCCCCTCAGTGGCTGTCAAGCTGCTGGCTTCCATTCTGATTGCAGATGCTGGTTATTAGGGCTGCTGCAGAGTTGGGGAAGAATGGATAGGATTAAGGCAAGTTAAAATGCCACAAAGCTCCTTTATTCTTACCAAGATTCAGCCATTTTTCTTGAATAAACATACCACAGATTGCTGCATACCTTTGGTTAATTTCTAGAGTTCTGAAAAAGTTGCTTCTGATGATTTTTTGCCTATGTTCTTTATTTTACAGAGGAAAGTCTTTCTGATTGTCCTTATTCCACCATTTTGCTGATTTTTCAATGTATGTTGAGTCTTAGGTTTATACCCCATGAATTAATCCCAAAACAAGGGAAGAAAAAGCCAGTCATGTCCACCATCATGTTTACCAGTGTTATTTATGATAGTGAAAAATTCAAAATGTTCTAAATGAGTAACATTAGTGAGGAAAAGCATATAAATTCTGGGTCACGCTGAAATGCAGCTGTATAAATGAAAGAGGAGGCCTGGGCAGTAGGATAATAACATGGAAGCTGTGACCCTTGGTTCTGGAGTCAGATAGGCTGGGTTAGAGTTTGGCTCTGAGATTATAATAAATGACTTGTAGCAAATTAATTCATCTCTCTAAGCTTCCATTTCTCATCTGTTAAATGGTGGCAGTTCTTTAGCAGTGCTGAGAGCTTTCACAGAAGGTGTCCAGGTGATATGCTTGGCTCAGCCTTTGCTAGCACCTAGAGGATGAATATACAACCCATATTCCTGCCATTTTAGTGCCCTTATTTCTAACCTTGGTTTTTCCATGCATTGCCAAGGGATCTTTTTTTTATTTTGGTTATCGCATACATGAAATTTCACATCCTTATAGTTTATTTGCCATTATATCACTGTTGTTGCTATCATTCAATAGAAAATTCTTTATAATGCACGATAGAATTATGGGTCGTATATTTTCTCTTTTCCATTTTATATATTTTTTTAATCAATGGAAAAGATAAAAGTATACTTATAGTAAGAATCTCTTCTTAGGGCACTTGGGTGGCTCAGTTGGCTAAGTGACTGACTCGGTTTCAGCTCAGGTCATGATCTCAGGGTCCTGGGACCCCGGGATCCTGCATCTGGCTCCATGATCAGTGGGGAGTCTGCTTGAGGTTTCTTTCTTCTTCTGCCCCTCCTCCTGCTTGTGCTCTCTCAAAAAAATAAGTAAATCTCAAATAAATAAATAAAAGAAGGAGGAGCTCTTCAGGAGGGTCGGGTCAGGACTACCTGCCATTAGACACTGGTATGATAGAAGTATGTTTTCCAGGTGCGTCTTCAGGGACATGACTTTTTTTTTCCCTCAAGATTTATTTATTTGACAGTGAGAGAGGGAGCACAAGCAGGGGAAGCAGCAGGCAGAGGGAGAGAGAGAAGTGGACTTCCCTCTGAGCAGAGAGCCCAATGTGGGGCTCGATCCCAGGACCTTGGGATCATGACCTGAGCCGAAGGCAGACGCTTAAAAACTGAGCCACCCAAGTGCCCTTTCAGAGATTTTTTGATAAACCAGTATTTCATGAGTCTCTGCAGGAGGCTGGGATATACTTACTGGTCTTCTTCAAGAGGGTCTTTTATTCAGAGTCCTGGGGGCTAGGGTTCACTGCTGCCTCCTCAGAGTGGGTTGTGAAAGTGTAGGTTAAAACCTAGGAGCACCCTCTTAAATTTTATCATTCATCCTTAGGATTTCCCTGTGGGGCCTCTGTTTCCTCATCTGCTGCTCATCCGTGCTGATGATCTCTGTAACTTGGCAGGGCTTGTTTTTCCATTTCAGGTTCCGAGGTGCACCGATTATACCCGTGGCGGCCAAGCCTGGGGGGCCAGAAGCCCCTGAAACAGAAGCTCCACAGGGCATCTCAGAGCTCATTGAGGTACTGTCAGCTTGAATCCAGGCTGGCCTGTGGCCCCAGCCCCACTCAGACCCTTTGTATCCTGCTAAGTATATAATGGAGAGAAATGGGAGGCACCCCAGCAAGAAGACTCTGAGCTGTTCCTTTAAGTCCCACCACGCCTCCCCCAGGCACCTACCTTAGCAGACCCTCCCTCACCCCCCTCCTAGAGTGAAACCAGAATAGAAGCAGAGGCCTCACTCTCTAGCTCAAGGTCCTGCTGAGCTATCCACACTCTTTTAAGTCATTCAAAAGAACATGTCAAACACCCCCACTCAGACAGAGCAGCTCCTGCCTCCTGGGGCTCTGGGCCCTGTCTTCCATTCCAGGGGCTTCCTCCAGGCTCAGTGGTGATAGGTACGGCCGGGTGGGAGCCCAGCCAGCACAGGGTGCCCAGGGCAGCCAGAAGACAGGGCAGGGGTGGGGGGTGGGTGGGTGTTGCTGCTGTGAGGCCGTGACAATGGAAACCAGTGTCCCTCGCTCAGAAGGGTGGCGTGGCAACTGTGGGCTGGATCATCGGCCCACCACCTGCTCTTTGTGTGGCCCTGAGCACATGACCTGTTTTCTCTCATCTCTGTCCCCTCAATAGTAAAGTCAGGAAAAGAACACTAGCTGTGGAGTTGGCATGCAGGTTAGATGAGGTTAGTAGGTGTCCTGTGCTCAGAACAGTGCCGTATCAGAGTTTGCTGTGATAGTGATGGTGTTCTTGACATGCCTTTCACAAGGACCATGAACTTTCACAGTGGTGCTGGGAAGCTAACGTTGTTTATCCCTGTTTTACCAAGGAGGTGTCTGAGGTCCAGAGAAGTTAAGTAACTTGCCCAAGGTCTCATAGCAAGTATGTGGTGGAACTGGCATTCAGCCCCAGATCAGTTGCTGGGGTCTCTTTAGGGTCCCCTGACACCTGGACCCGCAGAGCTGAGAACAGATGTGATCGTGTGCACTGCGACCGATTCTGTGATTACACGGTGCCACTCTGACCAACTTAGCAGAGCAGACCTTTCCTGGCTGAGGCTTTTGCTACTTTTTCCTCTCCTTCTGAGAGCTCTTGGTCTAGGAGCCTTGGACAGTTGTTTTTACTAAAGCAAAATTCACAAACACTGCTATGAAAGATGTTTATGTATTCCTTTAAGAAGCCTCTGCATAAATCCCAGGCCAAGCCTGTTTTGAATCTTTAGTTTTTTTCCCAGAAGAATTGTTATCACAAGGCTGAGAGTTTGGAACATTCCCTGCCAAATACTTTTTGACAGCTTCTTTCCTAATGAAATCCGAAAGCCTCAAAATAAAAGGAATAATGTGGTCTTTATTTTCATTTATTTATTGGGAATTAGCTCTGACATCTAAGAGCACATAGTCAGCATGAGGAAAATGGGCTGGCTGTGGTGGAAACACGTGGAAGGAGAAGGAGCAGCAGCCCCACAGACTGAGAGGGCAACGCTGGCCCTTGGCAGACATCAGGTGGTCCCCCATCTCTGCCTCGGCCTGGGGCTGTGGCCTCAGCCCCTCTTGCCCTGCCATACATGGCGGCAGCCCTGATCACCCAGGTCGTTTGGTCTCTTGTCCTTCTCTCAGGCACCATGCCAGCTGCTGGAGATCCTTGGAAGGACTCATGGCCCTGGGAGAGAGACAAATAAACAAAAGCTCACAACAGTGTGTTAACGGGTGATGGGGGTGGGGAGCACAGCCGTACAGAAGGGGCAGAAAAGCCTTCCCAGAGGCGGTGTCTTTCCAGAGAAAGGGAGGCAAAGCTGACTGGGGAGCTTCCAGGGTCTGCCAGTGGCTGGTTCCTGCTGTGAGAGGCCACGTGGTGGGGGATGAGGCCTCCACGGTACCTAGGGGCTAGCTGATGACACATCTTAAATCCTGCAGGCTCAGAAGGCTGGGAAGGCATGTGAGGTCGGATGGATGTGCCTCAGGCTGTCTCTTTTCTAGCTCCTGACATCGCAGATTTCCATCCCAAGAAGAGACCCCTCAGGGCCGCTGCTCATGTCTGTGGACCACTGTTTCTCCATCAAAGGTCAAGGCACTGTGATGACAGGGACCATCCTCTCAGGCTCCATCAGCCTCGGTGACAGTGTGGAGATTCCTGCCCTCAAGGTCAGTCTTACCTTGTCCTTCCTTTTTGTTTGTTTCTCTAGTGGCGAGCAAGAGGGTCGGCCCTTTTGCCTCTCCAGTGGCTGAGCTACTGTGCCAGGTCCCCAGGGCTGGCCCTCTGGCTCTGCTCCACTCCATCTTCTCTCCTACCTTTCCTGGATTCTAGAACCACCACTCTCCCTAGTTCTCATAATAATACCAACATGGGGAGGCCTGTGACGTGTCATGATGAGCCTGCCAAGTAGGTGTTCTTTGTAGATGAAGAAATGGAAGCTCTAGAAGGTGTAGTGGGCTCAGGATCACATGATCAACAAGTGAGGGTGCAGGGTGCATGCCTGCCCTTTCTATACGCTCTGTATGTCAGGCTGGCAAGTACGCGCGGACTTCTCTCTGGGTTCTTTTTGCCTTGCCACAGCAGTTTCAAATTAAACACAGTTACAGTCTTGTGTCGCTCAGACTCCTAAATTCTGGAGTCTATCCAGAAGAGTTTTATATTCGTAGTGACCACTGGTAGATACCATGTTATCCTGTGGAAGACCTGTGGGCAGCTGTGTGTCTCCCTGTTGCCTCCGCCTCTGGCAACTACCAGCCTGGCTCTGATCTCAGTGCTATTCAATGGCCTGGATGGTTCCCATCTGCAGTGGGCTTTTCTTGTGGTTTCAGTTTACTGGAGAAGAAGCACTTAGAGCCTCCTTGACCACCCTGCTCTTCAGGGGGATTAAAGGGTGGGGAACAAGGGTTAGTTAGAGCCAGGCAGATCCTATGAAGACATCTGGGGTCCAGGGTGGTTGTCTACTTCTCAAAGGAACCTGGAGTGCAGGGACATGGAGGCGTGAACTTGGCCCTGTATACTGCGCCAGGGACAGCACCAACTGCTGGATGCACTCACAGCCCTGGGTCAGTGGATTCGGTTTGGGAACTGGGAGTTCTCCCTGGAGGGCTGTCTTGAGACAGATTCTAAGGTTGTCTGGCTTACTAGATGTTTAGAGTCCTCCTTAAAAACAGAGTGTGTGTGTATGCGTATGTGTGTGTGAATATATATGTGGGTATATTTTAAGGAATTGGCTCACATGATTATGAGGCCCAGCAGGTCTGAAATCCACTGGATAGGCCAACAAGATAGAGACCCAGGGAAGTAGTTCAAATCTGAAGGCTATTGGCTGGCAGAATTTCTTCTTCTTCCAAGGAGGTCAGTCTTCTTCTTCAGGCCTTTAACTGATTGGATGGAGTCCACCGACATTATGGAGAGTTAATCTGCTTTACTCAGAGTTTATTCCTCTTAATGTTAATTTCATCCAAAAAATACCCTCACAGAAATATCCAGAATAATGCTCGACCAAACATGTACATACAGTGGCTTAGCCTAGTTGACACATAAAATACCCCATCACCCTGTGGGGGAGAACCACGATGACAGTGGCTGCCCTGAAGAAGGGGAGGCCAAGGGGCACCTTTACCTTGTGTTGGCCATTCCTGGTCTAGGATAGCCTGGGTGGATGTAGGAAAGGGGTATTTCATGACTGAGAGGAATGACCAGGGCTTCCCCAGGTAAAGGAGACCTCAGGTTTAAATTACCCCACTCTACTCATTTTATGGTGGTGTGGCTGTTGCTTCCTTCTGCAGGGCTGGAGTTATTCGGGAAGAGTCTCCTGACCAGGGAGGACCAACCTCAAGAAAAGCTTCCCTGATAGGCCTGAGACTGGTCAGGTTCCAGGGCTCCCTGGGGTGGCAGCAGGAGCTGAGGGACAATGACCCTGCCCTTCCGAGTCCCAGGGCTTCCCCTGACATAGGCCCGGAGTTCTAGGGTCATAATCCCCTCCTCTGCTGGCTCTCATTGATCCTCCTCTGAAGACCGTTAGTCCTGGATAAACACACCACTTAAATCAAATCCATGTTGTGCCAGGGACTAAAAGTATAAATCTTAAAAAAATAAAGCACAAAATTATGAAAATAAACCAAACTTATATTTAACAAAGTTAAGATTACTATAGTGTTGTGTGTTAATTCTTAACTGGAACAGAGAATGAATCAAATGTAAATTTCTTTGCCTTCTGGGTGTTCCCTGAGGCAGACGCTGAGGAGCCACCCTTGTCCAGTATCCCTTCTGCGCTGGGAGGATACATGTTTGCAGCCTGGGAGAGCAGCCGGGAACAGGAAGGTGGTGTCAGGAGAGGTTGCCGTGGGACATAGACTTGGAAGTGCAGTACCTGAGGGACTGGTGTTGGATGATAAGATCAGTGGCCACTATGCTGGACCAAAGCATGGGATGAGGGAGGGCCGAGGCGGAAAGAAGCAGCCACATTAACCTGACAGGAATGTTTGAGTGCCAACATGTTCTGAGGTCTTTGACCACTCTTTTCATCCTTATGAAGATGGAACTTGTCTATCAGGGTCCCATTACTGATTTGTAGTCCTTGGGCACATGGAAGGTGCTTGGCAAGTATGAATTTAATTCTCCTCTTTCTTCTGTTCACCCATTTCTCCCAGCCTACCTTTTAACTCTCTAGTGCTGTGCTATTTTCTGATTTACTGGTCAGGGAAAGCATGACTTGTAAGTAGCAAACTTGAATATGTAAATATTTCCAATCAAAGTGAAAAAAGTGTAGCCTGGTTTCTCCTTTGCAGCTCCAAGTAAAATGTGAGAGGAAAGGAGGGAACTGACGGTGGAACTGTTAGCAAAAAGATACCTGCACTTGACAATTTGGGAGATTCTCGGCCTTTCCAGATTCCAAACGGTGCTAAAAGTAGGGAGTGCACTTTGAAAAAGCATGCTCTGGAGAAGGGCCTTCAGGGAGGGTGGACAGCCTCTGCTGTGGAGAATAGGGATCCATTCAAACATCTTAGCAGAAGCCAGGCTGTGAAGAACTCTCTTTTTTATTGGTGGGAATCCCCTTGACATACATGAGAGACCCACGAGGTTTTTGAGAATGTTATATCTGGCAAAAACACTGCCAAAGCAGTCGGACTTCTGGTATTCTAATTGTAGGAAATAGACTGATAGAATTACTCAGCTCTAACTCATGTAACTAATGCTATCTTTCAAGAAAAAGGAAGAATGACTCCAGGGCCAGAGCCATGGACACAAAGGCAGAAGCCAGAGAGGGGAGCCCAAAGGCCAGGGCCGGGGAAGCCTGTGGACCTAGAGCGTGGAGGACCAAGCCACAGAGGGTCATTTTCAGGCCAGGAAAGCTAACAGAAGTTGCTCTGTTGGATTTCAAATTTGCTTGGGTCCAGTGACCTCTGTGTTCCCTTCATTTTCCCCCCTGTACCTATATTCTATTGTATTTTGTTATTTTTTATATTACTATTTTTAAATTAACATATAATGTATTATTTGCTTCAGGGGTACAGGTCTGTGAATCATCATCTTACACAATTCACAGCACTCACCATAGCCCATACCCTCCCCAATGTCCATCACCCAGCCACCCTATCCCTCCCCCACAACCACCCAGCAACCCTCAGTTTGTTTCCTGAGATTAAGAGTCTCTTATGGTTAGTCTCCCTCTCCCATCCCATCTTGTTTCATTTTTTTCCCTCCCTACCCTCCACGACCTCCCACCCTGTCTCTCAAATTCTTCATATCAGAGAGATCATATGATAATTGCCTTTTTCTGATTGACTTATTTCACTTAGCATAATACCCTCTAGCTCTGCCTATATTTTAAAGCAAAAAGCTTGTCTTTTAGTTTCACACATCCACAGATAGAGAGGCATTTGGCCCCAGGATGGGTCATATCTGTGCTTGATTAGGTGGGTTAGATGATATTTTTGAGCTGATGATATTTAGATGAGATTTTGGACTGAGAGTATGCTATAACAGGGGTGAGAAATTGGCGATGTTGGGGGAAAGTATTTTGCACATGGGATGATGTGAATGAAGGTTTGGGGACTCAAGGATGGACTGTAGTGGGTAGAATTGTGGCCTACAAAAGCTGTGTTCCCCTAGACACTCAGAAATGACCTTCTTTGGAATATGAGTCTTTGTAGATGGAGTTAAAGGTAACAGAGGGGACCAACCCCACTGACACGTGGATTTTGGACTTCTGGCCAGCAGGACTGCGAGAGAACACATTTCTGTTGTTTCACGCTACCAGCTTTGGTCATTGGGTAGGGCAGCCCTAGGAAATGAAGATGGATTTTGAATGGAAAGGACTGAAGTCAGAACACACCTCACGTCCTTTGCAGTTGTGGGCAGGCCTCGTCACTCCTCTGAGCTTTGACTTTGTTGCGAGGGATGACCGGGGTGCTGTGGGGATGACACAGGCTGTATGCACACGGGTGGTACAGGTTAGTGGTGGAGTCAGGACTGCTGCATACAGATGGCCAGCTCTGTTCCTTCCTTCCTTTCCTGTAACTCCCCCGCAGCAGGAGAGAAAACCTAGGCCCAGGTCTGTTAAGCAACCAGACAGCAGAGCCAGCATCTGGCTCCAAAGACCCAGCTGTATCTACTATATCCACTGCCCCTGGGGCCCCAAAGAGACGCCAGGGCCGGTGTTGTTTCCTCTCTGGGGCCGGACCCTCCTACCTCCAGAGCAGCTTCGTAGGTGAGCCTGGCGCCCTACTGAGGCCTCTCCTGGGCCACAGAGCCTATAAAAACACATTTCAGAAGCTCTTGAGGTCCAGAGCTCCTGACCTTCTCTTGCCCCCACTTTCCAGTAACTATAATTGGTGGCCGGTGCCTATCGGGCACTGGGGACATTGCAGGGTGGGGGGTTTAAACTAGATGGCCCTCCTCCCCAAACCTGGTGACATCCCCATCAGATTTCACTAATCAACTTGGACACATCTGACCGCTTGAACTCCCTCAGAGGCAGGGCACAGCCATTCCAAATAAACAGTCACATTCCCCTCCTGGCCAGGGCTGGCCCGCTGGAGCCGGTCAGACCCTGGCCCCTGTCTCTGCTGCCTGCGTCCATTCCCAGCTGGGGCCCATTAGCCGATAGAGGAAATGTTGGGGGAATGGGAGTGGAGGAGAAAAACCAAATCCCACTTAGATCCCAAAATGGCGTGGACACCAGACATCCCAAAATTCGTCAGCCTCTTTCTCAGCCTTTAGGTTCTCCTGATCCCTCATCCCATGAAATCTGTTTGGTCACATCTGATCTGGGGATTTCAGGCTAGTGATGTTTCCAATAGCAATTGGCTACTGGGGATGTCATGTCAGAAACTCTAAGAGCCACAGACCACAGGGGAAGAGAAAGAGAGATCTGGGAGTTGAGAGGCAAATGCTCGGCTTCTCTGTATCTCACTAATTTATCCCAAACTGAAGTCTCACCTTGGTCCAGGGCCTCTGGAAGAGGGGTGCTGTAGTGTGCTGACAGTAGGGATGGCAGACAGAAGGTGCCTGGTGTCATGGAGGTACACAGGTTTTTAGCTGGTAACTCTTGTCTACTATATCGTTGCCATTCAGGATTCCTTTCCTGTGGAATGTCTCTTGTGGGGTACAGTTGCAGTAAATGGCAGGACACCTCCCAGGTTATAAGGAAACTGTTCTTTTCAGGGCTGCTGAATGCGTTCTTGAAATGGAAATACACTTCACAGCCCACACTGTCCACTGTGAATCCATGTTCGTTTTCTGATGATGGTGACAAACATCTAAATAGATGCCTATTTACTTGGCAAAACTGTTTTTGAGAAAAGTTCAGAATTTGACAGCATATTCCTCCAAATCAGGTCCATATTCAGACTTATTTTTTTCTTTATAAAAACCTCCAGAAAGGGAAAAAAAAATTCTTAAGTACCACTAGGCATCATTACTCTTACCTTTGCCCCCACCCTTGGGCACTGATCACAGGAGAGAGAAAGCTGTGACATCTGAAAAGATGTATTTTCTCACCCCAGAAAGCCCATGGCTATACCTCTGCCTTCCCTGTGCTTTCCCAACTCCTAGCAGCCCTCCTTCCCTTATCCTTGTTTTTCATCTGGAAGCTTTGGTGATGGGCCGTGCCCCTAACCTGGAGCATGTGACCTCTTTCCTCTTGAATCCCTTCTTGCCTTCCTTGGATAGTTAGCTGCTCCCTTGCATGGGTGCTCTGGGTCCACATTTAGGTGCTGCCTGGCACTGTGTCTGTCTCTGTGTCTGTTTCTGCCTGTGTCTCCCACCGTACTCATCTCCTGGAGGGCAGAGGCTGGGTCTTCTCTGTCTCTGTGCCCTTTGCGCCCATCCTAGGGCTAGGCCCAGAGGAGGCCCCAGAAACTGTCTGATGCCCAAAACAGTAAGGAAAGCCCAATAAGGCAAATGAAACTGTTTGTTTTGTAGCAGGATTTTGATTCCAAGTAGATAGTGAACAACCAGAGGACTGGGTTTGGAGCAGCTGCTCCCCCTACCTCATGCGTCTAGATGGAGAAACCCGGAGCTGGGCAGCTGGCAGCTTCCTGCTCTGGCTGTCTTCTCTTCGAGGCTTGCGTCTTGATGCTTCCCCGGTGAGCAGTGCCAGAGATACTCCTGGGTCCCAGCTTCGGCATTTTCTGGGAATATATACCAGGAGCCCAGGGCTACAGGCCTGGATTCCTGAGCCACCTCTGCAGATCAGCTGTCAAGACCGAGCTCCCTCTGCTTTTATGTCTTTTATCAAAAATGGAAAGCCTGGTCTTCATCCTTCATCATTTCCTGTTTCAGAAGATCTATAAGGAAGGAAGGCTTTCTCTGAATTCGCTGTTTTCATGGTTGTTGGCTTTGGTTTGGAAACTCCTGGGAGTTCATTCTCTGTACCTGGATGTCACATGTGCCAGGGGTGTGGAGCTGACAAAGCAGGGGGGATAGAGAAGCATAGACGGGAGTGAAGGAAATGAGCGTTTTGGAAAAGCCAGCGCAAGGAGGGCAGAAGCAGGCGCTGATCAGGAGGTACCTATGATCCGATCCCCTTTCACTTGGTGTCCTGCCTCAGGAGGATCTCTGCCCTCCACCCAGTCCCACTGGGATTGTGACCCTCCCTGGCTCGGGCGCCCGCCCCCACCCACTGATGGAAGGACAGACAGCAAGGGCTTTACAGAGCCACGCTGTGTCCTGCTTCTCCGCTGGTGGGGCCCTCATCTCCAGGATGAGATCTGAAGTGCCCTATGTGGCAGAGAGCCAACTGTAGTCACCTCCGGCCTCAGTTGCTTTCTGGTTTTTTCACCACCTCCACCACTACCCAAAGCACCAGTTTGTTCTCAGTATTTATTTATTTTTCTTAAGAATTTCTTAGGAAATTTTTTTTTAATTATTTGAGAGAGAGGGGCAGAGAGAGAAGCAGACTTCCCGCTGAGCAGGGAGCCCGATGCAGGACTCCATCCCATGACCCTGGGATCACGACCCGAACTGAAGGCAGATGCTTAACCAACTGAGCCACCCTGACAGCCCTTTTATGGGTCTACTTCTTGTTGTGTGTTTGTTTGTTCATTCATTTCTTAGAGTCCACACATGAGTGACATCAGAGTATTTGCCTTTCTGGGTATGACCTCACCCCTCTCACTCACACCTCAGTTTCCCATCCTAGAGCCACACAAGATCTCTCATGCTTGTCATGTCTAATGCAGGGCTCTGGTGGCAAGTGATGGACATATACAACCCAGACACTCCTGGTGGGACAGGAAGGGGGTAGGCTGGCTTCCTTACTGAGAAGCTGGGTGGGGCTGATGCCTCCCTCCAGACCTGTTCTATGTGGACCAGTCTCCCAGGCCTTGTCCCCAAGTCCATTCTACCCAGGTGCTGCCCCTCCCTTGCCTGTGACGGGTGACTCAGATCTAGACAGTGAGATGTGAAGGGAGATTTCTGGAGGAAGGGGGGTTCTCCTGCAGGGAGGGTTGTAACATTTGAACCTGCCAGGAGGAGTGCCACAATCTGACTGGGAGGGCTGGATTCCACATTCACCCCTGGAGCGGGGGTGGGGGCTCCTGGGAAGAATGGGCCGCCCAAGGAAGTTGGGATAATGATGCTAAGAAGTAAGCATTGAGGAGGCAAAGCTGAAGAACTTGGTGTTCGTTCTTATCTCCTGCTGCCTCAACAGCCTGCTTCTGGTCACAGAGGGGCTGAGCTGGAGTCCCTCCCCCTCACTCACTCCAGGGGCAGTTACATCACCTCCTGGGGCCTGTTTCTTTGTGAGCTACTCATGAAGATTCAAGGACAGTCCCATGCTGTGCTTGTAACAGGGCCTGCATACGGGGATAGATGTCTTTATTACTATCACATGCCACTCTGAATCTTGTCTTTCTCCCATTCACTGTGCCTTTTTACGTGGCCCCCAGAGCTCAGTACTCAGGGGTTGGATGACCTAAGGTCAGCATACCCTGCCTCTGCTCGCCGCCTGCCCCAACCCTGAACACCACAGCTCTGCGAGACCTTTGCCTCTGCCCCATGTTCCTTCTGGCTTAGGGTTTAGAATCACCATCTACAGCCAAGTTGTAATATCCTGTTGTCTCCCTAATGAGGCCCCGAGGAGGAAGGACAGGCGACAGGGGAGGACAGAGATTGATCGCAGAGCAGGCGGGGAGCTCAGGAAGGTTTCTCTGTGTAGGTGCTGTTGTCAGAGACATGTGCCCAGCATCCTAAAGATGAAGCAGGCTGGAGGAGGCTGCCTCATTCTGAGACTCTGTTCAGCTGCTCCTCACCCCTCAGTCACAAGTGACTCATGTGCCATTCTGCATCAGCCCTTGGAGAAGACTGCAGCTTCTACTCCCAGAAGCCCTGTCTCCCTTTTATTCTTGTGTGTGTGTGTGTATGTGTGTGTGTGTGTGTGTCTTCCTTTATATTCTGAGAGTGGTTTTCGTCATGCCAATGTGTCCCTCTCCAGAGAGGGTGCTGACACTGGCCGCCCTCACTGGGGCCAGATTGCTCGGATGCTGGTGGCTGGATGAGGAAGGCTGGCATGTCCGGCCTCACTGGGGTCCAGCTTCTCTTAGTTTAGCCTCAGATGGCTTCTGGAAGTATGAGTTCTGAAACCCAGCACGCTATTGGGCCAGCATGGGGAAGGAGCACTAGAGCAGGCTGTGGCTGTAGGATTGTTTGTTGGCTATCATAGAGTGGGACTATGTCCCAGGCTCAGATGTAAACCCTTTTTATGTATTCTTCCTGTGCTTCCAGCAGCTCTGCGGGAGGTGCTGTAGTCCTCTGTTTTATAGGGCATGCAACGGAGACACGAAGATGTAAAAATCTTGTATAAGCAGGGGTGCCTGAGTGGCTCTGTTGGGTAAGCGTTTGTCTTCAGCTTGGGTTGTGATCCAAGGGTCCTGGGATTGAACCTCACATCAGGCTCGGAGCCTGCTTCTCCTTCCTTACTCTCTCTCTCTCTCTCAAACAAATAAATAAAATCTTAAAAGTCTTCTATAAGCCAATCAGTGGAAGATTCTGGAGTGAAACTCTGTCAGCCAGCATCTAAGATGTATGCTCACCCCAGCTCTCTGGGCAGGCATGAGGAGGCCACCGAACCCCATAACCCTGTCCCTTTCACATCAAATTAAGTCACTGTGGTGATGAACCAGGGACCCTCGGAGAAGGAGATCCCAGAGCCAGGACCTTGAGATCATGACCCTGAGCTGAGGGCAGATGCTTCACTGACTGAGCCACCCCAGCTTATAGATGTTTACGTCTTTGTGTCTCTAGCCCATGCCCTCTAATATGAAGGCCAGCTTTAGAGGCACTGCTTCATTCTGCCCGACCTTGTTCCTGGCTCCACGGGACCCTCCCTCAGGGAGCTGGAAGTGCTGGGGCCGTCCTGAGGGCGGTTGTGCAGGTGGAGGGCACAGCTAGCTTCCAGGGCCTAGAAGGTCCTAAACCCAAGACAGCGGGCTGTATCTGGTCCCAAGCAGCCTCAGCATTCCCCACAGTCCTCTGCAGAGAGGACGCTGGCGCTCTTAGGCCTCAGTTGGAGCAGAGGAGAAATGGCTGCTACAGCCCCAGTGCTGTCCTCTGCAGAAAGGGTGACAGCCTGTGGCGGCTGTGCAACCCCACCCCGGCTTTGCTCTGCCTCCCTCCAGAAGCAGGTCCCCTTGGTAAAGCTGCCAACTCATCTGGTTATACTTGGTGTATGTTTCAAGTCTTGTGGTCAGGACCTTGAGGGCAGGTAGAGCCCCATTTGGACCTGGGCTGACCTACAGCCCTCCTAGCCCTTCTTGGGGATTCTGGTGCCTGAGGCCACAAAGAAAACCCTGGCCCCATCTGACCAGCTGCTTCCCCTGATGGCAGGACTGAGCACTGGCCCTCTGAGGCTTCCTGATAACTAGCCCTCTTGTTAGGCTAGATGGACATCTTGGGATCCAGCCTTTTCTCTGGCCCACCTAGAAGCCTGAATGTGGGCACCCCCACCACCTGGCTATGCCTTGGCCTTCACAGCTGAGGTGTGGGGAAGTGAAGAGCAGGGTGCAGAGCCACTTTGCCTTGGTTTATGTCCTACACACCAGCTCTATGACCACATGGAAGCTACTTCAGCTCTGTGCTTCAGTTTCCCCCTCTGTAAGGTGTGGGGATAATGTTACCTTTGGCGGGGAGTTAGCTTGAGGATTAAATGGGTTCTAGAGCGTCTTTCCAAGTACCTAGGTTCCAAGGTGTGCTTGGTAATCATCGCCTGTTGTTAGCACTGCAGGAAGCCTCATGGCCCTCGTGCCCTGGCCGTTGCCCTCCAGGTGGAACCTTGGTGATCAGATGGCACCTGCTGGTGGCCAGGTGGGGAGCAGACCCAGAAGGGGCAGCTGTGGGGTAGGAGGGGACTGTGGCCGGCTTCCATACCTCTCCTGAGGAAAGTGTGGGTCCTAGCCCACAGTGGCCTCACAAGACCCACAGAGCAGCTATGGCACACTGCTGTCCCCTGCAAGTCGTTGTGTGAAAACTCCTCCAATTGTATAAAAGCTTCTGAGTAAAATTAAGTCCATTTATTGTTTCAGAGAAGAGACTGTGATTCAATTAGAACACTCACGAGTGCTGTGTTGTGGCTTAGGCACCGTGCCAGGCAGTCCCTGCCCACGCACCAGCCAGGAGACCAGGTCTGGGATCCTGGGTATGAACACTTAGCTCTGTGGCCATGGGCAGGGCATTCCCCCCTCTCCTGCCAGGCCACCTTCATGGAGAAATAAGATTCATCTTCATACAGCCATAATTGCTCCTGAAGGCCTCAGGCAGCGGTCTTCCCAGTGCTGTTGGCTCCACCACAGTCAGGTGAGCACCATGGGGAAGTACTCACTCGGCCAGGGGAGCTGGCATAGGTTCTGGAACAAGGGCATGCAGATGAATGCGGGCTTACCAAGACTTCGGGGGTGCTGTGGTTCCCTCCTTGGCTGAGGGCTATAGCCAGTGTTATGTGCAGGCATGTCCCTGAGGGTGGTGGAAAATGTGAGCTGGCAGCAAGGCTGAGAAGGCAAGACCTAAAACACTGGGGGCCCAAAGGGGCTTCCTCTTTCAGGAAGTGGGCACCCCGCCAGACTTAGAGCACCAGCTGGAAGCGGTCTTGCTGCACAAAATGCTCAGTCAGCAGACAGTTGACTAGTGCTAGGCCATGCCCAGTGCAAACATGGTGCCGCCTGACCCACAGAGGAGTGTTTGATCTTCGGCCTCAGGTCCACTGCCTTCTCTCTGCTAGGAAGCAAGTTCTGGTTCCTGTAGAAAGTATGGCCACGCAGACCCTGTTTGACCATGGAGACTGTGCCCCCATGAAGCTAGCCCTGCCTAAACTGCCTGCCCATAGTGCTGCTGGCTCACCTCTTGTGAAGTCAGGTGCTGAAAGCAAGCAAAGCCTAGGATGACCCTTGGGAAGCCTGCTCAGGGGGTGGGTGGCGTCAGGGTGATGGGTGGGCAGGGCAGGTGGCTGTCCCCTCATGTGAGAAAGGTGCTGAGTGAGAATGGTTTCTAGAACATGGAGCAAACAGTCCAGGAGAGCTTCCAGCCCTGCTTCCCTGATAGGGTGTGTTGAAGCTGAGCCCCAAGGGATGGTGCAGGGCTTTGCCAGGCCATTCCAAGCAAAAGAGTAGCACGTGGTGAGCCCAGAGATGAGAGCATGCCTGGTACATCTGAGGGAGACGTGACATTCATTGTGGCAGAGTCTGGGAAGAGGAATACCCAGCACGTGGTTTTGGTGATCTTCAGATTACCAGAGCTGGGCTTTGAGCCTAGGGAGGGTGTTCCAAAGGCCACATCTCGAAGAGGAGGCTGTGACAGAGTTGTGTCCTGTGGTAATGTCCCATGTGTCTCGAGAGTATGCCTTGTCTTATTGGGGAGGTACTATGACACCTAGAAAGTGAACTTGAGAGAGGTCTTCTGGGTGTTCTGGTGCCCTGCTCCTCTGCTCTGGGATCTGTGCTCTGGCTCGTCTCGGACCCCTTCTTGCCCTCCACATACTCCTGGTTTGGGACCTCAGGCTTGGTCCCAGGTCCTTGCTCAGTAGTTGGAATAAATCCCTCATGTAGCCTCTGCCCCTGGCCTTCCTCCCCTTGATGGGAGTTCAGGGCCTGGCAGGGGTCTAATCCATTATTTCTCACACTCAGTTGGGGTGAGGGTGGGCCATTCAGAATTGCTGAGGATGCTTGTTAGAAAATCTTGTCATCCCCCTCCCCACCACCATGGGAACCAGGGAATGAATGTTTGAGCTGATCACCTGAGGTCATTCTTATTATCAGGCAGTTTGGGAAAACTGTGGGCCAGGGTTTGGGTTCTGGAGTTGGACAGACCTGGCTCACGTCCCTGATTTGCCACATGCCATCACCTTCCTCATCTATACAGGGAGGAGGTGTGGGTTATAGTGCCTGCTTTCTAGGGTTGCTGTGGTAAGTAGGAGATAAAGACCTCACATAGAGTGGCCAGCATGTTCATTCAGCCCTTCTGTTCAGTACCTACTGTGTGCCAGGATAGGATAGGTCACAGGAATAGAGTGTGGATAAGGCGGTCACATTTCTGTTCACACAGAATTTACCTTCTAACAGTAGGGGGTATGGGCACATAAATTGCCTGATAGACCTTATGGTGAAGAGGTTGAGAACAACAGGGGTTGGGGGCAGGGCACAGCCACTGTGAGGGAGAGGAGGGAGGAAGGGAGGGGAGAAGTTGGAGAGATCATCGAGGGTCTTGGAGGCCATGGCCAGGGTTTGGATTTGACTGTGAACAAAGAGTTTACAAGGCTTCCTTTGCTCTTGGCTGAAGGAAGCAGGGCCAGGCTGGCCAGGGCACCTCTCCCCGCCCCCTCCCAGCCCCTCTGACTTGGCACCTCAGGGAGAGACAGGCCAACCTGCAGCCTGTGGTGAGCATTATGCTGAGCCCCTAACCATACTGGCAGCCTTCTGGGACCCTTTCATTTTTAGTTTTCTTGTTAAAGGAAAGCTGAATGTTTCCTGAATGTGCGTAAAGCCAATGCACCACTTAAATTGAATATTTATAATTCCTTTCTTTTAAAAAACAAAACAATAATAAAAATACCATAAACAGTTGCTTTAATTGTTCACAGGCCTCAACTTGTAATAATCGTGGGGAAAGGGCAAGTGAGATGTCTTATTAAAATAAAGGCACTTGCCTGCTTTTGTTTGAAGTTTTACTAAAATGCCTTATTATAACATGTTCTTATTTAAAAATAAATTCCACCCATTCAGAGATTTTTTTTCTTTTCTATTCATTTTGTTTTTCCAAAAGTATTTAAATGAGATGATACTGGGTGGGAGTAATTTGGAGAGTTGGTGCCAGTCTTTGTGGGACGGAGCACACTGTGGCATAGCTATGGCCCCTGCTCCCTGTCAGACCGCATGGCCACCTCCTTGGCTGCCTGTTAGTGACCAGTGTCCGTGAAGACATAAGGCCGGGTAGAGATGAGGATGAGTCCCTGGTCTGTAGCACTGCCACTGCAGGCCCCATTCCCAGCGTGTACTCCTTCCCGACACACTCACACATGTGTCATGCGTGCCCTTCGGGGTCTTTGCAGGACACAGTAGAGAGAGCTCTCTGAGGACAGAGAGCAGAGGACCCCACCTAGGCTGAAGGTCAGAGCAGACTTCCAGGATCTGAAGGAGGAGGAGGACTGCTTGAGAAGAGCAGAGGTGTGGGCATACAGAGTGTCCCAGGTGGCAGGAACAGCAATGGTAGAGCCATCTCCTGTAGTGGGAGGCCACTCAGTGAATTGGAAAACCTGCAAAAAAGGCATTTCCGCTGGAGCTCAGAAAACAGAGCCCCAGAACAAGAGGTGCTGTAGGGGTGGGGGAACAGACCATGCAGGCTCTAGAGATGGTAGTGTCTTCAGTAACGCAGATGGTTTTGAAGGGTGGACTGTGTATGCGTCCTGTGTGTACACACATGTTTATTGTGTGTTGGAGAGACAGCCAGCATGGAGGGTGGCTTCCAGGGGCCCAGGAGCGCCTTTCTGGGGCCCCGTCAGGAGCCTGTTGTAATGGTATAAGCCAATTGGGCCAATCTGGTGGCAGTACAGCAGGATCTAAGGTGGAATCCACGAGACTGGGCAGTGGAGTAGCTGTGGGGAAGGCGGAGGGGAGAGGCCTGTCCAAGACATCTCTCAGACCTCTGGCTGCAGCGGCAGGCTGGGCAGTGACACCGTTACTGAGCGGGGAGCCCTGGAAGGTCTGGGGGCAAGGGTGGAGGCGGAGAGGGGAGTGTGGGCTGGGCTTTACTAAGTTTGAGGTGTTTGGGGGCCTCCAGTTGGAGCAGTGGTCTAGGAAGCACACTGCTACCTGGGGCCCCAGCTCAGAGAAGTTTGGGAGCAGACATGAGTTCGTGAGTAGTTGCTATGCCCGACCTTTGCGGCTGGGGCCTCTGGTGAAGAAAGATAAGAGAACTTAAAAAGCAAGCTTTTGCTGTTTCTTCTAAGGTTTTATTTCTGATGCTTAAATGCTCCCAACCCTGCTCTTGTTCTCGGCTTGGGAGCCTTCCGGGTTCTGAAAGGTGAGGGATCTGAGTAGCTGAGGCTTTGGCATTTGGGGACAGAGGGGAGGGTATTTGTGGGGACAGTTGCCTTTTTTCAGATCACAGACACCAGGGCTAGCCTCCAGAGGAGCTGCCCCGGTCCCCTGCGACCTGTGCCAGCCCAGTGTGCAAAGCACCCCGCAGCAGGGAGGGCCACACCACGCCCCCCCGCAGCCTCCAAGATGCTGCCGCCGCGAAACAAACGGGGTGACTGGGCGGAAGGTCAGGAGTTTAAGAGCTTGTTTTATTCAAGATGGGGTAAGAGACAGGCGGGGAGCGCGCTGGTTTTATATGTGGATCCTGGTATTTTCTTTTGAGTCGGGGCGGAGAGTGGTTGGGGCAGGGAGGGAAGGCAGCCCGCCAGAGGGAACGTTGCCAAGCAGAGCGCCGCTAATGCGAACCAGAAGGCAGCAGCCCATCTCCTGGCCTGGCTTAATGCAGTCCTTGCCGGCAGGCGGGCGGGCAGGCAGGAAGGCAGCCTGGGCAGTGGGCTGCTTAACCCTTTGGCTGCTGGGCCGCCAGCAGGCTCCCACCTCAACGCATGGACCTTGGCGCCCCATGTTTCTCAGTCCAGCACGTTGTAAGATGTTGAGCGACATTGCTGGCCTCTTCCCAGCAGATGACAGTCGTACCTCCTCCCCCAGCGGTGATGACCCAGAGTGTCTCCAGACATGCTCCATGTCCCGTGGCCCTGGTCTGTACCCCTTAGGGGGTCGTCCCTGAATGCACCACTTCCTTCTGTGGGGGTACTGACCCTGGCGAGTGTGTGGGGGACATTTTCTCAGGAAAGAAGTGGCTGCAGGGTCCCAGGGGAGGTGGGTCTTGCCCAGGTTTGCATGGCTAGTAGGCACTGGGATGCAAACTCCTGTATTCTCAGGGTTGAGAGCTGGTCGTGTACCCCTCTCTGCATTCCCCAGGCACAGTCAGCTGGGGTGCCAGAGGACCCCGTAACAGGATCTCTGATTGTGAGTGGGGAGTGATAAAGCATCCCCCCTCCTTGCTTCCAGGGAGGACCGATGACTGAGTCTGTTCTCTCTGCCTGCTCCGAGTGCAGCCGCCCGAGGAGACGTGCACGGGGTGTCTGCCCCGCAGAACTGCTTGTGCCGAGAGAGGATGGAGCCGTACTCTGTGTGCCTGGGCCCGCGGGCTCGTCCAGTCGTGCCACGCCACCTCAGAGAACATGACCTCAGCATAGGTGGAAGACTACCGCTAGAATCACCACATCCATGGTGGCAGAGATTTTTGTCCGTCTGTTCCTCCGCCCTTAACATTTGGTAAATAAGTAGGATGCATGTATTGTTAAGTGAAAAGCACGTCTCGGAACCATGTGTCTGATTGGTTCCATTTACGTAGGAAAACTGTGTACATGTGTTTGTATATAGATGCATCAGAAGACCTGAAAGGAGACACAGCCAGCTGTGAATAGTGGTTACATCTTGGGGGAGTGAGGGAAGGCGGAATTTAGGGGCTGCAAGAGAGCTTTCATGTTGTAGCCTATGCAGTTAGTGTTCAGATCTTTCACAATGAGCTTATAGTCATCTGTCTCATTTGTGGCTTTTAGGAAAGAAACAGTACAAAGAAGCAGAGAAAGAGCAATTTGTCCTACCCATCCCTGTTTCTCTCTCGCTTCCCTTGAGCCCTCACCCCGCTTGGTCCTGGGATAGCCGTTTCCCCGGGTGGCCTAGCGTTGCTATGTGGGAAGACTGCCTCCGCCTCAGGCAGCTGTAGCAAGCAAACGGGCCCCTGCTTCCTGGCCTGCAGCAGGACGGGCAGTCACCTGGGTCCACCCCGTGGATGACCTCGGCCCAGCTCCCGGAGCCCTGCCCCTGGCCTCCTGTGTCTGCCCAGTGCGCTCAGCAGGGGCCACATTCCCCACCTCCAACCCTCTCTGGCTGTTTTAGCCCCTTTCTCCTGGCCTTTAGCCCCTCCTGCTCCCCGCACCTCTCTGCTCTCTCCACACTCCCCTGTTAGAGGTGCACAAAAGGCCTTGCTTTGTGACCTTTTTTTCCTGCTGCTTCATTGCCTCCTGCACTTCAGCATATACAGATACTCTTGTCCCTTTCACAGCCATGGCTGGCCTTCCTGACAGTACCCAGGAAGACCAGATCACCGTTCACCTGCTTGGCCTCGGCAAGTCAGCAAGTCAGCAAGTCAGCCTCGGCAGACTGGCCTTCGCGGTGGTAACAGTGATAAGCTTCTACTTATCAAAAGCCTCCTCTCTTTCAGGTACCATAGCAGGTTCTTTTCTCTCACTTCTCCACGACCCCACGAAAGATGGATTTAAACCCCCATGTAACAGGTGAGGGCAGACTAAGGCCCAAAGGAGTTAGGTCATTTGTCCAGGCTCACATATCTCTGACATAGGTCTGGCTCCAGAACATACACAGTCCCTGTAGGGCCTGCAGGCCTCTTCTGTGAGCCCGTAACCGTTTATAGCATCTTTGGATTGGAGCCCCCTGAATTGAGCCCTCTCTGTCCTAGCTTTCACTGGCTCCCATGGGGGTCCCTGGGAGTATCCTTGCCACTTCCAGCCACGCTTGGCCTCAAGCTCCACAGACTTCCTGGGTCATCCTTTGTCTTGGCTGAGCCTGTGGCACCTGAAGAGAGGAAGGGTTTGATGTGACGTGGTGTGGGTTCTGTGGCCAACTCCAGCCCAGCTGATGTAACAACGGTGCCCCAGAAATGTGCTTTGTGGGCAGATGTAAACCATGTACTTTGGCGGGGGGGGGGAGGGGGCAGTGAGACAATGAAGAGAACGGCCCCTTTGGAGGTTCTAGAACCTCAGGGAGCCAGGCAGCAGAAGGGTTTGGACCTGACATCAGGAAGCTTTGGGGCCATTTTCCCTGTGGCAACACGAGGATGGAGAGGAGTGTGCAGATGTGCTCTGTGTCTTGCTGAGCTGGTTGTGCAGAGTCTGGGGCTAGCGTCATGGGGCTCTCTGCCCTTGGAGGGCTTGGTGGCCCAGCTTGTGAAACTGTGTTCACCTGCTCGGTGAAGTACCTGCTGTGAAAGGTGACTGGGTGTTCTTCTCTGGGCCCAGAACCATGCTTTGGGCCTTAGCCCTTGCAATGAGGCCCTGAGTTGGCAACTCCAGCTCTGTGGTCCTCAGTGTTTCATAGTTCATGGTGTGTGGGAAGCCATGAGTCCTGTTGAGTGAGTGGTAGAGTGGGGTCCGAAGCAGGCAGTTGCAGATCTGGCTCTGTCTCAGCCCTTGGGTCTAAATGGATTCCAATAGGAAATGCCGTGGGAACTTGGCCATCTCACCCAGTGAGGACTCAGACTCTCCAGTGGTGCTGCCCCCTTGCTCTCACCATCACCTGCCCTCCTGGGCCCACTGGGCCTGGCTAGCTGGAGCAAGGGTGCCTGGCTGGAGCGGAGGGAGGGGACTCTGCCCTTTCCTGCGAGCAGAGTCCCGGCCTGAATGAAATGCCAGTGACCAATGGCAGGAAGTGGGTGGCCTGTCCCATTCCAGGCCATAAGTGCATCAGTTCCAGCCTCCTTCCCGGCTGCCGGCCTCGGTTCACAGGGAGCCCTCTGAGGGGCTTTTTGATGTGCACCGTGGATGTTTGGCTTGACCAAGTTTGTTTGCTTAAGCATTACTCCTGCCAGTTCATTTGGACCTTCTCTTTCTTTTAAAAATATGCTGCTTGCCAAAGGTTATTTTGGATCTGTTTTTGTTTATCAGGTAGAATTGTTCCAGCACAATTGAAAGCAGACCTGCATGTTGACACGCGCTCGAGCAGCTCTCCAGGGCACGCGCATACAGGCTCACACAGATTCTGTGGAGAAAGGTCCAGGGCCCCAGAATATGCATGACTCCTGAGCAAGGGGAGGTCCCCTCTCGCACTGGGGACTCGTAGCTGGAAGGTGTTCATCCTCTAGGTGGTACAGCAGTGGCAAGATTTTAGGCACAGAGAAACTAGGGTCTCTCACCTCTTGGGAGAGGCAGCCTGGTAGATTTGATGTGGTTGGCTTGAGTGGACCCTTGTCTCTGCCATGGCTGTCTGTGGACCTACCTGCTCCAGGCCAAGGCTTCCTACTCTGGGGTCAACTTGTTCCACCTCGCAGGCCCGCTGTGAGGACGGTGCCAGGTGTTGGTGATGGCTCCGGGAAGTAAGCAGGGCTGTCTGCAGTCAGCAAGGGTGAGGGAGTGGAGTGTGGAGCTCTGTCCTTGTGGTTCCCATGTAGGTGAGTGGCCTTCTCTTGTGGATGCAGGTGGATGTTTCCTGCCGGAAGACATGCCATGAATGTCTTCCAAAAACCTGTCTATCTCCATTGGGACCTGCTGTGTATACATAGGGCTACTCAGAAAGCCCTTTGTGGTGCTCACCCTTCCTTGCTCCCTGGGCCCCATCATACCTGGGAGACAAACAGAGGAACAGTGGTTAAGGTTACCCTCTGTTCTACCCTAGGATGGTGGCTCAGCATGTCCCTGGAAGGGGGCATTGTGCCCAGAAGAGTGGGCATGTTAGCTCGCGAGTGTTTGGTTCCTGGTGATAGAGGCCAACTCAGGTGAGAAGAGAATCCACCTGTCTATATCACTGATAGGTCAGGGTCCTCCTGCTTTTAAGCTCAACTAATCTAGAACTTGAAGGCTTTCATCTCCTCCCATTTCTTGACTTAGCTCTGCTCTGTAAGGCTTTGCCCTTGGGCCGACTCTCCTTGTAGGAGCTGTAATTTCTCTTTCTCTGACCTTTTGTCTGGCCTCTCTTTCCTGGTGATGCCGCCAGAGTGTGGGATCCCCAGGACTCAGGGGCCACCACTATGAACCACCGACAGGGCAGTGGGGGCCCTGCTGCCCATGGGCGACAGCTCTGTGATACTGCCATCACCCCTGGCTGGCAGGAGTCCCTGTTCCATTTCTAGTCTTAGACTAACCAAGGTACTCATATTGGGAGTGGGAAGAAAGCTTCAGTCCCCCCAAACAGTAGAATGAAACTCACATTGTAACTTTTTTTCAGATTAAAAAATACATAAATAAATACTTAAAATTCAAAATTGAACACTATTTTTTTTTTTTAAGATTTTATTTGTTTACTTGAGAGAGAGACAGTGAGAGAGAGCATGAGCGAGGAGAAGGTCAGAGAGAGAAGCGGACTCCCCATGGAGCTGGGAGTCCGATGCGGGACTCGATCCCGGGACTCCAGGATCATGACCTGAGCCGAAGGCAGTCGTCCAACCAACTGAGCCACCCAGGCATCCCAAAATTGAACACTATTGAAAAGGATATTAAATGACCTGTAGTCCCAGCCCCTGGGACTGGAGAGAAGCCTTGATACCCTTTGTCAGCAGCCCTCCGGAAGTTCTGCAGAGTCCACAGACACGTGGACCCAGTGTGACATGACTGGCCTCATATTAACATGCTGCCTTGTGTCCTCTGTCCCCTCTACTCCCGCACGACCTGGACATCGTCCCTTTTCAGTAAATAGAGATCATACAGTCATGAAGCTGACTGTAAAGCACAAAAGTAATTGGGTTTTATCTGAGTTTGGGAATCTTTCTAAAACGTATTTTATGCTCCCCTCTTTCCTCGAACTACACATTTCTTCCTAGAATACCGCGTCTAATTTCATCTCTTCTTGATGACTCTGCTCCTTTTGATGAACCAGTCGATAGGACAGGATCGGAGCCATTGAAACGTATGGGCTGTTTGTTCCTCTTGATGGCTCCGTGCAAGTGGTTCCTGCACCCTGTGGTGGCCTGTCCAGTAGCCGCATAGCGCGGCTGCCCTATTCTAGGAGCCTCGCAGAGGCTGAGGTGCAAGCAGGGCGTCTGAATGTGCTTCCGGTGCTCTTCAGATTGCCTGATGACGAGGCAGCCTTTCCCATTTGTCTTTGCCTAGAGAGCATAGGGAACCACTAAAGGGTTATGAGCAGCAGGGGAGGGCAGGGAGGGCGGCCCTAACCACCCTGGCTGGGTAGAGATCTGACTAGAGCCCAGACCGGGTGTGGGGAGGTGAAGATGTTCTGGTCTAGGGTGTTACCGGGAGGGAGAACAAGCCGGTTTTAGATGCACCCAACCTATGGTAAGACTTCGTGATACAGTGGGTACAGGGCAGGAGGAAGGGGGAGACCTGAAGGCGACTTGGTGGTGAGGTCGGTAGTGGCACTGATGGTGTGGGAAGACCAGGTGTGGGAGGAAGAAGGAGCCCTCTCTGTGCCGGCTGTGGTGCCCGAGGGACACAGATGAGAACATGGTGCTCGGTAAGTGCTGTCCTAAGCAGGAGTCATCCTTGTTGGCTAGTCACCAGAGTGATGGGCAGGGTCATATTAGCGGGAGAGTTTAAGGGGAGAAGTCCTGGCCTTTTGAAGGACTGTGACATGCAGTGACTGGGTAGAAGGGGATGAGCCTATAGAGAGAAGACCTGGCCCAGTAGGCGTGAGGAAAGACAGAAAGCAAGGATTGGGAGGCTCTTTTGTCCCTAATGCCTCATCCCATTATACCTCCCCTCCTCCTCCTCTCCCCTCCACCCTTTCCTCCTCTCCTCCCCTCATCCATCACGGTGCCCCCTTCCTCCTTGTCTGCCTGTAGGGTCATCTGTGCTGGTCCATCCTCTCCCCACTCAGGGCACTCACCTGCTCCCTCTGAACCTGTAGTTCATTCTCAACAGCTTTGAGGTGGTTTTCTTTCTTGTACAAGCATGTAGACGCCAACCCAGCTCTCCCAGCACACACACATACTTAGGTGGCTCCTGTCTGGCCTCAGGGCCAGTTCACATGATCCTGGAAAGTACCTGGCACCCGGCCACTTGCCACCCTTTTCCTGACAGTTACCAAATCTGCATATTACCTGTACTGTCATGTACTTCCTGTTAGTTTAGCCAACACGCTTTAAAGATTTTTAATTGATTTAAAAAAGGAACTTAAGAGTAGCCATGAACTCATAAGTCTTCTCTGCCAGTTATAGTCTTTATTATCTGGAATTTGGTACAAATACTTCTCCCACATGTTTGTATTCACAAACAATGTAGAACATGGTTTCATTCGTTTTAAAGCTATGTACAAATGGTAAGGCCCTATATGCGTCCCATTTCAGGCTTGCCTTCCTGTTCATCACATGATGTTGAGCTTTGTATTTGCTGATAGATGTGGTTTTGGCACGTGAATTTCTACTGCCATACAGCGTTCCATTATGACTCGACTATAGTTCATTTATCTGCTCTTTTGCTTGATGGACATTCCAGAGCATTTTGTAGCCTTCTTTTACAGCTCCTGCACACACACACACACACACACACACACACATTCTTGTCTTTTGGGGGCCTGTCTCCAACCTCATTTCCCCATTGGAAGCTCTTTCCAGGCAGAGCGGGTGTCTTTGTCATAAAGGTTGGGTGGGGACGTGAGCCTTACCTCCATGAGGGTGAGATCTATGCAGCCCATTTAGAATTCTTTATGGGAGATTTACCTCTTCTCACTGTTTATGTGTTCGGTATTTATTTTTATCTCTGTGGGCCATGGGTATGTATTTTATGCTGTGGGTTATAATTCAGTACTATATTCTTTTGCTACTGGAATTGTCCCAGCTTTGGCTACTGGGAACTCCTCCAGTCTAGCTCCTTTGGCCCTTGCCCTGGCCCCATCCTTTTGTCTTTGGAGCATTTCCTGATTTTCTGGAACCACAGGATATTCCAGGCTGCTCTCGTATGACCCCTGTCACAGCATTGGAACCTACCATTTCTCTGAAGTGGTCCCATTCCTTTCGCCGGAGAATGGTATCAGAGACCAAGGTCTGGAGCTGGATGGTTGTTGCTATGAGGGTATTGTCGTTTCTAGGGCCTCTCAGCAGACAGAGAGTGGAGATGTATGTGTGTATCTAACCCATACATGCTTGTCTACAATTATAGACGCGGATGTCGCTCTCCACCCACATCTGTGTCAAGCTACACATGAGTTCATTCTGGTATCTCTGCCGATAATCAAGTACACAGTGATCGTTCTAGCCTTCCCTCACTTGCCTGTACCTGCCTGCTCCACGGTGACGAGCCTGATACCCACCGACCACTGTCCATTTCTATGTTTGGCCTCTCTACCCTGGGCAACTTTTACTAGAGCATGAGTCCCTGCCCCAGGGCTTGTATTGACCAGTCACCCACGGGTTCCTGAGCCCCGTGTTCTCCCATAAAGAATATTCCTGGCAGCAGGAACATTGCTATTCATGTAGACATTTTGAGGAGCAAACCCTGAAAGCTGATTTGGCAGATAAAATGATGAAACATCCACCTTCACCCTGGAGCCTGAACTGCCAGCAGGCTGAGGAGGAGATCAGGTTGGGAGTGATGCAAAGGAGAGCAGGTGGGCAGGCCTGCTCGGCCCCCTGCTGCCAGGGGCTGCCTTCGAGGGCTGCCCAGAGGGAGGGCACAGGATAAGGAAGGACCGAGACACCAGGAGTGGAATCAGGGAGCCCTGGGAAGCCTAGGTCCTAGCAGGCAAATTGCATTTACTAGGAGAGGTCGAGGAGGCTGGGGAATAGAAGCTAGTTAAAAGGTGCACAGCCCTCCATACTAGCTTTGGCTTTCTTAAGGCCTCAGCACACCCTAGAGTGATTGCTGTGGGAAATGGGGCTAGTT
This sequence comes from Mustela lutreola, assembly GCF_030435805.1. NCBI lineage: Eukaryota > Metazoa > Chordata > Mammalia > Carnivora > Mustelidae > Mustela > Mustela lutreola. Next base: position 58,447,246 of record NC_081291.1, on the reverse strand, counting down.
GTAGACAGAAGGAAGAAGGGATGGTGTGGAGGGCTGAGGAAGAGGGCTCCAGAGCTTGGCCTGCTTGGGGGCTGGGCTGGGGAGTTTCTCTCTGGGAAAGTCAGCCCACAGGACAGAGGCATCCAGGGGTCAGTGGGGACAGGTTCCCTCTTGGGTTACAGCCAGGTGGAGATTCAATAATTACAGCATTTAACTTAATGTTTTATTGTTTAAAAGCAAATAGGTATAAATAAATAAATAATGGTATAACATTCTCACGATAGGAAAAAATCCAAACTATACAAAAGACGTAAGGAATGTTTTTCACCCTTGTACCATTTCTAGTTTCTTTCCAGAAATATTGCATGCACATTCAAGCATGTCCGTGTACATTCCCTACCCCCTATTTTTTCTTTATAGTAATGACACCATAAAATATACATTGTTTTGTACCTTGCTTCCCCCCCACCACAAAAAGTCTGTCTTGGAAGATAATTCCATGTGAAAACAGCTGGATTTCCTTTTTCTTTTCTTTTCTTTTTTTTTTAACCACCATCATAGCAATAATATGTGCAGATGCCCCTTCACTGATACTGGTGTTCTAGTGATGGTCACATCTGTTGCTTCAGACCTTCTACTAGACTTCTCTATTTCTTGTCTTAATGTGTACACTTATGGCACACGTGTGTGTTGTGGTTACTTTGGGTGAGAGGTTTTTGGTTTGTAAAACATTTTCACAGGACCTCTGCGGGGCAGCTTTGACAGATATTCCAAAGACAAAAATTGAGACCCTGACTAATGATGTTTTGTTCAGGGTCAATGGGAGCTTGAGCCTGGGTCTCCTAACTCTACCTCCAGTGGCCTTTACACTATCTTCTAGAGCTGTGGGAGAAGAATGTGTAAATTCATATGTAAGTCATATGCATAGCAAAAGACTGAGTCCTGTCTCTGTCAACAGCGATCTGCAAATCAGGGGTCTGTGCCTCAAGGCTATTGCTGAGGTGACTCATCCCTGGATGCTAGCACAGGGCCAGGCCCAGAGCAGGGCTCAGGAATCCCTTGTTGAACACATGTGCACCCCTGGGTCCTGGTATTTGGGGCCCACTGTGGCCATTGGCTTCGGGAAGTACCAGTCTGTTGGTATGTTGGGGTTAGATGGGGGACCTCTACATTATCCTTCTCAGGGGCAAGTGTTTATTTCACCAGAAGTGTCCACATGGAAGTGTTGGCCCATCATTGTTGTAAACTGGGTTGCTGTCAGGAGACCCAAAGATCTGCCCTGTCGGACGAGGCTAGCACAGAGAGCTCAGGCATCTGCCAGAGGCTTAGTAAGTTATATATAGCCAAGGGACCCCTATTTGGAAGCTTGCAGTTCCTCTTGGCTTCTTTTGTGCCTCAGTGCATGGGACTGTCAAGGGAAGGTGATAGTGATTGTCCCTTGGTAGTCTTCTCAGCCAGAATAGTGACCTACAGAGATGAGAGGTCAGAGTCTGACAGTGGAAGGGGGTGAAGGAGATACGCGCCAGCTTCCTTGCCAGTGCAGGGTAAGTACTCCTCAGTCCATGCCCCACATATTTTCCCTCCTCAGGCAGCTGCGTCTTAGCCATTTGGGCCTAAGAAATGCTGCCATTTTCTCTTGATGCCACCAGTTAGCCTCTTAGAAATTTCTCTAATGGCCCGAATGCTGGCCCCTGGATGTTCCAAGTGTGGATGTTCCCTCTGTATAAGAACCAGTTTATAAACATCTGGAGGCTCCGTCACACCTTTCTTTCCATATCCTGCACATTTTCAGTGCCTTCCAGAGTCTTTCCAAGATACAGGTTCTGGAGTTGGATCCCACCCTCAAGTGCCCTTTGGGGCCTAGCAGAGGCTAGATGGAGGGAAACAGCACACCGAAGACAGGCATTTCTATGCCCTATGTAAGGAACAGAGACCTCAGTGCACCCAGGAGCTGCTGCTCACCATTCATCTACAGGGGAATGTAGTGCTGGCATAGCCACAGCTTGCCTTTTCTAGCTGGAAGTCTAGATCTTCATGTGAGGTCTCCTATTTTTAAATGTCAGCTCAAGGGTTTTTTGGTGACACAGTGTGCAGCAGACTGTCCACAGCCTGGATCCTGCCTTTGGGCTATGTTTGGGAACCTTTGCTCACCCCTCTGCACCACCCTTTTCGTCCATTTTGAGGACAAATATCCCCACATTACTGGGGGGCCACCAATATGGTAGAGTAAACTGTTGCTCATCTCTTACTATGCTCATTGGCTCTTCGATTATCTCTTTGAAGTCAGTGCTTAGTTCCTTGACACATTTTTATACTGGGCTGTTTCCCTTAGAGTTGATTTGTAGGGGTTCTTGTAAATTTGGATATCTGTCCTTTGTCAGATAATGTTAAGATTATTTCTCCCAGGGGCGCCTGGGTGGCTCAGTGGGTTAAGCCACTGCCTTCGGCTCAGGTCGTGATCTCGGGGTTCTGGGATCGAGTCCCGCATCGGGCTCTCTGCTCAGCGGGGAGCCTGCTTCCCTCTCTCTCTCTGCCTGCCTCTCTGTCTACTTGTGAGATCTCTCTGTCAAATAAATAAATAAAATCTTAAAAAAAAAAAAAGATTATTTCTCCCAGTCTGCAGCTTACTTTTTCATTTTCTTTTTTTTTTTTTTTTAAGATTTTATTTACTTGACAGAGATCACAATTAAGCAGAGAGGCAGGCGGAAAGAGAGGAAGGGAAGCAGGCTCCCTGCTGAGCAGAGAGCCTGATGCGGGGCTCCATCCCAGCACCCTGGGATCCCGACTTGAGCCGAAGGCAGAGGCTTTAACCCACTGAGCCACCCAGGTGCCCCTACTTTTCCATTTTCTTAATGCCATCTTTTGAAGGTTTCGATTTTGATGAACTTAAATTTATCAGTATGTAATTAACGGCTTGTGCTTTTTTTTTTTCTTTGCTCTCTCTACGAAATCTTTGTCTTTGTGCACCCCAAGGTTAGGAAGATATTTTCCTGTGTTTTCTTCTAGAAGCTTTATAGTTGTAGCTTTTATGTTTAGATCTGTGTTCCATCCCAGATTAATTTTTTTTTTATTGTGTGAAAAAGGGATTTTTAAAAATGTTTAACTATTTTAGCATTTACTGAAAAGATTTACCTTTCCATTGACTTGCGTTGGCATCTTTGTTGAAAAAAAAATCAAGTGCTGAATTTGTGTGGATCTGTTTCTGGACTCTGTTCTATACTCTTGAACTGTCTACTTTTATTTCAGTCTTATGCTGTCTTGATTACTGTAGCTTTACAGTGAATTTTGAAATCATATAGTCTGAGTCTTTCTTTTGTTCTTTAAAAATATTGTTTTAGGGGCACCTGGGTGGCTCAGTGGGTTAAGGCCTCTGCCTTTGGCTCGGATCATGATACCAGGGTCCTGGGATCAAGCCCCACATTGGGCTCTTTGCTCAGTGGGGAGCCTCCTTTCTCCTCTCTCTCTGCCTGCTTCTCTGCCTTCTTGTGATCTCCATCTGTCAAATAAATAATAAAATATTAAAAAAATATATTGTTTCAGTTCTTCTAGGTCCTTTGTATCCATATAAATCTTCAAATCAACTTAATTTCCTTTTTTTAAAAATGTGTATTGGAATTTTGATGGTCATTGTGTGGAGCCTATGGAACACTTTAGGGACAGTAGTCCAATCCATGAACATGGTGTATCTTTTCATTAATTTCAATAATTAATCTATTCATTAATGACTACTAAGTATTTTATTTGATGCTATTGAAAATGATTATTTTTGCCTGGGTGGCTCAGTTGGTTAAGCCTTTAAGTCTGCCTTTGACTCAGGTCATGATCTCAGGGTTAGGCTCCCTACTCAGCAAGGACTGTGCTTCTCCCTCTTCCTCTGCCCTCTCTCCTCACCACCCCTGACTTGTGGGCTGTCTCTCTCAAATAAATAAATAAATAAAACTTTTTTAAAAAAAATTGTATTTTCTTATTTTCTAAGAAAATGCTGCTAGAATATAGACATAAAGTAGATTTATGTATATTGATAAGTTCTTGCAACCTTGTTAGGTCACTAGATCTAATACTAGTTTTGTGGAATCCTTGGGATTTTCTTTGTAAGCAACTGTGTCATCTAGAAATACAGTTTTCCTATCCTTTTTGCCTTTTTTTTTTTTAAAGATTTATTTATTTATTTGACAGACAGAGATCACAAGTAGGCAGAGAGGCAGACAGAGAGAGAGGAGGAAGCAGGCTCCCTGCTGAGCAGAGAGCCCGATGTGGGGCTCGATCCCGGGACCCTGGGATCATGACCTGAGCCGAAAGCAGAGGCCTTAACCCACTGAGCCACCCAGGCGCCCCAGCCTTTTTTTTTTCTTAACTTACTTGCTAGGAACTCCAGTACAATGTTCAATAGAAGTGGAGAGAACAGATTATCTTTGTCGTTTTTCTGATAGTAGGAGAAGTGTTTACTCTTCCCCTAGTAAATATTATGTTAGCCATGGGTTTCCTCATGTATATTCTTTGTCAGATTGAGGGAGTTTCTTCCTATTCCCACTTTGCTGAAGTTTTTTTTTTTTTTTTTTTTTTTTTTTTTTTTTTTTTTTTTTAATGACAAATGGGTGTTGAAGTTTATAAAATGGTCTTTCTGCTTCTACTGAGATGATTACATGATTTTTCTCTTTTATTCTGTTAAGGTGGTGAGTTAACATTTATTGATTTTTAAATATCAGACCCATTTTGCATTCCTAGAATTAATCCTAATTGATTGTGAATATTATTCTTTTTATATATTGCTAGGGTTTTTTTTTTTTTTTTAGCCTTTTTGTGTTCATTAAATATATTACCCCATAATTTATCCTTTCTTAAATTGTCTATGTCACGTTTTAGCATCAACATTATTCTGGGCTTATAAAAGAGTTGTAAAGTGTCTACTCTTCTTATATTCTCTGGAAGAATTTGTATAAAGTTGTTATTTCTTGCTTAAAAGTTTAGAACACTTCACCAGAGAAGTTACGAGGATCTGTAGATTTGTTTTTTTAAAATTAGAAGTCTTTTAAATATGAATTTAGTTACTTCAATATGTATATGACTGTTCTGATTTTTATTTCTTTGTGTATCAGTTTTATTGTTATGTTTTTATAAGGAATTAACCTATTTTTGTCTATTTATTGAAAGCTTAAAATGAATCATAAAATCCTCTTATTATCCTTTTATATTTTTTGGAATCTGTTTATTAAATCTGTTTGAGAGAGAGATGGAGAGCATGAGCAACAGAAGAGGTAGAAGAAGAGGGTGATAAGCAGGCTCTTGCTGAATAAGTAGCCCAGTGCTGGGCTTGAACCCAGGACCCCAAGATCACAACCTGAGCCAAAATCAAGAGTCAGCTGCAAACCAACTGGGCCACCCAGATGCTCCTTGATGTCCCCATTTTATTTCTGATACTGATGATTTGTGGGGTTTTTCCCCTCTCTCTTTCTTGATCAGTTTTGCTAGGTATTGATAAATTTTAATAATATTTTTAAATGACCAATTTTTGGCTATGTTGGTTTTCTTTAGTGTTCATTTGTTTCTATCCATTTATTTCTCTTCTATCTTATTTTCTTTTTTCTACTTTCTTTGGGTTTACTGTGCTGTTCTTTAGCTTCTTTTTTTTTTTTTTAAGATTTTTAAAAAAGATTTTATTTAACAGACAGAGATCACAAGTAGTCAGAGAGGCAGGCAGAGAGAAGAGGAAGCAGGCTCCCCACTGAGCAGAAAGCCCAATGCGGGGCTTGATCCCAGGACCCTGGGATCATGACCTGAGCTGAAGGCAGAGGCCTTAACCCACTGAGCCACCCAGGCGCCTCTGTTCTATAGCTTCTTGAGATGAAAGCTTAGATCCTTGATTATCAACCTTTTTAAAAATATGTAATTTAGAACTATAAATTTTCCTATAAATACTACTTTAGTTTCATCCCGATATGTCATATTTTTAATCATTTGGTTAAAACTATTTCAAAATTTTTATTGTAGTTCCTTGTTTGACCCATGAGTTATTTATAAATGTGTTGCTTAATTTCCAAACATTTGGGGATTTTCTAATTAACTTTTGTTGTTGACTTATGCTTTTATTCTGCTGTGGTAAGAGGGCAAATGTTTTATGGTTTCGGTCTTTTGAAGTTTGTTGATAATTCCTTCATAGCCTATATGATGACTCTGGGAATGTGGATTAATCTGGTAGGTGCTGGGGTCCTAGGAGAGGAGGGTTGTGGATCACAGGGGACCAGCTTAGAGTAGAAAGGGTTCCTGTGGGGCCATCTCTCATTCCTCCTCTAGTTCTGTGTGTATCTACTTCTACTAGACATCCATATTTGCTGCAGCCTTTTCAGACTTTCCTTATAGTATCACAGGGCTTCAGTAAGGACCCAAGCTTTAGGGTCAGAAAGTGTTGCCTTAGAATGACTTCTGTCCCTTTCTGGCTAGGTGACCTTGGAGTAAATGACTTCACCTTTCTGAGCCTCAGTTACTCTTCCTAAAACCATAATGGGAATACCTTCCCTATGGGCTTGTTAGGAGGATTAAATGAGATACCTGTTAAATGCCTTTCATAGCTCTTGGTTTTATAAATGGCAGATAGTTTTAGTAGTAGCAGTACTCAGAGAACGTAGGAAAGCTTCTGTGCATAGATAACTGTTCTCCGATTTGGGCTAGAGACAGAAGTGTCTGTTCTACTATTGGTGAGAAGGCCGCTCCCTGCCTGTGGCTGTGGCCTTGGCCCAGGGATTCAGAAGGGACAGGCAGCACAGAGCCAGGGCTCCTGTAAACTGGCTGGCTGGTGCTTACAGGGGTGTTTGGGATGGAGAGCCATTCATGGTCTTGCTGGGGTGCCTTCACCCTGATGCCTGGTGAGCAGACAGCCCTCCTTCATATGGGGTCCCCCAGGCCTAGGTAGGAGGACATTCTCTCCATCCCCCCATGAAGATTACGAGGAATAGAGTTGGCCGACGCCCTTGGGACCTGGCATTTGAAGTGCATACAGACCTCTGTCTTCCTGGAAGTTTGCTTTAGGCAGGGGAACCTAGAAGGGAAAAGTGAATTCAGACGTGCCATGTCTGAACCTTTAAAAAAAAAAAAAAGGGTCAGGTGTTAGGCCTCTAATAATGGTAGGTCAGTGCTCTGCTAGGGACAGAAGGTGAAGAGTCTTTAGCAGGTCCCCTGGGCCCAGTGGCAGGGACCCAGACCCAAGGTAGACACTGGCTCAGCTGTCAGAGCTCACAACCTATGGAAGGGAGAGTGCCAAGAGAGTACAGCCTCTGAACATTGGGAGTGCACTCTGAGGGGGGATGCCAAGGGAAGAACTGGTTGGTTTTCCTGGAAATGTAGAGGGCACTCAGAGGAAAGTGACACGTGACTTCCACCTAAAAGATCAACAGGAACTTACTAGGTGGAAAAACAAGGGAAGGGCATTCCATCAGAAGGAACAGCATGTGCAGAGACCCAGAAGAATGTGTGTAATAGCAAAGACCGTGTTCAGACATTTGACCTTTGTCTGAATCATAACTATTAATAAACAAAAAGAGAAACAATCCCTCCACTCACGTTGCTGCCATTCTGACCAGGACTTGGCCTCTTGCATGTACCTCCAGGCCTGTGCTGGGTTCGCAGGGAGGGCTAGTCCTGGAATGCCTGGGAGGGCGGCTGTGGTCAGGCCAGCAGCAAACCGGCATGGGGCATTTTGCTGGCTACAGGGTGCATGTTGTTGGTCCAGTGCCAGAATGTGCTCAGTTGGGGGTAGCTGTCTCATTTGGTCATCCAGACTCAAGGGAAACAAAAGGGGGGCCTATTCAAAAGGCTACAACTGGCTCCAGGCACCCCAAGCTGCTTTCTGAGGCAGCCCCTCAGTGGCGCCCTTACGGCAAGGCTCTTGCCAGCTCCAGGGGCTGGGGTGACCCCCAGGCTGCCTCCTAGGGTCCAGGCAGTGGAGGAAGCAAGTTCACATCTGTCACCTGTTTGTAGTTTTCATAATTTTCGATTTGGCATTTTGATCAGTCTGGTTTTGGTCAGGGAAATGCATCCGTATCTCATAACAGGAAACCCCTTTTGTGATCTTTACTTCAAGGCATTTTTCTCTCTCTACTTCCCCCTACCTTTTTTTTTTCTTTTCTGGCAAAAATACAGGCCTAATATGATGTGCATCTTATTAAAAGTTCAGCATAATTTATTGCCATTGGTTTGTTTACAAAGTAAACAATTCCAAACTGCGTAACATGGCCTTCCTACAGTCCCTGGTCTTTTTTTTTTTTCCCCCTTAATCTTCCTTGGGGCTGGGATTGGGGTGGGAAGATGGAGAAGGCTCTGAGCTTGGGAGAAGTCATGTGGCTCCTGGCTGCTTCCTGTCCAGAGTCACAGTGTTAACCACCAGAGTCCCAGTAACTGATTCTGATCCAGCAGACACCCCAGGTTGTAGCGGGAACCACTATGAATTGGGCCCTGCCTTCCCTGTTGATATGAGGTTCTCAGTGAAGGGTAGGAACCCAGAAGTTCTCAAACCTTCCTAGCCCAGCCACTCTCCTGCCCACAGAGTGTGCCCATGGGAAGTATGGGAGTGGGGTATAGGGGAAAACAAGCCAAAAGGATGGCTTGGGTCCAGCCCCAGTATGTGCCAGTCCCCTCTCTTAAGTACATCAGCCTATTGGGGAGGCCTAGCCTTTCCCCCTTGATGGAGCACACCCCGTCAGCTGCCAAGAGGAAGAGGGATAGATGGGGAGAGGTGAGATTGGCCCTGGTTCCTAGAACTGAGCTAGTAGCCTGTCGGCCTCTGGAGGAGAGGGGGCAAAGCATGAGATGGTTGTGTCCCCTATGATAGTCCCATTATACCTTCTCACCTTCACCTGAGGCCTAGTGGCACACTTGGATATGCTGACTCAGGAGCACGCACACACACACACGCCAAAAGTCCCAACCCTGGAAGGTATAGTCCATATAGGATCCTACAATTCAACCCACAGGATTAGACCTCCTGCCCTCAGTAGGGAGAAATGTGGGGCAGAGGCAAGAGGAAGGTGGGAGTGTGAGTTGACCATTCTGTGGAGCCAACACTATAATATACCCCTTTGACCCTGACCTGACCATCGTAAACCTTCCCTATCTCCTCCTTCCCTACCCCCAAAGTCCAGTGTTCAAGGCCGTCTCGTCTGCTCCCCACCTCCATGCACCTTCCTTCCTTACAGAAGGCCTATGTTCCTTCTCCCAGTTTGTACTCCCTCTCCCCACGGAGGACCTTCAGCGAGCAGCTTCAGGTTCTCCTCCTCCACGTCCTGCTCCCTCCACCCACACACTTCCACCTCTGTGTTCCTCTGACATCTGCTGCTATCTTGCTGCAGTGACCTTCTGGTCTTTGTGGCCTTGGGAGATGTGAAAGACTGCCTGACTCCCAGGCAGCACTCTGTTAAGTACTCATTGGCCAGAAGGCCTCCAGTGGGGTGAGGGAACTGTTACCTCTCCAGTGCCTCCATCCTCCAAGCTGGACTTCATGCTCCATAGTCAGCCAGGTGAAGGATCTGTCAGAGCCCAGAGGTTTGGCAAAGCTTCTGCAGCCTTTTCTCTTAGAGGGAAATACAAATGGGAGATGGGAGGTATTGGTGGCCCACTGGGAAGTTAGCAGCTTGGTGCTGGCCGTTGTCCTTCATGAGCACCCTCCTCCTGGAAGACCCAGAAGAAGCATGCAGGCGTAAGGGCATGCCAAGTCGGGCCTGATTGTTGGCAGCAGGGTCTGGGAGGGGTGGTTAGGGAGGTGTGAGGGGAACATCCAGTGAAGGCCTTCAGTTGTTCAAGGGAGGAAGGCTGGTGAGGGCTCACTGAGATAAAAAATTGGAAGTCTAGTACAGGGTGCCTGGATGGCACCTGGGTTAAGCCTCTGCTTTCAGCTTGGGTCATGATCTCAGGGTCCTGGATTCAAGCCCTGCGTCGGGCTCTCTGCTCAGTAGGGAGCCTGCTTCCCCTACCCGTCTCTGCCTGCCTCTCTGCCTACTTGTAATCTCTCTCTCTGTCAAATAAATAAAATCCTAAAACAAACAAAAAAAAATGTCTAGTACAAAGTAGTGGTTCAGGAGCTTTCCCTTTCCCGATTGTCATTAGGTTTTTTCTAAAAATTTTTTATTAACATATAATGTATTATTTGCCCCAGGGGTATAGGTCTGTGAATCGTCAGGCTTACACACTTTGCAGCACTCACCATAGCCCGCAGTCCCCAGTGTCCATAACCCAACCACCCTCTTCCTACCCTCCACCCCCCAGCAACCCTCAGTTTGTTTCCTGAGATTAAGAGTGTCTTACAGTTTGTCTCCCTCCCAATCCCATCTTGTTTCATTTTTTCCTTCCCTACCCCCCAAACCCTCTGCCCTGTCTCTCAAATTCCTCCTGTCAGAGAGATCATATGATAATTGTCTTTCTCTGATTGACTTATTTCGCTCAGTATAATACCCTCTAGTTCCATCCATGTTGTTGCAAATGGCAAGATTTCTTTTGATGGCTGCATAGTATTCCATTTGTGTGTGTGTGTGTGTGTGTGTGTGTGTGTGTGTGTGTGTGTGTGTGTGTATCACATCTTCTTTATCCATTCATCTGTTGATGGACATCTAGGTGCCGTTAGGTTTGATGATAACTTTCTTGAGAATGATTTTAGGGGGAAAAAACCTCTCATGGAGCTCCTTTCTGGCTTGGTTCTAGAATAAGCTCTCTGCTCTGGCTTCTTTAGTGGAAGGAGAGATTAAGAGCCTTCCAAGCTTTGAGTGGCTAGCAGCTGCCACGGAGAAAAGCAGCTCCTTGCAAAGTGTCGCATAGTGGGCATAACTCCCCAAGACAGTCTTGAGTTTATAGTTAGTTTTACTCCATGTACCGCAGCGCTTCTGGCCTCACTCACACTGTTCAAACATTCTCGTCAGAGGACTTCGTAGGACTGCCCTAGATCCGGTTATGAGTCTTGTTCCTTTTAACTCTCACATGCTATAAAGTAATGCATTTTTGAATCACTGAAAATACCAACACATAAACACATAAGGTTATAAAATTAGGTTTTTGCCAGCTGGTTCTATGAAGCTAGTCCCTTTGCTTTCCCAAATGTTGGGTGGGTTCAAAGCAGGTTCTTGTCTCAGTTCTGCTCGAAACTCTAGCCTGTTAGCTCCCAGATGACCCTGCTAATTTCTCCCAGTGCTTGCTGGACGCTGAAGGGATTATGCCTCACTGGAATCCAGGAGCTGGAGTGGGTCGGGAGCCCTGGGGCAGGAGAGGAGGACACCCTTGTGCAGGGAGTGGGCATCCTCCAGTTTTGGCAGGGTCTGGCCAGATGTGCTTGCACAAGCTTCAGGAAATCACCTTACCCTTGGGACAGAGGGGGCACATGCCTGGATCAGCTCCTCTTGCTCCCTGTGCCAACATAGGTCACCTGTTCTCTGGCATACCCTATTGCTCAGGAACTCTTCAGTTGGTGCTCTAAGAACACCTGTTCATGAACACTCAACACACCTGGTGGGCTTAGAGAAAGGTAATGGGAAACCAATAGCACAGACCTGGATTCCAGTTGAGGCCCGGCTGCTGGGTCACTCTGTGGTGCAGTCCTTTCACTTCCATGGGTCTGCACCATTTCCCACCACGCAAGCTCCATAGCTTGCCATGGTTTGGAGTCAGGGCCAGGGCAGGGGGTGTCCTCCCTAGTGATGCTCTCTGGTGGGGATCAGGTCCCCCAGAGAGCTGACCCCAGCTCGTTGTTGTATCCTGAGTCTGGGTGTATGCTAGAGCTAGCCCAGAAATCCCTGATGGGATGGCTCTTCTGGCCACTTCCACAGCTCCCTTTCTTCCTATCCCAGAATTTTCCCCATCTTGACTTTCTGTTTTTTTTTTATCTCCTATTCTTGACTCCAACACTGTGTGCAGGTTGGCTTTTTTTAATCTCACTCCTGGATCTTGATAGGCTGGGATGGTGATAAAAAACTATTAGAAGGAACTATGTTATTAATATATTTTTAATGGCAGTTATGTAAGTTTCCTATCCCTGTTCCTATTGCTACTGTAACAAATTACTACTAGGTTCTTGCTACCATTGATTTAGTAGTTTAAAACAACATGGGTGTTTTTGCCTACACTTCTCGAGGTCAGAATTCTGAAATGGGCTAAAATCAGGATGGCAGGGCTGTATTCCTTTCTGGGAGCTCTGAGGGAGAATTAGTTTTCCTGCCTTTTCCAGCTTCTCAAGGCCAACCACGTTCCTTGGCTGGCGGCCCCCTCCTTCTGCAAAGCCATTTCTCTCTCTGTGAACTGGGTTTGAGTCTCTCTCCCAATGCTGTCTATGTCTCTGTTTCTGACTCTTCCACCCCTCTCTTCCCTATTTAAGGACCTTGTGGTCACAAGGGGCCCACCTGGGTAATCAAGGATATTCTCCCCATCTTAGGGTCAGGTGATTAGCAGCTTTAATGCTGCCTACAGCCTTAATTCCCCGTTGTCATGTACTGTAACATACCCCAGGCCCCACGGATAGGAGCTGGACACCAGGGGGCCATTACTCTGCCAGCCACAGCGATAGTATTACCCGTCACAGAACCAGCTGTCATTTCTGGAGTGCCGGCTCCGTATGAGGCAAGGGACATAAATGCCCGCTAATCCATTCAACCGCCTTGTAAGGAACTGACAAAGTCCTGTTTTATGCAAGAAGAAATATTTCACAGTGCTGGCCCAAAGTTTCAACTAGTAAATGGAAGGATCAAGGGATTCAGACCTGTGTGCCATGCTGTCCGAAAGCTGTGTACACATGTGTGCGCATGTGCCTGCCCGTAAGTACACAGACATCCGGTATTGACTAATCCTAATGCTGTAGGAAAAGTGAAAGTCCCTTTTCATACCTTTTCCAAAGTTCAGTAATTTGAAAATTCACTCTCGCAGATATTTTCTATGCACATATAAACAAATATATCTCACAAAACAAACTGAGGGTTGCTTGGGGGAGGGGGTTTGGGAGAAGGGGGTGGGATTATGGACATTGGGGAGGGTATGTGCTTTGGTGAGTGCTGTGAAGTGTGTAAACCTGGTGATTCACAGACCTGTACCCCTGGGGATAAAAATAAATGTTTATAAAAAATAAAAAATTTTAAAAAAAAAGAAGAAAGAAAAAAAAATAAGTAGGCTGGGACAACTGGGTGGCTCAGTTGGTTACGTGTCTGACTCTGGATTTCAGCTCAAGTCATGATCTTAGGGTCATGAGATCGAGCCCCGCATGATCTATGCTCAGTGCAGAGTCCGCTTGGGATTCTCTCTCTCCCTCTGCCCCTGCCCCTCCCCTCCACTCACACACACTCTCTCGCTCTCAAATAAATAAATACACCTTTAAAAAAAAAAAAAGGACTGTACTGTATTTACAGTTCTATGCTGAGGCATTTTTTCTGTAACTTCTTAAAAGCCATGAATTACTGCATGCACCTTAAATTATTTTCTGTTGTTAGATATTTAAGCCGATTCCAAGTTTTTGTACTTAATCGTTGTAGTTAAATAGGGATTAAGGTAAAATTCTTTACCTGGTTCTCCCAAACCCAGTTCACGGAGAGAGAAACAGCTTGCAATCAGCACAGGTGGGAGTGTGATTGATGTGTGTACGCATGTGCACGTCCTAGGAGGATGTGTCCTAGGAGCCTAGCTTCTGGCCACCCGGCTAGACCATGTGACGAATGTGGTGTCCCATCCAGGGGCCATGCCTTGAAACAGACTTGGCTGAGTTGCAACAGCCAGAGGAAGCTTGGAGTAGAGGGTGGAAGGGTGTGCACCTGGGGGGCCTCCAGCTCCCTGTGTGTTGGGTGCCCTGGCTTCCAGCTGTGCCAGACAAGCACCGTCTTCCTGGCCCTTCTGTCTGCCTGCTGAGTTCCCACTTGACAGTGAGGGCTTGGTACACCACGTGCTTCTTCTGTGGAACCCTGTCCCGCCTTGGCAGTGAGCTTCTCCTAGCCTTGGGCTCAGCACAGCCGAAATGTGAGGGGGTGGATTGGTCAGACTTTGCAGCTGCCTGTCACAGGAAGCCCCACTCTGGCCCTGGGGAACTCATTCCCAGCAGTCATCAAAATGGAAAGCGGGGTGGGAGGTGGGGAAGGTGTTGGATTCCAGACCTGTGAACTCAGACTCCCCACTTCTGTTCACGACACTGATTCAGTGTCCTCTTGGGCCCCTTTCTTTCTCTTCTTGTCCTTCGTTTCCTTCAAGGCAGTCTGCTTCTCTCCGAGAGCTGTGGTAGCATCACTTACTTCACTTCACAAGCCAGAGAGCAGCAGAACTCGGTGGGTTGAGAGCAGGGCAGCAGGAGGATCTGGTGCCTGGAGGGACTTCAGATTCCGTCCTTTGGTGAGGAAGGGGTGGGTGGAGAGGCTACCATGGTCCCAGGAGAGAAGCCCACGGGGGAAGGGGACTCAGCAGAGGACCCGCTGGGAAGGTGGGCCTGTGGGCCTGTGTGGGAACGGCTGTGACAGGGGCCCCGGGTGGCTGCTAACATTTATGTAATGGAGTGAAGATGAATTTTTCTCATCGACGTGGAAAAAGTGCCCGATTTTTATCAGCCCAAGTTGGTTAGAGTGTTAGTTAAGTCATTTGTCAAAGCTCATTTAGTTGTCAAAATTAAAATCATTTCCCTCCATTTCCTAGTGAATTGGTTATAATGATAACTTTCTTGGCATGACATTTATCATCCTGGACCAAAGGCCGGGGGCTGGGGGGTGGGGACGGAACATATACATGGGGTGATAGGACTCTGTTCCTTTTGTGGTAGAAAGATGCGATTTTAATAATATTTTATTTTTGCTATTGCTTGTAACATTAGTGTTCATTTAGCTCTAAATGTGGGCTTGCTTTCAAAGCGGAACAAAACCGGTGGTCATATTCATGAAGGAGGGAGAAGGGATGAGGTGGGTAATTGCTCCCCATCTGGGAACCCTGATAGCAAGAGAGGTTGACCACACAGGCAGACTGATTTAGTGCCCTGATTTCCAGCCATGAAATTTTTGAAAAAATAGAAAGTCCTGAAATAATTATTTTAAGAAGGTTTGGCTTATAAGCAAAATATCTAAAAATATTTTATGCAGAGGAGAAATGGTCCAATATCATGTTCCTCATAATCCTTGATTTTTCTAGAAGGTAAGTTAGAACTTCGAATAGCATGAAAGTTACAAGTGAAGGGTGAAGGCCTCTTCACACTACCGCAGACCCGCTCCTTTAGCCAGTATCATTTTTCTAAAATTTTCCTAGAAAAAATTGTATGCACAAACCAGTACATACATAGCTCTGTGTGTGTGTGTGTGTGTGTGTGTCTGTGTCTGTGTCTGTGTCTGTGTGTGTAAAATTTCCTTATGAATTATACTCAGGAAAAAAACGCTTGTTTTTTATTTATTGTAATCTTAGAGATATTTTTCAGCATGGTATTCACATGTTTCTCCCTCTTAAACGTTTCATGCATGTTGGGGCACCTGGGTGGCTCAGTGGGTTAAAGCCTCTGCCCTTGGCTCAGGTCATGATCCCAGGGTCCTGGGATTGAGCCCCATAACGGGCTATCTTCTCAGCAGGGAGCCTGCATCCTCCTCTCTCTGCCTGCTTCTCTGCCTACTTGTGATCTCCATCTGTCAAATAAATAAATAAAATCTTAAAAAAAATAAGTTGCATGCATGTTGTGTTACGTGGATATACCATATTTTATTTAACCACTATTTAGTCCTATTGATGGACTATTGCCTTTTTCAAAAATTACAACTGATGCTTCATAGACATTCTGTTTTGTATACCTTGAGGGACTTGTGTGAGTATATCCATGGATAAATCCTTAGCAAGAGGATTGCTGGATCAAATGATCTAGGACTCTGCATTTTAGTTTTGGTAAATATTGCCTAATTTCCTTTCCTAAAGTAATGTGCCATATCTTCAGACTTCTGCCCAGATGAAGCATCATCAGTCACTTTATTGCCTGACCTGCTAAGGTGGTAGTATTTCCTTACGGCTTGATTTTTGTTTCTTTCATTTATGAATGAGGCTATTTTCACACGTGTTTATTGGCTACTTGTGTGCCATTGTCCATAAGTTACCTGTTTCTGGGCTTGCCCATTTTTGTAGTGGGCTGTCATTTTTATATTTATTAGTGTAAATTCTATAAAATGAAGAAATTAGCCCCACTTATAAATAACAGTCCTCTCCTGCCTTCTGTTTTGCTAATCTTTTGTTTGGCTTTTTTTTCCACTTAGAAGTTTTACATATTTATGTGGTCTGATTCATCAGTCTTTCACGACTTCTTTGCTTTCTATCCTGCTTAGATGGCCTCCAACGTTATGATTCACCCATGCTTTCTTCTGAAATTTTTCTCATCCATCCATTTGATTGTGCTTAATCTTTGACTTTATTTTGGTACAAGGAGAAAGGTGGTGTCTCACTTTACTTTTCCCCACCAGTCATCGGATAACACCACCACCATTTGTTGGTAATTTCCTCTTTTACCTACCCCCAATTTGAAATGTTACTGTTGTTACCAACTGTTTAAATCCATCTCAGTATTACTGTTGTTGTTATTTTTGTTGTTGTTCCATTGATTTGTTCACTTTTTCCACCTGTTTCTTCCCTTTCTTTCTGAATATTATAGCTTCATATTAATGTATTTTTAGCTGGTAAGGCTAGCTTTTGCCTCCCCCTGCTCCCATTTCCCTTGTTGCTTTTTCTTAGTATCTTTGTAGTTATTATTTCATGTTTTTTTTCAGACAAACTTTAATATAATTTTTAATTGCCAAAAAGTAATTTTTGATATTATAATTGGAATTGAATTGAATATAGATTAATTCAAAGAGAGTTTACATCTTTATGATCTTGAGTCTTCCTATCTGAGAGCACTGTGTATCTTTCCATTTACTAAGAGTTTTTTAGTTTTCTTCAAATAGATCCTGCACATTTCTTCAGTTTTTACCTAGGTATTTCATCTCTTTGGTTGCTATTATCAATGGGATCTTTTCTTATTGTAATTGTAATTTGTCTGTGTATAGAAAGGCTGTTTTTTTTTTTTTAATATTAATGCTATAGCCCACCACTTTACTGAAACAGACTTCAGTGTTTCCCTTATGTTGTTCCATTGGCTCTCTTGAGTTTTCTAGCTTTATAATTCTATCCTTTGCAAACAGTGACAATTCCATTTTTTCTTTTTCAATATTTAGACCACCAATTTCCTTCTCTTGTCTTACTACATTGCTTTGTATTTCCAGTGTCATGTTAAGTGGTAGACATCCTTTTGTTTATAAATTTTTTAAAAGATTTATTTATTTTAGAGTGGGGGAGGGAAAGAGGGGGAGAGAAATTCAAGCAGACTCACTGCTGAGCATGGAGCCTGAGGCGGGGCTCCATCTCACAACCCTGAGATCATGACCTGAGCCAAAATGAAGAGTCAGACGCTTAACCAACTGAGCCACCCAGGTGCCCCTGTTTATAATTTTAATGAAAATGTGGCTAATATTATATCATTAACCAAGACGCTAGCGTTCAGTCTCATATATCTTTGTTCTCATGATAAAGAAAATTTCCATTCCTATTTTTTTTAAGTGAAGAATTGCTCTTGAATTTTGTCCAAGTCCTTTTCAGCATCTTTTGGAATGATTCAGGGCTCTTGTCTTTGACCTAGAAACATGTTGCTTTACATTAACACGTGTTCTAGTCTTGAATTCCAGGATGTATCTTCCTGAGTTGTAGTGTAGGATTCTTTCACTCCACCACTTAATTATATGTGCAAGCATTTCAGTCATCATGTTTATATTAATATTCATGAGTGAAATGTCTAGTTGACTTTTTTGTCCTGTCAAGTTTTGGTGCCGGTCTGAAAGGATTCGGAAGCTCTCCTTCTTTCTTCTTTTTAAACAGCTTAAATAGTTAACCTGTTCCTTGAAAAATTTGGAATCAAATTGCAGTTTAAGAATTTGTCCCTGGGGTCACCTGGGTGGCTCAGGGGATTAAGCCTCTGCCTTGAGTTCAGGTCATGATCTCAGGGTCCTGGGATGGAGGCCCGCATCAGGTTCTCTGCTCAGTGGAAAGCCTGCTTCCCCCTCTCTCCCTGCCTGCCTCTCTGTCTGCCTGTGATCTCTCTCTCTGTGTCAAATAAATAAATAAATCTTAAAAAAAAAAAAAAAAAAAAAAAGAATTTGTACCTGGGTGGCTCAGAGGGTTAAGCCTCTGTCTTCAGCTCAGGTTATGGTCTCAGGGTCCTGGGATCGAGTTCCACATCAGGCTCTCTGCTCAGCAGGGAGCCTGCTTCCCCCTCTCTCTCTGCCTGCCTCTCTGCTTACCTGTGATCTCTCTGTGTCAAATAAATAAATAAAATCTTAAAAGAAAAAAGAGAATTTGCCTCTGGGGGCACCTGGGTGGCTCAGTCGGTTAAGCATCTGCCTTTGGCTCAGGTCATGATCCCGGAGTCCCAGGATCAAGTCCTGCATCGAGCTCCCTGCTCATCCTCTCCCACTCTCCCTGCCTTGCCCCTTCTCTTGCTGTGTCTCTGTCAAATAAATAAATAAAATCTTTAAAAAAAAAAAAAAAGAATTTGTCTCTGAACCATCTGAACTTAATGCTATTTGGGGATTAAGCATTTTGAGAACTTTAAGGTGTTTTCTTCATGTTCTTCTTTCCAATCTCCACCTCCTCTAGGGATAATTTTGGAAAACATGCTTTCCTAGAGAATTATCTATTTAAGTTACATCTTCAAATTTATTTGCATTGAGTAAATAAGTAAACTTCATTTTATTTTTTATGTAGAATCATTGGCTATTTTTTATTTCTAATTTTGTGTATTTTTTTTTTACCATTTTTTAAGAACTTGCTTTGCATTTCTCAGTTCTACTATTCTCTTTTTTAACTGAATAATTTTTTATGACACAATTTTTTTAAAGATTTACTTACTTATTTTAGAGTTGGGAGCAGAGGAAGAGTTGGTTTTTTGTTTCGTTTTGGTTTTGGAATAACACACCTTCAAAAGCACAAAATATTCAAGGAAATGACAATATATAGTATATGAAACAGCACTGAGTTAGACTGAAAAAATAAATGCCACTAGAGCTTTTAAGCCCTTATTACAAAAAAGCATCTTTTTTCTTTAAAGACGCATCTTTTATACTTTTAAACAAGTAACAGTTGAAAATATGTTATAATTTTTGATAGCTGTCGCCTTTAAAGCTTTGAGTTCTTAGTATTTTGGTGTATCCACTTTATTTTTTTAAATTTTCTTAATTTAGATTCAATGAATTAACATAATGTATTAGTTTCAGAGGTAGAGGTCAGTGCTCCATCAGTGTTATATTGAATAATTTGTGCTCTTAGGTTTGCTCTGTGACATTCTCCCTGGATTAACGATTCTTCTAGCTTTCTGACTCGCAGCTACATGTCTTGATCTTGTGCGGTTCTCTAAGCATGGAAGTCTGCGAATGTCCTCCCAGCACAGCGTTTGTTATGTTCCGCTATATACTGGGTTGTTACTTTCTAGATAGTCTGCACCTCCCATTTTAAGTCCTCCTTTGACTCAGGAGTTGTGCAATGGCAAAATCCTCTTCATTTCCAAGTTGGTTTTTTTGCCTATTAGTTTTGTTATGCATTTAGAGTTTTTATTGCACCGTCAGGGGAGAATGTGGCCTGTATCATGTCAGCTGTTTGGAGTTTATTGAGTTTTCCTTCTGGCTTAATATAGGATTTTGTAAATGTTCCAGGGGCTTTTAAAAAGACTTACTCTGTTACCAGGATATAAAGATTGAGGTGAACACACACACATACACACACACCCCCCTTATGTATCATCTGTATATGGATCTTAGTTCAAGCTAATATCTTACTTGGTTCAGATCCTTCAATATTCACAGGGGTGAATTGGTTGTTTTTTGGGTTTTGTTTCTTTCCTTGCAGTTCATACTTTATGTATTTTGCTGCTCTGCTTTTTGGTATGTGAATATTTATGACTCATATCCTCATTGTGAATTAAACCTTCATTAATCATCAGTGGCCCCTTTGACTCATTTAACCTTTTCAGCCTAGAATTCAGGCCTGCTAGATTTAAAGTAGGCAATCCAGTTTTTCTTTTCATTAGCATCTTTATCTTTTATCACTTTTAACCTTCTGGGTCATTATGGTTTAGATGTGATTCTTTTTTTATAATACATAGTGACCGTTTAAAAACCAAAATGAAATTGTAAAGCCGTACAAAGCTCTTTGTACCTCAGTACCCCCATCTGGAAAATGGGTAGTTTTTGTAGCTGCAAAAGATTTCACCAAGATAAGGTTCATGCTACTTAGTCTATATACATTATGTCACTTAATTGGCCTAATGCTATCCTTTAGAGGTTACTTCTTATTCCCTTAGACAGGTAAGAGTAAGACCCAGGAAGGTGAAGTTTCCAAAGCTGCACAACTGATGGTTTTTGAGCTATGATTCATCCTCAGTCCAGGGCTCTGTAATTCCAAAGTCCACATTCTTTCTGCTCAGCCCGTATAGCCACTGTAGTGCCATGAATGAAGCCCTAGGTCACTCTGTGTGACATGATTTCTGGCTTTTCAGACGAGTTGTGGCAAGTAGGGTAACCTAGTAACTAGGCTCATTTTTGTACTTAATTGAAACCAGACTGCAGTGGGCTTAAGGGTCAAGCAAACAGTCTTCTTGCCAGCACCCTCCTACCCCACCCCATCCTCTGAGAACGAGGCCAGTCTCATGCTGGGTGTGGGGGCCTGGCCGCACGCAGGGCCATTCTTGCCCTTACCCTTGGCCCTTCCCAAGCCTTCCTCGAGGCTCACAAGCACCCTCCGGACACTTTTTCCAGCCTCAGCTCCTTGTGACATTCAGAGACAGCAGATGGAGCCAGAGACTTGGAGAAAAAGGACACTCAGTTCAGAGTCCATGTTTCCTGGGGCCAGGGCCACTGTGCTGAATGTGGAGGAAAGGGCTTGGTTCATGGGAGGGGGGTGGGATGCGGGGGCTCTGTTTGGATCTTGTTGTGGCAGGTGGTATCTCAGACTGTCAGTGAGGAGGAGGTGTTCAGGGGGCTTGGTTAGAGTGAGAACCTCCCCGGAGGTAAGACCTAGCTCCCCGCAAGCCCAGCTTGGCGTCTGAAAGGCCCTTACAAAGCACCCTGAGGCCTGGCCTACGTTCACTTTGTCTCTGTTCCTCTGTGGCTTGGCTCCAAGCAGCATTTGGTGAGTGTTGGCTTGATGAACGGGGAAGGAACTCCCTGAGCTGCCTTATTTGCAGCAGGGACAGACCAGGAGGTGTGTTTAGACCAAACCCTGGAGCATCAGCCCTCAGATCTAAAACGGACACTAGGCTTACCACTTCCAGCACTGTGAACGTGGCCATCACTGGGTCTCTTCGGGCATTCTCTGTGAAGCAGAGATGATGCTGTTCACAGGGTGGGGCCCCGAGCTTGTTCCATTTGGGGGGATGATGAGGATGGTTTCAGTTGTGCTCTCTCTATGGCAGGGAGGAGGAGTACTAACCCACTGGTTCTTTGTAAGAGTGACATTTCTCTTTAGTCCCTAAATGGTGAGGCCCAGGCCGTGTGTGGTCCCAGCAGTACCTGGAGCTCACTAGTAGTCTGTCTCGCCACTTGAGCTGTGTGGCTAAGAGTAAACTGGCCAAGGAGTTGGAACTTACAGCAATTTGCGGACATGCTCTGCACATGCTGATAAGTACAGTTGGAGAAGTGAAGCTGTCTGCAGCGTGTCCAGGTCTCTGCCATTCAGACCCTGGGCTGGCCTCAGAGAAGGGGCCAGATTGCCAAACTCAGGCACAACTCTGCTCGTGTTGCACGGTGCCCGGTGGCTCAGCTTCATGCCCACTCTGGCTGCAAGAGCCAGGCCATCCATCCAAGAGGGGGCCAAGCCAGGTTCACTCTGGCCTTAGTGTGTGTACCAGACTGGATTAGGTAAGTGTGGGGGAGGTATAGGGGTTGTGAGTCAGGAAAAGACATAGCTTTTATTGAGTTCCTACTGTGTGCCAAGTGGTGAACTAGGCTTTCTATATACTAATCCTCAAAAGAATCTTCCAAAGCTGGTATTCTTATTCTCTCCCTGCAGATGAAGCAACTGGAGCTATTGCCATTACATTGCCCAGCATGGGGGTGTCAGAGCCAGTAGGACTAGTCTTGTCAAAGCCCAGGATCTCCCGTGCATGCCAGTGGTTCTGTTCTTTGGAGCTGGAAAGTGAAGTGTTTCAACTGGCATTGGTTAAGGACCTACTGTGTGCTGAATAGCCAACTGGAAGCCTGCACACAGTATCTCATTTGGATAGACTGGCTTTGATCACGAGTAAGAGAATGAAATTGAACATTTATTTGTTCCCTCATTAATTCTCTGTAACTGCTCACCGGGGATTAAGGTGGACTGGTCTCAGGTGGACAGTGGAACAGCCTCTTGCTTACTGTTCAGTGTTCCTGGCATAAGACTTGGAGAAATCAGAGTTCTGGGATGGAGCAGGAGTTAGGGGTCAGTCAAAAAGAGGTCACAGAATTTGGTGGAATTGTCTTTGTTCCTGAAAAGGTCTGGGACCTTTGAGGGAAGATGAATGTGTTTGGGTGAGTTTCTTTTTCAGGGATCAGGATCCATCTGGGGGCAGGTGTATGAAGAAAGGGTGAGAACCAGTCCGGGGACAGGGACAGGACACTTTGGCAGGGCTAGGTGGGGGCAGCTCTGAGCCACAGGTCCTTGCAGGAAAGACAGCCCAGGGGGCTGCCACCTAACACTGGGTCATTTAGAGAAGGGATGGGGTTGGGGTGATAAAGAAAGCCTCAAAGCAGGAAGTCAAGGGTCAGGACCTTCCTGGAGGAGAGAGGGTCAGCACACATCTGTGAGGAGAGGAGGCAGGCAGTTGCCCTTTGCTGAGAGCTTGCTGGGTCCACACAGGTGACAAACAGGCTCACTGAGCAGACCCTCAGCTGCTCTGCCAGAGGCACCTTCTCTGCTTTTCACATGGGGAAACGGAGGTTCAAGAAATAAACTTGTCCAGGATCTCACAGCTAGTTAAGTGGCAGAACCAGGATTCAAATTGCATTTTTTACTTGCCAAAAGACCATCAGTTCTGTCCCTAAATCGTTGTGATTTTAGATGTAAAGATTCCAAGCAGCTACTTGAGGATCTGTGGCAGAGGTTGGGATAAAAAACAAAAAAACTGGTAAAGACACCTTGCCTGAGGAGTGAGGTATAAATTTGAATCATCTGGAGGTGCTCTTCCTGGCCAGAGCTGCTTGGCCCCCTCCAGCTGGAGAGCTTCTGGGACCCCCTCTTTCCACTTGAGGAGAGCAGAAATGCTTCCTTGGAGGCCCCCCGTCATGTGGCACCTCCTCCAGGGTCACTCACCTGTTCTGGTTCTCCCGGCCGAGCCTGGCTTGGCCTGCCGAGATGCTGGATGCCACATTCTGGGATCTTATTCAAATGCCATTTTTTTCTAGCTGTAACATCCATTAACCCATTTAAAATAGACACACTGAGAGAAGGAAACTGGAAAGCAACACAAAGGATCAGTTGTTTTCCCAGCCACGTACACTTCGTGCAGCTTAATGAAGTCATAGCAGAACCAAAGGCAGTGTGCGGTATCTGCGCTTTCCAGGAAGAAAAGCAGGTGTCACCGTTATCATCAGGATCCCCTTTGGCCACAACGTTTTGAGGCCATCTGAGGTTCCGTTGAGAACATTCCCATGGCATGGTCTATGATGAGCCTTTCGGCAAGCTTAGGAAATTAGGACTCAGCAGAGTTGTGCGTTTAATTAAAGACGGGAGAAAGTTGCAGACTTCCTATGTTTTCTCTTCCTTCCCCTTGCAAGAAAGGGGCCATACAGAATTGCTTCCTGCCATTCCTTGGCTCTAGAAGCCTCCCCCTACCCCCACCCTTGCAGACGCAGGGTTGAACTGGAGGCCACCAACAGGGATGCTGCTGCCATTCACCTCGATTCCAATGGGGTTGTGGCTTTCCCCTCGACCTTGTAGTTTGACTCATTAAGAGGTACCCAGATTCTGCAAGGTCAGAGCTGGTAGACTGCCTCTGAGCACACTTGTGCCAGTGGCCTGGCCCCTACCCTTGATGCCCCCACTCCCACATCTGCAGATAGGGAACTGGATCCAGAGGGCGAGGGCTGTCACTCATTTCCTTGTAAGCACACAGCAGTGCAGCGTTGGCCCACTTGACTTCCCGTCACCCACAGCAGAGGTCCGTTTCATATCCTGACACAGCACACATCCAGTGGAGAGCATGGAAGTCTTACAAAGCAACATATTTGCCTCCCGGTTTCTTTCACATTGCGCTCTACTCCATTAGGTTTTCTTCCTTTTTCACTTAAAACAAGAACAGCTGGTTTTGATCCTCTGAATTCTCAACTCCCAGTCTGAAAATGTGCGGCCAGGAGCAGGCACGCGGGCTCTGCGCATCCCTGCGGCTGCACGGACGGGATCTGAGGGCTGGGACCCCACAGCCGCCTTCGGCCGTGCCCTTTCACTTGGGCTGTCAGCCGTCCCAGCATGGCGGTGCCCTGGGGAGGCCTTGTGTGGCAGCAACACTCTTCATGGGGAAGAACCCACTCAGTGAAGCTTTTGTGTTTTTTTTTTTAAAGAGTCTAGGTAAGGCTGTAAACTACACAATAATGTGAACTAACTGGAGAAATAAGTTAAAGATTATGTATAATGTAGGAGATCTTTCTCTAGGAAAATGCTAAAAATTAAAATTTGGATTCAGACTGAAGTCTCGTGAGAGGATGGTAATGTGTTTTAGAGGATTAACCATGAGATTCTCTTTAATTGTATGGTCCCTTCGTTTGTTAACACTGTAGTTATTTCTACAGAAATTTGATCTTTTGCTGTTCACAAAAGTGGGCCCGTGGGCAGCGCCTGGCCCACAGGGAATGCCTCATGTTCACCTGCACGGCGTCCACGGTAATCGGGGTTCCCGCTGGTCTCCCCGGCCCACTCCTGGGGCTGCGGCTGTGCTGCAAAGTAGTGAGTCCAAAAGGCAGAGGAGGAGCGGAATGCTTTCCCCTCAGACGAGGGAAAGAACCACCCCCACACCAGTACGTGGCCGATCCAGACTGATTTCTGCCTCTTTTCTTCTGCTTTCATGCCAGACAACCCCGTGAAGGAGGTGCCATCACAGGCCTTCTCCCCTGAGATGGAGGCCCTACGGCGCGAGGAACTGGCCCTGGGCCTGAGTTTCACATCTGCTGTGCCTGCTCTCCAGGCCCAGAGACCCTTCCCGGGCCAGGCCCTTTGGTCTGTCCATCTGCTGGCCACTCCCATGTGTAGAGGGTGGGGTAGAGAGATCCTGCTGCCTCCGTGTCACCAGACTGCGCTGGAATAGGGAAGCTTTTGTTTGGCGTGAGCACCTACCAGGAGAAATACTGGTGTTCGGAAGAGGGTCCGCCCTCGCCCTCTAAGGACAGAGGCATCCTTGGTTGTTGAAAAGTGGAATGCTCCAGCTAATGAGGAACAGTTGAGAGATGGGTGGGCCACCATCCTTGCGGTAGGCCGCCACCTCACCTCAAGTCCTGACCTGGTGCAGACGACAGGCAGGGCTGCTGGTGGGCGAGGCTTCATCTCCTAGCACCTCCTGGTTGCAGGACAGGCCCGTGAGAAGGGCCCTCTTGAATCTTTCTTCCCTTCCCCTTTCTCCTCACCATTAAGCTGTATCATTTTATAAACGAAGACTCAGAAGACAATTTTCTTGCTCTGCCGTATATTGTAAGACTTCTAAGCCCCTCTACAAAGAGGTAGTTCCCCGGGCAGACGGCTTACTTGGGGCGAGCCATCGGCTTTGGATTCGCAGCTCTTGGTCGAAATCTCGGGTTTACCATTTCTTGGCTGCGTAGGCATGGTCCAGTCACAGAGCGCCCATAGGCCTTGTGCCCCGCCCAGACATCACTTCTTCATCACAGCATTGCTGTGAGAATGCCCACATTAAGCACCTGACATATCATAGATTCTGGATAAAAGGCAGTCCCTCCCTAGCTTTGTGACGGGATAGGATGCGTATTGGCAGTCACCGTTCTCAGCTGTAAAACATCGAAAATAACAGTACCTACCTCACTGGTGCAGGTTGTGATGCATTACTGCCTGTAGGGTACCCCCTTAGACCAAGGCCCAGTGCGTGGTACGTGCTTCATGCACATCACTCTTACTATCTACAGAAAAAACAAGTGCATAGCTTTATCCATGTGCCAGGATCTTCTAGTTGAGGATGGCAGTTAAATTTGTCCGTGGTCATGGGGCTATGGGACCTTCTTATAGTTTACATTCAGGAAACAGGGTCCCTTGCTCAGGGTCCTGTGGCTGGCAAGTTGTAGGACATGGAGCCGGGGCTGAGGGCCAAGCTCTGGCTGCTGCAGCCTCTGCTTCATGCTTCCAGAAGGCAGGACATGGGCTCTGAAGGAGGAGGAGAGTCAGTCTGCCAATGGTACCATGTGTTGTAGCCAATCAATCATTTGGCAGAAGTCCTCCTTGGCCCAAGGTCCCCGCATAGTGTTAGTGCTCTGAAGGGCGAGGATCCATTTCTAGGAGCCCATACACTTACCTGTGCCTCTAGGGCCACCTCTACTGCCAGGGCAGCTGGAACTGTGGGCCCTGGCTCAGACATACTTTTCAGCATCTTTTCTTCTTCTTAGTTGATGACCTCTTTTTTTCTGATTATAAAAGCAATGCATGCCTATGGGGAGAATGCAGAGAAGAATAAGGGGAAAAAGTTGACTGTAATTCTAAATTTCCTTTAATTCACTTTCCTATGATTATATGCTCTATATTTGCATAGCGGAGATCACAGTATTTAATTTTTACTTATGATCATGTCACTGCTTCTGATGCATTTTAACACCACTGTTTCACAAATATGTCTCATATTTTTCAAAGCTCTTGGTTCGTTGCTGTTTTTATTGGTTGCATCATGCTATGTTTATGTTAAATGTTTTCTTTCTTAAATTGTTCTAAATTAATTTTCCTTATGCAAGTAATCCATGAAGTACATCTTTTATCATACTGCTTCTTGCCTTGCTGGGAAAGGAAAGCCCTTCTCAGTCACCCTCTTAACTCTAGTCTCTGGCACAGAGGTATTGCTGTGTGTGTGTGGTTTTATTTTTTGAAGAATGATGTTTATTTGTTGCTTTATTCAATTATAATAGAAATGCATACTTGTGCAGAGTTAATACACATCACCTCCTGTTGAAAGTTAAAGTTTCCTAAAATTCTCTTCCCCAGAAAAAATCAATGTCAACAGCATGCTCCCCTACCCTTTTTTATCTACATATAGCATACACACGTGTACACACACAAATACGCATGCTCATACAAATATTTAGGAATAAAAGGCCAAAATGGGCTTCTCTTACACGCACTGTTATGTTCACCTAACATGCAGTGGCATCTTCACCTGTGGCTTCTGTCTTCATGCACTGTTTTGTGATCCACAAAAAGGAGGTGCCATTGCTCTTGTGCTATCATGCACAATTGACTTGCAAACTGTTCGGGTGTTTCCAGCCCTGGGGAATGCTGCACAGCCCCTCCATGTGAGCAGTGTTGTTAGGGCTATCTCTGACTGTCGGGGCGGCTGTTGGCTTGGCCAGTCGACCTGCAGGCACACTGCCATGTAGGCCTGAAGGGTGTGGGACCTAGGGGGCACGGGGCGGGGATGAGTGAGCACTGTGTGTGTCCAGGGGCTGGGTGCCGAGGAGCCGGGGCTGGGAGCCAGAAGGCTGGGGCCCTCCACCACCGCCCGGCTCGGTGCCGCCAGCATCCGTGAACCAGGGCACGGCCCTCCCTCAGCGCTGCTCGGTGCCATCATTTTCCCCTCCCGTGACATACGACAGCGGGGAGTTGAGTGGTTTGTTTCATCTCTTCTTAAGAAAAAGTTAAATTTATAATCCCAGCCCCGACCTTCCTTGTAACTCATGTGCTCATCCTGTTAACTGGTTTAATATATGGCACCACTATTTCATTAAACAACATACAGGAATAATTAGTTCAGCAACGATGCCTCAGAACAAAAGCCCTTGATTTAGTTTAACTTTATAAGTTGCTCTCTTTTGATGTGCAAGAACACATCTGGGGTCTTAAAGAAAGCAGAAAGAAAAATAGAAGACGTTTAGTCAGGCTGGGGGTTAGGGTTTTCTGAGTGCGGCAAGTAACCCTTTGGTCCCAGGCCTCGCTAGCACAGCGGGAGCCCTGTCGTCGGCATGCGCCACTGGCGTCGGGGACGAGGCCGGCCACAGTGACCATCGCCAGCCCCAAGGAGGCAGTGCACCTTGCTCACTCTCACACACACTCTGCTAGGTGTGCTCCCCCGGCCCAGGCCTATGGCCCGTGCTCTCTGGGTGACTTGAGACTCTCATTCTGTTCTTTCGTTCACTCAGCAGACATTGACTTGACATCTGTTGTGTGCCAGACGCATGGCAGGCACTCTGGATATAACTGGTGAACAGGACAAAGGCCCCACCCTTGGAGCCGGCCTTGTCTGCCCGTCATAGTTCCTCCGTCTGCTCCACTTGCCCTTGCTATTTTCCCCTCCAGCCCTTTCTCCACGTGTGCTACCTCGGGGGCCTTTCTGACTTTTATACTCCATTACATCCCACCTCTGCATGACAGCATCTCGCGGCCGCCTCCTGCCATCAGCCGAAAGTTTCAGCAACTTGGTGTGAGCTGTGGGGCATTGCCCTGCCTGCCGCAGCCTCAGTGGCAGCCGCTCTTCCTCAAATGCTCTCTCCCTGCCTCCTGATCGGTGTGTGTCCTGCCCTCTTCATCCTCAGGGCCCCCGCACAAATGTCACTTCCTCCCTGCATTTCCACTCCAGGTTCCCTACCAAATGGTAGCCATGGCTCCCTCCTTGCCACCCTGGGACAGCCCCCACCACGGTGCACAGCAGCAGGTTGTCAGGTGGAGGGAAGTTCAGGCGGCTGGAGGGTTCTGTCCTGTTCGTCCTCGTGTCCTTAGACCTGGCATAGTGTTAAGGCCTACAGCAGCCTCCTCCTCGAACGGGGCTGTGTGGCCTGGTGTGCCCAGCCTGGCGCCGGCACTTTCTGGTGGTTTGACTACCTATGAGAGTCTGTGAGCCCTTGGCTTCTTGGTCCTAAAAGCTGCCTGGTAATCCCTCCCCCACGGACTGTTGCGAGTCAAGGGCATGCTTGGGAAGGGCCTCATTAGATACCCGAAACACTATAGGTGCTCAAGAAGTGGTAGTGCTATCCTTTGCAAAGGTTTTCTGGACTGAATTTCACACAGATTTTGTTCCAGTTGGGTTTTCAGAGCCCTGAGATAAGCTGAGTCAGATTAAGTGACTCTCTATCTCTGGCTTTTGGTTTCCAGGGAACCAGGTTTTGTGGCAGACAGGCAGGTGTCCCGTGTCTGTAGGAGGCCAGCAGATTCCCTGAGCTCCCTGTCACAACACCCCCATCCCTACCCTGCCACTTGATTTCTTCCCCATCCACCCCTACTGCCCCACCTCACCCAGGACAGCAAAAGGCACAGGACACTATTCTCGCCCCCTCTACCAGCAAGGCCTGGTGGGCGGTGCTGGACCCTTCTTCACTGGCCTCACTGCGGGCATTTACTTAGCCTGGCTGGACCGCAGCCAGTCTGTGGGTCAGCCCCTGTGCCAGGACCACCCTAGGGGAGAGCGGCCGCCATTCTGCAAGTCAACATCACCTCCTTGGCCAGCATCCCCGCCCCTGCTGAGCCGTTCCAGTCCTCGCCCATGAGGTTGCGGGCCATCTCCCGTGTGCTGTCCTCCTGTACAGCGCGTGTTCTGACAGGTACCACATGCATGGGCTGTCCGTTTGTGGCCTCTGGGCCAGGCACCTGGCAGGTACATCCGGATTCTCACAGCGGCCTTGAGAGGAAGGCAGCATTGCATTGAACGCCTTTGTAGAGATGCTGAGGCCAGAGAGGCCAAACGACACGCCCCAGGTTCAACTTCGTGACATGGGTTTGAAGCCATGTCTGTCTGGTTATGAAGTTACCGCTCTCAAGCCTACTCGGAAACTCTCTTCAGCCATCAAAAAGAAAAGCCTGGGGTATTTTCCCACCTTCCCACCTGGAATGTGTTTCCGTTCTAAGTGCTGTTCCTGTTCCCGCTCTGTGTATTTTCCTACACAGGGCACCCCCCCCACCACCACCCCTCAGCCCATTTTCTGTAGCTCCTGACCCTCAAGGCAGAAGCATCAGGCCAGCGGGCAGGAGCCTGCTTACCCTGCCCGGCTCCCTCACCGGGGACAGCAGGCTTCGGAAGGCTCTCCTGTAATCTCTCTATCCACACAGCCCTCATTTTAATTTGCAAAATTGAACCCAGATCGAGAGCAGTAAAGCCAGAGGACGGTAAATATTCATGCCTCAGTGAGCGAGGGTGGCTCCATTACCGTTGTGAGATTGGGAGAATTACCTTGGGGATTATGTATATTCATGGGCCGATTTTTATTTGCGATAGAACATGACTCACATTGGCCTGTGTGTTACCCGTTCTACCCCAAACAGACTTTGCACAAAGCTTATGCCCTTAAGCTTCTGAAAGTCATCTCAAGTGGATTGCCCTCTCCTCCTGCTTCCTAGGAGACGGGTGAGAATAATAATCACTCCAGCACCCAACCAGGGGCTTCCCATTTTTCTCTTGCTGCTATAAGACATGGTATTATTCTTGTGTCCGGGTTGCAGATGAGGAGACTGAAGCCAAGTCTCATGCCGTGTGTTGTTGGTATGGCCGTCTCCCCACACTGTTACCCTCTACCGCAGGGACTGTGTCCCGTTCTGTCCTGTGTGCCTAGAGCCGAGTGGGTGCTCAGAAAGTGCCTGCCGAGTCCATGCCCATCCTGTGGGCCTGCTCTGCCACTCGCACCTGGACTTCGGACCATCCCTCTGGCGCCTAGTGGCAGGGGTCTGGCTGCTGTAGGCACAGGGCTGGGTCTCCATGCTCAGGGGCGTGGGTCACAATACCTGGGCCTCAGCACCAAGCAGGCCCAGCGGACCACAGCCTGCCACCTGTTTTTATAAGTAAAGTTTTTTGCTGATGGCTGCTTTTGTCCCAGAATGGCAGACTTGAGTGGTTTGCAGCAGAGGTGATCAGGGCAGGCAGAGCCTGAAATATTTACTGTCTGGCCTTTTACAGAGAAGTATGTGAGTCGTGGTGCACGGGCCTCGAGGGAGGTGAGCAAACAGCTGCGTTCATGTGGCTCTTTCAAATCCTCTCTTTGATTTCTTGGTCATGTCAGTGAAATTGGGGGGCTTATCCCCACTTACCAAGGATGAAATAGTCTAGTAGTAGTAGTGTGAGAGACTGAGCTTTAATGAGCAATGTCTGCCCCTTAACGATGCCACACTCATCATTTCACGCGGGCTGTCTCCGTGTGGCCCTCGCTCTGACAGAGCCGAGTTGGTCGCAGTGCATTGCCTCACCCCAGCCCTTAAGGTGGGTGGTTTGGAGCCGCGACCCAGGCACGGAGCTCTGGAGGAGTGGGGGTGGTGGGGAGCTCAGGTCTGGAGCTGGCAGAGCAAGAGTGATTTGGATTCCCTTTCTGCCCTGCACGCCCCCTCCGCCTGTGCAGTTCCTCCTGTCCCCCTTTGCCGGCCTACACCTGTCACCTTGTGGGAGCTCTGACTCTCCAGGCTGGGAGGATGCCGCTTTTCCATTCCACCCTGGGACAGCTTATTCCCTGACATTTTCCCATAGTTCTCACTTACATGTTTAAACTGATTTTCGTTAACCTTAACACAGCTCCTAAACTTGTCAGATAATGATTAATGTCGTTATCCCCACAACCTGCTTTCTGGGCGAGCACTTATAAATTCATAATAGCATTTGGAGAAGAGCTTCTCTCAGCTCCACATAAAAGGTATATATATGTTGGAGTCTGCACTTAGGAGTAGTTCGTGTGAGATAAATCTCTCCAGATACCCAGGAAAACACTTGTCAGCCCCTAGCTTGGCCTTTGGAGTGATCCCTGGCATATGGAAACTGAAACTGCTGCCAGCTACCACGCCTGCTCTGAGTCCCTTGAGGGGTACTTCTTTTTCTTGGGGAGCTCCTCCCCAGAGGATGACGTCTTGAGGGCCAGGTGCAGCAGCACTAAGGGCCTTCCATGTGCCTCGGCTGCGACCATTGGCTTTCTGGCTCTGGCTGCAGTTCTTTGTGCAACGGCTGCTGGTGACTTGGTGATTGTAGTGCCTGGCCTGAGTATAAGAACATTTAACCTTTGTTACCTGAAGTGCTGGAGCATTCGAACCTTCCAGATGCCATTTTCTGCAGCTCCCCCCACACTAACTCCCCCCATGCCGGGTCTTTTAATTTCCCTCTTTGAATCGTAACAGCTCTTTCCTGAGTGATAGGGACTGTGCTTGGACTTCACTCACGTCGTTTTGAGTTCTTGCTGGAGCCTTGCAAGCACTGTCATCTTCACTTCACAAACAAGGAAGCTGGGGCCCAGCGGTAAATGGGCCAGGCTCTCCCCTAGCTGGGAAGTGGCAGATCTGACCAGCATGGGTCCCTGCAAAGCTGGAGTGCTTCCTGCCGCACTGGGAGTCACATAGGACTACCTTCCAAGGCTGGTCCCTGGGACAAATGCCGGGAGACAGGCATTCCCCTCAAAAATCCCTTGGATGATTGCCAGGTGGGATGCCAGCCCACCCCTCAGTAGGGTCGCCCAGGGTTGGGATGGTCACGTTCCTTCCTGCTTGGATGGCAGGTGTGTATCTCCAGATGCTGGCACCTCCCTCGGCAGCGTGCAGGTGCTCACCGGTGCTCAAGGGCAGGGGGCTCCCACCGCAGCTCCATGTGCTCTGGGGCTGGCAGTCAGCCAGTGAGTGCCTGAGCCTCTCGCTGCCCCTTTGAGCCTTTCCCGAGGCCCTCAAGCGCTTGCATCCCTTCAGTTGAGTGCCTCCCTCCTTTGTGCCTTGTTTGCTCCGGGGCCAGGGTGCTGGGACAAATGGCCACTGTGTGCCACGGCCAGCGAGTGTGTTTCCATAAGGGCAGTTAATTCCAAACTTTATTTTTATATTTAAAACAAACAAGGATCAGGTGCCTGGGTGGTTCAGTTGGTTAAAAGAAACATGGATCTTTTACAGTCAGAACACAAAAATTTCCATAAATCTTAATGTATAAAATTTTAGGACTTCCAAGAGATTCTGTGCATCTAGCAGACAATTTTCAGGCAGTGCCCTCCATTTGCTCTCTGCAGTTAGGAAAGGCGGAAGCATGTCATGTTGTCTTTAGGGAATTGTGGGCATCTTGGCCTGCTGGCATCTCAGCAAGAGGCCCCCCCTAAGGAATGGGGATTATCCTCAAGGCTCCAGGTCCAGTGGAAAATGCAGGCTTCTTAGGGTCAGTGAGCTCCTTACTCCATTGTGGAACTGAAAGCTTTCCCTAAGAGATCCCAAGGAGGAGGAAAGAAGGATCCGGAGGGGGAAAGCTGCTCTTCTATTTTTGGACACCCAGCTCCTGGCTCGTTCCATCCTGCTCTGCCTGACGGTGAGCTTCCAGCCCTGCTTGCTCATAAGCAGTACAAGGCTGTAGGCCCAGTGCCTTGGTCGGCCTGGCACACAACAGAACCTTCATTATTTTTGGTGGAATTAATTCTAGGTGATGTATTTAAGTTGAAAAATGGGATATTTGATGTTTGCCTTCAAAGTCTTTTTTTTTTTTTTTTCATTCTACTACTGAAGATAAAGACAAACTTGGAAAGCACAGAATAGTATACAGAAAACAGAAGGGAGGAAAAAAATCTTTGGTATGGGATACCCTTCCCATTACTGTTTTAAGATTTCCAAACATGAGTCTGCCTCTCCTCCTTGGACGGACCTTACTTTGATTTTGTTTTGTCATTAGAAGGTGGCTTTGTGACAAAAGTGACAGAGGCCAGTCAGATACAGTTCTCCCTGTCATAGGCAAAGCCCAGCCCCAGACCTTCCCCACCTTCCCTGCTCTCTATCTGAAGGTGGCCTTCTTCTGTCCTCCGAGGGGACCCGGGCTCCACTGCCACTACTGCCGCCCCTACGCGGTAGCCTTTGCCAACACCAAGGCATCCCGTGAGCACTTGCCCAGGGCCAGGCCTCTGTGCTCTGCGCTCGGTTGTAGCCTGAGATGTAGGCCACTGAGCTTGCCCTTCACAGTCAGGCCTTGCTGGGTTTGCATCCTCGTTTCCTCATTTGCCACCGAGTAGCCTTCAGCAGGTTACCGACTCTGTGTTCTCATCTGTCCAATGGCCATGGCGGCACCACCATGCTGGTGGGGTGGTCGTGAGGCTGAGTGAGAACACGCAGAGCGGCTGTGGGATGCCTCCTGATGCAGTCCAGGCCAGGGCATGTGGCTGGGGAAGGAACCTGATGGTCTTCCTACAGAGAAGTCACCTCTGCAGCTGGGTGTGACAGAGCCTTCCTTTTTCCTTCAGCTGAGGTTTTGAAAAGCCTTTCCTCCTAAAGCAAAGCAGTATGTGGTCACTCTGGAAATCTCTGTGCAGTGTGAAGAAACTGAAAAACAAAACTCTCGAGAGGCCTATCACCCAGAGGCAACTGCTATTTACAGTTTGAAGTATTTTTTATGCCTTGATTAGTTATCCAGTATTAGAGAGAGAGGATATTTCCGTGCTGATAAAATTGCCTCATGTATTTGATTACTTACATGACATCTCATCCTCCGTTCATTTAGCCATTTGTCTGGACCAGGGTGATCTCGGGTGGCTAAGAGGGTTGTGGTCATGAGCAGCGTGTCTTGATCCCCAGGTCACTTCCTGAAGAACAGGCACTTCCCTTCGAGCATCTGGGTGGAGTGAAGGTAGGTTGGCTCAGGTTGAGGACCAAACAGTTCATTGTCTTCAGAGTGCCTATCTCTCAGGCCTGGCTTGGGGTCACCCCACTCCCCAGCCCCACCCCACTCCCCAGCCCCACCCCACTCTGTCTGGGTACAGCACAGAGCTGGGGTTGTTCGGAGCGGTCTCATCCCCCTTTGTGCCACTTTTCCCTTTTAGTTTGTAGGAGCTTAGAATCTTGTATCATCTCTTTTGCCCTCCCCCTCCTGGCAGGTGGTGTGAGTATTTCCACAGGTTTTAGGAGAAATGAGAGTCTCCCATTCTGGGCCAGCTGCCTCAGCCAGAGTCCCCTGTGTCTCCCCATGTGGAGAAGGGAGGTTGGGCCAGGTTTAGTTAGGGGGCCTGCTGGCTTTGTGTCCTGCCGCTGTGGCTTCAGGGTGTTGCTAGGGAAGGCAAAACTCAAGTCTGGGGTTACAGAGTTCAGCGGGGAGACCCAGGAGTGTGTCTCTCATCCTCCTGCCGCCCCTCCCACCTTGCCCCCCCTCCCCTTACTGCTCCTCCCCTTACTGCTCCTCCCGGCCCGGCACCCTCACAGAGTCTGGCTCAGAGCACGCTGTCAG
Organism: Mustela lutreola; assembly: GCF_030435805.1. Taxonomy (NCBI): domain Eukaryota; kingdom Metazoa; phylum Chordata; class Mammalia; order Carnivora; family Mustelidae; genus Mustela; species Mustela lutreola. The sequence continues at coordinate 58,411,929 of NC_081291.1, read as the reverse complement.
TCTTGGTTGAGTGAATTGATTAGAACCTGATTGTATTAAATTTAATTGACTAAAATGTCTGTCTCTTATTTTTGAAGAATTAATTTTTAATTATATAACCAGTTTATGAATGCCTGCATGTCCCCAAAGTGAAACTTTCTGCTTAAGGGGAAAGGGCCCATTCTGTCATACCCATCCTGGCCTCCAGTGTAGAGGAGACCACTGCTAATTCTTCTGAGTGTATCCTAAACCCTTCTTTATGCAATACAGATATTTACGTGAAAGTACATGATGCCATTTTGTAAATGTAACATGTCGTGTGGTTTTTGCACTTTTTGTGTTTCTACCAGGTTTCTACCCAGTATTGGCCTCCCCTGTCACTACAGACAGAGCCTGGCCAATGCACACATTTGTGAGAATGGACATTTCATATTGGCTGGTGCCATGTGCCATGTGCCGTGGATGGGCTCTGGCCCACCGCCCAGTCTACATGGAGGTCTCGTGCTCACGTGCATGGGTTTCTTCTCTGGGAGGCATCCGGAAGTGAGAAACCCAGCCTTGCTTTTCCTGGAACTCCATTGCACGGCCTATTCCCGAATCCCTTCTGTATTGGCAGGCCCTGCCTCATCAGGACAAGCTGCACAGATGGGAAGAAAGGGCCCCTGCCCTCTCAGAGCCCTGCCCCAGCATCAGCTTTATCTTGTTTTGAACCCTACCCCATAGAATTCTGCCCACACCTCCAGCACCTCCTTGTACTTTCCTCACAACCCCTTCCCCATGCCATTCCCTCTCTCCTAATCTCGCTTGCATGGCATCATCCTTCAAAATCCGACCCAGATGTCACCCCCTCTCTGCAGGCCCCCTGAGCCCCTCTCGTGGCACTCAACACACTGTGTTCGAAGTAGTACTTTATATACCTGCTTCCCACAGTGAGTGTAGCATCCTAGAGGGCAAAGACCGTGGCTTCCCGCGGTCCCTGTTGTCAAGCGCAGGGCCTGCCTGCCAGCAGGTGCCACTAGTACGTGCGTTGCGGGAATGCAGGTGGCAGCATTGGCAGCAGACCCTGAAGAGTGCCACTGTGAAAGGTGCATTACGTAAGCAGAAGCAGAGGCTCAGGGTGAGCTGGCACATAGACGCGGAAGGAGGCTAGGCTGGAGTGGAGGGCTGGGCTGAATGCCAGCCAGAGGGATGTGATACCTAGAGCCTGGGCAGGCTTGAGCAAGGGCATTGTAGGACCCAGGCTCTCTACTTGGGGACTGACCTGGCAGACACATGGGGAAGGTTGACTGTTGGAGGAGTCTGTGTTGGAAATGGGGACCAGGAATGGGAAGAAACTGTAGATATGGGGCAGGACTATTCTAGGATTTGCTACTTATGGGCAATGGGGACTTTTAAAGGATGGGGAAGAAGCCAGAGTCTGAAGTTGGGACCATGAGTTGGGGCTGGGGCCATCACATTCACTGAGGACTTGGCACTCTCCAGCTGTTCCACTAGATAGCGGGTGCATGCCACCTCCTTAAAGCTTTCACAGAAGCCCAGTGGCCTAGGATGTATTAGCTCCATTTTACTGATGAAGAAACTGAGACTTGGAAAGGTCATGAAACTTACCCAAAGCTCAGAGCTAGAACACAGGGCCTGGTGTACTCACCAGAAGCAGGGGTCATGGGGCAGGGGGAGTACTCCCAGAGGGCTGAAGGAAAGGAGAGCCTTGGGACCCACCCCTTTTAGACCCAAGCCTGTCTGTGTTCTCTGTGCAGACCCACACGCACAGGTGCGGTCACGCTCAGCTCTCTGCAGACGGCTTTTCTGAGCCCTGCCCTAAAGACAGAGCTGGCTCCCTTGGCTTGCCTCCCAAGGATTCCTTACCCCCCAAAAAGCCCAGGGATGTCATTAAAAACAATTAAAGCCCCAGTTGTATGGAAAACAGAAGACTCAAACATTGGTGTAATTCAATTTAAAGTTTTATGGGATGACAAATGCGTGGAGGGTGGCTGGGAGGAGGAGCATAAAGCTTCCTGGCAGGCCCCTTGTCACTTTTACGGTTCTCCATTGTTGCAGCAACTAGGAGGTTCATAACTGGGGTTTGTTGGCGAGGTTGCTGTGGAGGAGCGGGGGCCTTTGCTGGGCCATGTGGTAGGAAACCAAATCCGTTCCCTTCCTCCCTGGCTGCCCTCCATGTGGCAGGCACCCTGTGGGGGACCAGAGGTAAGCAGAATAAACCCAGCCTATGCACAGGCAGCTGTCTGTGTGGCGCAGGGGGCCCTGTGGAAAACAACAGAACACACAGGCACATGGTGGCAATGACCATAAGGTGCTGTGAGTGCCACTGTGAGGAACAGTATAGGGTGCTCCAAGGCCCTGAGCAGGCGACCTAAGCTGGTCTTGGTGGGAGAGGTATGCAGGTGGGGAAGGTGCATGTGGGCCCTGCTGGGGGTGGGAACTTGACCTGAGCACCCCGGGGCCAGGAAAAGAGCCAGAGCAGGCAGACATGCACACAACAAAAAGCCCCATTCCATCTCTGACCCTAGAATTGGGTCTTTGCCGGGGGCTGGGGGGTTAGTTCTGTGGGCCCTCAGGCTCCTGAAGATCCTCTTTTCCTTTCCATATAGGGCATTCCTTTTTTCTTAACAGGGATCTCGGAAAGGAAATTCTCCTTGGCTCCCCCCCTCTTTCACCAGGGGACAGCTGGTCTCTCTTGTTGAGGCCCCAGTGGCATTTTTGCGCAGAACAGATCCCACCTCTGGTCAGCCAGGTGGGAGAAGTGTGTCGAGTGCTGCCAGGACTACATTTCCTGGCACCAGTGCTCAGAGGGCAGGGGAGCCGAGGAGGAGAGCCAGGATGGTGAGGAGGGGCCTCCCCAGATCTCCTGCCCCTCGTCTCTTCTGCGCCCCTCCTCCAAGAGCCATGTGGGCTCAGGAGCATGTCCATGAAGCTCCTCAGGCCTGGCAGGGTCTCAGCAGACAAGGGGCTTTCACAATTTATCTCTGGTGAACTAGAAGCAGCAGAGACTCTGAGGAAGCCTGGCCCTAGAAATGCACATAAAGATACCATGCCTAATCCAGCAGCCTGGCAACAGTTGAAAAGCCTGCGGTACCAAGTGCTGGCAAGGGTCTGCACTGCCCGTGTGGGTTCTGCCCACTTCAGAAAGCAGTCAGTGAGACCTGGTGACACTGGACTGTGGCCCCCACGCCAGCCTTCCACCCAGATAGCCATGCTAGAAAAACGCTGCACGTGTGGAAAGGGCCACATGTAGAGGAGGTTACTCCACATCATCTCCTGCAGCAAAAACAGCAACTCATGTCCATCAGTGAGGGCATGGGTAAAAGGTGGGAGCTTTCCTAGAAGAAATACCGCACAGTAGTCAAAAAGACATGTACAGAGATAGCAGCATCTCTGTCTAGATAGATACATGCTAAATAGATACAGAGATGGGGGTCTCTCTTTCCCAGGAAGATTGGATGTCAGAAACATAATACAGAAGGAAGGAGACAAGTAGGAATGAGACTAACAAATATACAATTCAGGAACAAGCATGGGACAAAGTGTATAAAATAGAAGGATGAAAGTAAGTGCAGGGAGTCGAGGAGGAAAATGGGACTAGAGGTCTTCAACTCGCTGTCAACGTGAAGTCCGAGAGACAGGATCTTAGCAGTCAGTCTGAGGTGGTGGGAACACAGGTGGTTCTGATGTCATCTGATTCTCTGTACCTTTTGGGATGGTTTCCATTTCTCTAAAAACCAAGTGGGTGAGAATGGAATCCCCAGGATGCATTTGGTGCTGTATTCCCACAGTCCCAGAGGTGGTGCTGGGGGAGCTGGGGTTGGTCCCAGCAGGGGAGGCGCTGGCAAACCCCGGGGGCCCATACTGCCCTCTCCTTGTGCAGAGGCCCGAGTTTGGCTTTTTGTACAAGATGCAATTAATGCACTAGGCGGGGGTGGGATGAGGGGGATGCCTTATCTGTCCCCAGCCTAGCTCGAAGAAGAGGGAGAAATAAGAGCAGCCAAATTGAAACCTTATTAAACAAAATTGGTTAGGTCTGATGGAGCCAAACCTAGACTGATCTTTAAAAGCTTATTTCATTTTTCCCCCTCCGGTCTGAACCTCTTTGAATTGAAGTAACTGATCCTGCTGTAAGCTTATTAGTGTCAAACCTTGTGTGTTTCTTTTCCTCTCCGATTTACATTTTATTAAGTAATGATGAAGTTGCAAGGCCCCGACCCTCGCCTTTGGCACAGCCAGGAGCTTCCAGGCTCATTAGTGGAACGAAAATGGATAATAGAGGTCCAATCTCATTACAGCCAGGACCATTATTATAAAAATCTCTGCACATCAGAAAAACTGCTAAGCACAGGCTATTGTCCACTCCTGTCAAGCATCTGTTGATTCCATAGAACGCCGAGCGGGCCCTAAACACTGCTGTTCCTCTGCAGTGTATTCTGATGTCGTCGGGCCCTTCCATTTCTTACCCCGCACCAGGAATGCTGCCAGAGAACTCCCCGCATGTGAGGGAACCTCAGTGCAGTGACTGTAACTCATTTGGACTTCCGTGGTGGTTTTTCTGGCAAGATCTAGTAAAAGAACTTGGGTTTTCCTGGCAGGTAGATCTGGATGCTGTGGATGAATGTCTTAACCTCTAGGGACCTCAGTTACATTGTCTCTAAAATGAGATCGTTGTTGGCCACCGAAAAGGCTACTCAGGTCTGTAGAGCATCCTGTGTAGGTATCCAGCCAATGTCAGGTGTCTCTCTGTGCACCTTCTGTACAGCTCATGGGGTAAAATTGTGAAGTCCAGCATTAGCCGGGTACCACTCTTCCACGCAGGGAAGAGCAGAGATAAACGCTCTGTGCCTCCCACCTTGAGTAATTTCTTTGGGAGGTTTTCAGTAGACTCCAAGACAGAGACCAGGTCCTTCTGAGTATAGCACCCTACAGAGTCCTCAGGATGCTGGGTAACTGTGCTTCAGATGCTCAGGAGACCAGGAAGGGTAACTGAGTGTGTCAGGCCTGGGAGCACACAGAGGGTTCCTTTGCCCTCCCATCTACTCCATCGGCAAACAGTTACATAGTGTCTGTCCCGTGCCAAGCACCGTGCTCCCCAAACCTAGACACGTTGGTGGCGAGGAGGGAGCAGAGCAGTTGAAAAGTCAGGTCTGAGACTGTCTGCCAGGCTTGGCCAGGAAGAGGCTGTTGCTGACTGTGGCCAGGGCAATCATGGCAGCCTGGGCAGGGGGAGGGAGGGACTGAGCTGCCCCTGTCCCCACCGCTCCCAAGTCTCAGGGCAGGCTGGCTTCTCCTTACCTTCCCTCCACCCTGACCAGGGTCCTCTCACAGTGGAGTCTTCCCTCTGTCCCTTCCCTGGAGCCATCCTTCTGGTTCTCACCATATGGGCGTCCCCATCGTGGGTACTCCAGACCTGGAGCAGCCTGACAGGGTAGGGCTGCTCTGCCCCCAGCGCCAGCTGCCCAGGCACGGTTTCTGCTCAGCTGGTCCAGGCACCGGGCTGCAGGATGTCAGACCTGCCTTGTAGCCCCCGCATTCATTGTCCCAAGTCTCAGCCTCTTTGCTCTGTGACCTTGGAGACATCCCAAACCTCTGTCTCTTCATCCATAAAATTGAATGTAAAAATATTGACCTGCCTCATAGGGTTTTCATGAAGAATAACTGACCCAGATGATGGTAAAGCCTCTTTGTTAGTCAGAAAGGGCCAAACTGCTTAGCAAGCATGAACTTGAGTTTTAAAAATTGTTTGCTTGCTTGATGTATTCCTTCCTCCCTCTCTCCGTGGGTCCATCCTCCCTTCCCGAGAAGTGCTTGGTGCCAGAATGCGGGGAAGGGCAAGAGGAAGAGATGCAGCAGCCACCGTCCCCTGTCTGAGCTGAGCTCAGGGAATGGGCTGGCCTGGCGGTCCCACACAGAGACGCCTCCCTGCTCTCCCACCTGCCTTCTTCGTGGCTGTCCTAACTGTGCCCCACCAGAGTGACCTGAGTCCCTCGGAGAGGCTTGGAAGGCTCCTTCCCCTGGGTGATCTGGAACATCCCAACCCCTAGCTAGCCTTGGGGCCAGCCCTGCTCCTATAGCATGGCTGTGTATCTCCATGCGCCTTTTTGGAGCTATGCATTCCAGACCCAGACTGCAACTCCCTCGAGGGCAGGGACAGTGCTGCACCCATCCATGGCTGCTCTCATTCATTCCACGAATAGGTGACAAGGGCGTCCATATGTCTGGCACTGTGCTGGGCACTGAAGATAGACACAGAAGTTAAAATAAAAACAAAGCCCTCACCCTCGCCCTCATGGAGGTTAGAGTCCAGTGTGGGATAGACAGTAAACAAATCTATGATACATCATGTAGCGACGAGTGCTATGAAGAAAAGTGAAACAAAGAGAAGAAGACAGGGATGGGGAGCTCTTATCGCAGAGTCAAGGATGGGCTTTGAGAAGGAAACATTTGAGCGGACAGGAAGGAGACAAGGAAAAGAGGAATAGGGCATCTGAGGGAGGAGCATCCCAGTCAAAGGCACTCGCATGTGTGAAGACCCTGAGGTATGAGCACACTTGGCATGTTTCAGGAGCAAGAAGTAAGAAGGCTCATGTGACTGAAGTGACATGAATAGAGGCTGTAGAGGAACTGTAGCGAATAAAGTCAAGAGAAATGACAGGGCCTGACTGTAGGACCTTGGGGTCCTAGCAAGGACATTAGTTACACACAGTGAGATGGGAAGCCAGTAAAGGGCTTGGAGGCGCAAGTGCAGAGTCCTGTCTTAGGTTTAAGCTGCTCTGTGGGGAACAGGCTGCCCGGGAAGGGGCAGTTATCAAAGCCAGGTGGGCCTGGGACCAGCATGGGCAGGGGTTGCAGAGACCCAGGCTTGGGCGCTGGCCCTGTTTGGAAGGTGAAGCCTGTTAGAGCACCTGAAGGCTGGGTATGTTTATGAGTCAAGGTGGACCCAAAATTTTCACACAAGCAGCTGGAAACAAACAGCTGCCGTTTCTGAGACAGAAGGAAGGAGAGGAGTCTCAGATGTGGGAGGCTGGAGGTACCTACCAGACCTTCAGGTGGAAAGGCTAGAGGCAGGTGTGTGAGGCTTCCTTTCCCAGCCCCTGACATCCACCTCCAGCCTCCACCTCTCCTGCAGCTCCGACCTCTGTGCTCACCTGCTGCCAGCTGCCTCGCAGGCCTCTCCCAGGCACGGATCTCTCAGCCACCCCTCCTCACCGCAGCGCAAGGCTGTTCCTCCAGCTGGGACTGGGGAGTCCGTCCTCATGTGCCTGTGTTTCTGTCGTCCCCACATCCGATCCATCAGCACACCCCAGCATGGTACTGCACGGTTCCTTCCTTGCTGCTTTCTCTCTTTCCTTTCTTATTTCTCCACACCTTGTAGCCAAAGTGACCTTGTCAAAGCGCATGAGAGCACGTGTCATTCCTCTGCTCAACCCCAGGCCGCCACTACCACCGGGGGGTAGTGTCCTCATGCTGAAGGTGGTGGGCCCATGTCTCCAACCAGATGCCACTGCCCCCGGCCCCCACCCCTCCAGCCAGCCCACTGCCTTTCAGTCCCACCCCCCTACCCCACCACAGGTCACGTTCTTTCCTACCTCAGAGCCTCAGACCTGCTCTGCTCTTCTCTCTGCCTGAAGCCCCTGTGGCTGGTTTCTTCTACTCCTCTGGTCTCCTCTTTAGTGCCACCTCCTCTGGGGAGCCCTCCCCGATGACACAGGAAGGATTGCATCACCCAGTTACTTTCTCCCATAGGACCTCGCCGTGGTTTTGTAATCTGCACTTATCAGTTGATGACTTTATAAGCTGCCCCACACACACCTTTTCCCTGACTCCCAGCAGTAGACTCCAGAGTCCGTTCCGCTCACCCTGTATCACTGCAGGGCCTACGCCTGGTCCGTGAGAGAAGCTTGATAAACACGTGTTGAGTGAATGCCCTCTGCCACTCAACTTGAATATCAGTAAATCCGAGTGAGCTGTTGAGTAGATGGAAGGACTCTCTCAAAGTTGGCCCATAAATGAAAGGAAGGCCTGTTTTTGCCCCCCCCCCCATTCTGGAGTTGGCAAGACTACTTTTCCATATTTTTGGCGTCCTCCATGGTCTCTTACATTCTTGAAGGCTGTCTTGTAGAATGGGGGCTTGTCGGCGAGTCCGTGTGCGGATGTGGCTGCATGCCCCCACCAGAGCCCACAGTCGTGCCTCGCCGCCCTGTCCCCATCTTTATCTGTTTCACAATTTCCTGTCTGGGCCCTTGAAATCTTGATTTGCACAGTTATTTGTCTTTCTGCTCTTCACGGTGCCCTCTTAAGGCATTCTTTATTATTTCAGTCCTAAGAACACAAACCGCGTTGAAAAGAACATGCTTTTAATGAAGCCTGCTTGGAGATGGACTTGCTAGTGGGGGTGGGGGCCGACAGTTGGGGATGGGGGGATTGCGATCCCGTGGAGCATCTGAAACACCAAGAGGTCACTCAGGCCCTGGCTGCTCCGGAATCTCTGCTCCATGCTTCCTTTGCCATGGGGGGCATTTCTCTTCCAGAATGAGATGCAGCCATTCTCTTTGGACGGCCTGGGGATTTCACTGGGTCTCCCATAAGCAGCGTCTGTCAGCCGCCCTTTACGCTAAGCCCCAAGATACAGCCACAGGAACCTGGATTTAAAAGGGGGAAATAAGCAAGTCTGATAGGCAGATATTAAGAAATCTGGCCATGACAGATGTTGGAGAAGACATGGATCCATCAAGAGTCTCTGGCCTGTAGCTGGATGTGTACACTGGTACTTTCTTCATCTAGAAGACATGAGCCCTCACTCACCCCTGACCCAGAAGTTCTGGTCCAAGGCCCCAGTCTTTCAGAACCCTCCCTGTGCTGTGCATCAGGCAGGACTCTGGTTTGAGAGGGAATTCATTGCACCATTTTCCAGCAAAGAAACTGGACATGACCAGTTGGTGCGCATCGACAGGTGGCCGAATGGGAGGGGCTCTGTGTGTGCTTTGTGACATACAGCATCAGCAGCAAATGAGCTGCAGGTGTAGGCGGCACAGGCACAAACTCCCAAGTTCAAACACTCCGAAAACAAAGCGAAGTATTGATTAGGCATATGTACTACATATGTAGTGAGCCTCCACACAATCATGTACATGTATATCTAAAAAGAAAGGAACGCCACACACCAAATTCAAGAGAGTGGTTGCCTCCAGCTGGGGGGGCGGGCAGGAGACCTAGGTGGGGGAGGAGCACAGAAGGACAGTGAAGTTATCGGTGATGTTTTAGTTCTCAGGGTAGACGATGGGGCCACGGATATTTACTCTGTCGTAATTTAAGAACGCGGAGGCACAGACTGGCAGAACCCTGAAGCAGCGATGGCAACACAGGAAGTCCACTTCAGAGCAACCCAAGCAGAGTAACCAGCTCGGTCTGGAGTGAGCAGGGAAGCTGTTCCAGGAGGTCTCCTGAGATGAACAGGAATTTCAGGTGGAAGAAGTCCCAGGGAGAAGGGTCCTCACAGGCAAAATGCACATGTGGTTCTGTATGTAGGGAATTGTTCAAGTTGCCCCTGGTTGTGGCTTCAGGTGTTGGGAGAATGTGGGACAGGCCATGCGGAGAAGCCAAGCAGAAGTCCTTGATGGGGCAGCCAAGGGGGTGTTAAGAGCCCCTGACCTTCCCTGAGCAGCTACCCCTGTGTGGGAGGTGGGAGGGCGGCGGCCAGGGGACTGATTCCCTATAGAATTTCACATGACCAGAAGCTCTGCCTACTCACAACAGCTACGCCCAAAAGGTTTGAAAGTAGGGAAGTGAAGAGGGGAGCCCATGTAGTGGTCGGTGCCAAGGGAATTGCATCATCCGACATGTTTTAGAAAGCTCTCCTGGAGAAGCGAGACGAGTGGGGTGGGGGCCAGAGGACAGCTCACCGGGCAGCTACAGGCCTGGGGTGTGTGGCGGGGGGGAGAGCTGTGATTTGGGGCCTGCCTCACTGGGCAGACGCTTAGTGTAAGATAATATTCTCCGGTTACTCTGAGGTGCATTCCTGAAAATCTTAGTTTCCCGTTGCCCTTGTAGACCATTTCAGAGATGTTTTATGTTTCTCTTTGATTGATCTTGGCTGTGGCTTTTGACACCACACTTCTCACTTTCTCTGCCCCCTGACCTCTTGGTTAGGTAGTTAATGATCTTTAAACAAACACTTGAGTATTATGGCTCTCCAGGAAAGGGCCTGGCCTCCTGCGCCCAGAGCAGCTCAGCATTCTCCCTTTATCCAAGGAGAAAACGAGTGCTCCACACACCCGGGCTTTGCAGATGAGGGTGCTCGACCACCTGAAGGCCAAAGTGTCTTTAACTGAGCCAGTTTCGATGGCAGGTTCTCTGAAATACATTACCCATTCCTTTGCTGTGCTAAGCGTGATCTCATCTCTCCGACAGTGGATCTTAGTAGGAATGTTCATTGATTTACGCAAACGTTTATTAGAGCCTTTCCTCTGTCTGTTCCTGATTTACGAACTGTGGGTGCAGAAATCTGCCTGGTGTAGTAGTTGGTGTGGTGGTTTCCAGAGATAAGATCAGGTTACTCCTTTGCCTAAACTCCTCTGCCACTTCCAGCTTGCCCTCTCCTCCCTGCCCTCCCTGCCCTCCCTGCTGCAGCCCTCCCGCCTCTTTGTTTATTTCTCAGACCCACACAGCCTCCATCCTGGGCCTATACATTCATTAGTTTCCCTGTTCAGAACTCTCTTTTTCTGGACCTTCACACAACTTCTTATAATCAGGTCTTAGCTGAGTCATCACCTCTACAGACGTCTTCCCTGGCCACCGCTCTGAAAAGCCAGACCTCCCCTTACACGCTAGGCCTTCTTTATATATTTTATATATGTATACATATTGTATGTACTATAATACTCTATTATATGTATAGAATTATGTTAGTTATATACTGACACACAAAGCTTCATAATAGTATCAGCACAAACTTAGTTAATGTTAACGTATTTGTAGTTCTGTTGCTGTTTCTCACTCTGTTCCCACCGCCAGAACAGTCCCTGTCTCACTGTAGTCCCTCATTGTGACCTGCCCTGGAGAAGCGCACAGGCTTGTGGGCAGATCAGCACAGAATAGGCAGTGACAGCAGAGCAGGCTGTGTATGACTCAGAGGAGCTTGGAGTCGCACCAAAGAGAGAGGGATAAACCCTACCCACTGTAGGTCAGGGTAGACTTTCTAGAGCAATGGGGTTTGGCCTGGGCTTTCAAGGACAGATGGCCATAGCTTGGCAGGCTGAGGACCTAGGGGACCCATTCTGCATGTGGTGACAAGCCTCTGCAGAGGGCTGAAGGCGAGAAAGTGCTGGAATGGGGTCTGGGGCGGAGCAGCGACTAGAGGGACGGAGGGAGCTAAGGTAGCTGAGGATTTGGCTGCCGTGACCACCATCCGCATCCTGGACCAGGGGACCCCACGAGCCTCATGTTTGCAGGGTGGAGCTTGTTCTGGCCAGGGGGAGTCTGAGCTCCCCAGAGCTCTTCTGGGGTGCCATGCCTGGGGCCGGGTTGGTGTTGGCAGTCCTGGGATGGGGACGTCTCCAGCTGGAGGCCCTCCCCACCAGCCTCAAGGCTCTTCGTTTCCTGAGTTTTCTCTTTTGCTGCCCCCCAGGTGGTGAAGAAGGTGAAATCCATGCAGATGTTTCACATGCCTGTTACCTCAGCCATGCAGGGAGACCGCCTGGGCATTTGCGTCACCCAGTTTGACCCCAAGCTGCTGGAGCGTGGCCTAGTGTGTGCCCCCGAGTCCCTGCACACTGTCCATGCAGCCATCATCTCTGTGGAGAAGATTCCGTATTTCCGGGCGCCCCTGCAGACTAAAGCCAAGTTCCACATCACGGTGGGCCATGAGACGGTCATGGGCCGGTTGATGTTCTTCAGCCCTGCCCCCGACAGCTTTGACCACGAACCTGTGCTGGACTCCTTCAACTTCTCTCGAGAATACCTCTTCCAGGAGCAGTACCTAGAGAAGGATTTGGCACCAGCGGGGACGGACAGTGATGAGGCTGACAAGATGACGGGCCAGGCCGCCAAAGGCTGCTGCCCACGGCAGCAGTGGGCCCTTGTGGAATTTGAGAAGCCTGTCACCTGCCCTCGGCTGTGCCTGGTGATTGGCTCCAGGCTAGATGCGGACATTCATGCCAACATGTGCCGGCTGGCCTTCCACGGCGTCCTGCTGCACGGCCTGGAGGACAAGGACTATGCTGAGAGCTTCTTGCCCAGGCTGAAAGTGTATAAGCTGAAGCACAAACATGGCTTTGTAGAACGGGTAAGCAGTCCCTCCGCCCATCATCCTAACTTGTTGGGCCCGGGTGGCCCAGATGGACATGTTTGGGGTCCATGATGAACCAGGAAGACCTCAGAGGCCTCTGGTCCCAACTTTTGAGGTTTTCAAACAAGGAAACTGAGGCCCAGAATGGATGAGTGGCTTGCGTTCTCCTAGCCCTCAGTCATAGAGCCGGGGCCTGCACCAAGGTAGGGGAGCCCCACGGCACCTGCTCCTGTCTCCTTCAGGGGTGAAGGTGGCTGTGTGGGGCAGAGCAGCCTCAGGCCCTCATGCTAACTGTTGCAGACAGCAGCATTTCACCTGGGCCAGAAGCCAGTGTTGTCAGTGGCCTCCTTGAGCAACAGGTAAGAGGCCAGGCCTCGCCCCTCCCAGCCTGATGACCAGGCCCTTGCTCTTGTGTCCTCAGTAGGAGCTGAACCTTCATCAGGCAGGGTGGCTTCTGGGTCACATCAACAGAGGGAGCATGGCTAGCCCTTGTAGGGCAGGCCTGGCCAAGCGGGTCCTTAGCCTATGGGGTAGGGCCTGGCCAAGTGGGTCCTCAGCCTGTGGGGTGGGGGTGTAGGGAATGATGGTAGCAAGGGGTGTCAGAGGGCAAGAGGTGGGAAGGTACAGGAAGGGGACACAGTGGAAAGGGGACACAGTGGGAGGCCTGGGCTGCTGGCTTCCTAAGGTTCCTGGTATCAACACTGGATATAGGTCTTGAGCCATGGGTGAGCCAATCTGGTTCACAGGCCTTTCACGAGAGGGGGCAAATGCAGTAGCCTAGACCCAAAGGAGGTCCTGAAGTCCTGGGATTGCCTTCTGTCAGGTGGGCCCCATCCCCCCGCTTGTCTCTCACTGTAGGTCTCAGTGGGAATCCCTGCCTCCTGGACTTTAAAGAGATGGGGAGAGAATGTCCAAACCTCACTCCTCCCCGGCTGTGGGCCCCTGCAGGGCAGGCCTGGCTGTGGATGGTCCTGGGACTCCTATCCAAGCTGGGTGAGCACGGCTGTGCTGAGACCCCAGTGTTGGGAGGGCCTCAGCAAGGCTGCAGTTCCGTTCCTTAAACGGCAGGATGAGGGTTACCTCTCTGGGCGCAGGGCCCTGCCCATGTCAGCATGGGCCCCAGCATGGGGTCTGACCCTCACCAAAAAGGCACTCGGGAGAAAGTGTCAGGGCCTTGGGGGCCAGCTGGGGCTGGGTGGAAGCCCCAGTGCAACCCCCGACCCTGCCTCTTTCCCCTCTCTCGGATCCCCACGTTTCTCCTCTGGAACTCTCACTGCAGAGGCTCCCACTCACTCCCTCCTTCTCTCAGGATTCTTCCTGGGACTCAGGCCCAATTCCCTTCCTCTTCTGCCTGTGTCTAGACCTGGCCTCTGATGGGAGAATTGGTAGAAGTTGCTTACTTACCCGCTCACAGTCCATCTGAAACTCAGGATCCTTAGCTCTGTAATCTCAGGCCTCGCACTTTGAGGCCAGCCTCACCCACTCAGGCAGACAGGCTTGGTCAGCCTGTGCTGCTACTGGAGTCCTGGAGCTGGAGCCATGACTGCCCCCACCCCTCCACCCTCCACCCCATCCACCGCTGTTGCTGTCTGTCCCTCTGTGAAGGTTGGCTTCCTCATCTGCGGAGCAGCAGCCTAAACTCCCAGGGCTGCCAGGAGGGGTCAAGGGCCGACCATGAGGGTCACACAAATGCTCCCTCAGCCGGGGGCCAGCCCTGAGATGCTGATTGAGGACGAAGGTGATAAAGTGCACGTCGCTCATTTGTCTCGCTTGATTTATTAGCAGTCTTATGAAGTATAATTATTCTCTGGTGAAATATCTGTCATGGAGTAATGTCCCACTTGGTGAGTTCTTGGTCTAATTTCCCCACACAGGCCTGCTGGTGGTGGAGCAGCAGTGACTTCCTTCGAGAATGAGGAGTGTGGGTTGTGAGGAGCAAGTAAACATACCATCGAATGCCTCTTGCCTCCTAAGGGGCCGTGGCGGGGGGTCCAGGAGACATGCTGAGCCAGCCCCTGCCACCAGGCTAGGGTATCCCTGGGGCCACTGGCCCTTTCCTCCTCAGTTCGGGGAGGCCAGAAGTGGAGGCAGAAGAGCCCCAGACTTGCAGTCAGCAGACCCCGCGCAGACAGCCTGAGCAGAAAGCCTCCCTCCCCCCAGGGACTGCTTTGGGCAGGGCTATGACTGTGTGTGGAGGAGTCCTGATACTGGGGTCCTGCAAGGAAGGAAAGAGCACAGCACCTGAGTACCCCATACCAGCCCCTTAAGGCTCTAGCTGAATGGACACCTGTCCTATATCACAGGTTCGCTTCTGGGCCCAGGGGCAGGAATACATCTGCCTCCCGCCCCCCTCCAGCCGATCCCTACTCTTTTTACTCAGCACCTACTGTGTGCCATTATGGGCTGCATACCTTATTTTGAAGCCTTATAAAAATTCAAGGAGGAAGTTATTATTTTTCTATGCACTTTTTTTGAAATTATTAAGTAGATCACTTTCTTCATCCTAAAATTATATGTAAATATTTGGGAGAGGTAATTCAATGGTAAAAATATGGTAAAAAATAATTCAAACAATATGAAAAGTTACTCCCCAAAAAAAGCTCGTTTTCTTCCTGCTCTGAACTCAGGCCATCAGGGCCCCTCTGCAAAGGCAGCCATGCTGGAGACCAGCTCAAGACATGTGAAGCAGCCTGCCTAAGGTCACAGGATGGTCAAGTGAGGATTTGAACCCAGCACTGACTGGCCTCTGAGCCCTTATCTCTCCAGCATATCTGTTAAATTCTTGCCCAGTGAGCTGAGAGGCTAGTGTGCTCTCAAGAAGCTGGAGTCTCCTTGGCAAGAGACTTTTTTTCTTGGTCAGATTGGTAAGCATTGAACTTCTGGGATCACACAGCCTGGACTCAACCCTTAGCAGTACCATGTAACAACTGTATGCCTTGGGCAGCCATTTTACATCAACAGGCTCATTCATTTAAGGAGCAGACTGTCTCCAGCTCACGGTGAAGTGGCTTCATACCTAAGAGTTAAGTCTAGCTCAGGGGAAACAGGAAGGAGGTTTCCTAGTATAGCTCACGAGTAGAAGGCTGGATTTACTCCAAAAGGCAGCCCCATTTGCTTTGAGCAGGACCCAGAGTACACAGAGATTTTCAGATCACTTAGTTGGCCACAGTCTTTGCCATGTGGCAGACTGGTCAAACGTGGAGGCCTGGGCTTCAGTCCCAGCCTGACCCACTCCTAGTGTGGAAACATGGGCAGGACCAGGGAATTTTGCAGAGCTGCCCCATGGGGGCAACATCTTCCATTTATAAATGAGGAAGGCCCAGCCCTATACAGATATATGTTGAATGGATACTTTCCATCTGGACAGACTTAAGGCATATAGCCCTTCTGAGCCCATTGCCTAAAAGACATTCATGCATATATCCAGATGTTTACTTAGCTCCTATGTGTGCGAGGCATTAGGGAGACAGCAAGGCAGGCAGAATTCTTTTCTTTTTTTTTTTTAATTTTTAATTAATTTTTAATTTTTTATAAACATATATTTTTATCCCCAGGGGTACAGAATGGCTAAAATCAACGAGTCAGGAAATGACAGATGCTGGCGAGGATGCGGAGAAAGGGGAACCCTCCTAACTGTTGGTGGGAATGCAAGCTGGTGCAGCCACTCTGGAAAACAGCATGGAGGTTCCTCAAAATGTTGAAAATAGAACTGCCCTATGACCCAGCAATTGCACTATTGGGTATTTACCCTAAAGATACAAACGTAGTGATCCAAAGGGGCACGTGCACCCGAATGTTTATAGCAGCAAGGCAGGCAGAATTCTTATTCTCACAGGGAGACTGACAAGGAAGAGGACCTTAGATGTTTTCAGGTAGTGGTAAGTTCTAGAAAGAAGTGAGGTAAATACAAAATGATTAGGACAGTGCTTGGCACATGAAGAGGCCAGCTGTTAACCCTCCCTAGGTCTTCTCTTACTTCTGTGCTCTGCTTCACTTGCTCACACTGGAGAATGGATCCAACTCTGCAGATGAGACTTCACACGGTGGTGTCACCTACAGTGTCTGTGGCCCTTGGGCCACGTCCAAGAAGTTGCCCTTGCCCCAAATCTGATCATCTTTAACAAGCTTCTTTTCTCTGGATACTTTATACACTCAAACACGATTTAATTAACTTACCACCAGCAAATGGCTTTCCTCACTTGGCTAACAAATGAATCACTTGGAAACTTACTTTGATTGTATTCTATTCTCTGTCTTTTTGTTTTGTGAAGAAATTCGGCTGTGATGAGATGTATTGCTTGAAATCGTCTCATTTTTTTTCTGTGAGCTGGGATTACTGTGATGTCAGTATATGCTGTATTTTATTAACACAGTCCATAAAAAACACAGAGCTCTGCCATGTAATTCGATAAAATAATAATCTGCACCTCACCAGGCATAAAAAGTGTGACATTCGAAGTCCACTTTTCCTGTTTTGACATGGTGCCTGTGCACTGATAATAGAATTGAATAAATAAAACATATGGCTGGGTGAGCTGCTGTGAAGCCATCCCAGAGTCATGGCACCCAGTACCTTCTAGGTCAGCTGCTCAACTCTGACACTGGGGCACAAAAGCAGCCATAGACAAGGTAGAAGCAAGTAGGTGTGGTGGGGTGCCAGTAAGACTTTATTGATGGGCACTGAAATTTGAATTTCTCATAGTTTTCCTGTGTCAGGAAATATCCTTCTTTTGGTGTTTTTCAAGCCATTGGAAAATTGAAGAACCATTCCTAGCTTGAAGGCCATACAGAAACAGATACTGGGCAGCACTGGGGCCTCTAGCTCTAGTGTGTTCACTTCTGATCTAAAGGATAAATAGGACTCTTGAAACACATTGAGCATCCTGCAAGGAAAAGTCTAATCACCATCTACAACCACAGGTACTCAACTCTGTCTGCAGTCTTCAGGAATTAGGTCCTGAAAATGGAGATCAGGTTAACAGAAATGCTCCAGAGGTCTCACCTGAGGGAGAGAAGAAGGGAAGTGAAGGTGTTCTAAAGGGCTAGTCTTTCTAGCGAGAGGGCTTGGGAAAGGGACTTAGAGCCTGTGGTGGGGAGGGAGATTCTTACTATCCCATTTTCAAGTAAAAATATAGAAAGATGTGTCAGATTATAAACACAAAGAGGAAGAAACTATGAATGGAACTGGAAAGTATAGCACTTCCACACACACAAAGGCAAAACTGGAATGTATTTGATTGAATCAACAAAAATGAGGGAAACAAAAACATAAATAATGACAAAAAACAGAAGGAAGTCATTATATCCATCATTACACTAAACATGAGTGGCCAAATTCTCCTATTAATACAGAGATCAGTAGTTTGGATTAAAACAAATATGCCATTTATAGGAAACACACAGTGGTACATGAAGGCTACGAATAAAAGGATAGAGAAACATCAGGTTACTGAACAAAAAGTATGGGTGGTAATTTCTGACAAGTTAATTTCAAACAAGCTAGAATTTCAGACAAAAATACAAAGATAAGGGGAGACATTGCGTAATGATAAAGGGCATGGTTACAAACTTGCACCTACAAAACATGTAGAAACAAAATCTGTTAGAAATCCAAGGAGAACTTGGTAAAAAATGGAGTCATAATTATACTGGGGCACTTTAGAATGCAGATTCTGAAATTGGACAGGCCAACTAAACAACAGATAAGGACACCAACTCATAACATGATTGCTATGCTTGATTTCTAGATAGAAATTTTAAAAAATACACTTTCTCTTTATTTTCCATGGAACATTTACAAAACTGGACTTTCAGTATTAGTCATTCAAAAAATATTTGTAGAACACCTGTGTGCTATTTTCAGGGCCTGGGGATATAGCAGTGAATAAGAGAAACAAAATCCCTGTCCTTGTGGAACTTAGGTTCTGGTTGTACCTGTGGCCACAGAGAAAACCCTAGTAGACTTTTAAAAGTAGAAAACATGAACCATTAAAATTAGAAATGAAGATTAGATATAGACACACTGATGTTGTGCATTTGTTCATTGTTCCATGTGTTTGCAACTTGCAAATTTTCAGGCAGCAAGTTGCTTTTCGAAAAAGCCTTACTTTTTCTCATACTGTTATATAATGTAGAAGCCCTCCTAGTAATAACTTTTCCTCTTTTCTCCGGTTTTTTTTTTTCTTTTCTTTTTTCTTCCTTTGATCCTTTAATTACATCACAAAGAAAGTCTTAGATTCCCTTGAAGGTGATTTTAACACTCCTGTGTTCCATGCTAATCTGCCTTTTGAACGGGTAGGAAAACAGGACCAAGATACATCCTTCCAGGAGCAACAGTCTGTGACTAGGATCCAATTCATTTTTTAAATCATATTTACTTTACCATCAGGTTCCTGTTTATGGTGACTCTTGTTTTCTCTCTAGGGTACGAAGTGAAGTTTCCCTCTAAGCAGAGGTATTTAAAGAGAACAATTAGGTAAAGGCTCTTTCTTTGCAGGTGTGCAAAGACCTGGTGAAAGTGAAGGGGGTTGGAGAGTGTTTCTCAGCTGGAATGGAGCTGCTGGGCCATGCTCCAGAGGTCCTTGCCTCCTAGCCACATGAAGAGTCACACCTGCTGCCCCCCTCTGAGTGGGCCAGAATCACAGGAAATGTGTCCTTCCTATGAGGACAGAATGCCTGGGGCATTCAGAGGGGCTGCAGGGAGCAGGAGAGAAGCAGGGTCTCTGCTGGCAGGAGGGAGGTGATCTAGTGAGGGAAAAGTACAAAGAGCTGGTGACTTTGAGCTGTGCCTTGTGACTGGTCAGACTGGTAGGACTTGGGGGTCCCAGGGCCAGGCACTGTTTCTGCAGGGGCCCAGAGGTCTGGCCCTGGGTGTTTGGAAAAGGGCCCTCAGCCCAGGGCATCCAGCAGCTAGAGGATGGGAAGGGAGCTCCAAGGGGCAGGTGGGCTGACGATTGAAGCCATCAGCAGGGCCAGCGATGCAAGCTTGGGGGCTGAGGAAGGCTGGGACTTAATTCAGATTGTGCTGGAGAAATTTTCTGAGTGGGGTCATCCGGGGCAGCCTGCAGAGTGGGTGTCCACTCAAGGTCCCCAGACTTGTCCCCTCTTACCTGGCCTGAATACCCAAGGCTCCCTCTGAGGCTGGGTACCCCAGCTTGAGTCGAGTGGTCTGGCCTGACTGAAGCCACTTACTCTCTGGGGCCCTGTTTCCTCATTTGTAACAATTGCCTGGGCAAAGGTGGGGCCTCTGAGGGCGCCGTGCCGAGGACACAGAGTGCTGGGCACTGCCTGCCTTGCCGTGGTCCACTTCACACCTCTGACTGCTCCCACACCCCAGGGGCCCTCCTTACCTCCCTCCCTGCCTCAGAGGCTTGCACAGCTCCACCCATATCGTTTTTCTCCTGAACAAAGGTGGTCGTGCCAGCTCTTACTCAAAAATCCTTTCGGACCCACCTCACAGCCAAGGCAAAGACAATACTCACACCTTAGCTACCACGGCTGGCCTGCCACGGATTGGGAGGTTGGGTCTCAGGGTGCGGCAGGCCAGGGAGGCAGGCATGCAGGACCACTGGGATGCCTCTTTGCGACCAGGGCTGGAAGAGAGCAGAGGAGGAGACCAGGTGTGGCAGGGTCTGCAGGCCGAGGCCATGAAGGCCCAGGGAATTCAGGCTCCAGCCCGGGCCCCAGGAGGATTTTGGATGGCCCCCATTGTGAGACTTCGGGGGAGTCTCTTTCATACAGTGTCCTTACTGGAAAAACAGGGCTTATACTCCCTACTCCATGGGCTGGTGTAAGGCAGGAAGATGAGTACATATAAAATGCTGAGTGCTGTCCCTGGCATGGTGGGCCATTGCTAAGCAGTGACTCTCCTCATTGCTATTTGTTTGGACTTCCCTGAGGGCATAGATGCCTGGGTTCCCAGCTGGGGTGGTGGCAAGACGCTGGCGCCCACGCCCCTCCTCTGGTAGGATCACACCAGGCATGCCGACCGTCCTGGCTCTGGCACCCTGGCGCCGGATGGGACAGGCCTTAGGGCTGGGCCAAGGAGCCTGCGGCATCGGCCTGACCAAGTGGAAACACTCAGACGCCACCAGGAGCTCTGGCCGGCTTTGAAGTCTAAAGCAGTGCTGCCTCCCAGCTCTTGGCTCACCCTGCTCCACTGCTGATGGCTTGTTTAATGTGCCCAGGGCCCTGGAGAGCGTGCTGGCCAGGGTGCAGGCCGGCCCTGGCTCCCTGCAGCCCTTTCTGAGTAGGGGGCCATCTGACAGACCCCTGCCTGGGGGGAAGCGAGCACAGCCATCCACCTGGCCCCTTAGGCTACTTGGCTAACCCCTGCTGCCCCAGGCCCTTGTCTAGCAGGCCAAGGGCTGTGTCGGTTCCCAGGCCACTCAAGAAAACAGAGGTGCCCCCTGAAGCCGGGGGAGATCAGATGGCTGTTCTAGTGCTCTGGCTCCGGCCCAAGCCCTCGGCCCCTCGCCTCCCTCCAAGTGTCCGCGTCTGAGACCAGGAAGTCTTGCTTCAGCCGCTGAAGGGCAGTGAGCTTCATATAGATAGATAGATTGATTGATTGATTGATTTATATATTTATATGTATTTCCTCTATAAAAATGCAGCTGCCTTGGTGAGCTGTGCTTTGATACCTCCTTAGGTGCTCCAGACAGACAGCTTTACTTGTATTGCTGCCCGGGTGATGCAGGATAGAGCCAGGGAGGGAGGCTGGGGATAGGGGTGGGGCGCTGGGAGGCGCAGCTTGCTACAGACAAGTGGGGGCCTGCCCATCGCTGGGACTGAGGAAGCCAGCCCCACTGGCCGGAGAGGTGGGACAGAGGTAGAGGTCTCCTCGGCTGGGCGCCTTCTGTGATGCCCAGAGCCTGGCCTGCCCTAGGCCTTCTCATTGGGCCTTTGCAACTCACTTGATCAAACGAGATGAACTGAAGGCTGCTTTCCTTTTGTGGGTTGACACTATTGGATGGCAGTGAGGTTGGTTGTCACTCAGAGCAGTCTTTCACGTTGGAACGCTTGCCTCTTCTCACAGCAGCCTTGAAGGTGGACACATTCTCCCTGTTTTCACTAGAGAGAACACTGAGGCTTTGAAAAGTGACATGGCCTGCCCTAGGTCACCAGTCACCCTACCTTGCAGGCCGCTCCAAGGCTCCCTGCTCCCTGCCATGGCCCTGTGCTGGCAGGGAAGAAAAGGCAGCCTCTGGACTAGATACCAGAACAACAGCATCGCTGTTCCCCCTTGGGGAAATTGTCAGTCCTGGTGGCCATCCAGTGCTCTGGCAGAATTACCACCCTATGCAGGAGCCTTGCGGGTTACCTTGGTGATCCAGGCAACTTCTGAGCTCTTCCATCGCAGATCCCTTCCCTGGCTGCTGTCCTCCGCAAGGACCTCACTGTGTACGAGGGAGAGAACTAGAGTCCCAAGAGTGGCCACTGGCATGTAGTTCCTGTGAAAGTAGATGTTCACATCCTTGCTTTTCTTCAATGAGCTAACTCTCCATCTTGTGGTTTCTGAGTATGTCTTAGTTGTTCTTGCCAACACCAACACCCCTAATCCCCAAAACAGCCTTCTCAGAGGAAGAAACTGAGGGTCAGGGAAGTCCCTTGCCCAAGGTCATATTGCTGAAGAGGCAGTCCAGACTCAAACCTTCCCAGTCCTCCCCACAGCCAGCAGAGCGAGCATTTCAGGGCCCCACTGCACAGCTGGCTGTCCCTCTTTCCTTGGTGCCACTTCTCCAATAGCTGCTTCAGGACTTGGGTACTTCCCAAGCCTCATCATGGGAGCCAGGCCCCAAGAGAGACACACACATGTAATGACATAATTATGTGCACTGGCGGCCAGGTTCCCACTCGGAGGCTGGGGACAGTAGGGACTCGCCTGGCATGGAAGCGAGAGCCTGGGCTTCCATGCACAACCAGTGACTGCTCTTTGGGAACTCGCCCTCCGGTGACTGAAGGCCATAAGCGAAGCAAAGTATTCATGCAAACAGTGAAAGTCCCCACTTAGAGCTGTTGTTGTAACTGCGCTGGCCCAGGTTCAGCATTGTTCCCGAGGAGCAGGGCTTGCTGAGTAAGTCCCACATGCATTGCCTGTGGTTTGACGTCACAGTGATTGATTTCAACATGAAAAGCCTCCAACTGTCCTCTGAAGGTTTTTCCTCATTGGATGTGCCGGTGTTTGATCTCTGAGGTCTCTCTCCTTTAGCTGGAAGAGTCTGTAGTTTGGAGACGAGCCCAGCCACTGGGCAAGCACACATATTCTAGAAATGGATAGGGCCGAGAAAATGCATTACCTCCAGCCCTCTGCCCTCTAACACCCAGGACAAATGATGACCCCTGGTCTTCCAGAAGCTCCCCAGAAATGCTATTCTCAGTGCCTCCTGCAGGAAGGGCTACCATCCCTTGCCATAGCCAGACTTTTAATGAGGTTTCTCTTAGCGATCATTTGGGTGTCCCCTCTTTGCACCACACCCCTGGTAATATCTGGAGGGCTCATGTTCTGGGAATGTAGAAGTGCACTTGGGCCAACGCCTGCCTTCCAAGACCACCCTTCTTCCAACTGGGGCGGCCCGTGCCGACAAGCTGTGGCTGGGCCGAGACCCACACATAGGCTTTGTCCCTGTCTATTCCCAATACAGCCCTCTGCCGGGGGCTCCGCTGCCCACAGGGGGCTATGGAAGAGTGCCGTGGTCTGTCAGCAATGTCTGCTCACGTCTGCGTGTGGCAGCCAGTGGGGCGGGGGATGCAGGACCTGCCCCCGCACACCCCCACCCCCACCCGCCTTCCTGTGTGTGGTGCAGCAGGGTGGGTCCTGAGGGAGGAAGACACTCTGTCCAGGGAACACAGGCCAGACCAATGACAACTCTGTGTGAACCTGCCGTAACTCTCTTAACTCACTTTGTGGATGGGGAGCTAAGGCCCACAGGGGTTAGGCCATGGGCCAGAGTCTCCAAGACCACAAGACCAAGACTTAGGGCCAGAGTAGCCTGGCTCCAGAGCCCAGGCTCTGGCCCACTGCACAAGCAGGAGCTTAGCATTCCCTGTGGACTTGGCCCTTTTGTGTGAAACCTTAAGAGCCATGTGGGACGACAGCATTCAGGTCTGTTCTTAGCTGCTGCTTCTGGCTAAACACCTCCTCTCCTTCCACCGTCCCTCATGCCTGGTTCCCCATCCCCTTAGCCTTCTTTCTTTCTTATTTCCAATGTGCCCACATCTCCCAGGCTGTACTAGAATTCACCAGAAAGGTAATTTGCCTCTTGACCCCATAACCATAGGTGGAGGAAAGCTTACCCTCCTTCCAGCCTCATTTTGTGGATGAAGAAACTGGGGAGGCCCTGGGGGGGTCTGCAGCTTGCCTCACTGGTATTCAGTGCATTCTGGGCCTGGCAGCCTCCACCCTGGGTAGCCCCGGAACAGACCAGAAGCACTTCAACAGCCACGAAGCCAGCCCCCCTTCCCGTTGCCTCACGCCCACTGGGCTGGCAGGTCGTCCTTGGCTGGGTGCTTGGGCTGCACCTCACTTCCTTCCATGTAGCAACCAGACTCCATCTGTCTTCCCTCTCTGCTGGTGGCTCCTCCAGTGGCTTGGGGTTTTCAGGAGCTGGGACTGGCAGGAATGAGGCTGGATTTGTAAGCCAGTTTGGGTCCAGCCAGTCTTGGCATGGCTCAGGGGAGCCCAGAGGGTGGGGAGTGCCCTGGCTGGGCTCGTTCATTGCCGCCACACCTCCTTCTCCTCTGCTCTCATGCCATGGGGTCGAGTGTAGGGAAAGCTGGAATGTGTGACTCTGGGCAAGTCATTTCACTTTGCTGAAATCCTATAGGGCTTTTCTGAAGATTCACTAATGCTGTGGAGGTTCCTCTCCCAGAGCATGGCTGAGGACAAATTGTGGCTCTCGTCTGCTGAGGAGGGTATGGGAGAGGAGGTGCTGAGAGCTAGGTAGTCTGAGGGAGGAGGAGTTTGCTGCCAGCTTCTCTCACTGTCCTGGCAGCTCATGTTCGTAGTGCCCATCTAGGCCATCTTCGGGCTCCTGGAAGGATCCTCCTAGGCTGCTGGAAATGAAAGCACAGACCATCAGCAGGCAGTGGCAGGAGGGTGGGGGGGTGGGGGGTGGGCGGTGCCAGCGTTCCCAAGACCACACTGGTTCCTGGCAGTGCACCGAAGGCCAGCCTTCTCACCCACGTTGCCTGACCCTATAAGTGGAATTGAAGACACAGAAGTTACCAGGAGGGGACATTCCACCACAGTGCCATTAGGCCTTCTGGCCAAGCCATAAAACAAGAGAACAGGAGTGAAATGGGCACTCCCTTTGAACTTGAATCCTCTCTAAACCACCATTCCAGCCCCAGGGAGGCCACAAAGTGGCAAGCAAGAGGGAGCCGCCTCGGGCCCCTCCTTGAGGGTCAGCAAAATCCCATTCACGCCTTACCTTATCCTGGATGCTTAAAAAAATATTGTGGTAATGTAGGTCAGTGAACTGACCAGCCCCACACACCAGCAGGATTGCAGGGCCCGCCAGCCCGCACACTGGCCCCAGTTGGCCAGATGAGAACGTAAGAAGTGCCGGGAGCCCCCGCTTCTCCAGCCCTAGGCTTTTGTTTATGTAGCACTTAAACTAACTTTGGGGTCGTTGATGTCTGCCTTTAAAGCCCTGAAGCTTTTTGAAGTTCCCCTGTGGTTAATAAAATTAGTCTGCCCTCCTTGCCAGTCCTTGGCTTGGGGGAAGATGGATCCTTCTCTCTGTCTGTGGCATTTTCCTTTTTAAGTTAATATTCCATAACCAAAAGGAAGAGGGAGGGCAGTAGAAGCAGTAGGAAGTCTTCTGAAATGCCCTCTTGCTAATAGGTAGCATGCCTGCCCCCCACCTCATGGTCCCAGTCACGATAAAGCTCGACTTCCAGGCCCATTGGAAGGCCAAGAGATGGCCCTCTGTGCTCCAGGAATGGCCGGCACTGGGGCGTGCGGGGAAACCAGGTGCAAGACGAGGCTGTTGGCTCCCTCTCAGATGAAATGTACCACCCCACCACAAGTCCACTCAAGTGGTTTTCTTTGGCCCCAAAGAGCCGAGAGTCACCTTCTGTCACCAGCATCTCCCTCCCCACCCGTGTATCATGTACATATGTACTGGGACCTGTTGTGGTTCAGGGCCACATGAGAGAGAACTCCTGGTCCGTCCATTGAGGGACACAGACAGGCCAATTACCTGCAATGAGACAGAGCGGTCAGGCCTTTGGGACAGAAGTTGGCTGTCGCGTGGGGAAGCTGTCTGAGAAGAGCTCATCCAAGCTGAGCCTGGGAGAACTGCTTGGGGTCTGGGGCAGGTATAGAGTTGGGAAGGGGGTGGGGGAATGTAAAATGTGTTCTTTATGTTCACCGCCTTGATGATGGTCATGGTTTCTTAGGTAGCTGTGTATCTCAAATTATCAAGTTTTACCTAAAATGTGAACATGCTGTTGTGTATCAATTATGCCTCAATGAAGTGTTAAAAATGAAAGCCCACAGGCAGGACTGAGCATTGCACATGTTCCGACAATCATAGTTAGGCACATGTTCAACTTTGACTTAGACATTCAAGGAGTGCACAGAGAGTAAGTGCTATTTACATGTGGGAAATGCAGCTGCGGAGAGCAGAGACCTGTCTCTGCTTTCACGGACCTGGGTCCTGCTTGGAAGAATAAACGAGTGACAGATAAAGCTCTGGTGTCATTTCAGGGAACGATCTGTGCTCTGAAGACAGACAGGACCAGGATATGCCAAGGAGCCAGGGCCGGGGTGCAAGGGGACACAGGCATGAAGGCCTTGACTGGGGCCCTTGCTGGGCTCCAGGGGCCTGCCCAAGATGGGGACACCCTGTCTGCCAGTGAGCAGTCCAAAGGCAGTGGGGTGGAGGGAGAATATAACTACCTCCAGAAGGAGATGCACGAGCCCCTTGAGGCAGGAGCTTTGATTTGTCCTCGGTGACATAACTGGGTGCAGGGTAGGCTCTCCATAAGTATTTGTAGGGAGAAAGGAAGGAAGGACATTCTGAATTTGGGGTGAATTCTCTGCCTGGATTGCCCATTGGATTCCTGGGGTGCCTTTTATGAGATGATTCTCTAGGTAGGTCTTAAGCTCCTGGTGCAGAGACTGTGTCTTTTGTCACTTCTCAGCCAGCCATGATGCTGGAGACCGGGCTTGTGTCTCAGCTGGCTCTGTCTCATGGGCCAGCAAAGGCCTGGAACCCACCCATCCTGCCCAGAGTGCCCTAGGGCATCCCAGCAGCCCCAGACCTGCCTGCTTCTCCAGTTTGGGGAGGGAACGGTGGTCAGTGCAGCCTCACTCTTCCTGAATGCTGCAGCACTGGCTTTACAGAAGCCCACCATGCTTGGCTTTGCACTTCCACTGTGCCGCTGGCCCTGGCAACTGCAGTTCTTTTAGGTCTCGCCTCGAACCACCCTGAAGTAGTAATGAAAACCCCTTGTAGACAGGAGTGCTCGAGGGCTCAGTGGGGTCCCCGCTAAATGCCTCTGTTTTAGGCTGGGATGCCCCGAGGCAGTCTCTTTCTCCTAAGGACAGGCGGCCTCTCTGCAGCCCAGGCTAAGCTTAGGACAGGAAGTGGCACTGACCTGCTCTGGTCACAGGGAGCATGGAATGGCTAGGTCAGAGCCATCAGGTCCGTTCAGTTAAACATCCTGGGCCCCTCCAGTACCCGGGCTAGGCTGCCGAAGGTGAGAGGCAGCCCTGCCTCCCAGGCTCTGGCCAGGCTGGGAATGGAGCTCCACGTGCAGGCCACTCTGGTGGGTGTGGAGATAGGACTCCCGGGAGCCGGGAAACCTGGGAAAGCATTTGGGGCTGGTGACATCTGCTTGCCCTTGCTCCCCATGGCTTGCAGGTCACGGCTTCCTTCATTTCACCCAGGAGCGCCCACAGATGGGGCAGAGCCCACAGCAAGCCAGCCCACAGGGGAGCTCTGCTGGAGCCGAGTCCTGAAGGACGAGGAGGAGTTCATGTGTGGGAAGGAGATTGGTGAATTATAAAGGGCTGTGCGAGTGGAAATGATTATTCTTATCGTTATTTGTATCCTATTCATCCATCACCGGGGAGAGGAGGAATGCAAGTACCTTTTATCTGGTGCTATGAATCAAATAGAATAGGATATGTTTTTCTAAAAGGGTTTTAGGGTAAATGGGACAGTTTCTGCCTTTCAAAACAATCCATCTGGGGCCCTTGGCCAAACCTTGGTGTCTTGGGCTGAAGTAAGATGTTTCTGAGGTGGAGGACAGCCCAGCCCACGGGGCTCCCCCATGAGCCTCAGCCTCAGGAAGAAAGCACGTGGAGACAGCAGGTCCCACCGCTGGCAGCACTTCTGGTCTCCACGCTGTTCCCCAGGCTAGTGCCTGTTTGGGCTCAGCCCTGGTCCCCAGAAGCACCCACGCTGGTGCACAGGGCCTGGAGAGCAGGAGGAAGCCTCCCCTGTTTCCCAGGGGCAGCCACGTGGGAGCCAGCATGTCAGATGCCAGGTGGAGCATGGGTCCCGCTCCAAAGTAGAAGCAAATCTCGGGATGGAGCTTTGTGTTAGCCCTTCTGAGGTCATCTGGGAGAGGAGCTAGTCTTTAATACCTAAGAGCTTGTGTGCGCACACACACACATGCATGCGTCCCCTTTCTCTCTCTTTTATGCAAGGCCTGGCCCCTTCCTGGCACAGACCCTGGAAAGAAGCCAGGCAGGGAAGGGGAGGCCAGCCACCTGGTTGTGGGGGGGGGGCGGTCTTCAGGCCATGCCATCTCCGGTCGGGGGAAAGTGACACTTCAGCCTTCCCCATGCTCGGTGCCTGGGGAGAGGTTCAAGGGTGAGAGTCAGGTGCAGGCAGGACCATTGTGGATTCTGAGCTCCCTCTGCCCTGGCTGAACTCTGCCATGCGGCAATTTTGCATCTGTAAAGTGAGGAAAGAGTGCCTCCCTCCCATTGCTGTGATGCTAAGTGTGATCCACCTAACATTTTCAGCCTGGCAGCAGCCGAGGCTCAGTGGAGGTCAGCGGTGGTGGGGGGGGCGGGGTGGGCTGGTCACTGCATAGCTCCAGTGCGTTCCATCATCCATGAGATGGGCAGATCACGCTCGGTGGGGTTGGGGGGTGGGGGGGTAGCAGCAGCAGACCTGGCCTCCTCCAGCACATACTGATGCTCTTTCTGGGGCCGGGTGTGTGGGGACAGGTGATGGATGACCACAGCGTGATCGGCCGCTCCCTGTTCAAAAAGGAGACCAACATCCAGCTCTTTGTGGGCCTCAAGGTGAACCTATCCACTGGGGAGCTGGGAGTCATTGACAGCGCCTTTGGCCAGAGTGGCAAGTTCAAGATCCACATCCCTGGTGAGTGCAGTCACTTCCTTCCACTGGCAGGTGCTATGCGGGCAGGGAGAGATGGTGGAGACCGTGCACAGACAGTGCCTCTTGACTTAGGATGCTCAGTCCACCTGAGCTGATGCACAAGGCCCAGCCCTCTCAACATCATGGTCTCTGGTCTCAGGCTTGTGGCTAGAGAGCCAGGGCAGGTCCTGGGGGTGGGGGTAAGGGTCTGGTATAGAGTCAGCCTCTGGTCTGAGCCAGGGTCAAGGTGTGAGTCTGAGCTCCTGCTCCATTGTAAACCATACAGGGGTGACCTTGGATGAGTGACCTGGCTTGTCTGTGAAAGGCGATACTGAACCTGATCTGGAAGGTGCTTTGGAGGGAGAGTTGGTGAGAGAGTCTGCCAGGGCCTGGCATGCTGCCCAGTAGCCAGTACGGTTTCCCAGAATATGAGTTGCCCACCTACTTTTTTGCCCGGTGGAGAACAATAGGAGCTGAGCCTCTGTGTGATCTGACATGGAACTTGTCGGTGGTGGGGTCAAAGGTGTGCTTTTGCTCTTAGAAATAGAGCCCTTGGATCCCTTTAGTCCCTCCCTCCCTTCCACCACTACTGCACTCACCCCACACCCATCTTCTGGGGGTCCTGCCGCACGCCAGGCAGGCTGCCACGGTTGTGGAAGGGGACAGGTGGGAACACATTCAGTGAAGATCTACTGTACATTGCAGAAAAATAAAGCAGGGAGAGGGTGAGAAGCACTGCATGTGCACCTCTGGACAGGAGCAATCAGGGAAGAACTCTCTGAGGAGGTAACAGTTGAATAGGGCCCTGACCAAGGGGACGGAACACTCCATAGAGAGAGGCAACAAGTGCCAAGGCCCTGGGTTAAGAGTGAGTTTGGGTGTGCGTTTGAGGACCGGTTGTTTGGCACGAACTGGGAGGCGTGCGAGATGCCACTTCCTTCGCCAGCATCGTGTTAGGCCACTTCTCAAACATGCAGCAGAATTGAAGTCTGAGGAGAAACTCTGACTTCACTTCAGCATGTGGCCATACTTTGCTTGTCTGCGGGACTCTGGGTTTTAGTCTGTGAGGGTTGGAAAGCCACAGGGAGGTTCAGATCAGGTCAGCAACATGCTGTGGGTGTGTAGCTCCTTGAGTGAAATCTCCAGGTAGGGTCGTGCCCTGGAATGCCGGGTCCTTCCGCAAGCCCAAAGTGTCATGTGTGGCAGTTGCACTCTTGTGAGGAAGCAATAGCAGGCACCGGAACCTTGTTTCCCTGCGACACTCAGATCTACTTTGAATGTACCCTGAGGCCTCTGTCGGGGTGGAGTTCAGCTCTGTCACAATTAGAGATACTCCTTACGGAAGGCAGAATGGCCCACCCATGGGAGCCGCCGTGATACCAGGCTTCAGGCTCCTGTCCTGTCCTCTCCACTGCTCTGGTCATTACCTCAGCCAGACCAGGGTCCACAGTGCCCTGCTCTGGGTTCCAAGGAGCACACACAAGACATGAGCCCGATGGGCCAAGGACCTGAACTCAGTTCCCAGGGTCCTGGGCCTGTACCTGTGGGGGCTTACTGAGAAGGAGGGGTATAGGACACTGGGAAGGCAGGAGAGGAGCTCCCTGGAGTTGGGGGGGGGGGGCATGCCCTGGAACATTCATCCCTCCCCGAGCTGGGGGAGCCTGCTGGTCCAGACAAGGGAACAAGAGCACCGTCTGTTTCCTTTTTGGGGAGTGTGTAGGATCATGCTGACATTGCCCTCAGCTCCCCTTCCTTTAGTCCAAGGCAAGCTCAGAGATGAGGTGTCCCCAGAACAGGCCAGAGTACAAGAGGAGGCTTGTTTGTGGGCCCTGGGTGCTGGGGTGGGAGTGCAGGGAGGGAGACACAGTGCCGCTGCTTCAGTCAACTCAAGTTCACATTCCTTTGTTAGGTCAGTGTTGCCTTTTTAATAGGTCTGCTTCCTGTTTGTGGCTTTTAAGCTTTTTATTAAATATAACTGGTCAGATTCCTTCATCCCACCGACCCCACTCCTCACCCCCCTCCTGCTTGTCTTTTCCTGCCGATTCCTCCTGTGAAGAATTACTTTTAACCTTTTTGAAGTGCATTAATTGTGAGAGAATCTTTGGTGAACCTGAGATGCTCAGTGCCAGGGGGAGGAGGAAGAGCATTGCTGGCCGCAGGCTGGAAGGGCCGGGCCGAGGCCTGGAGCTTTGGCCCTGTAGGATCTAAGGTTCCAGGAGCAGGAGCAGCTCAGGGGAGCCATCCCAGCCCACAGACTGTGGGTGGGGCTGGGGTCAAATGTGCCCTCTGGGCCTCGGTGCTAGCCCTATAGGACAGCACAATGGGTGAGGAAGACCGAAGATCATCTGGGTATCCTCCCACCTGCCCCTGCCCCCCAGGCCCCGATTGCTCCCTGGGACCTCTCACTTCTGGGGACACGGTCACATGCCGACAGGGCCAAGCAGGTGTGGAAGAGACTTATTGAGCTAGTGGTGGGGACCGTGGTGGCCGGCTACTCGGGTCTCTTGCTGTACACCAAGAAATCTAATTTTATCTGATTTTATTTTCACATAAACTGCCTGATTAAAAATGTAAAATCATCCAAACTAAACAACATATAACTTTGGGCTGGGTTTGGCCCATGCCGACTTGTAACTTGTACTTGCATTTCAGGACCAACACTTACTTCCTCAGGTTCACGAGTCAAAGATGAACCATAAAATGGAAATGGCCATGGAGACAAGGGTCCTGACACTAAGCCCATGGCTTCCACCAGAAGATAGTGTCCGAAATCAGAGGGGCTAGAGGAATAGCCCCGTCCTGACACCCAAGGAGCTGACCCAGAAAGTCTTGGTGGGGGGGAGGGGGGCTCAAGGTTAGGAAGCCCCACATTTACATAGCTGCTCCCTTCAGGAAAGTGGCCTCTGTTTGTAAGTCCTGGGGGGCCGAGAGGCCGTGCAAGATGAACTAGGAGCCCACTGAGTTGCCTTGCTACAGAGAAAGAGTGGCTAGAGGACTTTGCAGGCAGAGCTGAGGTTCCTCCCGAGGATCCCACCCAGGGCACAGTGTCTCTGCTTCCCAAGTGCTGGGCGCCACATTGTGGAGCCAGGTCTGGTGGCCTCCGTCTTCTGCCCTCCATCCCAGGTAGGCCTGGGGAGCAGAGGGACTGAGCAGCTGGCCCTTCCCTGCCTGCCCAGCCAGCCCCAAGAGCGGGGTCAGGGCTTCAGGGAGCCGGACGCCATGGGGTCCATGGATGGGGGGGAGACCCCTCCCCCCATGTGGGGTGGCTTAGCCTGGGCTGCCATTGCTCATCCTGGTGAGTGCTTTCCTGCAGTTCCCGTCCTCCACTCCACACCAACATCCCAGCACCACACGCCCCACTCTGCAAGGGAAATGAGCTCCTTGATGACTTCCTGCCAGAGAAGACTCGAGGGGAGGAAGGCACTCATCCCTCATAACAGCCACGAGCCACGTCTTGCCAACTCTAGGGGAAAAGGTGAACATGCGCCTGCAATTTTGTCTTCCAAAATGATGCCACAGAAACCTAGAGTCACCAAGTAGTTTGATGTGTACCCTGGATGGATGTGGCAAGGTTTTTGAGTGGCCTGTCTCCCACGAGGGGCTCCTGGGCCTGCCAGCTGCGGTTGGGGGGATTGGATATAGTCTGCCTAGTAGCACAGGTGGGGATGGAGTGTGCACATGCAGTGTGCATGTCACTGGAAAGCCCTAGGCCCCAAGAACCACTAGTGTGACGTGTGTATCACTGCCTCAAGTCAGGTGACCGCACAACTCCCTAGTGAAACGGACCAAGTCACGGAGCTCCAAACAGACGCACCTTGGAAAAGTCCGAGCTGCGGTTACTGAGAACCACAGCTGCTGGTGGCCACGACGAGAACCTCGTCCTCTCCATAGGTCTGTCCCGCCCGCCGCATCCCACACTCCTCATACCAGTCAAGAAATTGACCTTGCTGCGAGGCAGCCAGACCCTTAGTCAAGCCCAGGAACAGAGGTCTTGGCCCCCACCAGCTGGCACTCAGGATTCTCAGATTTGGTGATCTTTAACACCCTTCCTACTTCTACTAATCATAACTGAACAGACTCTACAAATAGAAGAGGAAAAGAAAAAAAAAGAAAGAAATGTGGGAGTTGTACTCGTGGTAAGAACCCAGCAGGAACATCTACGTACTGCCCTTCAGGAGGAACACCACTCAGGAGCCATGACAGCTGTCTGAGGGGGGCCCTGTGAAGCCCCAGGAAGCCTGGCACCCATGGCACTGGAGGATCACCATTTCACAGATGAGGACACTGAGGCCTGGAGGTTAAGCAATGAACTTGCCCAGCATTACACAGCAGGAAGCGTCAATGGTGTTGAACCCAGATTGCCCCGCTGCCCACCACTCTGCCCACGACTCTCCCTGAGCCCTGGCTCCTCACCTGCAGGGCTGGTGGGGAGGTGAGAACGCAGCTGGGTCCCTCAGGCTGTATGGGAGGAGGGAACTGTTGTAGGTGGGGCCTCGAGAGGAGGGCCTGAGAGATGGGACGGGGCAGGCTGCCCTATGGCCCCGTGGCAGGGCAGTTGCATGTCTGGAGAACCATGGCCTGTTTGCCTCTGACTGGTGTTCTGATAAGGGTCCCTAGGCCACCTGGGCTTCAGCTTCTGCCCCCTAAAACCACTTCCAGGTGTTCACGGCTTTTGGTGTCCCATCCCAGTCCAGACCAAAGGGGCCGGCTTTCCATGCTGCTTGCACACATGAATAACTGAAGTGTATTCAGGGAATGGGCTGGACTGGAAGGAACAAATGAGTGAACTCAGACCTTTGGGGGGGCCAAGGAGCCTGGCGCCTGGTGTGCTGTGGGCTTCCCCAGAAACATCTCTGAAGCAGGCAGGTGCTAGCGTTGTCAGACCCCTTCAGCACGGCCTTCTCCTTGTGAAATGGCTTTGGGCGTTCTAGGTTCTTAAAAACAACTTGAAGGGGAGAGTGCCAGTCCGTCTAGCTCTGCAGACTCCAGTGGATGCTCAGGGCTGGGGAGGCAGAAACCATCTCCCCTATGGGAGAGACAAAGGCACAGACCAACAGTTTGCTGTCAGCATGGTGGGTGTCCATAGGGGCACAGGGCCAGGAACAGTGTGGGGAGAATGGCCATCCCAAGAGAGAGAGAGGTCAGACTTCCCAGAGGAGTTGCTGTCCAAGCAAGGATTGGGAGGAAAGAGGAGAAGGAGGTGTGTGGAAAAAGCTGGAATCAGATATGTGTTCTCCGGAATCCTGTGGCCAGTGGGAGAAGCCATCCATGGGTGGGGAGGGCAGGCCCCGGCCCTGGCTGCCTGCTTGGGCTCCATTTTCTATGCCTCTGCTATGGCTGTGGGAATGCTCCCCTCACCTCTGAGGGCTTCATTCCTCCCTCCCTGCCTAGACCACTTTGCAGTCCCAAAGGTACCCCTGATTCCAGACCCCACTTCGTGCCCCTCTCTGGCACCGCCCAGGGTACTCGTGCAGGAAGAGGCCAGGGCCAAAAGGACAGATCTCTCCTTTTAACCTGGCTCTAACCCCATTCTGCAGATGGGGAAACTGAGGCCCCTTGCTCACAGCAACACAACTAGTAAGAGCCCTGAGTCACTGCCTGCCTCTTCAGTCCCCGGGGAGACACACAGTGGCTACCAGGAACCAGGGGTGCAGAGGCCCTACCAGCTGGCTCTTTTCTCAGAAGCTCCTCCCCAGGACTCGATTCAGGCAGACCACCCTAGCACCCGTGTGCTGAAACAGCCTCCCCTTTGTGTCTCCAGGCTCCGGGGACAGCCCCGCACCCCTGTTCGTCTGTCTCTTGTCAGCTGTTTATCAGGCCCGTCAGGTGCCCAGCCCATTCCATGTCCCGGAATGTGGCAGAGGGGTGGGAGGTTCTGAGTGCTGGCTGGGGAAGAAGTGAGGTGCTCCATCTCGGCCTGGGCACCCCACTGGGCAGCACCACATCTTCCACGGCACAGGTTCTCAGCGTCCAGCTCCTCCCAGGAGGGTGGGAGGACCAGGCCAGGGCTGGAAGGGTCCCTTGGTACAGCACAGGGCCTGGCCTGCAGAGACAGGCAGCCCCTGTGGGGGAGGGCCGGCCATCCCCACCTGGAGCTTCACTCCTGCTAACACCAGGAGTGATTCTGATTTCCAAACAGGGAGTGGGAATTAGATCACTAAACTTGGCCTGCAGTATCTGGCCAGTGACAGGGGCTTTGGTAGCTAGGGTTGTGTGTTGCTTTCACCCACCAGGCACCTGCCCTTACCTGGGGTCCCACATGCCTACCGAGGGGTCCCTGACCCGACAGCAGAACAAGGAGAGTTACCATCTTTCAAGCTGAGATTGGCTCGGCTGCCAGGACCCCTCCCGTTTATTGACCCTGGAATGCACTTTGCACTTGGTCAAAAGCAAGGATTATACATTTCCCTTCCAATGAATGCAGAATCCCAGGTGTCCCCCTTGGCCTGTTCAGGTGACTTGTGAAACACTAGACACATGGCTTCTAAGAACTGTCTAGGGTGGTGTCTGAAGCTGGATGGGCCAACAGCCAGAGGGAGTGGGGCCTGAGGACCTGCAGCAGGGATAGTAGCCATCCAGACAGATGGCAGGTAGGCTGCACGGTGGGGAAGATTCCGGCAGTGGCACAGACAGTGGCTGGTCTGTCGCTCTGCACCAGGAAGCATGCCCCATGTCGATAGACTGCCCCATCCTCTGCTGGCTGCTGAGCCCAGGGAGGCAGGCCCGGCTGCATCTGCATTTTACGGAGGGACCCAGACCAGTATGGAGCCCATGCGGCTTGCCTGAGGTCAAATGGCAGGAGGAGGTGGAGGAGAAGGCCTGGGGCCGAATGCACCAGTGGCCAGAGCAACACTGAGCCACAGCACACCTCACCAACCGAGTTCAGAGATGGCTGGCCAGGTGGGATGCGCAGTCACCTGGCATGAGCGCACACCTCCTCTGTCTGGTTCTTTACTCTTACCTTCTCTGCCCCAGCAGCAGTGCTGGGCTCTGGGCACACGGATCTGCTCTGGGAGTTCACAGTCGCTCGTTCATCTATTCAGCGATGAGTGTTTGAGCCCCTCTTATGTGTCATCCCTGTGCCAGGCTCTCAAAGGACCCCAGTGACAAAAAACCCATGTGACCCCTTTCTCATGAGGTTTGCGGTGTGGTTAGGTGTGAGAGCCTTCTGGGCTGCTATCCTAAATACCACAGGCTGGGCGGCTTTAAATAAGAACATTGAGGGTATCGGTTCACGAGGCTAGAAGTCTGGGATCAAGGTGTTGGCGGGGCTGGTTTCTTCAGCAGCCCTGTGTCTTGGCTTGCTGATGGCGGTCTTCTCCCTGTCTCTTCACCTGACTGCAGGTCTCTGCATATCTCTATCCTAATTCCCTTTTCTCATAAGGACACCGATCAGATTGGATTAGAACCGTACCCTTATGACCTCATTTTACCTTTATCACCCCTTTAAAGACCCTGTCTCCAAATACAGTCAAATCCTGAGGTGCATGGGGTTAGGACCTTAAGGTGTGATTCTGGGGGACACAATGCAGCCCATTGCATTTGGGAGACGAATGGGTCTCCCAAGCATTTGTAATTTGGCAGCCCTCCCCAAGCTGTGCAGGGAAGAAGGGGTATGGTGCTGGGAGAGCATAGAGCAACACTGACGAAGTCTGGGGTCACGAAAGCTTCCTATGGTGGTGGCACAGTATGGGGCCTCAGAGGGTGAGTGGGAGCCCTTTGAGCTGTGTAGAGGCAGTGTCCCCGGCAAGGAGGGGCCCAAGCGGAGCTCTGAGGCAGAAGATATCAGCATCTTCAGGAATAACTGGGCCCAGGAAACTGGCAAGGGATGGGGGGTAGGGGCATGGGCAGGCAGAGGCCACCACGTGGGGTCTGGCAAACCCCAGGAGGCTGTTCATCTCTGCCCTAAGGCAGAGAGGAGTTGTTAGAGGGCCCATGGCGGGATGTAATGTCAGATTTCCATTGCCAGAGATCTCTTGATGCGGCATATGAAAGGTGGTCTTCCTGCCAACCCTAGGAAGGAGTACTGTCACCCCTGTGTTACAGCTGAGGCTCAAAGAGCCATGCCCCACCCCACTGTGCTCCTACCCACACACATGGTCTTCCCAGGCCCCAGGCTGCATGCACAAATGTGTGTTAGAGGCCTGGACATTAGGCAAGCAGAAGGGACCCTGTGGTGATGCTGAGGCTTGCCTGTCCGAGGCAGATGCAAAGGGGCATGGGACCGTGAGGGGTCTGCCCCTGAAGGGCATGAGCAAGCTGAGCAGATGCAGGGAGATGGCATCAGAGATATGGCCAGGCACCACGGGAGGAGGAGTTCGGGTCTATGGGAAGCCGCCAGAGGCGGGTCCCAAGTGAAAGTCTGACTTGATTCAATTTGCATTTTTAAGTGATGCCTCTGGCTACCCTCAAGAGAATGGTTCAAGGAGGGCCACGGGGAAAGCAGGGAGGCAGAAGTCTGTAGTGGTACACAGTGATGGTAAGGCCTGTGTCACATGCATGGGAATCCAGAAAGGCTTCCCAGAGGAGATACTGGACCAGAAGGCAGACCCCATCAGTGGACTTCCCCAGGCCAACCACAAGGAAAAGCCTGAGTGTTCAGGTGCCTTTGAGGATTGCAACAGGAAGGTCCACAAGCCAGGGCCACCGAGGGCCTCAAGGGCCTGCCCTGGCTCATGGAGTGAGCCCTGCTGTGCTCCCTATAAGCCATTCCTGCCTCCCCTAGAGCGGACCCTTGGGACCATGCAGGGTCCCCACTAAGTGCCTCACCTGTAGGCTTGACTCCACAGCATTTGGCACACCCCCCCCCACCTCAACTCAGGATGTCACAGAGGTGTTCTCACCACGTCCAGAAGGATGGGCACAGGTCTGCATGCAGCAGAAAGGTAGCTCTCCCGCCCTGCTGCCCAGGCATTCCTGCTGGCCTTGAGCGTAGGCACAGGCATGTACCTGGACCCCCGGCGTGCATTCTTAACCCCGCAAGACAGAGCCCTGGCCTCTTCCCACAGGCCCAGCTCACAGACATTGTAAGACGGCGGTGCCCTGGGCCTGTCCTCAGCCCTGAGTCCAGGAGTCAGGACCAGCTGCTTGCTTATGTCTCTGCCAAATGATACAGAAAGGGAGGCAAAGCCTTGGAAATGAGGCCCCAAGACAAGCTCAGCAGCAGGGCTGGAACTGTGCCTGTCACCTGCCCAGCCATACCCCTGGCTCTCTATCAGGCACTCCACAAAGCCAGTGTAACGGGAAGACTCCCTTGTCCTAGCACCTCACCCGGTCAGGAAGGCAGGCAGCCCAGCACGGGCTGCTCTCCCACGGGCCCGCCCTTCTGGGAGCTGGCTGGCACTTCAGGTGAGTTAGAGCTGGGCCTGTAACAGGGAAGTTAGAGCTGGGCCTCCAGTGGCCTGCATCTGTGGGCCTGGTGGCCCCTCGTCCTTCCATTAGCTGGGAGAACGGGGCCTCCAGGACTGGCCTTGGCTCAGGTTTCATGCAATTTAAAGTGTGTGCATAGGGCCTTGCTGCCCTTGAGCCGGGCCAGGACAGTGCCACCACTCAGCCCAGCCCCTGCTCCCTTCTCCAGCTGTAGCGGGCTATGGCAGATGGTGCCAGAAGTGACTCCTGTATGAATGAGAATTGATGAAGTTTTCCACCTTGTGTTTTTAAGAAAGAAGCGTTTAAGCATCAGCCGTCCAAGTTCTAGATACAGAAGCCCCGGTGGGGAGGGCATTTGCAGCTCACTGCCTTCAGAGCTACTGTTTGCCCTGGATGAATGTGGCTCTAGTGACCCAATCTTGGGGTGCCATGAGACTTAGGCCAGTGTACAGAGATGCCCTGATCTGCCTGCCATTGCTGGCACCCAGGCCTAGAAACACAGGCCCTTCTAGGTGGGGGCTGTGAGGCTAACACTGCCCCATCCCAGGGACAGACACCACTTGACTCCATGTTAATGTTGCTGGACTGCAGCACAGCCACAGAGTGATCAGATCTTCCCAGATTCCCAGAGTTTGCAAGAGAGACTGAGGATCTGGGTTTTTACGTGAAATCTCCCTGTTCTCCCGTGGGGCCATCATTTCTAGCCTCTGTTGGGGCCAGGTCCCTGATGCGCTGCCTCTCCTTCCTCCTTCAGCCCCAGTCCCCTTTCCCTGAAGGGTCCAGTGAGGCTCAGAGGAACTAGATGACCCGCCCAGCAGACCCTGGAGTCCCCAGACAGAGGTGGGCATGTCTCATAGTCACCGTTCCGTGCAGAGGCATCTGGAAACCCAGCAAAGAGAAAAAGCAAAAACTCGTCTTGGTGCCAAAGGGAGGGGCCCCGAGAAGGTCTGAGGTTGTGGGTATTGTTGCGTTCCCATAAATAGGCCCTCACACAATAGGCCATTAGTTGTGTGTTCCCTCTGGGGTTTGAAATGAAACTGGTTTTCTTTTCCTTTAAAATGTGCTCTCCCCACCCACCCACCCAGTGGCAACTGTAGACTCTGGCACAGATTCCTGGGTAACCTCAGTGACCTGTCCTTGGGGCTTCATCAGCGTTCTCAGCCGCTGCCTCCAGAGCGACCCCTGCCAGATCCAGATTGGCTTTTACTGAAAGATGCTGGCAGGGCTCAGGCTGGTGCGCGTTTGGCATTTCCTGCCCCCTCTAGGAGGCGGGAGCAGGGGACCTTCAAAGAGCAAGAGCTCTGGAGTCAGCCAGACCTGAGTTGGAACCCTGGCTAGAATATTACTGACCTTTCAGGGCCTCAGTGTCTTCATCTGTAAGATGGGTTATTTTGAGGGTTTCCCTACGCAACCTTTCAAATACTTGTAAGTGTATGGAGAAGTTGGAAGAATAGTTCGTTGAATACGCATACTCCCTTGGATTTCATCCTTGTTGACGTGTTGTCACCTTGGTTTTCTGTGTGTGTACTGAACCATTGGAATATTAGCTGTGGAATGCCTGTGGCACTGGCGTACGTCAGCGCGTGTCCCCGGGAACAAAGGCATCCTAGACAGCCACAGTATGATTCCCTCTCGAGAAACTCAAAGTCTGTCTAAGACACAGCCCACTTTCAGATTCCCCCAATTGTCCCAATAATATCTTTTAAAACTTTTCCCTGCCGGAGGATCCTGGGGACGCTCACACCCTGCATTTGGCTGTCGTACCTCCTAGGGCTTTTCAAAGAGTCCAGCTGACCTGTCGGCCACGTGCGCTCTTTGGGTCAGTCTGGTATTTTTCTTCATGACTAGATTCAGGTGGTGTGTTTTGGGAAGGAACCCTACAGAGGCGCTCTCCTATTCCTCTTAGTGCATCCTCTGGGACACTGGTGATGTCAGCCATCATGGGGAACAGACCTGTGATGGCTGGTACAGTGGTTGTTAGCAGGAGCAAGGAAGAGACAGAGACAGCCCACAGCCCAGAGATAGCTGGTGTGAAGGGGGCTGGTGTGAAGGGGGCTCAGAGCTACACAGCTGCTGTGCTGTGGCCTGCAGGAGGAAGGGCACCAAGAAGTCCCTTTGGAAGTCAGGGTTCAGCTCCTGGTCTGGCAGCAGTGAGGCTGGCTCTACGGGGCAATGCAGGAGTGTCCTGCCCCTTTCCCACGGCCCCATGCAGGCTAAGCCAGGGCCTGTGTGGGAAAGAGCTGCTGCTTCCCAACACCCATATAGTCCTCTGTCTTTATCTGTCTCTGTCTGTCTCTCTGTCTCCCTCCCACCTTTGCTCCAGCCGTGGCCCTCTCCTGTGACTAGCAGCAGCCCTGGACACAGGGAGCTGGTTTCTGCCCTTCCCTAGGAGGGCACTATGGCAGAGATGACCACAGAAAGTTAGGAAGCGTGACAGGGGCCCTACCTGCCATGGGGAAGGCAGGATGGGGGGACTACTCCTTTCCAGAGTGGGCTGGGAGTTTCCACAGATACAGTGAATCTTGAGGTGGCTTGAAGGTGCAGGAATCTTCCCAGGTAGAGAAAAGGAGGAAAAGCATTCAGGACACAGAGAACAGAGTACACTAATGCCCAGAGGCTAGAAGGAGTATGGCATACTCGCTTCTTCTGATGTGTGGGACGTTGTTCTAAGTGCATTATATGTTACTCGTTCATTTAGTTTGGTGTGTTTAAAATGGTGATTTTGGAACGATTTTTTAAAGCAGTGGAATTTTTATCCCCCAAAGTCTTGCACGTCGCCAACCACAGTTGAGCCCCTGGAGATCCCTTCTTGCTCCTCACTTTCAGTCCCCAGACCTGAGGCCCAGAAACCCATGCTTGGCATCTGGCCTTTGTCAGGGCAGGCCTCCTCGATGTCAGCACTGCTGACATTTGGGGCTGGGTTATTCCGTGTAGTGCGGGCTGGCCTGTACTTGTACTATGTTCAGTGGCATCCCTGACCTCTGCTCACTGGGGGCCGCTAGGACACCATGCTATCCCACCCCACGTTGTCTCCTGCAGGGCAAAATCACCCTCCACCCCTCTAAGAACCACTGATCTAAGTAGATGGTAGAAGCCACAGCAGCTGGTATACAGGCAGGGACCTGGGAAAGCTCTCCCAGGCAGCTGGTTGGAGAGTGAGAGACGGAAGGCCCCAAGCCTGGGGCAGTGAGGATCCGGAGAACAGGACAGGGTGCAGGGCAGACAGGCTGCAGTAACTCTGCACCTGCTGGGTTCAGAGTAAGGAGGAGTGAGCAGGGGGCATCCCGAACAGACTCCACCTAGCTAGGCCTCCCGCAGGAGAGGCTTTCTCCAGCCTGACATGTGCCAGGATCACAGCACCTTTACCTGGATTCTTACAAGTTGAATGTTTAGCACTCTCTAAAACTCTCCAATTTTTTCTGGTTTGCGAGGTTTGCAGGAAATTTATATTTTTCCATACAAATTTATGCTGCCTAAGTAAAATCATCAGAGTCAACAGATTATTTGCTGTCATGTTTCAGGTAGTGCTCAAGGGAACTTTTGTGACTGGCTAATAAGTACTGTCACCCCCAGAAAGCCTTAATATAACAAAGAACCAGAAGTCTTAAATACCCAAAAGAAAGTCCCAGAAATCAGAAGCCAGCCCCATATCCTATCATAGAACAATCAGCTCAGGCAGTTCTGCCCGATCTCATGTCTTAATCCCCAGTGCCTGGACTGCCGTGACAGCTGGTCATGTGCCCCAAACCTCGAGACCTTGAAGAACTCCTGAGTGACAGGAACCTCCTTGTGCACCAGTTCTCCCATATTCTGAATCTGCCACATTAACCGAAACACTTCACACATTCAGAGCGCCTTGGTAATATTTTTTTTTTTTTAAAGATTTTTTATTTATTTATTTGACAGACAGAGATCACAAGTAGGCAGACAGGCAGGCAGAGAGAGAGGAGGAAGCAGGCTCCCTGCGGAGCAGAGAGTGAGATCATGACCCGAGCCGAAGGCAGAGGCTTTAACCCACTGAGCCACCCAGGCGCCCCAGTAATCATTGTTATTAACGAAGGGGTGCGGCTGGCCTTCCCAGCCAAATGCTAGAGCACTGAAAAGCCTGCGACTAGAGGGCCAGGCATAGCGCAGACCAGTACAGCCTCAGCCCTTGCTGTATGCCAGACTGTAGGGTCCTCGATGCTTTCCGTAAACTGTGCAATTGCGCTTTTTGCAACAGTCCTTGGAGTTGGGAACTATTCACTTCTGCAAGTTGGGAACTATTGCTTCTGCAAGTGATCCACGCAGGCTCTCAGCATTGTGCCTGTGAGGTCCACGCTCGCTAAGGGCTCGCTGCCACTGCTGTGACTGCTGCTCCAGCAAATGCTGAGCTTTCCCGGGGCTCCTTCCACTCAGCAGGTGTGCCTGGGGAGGGCAGGGAGAAGAGCAACCACGACACTAGTCACCGCACCAGTATGGGCCATTGCCATCCCAAGACTGGGGATTTGGTCGCCAGTGTCTTGCTTGGTCTCCGTGGTATAGATGTCTCCATGGGGCCCTGCAAGGTCACAGAGCTGGGCACCGGAAGGGTAGCTAGATCTGGACCCCACATTGTCTGACCGCAAAGCCCAGTCTTGATGCTCAGAGAGAACCGGGAGACAGCAGGGTGTAGAGCCAGGCCAGCCAGAGCACAGACAGAACCTGGCACCCAAGTTGCTTTTTGTTTGGGGCTCATCTCACTTTTGCCCTCATTCTCCCCTGAGGCCCTCTCTCCAGGCCACACAACCACTTGAGTCTAATGCACTTGGTGAGCTGTAGGTGGCCATTGGCTTACTTAGGCAGCTCCTGTCCCCATGGGTGGCTCACACAGGGCTCAGCCCTGGGCCACAGGGGGCCACTGCTGCCTGCTAGTGACTCAGGGACTTACGGCTGCTAGCTGAGGCTCCTGTGGCCTCATGTTTGTTTAATCATGGCTCAAAGGTTGAAGTCACTGCCTGCCCATCTCCAGAAATTTCTTCTGGCAGCAGCTGGGTCACTTCTGGATGGGAGCAACCAGAAAGACCCAGATGCCATGTGTATTAAAGTTCTCACTCGTTTATGAAAGTTGCGTGGTCTCAGAGAGAAAGCTTAAGAATCTGGAGGAAAAAAAATGCCACCTAGAGTCTGCTCACCCAGTTGTATCCCAGGAGACTCCTGGTTACCTCTCCCATCTAGGACTTCTTCAGGTCTGTGGGCAGAAAGAGCCCAGGGTCAAGAATGAGAGTTTAAGCACTCCTTGTAGACACCCCAGAGTCACTCCTCTGCCTCCCTAGGCTTGTGTCTCCTCTGTGGAGGAGGGCCACTGAGAGCACAGCGTGGAGCCGTGTGTGTGAAGAATCGGCTCAGAGGTTGCTGTGGAGGAGAGATCCAGGCAGGGCTAGTGCTGCTGCTTGTGGTACCGCATGGCTCGGGCGGCTCATGGCGGTCTTCCCCAGCAAGGGGCCATCTGTCGTAAGAAGCCCTTCATGTTGGTGCATAAGCCGCCCTAGGCCTCGCTCCTGAAAGCTGTGTGCTGCTGTGCTGTGTAACTGGCCCACAGTTACTTCCCCCTCTCCCTCCTGTTACGACCTGCGTATTCTCTGATTTTTCCCGTTGTAGCTAACATCTGGAGTCATCTTTGAACTTTCACATTTTCAGGCACTGGACCATTTCTGTCTGGCCATTCTGTCTGTGGCCACTTCCTCCCTCTCCCGTAGATTAGTTTGCATGAGGAGATGAGGGGCGACTCAGGGAGATCCCATCCCAGTGCCTGGTGGGAGTGGGGGCCCAGTATAGACAAGGCAAACGGGCATGACGGAAGTCGGCCAAAATATGCAAGTCCTTCAGTGTTTCTGATTTAGTATAAGAATTTTTAAATGCATGCATGGAAAACACTTAAATATCATTATTACTGTGTGCCATGCATGTTCTATATTTTGCTTATAACAGTGTCATTTAATCTTCACCACAAATCTGAAGGGAGATCCTATGATAAAATTAACAGTTACTGAAGTTTTCATTTTACCAGGGAAGAAACAGAAGCTCACAGAGGTACAGAACATGCCCCAAATCAGACAACCATGGAACCCCAACACTGGGATTGGAATCCAGGCTGTCCGGCTCCAGGGTTTTTGCTCTTCCCCTCTACTCTCCACCTCTGACAGTTCCCCCTCTCATCCACCCGCTCCACCTGGCCTGATTTCAGGGCTCAAGGTGAATTCCAGAAGTTTCAGTTTTGGCTTGACCCCTCTGGGGCAGCTAAAGGAATGCCCTGGGTCTCAGTTTTTCTATATAAAAATGGGGAGCGTTCTCCACCTTCAGGGTTGTGATGGGTAAGTGAGAAAATGTGTATAACGTGCCTGGATCCTGTTAAAGGCCAATGAATCTGAGTTTCATTTCCTCTGCACAGGGGCAGAGAGACAGTCCCTTGGGGAGTCAAGCATAGAATACGATCTTTAGTATTTGTGTTCAGTGAAGTTTAGTATTTGTGATTCCCAGGAGATTAGTAAATGTACTAACTCTTCAAACATCTTCTGGCATCTGGCTGTTGGATGAGCGCTCACTTCTGTGGCTTCCGTCACCCCTGCTCACTGGCCCCGGGCCCCATGTGCCTGAAAAAGTCCAGCGGTGGTGCTATGTCCCAGGCCTGGCTTAGCTCCCCGGGCTCAGCCTTGCCCTCTCCCAGTTGGCTGCCCCCAGGTAGGCTCTCCCATGGGTACTCTTCCCAGCTACAAGTCTAGTGGGGAGAGAGACAGATTCTCTTCCT
Organism: Mustela lutreola; assembly: GCF_030435805.1. Lineage (NCBI taxonomy): Eukaryota > Metazoa > Chordata > Mammalia > Carnivora > Mustelidae > Mustela > Mustela lutreola. The sequence goes on along the minus strand of NC_081291.1, from coordinate 58,367,183 downwards.
GGTAGTCCCACCAAAGTAGAGCCCCATGGCCATCCCCAAACCACCACCCTGGCTAGAGGCCTGCACATGCCCTCTGGCCAGCCTGTGTCATGGCCCCTCCTGGTCTCAGGGTGGCCCCTGCTTCCCCAAGGAAGACCAGGGGCTGCTGCAAAAAGCAGCAGAAATAAGTATTCGCTGCAAGCGGGTATGCCAGGTGACAGTGCCAGGCTGTCCTTGTGCTGGAGTGGCCTTCCCCTCACCCCTGACCTCTGCTTAGCCTCGGGAGAGTGAAAGGTACCCTTCACAGGGCCCTTTTAGCTTTCCCTGAGCCCTTCGACTGCTGTGGCCTCTTGCCTGTCTCCCTGGGTGCCTCCCCCAGGCTGAGGGCCCCAGCTGAGTCCCTGTGTCCCCAGTGCCCCATCCAGAAAGCTCCAACTGAGCTCTGTTTTGTCAGGTCCATACACAGTGGGCTTTGAAAGAACCATGTCCCCTCAGCTTTTGCAAACCTTCCCTCTTCCTATCGCAGTGACCGGCCCAATTGCAATGATAATGCCGTTTATGCTCATCAGCCCTGACTTATGAGGTGGAGAAGCCATGAGGCTATCACAGTCTGCCAGTTTGCCTAATCTTAGGGTCTCAGAAGTCTTCAGCAGACCAGGCAATATTTGTGACTCTTGAGAAACAGGACAGAATTTCCCCCTTAGAATCCATAGTGGGTATAGGAGATTGTTCTGGCCCTAGACCACCCTGCAGGCCTCCTCCTGTCCCAGCAGAGACATGCCATCCCACACACAGTGTTTCCAAATGAGATGTTTTAGGTGGTTTGAAATAAAATCATGGCGTATTTTTTTTTTAACTTAAAAGTAATAGTGCTATTCATTGAGGGAAGTCATGTTTAAAGAAAATTAAAAAGAAGGGAAACAGGTCTCCCATAGTCCCATCATTAATATTTTCACTTGGTTTCCTCTGCCTTTACTCTGCAAAGGCTGCTTTTTATGTAGTCAAGATGATATGTCTATGATTTTGTATTCCTGTTCTTTCCGATCAATACTCATGCAAGTTTTATTCCCTGTTGTTGTGTTTTACTCTGTAATCTGCAGGGGGTTGAGCAGTGCACTGGCCAAGAGCCTGGGTCCTGGCCTCAGACCAGAGCTTGGGCCACAATCCAGCACCTTCACTTAACCACTTCTGTAACCTCAGGGAAGTGACTGAACATCTCCAGGCGTTGGTTCCCTCCTCCAGACACTCAGGATAGCAGGTGTGCCCAGTGTGGGATGCACCAGGATCTAAGTGCACAGTAAAACGTACAAGCATATATCATGCTCAGTGCCACCTCCCCGCCACCGCCCTGAGCAGGACCACACGTTACCCACACATCTGTCACACATTCAGGTGTTGACAGCTGCTTGACCATAAGCATTACTGGCCACACCTTTGTAAATCTGTCTTTAAATATAGGGTGTTTCCCTTAAGATGGATTCTCAGAAGTTCTGATTTTAAAAAGAAAATACTGTCCGTAAACATTTAAAATGTTCTGGAAAGTTCCTGGCAGAGTGATTTTCAATAAATCACTTTGATTTCAAATTCAAATTTTGAATTTTCAAAAGTGGCGCAGAGTGATTTTCAAAAGTGGTCATTCTGTACTCCTGTCGGTCCCGTGTGAAGGCGTCCCTCTGTTTTTACCACCCGCACCAGCACAGCTGCCCCCCAGGTTATTTATCCTTGCTATTTTGACATATAGAAAATGGCATCTCAGTGTTTTCATTTACATTTCTTTGGTAACTATTTTGCCGTATCTAGGTTTCTTTAAAGAGATCTAGAAAAGAAGGTGGAGGAGAAGCAGGTGCAATTTACAGCCTGGCATGCTTACTAAGATCTGCCAGAATTCTCTACTTTGGCCTCCTACCTGGGGACTGAGTACCTCTTAGATTCTGACCTTCAGATCCCCAGAGTGTCGACTCTGTCCCTGCTGGGGTCTGTACAACCATCTGCCCGGACAGACAGCCCGTCTTCCACCATGGCACCCACATCTCTGGTCCAGAGGTCTCTCTCACCCAAAGCAAATCCTTTGGCTTGGCTCAGGCTCTGTTCTCAGCTGCTCAGTCCCCAGGAAGGTCAGCTGCGTCATTGATAGGCAGCTTCATTACCCTTCTGGCCAGGGCCCTGAAGGAGATCAGTCTGAGACAGTGCAGGAGGGAGCCAAGGACTTGGGGCCGGGGGCTTCCCTGAGCCCTTAAAGGATAAATCGCCCTTTGCTAGACTCTGGGACCACCTGTGAACCCCCTGAGGGCAGGGTCTGTGTTAGATCTCTGCATCTGTACATCCCAGAGTCCTGCACCACCTGAGGGAAGAGGCAGGCTGGCACACCCAGCCAGTTGGGAGGCACAGAGGCAGGCGGGGGGGCTTGGTGTGAGGCTGGAAGGGGGTGGGATGCCTGGGGCTCACTGCAAGGCACTAGAAAGCCACTGAGGGTGTTGGACAAGGAAGATGGTGGTTGCTGCTCCTCCAAGGGGGCTAGCAGACTTCCAGTGGGAGCCCGGAGAGTACACAGCAAGCATGACAAAGCAGGCACGGGGCAAGAGGTTCAGGCAGCCTCCTGTGTCCCGAGCTCCATCCAGGCCAGCTGCTGGTCCAACTGATAGCTGAATCCCCCATAGACTGGACTGTCCCCAGGTCTCCCTACTTCAGCCCCACAGGGGGGTGGGGTCCAAGGCCAACTTCATCGGGGCAGCTGTGGACAGCCCCAGTAACCCTGAGGGGAGGGTGGGCTCTGCCCCAGTCTCAGGCACTCCACCAGGTCGTGCTCCACACAGCAGGCCCACCGGCCAGGAACACTGGAAAGCAATGGGCTGGGAGAAGAGAGAGTTGAGGAGAGTTGAGGGGTGAGAGCGGAGGCTTCAGAAACTCCCTATAAAAATGAAAACAAGCCATCCATCTTCCTCACTGGCGTCTTAGCCCGACGGTGGCCTTTGTGGATCTTGCCCCATGTCTGTGGGGAAGCTGAAACCCAAGCCCTGCGGCAAGCTAGCTGCTGCCAACCCCCCCACTTTCTAAGTGGGACTGCCCCTGACGAGGGCCAACCTCTTCTGGAAGCCATCCTGACGGAGGAGGACCTTTCACCAAGAGCAGAGAGCACTTTGGGGTGTCTTTTTTCCCCCAAAACCAGTGACCAGCCTTCTCCCCCTTTGGCCATTGAAGCATTTCAAAGCAATTGTAAAAATTATATGAACCCCATCGAAGAACTGTTACAACAATGTTTATACCCAGTGTTTGAAACAAAGACAATGATATTATAAATAATTGTAGATGATGAAGATAGGCAAGGAAAAATAACATCATGAAAAGAGTTTTACAAGACGGACCGTTCACAAAGATGGATGAAGTAACACAATACGTTAAAAATATCTGCAATTAACATAAACACAGCATAGTGGACAGGAACCATCTGCTGGCCAGCCTCGCCCTGGGCATGGTCCCATGTCCTCCCCATGGGGGCTTCTCACTGTGGCCACAGTAAGAATGGGGCCCCCAGGAAGAGGTCCCTCTGGGTTACGTGCCCCGGCTGCACACAGAGGCCTGTGGCTGGGGACCCATTTAGAAGGGTGTTCACGAACAAAAGGGAAACTGAGGACTGAGGCAGTCTCTTGGGGTCCTAGAGCTTCCTCTAGGAACCCTGCCCTGACCGCAGGTGAGGTGGAGTCACCAGCTGTCCCCATAGCAGCTTCGACACTGCCCCGTTTCATTAGGATGAGAACAGGTCTCGTGGCCACTGGCGCTCCTCGGGCCCAGTGTGCATGGAGCCAGGGGGGAATGGCTCGTGTGGCAGCCAGTGCCAAATGCTCAGCTTGACTCTGTCACTGTCGCTTCACACCACTCACCTGTGCCCAGTCGGTTCTGGGGACAGCTGTCTGAGGCTGGCCTCACTTTCCCCAGTGGACACATGAATAAGGTGAGGTCCGAGGAGCAAGTGGCTAGGCAGGGGTGGCCCAGAGCACAGCCCGGAACCTCACAGCTCACATCCCTGAGTCTTTTCTTCTTTTCATCAGTATTCGATTTTCTGTAAACAAACAAAAAAAACATTGTAACCCTGAAAAACTTGGGCCATACGGATAAAATGGAGAGCCCTGAAACCAGCAAGATCAAACAGATGTGAATGTCTATCCCATGCTTCAAATCTCTCACAGTCTCCCACTCATTTTTTTAAGAACCAGAACAGTTCCACTAAAGCGAAAGCCCTCGCACCCCCCTCAGATGGGGACCTCATGCCCACATGCGTCTTCATGGTCTGCCTCCACGTGTTTGTGTCCAAACAGCGTCCATGGTCTCTGGGTGTTTAAAGTTCTCACCTGTGTGGTCTCGCACTGAACCTAGCGTTGACAGAGCCCGCAATTCTCGGGGACTTGTCTGACTGCTCTGTGTTATCCCGCAGTCCGAATGCATGGCAGGAAGTGCACCTGTCACCTGTCTTGGACAGATGGGCTGTTTCCATCTTCCCCGCTGCTGAGTAGCATCAGAGCTTTTCTGTAGGGAGGTCCAGGGAAGCGCGGTTGTCTGGTCCTAGAGTGCATGCGGCCATGGGTGGCACGAGGGCCTGCCGGCCTCCCCTCTGCCCTCACTCCACCAGCCCATGCCCTACCCCACTTGCCACTTCTTGGCACTGAAGGAGGCAATCACTGGGTTTTTGGCGCAGCTTTCTCCCCAGATGGTCAGGTTGTCCTAGTTTCTTGGAAGCCCAAGGTTGGCCCTAAATATCAGGCCTTTGTGGGAATCCCTCCAGCCTCCCCAGGCGAGCAGAACTGGGAGTTCTCATCAGCTCTTAGAGGTGAAGGGAAACCTGGGCATGCAGTTGGAGATTGGGCTCCTGGTTTGCTCCATCTGATTTAAGCCAAAGGCCATTTCCCATCTATAACTTGAGGTCAGATCTCTGTGGGTTCCTAAGCCTTCTGGGTGGCTGCTTCGTAGAGCTAGAACCCATCGCATTACCTAAAAGAAGGGAAGTGTGTGCCGATGAGGTGAGCTGGGGTCTGGAAGCACCTGTCTGAGCCAGGCCTGTAGCTGGCCCTCCACTGAGCACTCATCTTCATTGCTGTTAGGAAGGGCATTGCTGGTGGCTGCAGACTGGCCACAGGAGCCAGGCTCTGCAGTTTCCCTGAGGCAAGAGCTGGTTTGGGCAAGGCGAGGCTCTGACCTGAGGCCCAAGCCATGTCGGACATGGCCTCTAGCAGCCCATCCAGGATCAGTGGGGCTCTCGGGGGAGCCATGTGCATTGCCCCTCCAGGCTCTTGAGTCCCAAGGCTTGCTCATTCAGTGTTGTTCACCTCTTTTGTGCTACACCTTTGGCTCAAGCTGGGGACTCGATGGCAAGAGAAATCGTTCTGTGCCTGCCTTTCCAGAGCTCAAAGGGGTGGCCAGATGGCCCTGAGGTAGCCCATGCTCCTGGACAGATGGGCACCACAGAGGAAGAGAGCTGGTCTGATAGGAAAAGGGCAATTTCACGGGGCTTTGATGAAACCCAGAGGACTTTAGCTGTAGCGTTATAGCAAGCGGGTTTATGCAAAGGCCCTGAGGTAGGAAAGGCAATGAACAGCAGAGCTAAAAGGTCCGGTTGACTGGGCCCAGGAGGAGGAGTGAGCTGTGGGAGATGCAGGGAGAGTGGTTGGCACACTAAACTCACGCCAGGGCCTGGTGTGGACTTGGTCCACAGTGTCAGGATGGGAGAAGCCATTAGAGATAGGCCTGAGCATTTGTCTCTGTGGGGCCACTTCCCAGGCGTACTAACACTCATGCTCCCAGATTGTTATGAAGAATAAAGCCCCTGGCAGTCTTTGGCCTCCCAGTAAGCCCTCTGGGTTGCCGCGGAAAAAAATAATCTAAGGCCTCAAAGCAGAAAGCTCCCTTCAAACTCTCAGACCTTGAGGTGCCTCTCCTGGGGAAACAGGGTGCCAACTGGAGGCTAGACCTGAGGCTTTGCACCTGCCGAGGGTAGACACTGTAGCTGGGAGCCAGAACACACAGCTGAGGGTGAGGCAGCGCACCCAGAGCTGAGATGCGTGCCCAGAGCTGAGATGCTAGCAGCTGTGATCAGGCCACACTGGTACCAGCTGGTGAGCACTGGTACCAACTGTGACTGGTACCGGCTCCGAGGGAGACAGTACTACCTGCCCCCCACTCCCATGCCCCATTCCCACCCGAGGGAACATGGAGCAGCAGGGCCTTGTGTGGGCTGTGCGCATGTGCAGACATGTCTGATTCTGCATGCCCACAGGTGTGAGTGCGCATCTGTGCCCGTGAGTGTGCATCTGTGCCCGTGAGCATGTGTGAGCATGGTTTTTTTTTTTTCACAGAAGGGAGGTGAGTGAGAGGCCAGCTTCCTGACAGGGCAGTTATAAAACATTCATAAAACTTTTATTGGACTTGCCACCCTTCCAGATAAATATTTTTCGATTTTATGGGCTTGTTTTAGGGCCCTGAGCTTAATCATGGCTTTGTAGCGGCCTTTAAAAAAAATTAAATATTGTTTTGGCAAAAGGAGCCCCCTTCCCCCCAACCCCTACCAAAGGCAGCCTGCACTCTGAGCTCATAAATTCCTGCCACTCTCAACTCTTGCCCTTTCTCCCTCCCTGTCCTCATAGCCGTACTACGATGAACCTAACAAAAAAGAGCAAAGAGGGAGAGAAAGAGTGAAGAAAAAATAACTCCTCATCCCCCTCCCCCCACACCATCTCCTGCCCCACACTCCTCCCCAGCCTCGTGCTGGGGGGGCACCGGGCCCAACTCATGGCTGCCGGCAGAGGGGGCAGGTGGACCCCGCCTGCTTCTGCTCTCAGAGGGGCAGCTGCCGTGGCTGGTGAGGGTGCTCTGTGCCCAGCCCCCAGCCCCCACCTCCTCACAGCCCCCTCCTCCCACCACACCAGCCTCCTTTCTGCCCCACAAGGTCCTGAGCGAAGCCCGCACTAGCTCCCCCATCCAGTGTTCGCAGCCAGCACCTCCTGGTCCTCTGGGCCTCAGACCAGCCTTCCCAAGCACCCATCCAGAACAGCACCCCCACCCGGGCCGTGCCTCTCTGCCTTGGTGTGCTTGTTTCACAGCGGTGTCTGAAATGTGCTCCTTCGTTTATGTGTTGGTTGCACAAGCCTGTCCCCCTCGCGAACATAGGCTATTCACCGCTGTGTCCCCCACACCTGGAACAGAGTCTGGGGTGTAGTAAGTACTCAAAAGAGGTTTGTGCCCTGGACGGAATGAATGGTACGTGGTAGATGCCAGGGTGGTCGTGTTTGAGGTATAAGAATAAAAATGATGACTATCGTTCAGACTTCGCTTTGTGCTGGATGCCATCCAAGTGCTTTACATTCTAGTAACTCGCCTAGCCTCACAGCCACCCTGGAGTGTGAGTTCTGGTACTATCCCCACTTTTCAGATGAGGACACTGAGGCATAGAGAGAGTCCAGTGTCTTGCATGAAGCCACACAGCTAATCTGACCCCACACTGGGGCATGGGTCCCGGCAGTCCGAGTATACGGCCTGAGCTCTAGCCATCACACGCAGTTGCTGGGGGAGAACAAGAATGAGAGAGCCAGCAAAGGCCTTTCACACCACCACATGGCATTAGTCAGAACTTGGGCCGGAAGTCCTGGGGCTGCAGGTCAGGGGTGGGGGAGCTCAGGCTCCAAGGCTTATCCTGCTGGATTGCCAATTCGGGGGCCTCCAGGGCACAGGTCGGTCACAGAAATAAGGGGAGCCAGTCTCAGGTGAAAGAAGCAGTGCTGGGCAGGGAGACAGAGTAGCTAGGGGGCCCTCAGTGCAGGCAGGCCTGCCACGCCCCGCTGCTGCAGGGTGACAACAGGAGGACAGGTCCTCTGGCTTTTCCAGACAAACCAGAAATTCAGAGTTGCATGTCAGGTGTACCAAGTTTGAAGGTGAGGGAGTCATTCAAATATTTCAGAGATCTGTGGAGGCTGGTTTCTGCTCTCAGGCTGGCATTTTTCCCTGTGATCTCTGATGAGAGTGTGAGTGAGCCCCAGGAAGCAGGGCCCAGGGGCCTCTGTGTACGGGCATAGAGAGAAGCAGTCACCGGGCTAGCTCAAGGGGAAGCCTTCTTGGAGGAGGTGACACTAAGCTCAGCCTTGAAGGAGGGTGGAAGTGATGGTCTGGGGAAGGAAGTTCCAGGCAGAAAGAGCCATGGAGGGAGGACACTTGTGTTGCCCAAAGCACATGGACTGTGGAGTGGGGGCTGCATGGGGCATGGGATGCCTCAATACCGGAAGAAGTCAGGGATCCCCCTGATGGATGGTGAGTCCGTGAAGAGTCTTTGACAGGAGGCTGAAGAAGCCTCACGTGCACGCACACACACACACGCACACACACGCATACCAGTTGCTCACTGGGAAGGAGTCGAGGGTCTAGGACCCAAGGCAGCTGGAGGCCCCTGTGCCTGCAGCTGATGCCGGAGAGGGTGTGTGTCCAAGGTCAAGAACTCGTCAAGGGGCAGTGTCTGGAGAATAGAGCTTCCACTCCTTCCCTCGACGGCCACTCCCCCAGCAGCTGTTGGTATGAGTGCACCTGGGATTTTCTTAACCTTCCCCACAGTCTGGTGAGGAAGGCAGTATTATCCCATTTCACAGAGGAAACAACTGAGGGTGCTGCAGGGCACACAGCATCAAAGCCAAGGCAAGGTCCTAGGCCTCCCAACACCCCATGCTGCCTACCCACAATTTTGAAAGGACCTCTAGGGGCCACACTAGACCCCCAGAAAGCCAAATGTGACTTCAGACATAGAAGTGTATGGGACATTCTCAAAACAAGAAGGCTCAGTGCACCCTGCCACGTGCCAGTCCCCCTACGGTATGGCCTGTGTCCCCCACACATGCTGCCTTGGTAGCTTTGAGTCCCTTTCTGCCAAAGTTATTGGCCAACCTTGGAAGTCAGGAGAGTCAGTCTCATGCAGGGTCACAGCCAAGCTCCAAGCCTAGCCTTGAACCCAGGGCTCCCAACCCCCAGCCACGGCTAGACAGAGGGCCAGGAGACAAGAAGGCTGAGGCCTGGGGCCATGGCCCGGCAGGCATGTCAGTCCAAGGAAGGAACGCCCAGGAGACAACTCAGGCAGCGGTACCCCTAGCCTGTGGCGCAGGTCCTCCCTGGGGTGTGCAAGAGGATTCAAGATGGCGTGCAAACAAGTTGACAAAGAGTGTCGCTCGTCATGTGTCTGTTTTCACCTGTGTTCTGCGGGGGCAGGGGATACTGGGTTTCCACTGATGGTAGCCTATAACGTTTTGTGATTGAATTAATGAGTTGATTTAAAGAATTATTAAGTTAAAGAAGTGGTGCAAAAGTAGTGATGTGGAAGGAGATTTGGGAAACCCTGGGTGAGTCATCCAGGAGTTTTGATGGTGACGAGGGGCTCAGGTGGCCTTTACAGGGCAGGAGAAATTTACAGCAGGGAGAGAAGGAGTGCAGATGAACAGAAGGCAGGGTGCTCTGTCCCTTCTGCACATGTCCCCATGAATGAATGAGCCATCAGACATGCCCGCCCGTCCCCCAGCCCACTTCTCTTCCCCTAGCCACATAGGCAGCTGAATGTGGGACCTGGTGACCGCTGAGACTCACAGGAAGAGCTGTGTGATGGCACGTGGCACCATGATTTCAGAGGGTGGCAGGCTTTGTGGGGGCTGTGAGCAGAGGCCAGGCCATGGGTGTTCTTTCTGCAGCCGTTGGCAGCCCCCTGACAGCCTCTCTTCTGGGCACCCTTTACCCTTCCCTCTGCCCTGGACCTTGCCCTAGGGCCGTGGGATGCCCTAGGGCTGTGGATGGTTTGGTTCAGATCTGGTTCCGCCTAGGAAAGAGGCAGAGCAGCTCTGACCTTCCCCCCCATATCCTGGCAGTTCTCACTGTTGTAGCTAGTCTTTAAGAAAAGGAAGTAAGTGACTGAAAGGGGGATGCCTGGGTGGCTCAGTCATTAGGCGTCTGCCTTCGGCTCAGGTCATGATCCCAGGGTCGATCCCAGGGTCCTGGGATCAAGCCCTGAATCGGGCTTTCCCTCTCCATTCACCCTGCTTGTGTTCCCTCTTTCACTGTCTCTCTTTTTCTCTGTCTAATAAATAATTTTTTTTAAAAAAGTGACTGAAAGGAAGGTGCTGTGTCGCCAGACATGTGACCATGTCTGTCCCAGCTTGCATTTGAGACAGTCATTGGTCTTCTCCTTGTTTCAACTCCAGGGTGGGAATGGAGGGCAGTTCTGAATCACTTCTGCGTGGTCCAGGCCAGATGGGGCCCTGCCTATACCACTGAAACCTCTGTTGGCTGAGTGGGGCAGAGATGGAGGCCCAGGCTCAGTGCTACCTTTCCACTGCCCACACAGGGAGGACCATGGCTCTCATTCTGTAGACATGGCCGTGAAGGCTCCGAGAGTCATGAAGCTGGCGTGAGGCCGCCCTCCACCTCCTCCTGTCCCTGTCCAGGGCTCTTGTAGGACTCGTCCACACAGCGCAGAGGACTCCCTGGAAGAAATGGTCTTGGCTGGCCTTTTCCAGCTGTGGGGTCGGGGGAGGCACCGAGCTAACTGTCTGGATCTAAAGAAGATCAGGGGCAGAGACCTGGGGCTCGAGTACAGTGTGTGGGTCAGGTGGCTGGGAGGTAGGCGGGAATGTGGTAGATCTGGGAGGCAGGAGGCTCTGCATCAACCCAGCCTAAGAGGACACAGAGCTCTATTTCCCCAGGACCTGGGCCCCCCTCAGACTGCCCGAAGTCATTTGAGTGGACACTCCCACATTCTCCCCTCCCTGTTCCGCTCAGCACTAGAAATTGCTAGCACAGGGGGTCACTCGGGGGCAATGAGCAAAGTGCTGGTCCTTTGTCTTAGACAGAATTCCTCTACGTTCCCCCCTCCACTCCTCCTCTGGAGCCCCTTCAAAGCCTCAGTGGGACCCTGCACTCCCAGCCTCTGCACCACATCCGTCGGTCTGACCCACGGGGCAGAGGGTCAGCATCTCGGGTGGCTGCCTGCCAGGTCTGGAAGCCTACCGCTTTCCCAGCTCCTGCTGCCCGTGCCTGGGCCTGGCTGCCCTCAGGAGCTCAGCCACAGTCCACCCACCCACATGTGGGGTGGTAGTTATACTCCCTGGAGTTGGGTTAAGTTCACAGTGACCTTCAATGGCGACAGCCAGAGTGGTCGTTGTCCCCGAGAAGGGATCTGGGAGAGCATGTTGTGACCCCTTGTTTCCACAGCTCTCTCCCTGACTTGCTGTAAGTGTTTATTCACTCCCATCATTCATTCGTTCATTCATTCAGAATCCACAGAGGCCCATGTTGACCCCCATGGCTTCTTGTGGCCGGCCCTACCAGGCGTCTCACTCTCCCGTGCTACCACACCAGCTTTAAGTCACTTCCTCCCAAGCTTCAGCCTCTTCCCTTCTTCCCCGGGCCTTTGCACACACCATTCCCTCTGCCCACAGTGCTGTCCCCTCTCCTTCCCGTGGCTTCCTTGTGTATCTCCTTCAGATCAGCTTAAAACACCACCCAGAGGCCCCCTCCTTGGCTGGGTCAGTTGTACCTCACAGTCCTTGCACTCAAGGCACGCTGCTCTTTCTTTACGGACACCTGAGAGGTGCACTGTTGCCAAATGGTGAGAACACACATTCTCAAACCTAAGCCCATCAGGAGTCCAGCTCCTCTGCTTACTTAGCTGTGTGTTCTTGGGCAGATGACTTCATTTCTCTAGGCCTCAGTTTCCTCATTTCTAAACGGAGCAATGATAGGACTTTTGCATAGAGTTGCTGCGGCTAGAGGGCCTAATGCGAGAGCATGTTTAGACGAGAACAGACACCTAGCAAAGCCAAAGCACTTGTTAACTTCTGATGTTCTGGTCTGTTCTCCTGGTAGTTACTGGGTGTGAGCCTGTGAGGATAGGGACCGAACCAACAGGCTCAGGTAAAGGTTGAGGAAATACATGTGCCAGACCCTGCTTGGGCCTGGAGCTGGGTGGTAAGTGCCTTATAGCTCCCCTCCCCCCAAGGAACTCACAGCCGGGAGAGAAAGCTCTGCAAAGACAAGCAGGCAAATGCAGACTGGGGGCCTTTCCAGAAGGCATCCAGAGGAGCAGCCCTCACAGCTTAGCAGGAGAAGGCAACAGAGTGGTACCGGGTGCCCTGGGTGGGTTCCAACGGTGTAGCTGAAGCTAGGAACTGTAGTCTTTCCTGGGACGCTGGGGGTTGGCAGTGAGGTAGGGTAGAGGTACGCCCAAGAGCCTAGAATTCATCCAGAGGTGAGAGGGGTCAGCAGGAACATCCACCACGGACTCACCTGTTTCCAGAAAGGGACCAGCCTGGCCTGGGCCTCCCTGGTGCTGTCTATCCCAGTCCAGACCTCTCCTCCCTGACCATGTATTTTCACGTGGTGTGGCCAGCCTGTCTGGCAGAGGGAGGTCAGCCCTGCCCTCTTGAGGTGCTCATGCCCTTTAAGCAGGTGCTCTCTGAAACCTAGTCTATAAGACAAAGTAGAAAAGTGAGTGGGTAATCTGATCTGCTTTTCTGATACAAGGCAGAAGTTTCCCTCAGGCTCTCGATCTTCAGGACCTCCCCAGTCCATCTGAGGCCGCCCCTTTTCTGTATTATAGGATCAGAACCCTCAGCAGCCTGGGAGTCTAACATGCATAGCAGGACCCATCCCAGGGCAGGTGGCACTAGGAAGACAATGAGCTTGAGCTAGCCACTTAAAGGACAGCTTAGTGGGCAGAGGGACTGGGGAAAGAATTCTGGGTAGGGGGTCAGCGGGAGCTGGGGGCTGAGGCCATTCGCCACGTCCATTGACTGAGTCAGAGTCATGGGAAGAGGGGCAGGAGAGGTGGGCCACTGGGGAGGAGCTCCATATTGGGGTCATTTGTAACCCCGACTGCAGAGGGAGCATAGGGGTTCGGGTGGCAAGGGGGCTTAGTACCCCCTGATGATTGGTACTCATCCAACAGGGACATGGAGGGCTCGAACTCTTATACAGCCTCCACCATCAGCTCCTACTCGGCACCCTCCCAGCCATCTAGGACACAAATACTCTGTTCAGCCCTAGTTGCCAGATGGTGGGCCAGCCCACAGAGCTCCCATGGCCATCCTGAGCCACATAGTGGTCAGTGGCAAAGCCATCCCCCTGGGGAGGGCCCACCCGGGCTCTTGGGAACCCGCCCCACCCTCCCGGAAGGGGTTGGCTGCCTGCTCACAGGAGGCCCCAGCTTATAAACATGGTCCAGTTACAGGAACATCGGGAGGGCGTTTGGTTTTCATTCGACACAGTGATTTCACAGACCCTCCCTGACAGGGAGCAGGCTATGGCCAACCTCAGGAGAGGGGAGTGTTGGAGCGACTCCGAGAGCCCCATCTCCTCCCCCTGACTCTGACATGGTCTGGGCCGAGCCTTGGGCCTGGTATTGTCTGGGTTAAATCCCTCCTCGGAATCTGGAGCCCAGTTGATCTGAGCTGGGGTGGCCGTGAGTTGGCAAAACAAGCAGAGACAGCGCACAGGGGACATTATAGCCACTGTCCTACACCATAATGACAGCCACCAGTGTCTGGGGAGGGCTCAACGAGCTCTGCCAGCACCCTGAGTCCAGAGTCCCCTGAGGACTCAGAGCCGCCTTGGTAAGCGGGGCCACCAGTGCGGAGAGAAAGCCGGCACCTCTGGAGCTCCTCCTACGTGCCACGACCCTCCTCTTGCATTAATCCAAGTATTGACCGTGGGTGATAGGGACTGTGTCCATTTTACAGATGAGGGAACAGGCCCACTGCCTACCTTGAGAGTAAGCACACAGTGTACTCGTGCTCAGGCCTCCGCCCATGCGGATGCGATCCCACCCTCTTTTCCACGTTGCTGGCCTGCTGCTCAGACAGCCAAAGCTGGGAGTCAGGCGGGTAGCATGGCTCAGTGTGTGGGCACAAGCGAGGCGCTGAACACCTAGATTTTAGTCCTACAGTCAGGGAAGTCAGGCACAATAGGCATTTTAAAATAGAAGGCGCTGGGCCTAGATTTTCTTTGTATTGTCGCAGCTACCCATGTGTTGTGAGAGTGAGTTCTCTCCTAAAAGTGCGGGGTGGGGATCTCCTGCCGCCTCAGAGAACTCAGGTAAGATGTACTTTGCTCTGGCAAGTCGAGGTCTTGATGAAGACAAATGCGTGGGACTTGTTCAGAGCAGGGGCCTGAACCTCTGCCCAGTGAAAGAGCTGGGCGGGCTGTTCCAGCCTCAGGGGTGCAAACAAACGGGGCTAGTGTGTGGAGGCCTGTAGCTTGCCTTCATTCCATCTCCCACCCTCCCTCGTTCTGTGGAGGAGGTGTGGGAGGTGTGAGGCGCGAAATGGGGAGAGGGTGGAGGAGGGACGGTCTAGATCAAGCACCGCGGAGCCCATGGCCCGTGTCCATGTGTGCGTGTGGAACCCTGCTGCTGGGCTGGGGCCGGAGGAGAGGAGTCCGCGGAGCCCATGGGAGCCAGTGCAGTTTTGATTTGATTTTACCCCATGGGCGGGGGCCCATGGCTGCATGGGCAGGAGCAGCAAGATTGACTTGGTAGCACAGAGACTTCCGGGTCACTCATTTCAGACACGGAGGGACCTCGGGGAACTTTTCCTCCCTTGTCTCTGTGTTTGGGGACCTTAGAAGGGTTAGAACTTTGACTACCAGAGAAGTAAGAGTGGCATACGCAGACCTCTGTCAGATTCAGAAACCTGACCAGAATGTTCATTCATTTGGCTCCTGTGCCTGGTCCCTAGAGAGACAGCTGGCCCCGGTCTGTAGGGCCGCAAAGCTCCCTGCCCTCCTGCCAAGCACCATCAGCACCGTGGCCAGCCATTTTCATGGGGTCGAGTGGCGTGTCTCCCCACTGGAAAGTAAGCTGTGCCAGGCCCAGTACCCAGTACAGTGCCTGACACAGGGTAGGCACTCCATAAATATGATCGAGTAAATGCATGAACAGACTGCATACCTTGGGCAGACTCCTGAGCTTCGTTTCATCTCTGAAGACTGTAGCCGCTGATGTGCTCACTGCTTCCAAAGGGTCAGAAATGAAGTTGTCTCCAGCCCCAAGTTCTGCCCATCTCACGGCACCGTCTTCCTCCATCTGCCCAAGAGGCAGAAGGGCCCCTACCCCTTCTGGGTTGGCCTGACCTCCTCAGGTGACCCTCAGAAGTGCCTCCACCCTTGAGACACTAGGCCATATGCCCGCTGCCTGCAACCTTGCCCAGCTCTGTGCCCCAGCCAGCATGGCTGTGGGCTTTGTGCAGAACTGGGCCGCATAATGGAGGCCCTCTCACTCTCTGTGTACCCGGGCCCTTCTGCTCAACTGTTACTCCCCCAGCCACACCAGTGACCACACCTGTGCCCCACCTACTTATTGGAGGGTGACACAAGATGCTGGGGGTACCTGGCCCAGGCTTGCTCTCTTCAGGGCGCTGAGTGCCCCTGGCTGGTGTGGGGGTGCTGGGACGCAAGAAGGGGGTAGTGAGTCTCACCAACGCTCTCCATCTCCTGGGTTTCTCCATGCCCTGGGTTTCTCCTGGTCCATCAGGTCTTCAGAGAAGAGGAGCTTCCTCAGAGCCAACCTCAGGCCACCTCAGCTCCTGCCATCACACCCGCACAGGTGCACGTGTGTGGTGGACACACACCCGTGTGCCCAGAGTGGTGTGTGGCAGCTCACTCCCCAGCACCAATAGCCCCGGCACCTGATATTTAAGGCCCCCACAGACTTTCTCTGAAAAAAAAACAAAGCAGACGAAAGTGTTGTTTCCAAGGCTGGGAAAGGCAGGGCCTCATCGGCAGGGCCCCCTCCTGTGCCCGGCTCTCTCTGGGGCTCTGAGCCACATTTGCTCACAGCCTCTCTGAGGGGCTCTTCCCTGCTCCCTGCTAGAGCAGGGGGTCACTTGGCCCATTTCACAGACATGGAAACTGAGGTTTATGGGGCCATTTCCCAAGTACCCTGCAGAGCCCAGAGCTCCTGGCCCAGGGACCTTCCGATGGCTGGCTATGGTACAGGGACACACCTGGGAAATGGACCATGGTGACATGGTGATACACATGCTCCCCTTCCCAGGCGGAACCCCTCACGTGTTTCTACTGGCACAGAGACCCACCACGGATACGAGCTCAGATCCATCAGTGCTGTGCCCAACCTCAGGCCCCCCAGGCTCCTGAGGGTGGAGGAACACCTAGCTGGAGGTACCCCAAGCCAGAGCCAGACTCATGAGAGGGGAGGCCTCCCAGATGGAACATAACCTCCCCCCAGGCTCTGATGAAGGATCTGATTCCCGTGGCTTCCAAGTGATTAAGTCCTGCCCAGGGCAGAGCCAGAGACCCTATTTGGGAAGAAGGAGAACACACAGCAGCAGACAAGGGTCCACACCAGCCCGTCAGCAGGTGCATGGGGTTGCACAGAGCCGCAGGAGGGCACCCCATCCCTGTCGTGTCTGCTGAGAGCCCCCGGGCCAGTAGTGATGGCCAGCAATCCAGAAACGGCTATGGTATAAAATGCAGGGGGAAAAGGACCAGGACAAGGAG
Source organism: Mustela lutreola (assembly GCF_030435805.1). NCBI lineage: Eukaryota > Metazoa > Chordata > Mammalia > Carnivora > Mustelidae > Mustela > Mustela lutreola. Next base: position 58,350,683 of record NC_081291.1, on the reverse strand, counting down.
GAACTAAGGCAGCAATGCCAGTTGTGGGCGCCTGTTCCATGCCAGGTCCTGCACAGGGCACTGGGGACCCACGCAGTCATGTGAGCATGAGGGTGGAAGGGGTGTGAGCCGGCCCAGGTTCTGGTGCCCACTGTACACAGCAGAGACCCACCAACTGGCCACCATGTGCATGTACTAAGGGTCCAGCCAGCCTTGGAGGGCACACTGGGTGTTGGTGTGGCAGGTGGATGGTCGGGCAGCCAAGTCTGGGACCCAGCCACGAGGGGACATGCGTGTGCTCACAGCCCTATGTGCCCATGTGAAAGCGTGAGCACACCTGTACTCACTACGGCTCTAGTCTTCACAGGTCAAGGAGGGGGTGAACCCTCTGAGCCCATAGCTGTCAAATCAAGAGTGTGGATAGGGATGCCTGAAGCTCCCTACCCGCCCTTGCCTGTCAGCCAGAGAAGGCAGCCAGCCCCAGCGCCCGCCCGCCTCTCTCTCTGCTCTGGAAACAGGGCTGATACAGTAATCAGGACGCCACATATGGGCCCTGGAAGATGACTGCTCCCCGGGCCTTTGTTCGCCTTCATTATTCTGGATGAGGTTTTTTTTTTTTCCCAAGTCATAAAAATGACATTTTTAATATGTGGAATTTTTTTTAAAGAAAAGCAATACGAAGAAGACTTTTATTGTCAATAAGCTCTACCTTTTAAACCAGTTATCTTAGTTTCTGCTCTAGGTATTTTAATTGAAGATTAACTGCTGTTAAAGAGTGTACACATTTAGGGAGTGAGTGTTTGGAGTATTAAAATTCAGCTCCCTTGGTGGTGGCGACCATCTCCATGAGGGCCACTGGGAACTGTGGCCCTCCCCCACAGCCAGCCTCAAGGGGCCATCCATGGAGAAGGGCACCTGCACCAGGGGCAAATCCAGGTCTCCATGGAGGGATAGGTTGGACAGAGTACAGGAGCAGCTATAGGTCTCCTGAAGGCAGCTCCCGCCGTCGGCTTTACTCGGGTCATTCCTCATCCTGAGGAGAACACTGACACTCAGAGCAGGGCAGTAAGGCCACCATGTCCCATGGCCCAGTGTCCAGACCAGGGCCATCTCCCCTGCCTGCCCCACTCTCACTGAAGCCTGTCTCTAGGAAAGCTCCTGGCCCTGGTCACGGTCCTCTGACAATTACCCAGACTGACTTGGTGGTCATTGTGTTCCGGGAACACAACCCACCAGAGGAACAGATCCCGCCCTCCAGGGCATCTCTCTGTCCAGAGGCTTGTGCGTGTGTTCACACATGTGTGCATGCTTGTGTGTGCGTGGGCGCGTGCGTATGCATGTGCTCATCACTGGCAAAGTCAGGCTCATCATCTGTACCAGCAGGAAGGTGACATTCTGGAGCGCCGTCTGGAAAAAGGGGGACCCGTCTCCTCTGGCTACCTTTGTAAAAGAGCTCAGGAACCAAGTAGTAATGACAATGTGTGATCACTTGTTTGCCACTAGCTCTGTGATCTTGGGTGAATCATTCTGGATCCCTGGGCCTCAGTTTCTTGGGAGTAGATACTGTGCCGTCTTTGTACAGGTTAAGGCATGGAAAAGTGCTTTTCTGATCCTTCCTTTGCCAGACACCGTGCCAGGCTCTGGGATCTAATCTCTGTCCTCAGAGAGAGTCACAGTCAGGGAAGTGAGCTCATGGACACCCATGACAGAGGTCATGTGGGGGCAGGCCCAGGACCTGAGGGTGGTCCCAGGGGCACCAGCACGTGGTACAACAGGGCCTGAAGCTGGACTGAAAGCTTGAGCTCAGCCTGCCACATCTTTGCTGTGTGATGTTGGGCTCGTACTGACTCTCTCTGTGCCTCTGTTTCTGTGTGTATAAATGGAGTCAGCACCCAGGGAGCAGTTGAGAAGTGGAGAAGCAGCATGTACAGAAGCACTCTGAGTGGGGCCTGACATGTGATAAAGGCAGAGTGAGTGCTAGTTAGGCTTACCACTGCTGTTCCCTTCATGATTATTGAGAACTGGCTGGTGCCTGTTTTGGGGGCCAGGTGGGCTAGGCCAGCCTCACACAAGATGGTCTTTCTACTTCAGATCCCCTCTCTGCCATCTAGGCCACCCTCAGAATCTGTCAAGGCAGTGGGCCAAGTTCCAGCAGTCCCCGCTGTTGGAACCCAGAACAGACAGGCATGTAAGGCGTCATCCCTGGAAGTCTCTGGAGAAGAGGTCTCCACCTGGCCCCACCCACATTGCCCCAGGCTGAGAGGTGCCTACTGCCCAAGTCAGAGTGGTGCCCAGTCATGCCAGTGCCCTTGCCTTTTGCCATCTCCTCCCCACCCTCAGTGGCAGTAGCCTCAGCTCCCTGTGTCCCACCCCCATCCATGACATGGCTGTCCCTGTTTGTTGCCAGTGAGGAACAGCAGGGCCCTGGGGCGGCCTGGCCCATGGCTAGACTCTTAGGCCAGCAGCAGGTGGACAGCTTTGTAAAGCTTTGTAAAGCCACAGGCTTGAATGCGAAGTCCTACTCCCCATTTGCCAGCTGTGTGACCTTGGAGAGTCAGCTCCCCTGCCTAGAAAATGACTTACAGAATGTCTGGAAGCTTGAGTGAGATGCCATCTGAACCCATCTGGCTGGGTGGTGTGTTGAGGAGGACACTAGTGTTCTGTGACAGTGGTGATAGAGGTGGAGGCAGATGACCTAGCCCGTCTCCTGCCCAGCCACTGACCTGTGAAGCCTGCCTCACTCCTGCTTCCCCACCAAGAAGCTTTGTCAGACAGCCTAGAGGGCCAGCCAGGAGTCCCTGTGGACACTACTGTCCAGGATCTCCTTCCGGAAACTGCCACTCAGAGGCAGCTCAGCAACCTCTCCAGGCTGCAGTCACCAGCACCACACCCTGCCTCTGACCCCCATGTCTGGCACACCCATGTCTGGCATGGAGCACTTGGCGCATTCCCTTTGAACAGTCAGGTCCCCTCCCGCGTGGTTATACCCCCTATGCTGATGGGGAGCGTGAGCGTAGGGCTTAGGACTAGGGTCCAGGTCCCCTGGGTGCTGAGGCGCGGGCCTCTAGATCTAGGCAGATGTGACACATTCGGAAGGAAAGGGCCAGCGCATTCTTGCCTCTGTGAGCAGCCCAGCTGGCAGTTGGCCAACCTCCCACTCCCCAAGACCCGCAGATTGACAGGGTCTGACTCGGCTGCCCAGCAGTGGGTGGGTGATTAGGAGCCAGACGGACAAGATGGTGAACTCTGACCCTCAGTGGGCGGGAGGGGAGGTCACCCTTGGGAGAGAGCCAGCTGTCAGGACCCAGCCCACTGATAGATGAGGCAGAGTGCAGGCGGGCTCGGTTCCCCAGTAGCACCCCTTCCTGGAACTGCCAGCCACTGCTGTAGGCTGCACCTGTCTCCTGAGGACACAAGGTCTGGACTTGAAGCCTTGTGGAAGGCTGTGGTCTTCTTGGAGGAGAGAGATCTGGAACACATCACAGGAGGCCAAGCCAAGATGCTAAACCTTTGGCCAAGAAACCAAAGGAGTAAGGTTTGCCAGGCAGACAAGTGTTGCAGCTCACCCCAAGATGAGAGAGCACCGGGAAGAGCCAGGGCAGGGAAAATGGGGAGCCCTGTGTAGGGGTGAGTGATGGAGGTAAGGACACACTGTGTCTGCAGGAGGTAGTTTGGGAGGAGCTAGGCTAGAGGAATTTGGACCCTTGCCTGAGGAATGGCTGAAGATTTTGAGCTGGGAGGGATGATCAGGTTTTCTTTTTTTATTATTAAAGATTTTATTTATTTATTTATTTGGCAGAGAGAGATCACAAGTAGGCAGAGAGGCAGACAGAGAGAGGAGGAGAAGCAGGCTCCCTGCTGAGCAGAGAGCCCGATGTGGGGCTCGATCCCAGGACCCTGAGATTATGACCTGAGCCAAAGGAGTGGGTTAACCCACTGAGAGGCTTAAGCCACTGAGCCACCCAGGCACCCTGATGATCAGGTTTTGTTCCAGAAAGATCTCTTCAGCAGGAGACCCACGAGCAGATCAGAAGGTGGCACTGGCAGGAGAGCAGCATGGCAACTCATGCCAGGAGGCCAGCATCCGAGGCCCCACTGGCAGCATTCTGCTCCTACAGGGCCTGGGGGATCCCTGAGGGAAGGGGCTCTCGTGGAGTGCCACGCCAGCCAGCCCTGTGCAGGCTCAAGCAAGGGTTTGAGGCCTGCCTGAGTTTCTGGGCTGCACACAAGGAATGCCCTCGGTGGGATATAGAGTCCATCCCAGGTGGCGGGCACGACAAGCCTCGGTGACCACACCCACAGTCACTTCAGGGGGATGAGACCATACCCCAAGTGAGCGGGAATCTTGCCGGTGCTGGGCTGCCCCTAGGAGGAACAAGTGGGAGCCAACATCACATGGTGTTGAGTAGTTTAGAATGCCCCCAGCCGCCCCCTCACTCTCCCCCTGCAAACTTTCCTCTACCTGGACTGCCCATCTAATCATGGAGCCTCTGATCCTCAAGACCAACTCATTTCCTTTCTCAGACTGGTTTTGTTTTTGCCTTAAAACAAAATCCTTCCTTCCCCATAATGCTCTGGGTTTCCCTCGCCATGCACCCCCAATCTCCAAAGGCTTGACTGCATTATAATTTCAATTTACATGGTGTGGGAAAGATTTGTGCAAAGGGTCCTTTTTTGTTTTTGAAGAATTCATCATTGCTGCTAAGAAGCTTAATATAAATTAAAGGAGGAATTAGGCAACATTAAGACATCAAAATGGGGGTGCGGGCGCCTGTTGCCTCGCCTCCACCCAATCAAAGGGGCTGCAAGGAACCCGTCGAGTGTGCGCTCGAGAGCCTTGGAAAGAGCGCGATTCCAATAAAGGGCCTGTTCTGTCGCCCGCCTTCCCCTAATTCCCTTTGTTGCTGGGACAGCGGAATACATGTCTGATAAAAACTTAATCACCTTATCTTTTTAAAGCAAATTGCATCTTTGTTTACATACAGGATCCATAGCAGGAAGAGAAAGGAGAGAAAACCAGGCAGCTTTCCCAGCCCCAACCAGTGCGTTCAAGGCTTGCGCTCCCCTGGATAAATGCGGGAAAACCAGGGCTGGCGAAGAGATGTGGGAAGATTCCGTTGGCCACTAGGCACAAAGGTGTCACTAGCACCTCTCACAGATGAGATCAGGGGCCTGCGCAAAGGGAGCCCGCTGACTGGTGTCCCCAAGGGCTGCCCTCCCGGCCATTCTCCCCTCTGTAGGCCCTCTGAGTGCCAGCTCGCCTCTGGGCCTTGTGCCAAAAACCAGGTTCCCTGTCCTCCTTGGGCCTCTCTCCCTTGGCATGGTTCAGGGCCTGGGCCACTCTAGGCCACTGGCTTATGAAGGGATCTGGGTTAAAATCTCAGCACACCACCAACTGCTGTGGGGCTGGGGGCAAGTGCGGCCACAACAGCCCTGTGTGAGGCAGACACAAAGGGGCCTACTGCCCAGCCTCCCCCTCAGCCGTGCATCCTGCCCAATGAGACCTCTGAAGCGCCGTGCTGCCCATACCTCCCGTGACCACCTGTGACCTCTCCGGGGCAGCTTCGTCAACAGGGCGGGCAGGCAGAGACCTCTGTTCCTTCGGGTGAAGTTTGACCCTGCAGCCCACTGGGTGATGGAACAGCTGTGCTGTTTGAGGAAGCTCAGCCTCGCTGACGGGTTCCCTCCTTCAGGCAGCCCTCCTACTCACAGGCCGAGCACCCAGTCTGGACTCCGGGACTGGCTGGATTCGAGGCCCTCCACAGCCAGCCATCCCAGCCATCCCCAATGTCGGCCCAGCCCAGCCCAGCTGCCAGGCATGTCCCAATGAGCTCCCCAGGCCATCCGTCATCACCAGGATACTGACCCCAGAAAGGGTCCCCTGCCCCTTGCCCCCACTCTCTTTCGACCCTGTCATCTCAGCTCTTTCCAAAGCTGCTTGTTCCAGGAGGGGAAGTTGGAGTGGCTGGACTTGTCTACAGCCCCATGGGGCCACCAAGGGGGCCCATGACCCCAAGCTGCTTGTAAGGGCTCCATTCCCACTGGGGGGTGCAAGCCGCCCACCAGCGTGGAGGCCCCTCTTCCAGTCTGGCCCCCGACATGAAAGCGACGCCAGCAATTGGAGGCAATTTGCCGGCCTTTGATGGCCATGTCGGGGCGGCACCCGCGGCCAAGCCTTGGGAAACAGTTGTGCTTCCCACATTCTTCCCTGATTACCCCTGGCCCAAGCCAAGACCCAGCAGCCTCCAGCCCACTGTGCCTTTGTGTGGAGCTGGCGCTTGGTGAGAAAGGCCAGCCTGGCCCTGGGAGAGTGTCCCCAAGGAAAGCCACGACCAGCAGCGTCACCCCGGGGGTCATGCCGGCCCACCCTCACTGCATCCTGGCCCCGGGCTTGTTGGGGAATGGAGCAGAGCAGCCCAGCTCCAAGAATCCTGAAGTTTGGAGAAAAGGAGCCAGAGATGTGTGCTGAGGCCCTCTGAAGTAAGGCCCGCGGTGTGAACTTCACACACATAGCTCATTTCACTCCGTGCGCACCCCGCCAGGTATGGAGCCAGGCTCTGGGTCGCAGCGGGCAGGGGCCCATGGTCTGAGCCTTGGGCTACCAGCTCATAGACAGGTATTTCCTAGTCCCGGAGGCACGGGCTCTGCGGGAGCGTTTTTACTTCTGCTGCCTTGTACCCCTGGGTCAGCGCTTCCGCTTTGCCTTCATCCATCGAACCCTCCCAGAGCCTGTCTGCCAGGCCCTGTGCCCAGCACTGCAGGGGCCATCTCCTCCCAATCCCCCTTACAGGCCACCAGGAAGAGGGATGCAAAAAACATGCCAAGTAGGGTTCCAAGAGGGATCTTGCTCAACCCAAGCAGGTGAGGAAAGCCTTCCCACAGAGATAGTGGCAGAGCAGGCATTAGCCAGACAGGAAGGGCAGGGAAGAGCGTTTCACACAAAGGGAGGTAGCTGGAGGCTCTGCTTGATTCCTCCTGGCAGAGTGGGAGTGGGAGTGGGAGTCAGAAGGGCGTGAGGGGCAGAAGGGGGCACACACACTGGATGACCCAAGGTCTTGGATGTTGAGTAAGAAGACAGACTTTATCCTTTTGATGGAACCCAGTCCAGAGCTCTGCATGAGCCTTTGAGCAACTCCTCCACGGCCAGAGGGCAGGATGAGAGAGAAGGGCCCCCTGGGGAGTGCCCCAGAGGCCTCCTGCACCAGACAGGGCAGCAAGGACAGGGAGCGGGGGCGGGGGGGGGGGGGGTGGACCCTCAGTAGGTTGTGGAAGGTGATGCTCAAAGCTGGTGTCCTCTCCCCTCCCCCGCTCACCGGCGTCAGAAACCAAGGGCTTCTGGCGGCTGTGGAGGAGCCATGAGCATGGCCTCAGGTTGTGTTCAGCCTGCCCTTCAGCAGGCAGGGCCAGATTGCTGCAGAGATGATCCCACTGGCCTAGAGATGGCAGTGAGCTTCCTGGCCAACAGCAGCAGCTCTGAGAGCCTTAACCAGGACATGCAGGCAGACCTGGCTGAGGGAGACGCCCCCTCCCCTCGCTCCACTGCCCACCCTCCTGGAGCCGTGTGACCCTCACCACAGCCTCCCCATGTAACCACACATCCGGCAGCCAGATTGCGCAGGGCAGCATTGTGCTTCCTCCGGGCTTGGGCCTGGGTGCAGGAGAGTTAGAGTAGAAATCATCCAAGTTTGTATTCCTATGGGGTTTTCTCCCCCAATTAATTCGTACGTTTGTCTTTGTGACTTTAAACTCTTCTCAGGGGTCAGTTCATCTCCTAGCTATTTTGCCCCGGCAAACACATGCCAGTCCTATCCTGACTGCCCTGCTGCGGGTCTCAGCGCCCCTGGAACTTCATAGGCCTCCATGGTGCACCCAGACCTCAGCACCAGGTCGCCTCACGGAGACCAGCTCTGCCTCTCCAGACCTGTGTGACTGGGGGCCAGTTACTGGCCTGGACCTCAGTGTCTTCCACACTGTGCTGTGAGGGCTAAGTGCCTGCGTGCGTGGGGACATCTATGTGCACAAATCTCAGGTCCTCGTTAGGACTGAATGTCTGGAATGGGTTGCTGGGTCCACGAGGAGACCACTGTGAGAGCTTCATAGCCACTGCTTGTTCCTCGATAGTATTCTTTGAGGCCCTCCTCTGAGCCAAGGATCCTTCTCGATGTTGGGCTTCCAGCTATGCACAGAGAGACAAAATCCCCGCGGTGGTAGAACTCATGTTGGGGCGGGGCAGACAACCGACATCAGAATGAGGACCTCGCAGCAGTATGTTGGGAGGTGATCTTAGCTATTGGAAAAACAGAGCTGAGTGGAAGGGGTCAGGGCAGCTGGAGTGAGGTGGTCAGGAAGGCCACTCTGGGAGGTGACATTTGCACAGCGATTAGAATGAGGTGGGCCTGGGAGCCAGTGGAACTGCTGGGGCCGATCTTTGAGCAGAGGAAACTGTGAATGCCAAGGCCCCGCGGTAGCAGTGCAACTGGTGTGTTGGGGTGAAGGGAATGAACGGTTCAGAGACACATACGGGCCAGGTCACGTCGGAGCAGAGGCGTGCAGGAGTTAGTAGCCCGGAGCTCCAAACATTGTCCCCATGTTGGGGGCCATTCCAGGAGGGGCCACACATAGCTCCCAAACCTAAGTGGCCTACCAGGGGGTGCTTCAAAGGGAGGGCCCTAAAAGAGGATGGTAGCTCTGTGAGAGCAGGATGGTCCTGCTTGCCCCTGTGTCCCTGAGCCTACGAGAAGTTGCAGGAGCCCTGAGGGATGCCAGGCAGGTAGACAGTTGGCATTTGGCCACCTTCCTCCCCACTCTGAGCCCCCCAACAAGGTCTCTGGGACCCTCCCTGGCTTGGGTGCCTGAGGTGTCTGGCACACAGGGTGCATTACATGGACATGGTAAGCTGGGGTCCCCCCGCAGCCCCACCGGCCTGCAGCCACACGTCCTCATCTGTCCTCAGGCACCATGCTTATTACCCTGCCAGGACTGGGGACTCAGACTCCCTCTGCCTGCAGACCTTTGCCCAGGATCTCCATGCAGCCAGTCCCTGTCACCTGCACCCACCCAGTCCCCCATCCCCCCAACGCTCCCTCCACCTCCCGCACCCTGTTCAGAGCTCTTTTTGAGGAAAGTCAGCCCTGGGCCCATACGACCTGGCCACCCTCCCCTCCCAGTGACAAGGCACTTTTGCTTCCTTGACCCCCTTGGCGGCAGTCTGTCTTGCTGGCTTGTTTCCTCTCTGCCCCTTCTGAGACTTTTTTAAACTCCGTGGGGGCCAGGCTCTGGTCTATGTGCTCACCACCCTTCTCCTGTGTGACTTGTCACTGTGTGAATGTTTCTCCGGGAAAGATGCAGGCCCAGGTTGGGGGAAGCTCGGTGAGGGCAGCAGCTCTGACCCCTCATATCCCAACCTGCCCTTCGCTTCCCTCCATTGGCTGTCTGGCTAAGGCGGAGAAAGGCCAGCAGAAAACAAAGTGGCTCCTGGGGACATTTGCTCCAAACCCACAGTTGTGTCCAGGCCACCCCAAAATGGAGCAGAGGCAAATGAGCCTGGCCATCTCAGAAGAGCAGTTTGATGGCCACATCTTCGCCAGTGCCAGAGAGATTTTCTGGGTCTGCCTGCTTTGGGCCATGTAAGGTATGCCCGGTGTGTAACGAGAGCCAGCACGGGCGAGATGGACCGCCGATTGGGCCACGCCTGTCTCCCCAGCCCCGCGCAGACGCCGGGGAGCCCCGCACCTCTTCAGCCATCAGACCTCCTGGCACCAGAGGGAGACAGGCTGCCCGTGCCATTTGTCAGGGTCTGGTGCCAGCCACCTTCTCTGTTTGCAGAAGGAAGGCTGGGGCTCCAATCTGGGGAGGCAGATACCTGCAGGCCTGGCACTAGCTTGGGGGCCTGGCCCGGGGCCATTCCCACGCCCCGTTCCAGAGGTGCGCTATCCTGCTTGGTGTGGAGCCTGCGATTGGACACCGTGCTGCCCAGCCAGAGGATGGCTCCACTTGGTCCAGGTCTCACAGGCCCCCAGCATCCCAGAGCTCCATCCACATCAGCCATGAGTCCTGGCCTTCCTGGGGGTATAGGCTTTGAGAGACCAGCAGTCTCTGCCTGTAGAAGGGAGACCAAGTCCCCTTCCAGGAGGTAGCTCTACCCTCTGGCTGACTCTCCAGTGTCCCTCAAGGCAGTCTCCTGGTCACCTTTCTAAATCTCCATGGTGCCCTCACAGCGGGTATTCCCCTGCCAAAGGTGGACCCGCACTGAGTGATGGGCTGGGAAGCAGTGACCCGCACTGACCAGCAGATGCAAGCCCAGAGTTCAAACCCTCGCTCTTCCTCACTGTGGGACCTGGAGGCAGTCTGTGCCCTTCTGGGGGCTCTGTTTTTGCCTCTGTACGAAGAAGGGGTTGCTTCAGCAAACATGCATGAGTGCTTGGCCTAAACGGAATAATCCACACACCCCAGCCACCCAGGGCTCCCCATCTGGTGGGGACAGGATAAGCAAAGGCACTGAAGCCTGACACCAGAACACCACTTCTGGCTTTCTGGGGAGACCACAAACACCCGGCCAACACTGAGCTGAAGGACGAGGCCCTTCAGGTGCCGACAGACACAGATCGGGTGCAGCAGGGCACGCAGGGAAGGGAGCCCTCTGCCTGCTGCCCAGCCCCCGCTTCCCACCATTTTTGGACTTAGCCTCTGGGTCCACTGGCCAAAACAGCCCCTCTGTACATATTAGAAGGAAGTGGAGGGATGCAGGCCTGCCAGGACCCCTCTTGGCAAGCACAGTGTGGGCTGGGCTCCACCTCACTTGCCCCTTGCCAGGAATGAAGGCTGTGTACCCAGCTCTCCCAGTAGCCGCTCCCGGAGCCGCCGCCCCTGGGCATCCTTGCCCCATGCCAGTCTCACGGCGCTCCCTCCGCTCACCCCTGCCACAGCCCTGCCAACCTGCTCCCACCGGCTTCCCTCAGCAGGGTTGTGAGCAGCCAGCTCTGGAGCACTCTGCTTTTACAGAGCTGGTCTGAGGCCTCGGCCACAGCCTTGGAGCCAGAGCCTCTCCGCCGGTGCTCAAAGCAGCCGACTGTCACCCTGGCCAGCAGCCCACAAAGACGCTGGGCCATGCTGCTACCGAGCAGTTTCCTCAAAAAGACAAGCCCCAGAGAAAGCCTAGTGTTCAAGGAGTGCAGCCAGGTGCGCAGAGATGAGCGAGCCTTCTTCCATTGCCAAGGTGGGGAACCGCATTCCAGGCAGAGGGAAGAGCCTGTGCAGAGGCTAGTAAGCATGACTGCAGGGAGCCCAGGAATGGTCACATGTTCCTTGAGGTAGCAGGGAATGCACCAAAGCAATGGGTGAAGCGGCTAGAAAAGCAGGGGCTGGCTTTAGGGTGTTAGCAGGGATCTGATTTCCACTCCATCATTTGGCTGAAGAGAATGAACATAAAGTCTGTATACTGTACGTAGTGGAGGGAGTGACGAGAGGGCGCTGGTTTAAAGGAGCCTGTAAAATGTGATGGAAACCAGTGGGGGCTGCTCCCACCCCTGTGTGGAGGGACAGCTTATGCGAAAGCCCAGGGAGAAGGCTCCCCAGCAGGAGTGCCGGCTTTAGGGAACAGGAATCAACACCCCAGCTGCTCTCTGCTCCCACCCTCTGATCTGTTGGGGCTCCCACTGGCTGAACCTAACCAGCAGCCAGAGGGCACAGGAGCCCATATGCTGTCTGCAGAGGTCGGCCTCCCAGGCACACAGAGGAGCAGAGAGTGGATTTCCAGGGACAGTTGGAGAACACCAAAAGCCAAGTTTCAGTGTACATGTTTAGTGTGAGTGTCCTGGGAAACAGTAGGACCATTTAGAGCAGAAGGACGTAGCCAGTAAGTGTAAGGCTGATCCGCGTAGAGCCTGAGTGCAGAGTGGGTGGGTGGGCAGGGAACTGGGAGACAGAGGTGGGGAGCCCTGCTGAGCTCCAAGCTGGACAGGCCCCTGACATGGACCAGCATGGTGGGAGAGGGGCTGGAATGTGGGATTTAGGTGGCAGAGTAGACCCTAGGACTTGGGGGTCCATTGGCTGGGTAAGGAGGCAGAAGGGAGTGAGCTCAGAGTGGCACCGGGGTCCTGGCTTGGCCTAGGAGAGAGTGAGGGTATCACTGAGTTGGGGGAAGGAGATTTGAAGATGGGCCAGCATGAGCCGGTGCCCATCTAGGTCAGAGAGCAGCAGGCTGGGAGTGGCAGAGTAACGGGCTCTCTTTCTGTGCCTTGCAGGTGGCCTCAGCGCTGAGTCCAAGAAGATGCTGACGCCCACCCTCAAGAAGCGGGGCCGAGCCGGCCGAGGAGAAGCAGCCAAGCCAGAGGAGGGGGCCGAGCGGCCCGAGCCTGCGCAGCATGTAGCCATCAGCCTGTCTTTCAAGCGCTACGTCTTCGACACCCACAAGCGCATGGTCCAGTCTCCCTGAGTGTTCCCGTGACCTTGCCCAGGCCCCCGGCCTGGGCTGCAGTGCCAAGCGTCAGACCAGATGTGCCTCACCCTCCTTTTGTGTATCCCTCCCCATGACCCTGCAGATGCGGGCCCTGGGCCTGGCGCTACGCCCCAGTGAGAAGCCTGGGGAATGAGGCAGCAGCAGCTTCAGGGCCGAGGCTCAGAGAGTGTGCCCTGGTGCCCTCCGAGCTGCTGGGAGCCAGTGTTTCCCAGGTCGCCCCACAGGCAGCCATGGGAGGGCTAATCCACACCCTGCCCTAGATGGCCTGGCACTTGCCGGCTACAAATAAATGCTCCAGGGTGTCTGCCCGCTCTGCTGGTCTCTGTGATTTCACCTGGAAGGGCCACCCCTGCCTGTTCCTGAGGGAGTTAAGCAGGTTCCCACCCAGAGAAGAGCTGGAGGAACCAGAACTCAAAGCCCAGTGGGAGTGGGCTGAGGAGTTCACAGGGTGTCAGGCCCCTTGGCCGGGCTGGGTGGCCCCGGGGGGGTCTCCTGGACCTTAAGGGACACAGGGGTTCTCTGGACCGCCAAGTCCGGAGAGGACTCTGCCAGGAAGGGCCCCCGTGGAGTGCTGGGGAGCCACGAGGTATCGGGCCAGGGCATCAGGTCAGAGGCTGGCTGGAGGGATTGCTCCCCCGTCCAGCAGGCATAGAGGGAATACCAAACAGGAACTAATTCTGGGGGCAGATCCACAGTGAGGGGGTGGTAAATGGGGGTGCTCAGAGCCATTGCCTGGTTCATTCTGGCTCCTCTCCTGTTTGATCTTGGCCCAGTTCCCTGACCTCTGTGCCTCAGCATCCCCACGTATAAAATGGCTACAAAAGCAGCTGCTTCGTGGGGTCATTCAGGTACTCGGTGCCCTGCTGCCTGCTGCATTACCCACAGCCCTGGCAGCAGGACCAGCACACAAGGCCTCATTGCTGGGAGGAGAGTGGCCTATGAATTCCTCATAGTGGGGCAGGCAGCCCCAGGGCCCAGCTCCCCTCTGAACTGGCCATTTTTCTAGGACCTCTGTCACAGTGCCCACACCCACCCACACCTTTCTCCCTGCCTCCCACATGTCCCGCAGACAGCACCCTCAACACCCAGGGGAGGAGACTGACTCAGGTGGAGGACACTGAGACACAGAGAAGAGGAGGAGCTGGCCAGTGTGACTCCTAGAAGCTTCGGACACCCCCCCCCCCCAACCAGAGAGTGCGGGCCGGCAGCCTGCTCCGGGAGAGGCCTCTATCAGGCCTGGCATCAGAAGAAACCTGAGTGCCCGGGTTGGGCCAGGACACAGCCTTTGAAGGAGAAGTGCAGCCGGGATGGGTGGGCGGGGACAGGGGTGGGGGCCAGCAGTGTCCAGGGGCATTCACACAGCCGTGTCCCCCCGCCCCTAGCTCCCCAGCCAGCTCTAGGTGCTGTAGAAGAGAGGGCAAGCCCCCTGCAGCCTTTCTCAAACACATAAACTTGCTAAATCGGCGCTTCTACCCATAGGGGTGTCTGGGAAACATCACCTTAGTTGTAGGTGTTGAGGGTGGCGGGGACTGGGGCTCAGCTGACCATAGCCTCAGGTACAGCTGGGACTCAAATCCAGGCTCTGGAGGATTCCAGACATCCCCACGTCCCTTGCCTCAAGGCCTTGGGTGTATCCTTGGAAAAAGGTGCCTTCTGGGGCCCTGCTTTGGGCAGAGAGATGGGGAGGCAAGAGGCAGTGCCCCCCCCCACTCCTCCCCCAACCTGCCCATACAGAATGAAGTCATGGGTAGGCGTCCTGCCATGGGCTGGGGCAGGAGGGGTGGCCGTGATTGGCAGGCCCCCAGACCAGCAAGGCTAATGCACCAGCAATGAGATAAGGCTTATCTGGAAATGTCCCTGGAATCGAGACTCTGATGGAAACAGGCTTCTGGGTTAATATATTTTTGATAGATAAAGTCTCGTAAACGGGAAGCCCTGGGGGCCCAGGGCAGGAGAAGGGGCAGCTTCTGTTCTCCCAGGCCTCCTGCTCTGCCTGTGCATGTGTGCGTGTGTGTTTGGGCATGGGTCTGTGTTCCGGGGGTCTGTGGCTGTCAACAGCCGGGTGTGTGGGTCTTAGTGTCTTGAGTGTGTGCATATGTCCTCGTGTGCTCAGGGAAGGCAGTCTGTCAGGCTGTGGCTCTCTGGTGTGTCTGTGTCAGAGTGGGGTGAAGAGGGTATCGGGAACAGTGTGCACAGGGTGGTGACACGTGGGGGGGCAGTTTGTCCCTTGGGCCCCAGGGGCCTGCAGGTGGGTAGGGCCTGGTTCCCGGAACCTGGTGGGATGGGAAGGGGGAGCATGGCCCCCATTCTGGGGACCCAGAGCCCCCCTCAGGTTGAGCCAGGACCTCTCAGTGCCAACTCACCCTCAGGGTTGATCCAGGCCTCGGGCCTTCCCCGCCTCCTCTGCCTTTAGCTGGGCTTTAGCCTTTCCAGCTCCCCTTCAGGAGAACAAGGCCAGTCCTGCTCACAGCTTCTCTGCTCCTGGGTTAGCCATGTCTGTCCTCCATAGCCTTGCAGGTGAGACGAGGCCTCCTGGTGAGGGATCACTGGGACAAGGCCTTGAAGAGAGAGTAGGAGTTTGCCAGGAGGAGAGGTGCCATCCAGCAGAGGGCACAAAAGGCGTAAGGCCTCAAGGAAAGCACTGCATCAGGCCTGCATGAGGAGGGATGAGGTCATGGCTCCCAGGCTCCCCCCAGCGCGTGCCGAGCCTCCAGAAGCCTCCACACAGGCAGCCCTGATTAAACAGAGTAATTAGCGCTCAGCTGATAACAGAGTGGTACCATTAATTAGAGGAGCTCAGCCAGCAGTGGCGCTTGATTGCAGGGAGGCAGCGGCCAGCAGCTAGAGGACGGTGGGGGGTGCGTTGTGTTCCCTCAGGGAGAAGCTGACCCCAACCCCTGGCTCCTCTGTCTGTCCCAGCCCCATTCCCTTGCTGAGAGCCAGCAGTGTGGGCAGAGGGAGTAAGGACGGCAGCTGGGTGGGGCCGGAGGCCTCAAAGGCTGCTCCAGTCATCTTGAAGGGTGTAAGCAGGTCAAGTGCATCAGATCGGAATTTCAAGAGACCCCTCTGGCCCCAACTCCATGCCAGTTCTGAATGTCCAAGGCCTGGAGGTCAGGACCCCCTCACCCAAGAGGCACAGAGACCACAGGGGTGGAGGAGGGCTCCCAGGATTGGTTTTGGTGGTCAGTTGGCCAAGGAGCAGGGGAGGGGTGAGGCTGAGCCCTGGGAGGAGAAAGAGGGCTTGGAAAGTTTTGGGGATTCAGTGTAGGTGGATGGAAACTGGAAACAGGGATAGTTTTGGAAAGAGGCCCGAAGGTGGTTCTTCCGCATTTATTAAGCACCTTCTGTGTGCCGGGCCCTGGGATCACAGCCTGGTGTTCCCTGGATGTGGTGGGGCAGGGGCAACCTGGAGCCCGCGAGGTGTGGCTATGACCCCTGCCCTCAGCGTACTCCCGTGTGCGGCACAGCCATCAGGCCGGACAGGCTGCCCTGCGCCCCACCCCTACCTGGGTCAGCAGGTCAGAGGTCAGGCGTCCCAGTGCCTCCCCGTGTGCCCCACCACAAGGTATTGCTCAATCCCCTCCCCACGCCCTCCCATGTTATCACCATCACTAGGGCTGGTGGGGAGACAGCACAGCAGAGAGAAACGGCCACTTCCCGTGGCCACAGCTGGGCCTCTAGATAAAGGCCAGCTGGGAGCCCAGACTGACCTGGGGAGGCTGGGTAAGGGGCCGGGTTCAACCACCTGCCTGGCCCCTCAAGGGACATCCCAGAGACTCGGCCCTGAGCCTCCAGGCTTCCAGCACCATCCCAACCAGACGGGGCTAACTGCCCCCCTGTTCTATAGGGGCCAAGCCTCTGGTCCCCTGACCTGCACAGCCCTACTCCCTCCCCACTTGGGCCCTGTCTGCTTCCCTGGGCCCACTGAACCCCACCAAGCTAAGGAAGGTGGCCGGGCCATTTGGGTTGGTGAAGGCCGACAGCCTCCCCGCTGGTCTCCCTTCACTCCCTCCAGCACCGCCTCCGTCTCCCCGGGTGTCCACATCCCTCTCCCTCCAGCCCAGTTTACTTTTCTCACCTGCCACACCCTGAGGCCAGGGCTGGGGCCCTGAGCCATGGGCAGCCTGCTGAGGTGGGCACAGGTGGGAGGGGCAGGCTGGGAAGCGCAGCTCGATGGACGGGTCCCTGTAAAGGGCACCGGGGGAGTTCAGGTCACCCTCTCCTTGAATCCTTTCTCCCTGCCTTGTCCACCTCAGTACCTGCCCCCAAGCTGTGACCTCATCCTCCTCCCCACCTCACCCTTCAGCCTCTGAGCCCCCCTCGCCTCACCCCACCTCTCAAGTTCCCTCCAACGCTGAGAGAGCCCTAAGGGGCTCCTTGCTTAGAAACAGAAAGGCAGGTGGGGGTCAAGCCAAGTGGGGTGCAGGAGCCAGGCCTACCCCCCGGTGCTGCAAGGGGAGGCCTCGGAAACCCAGATTTCCCAAGGGTTCCAGAGCCAGAGTCTAGGCTAGGCCACAGAAGCCAGACCTGACCCATCCTGTGTGCTCCCAGTTCACTACCCAAGCAGGACCTCCCATACCAGTTCCTTATGCTGCCCCTAGACTGTCATTGTAGGACTACTAACCTCACCCCCACCCAAGACCACCACCCCCTCACCTCCTCCACCAGCATCACAAGGGACCAGCTCAGATCCATGTGGGGGAGACCTACATCCAGGGGGAGGGCGCATGAAGTCACTGGCCAGGAAGGGGGGCCATACGAGGCCAGGGGAGGGAAGGCGGAGGCAGGTTGGGGATGATCAGGAGATCAAGTTCTCTGCTGGCCTTGGCACTGTTTGGCTGCAGGAGGGAGCCGGGAGGGAGAGGACCGAGGGTGCCTGGGCAGCCTCTGAGGGGTCACTGGGCCCACTGTAGGCCAACCAAGCAGTGGGGCTAGGTTTGAGCCAGTCCCCTTGATGAGCTTGGTGTGGACCCCTGAGTCTGCCCTCCACAGCCCTTGGCGGGGGTGGTGCATCAAAGGCTCAGGCAGTGGCAGGGGAGCCCAGAAAGAAGGCAGAGGAGCAGCTGGAGACAGAGAAGGAAAGGCGGGTGGGGGGCAACTGGAAGCGGACCAGAAACCTGGGGGGCGAGACAGGTGGGCGTGGGCGTGAGGCAGGACTGTTGCACAATGAACGTGCTGTGAGATGAAGCAATTCAGTCCCTCATCAGATGTGGGGCTGGACGATGGGGCAGGTGATAGCCCTCAATCAGCCGCATCTCTCTAGTTCTCGGTATTCAGCAGGGCGGAGGGAAATGCACCCATGCTGACCCCCCCCCAGGCCCTTGGGGTCTCCCCAGCACCCTGGCTTCAGAGCCTCCCCACTGGGCTGAGTCCAAACTCATCAAGGCCCAGCTAGGGTCCCCTCCTCCATCTCCCCTGAGGGAGATGGCCTTTGCCCTCGGTGCTCCTTCTACCCACCAGGGCATGGTTTCAGGTCTGTCTCCTGTGGGGCATCAAACAAGCTCTGCTCACTCACTCAGTGCCTCAGGGATCCCCTCACGGATAGTTGCCAATGGCCAGAGTAGGAGGAAGAGGCTCAAAGGATGGCGGTGCTGACACAGGAGGCCAGAGCTCAGAGGCTGGTGGCCTGGCCCTCCTGGCAGCGCCACCCCCTGGCTCAGGGATGGGCTGGAAGGCAAGGAACTACTCTGGGGAAACCTTCTTCTTGGACTGCTTCACAAAGGGGACACTGAGGCAGGGGCAGCTTTGGTCCTCTGCCTCAGTCCCTCAGCACCAGGAACCCTGTGGGGGACATGGCTGTTGCCAACTCCCGGCCCTGGGCATAGTGACCTGCCCAGCCCAGGTCCCACTGCATGGCTGGTCCTGATGCAGTTTCCAGGGGTTTGGGTGTGGACATGCTGGCTAGCGGGCACCCATCACCCCATGGACAGCCGGGTGGGCTGCTGATAAGGAGAAACGGTTGTCAGAGTCACGGGATGTCACTGATGAAACAGACAAGCATCTCCCGGTGGCCGGAAGGTAGTGGAAAGAGGCCCAGTTCTGGGGATGCCCACATCTCGGGTGGAAACACTGAGGCTGCTAGTTCTGGGCAGGGACACCCACACACACAACCATCCTTCCAGCCGGCAGCCCTCACCAAGACTGCTTGCGTTGTAGCCGGGGGACCCTGACCTGGAGAGGGCGGGCCAGGCCTTGAGGTCTCCTTGCAGGACCTTCTGCCAGGCCAGTCGCCCCACCCTGCCCCCACCTTCCCTGCCCACCCACCAGGCCCACCACAGCCCCAGAACGCTCCAAACAACCTTCTTGGGACTCCCTAGCCAGACAACCTCTTCCACCCCTGCACGTTTGCTCACACTGTGCACCTGCCCAGAGCACCCTTCCCACCATGCTCCTCTCCTGCTCATTCTTCCAGGCACAGTTTGCCCCTCAAACGATCCAGCCAAGAAGAGAGGATTCTGGGAAGCTGCGGCTGTTAAAGAGTGGGGTGGGCGTGGCACTCTCTCTCTCTCCCGCGACACGCTACAAGGTGTGAATCCTCACCCTCATTTCCCCTGGGTGACTGAGACCCAGACAAGCCAAGTGACAAGTCCAAGGTGAAACAGCCTGCAGGGGGAGGTGGTTGGGCCATTAGAGACCGAGGCCTGGCTCAGGGGCACTCAGGTGGGAGTTTAGTCAGGCCCTGTGGGGAGCCAAGCACCAGCCACAGGAGTGAACTCTGCCAGCTGCCGGTGATCTGCAGCCCCCCACGCAGCTCCCCTTCTGGCTCTGGCAGGGAGGGGTTCTGTAGTTCCAAGGACTTGCACAGGGTCCCCTGGGAGTCGGTGGGAGATGGGAATTGACACCAGGTCTGAGGGGGTCCAGAGCCCACATCCCGCCCAGATGGTGCCACGGCCTCCCAGGACAATTCCTGCATCTTGTTGTCCTCATTCTCTGTACACAATGGCTGTTTCCACTTCACAGGTGTCAGGGAGGGGACTGTCCCTCAGCAGGTCACAGGCACAGAAGCCCAGGTCTCACTGGTTCTAGGATCCCAGGCAGGCTTCCTCCACACCTCTAAAATGTGGGCGTGGCAGGGGCTGGGCACGTCACTGGGTTCTTTTTCTGGAGCCCTCGGAAACAAGGCCCTGTCTTCCAGCTGGGGTTGCTGAGTTGGTTATTAACTTGAAGCTGCTATGATCATCCTGTCACTATGAAGGCAGTGAAGTTCATACCACAAAAGAGGGACATCTCCACTGAAGAAGACTGACAGAGAGATGAAGAGAAACAGGTTCCTGAAGGCATCAGCTGAGCACCTGGATCCAGCTATGTCTGAAGCCCATCCTCTCATTATGTGAGGCCATAAATTCCCTTTAACGCTGAAGCCTGTTGCTGTTGAGTTGCTGTTTATGACTCATTAAGGTGCACAAGGGCAGGATCAGTCCACAATGACTCTTGCCAGTCTGGGACATGCCGTCGGTCCTGGGATTAGTTGCAGATATGCAGGAGCCCATGTATCCCCATGTGTACCTGTGGATCCCAGTCCTGGCCCCCTGGGAGTCTTTTCCCATAGCCAGTACTCACATTTCAGCTGTGGGGCCTTTGGCAGTTCCCTCCTCCCAACTGTACTTCCTCGATGCATCCCTTCTCATCGCCCCCCAACACAATTACCTCCCGTCCTGGCATGCTCTACCAGCCTCCTCTGCCCGCCCTTCTCAGCAGCCCAGCAGGGTGCAGCACAAATCAGCACCCTGGACCTGGATGAATTCCCACAGCTGCCCACCTGCTTTGCTTCCTGAGACCTAGCTTGTTCAGTGAGCACACCACTGAGATGGCTGGGGGTGGGCTCTTATCTGTTCCACATGGTCCTTACATTTGTAACATTTTTACTGCCAGCATTCTCAAATGGCAGATTTCATATAAAAATACCGATTTTCACCACTTAGGAACCCTGACCTTGAGCTACTTACTCGTGCCTGTATTCCCATCTGAAAGCAATAGCGTCTCCTCTATCTCGCACCCTCCTTGGCAAGTCCCACAGAGTTAGCCTCAGCACCTACCCAGACTCGGTCCCTCCTTACCCTATGCCAGTGGTTCAGACTGATGCCAGCACCTCTCACAGGTCCCTTGCTCCGCCCTCGCTCCTGTGGTCTGCTTTCATGTCAGCCAGAGGACAGCCAGAGGACGGCTTTTCACACCTGTCATAAGCCTTTCTCCTGTGGAAAACCCTTCCAGGGCCCCCACCTACCTCAGGGTAAAGCCTATACACCTGTCCTGTGGCCTCCTGGACCTCCTGTCCCACTACCCTCCCTACCCCCACTGCTCCAGCTCCACTGGCCTCCCACCACAGGGCCTTTGCACCTGCCATTCCCTCTGACACCAGTCAGCCTGCTCCCTCCCCCTGCTAAGTGAAGTCCTGTCTGAGTACCTCTGTAAAGTTTACCTCCTAGACTCCCCATCCCTCCTTTAGTGTTCTCACTAATGATTACTACCTTCTAACACACCAAATGTCTTGCTTATTGACCTCACTTGTTGTCGGTGTCCCCCAATGAATGTGAGGTCCAGAGGGACAGAAGTTTCTGTGCATTTGTTCACTGCCATCCCCAGTGCTTAGTGTAGCACCTAGTGTACCTGCCAGGTGCCCACCCTCATTTGTGGCCGCCGGGGATTGGACAGCTTAGTACATGTCAAAGCCCTGTGGGTCCCAGCCATGAAGCACATCCCCAGAAATGGAGCTGTTTCTGTCACTGGTGTTTTTGCTGGCCTCTATGCCTCTGGCAACCTTGACCTTCAGGGGTGGGTCATGTGGGGATGGTCCCAGGAAACACCAGCAGGACAGGGAGTGAGTGGGCAGAGACCCATAAAGTAGTATTCTCATGAATCACCCTGCTGGGTAGCAGGGCTCTGAAAGTGGGGAGCTCCTCCTGAGGGGTTGCTCCCCTAGAACCAGGGAGCCAGAGCATGAACCCCTGGGGCCACCCACTGCCCATCAGGGCCGCTCCCCTTCCCAGCACTGCCACCCTGCAGGAAGTGGGGCGGTGGCCCTCCCACCTGGTCCCCTCCTCTCTCCTTAACTCCCCACGGCCCCTTCCCTGCCGCTGTCACCCACACAGGCCTCTCCTGCCTCAGGACCTGCTGTTCTTTCTGCCAGGAGCGCCCCTTCTGCCCGACCTTGCCCTGCTGGCTCCTTCTCTCCATTCAGGTGTCATCTCAGAAGGGACCACTGCCCCACCCAGTGGGAAGCGCTCCCGTCCTTCTCATCCACAGCCCCTGGTTTAGTTAACTGTAGCACTATTTCACATTGGTCCCCTGGTTGTCGTAGGGCTTCTGCACAAGAGCATGAGGCTCCTGGAAGCACGGGCCTGTCTCTGCTTCACTGCTATGTCCAGCAAACAGAGCCTGGCACACAGCAAGTGCCCCGTAAGTGTAGGCTGAATCTGTCGGGAGAATGCATGAGTCCAGCCTTCGCAGCAACTCATGGGGGGAGGGGGGCATCTCCTCCGGAGGGGCGGGGGCGCCCTTGGCTGATTCAGGCCTTGCCTAGGGGCTTAGTGCACTCAGAATGGGTCCTTGGGCCTTCTTGAGGGGATGGGAGCCCTCAGATCACAGAGGAAGGTCCTCACGTTGGAGAAGACAGAAGACAGAAATGGACACCCACATCCGCAACTGGCACCCCACTGGGCCTCAGCCCTTCCTTCTCCCCTCTCCCCTCTCCCCCCCAGGCAAACCTGCTAAGGGATTTCCAAAGCTGCTGGCTGAGACCACAGCTCCCTGAACAAGTCTGTTAATAGTTGCCCGGAGGCTGAGCTACGAAGGAGGGCGGGCCAACCTGGGAGGGTACATATGCAGGGAGGTCTGCAAGGATCCACTGCACGAGGGGCTTAGGGCTGCAAGTGGGGCTTAGTCTGACCACCAGGGGCGTCCTGAATGGGCCAGGGTTTGTAGGGGAGCTCCGCACCAATGAGTGTGTGCAAGGCTGGGGCACCCGTGAAGAAGCCTGCACGCCTGGCTCGCCTGCTCAGGAGGGTCTGAGACTGTCCCTGGGCCAGGCCATGTGCACACATCTGTACAGAGGCACAGGCAGGTGCCCTCTGGTACATGCTGGGGGATCCTGGAGCACACAGGAGTGCAGGTGTGCCCGCAAAACCTGACAATGTGTTTGGTGAATCTGTGTGCAGGTGTGTAGTGCACGTGTGTGAGGCTGTGCATGCGTGTGTCCCTCACACGCAGCCTGAATGAGGCCTGGAGGGCTTTAGAGCTGCCGGACGTGGTTCCCTACCCTGCCCACTCCAACCATCGTCCTCTCCCCCAACTTTCCTGAAACACAAGCTCTCATCATCCCAGCCTCATAGTTGCTGCCAGAATGGGGAAGGCCACGTGCGCAGGCCACATGAGCCGAGGGTCACTTCATAGTCTTTGTCACCCCCTCCCTTTGCCTGTTGCCATTCCCCACTCTGTATCTGGGCCCAAGACCAGGCGACCCCAGTGACCTCCCCCAGGACATCCCAGGCTGCCCGTCGGCTTCACCCGGTACAAATTGAAGCAACAAGAAAATGCCATTTTGCCTTGGTCAAACTGGTAAAAACAGAAAAGTCTGATGATAGCACGTGTGGGTGAAGAGGTGGGGGGACAGGAACGCTTACCCATGTTCCTAGGAGAGGACATCTGCGTCGCCGCTCCGGAGAGCAAGCCGCGGCGACCAGTGACTGTAACACACAAGAGCCCGGAGGGCGCAACCACACACGCGTTCGCGTGCGCAAGGAGGCAGCGCAGGGACCACAAACCACCTGCTCATCCGCGTGGAGTGGCCCCCAGACAGCGGTGGGTGGCATAGGGTGGAATGAGCTCTGAGAAACGCATGGCTCAATCCCCAAACACGTGAAAAGTTGCAAAAGGATACCTGCGGAATTAACTATTTCCTGATTAAAAGAAAAGCCATAAAGCAATACACCGTGCACCCTGCGAACACAGGTCTACATATTTAAGTGCATGGGGAAAGGTGAGCCAGGATGCCCTCCAAACCCGCAACCGGTAGTTGTCCCTAAGAAGCCACAGGAAAGGGCGCTTACCTTTTAGGTTTTCATTTTGCTCAAAGAGACCGAGTGGCGTATCAGCCATGAATTAAAGATGAACGAGGGACAGGGCCTTGGGAGGCACAGAAGAGTGGCGGTCAGGGAAGTTACACAGAATCTTTGCCACACACACCTCGTGACCCTGTTTCCTTGAAGACCAGCTCTCCGGGCAGTCCTGAGTCTGAAGGGTGAGGCCCCAACATTCCTCTAGGGCTTCCCCCATTCCTTGCTGGACCCCACCCCCAGGTTCCCCTGCCCTGAAGGCCCAGGCATTTCCCAGGACCCAGATCTTTGAGGTCCCGCTGCTCCCACCCCATTTTGGGACCCCCACCCAAATCCCTAGCAAGCATGACTCTGGCCTGAAAGAGTGACCTGGGATATTGTGACCTGTGGGGCCAGGGATGGTCACTCTGGGTGAGTGTGGGAGTGAGTCTGAGGGCACCTAGGGACCTGGGCCAGGCCAGTAACTCACCCAACCCTCACGCTCCTCCCTCAAAGCTGCTGCTCCAGGGCCAGGGACTGATCACAGGAGGAGCCCCCCCAACCCCCGCCCCCAGGAGCCAGCCAGCCCTAATAGGGCTTGTCAGACCTGGGGGTTCTTGCCTCTGCCTCATGCTGGGGGTGGGTGGTGGACAGCTGAGACCCAGAGACGGAGACACAGCAAGAGACACACAGAGGAAACGAGAGAGGCAGACATGAAGAGAGACAGAGAGGAGAGAGAGAGAGAGACAAAGAGATAGAGTCCCAGAGCACCTGGAGGAGGGGCAACCGCCACAGAGACCAGCTCTGGGAGGAGAGGGAGGAGCGGGTGGGGCGGCCCTGCTCTGATTGGCTAGGACTGGCCGCAATTAAAGCCCATAATTGATTCCCTGGGATGACGAGGATCATTTCAATGCGGAGAATTAAGGTTTTCTTCCAAGATGGAAATAAAGATTAATTTGCAATTTCCTTCCTCACTGCACACAGGAGAACAGCCCCTGCTGGGAAGAAATCTCAGCTCTGGCAGGTGGGCTGGGGGTGGGGTGGCCTCTGGGGCCTGGACCTGTGCACAGCCTCCCCTGGTGAAGAGAAGGGCTGTGCAGCCCTGAGACAGCAGCCTCCAGGCCTCTGTGCACCCAGCCCTGGACCAGGAGTGGCCCAACCGGCCTTTCTTGGACTCGGGACCTCTCTGAGCCTTGGACTTCAGGCTCTTCGGTGGTGCTCTGGTGCCTGGAGGGCCTTAGCCCCCCTTTGGAGAGTGCCTCTGCTCCCTGATTCAAAGCACAGAGGGTGAGCACTAGGACTCATCATACCCCAGTGTGGTCTGGTGTCCAGAGAGCCACGGTTGGAGAGTCCCTTAGGGGGGATGTGGGAAGTCTCCCTGGTGGCTCCTTCTTCAGAGCTGCTGGCCTCCTCCGGCCACCCCAGGCAGCAAAGGTAACTGAGCCCCCAAATCTAAAACAGCCCCCCTTCCCCGGAGAAGTTATACATGCTGTGGCCCAGAAGAGGTTCCTGTCCTCAGCAACCTGGGTCCCCACAGACCCCCCACCCCTCACCCTTCCCTGGGGATACTCCCAAACACAGCCACATATGAAAGGTCCAGAAGGCAGGAACCCCCAGAGCCTTCCCAGGCCCAGCTGCCCTGGGACCACCCCTCAGAGAGGCCCCCACATTCTGGGAGGGTCAGAATACCAGCCGGAGCCAGAGGAGGGTAGCAAGTGGGTCCACGTCCACGTGTGCCCCCCGAGCCCGGTAAGGCCTCCTCAGGCCTTATCCCCACCCAGGTGCCCTGGAGTGGGGGAGCTGTTGCGGGGTCTGCCCTCTCCAGGCCCACATCCTGCTCATGCAGGTGACAGATTTTGTCTCCGAGTCCTGGCCAGTGCAACTTCAGAGCAAACACAGCCTGTCCTACAGGCTTGCCTTCCTGCCAGAGCCACCCCTGACTCCTATGGCCCCACATGAACAGCCAACAGCAGAGCTGGGAGGAAGCCTACAGTCTCCACCTCTGGTCTTCTGAGATCCTGTCTTTGCAAGGTCTCCGGGGCTGTGCTCTATACCCTCTGAGCGGGGCCTCCAGGATCCCTGAGCATGTGGACAAGGCTCTGGGCTGTGCTGTGCTGTGGGCCCTACTCTGAGAGCCCCCAGAGCCCGGCATCTGTGCCCTGCCCCACTCTGCCCAATTCAGCCAAGAGCCGGCCCCAGCCCGTTGGTGACGGACGAATGGCCTGAGTCGGGCCATCGTGCCTCTCGTGCCAACTTTTCCCGAGGGCGACCTCTGGACGACCTCCGGCTCACACAGGGAAGAGGAAGAGCATGTTCCTCTTGGGCTGCCTGGTGGCCTAGGCCTCTCTCACCATCTCCATGGGAGCCTCGAACCCCCCTCCCAGCCCACCTGCACACCCCACATGCTCAGGACCCCAGATGGCATCGCGTCTCCGGGCCCGGAGTCACTTCAGCAGGCCAGGTCGCACTGGTGGGGCATCCCTCAGAGTCTGGCCTCCCTTGACACACCTCCAGGCACAGGGCGCTCCCTCCACATCACCCCAGCCAACTGAGGGCTGAGAGAAAAACAGCAACTCTGCAGAGTCACGAAGAATAGATGCCCAGCTCCGCGCCAAACACCTGGGGCCGCGATTGTCTCTCTGAGATGCTCTGGTGGCTTTCGGTTCTACCCTCTGGACCTGCAGCTCCACTTGTCCCTCATGGCCCTGGGACCATGCCCCAAGGCCAGCATCTCACTCCCACCCCCACTGACTCCCCAGAACTCTGAGCAGAACCACACAGAGCAGGACTGTCACCTCCAAAATGCTAAGCCTTCAGGTCCCTTGCCTTCGTCCCGCACACGCTCAAATGCCTCTGGCTGCTGTTGGCTGCTGGCTTTTGTTCATTTGTTCATTCATTCCTTTGACCAAACACTGGACCGAAGTTTCCTGAACCCTTGCTGGGGACCTGGGGCAGCTTAGAACACCCTATCCCGTGACAAGGGGTGCCCAAGAAGGCTGGGAGAGTTGCCCCCCTGGCCAGAGGCCCATAGATCCTTGCCCACCCTCTACACCATCATGTCTGGGAGTCTCAGGCCCGCCTCCGGGAAGACCACGCCTAGCGCTAGCCCAGGACAAATGCCCAGATCCTTCCTACAGTTTCTTCCTTCCGTACCTGCCAGATCTGCCAGGGGCACCGGATAATCAAAGAAATCACGGGGCACCCACTGCAGGCCACCTGCGCCCCAGCGGTCGTGTGAGTGAGGGGCTGGTCTCCAGAGCCCACACCAACCACAGCAGCCCTGCCTTTAACAGCACAGACAGCTCTGGGATCCAGTGAAGTCTGAAGCAAGTGTCTCACCCTCTCTGTGCCTCAACAAAATGAAGTGAATATTGGGAGCCACCTCACTGGGTAGGGGTGAGCTCGTGAAAGGGGTACACAGCCAGTACTCACTAAATGCTCTACGGCCGCCACTTGGGACACCAGTTTGGGTGTTTCTTAAACAATTAAACAGTGTTACCGCCAAAATGTGGAAGGGACCCAAATGTTTATGGATAAACAAAACATGGCATATGGTATACCCGTGTACCCCTGGGTAATTAACTAGAAGAGTATTCAGCAATAATCTGGTCATAGAGCAGAATGAGATGCTGGTGCATGGGGAAATGTGGAAAACACCGTGCTAAGGCAAAGAAGCCAGGCACAGAGATCATATAGTGTGTGCTGCGTTTTTATGAACTGCACAGAAAAGGCCAACCCACAGAGACAGGAAGTGGCTGAGTGGGTGCCTACAGCAGAGAGATGATGGGATGGAGGGGGTATAGGTTTTCCTTTTGGGCTCATGAAAGTTTTCTAAATTTGATCATGCTGTTGGATGTCTAACTCTCTGAATATATGAAAAGCCATTGAGTTCTACACCTGAAATGAGTGACTAGCACGTTATGTGGATTATATATCAATAAAGCTGTTTAAAAAAAAAAAAAACAATGAAGTTACTTTATGGCCCAGGAATCCACTCCTAGATATTTATTTACACAAGGGAATTGGAAACATCTGTCCACACAAAAACGTGGGCATGAGTGCTCATAGCACCATGATTCAGAACAAAACTTGGGAATAAGCCAAGGGTCCATCACCTGACAAATGGATAAATGTTGTCTCTCATACAGTGGAATATTATTCATCCCTGAAAAGGAGGGGAGTGCTGACTCATTTTACACGGCTGAACCTTGAAAATAACATGCCGAGTGAAAGAAGCTAGACCCAGGGGTGCCTGGGTGGCTCAGTTGGTTAAGTATCTGCCTTTGGCTCAGGTCATGTTCCCAGGGCCCTGGGTTCCCTGCTCAGCAGGGAGTCTGCTTCTCCCTCTCCCTGCGGCTCCCCGTGCTTGTGCTATCTCTCAGATAAATAAATAAAATCTTTAAAAAAAAAAAAAAAAAGGAAGCCAGACATAACAGACCACAGATTATATGATTTCATTTATATGAAATGCCCAGAATAGGCAAAACTATTAAAAAAAAAAAAAAAGATGGAATATTATTTAGCGGTAAGAAGGAATGGAGTGGAACCTCGAGGACATTGTGCTCAGTGAAAGAAGCTAGACACCGGGGCACCTGGGTGGCTCAGTGAGTTAAAGCCTCTGACTTCAGCTCAGGTCATGATCCCACGGTCCTAGGATCGAGCCCCACATCGGGCTCTCTGCTCGAGAGAGCGGGAGGCCTGCTTCCCTTCCTCTCTCTCTGCCTGCCTCTCTGCCTACTTGTGATCTCTGTCAAATAAATAAATAAAATCTTAAAAAAAAAAAAAAAAAGAAAAGAAAGAAGCTAGACACCAAAGATCAACTACCTTTGTGTAAGTTCCATTTACACAAAATGTCCACAACAGGTAAATCAATAGATGCACAAAGCCCCACCAAGTTTTGCCGTGGGGCTTAGGGCTCAGGGGGCGCACTGGGGAGATGACCTTGCTCGGAGGTGGGGTCCCAGCTTGATGGAGATGGAAACTTGGTCCCCAACAGGACTCACCTTCTCCTTCTTCCCCCCAGAAGGCATGTGGGACCCGAGGGCTCCATGACTCTGATCAGTCTACCACTCTGGGTTTCAAAACATGTTGTTTTGAAATACACGGTAAAAATGACCTTCTAAAAGTACGGTTCTTTGAGTTTTGAAAAACACAAAGAGTTGTGCAAACCCACCCCCCAACAGTCAAAATACACAGCAGCTGCCCACCATCCTCCAGGCGCTGCTGGACCCCACCCCTGCTCCTGGTGGTCACTGGGCTGGCTCCTGTCCCCACATTCACATAGTCACTGGGCTGTTTTCTGTCCTGACGTGCATCACCTAGAATGTTCCATAAACAGAATCCTGTCATGTGTAGCCTTCTGAGCAAGGCTCCTTTTGCCTGGCAATTGGGGTCCCTGCCGAGTGCTGTGTGTATCCACATTGTCTCCTGTGGTGGCTGCGTGGTGTCCCAGCTCATGGGTGCACTCTGGTCCATTCGTCTGCTCACAAGGTGAGCGACATGTGGCTAGTTTCCAGTTTGCGGTGATTATGAAAAAGCTTATGGACAGATTCATTTATAGATTTCTGTGCCAACCTGAGTTTTGACTTCTCTTGAGGAAATGTTTGGGCTGTATGGTTAAGATACTTTCTAAGTATCTGCCTGTTTTCCAGTGGGCTTGTCCCAATTTGCCTTCCCACCTGACTCGACACTTGTAGTCTGTTAATCAACATATTCTTTTTTTTTTAAGGTTTATTTATTTATTTTAGAGAGAGAGAGAATGAGACAGAGAGCATGAGTGGGAGGGGCAGAGGGAGAGAGAAACCCCGCTGAGCACGAAGCCTTATATGGGACTTGATCTCAGGACCCCAAGATCACGACCTGAGCCAAAACCAAGAGTCGGACGCTGTCATTCCAGGCCTGCCAGCCAGTCCAGAGAAGATACAAGAAAACTCATGAACTTGGAAGATCATGTCGGATGGTAAAGGCTCTGAGGATGCAAAGGAGGGTGACAAGGAGGAGGGGGTGATCTGGGAGAGCCTCCCCCAGGAGGTGACTTTGAACTGAGGCTAGGGATGAGGAAGACCCATCCAGCCCAAGGTCCCGGTCAAAGGGTTCCTGGCAGGGGACTGAGCAGGTATAAAGGCCCTGAGACAGGCATGTCAGGATGCTGGGACTGTGACAGATTTACTGCAACGCATTGTGTGCTAAAAACCTTAGATAAACCTTCCTATTCAATTCTGATGGCCACCCAGAGCCGAGGGACCACTGTCATCCCCAGCTTACAGCCAAGAGACTGTGAGGTTCGGAGATCTGTCACCTGCCTCAGGGCCATGAGGGGCACAGCCTGGACTCAAACCCAGTGGGACTCCCAGAAGTGTGCTTAACACCGGCCTTCAGACCTTCCCTGGAGTCCCTCCCTGCCGTCCTGCTGTGTGACCCCAATGGGACACTGGCCCTCTCTGAGCTTCAACCTTCTTATCTGCAAAATTAAGCAGGCTTGCCTGCCATGAAGCCTGCCACGGGAAACGTCTTGGCACAGTAGTGCTGGCAGTGGGCAGAGGGCGCATGGCTGTTGCCCCTTCGCGGTAACCGCCGTCTGGCCCCTGCGGTGGGGGAGCATTGCGCTGCTGCCGGGCGCCGACAGAGGGCAGGAGCGGCCCGCGCCTCCGCGACACGGCTGGAAGCGCACAGCGGCATGACCGGGCGCAGCGTTAGTCTTGGAGACTAGGACCAGTGCCCTTTGGATGCTGCACTGGGTCATGCCCCAATGTACCCTCAGGATGTGGGCACCCCTGTTAAGCATTCCTGTGTGCAGGTGTAAGATGGGGATGACCCAAGGACAGGCCCCCAGTTAAGGATAGGGGTATGGGCCCAGAGGGCATTAGCGGCGCCAGTGTTCCAGGCCTGAAAGCCTCTGCTCTCAGACCCACCCAGAGCTGGGCCGCCCCCACTTCTGCAGCTGAGTCCCAGAGAGGGGACCTCACCGGAGCTGCCCCCCCTCCCCCGACTGATCCGGCTCTCCCTGCATGGGACGAGGAGGAGGCTTCCTCCAGGAAAACCGCCTGCAGAACCCGGGAAGACTGGCCTCCGCTTGCAGGGCTCTCAGCAGGTTCAAAGCCTATGAAGTGCACTTGAAACGTGGCCAGCTGAACTGAGATGAGCTGAATGTCTGACACACCGCGGACTTCAAAGCCAGAGTATGAAACACGGAGGCCGAGCGATCACATTCATCATTTTTTTAATATTGATCCCATGTTGAAATGGCAGTAAGTGGGATATACTGGGCTGAATAAAAGATTAAAAATGAATTTCACTTGTATGTTTTCAATCGTAGCAGCTGAAAATTGAAAACTGCGTGTGTGGCTCTCATTCGTGGTTTGTGTTCCATTCATCTAGGACAGGCTTGTCGAAATGTTTTACGTTGGTGAGCCCATCTAATACTCATCTCGTCCTCCCTGTGAGGACTAAACTCTTCTTATCACCATTTTACAGATGGAGAAACTGAGGGGCCAAGAGGTGACATGACCGGCCCCAGGCTGATTACGGGGTACACAGTCCACAGGGGCCCCAGCTGCCCCACGCCCAGGGATGCCCATGCACACGCATAACACACATACACACAAGTGCCCAAATGTGCATCACGTGTGCACGGGTATACGTGTAACAGATGGGCCAGGGCACAAACACATGCCACCTATGTCCCAGCTCATGCGCATGCTAATGGTACCATGTGCATCCAGTCCCCAGACAGCCTCACGAGCACACACGTCCCCGTGCCTGTGCACGGCCCCCTGTTCACACCCACACACACACCTGCACGCCCCAAGTGCCATCTGGAGGACTTTGGGGGTCCTGCTGCCAGGCCTGGTGGTCTCTCTGCTCCCCCAGGCATGGACGTGGGGGGCCCGACTGGGACTCCCTCTGTGTCCGCAAGAGCCAGAGTGGAGGTGAGCCTGCCCAGCACCCTGCCCTCTGCTGCCTGCCCTGCCCCGCCTGCCACCAGGCCGCTGGAGGCCCTTCCTCCCGGCTGCAGAGCATTTGCATAAAGCTCCCCAAGCCTGAGGATCGCATTACATGGAGGCCCGATGATAATCTTTGTTGAAATAATATTTAACACATGCTGCACTTTTAATTAACTATCTGAATAATCTCAAATTAATACCAGAGCTTTAAAAATAAGTTTTCATTTTCACGTTGGGTAACATAATAGTGGCCCGACTGGCCCGTTTCCCCCTCCTTTGATTTAATTAAAAGCCCTTTTGTGTGTCTCTTGTCACTTCAGGAACAGACAAAAGCAACCGGGTGGGCAGGCCGGAGCTCCTGGCTTGGGGGTCCAGGGCTTAGGCCAGGGCTGGGGCTATGGCTGCCCAGGGTCCTCACGACAGCCCTGGGCTGGCTCTTGTGTGGCCATCACACTCGTGTGCACAGGGACACTCGAATTTGGTCACACACATACAAGTACGAGTCGCCTCTCTTACACCTGGACCAGTACCCCACACCCTGACATGCCTGTCCTTGTGCTCAGGTGGCCCGGTCCCAGGGACAGTTCAGCTCCCGCTGACCCTTCCTGCCCCCGCAGGTGTACACGCACAAGTCCACACCCATGCACACATGCACCGTGGTTTGGATGTGGACAACTAAAGCCGGTCTGGGCTGGGGTTCGCAATTTGCTTTCGGAGTCCCAATCTGAGAAGACCAGAGGCTACCCCGCCCATGTCCTATCTCCAGCTGACTCCTGAGCGCATGCACGTGTGGAAGTGTGTGTCTCTGTTCCTGTTTGTCTTTCTCTGTGCCTCTGTCCCACATTTGACACTTCTAGAACCAGAACCAGGCAGGCAGCCCCTGCCGGCTGGCCAGTCCAGTTCCCACTGAGCCCAGGGCCCCAGCTCTCTCTCCTGGGTTTCCTCCTGGCTCCGAAGGGGCAGGCAGGGAGGACAGTTTTCTCCTGGGGTCTCTGGGGTCTCTGGGGTCTCTGGGGTCTCTGGCTCACTTTCCACGGGGAAGCCACATCCTCCTCCTCTGGTCAGAGACAGGCCGAGGGAGGCCTTCCTTGGGCAAGTGACCCCAGAGTGCTCAGTGGGGAAACTGAGGCCCTGTGGAGCCTTAGTTTCCTCTGACAGGTCCAGTCGGAGAGGAAGCTTTCTTCTCCAGGGCCCTGAGGCCCTCAGGAACTAGGCAGAAAGGGGGCACATGGCAGACCCCACCGCTGAGATTGGGATTCGTGGCAGGGGAAAGTGAGATTCATTTGGTTCTGAAGCTAAAAGTCAGAAATGGCTGAGTGGAGAGCGCTGGGGTATGAGTCCTATGGAACCCCTCTGGAAGCTGGGGCCAGGGAGCTCGTGCCTCCCTGGGGCCCAGGGACAGTTCTGAAGCTGCCTCACTGGGGTTAGAAGCAGGCATATTTCCAGTTTCCCCCCACACACCTAGTTTATTCACCGGATCAGCCAACACGGAGGGGGTGGGAGCATGCTGAATGAACACTCTGGGCCCTGCGGCCACACAGCAGGGAGGTAAGTGTCCTGACCTCACCAGGAGTCCACTGTGGGGTGGGAGGGAGCTGGGCTAGAGCCCCAGCAGTGGAGGACCGGGTGGGGGGTGGGGAGTCAGTCTGCACCCCCACTCTCCCCCCCCCCCACCCTCAACCCCCCCACCACCATCAACCAGGGTCCCACCCCCAGCCCTAAGGCCCTGGTCCTGGGACATAGAGCAGGAGCAGCAGAGCAAGGTCCTGGGAACTAACTGCCCTGGGGGGGGTGGGTAGGGCTCCCCCTCTCTCCACCCCAACCAGTCCCTTCTGGCTCAAACCAACCAGCCAGCCCTGGTCAGCCAGGACCCAGTGGATTCCCGCCCCGAGGACTGCCTGGAAGGGCCCGGCAAGCTTGCTCCCACCTACTGCACACTGGCCAGCGAGGACAGGCTAGACCACTCGGGCACCACACCTCACACTGTCTCACACATTCACACAGTCACTCACAACTGCATTGTCACAGACATGCATGTTCACTCACACATACCTATGCACATGTGATCCCGCGGTCACCCAAGACAACCCACGCAAGGAAGCACGGAGGGTCCCGGACGGCTGGCACATACAGATGAGTGACAGTCATGAGGGTGGCTCTGGAAGTCCCACCCACCTGCTCTTCCACCTGGGCCATCAGCTAGGGAGGCTCCCTATGGGGTGGGAGCCACCCTACCCTTGCCCTGAGCACCCACCATGCTCTGGGGCAGGAAGGAAAGGGGCACTGTGCACAAGCTCCAGGAGTTCTCCCAAACCTCAGGGAGGACAGGGGTCCCCACTTACAGCCAGGGACACAAGCTTAGGCAAATGAAGCAGCTCAAGGGCACACAGGGACAAATTAATGGAGCCAGGCCTGGAATTCAGCTCGCCAGCCAGCCGACTAGCCAGCCCACCAGCTGTCCCTAGGAGCCCTGAAAGGCTGACCAGTGGGGGGCCTGATGGGGGCAAGGCTAACAGGCAAGTAGAGGCAGGGCTGCATCTGGAACACAAGTGGGGGAGGCAGCGACCACAGGGCAGCGTCGCTCAGCTGACTCAGAAGACTCAGAGCCCCCGTTCCATGGTAAGACTCCAGGGGCTGGAGGGAGGGGTCACAGAACTGGAAACCACCAAGGCTTTTCCCCCAGCAAGGGAACTGCAACCTGGCCCCACGGATCCCATGAGCCCTGCAGAGGGATCTGTGCTCCTGTGCACAGACCAGAGTCTGATGCCTGGGAGATATTCAGAGCAGAGGCTGAAGACTACAGACCAGTCCTCCACTCACTCTTTTGCTCATTCAGTCTCCCAGTGCCTGGAGGTGCAGGTGCTGTCCCAGCCAGTGTGACAAAACGGACCCAGGCCCTGCCCTCCTCCAGCTGCCATTCTCCAGGAGCAGACAGACAGTATGCAGGCACCAAAGAGACTAATAATATCATTTCAGACCGTGATCATTAGCCACTCAGGGAGAGCTTCTCCAAGGAGGTGACATTTGGGCTGAGACTTGACTGAGGAGGAGGCAGCTCATCCATGAATCGTGGGAGAGGATCCCAGGCAGCAGGACCACTGAAGGCAGAGGCCCGGAGGACCAAAAGCTCACAGGAAGGAGGCCTGGGGAGGGCGAGGGTTGGCAGGGCCTGGCCAGGAAGCAGCCTGGTAGAGACTGGGGCAAATAAGGCAGCCCACACCCCCATCTGAGGGGCAACTGCTCAGCTCTACCCCTGCGGGACTGAGGACCCAGTATGGCCAGTGGCTTCAATGTTGCCAGAAAAGCTGGAAGTTTAGGTTTTTGCATAAAACCTTCTGATTTTTCAAATGGCCAACTTTTTCTGAAACTGTCCAAACCCCACGAAGCCTTTCTGGGAGCCCAAACTAGCTTCCGGGCCTCAGTAAGAGGCCTACTGAGAGAGCTCAGTAGGAAGTGAGGGGCTGGATTCAAATCCTGCGCCTCATAGTCTCCAGCTGCGTGATCTTGGGCCCCATTGCTCGCTCCCTTGGGTGCCGTCATCTGTAAAATGGAGCTAATCGTGCCTATCTGATGGGGTTGCTGCGGAGGACTGGATGCCTTGCGTGTCTTCATTCATTCAGCAAATATTTACTGAGCAGCTACTGCACACCAGGGACAGTGCCAGGTCTGGGGAACCGGGGCACAACAGCGAACAGAAAACAGAGAAGTCTCTGCCCTGGTGCCTCTTACAGTTCACACCACACAGAAAATGAGCAGCAACGGAAGCAGGCGCACACGTGTGTAGAAACGCCACAGAGCAGAGAGGGCGGAAGGGAAGAAACAGGGCGAAGGACAGGAGGAGAGTTGAAGGGTGGGTGGCCAAGGAGGGCCTCACTGCATAGGAGGCATTTGAAGGCAATGAGGGGGTGAGGCTCTGAGCTGTGAGGGCAGAGTGCGCTCCAAGTGGGTCTGGGGGGAGAGGGGGCATGGCTGCTGGAGGAAGAGCCTGGAGACTGGTGTAGCTGGACTGTGAAGAATGGAGTCCGAGCTCGGGAGGTGGGGGTTAGGAGGAGATCGGTGAGGCCTCGTGGCCGCCATGAGGACTTTGGCTTTGCCTCTGAGTAAGGTGAGAGCCATGGGAGGGTGTGGAGCAAGGGGTGAGGTCCGGCTTTGGTGTTGACAGGATCCTTCTGGGGGCTGCTGGGGCAGAAGCAGGGAGAACAGGAAGGAATAGTCCCGGCAGGAGGTTATGGGGGCTGGACCGAGGGGCAGCAGCGGCGCTGGCAGAAGGTGCTTAGACGCTCCAGAGATTTCGAAGGTCAAGCCAGCAGAGGGGGTGCGGGGGCGGGACACGTGAAGGAGCGATGCCCACGCCGCCGGGATCGGTGCCGGCACCTGGAATACAGAAGGGCCGTTTCCTGCGATGGGGAAGGTGAAAGAGCGGGTTGGGGAGGGTGTGGGGCTGGGGTGGAGCTGCTGGGAGAGCAGCCTGGGGGCCAGCGGGTCCAAGAGGGCCGCAACAGAAGGCCTTTTTGAGTCACAGGGAGCAAGTGCGGACCACAGCAAATGTAGACGGCCGTGAGCACAAATGGCTCTCAGCAGCTTAGAATAGATGGACGCTAACAGTGTTTGTCATTTGGGGTGCCAAGAAAGGAAGGGGCCTGGAGGCGGCTCCCAAACGCAGGCCGGAGGACGCGACACTGTTGATCCCGGGGCCCGGGCTCCTGGAGGTGGGGGGGGGGGGGTCTCAGGTCTCAGGGACTCGGGCGGGCCTGCATCCCCTCTCCGCGACGCCTCTGCGGCCTCCCCTCCCTACCCTCCCCTCCACCCCGCCCCGTACTCGCTCCCCGGCGCGCCCTCCCTTCCCCCTCGCCACCTGCGGGGTCGGTCAGATCCGGGCCTTTGTCCCGCGCCGCAGCCCCGCCGCCCCGCGTGGCGCCCCCCGAGCAAACACAGCTGAGCGCCGGGGCTCGCGTGCCGCCCCCGCCCCCCAAATCTTTGGGCCGCGGGGTGGAGGCTTAGCGGGGCAGCTGCGGGCCTGCGGGCGGGGCGGGGGCTGAGCCCGGCCAGGCGCTCCCCGCGCCGTCCCTCCCGCCCGGGCCGCCGGCCGCGCCTTTGTGATGCAGATGGCCCGCTGGCGGCCGCGCTCGGTAATCGGGCCGAGAGCCTCCGCACCCGCAGCTGACCTGGGGGGGCCGGGGATGGGGTAAGGTGGGGTGGGGTGTGAGGGCGTCTCGGCGCCCAAATCTGGCCCAGGCAAGGGGGGAAGACCCGCTTTTTCCTCCCTCCGCGGGGACACCCGATCTCCTTGATGCTGGGCCACGTGCTCAAATCGCTGGGCTTCTCTGGGCCTATCTACTTCCTTGCATTCCAGGCAAAGGAATCTGCGGGGGCTGGGGCCTGGAGGCTGGGGAGCGGAGGCCAAAGATCCCACTGTATCAGTGTGGAGCACATTTGGGGAACAGCCCTCCTCGCTCCTGTGTCTGGGGTCCCCCAGACCAGCAGAGCAGACCCCCTGCCGTCCAGACCTCTGCAGGCCCTGTGGGTCCTTGAGACTCCATCCCTGTACAGGCAGGCCTCAGTGTTCCCACCTGTGCTTTGAGGGCTGAAACTGGCAGGGAGAAGGACCTGGGGAGGTTCTTGGCCTCACAAGCTGCAGGAGGCTGACTGCCCTGGGGTGTCCACGCCTGGCACACAGTGGGCACCCTTGGTAATGGCACCAAGCTCAAGATGGCAGAACCCCCTACACCACTCCCTACCCCTCCTGGCCCCTCCATTGATAGCTGGTGTGGGTCCTGGACTAGGGACACGCCCACTTTCCCCAGAGCAAAAGATTCACCAAAACAGACGTGACCAAATGGAAAGTTATTTACTGCCTGGTATCAGGAGTTGGGCCTGGGGCGAGACGGGGGGGAAAGAAGCATTCCTTTGGGTGGAATTGGGCCTGGAGGGGCTGTTGTCCCTGGAGCGCCTCATCTCCCCATTTTGCAGATGAGAAGCCTGAGGCCAGAAAGCAGCAGCAACTGGTGACATCCCAGCCCTTGTCTTTGCCCGCAAAGAATGGAGGCCTGGAATTCCTACCAGAAGATACAGAAACAACCAACATGCATAGACAAGCTGCTTGGAGGCCAGGATGTCCAAACAGAGAAATATCTTTTCCCACCAACCAGGTAAAAAGCAAGAATACCAACAGCTGCTGGGCTGAGGCCCCCTCCTAGCTCCCAAGGCGGGTCCCCGTGGGCACCGCAGCTGGCACACGGCTTGTCGGTGGGAATCGAACTCAGAATCCTGTGGAGCCTCAGTCCAGTGGCTGTACTCCCAGGAATTTATAGCTAAAAGGGGCCAACAGGATAAGTGGTGGGTAAGCATGCTTATTTAGGGTGGTGAGATTCTAGAAGTTTCCCTCGGGGCCTGGCTCTGCAGGCAGATTGGGAGGGAGCTCCAGTTCCAAGTTGGCCATGTGTGACCTAGGCAACTGACCTGTTTCCTCATATGGGAGATGGGAATCATGGCTACACTGATCCCCGTGCATCAGCCCACCATAGGGGGCCTTCACCCCAGGGCCTGTCAGGAGCCCACAGAGGACAGACTTACATGAAGGAAAAGCAATCTTTTTATTTTTTTTAAAATGAGGTTGAACACTTTTATTTTTTTTAAGATTTATTTATTTATTTATTTGACGGACAGAGATCACAAGTACGCAGAGAGGCAGGCGGAGAGGAGAGAGAGGTGGAAGCAGGCTCTCTGAGAGCCCGATGCGGGGCTCGATCCCAGCACCCCAGGACCATGACCCGAGCCAAAGGCAGAGGCCTTAACACGCTGAGCCACCCAGGCGCCCCAAAAAGCAATCTTTTGATGTGAGGAGGTTATTAGCAGTCTTGACAAATGGAGCTGAAAAAGCTCTCTGGGACTCAGTTTCCCTTTCAAACAAAGGAAAATTGGTGTTGGGAGCTCCCATGGGGTAGCTCCTAGGCTCTCCCCAGTGGCCCTCCGTCCTGACCCCCTGCCTTCCCTCACCCCAGCTCTGAGAGCTGAGCCAGGAGTCACCAGCTCAGGCGAGAGAAGGCTGGAGAGGGGGAGGAGAAGCGAACCACCCACGGCCTCCACCCCAGGCCTTGGCCCTCTGGCTCCAGCGAAGGCCTGGGGAGGATGGGGGTTTATCTCACACACCTCTAGGGAGGGGCCTTTATGACCAGATCCAGTTTCTGGCAGGACTGGTTTGTCCAGGTGGCCCTCGATGGACAGCCGAGATAAGGTCTGTGTGGATGGCTGGGCTGGGCCAGAGGACCCAAGTTGGGCAAAGACTAAGGGGTGGCCACGGGTACAGCCTGACTCAAAAGTGGGAAGGGGTCTGCCCCCAGCTTGTCCCAGCTGTTACCAAGCTTTCCGGAGCCATGCGGGAGCCCTCTCTCTACCTCCCGCCCTCTGCCTGCAGTGAGAGGTGGCCCTGGGAAGAGGCAGGCCATCCTGGAGCAGAGCAGTAGAGGCCCTAGGTCACCCAGGCAGGCCTTTGTACAGGGAGATGATGAGGTGCGAAAGCCAAGAGGCAGTACGGACTGAGGTTGCCCTGGTGCGAGATTGTGTGGATTCTGCATTTCTGGTAGGCACAGTTTTGGTTGCCTCTGTGCCTGTCAGGCATTCCTAGAACTGCTCCCGGGCCTCGCTGGACCAGCTTGATTCTCTTGGGCCAAGGCCCTCTTGCTGTCTCTAACTTCATCATGTCCTCAGTAGTCCCTATAAATGGTCCCTTCGTGAAACCCTTCTACCCAGTTCGCCTGTCACCTCTTTCCTGTCAGGAGCCTGTCTGCAGTATGTTTCTGGGATCCTCACAGCCTCAGGGAGCAGCTGTGGTCGCTCCATTTTATGAGGAGGAGCCCCAGGGGGACCCAGAGTTCCTCCCAACACAGACTTCCCTCCTCACACAGACCTCGGGGAGGGGCAGGCCCACGCGCTGTGTGGCTGACAGGGGAGTCTGAGGAATGAGGTCTGCATTTGTGCTGGAAATCTCTGAGGGAGGTGGTTCCAGGGAACAGGAGGAGGCAGGGAAGAGGGGAAAGTCAGCAGACAGACACGGGCTTTGCTGAACCACGTCAGGGGGATACGGACTCCACTGGGCTGTCTGCAGAACCTCGAGGAAGGTCCTGAAAACTGTCCACCCCCAAGAGGGACAAGAGGGGACACGTAGCCAGAGGCTTGTTCCGCATTGCTCGGGGCTGGCCCATCGGCCCCTGTGCTTCCGGTATTTTATATAGCTGGGGGCCAGGCAAGCCCCACGGGTGGTCCTCATGCGGGGGCCAAGAAGCCATGGGCCAGAGCAAGCCAGGCCATGGTCACCTGTGGGAAGTGGGGTGGGGACAGCAGGGAGTGGTCACCACAGTGCCACTGTGGCTGGCATCCACCAGGCAGGAGCACTTGACATGGGCCACAGAGTCACCCAAGACAGTCCGAGGTTTAAAAGAGTGTCTTAATAGGAAATTTGAGGCTCAGTAAGGCCATCGTTGAAAAGATCGTTGCAATTCCCAGAGGAGGGGGCACGCGGCACCCCAAGGGGCTGCCTGGGGAAGCAGGGGGTCGGAGGTAGAGGGCAGCTGTGGCAGGAGCCTTCACTGTGACTCAAGAAAGAACAGGTAAGCTGGGTAAGCAGGCTTAGGGCGCTGTCTGGTTTGAAGCCTAGGGCAGTCCTGAGTTGTCTGGGCCCAGGCCTTGGGGATAGGGTTGGGGGAGCTAGTGGCTCAGAGTGTGAGAGCCCACTAAAGGTGGCTGGGGCCTTGGGCTCTGGATTGGCTGGTTTGTGTCTGAAAAGCACCCAGGGGCCAGTGGAGTACTCTCTAGGAATTGGCCAACTCTGGGAGGGGCAGTCCCTCCAGGGTCAGCCAG
Source organism: Mustela lutreola (assembly GCF_030435805.1). Classification (NCBI taxonomy): domain Eukaryota; kingdom Metazoa; phylum Chordata; class Mammalia; order Carnivora; family Mustelidae; genus Mustela; species Mustela lutreola. Next base: position 58,310,418 of record NC_081291.1, on the reverse strand, counting down.
GCCAGAGGTCAGAGCACCAGACACAGAAAACAAAAGCCCGCTCCTCTTGCCCCTCCTCAGTTCCACCTGGGGCCTTTCTTAGGTCTGTGTGTCCCAGGGTCCAGTTCCCCATGGTGGCTGGCCTCGATCCCTGTCAGATTTTAATATGGGGAATAGTAGAATGAGCGATGGTTCCTCGTGCTGCTCGTGGTCCTGCATGGTCCAACGGATACCCACTGTCTCCTTCTCCCACCTGTTCTGGATTCCTCTCACCTTCAGCCAGCACTTGCGCTGCTCTCGATTTACCTGGTGGGATGCCCCGGCTCTTTCCCAGGGGTCTGCACAAGGCCTTGTCCTATGTGTCCGTTGGGCTCCGGGCATTCTCATGTAGCAGAGGACAAGCCCTCAGCCCTCGGGATGTCCCAGACCGGCACCAGGGCTAAGCTAACCAGTCCTCTCAGGTGGGCTGTTTCCAAGTGATGTGACCAGGGGACATATGGTTGCGTTCCATGGTCCCCTCCTCAGGGTACGATGATCCCCAGTCTGAGACCATGTTGTGCAGGACATCAGGGTTCCTTGAGAGAATGAAGCCCTAATAACCTAAGGTATGTGTTGTATGTAATGGTCTAATTTCTCTCCTGTGCTTCTAGAATGGTCCTAATGATGTACTACTCTTGGGTAAATTGAGCCGATAATCACTGGAATCGTTTCCTGTGTGCCCAGTGCAGATGGGAAAACAACTGAGAAGCCATCTGCCCTGGCTGAAAAAATATGGCCATTAGACCCGTGTGCGCCCCTGGGCGGTGATGCCGGTGCAGGTATGGCAGCCCCAGAGGCTCCCCAAGAGGGTATTGGTGCCGGTGGAGATAAGCTGCTGTCCTCTCGAGTGGAAAGGATGCAGTGCAACCAATTTGCCATCAGGTGGCTGGCCAGCCTCTTCAAGGGGTGACCACATCAAGGACCCGGCATTGGTCTCCACTGCTGGAAGGGGGGGCATCTGCTACAGTGGGGGTGGCATGCTGGTGCTCACACACCGAGTCTGCCCTGCTGCTGCTCCTCCTCTGTTCACAGACCCACTGTGCCAATGCCAGAGTGGCCCCAGGGCAAGTCAGTCTGGGCCTGCTTGTCACCGTTCTCCTCCAGGCTAGATGCACGTACGCCATGCCCATCCAGGAATCGACTCCCCAGACCTCCTTGGCTCGGGTCTTCCCTACTTCCAAAGATGTGACCAACCATCCAGGCTCCTGCCTATTTCCCAGAGTCCACACATCGCTGTCCGTCAGGCTGCTTTTCCCTTTTCCTCAGGGAGCAACTCAGCACTCCAGGGCCATCTCTCCCCACCAGTCTCCTTGAGGGACTTGCCACGGGGATTGCCCGATGGCAGAGGCCCATAATTGGTTGCAGGCCTATCTGTGAGCCTGGCCTTCATATTTTCTCCTCCACCCTTTGACCTGAGGGTCGGTCCCCTCCCCCGGAGCTACAGTAGAACCAGAGGCAGTAGAACCACAGAGATCAGGACTGCAGGAGCCCAGCCTGCCTCGTCGCTGGGCCCGTGCGGAGATGCACTCAGCCCCGGCCTGAGCTCCCCCATCTGTCACACCATGGATAGCTGCTGGACCTGGCCGCCTTATGACGAGTGGATCTGACGGTGACCATGTCCAGTCACACGGTCACATGATGCCCATCACCAGATGCTCAGGCCCTCCAGGGGCCCTGGAGCATTCCAGAAGCTGGGCTCCTGACCTAGCTCTGCTTCGGCATTCTGAGCGTTTACATAGCAACCTCTTACCAGGGCTGGCCAGCAGCTGCACCTGGGGCTGTGTCTACCACCATCAGATCTGCAGGTCATATGACTACAGAGCAGCTTGACCACAGTCTGAACCTTCTGGAAAGAGAGAGAGAGAGAGAGACACTTCTCCTGCTCTGGGCCCCTCCCATCAACCTGATGAGTGGGTTGGGGCTGCATTTCCAAGGGTGATGTTTGCTGCATCCTGGGTCCCTTGGCACTGGGGCCTCTTTCTTCATGGTGGGAGGTGGGAGGGGCAAGAGCCTGTCCTCACCCCCCAAAAGGGAGTTCCCAGCATGCCCCAGGCCTCTAGAACCTTACAGTCTTCACCGATACGGCAAGCCTCACGTGCCTCAGGAGGATAATAAGGGTGCTTGCACAACCTGAGTACCGTGACGTCATCGGGAGAGTGGACCAGCATGACAATTGGCACATATCCAGACCAGCAGTTCCTTCAGTGGCATGTCAGGCTTTTTTTTCTCTTGGATCAAATCCAAGTGAAACTAAAGGCAATCCTTTAACCCTGGGAAGCCACCGTCATCATAGGGTCCATTTCCACACCAGTGACCCAGCTCCATGTTTCCGAGCCTCTCAGGGAGGTGTCTGGAATTATGCTCTTTCCCAGGTTGGTGACGATTGCTCTGAGTGGTAGGACTCGGGAATGGTGATTCAATTTTGCTTTTCCATTTTTCTGTCGTGTATTTTTTTAAATAATTATGTCAAATTTTTATTAAGTAACATTTTAAAAATTCCCTATGGATCCTGTAAGCCTCGGGGCTGCAATCAGGAGCATTTAGGTGGGGCTGGTTCTGACTGCAGAGACTAGCACTGAGCCCAGGGAAGGATGTTCCAGAGGGGGGTTGAGGGTGAACTTGGCCATGTTTTGGGCCCAGCTTTATATCAAGGAGGCATGATCAGGTGCGGGGGAGGTATTGGGACAGTCTCAACCTTCTAGGAGCTGGGATGCGGGAAACTGGCTGGGGCCCCAAGGAAGAGCAACAACCAGCAAGCAGCCCGGAGGTGGGAGAGGGCTCCGGTGTCATTAAAGCAGACCCAGTGGGCAGGAGGACTGAAAACAGCCACAGCAAACATTTATATGTGTTCTAGACTCCTTATCCGTATTAACTCGTTCCATTTTCCAAACAACCCAGAAGGAAGAGTCTATGGATATCCCCATTTTACAGTTGAGGAAACTGACTCAAGGGACAACTTAATAACTTGCCTGAAGGAAAGTGAGGTAGGAGTATAGCTCTAGATATGGGCCGGCATAAATGCACTTGTGCGTATATATATATTTTTTAACAAATATTTCCACATACCCAGTGCTGTTTCTGGTATTGAAGAAAGAGAAGTTAGCAAACACATACCCCCATCTAGCCCCATATCCTTGCCATGAAAGATGCTCCAGTCTAGTGGAAGAAATATGTATTCAATATGTACTTGCACAAGCATATTGTTACAAACAAAGATACTTGCCACAAAGCAAATAAACAGGAAACTGACCTGGCTCAGAGTTCATATTCTGGGCAGAGGAACATGTGCAAGGGCCCTGTGGTGAGCAGAAGGTTAGCTCCTTAGAGCTTCCAGAAAGGGTGCAAAATGGAAAGTGTGAGCAAGAGGAGTTTGGTGGGAGATGGAACTCAGGATGTGCTCAGGAACTCCATTTCTTAGACCCTCTACGCCAGAATAGGGTTTGTATTTTATGCTAAATACATTGGGAAGCTATTGAAAGGTCTTGTCTGGGGACACTCCAATGCTACATGGAATCAGGAGGCAAAGGGGAAGCGGAAAGACCCATTAGGAGGCTAGTAGAGTACAGCGAGTGAGAGATAATGGTTGCCTGGCCCGCAGTGATGAGAAGGGAGAGGAAAGGCTGCCCCTCTTCGGAGCAGACTTCCTGGAAGCCCCTCGCTCCCCACCACTTCTCATATCCCTTCAGCGGAGGAGCCTGGGAATTGTGATCTTTGTTCCACTGAAGACCTTGTGCTCACTGAAGAGTCTGGTACCCTGTTTCTAAGGAAGAAATGAGGGCCGGATATCGAGGCAGGCATCCAGCAGCCTTGCTCGGTGATGTTAGAGTCAATGGTGGTGGTAATGCTGGTGGTGACAGTGGTGGCAGAGGTCAGTTATAGGCGATGGTGGAGGTCGTGACCAGGTCTGTGGTGGGCATGGTGGTGTCCCTGTTGGCAGGGCAGTGATGGGGAAGGTGGGGATCCATGTAGGGGTGGTTGACTGTGAGGTGATCACGAAGGTGGCAGTGGCAGAGGTGATGGTGATGTCTGTGGTGACAGGGATGGCCATGTTGGCACTGAGTAGGTGACAGTGTTGGTGGTGGTGGTTGATGCTTGTGGCAACAGGGTTGGTGGTCATACTGGTGGATGTGCTGGTCGTGATGGCATGAATGGCATTTGCATTGGTGGCGATGACAACCTTGTGCTGGTGTTGACGTTGATGTTGCTGGCGGTGGTCTGGATTTCGCCGCGACACGAGTCATGATGGCTACAGTGGTGATGGGGTTATTCATGATAGTAGAAAAAAAATCTTTTTTAAAGATTTTATTTATTTATTTGACAGAGAGAGATCACAAGTAGGCAGAGAGGCAGGCAGAGAGAGAGAGAGGAGGAAGCAGGCTTTCTGCTGAGCAGAGAGCCTGATGCAGGGCTCGATCCCAGGACTCTGAGATCATGACCTGAGCCAAAGGCAGCGGCTTAACCCACTGAGCCACCCAGGCGCCCCTAATTTCTTGATTCTCATTTATGCCCAACCTCTATTGGACTGGTTTTTTTTTTTTTTTTTTTAAAGATTTATTTGATAGAGAGACACACAGCGAGAGAGGGAACACAAACAGGGGGAGTGGGAGAGGGAGAAGCAGGCTTCCCTCTGAGCAGGGGCGCCAATGCGGGACTTGATTCCAGGACTGACCTGAGTCGAAGGCAGACATTTAACAACTGAGCCCCTCAGGCGCCCTTGGATTGGTCTTCTCCTGGCCTTTTCACTCCATTCTGAATAGTACTCATCCTCCTCATGCAAAAACAGACTCCCCTCCCCCACCAAAGTCCAGGCTTCCTTTTGAGAGCCAAACCAGCCACCCCTCCTCCACTGCCACCATGATGTCACATCTCCTGAGCTCTTCCTTGTTCACTGAAGAATTTGAAACCCAGCCCACAGACCACCCCTGGATCCTGGGGCATCCTCTCTTCCTGGAGGATTATAATGTCCACAGTCTGTCCCATATCTGGCCTGTCAGTTCCTTGATCATTTCAATTTGAAAGACCTCCTGCCTCTGGGCTCTTAGACGCTTCTCTGGATCCCTTGTTCAAACAGTCCACACCCTGACCACCATCTCCTTTCTACTGTACCATCTTTTATCCCAATCATGTTATTAGATGTCTATTGGTGGTAAAAAATCAATCAGTTAATCAATCACCCCAGAAGCTGGCAGCTTCTAGTCACAACAAACATGTATTATTTCATGCAGTTTCTGTGGGTAGGAGCCCGGGAGCTCAGCTGGGTGGTTCTGACCTCCTGTCTCTCCCAAGGTTGCAACCTTGGAACCTATTGACTAGGGATGGGGCTGCTGCTGCCCCAGCTGGCACGCTCACCTGCATGCAAGCTGATGCTGGCTCCTGGATTTATTGGAGTGTCCTCAGAACATGACAGCAGGCTTCCCCCAGAGTGAGTGACCCAGGAGCAGAAGATGGAAGCCACTGTATCTCTCATGACCTCCCCTCAGAAGTCACACTGTTATTTCCAGAATATTCTGTAGGTTCCGTGTATGAGCCTATACCATGTGGGAAGGGACCATACATGGGCCTGAATACTGTGAGGCCATTTTAAATATTGGCTCCCACAGCTGTCTGGCTGTCTATCTTCTTCTCGCCTGGTTCAAAGCAAGCAACCCCAGAAATATCCATCCTTTCCTCTCTACTGGTGCTGTGGAAGAATTGTCCCTTCCACCCATGGCCATTCTGTTCCCTGGACCTTGGACCCAGTCCCCTGTCCTTTCCAAGGACCATTGCAATTACCAGTTATCAATGCAACGGGATTGCATTACCACTCAGCCCTTGCCCTTGGCCTCTCTGTCTTTCTCCCCGCCATCACACACTCCTGTTTCATGCAACTGTGTTCTTTGCAGCAAAGCTGAAGCATCCCCAGGCCTCTGTTATTGTTCTGTCGCCCTCCCTGAACTCCTGTGACAGGGACAGTGGCATTCAGGTTCCCCTTTTTATCCTTTATACCACAGACCCCCTTGCTGGCCTTCATTCCCGTGACCTCTCAAAATCACGCCCCACACAGAGGAACCGGGGGTCCTTGGAAACAGGTCTGGCTCTGGGTCAGGGCAGGAAATATTCAAGACAAATCTGGGGTGTCTTATCATGCACAATGCAAGGGGAATGATTGAAGTCTGTAGGGTGAAGATGGGACTTGGGAGCTAACTAGCAGGGGCTCCCATACTGGCCAAAGGTGGGACAATTAGAACAGCAAGAAAGTCTGCGACAGACTGAAATACAAAGAGGCTTAAAAAAAAAAAAAAAAAAAAAAATCATGTGCCTAGAAGGGTAGCTGAAAAATGTTATTTGTCAACACTGGGTGTGATAGAAACCAATTTATTATTCCAAAAAATTTTCGATAAAGGGAAGAACAGTCATCTATCTTTCATTTCTTCCCTGAACTATTTCTCAGAATAACCAGTTCTCCTTAGGAAAATTCTAGCTAATAAATGAAAAGGAAGTGCTAGAATTTTACCACTTTGCAACCCTCTAGTAGTGGAATTAGGCACGATCATCAATGGTTCTTAAAATTATTAGTGAAAGGCATGTGGGGTGCTTTATAATGGATGGGCCAAGCTGAGAACTCCTGAACCATTGGCCAGTCATAATGTCATCAAAAGAAAGTGATCAGACACAGGGTATCTCCAGGAATAATAGCTTAGGAAGGACACAATGCTGTCTATGCAGCATCCTTGCCCGATACTCTTGCCTCGATCTATCTCCAGCCTCCAGAACTACAGGAAACACAGGGCTCAGAGCGACACGTGAACGCCACAGGTGCACAATTAGCAAACTCCAAAATAGGGCAATCTGTAGTCAAATACCACTTTCTCAAAGTGAAGTGAAAGGAAAAACAGGGGGAAGAGGGATTTGTAAACGTAAGAGCTTAAAGGGCTTATTAGTCAAATGCAGTGTGTGGCTCTTGTTTGAAAGCCGTTTTGAATAAATGAAAAGTAACTAGGGAAGTTTGAATAATAACTTGAAATTTGATGATATGAAGATTTTTTGCTTTTTACGTGTGATAAAGTTTTCGAGGTTACGTTTTTTAAGTCTTTATCACATCTTTACGGATGAAATATGATAGCAGGGATTTGCTTTAGTCCAAGGTTGGAGGAGTGGATGGGGATACAGATGAAACGAGACTGGCCAGACGCTGTAATTGTTGAAGTTGCGGGGGATGGCTGATGGAGACCCGTGACACTGCTCTCTTCCATTCTGCGTATGCCTGGCAGCCTTCATCATAAATATTTTAAAGATTTTATTTGAGGGGTGCCTGGGTGGCTCAGTGGGTTAAATCTCTGCCTTCGGCTCAGGTCGTGATCTCGGGGTCCTGGGATTGAACCCAACATCAGGCTCTCTGCTCAGTGAGGAGCCTGCTTCCCCACCTCTCTCTCTGCCTGCAGCACTGCCTACTTGTGATCTCTGTCTGCCAAATAAATAAAATCTTTAAAAATATATTTTATTTGAGAGAGAGAAAAGAGTGTGTGCATGCGCATGCAACTGAGAGAGAGAGAATGGGGGCGGGGTAGAGGGAGAGAGAATCGCAAGCAGACTCTGCACTGAGGGTGAAGCCTGACACAGGGCTCAATCTCACGACCTTGATCTCTTGACCTGGGCTGAAACCAAGAGCCACCCAAGCACCCCCATAATAAATATTTTAAAGAGAAAAAAAGATTGTTCCATCCTTTTTGTCTGCTATGGCAACTGAGGAGACAGCTGCTCCAGATTCTATGAGCTGGAGGAAGCCACCCAGCTGCGTCCCTGAGTGACCGTGTGGAGCAGAGCCCCCACATGCCTTCTCCTGGCCCTTAGACTCACATGTCCCTCCTGCCATCAAGGCTCTGCACACACAAGGCTCTACACCTGATGCATTTCCCCACCCACACCCACCCCGTGATTTTCTGATCTCAGAGCAGCTTTCTCTCATCTTCCTATCTGGGTCAGAGCCTCCAGACTTTCCCAACATCCTGTCTCCTGCAGCACCTCTCTCCATTGCAGTCTTAAATGTCCACCATGGCTACTGGGCTAAAACCTCTCTCCCTCCCTGGACAATTATCCACTTGCAGGTAGAAATAATCTTTGCTCCTCATGGTGTTGGGAAAGCCCACAGTTCTGCCTGTCACGTGGGAGGCACGCAAATCTTCCTTTGAGGAAGTAAGTGAAGTAATGGTGAGTTGCGATGGTCTTTGGGCGCTGGTGATGGGAGTGATGGTGATGGCGGTGGGGGTGGCCTGTGGTCCGTGGTGACAGTGGTGGCAGTGGACGCTCTAGTGGAGGTGATGGTGGTAGGGGCAAATGGTGGCGGTAGCAGTGTGGTGATGGCAGCTGGGTTGGTGAGGGGATGATGGCGGCAATAGTGGTGTTGGTGATGATGGTGCCCACCCTCCTCCACTCACACTTGGCCAACAGATCCGTGACCTGATTCACACAAGGATGGAGCACTGTCAGAGCTGATCGCTCCAGTGGCAGTAACCCAGAGAGACTACCCCTCAATCCAGGAGCTCCCCGGGCTCTTGGCCTTCCCATTGGTATTGGGGTTTCTCATTCCTTTGACCCAGCCTGTCCCCCTTCAATAGAGCCTCTCTCCACTTTTAGCTGCCATTAGTCATAATGGATTTTTGTCTCTTATCACCAGTTAACTCTCACTGGAGCAGAAGGGGATAGAGAGCAATGGGCTGAGATGAAGCCCATTCCTTCCCACTCTCCTCTGCCCTTCCTCTTCCTCTCTCTGGCCTTGGGGTATCCTTGGACGTATCTCCATGTCTAATCACTCCCCAGGCAATCTCACCCAGGCCTTGACCTTTCTCCTGAACTCCAGATCATGTCTCTAAGTGGGCTTCTCTAACTCAACTGCCTATCATGCATGTCAAGCTCAGTCTGCCCCAAACTGAGCTCTTGATTTCCCTCCACAAATCTGCCCTCTCATGGTGCTCCCCAGCTCAGTGAATGACAATTTGGCTTTACAACACCAGAGACCTTGGAGTCACTCTTGACCCTTTCTCTCACCCTTGCATCCAATCCATCATCAAAGCCCATCAATTCCATCTTTAAATACATTCTACCAATTGTACCATCTCCATTAATATCCGCCGTCCTCTCTCACCTGGAGAGCTCCTTCCTAGGCTCCTTTTCTCCACTCTGATGCCCCCACAGCCTCCTGGCAGCCAGAGTCATCTGTTGGAAATGTGTTGGCCCCTCCTTGACATTGAACCTGGTGATGGCTTCCCATCCACCTGACAAAGCACCGCTGAGTTTTTGTATATGATCTGCCTACTTCTTCCACTACTTCTCACACTCCATTCTCTGCTTTTTATGTACTCATTTAATTTTAATGTAGATTATATTTTGCTTAAGATTTCTTTTTTTTATTAGAGAGTGCACATGTGTGCATGTGCACACACACGCGCACACACACATGCATGAATGGGGAGTAGGGAGTGAGGAGAAGGAGAAGCAGGCTCTCCACTGAGCAGGGATTTCCAATGCAGGCCTCCATCCCAGGACCCTGGGATCATGACTGGAGCCAAAGGCAGATACTTAACCAACTGAGCCCCCCAGGTGTCCCCATTCTTTACTTTTTAGTGAATGCTGCTGCCTCAGGGCCTTTGCACATTCTGTGCTCACTTCAGGGAATGCTCTCCCCAGGACTTATGATGACTTAGACCAGTGCAATGGCAGAGAGCATAGAGAAGAACCCACAGGACAAAGAGTCTGAGAGGAGGGAGCTCACGATGATTTCCAGGTGCATAGGTGGGCCACCAAATGGATGGAAAGACTACTCCTTACAAGGGACACAGAATGGGGATCAGATCTGGGGAGGAAGGTGGCAAGTTCATTCTTGGCACTGGGCGTGAGCGGCCCCATGGGCCATCCAGGAAGAGGTTACTGGGGTGTAGCCTGACAGATTCATGCTCTGGAGCCCAAGGCAGAAAGGAGAACAGGGAAGCAGCGCCCAGGCCAGCAGCCACTGCCATGGAGAGCCCGAGACAGCCACCCCCAGCCTAACCCTTAGATCTGAGCAGCACCCACACTCCCGCCTCAGCCAGGCTTTCTGGAAGAAGATCCAGCCCAGCAGCAGCAAAAATAGCAGCCAAGCAAGTCTGAACAGAGACAGTGGCACTGATCCCGCTCGGTCAGACCCGTGGATGAATCCACAGGCTAGCCTCTCCCAGCCAGCAACTGGCGAGTGATCAATAAGCCTGATTAATAATTAACTTTTTAATTACGTGTCAATTTAAAACAAGTATGGGAAGCAGTCACTTGCCGTTAAGGTCCTTGCTTTTTTTTCCTAAAGGGACTCTGTCGAAGGCCTGGGCTCTAGAGCCATGTGGGTGGAGGGCCCCGCCAATAGCAAGGAAGGGATCCCATCCTCTCCCCTGTCCACAGGGATCCTTGAGACACCAGCCCTGTCTCCGTTAGCCATGCCGGGGGACGCTTTCTCCACGCAGCAGTAACTACCATGCAGGGCAAGCTGAAGACAGAGCAGGAACTGTCCCCAGCCCCCGGGTGCCAGGTAGAAGACCTTCAGGGACCTGTAAGTGAAGACAGACTGATTCCTGTGGTCCCAAAGGAGGGAGAGACAGGGTGGGGGTTCCATGGGCCATAAGAAGGTGGTGCTCTCCTTGGCCGTGATGGGGAAGGGTTGGAAGGATGCTCTAGGGGTGGGAGCCACAAGGCTAGAGGCATGGCAAGGGTTCAAAGTGGCAAAGGGCAGCTGGAGCATCTGGAGAAGATGGTTTGTGCATACCCTTGCTGCCACCCCAGAACCCCACGACCCCAGGGGTTTCCTGACCGGCTGCTCGGGTGACCGCAGGCATAACCACGGCGCCTGGGGGGCCAAGTGGCTGGCAGTGCCAGGTTCCTGCTTTGGGGTGTGACAGCACGGTGTGGTTGGTGGTAGGGGTGGCCCTGGCCCAGCACTGCCCAACTCCCATGCTTCCCAAGCCCTTGGAGGAGAAGCCTGTTCCACTGGCCAGATCTCACCAAGCCAGGGAGTGCCAGGGGCAGAGGACAGGGAATCAGGCAGCTCTGGAGGGTGTGGGGGAGTTCAGAGATGTCGTCTGAGATCACGATCAACCTTGGTTGGACCCAGGACCCCTCGGAGATGCTGATGGTGGCTATGCTCAGACCTTTTCTTAAAGCCACACTGCCCCTTCACACATCCCACAGTCTTTTGGCATCCTGGGATGCCCACTGGGGTCTAGCTCAGTACTGTGATCCTGGGCCTTCATCAAGACCTGTGCCCAGACCATTCACAGGGTTCAGTCGAAGGGATGAATAACGCCTGGGCTTATCGGGCAAGCAGCAAGGACTTGGGGGTGGCCCACGGGGGCAGGGGGGGTGGATGCTCCCAGTGCCAGGGGAGAGGAGAGAGGGACAGCTTCGGCAGATGGAGAAGCAAGTCCTAGACAGGGGTGTGGGACATGAGCCGGCCCCGTTCTCTTTCCAGGTCCTGTGGTGGGCCGAGTCACAGCCCCCGAAGATGCCCCCGTCCTAAACTGCAGAACTTGCCTCTTACCTTAGGTGGCAAAAGGGACTTTGCTGATGTGATTAAGAGTCTTGAGATGAGGAAATCGTCCTGGATTATCCAGGTCCTCCCAGTGTAACCACAAGACTCACAGAGAAGCGGGCAGTTCAGAGTCAGAGCGATCAGAGATGTTAGAGAAGGCGGAGAATGAATGCGTCCTCAGGCTAAGGAAGGCAGGCAGCCTTGAAGGACACTGAGAGATTTTTGCCCCAGTCTCCAGAAGGGACCCAGCCCTGCCGACACTTTGATTTTAGCCCACTGAGACCTGCTTTAGAACACTGGCCTGCATTGTGAGAGGATAAATGTGTGCTGTTTTAAGACCCTAAATTTGTGGTAATCTGTGATAGCAGCCGGAGGAAACCATTCCAGTCTCCTTCCCTGAGAAGTCCTAAAGAAAGGGAAAGCCATGGATCGCAAAGGAAGAGACATCTAGAAGTAAGGAGAGGGGGGCGCCTGGGTGGCTCAGTGGGTTAAAGCCTCTGCCTTCGGCTCAGGTCATGATCTCAGGGTCCTGGGATCGGGTCCTGGGATCGAGTCCCACATCGGGCTCTCTGCTCAGCGGGGAGCCTGCTTCCCCCTCTCTCTCTGCCTACTTGTGATCTCTGTCTGTCAAATAAATAAATACAATCTTTTAAAAAAAGAGCTGATTTTAAAAATCTCTACTTAAAAAAAAAAAATAGAAATAAGGAGAGGTATGAGCAGCCACCTGAGGGGCCTGGGAGGGTGGCTTATGGGGCAGCAGGAAGCAAGACGTTCCCCCACCCTCAGGCCAGCCCCAATGCCCCGCAATCCCAGTGTGAGGGGAACCGTGGAGTGGATGGTAATGCCTCACTTGTCAGATAAGGAAACTGAGGCTCAAGGACTAAGGTGACTTGGCCCAGGGCTAGATTGTCTTCACTCTACCCACTTGAACTCTGGCGGGGCTGGTGATAAAAATAGGTAGCCCAGCCGAGATGGGGCTGAGGCCTGTGGGTCCCTGGGCTAGTAAGCAGCTGAGCTGTCCGCAGGGGAGAAGTCCCAGTCCAAAGACAGCAGGAGGCTGCTACTCCAGCCAACCTGGGAGCAGGCCACACCCCTCTTCCTTCTATCAGGTGAGCTTGAACAACACACTCCCCGCCCGCCCTCCCCACCCCCCCGTGCCCACCCACAGCCCCCCCCACGTCTCAGCTTCCCCTTCCGCTCAATGGGGTGAGGTTCCCCACCTGTTGGAGCCCACTTCACACGCCAGGGAGGGCAGCCACTGTCCACGAAATGCTGTGGACAAAACGAGAGCTATTATGACATGTGTAAAATAATGCTCATGTTGGCTAAAGGGAAAAATAGAAACACGTACCATACGGTTTTCCATAATGTTGGCTATGACACTCAGAAAACTGCCACCAGTGAACCCTGGGGAGCCAATTGTGGGGCGTGTCTACGGGGGTGTTTTTATTTTATATTCTATATGTTTTTAATTTGTTATAATAGGCACGAGCTACAAAATAAATTTCAGATTTGTCATACAAACTCGTCCGTGGAGCATTGCCACAGATGTAGAAAGTGGTGGAAGTCTTTGAGGCTGTTCCCAAATACTGCTTCTCACTAAAGCCCCTGGGAGGGGGAGTCAACCTCGCCTGCTGTCACCCACTGACACGCCTCCCCACCCAGGTTGAGAGAGAGAGGGCAAGTCCAAGCAATAAACAGAAACCCAACAGAAGGACAAATCCTGTATGACTCCGCTCCCGTGAGGTCCCTAGAGCCCCAGACTCACAGGGACGGAAAACAGGATGGTGGCTGCCAGGGGCTGGGGGAGGGGAGTAGAGAGTCGGTGTTCAGTGGGAACAGAGTGTCAGTTCAGGGGGATGAAAAATTTCTGGAGACGGATGGTGGGGTTGGTGGCACAACCATATGAGGTTACTTAATGCCGCAGATCTGTGCACTTAAAATGGTTAAAGTGGTAAATTCTGTGTTATGTATATTTCGCAGTGACAACAAGCTAGTTAGTGAACACATCATCACCTCCTGTGGCTAAAAGAGGGAAGTAGGAGATTCTGAGGAGGAGGCTGGAACCAGGGGTCTCCGCAGGTGTTCGCCCTTTGTTCTGGGTCTTGAAGAGGAGTTTGGAGACCTCCACCTGCGTGCACAGTGGGAAGTTACAATTTGTCCTGAAGCTGAAAGATATTTTGTATTTTCCTGGAAGCCATTTTGGGGAGTTTGGACTTTAGCTGTCCAGGAACAGATGATGGGAGAACAAATCAGAAATGATCATGGCCTTCAGTGAAAAACAGAGTGTCTTGGTTTTTTCTGAGGACGGGAGCAGGGGAGTGACAAGGTCAAAGGAGCTGTCCCTGAGAGGCCTCCTCTGGCACCAAGGTGCTGGCAGCCCAAAACCCAGGAAGGAGGCTGGGGCGCGGTCAGGTCCACCGGGGAAGCTCTCCACGATGCGAGCCATCAGGGGCGTCCTGCACACAGTAGTATACGGATCTGAAGTCTGAGCCTACCTTGGAGGTAGACAAGGCAGCATTACTGAGCCCCGTCTGACCTGGGCGCTGGACAGAGTGGCTCTTGGCTCCGCTGGTCTGATGCAGAGTCCTGACCAGACGGCAGACAGTCACAGAAGGGCATCGCCGGGTCCCATGGGCTGGGGTCTGAGCTGCCCAGTCTTAAACTGCAGTCTTAAAGTTGCTGATTCGCTGTGGGTTCCCAGAGAGGGGCCAACATCTGCAAAGGCGCCTAGCCCCAATGGAATGTGCTAGAGCTTCAGCAGGGCGGGGGCACCAGAGTATGGAGCTAAGATGTGTCCCAGCGCCAGGGGAAGGTGGAGCATAGGCAGTGAAGGAAGCAAAGCGGAGCCCCAACATCTCCTTCTGGCACCTTCACAGGCCTGGCACACAGCTGGTGATGGATTAATATTTGTTGAGTAAGTTACAGAGGGAGCTCTCTTTCCAAATTCTGGTCTTGTAAAATGGGCGGGGACTTGCAGTGATGGGAATGACATTTGGAGAACAAAGCGTACAGTAGGTGCTCCGTACCTTCCTTCCATCCCCAGGAAAAGGCCATTGTCGACTTGGCAAGTTTGTGTCCTAAAAGCTAGACTCTGGACTAGGGTAGCTCTTTGGTAGAAGGAGCTGCTGTGTCAGTTCTGAGCCGAGCTTGGGACCCTGCCTGGCCAGAGAGGAACTCTGGGGTCTGGAACCCTGTCGTGGCGGAGGGGCAGTGGGGGGGGGGGGGGGTCTGAATGTCCTGCCAAGCCCCTGGCGGTGGTGTAGCCCTGGGAGACCACAGTGGGGCTAGGCAGCCTGGCTCAGCGGGGCCCTGGAGCAAACGGTTTAGGTGCTTAGCCAGGAGGCTGTGGGCAAGACCTCCCTGTCATCCGTGTTGCAATCACCGGCCTTGCCCCGAGGCTCTGCTCAGCCATCACTGGGCCACTGCCTCCCAGGGTCTCTCGGTCTCCAGTCTCTGTGTCTCCCAGCACTGAGGCATCTTGAGCTCTCTCCCCCAGCCCCTTGACACCTTTATGCCCCTGTGCTTCTGTATCCCTGCATCTCTTGGGTCTGTGGGTCTCTCCTTCCTTCTCCCCATGCCCTGCTCCCCCATCTTCCTGCCCATCCCCACCCCACCCACTGCAGTCCCCTCCAGCCCACTGTGTTGCCCTTATCTGGGTCCAGCCCCTGCACAATTGCTGGGAGCCCATCCCCATGACAACGGGGCAGATGGCGGCTGCGATTAGCCTCTCTCCCTCCCGCCAAGGCTCAATCCGTCTTTGAAATTAAATCAGCTGCGATAACATCGACTGGCCAGAGGGAGGGAGGGAGGGCAGAGGCTGCCTGTGCCCCACCCAGTCCGCCCCAGGCCCTGGGTGCAGGGGGAGAGGATGTGGAGGGCAGCAGCAGCTTCCAGGGTGGCTGTGTGACCTTGGCCAAGTCTCTAACCCTCTGAGCCTCAGTTTCCCCATCTGTAAAATGGGGACAAATAGCCGTATCTCTTTCTTGCTGTGGGTGCAAGTCCGTTGGGGACTTGTGTGGACAAAGTAGGAACTCAGTAGGGTTAAGAACATTGCCCCCACCTGAGTCCATGCAGAAACCAGACACTGGTGGAAACACCCCAGTGGGGGTGATGGTCCTTGGCCAGGCCTGAGGCTACTGCTAGCAGAGAGGTTGCAGACCTGGCTCCCCACTTGCTCTGGGAACCAGGGAGCATTTCTCCCCTGGGCTTTGGTGCCCTGACTTGTAAAATGCCCCAGGGTCACTGAATCCTAGCGCCAGAAGGACACACTGGGAAGCCATCTTGTCCAACCATTGATAGGGAGTCCACTCCTTCCCCATAGGATTTGGGTCCCTTCAGACAGCCAGGGGCCCAGAAGGGATGTAGGGACCCTGGAGTAAAGGGTGGAGGAGGGGGAGCCTACCTAAGTCTGAGGTCTACCTGCAGAAGTGGCATCTGGGAAGAGGCTGTTGGTAGGAGGTAGCTGGGCAGGGCTCAGCGGTAAGGGGTGTTTCAGGCAGTGAGGTCAGTATGTGCAAGAGACCTGAGGCAGGACTATAGCACAGAGAGTGAGGGGGGCATGGGGAGATGCATAAAGACCTGAAGGCAGGTGTGGGGAGAGGGGATGCATGGAACTCTGGGAGGAGGGTTCCAGGCAGAGGGCACAGTCAACACAAAAGTCCTGAGACAGGAGCATGACAGGTATGTGTGCTGGATGGGGAGGTGACAGGTGGGGCTGGCGTAGAGCAAGTAGCAGGGAAAGCCAGAGATGTCCTGGGGGCCAGATAATGCAGGGCCTTGTCGCTGCCATGAGGACTTTAGCTTTTTACTCGGAGTATCTCCTCAAACTGTTTTCCACAACATCCTTCTGGCTGCTGGGATAAGAACAGGATGAAGGAGCGGGGGGGGGGGGGGGGGGGGGCAGGGAGACCGAGGAGGAGACTGGCGCAATGCCCGGGGGAGTGATGGGGGGATCCAGGAGGCAGCAATGAGAGTAAGGAGCTGCATTCTGAAAGTGGGCCCTTCCCCCCTTAGGAGCCACTTTGAGGCTGGGCCAGGAAAGGGTCCTCCACATAACCCCCGCCTTGGGGCACTCTTGAATGAGAAGGCCCAACCAGCCTGTCCACGCCAGGGTTTGCGTGCTGGCTTGTGGGGGCTCTGCGGGCGCCCCCCTCCCCGGCCTTCCTCACCACTACAGTCTCTACACCTGGCACACAGCCAGGCCCAGAAGGCGAGGCTCCCTCGGCCAGACTGTCCTGTTCTGGCGGGACTTGGTGAGGTCTCCCCAAGGAGGCGACTTGGAGCGAGGCCCCCAAGGATGAATTTAGCAGGCCCTCAGGCGATGAGAAGGGAGGCTCAGGCGCAGGGACAGAAGGCACAAGACACAGACGCTGGGCAGTCGGTGCCCACGGGCGGGTGACATGTGCGGCCAGAAACACAGCAGGGGCCTCCAATGCCCGTTCAGGGAGTGAACTTGATTTGGGGGGCCCATCCCTGGTTGCACGTCAACCTGTCTGGGCTCAGGTTTATCAACGTGGCAAATGGAGCTAAGTGCTGAGACAGGATTCAGCAAAGCGGTCATGGACACGGTGCATGCTTAGCCAGGTGATCGGCAGCCCTGGGAGGAATTAGGAAGGGGAATGTCAAGACCTACCACAGGTCCGGGCTGGAGGGAAAGTACCGGTTTCATGCGCCAGGCTGGTGAAAGGAGGGGAATGCAGACAGCGACTTGGCCCTGGGGCCCTGAGGGCATTTAGGCACCAGAGCCTTGCAAGCACCCAGGTCTGGGCAGTGCACCCAGCTCTCCACCATGCACCCAACCCCAGGACCTCGCAGCCGCCTGGGCTGCTGGGCCATAATTGAATTGGCCCAGCAGCTGTCGGAGCTAAGCGGGCCCACTTGACGAAGCCGCGGTTGGCCAGTAATTGGTGAAATTAGCAGGTCGGCAGGGGCACAGGTCAGGTGCTTAATGCTGTAGCTGGGGCTTTGATGAAGTTAGTCACATTGCAGGGCTGGGAGCTGGGATGCAACCTTCTGTGCGTCATGGGGGCTCTCCTGTTCCTCCAGTAACATGGTTAGGAGACCTCCAGCTGCTGGCCTGTCCCAGGGGCTCCTGGAGGCAGGACTCGAGAAACCAGAGGCTAGACTGAGCCTGGAGGTGCAGCCAACAGCCAGGCCACCTACTGTGTCCCCTTGGCCAGGGCACTTGCAGCACCGGAGGGGCTTTGCAACCCCTAGAGATCTTGGGATGATGCCCCTTGACTTCCTAGAAAAAGCCTTCAACAGGTTCCCCTTGGGGAAAAGCACCCAGGCCACTTCTAGGCATCCAGCCCTGCCTCCCTGCCACCACTGTGGGTGTCCTTCTGCCTAGCTATCATTCTGGAAATGGAGATGAACTCCTTCCAGGTCTATTTTTGACCAGGTCCTGCCCTCCCCTCAAGGTTTATGGCCTCGCAGCAGCTTCTCCTCTCATGATCTCCACAGACTATCCCCTGAGCACACCCCTTGGTTCTTGCTGTTCCCTGGAACAGTGTGCTCTCACCTTCTTCCATTTCCCATCAGTTGCTGAACTTGTCAGGCTGGGAGTTGAGATACATAGATGAGCAAAATCTGCTCAGGTCCCAGCCAGATCAGCACTCACAGCACCTTTCCTGGCCATGCTCACAATCCCCTCTTCCCAGCCTGGGAACCAGACACCCTGTCACTAACCAGCCTTGAACCTTGGCACCTGGAATCACCTCCATTTCTGGCTCCACTCCAGCCCCCCCAAGGAACAAGGAGTTGCCAGCATGCCAGTCCTTCAGGGATGCACACGTTTGCATACGCAGGCACACACACATGTACATGCACACGCATACACACACAGGCACACTGACCTTGGTTGCTGTACTTATTATGGTTATTGTTACTGTTATTATCATTTGAAAGGTGAATCCTTTGGAGTCAAAACACCAGGATGAAATTCTGGCTCAGCCACTTGCCAGATACGTGACCTTTCTCTCTGAGCCTCAGTTTCCTCTTATGTGACATAGGGCAGCAACCAATCTGGAACAGTGTAGGCATTAAATGGCACTGTGTCTATCTACCTTCGCCTGTTCCTCCTTAGGGCAGGGTCTTGGAGTTTTTGACCAGGTCCTGCCCTCCCCTCGAGGTTTATGGCCTCGCAGCAGCTTCTCCCTGCCCAAAAATGCTTTTCCCCCTACCCAGAAATGCTTTTCCCCCCAGATAACTACATGGTCCACGATTTCACTTTCATTCCCATTTCCTCCTCAGGAGGTCTCCCAGAAGCACCCGACAAAACACTCCTGTGCCCACACCCTTGACTCCATCCTTCATCTACGAGTTACCCCCCTGTATTTCCTCTCTAGCATTCATTACGACTCAGGACAAGGTTCTAAACACCTGCTCGTTTTCTGTCTCCCCAGTAGAACATCTGTCCCATCAGACAGGGGTCTGTTTCGCCCATTGCTATATCCCCAGCACCTAGAACTGTGCCTGGCATATAGTAAGTGCTCAATACATATTTCTTGATTTGCACTGAAGTAAAAGTGCATGACCGATCTGTAACTTGGGATTGTTTCAAAATAGAAGTCTGTGTAAACAGTATTTTTAAAAAAAGACTGGCACTCTGTGGGCCCACAGGTAATCAGGACTCAGCTCTGTCACCCCTCCCGTGATTGGAAGCTCACTACCCTTAGGGGAGTTGGCCTTGCTCTGACTTAGAGAAAGCCCCAGTTCCATAGGACTAGGACCTGCTCCTTGTGACACCCAACCCTTCTGGTGACTCCTACGCCTAATCCCTGGGCCTCAGACTCATCTGCTCTCCTGGCCTGCAGGAGTCCTGCAGAGACTTGGGGACAGCAAATGGAATTCATGAGGCTGCCTTTCTCCAAGTTGAGTCTCCCCAGCTTCTCCTAGGATGAAGTCTTCAACCTTCTCCCCACCCTAGCCACCCCTTCTGGACCCACTCCAGGCTGCTCCTGCCCATCTCCCAGAGAGCGGGGCCTGGAGCTGAACACAAAGCAGGATCAGAATTCTGAACAGAAGAGCTATGCATTCCCCGAGGGCATATGCAACTTCCTGGGCACTTCCTCATTAACACCTTTGGTCACACAAAGCTTGTGGCCCACTAAGATCTCCAGCTCCATGTCCACACATGGCTGACACAGCCAGGTCTCCCCAGCCTGACTTCCTCCTTCTCTTTAAAGCATAATTAACAACAGTCACTCCAGTTTCAAGGGTTGCTCATCTTATTTCTGATGTGGACAGTAGTTCTGCAGCCTCCCAACTGAGCATGTCTGAGAATGTAAAGTCTGTGCCTTTTTTTGGCTCCTTCAAAGCCTTAGTGCCTCATTGAAGACACAAGGCTGAGGACAGAACCCTGTGGCCCCGTTTATAGAGACCTCACTCAGGCTCAGACAAACACATACAAGCACGCCCACACAAACACCTTCATACAACAAGTATTTATTGAGTATATGCTCTATTTATGCCTTGAGCTAGAGGCTGGAGGTGAGCAAAAAACAGGATCAGAGCTCCCATTTTTGTGGACCTTATGGTCTACTGGGGCAGCAGACTGAAATCAACCACCCTGCCCTTCTCTGTGCTATACAGATACAGACAAAAATGTGTGCACAGTGTACGCACACACATGACCCTCAGGCTATAGTACCCACCCCCACTCCCCACCCTGAACCATGTGGGGTTACTTAAGGGTTATTTGGGAAATCACACAACAGAGTCCCAGTCCTCAGATCACCTGCCAGGAGGCCTTGTATGTGTCCATGGTCTGGTCTGCCTATAGCTGGCCTCACTTTCTCCCCTACTTGTCCCTCTGTCCACAGCCCAGGAAACTTCTCAGAAGATGCCTACCACTGCTCTGGCTGGTAGAACCCACCACTAGAACACCACGCCAATAGCCTGCCCTGAAGTCCAGCCCAGGGGCCCAGCCATGAGCTCTATAGAGGCAAGCAAAAGTCTTCACCCCAAACTTTATTTCTGAGTCCTAAACAGGACCCAGGACCTCCCATCTCCTGCTCCAACAGCCATTTCCTCCCAGTCAGTCCCGCTCTGGCCTGCCTGGGATTAGCACACATCCTCCAATACCCCAACACACACACACACACTCTCTCTCTCTCACACACACACACACACCTAGAAATATTCATTCTTCTAATGCCAGATGTTAGAAGACATTCTTCTTAGTGCCAGACATAGCTCTAGACTTTAGGGATACAGCGAGCAATGAGGCAGGCACAAGTCTTATCTCCCTTGGACCTGCAGTATATTCAGGAAGGCACACATCTCTTGGTAGTTCCGCAGACAACCCTAAGGGCTGGGGCAAAACAGGTGAGGGACCTTTAGTGTGGGGTAAGTGGAGAACTAATTCAGAAGAGTGGTGTTGGGGAAGGCCTCCTTGGCTTCGAGATGAGAGGGCATAGACCAGGGAGAGCAGCATGTGCAAAGGCCCTGAGGTTGCAAGGCATTTGGTTCCATGGAGGACTGAAGGGTTGGCCAGTGTGTCTAGAGTTCAAAGAATGAGGGTTGCAGGGAGGGGAGACCAGGAAGGTGTGTAGGGCCAAGCCACCATGACTTGGCCTCCCTGGGAGGACGAAGACTGAGGTCTTTACACTTAGAGCAGAGAGACCACCGAAGGCTTGCAGCAAAGCGGGCAGAGTGATGTGACTTGGGTTTGGCAGGTTGGCTGCCTGACAAGTCACCAAGAGGGCTGGGAGTGAGACATGGAGCTGGAGGCATGTCCCCCATCAGAGATCCGATGGCAGGCACAGAGGCAAAGGGCTGGGTTGAGATGGACAGATGCCAACCCCAACGGCACAGACAAGAGATTACATCAGATCACCCACGCATGCACCCCCTCCCACTAGCGCAGCCTGGGCAGAGGGGGCGCCCGTGGGCCTTAGCATACACACTCCCCCGCACAAGGGCTGCCCCCCTCAGCGGCCCATCAGGTCCCCACACCCCACACATCGGGGCCAGTTGTTTCCATGAACTCACTTGGCAGGTTTATTAACCACCAGCCACGCAGGTGGCATGTGCACGGTGGGCAGCACGCGGGAGCGGACCCTGGGGGACGGCCGGGTGCTCACTTGTTATCCACCCGCTTGAGCTGCTCCTTGCCGTTGATGGTCACCGACCTGAGCTGCCCGTCCTCCTCCACTTCCACGCGCTCCTGCCCGTTCTCCACGATGCGCTTGGTCGTGACCTTGTGCCCGTTGACCATCTCGGTGGACGACATCACCGACTTGAAGCCGGAGCTGCCGGCGCCCGAGCCGCCGAAGGACGTGGATGAGAAGGTGGCACGGTTGGCCCCGCCACCTCCGGCCCGGCCCAGGGTGTCGAAGGATGAGAAGGCTTCCATGAAGGCCGGGAACTCGCCGAAGCCTGCAGAGAAGGCCCCCCTCAGGCCATGGCCCCGGCCCGCGCGGTCACTGTTGAAAGGGACGTCCCAGAAGTCAAATGAGAAGGGGTCTAGGCCTCCGAAAAACTCGCGGAAAATGTCCTCAGGGTTCCGGAAGGTGTAGCCTGTGTCGAAGGGGCTGCTGTAGTGAGTGCTGGCCCCGCCACCGGCCCGCCAGCTGTCGCAGCCCGCGCGGTCATACACAGAGCGCTTCTTGGAGTCGGACAGGACCTCATAAGCCTCAGACACCTGCTTGAACTTCTTCTCAGCCTCCTCCTTGTTGTCGGGGTTCTTGTCGGGGTGCCAGCGCAAGGCCAGCTTGCGGTAGGCCTTCTTGATGTCCTCTGGGGAAGCACTCGACTGCACCCCCAGCACTTCGTAGTAGTTGGCCATGCCGAGGGGAGGGCGGGGGCAGAGGTGAGGTGGGCACGGGGGCCCGGGGGACCAGGATGGACTCAGAGGAGGCAGCAGCTGGTGTGGGTCCCTCAGCGGGGGCCTTGCTGGAATCTGCTGGCTCCGGGCGTGGCTCTGCCCGGCGACTTTACCTTTTCATAGTACCAGCTCTCAGGGACGGGTGGGCGCCTCCACTGAGAGGGGTGGGGGGAGGGGGACACTGCCACCGTGGGGCCAGGCCAAGGGCAGACACCCCCTGCAGAGCGGAGGCTGGGCCCTTTGTGACATCAGCCCCATGGGCGGGGCAAATCCCACCCCCAGCTCTGCACCAGCAACCCTCCTCCAGCCCTGGGCCACACTGGCTGCCCCTGCCCACAAGGTCAAGGTTGAGGTCAGCACTTTGGCTGGCTGAAAATTTGGAGCTCAGTTATGCCAGGCCTGTGGGCTGAGCTCCCTGGAGCCACGGAGCAGAGACAGGGCCGGCCGCAGGATCTGGCCAAGGTGGGCAATGCAGGTTGGAGACAGTGGTCGGGGAGGGGAGGGAGGGCTTCTTGGGACAGGTCCACTTAGCCCACTGGCTGGGTTCTTGGGATGGAGGGGGAGCCTCAAGTGGGAAATCAGGCAGGGAGGCGAGAGAAGGGATTCATTCGGGTTCATTCTTCTTGTGCCCCTTCATCAGGTCAGATCCTCAGGTAAGCCCCACAAAGGCAGGCATGTTCGTTGGTGTTTAAGACCTTACCTGGAAAGCAGTAAAAGTTTGTTGAATGAACGAGGCTCAGAGACATGTAGGATATACTCAAGGTCACACAGCACATCTGTGAAAGAGAGAGAGTGAGAGGCAAACCCAGCACTGCCTGAAGACAGCAAATAAAAAGAAGCATTCCACTCAGGTCTGGTAAGAAAAATCCAGATAATAAGTGTGACTAGTGGGGTGCCTGGGTGGCTCAGTGGGTTAAAGCCTCTGCCTTCTGCTCAGGTCATGATCCCAGGGTCCTGGGATTGAATCCCACATTGGGCTCTCTGCTCAGCAGGGAGCCTGCTTCCCTTCCTCTCTCTCTGCCTGCCTCTCTGCCTACTTGTGATCTCTGTCAAATAAATAAATAAAATCTTTAAAAAAAAATAAGTGTGACTAGTGAGCATAGCTATGTCCCCCAAAAGCTATGTCCCCCAAAAGCTATGTCCCTGTCTTAAGCACTGGAACCTGCGAATGTGATCTCCTTTGGAAAAGGGGTCTTGTAGATGTAGTTAAATTAGAGATATTGAGACGAGAGCATCCTGGATTTTGTTGGTGTGTCCCCAACCCAATGGCAAGCATCCTTATGGAGCCACACAGAAGAAGAGGGGGATGGCAAGGCAGCACAGGGAGAGCCCGCAGTTACCAGAAGCCGGAAGGAGGGAGTGCAGCCCTGCCAACACCTTGATCTTGGACTTCTGACCTCCAGCATGGTGAGAGGTTGCATTTCTGTTGTTCTAAGTCACTCAGTTTGTGATCATTTGCCATGGCAGCCCTGGAAAGCTAGTAAGGTGAGCGAGTTAGGGACCAGATGTTCCTAAGCATTTACATTTCTTTAATTCTTGCCCCAATGTTAGATCATATTTAGAAATAATAATTAACAGTACCAATTGAGAGCTAGTCCCCCCTTCCCCTCACCACACCCCTGTTAAGATGGAATACATGCTAAACCGTCTAGGGACCACACCAGTGAGGAGCAGAGCTATTGGGATCACTAACTCTTACCTAAGAGAGTGTTCTGTTCCTCTTCCTTCTCTCCCCCTTCCCTCTCTTTCCTTTCCTTCTCTTCCCCCCTCCCTTCCTTCTTTTCTTCCTGTCTGTAGTCCTTATCCCTCTCTGTATTCTCTCTCTCTCTCTGCTCCTTCCATACTCATCAGTGCTGGGTTCCCAGCACCTAGCAGGGACAGTGGGTTTGAGCCAGTCCCAAATGCTGGGAGGGATGAAAGCAGAACCTAGAGACACTTTACAAACCTGACTTAGAGTGGCAGATGCAGTCACCCCCCAACCCACCTCACCAGGAGCATGACCCATCCGCCGTGCCCCTGTCCATCCACCCCGAGGGGCTAACACCTGACACACGTCGTTTGGTAGAGGAAATGATGAGCAAGGAGCAAGTCCACTAGGGATAGCTACAAATGAAAATGCTCCTGTGTTTTTGTAACTATATTTCTGTCACTATCGTTACAGACTACTCTCGACAGGCTTGTCCACTAGAGCGCGGGAAGGCTGCCTCCCCACACAATTCTCCACGATGACTGTGGGGATGGTACACTGGTGAACCAAGCATCACTAAGACGGAAGAGGTGATTAGGTTAGTGGCTTTGACGTGGAGCCGGTGGTGAGAAGGAGAACAGCCATGGTGCTGATGGTGGAGTTGATAATGGGAGAAAGGTGCTGGCAGTGGCAACAGCGGTCATGCCTGGGGTGGGAGAGTTAACAAGTGGAGGTGCTGGTGGAGGGGAGGGTAGCTGGAGACCCGTGGTGGTCGAGGTGGTGTTGATAGTGAAGGTGGTGATGGTGGAAGTGTGACAAGGAGGTGATGAAAGGGTTGCTAGGGGCACTATCGGGGAGGTTGGCCATGCTGACTGTGGTCCTAGAAGTGGTGACATTGGTGGCAGTGATAGGGACAAAGGCAGTGGGGTAGTGCAAGTTGCATGTCATATGGCTTTGCTTCAGTAATGATCCCCACATCTCGGAGCCTCATGACAGACATTTGGCCCTTGCCTACTTCGCCTGGGCTCCAACTCACAGGTCTTCTCCTTCTGGATCCCGGATGAGGGCATGCTCCAGTTTGGAACATACCATTCTCATGGCAGGGAGGGTGGGAGTAGGAGCTGGAAGACACACGGAGTGTTGCTGAAAACTTCTCCCAGGATGTGATGTGTGTCACCCATGCTCACACCATGTGGCCCAGGCCAGCATCAGTGGGGCAGATAGGGAATGGTACTCTGTTCAGGAAGGTTTTGCAAGTCTCCAGCAATAGCTAGAAAGGAACGATCTGCTGAGGAAGCGGGCAATCCTGCGGTGTGCTGCTGGCGATCATGGGGCTGATGGAGCTGGTGGGATTGGTGGCCCGGGTGCCACCGGCGATGGCGGTGTTGGTGCTGATGGCCATGCCATGTGGCTGAGGGGAGCTGTGACAGCCATGGAGGGAGTCACGACAGTGGGAGTCACGGCGTGCTCTAGCAACAGTGCTGACACCGATGGCAATGACATGGCAGACGTGGCATTTACCTCCCTCCTTTGAAGGTCTCCTCCATGCTCTAGAGAGTTAGGGAAAATTCTCCAGAATCCCCTTATCTGTGTGGGTCCCAGGGGGAGTCTGCCAATGCACATAATTTGGAAAGTGAAAGAGAAAGAAGCTGAAGGCAGGTGACGACTGGAGGTTTGCAGCAACTTCCAGACCATCCTCTGAGACACCCCAGCATCAGAGCCGCAGGCTGAGCTACTCCGGGGAGCTTCCTGGAGTAGCGTGAGATTCCAGCAGCTTCCAGGCCAGGTCTTGAAATCCACTCACACTGGAGCAGCGATGACTTGTGTCCCTGATCTTTCCCCCCCGGGTCATCCCATGGTTGCAAAAACTTCTGTTAGTCTTCATACCTGTTACAGTCACCCAACTGTGTGATGTGGTCACGGTGACAGTGGCTCCGAGGGAGGTGGTGGTGGTGCGGGCAGGTTTGTGGTAATGGTGACAGTACAGACAGTGGTGATGGTATGATGGCAGAGGTGACAGAGGGGATGATGATGATGATAGTAATGAGAAAGGAGGTGGTCAGGGTGGAAACAGTGATGTTGCAGGTGATGGGGACAATGGGAACGGTCGTCATGGTAACAGTGGCATTGGTGGAGGTGAAGGTGGTGCAGATGATAGTGATGGTTGTGATGCTGGTGGCAGTCTTGGTGGTGATGAGAGCCATACTGGTAGTCAAGACAATGCAAATACTGGTTGAGGTGGAGGTGGGCAGTGATGGTGACTGATGGTGGAGGTGGTGTCAGAGATGACATGGTGGCCATGGTAACAGTGATGGTGGTGATGCTGATCATGGTGACAGCAGTGATGGGCATTGTGGAGGTCACGGGATGATGATCCTGGTCTAGGTGATGGAGGTGATGGCAAGTGGGATATGGCAGCGAAGGCGGTGGCAGTGATGGTGGTGGCAGTGGCATGATAATTGTGATGTGGTGTGGTTGGTGATGATATTAGTTGAGGTGGAGATGGTCGTCATGGTGCTGATGGTGACAGTGATGATGGGGATGAGGGGAGTAGTGAAGGGAGGGAGGCTGGTATGTTGCTGGTGATGGGGCAATGTGACATTGGTCAGGGGAGGGGGTTGGCAACAATGACATCAACACAAGTGAAGCCTGAGGGTCCCCTAACAAGGTAGCTGGAGCAGAGTATGGGTGGTTACATCAAGTTAAGAGACAAGGGACCCTGGGGCGCCTGGGTGGCTCAGTGGGTTAAAGCCTCTGCCTTTGGCTCAGGTCATGATCCCAGGGTGCTGGGATCAAGGCTCTGTGCTCAGCAGGGAGCCTGCTTCCCTTCCTCTCTTTCTGCCTGTCTCTCTGCCTACCTGTGATCTCTGTCAAATAAATAAATAAAATCTTAAAAAAAAAAAAAAAAGAGAGACAAGGGACCCAGCATGACGAGATGCCCCCAAACCCCACAGAGACTTCCCCTCAACCCAGGCCCCCTTTGCCCTGCCTTGCCTGAGACTTTTTGCCCACACTGTCTTTCCAGGGAGGAGCTTTCTTGGCCACCCAGCTGGATCTCTGCACCCTGCTGACCCCAGGCCCTGTGCTCAGCCTGAGGTCCCACTCTGCGGTGGTCTGTAGGAGGTAGCTGGGATCACACAGCATTGGAAACCTCCTAGCTTTACAGCTGTCCCAGGGCTCAGAGTGAAGAAGGTAGGCTTCCTGGGATGGGCGCACTGCAGGGAGGGAGATCCCAGCTCCCCAAGCCGAAGGTACCCGGAAGATAGGGGCTCTCTCCAGTTTACCGAGGGCGAGGCAGAGTAAGCTTCCCACAAAGGCAGGTGTGGAAACTGGAACCATGCAGAACTGATTCGCCCTTCTGAAAATGGCTCTGATTTAGTCTCCTCTGAAACCCACCACTGAAAGTGTCAGCAGCAGGGGCCTCTGGGGTCCCTCCAGAGTCTCTTGGGGAGACAGGGATGTGCAGGCATGACGTTAGCTCAGGCCCCATGCTCCTGACTCTCACTGGCTGTTTGCTCACTTTCCCTCTCTGAGCCTCTCTGTCCTCATTCATCAGTGAGGTATAGAAACTCCTCCTTTTGGGGCTAGTCCCTCTGGTCTGCACCCTCTGATGTTCTGGGTCCCTGTCTCAGGCCCACCCTAAAGCCTGCCCCCTGAGCCATGGCTTGGTTAGAGAAAGAGGATCTTGGGGGACCAGGTGATCTCAAGCAGAGACTAATTTGGGGCACGGGGAGGCCCAGAGAGGGCAGAGCACACCCAAGGTCACACAGCAGTCGCAGGAACCCTCCACAGGCGAGCTGATGGAGGCTGATTAGGCAGCCAATTGGTATTCTGAGCAGCCAGAGGCCCCTCTCTGTCTCTGTAATTAATGGAGTGGCTTTTTAAAAGGATTCTAATCACCCTCGATCCTATCTGCTTATCACTAGCGTTCCTAATTAGATGATCCTGGCAGTCACTCTGCTAATTCCCTCCAGTCTCATGCAGCCCTGCCCAGCTTGGGGCAGCCCACCCCACCCCCGCAGTCCACCCTGGCCCAGCCAGATGGGCAGTCCGGACCTTCTCTCCCCTCAGGGGCCCTGGTTCTCTAACTGCATTACTTTCAGGATGGATGGGTGACAGCGATCGATGGGCCACTGGATGGACAGTGACAGGTGAGTGAAGGGACTGAATGACGGACAGCTATGAGGGTGGATAGATGGACGAACAGAACACTGAGAGGTTCAGAGCTCAGTCGGTCAGGTCAGAAAGTTCTCCCATTTACCAGCTGTGTGTTTTTGGGGAAGTCACTCAACCTCTCTGTGTCTCACTTTCCACATTTCATCTGTAAAATGGGAATAATAATAGCATCTCCTCATGGGGTTGCTGCAAGGACAGCTTAGAGCAAAAGAAACCCAGTGTACATGGGTTTGCTAGCCTAATGATGGCGATGTTGATAGTGGAGAGACGGATGGAAGGACAGATGAGTGAAGGGAAGGAGGTAGATGGACGGGTCTGTAGAAGAATGGGTAAAAGGATAGGTGGACATATAAATTGGTGAGCTGATGGAGAGCTGGTCAGGTGGTGGGTGATTCAACAGGTCGAAGGAACAGTGAGTGCTCAGTGCCAGACAAGGAGGCATGGGAAGTGGGGAGAAGCCTCTCTTCTTTTCCAGAGGGAAAAGGATGATCTTAGCTCAGGTCCCAATACAGACATGGCACAGACTTACTTTCCCTCCCTAGGACATCCAGGGCAGGTTCCTGGTCAACCCTCCTGGCCAGTGGAAATGGGGGCCCACTAGGTCCTTTCCCCCACCCAGGTAACACCCTTCCTGGTCTGGTGGCCCATGTCGTGTCTGGAGGCTCAGATCTAGCCTATGGCGGGGGGTTACCACCTGAGCAAGGGCATCATTTGTGGGACCCCTGAGTTCTAAAGTGTGCCAGTCTGTTAGGGTGGCCACTCTCCTCTCCCCACCCATAGTGCCCTAGTTCTCAGCACACCCCCACGGAGAGCAACCCTGAGCAGGGCTCTGATCCTACTTCCAACAGCTAGTCCTAAGCCTCCAGGAAGATTCAACCCCCATAGCCTCCACACATACCTCTGGACCTCTGCAACTTCTGGGGCTTCCTGGGTCTTTCTGGAAAGAGTATAGAACAAAGAAGCCTGAAGTATCTTCCAGAGCCAAGGCCTACATGCATATGCACACATTCATACCCACAGTCATCCACCCATTCACCCATCTACCCACCCAATCATCTGTCCATCCATCCCTCCATCCATCATCCATCCATCCATCCATCTATCCATCCATCCATCCATCCATCCACTTACCCATCCACCCATCCATCTACTCACCCATCCACCCATCCATCTACTCACCCAATTATCTGTCCATCCATCCATCCATCCATCCACTCATCTACTCATCCAACCACCCATCTACCACCCACCTACCCATCCATCCATCCACCCACCCACTCATCCAGCCAGCCAGCCCTTCATCCATCCACTTCACATGTTTCTTGAGCTCCTATACATGCATGTACTATAAGCCAGGCACACTCTGGGTGTGCAGGCATGTATATGCCAGTGAACACGCTAGTCAAGGCTCTGTTTTCATGGTGTTGCCAACTAGTGGGGGAGACACAAGAAACTGATAACCAATACACATTAATTTTTTAAAAAGATTTTATTTATTTATTTGACACAGAGAAAGAGACCATGAGAAAGGGAACACAAACAGGAAGAGAGGGAGAGGGAGAAGCAGGCTTCCCCCTGAGCAGGGAGCCCAATGCGGGGCTTGATCCCAAGACCCTAGGATCATGCCTCCAGGCCAAGGCAGATGCTTAAGGACAGAGCCTCCCAGGCGCCCCACAAATAACACATTTAAAACAAAGTCAGGTAGTGATAGATGCCATGAAGAAAAACAAAGCAGGAGGGCTTAGAGTGACAAGGCTTCTCTTTCAGACAGGGTAGGCTGATATGGCCCCCCACACCTCCACACGTGTCAGGCATCTGCGCCCTTGCACGTATGCGCACACCTGTATACTTGAACACAACTGTACACACGTGCACACAAACACACCCAGGTCTCCCACGAAGCCCGCAGCTCTCCTGTGCCTGAGCATTGGGGTATGATGTCTTCAGAGATGCCCCTACCCAACCCAGCTGGGAAGATCTGGCCCACGTCTCTGGCAGAACTGTTTTCCTTCTTCCCCACCCTCGCCTCCCCAGGCCTGCTCACCTGGAGCCCAGCGCACATCTGGGTTGTGCTGGGTCAACTACAGAAAGGCCTACGTGACTTTTATGCAATTTGTCATTCAGATCCAGGAGTCTTTCCTGCGCTGGTCTGGGTGCAAGCTAGAAACAGAGCAGATTTCAGCTGTGACCCCCTTCCCTCCATCCAAAGAGGTCTCTCCCAATCTCAGACTGTGGGAAAGGTAGCAGACACACACAAACATGTGAAAACATCTGAGCATTGCATGACCAGTTCAGTTATGTATTTCTTAATAAAGCAGGAGCCTTGAAATGTTGGGGCAGCTTCACGCAGAGGGACCAGAGGGAACAAAGCCTCGTGGGGTGGGAGAGCATCTGTTGTGCCTGGGACTGAGGAGAGTGGGGGGATGGGAGCTATAGAGGGCTGGGGACTGCAAAGGTCATGTAAGGCTCAGATGCCAGACCCAAGCTGGGGAGCCCTTAGGAGGATTTGAGGCACAGGGAGAATGTGATCAATTGCATGTTCTAGTGAGATCTCTCCACAACGGTGATACTCCCCCTCATACCCAACAAACAGGTAAAAAGGTCAAAGTCTGACATCACCAAGTGTTGGCAAGGATGTGGAGCAACCAGAATTCCCATACCCTGCCGGTGGGAATGTAAATTGGAACGACCAGTTGGGAAAATGCCTTGGCCTTACCTCATAGATGTGAAGGTGCCCAGTCCCTGTACTAAGTGATTCCCCGTCAGCATATGTTCCCAGAGAAACACTCACACATGACAAAGAAGCGGACGCAGCTGCCTCTACTCTGTTTAGAATGGAACACAGGAGGATGGGTAAATACACTGCGTTATCTTTAATAGCGTCACAGCCATGAAAAATGAACGGACCAGAACGTCATGTATTCATGTGAAAGAATGTCAGCAACGTGCCAGCAAATAACAAAAAAGGTAAAAGTCATAGAAAAACCGACCATTAGGATACCATTTATATAAAATGTAAAAACATGCAGGGTGATATGATCTGTAGTATAACGATTCATGTGTGCGTAGTAAAAATATAACTTACAGGGGAGTGGTAAAGCCCTGGCTGCTTCTGGGGAGGGAGGCAGGCAGGCAATATCCCATCATGTTTTCTTTCTTTCTTTCTTTCTTTCTTTCTTTCTTTCTTTCTTTCTTTCTTTCTTTTTATTAATTCATTCATTTTTTAATTTTTAAAAATTTTTAAATTTATTTTTAAACTCTTCATTAACTACTTTTTTATTATGTTAGTCGTCATATTGTACACCATTCGTTTTTGATGTAGCGTTCCACGATTCAGTGTTTTCTTTCTTAACTTGAGGGTGTCAGCGGGACTGCCAGTTGCCTCCATTCTGGTGGGCAGGACCTGCGGCTTGTGTATAACCAATAGGATATGGCAAAGGGGATAGGATGTCATGCCCAGGATTGCAGGACATTATCTAAAACTAGCATGTGTTGGCCACTGTCTGCAGGGTGTCTGTCTGTGGCTGGCTTTAAAGGAGCAAGAGGCTATGGGTCCTCCAGTTGCAAGACAGCTCTTGTGCTAAAACCTGAGAATGCTTAGGAGCAGAGCAGACCCTTCCCTAGTCGAGCCTCTGAGAGGCTAGACCTGGTCACACAGCTTGACAGAAGGCAGGCTTGTGGGACCTGAGGCTGAGGACCCCACTAAGCCATGCCTGGGCTTCTGACCCACAGAGGTCGTAAGATAATCCATGTGTGTGGTTCTCAGCAGCTAAGCCTGTGGTGATTTCCTATGCAGCACAGAAAACCCATACTGAGGGGTACTGGGGCATTTGTTATGGTATTAGCTATTTTGGGGGGGTATTTGAAATAGTTCATAATTAAAATAAAAAGCTTAAGAAAGATCACGAGCAGGGGCACCTGGGTGGCTCAGTCGTTAAGCATCTGCCTTCGGCTCAGGTAATGATCTCAGGGTCCTGAGATTGAGCCTGCATTGGGCTCCCTGCTCAGAGGGAAGCCTGCTTCTCCTTCTCCCACTCCCCCTGCTGTGTTCCTTCTCTTGCTGTGTCTGTCTCTGTCAAATAAATAAATAAAATCTTTAAAGAGAGAAAGAAAGATCAGGAGCAGGTGAAGGGATGGTGCACAGTGGAGAAGACAGCCCAAAGGGTGGAGTCCAGATGGTACCAGTGGTGATGGGGGGGCGGGGGGGCTTGTGTAACAACGTCCCCTCCATTCCTAAATTAGGAGCAAAGGGAGGGGCCCATCCCAGCATCTCCTCAAAGCCTGGGAAACCTGGATCCCAACTGCCAGATCAGGACAGCGGAACCTGGGTGGGGAGGGGCAGGGAGAAGGAGCAAGGACAGCGTTTTCCCAGAGTTCCCCAGGGGGCCCTGCCGTGGGGGCTGGGGAGGGCCAGATGGGACGGTGGAAGGACGCAGCTGCACAGGGTCCGCCAAGCTCCCTCTTTGAGGAGGAAACCCCCCCACATCTAGCCTGCCTACCAGTGGGAGCCATCCTGTTCTGTCCCCTCCCAGGAAGACCCCCCATCCCTGCCTGGGCCTCAGTTTTCCCAGCTGTACAGGAGGGATGATCTGTGGGGACCCTGACTGGTTGGGATCGGGGTAGGGGAGAATACTGAAGCACTAACCAGGCATCCACCGGCACTCCTAGGGACCCTGACAGTTTTGGGAGATGCGTGGGAAAGAGAAACGGAAAGGGCAGGCAGCTTGCCCAGGGTTCCCAGACACCCTGGATTCTAGGAGTGGAGAAACTTGAGGGGGTTAAGTCTGAAGCCAAATGGGCTGAAATAGCATTAGCAAAAGGTCTCTTTGCTAGGTGGGCTCTTCAAGAACTGAGGACCCTTTCCTTTCCTCATATTATCCTTAAAACACCCTGCAAGGTGTGGTCTTATTTTATTGGTGAGGAGTCAGGATTCCAAGAAGTTAAGCCACTTGCTCGGGGCTGGACAGCAAGGAAGAGGCAGGTATGTCTGACCATAGCCTGGCCTTATAACCTGAGTGACGTTGCTTAGGGACTGGGAAGGCCCTGAGGTGCTCAGGGAAAGAAGAACTCAAATAAGGTTTTCCTCTAGGATCTCTGAAGGGGTTTTGAAGGATGAAGAGGAGCTCTCCAGGCAGGTCTGAAGGGAGAACATCTCAGGGAGAGAGACCAATCAGAAACAAGGCAGAGAAAAGAAAACAGGAGTTTGTCATGATTATTCTTTATGTCAAAACAGCAACACATGTTAAAATAATAGCACAAGTGTCTAAACTGAAAAGTACCTCCCCTTGCCCCACCCCCCACCTGCCACTGCCCCTGAATGATCATACTTCTCCAAACTAACAACTATTCTTCACTGGGTATGTATCTTCCCTGATTATTTTCTGTATCTACACAAATACTTTTATTTTATTTATTTTTTTAAAGATTTTTATTTATTTGACAGAGAGAGAGAAACAGCAAGAGGGAGAACACAAGGAGGGGGGAGTGGGAGAAGGAGAAGCAGGCTTCCCACCGAGCGGGGCTCCCTGGAATCATGACCCCCGAGTGGAAGGCAGATGCTTAACAACTGAGCCACCCAGGCGCCCCTCTACACAAGTATTTTTAAAGCCAAAAAAGAGTTATGCTTTATATATCCTGAAACTTACGTCCCTACCTCCCCCAAATTCCCTGCAACTTCGTTTTTTCTTTTCCTAATGTTTCTGTGAGGCACACCTGAGTAGGGCTCGCTGGGGCAGAGAGCTCGCAGAATCCTGGTCGATGTTCCTGCCAATGGCACGTGCCCAGAGTCTACACATCTGCAGCCCTTCCATGTCTGCTAAAAGAAGCAAACAGTGGTAATTTGCATGTATGATTTGCATGTACTTGATCCTTTCTCAGAGGCAGAGTACCTGTTGGAATGTTTATTTACATTTTTAATGGGAAGGACCTCTTGCTGTGGCTTTCACTTGTTTTCCTCTTTTTTTGCAGTGACTATTGGTCTTTTTATTATTTACTGTGTGTTTGTTTGAGTTTTTGTGTATTTTGCAAAATTAGCCCCCCCCCCGTTCTGCAATAATCATTATCAAATATTTTTTATCATGAAAGCTATTAAACCTTATTGCAGAATTGCTGGAAAATGGGGAGAATAAAGGGGAAAGTATCTTCTATGACATAGATATCACCATTTGTCAACGTTTGGTGACAATTCTCTCCCCTTAGATGCTGTAATCACTGTCGTCCTCCTGTTACATATATACCTCTATTCTGAGACTTGGCTCAAACCTTCAGGAAGCATTTGAAAGTCTTTGTAGCAGAAATCCTATAGTTCCCTCTTCTCCCTCCCTCTATTATAGTAAAATAAACCTAACATAAAATTTACCATTTTAACCATTTTTAAGTGTACAGTTCAGTAGTGTAGTACCTTCACACTGTGATGCAGCCAGCCCCAGCATCTGTCTCCAGAACTTTTTCATCTTCCCAAATGGAAACTCTCTCCCCATGAAAACCCAACTTCCATTCCCCTTCCCGGCCCCATGCAACCACTGCCCAACTTTCTGTCTCTATGAATCTGGCTACTCTAAGTGCCCCCTATAAGTGCCATCCCATAGTATTTGTCTCTCTAGTCCTGGCTTCTTCCGCTGAACACAACATCCTCGAGGTCCATACACTCTGTAGCACGTGTCTGAATTTTCCTCCTCTTTAAGACCAAATAATATTCCATGGTGCGTCTAAAGCACATTTTGTTTATCCTTCACCTGTCGAAGAACTCTGGGATTGTTTCCACCTCTTGGCGCTTGTGGGTAATGCTGCAAATAAACATGGGTGTGCATGGGGTACCCGGGTGGCTCAGTGGGTTAAACCTGTGCCTTTGGCTCAGGTCATGATCCCAGAGTCCTGGGATTGAGCCCAGCATTGGGCTCTCTTCTCAGCGGGGAGCCTGCTTCCCCCCCCACCCCTCTGCCTGCCTCTCTGCCTGCTTGTGATCTCTATCAAATAAATAAAAGGGAAAAAAAAAGCCTCTGCCTTTGGCTCAGGTCATGATCTCAGGGTCCTGGGATGGAGCCCTGCATTGGGCTCTTTGCTCAGTGGGGAGCCTGCTCCCTCACCCCCTCTGCTTGCCTCTCTGCCTACTTGTGATCTCTGTCTTTCAAATAAATAACATCATCTTTTTAAAAATAGGTGTCCAAATACCTGTTCGAGTCCCTGCTTCCAATTTTTTGGGGGTATATACTCTCCCTGTGCCCTTTGGTTGAACATTTAGATTGTATCCAGTCTCCTGGTTTATAAACAATAACGTCCCAAACATCCCGTCTCAGAGTTTCCTGCAAAAGGTATTTGGATGAATACTCAACATTCTTGAGTTTTAAAACTGGGATTATCTCTGAGCTCATTCCAAAAACGCGATACCAGATTATGCTTCCATGCCCTCCCTGCTGCAGATGCTTTTACATCTCCCATGTTCAACAACTTCCTTTTCCCTCTTTGGTTCCTAGAAAGGCTGACCTTTACCTTGAGATCTGTGGTCCCTCAGTTATCTGTGGGGGAACTAACCTAAGTGATCCAGGTGGGTTGCCATGGTTGGTTTCAAAACTAACTCTTTAATAAGTCTTGAATGTGTGATAGGCTATGTGTGATGATGTCAGGACTCCCAACAGCATCCCCAAGACCCAGGCAGGTATGGGCATGGGGGGCGGGGTGGAGATGGAAGCTGGGAGAGAGGCAAAAATGGCCCCTTGGGCAAACCTTCTGCCTTTTTTTTAGGTGATGTTCCTAATTTAAAATCCTTTGCAACTCACCCATACTTTTGCAAAACCCCACACAGCCAAATCAGAATTTGTGGGCTGGCTGGAGAAGACCACATGCCGCTGGTTTCAGATCTCTGAGTTGGGTGTTCACCCAGGGAGATGATGACCAGTTAGTTGTTCCAACTCCACTTCCTTGAATAACCCTCCACCCTTGCACTGATCCAGGATACCTCCTTTATCATCCATTTTCTTGTAAATAATAGGGTCTATTTCGGGCTTACTGGATGGAGTCTGAGCATTGATCTCCTTATTCTTACAGTAGAACCACAGGTATGAAAGGTTGTGATCATAGAATCTTAATACTAGAATGTATTACACACACACCTCACTTTATTTTTCCTAATTTTCTGACTTGTGCTGGTCTTGTTTTTACAAATCAAGTTTGGAATCACTGTATCATTTTGCCTATCCCTCCTTCCCTAACACACACACACAGTGGACTTTTGATCTACTGTCTGGTGCTATAAAGTCACTCACGTAGGGCAGCTCACTGCCCTTACGAGGGGCTCGTTGGGTGCTTCCCAGCCTCTCAGGGGAGTTTGTCCTTCACTTCCAGCAGGTGGATGGCAGGCATTCCTCCCAAATCTTACCTCCCTCCCCCAGGGCAGCATCTACTCTGGGGCCCTAGGGACTTGGAAGGCTATTTGCCTTCCCTATTTCTAGTAGTGGTCACCAGGAGA
Source organism: Mustela lutreola (assembly GCF_030435805.1). Classification (NCBI taxonomy): domain Eukaryota; kingdom Metazoa; phylum Chordata; class Mammalia; order Carnivora; family Mustelidae; genus Mustela; species Mustela lutreola. The sequence goes on along the minus strand of NC_081291.1, from coordinate 58,273,715 downwards.
TGGGAGCGACTTTTGAAGAACAGAGATAGTCTCTACAAATTACAAAGTGGGGGTGTTGATTTCTTCCTATAGAAAATGGGAATAAAGGCTTAGAGGCGTCCCTCCCTGCAGGAAGAAAGGAATAGGGGGCCCTGGGCCAGCCAGCCCCACCTGGGTGCAAACAGATGGAACAAAGGCCAACCCACCCCAGGCACCCTGGCGCCAGGCGCCCCACAGAATCATAAAGGCACCATCTCCCTGCTAAGGCAGCCACTTGCAACACTTCGGCACTTTGCCTGCTTCGCCTGCACTGTTTACCCGCACAATGACTCTGGGCTGTGGGAGTCATTGTTAGAAGCTGATGATTAGATGGGGGAGGGAACAGAAGCCGCAGAGGAGGAGTGCCTGGGGCTTGAACTTTGGGCCTCCAAAGCCACACGCCTCCCAGTTCCCAGTGGTCGGTCTACCTCTCGACCCCATCCCTACCACGGCCACCACAGCCTTCCCCAGCTCTGGCCGCTGCCTTTGTCAGAAACAACCCCTGCCCTCGCAAGAGCTTCCTGGCAGCCAGAGAGAGCTGATTGATCAAGGCAAGATGTGTGTGCTTCATCCAAACCCCAGAATGCCAACAACCAACAGGTCAACAAACACATGTGGGATAAGTGAATGAATCTATCCGAAAGACATTTTGGAAGCACCTACCGTGGGTCTTGAAAGGCGATGGAAACACTAGAGTGAACAGATCCAGCCCCGGCCCCTCTTAGACCTGACATTGCAGGGAGAGGGAATCTGCTCATCTCCTTGTTTCTTGCCGGCAGCTTCTGGCACCTTTGACAGTGCCTGCCACTGCGTGCTCCAAAAATACTGGTTGGTGGTAGGAAGGTGCTATGGCCAGGATAGTAATAGAGAAATGGGGCAGGTGGGGGCAGCTTTGGATTCTGGCCTTTGGGTCCAGCCACACTGTTGCTCTGGGATCCAGATTCTAGGCCCTGGGCTCCATATCCTTGGCACTAAGTCTTGGGTTTGGAGCTCCAGGCTTTAGGCTAAGGATTTGAGGGTCCATGTTCAGGACCCTCAGGCTGAGTTCTGGGCTCAATGTTCTGTGATCTGGATTCTGAGGTCGATGTTCTGGGCCCCAGTTGGATTTAAGTTCTAGAATCTGAACTCCAAGCTCTTAATTCTGAATTAGAGGGGGACAGGCTCCGTGCTCTGTGTTTTGGGTCTGGTTCCTGAGTCCTAGGGGATCGGTCATGCACTCAAAGCTCTGGACCCCAGGTTCTGACTCTAGGCTCTGGAATTCAGGCCAGGTAATAGGATGACTTGCTGGAGGCCAGGCAGAGTTATTGTGTTTACTGCATAGAAGGTAAGCTCCCCAAGGGCAGGAATTCCTGTTTCTTTCATTCAGTGATATAGCCCCCACACCTAGAAGAGTGCCTGGTGTGTAGGAGGCTTTCAACAGGCAGGCAGACATGCACACCTGAATACATGATCATCTAGACACACAGTGCTGCAGTCAAGAGCCAGGGCATGAGAGGGCAGAACCGTCCCTGTCCTCACTGTGGCCACAGCTGACGGGAGGGGAGGCTGGAATGCTGGGAGCTGGGGAAGGGCCAAGAGGGCCACCATGCTTTGAGACGGGCAGGCCAGGACCCATCCAGCTACACACCCGGCTGGTTCCTACCTGCTCTGGGTTTCTATTCTATAGGAAAAGGATGCAGGTGGGGTGGTGGTAGAATGGTACAGCAGGAACAGAGGACTCCCGAGTGAGTCAGAGTCCCAGGTGTGCACCTTCTGCACTGCCCTGATGGGCTGCGGTATCTGGGACCTCCTAGAAATCCTGTTGACCTCCACAGGGCCCTTGCTTCCCTGAGTCCAAGCAAGCACCCTGCCAGCACCAGTAGTCTGGGATGGAAAGAATGAGAGGAGGGGCTTCCTGGACCACGTGGACGTCAGGGCTGCCAAGGAGCAAGGAGGCTGGCCCTTAGAAATCCTATTCATAGCACACCCAGGGTACCAGAGACGGTGATTAGAGCCAAAAAAGGTCATCATCAGGGACATATGAATAGAATGACTAGTAATTGGGGACAGTAGCATTGTGGGAGATAACACCATTCAAAGACATCATCAGAGAGATGGTGGTTGTACACTGAGGATCAGGAGGTCCTGGTGAGCAGTATGATCATTGATTGGTTATATCATTCCTCATTGATCAGGGACATGGGAGACTGAGGATGTGAGCAGCAGGAATGTTACCTGGTCCCCATATCCTTGATGACTGATTGTAGGGGAGACAAAGGTGATCACATTCAATGACCATCCAGAGATCCAGGTGATGGGTGAGCTACTGGGCACAAAAGGCAGCAATGGTTAGAGAATGTAGCGACCAGAGACCCAGGTGGCTGGTGATACCAATGATGAGGAAGCTGGCAGTCAGTGCTCCTGGTGATCAGGATACAAGGGACATTGGTCATCAGGGACTTGGAAGATGAGACTCCACAATCCTTATGCTGGACCCTAGCAAGCTGAGTGATGAGCACTGGGGAGCCAGGGATGTCAATCACCAGAATCACTGGTGACCACATCGACAGAAAATTTGATGGGAAGAAGATCCCATGATTAGGGACATTGGTCATTAGGCATATTGTTGGTTAGAGATGTTGGTGAATGGAGACAAGTGATCAAAGTCATTGCTAAGGAAACATTGGTGATGACAATAGTGTGACTGGAGATACTGGGGAGAAATATGAGTGATCAGATCTATCAATGATTGGAAAAACATTGATGGGTGACATTGATGGTCATGTTTCTCGATGAACTAGGACATTAATGATTGGGGGAATTGGGGACCAGCACATTGGAAATCAGGAACGTGAGTGATAAGATGCTCCAGCGATCACAAACATGGTGAATGAGGAAATGCAGTGGTCATCAGAGATGTTGGCACCAGACACACTGAATATTAAAAATTTATGAATAGAGATGCTGATCAGGAATATCGGTGGTAGGAGATACTCATGGCCAGGTATATTACCAGTAAGCCAGGACAACCACTGAAGATACCGGCGATCACATTTTGTGGCTGTCAGGGACCAGACACGTCCCTGATCAGAGGCATGGATAAAATATTGGGGATTGAGTGTGGGTGATCAGTTGTTAGTAATCAGATGTCTATGGTCACAAGCTCCAGCAATCAGACATGTCACTGACCAAGAACAGCAGTCATGGTAGCTATGTCCAATGACCACCTTTGTTGAATGATGATGGCAATCGATGACATTGGTGATCAAAAACATTGGTGACCATATTTGTCAATGAGCAGGAATATTGATGACCAGATAGCTCAGAAACAAGAGCTGATCAGCACCTGGGAGGAAGTAGATGGGGGTGGGGATGGGGTCAATCCTTGTCAGGTTCTATGAGAGCCCCAGGAAAAGGATCAGTGTGTAGCCCGAAGGCTGGAGAAAGCACAAGCCTCCCTCCCCGTGCTTCCCCAGTATCCACCCAGACACCAGGACCCCCAGGGGGGTGACAATGAAGAAGTCCAGATGAGAGCAATGCAGGGGAGGGGGGTCAGGGTCTCCAACCCCAAGCAGACAGGGCCCCATCCCTTATTCCAGGAGCCCTTCTCTCCAAATCACTGGACCCGAAGGGACGGCTAGGACTGACTGCCTATCGCCACACCCAGGATTCAGCAGCCTAGCAGCCCACAACACCGGCCAGAGGCATTCACAAAAAGTATTTTATTATTCTTAACAGTATTCACTTTAAAGGAATAGGAGGATAGCATACAATTTTTTACAGACAATATATAAATGTTGTACATAATTAACAATAACTTAGTTCACTAACCCAAAATGAAACAAGCCAAATAAAACATAAAAACAGAAAATACTGCGGATTCTTTTTCTTATGCGGATACTAGTACAAAATAAGTTACTTCTGGCTGTGGTGCCCCCCTCCCCCCCGCGGCAATCGCCGGGGCTCCTATTGCACTTGGTCGACTACCTCGGCATGATCCTCTTCCCCGGGCCGGGCCTTTGCCAGCCGCCACACCCCACCACCTCCGCATACAGAATCTAAGCTCGGACACAGTTATGTACAGCTGTACCTTGGGAAAGATCCAGCCAGCCACAGCAAAGCGGAGCAGAACCCAGGCATCTCCAGGGACCCCAGCAGGGTCATGGCCTCTCTCTGGACCCACCCCCAACTCCTGCCTTTGCCACCTGCCAGACCAAACCCTGAAAGCCAAGAGCAGCCAAGGCCCCTCCCCAGGCCCCCCAGCTCCCCGTCCTAGGGCTGTGGGATCCAAGTACTTTTCCAAAAATAATTGTGAAGCTACAGCCTTGGTTTGTAGGTTTTATTCCTTTCCATTGCAAGGACTTCCGTGGCAACATACAATCGACTGGACCCAAAATGAGTTTAAAAATAAAACAACTAACTCCTCAGCGAGTTAAGCTTATGCAGTCTTTGATATATATATATTTTTTCTTTTGTCTCAGAGTGGGAGGGGAGGGGGATTGAGGGGTGTTGCAGAAAAAGGATGTATGTACAGGGGTTCACCTGGCTGGGGCTCAGACTCGTTAAGGGGACACGGGTCACACCAGCTTCGGCCTCAGAGCCAGGGGAGCGATCTGGGAGACATTTCCCCTCTCAAGAAAATGTTGTTTCCTTCCTGTGACCCAGCCCTGGCCTGGGAATCAGCGCAGGACCGCCCCTGATTGTCTCTGCCTTCTAGAGCCTGGCCGCCAGGGCATGCACCGCTCAGCCTCCCCAGGCTGCTGGCCCGGCCACACTGGCTCAGCCCAACCTGGGCTTCAGCTATTTCAGGAAAAGAAGCCAGAGGAGAAGGTATGGGCCATGGGCACCCCGCCACCCCGCACACCTGCCCCCAGAGCCCCAGCAAGCAGATGGGCCAAGCAGCACTTGGTGCAAAAGAAGACCCAGAAGAGAACTTGGGGGGGCAGCTTAGACCTCCACGTCTCCCTGGTCCTTGTTAGAAATGAGAGCACAATAAATTATTTTTGCTTACTCCCTTCTTCTAAAAACGGTTTGCTTCGCGTGTCCCCTGTACCCACATCATCTTCTCTTTATAAAGTTGTCTGTTCTGTTCTCCAAACAATTGTCCAGGATGGAAACCCCACCTGGGCAGTAAGCCGGGCCAAGGCTGCCTCCCAGCCTGGGTGAGGACCTTCACAGTGATCCTTGATGGCCAAGGGGAGCGCCCACAGGAGAGGCAGCTTGGGGCTCCGGCCAGGCTGGCAGGAGTGACATCAGTCTTCAGGGAAGGGCAGGCCACTAAGCCTGCCTAGGGTCGCCAGCCTTGCACTGCCGGCCACCCTCTTGGCATCTGTCTGTCTGTTGCCGGGGGGCTGTCCCTAGCCCATGGCGGTCACCATGCTGGATGGGTGGGGGTGGCCAAAGGAGAGGCTGGAGGAGGGGTGGATGGGCGTAGGGGTGGGCAAGATGTGTCCCGAGTGGCTGAAGGGCGGGAGATGGCCCACAGGTGCCATGTGTCCGGCCAGGGCAGCGGCGCTGAAGGGGGAGGCCTTCTCCTGCATGCACTTGGACAGCTCCTCGAAGCACTCCGCACCTTTCTTGTTCTTCTTGGACTTGGTGGACATCTTCCGATTCCTCGTCTGGATCCCTTCCTTCTTCATGGTCAGTGGCCTGTTCACCTGGAAGGAACCACAAAACCTTCAGGAAGTCCAGTTCCCTGAACAAGAAACCAACCCCCAGCTTCCACATGGGGCAAAGACAGGTCTGGGCCGGGGACCCCACTTGCAAACCCCCCACCCCTGCTCATCTCTGTCTTCCTGCAAGTATGCTACCCTGTCAAGAAGGGTGCTTTTCCCTGTGTAAGACCCGCAGGACAGGGCAGGGGCCCTGAGCCCACTAAGTGCCAGCACTGCCCCCCCCACCCCCGCCATCAATATGACCAAGCTCCATGCCTACTTTTTTTTTTTTTAAGATTTTATTTGACAGAGATCACAAGCAGGCAGAGAGGCAGGCAGAGAGAGAGGAGGAAGCAGACCCTCCCCCCAAGCAGAGAGCCAGACTCAGGGCTTGATCCCAGGACCCTGGGATCATGACCTGAGCTGAAGGCAGAGGCTTTAACCCACTGAGCCACCCAGGTGCCCCTACATTTTGTTTTAAAGAGACACCCCTTCCCCGGACCTGCAGGAACCTCCCCCCCCCCCCCCACCGCTGCCACCGCCGTGGGGGACACACTTCCAGCTGGCTGGTCCCCTCTTATGGGAAGGCCTTCTGGCACTGGGGAGCGGCAGCCGCCTCCCAAGCCAAGCCACGCCGGAGATTGTGGCTGCCCCCCCCCCCCCCGCCTCCCCCCACCCCAGCGCACCAGGGAGCACAAAGAGCAGCGGTCCCCGGGGAGGGGCGGGTCAGGCCGGGGAGGGGTGGACTCACATTGTGCAGCTTGTAGTAGAGGCCACAGGCGTTGCAGACAGGGTCCCCGTTGGCGTTTCGGCGCCATAAGGTGGTGGTTGTCGTCTGACAATTTGCACAACAGGTGCCGGCTCTCCTGGCGGCCGACTGGGAGGGGAGAGGCGGCGTCAGCAGGCTGGGCTCCCACGCCCCATCTCGACCTCCCTCCCCGACCCTTACCCTCCCCCACCCTCCCACCCCATCCCTGCCAACTGAGCCCGGGAGCGGGAAAGCTCACAGGGGAATCCAGGCATCTCAGAAGCTGTGGAATTTTAGAATTTGAGACCTAAACCAGCACAGAACTTAGAATAAAGAACTCTCAGAAGCCTGATCTCGGAATCAACGGAGTTGCAAGAGCTCAAAGGACACATTAGCCCCCGCCTGGCCACCATCGAATGGGGAAACTGAGGCCCTAAGGAGGCTGGCTCAGTCCCCCAGAGCTCCTGGTCTGACTCTGCAGTCCCACGTGAGTCCTTTCAAAATCCACCAACCTGCGCGTGACGCGCCCCCCTCCCCCGAAGAGGCCAGGCAGGGACATCAAACGTTTAGGGAAGTCTAGAGCTGCGCCGTCCAGTACCATAGCCTCTAGCCACGTGGGAATGTTCGAATTCAACCCAACTACAATTTAATAAAATTAGAGCTTCAGTTCCTTCTCGGGCATTAGTGACATTTCAAGGAATCAACGGTCACGACCACAGTGGACAGGGCAGGGCCAGAACATTTCCATCAGTACAAGGCCGGTCTCTGGCATCCTGCACCCCAAACCACACGCTGCTGACTGCCCCGCAGCCCCTCAGGGAATGCAGGCCAGAGGTGGTCTGGAAATGAGTGTCTGGTTTCTAAAGAAGGGAGCTGAATGCTCCTAACAAGGGAAAGTAAGAGAGTCTTCACTGAGAAAGCAGATCTCCTCTTGTGGGCCCACCAGCGTACACCCCCTGCCCCCTGCAATATTTCCCAAAGAACCGCAGGCAGCAGGACGGGGGTGGGAGAAGGAGACCGGGAGAAGCTGGGATGGCCCTCGGCCGGAGCTCCCTCGCTGGGTCGCTGGGTCGGAGGGACCAGCCCTCCGACCCAGCCGGATTGCTGCCTCGGGGGAGGGGAGGATGAGGGTGAGTAAGCGGCCTGGAGCTGGAATTCTGACTCAGGGGCCAACACCGTATCCTCCACCCCTACCCCCACCCGGGCCCTCACCCCGCCCTCGCTGGGGGGTGGGGAGGGCGGAGAAGGGGGGCCCCCAAAGCGGCAAGCGATTTAAGCCTCGTAAATCACTTCGCCCTGAAAAAAATATATTTATTATTCTTAGCATTTTACGCATTATTTGCAGAGCGGAGGGTATTAGAAATTTCAAAACAGCCCAGCGAGAGGCAGGACTGAGCCGAGGAGAGGCTCTAAAACTCGCGGGGTCCGGAAACAGATACGCGGAGTTTCCTTATCTTCAGGCTGCAGATGTCCGGATAGGAAACTCCGGCAGGAGATCCGAAAGGGCATTTTTTTTAAATCACTCAAATGAAAATACACAGTATAGGTGACTCCATGGAAAAATAATAAAGGGCAGGTTTTTTTGGTGGTTGGTGTGAGTGTGTGTTTTATTTAAATAAGCGTGAGGAGATTGTGTGCTGGGCTACAAGGAAAATTACTTCATGGCCCTATTTAAAAAAAAAAAAAAAAAAAAAGAGTTAAACAGAGGCCAGAGGACGGGAGTTGGGCCCTTGGACACTCAACGTTGGGGGTTCCTGAGCTCGGTGGGGTGAGGATACCTGGTTGGTTGCGGAGGGAGAAATCTGGCCCGGCGCGGGAGGGGGGTGGAATCTGGCCTAAAAGAAGGGCCACCCCAAGTGATTTTAATGACAAAAGGATTTCAAGAGGCAAAGCAGCTGCCTGGGAAGGGTTTGGTGGTGTTACTATTATTTTTTAAATAAGCCGCTGGCCAGGCCCAGGTTGGCGCCCCCTCCCCAGCCACCTGCTGCCCCGTGCTTACCAGTCTTCGCTTGGGCTTGATGAGTGGCCGGTTCTGCCCGTTCATCTTGTGGTAAAGCCCGCAGGCGTTACACAGGTAGTGCCCGGTGCCGTCTCGCCGCCAGAGAGGGGTGGCCGTGGCCCCACAGTTGACACACTCCCGGCCTTCTGAAGGGGGACAAGGAGAGACAGCGGGCCTGCCTGATGGACAAGGTCACGGGAGAGAGCCAGCGGGCAGGCGCCGACCAGGCAGCGGTCGGCCTCAGCCCGGGCTGCCTTGGGGGGCGACTTTTAGTTCCAGCCCTGGCCAGGAAGAGGGATCCGGAGGAGGTTTTCCCCCCCGCAGGAGAGGAGTTCAGAGAGTAGCTTTACGGCCAAAGCTCCATCTTCAAAACCCTCTCTCGAAGGAAGGGAAGCAGGGCAGGAGGGAGGAGTGGGGCCAAGGCCCCAGGGATTCTCGGCGCGACAATGAAAGGGTATTTACAGCAAACTTTGCCGAGGGCAGGGCGGTGGCAGGAGTGGCCCCACTCGACCTGGCCAGGCCTGGGAGGGCTCTGGCTCATTTTCTGGTTCTGCCTTCTTTTTTCTATCTTCCCCTGTTCCCCCAGCTGTGTCTGCCACCTCCAGATTCTCAGCCCTCAGCTCCTACCCTCCTTCTATTCTCCAAGCAGGGGAATTCCTTCTTTCTCCCCAACTTCCCCCTCTTCCGCTAGGGCCCTAGAATTCAGTCCCGGACTCAGATCGAAGGTGGTGTTCTTTAAAATAAAAGAAGCCGTAAGCCCTTTCGTTTTTAAGCCAAGTAGACGAAGCGACCTTGGTCTTCTGTTGATAGTGGGTTTTTTGGTTTTTTGTTTGTTGTTGTTGCTAAAAGACCATCTGGAATTCAAATCGAATGGGTAAAGCAAACTTGGGAGAAGGGGCTAGTTAAAGGCAAGGTAGCTGGCCTGAGCGGAACAGGGACCCCAAGGTGGGGATGAGGTGGGTGCCCGAGGTGGCAGCAGCAATCAGGCCAGGGAGCTGGACAGCTTGGCATCACGCGGCCCCTGGGAAAATGTCTCCCCATTTAGTTTCAGCTAAATTGTCTATATATATGGGCAAGGAAAGGTTCCTAGACTCAGGAGTAAAGATTAAAAAAAAAAAAAATCTTCCTCTTTCTCGGCTTACAGGGATCGGGAAGGAGGCACTGACAGCCGGAGCCCCGCATCAGCCCTGGTTTCTGCTCTATAGCCAGATTCTTGGATAAACCAGCTAGGCTACAGCCTGTCTCCGCAGAGGCACCTACACTTCGTCCCCCTCACTCCAGCCTTCAGGGAGGGACAATGAAGGACACGCCAGGGGGCAGGGAGCAGGAACAAGTCCTGGGAATGTTGCTTTGGGGGAAATCTCCCAGGGAGATTGGGAAACGTCAAAATCCCAAGATTGGACTGATTGAGTTGGAAAACCAGATTCCTTGAGGGTCTGGAGCATCTACAGTGCTCCCACAGCCTGCGCACACACTCACAAACACACGTACGCACAGCCTCCCTGTTGTCGCTTGCGTACTGCATTCTCTCATAAACTAAGTCAAGAGGCTGTTCAAATTTTCACTTAAGATCCAGGGAAGGGAAGGGGGAATTCCCATCCTGTATTCTGTCTGGTAGTAGCCAACCTTGAAAGGGAGGGTGAGAGGCGGGGAAGAGAAATGAACTTTGGGGACCCCTCAGAATAGTAAAGAAAAGGGCAAAAGTTTGAGGGCTCCCTCTCTCCCATTCTGGAGTCTCAAACATCTGTTGGAGGCTATTGGAGGGGAACATGACCCACCCCTAGATCTGGAAGACTGACATTGCCCCATCTCCCATATCATAGCCCTCCTCCCCGCAAACATACACACAAAAGCACAAACCATCCCCACTTCCACAAGGTCCCTGGCGCTGGCCTTTACCTGAGCAGGAGCGTGCCTTGCTGCGCTGCTTAGGGGTGAAGCTGGAGGCAGGGCCACCCAGGAAGCCTCCAGGGTGGAAGAGTCCGCTGCTATAGTCGTGGGCAGCGGCCGGTACGTAGGACGGGTAGGTGGGGATGGGGTGGTGTGTGGCAGGCTGGGTGCCCATAGCAGCCAGGCCTGGGCGCAGGGGACTGCCGCTTTCCATCTTCATACTATCAGTCAGTGACACCTGGTACTTGACGCCATCCTTGTCCTCCCCCCGGGCTGCACTACCCCCTGCCGAAGAGGAGGCTGGAGAGGCAGCCCCGGTGGTGCTGGGGTCGGGAGACACTTCCTTGGGCGGAGTGGGTGGGAATCCAAAGAGGTGGGAGCCCGAGTGGGCTGCCGTGGGAGTGAGGGAGGCCACAGAGCTCCCGCTGCCTCCCGCACTCCCACCCCCTGCCCCTGGGTACACAGAGAGGGGGCCTCCAGGGCCTCCGGCTGCTGAGGGGTGCAGCGGTGTCTTGGAGAAGGGGCTCACGGTCCAGGGATTGTGGTGGTGGGCCGCAGCGGCGGAGAGGGCAGCTTTACCCCCGTCGAGCCAGGGCAACCCAGGGCTGTGCAACAAGTGTGGGCGGCACATCTGGCCTCCTGTCAGTCGGGCTGCAGGAGAAGGGAGAGGGGTCAGGGTGGGCCGAGGCTGAGCTGCACCAGGGCTCTGATGTTCAGGACCACAACTCCCAAGACAACCAGCAGTAACCTTCTTCCCAAAGAAAACCAGAAACATAAAACCCTAACTGGTAATAATCAAGAATGTTCAATCCAGAGCTGAAGGACAAGTGGCACAGAAGGAACCCCACCGGATTGGGGCCTGGAGGGACCCCCCCCCACAAGCCAGCTGGTATTGGGCAGAAACCCTAGGGTGCCCAAACCCTCCCCAAGAGGCTGCCGCCCCCCACCTTTCCCCGCCCCAATTTTTCAGTTGCTCCGATTCCTGCGGATCTCACATCCGGGAAGCAGGCAGCCGGGCCTTCTTCCCTTCCCGCGCCGCGCCGGGCGCGCGTCGCGCCGCGCCTGGGCTCGCAATGACCCACTGGCTGGGGGCTCACCGTGCGCCGGGCTGTAGGAGACGCGTGCCCGCGCGTGGGCTGGGTTGGCGTAATAGGGGTTGCCTTGAGAGTCTAGGTGGTTGAAGAAGACGTCCACCTCATCGGGAGGCAGCAGCTGCGCGGGCTCCATGTAGTTGTGCGCCAGGCCCGGGTGATGCGAGTCGGGGTGCTGCGCATTCAGCACCGCGGGGTGCGCCATCCAGCGCGGCTGCTCCGGCGCCACCTCCATAACCCGCAGTGGAGGTTCGGGATCTGGGCCGAGGCGGTGGCGGCGTCCCTGAGAGACGGAAGGGGGCGTGAGGGGCGCCGCCACGGCCTGACACCCCCAAAGTCCCGCCACGCGGAGTCCCGCACGCCGCTACGCCTCCGGCGAGCTCAGCGGAGGGAGAGTCCCGGGTGGGAGGAAAGCTAAAAGCTCAAAACGAAAGGAAGGCGGACGAGAGGGTTCCGCCTCACACATTCACATGGTGACCCCCGGTCCCAAAGCCGGGTCGCGCACGGGGACAAACCCCGACAGCAGTTACCCCAACAAACATACGGAGTCTCACTTTAAGTCAGACACTCACACCGAACCCCCCCCCCCCTTCCCGGTACACAATCACATAAACACAGACTAAAAGTTGGAGACAGGCTCCTGGGCACCCACTGGGGCACATGAGCCCAGAGACACGCACATATCTACACTTGGCGCCAGATACACATACCGACTTGACGACCCCCCCCCACCCCCCGCAAACACGCACACGAAGCCCCAGCGGCTGGGAGCCAGCCCCCTGCGTGCACTCCCCGGAGGCACAATCAGGACCTCTCACCAAGCCACACCAAAGCCGTCACCCTCAGCCTGGCCCCGACCTTGAGCCCCGGAAAGAGACCTCTCAGAGCTTGACGCACCCCAGGCCCGCGGCTAGTTTTCGCACCCCAAACTTACACACGCAGCGCCGCGGGGAGGAGGGACCGCGGCCTCAGGGACAGGGGATCAGCACCGGCGGGAGCCCCGGGAATGGCGGGCTCAGGAACCGCGCTTCGGGCGGCTGGGCTCACGGGGTAGGAGCGGGGGACAGCGCGCGCCTCGGCCTCAGGCCCGCCCGGCTCCGGCCCCTCGGCATCCTCCGGCCGCCCTGGCGCCAGCTCGCGACTCCTGCACAGACATGAAGCGGGGGCCGTGCACGCCTAAGAAGCCCGCGCCAGCCAATCAGGGCCGCGCGCCGCCCAGCCTCCGCCCCCCATTGGCTGAGCCCGCAACTCTGGTCCGCCGGACTCCCCGACTGACCCGCGGGCTTGCCCCCCTCCGCCGGCGGGCCCCCTCCCAGCGCCCTCCTGGCGGCCCCTGCTGCCAACGCCCCCCGCCAGGACCCTCACCCCACTGGCCAACTGCTTCTCCCCTTCTTAAGGAACCTCAGGGCCCTCCTCCCAGTAACTAACCTCCAACGGGGGACTCCTCCCCGGGAGCACGGGTCGTGCACCCTTCGGGTGCCTGGGTGTCCTCTCCCCGGGACCCCAGCCCTTCCACTCTCTGATACCACCTCCCAGCTGAAGTCTCAACTACCTACCCAGACCATTCCCTCCCCCTACTCGGGCTCTGACTGGCCAGGGTTGGGAGCACAGCTGTGGGACAGCAAGAGCAGTGAGGGGCAAGAACTAGGAGACTCGAGTGGGCACCTGGGCCTCGGACAACAGGCCGCTTAGGACTGCGCTTGACTGGGTGGAGGTGGCCTGGCTGGCGGCTCCAGAGAGGGGGAGGGGGCGTCCCCTTCCCGGGCGTGGCCTTCGCAGACCAGCGGGCCGAACTGCCTGGGGCGAGGCCACGGAGACCCGGACTGGCGCCGGCGCTGGCTCGAAGGAGACGCCTCTGGGCAGGAGGAGGCATTTTTCCCTCCCGGGGGTCCCTGAGGCGGCCCCTGGGGAGAGGGAGGCGGGAGACTGAGAACAGCGTCCCCTAAGTCACCTGGAACTGCTCGCCACACACCTCCAGTGCAGAGATCCAGCTCTGTGGGGGGAGTGGGCCCCGTGCACAAATCTCCTTGCTCTCTCCCATTATACAGACCGAGGAGACCGAGGCTCGAAGGGTGCCTACGGCCGACGAGGGAGGCGGGGGTGGGTGGGTGAGTGTCGGAAACAAAGAACTTTTGGAGGGTGAGACAGGTGCGAGGGTAAGGGGGAGGAATCGCCCTCCTCCAGCCCCTCTCCCTTAGCTGAGTCTACAGCTCTCGGAGTTAGGAGCCCAAAGGGATCCCAGGTGGGTCCGGGACCGGGGAGAGGGCGGGGGTCTGGGCCACCCCCGGGAGGGTGGGGGGAGGGGCGGCGGGATTGACAGTCGGTAATTGGGTAACTGGAGGCGGCTTCTCCGGCCGGGCGGCCCCGCCACCGCGACGCCGGGCCCCTGACGTCACCCGATTCGCCAGGAAATGAACTTTTTAATAATCCGAGGAGGGAGGAAAGCCCTCGGTCCCCTCGGCTCGGGGGGCTCCCGGCCAGGCCCAGCTCCGCGGGCGCGCCCCAGTCACCCTCTCACAGGCCAGCTCTGGGCAGCGCCGGGGGGGGGGGGGTGGTGCGGGCACCGGCCAGAGGCCTCCTCCTGCCTCTGCGTCCGATTGTCCGTTCATCTGTCCGAGGCCCTGGCTCAGGTAAAGACGCGGCGCTGGAAGCGCGGAGCCCCATCTAGCTGGGAACCAGCGCATCCCGGGCGCTTAGGGACCCTCCAGCTACGGCGACCCGCTGCGCCTCCCGCTCCGCTCCACTCCGAGGCGCGCGGGGCCCGCCCGGGCTTCTCGGAACTCCGCTCGGCAGGATAGGAGCAGGAGAGGAGGCCGGCGCCAGCCGGGTAAAGCGCGCTGTGGCCGGGGAGTGGGAGCGCGACGCCGCGGGCGCCGGGCCTCCGCGGTCGGGCCGGGCAGGTGATTGGCTTCAGTGCCTTCCAGTTCGCGTTCCCCGAAACGCGCGCGGTCTGGCCCGGACTCGCTGCCTCTCTGTTCGTCTGTCTCCCCTCCCTGCCTTTAGCTTAACGATTCTTCATCAACGCGTAAATGCGATCGTCAGAACCTCTAGCCTGTTTTGCGTCCCTGGAGCCTAGCGGGAGCTTATCAAAAACACCGCAGCCCGAGGGACAACCCCGGGTGTCCGACAAGGCTGTCCCGTCAACCTGAACCGCGGGACCCAGAGCAGGAGGCAACCAGCCGTTTGTCGGCCCGGGGCCGTGAACGCCGGAGCCGAGCGGAAGCTTTCCGAGAGGCTGGGATTCGCGCCTTGGCTCGCAGGGACGTGGCCGCTGCGGGCCCTCCGGAAAACAGGTAATTCGCTTTATTTCCCCCAAAGGCGTAGTTCAAATGACCCCCATTCTGGGTGGGTCTGCAGTTTCATCTTTCCGAACTTGGCTAAAATACCCCTCTGGGGCAGCGTCTGGGCCACCGCAGGAGTGGAGGTGACTGCAGCTCCGAGCCGCCCGCTGGCCTGGAGCAGAACCGAGCGCGGGCGGGGATTTAATTACCCCGCTCGGCGGCTCAGAAAATCGCCGCGCAGAGAAGTTTAGCCGGGCGGCTAAGCAATGCTTGAGCAGGGGCCTCGGGAGATCCGCACCAGTCTCCCTTCCCGCAATCCCGGCCTAGAGAAAAAAGGGGGGTCGGGGAGAAGGAAGCTCCCCCACGTCTCCTGAGGCCCTCGGGCTTGCCTTCCTCCAAAAGGCGGGCAAGCAGCCGGCTTGGCGGAGGCCTCCACTATGACTGGAGCTCCTGCGTTGGACACGGGACTGCTGCGTTCTCCCGCAGGAACGAACCCGCCTGGGAGAGAAAACAGGGACGCCAGGCAGGAGAAGGCCCAGTTGGCCAGTAAAACACCCCCCACTCCAGTCATGAGTGTACATGTATGCCAGACAGACCAAGGGACACTAGCCAGGCATCTTGCCCAGTAGGCATCGGATACCATCTTATCATTTGAACCCAAACAAACGACGGGGAAGGATCCGGGAGCGCCCCCAAATCGCCTGGGATTGCGGAGGGCATCCTTGTGCCTAAGAAGAACAGATTTATTTCAGTTTACAGCCTTGGGATTCGGGGTCTCCGGAATGCCCTCAGAGGGACGCCTTTCCTTTTTCATGTGTTTTTTTTTGTTGTTGTTGTTGTTGGCTTCCAAGGGTTGTTGCGTATAGCGGGTGCTGCCTTTTGATGGCACTGAGAAGCTGTCACTTTCCTTACATAAGAACAAGACCTCGAGAGGGACTGGGGAAGAGTAGCAGAAAAACTGAATTTTCTAACTGCCTTTTTCAAGTGGCCCCGAAAAAGAATGGGTCGTTGGTGCGGCTTGGGAAGCTTTCTCCAGGGAGCGGGCAGCGCAGGGATCGGAGGCCCGGTTCTATAGGGCCTCACCCGCCTGGGCCGGGGCCCTCAGCTGCCAGGTCTTCTACGTCCTACATCGCCCTCCCCTCTGCGCCCTTTGTTTAAACTTCCGCCATCCAAGGTAGCCCCTCTGGGACCATAAGTTGGCCCTCTCTTTGTAACCTAATTCTTCCCACCTTTTCCTATGGGCATCTAATTGGCCGGCAGTGGAGGGGAGATTCAAAGAAACCAGTTTGCTTAGGGGGCCTGCCTTCTATAGGGATATTGAATTGTCAATACAGCGACCTCCCAGCCCCGCGCTGGCATTGTGCCTTGAGGGGTACTGAGGAGGAAATGGGGGCCGCTTCAGCCAGAGGGGTTTAGAAGTCCCCATTGGTCAAGGCCTCAGATCTGCTAGGCCGGCCGCCATCCCTCCAAGAGGGGTTCTGCAATGGAGGGAACAGGGCTCCAACAGCCCCTTCGCTCGTTGGGGTTCACTTCTAGGCCCCCAGATGTGAAGGCTCCCACTCCTCTGGCCTCCATGATGGCTCTCCCATCCCTTACGTCTTTTGGGCCTTTTTGAATCGCAAAACCCAAGGCCCAACTTCCAAGAAGTCTTGGCGCCGTGGGTGGAGGCGCCTGGGAGATCCTCTATCTCCTTATCAGGTTCTAACCACCTACCTCCAAGCCGGACAGCCTCCCCCACGGGCCCTGCTGAGACCTGCAGCAGTGGGCGGCGTTTTTCCCTGCTTCACGAACAGCCACGGTTTACTGAGGGTGCCTCGCGGCCCAGCGGCCCAGCAGCATGACAACTGGCAAATCCGTTTCGTTAGACGCAATTTGTTTGCAATTTGTCAACCCGGCTGGGAAACGCTCTCCAGACGCACTGCCCTACCTGGTGCTCGAATCCTGCCTACTCATAAACGAATCCCATCCCTAGGTGCTTGTGTAGACCCGGAGCTCACCGCCAGATGTTCCTGATCCCCGGGAGACGTAGCTTTTTCCAAAACAACGAATTTCCTTCCGTGTTTTCCGGGAAAGGAGCGGCCGCCACTCTCGGGGGCCCCGAACGCCGGATCTTTCCCCTCGTGGTTGGGGCAACCGGGAGTTCAAGCCTGGCCGCTGCTGAAGAATTCTAAACGCCCGGCGTCCAGACAGACGCAGACCGCTGTCTACGCCTCCCGGCGGCAGATCCCGGAGCCCGCGGCGGCCCTATTCTTATTGAAATCCCACTAAACGGATTCCTACTCCGGCTTGGGGCTGGGGGGAGACTTCCAGACCCGGCGCTCTCCCCCACCCGCACCCCAGCCACACAGGATAAAGGGCCGCGGGGCGCGGCGTGCGGGGGCGCACGCAGGAGCGAGCCGGGTTAAGCCGCGCAAAGCCGGCGCACGGGACCAGTCGGCAGGTGCAGCCTCGGCTCTGCTGCCCGACTTGGGCGCCTCCGCCGCCGTGGCCCGGAGGTGGGGGCGGCCGAGACAAAGACCTCAGCTCCGGGGGCCGGGAGGTGGGGCGCTTTTCGAGGCGCAGGGAATAACCCGGGCTCTCGGCCTATGTGTGGCTGAATCCGAGAAATGGGAAAGCGGAGGCCCGACTCGGGCCTGCTGTCCTCAACTCTGCAAATACTCCCTCAGGATTAGGCCCTTGTGCCCTGGGGTTCGAGCCGCTGGTAGGATCAGGGCAAACCCCGAAGGCCACATGTTAGGGGCCACTGGGATAGGCAGATCGCGTTTAGGGGGCCGGGTGGGCCAGACCTGGGGGCTGGAAGGGCCTTGGTCAGGCGAAGGTGGGGGAACTTACCCAGCAAGGTGCGGCGGGCGGCGCCCCCGGGTGGACGGGGCCGGAGCGGAGAGGGGCGCTCAGCGAGGTGCGCGGCTAGGTGGGTCCACAGGACACCCGCGCGGGCTGGCGGCGTTCGCCAGCAGGGCCCGGGCGGCGCGCCGAAAGGCTACATAGTGCGCGGCGGGCCGCTTTTGTTCGCCCGGTGGCCGACGGGGGCCGGCTGGGGTGGGGGCGAAGGCAGCCAGGAGATAGAGGCTTGAGCAGCGAGCCCGGGCGGCGCTGGCCTTGTTACCTCCCTCTCGCTCCCCCTCCCCTCCCCCCGGCCTCAGCGGCCGCTGCTTTTTATTTCGACAGCACTTTGAGGGGGCGGGAGCGCCGCAGGGGGGGCAGGAGGGTGCCCAGAGCTCTGCCCCCCCCACCTCCGTTTCCTTGGTCTAGCCGCCGGGCGGCAGGCCGAGGGCCGGTGGGCACTCAATGCGCAACACCCTACTCGCCCATACTCCAGACTACTCCCGCCCTCGCAGGGGCGCACAAATGAGCACCCCTGCTCTCAAGGGTGTATGTTCAGAAAGTCCGGGACGTCTCTTTTTGGAGACTCTCCCCGGGGACCCTCACAAAACCGTGGCCACAAGCGCTCACACACGTACACAGCCGCCTGCTCCTCTTCTCCAACCTTCTTCCAGTAGTGCTCACGCACACATACATCTGTGCACACGCGTTAGTGCATACAGCTGTGGCTGTGTGGACATCCTCAGCCGGGAGATGTGGGTCACACCGGCATGCACACGTGCACACACCCAAATGTAGCTTGCGAATCTGGCACGCGCTGCGTGCGCGCGCATTTGCGCGCGCGCTTGCGCGTGTCTCTCTCTCTCTCTCTCTCACACACACACACACACATACACACACACCTCCCTCACTTCCAGGCTGATTCGGCTAAATGTAGACACATGGCCTCTCCCTATCCCACCTATCCCTCCACTTGAATTCTCCCCACAGCAGACCAGAGCTTTGCAGAAGTGGGGTGTGAGGTGTCTCCCCGGCCCATCCCCAAGGAACCCTCTGGCAGGAGGGAGCTAGGGAGTAGAGGGCTTGTCTTTGGAAGGCTAGGCAGAGGAACTGGGTGTGGGAATCTTCCAGGCAAGAATCTTTTGGGTTTGTGAGCTAGGAGAGCCTTGGTATTGTACTTCTGAAATCCCCACCTCAAAATTCAACTCCACAGTGGTTGTGTGTGTGTGGGGGGGGGGGCGTGTGGTTCCATTCCAGCTGCCCTGGGGGACTGAAAGTGGTCTGGGGATCTTGGGCCCCAAGAGAAAGTGCTTTGCTTTGGAACTGTGTGTGTGTGTGGGGGGGGGGGACTAGTGTGTGTTGCAGAGAGGAGTGTCCAGCCCTCCCACCCCCTACTCTGTGGACATCTTCTATCTGTGAGTCTTTCTTTGAAGCTGATAGTGACTGTGTTGCATGTGTTATTTGCTGTGTGCACACAGGAGAATATCTATCCTGGGTGCCCTCGTGTGTCTGTGTGCATTTGTGAGCACGTGGGAAGTCGGCAAAACTGAGTATATTAAAATGTCCATTTCTTCTTGTGGGTCCCTGAGAGTTTGTATATTGAGACTCTGTGTTGTGTGGGTCCCTGAGAGTTTGTATATTATGTGTGGCTGTTTCAGAGCCTGACCTCCGAAGTGCACATGGGAGAGTGTCTCCATGGAACTGGGTGTGTGTCCCTGAGGCTATGTATCTCTGTGATCATTGTGTCCCTGAATCATTTGATGGGAAGCAATCACATCCAAGTGCTTGTTTATAAAATGGTGTATGTCCCTATGTGGGTGGGTAGCTGTGCGCCTGGGTATCCTGTGTCTATGAATTGGGGTGTTTGTGCATGTTTGTGTGTCTGCCTGTCTGTCTTTTTTTACCAGCATTGGCTCTGGTGTGTATCATTATATCTTTGAACTGATTATGGGAGGGTGGACAGTGTAGAACATAGCCAAGTGTGTCTGCGGATCAGTGTATAGCACTGTGTGTGAACTGGTATGTGTTGGGGTGGGTATTTGTGTCTGTTTACCTAGGGTGTGGGCATCTGTGTGCACAAATGTATCTTTGAACTATGTGTGTTACTCTACCCAGCATTAATTACCCTGTGTCTGTTGTCTGGGGAGGAGTGTATCCCTGGGTGACACACGGTAAGTGTGTCTTCCCAGATCACCCACCGTCCCTAAATGGCAGGGCAGGCGGCCAGTGGAGCTCCAGGGTGCCATTTGTGAGGGCACTTTCTGTCTGTCTGTGGGAGGGGGAGATGAGCTGATAAGGCTTATCTGCGGACGCCAGCACCGTGCTGAATAACCGTTCTAATGAGGTGGTCTCGCTGGGACCACCCGCTCCCAGGGCCCCCAGCTTCACTGGGGCACAAGAGCAAATCCCCATGAACCCAGCAGGGCCGGAGTGTTTCCTGGGCCTTTTCTAGTTCTGTCTCGTTTCTTCAAAGGCGGGTTCCAGGTTTTACACTCCCACCCCACCTGCCATCTCTCCGCTGGGCTGGGCTGGGCTGACCAGAGGAGGCTGGAGCCTCCCAGCCTCTGGTGTGCAGTCAGGAACACAGCCTTAAGAAGCTAGGGGATGTGAGGCCCCTTGATGTGGGGGGCCCTCTAGGGTGAGGGTAGATTGAGAACATGGAGGCCCAGGGATGGCAAGACCCAGAGAGACAGGGAATGGGGGACGGACGAAACAGGGAAATCCAAATTTTAAATCTTAAAAAGAAACTGGCATAGAGGGACAGAGACACCAGTAGGGAATGGAGGGGTGGGTTGGGGACATGCAGGAACAGACAAAAACAAACAACTAAAAAGTGGCAGAAAGAGTCAGAGAGGAGGGAACAAAAGCAGCCAAAGTGTTAACCAGAGAGGGAGGGAGAGACACGGACAGAGAGACAAGGGAGAGATAGAGAGAGGAGAGTGAGAGCAAAACAAAACAAAAATAGAGAGATGGGAAGACAGAAGGGAACCCGGACAGGCCTTGAGAGCAGTGGGAGAAGAGGGAGAGCAGAAAGGACCCCAAAAGTGTCAGGGAAAAGTGGGGACGCGGCAGGCAGGCTGGGCGGGATGGACAGATCGATGGAGGGACCGAGGTAATACAGAGCACCGCGGCCCACGCGAGCGTGGGAGGCCGATCGCCAGGCTGCGGGCCCAGAGGGCGCCAGCGCAGAGCCCGCGGGCCGGGCGGGGCACCGAGCCGCGGGCTGCGGCGGCGGGCAGGGGGGTCCGCGCGGGGCTGCGCCGCTGTCCGGGGTAATTTTTCATCTCGGCCCGCTAATCTTTGTTCCCGGCGAAGATAATGAATAGCCAATCGTTATCTGCCCGGCTCCCGGAGGCTGCCCGAGAATGGGGTTGTACAGGGCTGGGAATTGTTTCCAAAGTGCCGCGGAATAAATGGTGTTCCTTATCTCTGCCTTCCAGATTATCGGAGCCCTTTCAGAGCGCACACAACAAATGCGCCCGCCATCGAATGCATCATTTACCACCGCAGATCCGCGCGCTGATGGGCAGGCAGATAGCCGTCCGCGGGGGGCACGCCGGGCGTCCTGTGCCCGCGCCGCCTGCCTGCCTGCCGGGGGGTACCCGCCTGTGCGTCCCTGGGTGTGCCCGGCGTGTTTGGATGGATATTCGCCTTTGCCAGTGGATGGGCACTGAACAAGAAAGGGTATTAGTGTGCATGCGGGGATGTCAAAGAAGTGTGCTACAGGAAAGTGCAGATGTGCAAGCCCACATGCACATGCGTGGTGGGCGTCTGTCACTGGAGCTGGCCCCGCTGAGTCTGTTTGAGGGAGCACAGAGGAAGGGATGTTGCACGTGAGTGTGTAGGCATGCATATTACTCGGGGTGGGTAGACACGTGTGTGAAGGAGTGGGTGTGCAAATCTGTGTCTACAGGTGTGGTGAACGAGCGTATTGTGTACGTATCTGCCCTGGGTGAGGCTGTTTAGGAATGCACACAGGGTGCGTGTGTATGTGTATATTTGGACATGGGTGTGTTACTCTTCTGAGTGTTGTGTGCCTGCAGGTGTCCAACAGTACTCAGTGCTGTGGGTTCATACCGGCCTGTAAGCACACCTGTGACTGCTAGGAGTGAGTGAATGCGCAAGGTGTTCGTGTTCACCCCGGTGTGCACAAATCTGCGTGAAGGCGGTTGCATTGTTGTGTATCTGTCTGCCTGGGTGTGCCGGGGTGTGCTGCAGAAGGGTCGAGAGGGAAGGGCAGTGGTTGGGTTGTGCCAGCTCCGTACACACGAGCTGGGGAGCTGGGACCCCTCCCCAGCCTGGGGAAGAGCCAGCCAGCGGGGAGCGAAAGGTGTGTGCGGGTGTGATAGACGCCAGTGTAAGGAATGGGATGTGCTAAACGGTGTGTGCGGCTGTGTAAGGGAGAGGGGTCTTCAGAGGAGTTTGGGAACATCCGGGGGTCCCATCCCGCCTCAGCAAGCACGCCCTACCGGGGCCCCACAGCCTCCCCGCTCCGGACCCGAGGAAAGAGACTGGAGCCCCGCCGCCCGAGGTCCCCGCGCCGTGAGTGACACGCGCCGCCGACAAAGGCTGTATTTTTCCAGGCTCGAGCCCCGCCCGCGTGCGCGCGGGGGCGCGCGCGCGCGATGGTCCCCATGGCGACGCAGATAGCGCCGCAGCCATTTTCCCTATCTCCCCCGGGTCTATTATACGGCGGGATTAGCTCATCTCCAGGCAGGTCAAACCCAAAGTCACACAACCTGCGGCGCGGGCCCCGCCTCTCCGCCTGGCTGCCCCTCCCCCGCCTGAGGGGTCCGGTGCGGCCCCGCGACCCCCGAGTCGCGGCCCTTGCGCAGGCGCAGAGCGCCACCTGGCGACCGCTGGTGTCCTGAGTGGGGTCCCCAGGAGCCGGCAGCCTGAACCGGAGTTACCAGACAGAAGAGCTGGCGCAGGGGTCCTTTCCTCCCTGAGGTGGAATCTCCAGAAGCAGGGGCTTTGTTTTGTCACTGCTGTGTCCCCAGGGCTGGGCTGACACACAGTAGGTCTCCATAAGTGCTTCCTTAAAGGATAATGGCTGGCAGGAAGTTATAGACCTAGCAAACTGTCAAAGGTCACACCAGTAAGTTGACAACAAGAAATCATTTCTTAGAATGTATCCACTGAATTTAGGATAAAAGCCAAACTCTTCTGGAATCTGGGTAATAGCCTTTGCTGATCACTCAGACCTATTTTCCCCCTTTCTTGATCCAGTCACAGTGGCATTCTTTCTGTTCTTTGAACAAGCCAGAACATTCCCACTCCTGGGCCTTTGTGTCTGCTGTTCCCACTACCCAGAGTGTATACTGTCTCTGTTCAAATGTCACCCCTCAGAGAGCGAAACTGAGCCTTCAGACTTTTCCTTTAGAGTAAGTACTTAGCCCAAGTAAACTAGTCTCCTTTCTGTTTGCACAAGTTGCCAGCTTTCCCGCCCCACTGGAATGCTAGGTTTCCTGGGGGAAAGGGAGTCAGTCTTGTTCCCCAGCAATAGTCCAGGGCTGGAAACTCCTCTCCCAACTGATTGGTATCAGGCACAACTTTGGGAATGAGTGAATGGGGACAAGAGAAGGCCAGAGCAAATGGGAGAGACTGTGCCCTGCTATCATGATCATTTTTCCTTATTGTTAGACCATTCCCCCCTACCCTGCCCCTGTCTTTTGCTCACTCTGGCCCCAGGATGCCTGGCTCCACCAACCTCCCTTCTGGCAAGTCCCGAGGGGCCTGGGACTTAAGGGAAAAAGCACCATGGAGGCCCCTCGGCAAGGCATGCCTGCCTTGGTTGTGGGGGCAGAGAACACTTATCACCCTGTGTTCTCAGGGAGCCTGGCCTCTCTGGGAAGGCCCGGGCCACTGGGTGAGACTTCACTCATAATACAAGATAGTTATACCCAAATTGTCAGGAGGAGGTGATGATTGATTGCTATGCATGGGATGGGAACTGTGAAGTAACTAGAACTAGAGAAGGCCACAGCCCCCACTGAACTTCCAGGCCCATCTCCAGGCCAAGCCTCACCCTGCTCAGGGGGGTGGAGACAAACCCTGTGAGAGGCTTTGCCCAAGGACTTGGAGAATTAGCTCCCTGTTCCCTCAGAAGTGCCCCAATTCCCTCCCAGGAGAGGAGCTGTGGGTTAACACAGGCTCTTGGGTCAGGACCCCCCGCCAACATATACTCACACACCTTCTGGCTGGGTGGTCTTAGGCAAGTCACTTTCCCACTCTGAGCCTCAAGTCTGCTTCTGCAAACTTCCCCTCCAGAGTTATGAGAATTTCTCATAAGCATGTATTTAAAAGGAGGTTTGTGATCCAGGCTTTGAAAATTGGCAATCCAAGTCTCAGGGGCCCATGCAGTGACCAATTGTCGCCAACATTTCAAAAGTGGGAGATTTCACATAAAGAACTTCATTTTCAGCTTCTTGAAAATTTGGAAGATTGGCCTGATCATGTAATGCTGGAGTTCTGTGTCACCAGCCTTCTGTGCACTGGAGTCGTCACCCACCCACTTCAGGCCCACGGGTCAGGCATGTGTCCCTCATAGAAATACCGTTTGCTGTAGCTGTGTTGGTTTTGGTCTTCCTTCTCTGTATCCTTTGGTGGAATTTCAATATCTTTCTCCCTCTAGGTACTGTAAACCATTTAGTAATGAATTAATTAATAAATCCAATCAACACTTTAAAATAATGTGTTCGGCCACACTGTTTAGACTCTGGATATACATATAGTACAGATAAAAGAGAAACAAGGAAGAGTCAGACATAACCACACAGATTAATACATCATCACAAATTGTGACAGAACTCTGAGGGGCAAAGAACATGTATTTTCAGATATTGAATCCAAGCGTATTTGCAGAGACCTACGTTGGGTCAGGTCATGTGCTGATAGGGGAGGGCATGGGACGAAACAGGATATGGTCACTGTGTGCAGACAACTCACAGGATGGTGGAGGGGTAGACACATTAAGAGATTCTGTTAAGGGGTGCCTGGGTGGCTCAGTGGGTTAAGTCTCTGCCTTTGGCTCAGGTCATGATCCCAGGGTCTGGGAATGGAGTCCGGCATTGGGGTCTCTGCTCAGTGGGGAGCCTGCTTCCTTTCCTCTCTCTCTGCCTGCCTCTCTGCCTACTTGTGATTTTATTTAAAAAAATAAAATCTTTTTTAAAAAGAGAGAAAGAGAGAGATTCTGTTAATTCCAGCCTGTGAGAATTGGAAACACAGGGTGCTTAGGGAGAGGCCCTTATCCTAGTCTGAGAGCATAATATATAAAGAGTGCCTACAAGTCAATAGAACAAAAATAAAAGGGAAAAAAATAGGCAAAGGGTGTGAGCAGAAAAGGAACTATAATTGGTTCTTAGACTGATGAAAACATGCTCAGTCTTACTCAGAGAAATGAGCATTTAAAATATGTTGAAAGATTTGGGAAGAGAGAAGTCCTAAAATTAAATTGTGGTAATGGTTGGAACTCCCTAAATTTACTAAAATTTATGAGATGTATATTTAAAATGAATAAACCTCATGGTGGGTAAATTATACCACATAATGCTGTTTGAAAATAAACCCTGAAACACTTTGAGATACCATTTTATATCTATCAGTATTAGCCATACCAAAACATTTGATTACATACTGTGTTCCTACGGGACTGGGGAGATCTGTTGGTGGGAGTGCCAGCAAATGCACTCTTGGGGTGGGACAGGGAATGTGACAATATCATATTTACAAACACATTTATGCTTTGAACCAATAATTCTATTTATGGGGTATAGATATGCCCTCACGCTTGTGAAATTTGTAAGGAAATATACTGTAGCCTTGTACTTGGTGGCAAATGATTGGAAACGAAAGATGCTCATGTAGAAGAGATGGTTAAAGTATTGTCGTATGACCAAAAAGTAGAATGTTATGCCACTATCATGAAAGAAAAAGAAGAAAGAGATAGAGGAAGGAAGAAGTAAGGAAGGGGGGGCAGAGGAGGACGGAAGGGCAGAAGGAAGGAAGGAAGGAAGGAAGGGACTGTTTATGTCAGGATATTGAATGATCCCCGAATAATTTTAATGGAATAATTTGACAAATAATTTTAATGGAAAAATGAAATTGTATAGGAGTAAGTATGGTGTGCTACCATTTATTAAAAACGGGGATGAGAGGGGCGCCCAGGTGGCTCAGTCGTTAAGCAACAGCCTTCTGCTCAGGTCATGATCCCAGCGTCCTGGGATGGAGCCCCTGCTCCCTGCTCCCTGCTCAGCGGGAAGCCCGCTTTTCCCTCTCCCACTCCCCCCGCTTGTGTTCCCTCTCTCACTGTGTCTCTCTCTGTCAAATAAAGAAACAAAATCTTAAAAAAAAAAAAAAACGGGGATAGGAGAGAGTATATTTGTGTACATATTTATAGGCTTTCTCTGGATGGCAAACACAAGAAATCATTAACAATTTTTGGCACACACAAAAGGACGGAGGTATGGGTGGCTGGGGCCAGGGATCCGAGAAGACTTTTCACTGTGTAAACTTCAGTTACTGTTGAAACTCCACAGATGAATAAAGATACAAAGATTAAGATAGAGATAGATATATACAGTTTCACATACTCACATGTATAGCCATATATATCCCCTACAAAAAAAACTACAGATTAAAAACCAAAATAAAAAAAATTATTAAAAAGATAAAGAGGGAGAAGAACAGAACTTTGCCAAGAAAAGTCAGGACAGAAACTTCACATAGCTGACCAGAATGGAGAGAAGAAAAGGATTCTCCTTTCCTTTAGGCCAAAATATAAACTGGTATAAGTATTCTGCAGGTGGGCGCCTGGGGGGCTCAGTCGGTTAAGCGTCTGCCTTTGACTCAGGTCATGACCTAGGGTCCTGTGATGGAGCCCTGCATCTGGCTCCCTGCTCAACGGAAAGGCAGATTCTCCCTTTCCCACTCCCCCTGTTTGTGTTCCCTCTCTCACTGTCTCTCCCTCTGTCAAGTAAAGAAATAAAATCTTAAAAAAAAAAAAAAAGTGGGGGCGCCTGGGTGTCTCAATGGGTTAAAGCCTCTGCCTTCGGCTCATGTCATGCATGGTCTCAGGGTCCTGGGATGGAGCCCCGCATCAGGCTCTCTGCTCAGCAGGGAGCCTGCTTCCCCCCACCCCTCGCCTGCCTCTCTGCCTACTTGTGATCTCTGTCAAATAAATAAATAAAATATTTTTTAAAAAAAAATATTCTGCAGGTAATTTGGTTGCCCCTTCAACTAGAAAGTTGAATATAGAAATGCCACACGACCGGGCAAGTCCTCTTCTAGGCATGAGAGCTCTCACACATGAACAAAAGAAATGTGGGGCAAGAATATTCGTGGGGCACTATTTGTAAAAATAATAAGAATGGTAATTAAAATTTTAAAAAAGAAAAAAAGAAAAAAAAATTTCAAGATTTTATTTATTTATATGACGGAGTGAGAGAGATCCCAAGTAGGCAGAGAGGCAGGCAAAGAGAAGGGGAAGCAGCCTCCCACCGAGCAGAAAGCCCAATGCAGGGCTCGATCCCAGAACCCTGAGATCATGACCAGAGCTGAAGGCAGAGACTTAACCCACTGAGCCACCTAGGCGCCCCTGGAAAGAAAAAAATTTAAAGGAAACTCCGGATGCAAGCTAATGGCCCATCTTGAGGACACTGGATAAACAAACAAACAAACAGTGGAAAGTTCTTTGAATGGAATGCCATGCAGCAGTCAGTCACATTGTACAGATTGGCGCAAAGCACATAACGTTTTAGTCAAAGAAAGAACTGGCAGAATTTTAAACACGAAATAGTACTGTGTATTGTTTATGGAAATGAAGCATATGAAGTAACAGTACAGAAACATAAATGGAATTAAATCTTCTGCAAGATTTAAAAATAAGATCTGGGAGGGAGCAAGCCAGGCCGTGTTCCTGGGTGGGAAAACTTAATGCCACAAAATGCCCATTCCTCCACAGTTTCTGTATCGATTTAATGTAATTCAAATTAAAATAAGATTCGGGTGATTTTTAATTAAAAAAACTGGGTAAAATGGACCTCAAAGTTTGCATGGCAAAATAAATGCCCAAGAATAACCAAGGAAAATTGGAAAAAGAATAACATGGGGTTTTTACCTTACAAAAATCAGAACATATTATAAAGCTGCTATAATCAAATCAACATGGTATTGGTATAAGAACAGACAATGGGAAAGAAGAGAGAACGCAGAAATAGACTCCAGTAGAAGTAAGAATGTAATGCTTGACAAAGGTAGTATTTCAAGTCAGTCAGGGGAAGAGTAGATTGTGAAATATTTGGTGCTGGCACAGGTGACTATCTATCTGAAAGAAAATAAAATTGGACCCCTCATATATCTAAATAAATTCCAGATGGATTACAAATTTTAATGTGAAAAACAAATGACTTGCAAAGAAATTCCTGGAGGTGACACTTGATATCTAGCTGGGGGAGCAGAGGGTGTAAGGGCTCAGCGCCTTCTGGAAAGAGCAGCAGCTCAAGATGGCCGGGGTGGAAGGGGAAGGCCCCAGTGTATAGGAACCCTCCCCAAAGTCTGGTTACATCCATTACCTTCTTCAGAATTGTGTGCCACATCTCTTTACCCCCGTGCTATTTCATTAATAATTTTACTTTATTTTTTTAAAGATTATATTTATTTATTTGAAAAAGAGAGAAAAAGCACGGGGTGGGGGGCAGAGGGAGGAGTAGGCTCCCCAGTGAGCAGGGAGCCCAATATGGGGCTCGATCCCAGGACGCCGGAATCACAACCCAAACTGAAGGTAGCCGCTGAACCAACTGAGCCAACCCAGGCGCCCCAGTCTTTAAATCAATTCCTGAAACCAAATTGTTTCTAAAAGGTAAATTTGTATTACTGCCAAAATCACAGGTTCAATGGGCTCGTTATATAGTTTTTTAATAGGTTATTACCAAGATGAAAAAAAAAAAGATCTGAATTACCTTGGTAGGATGGGTTAAATTGGCATATTGGAAATCACTCTGCCACCTTGTGGGCAGGAAGGACTGATTGGAGGGGTAAGGTGGGGAAGGAGTGAAGGGAAGTGGCCAGAGCAACAATCCCTAGAAAATAGTGAGGTACAAGCCAGGGTCTCCCACACCCACTTTCAGGGTGTCATTTCCAAATCTGGCCACTCCCCCATCAACACAGCTACCTCCCCGCCATCATTTCACCTCGATTACTGGGCTAACTTCCTCAGTGGAAGTCCCTCAGATTTCCCCCTGTCCATTCAGAACACAACAGCTAGAGGGATCCTGTGAAAATGTAACTCAGACCCTGTCCCTGCTCTGCCCACACCCTCTCAGGGCTCCTGTCTCACTCAGAGAAACCCACGCCATCTCTTGCCTCTTTGTCTCTCTCAACTCCTTCCCTTTGCTTGCTCAACTCCAGCTCAACTGGCTTCCTTGCTGTTTCTCAAACGTATCTGACACACGTCCACCCCAGGACATTTGCCCTTGTTGGTGCCTGTGCCCGGATATCTACACGGCTTCTTCCCATTCTGCCCAAATGTTGCCTTCCCCGAGAGGCCTTTCTGTTGAAGACCAAGCCAGCTGTGGGTGACAGCCAGGGTCTAGATGTGCCCTAGAGACCTTGTAAGCTCTGTGCCGCATCTGGGCAGAGAGGCTCTCCCTAGGTCCTGGTTTTAGGGCCAAGCCTCCCTCAGATGCCTAAGCCACTGCACCTGAAGCCAGATACATCCCTGGCCTTTCAGTTACATGACCCAACCATGTAACCCTTCTCATTTTCTTCCTTTAGCCAGTCTGAGGTAGGTGTTTTCATCTCTCACAACTAAAGAGTCCTAGTAATCCGAGCCGTGATAGAGGAAAGATGACCACAAATTCTCCATTACTGACAGAGACATCCCCTTCCCTTGAGTCTGGGTGGTCTCTGTGACTACTTGGCAAGAGAAAATGGTGGAAGGGACACCAGGTTTCCAGGTGCAGGGCTTTGATTACTAGCTTCTACCCCCTCTCTCTTGAAGCCCTCTCCATGGGAGTCCTGACACGCCATGTAGAAAGTCCAGCTATCCTGAGGTCACCAGGCCACCAGGAAGCCAGAGCCAGCGAGTTGGAGTGACAAGCAGGCAGAGAATGAGTCACCTGGTGTTGAACCATCCCAGCTCAAGCTCCAGAGATCAGTGGGCAGACAGGAGCCCTGCCTGCTGCTTCCTGTCCAAATTCCTGACCCATGGTTTTGTGGGTTACAGTAATAAAGACTTGTTTTAAGCCACTAAGTTTCAGGGTAGTTGTTTTGTTTTTGTTGTTGTTTTGTGGGGTTTTTGCTTTGTTTTAATGCATCAATGGAAAAGGGAACAATAGTTATCTACCACATACATTTACTGGATTGAGAGGCGAGTCAGAGAGGAGAGGCTGCTGGCACACATCAGGTTGGCTCGTTTCCTTGGGAATCCTTATGCTTGTCTCGGTGGGTCCCAGCCATTCAGTAGAACAAGTCCTGGCAGCCGATGGCAATGCTAAAAAAGATGCTTGTCACAGGCAGGGTTCTCTGTGGCACCAAAGGATATAAAAATGTCCACAACAGAGGTAACAACACACCTGAAAGCAACCCCATCTGGCAATCCTCCTGGGAGGGAGGAGAAAGGAGCAAGGAATCATGGTAGAGTCCCACAGTGGAGTCCCGAGGGCCATGAACATAGAGGACACACCACGGTCAACGCGGATGAGCCTCGCCGAGGACATCGTGAGAGAGAAGGAGGTCATGGAAGAGCACAGGTAGATAGTGTTTGAAAACTGTCCGTTTGGGACAGTCTATGCTTTTGCATGTATGTTTGTGCTCAGGACTGTGAATAGAAAACTGGGGTCCGTGGCCCTTTGCTGAGGACTTAAAGGATCTTCCAAGAGTGGTGTTTTCGCCCACTGAGTAGGTCTCAGCAGGTGCATGGTCCAGCACCAGCATTAGATGTCCTCACGCCCAGCAACTGGGAAGCACGGAGGATGTCACCAGTCAGACCCCGAGCTCCGTGAACGGTAGCTAGTATTACTGCCATTAGTAGATGCCCCTCATCTTACAGGTGGGCAGAGCTGCGGGGAGGGAAGCTGACTGCAGAGGCCAGTGGCTCATGGATAACAAAGCTGGGAGTGATCCAGGCCTTCTGCCTCTTTCCACCCCTCAAAGTTACAACTTAATAGTCTATGCTTGTCATCTGGCCCAGGGCTTCTGGGGGTAATTGTCCTCTCAGACGAGAGAGAAACATGAGGAGGATTGTCCCCTTCTCCCTGGTATGGGCTGCATTCCCTCTCCCCCTCAATTCATATATTGAGGTCCTAACACCCAGGGACTCAGATGTTTCTCTATGTGGATACAAGGCCTTTGAAGAGGTGGTTGAGGTGAAATTAGGTCATATGAGTGCTCCCTAATCCATTCTGAGGGTGTCCTTATAACAACAAGAGATTAGGACCCAGACATGCGCAGAGGGATGACCACGAGAGGGCACAGGGAGAAGGCGGCCATCTGCATGCCAATGACAGAGGCCTCAATGACACCAGTCCTGCTGACACCTTGATATTGGACTTGGGGCCTCCAGAACAGTGAGAAAATAAATGTCTATTGTTTAAGCCACCCAGTCTGTGGTCCTGGTTATGGCGGGCCCTAGAAAACAAATACACGTTCTTTGAACAAACTCGCGTGAGGACATGACATGTGGGCATGTGGCAGCTGCCTGGGGGAACACGTGGTAAGGATGCGAAAAGACAGGAAGAGCCTGGATCCCCAAGGACATCACCAAGCTGCTGCGACATGCCTGGAACTCCCACCTCAGACTCCTTGTTCCCTAAGGAAACTGAAGTTCTGTGTTGCCTTAAAAGTGTCCTGAGCAGCCCAGATTCCCACCTGTGTGGTGCACAGTGGTCTAGCTGCAGAACCCCTTCCCACTGAGGCTCTCGCTTTTCTTTTCAGGTTTCTCCCCTGAGGACATCAAGAATGCCAAGTTGAGTTCAACTTTGGCCGGACAAAAGGGGCCCGGACACGTGTGATCCTCCATTGGGTCCTAGACCAGGACAGAAATAGCTATAAGGATATCCCTGAAACAAGTGATGACATCTCAATATGGTTGTGGGATTAGAGAACAGTCTTGTCCTGTATCACATTGCCCTGATTTCCATCAGTGTATTGCATTTATGTTAAGAGAATATCCTTGGTCTTAGGAAACATACATTGAAATATATGATAGGAAAGAGGCATCGGTGTCCAACATACTCTGAAATGGTTCACATTTGATCCACATATGTCTATGTACATATTAATACAGAATGATGAATAATAAAGCAAAAGGGGCAAGATGCAAACAATTGGTAAATCTAGGTAAAGAGTATATGGGAAATTACATTAAAGTTAAGAGCTATCCAATATGAAAAAAAAAAAATCTCTTCTATAAAAATAGTCCTCCACTATTCCTCCCCCAGCACAGCCTGTCACCTTATATGGTGACCTTATATCCTGGGCCCATGCCTCTGGTTCTTATCTGTCTGCTGCACTTAACACCCAACACTCAAAGACCATATATTTCCACAGATGTATATCCTGAAGCACACAGTTTAGGTATTGCCTGGATTGCATACGTGTAAGTAGAAAGGGGATTCATTGGTTCGCAGAACTGAAAATCCCAGGGTGGAAAACGTTGGGTGGCTTGAATCAGGACACAGATGACATCCTTACTTCCACATACACTCCTCTTGCTTCTGTGGTTGGTCCCTTCCCAGACAGGCTCCAGACTCATGGCAGCAGCTCCAGCCCCTACATCCTTTCGTGTCCAAACCCAGTGGGGAGAACATGGGATCTCTTTCCCCAAGGTTCTGAAAATTCTCATCAGCTTTAGTTTGCTCATGTGTTCACCCCTGAAAGGGGCCTCTATGGCCAGGAGGACACAGTGGCCAGGCTGACCAGGCCTGAGCCAAGTACCCGCCCTCAGCAAATGACTGTGGGTTTGGCAGTGACCCTAGAGGAAGATCAAGGTATGGCTTCAGAAGAACGGGAATGGACGTTGGGTGGCAAAAAACACAGAAGACCACTCAGCTCACATCTTGACGATCCAACATCCATAAACATCCTTCACTCCATTTTCATTCCTGAGGGAAGTGTAATAGCAGAATTACGGGCCCTGAAGATGGCCACCCTAATCTCTGGAAACAGAATTTGTCCCTCACATAGCTAACAGGGCTTTGCAGATGTAGTTAAAGTTACTAATCTATTGACCTCAAAGTAGGGACTGACCCTAACTTATCCTGGTGGGCTCAGTGTAATCACGTGAGCCCTTAAAACCAGAGACCATTCCCCAGCAGGTGGCTGAAGAAGAAAGCTGAAGAGGAAGTAGAATGAGGTAGGCAAGGGGAAGAGAGATACCAAGCATGAGGAGGGTTCCAAGCATGATTACAGAGAAATATTGGCAAAGAACTGTCTTAAAATGTCCCAGTCTTACAACAAATAACTGAATTCTGCCAACAACCTCAGCAAGCAAGGGGTTCTTCCTCCAGACCCTCGGAAAAAGTCCAGTCTGCCGACATCTTGATCAGCTCCAGAAGACCCTAAGCAAAAAAACCCAGTGGAGGCACCCTCTACTAGGACTTTGACCCACAGAAACTGTGAGACACTGAAGGCAGGCTGTTTTACGCCTGTTGGTTTACAGTAAACTGTGATAGCAGCAATGGAAGGGTATAGAGGTGGCAACACACTGTCTCTTCCTGTCACACATCCGGTCCCAGGACCAGGATTCCAGTGATCCTGGGTTGAGATTTAACTACCCCGCCACCCCCACATGACTTGTGCAGAGAGGAAAGGAGAAGTATGATATCAATTCCCACATGGGAAAGGGGAGTGGGCACAGCTCATAGCTGTGGGCACTAGCTCATAGCACAACTCAGAATACTGGAAACTGTTAGACATGCAGTTGCCCTATGACCCAGCAAAGCAACCCCAAGGTATGTACCCAAGGCACTTGGAAATATGTCTCCCCATTAACACTTACGCACCAATGTTCAAAGCAGCATTGTTCACGATGGCCGAAAAAGTAGAAACAACCCAAATGCCAATCAACTGGTGAACAGATAAACCAACTAGTCTAGCCCTAACAAAGGAATATTATTTGGCCATAAAGAAGAATGAAATACAGATTGATGCTATACCATGGAAAAGCAGATGCACGTCAATGGGGATACCAGAATTTCTAGATTATTCAGAGTTACACCACCATGATCACGGTCTAAGTTGAGAAGATTCTAATAACTCCCCCAAAGAAACTCATTGGCAGTCACTTTCCACCTCTCCCTCCCGCCAACCCTGACAACCATAAATCTACTTTCTGTCTCTATTACAAACATTTCATATAAATGCAACCATCCATTCTGTGGTCTTTGTGACTGGCATCTTTCACTGGGCATGAGCTTGGCAAGGTTATTCATGTTTAGCATGCATCTCGACCTCTTTGCCACCTGCTTGGGCAGCCAGTTCAATTGCCCAGTTCTATTCTCTGAGAGGTGTTTCCTGCCCATCATTCTCCGTGGCTGTGTCTGAGATGGGCTTTAGGGCTCTCATCTCTCTGGTACTGAAAGACCAAAAGAACCCCCCTGGCTAGAAGTGCATTTTTATTCTGTTAACCAGCTAGTTTCGCTTCTGCAGAATGCTTGCTTTTTTCCCCCCGCGCTCGGGCCCCCTGAACCAATCCGCTGGCGCCAAGTATGCCTGTTCAAACTGTCAACCAATCAGCTCAGCCCCATCCGAAACTTGTTTGTATCTGTCTATAAAAACCCTGCACCAACCCAGCTCTGGACCTCTCCGCGTTATTGGCAAGGAGCGGCCAGAGGTCCAGGTTCGAACCTGCAATAAACGACCCTTGCTGCTTGGCTTTGACTCATGTCTCTGGCGGTCTTTTAAGGTGGTAGTAATACTCAGTTGGTATTTCAGTACCCGGTTCCTGATGGTGCAGATCCCAGAATATGCCAGACACTGGAGATTGCTCAGACTCCATGATAATATCACATAGTCTTGTGCTGTTTGTTTTTGTTTGTTTTTGCCAGACTTGGAGATTTTTTTTTTTTTTTCTGGTAGTGTAACCCAATCAGAAAGTCTCAGGTTTTCCCCCTCTATTTCTTTACAAAAACATATTACAAAGGATGTCAGGCACACAAAAGATTAAACAGAAAAATATAAAAAATGTACCCAGGACCCAGATCAAGCATGGAAACATCACCAATATTGGTGAAACACAGGAATTCACTCCATACTTATACGAAAAAGTACAGCTTTTTTTTATAACAAGCATTGCACAGAAGCAGGAAGTATAAAGAAAAGGATTGATTCATTGAACTACATAAAAAGTTCCAACTTCTGTATAGTGAAAGATACTACACACAGACTTAGAGAACAAACAATAGACAGAGAGGGTATTTGCATTGCATATAACAAAGCAACAATCAATATCTATAATATGCAAAGTGTTCCTAAAAATCCATAAGGAAAAGACAAACAACCCAATAGAAAAAATAAGCAATTCGCACAAGAAGAAATATAATGGTCAATAAACATATGAAAGGAAAGCATGCCCTCATTTATAATCAAATAAATGATAATTAAAAACAACAATGAGGTACCATTGTTCATTTAGCAGATGGCCCACACACAAAACATTATACAAGAAACAAGACTGATAACATCCATCGATAGTAAGCCTATCAGAAAGCAAGCACCCTCCTCTGCTATTGGTGGGAATATAAACTGGTGCAACTTTTAGCAAGAACAATTATCTAGGATCTATTTAAATTTAAAGTGTGCTTATCCACAGTCGCACACTTAGTAATATTTTATGCAGAAGTAGTAGCACGTGAGAAAATAAATGTACAAACATTGTTAGCAAAAGTATTGATGTGCTGATAGGGAACACTGTCCACTGTTTATTTCAAGTGGTGAAAAGCAAGTTTTAGAACAGATATAATCCCTATTTTTTTTTAAAAATCCTATATGATAATGTGTACGTGTGTTCTTTAGGGTTTTCTATGAGCAGCATCATTTGAATTATAATAACAGACATATTTCTTTCATATTCCAAAAGACAATAAGGACTCTAAACAACCTGATAAACAATGTGTAATACTTATGTGATTTAAAAATAGTAAAATCATGTTTATTTTATTATTTTTCTTTTGTAGATGGTGCCTTTTGTGTCCTAGTTAAGAAACCTTTGCTTAGCCCAATGTCACGCTGATTTTTTCCATATGTTTTCTTCTGGACTTCTAAGAGTTTTAGCTCTTATACTTAGATCTATGATCCCTTTGAGTTAATTTTTCAGTACAGTGAAGTTCCCTTTTCCCATAAAGATACTCAGTTGTCTATACACTAAAACTTTGTCACTCTATGTTCAAAAAGCAGCATTTTCCCCCACTGAATTACTTTGATACCTTTGTAAAAAAAAAAAAAAATCAATTGACCGTGTAAGCATAGATGCATTTTGGGACTCTCATTGATCATTTCATTAGTTTATCCTTACATCAATATCACACTGTCTTGATTGCTATAGCTTTATAGAAAGTCTTGAGATGAGATTGTGCAAATCTTCTGACCCTATTCCTCTTTTTCAAGATTATTTTGGTTCTTCTAGGTTCTTTGCATTTCCAATAATTTTTAAAGAGATTTTTATTTATTTATTTGTCAGAGAGAGAGAGAGACAGCATGAGCAGGGGGAGCGGGAGGCAGAAGGAGAAGCAGGCTCCCCGCTGAGCAAGGCTCCCGCTGCAGGACTCCATCTCACGACCCTGAGATCAT
This sequence comes from Mustela lutreola, assembly GCF_030435805.1. NCBI lineage: Eukaryota > Metazoa > Chordata > Mammalia > Carnivora > Mustelidae > Mustela > Mustela lutreola. The sequence continues at coordinate 58,237,446 of NC_081291.1, read as the reverse complement.
GATCTGAGCTGAAATTAAGAGTCAGATGTTTAACTGACTGAGCCACCCAGCAGCACTCAATATATCTCTTGATGAAGCCTGGATTTTTATTGGAATTGTAATCATTGCATAGATCATTTTAAGGATAATTGTCACCTTAATAATACGGGGTTTTCTAACTCATGAATATGGCATATATCTCCATTTGGCTAGATCCGCTCTAACTCCCCTGTGAAAGATTTTATAGCTTTTGTTCTGTTTTAAGATTTTATTTATTTATTTGAGAAAGAGAGAGCATGAGGAGGGGAGAGGGGCAGAGGGAGGAGCAGGCTCTCCACTGAGCAGGGAGCCCAATGCAGGGCTCTAGTCCTGTACTGCAGGATCATGACCTGAGGCGAAGTTAGGCATTTAAGAAACTGAGCCACCCAGGTGCTCCTGAGATTTTGTAGTTTTGAGTGGACACATCTTAGACTTATTCTTGCATATTTTATCTCTGATGATATTGTAAATTAAGTTATTGTTTAAATTCCATTTCTACTTTTTCATTGATAGTATATAGAAATATATGGAGGAGTGCCTAGGCAGCTGGGTCAGATGAGGGTCCATCTCTCGATCTCAGCTCAGTTCTTGATCTCAGAGTAGTGAGTTCAATCCCCACATTGGGCTTCACACTGGGCATGGAGTCTGCTAAAAAATAAAAAGAGAGAGAGAGAAATATGTGGATTTTTGTATATTGATTTTTATCCTGAAAATTTGCTTTTATTCACTTGTTAGTTCTAGCAGCTTTTTAAAAATTATTATTCCTTACAGTTTTCTGTGTACACAATCATGCTTTTGCATGTAAAGACAGTTTCACACCTTTCTTTTCTGCCATTTACTCCTTTTCCTTACCTATTACACTGGCTAGGACCTTCAGTATCAATGTTGACTAAAAGTTGTGATAGCAGACATCTATACCTTGTTCCCAATATTAGCACTGGGTGTTTCATGTTTGAGTATGATGTATGATGTTAACTAAGATTTTTCATGATGTCCTTCATCAGACTAAAGAATGTCCCTTCTGCTCCTAGTTTGCTGAGAACTTTTATTGTGAATCAGTGTTAAGCTTTATCAAATGCTTTATTTGTATCTTTCAAAATAATCATATGGTTTTACCCTGTTATTCTACTAATATAGAAGATTATATGAATTGATACTGGATATGAAAAATCACCTTTGCATTCCTGGGATAAGCCCCACATGGTAATGTTATATTATTCTTTTTATATGTTGTCATATTCAATTTGTTAAAATTTTGTTCAAAACTTTTGTGTCTATGTTCATGAGGGATTTTGGTCCACACTTCTCAAGAAAAGAGAAAAAAAAAGTTTTTAACTTTTGTGTCTATGTTCATGAGGGATTTTGGTCCACACTTCTCTTTTCTTGAGAAGTGTGGACCAAAATCCCTCATGAACATAGACACAAAAGTTTTGTGTCATTTCTTGACACAACATTTCTTGAAATGTTTTGTCTATTTTGGGCATCAAAATATGAGGCAAGTTCATACTTGCCTCAAGGTCATACTTGCCTTATGAGGCATCAAAATATGAGGCAAGTTCATACTTGCCTCAAGGTCATACTTGCCTTATGAGGCAAGGTCATACTTGCCTCATAAAATTAGTTGAGAAGGGTTCTCCCATCTTCTATTTTCTGAAGTGGTTTGTGTAGGATTTATATTATTTTTTCCCTAAATGGTTTCTTTGTAGGAAGATTTTAAATGACAAAATCAGTTTCTTTAATTTAAATAGAGTGATTCCAAATTTCTATTCTTCTTGGATCAAGTTTTGGTGATTTGTTTCTTTCAAAGAAATTGTCCATTTCATCTAGGTTTTCAAAATTATTAGCACGAACTCATTCATATTTCTTTTATACTCCTTTTAGTTTCTGTCAGTATCAGTAGTGATATCTCTTCTTTCATTCCTGATATTGGAAATTTGTATCCTTTCCCTTTTTCTCTTGATCAAGCTAGCCAGTCATAGGCTTACCAGTTTCACTGATCATTTCAAAGAACCAGATTTTGTTTTTTGTTGATTTATTGTGTTTCTATTTTCACCTCATCAGTTTTCGCTCTGTTTTGTTTCCTTCACCTTAAGGTGAAGTATGTTTTTCTCCCTTTCTCTTAGGAGAAAAGTTGATCAACCAGAGAATCTGAATATATGCTTTTGTCCTTCAATGGTTGAATGGGTAAGCACACTGGTATAAGCATACAATGGATTATTCCTGGGCAGTTGTTGGCAGAATCATGTCCCCACACAGATGTCCATACCTGAATCCCCAGAACCTGTGAAGGTGCTACCTTACAGGGCAAAATGGGCTTTGCAGATGTGATTAAGTTAAGGATCTTGAGATGGGAGATTTATTCTGGATTTCTGGATGTATCCAATGTAATGTCAAGGCAGGGGGTGGGAGGGGTCAGTCAGAGGAGAAAGCTGTGTAGTGTTGGAAGCAGGGGCTAGAATGCAGATAGAGGAAGAGGTTATGAGCCAAGGAAAATAGGTGACTACAGGAGAAAAGTCCAAGAAGTGGATTCTCCCCTCAGAAGCCTCCAGAAGAAACCAGCCTGCCAACCCCTTGAGGTTAGGACCTACGAACTCCAGGACTGTAAGATAATAAATTTGTGCTGTTTTAAGCCACTGTGTCAGTTTGCTACAGAAGCAATAGGAAACAAATACACAACAAAAAGGAATGAACTACTGATACACACAATGACACAGATGATCTCAGTTATGCTGGATGAAAGAAGCTAGACACTTGGTGGGGATGTGGAGAAATAGGGACCCTTAGGACCCCTGGCTGGCTCAGTTGGTGGAGCATGCAACTTTTGATCTTGGGATCATGAGTTCAGGCCCCTCGTTGGACATAGAGATTATGTGAAAATAAAATATATTTAAAAAAAAGAAAAAGGAACCTTCTTACACTGTTGGTAGGAATGCAAATTGGGGCCATCGTTGTGAAAAACAATATGGAGGCTCCTCAAGAAATTAAAAACAGAATCACTATACGACCTAGTAATTCCACTGCTGGGTATTTATCCAAAGAAGAAAAAAACACGAATACAAAGAGATACATGCACCCCTATGTTTATAGCAGCATTATTTACAATAGCCAAGATATAGCAGCAGCTCAAGTGCCCAACGATCAATAAATGGATAAAGAAGATATGGTGTATATATACAATGGAATATTACTCAGCCATAAAAAAGAATGAAATCTTGCCCTTTGTAACAATGGGGATGGAGTTAGAGGGTATTACGCTATGTGAAATCAGAGAAAGGCAAATACCATATGATTTCACTCATATGTGGAATTTACGAAATAAAACAATGGAGCAAAAGGGAACAAATAAGAGAGCAAGGCAAACCAAGAGACTCTTATCTATAGAGGACAATCTGATGGTTTCCAAAATGGAGGTGGGAGGGGGTATGGGGGAAATAGGTGAAAGGGATAAAGGAGGGCACTTGTGATGAGCAGGGGGTGTTGTATGTAAGTGGGGAATCACTATATTGTACACCTGAAACTAATATTACTCTGTATGTTAACTAGCTGGAATTTAAATAAAAACTTAATAACAATAATAAAGAAGCTAGACTCAAAGGTTGTATACTGTGTGATTGCATTTATATAACATGCAGACAAAACAACAGGGAAAGAGATACAATTAGCACACCCCAGTCCAGATCAGCAGACCCACCCAGTTGCCCTTACCAACTTACCAGTGATAATAAATGGTTGTCATCTGAGGCCATTAACCCTTGGGGTGGTTTCTTGCCCAACAGGCTAGCTGATTTAGCAATGGGGGTTGGGGAGAGGACTAGGGTGAGCTCAGGGGCTTGGCACCGATCTTGTCCCCGGATTGCAGGAGCAGAGAGTGACTGAGGCTCAGGGTGGGGCCTGGGGACTAGTCTGTTTCTCCTTCCCTTAGTGAAGACTGCTGGAGCTGACCCTACTAGAGTCCCCGGCCTTTGCATACTTGGACAGCACCCCATCTCTGATACACCTGTGGTTCCCTGGCCAGTCCCACTTCCTGAGAGCCTGCCTTTCCCACCATAGACCTTCTCCCACCCCTCAGGCTTCCCTCGTGCCTGGGGCACCTGCTGCTGATCCTGGGGGTGGCATAGCCCTAGACCAGGTTACTGTGGGTCACTTCTTGCCAGCACACAGCTCTGGAGAGTGCAGTACCAGAGGCCACACATCTTCAGAAGCCTCTGTGGCTAAGGGAGCCACCTCCTCCTGTCTATCCTCCAGGAGGACAGCCTCCCATGACACAGAGTTAGCAGGCCAAAATTTGCAGGGCTGAGAAGCAGGCAGCTCTGTGGAAGCCCTCAGGCTGAGCCCACAGCAACTGGGTATGGGGGTCAGAATGGGTTCTTTAGCCAGAATTTAAGAGTGGACCTTCATTGACTGCTTACTATTCTGAGGATCTTATCTCTGCTTTCTCATTGAATTCCTACAATATTCTGTAAGTCACATACTATTTTATGCAAAGTCTTCAAATGGGGAAATTGTGGCACCAACAGGTTAAGAAACCTATGTGATAATATCACACAACTCTTAAGAGCACAGCCAGCACATGAGCCTAGAAAGTCTTGCTGCACAGCTGGTACTCCCAACCATGATGCCACCTGCCCCCAGCCCACACATCTTAAATCTGACATATTTCCGGCTTCATTAAATCTGACATACTTCTGCCATTATTCCCCACGTAACAAGATAGAGGAAGGCAACCAGGGTCAAGGTTAACTCCATGACCAGCCAGTGGCTATGAGAAGCATGAGAAAGAGTGTTGAGGTTAGACCCCAGAGCCAGCTCCCTTTGGTTCAAGTCTGCCATTGTAGTACCTCCAGACCTTAGCCAAGATGGTTCACCAAGCCGTACCTCAGGTTCTCCATCTGTGATGGTGTTTTTCACATCAAGTTAGCAAAGCTGCAGTCTTGGTTATTCAATCAAATGCAAATCCAGGTGTTGCTATGGAGGTGTTTCAGAGGTGGGATTAAAGTAGTCCTTAATTGGTTGACTTTTAGGTTATCCTTGATAATTGGGTTGGGCCTGATTCAATCTGTTGAGGTGTCAAGAGCAGAACAAAGGTTTTCTAAAAGTCCCACCTGTTGTTAGCGGCTCCTGTTCTGGCCTGTCCTTCCTGACGACCTGCACCAAGGATTTGGGACTTGCCCACCTGTCCCAATGTCACATAAGCCGCTCCCTTGCAACACATCTCTTACTGAAGATCTCCCACTGGTTCTTCTCTGGCTGAACGCTGGCTTGTGGACCAGAGGTACTACCTTCTTCATAGGACAGTGGTGAAGAGTAAATGAGTTGATATAAATCAAATGTCTAAAATTATGCCTGGTGTAAATTGAGCACAAGGAAACCGCTCATAGTACAAGGAGGCTACAGAACATAGAATTTATGATGATAGAATTTATGATGACCTTTGGTGCCCAGATCAGACCTTGCCCAATTATACTTCTGCTCAGAGGGTGAGGCCAAGGGCTCTGTTCATCCCACTTAGATCCCACAGCAGGCTGGCTCCAATGGGATGTAGAACACAGACTTTTACCTGGGAACAAGCACTGATGCCTGTTAGCACCTGTCAGCGCCCATATATGAGACGTGTGTCAGACTTCTAACCTACAAAACGATGAGATAATAAGTTTGTGGTGTTTTAAGTCATCATGGGGCACCTGGGTGGCTCAGTCTGTTAAGCATCTGCCTTCAGCTCAGGTCATGATCTCAGGGTCCTGGGATCAAGCCCCATATAGGGCTCCCCGCTCAGCAGGAAACCTGCTTCTCCCTCTGCCCTCTCCCTGCTCATGTTGTCTCTCTCTCTCTCAAATAAATAAATAAAATCTTTTAAAAAAATCACATGTTCATAACAATACTTAACAATAACCACCTCACTAATCACCATTGAAGAGCACTAGGGAACCAACTCATTATTTTGAAAACTTTAAAAAAGGGAAAGAAGCAAGCATTTATTCTGTCTTTTCTATATAAACCGCCCCTCAGGGCCTTCAAAGAGTTAATGAATGAAAGTGTGTCTTGATAGAAGTATGTCAGCTCATGAATGATGAATGAATGATACAATTAGAATACCATCTATCAGCATGTGATCAGTAATGAAGAAAAAGATCTGGACAGCTATCATCAGTGGCTTCTAACATCACAAAAAGAGGCAACCAGATGTTACGTGTCCCTGAATGAAGCAGATGTCACCATCTATGAAAGAATTTTGCACCCCCCCCCCATCCAAACCTGAGTCTCATCAGGATCTAACAGGAAGTAGAGAGAGGAACATGGTAAAAGACACCAACAGGGATGCCGATCAGCAAAGAGCAACACATAATTTACAAGGTACAAAAGAGGAGCATCACAGATTAAAAGAAATCTGAAAAATGTATCAAGCCACCACAATATACAGATCTTATCTGGGTCCTTGTTCAAACAAATAAACTGAAAATAAGAGTAATGAGTAAGTCAGAGGGCATCTGGGTGGCTCAGTCAGACATCTGACTCAGTTTCGGCTCAGGTCATGATCTCAGGTTTGTGAGATCCAGCCTGGAGGTGGGGGTTGTCCCACTCAGTGAGGCATCTGCTTCTCTCCCTCTCCTTTTGCCCCCTCCTCCTCCTCACGTGCTCTCTCTCTCAAATAAATAAACAAATATTTTTTAAACAAAAGAGTAAGTCAGGACATTTGAAAGAGACAACTTGGAAAGAGAATGCTATTTCTCCTAAAAAGTATTGCAGAATTATTTGACTCTTTAAATCAATACATATTGATCTTGGCTAAAAATTTTAATGTTGGATGCCTGGGTGGCTCAGTTGGTTAAGTGGCTGCCTTCAGCTCGGGTCATGATTCCAGGGTCCTGGGGTCAGGCCTGAATCCAGCTCCCTGCTCAGCAGAGAGCCTGCTTCTCTCTCTCCCTCTGCCTGCTGCTGTGCTTACTTGTGCTCTCTCTCTATCTCTCTGTCAAATAAATAAATAAATAAATAAAAATCTAAAAAATATTTTTTAATGCTAAAGAAAGAAAAAAAAGGAAGATGAATGGAGCATTTTTGATAGTTATTTAACAACATCTAGTAGATGGGGCGCCTTGAGTGGCTCAGTGGGTTAAAGCCTCTGCCTTCGGCTTGAGTCGTGATCTCATGATCCTGGGATCGAGCCCCGCATGGGGCTCTCTGCTCAGGGGGGAGCCTGTTTCCTCCTCTTTCTCTCTCTGCCTGCCTCTCTGCCTACTTGTAATCTTTGTCACATAAATAAATAAAATCTTTAAAAAAAAAAAACAAACAAAAAAACCCAACATCTAGTTTGAGATGCCTTTCTACCCAGCAGCAATATTTCCACAGTAAAATGTTAAGTACAGGGGCGCCTGGGTGGCTCAGTGGGTTAAGGCCTCTGCCTTTGGCTCAGATCATGATCCCAGGACCCTGGGATCAAGCTCCGCATCGGGCTCTCTGCTCAGCAGGGACCCTGCTTCCTTTCCTCTCTCTGCCTGCCTCTCTGCCTACCTGTGATCTCTGTCTGTCAAATAAATAAATAAAATCTTTAAAAAAAAATTGTTAGGTACAGACCCCAGGAAAATGTTTCCCTACATATGAAGATGTTCATTGTAGTGTTGTTTACAATAAGCAAAAAGCACAAGGATGAGAAAAAAGACAAAATATTCTTCTACTTTATCTGTAATATTTTTTCTTTTATTAAAAAAATCTGAAGAAAATACAGGAAAATGTTCCTTGTGGAGAGTTATTAGATTGCTTTTTTGTATTTTTATGTATTTTAAAAACATCAACAAACCAAAACAAAGTTTAAAAACTTTGACAAACTAAAACACAGATTAAATCAACAAATTGACCTGCCACACTGGATACTGAGAGTGTGGAGCTGGATAACACAGTGATTACCACCTCAAGGAACTCAAAATTTGGTGACTCTCAGCCATCTCGTGAATTTCCCTAGTGCCACAAGAAGAACCAATGACATTGTAGTCAGGCGAGCCTGGGTTCAAAATCTAATATTGTCATTTATTAGCTGTGTGATTTTTTGATGGACAATGAATTGCTCTGAGCTTTGGTTTCTACCTCTATAATATGAAACAAATAATAAGAATTTGCAGAAAAACTATGTGTAATACAAACAGTAATACTACATGTCTAATACATAGAAGGTTCTCAATAAACAATAGCTGTTACTATGAATAGATTGTTTAGTCCATTGACTTCTCCTCCAGCTTGCACACCTAGACGATATCTTATAAATGTGGGAAGCTAGGCGATGCCGAGTATACTGTTGGACACCCATGTCAGACAGATCTCCATTCAAATCTTATTTCTATCACTTAGTAACTATGCAATTTCAGGCATGTCATTCAGATTGAAGTGGAAACCTTGCCTTTCACAGTGCCTGGAACACAGTAAGCCCTCACTATATGATGGGATTGGGACACCAAGGATGGCTTCCTGTTCCCCACACCCCCCATCACTTGTCACTTCCTTCAGTGACAGCTTGGAGCCATCCTTCAGCTTGGAGCCATCAGATGACTTCCAGCTCCTCAGTCGTGCTGTGGCAGACTTGTTGGGTGCCTACTGTATTTGTTTTCTCTTGCTGCTGTAACAAGTGACTGCAAACTCGGTGGCTTAAGACAACACAAAGGTCATTCTCCTACAACTGTGGAGTTCAGAAGTCTGAAATGAGTTTCTCTGGGATAACCTCAAGGCATTAGCAGTGGAGTTCCTTCTGAAGGCTATGAGGGGGAAAATCTGACGCTCTGAAGCTTTCTAAGTGGCTTCTTAGTGGGGCCTGTATCATATTCCTGTATTCTCCCTTGTTCCATCTTCAAAGCAGGTTCCTCCAATCTCTGCTTCCTTGCTATGTTACTTCTCCTCTGAGTCTGACTCATCCTATACTCCTCTTACAAGAATTGTTGTGATTACCTGCGGTCCATCTGGATAATTCAAATAATCTCCCTAACTTCATCACATCTGCAAAGTCCCTTTTGCTATAGAAACCAACATTCCCAATTCTGAAGATGAGGATGTGTACATAATTAGAGGCCATTATTCAGCCTATACAGTCTCCTGGCCCTCAAAGATTCACATGTATCCCACACAGAAGACATATTCATCCCATCCCAAAGTCCCTACACCCATTAAATCCACTGTCAGACCCAAAATCTCACCTAAGTCTCATTAGCTTTAAAGTTCTAAATCTCAGGGCACCTGGGTGGCTCAGTGGGTTAAAGTCTCTACCTTTGGCTCAGGTCATGATCTCAAGGTCCTGGGATCGGGGCCCGCATCGGGCTTTCTGCTTGGCAGAGGGCCTGCTTCCCCCTCTCTCTCTGTCTGCTTCTCTGCCTACTTGTGATCTCTCTCTTTCAAATAAATAAATTTAAAAATCTTAAAAAAAATAAAGTTCTAAATCTCATCCTCTAAGTTAACTTTCCTGGTTCCTAGGGATTAGTATACAGATATATTTAGGAGGCCATTATTCTGCTACCATACTTATGAACCATTATTCTCCTCCATCTGTTCTTCCATTCAAATCCCAAAGTAGCCTATGTATTGGGAAACCATGTACTTGAGAGGGGCTGGTTCTCTCTCCAGCCCCAGGGGGTGAATCTTAATCTAGCCTATATTAATCCTCTAATAATTCCCTTCTGTGGCAGAGACTGCTCATTGTTCCTTAATTCCATTTCCTTCTTCTTCCTGTAGTAGCAGTACTGTCCCAAATAAAGCCTACGTTACTCAACCTACTTTGAACCTGAGGGTGGACACATGATTGAGTTGAACTGATGGGGAATGAGCACAAGTCACATCTGAACTTCTGGCTATGCCTTTAAGGGAAAGTGGAATTCCTCCTGTACCTCCTCCCTTTCCAGTTGGCTGAAACAAAGACATGCTAGGGAGAAGTTGGCACAGCCATCTCAGATCACAAGATGAAAGCCACAAGTTAAAAATGGCAGGGACAAAAGATAGAAAGAGCCTGGGTCTCAATTCATTGTGGACATAGAAATCAGCCTAGGACTACCTCCTTAGACTCTAACTTGAGAGAAAAATAAACATCTCTCTTGTTTAAGCCACTTCTATTTTTGGATGTTTGTTACAACACTAAACCTGAGTCCTGTATTGACTAGGCATGAACATGTACCCTAATTGTGGCCAACTGGACATGGGAGGTGATTTTCTGGGGTGCTTTTGGAAAATGTTTTCCTCGTTCCAAAGGTGCATAAGGAAGGTAGCCTGTCTCCACCTAGCTTTTGGACATTGCTGTGTAAGGCTATGAATCCTGCGGCTGGTGCAACCATCTTCTGACCTTGAAGAGCCAATCCTACAGATGAAAGCTATCCTGCCAAGGCTGGAAAAGGGGAAAGAGGGGACCGTCCAGGGGTACTGGATGCTGTCCCTGAGCCATGTATAAACCAACCCAAGAATGCCTAGTTCTAGACTCCCTGTTACATGAGATGATGACTATCTGATGCTAAAACCATCTCTAGCTAGTTTTTATGTTCCTTCTAGCCAAAGAAGTTCTAGCTACTTGGAGAGTTTCCTCATCAGCTCATGGGCTCAACCAAACCATCCCAGGCTCCATGCTTAGAGGAAGCCTCAGGATTTTGCATTCTTCCTGCCTTGGTCCAAAGTGCTGTGGCTCCTCTAGGATCTCCAGTCTGCATCATATCCCTCTCTGGCCAGGCCTGCCAAGGGCTGTGAAGGCTCATTCCATCCAACATCAGGATTTATTAGGCACCTATCAGTCCATTAGGCTATATGTGAGCTCTTAAATTTCCTGAGCCTCTCTTTACTTTATCTGCAGAATAAGTTAATATATATATATAACTGCCTCTCTTAAAGGATCTTTGGATGAATTAAATTAGATAATGGATTATTTTTAAAGTTTGTCATATAAGGGGCTGATATCCAAGATCTATCTATCCAAGACCCAAGAATTTCTCAAACTCAATACCAAAAAACAAATAATCAAGTCAAAAATTGGGAAGACGACATGAACAGACACTTCTCCAATGAAGACACACAAAGGCTAACAGACACATGAAAAATTGTTCATCATCATTAGTCATCAGGGAAATTCAAATCAAAATGACATTGAGAGGGGCACCTTGGTGGCTCAGTGGGTCAAAGCCTCTGCCTTCGGCTCAGGTCATGATCCCAGGGTCCTGGGATCGTGCCCCGCATGTGGCTCTCTGCTTAGTAGAGAGCCTGCTTCCTCCTCTCTCTCTGCCTGCCTCTCTGCCTACTTGTGATCTCTGTCAAATAAATAAATAAAATCTTTTTAAAAAATGGCATTGAGATACCACCTACACCAGTTAGAATGGCAAAATTAACAAGGCAAGACATAACAAATGTAGGAGAGGATTTGGAGAAAGGGGAAACCTCTTACACTGTTGGTGAGAATGCAAGTTGGTGCAGCCACTTTGGAAAACAGTGTGGAGGTTCCTCAAAAAATTAGAAATAGAGCTACCTTATGACCCTGCAATTGCACTACTGGGTAGTTACCTCAAAGATACAGATGTAGTGAAAAGAAGGGCCATCTTCACACCAATGTTCATAGCAGCAGTGTCCACAATAGCCAAACTATAGAAAGAGCCAAGATGCCCTTCAACAGATAAATGGATAAAGAAGATATGGTCCATATACACAATGGAATATTACTCAGCCATCAGAAAGGATGAATACCCACCTTTTGCATCAACATGGATGGGCCTGGAGGAGGTTGTGCTGAGTGAAATAAGTCAAGCTGAGAAAGTTAAATATCATATGGTTTCACTTACTTGTGGAACATAAGGAATAGCATGGAGGACATTAAGAGAAGGAAGGAAAAAATGAAGGGAGGCGGAAATCAGAGTGGGAGACAACCCATGAGAGACTATGGACTCCAAGAAACTAACTGAGGGTTTTAGGAGGGGAGTGGGGGATGGGTGATCCTGGTGATGGGTATTAAGGAGGGCACGTAGTGCATGGAGAACTGGATATTATACGTAAACAATGAATCATGGAACACTACATCAAAAAATTATAATGTACTGTATGGTGACTAACATAACATAATAAAAAATAATAAAATAAAAATAAAAAAATAAAGTTTGTCATATGTCAGTTTATCCTACTAGAAAGTGAATTCTTTTTTAAAAATATTTTATTAATTTATTTGAGAGAGAGAGAGAACAAAAGCAAGGAGGGGCAGAAGGAGAGGAAGAAACAGACTTTCTGATAAGCAGGAAGCTGGACATGGGGCTTAAACCCGAGATTCCAGGGTCATGACCTGAGCCAAGGGCAGATGCTTAACCAACTGAGCCGTGCAGGCACCCTTAAAAAGTGAATTCTTGAGCACAAATGAATGACAATATCTGTATAATCCCCAGAACTTATGACAGGGTCTAACATCAAGCAGATACTCAGTAAATATTTACAGATGAACTTTAGATATGACCAGCCAGGCCACAGCAGTTTTCTCTAGGTACAATAATTGGTTCAGAGTTGGCTGAAGCCAAGCTAACTGGGCCAAGCAAAGTGAATCCCAAGACTTTTGCTTAGGCAGCTGGAAATTAGATTCACTTCCCACTCAACTCCTCAACTGTGGAAGGTTCTTAGTCCAGAACTGCTGCAACTAACTTGCCACACAAGAGGAAAGACTGCTTGAGTACGAAATCTCAGACAGAAAACTAACAGGGTTTTGATGACATAATTTAAGGCCCTGAATCAAACCATACCTGAAGACCACTTGGGTTTTTCCGATTACATGAAGAAATATTTCCTCCTCCTTATTTTATTTCTTAGGAAGGTTTGGGATTCCCGACTGCTGTGATGAATAACAGAATGCCACTTGGTAAGTAGGTGAGCCCATATGTCTGTATGAAATCACTCCTGCTGGACAGTTTAGAAAAAGTGCTGATGGCTAGTACAGGCTTTGCTCTGACTGAGTATGGTGTGGTAAATAATCCCTTTTGCTGTGGAAATTAAGAAACAATCAGAGGGGTGCCTGGGTGGCTCAGTGGGTTAAGCCTCACTTCAGCTCAGGTCATGATCTCAGGGTCCTGGGATCGAGCCCCACATCGGGCTCTCTGCTCGGTGGGGAGTCTGCTTCCCCTCTCTCTCACTGCCTGCCTCTGTGCCTACTTGTGATCTCTGTCAAATAAATGAATAAAATCTTTAAAAAAAATAAAAGGCAATCAGATGGGGTCACCTGGGTGGTTCAGTCAGTTAAGCATCTAACTCTTGATCTGAGCTCAAGTCTTAACCTCAGCTCAAGTCTTGATCTCAGCTCAGGTCTTGATCTCAGGGTCATGAGTTTAAGCCCTACGTTGGGCTCCATGCCCAGTGTGAAGCCTATTTTAGTAAAAAAAAAAAAAAAAAGTCAATCAGATGGTTTCCTTGTTCCAAAAATGTTCTAGAGAATCTACAAAATAATTCACAAACCAAACCAAAGAACCAAACCAAGAACATCCAATGTTCATTCTACTCTTCTGAGTAACCTCCCCTTAGAAAGTCAATTAGGCACAAATATGTCTTCAAATTTGTTCTTTAATGGCGAGTTTCTTTCTTTTGTCAACCAGAGGGTACCCTTTGTAATTTAAGGCAGTCCCAAGACTGCCTGAACAAGGGGGGCCAGGAGAACACAAACTGGCTGGAGTAGACTAGCACCATAGAGCGGCAAAACCACTAGTTTGAATGGCAAACGTCTTCACCCTTGAGTACAGCAGGACTGTAGGCTCCACATACTCTCCCAGGCTGGGTCCTAAGGTTCCAAGAGGTGTATTGGTGAGCTCTGAAAATTAGCATCTTGTGAGGGAACAAGGGAAGCAGGGTGGGGCAGAGAGAAGATGGGCTATGGCACCGTCACTACAAATACTCAGCCAAACTCATGGGGAGCTCTGGGGTTGAAATGGCCTTCAGAGTTGTCCCAAGTTGGAGCAAGGGGGCTGAGACTTTAGACTCCTAACCTGGCCAGCCCCAAAGAAGGGGGTTTGGCTTTTGGGAGAGGTAACTCTCTTTAACTGAGAATGGGTTACTGGAGAGGAACACAGAGAGAGCCATTAGCAGCCATCTCTCCAGGCAACTGGGGAGGCGGTGATCTGGGGATCTTCCTAACACTTTACACTGTCCACTACACTCCTGACTCTGCCAGAAACCTTGTCAGGATATGGGAGTTTCCCTAGTCCTCTCCATACTTGGCTTCCTTTCTCAGAGATCCCTGGCTTTTACTTTTGGGATCATCCCCCAATCCCTGAAACACCAGTGCCCAAGGAACAGTGGGCAAATGGCCAAGCCTCAAGCCCCCTCAGTCAGTCCATCACAAGTGTCCTTGGTGCTTAGGCTGGTGGGATTTACCCTTCTTTTGTCACCCAGTGGACCCCTCATTCTTTCCTCCTCTATCCTCAGAACTCACTCTGGAACTCATCCTCCGCCATGCCTTCTCTGAATGATACACCTGTGGATCCTCTCTTGGCACATGCCCCAGTAGGATTCTGTCCATGAACTGATGGGTGAGGGGTCTCCTTCCAATGGAAATTTTGGGGCTTATCTTCACATGAACACCAAGAAGAGCTGTTGGCATACGATGGTGGCTTCTCAGAAGTGCTCGCCTCCATCTGGCTGCTCTGAGGAATTCATGGTTCCCCTCTCTTGTTGGGGGATAGTGGGGCCCCGAGAGCCTCCTGCTATGCCCAGCAGGGGCCTGTATGCACGGCAGGGAGTGAGGAGCATGTCCTGTGGCTGGCAGATTCCTGGGAGGCACCATCAGTTGTGTTTCACTCTCAGACTTCCTCCGGCCTGTGTGGGAGGCCTGGCCACGCCAGCCGACACGTGTGGCACAGCGGGCTGGGTTGCAAAATATATCCGGCATGGCAGTTGGTGAAAAAGTTATGCAATCACCACCAACTTACGGAAACCACCGTGAGATGCTTTCTGGGAGGAGAGACGCCTGGCTTTGCCATCCTGGCCACAAGCTGGGGTTCCACACTGGGGCTCTGGAGTGGCCCAGCCTGTGGGGTGTCAAGAACCATGACGGATCTTCCCCGAAGCCACCTGGGAGCATGTGAGCTGCAAGCCCCAGCATCGCTGGCATCTTCTCCCTGAGGGGTTCTAGTCCACTCTCTGCTTCACACCCTACCAACTCCCCAAAACAGTCTAATTTGGTTATCAGTTGCCCCTCGGACTCCCAGATCCTCCACAGGAGGTCCCACCTTACAAAGGGACAGGGCCAACCTTGGAAGGGAATCTGGAGGGGATGTTTTTGGAGGGAATGGGTAGGAGAATGGAGACTCATCCTGAAAGGAGTTGAAGTGGCTCATTGTGGAGAAGGAGACCTAGCCAGTGACACTATGGCTCTGCAGGGCTGTCCCAAGGCAGGGGGGAAGCAGGTGGCATTCAAAGCATCGATGACAAAGCTAAGGTCCATGAAGAAGTGACAGGGAGACAGCCAAATGCCCTCCCAGAAATAACTTCCTCGTGTACAGAGCTCTCCATGGATGGGATGGAATGACAAAAGGGAGTGGGCTCATTATCATGAAAGGAACTAGAGAACCACCTGCCAGATGTCACAAAAGTAAGCTAAGCAGCATCTTGGCCCCGTCGTGGAGGTGCCACCCCCCTGCACAGGGCCATGATCAGCCATTCCTGAGAAGTAGCGTAATGGAAGGAATTTGGCAAATCAAGAGGGAACCGGGTGAGGAGTCCACCCCACCCCCGGTAAAGCCCCTCCTGCTCCCCTGCGTCCCACATTCTCCTCCACCACAGAGAAACGGGTTAAGAAAGGGCTTTGAGGCAGAACCCACCTGAATCTGAATCTCAGCTCTGTTATTTACCCTCAGTATAACCCCAGGAAAGTCATTTACCTTCTCCGAGCTGCAGTTGTTCCTCGGATGATGACATGGGAGGAGGGACAGGAGGGCCCCTAAACCAGTAAAAGTTGGTTTTATTTCAATCTCACCACCTGGCTGCCTTAAATCCTCAAACCAAAACCGTGTTCCTAAGGATCACCACCTTCAAGGATGGCAAAAATGACGCCAAGTTGGAACGCAGGCTTCTCGACATTTTTGTATGTCCTCTGTCCGTGTGTCTGTATATTCACTGAGGGGCTATGTGATAGAAGCTGTATGCTTTCTATACTGTTCTTTGCCTTGCTTTTTCACCCAACAATATATCTTAGAGGCCTCTATGCTTGAATATAGATCTACCTCATTCTCCTTAACTGCCTGGTTTAGGAAACGATTATACCATGATTTATGCAGCTCTCCCTCTGTTAATACACTCTGAAGTTACTTCTGTTTTTTTCACCCTTACAAACAATAAACATCTTCACTGATGCCTTCTAGGGTGTATAAACAAAGGTTCCATTGCCAAAGAAGTGGAACTCCAATGTCAGAGAGTATGTGCCTTTGTAATTTTAACATGTATAGACTGGTGAATGTTCATTAATAAATGAACACAATTTTCAATTCGGTTACCTTAACCCCAGAGGCAAATTTCAGGCATTGTGATTTTTCTTCCATGTTTAAATTGCCATTAAAAGTTGCATACAGGGGCACCTGGGTGGCTCAGTGGGTTAAGCCGCTGCCTTTGGCTCAGGTCATGATCTCAGAGTCCTGGGATCGAGTCCCGCGTCGGGCTCTCTGCTCAGCGGAGAGCCTGCTTCCCTCTCTCTCTCTCTGCCTGCCTCTCATCTACTTGTGATTTCTCTCTGTCAAATAAATAAATAAAATCTTAAAAAAAAAGTTGCATACAAATGGAATGCATCCTTCTTGTTAAAAAAAAAAAAAAAAAAAAAGATACCCAGGTGTGTGTGAGTTTTTTAAGTACAAGTCTCTTTCTTCCTGTTCCATCCCTTCTCTCAATTGTGTACATAAACTTCAGATCATTTGCTTTGCATTTACAAAGAACACATAAACACGGACTTTTTCTTTTTCTTTTTTAATTTATTTGACACAGAGAGAGATCACAAGTAGGCAGAGAGGCAGGCAGAGAGGGGGGAAGCAGGCTCCCTGCTGAGCAGAGAGCCCAATGCAAGGGCTTGATCCCGCGACCCCAGGATCATGAACTGAGCTGAAGGCAGAGGCTATAACCCACTGAGCCACCCAGGCGCCCCATGGACTTTTTCTTTTTATATGAATGAGATATAGATGGATAAATGTAAAACTTGATTTTCCACTTTACTGACATAACTTGGACATCTCTCCATGTCAGCATATGTATATCCAGATCTCTAATGGTGGCATAGAATTTTATTTTAAGAGGCATCATACTAAATTTACTCAGTCCCCAGCTGAAAGACCTTTCGGTGGTTTTCAGTCCTTTGCTATCATAAATGGAGCCGTAGTGAATACCCTGGTACACGCATCTTTGTGTACTCTGAAAATATATTAAACTAAAATAAGCAAAATTAATCTTAGAAGTGTTTGAAGATAGGAGTTAGAAGACAGGAAATTGGTTACTTTTGGCAAAGGCCAGTGGTTAGAAAGGGACACAACCTTTCTGACACAACCTCACAACCAAGAGTTTCCAGGGTGCTGGCAATGTTCTGTTCCTTGATCTGGGGGCTAGTTGCACACATGGAACTGTTCAGTTTGTGACAATTCAGCAAAATGTATGATTATGGAGCACCTGGGTTGTACAGTCGGTTAGGTATCCAACTCTTGGTTTTAGCTCAGGTCATGATCTCAGGGTCATGAGATCCAGCCCTACACTGGGCTTGGTGATAAGCTCAGAATCTGCTTAAGACTCTTTCTGCCCCACCTCCACTGCACATGCAAGCTTTCTTTCTAAAATTAAAAAAAAAAAAGTACACTTGCAAGTCTTCCATTTTTCTGTATGTACATTATACTACAACCCAAATTTTATTTTAAAAACAAGTGAAAAAAGAATATACTTATGTTTTGTTTAGAGAAGCAAGACAAAACTGAAGCTTTGTCATAAGTTAAATCCTAATTTGTGTGAAACTTGCACACTGAACACAGTGAAATAATTTGCTTACAGATGTTATACAAGTAATTAGGAGACGCATAGGCTGAGATGGGGCTGAATTTTTCCACAGATTTAAGAAGCCCAGGGTGTTAAGAAAAGCTTTCCTGAGAAAGTAACATTTAAGCTGAACCCTGAAGGATAATGAGATGTTTCTACTGTCTGTTTTTTCTCTTGGGTTTTCAGTCACCTGTATTCTCATATGCCTGGCAACTTTTAATTGAGTGCCAGACATTGTTTTGAAAAATTGTGGTTAATATAAGGTTCTGGGTGACATTATTCTTCAGAAAGAATTTGCATTTACTTCTGGAATAACAGCTAGGAACACTTCCAATTCCAGATCATCTTAATCCAACCATGGAGATGGCCCAAAACTAAGCATCAGTCCCTATGAGGGATGGTCTATTTCTGCTTCACTCATTATTGATTGATTGATTGATTTAAGAGAGAGAGTATGCAAGGGCACAGGAGCAGGGGGATGGAGAAACAGACCCCCCTCCCCCCAGCCCCGCTGATGTGGGGTTCAATCCCAGGACACTGGGATCACAACCTGAGCCGAAGGCAGCCACTTAACCGAGCCAAAGATACCAACTAGGTGTCCCTGGCCCACTCTTACTTTTAACAGCAGTTCAGTTGAGAAATAATTCACATATCACACAGTTGACCCATTCAAAGTGTAAAAGTCAATGTTTTTTAGAGTCTTCAGAGATACATGCAATCATCAATGCAGCCAATTTTAGAACATTTTTAAAACCCCTACAGAAACCATATAGGATTTACCTATCACCTCTCTTACTACTCCTACTCCCCCCAACCCTAAGCAACCACTAATCTACTGTCTCCATAGATTTGCCTATTTGGATATTTGATATGAATGGAACTATATTATGTATGATCTGCTTTCTTCACTTACCACAAATGTTTTTGAGGTTCATTTGTGTTATAATACTGGATCAGTACTTCATTCATTTTTATGGCTGAATAATATTCCATGGTATGGATAGACCACATTTTATTTATTCATTCATCAGTTAATGAATACTTGGATTGTTTCTACCTTTTGGCTATTATAAATAGTGCTTCTGGGGCACCTGGGTGCCTCAGTGGTTTAAAGCTTCTGCCTTTGGCTCAGGGTCCTAGAATCAAGCCCCGCATTGGGCTCTCTGCTCAGCGGAGAACCTGCTTCCTCCTCTCTTTCTCTCTGCCTGCCTCTCTGCCTCCTTGTACTCTCTGTCAAATAAATAAATAAATAAATATCTTTAAAAAAAAAATAGTGCTTCTAGGGGCACCTGGGTGGCTCTAGCCGTTAATCATCTGCCTTCAGCTCAGGTCATGATCCCAAGGTCTTGGGATTGAGCCCCGCAACAGGCTCCCTGCTCAGTGGGAAGTCTGCTTCTCCCTCTCCCACTCCCTCTGCTTGTGTTCCCTTTCTCGCTGTGTCTCTCTCTGTCAAATAATAAATAAAATCTTTTAAAAAAATAGTGCTTCTATAAACACTAGTATTCAAAATTTTTTTAAATCATAGAGACTTTTTTTTAAAAAGATTTTATTTATTTATTTGACAGAGTTCACAAGTAGGCAGAGAGGGAGGCAGGGGGTGGGCGGAGAGCGGAGAGCCTGAGCCGAGAGCCCAATGTGGGGCTCGATCCCAGGACCCTGGGATCATGACCTGAACCACCCAGGTGCCCCCATAGAGACTTTTTTTTTAAGGATTTCATTTATTTATTTCATAGAGCACAAGCAGGGGGAGTAGCAGGCAGAAGCAAGAGGGAAAAGCAGGTTCCCTGCTGAGCTGACACCCAATGTGGACTCAATCCCAGGACCCTGGGATGGTAACCTGAGCTGAAGGCAGATGCTTAGCAGACTGAGCCACCCAGGCGCCCTTGTATTCAAGTTTTTGTGTGAACATGTATTTTCATTTCTCTTGGGTTGATACCTAAGAGTAGACTTTCTGAGTCGTATGGTATTTAACCATTTGAAAAACTATTAGACTGTTTTCCAAGGTGGCTGCTCCATTTTATATCCATACCAGCAGTGTATGAGTTTCCACTTCTCCACATACTATTGTCTCATTTTTTTTTTATAATTATAGCCATCCTAATGGGGATGAGGTGGTATCTTCTCATTTTAATTTGCATTTACCTGATGACCAGTAATGTTGAACACCTTTCCACATGTTTATTGGACATTGTATAGCTCCTTGGGAAAGATGCCTACTCAAATCCTTTGACCTTTTTTTTAAAAAATTGTTTATCTTTTTACTACTAAGTTATAAGATTTCTTTATCTATTCTAGATACAAGTTCCTAATCAGATACATGACTTGTAAATATTTTCTCCCATTCTGTGAGTTATCTTTTCATTTTCTTGATGGTGTCCTTCAAAACATAAATTTTTAAAAAAACATAAAATTTTTAAATTTTGATGACTTCAATATAAATGGAATTTGCTCATGCTTCAATTGCTCATGCTTTCAGTGTCACAATTTAGAATATATTGCCAAAGATGGAGCCATGAAAACTATCCACATGTTTCTTCTGATAGTTTTCTGATTTTAAGTTTTATATTTAGGTTGTTGATCGGTTTTTGAGTTGGTTTTTGCATACAGTGTGATTAGAAGGGTCCAAATTCATTCTTTTACAGGTGGCTATCCAGTTCTTTAGTACCATTTGTTGAAAAAAAAAGAACTATTCTTTTTCCAGCTTGGCAACATTGTCCAAAAACAATCAACCATAGACACATGGGTTCAATTCTAGAGTCTCAATTCTCTTCCGTTGCTCTATATGCACCTGTCTTTATGTCACTGTGACACGGTCTTGATTACTATTGCTTTGTGTGTTTTTTGGTTCTTTGTTTTTTGGGGGTTTATTTATTTATTTATTAAAAAAGACTTATTTGTTTATTTGACAGACAGAAATCATAAGGAGGCAGAGAGGCAGGCAGAGAGAGAGGAGGAAGCAGGCTCCCCACCGAACAGAGAGCCCAATGCGGGGCTCGATCCCATGACCCTGGGATCATGACCCGAGCCAAAGGCAGAGGCTTTAACCCACTGAGCCACCCAGACGCCCTGATTACTGTTGCTTTGTAGTAAGTTTTGAAATCAGAAAATCTGAGTCCTCCTACTTTGTTCTTTTTTTTTTTTTTTCAGGATTATTTTGGCTATGCTTGATCCCTTCCAATTCCATATGAATTTTAGAATCACTTTTTCAGTTTTTACCAAGAAGTCATCTGAGATTCTGACGGGGATTACATTGACTCAGTAGATCAATTTAGAGAGTATTGTCACCTAAATAATAGTAAGTCTTCCAATCCAGAAACATGAAATTTCTCTCCATTTATTTGGAATTTACTTACTGTCTTTCAACAATGTTTTGTAGTTTTCAAGGCATAATTTTTGTACTTCTTTTGTTAAATTTATTGCTGAGTATTTTATTTTTTCAATGGTATTGTCAATTGAATTGTTTAATTAATTACATTTTTGTATTGCTTTTGCAAGTATAGAAACACAATTGGTTTTTGTATATTAATCTCATATCCTGCAAGTATGCTGGATAATAAACAAATTCATGTTTATTATCTATAATAGTCTTTTAGTGGTTTCCTTAGGATTTTCTATATAAAATGTCGTATTTGTTAGTAGAAATAATTTTACTTCTTCCTTTCTGATATAAATCCATTTTATTTCTTTTACCATCTAATTGCCCTGGCTAGATCCTCTAGAACAATGTTTTTTAGTATATGTGTTGCCGAAGCGAGCACTAGAACAATGTTGAATAGAAGTGGCAATAGTGGACATTCTTGTCTTGTCCTTATTCCTAGAGGGAAAGTATCTAGCCTTTCACTATTACATATTACTATTAGTGATGGGGTTTTTGTAGATGCCCTTTATCAGCTTGAGGAGGTGCTTTCTATTCCAAGATTGTTTAGAGTTTTTATCATAAAAGTGTGTTGCATTTTGTCAAGTGATTTTTCTGCATCTTTTAAGATAATTGCATGTATTTATCCCTCATTCTATTGATAAGCTTTATTTCACTGCTTGATTTTTGGATGTTAAACCAAATTTGCATTCTTGGATAAATACCATATGATCATGGTACCTAATTCTTTTATATATGATGCTGAATTCTGTTTGCTAACATTTTGCTAAGGTTATTTGCACGGGTATTCCTAAGACATATTGGTCTGTAGTTTTCTTTTCATGTAATGTTTTTCACTTTGATATTATGCTGGTCTCATAGAATGAGTTGGAGAGTATTACCTCCTATTCTATTTTTTTGAAGAATTTGTGAGGAATTGGTATTAATTTTTTTTGAAGATTTTATTTATTTATTTATTTGCCAGAGATCACAAGTAGGCAGAGAAGCAGGCAGAGAGAGAGGAGGAAGCAGGCTCCCTGCTGAGCAGGGAGCCCGATGTGGGGCTCGATCCCAGGACCCTGAGATCCTGACCTGAGCCAAAGGCAGAGGCTTTAACCCACTGAGCCACCCAGGAGCCCCTAAGTATCAATTTTTTTTAAAGATTTTATTTATTTATTTGTCATAGAGAGAGAAGCGAGAGCAAGCACAGGCAGACAGAGTGGCAGGCAGAGGCAGAGGGAGAAGCAGGCTCCCCGCCAAGCAAGGAGCCCGATGTGGGACTCGATCCCAGGACGCTGGGATCATGACCTGAGCCGAAGGCAGCCGCTTAACAAACTGAGCCACCCAGGCGTCCCCCTAAGTATCAATTTTTTAAATGTTTGGTAGAATGCACCAGTGGAGCCATCTGGCCCTGGCTGCTTTTCTTTGTGGTAGTTATTTTAATTAGTAACTCAGTCTTTTCACTTGTTAGAGATCTATTCAGATTGTCTATTCCTTCTTGAGTCAGTTTTGGTGCTTTGTGTCCTTCTAGAAATTTGTTCATTTCATCTAAGTTGTCTAATTTATTAGCATGAAATTGCTCATCATATGCCTTTATAATCCTTTTTATTATTGTAAGGTCAGTAGTAATGTCTCTTTCTTTTCTGATTCTAGTCATTTGAGTCTTCTCTCATTTTTCTCTTGGTCAATCTAGCTAAAAGTTTGCCAATCTTCTTGATCTATTCAAAGAACCAGCTTTTGGTTTTGCTGATTGTCTCTATTGTTTTTCTATTCTTTATTTTCTTAATTTCTACTTTAATCTTCATTATATTGTTCCTTTTTCTTGATTTAGGTTTCATTTGCCCTTATTTCCCCAGTGTCTTAAGGTGGAAGGTTAGGTTATTGATTTGAGATCTTTCTTCTTTTTTGATATAGGCATTTGTCAGATATGTATATTTCCCTCTAAGACTGCTTTGGCTGTCTTGACATGCTCTGTATTTGTTTTCATTCACCTATAAGTACTTTCTAATTTCTCTTTGATTTCCTCTTTGTCCTGCTGGTGATACAGGAGGGTATTGTTTAAATTCCACATATTTGTGAGTTTCTTAAATTATTTTGTGTTATTGATTTCTAACTTCATTCCATTGTGGCCAGAAAGCTTACTTAGTATTACTTCTATCCTTTAAAATTCACTAAAGTTTTGGGGCATCTGGGTGGCTCAGTGGGTTAAGCCTCTGCCTTTGGCTCAGGTCATGATCTCAGGGTCCTGGGATAGAGCACCGCATCGGGCTCTCTGTTGGCCAGGAAGCCTGCCTCTCCCCCACTCTCTGCCTGCCTCTCTGTCTACTTGTGATCTCTCTCTCCTTGTCAAATAAATAAATAAAACCTTTAAAAATAAATAAATAAAATAAAATTTACTGAAGTTTGTTTTATGACCTAGCTATGGGCTCTCCTGAAGGATGTTCATGTGCAGTTGAAAAGAACATGTATTCTGCTGTTTTGGGGTATATTCTATAGACGTTTATTAGGTTTAGTGGGTGTATAGTGTGGTTGTCTTCTGGGCTTTTTGTTTATCTTCTGTCTAGTTGTTTTATCCACTATTGATAGTGGGGTATTGAAATCACTAATCATTATTGTTGAATTGTTTACAACTCCATTTATATCAGTGTTTCATGTGCTTTGATGCTCTGTTTTTAAGTATATATATATATATATTTATAATTATTATATCTTCCTGATGGATTGACACTTTTATTGTTATAAAATGTCCCTCTTTATCTTTAGGAACTTCTTTTGTTCTAAGTCCATTTTGTCTATTTGTATAGCCAGTGCAGATTTTATTTGCTGTCCATATGATACATCTTTTTCCATCCGTGTACTATTAATCTATCTGTTTCTCTGAATCTAAAGACCACAAAGAGTTAGAGGTTGGTATTTTTTTTAGTTCAAACTGATAAGCTCTGCCTTTTACTGCATTATTTAATTCATTCACACTTAATGTTATTACTAATATAGCTAGATTCACATCTACCATTTTACTTTTTATTTTCTATGTGTCTCATATCTTTTTGTTCCTGTATCCTTCCTGCTTTTGTTTGTATTAACAATATTTCCTAAGGTAACATTTAAATTTCTTTAGTGACATTTTTACTCTATGTTTCTGAGGTATTCCCTTAGTGGTTGCTCTAGGATTTACCATCAGTTTTTGATTTATACTAACTTAATTCCAGTGAGATATAGAAATGTTACTTCTATAAAATACTTTCCCCTTTTCCTCCTTTTTTGACATTATACTACATATTATATCTATAAATGTTCTCAACTCAACATTACATTGTTTTAATTATTACTTTATATAATGTCATTCTCTTGAAGAAACTGAGAAGAAAAATCAAATATATATTTATAAGTTTAGTTGAATTACTCTTCTTATTTATCATTTCTGGCTCCCATCATTTGTTCCTGTGGATTAAATTACCATCTGGAGGCACTTCTTTACCCCAAATACAGCTTTGTTCCACCCATCTCTTTCACGCTATATGTTACATTTTAAGATGGTAGAGGCCCAACAATACATTATTATATACATATTGTTTTACACAATAGCTTTTTAAATAAGAGAAGAAAAGAAATATCATTTATACTGTTTCTTATAATTACATAATTATTTTGTCAGTGATCTTTGATTTTTTTGTGTGGATTCAAAATACTGTCCAGGGTAACTTGCCTTCAGCCTAAGAACCTCCTTTAGTATTTCTTGTAAGGTAGGTCTACTGGCAAAAAAAAATTCTCAGTTTTTGTTTATCTGATAATGTCTTTACCTCATTTTTACTTTCAAAAGATAGTTTTGCTGGATAAAGGATTCTTGGTTAACCATTTTTTTTCTCTGTCAGTTTGAATATGTTATCCCACTGCCTTCTGAACTCCACTGTCTCATGAAAAACCAGATGTTATTCTTATTGGAATTCCCTTGTTAAGTAATGTCATTTTTCTCTTGCTGTTTTCAAGGCTTTCTCCTGTCCTTTTTTTTTTTTTTTTTTTAAGTACTCTCTACACCCAACATGGAGCTTGAACTCATGACCCTGAGATCGAGCCACACACTCTTCTGACTTAACCAGCCAGGCACCCCATCCTTGTCTTTGATTTTCAACATTTTTACTGTATAATATGTCTGTTTGTAGATCTCTTTGCATTTTCCTACTTGGAATTATTTGAGCTTCTCAGACATACAGATTAATATATTTTCAATAAATATGGGAAGTTTTCAACCATTACTTTTTCAAATATTTTTTTCGGCTCCTTTTTCTCTCCTCTTCCCTTTTGGTACTCTCATTGTGTGCATGTTGGTGTGTTTGCATGGCTTTCCTGAGTCTCTGTTTATTTTTCTTCATTCTTTTTTCTCTCCCTGTTCATTAGATCAATCACATTATCTCTATCAGTCTATCCTCATGTTCACTGATTCTTTCTTCTGCCAATTCAAATCTATAATTGAGTTCTTCCTGTGAATTTTTTCATCTTATTTTTACTTTTCTCCAAAATTTTACTCTTTTACTATAGAATTTTCATTTATTTTTTAAAAATTATTTCTCTTTGGGGCACTTGGGTGACTCAGTGTGTTAAGCACCTGCCTTCAGCTCAAATCATGATTTCAGGATCCTAGGATCAAGCCCTGCATTGAGCTCTCTGCTTGGCAGGGAGCCTGCTTCCCCCGACAACCACCTGCCTCTCTGCCTACTTGTGGTCTCTCTTTCTCTCTGTCAAATAAAGAAATAAAATATTTTTTAAAATTATTTTTCTTTATTGATATCTTCTACTTAATGCAACATGCAGCATTATTATTATACTTTCCTTTACCCATCATGGTTTTCTTTAGTTTCATGGACATATTTATGATGGGCACTTTGAAATCTTTAGTTTCTATTGCCTTTTTTTTTCCTGGTGTATGGGTCATACTTTCTTGTTTCTTTACATTAGTCATAAATTTTTGTTGGAAACTTGACATTTTAGATGACATATTATAGCAATTCTGGGTACTGGTCTCTGTGGTACTGTCTCCCTCCTGTTTCAGACTTGCTATTTTTATTTATCTGGGGTTTTTCGGGGGTGGGTTTTTTGTTTGTTTGTTTGGTTGGCTTGGTTCATTTTTTAATGTTGGGTTGAATTATATTAATGAAGTCATCTCTCACTGCCATCCTGCAGTGTGAGGCCTCTAATGTTGCTCCTCAGGGGTTGCACTTTGAAGATACCCACAGTCACTCTGGGATAAAAATCATGTGGGCAGATTTCATTTTGACTGTTTCTTTTCCTCACCATATCCAGCTGCTAAGCTTCACTAATCGGGGTTGATTGTTTTATTATTTTCATCAGTGCTTTGGGGGCATAATAGCTCCACAAATTCATCCAATCAATCCAGGCTTCTTTGAAGGAAATAATATGTAGTACAGAATTTAACTACTTGCCCTAAAATACATCTGGCCTATAGCCTCAGCCTCTGGGAGAATCAATTATTGCCTTGATAAGGAAATGGAGCCAAATATCAGGAAGAGTTCTCTGAGTGTCCCTTCTCTCCCATATTTTAACTTTGCAATCCCTCATTGCCATGGTAACTCTTCAGAGAGATGTTTTTGAGATATTTGGTTCACATTTTCTAGTTATTCTCAGAGGAAGGGTTGGTCTGGAACAATATAATCTACCATTGATAGAAATTCAAACTTTAGTGATTACCAATGCAGATGGGGAGGAACACTTGAGTGGAAGAATCATTTAAGAGGTAGGATCAATAAGACCTATTGATTGGTTGACCATATGTGAGAAGGCGGAGAAGATCAAGACAATATGGGGGTTTCTGGATCTAGAAATTTCATGGTTACTGGGGTCCTTCACAGAGACAGGGATCCAGGAAGAGGAGCCATATGATGAAAAGGAGAGAGAATGAATTCAATATTGGATATTCTGAATTTAAAATGCCTGTGTACATTCCAATGTCCAGGAAGTAATGCAATATTGAGGTCTGAAGTGCAAGAGAGAAGCCTAGCAGGGACAGAAAGATTTGAAAGTTATCAGCAAAGAGGTGAGAACTGAAACCATGGGAGTGGATAAGAGGGTCAAAAGAGAAGAGGAACCAGGGAAGATCCTTGGAAGACATTGACTTTTCAGTGATGAAAATCACTGAAATTGGCTCAGAGACTGAACAGCGAAAAAATCAGAAGGAATTTAGAAGAGTACAGAGGATAGAGAAGAAATCAAAGGAGTAGGGAGGGATCCACACAACATATAGTCCAAGCAAATGAGAGAGGTACTTTCCATAGATGTCTCAGTGATAATGGAGGCAGAAGCCAGATTTCTAAGGCTCATGGAGTAAGCAGGTAGTAAAGAAATGGAAGACAGATGGTAGACAATGGTAAAACTCTTTTCAGAAGTTCTTAGGAGGTATTTGTTGAAGATCCCTATTCTACTGAGTTCACCTACTGTAGAAATTGTGTATGCAGCATTCCTGCAGTCTACATTGGATGTTTTTGCTCTCCCACCTCCCATTGCTCTTTTAGGACAATTGAGAGAATTCCCATTATCACGGCCTCATTGTTGAATCCAACAATTTGTTTTTTCCCTCAATGTACCTATTAATTCAGTATATCTAACACTGTTAATCATTCATCTCTACCTCTGATCCAAGACAAAACTTGTGGTTTTAAAATATGAGTGCTCATTCTTTGACATTTTCCCCCTTTAACCCTTTTCCCATGAGTATGGAAAGGCTTTTGGCTAGTTCTATTAATAGATTATGGTGGAAGTGATACTATGGAAACTTAAATGCTAGGTCATAAGAGGTCATGAAGCTTTCTGCCTTGTTGCTGGAACCCTTGGTCCCAGAGTGCTGAGGCACCATGTAAGAAGTCCAACCATCGGGGAGGAGTCAAGATGGCGGAGAAGTAGCAGGCTGAGAAGACATCAGGTAGCAGGAGATCAGCTAAATAGCTTATCTAACCATTGCGAACACCTACAAATCCAATGGGAAATCGAAGAGAAGAAGAGCAACAATTCTAGAAACAGAAAATCGACCACTTTCTGAAAGGTAGGACCTGTGGAGAAGTGAATCCAAAGTGACAGGAAGATAGAACGTGGGGGGAGGGGCTGGATCCTGGCAAGCAGTGGAGCAACAGAGCACAAAATCAGGACTTTTAAAAGTCTGCTCCACAGAGGGACATCGCTCCAGAGACTAAACTAGGGGGAAGCCCACACAGTGTCAGTGTAACCCCAGGTCCTGCGGGGTCACAGAAAGACCAGGGGTGTCTGAGTGTTGCAGAGCTCACAGGTATTAGAGCAGGGAAGCCCGCTACAGAGACAGAGCCGAGGAGTGAGCTCTCAGCTGGGGGTTACCTTGAACCAGTCGCAGGCTGGGTGAGCTCGGAGCGTGGCCGCAGGCCACAGAGACACAAATGACCAGGCGCTTTTCTCCAAGTGCGAGTGACTGAGCGCTTTCCTCCAAGCACAACCAGAGGCCAAGGAGATGGGGGCAGTTGGGCGCTTTTCTCTGAGGGCACACTGAGGAGCGGGACCCCGAGCTCTCAGCTCCTCCAGGCCGGAGATTGGGAGGCCGCCATCTTCATTCCTGTCCTCTGGAACTCTATGGAAAGCGCTCAGGGAACAAATGCTCCCTAAAGCAAACCCAAGCGGATTACTTAACCCGGCCCCTGGTGAGGGTGGTGCAATTCCGCCTGGGGCAAAGACCTTTGAGAATCACTACAACAGGCCCCTCCCCCAGAAGATCAACAAGAAACCCAGCCAAGACCAATGTCACTCACCAAGGAGAACAGTGGAATTCCAGAGGAGAAAGCAAATCTTATCTGGACAAAATGACAAGGCAGAAAATCTCACCACAAAAAAAAAAAAAGAGCAAGAGGCAATACCGAAGGCTGGGGACCTAATCAATATAGACATTGGTAATATGACAGATCTAGAGTTCAGAATGACGATTCTCAAGGTTCTAGACAGGCTCAAAAAAGGCATAAAAGATATTAGAGAAATCCTCTCCGGAGAGATAAAAGCCCTTTCTGGAGAAATAAAAGAACTAAAATCTAACCAAGTTGAAATTAAAAAAGCTATTAATGAGGTGCAATCAAAAGTGGAAGCTCTTACTTCTAGAATAAATGAGGCAGAAGAAAGAATTAGTGATGTAGAAGACCAAATGACAGAGAATAAAGAAGCTGAGCAAAAGAGAGACAAATAAATACTGGACTATAAGGAGAGAATTCGAGAGATAAGTGACACCACAAGACGACACAACATTAGAATAATTGGGATTCCAGAAGAAGAAGGAGAAAGAGAGAGGGAAGCAGAAGGTATTTTGGAGAGAATTATTGCAGAGAATTTCCCTAATATGGCAAAGGGAAGAAACATCAAAGTCCAGGAGATGCTAAGAACGCCCTCAAAATTAATAAAAATAGTCCACACCTCGTCACCTGATAGTAAAATTTACAAGTCTTAGCGACAAAGAGAAAATCCTGAAAGCAGCCCGGAAAAAGAAGTCTGTAACATACAAGGGTAAAAACATTAGATTGGCATTGGACCTAACCACAGAGACCTAGCAGGTCAGAAATAATGGGCATGATATATTCAGAGCACTAAACGAGAAAAACATGCAGTCAAAAATACTATATCCAGCTAGGCTATCACTGAAAATAGAAGGAGAGATAAAAAGCTTCCAGGACAAACAAAAACTGAAAGAATTTGCAAACACCAAACCAGCTCTACAGGAAATATTGAAAGGGGTCCTCTAAGCAAAGAGAGACCCTAAAAGTAGTAGATCAGAAAGAAACAGAGACAATATATAGTAACAGTCACCTTATAAGCAATACAATGGCACTAAATCCATATCTCTCAATAGTTACCCTGAATGTTAATGAGCTAAATGCCCCAATCAAAAGACACAGGGTATCAGAATGGATAAAAAAACAAAACCCATCAATATGCTGCCTACAAGAAATTCATTTTAGACCTGAAGACACCTGCAGATTTAAAGTGAGGGGGTGGAAAACAACGTACCCTGCTAATGAACATCAGAAGAAAGCTGGGGTGGCAATCCTTATATCAGATCAATTAGATTTTAAGCCAAAGACTATAATAGGAGATGAGGAAGGACATTATATCATACTCAAAGGGTCTGTCCAACAAGAAGACCTAACAATTTTAAATATTTAAATTAAATGCCCCTAACATGGGAGCAGCCAACTATATAAACCAATTAATAACAAAATCAAAGAAATACATCGAGAATAATACAATAATAGTAGGGGACTTTGACACTCTCCTCACTGAAATGGACAGATCATCTAAGCAAAAGATCAACAAGGAAATAAAGGCCTTAAATAACACACTGGACCAGATGGATATCACAGATATATTCAGAAAATTCCATCCCAAAGCAACAGAATATACATTCTTCTCTAGTGCACGTGGAACATTCTCCAGAATAGACCACATCCTGGGTCATAAATCAAGTCTCAACTGGTATCAAAAGATTGGGATCATTCCCTGTATATTTTCAGACCACAATGCTCTGAAGCTAGAACTCAATCACAGGGGAAATGTGGAAAGAACCCAAATACATGGAGACTAAACAGCATCCTTCTAAAAAATGAATGGGTCAACCAATAAATTAAAGAAGAATTTAAAAAATTCATGGAAACAAATGATAATGAAAACACAACAATTCAAAATCTGTGGGACACAACAAAGGCAGTCCTGAGAGGAAAATATATAGTGGTACAAGCCTTTCTCAAGAAACAAGAAAGGTCTCAAATACACAACCTAACCCTACACCTAAAGGAGCTGGAGAAAGAACAACAAAGGAAGCCTGAACCCAGCAGGAGAAGAGAAATCATAAAGATCAGAGCAGAAATCAATGAAATAGAAACTAAAAAAAAAGAACAAATCAACGAAACTAGGAGCTGGTTCTTTGAAAGAATTAATAAGATTGACAAACCCCTGGCCAGACTTATCAAAAAGAAAAGAGAAAGGACCCAAATTAATAAAATCATGAATGAAAGAGGAGCAATCACAACTAACACCAAAGAAATACAGACAATTATAGGAACATACTATGAGCAACTTGACGCCAACAAATTTGACAATCTGGAAGAAATGGATGCATTCCTAGAGACATATAAACTACTACAACTGAACCAGGAAGAAATAGAAAGCCTGAACAGACCCATAACCAGTAAGGAGATTGACACAGTCATCAAAAGTCTCCAAACAAACAAAACCCCAGGGCCAGATGGCTTCCCCGGGGGAATTCTACCAAACATTGAAAGAGGAACTAATTCCTATTCTCCTGAAACTGTTCCAAAAAATAGAAATGGAAGGAAAACTTCCAAACTCATTTTATGAGGCCAGCATCACCTTGATCCCAAAACCAGACAAGGATCCCATCAAAAAAGAGAGTTACAGACCAATATCCTTGATGACAAAGATGCGAAAATTCTCACCAAAATACTGGCCAATAGGATCCAACAGTACATTTAAAGGATTATTCACCACAACCAAGTGGGATTTATTCCAGGGCTGCAAGGTTGGTTCAACATTTGCAAATCAATCAATGTGATACAATACATTACTAAAAGAAAGAACAAGAACCATATGATACTCTCAGTAGATGCTGAAAAAGCATTTGACAAAGTACAGCATCCCTTCCTGATTAAAACTCTTCAAAGTGTAGGGATAGAAGGCACATACCTCAATATTATCAAAGCCATTTATGAAAAACCCACTGAAAATATCATTCTCAATGGAGAAAAACTGAAATTTTTCCGCTAAGGTCAGGAACATGGCAAGGATGTCCGTTATCACCACTGCTGTTCAACATAGTACTAGAAGTCCTAGCCTCAGCAATCAGACAACAAAAAGAAATTAAAGGCATCCAAATCGGCAAAGAAGAAGTCAAACTATCACTCTTTGCAGATGATATGATACTATATATGGAAAACCCAAAAGGCTCCACTCCAAAACAGCTAGAACTTGTACAGGAATTCAGTAAAGTGTCAGGATATAAAGTCAATGCACAGAAATCAGTTGCATTTCTCTACACCAACAACAAGACAGAAGAAAGAGAAATTAAGGAGTCAGTCCCATTTACAGTTGCACCCCAAACCATAAGATACCTAGGAATAAACCTAACCAAAGAGGCAAAGAATCTATACTCAGAAAACTATAGGGTACTCATGAAAGAAATTGAGGAAGACACAAAGAAATGGAAAAATGTTCCATGCTCATGGATTGGAAGAACAAATATTGTGAAAATGTCTATTCTACCTAAAGCAATCTACACATTTAATGCAATCTCTATCAAAATCCCATCCATTTTTTAAAAGAAATAGAACAAACAATCCTAAAATTTATATGGAACCAGAAAAGACCTCGAATAGCCAAAGGAATATTGAAAAAGAAAGCCAAAGTTGGTGGCTTCACAATTCCGGACTTCAAGCTCTATTACAAAGCTGTCATCATCAAGACAGTATGGTCCTGGCACAAAAACAGACACATAGATCAATGGAACAGAATAGAGAGCCCAGAAATAGACCCTCAACTCTATGGTCAACTAATCTTCGACAAAGCAGGAAGGAATGTCCAATGGAAAAAAGACAGCCTCTTCAACAAATGGTGCTGGGAAAATTGGACAGCCACATGCAGAAAAATGAAATTGGACTATTTCCTTACACCACACATGAAAATAGACTCAAAATGGATGAAGGACCTCAATGTGAGAAAGGAATCCATCAAAATCCTTGAGAAGAACACAGGCAGCAACCTCTTTGACCTCAACCGCAGCAACTTCTTCCTAGGAACAAAGCCAAAGACAACAGAAGCAAGGGCAAAAATGAACTTTTGGGATTTCATCAAGATCAAAAGCTTTTGCACAGCAAAGGAAACAGTGAACAAAACCAAAAGACAACTGACAGAATGGGAGAAGACATTTGCAAATGACATATCAGATAAAGGGCTAGTATCCAAAATCTATAAAGAGCTTAGCAAACTCAACACCCAAAGAACAAATAATCCAATCAAGAAATGGGCAGAGGACATGAACAGACATTTCTGCAAAGAAGACATCCAGATGGCTAACAGACACATGAAAAAGTGCTCCTTATCACTCGGCATCAGGGAAATACAAATCAAAACCACAATGAGATACCACCTCACAACAGTAAGAATGGCTAAAATTAACAAGTCAAGAAATGACAGATGCTGGCGAGGATGCGGAGAGAGGGGAACCCTCCTGCACTGTTGGTGGGAATGCAAGCTTGTGCAACCACTCTGGACAACAGTGTGGAGGTTCCTCAAAAAACTGAAAATAGAGCTATCCTATGACCCAGCAATTACACTACTGGGTATATATCCTAAAGATACAAACGTAGTGTTCCGAAGGGGCACGTGCACCCGAATGTTTATAGCAGCAATGTCCACAATAGCCAAACTATGGAAAGAACCTAGAGGCCCATCAACAGATGAATGGATAAAGAAGATCTGGTAGATATACACAATGGAATACTATGCAACCATCAAAAGAAATGAAATCTTGCCATTTGCGACAACGTGGATGAAACTAGAGGGTATTATGCTTAGCAAAATAAGCCAATCAGAGTAAGAAAATTATTATATGATCTCCCTGATATGAGGAAGTGGAGATGCAATGTGGGGGGGTTGGGGGGTAGGAAAAGAAAAAATGAAAGAAGATGGGATTGGGAGGGAGACAAACCATAAAAGACTCAGTCTCAAAAAACAGACTGAGGATTGCTGGGGGGAGGGGGGATGGGAGAGGGTGGTGGGAATATGGACATTGGGGAGGGTATGTGCTATGATGAGTGCTGTGAAATGTGTAAACCTGGTGATTCACAGACCTGTGCCCCTGGGGATAAAAATACGTTATATGTTTATTTTAAAAAAAAGAAGTCCAACCATCCTGAGAAGTCCAACCATATCTCTCCCACACTAGAGAGGCCATGTATAGATGATCTAGTAGACAATCATACCTGAGCTCATACTTCAGTCTTTCCAGCTCAGGTTCAAGATACCTGAATGAAAAAGCCCTCTGGGAAATGGATCCTTCAGCCCCAGCTGTTCCAGCCCTAGAGCTGTCAGAATTACTCCCACCCATTCAAGTCATCCCAATTGAGGGCCTAGATATCCAGAAGCAGAAAAGACCCACTGTTCCTGTACAAATGTAAACGCATGGCCCACAGTGTTCAAGTGCATTGTAGAAAGTTGTTTCACATTACTATATTTTGGGATGTTTTCTTACACAGCAATAGGTAACTGGAACACCATTTTTTCTCATTTCTGTTCTTCTAGACAAACCATTTTTTGTCTCCTAATCCTACACAGCTACACAGATTGTGTTCCACCAGCCAGAGTGGGAAGTTCTCCCAAATCAGTAATGGAGCCTAATTAGCCCTAGACTAAAGGCTGTTCTGAACCTAACAAAGCTTAAAAGCATGTCTCAAAAGAACTAAATTCTAGCCCAGAACAAAGCCACAAAATATTTAAAGAAATACAAAACAAACAAAATCAAACACTCAAGAACATAATAATTACAATGCCTGTAATGCTATCAAAAATTACCAGGCACACAAAGAACCCAAAAGAAAAAAGAAAAAAAAAAAAAGCAAGGCGAAAAAGTAGTCAATAAAAACAGACCCTGAAATAACACAGATGACAGAATGATTTGACAATGGTACTAATAGGATATTTGAGGGTGCCTGGGTGGCTCAGTCTGTTAAGTATCTGCCTTTGGCTCAGGTCATGATCCCAGGCTCCTGGGATCTAGCCCCACATCAGATTCCCTGCTTCTCCTTCTACCTCCCCATGTTCTCTCTCTCTCTCTAAATAAAATCTTTTTTAGGAAGACCAAAATCAAACTTCTACAAATGAACAATACCCTGGATTAACAGCACATTTAGACACTGCAGAAGAAAAAAGGCAGGAAAAGAAGATAAGTGAATGAAGAGCAGAGAAGACAGAAATCAATTAAAATATCATACTTAAATACAGCCATTTCAATAACCATATTAAATGTGAATGTTTTGCATCCTAATTAGAAGGTAATGGTTGTCAGATTGGGTAAAAAGGCAAGGGCTAGGCCTTCTATAAGAAGTCACTTTAAAATATAAAGGCCACCAATAGATGAAAGTAAAAGAATGGAAATATATATACATAACACTCACACATACTTTTTTAAAAAGCTGGTGATTATATTAATATCATATGAAGTAGATTTCAGAACAAGGACTATTACCAGAAATTTAAAAAAATATTTCATAATGACAAAGGTCTTAAATGATAAAAAAAAAAACATAAAAATCCTAAATGTCAAGGCCCTAGTAACACAACTTCAAAATACATGAAGCAAAACCTGATGAGCTAAAGGAAAAAATGACAAATCCACATTTACTGTTGGAGATTTCAACAACTTCTCTCAATAACTAATAGAACAAAGTAGACAGAAATTCAGTAAGGATATGGAACAGGGGTCAGCAAACAGATCAGCCTTGCTTTCATAAATAAAGTTTTCTTGGAATGCAGCCATGCATATTTATTTACATATGGTTGATGACTGATTTGATGCTATGATGCCAAAGTCAAGAGTAGCTGCAACAGAGATGGTATGACCCGCAAGGACAAAAACATTACGCCCCCTGATAGAAAAGAGTTGAATGGCATTACCAAAATGACCTAATTAACATTTTTTGAACATTCTACACAAGGACATCTGAATATACATTTTTTCCAAGTACACATGGAACGTTTACTGAAACAGATTGTTTTCTGCATGATAATATAAGTCTCAGTACATTTACAAGGATTCAAATATTTTCTCTGCCCACAATAGAATTAAATCAGAAGTCAATAACTAACTAAACAATACACTTCCAAATAACCCAGGAGTCAGAGAAGAAACTACAAAGGAAATTAGAAAATATTTGAATAACAGAAATGAAAATAGGACATATCAGAATTTGAGGCATGCAGATCAAATAAGACTTTCCTAGGCTGCCCGTGTATTTTAGCTCAGGGACGCCATGATCACTTAGCCACCACTGAAGATTTCTGTGGACCAAGCATCCTGCTTCTTGCTCTGGCCCAGATGCTCACCTTAACCAGTGGTTAGGTGCCACTGCCCATACTCTCCTGCTTCCTCGAATCAGTCAACTTCCCCAAAACTTAGTGGCTGAAACACCAGCCTTTCACTTTGCTCACAATTTGGTGATCAGCTGAATAGTTCTTGCGGTCTGAGTGGGCTCACTGAGCCTTTCATGTGCCTGTGGTCAGGTGGTGGCTGGATGACCTAGGACATCCTCCCTCACGTATCTGGCAGTTAGCTGGCTGTCAGCCAGGAGAAAGGGACAAGTGGGCTCCATGTCTCTCATCATTCAGAAGGCTAGCCCAGAATTTTTAACCAGAGGCCAGGTTCCATAGCAGGACAAAAGGGCAGACAAGCTCCAAAAGGGCAAACATTTTTCAAGTTTCAGCTTGGGCCACCCTTGTTACTGTTCTGTTGCCCAAAGCAGATTGAACATTGGAAATTAGATACAAGAGGTGGAGAATCAGACTCCACCTGGGAAGAGTGGCAGAGTGCTACAGATACAATAGGAAGAATTTGTGGCCATTTCTACCATCCGGGCAGGGAGCTCTTTTCAATGGGGATGTCTCCCCTGTCATCACCATCCTGCAGAGAATGACCATGACACAGCCTTTCAAAATTCTGATATTCCCCTCACCAGTGTATTACTCAAAGTACTGGTCAACAAAATGTCCTGTGGATCCCCCTCCCCAGGGGTCATTGTTAGGGACCAAACGAGTATTTGCTGAAATCTCTCAATCTTTGCCAAAGCTCTAGTTGCAAAGGAGTCTGGAAAAGGTTCTTTTCTTGCTTCCCAACATCTGCAGTTTGGGAAAGGATGGCAGAAGGCAGTGACACAGATGCCAGCTTCTACCTCTTGACCTCGAATCCCAGCTCCCTGAAGCCATATCACCAGAAGCCTCCCACTTGCTGACTCAGGCGAGAAACAGCTATAGCCCAAACCAACCCCAATGGGAGCAAGGCAGCCCCCACCCCTTGTCCAGGCCCCTCCATCCCAAGAGCTCACACTCCCCAAGTCCCAGAACTTACAATAATAATCACTTTGGTCACCAGCCCCACTGTGTTCCTCAGACTGTGCTCTGTATTCTAAATATATCATCTCTCTCAATCCCCAAAATCCCCTCCGGTGGGGGGAACACTCCATTTTAGGGAAGATAAAACCAAGGCTCCAAGAGATTAAGTCACTTCCTCACCTAAGTCACCTAACGACAGAATAACCAAGCTGGAATTTGAACCTAAATCAAAGCGATAGGAAAGCCTCCTTTGCCACACAACATACCTGGCTCTCATTTCCTACCTCTGCAGTCCCTACCCAGAGGACCAGAATGCCAAGGAAGGACCACACTGACCCACTGCCTCAGCACCCAAGCTATGGATGCCTGCACTGGGTCCTGTAATCAATCAGCCCTCTACAGACGCTCCACCAAACCCCCCTCTGTCGCCCACAATCACACCTTGGGTGAGAGGAACACATTCCTCCCTCCAAATTCCTAGAGGAAAAACAAATATGTAATTGTTGGAAATACGCTGTAACAGCCAGACCTCCTCGAAGTCAGCTATGTAAATGTAGGGACATCACCAGTTCTATTTCCCCTTGCTTGCAGAACAGAGTTTTCCTAAAGAGAACCCCTGACAATAGAAGGGGAGGAGGGGCTGACGTCACCCCTCACACCTGCCCTAAGACTATATCATGTGACCCATGCCTGGCCAGTAAGAGTCCACATGATAGGTTCAGAGCTGGACAAATGACCCAATCTGAGCCAATGGCCAGTCAGCTGGGTTTTTTCCTCCTGGAACTAATGGGAAGAGGAAGTTCTTACACCACAGGAATTGCTAAGCTTGTTAATGATGAGCGTAAAGCCACTGGAACTACCTGGCTGGCATAAAGAGAAAGCCTCCAGGGAAAGAAGCCAACACAGAGGTCCTGGAACCAGCTCTTCCTGAAACTGGATAAGTTTTCTTTTATCTTTTTCTTCTTTTCAAAGGAATGAGTTCTATTTCCAATGTCACTTGTCCTGAATTATTTTTTTTAAGATTTTATTTATTTATTTGACAGAGAGAGAGATCACAAGTAGGCAGAGAGGCAGGCAGAGGGAGAGGGAGAAGCAGACTCCCCACTGAGCAAGGAAACCCATGTGGGCCTTAATCCCAGGACCCTTGGACCATGATCTGAGCCAAAGGCAGACACTTAACCAACTGAGCCACCCAGGTGCTCCTGGAAGAGTTTTCATTCACATAAATTGATTAGGGCATTAATTGGGTTTTTGTCACATGCTGTCAAATGATCCTGTTAAACACAATAAACTATGAAAGTCAAGTCAGGGTTCCATTTGTTTTGAAAGGCATAAACTTGGCCCCTTTCTCATCAAGTAAGCAAATAAAATCCTTCATACCCAGAACCATCATTCCAGTCATTCTGGCACCTTCCCAGGGCCTTGCCCAACCTTTTCCTGACCTGAACAGTCCCCCTCCCCCCTTACACACACATAAACACACAACATGGCATTTCCTTAGCAACAATGCCAGCCCCTCCCACCTCCATTGATACTCAGTCTGGCCCTCGAGTTGTCCTTCCATGAAGATGAGGTCTCCCCTCAGAGGGACACGGGCTCAGGGTGTGGGGCTGAGCAGAAACAGCCTTAGGCTGATGGTCACCAAACTGTGGATCAATGCACCTATCAGTGGAACACTTAAGAGCAAACATCCTAATATCTATGTTATTTACATATTTTGTAACATTATTCACATTGTATGTATTAGTAATGCTTGAGTAAGTCCTATTTTAGATGACATTCAAATAGAAATTCTCCGATTGTCTTCCCCTGTCTTTCATGTCCTCTCTGGAGACCTCAGGAGGAGTGAGTGATGGCCGGACTCTCCTTTCCATCCTGCAAGTTGTTTTCCAAACTTTCAATATTGTGAGTAAAAGGAGGGGCCCTCCCAGACACAAGGGTGGGGGGAAGGGCTGGCTGAATTACCCCATGGAAATACTGGCGTCCTGGGCTGGGGGCAGGGTGGGCCCAGTTTCCAGGAAGGGTATGGGCAGGAAGCCAGGCAGGAAGGGGCTGGGAGTTTCTGGAAGGGCAGCCTGGAGGGGCCTGGCAGGCTAGCCCATGGGCCTCACTGCACAGCATTTTCAGAGATGGGGAATCCTTGGCACTTCCGGGCACATGCCAGGGAACAGGTGGGGGAGGGAGGGCAGGAGGGTTCCTGGCTCAGAACAGGGACAGAGGCGGTAGGCACCTCCTCAGTGGGCTTCCAGGAGGGGTGGCCATGGACAGAGAGGAGAAGGTGGGCAGACCTGGAGGGGCAGTGACAGGGGCACTTGGGTCTTCCTCTGAGCCTGGCCCCACCCAACCCATGCTCAGTCTGGGTGGGATCCTTGTAAGACATGTCCTTTCAGCCAAGAGGGTCCTTGGAGCAAAAGGGGACAGAGAAGATGGCCAGAGGGGCTTTAATTAGTTAGGGGTGGGGAGTCTGAGGATGGTGTTGTCAGGCTGGAAAGATCCCCAGGCAAAGAATCTTGTGGATGGGCAGGGAAGGAGCTGCCCCATGGCAGGGTCCCTCTCTCAGACTTCTGTGGCTCCCATGACATCTGCCCAGGAGGTCCCTCCTTGAATATATTAGTCAGGTTATAGGAAAGAAACCCAAAGTAAGAATGGTGTTAAAGAAGTTCATTATTCTGTCTCTACTAGTCTGGGCATAACCTTTCTTGGTGGCTCCATGGGCTCAGAGACCCAGGCTCCCTCTGCCTTATTGTTCCACTGTCCCTGCGTGGTCCCAGATGGCCCATCTCCACAGCGGCCTTCCAGGCAGACGGATTGGGGGAGGGCCGAAGATGGTTCACAACCTATCCCGTGACCACAGCCGGCTAAAAGGATGTGGGGATGTGATCCCAGAAGGTGGTCAGGTACTTCTGTGATGGTGGAAGGAGGAGAGAAGATACTGGGGGCCAGCTGGCAACCTATCCCAGATACCTACAATACTCAAGGTCACATAGGAATGAACTTCTTCACCAGTGTCCTCCAGATAAGAACTTTGTTTGCCTCCAAGGGGAAGCAAACACAGGGATGGTCATTACAGGATCACATGCAGAAAGAGCTTAGGTTCCCCAACACGGACCTCTCCGCCCACGAGAGAAAACGACTCCCCAGCAGCCCCTCTGGCCTCTTGTACCCCAGCCTGGCTCCCTGTATGCTGTCCCTAAGCACAAGGAACCCCACACATAAGCCTCTGGAATCCATATCCTCTTAGCATCTGAGGTCGAGTGGCCCCCTGTTCCATCCTTCATCCAGTCGTCTGTACAACATATCCTGAAAGCCTCCCAAGCTCTGGTCTGCCCTCAGGGGTCCCACCACCTCCAGATCCTGTGCTCCCCACCCCTCCACCTGATAGTACCTGGTTCAGGGTGGAAACGCTAGCCAAGCTGCTCCAGCAGTGGGGGGAAAAATAGAACTTCAGCAGGCAACTCCCAGACAAAGATTTGAACCTAGGGAGATGAGAGCCCTGGAGTGGCTGGGGCCAGTCATTACATGGTGGGGAACACGTTCCTGAGGGGGGACCCCATGGAGAAGAAAGCGGATGTGTGATGTCTGAGGCCCTTGAAGCAAGGGCTCCCCCAGACAGGAATTTCCAAGTAAGCCACCTGTCTCACTGCCATCAACAGCAAGTCTCCAGAAGGAAGCAGGCACCTCTCTACTTCAGGTCCAGAGCCTCCTTCAGAGCCGTCGGGGAGGCAGGGTGGGGGTGCGGTAGGGGGTATGATAGGACACAGGTCAGGGTCCTCGTTCTGGCCTCGAGGCGCAGGCTACCTCAGTGGGAGGCCTGGCAAGCGTCCCCTCCTTACATCTTCACCTTGGGGTTTAAGTTGACCTTGCGTCTCCAGGAGTGGTCCTCCCTCTGAGCTGCAGGAAAGAGGGCCGATGCCCCAAAGACAGGAAGTGGTTCAAAATAGGCTGGGGGAGCCGCTGGAAAGGCCATCCAGGCAGGAAATGCTCTGGGAGTGGGGAGGAGAATGGCGGGGTTCCTTCAGCAAAACTGTCCTCTTGGAGCCCCTTCCCCCCGGGCACGAGGGGCCCCTGCGTCACGGGCACACAGTCTCATGCACGGACAGGCCTCGTTGGTGACCATGCACACTCATAGATAGGAGCTGCGGTGTGCACTCTGAAAAGAAGCGCAAGCTGTTACGAGGGCATAGGAGAGGGGCCTGGCCTGACACAGCAGCAAGGAAGGCCTCCCTGAGTCAGACCCAAAGGCCCTGGGGTCAGGGGTCATTGCAGCAGACACCATGCAGTGGGCCCCCACTGTCTGTGCCCACCTCCTCTGTGGCAGAAGTGGGCACACGTGAACTACATTTCCCATAATCCATTACAACAAGGGTTAAATTAGATTCCACCAATCAGGGGCGCTCGTGTGTGATTTGGAAGTTTTGGGGTTTTCTGCTGGTAAATATGGTTGTGAAGATGATGGGTCTCGGCAGGGATGGTCCAGGCTCCGACTTCATGGGGGCTCAACCAGCAGCTGCAGCAGCAGAAGTGGCTTCTGATCCCTGGATCCCAGTTGAAAGGCTCTTCACTTGAACTAGCAGTTCCCATGGTAGGTACGGATCACCTCCTCCCCAAGGGTGGCCCAGGTGGGGCCAGGTTCTGCCATGATTTCTGCAATCATCCCGGAGGCTCCACCAGGTCCCCCAAAGTAGCACCCGAGCCCCTGTATTAAGTCTCCTGCTTAAAATGCCTGGAGTGACTTTAGTACCTCTAACTGAGACACTAGGAAGAGAACCAAAGAATGGTCCAGATGAAGTGCCTGGCAGGAGTGGGACAGCCTTGCTGCAGAGAAGGGATGCGGAGAGGCAGGGAGCCTAGTTGGGAGCTATGACAGGGTATGACAAAAGCCTGAATGAGGCAGGGACGGTGAGATGGAGCAGAAGGGAAGGGGAAGGGTAAGAAATAAGCCGGACTTAGTAACTGTGGGCATGAAGGGCTCTCCTTGGACCAATGAGGTTCCATGACTCTTAGGAAGCAAATAAAGCAGTGTGGTGCCATGGGGAGAGCAGGGCCTTGGGGGTGCCAGGTAAGACAGCTCTGACCCCCAAGCTCATGTGGCTTATCTTCCAGCAAGGGACACAGATCAACAAGTGGATAAAATTATTTCCAAAAGTGACAAGTGCTACTGAAAAGAGGGTAGCTTTGGAATAAAATAGTCAATAGACCAATAAATTGGTCAAGAGATGCCTCTCAGAGGAGGGGACAGTTGGGTTGATAACTGAAGGGTGAGAAGGCAGCCATGGGAGGCTCTGAAGGAAGGACCATCCAAGCAAAGGGAATAGCCAATGCAAAGTACTCAGCTCAGGAAGGGACATGACGTGGGACGCCTGGGTGACTCAGTGAGTTAAGTGTCTGCCTTCTGCTCAGATCACAATTCCAGGGTCCTGAAATCGAGTTCCGCATCAGGCTCCTTGCTCAATGGAAAGTCTGCTTCTCCCTTTCCTCTGCCCCTCTCCCTGCCTGTGTGCATGCTCTCTCTCTTTCAAATAAATAAATAAAATCTAAAAAAAAAAAAAAAAAAAAAAGAGGAAGGGACGAGATGTGTCCAGGGCTCACACAGAGGCAGGATGGTTATGATAGATAAGCAAGAAAAGAAGCGAGGAGAGGAGACGGGGTCCCAGAGGAAGGTTGGAAAGGGGGTAAAAACTCTCAGTCAACCAGAACCTTTGATTAACCAGAATGTTCCACCCTTCCTGTTCAAGCATTAATGCCATTAATTTGGCAAATGAGTGAGCCATGTGTTAAAGGGTCACCAGAAACCAGACAAATAGTAGGAAAGACGTGTAACTGGGAAGGGGACCAGAATCCAATAAAGACAGGAATCACTGGCTACCAAACACCAAACAGAGTGGGGCTAAAATCCCTGTCAGATGGAAGGAAGAGAAGAGAAGGATGGGGATGAAGGGAGAAATCTTCCAGAGGA
The DNA here is from genome assembly GCF_030435805.1 of Mustela lutreola. Lineage (NCBI taxonomy): Eukaryota > Metazoa > Chordata > Mammalia > Carnivora > Mustelidae > Mustela > Mustela lutreola. Next base: position 58,194,025 of record NC_081291.1, on the reverse strand, counting down.
TTCCAGGTCAGCTGCCAGAGGAAGCAGGACTTTTCTGGTAGCAGGTGATGACCTGACCTCAACCGGCCTAACTAAAATGAGCGTTACTGACATAAGTAGCTGAAAACCCAGGCAGGAAATTAAGCCCAAATTAAGGGTTCTAAATACCATCACTATTCCCAGATTTTTCAGTTTTTAGCTCACCTTCTCTGGTGGCTTCACTCTCCTCCTGGTGGAGAGATGGCTGCCATAGTTCCAGCCCTTGTGTCTATCTGCTCAGCCTGGAGGCCGTCAGAAACAGGAATGCCTCCAGTTGACTTGGATCAGGACTGTCTCTGAGCCTATTGTGGTGGGCAGGGGAATGCAGGGCATTGGCTAGCTGTGGCTGGGGTGGCCCACCCCCAGAGCCAGCCAGGGCCAGCCCCAGGCAATCACTGGGCCCACGGTGGGGGAGGGGAGGGTTTGTTCCCAGGGGGGATGGGGTGAGTTATTGAAAGAAGAGGGAATGGATGCTGGTCCACCAAGGACTTCCAACAAGAGCCACCAAAACTCTAATACCACTACTAGTCTCCACCATCATCACCATTCTTATCCACTGAGCACTGGCTCTGCCTCTGAACCCGCTGAGCACTTCACATATATTACCTTTGTCAGTGCTCCTGACCCCTTAAGGCAGGGGATCTTCATTCCCTCAGGCAACAGTTGTTTTTCAGGTACCTTCTAAGAACCTTGCCTCCGTCCCAGGTGTCTTGGGACACCGCAGGTTGTGAACAAAGCAGGAAGCGTCCCCACCTTCAACCTTCCATGCTGACCTTCCAGCAAGAAGGAGCTCCATCAGCAAAGTTCGTGAAGGCTGAAAATGCCTGCGAGACACCGAATCAGGAAGGGGAGCAGGGGAGGATTTAAACAAAGAAATGAGAAGTGACGTTTGAGGAGAACTCACAGGATGTGAGGAAGCGGACCTTGGTAGTATCTGAGTGGAGCACCTTCCAGGAAGAGGGAACAGGCATTGCAAGGGCCCTGGGGCAGGCCTGGGCCTGTGTGTATGAGGAGCAGGAGGAAGACCGTGCGTGGGGGGTGGAGGATGGGGCGAATGGTAGGAAAGGAGGAGAGGAGAAAGGAGGGGAGGACTTTCCCTCTGGATGACGCAGGAGCCTGGGGAGAGTTTTGAGCAAAGGGGGGACTGGTTAAAGTGGGATCCTGTCACCTGCCCTGGGGAGAAGAGGTTGTGTTTGGAACACAAAGGACCCAGGCAGGAGGTGGGGAGCCCAGGGAGGCCTGGGACTGAGTAGCAGCAGGGGATCGGGCAAAGAGGTCAGATTCGATGCACAGTGAAGGCAGAGTGGGCAGGGTTTGTGGGCACACTGGGTAAGGGGGTGAGGGAAAGAGATGCCCATATACCCCTGAGAAAACCTGGGCACAGAGGCTTAAGAAACTTGATCTGGGCTCTGACTTCACCTTGGTGGGCTGTGTGCAATCAGGGCACCTGCCTGGCTGTGGGGGCCCCTGGAGGAAGGGGCTCCCTACAGTCCAGCCAGGAGCCGAGGAGTAGAGGTTGCCCAGGCTCTCTGGAGAGAAACCCAGAGGGACAGAGAGCAGAGGCTGGTGTGTTTTTCAGGAAGGAAATCTTCGCTGCTGTAACAGTCTGGGAGTCTCGGCTCAGCCCAGCAGTCCAGCCTGCCAGGAAGCGCCCCCTCCTGCCCAGCTTGCTGGTCCCGAGGCAAACACTTTTGAGGACAGGAAGGGGAGAGGTGAGGTGAGTATCAAAGCAGCTGTGGAATTCAGGGGCGGGCCAAGCAAGGGGGTCCTTGCCATCTTAAGTGCTGCTGGTGACTTCCAAGACCCCAGACCGTGAGCAGACAGTGGGTTGGGGGTGGTGGGGGTGGGGTGACCCAGCTCAAGGACCGGCCCCACAATGCATCGCATTACCCATTACCCGGGCCGGAATTCCTGCAGGACGCTTTGTTCTAGATGGCAGCCCTGCTAGGGCCATCAGGCCTGGGCCGTGGCCTGGGTGGCAGGCCAGAATGAGGCCTCAGGAAGCCCTCAGCCGGGTACGGAGCTGGCCACTGCCCCGCAGTCCTGCCAGCCCTTCTGCGGGCACCCTCCACCTCACCGGCGCCACAGCCCCCCCTGGGCCTCCCGCCCTGGAGCCGCCTGGAAACTGGGTCTGGTCCAGCCGGACAGGCTGTGTTAACTCCAGCTGGGGGCCTTCGTTGAGGCCACTCCAGTTTCCTGCAGCCATGCCCACTGTCTACAACCGAGTGCACCCGTCCCGCTTCCCCCCTCCCTCACCAAGCCTCCCCCTCTTCCTGCCCTGCCCCTCTCCCTCACAGTGCAACCTGCCCTGGAATGGCAGTATGGTTCACAGTGGAAACTCTGCAGAACGGCTCCAGACTGTGTGACGTCAGGAAAGCAACTTAACCTCTCTGTGCTTCGGCTTCCTCTGCTTTACAGAAGGCCACCGGCTCCCCTGTAGATGTAATAAAGCAGGGGCATCCATGCGAGGAGGAACCCTCAGCTTTGGGGAACTGATTCAGAATCATGCCATCAGAAACATCCAGAGGAAAAGCCTGTTATGTTCAGTACTGAGTTTTGGTGTTACTTTGATTTGTGGAATTTTTTAGAACAAACAGAAAGCCAGGCACTGTTCTAAGCTTGTCGCCTGTACAGAGGCACCACCAACGGCAGCAACTTCCCACTCTGATAAAGGAGGAGGGAGACTGCACCACAGACAGGCGGACACGATGCCCAGAGGTGGGAAGTTGCAGAATTAGAATTCAACCTTGGCATTCTAGCTCCTGGTCCACGCTCATAAGTGCCACTTTGCACCCCCAAGTTCTTAGGGCTCCTGAGGTCTCATGCCTTCCCTTCCCCTGCCACCCTCAGAGGACTAAAGCCCCCACCTTTACAGAGAGAGAAGATTATTCTCCAGAACTGTGTAAGACGGGTGTGTGTGTGTGTGTGTGTGTGTGTGTGTATGTGAGCACACGTGTGACTGTAGGCGGGTGTGTGTGTGTGTGTATTTGTGTGAGCACACGTGTGAGTGTAGGCAGGTGTGTGTGTGAGCACATGTGTGAGTGTATTGTGTGCATGCGCATATACGTGTGAGTGTGTGCGTGTTTGAGCGGGTTGTGGGTAGAAGTGTGCGGCGTGGGTGAGAGTGTATGCTGTGTGGCAGGTGAAGTGTGATGTGTTTGAGTGGAGGTATGGACGGCGCACACGTGGGTGTGCATAGATGTGGGGTGTGTGTGAGCGCATGGGGTGTGAGGGATGTTGCGAGCGCCCTGTGCTCGCGTGCGCAGCAGCCTGGGGAGCTCCTGAGAGGAGCTAGAAAGAGGGAGTAGGGCAGGGGTGAGGCTTTGGATGTGCCTGAAAAAATTAAAGAGCAATTAGTCAAAGCTGAATTGTTTTTCTAAACTCCTAATGCAAACAACATATGGGGCAGCGCCCAGATGGTGCCCGGGAGCCCCTGACAGGGTCCTCAGGAAACAGGTGCTCCTGGAATGTTTCCTGCCGCTGGGCTGTGGCGGGCCAGTGAGGTCGCCATGTTCTTTATTACCGTCAGGCAGGGCCCAGCTGCAGGCCTGTCCAGCTGGGTGGAAACACACGGCCGCCGGTCACAACAATGCTGGCCTCAGCTGGGACGGGCCCCACGGCTCTGCCAGGCCCCGCGTTGCCAGCCAGTATGAGGTGTGTCCTGGGCCAGGGTTGCGGGGTGCGGGAGCCGTGCTCTCTTGACTCCGTGCAACTGCCCAAGAGTAGGTCGTGAGCCTCTTTAATCTGGAAAGCTATTGCCGATTATTCTCCCAAAGTGTTGGACCAACGCACGGTACCATCAGCAGTGGGTGCCAGGCCTTGTTTTCCTTCTACAAGCCTGGAGTACTCTCAGTCTTCTTCATTCTGGTCAGTCTGATAGAGCAGGATGGTATCTCCCAAGAAGAGGGACACAGTGATGCCCGTGTTGTAGGAAAATCATTAGGGGTGGCTAAACTGAGGATAGATTGGGGGATAACCAAGATTATGTTCAGTCACACACACACACACACACACACACACACACACACACACAGAGTGTGTGCTTCAGTGACTTAACTAAGGATGTATTTATCTCACATAAGGGGAAATCCAAATGCTGTCCAGTGTCTGGAGGACGCCTGGGCTGAAATCTCTGTGAATCTCTTTCTTTATTTATCCATCTTAAGATGGATGCTGTCATTCCAGCCATTAGATCCACATTCAAGATAAGGGAAGAGGGAAGAACGAGGATGGGTTAGAGCTGAGTCCATCTCTTTTCATCAGGAAAGAAAAGCCCTCCTCAAAGTGACCCCAGCTGATTATCTGCTACTCTTTTACAGGCAGAGGGTGGGGATGGATGTTGGGCAGCTGACCACTGGTGTCTGCCACGATGGGTTCCAGTATACCAGCTGCCAGACATTGTTGCTGTGGGTCAGCCTGGGCCCTGCCCCACCTGGCCCCGCTCAAATGAGCCTCCAGCCACCGACTGACAGCATGGTGGGTCCTGCAACCAGCAAGAGTTCAGCCTGGAATAATACCAGGAGCTTCTTTCCAGCTCAAGGTATGCCTCAAAAATTGTTTCCAAGCTTCTGATGAGGGATACAAGGCCACTTCCTGCCCAGTGTGGGAGCCAGTTAGTTGGGTCTCAGGCTTCTAGAACATTTCATCTGCCTTGATCTCTGACATGGAAAGGAAGTCTAACCTTGTGCCCAGGAGACACACTGGCTCCCACCAGCCCTTTCCCAGCATGGAATCCTGCCTTGAACACCCATCCTGGCTGTACCAAGTGAATAACAAGCTGCTTCTCCGAGCATCTGCTCTGCCTGTCCATCCCTCCCTCTTTCTCGTGGCTTCCTGATACTTCCTGGACACTGCATGAGCTATGGCTGTCCTGCCATTGCCCCCAGACTCTGGGCCCAGACACACAGTCCCAGAATGCCATGATTCTTTCAGAAATATTTTTTTAATCAGAAGAGTATGGGGCTTCTGGGTGGCTTCGTTGGTTAAGCATCCAACTCTTGATTTCAGCTCAGGTCACGATCTCAGGGTCATGAGATCCAGCCCCGCGTGAGGCTCCACGCTCAGCCTGAAGCCTGCTTGAGATTCCCTCTTCCTCTCCCTCTGCCCCTCTCCTACTCACTCACGTGCTTATGCTCTCTCACTCTCTCTCTCAAAAAAAAAAAGTGCATGGTAGGAAGAGGTGCCCGGGGGTCTCAGTCAGAGTGTGTGCGACTCTTGATCTTAGGGTCATGAATTTAAGCCCCATGTTTACTTAAAAAATAAAAGAGTACATGGGAGTTCCACTTCCAGCAAAATGACAGTGGGCAATAGGCAATCATCATTCTAATAATAGCTGGCACATCGCGCTTACTATATCTAGACACCATTCTAAACATTTTATATGTTTGTTCATAGGGATCCTCTGTGGTGGGAATATGAGTCTTTCATTTTTCAGATGAGAAAATTGAGGCACAGAAAGGATAAGTGGCCTGCCCAAGTCACACAATTATGAGTAGCTTAGTATTTCCTAGAATTGGATAAAGTCTAATAAACATTCCTTTCAATGCACTGCAGATTTCGTAGGAAGAAAGGAGAGAATGGAGGGAGGGAGAGAAGGAGGCAGGGAGGGAGGGAGGAAGGCAGAGGGAAATTCCTAAGGCTCAAAAGTGAAGGAGTATCAAAAAGGGAAGAAAGAACGACTTCACAGTGGAGACGCCTGACAAGCATGACCAGGTGCTCAAGGTCAACACCCACAGTGACAGACCATGCTGACAGCACACTCCCGTGATCTGACATGATGAGAATGACCCTCTACCCCTGAGGTCTTCCTCCCCCAAATCACTAACATCTTCCAATAAAATTGCAGCGCTTACACGGAGAGATCCCATACTTCCCCACCCAGTTCCCCTTATTAGTAGTATTTTCCATGAGTGTGGTACTTTTGTTACAATTAATGAATAACACCGACATTACTATTTTAATTAATAATTATTAACTAATTAATTATTAACATTATTATGAACTCAAATCCATACTTTCTTCGGATGTCCTGAGTTTTACCCAATGTCCTTTCTCGTCCCAGGACGCCATCCAGGGTGCCTGTGGCATTTAACCCTCTCCTTAAGCTCCTTTTGGCTATACCAGTTTCTCGCTTGCTGAAAATAAACAGTGGGGATTGACAGATCAATAGATTGATCGATCAATAGATCCACTTATGATCTATAGTGTTTTCCAATTTCCATGGTGTAAACTCTGCCACCACAGCCCATTTCAAGCTGCCAATGAGATGTCACTCGACCAATTGCTAGCCCACAATCAACTCTTGCAAGCTGACAGGAGCTGGCTCGGGCTCACCGCTGCCTCAGCACCAAGTGAAGAAAGAGTTACAAGAAAGAATTACAAGAATGAAAGAGTGTCCACCATATTAAATGCTGTTGACCTGCCAAATTAGATAAGGACCTCTGCAATGATGGATATAACATTTTTTTTTCTTTTTTTAGTGATCTCTTCCCCTAACACGGGGCTAGAACTCATGACCCTGAGATCAAGAGTCACACGCTCCACCAACTGAGTCAACCAGGCGCCCTGGATGTGTATGACATTTTGCCACACAAAAATGTTAAATCTAGTTCAGACAAGAGGCAAAAATAATATGACTTCATACCCTGTTTGTAAAGTCAAGTTCTCCCTGTGCAACCTATTAACTAGACAGTGAAAGAGAATCAACTGTCTAGCTTGTTTATTTTCAACTTCTCCTCTTTCTTAGTATATGTGTTAAGGCTACAATTTTCCCTCCAAGCATGGCTTTAACTGCATTCCACACATTTTAACATGTGATATTTTAATCATCATTCATTCAAAACATATTTTTAATTGCCATCCTGGGTTTTTTTCTTCTGGCCCTTAGGGTTTTTGTGGTTTTTGAGTATTGTTTAATTTCCAAATATGTGAAGATTTTTTTATAACTTTTTAAGATATTTTTAAAGATAATCTTTATTTATAACTTAATTATCTTGTGGTCAGAAAACATAGTCTATTTTATTTCAGTTCTTTGAGGCTTTTTGAGATTTGCTTTCCAGTAAAATACATTTTTGGTAAATCTCCAATGTGTGCTGGAAAACAATGTCTATTCTAAAGTAGTTGTGTTCAATGTACTGTATATGTCCAGGAGGTCAAATTTGCTGACCATGTTATTTGAATCCTCTATATCCTTACTGATTTTTCCCCTGCTTATTCTATAAGTTACTGAGAGAGGTCAGAGTGGTATTAACATCTCACAGGTGGTATTAACATCTCACACTGAAATTGTGGACGTGTCCATTTCTCCTCATCTGTTTTCCATCGTTTATTGCTTCTTTTGGTTTTCAATCATATGGTCTCCTCTGTGCCTATGCCTAACTACTTTTACTATGTACTTGACATTAAAATCTTTTTTTCTTTAGGGGCATCTGGGTGGCTCAGTCCGTTCGTTAAGCATCTGCCTTCAGCTCCTGGTTATGATCCCAGGGTCGTGAGCTCGAGCCCCACATCCGGATCCCGGCTCATCAGGGGATCCTCTGCTGCTCCCCCTGCTTATTCTCTGGATCGCTCTCTCCCTCTCTGTGTCAAATAAATAATAAAATAAGATCTTTTTTTAAATGTTTATTTATTTATTTGAGAGAGAGATAGCATGCAGTGGGAAGAGGCAGAGGCAGAGGCAGAGGGAAAGAGAGAGTCTCAAGCAGACCTGAGTTGAGTATGGAGCCCCACGTGGGTCTTGATCTCAAGACCCTGAAATCACTACCTGAGCCAAAACCAAGAGTCAGACGCTTAACCAGCTGTGCCACCCAGGTGCCCCTGAATACTTAAATCTTCAACATTGTTTGTAGAAATAATTTGGGGTCTAGAATGTTATTGTGCTCCTCCAGAAAGATATTGAAACCTTTCTCCCAAAAGGCATGAAAGGGGTTAAACATCCCCAGAAAGGCACTGCTAGTTCCTTAGGCGCTAAATCCGAAGTCCAGTTTTAGGGTTTGAGATCCTTTGGCACTGAGGAGCAGTTCCTGCCAGGAATAGTCTAAGCCCACCTCCACTTCTCCCTTACTTCCAGGGCATACTGCTTCAGGATCCTGACTTAGAGCCCAAGCAGTAGATCGGCTCTCACCAACTTTTCTCTTCCTAGCCCCACCAACTGTCTAGAACAGTGGCTCGGGTCTTAGCTACCTCTTCTGAAATTGGCAAACACCCTCATGGACAAGTGGTCCCAAATGCTGAACGCACTTTTCTGATTTTTTACTTTATATTTTGTGCTGGCCCAGCAACACTTCACAGTGCTGGTAGCTCTCTGATGCTTTCAAGCAGGCATTTTGTTCTGTTTTGGGTGGTCCAGTTTTTCTAATTGTCTTCTGTGAAAAGGTGGGGACTGATCACTTAGTCATCTTTAAAAAAAAATCAGAACACTTACCTCCTTCTTTAGAGGAAAAAGCCATGACTTTCTCTCTCTCTTTTTTTAAAGATTTTATTTATTTATTTGACAGATAGGGAGTGATTACAAGTAAGCAGAGAGGCAGGCAGAGAGAAGGGGGGGAAGCAGACTCCCTGCTGAGCAGAGAGCCCGATGTGGGGCTCAATCCCAGGACCCTGAGACCATGACCCGAGCCGAAGACAGAGGCTTTAACCCACTGAGCCACCCAGGCGCCCCAAGCCATGACTTTCTATTCCATAGATGTACCCTATCCTAATTGCCAAAGAGATTTCTTACATGATGTAATAACACCACTGATGAGAATTTGTGGGAAGGGCATTTCCTCTTAAGGCTTTTAATGGCATCTAGAACAGAACTAGCAACTACCAAAATGCTAATGCATGATTCTGTTTACACACACACACACATTTTAAGCCAGTGTCATCTTCCATTCTAACAAACTACAGCTACCACTAAACCCCTTGAGCATGTAGGCAAGATGGAAATAGCACTGCCACTTGGTGACAGCATGTCTTCATCATGGGCAAGGTAGCTAAAATGGAAACAAAATTCTGAAAGCAGGTCACTGGGAAGGACAGTGTCACTACAAGAGGTTTGAGAGCCAAACCTCTGCCTCAAAATATGACAGGGAAAGAAAGATACAGAAGATGGATTCTGGAGATCTGCTGACAAAGAAAGACTCAGCAACCCCCACCCTTGGCCCCGGCCAGCACCTTCTCTTCTTTACACCCTAAGCCCCAGCTCAGTCCATTTGCCCACTATCTTCACCCCTTAGGGAGGGAACAATTTCTTTGTAACTGAAACTGTAAGAGCTTAGGAGAAATCTTGGTCAATATTTGAGCCATTTCCTTACATTCAGCCTCATTCAAGGTCCCTCTTCTTCACTGTATTGTCCTAACCAACTTTCCCACTGATGTAAATACTATTTCTAGTTCTTGTCTTAACAATTAGAGAAATTCTGTGTTGGAATCACTATTGGGAAATCTCCAGTGACCTTTCACGCTAAAAAAAGAGGAAGGGGAAATTCAGAGACTTTACCGGCTTGCCCAAAGTCACAGCCATTGGACACAGAGCCAGGGTAGAACGGCCGCCTCGCCACTTCTTGCCGCTCTCCACGTTGCCTCTTGCTCACGCCACTCTGTACAAGTCCAGGGACTCTGGGACCTTGAGCTGCGGCTGCTGGGGCTGGGAAGTGACTTCCCGGAGGCACTTTCAGTAGGGTCTGCAGAGGTTTGGAGCACAGGGCTGGCAGGAGGAGAGGGGAGGTTTCAGACTCTTCTGGAGCTGACGTGCAACCCGCCTGTGGTCCAGCATCCTGGTGCCGCCTGCCAGCGCTGCAAAGGGAATGCAGCTGGACATCGGGCACCTGGCCAGCCAAGCAACTTGCAAGCCTACAGATTGATTCGCTCTCGAGCGAGACCTTTGCACACAGCCAGACCCAGATCCAGACCCTGGCTCTGCCATTTAACTAGGTGTGTGACTCTGGGAAAGCCACGTCACCTCCCTGATGCTTCCTTTCCTTCTCTTGTACGTTAGAGACCATACACTATCCATCCACACTGTGAGAATAACAAGGAATTCTATGGAAATCACCCAGAACCGTGTCTGGCTTATAGCAAAGGCTCAGTTAATGTTGGCTGTGGTAGCAGAAAAGGAAAATCGAGAAAGGTCTTATGACCCATGGGAAGGATGTGGCTAAGCCTGAAATAATCATTTCTCAGGGGTCTAGCCCAGGCCAGGCATTTCTCGGTAACTGCCAATGTCACTAGGACCATGACCTTGCGTTAAGTGGGTGTCATGGCTCCATCAAATAGTTGAAGATACTAACCCTAAGAGAGACTCAGTGACTTTCTTTCCCAGCCGACAAGGGATGCAACTGGAGTCTCGTCCCCAAGGACACTATATGTATTTTTTCTCGTTTAATCTTCTCAACAAGCGGGGCTGATTCCTACGGTTAGTTCCACCGATGGGCACAGAAAGCAGAGAACTCCTGAGCAGTAGCCGAGGATTCAAACTCAGAACCTGCAGGCTCCCAAGTCCTTGCTCTGATGCCTGGACAAGCCCACTGACGGTGCCACAGAGCGTTTTGCAGGACACAACAGAGATGTGTGCTGGTGTGCTGGAGAATCAGCGTGACTCAAGCCATGGGTTGGCCAAGGGAGGCAGAGAAGCTAGAACCTGACAGGTGGATAGAACCTCCGAGGCTCTGTCCCAGGTACAGTCCCCATCTCAGCGCCTTGTCTGTGCTCCATGACGGGGGACTCCCTGCCAGCCTGCTCCATTTTTTGAATAGCCTTAATGCATCTGGAAGCCTTTAGTTGAGGAGAAGTAAGCCTCCTGCTGCTGGCTGTTGCCAGTTCAGCCAACCTGAGCCACACAGATTTTCTTTTACGTGAAATAATGATAACAACAATAAAAACATGACTGTGACTAGTTATTTGAGTGGGTACAATGCATCTTGCTGTGGGGTGGTTTTTTTTTAAAGATTTTATTTGTTTATTTGAGAGAGTGAGCACGAGTGGGGGCTGAGGGAGAGGGAGGAGCAGACTCCCCGCTGACCAGGGAGCCCAAAGTGGGGCTCCATTCCAGGACCCCAGCATCATGACCTGAGCCAAAGGCTGATGCTTAACCGACTGAGCCACCCAGCCGCCCCCAGGCTGTGGGGGTTTTGATGTTTTATCTCATTTAGTGTTCGAAACTCATTACCCTGCCCATCCCCCCACTCCAACAAAGACAGGAAGTTCCCAATTTATGAACTAATTGTGTTCTTAAAATTCTTTCGTAAGGCTGTTGTTTGGATGGTGAAACCGCTTTCCCACACAAACAATGTTACAGACAGAAGGCCGTGGGTGCTCCAAGAAGCCCCTCAGAGCCGGGCTCACCCATCACCCCCCAATGGGCCCACCAGGCAGCTACAGTGAAAGATAACTGATTAGGTTTAGCTACAGTGGCAATCATTCTTTAGGGCAGGGAAAAACTGACATCGGGGTGGTGGTGGGGAGATGTTTGTTCCTCTTCCACGCCAGCTGCTTGAGGAAGCACAGGCCTGGAAGCATGCAGCCAACTTTCCATGCTGGGTGGGCAATGCCTGTGAACGGGCTTCAAAGTCAGTTCACCTCCTACTGACCGTGCCAAGTTCCTCTCTTACTGGCTCCTGCTGACCGTGCCAAGTTCATCTCTTACTGACCATCCCAAGTTCATCTCCTACTGACCATCCCAAGTTCACCTTCTACTGACAGTGCCTAGTTCACCTCCTACGGACCGTGCCAAGTTCATCTCCTACTGACAGTGCCAGTTCACCTCCTACTGACCATCCCAAGTTCACCTCCTACTGGCAGTGCCAAGTTCATCTCCTACCAATGGGGCCAGTTCACCTCCTTCACCACCTTCTTGGGCAACAGCCCAAGAATTCTACCCCAAGAATGGCCCCTGGTGGTGGAGACGGTGCGGAGCCCAGAGGAGTCGGCCAGGCCTTAGCTTTGCTCCTTACACCATGTGTAGCTGTGGGCAAAGTGATGTCTCAAAGGGTCCCCAAGTGGAAAGCAGGAACAGCATAGTCCTTCCTGACAGGCAGGAAGGCTTCGAGGAAACAATGTGTAGCACATAGGAGGTGTTCAATAAATGCTCCCTCGGACTGTGAGAAATCATTCAAGTTCTACAGAGCCCATGCTGGGAGGAGGAAAGAAGAAACAGGGCCAAGAGAGGAGCACTGGGCAGAGTCCATCATCGGAGGAGGTAGGTTTCTCTGATCTCAAACCCTGCCCAACAATGAGCTGAAAACAAGTGGGGAAGCCAGAACTGAAACAGAGGTCGCAGAGGGACCCAGGACTTTAAAACAGGACAAGAGTCACTCTTCGGTCAGTGAGGACAGCCTTGAAGCCTGCTGGTAGCCTGAGAGACCAGGAGGTAACTCTAGGCAACAGCTGACATTGCAGGCAGACAGAAGCAGCCTGAACAGGAGCTTAGCCAAGTGTTTCTCAAACTAGGGCCAGCGGCAGACTCCAGGATCACTAGCACACCATGAGCTTTTAGCTTCAGGAAGGCATTCTGATTCTGCCCTCTAACCGAAGGCAGCCACGAAATTTCACCAGCGACTGGCTCCCGATAGGCATTGAGCACAACTCCATAGCCGGAGGATACTAAGAATGAAGGCGGGCCCAAGACATAAAGGAAGCCTCCATAACCAGAGAAGGGCAAGCAACATTTGTGGGTTTCATAAAAAAACGAAGGCTTTGCGGTCATTCTGGGGAGAAAAGCATAGAAAAACTGCATCATCACAAGTGGCCAAAGAACGTGCCAGATTCCACGGAGTCTGCATGGAGACAGCCAACACCCTCTTCCTGTCCCGACCAGGTTGCCGTGAGACACGACCACCCCGAGCTGGGAGGCAATGCCGTCCATTTGATTTTCATTAGTCTCATCATGTTGACTGTATTTAAATGCATCCGTCTGTTCTGTTTAATTGTGGTAGCAGGACACAGGGCCCAGGTTTAGTTTTGGATGTGCACAATGTGACAATGTTACAATAAAGCTAAAGTCACTGTAGCCGAGAGGTGGGAGCCACCCCAGTGTCCATCACCAGATGAATGGGGGAAGTGTGATCTAGCCACAGCAGGGAGTACTATTGAGCCTTTAAAAAGGAAGGAAATTCTGATACACAGGGGAACTGTGGAGGCGTTATGCCCAGTGAAAGAAGCTGGACACAAAAGGACAAATCCTGCATGATCCATTTACACAAGGTCCGTAGAGGAGTCAAGTGCATAGGGACTGGAAATAGGATGGTGGCTTCCAGGGGCTGGGGAGGGGGGTGGGGGGTTCGTGTTTAATGGGGACAGAATCTCAGGCTGAGAAGATGAAAAGATTCTGGAGGTGGATGGTGGGGATGGCCACACACCGATGCGAATGTACTTAATGCCACTGAATTTCGCTCTTCAAAATAGTTAAGACAGCAAATTCTACGTTGGGTGTACTTCAGCACATTAAGAGTAAACAAAATAAAGCTGAAGTCAACACTGGAAAGGGGTGAGATTTTTTTCTGTGGCTGTTAAAAGATGGCCACACGTGAGATCTCTGGGGTTATCTCTGGGAAAATAATCTGGGCCCTAGGGCTCATCCCTCCGGGGAGGATTTTTGGGCCTAGAAAGTAGATTTCTCGCCCAGACCGCACAAGAAAGGCAGCTCTCTGTGCCTAGACCAGGAGTCACCTACCAGCCATTTACAGACATGCCTGTGCATGACAATCACCCAGACCACCATCACAATGAAGACTCCTGGGCCCTGCCCGGGACCTGCTGGATCTGACTCTCCATGGGGAAGGCCTGGAATCTGTGTTTTCCACCAGCTCCCCGACTGCCTCTGAATGGTCAGACTAGTGGGGTATCTGGTCGGGGAGTTGGGGGCAGAGAGGCCTAGAAGAACCCAGGTTTGCAGTTGCCAGGTCCATGTGACTTTGAGCAGGCCATCTGGCCTTCTGGGTCTCAGCATCCCCTCTCTGAGCCAGGCCCAGAAATGCTTGTCGTGGAGCGCTCGGTCTGAGGACTGGTGATAACGTCCACAGGGTACCAGGTGCATGAGGGATGCTCGATAAATGGTCAGAGCAGTTAGAATTCAAGAGCCAGGAGAAGCCGACCCAGTTGGCACCAGCAGGGAGGTGAGAGCCGAGAATAGCCGAGCGGTTCAGCCTTTTCCTCCGGAGCAGCTCCCTTACAGATGGCTCATTCCAAAATGCACATGTGTTTCCTGGAGGAGAGAGCACCTTTAACCAGGGACGTGGACATGGGTTGTCACTTTAGCTCTGAAAAAAGGGACAGAAGTCATCAAAGGGAAATTCCCTTGTAGAAATCAGAACAGGGCTATGGGAAACCCCTCTCCTCTTTCTCCCCCACCACCCTCAGCCCCATTCGCAGAATTGGCTCTGTCTGAGTCTTACTCCCAAGGGCAGCCTCTCCCAGGAAGAGAAGCACCGCTCACCCCCACTGTGCAAATCCTGCTGTGTGTTTTAAGAAAATCATTTGCCTTCTCTGAGCCTGAGATCCTCATCTCCAACTAGGGGGAGAAGGGTAACAACTATTCACTCATTCCAGAGATTTAATTGAGCACCTACTATGTTGGGCCCTTGACCAGGGGCAGGGAGAACACAAGACGGCTGACAATCCAATGAGAAAGCCAGGCTTTATTCAAATCATCCACAAATATCTAATTGGAAAGCTGCTCGGAGGTCTGCAGGAAGATGTCCAGGACCCTAGGGCTTCAAGGAGCACAACTAGAAACCAGCACTTGGGAGGGATGCAGGAAGATGTGTCTCCAGGTGGCCAAGCAGAGTCTCAGCCCACTGTGGGCACTCAAGAAAGGGCAGTTCCCATCCCTGATGTTGTCATCTCTCTCTCTCCAGGAGACAAGAAGGCGCCATTTCAACTGGTGGTGGGGGTTGAGGCGGTGGGGGCTGGGGCCAGGCTCAGTCCCGGACTCCTGTGTCCTGCAGCTGGCAGATCCCCTGTCCATCCTGTGCCCCAGGGGCTGAGTCTGGGGGTCACTGGGAGGTGGGGACATGCTGATTCTGGGCACGCTGACTCTGGAAACCAGCTCGCAGCAACGGCCGATTATCTGATGGAACGCTTCCTTCATCAGTGCTAATATCCATGTACTGAAACAATGAAAGGGTTTCCTATCAGTTCCAAATAGGACGTGAAAAACTCTCAGTGCTAAGAGTAGAGGATGCTAGAATAGGCAATGGGAAACGCCTGAGTCACCGGAGGGCCGCTTTGATTCCAACGGCCCAATCGTTGAGAAGGAAGAGAGAGAGAGTGGTTCATTAATGGTCAGAGGGAGGGGACAGGAAGGACTGGCCCTTCACATGGGACCTCCCCACAGGGCCAAGCACAGGAGAAGCTTGGCAGTGGGGATGATACCCAGAGAAAGCAACGAGCTCACGGCCTCAGAGCACGGTCAGGAGCCACATGACCTGAGCCGAAGGAAGAGGCTTTAACCCACTGAGCCACCCAGGTGCCCCAGGCTCAGATTTTCTACAGAGAAAAATGAGAGAGTCATACATACAGAGAGCTCCTCAGGTCCCATTTCTGGCCAAAAGGTTTGCAGAGTGGATCTCCAGCTCCCCTTGGGTTAGACACGAGACCTTTCCTTTTCCCTTGTCTAAGAATGCACTGGTCCATTTTGCTCCAAAAGGCAAAATGTGAACAGGCGCCAAGCAAAGTAGGATGGTTACGAACTTCGTGGCTGGTGCATGCGCTCTTGCCGGTCGTCGGAAAGTAAACCTTCTTTTACGGTTAATCCACAGCCCAGGTTAATCAGTCTTAGAACGTAAAAAAGGAACCTTCTGTCCCTGAGCCTATGGGGATCTCATGACCTTGCACTTCACTCCAGGGAGCCTGCCAGGGTCTGGCTTACGTAACGATGATGTGGGGTCAGAACTTACTGTCATTGATCACTTTCCTAATGGTTCTCTCTTGCCAATGATATTGACAGTACCCCTCCTTAAGCCTCCCGAGTGAGACTGGAATGTTTGAACCCCCACGCGAGTGGGTACTTTTCCTCGGCTCACATGATCGCGCTCTACTCCCGCTCAGTGTTAAACAACAGCTTCTAGGAAAAACCTTTGGGCAATGTGCTGATAAGTGCGCAGCTCTTGTGCATAGTAGGGGCTTTATGAATATGCATCAGGTGAAACTGAGCCTAAGGAAACTGACTCAGCATGTGTCATGGGTGGGGGGGGGGGTCTCCTTCCCCAGGAAATGCATGTCTTAGGGAAGGCTCCTTGGGCTCAGTTCCAGCAAGAGCTGGAGGCTCCTGAGAGAAAGGGGCCTAGTCCAACCCCAAGCTTAGAACAATGCCAAGTGCTCAACACACTGCAGGTGTGTGTGTGCTGGGAACTTCTTCCTGAAGCCTCTGAGGTCAGGGGCCAGGGCCCAGAGGGCTGGCGGCATTTATTGTCCATTGTCCCGGGCAGGGACAGGAAGCACTTTCTGTTCCCAATTGCTTGGGTGGATTAATTTACAGTGGGGAGCTCAGGGTTGCCGCGCCAGCACCTGTTTTCCCCTCCAAGAGGCCCGCTTCCGGCCTCAGAGCGTTTTCAGGAAGGGTCCCCCTCTGCACAGACATGTCCTCCTCCATAGCCCCTCTGGCTGCTGCCTCTGCCAGGTTCCCCTGTTGCCCTGTGGGGCACCAGACCCCGACCAGGCTGCAGCTGAGGCCCTGGAGGCCCGAGGGCCTGCACTGCCCTCCGAGCTGCCTGCTCTCGGGGGAAAGTTTAGTCCTGTGAGGTACATACCACACTGGTCCAATAAGAAACAATGACATCCAAACCTCAGTAACAGTGTCTTCCCTTTTAATGACGATCCACTCTCTCTCCCCAGTTCAGTTAGGTGACGTATGCAGGCTCCTCTCACTTTCATTATGATGGGGCCTGTGAGTCCCATTTTACAGATAAAGAGACTGAGGCTCAGAGAGGCTAGCTACATAGATCATAAAGAACCGTGGTGGGATGGGGCCCGGGGTGGCTCAGCGGGTTAAGCCTCTGCCTTTGGCTCAGGTCATGGTCTCAGGGTCCTGGGATCAAGCCCTGTGTCAGGTGGGGAGCCTGCTTCCCCCTCTTTCTTTACCTGCCTCTCTGTCTACTTGTGATCTCTCTCACTCTGTCAAATAAATAAATAAATAAAATCTTAAAAAAACAAAACAAAACTATGGTGGGGTTCAAACTCAAATCTGTTCAGGTCCCAGACCTCTCTCTCAAACACTAATGTCTGCAGGAGCCAGGCAAAGCGCCCAACTGGGAGATGTCACAGACCCCACAGTAACATTTTTCCACGTTAGTAGCTCGTACAATAAATGTCTGAACGCTGGATAAGGGAGCGGAAGCCTGGCTGCGGGGGATGCATTCTTGCAGGCTCTGCTTTGCACTTCCGCTCTGTGCCACGGAGTGCCTACTGTATGCAGGCACTGCCCAGCGCTTCCCCCACAGTGATTCATTCACTCTCTCTGTGTCCTCCCTCTGCAGCAGGGGCACTGCAGGGTGACTGGGCCCGTTAAGGGAAACCAATGGGACGTCGGCACCCCACCATTCCCGGTTTGCTCACTGCATCCCGGTCTTCCCCGGTCCGATTCGCATCACTGTTCATCTAGGAGGCAGAGGAGGAGTTTTGGATAGGGACGCTGGCCTGATATCTGTAGGTCATTTTCATTTTTCTACGATGACCCTGAGAGCGTCACCCAGATGCGCACCACCCCCCCCACCCTTGCACACCAACCACTAGCCAGCATTGCCCGGATCGGCCAGCTTGCTCCATTTTGCTTTGAGCATGATGCCCATTTTCCCAACATAAGCTCAGCAACCTGATTCTGGTGGCCCTACATAGTCCCACATCCACCCTCTCTGGCCAACTGCCCCCCTGCCCAGCAGCCTGCCCTTTGGAGGGCTGCAGCCGCCCTGCTCACCCTGCTTCTTCCCACCCTAGGCAGGGTGGACGCATTGCCACACGGCCCCAGATCCAGGTTCGCCTGGCGTCCCCCTGAGTGACAGGGCTGCCCTTTGTGGAGGGGGAGATTAGAGGCAGGCTGGGGGCCCCCGCAGCCCTCGCCAGGATGACAGGAGACGTCAGCCCGGCACGCACGCAGCACAGCCCAGAGCGAGGAAAGCCTTGACAGGCCTGGAGGGGATCCAAGAGGGAGCGTGAGGGAGGGGGGACACTCTCCTCACACACAAAGGCCGGGCCTGTCTTCACACCTGCGGGATGAACAGAACCCAGGGGCTGGGGGAGCGGTGGGGGCCACGGGGGCATGAATAATTTGCTCTGAAAGAAGCATGTCACAGGGAGATAGCTCAGCCAGACACTTCAAATAAAGGCGAGCAGCCACAGTGACAGGGGACATTCTTTGCCACCGATGCGCTGCTGGGACCTAAGTGCTGAGATGTCGTGAAAGAAAAGCGCCTTGAACCCTTCATAGTTATTTTTATTAAAAAAGGGGGGGAGGCACGGGGGGGATAAAAGTACGACCACCAAAGCAGGGATGAGCCGGTGAGCCCTGAGAAAGGGCAGATAATGAATTCTGGCACCTTAATTTTACCTTTGTTAGGAAGATCAACGCTTCCTGGACACCCTAAGAAGTGCCTGGAGAACCAGGTCTGCTCCTTTCTTCCTGCCTCTGCACCTTCAGCCACGCTGCTCCCCTGGCTTGAGTGCCCTCCCTCCCGCCACCTACCCAGACTTCCAGAACCAGGTCTGAGGACTTCTTCATGTGAGGACCTCCCCCGCCAGACACCCCAGGTTCTTGCTCACTCCTCTCCAAATGTCCTCATCGAATACTGAGCATGGGACCCTATCTTTTGCCATATTGACCCCAGCCACCCAGCCAAGCTCTCAGAACAAGGATTCTGTCCAGTTCCGTTTCCTGTCCCCCAACTTGAGCACAGTCTCCTGTCCACAGTATCCAGTGTATTTAGCCACATGCAAAATGTCAATTGATGAGAACAATGACAGTGGCTTCTTTTTTGGGGGGGGAGGGGGAGATGAGGCAATGAGTCTACAAATAATAAAATTCTAGTGAATAACCGACCCCCTCCATGTCTGTCCGTTCATAAAGGAATAATTAAATAAATTATGATAGAGCCTATTATGGGACTCCTGTGGGGCCACTAGGAAGAGTGAGGCTGACCTATGTATGTTCGCGTGAATGGAGGTCATGGAATTCAGCAAGAAAAGTTTAAGCATGGCATATAAAACCCAGGAAAATGTGGGGAGCTTCTCCCCGACCATGAACTGGGGCTACCTTCTCAGACTCTGGCTTTAGAGGGAGAAGGAGGGCTGAGGAATATTCACTTTTTTAAACACATATTTGGGTGTATTTTACTTTTTTACATTGACTATGTATTCCTTTTGTGACTTAAAAGAATTCTTAGGAGAGGTGGGGGGGGATGGGGTAACTGGGTGATGGACATTAAGGAGGCACGTGATGTGATGAGCACTGGGTGTTATACCCAACTGATGAATTATTGAACTCTACATCTGAAACTAATGATGTACTATATGTTGGCTAATTGAATTTAAACAAAAATTAGTTACTTAATTGAAATAGGGTAAGAAGAATTCTTAATCCACCTGGTTTAGCCAGAGCTGAAGCTTTCCAGGGCAGGTGCTCCAAGGCATGTCTTTGCATAAGAAAGAAAGAAGAGGAAGGAATCAGGAGAGGGCTGCCACAACTCCAGGACTGAAGAGGGGATGGCAGGAGATAGATCACCACTGGTCTTGGCTGCTAGCACCCTTTCCAAGGACAGTAAAAGTTTTACCTGAAATCCTTGGGGAAGATAGCTGCTTATGCCTCATTGGCCGAAGAGGTCACATGGTCACCTGAGCTGCAAGGGGGGCTGGGAAGATGGAGGCAGGATTGCCATGCAAAGCTTAGACAGACAATGAATTTCCTCTAGTCCAAACAGCCTCCACGCCCTGTACTTTTCCTTGTGTTTCAAGTCTATTGCAACTTTCTCTCTTCTCTTGAAACCAGAGGTTTCGCTCCAAAGGTAAAAGTTCACAGCTAATGCCTGTCCCTGCTCACAAAAACTTCCTCCAGCTACACCCAATGAACTAGTTTCTTTTGACATTATTCAGCAATATTTCTTTTTTATTATTATTCAGAATTCTGCATTTCAATCTTGCCACCAGGAGGGGAGAGACTGCCTGCCTGAGAAGGTAGCCAATAGGGAAGAAGTCAGAAACCAAAAGCTGGGGAAACTTGGGAGTCCTTTGGACCCAGTAAAGCCCCCAGGTCAGCCATGCCCCAAACTACCTCTGGCCTTTTTTTTTTTTTTTTAAGATTTTATTTACTTATTTGACAGAGAGAGAGGTCACAAGTAGGCAGAGAAGCAGGTAGAAGGGGGGAAGCAGGCTCCCTGCTGAGCAGAGAGCCCAATGTGGGGCTCGATCCCAGGACCCTGGGATCATGACCTGAGCCCAAGGTAGATGCTTAACCAACTGAGGCACCTAGGCGTCCCTGAGTATCTGTTTCTTAAAACTGAAAAAGTCCTGACAGTCCTAGAAACAATCTAGAGCTGAGTTTAATCATGTGCTCTGGCATAGAACAATTTCATCCTGATTGAGGGTGTGTATGTGGTGGGTCCTCTCAAGTCTGTAAAACTCAGATGTCCACCGAGGTCACCCCCAGTCTTGGGAACTCAGTAGGATCACATCACATCATGAACTCTCTGTCCACGGTCCACCATTGCTCTCCCCAAGATTTCTACAGGTCTTCTGGGGTTCCTATTCTCTTAATCATCCATGACTCTTATTCTCACTCACATTGACTCTTATTCTCACTCACCCCTCCATGTCTTGTGTCTTCCCTCCTCTCCACACTGCCCTGGAAATGAAACTGTGCCCTTTTCCTTAATCTGCCCCCTGTACTCCCAAAACTGCTCACATAAGATACTGGGACCTTGGATTTTACTGAGGCTTTAGTGCAGTTTAAGTAACAGCAATGTAAATCTCAGTCAGATGGGGACATCTTAATCAAGAATATTTAAAAAGAGTGCCTGGTGGTTCAGTTGGTTAAAAAGGTGCCTGGGTGGTTCAGTTGGTTAAACATCCTGACTCTTGATATCGGCTCAGGTCTTGATCTCAGGGTCATGAGTTCAAGCCCCACATTGGCTTCCATGCTAGGTGTGGAGCCTACTTTTAAAAAAAAGAATAATTCATAAGATTAATTAAGAATCCAGTGACAACCCCATCACCAAGCATTTCTTGTTGCATGTTTTCCTTGGGCCCCAATCACCCCATCCCCTCCCCTCTTTTCCAGCTCCCTGCCCTCCAAGTTCCAGCTCATTTTGTAGGAAAGAACATAGCTCTCTGTTCTCCTCTCCTTCCAAACCACAACTCTTACCCTCCCGGTAAGAAGTATTTTCCTGAATAAAGAGGGTCCCTCCCTAAGAAGAGCTCTGGTCCTGGCTATCTATATTTACTATCTGTCTCCAGGCCCTTATTTTTCTCTTGTAAGTGCCGGAGTGAGCTACATGTTTAGGGATCGAGGATAAAGAACACAGTTCCTGAAACAGGAAATAAACAATTGGATTGTGCAGGAGAAATAAAAGCCCGTAGATGCCTCATCTGAGCGAACAGATAGATTCACATACCAAAGCAGATCTCTGGGCAAAGGGCCACAGGCCTTATTCTCTTTGGCATTCTCCCACAACGCCAGTAGGCGACACAGAAGTGACGGTGACCTGGCCCCTGGTCCTCTCACCATCTTCCTGGCAAGCATGGAGACATTCAGAGCAACTTACTAATAGCCTCCCTCCACTGAGGACCTCATGAATGGTGGCAATAAGAGTTAAGCTTCCACACGTTGGGGAAACAAGGTTGGGAGCAAGAGCCATCTCAGTGAAAGATGGCGGAGCTTCCTTGCCAGCCTCCTCCCCCATTGACCTGGGACTGCATTAGGGTCAGGTCCAATCTACAGGTTCTGAGGCTGTAGGAATTTTGCCTGTAGAACATTGGGGAACTCTGAGGACATCCCAGATGCCTCCTTGGGGTTCTCCTCACTCATACTCCCCACCCTAGCGCCCCCTTGAGGCCCTGCTCCAGAATGTGCTCTTGTCATTTCTTAATAAGACAACAGCCCAATTTGGTCTTTCTGACTCCAGCCTGTCCCCAGCCCTCCCCGCCCCCACATGGCCACAGTTTTTCTAAAGCACAAATCTGATCCTATTTAAAATACACAAATGAGGGGCACCTGGGTAGCTCAGTCGGTTGAGCGCCCGACTCTTGGTTTCACCTCAGCTCGTGGTCTCGGGGTCCTGGTGTCAAGCTCCAAGCCAAGCTCCATGTTCAGAAGGGAGTCTGCTTGGATGGCCTCTCTGTCTCTCTCCCTCTGCCCTTGCCCACCTCTTTCTCTAAAATAAATAAATAACTCTTTTTAAAAATTAAAAAAAATAAAATAAAATACACACATGAAACAAAGTCCCAGATGAGTCTCCCTCCTGATCTGCCCCAACCAACTGCCCCAATCCTTTCTGTCTCAAAGTGCCCAGCTTGCAGCTTCTGCCTTCCTGTGATCCTCCCACCTGGGCCACCTTGGATGCCCAAGTCACTGCTAAAACAGGGTGTCCTTCAAGAGGTTCCTGTGGAGTCTTTTAAATCTTTTCATTCAAATGCTGCAGCCTTGCCTCATCATCCCCTGATCTTGGGCCTCTGTGTCCAACTCTAGCCAACTTCTTGTCCTTCAACACAATCCATGGGCAACTTGCCTTTCCACTCATTCCAGGAGGCTTTCTGATGCTTTGTCTCATGCACCACAGAGACCACCCTGACCCCTTGATCAGACGGCGCCATCAACCAGGGAGTTTTTAAGGCCATCCTGGCTGAATTCCTCTGGGGTGGGGTATTTTAGGAAACTCTCCAGGGTGATTCCAATGTGCATGCAGGGTAGAAGGCCCTGGGGAAGAGCAGGGTGTGCTCAGAGCAGCCATGGGCTAATGTAATTCCTCTGTCTGAAGCATGCAGTTAGCAAGTCAACCCTCGCAAAATGAAGCACAGGCTGGACAGTTTGCATTTTTTTTTTGTCCTCAGTAACTAACTCTCTGGGGGTCTATTCAAATAAGTGGATTGAATCAGTGAGACCCTTGCTCCTCAAAGTGTGGTCCATGGACAGGGCAGCATCAGCATCACCCTGGAGCTTATTAGACGTGGACGACCTCAGGCTCAGAACCTGTATTTTAACAAGATCCCCAGGTCATTGAGACATGTTCAAGTCTGAGCAGCCCTGCTCTGAACTTGAAAATGTTGAAGGACAAGCCCATGTATATTCCTTCTTTTGGTCGATGCTCAAAGGAGCAGGCAGGAGTGAGGTGGCCAGAGTGAGGCACTAAGGAGCACCGGGGACTGTGGCTAAAGAAGGCCCCAGAGCTGCAGCCGCCGCCCACTCTTGCCAGTTAGGATCCAAACCCTGTGGACTGCCAGAGACTCTTCTTCAGGAGAATCCTGAACTTCAGGTCTTCTTTAGGTGAAATTCACTCCCCTTTTCAATGTTTCCCTAGCACACCTCCCTAACAATTTCTGCAATTTCCTTGTTTGGAGCATTTATTGTTTCTTATCTGCTCCCTTCTAGAATGTAGGGATGGTTGTCTCTTGTGCTCACTGTTGTGTCCCACGGACTTCAAACTATCTCTGGCAGATAGTAGGTGCCAACAAATAGATGTGAAAGAATTTACTGTGCAGGGGCGCCTGGGTGGCTCAGTGGGTTAAAGCCTCTGCCTTCAGCTCGGGTCATGATCCTAGGGTCCTGGGATCGAGTCCCGCATCAGGGTCTCTGCTCAGCAGGGAGCTTGCTTCCCTTCCTCTCTCTCTGCCTGCCTCTCTGCCTCCTTGTGATCTCTGTCTGTCAAATAAATAAATAAAATCTTTAAAAATAAAAAAATTAAAAAATTTAAAAAAAGAATTTACTGTGCAGGACAAGCCGGAGCACGTCTGGGGCTGACATGGAGCTGCCACTCCATTAGCTTTGTGCAAAGGAAGCAAGGTCACGGTCCTCTAGCAATGGCTCCTGGGCCGGGAGGCCCAGAGGCCAAGAATCTCATCCTCAGAAGGCTGTAAGAAGCCATCCTTCTCCCTTCCTTGTGGGATCATAAGCATGGAAGAGGTCCTGGGAGGAAGGACTATGGGAAGTCCCCTGTGAGCCTCTGAAGAGTGCTCTCATGAGAAACCAGCCAGATGGGGTCTGTGAGATGACCCAGAAGAGGTCGGGGCCATTTTATCCAACCCTCTCTTTCACCTTACATCTAGACTTTTTGATATTATCTCCAAGTAAGGTTACACTTACAAAAGTCTTTTTTCTTAAAGGCATTCATCTGTGCAGTGTAAACACTTATCAGATCCCTCAGTTGGCCACAATGCTATTCTGTCTTGTCTTCATTGTTTAATATTCTAGAAGCTTCTCTCACTTCTAGAGAAAGGGACCCTGAATAGAGATCATAGGAGGGCCTTAGGGCCTTAGGAGATACTCTCTTCCTTGTAGCTCTCTTCTCCCTGCTGAACGGGGTGTCCCTGTCAGGGGATCCTTGGGCCTTAGTGCCGTGCTCCTAGGGCCTGCCTGGCCTGAGCCACTCAGAGAGCCTTGAGAGAACAGAATGCAAGCCAAGTCTCCTTTTGGGAAGAAGCCCATCCCCAAGCCACTGTTCTTTCAGAAGCCTTCAGGGCTGGTCTGGACATAGAGGAGAGGGCCCAGCAGTGCCCTCCAGAGCCCAAGATCCTGGCTCAGCAGCCTCACTGGAGCTGGGGCAGCTCTTCCCTGAGCAGCGGCTGCCCCCATGAGGGCAAAGATGGCAACCAGGCCTATTCCTGTGCAGGAGAAGCTGGCCAAGGCAGGTGACCATGGAAGAGGAATGGAGGAAGTCTGGGGTGGGGAGCTGTGTGCAGCCCACCAGGATGTGTGGGCCCCAGAGGTTCCTGCAGGATTTATGAAGGAAGATACAGCCAGACTGCCTGTGTGAGGAGAGGCCTTTAGTGGGAGAAGATGAGCCTTGGGAGTGCTCCACATGGCAGGACAGGGAAGGGGCCAAGTCAGCTATGTGAGAAGGTTTACATCCTTGGTATTTGTTGTTCGTCTTTTTGTCTTTTTACCTTTGTTATAAAAAACCTCAAGCTTTTACAAGAGTAAACAGAGGGTTACAATGACTCCTTGCATACCCATCAACCCAGGCCCGATGATCAACTCAGGGCCAATGCACTTACACATATTTTAGTATTTTTCTCTGAAGGAAAAAGAAATTTCTAGAACAAAACCATAATACCATTCTCGAACCTTCAAAAAAAGAACCTTATTTCCTTGATATTATCAGATATCGAGTGTTGTGGGTTGAATCATATCCTGCCCCACCCTACCCACCCAGAAAAAAAAAAAAAAAGATATGTTGAAATCCTGACTGAGTGCCTCTGGATGTGACATGATTTGGAGACAGGGTCTTTATCAAGGTGATCAAGATGAAATGAGGTCATCAAGGTGGATCTTAATCCAACCTGACTTATGTCCTTTTGAGAAGAGGGAAATCTGGTCAGAGAGAGAGAGAGACCAGCATGGAGAAAATATCATGGGAAGAGATATAGGGAGAATGCCGCATGAAAACTGGAGTTCTGTTGTCACAAGCCGAGGAATGTCAGGGGCGAGGGGAGCTGTAAGAAACAAGGAATGAGGAACGCCTGGGTGGCTCAGTTGGTTAAGCAGCTGCCTTCGGCTCAGGTCATGATCCCAACATCCTGGGATCAAGTCCCACATCGGCTCCTTGCTTGGCAGGGAGCCTGCTTCTCCCTCTGCCTCTGCCTGCCGGTCTTTCTGCCTGTGCTCACTCTCGCTCCTCTCTCTCTGACAAAGAAAGAAAGAAAGAAAGAAAGAAAGAAAGAAAGAAAGAAAGAAAGAAAGAAAGAAAGAAAGAAAGAAAGAAACAAGGAATGACCCTGACCTGCTGCCTTCAGAGGGGGCGTGGCCCTGCCACTATGTTTGTTGTGGACTTGTGGCCTCCAGAAGTGTGAGACAATGCATTTCTGTTATTCTAAGCCACCCAGTTGGCAGTCCTTTGTTAAGACAGCCCTAGAAAACTAATCTGGTCAATGTTCAGATTTCCAATTACCTCACAAATGTCACTATTTTGTTTAGTTTGTCTGTTGAAATTGAAATCCAAACAAGGATCACCGGTTGTGACCGGCTGATATGTCTCTTAAGATTTATCTCTTCAGACGAGTTGGCAATTTCTTTATTAAAGAAACTCTGGTTGTTTGCCCTGTGGGGTTCACCATGGTGTGGATTTCGCTGTTGGCGTCTCCTTGGTGTTGTCTCTACCTCACTACACATGGGGAGTGTGTCTATAGGCCAGCAGCATCTGCATCACCTGGGAACTTGTTGGAAATAGGGAACATCCCAGGCCCACCCCAGACATGCTGGATCAGAACTTAATTTTCACACACACACCCAGTGATTCATGCATGCACTGGAGCCCGAGAAACACACAATCCATGCTCTTTTATCTGCTGCATTTCCTAAAATTGGTGATTGGAGCTGGACGTTTGATCACCAAGACTATGTTGTAGGTAGTAATCATTCCATCAGGAAGCATATTGTGTCCCTGGCTGTCTCTCTGTTATAAAGTCAGCAGAAGTTGATCATCAATTCCTAACCCATTCATTCATTAGGGTTGCAAAATGGTGCCATTCTAGTTCCATGATTCCTCTTCATTCATTAGTAGGGATGCATCCATAAAAGAAAAGCTTGTCGCCTCTACTATTTGATTACCCAGTGATGGTAATACAGGAAAGGAAAAATAAATGCTAAATTCTTTCCCTCTTGTGTACCATTTTTCAAAAAGATGGGTAGATTCCCAATGGTGACAGTGAGTTTTTTATTTTGGTTCCGTTTTTAGCATCAAATACATGGATTTAAGCATAAGTGTTTACAGTCCATTACCATTCTTATCTTGATGTTCATTCAGGTAACCACCTCCAATCTTGGGCTGGTGGGATCATTAAAGTTGGCTCCTGAGTCTTTTTAACAGAACCCCAGTATAACCCTGGAAAACAAAGCAATCTTGTGCGAGTGGTTGTTCCAGACTCATCTTGTGCATCTCCTGTCCTAGAGCTGGAATTAGCCTTTTCTCCATGGACCTGTAGTATCATCCAGTGGAGAAACGTGTTTAGAGACCACAGTTTGAGTGTAGGGGTGTTCACAATGATGGGTTGGTCTTGATTTGGGGTCTTTGTTGAATAAAACACATTTAATATTTTAATACAAAATAAATGAACTCATACTTCCAACCAAATTAAACACCATGGGATTTTTAACTTAAGATTTTTAGTTTGGATAAAGAAGTATTTCCTTTCTCCCAAGCAATAAATCCAAGTTCACAGTAACAACAAGTATGATAGAATTAGGATGCCCCATATTTGTTCATTTGCCTTGCCCCCCCCTCCCGTGGCATGATCGGACATGAAAGGATCTCCGGTCAGTGTGGCACCCCAAGTCCTCCAAAGCTATGCAGACTGGCTGGGGAGGGAGGTCTGCAGGATGACAGAATTGGCTGAGTTGGGACAAAATGACATGAGGCCTTTAGGGTCACAAAGAGGACAACAGAAGGGGAGGCTCATCTCAGGACTGCACAAAACTGAAAGCTTAGGTAGGAGACCACAGGAGGGAGAAGAAAGGCCCAGGAGTGAGACATCACCAGCCTATGAAGGGGACTGAGGTTGAGGCCCTTCATACTTGAGTCCCACCAGTACATAAAAAATTAAAGAAATGCCAAAACATGGTTGTATAAATTAGAATATATTTTAAGTGTTTCCATTGAGCGAATTCAAGCCCTTATGAGAAAAGTTGGCCACAGTGTAATTGTACTCACACAAGATAATTAGGAGATTTATACAAATGGGTATATATTAATCTGGAGTCTCTATAAGGAGTGAGAACAATTATGAAACACAAATTTAAACCAAATGAGGAACACCATCTTCTTTCAACCCTGTCAGTGGATTTCTGTGATTTTATGTTTGACTTTTTAAAAAGGTCAAATTTAATAAACCATCAAATTTAATAAACAATCAAATTTAAATAAATTATCTTTTTTGAGAAGTTTTAGGCTCAGAGCAAAATTGAGTGGAAAGCTTGGAAAGCTCCTCAGTACTTAAAACAACAAAACTGTCTTCAAAAGTGTCTGTACCATTTTGTCTTCCCACTAGTAATAAAAGAAAGTCCGTATCACTCTACATCCTCGTCAACATTTGGTGTTGTCAGTATTCCAGATTTTGGCCATTCTACTAGGCCATTCTACTACTAGTAGTAGTATCTCATTTTAATTTGCATTTCTCTGATGAAAGATGACGTGGTGCACCATTCCATATACTTCTTCGCTGTCGGCATACCTTCTCCAGTGAGGTGTCTGTTCAGGTCTTTTGCCCATTTTTTAGTTGGTTTGTTTTCTTACTGTTGAGTCTTAAGAGTTCTTTGTGTACTTTAGATAATGATCTTTTATCAAATGTGTCTTTTGCCAAGATTTTATTTCAGTCCATAGCTTGCGTTTTCATCCTTTTGTTGTTGAATTGTTTTAGGGAGAATGTTGAAGCTCCGAGTTTGAGAACCACCCCCACAGGCAACATCAGGGTGATGCCCACCCTCTCATGCCCCATGGTCCCTGAGGTGAGGAAGGACCCATAAAGGAAAGAACCAGACCTCACAGGGAGCAGGGAGGAGGAGGCCCGCAGTTGGTAGAGTCTGTGGCAGGCTCCTCTCCTGAAGGAGACATGGACATGGGGGGAAGCATGGAAGGGAGCTGTATGTGAGGAGAGTCAAGGCCCCCCCTGAGAAAAACCAAAGTCTGAGGAAGTTGAGAGGGTGGGGGAGGTGAGGAAACTTGGAGGCAGCCCGCGCACAGGCAGGGAGATCTGGTAGGAGACAGAGTTCAAGGGAAGCTGTTGTCCCCGAGACTGGGGTGGCACTGCTGGGACATCCTGGAGGCAGATCCACATGGACTTTCCTGCGCCAGGGCAGGTGGACCCCAGAACCAGCCAGCCAGCAGGACCAGGAGAGACTGGCAGAGACGGCACAGCCCCAACGCCGTCACCAGGGGTCCTTCTTGAGCCACTCGGAAAGCTTGTCAGAGTGCCCTCCTCAGCCCATTCCTCACACAAGACCACCCCGGCACTTTGAACCAACAGTCAGATCCTAAGAGGGCCGGTAACCAAATGCCAACGTCAGGTTTTGCTATGTTCACCAATGCCACACGTCCTGGAAAAACTCACAGTCCAAACCCAAACCCTTCCTAGGGCCCCATGTGGGGGAGTCGCATTCCAGGGAGAACCTTCTTTAGAATATTCCCTGACTGGACAAAACGGGCTGCATTAAGGGCATGTCCATGAAACTGTTGGCACTGGGGTTTCCTTTTTCAAAACCCACACCACCAAAAATAATCAAAGACGTAAGCATGACCTGAGGCCAGAACCCAGCTGCTCTCTTCAGGCCTGAGCTGTTGCCAAGTTCACACAAATTCATCAACTGTCAAAGCAGAACTAGACTCTATCTCCACCGCCCCAGGAAGAACCAAGGCTATCATCACACCCCTGATCATAAGATCTCAAATCAGAAACCCTAGCCACATTTTCTCCGCTCCCATCTATCTGGAAATAACCCCAGCAAGAAACCTAGATTCTAACAGTCCTAGTTTGGCATGACCTTTCCGAGTCATGAATGCCAGGAGATCTCCACAAGATCTCAGACTTGGTACCCCTTTTTGGGAGGAGGACATAAGGCAAGGAGGCTGGGAAAAGTGAAAGGCAGAAAGGAAGTAAGATTAACATTGAACCTCGTTCTGAGTCACTAGTGCAAATGTCACTAGTAGGAAAAGCACTGACACATACATCCCCGTGACAACTGGGCAGAGTCTCCCTGGGCCTCAAGGACACTCAGCCTCTAGAGCACCCAGGAATCTCTGCCCCTAAATGCTTGAATCTGTGCCTGTTGCTGTGCCTGGCCTTCCACCTCTGGAGTTTCTCATCTCTCGCAATACACATGGAGGACACCCAGAATCAGCTTCAGGGGACAGAAATAAGAGCCTCATCACAAGTGACAGCACAAACATTGCAATGGAATACTATGCAGCTGTAGAAAGAGGAAAGAGACTCTATCTCTGAGACATTGTTGGGAAGACCCATCAAGGTGCAGAATCCATTATTATTCAGCCGTTAAAAAAAGGAAGAGGAGGAGGAGGAGGAGGAGGAAATCCTGCCATTTGTAACAACACAGTCAGACCTTGAGGGCATTATGCTAAATAAGTCCGAGAAAAAAAAAATACTGTTATGATCTACTTAGGTGCGGGATCTAAAAACAAATAATAATGAAAAACAAGAACTGAGTTCATAGATACAGAGAACAGATCGATGGTTGCCAGAGGTCCGGGGTAAGGGGTGGACAAAAATGGGCCAAGGGTGTCAAAAGGTACAATTTTCCTGTTCTAACCTAAGTCCGAGGTAATACCGTACAGCGCGGTCACTGTAGTTCATCACATGGTATTGTAGATTTGAAAGTTGCTAAGAGAGTAGGTCTTAAAAGTTCTCATCACAGAAAACAAATTCTGTAACTACGTGTGGGTGTGTGATAAGTCATTTTGCAATCTACATACATATCAAACCATTCTGTTGTACACCTGAAACTAACATAATGTTATATGTCAGTTAGACTTCAATAAAAAAGGAGGGGGAAAATAATAGATAAACATTAAAAAGGAGGGGGAGAATTTGTATGCCTATATGCTTGTATGGGAAAGCCGTCTCTAGAAGAATTCCCGGGGAACCACAAACACTGGCTGGCGTGTCTTGGGTAAGGACGATAGAAGCAAGGGACTTTCCCTGTATGCGCTTTTGTACCTTTTGGATCTTAAATAACATGAATGTATTATCTTTTAAGACATATTTAGGTTTAAAGGAAGGAAATGGAAATGATCTATATGTAAAGACCTGGAGAGGATATACAAGATCTTCAAATGATTAATAGTTGCTAACAGGGGTCTAGTGTGAGTTGATCTGGTGTTTTTTTCTTTTGGGTTGGTTTTTGTTTTGTTTTTTTTTTAATAAAAAGGAACATATGTAGAAAAGGACTAGAGGGTGACACCAGCAAACAGAGGTTCCCTTGAGGGAGTCTGGAAAAACAAGTGTTCTACTTCCCATTGTGTCTGTCCCCTTCTGTCCTGTTTGATCTTTTAAACCAAACATGGATGACTGTTCTAATAATAGTAATAGTAATAATAATAATGCGCTGGTCGAGGCAAAAGGAAAGGTACATGGATGCAACATGGTCCTGAGTCGGTCCTGGTCCCGCTGTCCCAGCAGCGCGATGGTAGCAATGTCACTTGGCAGTGGGCCAGCCGGGCAGACCTCCAGCACTGCGGAAAAGCTCAAACAAGGAGCCCAGCGCTGGGAAGTTCTCCGTCTTTACGAGCCCATAGTGAAAATCCGTGCGCGCAAGGCCAACCGGAGGAAAACTGTGAATCCTTGATCAGCTGAATACAGATTTCCATTTTTATTCACTTAAGATTTTATTTATTTATTTGAGAGAGAGAGGAAGAGAGAGAGAGACCATGAGATGGGGGAGGGTCCGAGGGAGAAGCAGACATCCCACTGAGTGGGGAGCCTGATGTGGGACTCCATCCTGGGACTCCAGGGTCATGACCTGAGCCAAAGGCAGTCACTTAACCAGGTGCCCTCACATTTTTGTTTTCACAAGTGCACATGCGTCTTGTAGCTTCATAAACTTAGCCTTGACTGGGAGAGTTTTTGAGCGTCAAGGGTGCATGGGGTTAAGAAAACGGGCACCTGCAAGACAAAAGAGGACAATCAGAGCTTCGCCACCCTTGTGATGTGCGCCGTGCCCTCCAAGGGGACCCCAGAGGAGCCATGGAGGGGCCTTGTTTGCACAGGGAGTCAGGACTGAGAAGCAGGCCTCCGCGCAGGGAGACCCAGTCCAGCAGAATGGAGGGTAGAGGGAAAGGAGGCTCCTGCCAAGGAGTTCTTTGTCCACTCTCTTGGTTGGGGGCAGAAATTTGGGGGTCTCCCACTGGGAAGCAGGCCCAACTCGAGCCGCAGCCAGTGCCCTCAGACAAGTGGCTCCTGTTCTCAGAACCTCAGACTCCTTGCCTGTCCAAAGGGGTCTGCGCTGGGACCTTGGCCATGGGCTGGGGGTTAACCCAATGCGGGGCTGAATGTCCTGACAGTGTCTGGTGTGTGGTGAGTGCTCAGGAAATGTGCTTGCCTTCTCCTCAGAAAAGTGATGGAGCAGAGTTCTGTAGTCTTTGGGAGGTATCCCTCACCTGGTCCTGGAGCCCCTTCCCTTCTGGCAGGAATCACACCCAGAAAGACAAAACTGTGCTCACTGAAAAACACCACCAGCACATCCTCTCACGAGAGAAGCTTCGTTGTCACTCCTCCAGAGTACTGGCCGACCCACTGTGAGCATCAGGGCTGGTGAAGACCGGCCTCTGCCTCCTTCCAGCTGTGTGTCCCCAAGCAAGGTCCTTAATCCATCTGTGCCTCAGTTTCCTCATCTGTAAGCTGGGACCAAGAACCCCAAGACAATTAAATGAAGATGATACGGATGAAAGGGACTTAACATTTGCTATTATCAGTCCCTTTGGTTAAAGGACTAGTATTTGGTCCACTTGCTGCCACCTGGGGACGTGGACTGACATCCCAATGGATTAGAGATGAAGGGGTGGTCTTGGGTGGACAGGGGGGGACACTGTGAGTGCTGGGCACATGTCACATGGAGGGAGGCCAGGAAGGCCTCTCTGTGACCTCATCCAACACACCATGTACCCTGTTTGACCTCAGCAGCATTTCAAACACCCCCGAGCCAGCAGGTAAACACTGAAGGATGCTGACATTCTGTTTCCACTTCTGAAGGCCTTTAGACCGTTGCTCTTCCTGTGGTGGAAACGTGGCTCTTCGTACCCATATCTCTATCAAAAATTGGAAAATGGAAAGTAAACCAAAGGGCTGTGAGTTTTACTTTGATGGAGGTGAAGAATATTCATACAGAGTCGGTCTGCAGACACGTGTCCTATTCACTCATGTGCGTGACCAGCTGTACCACAACTGCCTCATACCGTGGTGCAGGGTGTGCACTGCTCATCTCCAGGCACGGCACAGGGCAGGGGGGCATCAGGTCATAATCTGTGACCTGCATGGTCCGACACAGCAGGAGGCTTGGTGTTGGTCAACTCAGGTGGCAGGGCCCTGGCTCCCTTGTCCCCAACCCTATAGTCACCTCATTCTCCTGTGTACTCTATAGTCCCCCTCTGTGGTGTGCATCTTTCTCTCACGAGAAAGCCCCAGGACAAGGCTGAGGCTGGGGCTGGGTCATTCTCTCCCAGGGCCTTGAACTTCCTCAAAGTGCTTTAGATAATGCAGTGAAGATGACCATCAGCGGTAATGACACCCAGGACCTCGGCACTTCCCATAAGCCTCTGAAAAGTGATCTAAGATCCATCTTCCGATCTGCAAAACCCCCCATGGTTAGCCTCCACAAACAGGAATTCCCTTGTTTAAGGCCGGGTCTCACACCATAGCTGCCATGAACCATTAAAAAACAACCTTATCTCTCCTGCCCCATTCCTCTATTTCTGGAAATCTAGCCTCAGAAAGTCATAAAATTAAAGAAAGAGAGGGAAAGAGGGATGAGGGAGAAAAGGAAGGAGGGAAGGAAAGAAGAGGAGAGGAAAAGTTACATCTGCGAAAATGTTCGCGTGGCAAAAACACGCCCAGATGGTCACAGTGAGTATGCAGTTTTGTGGGGAAAGGTTTTGTTTGCTCATTTTGTTTTTGTTATTTTGAAAACTTCTCGCAATGTTAAATTAGTTTCATAGTTCAAAGGAAATCAATGGAACCTTAAAACTGGAGGCATCTCAAGGATTCTCGGCTACCCCCGCAGAACCGCATCACTGCGCAGCTGGGGGCCCAAAGCAGACCCTGGAGCTAGAATGCACAGGTTCCTAGCCAAGCCCCCTCCAGTCCCCTGCTGAGGGTCGCTGGCAAGCTCCTTGACCTCTCTTTGGCCCCATTTCCTTATTTTTAAAATGGGCACAATAGTAGTATCTATCTTGTAAGGTTGTTGCAAAGACCAGATGAGTTAGGAAATGTACAAGTGCATAGAACAATACCTAGCTCTTAATAACTCCTTCTAAGTTATTAGTAGTGATAACAGTGGGTTGTGCAATCGTTTCTGACTCACCAGCTCACCCCAAACCCTCACCATTCTCTAGAATCACCTTGCCCTCTTCTACCCTCAAACACATATCAAGCCCAGCTCTGCCCGGAACTGCCTGGAGCATTCGCCTGCAGCTCCAGGGGACGGGTGAAGGAGGAAAGGCTGGTGCCAAGGGCCACCCGCATAGCCACCCTGCACCCCAGCTGCCCCCTGCCAGAGCCTCTGGCCCTCATCCCCTTCAGCTTCCCTAGGCTCTGCCTCCAACGAGCCCTCTGTCCTCAGAGTCATCTCTTCTCAGCCTGTC
This sequence comes from Mustela lutreola, assembly GCF_030435805.1. NCBI lineage: Eukaryota > Metazoa > Chordata > Mammalia > Carnivora > Mustelidae > Mustela > Mustela lutreola. The sequence continues at coordinate 58,159,532 of NC_081291.1, read as the reverse complement.
CCCACCTTTATGACCATCGTTCCTCAGTAAAACTCTGATCCAAAGTTAAACAGCAGAAGGACACTCTAATAAATTTATTTTGTATGCTGACATATTTCAAAATCACAGATCTCATGTCATCCCATCCCCATAGGCTGCAGGACATGTCTTAAAAAAAAAAAAAAAAAAAAAAATATATATATATATATATATATATATATATATATATATATACCATCTTTTCATCCATAGCTGGAATCTACTCTCATTAACCAAATAGTATTTCGCTGATACTGTCTGATAGTTCAGAGGCAAATTCAGAGGCATCATTCTAAATTTATAATGTTTCTGTTCATCTTTTTTTTTTTTTTTAAACTTCATCGGACATTATTGCTGGGGACTGGCAGAGGTATTAAAATGTGTGAAGGGACGCCTGGGTGGCTCAGTCGGTTAAGCGTCTGCCTTCGGCTCAGGTCATGATCCTGGGTCCTGGGACCGAGTCCCACAATAGGCTCCCGGTTCAAGAGGGAGTCTGCTTCTCTTTCTCCCTTTGCCACTCCCCCCTGCTTGTTCTCTCTCTCTCTCAAATAAATAAATAAAAATAAAATAAAATAAAATGTGCAAAGACCCTGTGGGGCAAGTCTGGGGGGCAGCAACACACCCCACCTTCCCAGGGTGGGGGGAACTAGAGAGTGATACGGCCATGGCCAACGACTATTACAGGCAAGAATCTTCCGATCCTACAAAACTACTCCAAGGAGTTTATTTTATGGGTGTTTTTCCTGTCGACCAAAGATGCATCCATGAGGCCACTGGAGCCCAAGACAGGCACACCTGAAATATCCATCACCCAGAACTGTTCATTCAGTCACAATGGTGACATGATCTGGAGGCTTTAACCAGTCCTGGGAAAAGTAAACGCGGTCCATGACCCTCAACTGGGTCTGTCTGAGGGGGAAACACTCAACAAGGGACATGATGGGGTCAAGTGGCAGGACAAGGTGACAGTAGACTAGAGAAAAATACAGTCTCGAGACTAAAACTGTTGTGTTTACCAAAAAGACTATCACCCTTCTTAGGAAATGCACACGGACGTCTCTAAAGACTACTTACGCAACTTATTCTCCAATGGCTTCCAAAAATGTGTATTATATATGAGTAATATACATACTACTGTGTGCTTACGTATACCTAGAGAGGGAGAGAGGGAGAGAAGAGGGAAGAGAAATAATAATGTAAAATGCAAGCAATGGATGAGTTGGGGTATACAGGTGACTTTGATAATACTCTCAGTCTTTTTTTTTTTTTTTAAGATTTTATTTTTATTTATTTGACAGAGAGAGATCACAAGTAGGCAGAGAGGCAGGCAGAGAGAGAGAGAGGAGGAAACAGGCTCCCTACTGAGCAGAGAGCCCGATGCGGGACTCGATCCCAGGACCCTGAGATCATGACCTGAGCCGAAGGCAGCGGCTTAACCCACTGAGCCACCCAGGCTCCCAATAATACTCTCAGTCTTAACTTCTTTCGAAGTTTGAATTTATTCACCAGGGGAAAGTTTAAGCACAAAAATAAGAGAACAAGGCAGACAGCTATAACCAATATTCACAGTCTCCCACAGAAAGGGAAGAAGGAGGCGCAACAGGCCATGTGGGTCCTCTCCGTTGCTGCTAACAGAAGGATAGGAAGGACCATGGACCTGAGAGGGCAGGTGTGCCGACTCCCTAGGGAAGTGCTCGGGAGGACAGTAGTTGGGGCGGGGGGGGGGGGGCATCTTCATTTTAAAGGACAAGAAAAAGAAATGGGTGTGGGACCTCAGGATTCCTGGGTTTGTTGGGACCATCCTGACTCCAAAGGCTCCCTCCACCACTCTTGGTAGTGCCCTCAGACAGAGCCACCTGCTGGGAGTCCCCAGGTGGGACTTGTAAACTGGGAAGCCGTAGTTTGGGCCTGTGGCCAGATGGCCCCCTCCAGCTCTATCCTTTCCTCCACCCTGAACAGGAAGGCAGGGCTGGTCTTAGGCGCTCAGGACCTGGAGCCCCTTTTTTCCTTCCTTCCTTTCTTTCTTTTTTTTAAAGATTTTATTCATTCATTTGACAGAGAGAGAGAGAGATCACAAGTAGGCACAGAGGCAGGCAGAGAGAGGGGGAAGCAGGCTCACTGCTGAGCAGAGAGCCCGATGCTGGGATCGATCCCAGGACCCTGAGATCATGAGCTGAGCCAAAGCCAGAGGCTTAACCCACTGAGCCACCCAGGTGCCCCAGTGGAGCCCCTTTCTTCATGGGCTGGGCTGCCACTGAGCTTGGCCACAGTGGCTTCATAGCCACCCCCCATCCAACTGCTGACCCCCCCAACCTCCACTCAGGGTGCTCAGGCCTCGCCTGGACAATGTGGCCTGGGAGCATCATGCTGAGCAGAGGGCCCAAATCCCAGACCCTTGTGGGAAGGATATCTTATGCTGCCAAGGCCAGGCTCCACTATCACGTCCCACCCAGGGCTGGGGCCTCCTCACTCGTGGTCGGCAGGAAGCCCATAGAGAAGATGTGATTGGCTCTTGCAATCCTTGCCCCACTCAGGCCCTCCAGCAAGCAGCTTCCTAAAGGAAGGATCAAGACATTTCAGAGGGGCGCCTGGGTGGCTCAGTGGTTAAGCCGCTGCCTTCGGCTCAGGTCATGATCTCAGGGTCCTGGGATCGAGTCCCGCATCGGGCTCTCTGCTCAGCAGGGAGCCTGCTTCCTCCTCTCTCTCTCTGCCTGCCTCTCCGTCTACTTGTGATTTCTCTCTGTCAAATAAATAAATAAAATCTTAAAAAAAAAAAAAAAAGACATTTCAGAGGATTTTCGGGAGCAGGAAGCAGAGTAGGGATCCCTTGCCCTGCCAGTCTACACCATTCCCATCAGCTGGGGCCAGAATAAGAAAGAAGCTTCGTCTCATGTGCCTACCCTGGTCAGCTGAGTGCTGTCTGGGCTCTGTGATGAGGGCTCCAAGACATAGTCAAAGTGTGAAGGAAAGAGTGTTGGCCATATCTGCATGGTGTGGAATGGGGGGCTGGCAGGGTGCAGACCATGAATTTGCCATCCCTGAGGTAAGGCCTTGCCTGCCCCCAACTTGTAAGCATAACCTCCAGGAGCGAGAGATGGGGAGAAGTTAGCAGTAGACTACCCTACTGTTACCCTCCCAGATAACAGTTCTCAAGCACGTCCTCTCAGCCAGGCTCTTCGGAGATGCTGTCCCCGTAACAGTCCTAAAAGCAAGGAGAAAATTAGGAAGTGGTGCCTGGGTGGCTCAGTTGGTTAAGCCACTGCCTTCGGCTCAGGTCATGATCCTGGGGTCCTGGGATCGAGTCCCACATTGGGCTCTCTGCTCAGCGGGGAGCTGGCTTCTCCCTTTCACTTTCCCTCTGTGCTCTCTCTCTCTCAAATAAATAAGTAAAATCTTTACAAAGAAAGGGAGAAAGAAGGAAAGAAAGAAAGAAAGAGCGAGCAAGAGAGAAAAAAGGAAGGAAGGGAGGGAAGAAAGGAAGGGGATAATTAGGAGGGGCTGGAATCTCACTGATGTCTGACTCTGTGTTGAACTGAGATGTAGGCATCATAACCCCATTTTACAGTGGAAGCAACTGAGGCTTATTAACTACTCGCCAAGGTCCCACCGCTAGGAGATGGAGGAGTGGGAATGGACCCCAAATCTAGCCACTCTTGACACCCCCCTTTTGCTTTTCCCCTATCTACCCTTCCCACCCCAGGGCCTGGCCTCCTGCCACCTTTCCTAAACCTACCCCGAGTCCCCTGCAGACGCGGGGGAGGGGGTGTCTGCCTGCACAGCTCTGGGTGCTCCTTGGAGGGGCAGCAAGGTGGGCAGGGACTCACCACCCCGCAGGCAGTGGACACGGACCTCCCGGCATCCGTTACTTGCCCCCAGCCCAGGCTCTGCCCACCACACAGTCGTGATAGATAGTTTGTGAAATACCCTGAGCTTGCGGTTGACCAGAATTCTGAAATAATTCCATTGAGACCGGAATTCATGCAATGTTCTGTATCCTGATGTGGTAAAGAAGGCAGCCCGTGGGAGGGGCGAGGGGATGTGAAGGCCCAAGGATGGTGAGGCAGCCTCCAGGCCCTGCAGCAGGGGCTCCTGCCACCGCCCCCTCTCGCCCACGGGCTCCGGAAGGCCCATCTGACAGGAGCGGAACCCTGATAAGCACCACCTGACCAGGAGGCCCCAGGCAGAGAGATTAATGCCCAAATTGTCAACAACCTCCCCACGATGCACCCCCACAGGGGGAGCAGGGGCAGATGGGGGGGCACACTGGGAAAGGAAGGACAGAGAGGCCTCCAGCAGAGATAGGCAACAGGACAGCTCTGCTTGCCCCACTCCCTCAGCGTCAGCCTCACTCCGCAACCTGCAGCACCCGGCCCTGGCCGCCCTGAGTGGGAAGAGGCCGAGGCGTAAGGCCCAGCGAGCATCATGGCAGCCCAGTCACTCTGAATCCGACCCCCAGGCCTGAGCAGACCCTTGCCATGCAGGGGGTTGGCGGAGTTGTCTCTGGAGCTCTCCCTTGGCCTGGAAGCTTCCCACAGCTGTGATCACTCTTGAGCCTCCGTGTGCCCTCGACTGGAGCCTCGGGGCCTGGGGAGCTCACCCCAGCCCTGCTGGCCTCATGGCCGATGGGCTAGATGGAGATGTGGGCTTTTCCTTGACGGATGCCTCCTCACTGTGCTGCAAAGCCTCCCTCCACTCCTGCAGTGGCACAGGGACTCCAGGCCCACACTCAGGAGGAGGAAGACAGACCCAGGGGTGGCTGTGGGGGGTGACCACAGTTCTGGGTCTCCTTCACACAGCTCAATAGGTTTAGGCCAAGCACATTTCCTCGCCTTGCCTGGAAACCCAAATCCTGAGGGTCCCCTCAGGGGTTTTCCCTCAAGAAAAATGCATCCACTGGAAGGGCTGGTTGCCCAGGACACGGAGATGATGAGAGCCCCACTGTTTAGGGGAACGAAACAAAGTGAAACCTTTCCCCTGAAGGAAAGGATGGTACTTGTCAATCCGTCATGGCGACACCAAGGCCCACCGGTATATGGCGTTTGCCGCGTGGGTAACTAGGCTTCTACCTTTACATGTTCAGTTAAGGCCATTCCTCTAAGTTATCTTTCCAGCTTTGTTTCAGAAACTCAGAGCCACGAGGTTCCCCTGCACCCCAGGCCCCTGCTCTCTCCCACCCCCTCCCTCCCCTGCCCTTCCCAGCAGTGCACATGACTTAGGCTGGTTCCTTATGATTCTCATCTGAGGCTCTGTAGACTTAGCCACGCTGCAGGGCTGCCCCACAGCATGTCGACCCGTCCCCGGCCCATGTGACCCCAGCCAGCCCAAGCCCCATGCCTTGCCCTGGAATGCCTCCTTTATATGTCTGAATCCCTCCATGGGTGAGGTGCACTGGAGGCCACCTGTCCAGGGTTACTGGCACCCACAGCGGACAGGCTGAAGGGGCCACGCTGGGCACGGGAGGAGATTTCCGCCTAAGGTAGAGCAAGGATCCAGAGGATAAACCCCAGGGCTGGCCTGGGGGATACCAATCTGGAAGAGTGATCCTGGAGGGCCGGGCGGTGGGGGGATGGCGGGCCACAGACTCAGGGGCCTTGGGCCAAGTGAGGGGTGCTCACAGTGTGGATGGCGGTCAGTGCTGGGCACACCATCAGCTGTGCAGGCTGGGGACACAGAAGCCGCTGCTGTACTAGCCTGGGGCCAGCAAGTAGCCTGATCATTTTTTCAAGAGACGTAAAACAAAAAAATGCCCATTTTTAGAGAATATCTCCTGGTTTTTAAGTTGAAAATTCATTCAGTATTTCATGATGATAATAACATTCCGCAGGCAAAGAAAATACAGCTATAGGCCAGCTGGTACAAAGAAAACACCTGTCAGCAGAAGGCAGATGCCCCAGGTCCCACACGACATAGGGACCAGTGTCGTGAAAACGCAAAAGCAGCCGGGCAACCTTCTGTGGGCATGTGTTTGGGCAGAGCCCAGGGCTGGCACTGGGCAGCCACCTAAATCAAACCCTATCCCAGGCCTCAGGGAGGCAGACAGAGTTGTGGGAGTGGTGGACAGAGACAGATCATCAAGGTGCAGAGAAACAGGATGCACGTTCTCCCACAGGCATGGGGAGTTTTCTGGGAGGTCACGAGTTGACAGTCAAGTTTTCCTCTGGGAGAGCGGTTGGCAACTGTGGGCAGGTAGGAAGGTAAAGGCATCTACTTTTCTCTTCCGATCTGCTTCAATGTTTGCCTCGTGCATGTATTACTTTCACAACTTTTAAAACTTGGGACACATGTTTAATGAATCTGTAAGCCAATGCAGGGACACGACGAGGACACTGTAACTCAGATCCTAAGGTGCCCAGCCGGGCAGTGACTGTCCTCATCCAGGAGAGAGGACGGTGCCATTAAGCCCTCCCAGGGGTGATGCTGGCAGCTGGATTTTGGAGAATGAACAGGCGTTTCTCCCAGGCAGACCAAGGAAACTGATGGCTATCAGGTTCTCTAGAGAAGGTTTTCTGGACCAGGACTTGCAGATAGATGGGCTTGGGATGGCGGAAAGGATTAAGGTGTGCCACATGTATGGACAGGGACAGAGAAACAACCTGGCACGTGTCAGGGGTTTGGAGTTGAGCAGGAAGCACAGGGTGGTTCCAGAGCAGGGACAGGAGCCTGAGAAGGTCCCTGCGTCCCCACAGGACCCGGCCCAGAGTTGGCCTGGAGCTATCTCTCAGAGGTCCGGGAAGCCCTCAGTCCATCACTAGAGGACAAACAGTTGCCTCGGGCACCCTGCCCATATGATGTCTGTGCGGTTTCCCATAGGGAACCTGGGGAGCCAGGGCCCACTCATGGGCAGTTACAAAGACCAGAGCAGTGTAGCTTTACTAGCCCCGAACTGGGAGCCGGGCACCAGGTCTGAATCTCACCAGCAACACTCCTCACCACAGTGGGAACTTTGGCTCTCTGCCCCTTAGCGCCCATCTCCTGAACAAAACCTCCAGCTATGGGGTAATTATGAGGAACCAAGGATGGGAGGATGCCAAGTTCCCACCACAGGTCCTGATAGTCGCTGACATTTATCTGATGCCTACTTTTTGAAGAGCTCTAATGCCATCAATCTGTTTGGTCTGCACATGCTCCCTGTGTGGCAGTTCCAGTGTTAATCCACAGATGAAGAAACTGAGGCAGGCAGGGTTCTACACAGCCAGTGAGGATGGGAGCTAGGATCTGAACCCTGACCAGCTGGCTCCAGCATCCGGGCTGTCACCCACCACGCCCTTCATGCCGGGGTCACGTGTCTTCATCATTCCAAAGTTGAACTTGGCCACCCTCAGTAGAGCCGCTCTGTGCCAGAGCTGGCAAAAGCAAGCCCCAGCCAGCGTGAAACACCAGGATACCTCGGAGCCTGGAGCGGTGTCAATTTCCTGGGCGGCGGCGCCCTCTGCTGGCCAAGGGCTCAGAGTCCCTTCTGGCCTTGGAGGGTCTTCAGAGCAAGGTGAAGTGGGTCCAACTCTGACCTGAACTTGGCTCCCACTCAGCTGCTCCACTTGGCCAAAAGGGAACCAAAGCCCCGAAAATGGAGCAACAGCTTTGTCCAGGGCCACAGAACAGTCCATGGAAGAACTGCAGGAAGAAGCCAGACATGTCTTGCAGCTAGCCTGCTGGATGAAGTGGGACACCAGCATTCACTGAGCGCTGTGTTCTCTGTGCACTCGTGGTCTCCTGTGCCCTCCCATGACCCCTATTATAGAAAAAATTATTCCTGGAACTCACTAAAGACAGTGGGAAAGACTTTAGGCAGGGGGACAATGCAGTGAGGTCTTGTAGCGGGGGAGTGATGGGGCTCACCCCTGAATACAACCAAGAAAGGGGAATTTATGGGGCGGGAGATATCCGTGGATGGAAATGAGGAAGGGGAAATATCAGGCCAAGGCAGGGGTGGGGGTGGTGATTCCTGCTGAAGGCAGGCAAGGTGATCGGACACTGCCTGGGTCATGCTGCGGGTGAGAAGCCCGATCAGACTGGATGGTGCACAAGCCCTGGGAAGGAGTCTGTGGGGCAAGTGACTCTTGACTTCAGAGCTGTGAGTTCGAGCCTCATGTTGAGTGTAGAGATTACTTAAAAATTTTTTAAAAAATAATAGAATGTTGCAGAGGAACACAGAAGCACAAAGTCAGGGCCTAGCTGAGAAGAGACTTTGGAGGAGCTGGTTTGGTCAAGGAGAATCTTCATCATGCCAATGGCAATCCCAGGATGATCTCATTCTACAGAGGAGACCCAAGGCTCAATGCCAGGCTGATTCCAAAGCCACCCTACAGGCCAGCCTCCCAGGGAACTGCATCTTAATGGCCCCTGTGTTCCACCCAGTGGAGAGGTGGCATAAGGCAAAAGGGACTCCGTTTGTCCTCTGAAATGAGCTGAATTAGATGGGTGTTTGCCAGCATTCAAGCCCCACCTTCACACCCTGTGCCAGAGGCTCTGATCTCATAATCTGCCTTCCCACAGTAACAGCAGACCCCACCTCACGCCCACTGTGGTTCAGCGCCCAGCCCCTGCCAGTTCATTTGAGCCTAGCAACAACAGCTCTCAAATTAGAAATTAATATTGCCCCATTTTATGGGAAATTGAGACCAGAGCACGCATGCACCTTGCCCAGTCCCATTGCTCAGAGTGGTGAAGCTAACAGCCCACTCCAGGGGCCTGCCAGAAGACCACCTCCTCCCCTCAACTGGTCTCATAGTCTCACTTGGTTGATTTTGTTTGTTTAAGATTTTATTTATTTATTGACAAAGAGAAAGAAAGTACAAGCAGGGGGAGCAGCAGGCAGAGGGAGAAGCAGATTTCCTGCTGAGCAAGGAGTCGATGCAGGGCTCGATCCCAGGATCCAGGATCATAACCTGAGCCAAAGGCAGCCACATAACCAACTAAGCCACCCAGGTGCCCCTAATCTCGCTTATTTTTTTTTAATATTTTATTTATTTATTTGACAGAGAGAGACACAGCAAGAGAGACAACACAGCAGAGGGAGTGGGAGAGGGAGAAGCAGGCTCCCCGTGGAGCAGAGAGCCCGATGCAGGGCTCAATCCCAGGACCCTGGGATCATGACCTGAGCTGAAGGCAGATGCTTAACGACTTAGTCTCACTTAGTTTTAATGAAACTTTGTAATCTACCATTTCACTGGCCTAAATAAAAGGTACTGTGAAAAACAAATAGAATATAAATCAAATGAAGGAATTCCATTCAGCCACACAGAGTGGTGGGTGGGAAGCATGGCATTTGGAAGCAGCTCTTTCTTTATGAGGAGATTACACATTCGGGGCTGTGAGACCTATAGCTGCCCCACCGGTGTCTCCCCCCGACCCCTCTGGCCCCCAATGGACCTCCTGAGTCAACTTGTTCCACTTTGCCCAGAGAACTGTGCTCCCTGGTCTCTCCAACAATGGGCGTGCTGCTCTCTGGGGACACTGATACCTCAGAGCAGACTGGAGCACTACCCCAGGGCTACCAGACTTGCCCAGTGGTCATGTGGCCCTAGGAGAGTCCCTGGTCTCTGGCTTCCAGGCCTCATGGTAAATAGAAATGAATCACACCCACCTGCCAGGTTTGCTGTAGGGACTAAACAGAACCCTGGACAAAGTATCAAAACAGGGAGACACCACGTGTACCCCAATGTTGATAACAGCAATGCCACAATAGCCAAACTATGGAGAGAGCCCAGATGTCCATCGACAGATGAATGGATAAAGAAGATGTGGTCCAGGGGCGCCTGGGTTGCTCAGTGGGGTAAGCCGCTGCCTTTGGCTTGGGTCATGATCTCAGAGTCCTGGGATCGAGCCCCACATTGGGCTCTCTGCTCATCAGGGAGCCTGCTTCCTCCTCTCTCTCTCTGCCTGCCTCTCTGCCTGCTTGTGATCTCTCTCTGTCAAATAAATAAATAAAATCTTAAAAAAAAAAAAAAAAGAAGATGTGGTCCATATACACGATGGAATATTACTCAGCCATCAGAAAGGATGAATACTCACCATTTACATCGACGTGGATGGAACTGGAGGGGAAAATCAGTCAGAGAAAGACAAGTATCATATGATTTTTCCCATCTGTGGAATTTAAGAAACAATTTAAGAACATAATAGAAAGGAAGGAAAAATAAAATAAGACAGAAACGGAGAGGGAGACAAACCGTAAGAAATTCTTAACTCTAGGAAACAAACTGAGCATTGCTGGAGGGGAGGGGCGTATTAGGATGGGGTCACTGGGTGATGGGTATTAAGGGGGACACTTGATGGAATGAACACTGCATGTTATATGCAACTGGTGAATCACTAAACTCTACCTCTGAAATAAAAAAAAAACCACAGGGTGACACCAATGGTGGGCGGGGTGGACACACACTGGTCCCTTTGCAGAGCCTGTGACCTGCCAGTCCTCCCACCCCAGCTCTTTTGGCCAGTCCTACTCCCTGCAGCCTACTTTGGGATCTTTGGGAAGATGGGACATGTGGGTGTCCATCAGTGGGAATGAGGGGTAGGACATGAGAGAACGGCAGGTGTGGGCATCCAACACTGAGGCTGGAGGGTTGAGGATACACGCTGAAATAATCTGGGATAGAACACTGTGGATATATACACAGCAACATGGGCAGACCCCCAAAACTGAGCCAAATGAGATCAACCAGAATCAGCATGATCTAGAGCCGGTGGACACACCTGCAGGAAAATACCCCACACCCTTTACTGAGACACAGACACATCTGGGGACTGCACTCCACACAGTGGGGTTGTCCGCAGGGACAGGGGTTGGGAGGCGGGGTCAGGATGAAGACACTGCAAGGACGGTGGCCTTGTGTCCCCATCTGAGAAAAAGATCCAAGTAGAAAATATTAATCATAGAACACCCAGCATGGAAGCCAGCCTCTCAGGCCCTGTTTAAGGCCTAAGCACGTGTGTCCATGTCTATCAGATGGGAGCCTGTCCTGTGCTGAGTCCCCAGCATGTGACCGTGAGTCCTGAGTAACAGGTGGGCAGCGCCCCTAGGATCACAGGACAGCCATGCTAGGACGCGCCTTCGAGACCAGCTCCACCAGCAGCTGCAATCCACAAGCCCCCAAGGGCCCTCAAATCCTCCCTGTGACACACACAACACAATGAATCACAATGGTTAGGTGTGAAGCACACACATTCTTTGTGCTGGGACAGTTACTTATGTTTCATCCTCATAACACAGATATCACAGAGCCCTCTGTTTGGGTGGAAACAGAAGTAATGGCAGAACCAAGAACCAGTTCTGGGTAGGTAGGTCTGATTCCACCTTTTTCCAGCTGCCCCAGGGCTGCCTCCCACCACCACACACACATACACGGGAATTCACACACACACACACGGGTCACAGCCTGACAGAACACCTTCCTGGAGCTGTCTCTTCCCCTCCCATGCCTCGGTGGGTGCACAGACATCCCACCCCAGACCTCACACCCCAAGTCACCCTCTCTAGCTCTGCCAAGTTCAAACAGGTCCTCCTCAGGACCCGGTGTCCATCCCTAACAACACACCCACCGCACCCCCATGTTCCGGGACTCCCTCACCTGGGTCTTCAGGAGACCACCTTGTCTCCTCTGTCCAGCTCCTCCTGGCTCTGAGCACCCTGTTCCAGAGATGGGGCTCAGAAGCAGGAAATCCTGGGCTTTCTGGAAGAGCTCTGGGAGCCAGTGGGTGACAGGCGGTGGCTTCATGTTCCTGCCACACTCCCTCCTTTCCTGCAGGCCTTGTGCTGCACAAAACCCAGGGCCTGCCCTGGCTTCAGCCTGGTGGACGGGTGGCCAGGCCTGGAAGCTTCTGTGACAGGCCCTTAGGGGCATGGGTCAGAGCCAGGGGCACGGGGCCGAGACTGAGGACACAGACGGGTGCCCTCCGGAGAGAAGCCCACGTGAGCCGGGACAGAGGAGGGGTGGCATAGCTGTGTGATGGGATGAGATGCTTGAGGGCCCTACACATAAGGCCTGAGGGTGCAAACAAGTTTCTGCTCATGAGGGGGCCCGTGGAGTGGGCAAGAACACCAGCTCTGGGCGCAGAATGCCAGGCCTGCCTGCTGTGTGCCTTCTCTGCCCCCCATGAGGGTACACAAGAGACAGATGGAGAGAAAGCCTCCAGCCCACCTGTGTAGGTCATGTGGGCATAGGAAAGATCTACTCCGCTCATGGCGCCCCCAGAGCTCCATGACAAGGCAACAAGGAACCAAGCTTGGCACTCGGAAGAAGCCAGAAGAGGGTTGGAGAGGGTGCGGGGTGGGTAGCCCTGTGCCTTCCTCAACTGAGGCTCCTCCCTGCCTGACAGGCCCCAGCACCCTCAAGTGTCATGCTAGAATGGCCCTCAGACATCTGTCATTGTGCAAGAAGACCTGAGTCCCCAGAGGAGAAAGGGACTTGCCTGAGATGGCCCAGGAGCTGGCTGCAGATCTGGGACCTGGCCTCCATGCCCAGGGCCTCAACCCCGTGCCCTTGGGGACCCCTGTGTGCACCCAAACCATGAGTAATGGGCACTTATAAAGGCCCTTTGTAAATAGCTTAGCTCTTCAGACGAAAGGGTTATGCTATTCATTCTAGTATACGTAGAGGAAAGAGACTCCGTTCCCTGAGCCACTGCTGCAGAAGGGTGTCACTGTGCCATGCCACTTGGTCCTTCCAGACCTCCCATCATGCGGTCCCTAATCTCCAGGCAAGCAAGGTGAGGCTGGCGAACAAGCTGAGTCTCAAGTGAGTCACAGGCAGCTGTCGGGAGCCTGGCCTTGGTAGCGACCCCACCCTGATGCAAAGGGCAGGGAAAGACAAGGGTCTGTGCCTCCAGGAGAGGGAGCCAGCAGCTGAGGGTGTGGGCTGCCTTGGGGGGAAGGGGTGCCATGTCAGGAGGGGCTGTGGTCCCCAGAGCCAGGCCGGGACAGAACGGGGTGGGCGGAGAGAGACAGTAGGGCTTACACATTCACTAGGCTCTGCAGCCCACCTGTGCCGTGCCACCCCCCAGAGCTCCCGGCTTCCTCAGGTCCCCAGTTCCGCCGTCTCCTCCCCAGGATCCCTCCCAGCCCTTCAGACTGAATCCGTTTATCACATTCCTAGCATCCATCATTACGTGCAAACATTTATTTTCTAAGTTTCTTTCTAAAAGCCACACACGACTGTGCCCTGCTTACCATGTCCCCAGTGCCTTTTAGACGGTGTTAGACACGTAGTAAAGATGTTCGTTAAGTGAATCACAGGCAATGACGTGATGCCTTTTTGACTCTGCTCAGAGGGAGCTCCCAGTCTAGGGAGGCAAGCAGTCCACTGCACCGCAGTGTGCCTCCACTGCCAAATTCCCAGGGGGAGTAAAGAAGGCCGCCCAGGAGGCAAAGTTTGAACGGGGCTCTGCCTGTTCCTCAGAAGTGCTGGTGAGGGGCACAGCCAAGGGCTCCGAGATCTCCCTGGTCTCTCCCTTCAGCCCTCAGTCCCATCCAGTCCTGCTCTTCGGGCTTCCTCTCTCCTGGGTCTGAAACCTTTACCTCCCTGTGACCTCATTCCTCCCCCTCAGCATTTAAATGGGCTCTTGTCTTTTTCATCTTCACAGGACTCTTTCTGGATTTCATCTCCTGCATGGAAGTCAAAACTGGGGGCTGGAATCTGGGTTCCTCCTCTCCATCACCTCCCACATGCCAATCCTTCAGGCCCAGTTATTACTCCTCTTAACTATGTCCCCGTTCTGTCTGCTTCTTCCAGGGCCCGGTGCTACTACTGTTTTGTTCACTTCTGCATCCCCTGCATTTCCTTCTGGGCCTGTCACAGAAAACACGGAACCAGTGACCTGATGGAGGCTGGGAATTTAGACGACTGGGTTGGAGGCATGATGGAAGGATCAACTATAGGAGGGGAGAGGCTCTGGGTCGGGTCTAGCCCAGTCTGAAGGTCCCCTCTTCTCTCCCAGTCATCTCCCACGCCTGTCTGGGCAGGTGACAGACAAGTCCCCAGATCCCAGGCCAAAGTCTCAGAGTCTAGCCCAGCTTCAAAATGGCGCCAGGGCCTGGTTCAAGGCAGCAGGCCTGTGTGGAGGCCATGGGCCCTGGGGTACGCTTCGGGGCGTTTCCTGTCTGGGCCTACGGCCCCCAACCGCTGGCAGCGCGGTTTCCGGCGGGGCTGCGGCCGGGGCCTGCACTATCAGTTCGGCACCAGACGCCCGGTCAGGATACTTGTGGTGAAACTGTGAGGGTGCACTTGGTCCTTTGGGGTTTTCTCCTGTGTCAGCCTCCAAGACAAATGAAGGAGAGAAAGTGACATCCAGTCCTTCTTCAGCCATGTTTACCCCCTTCTGAGCGAGGGGCCAGGCTGTGGGCAGCAGCTGCCTGGGGCTGGGGGCCCGCCACCCAACCACCTATGTCTGCAAGGGCCAGCTCAAAACTGCAGCAGTGGAGGAGGCCAGGGCCAGGCCAGTGTGGTCAGGAATCTTGGCTAGGACTGGACAAAGGGGATTGGCCTGGGGGTCTGAACAGGGGTGGGAAGCCCCTGGTGAGCACTCCTCTTCACCTGCCAACAGGGCCTCAGAGTGGGCAGGCTCGGCCTGAGACCAAATGAGAGCTATCAGTGTCTGAGGCATCTCACCCTACATGGGAGTCAGGGGGCACCATGCCTGAACCAAAGCTCCACCCTCAGGACCCCACCTCACTGCACCCTGGGACTTACCAGGAAGAAACTGAAGCCCTGTCTGACACAGAAATCAAGGACCAGAGAGAAAGAGCGCTGTCCATGGACTAAGATGCTATGCCCCAGAGCTAGGAATACAAGGAGCAGGGGGAAGCCAAGTATGGGGATACCTCCCCTGTGGTCCCCAGTTCTGATGCTGGGAGACCCAGGGGCTCTGGCCAGACCAGCTGGCCCCCAAACCCTACAGGACATCTGGGGGCACAAGTCCTCATTGCCCTTTGGCAGCAGCACAGCCTGCCTTGCCCACAGACCCCAGACCCAGTTCTAGCCCAGGCCAGGACTGTGGTTCCCAACTCACACCCCTAGATGGCGCCACAGCCAGAGCACTGGCATTGGAGAATGTCAGCGTGGCCCTGCCCTAGAGTGGCTGCAGCTCCGCACATGCGCGGCTCTTCTAGCCCAGCTGGCCCTCTGCGCCTGTGCATTCCGCCTTACTTCCTGGCGCCCGCAGTGACGTGTCCACAAGGTTCACAGCGATACAAGGGCGCAAGCGCAGCAAACTCCCCAGGCCTGCGAGCAGCCCACCAGCCCAGCAGAGGGAGCCTGGCAACACAAACTCCAGGTTCCTGCCAAGTTTTCCAGCTCCAAAACTGAGAAAACATTTAACTAAATGCAAAAGTGTGGGGAGGGCTGAGGAAGAAACTGGCCAAAAGGTCTGAGATGGTATATACCCAGGGTGACCAGGTCCCTGCCCTGAGACACACAGCTGCCCCTGGGCTTCCTGAGAGAAGCAGGGCCAGCGCTGGGAGGCAAAGGAGGGGGGTGGCCACTGCAGGGCTGCTGGGTGAGCAACAGGCAATTCCACAGGAGCGAGGGGAGGCCCAGCTCGGTACCCCATAAGGGCACCAGAGACTGGGTATGTGTGGAGCCAGGTCAACAGCCATCCCATGAGGCCAGAACACCCCGAGGACACACCTACAGGTTTCACATGTACACCACGGCACAGACACAAGCACAGCAACCTCCCCAGGCCTCTCACTGCCAGAAGCACTGATTGGCAAAACGGAAAAAGATTTAAGGGATGTAACAGAACCAACTGTTAATGCTTAACGAGCACCCGCCCTATGACCCTTCACATCTGTGACTCGTGATCCAGCCTATGAAGCAAATAACTGAGCCCTGCTTCCTTTCACAAACAAGGAAATGGTGGCCCCAAAGACTCGTCTGAGGTCACAGTGAGTGGCCTTTCTATGCAGTCCGTCTGACTGCGTGCCGAAGTCTTGAGCCAACTTTCTCCTCCATATCCAAAGTCCTCTCCTTCCTTTGGACCCTGGATCTTTCCACTGCCTGAGAAACCTCACCCTGCCCACTTTTTCTTATGTTCAGCCTCGTTTTCCACCGAACCCAACCCACTGGCACTGAACACAGTGAAGTCTTCCCTCTACCAGTGTTCATAGCTACACGCCCTGTGCCGCCCTCCAGCCTTCTCTCTCATGGCCTATCTCTGATGCACACCTTTCACACTGGTAGGAAGCCTCCCTTGGGTCCCACTCCCTTTTCCACGGCTCCACCCACACCATGCTCAAGCCCCTGAAGGACCACTTCAGTGACCTGCTCCCAGCACAGGCTGACCTTGCCCAGCCTTCCCCTTGCAGGACAACTCCGCAGCATGTGCTGCTGCTGCTCCTCCTAAAATCCCCTCTTCCCTGGGCCCCCAGGACCCCACACACCCCTGCTCTCTTACTTCAGGGGTTGCTCCACAACCTGTGTGCAGGGGACGGGGTGCTCCAAGTGGCCACTGCACTCTGGATACCCTTCCTACCCTTACCTGCCACAACCTCGACCATTTCCACAGCCATTCCACAGCGTGTCAAACGGCACCCACGTTTATCATTTCCACACCAGGCCCCTTCTTTGAACTCCAAACCTGAATATCCAACTGCCCCGACATCCCCATTTGGAAATCACCGGCACAGCCACCTCACTGTGTCTGAAACAGAACCCATCATCACCAGCCTCAAAACTGGTTAGTCTTTATAGACCTCTCCACAGACCTCTCCATAATGGATGGTCAACCCCGCCTGCCAGTATGTCACACACTGTGCATCCCATGCCAATCTGAGTATCTAGCAGACACCATAAGGGGACCTTATCAATGGGACAAAAACCCTGCCCCATCACAGCTAGTTCCTGTAATTACACACATCCCAACTGCGTTATGATGTGGAGACAGAGTGTAACAAGACAGCCTGACTCACCTGAAGGGTGAGCAGGAATTACCTTAAGTGAAACAAGGCACAAACCTCAGGGAGAAAGTAGAGGGGGAGAAAGGATGGCACTCATTTCACACTGTCCATTCCCCCACCTAAATCTCCACTGCATCCATATGGGCACATGGCCATCCTTGCCCAAGGTTTTCTCCCATCCCTGTTTATGGCCTTCAGCAGTTTGCTTTCAGCCAAAATACCAATCTAAGCATGTCTCACACAGTGATCAGTCTCGCCATGATCTTAGGATAAAGCCAAAAGCCTTGTCAGACCTACAAAACCTGATCTCATTGGGGCTCTTCCCACCTCTGACCCTATGCCCTACACTCTCACCTCACTCTCTGGATTCCCTCCTGATCCTCTATGTAACCACAGAACCCAACTCCAAAGTCACCTCCTTCGGGAAACTCGATACTCTCAAGCAAATACTGTCAGGAGAACCCTGTCCCTTTTCCTCATGAGCCTATCACAATTTGTGATTATGAATTTGTATCTGATCGTCTATCTGCCCTCCATAAGAACTAGTGCTCTCGGGATGCCTGGGTGGCTCAGTTGGTTGAGCAGCTGCCTTCGGCTCGGGTCATGATCCCGGCGTCCTGGGATCGAGTCCCACATCGGGCTCCTTGCTCAGCAGGGAGCCTGCTTCTCCCTCTGCCTCTGCCTGCCATTCTGTCTGCCTGTGCTCACTCTCTCCCCCTCTCTCTCTCTGATAAATAAATAAAATCTTTAAAAAACTATATTAAAAAAAAAAAAAAAAGAACTAGTGCTCTCTTTTTCATCTGTCATTGTATCCTTAAAGCCTAGCACAGCATGGGATGCAGAACAGATAAAAAAATGGAAGAACAAAGTCCTTGCTCCACTTACTCCTCTCCTCTGTTCGGCGACCTGACGTAGCCCACTTTAACTCTGTGGCCTCAGTGTCCTAACGTGTAAAACAGAGGCAATGCCTGCCATGCAAACTTGCTCTAAGAAGCAAATCCACTATTTAATGAATAAAAAGCACTTGATAAAAGTAGACCTCCAAGTTTTTATGTGATTGTTACCAGAACAAACAAATGTTCAGTCCCTGCTTTATTTTCATTTGGCCACACATGTTTAAAAAAAAAAAACAAAAAACAAAAAACATACACACACTCATAAAATACCCAAACATCAGGAACCAGAAAGGCAAAAAACAAGGGGCTTATGGACTGAAAGGATATCATAGGCTTCTTCAGAGCAAAACAAAACCAATCACCTACTGAAAATCTCTTTGTTCAAAACACAAAGATATTTTGTTTTTAGTGGGATTTAATTTTTTTTTTTTTTTTTTTTTTTTTTTAAAAACGAACCCTTTAAAGACAAAAACGAAGCTTCTTGTGTTGCCTATGGCAGGCCCTGGCTTCACTTCCTTGAAGGCCTTTTGTAAAACACAGATGCCAGCATTCAGCAGCCTTGATGGTAGCCCTCCCCCCTTCGCCCCCAACCTGGCGTCTGAAAGTGCAGCACCCTGGGCCCACCCCGAAGGTAACGGTCAGGGGCTACAGAGCATCAAGGATGTGGTCGATCTTGGTGACCAACTCCTGCCGCTTTCCAGAGATGAGCTTCTCGTTCTCAATGTACGTGTCTTTCTTGAGCTTGCCAGCCACCAGCCGCTCGGCTTCCACAGCAGACTTCAGCACCAGCTCCTTGACCTGCGCGTCCAGCTTCTGCATCTCGCTCACCTGGCCAAGGCAAGAGCAGGGCAGAGCTTCAGAGCGGTCCCCGGCCCACATTCAGCAGGGCCCACCACCTTCCCTGCCTACAGACCCCGGAGCTCCCAGAGCAGAGGCGCCGGCAGTGGAGGGAGACAGGCCTGGCTTCAGATGCCAGCTCCACTCTCTGTACCGTTAAACTCTGACCTCAGGCCTCAGCTGTACGGGAGGACCGTGGGGATCGAATGGGAACATATGGGCAATCCCCCAGCACGATGCCAGGCACACAGCAGGTCCTCGAGGTACGTTTATCTTCTTCCCTTGGGCTGGTCAAATTAGGTCCAGGGACTCAGCTGGGCAGGACTGATGGCAGGGGTGTGGCAGAGACACTGAATGACGCCTGTTATCACCAGCTGGGTGTGAAGCTGAGGACTTCACAGTCAGAATCATTCAACATTTACGGAGTGAGCCACAGTGCTAAGCACAAGAGTCTCAAGACAAATGAGGCATCTGGCCCTCATACAGCCACCAGGGAATACTCGAGCATGTAAAGAGTTCCAGAAAGAGGCAGGTGCTATGAAGAACACAGTGGTAAGGAGAGGGAGTACTGAGAGTGGCATGTGGAGAGGAGGATCATCAGGACCTCTGAGGGGTACCTCTGAGGAGGGGATCCCCTCTTCCGTTATAGGTAACAAGGACTTGCTCATAAAGCAGGTCCCAGGCAGGGCTCTTAGAACTTTACATGTACCAACTCACTTCCCACTCACAACATAGTGAGATAAGTACTGACACATGAAGAAACGGAGGCACAGAAGTCAGGTAACTTGCCCAGATTGACAAAGTCTGAATCAAATGCCTGATTCAAAGTCTAGGTTCTTAGCACACATGAGTAGCCTAGAGCCTCGCCCAGGCTGGCCTCCAGGAGAGCCAGCTGTCGCTCTCAATAGCAGCCACATGGACAGACAGTGACATGGAGGCTAACAGAGCTTCCCAAAGCCAGCCTGTAACCGAAACCCCCAAATTTCTTGTTCCACTTTAAGGGTTGGCACCATGGGACAAAAGCCAGCAGTGAGCAAGAGCTGCCCGGCATGTGCACCCAGAACAGCCCCGTGGTGCTCTAGAAGTGGGGGACAATCCCTGAAGGCATGAAAAAGGAGGCCAAAGACCCAAGTGACTCTAGGATGGCAAACACTTACTTTGTCGCACAGGTCAGAGCCCTCTGTCTTCAGCCTGGACTGTAGCAATGCAATCTCACTGGTCAAGGCCTTGTGCTCTGTCTCCAGGCTCTTCTTGCCACTGTTGAGGGTGGACACATCCCGTGACTGCTTGTACCTATTGACAGTCTCGTCAAAGTGACGGTAGAGACCTATTCTCTTGTTGACCAGGGTCAAGACCTGCTCCGTGATGCAAGCCACCTTCATCCTAGCCTCTGCAGCTGGATCCTATAGGGGAGACATCATGAGTGACAACATCCAGGCCTGAGCCTGCTTTACCTCCCAAAGAGTACCCACCACTGGCTGTGCAAATAAGAAAAGCGATCTTAGAATGTCAGAGAATCCAACCTTTGCTGACACTAAATCTGGACCAATTCAGCAAAGGGCAGGACTGGACATGAAGATGAAACTTTACTTCAAAGCCCAGCTGGGCAGAGAGGGATGAGAGAAGGAATATGAATGCTTAGAATACACCATGAAAGGGACAGGTGAAGCGCTAAGGGAAGAGAAATCTCAGTGCAGGTCAGGGAAAGCTTCCAGGATGTTTATTATTTCTCTCCCCTTAAAACCTTCAAGAGTTTCCCAGGGCCTAAAGGAAAAGTCCGAGCTCCTTATCCTGCCATTCACGGCCCTTCAGATGAGACCCTACATACTTTCCGGAATTCTGTCATCATGTGTCTAATTCAGAAGTTCTAACTGGGCAGCTCAAAGGCTAAATCTGGTCTGCAAATGGTTAATTTGGCCCACAATTGTTCTTTTCTCAATAAATTATCAAAGCTGTAAAACAGGGAGACATATATGTAAGAAACTGTATAAACTGACCCATTCGTTCAACGGAATACTCTGCAGCTATGCAAAAATAAATCAATAAATAAATAATGGGGAAGAGCTCTATGAACTGATATGGGTAATTCTCACAAACTGTTTAGTTAGAAAAAGGGACAAGGCATTGTACTTGTGCTACCTTTTGTGCAAGAAAGAAGGAGAAATAAGAATTAAAGGATCTCCTTATTTCTGCAAAATCAATCAGGAAGGATATCCGGAGATTGATGAAATTGGTTATTGACAGGGCAGGGTTTTATAAATTCATAATCAAGATTAAACAGTACCAGAGGGAGAAACTGCAATAAAATCCAAACAGGAACAAATGAACCTAACTATATTTCAAATGCGTTAACACAGGAAATCTCCGCCAGTTACCCTGGAACCCAGTACTCTGACAAGACATTCTCAGTCTCAAGACAAAAAAGAACTGCTAACAAAATCCAGGGACTCTACCTGATAGGTCTGGTGTTTCTGAGGGCACGAGGGCAGCAATTCTGAAACTATTTTGTGTGTTTACAGAATTTAACAAATGAATAAACACACTGATTTGGGGATCCAGGAGAGAAGTGAAAACTGTGGAATGAGGGAGGACGGTTAAGAATCCTGCGGCATCAGACTGATGTGAGACAGCGGTGTTAACTGCTCCTATAAATACCATACCTCTCTCCCCTGGCTCTGTCTGCTGAAAGGCCCAGACACAGTGACACCCCAAAAGCAATGATCACACCTAGCTCCCAGATCATGCTCTCTAGGTACCATTTCCATATTGAACGGAACCAGGACTGCCTGGAGAAAGTACAGAATATACCTGAAACATGCTGCTGTGCCCAATGATAAGGAAGTGCTTGAAAAAATGATGAGACATGACAAAAACTGACAAATCTGGGATAATCTGAGCATCAAAATAAGTAGCACCAGTAGACAGTTGCCCACAGAGCAAGGTAAGAAGCCAGGAGTCCCTACAAGTAACAACCAGCCAATCAGTCAACCAGGAAGAGAAGCTTCTCCTTCCAGCACAGGGCCAACCTAAGGAAATTAGTTTTCCAACCACCACACTAACAGCAGATTCAGACAGGAATTAATATTAAATGCTAGAACTAATCAGTGAATGTATAGGAGAGTATTTATATAGCCTCAAACAGACCAGACATTAATTGAAACAAAAAAACTGTAACTTTAACATGAAGAAATTAGGCAGACATCGACTTAGCCAAGTAAGGAGAGTTACATCCCAGCACTGGGACCAGCAGACATCAGGTACCCCTGATGGGATGCCCTGCAGACACGGAACCACTTTATAGCATTCTTGCCAAAAATGCATTATCTCCATTTAATCAGAGAGAAACACAGGATACTCCTCTAAGTTAAGGGATACTCGACAAAACCCGTCTCTACAATGTCAGATAATGTCAAGGTCATTAAAGACAAAGAAAGGCTGAGGGGCTGTCCCAGATTAAAACAAACAAGACAACAAAATGGGATGCATGATCCTCAGCTGGATTCTGAGGGAAGAAAAACAAGTGCTAAAAATGATACGGTCACTGGGACAGTCCGCCAAACCTGAAACACAGCTTGCATGCTGGTTAACAGCGTTACACCAACATAACATTTCCTAAGTTAGATCACTCTATTGTGGTTATGGTAAGAGAAGATTCTTGGGGTGCCTGGGTGGCTCAGTGGGTCAGGCCTCTGCCTTCAGCTCAGGACGTGATCTCAGGGTCCTGGGATCGAGCCCCACATCAGGCTCTGCTCAGCAGGGAGCCTGCTTCCCCTCTCTCTCTGCCTGCCTCTCTGCATACTTGTGATCTCTGTCTGTCAAATAAATAAATAAAATCTTTTTTAAAAAAAGAGAAGACTTGCCCATAGGCTACACACATGCTTTAGTACTCAAAGGGGTGGAGTATATAAATGTCTCCAAGTTACTCCCAAATAGCCCAGAAAAAATTATATCAAGAGAGACCAAATGTTAAGTGCTAGGTCTAGGCACAAAACATACGATCGTTATTTTCACTATTCTTGCAAAGTTTCCAGAAATGTGGAATTATTTTAAAGAAAAAATTAAAAATAAATAAATAAAAGCAGGGGCGCCTGGCTGGCTCAGTCAGTGGAGCACATGACTCTTAATCTCAGGGTCATGAGTTCAGGCCCCACATTGGGTGTGGAGCCTACTCAAAATAAAATTTAAAAAACAAATAAACAAAAGCAGCATTTATAACTTAAAAAGTGGAACTATTTCATAGTAAAGCCTCCACTCAGCCCTTCTGTATGACAGGGCTTGCTAGCAGCTGTCTCACTGGGCTGCCTATGGAACCAGCCAGATCAACATCTTTGCTACCTGTACCTTACTGCTCCCTGTAGGTTCCACCGAAGCCCTCCCTGCTGTTGCACAAACTCTTCCTTCTAGCTGAATGCCCTTCCCTACTTTCTCTGCCTGTCAGCCTCCTCAGGGGAGCCCCACCATGAAACCCAGGCTGCCGTTTCCACAGTACTCACACTAGCACCAACCCGCCTCACAACCCCGCATGCTCTGTGACCACAGCAACAAGAACAAGGTCTCTCTCTTTACATGAGGTAAGGATCAGCAGAGGCCACAGGCAGGGGAGAGGCTTGCTGGCAACATGGTTCTGCCTTGGGCTTGCTGAGAGGACCACAGTGCTCAGTCAAGTTAACGAAACACATTATCAAAGACGCAAAATGACAAACAAATGTGGGGAAAAAGCCAAGGGGTACCTTTGTGATGGAAAAGTCCAGCCTGACATAGATGATGACAGTGAAGAACAAAATGTAGAAAGCAGCCACCACCAGCAATGGCTCCTGCAGCATGAGCACCTTGTTGAACGTGTAGTGGACCTAGGGGAGGGAACAAACAAGGAGGACTGGCTTCCAAAGGTCTGCAAGGACTCAGACACCTGGGAGCAACAGAGGGGCCTCAGCAGGCCCACTGTCATGCAGGCTGCACCACATACCCCCAGAGATGACTACACTCAAAGCCCTGCAGCCCAAGGAGGGAAAGATAAAGAAAGCCAAGTCCCTGGCTCCCAGGACCTTGTACTGTTCGGAGGAAGACACAAAAGGCAGAGCAGTAGAGCTACTCACCACTATGTCCTGAATGTGCTGTTCCACCAGGTTTTTCTTATAAGCAACAATCACAGGGCGGCCAAACGTGTCCAGGTAAGTGTAGTGCAGCTCATCTGGGGCCCGACTGATTTCATAGGGACTATCAACTTGGATGTTCCTGGACACAGGTGGGAATGAAATACGGCCTAAGACAAACTGCACTGACCACCGAGGTTTACTGGGGGTTGGAGAATTCTAAGGCTCAGGGGGCCTTTCAGGATCACTGAGTTCATACTCCACTCCACTCCCCTCCTGGCACCAAGGACCACCAGACCTCCTGAGACAGCTGACCCGCTGCCAGAGCACCTTGACTAGTAGACTGCTCTCCGCTGAGGTAACAACCGTCTCCCTGCATCTTGTCCTTGCTAGTGCTCGCCAGTTCCAACCAACCCCAGACTCACACAGCCCACAAAGCCCTCTGCACACTCCACCCAACAAGACTCTCTCAGGTACCTGAAGGAGCCCCTGAGAAGTCCACTCCAGAAGTTCTTTCTCCTCCCGTGACTGAGAACTTCTATAACGTATAGTGGGACATGTCTTGTTTTCGTCTGCCTAGATCCACTCTCTCTCCTCTAGGTTCTCACACCCTAGTTTTGCTAGAACTCCCCATCCCCTGTGGAATATCCTCCACAGGAAGAACAAATCTGGTAACTGATCTTTCTGATGACCAGAGTGGGCATGTGACCCAAGAGAGGCAAGCAGAAGTTCCCCTCTGAAGTGAACCTAGAGCAAAATGACACAAAGACACACACAGGTGTTTATCATTCATGCCAAGGGCAGGTCACCCATGAACAACTGTCAGTTTCCACCAAATGGACTCCCAGAGATGCTCTGGCTCTGCAACGTAGAGCAGAGCCAATTTATTTATTTTTATTTATTTAATTTATTTATTTGACACAGAGAGAGAGAGGGAGCGCGCGATCAATCGTAAGTAGTCAGAAACAGGCGGGGGTGGGGGGAGCAGGCTCCCTGCCAAGCAGAGAGCCCAATGTGGGGCTCGATCCCAGGACCCTGAGATCATGACCTGAGCCGAAAGCAGAGGATTAACCCGCTGATCCACCTAGGTCCCCCTACGCCACCAATTTATAAGAAGCACCTTACCCTTCCGAATGCACTCCTTGCTGCTTACAGTGGCCAAAGACAGCACTACTGTCTCTGTAAGCATGGAAGCCTAATATACCATCCCCCCTTTCTGAACCTGGTCTGACCAGAGAGCACTACTGTCTGTAAGCATGGAACCCTAATACACCAGCAGGACCACTCCCCACCCTCATCCCTCCTCTGCTTCCTGAACCTGGTCTGACCAGCCCAGGATAAAACAGAGCCACTGTTGCTCTTCTTTTTTGTACACACACAGTACAAGGGCTAACTGACTGTCCTGAGACCACATTCTGTCCTGTTGCAGGTCATCCCATCCCCTCTGGACGCCGCATCCGTCCCGCAGAGGCACTCTGGGCACTGTGGTTCGTAAATCAACCCAGTACCCTCATCTGAGTCTAACGTTTCTGTTTTAACTCCAGTCAGAAAGTCCCTGCAGACCTCTCAGTCAAAGCTAGGTGCGAGTACCTCCACACCACCCCAGACTACACAGCTTCCCCTTGAGGTACAAGGCCACTACCAGAGAAACAGGAAGCAGAGGAAAGGAACAGTTGCACTCACTTGGCCCCTTCGGGCAAGATGATCTTCACTGTCAGAGAATCTATCACTTGCTCATCGAACACATGGTCCACGAATCTCATCTTCAGTGCATACTGGTCACCTGGAAAAAGACAAACACATGCAAGAATATGAAAACCAGAGAAAATGACACAGGAGCTAGAGGTAAGCACAGGGTACGGACACTCTCATCTCACAAAGAGCAGAATTAAGAGGTGCCATTAAAGTTAATGGATCAACGGCAGCTGCGTGGCTCAATGGGTTGGGCCTCTGACTTCAGCTCCGGTCATGATCTCGGGGTCCTGGGATCAAGCCCCGCACTGGGCTCTCTGCTCAGTGGGGAGCCTGCTTTCCCCTCTCTCTCTGCCTCTCTGCCTACTTGTTATTTCTCTCTCTGTCAAATAGATGGATAAAATCATAAAAAAAAAAAAAAAATCTGTTAAAGTTAATGGACTAGGAGATTCTGGGAGACAGAGGTGGTGCTGGCAGCATACTGATGGGTCTTCCCCAATTTTTACATAAAGAAAGAGCAACTAGACAGTGAAACCAAAAACCCATGGAACATTTTTTACAACAAAACTAGGTAAGACAAAGATCTCCATGAACCCCAAAATACAAATGGGGAGTTATAAAACACCAACACACAACCGGCCCATTACTGGTGTCTGTAAAAGAGAAAGCAGAGGGAGCCAACAGGGCAAGTGATAGACCTGAGGAGAGAAGAGCCCCAAAGAGGCCATCACTTTGACTAGAGAAGAAGGCAGGCCAACTGTAGAAAGTGACTAGAGCTCCAGAGTCCTCCCCCAACCCCACATGGTGGACGAGCAAATAGGCCCATGGACCTGTGAGTCTAGAGCAGTCTAGTCCCTGAGAACTTGGGAAAGCCAGCAGAGCTCACCTCCCAGGACAGCACCCTAAGCAGAGGAAAAACTGCTGGAGGAAAATCAAAATGGAGCCTAACAGGGACAACAGAGCTACAGGAAACTGACAGGGCAGGCT
Organism: Mustela lutreola; assembly: GCF_030435805.1. Taxonomy (NCBI): domain Eukaryota; kingdom Metazoa; phylum Chordata; class Mammalia; order Carnivora; family Mustelidae; genus Mustela; species Mustela lutreola. Next base: position 58,133,115 of record NC_081291.1, on the reverse strand, counting down.
CCACAAGCAAGCTGCCGTATTTAATCAACAGGGAAACTGGGCAGTTACAACACCTCCTCCTAAAAATTCACATTAAACATGAACAACATGGGGCGCCTGGGTGGCTCAGTGGGTTAAGCCGCTGCCTTCGGCTCAGGTCATGATCTCAGGGTCCTGGGATCGAGTCCCGCATCGGGCTCTCTGCTCAGCAGGGAGCCTGCTTCCTTCTCTCTCTCTCTCTGCCTGCCTCTCAGTGTACTTGTAATTTCTCTCTGTCAAATAAATAAATAAAATCTTTAAAAATAAAAATAAAATAAAATAAAATAAAAAACATGAACAACAGGACGCCTGGGTTGCTTGGTTGGCTGAGTGACTCTGTTCGGCTCAGGTCATGATTCCAGAGCCCCAAGATTGAGTCCTCCATCAGGCTCCCCACTTCTCTTCTGACCCTCCCCATCTCATGTTCACACTCTCTCTAATAAATAAATAAAACTTTAAAAAAAACAAAAAACAAAAAACCAAGAGTAACAGAGAGGTGCCTGGCTGGCTCAGTTCATTGAGCATGCAAATCCTGACCTCAGGATTATGAGTTTGGCTCACTTAAAAAAAAACTTTTTAAAATTAAAAGCAAAACAAAACAAAACTGAGCAACAGAAAAAAGGTGCCCCTCACTCTTAAGTTATATTTTCAAAAGCTACAACAAAAGAGAACATCTCGGGGTGCCTGGGTGGCTCAGTTGTTAAGCATCTGCCTTTAGCTCAGGTAATGATCCCAGGGTCCTGGAATCGAGCCCCGCATCTGGCTCCCTGCCCTGCGGGAAGCCTGCTTCTCTCTCTTCTACTGCTCACTTTTTCTCTCTGTCAAATGAATAAATTAAAAAAAAAAAGAACATCTCAAGAGAAAATGAAAACGTGCCAGAAATACATGCCACAAAACTGATTAAAACTGTTCCTGTGGGGCACCTGGGTAGCTCAGTTAATTAAGCATCCAACTCTTGGTTTCAGCTCAGGTCATGTTCTCAGGGTCATAAAGACTGATTCCCACGTTGGGGTCCATGCTGAGCATGGAGCCTGCTTTGGAGTCTCTCTCCCTCTGCAGTCTCTCCCCCACATGCAGTCTCCCTTTAAAAAAAAAAAAAAAACACCTGTTCCCAGTATTCCAAAATAAACTAAAGGTACTATAAAAACGACATAAGTCATGAAAGAGCACTACAAACCAGAATTACAGAAAAGTAACAGAAAGGCAGAAAAGTGATAGAATACAGAAAAATTTCAGGAAATAAATTTTAGAAATAAATTGTTTTAGAAATGAAGGATAAGCTATAAGGAATAAGAATAAATAAACACAACAGGGAATATCTTATAATAAACAGAAAGCAAAAAGAAGCAAAGTTTTCAATGAAGAAAAGACTCAAGAGAAACTACCAAATATTGAAAACAGGCCAAGACTCAACATAGAAATAATAGGAGCCTCAAATGAGAAAACTTACAAAAAGGTTTCAAAAGTTGAAAAAACAATGCAGACCCAAGAAAAGTAACACAGCAACCACTGCCAAAACATGTTCCACTGGGGCACCTGGGTGGCTCAGCGGTTTAAGCCTCTGCCTTCGGCTCAGGTCGTGATCTCAGGGTCCTGGCATCGAGCCCCGAGTTGGGCTCTCTGCTCAGCAGGGAGCCTGCTTCCCCCTCTCTCTCTGCCTGCCTTTCTGCCTACTTGTGATCTCTCTCTCTCTCTAATAAATAAATAAAATATTTAAAAAAAAAATGTTCCACTAAAAGTATTAGATTTTAAAGAATCTCTTTCAATATTTATATAAAAAGACTTGGAGGAGGAGGTGACTTATAAAGGGGAAAAATTAGATCATCATCAGACCTCGACAATGACATTTTATACCAAAAAAGGAACACATGTCAAGGAAAGACATATGAGCCAGTTATGTTATATTCCTCAAAATGGCTTATATGCACAAAAGGCACAACCTGTCGTCAACTACCGATGTGTGAGAACTCATTCCCATAAGCCCTAAGAGAATGAGCTTCAGATCATCAAAATGACTACAGCTGTCAATGTGAACACTGACATGGTTTTGGCATTAACTACAGTTACTATAGAGGTAAGACCAGAGTTAAAAGCAGGGAGGCCCGGAGCACCTGAGTGGCTCAGTTGGTTAAGCGTCTGCCTTTGGCTCAGGCCGTGATCTCAGGATCCTGGGATGGAGCCCCAAGTCAGGCTCCCTACTCTACAGGCAGTCTGCTTCTCTTCTCCCTTCCCTCTACCTCTGCCCCCTGCTCATACTCACTGGCTCTCACTCTAAATAAATAAATAAAATCTTTAAAAAAAAAAGTGGGGGGAGCACACTGTGTAATGGCTATTTGTTCTGACAACAGATATACAGTATATGCACAGCACACCTAAACAATAGGGTAGGAAAGGGAGAGGATATGCCAAAAAATAAACAAATTCTTTTCAGTAATCACATTGGAAGTGGTAGTATGATCATTTTTATTCTGAAACTTCTGTGTATTAGGTGCGGGATAAAACTAATTGTGTAATGCTCTAATTCTGTCACCTTCTCTGTCCTTCAGAAAAAGGACTCTCAATATGGAATTAGATACAGATATAACACAGATATCACACCATTAACTATATAAGTTCATAATTTTCTTACACAAATACAATACACACCTACCTCTATTAACTGAAAAGGCCTAGATACTGACCAAACTAAGAACAATATGCATTCCTAGTTCTCAGACTATGGTCTTAAAAACATGTTTTTCCACAAGAAGATACTAGGGCTTTGATGAAAAATGGTTGATTCCATGTCTGAGACAGAAAATATACAAACTGGGAGAGGCTGGTGGCTCTGTTGGTTAAGCAACTGCCTTCGGCTCAGGTCATGATCTCAGCGTCCTGGGATCAAGCCCCACGCTAGGCTCCCTGCTCAGTGGGGAACCTGCTTCTCCCTTTCCCTCTGCCTGCTGCTCCCTCTGCTTGTGCGTGCTCTCAAATAAATAAAATTCAAAAAGAAAAAAAAGGAAAGGAAAGATCAGATACAAGCTGGGCCAATAATGCCTTTCATAAGACAGCAAGGAAGGTAACAGTTTTCAATTTGCAAGAAATACAGAAGACACAGGAAGGAATACACTGAATGGCACTTTGAGTAAGAAGTCAGCAAAATCCAGATTGTACACTACAAATGGCTCATGTTCTTCAACAGATAAACTATATATTTTTTAAATCAGATGGAGGAGAGAACGATTAACAGAAACTCATAAGACATCAAATTTTTTGAAAAGGGCAAAACTAGAGACTCCAGAGATGCACACTTGGGTGATAAAACCGAACAAAGTCAAGAAAGCAGATACTGAAAGTTGGGATGGTAACCACTATTGTGGGGAAGGAAGAGGTACATGGAGAACCTTTGGGTTGGCTGGCTCAATTCAATTTCTTGGCCTGAGTAAGTGGTGGTTACAAGGTGTTCTAATTGTCATTTACTGAGCTATACATTTTTCTGGAGGTTTTCTCTAATTTTGTATTTAAAAGGTTTTAAGAAGACTTGAAGAAAATATGACAAAATGATCATAATATTACATATTATTATATTATTGATATGTATTATGTTATATAGCATATATTATATAACATATGTTGTATATAGTATATATTATATAACTTAACTGTTATATAATTAAGAAGTTTTTTTTGTTTGTTTGTTTGTTTGTTTTTAATTAAGAAGTTTTAAGAGGGTTAAGAAAAGGACTTTTACTGGACTGTTCGAACTAACTACCAAATGCATGTATTACGTTTACAATAGTAATTTGTCCCCACCCATGAAAAGTTGTTCCTAATATCCCTGCCTTCCAAAAAATAACAATACTCTCTTCCCATCAAAATGGCAATTGTTAAAACACACACACACACACACACACACACAACCACCACTAGAAACAAAAAATGCAGGAAATGAAAGAAAGTAATAGTCTCTCCCCTTTCCATTCCCTAACTACTAAAGACTGACCCAAATTGTAGAGGTACTCATAGCTTGGGAGGTTGTAGCCAACGATGTAATGGGTCTTCCACCCGCCGAACAGAGGGAAGCGAGGCCGGATTTCCATCTCTACGGAGTCGTCCAAAATAAGGAGGTGGCTGGTGGAAACGTTGCCAATCTCATCCCGGTAGTAAACGTCCTGGGCAGCAGCAGGGAGGATGGTCTGCAAGAGAGGGAACAAGCCTTCTAAATGCCCCAGAAACTTACTCATGGGAGATGATCCTAAAGACAGAAAAGACCTCCTGCACCAAGAACCTCCCCATAGCACTATTTAATTGAAACAGTCCCAAACTGGGACACCCTAAAAAGAGGTCTATCTAGCCTCCCGCAAGGCTTCAAAATTTCCTGATATTACATCTATTTCTCAATCATGGTAAGCAAATAGCTAATTCTCTTAAACAATAAATAATGAAGATGATCACAACTACCTTTATGAATACTGAAGGATTAATAAAAAGATAAAGATAAAAATAATCTCTAAGTTACTCTGCAGGGAAAGAAACTAAAAATGGGAGAAATTCCATTAAATTGCTAGGTAGTAGGGTTATGGAGGCCATTTCTCCACCTCATATTCTTTACTATAACTTCCAAATCTGTAAGAGTATTTTCATAATCAGGAAGAAATAACTCATGAAGAAATAATTCATAATGAGCCCTTCTGTAGTACGAAGTACAGATGACCCCTGGACGACACGGGTTTCAACTGCACAGGTCCACTTACACATAGATCTTTTTCAGCAGATAGAATAAATACTATAAAGTATTTTCTCTTATGATTTTCTTAACATTTTTTCTCTAACTTATTTTGCTCTAAGAATACAGTACACAAGTGCCTGGGTGGCTGGGGTCATGATCTCAGGGTCCTGAGATCAAGCCCTGCATCGGGCTCCCTGCTCAGCAGGGAGCCTGCTTCTCCCTCTCTCTGTCTCTGCCTGCCTCTCTGCCTACTTGTGATCTCTCTCTGTCAAATAAATAATTAAAATCTTTAAAGAAAAAAAAAGAATACAGTACAAAATACATACAACATACCAAATATATGATAATGGATTGTTTATGTTAATAGTATGGCTTCCAGAAAACAGGAGAATATTAGTATTTAAACTTTCTGGGTGTCAAAAGTTATATCCAGGGGCACCTGGGTGGCTCAGAGGGTTAAGCCTCTGCCTTCAGCCTGGGTCATGGTCTCAGGGTCCTGGGATCGAGCCCCACATCAGGCTCTCTGCTCAGCAGTCAGAGAGCCTGCTGACCCCCACCCCCCTGCCTGCCTCTCTGCCTACTTGTGTTCTCTCTCTGTCAAATAAATAAATATAAGTAAATAAATAAATAAATAAATAAATAAAAATGGGGGGGATAATATTTCGGGGGGGGGGGGGTATATCTAGATTTTCAACTGTGCAGGAGGCCAGAGCCCCAAACTCTGTTTTTTGGTTTTCTTTTTAAAGATTATTTATTTATTTATTTGAGAGAGAGAGTGAGAGAGAGAGAGAGCATGAGAGGGGAGAAGGTCAGAGGGAGAAGCAGACTCCCCATGGAGCTGGAGCCCAATGTGGGACTCGATCCCGGGACTCCAGGATCATGACCTGAGCCCAAGGCAGTCGCTTAACCAATTGAGCCACCCAGGCGCCCCCCAAACTCTGTTTTTCAAGGAGGTTTTCAACTGAACATGTTTTCATTTTTTATTATATTTGAAAATACAAGATTTCATTTATTAAGACTAAAAATATATAAAATGTCATATACAATATGATCAAGTATCTTTTAAAAACAGCACTATAAAAGAAAGAGGAAATATTAAAATATGAGCAATGCTAATTCTGGGTGGTGGTATAGTTTTTCCTTTCTCTATTAGTCAAATATTCTTTTAAAAACAGGGCCTATGGGGCGCCTGGGTGGCTTAGTCATTAATCATCTGCCTTCGGCTCAGGTCATGATCCCAGCATCCTGGGATGGAGCCCCGCATTGGGCTCTCTGCTCAGCAGGAAGCCCGCTTCCCCCTCTCCCACTTCCCCCACTCTCTCACTGTGTCTCTGTCAAATAAATAAATAAAACCTTTAAAAAAAAAAAAAAGGAACAAAAACCAAACAACAACAACAAAAAAAAACCATGGCCTACTTTGGGGCACCTGGTTGGCTCAGTCCGTGTAGCATGACTCTCGATCTCAGCGTTGTGAGTTCAAGCCCCATGATTAAGAGAGATTACTTAAAAATAAAATCTTTTTTAAAATGGCCTCCTTATACAAATGGGGTCATTTTTTTTTTAGATTCTTTCTGTTGGTTCTAACCTTGTGAACTGAACTACTTGAACACCAATCGATCCTCAACAATGGTCCATATTTAGATACTTTCAAAAAGCCAAAGGGCAAATGTGATAAAAGGGTACTTTCTCCGGATGTCCATGTTGCACACCCTGTACCTTAAATGAGCGGATGGAGGCTATTCCACTATCTGGTTGTCTCTGGTAATCATAGCGTGAAAAAGGTCCCTTCAGCACAGCCCCCGTGTGCTTCAAGTCCACATTTTCTTCCACGGCGATGTTACCCCAGTGAGAGACCTCGATGACCCGGGTCATGCTGGTGATGGTCAGGAAAGGGCTGTTGTTCTCATAATGTACTTTAAATGCATCCTGGAGAGAAAGGAGAAAAGTTGTTGCAAGTCTAGGTGACAGATGAATCAACACTAGTTTCAAATACAGTGGAGACAATCCATATATCAGCAAGAGAATGGCTCCGTTACGATGTATCTAAAGTACGCTATATTCTAAAATAATGCTTATAGAACTTTTTAATGGCATATGGAAATAAATATTCATGATGTATTACTAAATGGAAAAACAGGCTATACAAAATTGTTTTTAGGTTCCAACATAAGTATCGTTTGTACTTTAAAAACAAAAACTTCTACATGCCACTTATCTTATAGCCACCATAGGCGTAAAAGAACAAAAAGAACTTGAAATGAAATACAGGAGAAACCCAACACGGTAGGAAACAGAGTTCCCAGATTGTCTCTACTTTCTCCTTGTAGTTTTTATTTTCAAAATTTCTACAATGAGGTCTTAAAACTGCCTTTTGAATAATTTTTGCAGTTTTGCAAGAAAACTAAATCTTAACCTATAATAAAGAAAAATTCTAACAAGATATATATACTATCTCCTAAAGACATAACGTCTACCCAATAAGCTAGCAAATAACCTCAAAAATGAGGATGATTAATGACACTACTGGATTTTTTTTTAACATGGAGAAGACCTACCCAGAGAAGTTCCCAGAAGAGAGACCTGTTTAGCTAAGTGTATGGAGCTAACAAAAATACACATGTCAGTCACTCTTGATGAGCGACAAACAAATGCATGGTCATTTAATCCTCAAAACAATAGAATGAAGTACTACTCATCTCGTTTTACAAATTAAAAACACTGAGGCCCAGCAGTTTTAACACATTCAAGGTCATAAATAAATCGAAGTGGTAATATTAGTTCTTCGCGTCTTTGATTTTTTTTATTTTTTTAAAGATCTTATTTATTTGAGAGAGAGAGAGAGATCACAAGTAGGCAGAGAGGCAGACAAAGAGAAAAGGGGAAGCAGGCTCGATCCCAGGACTCTGAGATCATGACCTGAGCCAAAGGCAGAGGCTTTAACCCACTGAGCCACCCAGGTGCCCTAGGAGTCTTCAACTTTTTAGCTCCGACTGTGCACTCCTCCGTAGTAAATACTGCCTCCCAGGGAGGCCTCACAGAATTAAAGGAGATACCTTTGGAAATTCCTTCACCTTGCCAATTTCACCACTTAAATTAGTATTAAATCTTTCTAGTCACTAGTAATGTAAGTGCCCTTTTATGAATACACACATGGAACCTTAAATATGGGATCTTAAAGGACAGAAGGATCAGGAAAACACCCTTCTTTCCCAAAAGTCCAAGAAAAAGGATATTTTATTAATTCTCATGGCTCCTGCCACTTTATTCACTCATCCTATGAATAGATTCTTAAAAGTAAAACTTCATTCATAATCATATTTGATAGTATAATGCTGACATGGATAAGGGTGTGAGCAAACTAGCAGTTTCTGACTGCCGGTGCCAAAATAAATTAGCTAAATCCTTTTTAAAAACCACTTGGCAATATACATCAAAAGATTTTTAATTATTTTTTTTTAAGATTTTATTTATTTATTTGACAGACAGAGATCACAAGTAGGCAGAAAGGCAGGCAGAGAGAGAGAGGGGGAAGCAGGCTCCCCACCAAGCAAAGTGCCCAATGTGGGGCTTGATCCCAGGACCCTGGGATCATGACCTGAGCCGAAGGCAGAGGCTTTAACCCACTGAGCCACCCAGGCATCCCTCAAATGAATCTTTTAAAATAATTAAAAATCTGGGGTGCCTGGGTGGCTCAGTAGGTTAAAGCCTCTGCCTTCAGCTCAGTCATGATCCCAGGGTCCTGGGATCGAGTCCCACATCGGGCTCTCTGCTCAGCAGGGAGCCTGCTTCCTCCTCTCTCTCTGCCTGCCTCTCTGCCTCCTTGTGATTTCTATCAAATAAATAAATAAATCTTTAAAAAAAAAAGATTCATTTGAGAGTGAGGGCGCTCACATGGGTGGAGAGGCAAAGGGAGAGAGAACTCTAAGCTGACTAGCAGCCGAGTGCAGAGCCCACGGCAGGGCTCAAGGTGGGGCTTGATCTCATGACTCTGAGACCATGACCTTAGCCAAAACCAAGAATCTGATGCTCAAACAACTGAGCCACCCAGGTGACCCCTCATCAAGAAATTTTTTAAAGGTTCATATGCCTTGATTTGAAAACTTTTACTTCAGAAAATCTCTCTCATGACCAAGAGACACATGAAAAGATGCTCATCATCACTTATCATCAAGAAAATGCAAATCAAAACCGCAATGAGATACTAACTCACACCTGTCAGAACAGCTAAAATCAATAACACAAGAAACACCAGGTACTGATGAGGATGTGGAGAAAAAAGAACCCTCAATGCACTGGGAATGCAAACTGGTGCAGCCACTGTGGAAACCAGCACAGAGGTTCCTCAAGAACTTAAAAATACAACTACTTTATGATCCAGCAATGGCATTTCTGGGTATTTACACAAAAAACACAAAAACACTAATTGAAAGACATACCTGCATCCCTATGTTTATAGCAGCATTATTTACACTATCCAAGATACGGAAGCAGCGCAAGTGCCCACTGACTGATGAATGGATAAAGAACGGATAAAAATGCACACACGCACACAAACACAATGGAATATTATTCCACCATTAAAATCTTCATACTTGCAGTAACACGGATGGAGTTAGACAGTATAACGATAAGCGAAATCAGTCAGACAAAAACAAATTCCATATGATTTCACTCATATATGGAATCTAAGAAACAAACGGAATACGTGTGTGTGTGTATAAAGAGAAATATTAAGAATCACTCAACTACAGGGGCACCTGGGTGGCTAAGCGGGTTGAGCCTCTGCCTTCAGCTCGGGTCATGATCTCAGGGTCCTGGGATCGAGTCCCGCGTCGGGATCTCTGCTCAGCGGGGAGCCTGCTTCCTCTCTCTCTGCCTGCCTCTCTGCCTATTTGTGATCTCTGTCTGTCAAATAAATAAATAAAATCTTTAAAAAAAAAAAGAATCACTCAACTACAGAGAACAAACGGAACAAACTGATGGCTACTAGAGGGAGGTGGGTGGGGGGATGGGTGACATAGGTGATGAGGATTAAGGAGGGCACTTACTGTGACGAGCACTGGGTGATGTATGGAAGTGTTGAAAATCACTATATTGTACACCTGAAACTAGTATTACACCATATGTTAACTAACTGGAATTTGAGTCTAAACTTAATTTCAAAAAAAAAAGAAAATCCACCCTGAGTGTATATAAAAAATTATATGTGAAGAGAAGACCACTATAGTGTTATAGGTAAAAAGCTAACTGTCCAACATAGGAAACTTAGCAAATAAGTTAGAAGACATCAAATTACAGGATCTTAAGTGGCTATTAACAATGGTTTACAGGGGTGCCTGGGTGGCTCCGTGGATTAAGCCTCTGCCTTCGGCTCGGGTCATGATCTCAGGGTTCTGGGATCGAGCCCTGCATTGGGCTCTCTGCTCAGTAGGGAGCCTGTTTCCCCCTCTCCCTGCCTGCCTCTCTGCCTGCTTGTGATCTTTCTCTCTGACAAATAAACAAATAAAATCTTTTTTAAAAAAATGGCTTACAAAAGTAATGTAAAATGTTTAGAAATGTTTGTCTAAGCGGCAAAAGCATCATGTAATATTTTATACATGATATGATTTCCACATTAAAAGGCCCCTATGCGGCGCCTGGGTGGCTCAGTGGGTTAAGCCGCTGCCTTCAGCTCAGGTCATGATCTCGAGGTCCCGGGATCGAGTCCCGCATCGGGCTCTCTGCTCAGCAGGGAGCCTGCTTCCTCCACTCTCTCTCTCTCTGCCTGCCTCTCTGCCTACTTGTAATCTCTCTGTCAAATAAATAAATAAAACCTTTAAAAAAAAAAAAAAAAAAAAAAGGCCCCTATGCTTAGAAAGAAATGACTCACGTACTATTATGTCAAAAGTGGATGTCAACTGGCATCAAATTTCCCTCTGTATTTGCCAAATAGTCTCTCATGAGCATTTTATTTATTTAAAATGGAGAAAGTCCAAAATCCAAAATATTCAAAATTTAGAAGCCTACAAAAGAGACTAACAAATCCTTGCCCCCAACATAAACTGAATCACTCAGTTTTAAATGAGGAAAAAAAAAAAAATAAGCATTTAGAAGAAACACAACTCATGGGACACCTGGGTGGCTCAGTTAGTTAAGCGGCTGCCTTCGGCTCAGGTCATGATCCCAAGGTCCTGGGATGGAGCCCCACATCGGGCTCCGTGCTCAGCGAGGAGCCTGCTTTTCCCTCTGCCTGCGTCTCTCCCTGCTTGTGCTGTCTCTCTCTCACTGACAAATAAATAAATAAAATCTTTAAGAAAAAGAAAAGAAAAGTAACACAACTCAGACCAGCCAGTCCCTCAGCTCCACAGAGGCATGCGCCCCAAAAGCTCTCCGCACCACAAGGTGACATCAGGAATCGCAGAGAGCCACTCTCACTTCTCCCAGCAAAAACCTGTCCACAGGGTGACTCAGCCATCCTGTGAGTCCACAGTACACATAGGGTGCTACTTTTTGAGAAGGGGGGGGAATATAAATTTACTATAATCTGCGTATATTTATAGAAAAAAATTAGAAAGATAAACCAAGGGGCGCCTGGGTGGCTCAGTGGGTTAAGCCGCTGCCTTCGGCTCAGGTCATGATCTCAGGGTCCTGGGATCGAGTCCCACATCGGGCTCTCTGCTCAGCGGGGAGCCTGCTTCCTCCTCTCTCTCTCTGCCTGCCTCTCTGCCTACTTGTGATCTCTGTCTCTCTCTCTGTTCAATAAATAAATAAAATATTAAAAAAAAAAAAAAAAAAAAAAAGAAAGATAAACCAAAAGCTAATATAAATGGTCACCAAGAACAGACAGAAGGGAGAAATGGAAGCAACAGTTCTGTGAATATACCTTGTTACATAATTTTGGTTGTTTTCATTTCAAAAAATCGTATCAATTAAAAAGATTCTTGGGACGCCTGGGTGGCTCAGTGGGTTAAGGCCTCTGCTTTCGGCTCGGGTCGTGATCCCAGGGTCCTGGGATCGAGCCCCACATCGGGCTCTCTGCTCAGCAGGGAGCCTGCTTTCCCCTCTCTCTCTGCCTGCCTCTCTGCCTACTTGTGATCTCTCTCTGTCAAATAAATAAATAAAATCTTAAAAAAAAAAAAAAAAAAGATTTAAAAAAAGATTCTTGGGTGCCTGAGTGGCTCAGTTGGTTGAGCGACTGCCTTCAGCTCAGGTCATGATCCCGAAGTCCTGGGATCGAGTCCCACATCGGACTCCCAGCTCCATGGGGAGTCTGCTTCTCCCTCTGTCATCCCCTCTCATGCTCTCTCAAATAAATAAATAAAATCTTAAAAAAAAAAAAAAAAGATTCTTGGGGCGCCTGGGTGGCTCAGTGGGTTAAGCCGCTGCCTTCGGCTCAGGTCATGATCTCAGGGTCCTGGGATCGAGTCCCGCATCGGGCTCTCTGCTCAGCAGGGAGCCTGCTTCCCTTCCTCTCTCTCTGCCTGCCTCTCCGTCTACTTGTGATTTCTCTCTGTCAAATAAATAAATAAAATCTTATAAAAAGAAAAAAAAAAAAAAAAGATTCTTAAACAGCAGAAAACGACCCAAAATGAACAGATGTGAAACTAACATCTGAGAGACTGAGAAAACAGAAACAATTATTTCAAGTGGCACTGGAACTATTGTGACTGTACATCCTCAGTGACATACATTCTAAACACAGAAATGCATGCACAGGTCTTAAATATCCATGTATTTCAGAGATGATAATCAAGTTCGTAGGCTAAAAAGGCATGATTCCTAAGATTTGCTTTAAAATATTACAGCAGAGGAGGGCGCCTGGGTGGCTCAGTGGGTTAAGCCGCTGCCTTCGGCTCAGGTCATGATCCCAGGGTCCTGGGATCGAGTCCCGCATCGGGCTCTCTGCTCAGCAGGGAGCCTGCTTCCCTCTCTTTCTCTCTGCCTGCCTCTCTGCCTACTTGTGATCTCCCTCTGTCAAATAAATAAATAAAATCTTTAAAAAAAAAAAAAAAATATTACAGCAGAGGAAAAAAAAAAGAGTGCTGTTAAGTGTAGTAATATTTTGATTTTGATACCCACAGAGTCGAAGTGATAAGTGTATGGGAAGTTACTGCACCATTCTCTATACTTCTGTATATGTTTGAACTTTTCCATAACAACAGTCTTTTTAAAGCCTTGATTGCTCCCTCTCTGTTTAAGGCCCAACTCCTAGGCTCAATGAGGCAGCCCGCTTTATCACCCCAGCAGCCATCCCCGTCAGCACAGCACCTGGTCTCCCATCTTGGGGCCTCCGGCCACAATGCCTGTTCCCTCTTCCCCCAACCCTGACTTCAACCCTCCAAATGCTACTTTTTTATTATTCTTTTTTAATGTGAGTATATTTGCTAGAATTGTGCTACATACAACTTGCCCATCTTCCCTGGAAGCTAATTTATTTGTAATCTAGTAATTTAGTTTCACTGATTCTTTCCTCGTCTATAGCTAGAGAATAAAAAAAAAATTTTTAACTACATTTTTAACTCTGATTCAATGAAATGAATGATCTTATTTAATACACTATCTACAGAGCCTAGGAAATAAAGATGGTGAGTCAGTAAGTTGTTCTTCCCTTCCCTAATCCTCTTCTCCTCCCCGGCCCTTGCATTTGATGCCTCTGTAGCTCTGCAGTGGCAGCATCCTTCAACCTAGTCTTTACCTGTTATAAAGCTACATATTTTGCCACTTACTACCTACCTCAATACTTTTGTTTCTCAGTGTACACAGAAGTTGGAAATGGGGGGAAGATGACTGCTGTTTGTGGGCTCCCTCAGAGACCTCAGCAATCTCTAGTTATCACTGTCACTGGCAACTGTCAGGCTTCCACAGGTCCTAAGTGCTGATGCAGTCATTCAACTCAGCTCATGTGTCCTTGCTTAAAAAATCCAAGTCATGAAGTTTATGAGAGGTTCATGAACTGCCATGTTTTTCCTTATTCGAGCCCTTCTTAAAAATCTTCCTACACCCCCCAGCCTCAAGCTGTACTCCCAAAATGAGAACAGTGACCCACATGGCATCATTTCACAACAGGTGAAAATCTTTGGGACGATCTTTAAAAACGACTTCAGGGGCACCTGGGTGGCTCAGTGGGTTAAAGCCTCTGCCTTCGGCTCAGGTCATGGTCCCAGGGTCCTGGGATTGAGCCCCACATCGGGCTCCCTGCTCAGCCGGGAGCCTGCTTCCTCCTCTCTCTCTCTCTCTCTCTCTCTGCCTGCCTCTCTGCCTACTTGTAATCTGTCTGTCAAACAAATAAATAAATTTTTTTAAAAAAAGACTTCAGATTTACACCCATCTCACAGCGCCAAGCTCATGCACTAGCGATCACTCCAGGAGACATTCTCTCAAGTAGGCAGGGACAGAGTGGACTCCACACGCGCCTACCTGACTATAAGCAGGGATGTCTCTGAAAGGTCCATAATCCAGGAGGTCCTCGGAACGCGTGGGGTTCCCCAACTTGGTGTAGCTCTCTACATTTCGGGAAGCAAGCTTCACACGCATCGTCTGTGTCTTCGTTGGATAGGGAGAGTAGAAATAATGGTTCCCCTCAAACACGACAAACTGTTTCTCTGACTGGGTGATCTGGGTTGGATACGGCTGAAGCACGTGGGTATAGACTGTTTCCACGATGACTGAAACCTTGGCCCCAGGATCAAGAGCAACTGGGAGCTTAACTGTGAAGAATCTCCCACTAGAGGAAGAACGAGGCAAGAAAATTAAGAAATGAAGGGAAACAAAAACAGAAGTAGCAGCTCAAAGTCATGGCAACATTTTGTACCCAAGACAAATGCAGCTACCTTTAAGAGATCAACTTTAACCCATTAATTTAAGTCTTTTAAGACAAATGTCTGGGTATACATTTCACAGTTGTTTATAATAACAAGAATACAGTGGTGCTTGGGTGGCCCAGCTGGCTGAGTGTCAGACTCTTGGTTTCAGGTCAGGTCATGATCTCAGGATAAGAGATCATAAGACAGAGCCTGCTGTCAGGCTCTGTGCTCAGCAGGGAGTCTGCTTGAGAGTCTCTCTTCCCCTCCCTCTGCCCTCCCCATCCCTTCTCACTAGCCCGAACTCACTCTCTCTATAGCAAATAAATCTTAAAAAAAAAAAAAAGGAAAATAAATATCAATTCTCATTGGAACTCAGAAGCAGCAGCTAATGAAGGCTTCTGACTGATGAAAGGCTAGGCAGTCAACACAGAGCTGACTATACTAGTGTCTAAGGAGCACATTTTTTTTTTCATGGATCAGAACATTGTCATGTTAGGGTTGCAGGATAAACGGCAAGTTTAATATTGCCATTAAGCTTTATACAGGCAGGTCAATAAATTTAACATTATCCCATTTATACACTTATGTAAAATTATGTATAAATGGGCATATGCGTAAGAAAACAATAGTTACTATGTCATATTCTCCGTTTTTAAAAAATTCAGAACCAATGAGAAAAAAATTCTTGTAACTTTGCCAAACAAACCAAATCAAACAAAAACAAACTCTGCCAAGCAGGGAGACCTGCTTTCTGAATCATGTGGGAACCAAGAGCTGTAAGGCTCAAAGGTTTGCTGGTCAGGAATCAAATATTTTATTTCTTTTTATGACAAACTGCAGCATAAGCTAATGCAGTCTTCCACAGCAAATAGGATTTTTTAACCTTGGCACTGTTCACATTCGTGAGTGGCTACTTGTGTGCTGGGAGAAGGGACCTGTCCTGGGCATTGCAACATGTTCAGGAGCATCCCTGGCCTCAACCCACGAGATGCCAGCAGCACCCCTCAGCTGTCACTAAAAACGTCTCCAGACATTGCCAAATGTCCTGGATGGGGCAGGACACAACTGCTTCCTCCTCCAGTTTAGAAGCACTGAGAATAGGGGTGCCTGGGTGGCTCAGTCCTTAAGCGTCTGCCTTCGGCTCAGGTCATGATCCCAGGGTCCTAAGATCGAGCTTCACATCAGGCTCCCTGCTCGACAGGAAGCCTGCTTCTCCCTCTCCTGTTCCCACTGCTTGTGTTCCCTCTCTCACTGTTTTTCTGTCAAATGAATAAAGAAAATCTTTAAAAAAAAAAAATCACTGAGGCTAAAAACATTTCTTCCTCCCACATCAATCACTGAACAAATAGTTCAATGCCTAATAAATACCAAGCAAAATACTGATAACTGCTGAAGCTGGGTGTTGAGATATATGGGGATTCTTTATTCGGTTCTTCCTGCTTTTTATGCGTTTTGGAAAATATCCTTAACAAAGTGTTTTAGAGTAACTAGTAAGTGCCAGGCCCCGTGCTAGGTGCTGAGGTTAAAGCAGAGAACAAGTCCAACCCCAGCCTTCAGAGAGCTCAGCCTTGCTCCCTCCGAGAAGTCTCACGTTCAATGCCCTGAAGGCTCAAGAGGAGATAAGAGGAGTCAAGTTGTCCTCTATTAGGAAAGAGGATGGCAGCCAACAACAGATGGGAGGCGATCTACTGAGGCAAACAGCTTGCAGTTCTCACATACCATCTGGTTCTCCCATCCACTGTTTGGGGATCCCTGTCCTCACGTATATTAGCAGACCTGACCTGGTATGGAAAGTAGCTACCTTCCTGTAAAACAAACTGCCACCGTGAGGGGCAATTTCAGCATTAGTAATCAGAAAAGACGTAACTGGGTCCAGAATACATTACAGCCTGTTGCTTACTTACCACACACTATATTAATTGAAACAGCCTCTAGAACACCAGGTACTTCCTCAGCAACTTTCCTACCTTATGATTCCAACCAATAGGATAACCTATTGGGTGCCTGGGTGGCTCAGTGGGTTAAGCCACTGCCTTCGGCTCAGGTCATGATCTCAGGGTCCTGGGATCGAGTCCCACATCGGGTGCTCTGCTCAGCAGGGAACCTGCTTCCTCCTATCTCTCTCTCTGCCTGCCTCTATGCCTACTTGTGATCTCTGTCAAATAAATAAATAAAATCTTTAAAAAAAAAAAAAATAGGATAACCTATAACAAGAAGAGGCAGGATATATAGATAATCTGACTATTTGGTTGCTTACCTTTTACCCTTAATTTTGGTTTCTCGTACTTCCAAATTGTTCTCTTCCTCATCTTCTCCCTTCACCTATAACAGGACAAAAGAGGCTATTCTTTTTATTGTTTTTTAGCCTCTAAATTTGAGTCAACAGTTAACCAACTGCCTTAGAATAACCATAGTAAAGTATTCAAACTACAAGAACACTTTAAAGACAACTCTGGTAACAATTTTTTTCCATATGAAACATAAGAACATAGTCAAAGACTTATTTTTTATCTAAGTTGTACAGTAAACTCTATAAATACATATTTTCCTGAATGACCAAATACACAAATATAAATAAAAATTACACTTTACATTTCCCAATATGAAGGTGACATTTTTCATCTCCATTTACATTCAAACACACATTTGCATAGAAAATATATATTATTTACTACAGTAGTAAAAAAGTCTCACATGTGGCCAAAAATGATTCTACCTGCATGTAAGCTAACAGTGGGTAAGTCCAACAGCCACTGCTTGTCACACTCCCTCATGTTCATCCTTCACTGCAAAAGGAGGTGTAACCAGAAAAAGAATGTTAACTCCAGCAGTATCTCTGCTGAGAAAGAGCAGACACCCTGAATCATGAGACAGTGGAGCACACTAAGGAAAACCTAATACACACTGTTGATCTCTTGGCCAGCCCAAACTCTAGTAGGGCTGAAGCACTTGTTCCCAAGAGGGCACAAAGAACTATAATGAGGAAGAAGCTGTTTTTATTTTAAAATGCCACGAAGTGGGTGCCTGGCTGAAACATGTGACTCTTCTGCGGAAGTTTGAGCCCCACATTGGGCATAGAAAAGACTTAAAAATAAAATCCTTAAAAAGTGTTTAGGGGTACCTGGCTGGCTCAGTCAGTTAAGCATCCAAGCCTTGGTTTCTCTTGGTTTTGGCTCAGGTCATAATCTCAGGATCGTGGGACTGAGTCCCACCATTGGGCTCTGCACTCAGCAAGGAGTCTACTTGTCTCTCTCCCTCTGCTCCCCACTCCCACTTGCACTCCCTCCCTCCCTATGTCTCTCTCTCTCTTAAATAAATAAAATTCTTTTTAAAAAAATTTTAGGGGTGCCTGGGTGGCTCGGTTGTTAAGCATCAGCCTTCGGCTCAGATCATGATCCCAGAACCCTGAGATTGAGCCCCACATTGGGCTCCCTGCTCCACGGGAAGCCTCTTTCCCCCTCTCCTACTCACACTGCTTGTGTTCCCTCTCTCGCTGTCTCTTCTGTCAAATAAATCAATAAAATCTCAAAAAGAATTTGTTTAGGGTCATTTGGGTGGCTCAGTGGGTTAAGCCTCTGCCTTCGCACAGGTCATGATCTCAGGGTCCTGGGATCCAGCCCCCCATCAGGCTCTCTGTTCAGCAGGGAGCCTGCTGCCCCCTCTCTCTCTCTGCCTGCCTCTCTGCCTACTTGTGACCTGTCAAATAAATAAATAAAATCTAAAAAAAAAGACAGAGAGAGAGAGAATTTTTTAATTTATTTCAAAGAGAGAGACAGTAAGAGAGGGAGCACAACAGCAGGGCGAGTGGGAAAGCAGGGTTCCTGCCAAGCAGGGAGCCCGATGCGGGGTTTGATCCCAGGACCCTGGAATCATGACCTGAGCCAAGACAGACGCTTAACAACTGAGCCACCCAAGCACCCCTAAATAAAAATCTTACCAATAAAAAAAAGAAATTTTTTTTAAGACATCACCATTGTCCCTTCTAACCAGTTCCTAAAATTCTACACGGAAGGTTGAAGAGAAATCCATTGAAAAAACTTGGGACACCTGGGTGGCTCAGTGGGTTAGGGACTCTGCCTTCAGCTCAGGTCATGATTTCAGGGTCCTGGGATCGAGCCCCGCATGGGGCTCTCTGCTCAGCGGGGAGCCTGCTTTCCTTTCTCTCTTTCTGTCTGCCTCTCAGTCTACTTGTGTTCTCTGTCAAATGAATAAATTTTTTTTTAAAAAATCTAAAAAAAAAAAAAAAAAAAAAAACTTCTAGCAACCTTATCAAGGCCTCCTATCAAGGTCTCCAAGTCAATTGTTGACTTGGACACACCCTCTTTGCTAAGTCTAACATCCAGTTACAATTCCCATTGAGACAGGGGTGTGAAGGAGTACATATATCCATTTATAGTGGGGCTATAAAATTAACAAATGATTTTGAACAAATCTGGTGATGTGGCTACAGGTCTTACAGCCCAATACAACCATACCTCAGAGCCACCTACACCAGAAGACACAATGGGGTCAGTGAAAGAGCACACAAAGTCTGAAACTAACCTAAGTCCCGATTCACTCATCGCTCTAAGAGCTAACATGGGGTTTACACAACTTAACTCCTCGACTGCACTCCTCACCTGCAGTAAGCCTACACCTCAAAGGGCCAACATGAGTGTTAAAGAGAATGTACTTAAAACACCTACCACAACACTCTACACAAAGTAGATTGTGAATGGGACCTGTCTGCAGTAATCTGCCTTTCTCCAGTATGATGGCAAATAGCTTCTGCAGGTGTCTTGTTAAACTGTGGCAACTTCAATACATCATACTAGTTTTTTATTGTTTTTCTTTTTTTTAAATTTTATTTATTTAACATAGAGGGACAGAGAGAGCACAAGCAAGGGGAACAGCAGACAGAAGGAGAGAGAGAAGCAGGCTCTCTGCTTGACCTGGACTCTGGGATCATGACCTGAGCCAAAGGCAGGTGCTTAACCAACTAAGTCACCCAGGTGCCTCCCAGAACTAGTTTTTATAAAAGAATGGGATTTAACATCAAGACAATCAAAGGAGGCAGCACACATTTAAATAAAGTTGTTTAAGATTTTATTTATTTATCTGACAGAAATCACAAGTAGGCAGAGAGGCAGGCAGAGAAAGAGAGGAGGAAGCAGGCTCCCTCTGGAGCAGAGAGCCCAATGTGGGGCTCAATCCCAGGCAGAGGCTTTAACCCACTGAGCCACCCAGGCACCCCTCAAATGAAGTTTATAAAACTGTACATTCCATCACAGACAAGGCACAAAAAGGAAGAGGAATCCTTTCAGAAGTATGAATCCCTATAAACCCAGCTTTATAGCTCCAGATTCAGTCAAAGAGCAAGATGTACTTAGAAGAAATAGGACACTGTAATGACTATTCTCCTCTCAACAAATAATTGGGTAATCACTTAATGAACATTACTTAATGAAAATAGTAATAAAAAGCAAACCTATGAATATGTAGACCAACATTTTCTTTCCTTGAGATGTAAAAGCATTCACTGAAATGCTGGGGAAGTACATAAAGCAAACTTCCAAGCCATATACTGCTGAAGTGCAAGAACGAGAACCGGTAGGGGGAAGGGAGTGATTCCGGCCTGACCTTTCTGTACAGTTGAAGAGAGTAGTTTTATTACCGACATGACTTCTTTAAGGAGAGGAACAAAATTTTAAAAGCGTCATTAGCAACGGTTTCAAATTACAAACTGGAAAATACACAACGTTACATTTCTGATTTTACTGGAAAACGGCTAGAAAGAAGCACCAACTATGGGCCAGACACTGAATTACGGGAATGTAGATACTCATTTGGGCTCATTTCTTCGTCCTCCGGTTGGGCTCCTGCATCAAGTCGTGGGAAATCAAAGTTCGGTGCACCCCTACGCCCCGCTAGGCCCTTCGCAGAGGCGGCCACTCCGCTGTTCTCCTCGGGCAGGGCGGGCAACGGGGGATCCTCCGCGCGAGGCCAGCGCGGGTACTGCCCGCCCGCCCAGAAGGGGTCCCTTCGGGGGAGCCGGGGGCCGCGATCGGACGGCGGCCCACGTGGGCGGCGGCCTGGCTCCAGCAGGCTTACGCTGACGTGTCCGCCAAGGCGGCCGGGCCGGCGTGCGCCGACCTCCGCCGCTCGCCCGCACTCACCTGCACGCCGAGGTGCGCCAGCCGGGCCTCGAGCTCGGGCTCCAGGGCCAGGAGGAAGGAGACTGCGCGGGACGTGGAGCCGCCGCCCGGGTGCGCCAGGACCACCTCGGCCGTCACCTTGGCCAGGTGGCTGCTGAGGTCCACCGTGCGCTTCACGTCCTCGTTGACCAGCAGCGGTGCCTCCGGGGAGGCGCTGCTCGGCGCCGGGCTCCAGGCCCCGAGCATTAAGAGCAGAAGCAGGCGGACGGTGGGCGCCTCCATGACCGGGACGAGTTGAGCCGCAAGCCGCGCCGAGCGCTGCCGCCGCCCCGCCTCCGGCCACTGTGCAGGCGCTCATTGGGCCCGGGCTGGCGCCACAAGATGGCGGCGCCCACAGAGGAAGGACCCCAATCTCCAGGGCAACGGGCTGCCCGCGGGGCGCCCGACTATACGCTCCTTTACCCTTGCCAATGGGCTCACCTGAAGGTAACAATGGCTTTCTATTACTTGAGACAGTAAAATATACTTCAAACCGAGAAAATAAAAGCCTAGGCAAAAGTTTAAGCAAAGAAAGCCTATCTGCACAGTCTCAAAGTATCTCTCCTAAAATATTTAGTAATTAGAAAAAAAGAAATAATAAGTTTACCATGGAGAATCCTAGCAACCACTACCTTAACCAAACGATTAAGGTTAAGTTCACCAATTATAAGACAGAACGACATCGTGTACCCACTGATCTGATACACCCAGAAGTCCACCTCACTTCTGTGGTATTGTCACAAAATTGCTAAAAATGCACAGTATAACGTCAACGCAACCACAAGAAACATCAGACAAACCAGAGGCTCCTTGATTTCACCGTGAGAACCGTTTCAGACTTCTGTCCTCCAGAACTGTAGAGATAATAAATTTGTATCGTTTTAAGCTACTAAGTTTGTGGTAAATTGTTACAGCAGCAATAAGAAACTATTACAGGCCGCCTGGGTGGCTCAGTGGTTAAGCCTCTGCCTACAGCTCAGGTCATGATCTCAGAGTCCTAGGATGCAGGCCCCAATCGGGCTCTCTGCTCAGCAGGGGGCCTGCTTACACACACACACACACACACACACACACACACACACACACACACATCCCCGCCTGCCTCTCTGCCTACTTGTGATCTCCCTCTCTCTATCAAATAAATAAATAAAACTTATATTAAAAAAAAAAGAAACTATTACAGAAGGTAATCTCTCTGAGGACAGGAATTTGATTGTTCAGCCCAGAATCCCAAGGTATCAACACTGATTGAATGAATACATGGGCTTTTCATTATAAATATTACTATACCTGTTTTATAGATGATTAAACTCAAATAGCAAATCCAGTAAATATCCGGTGGTTTAGAAACCTGGACGGACTCTGAGTTGGACCTCTTTCTACTACCCCCACACCCTTGAATAAATTCCCAGACTCATATAGACATTAGGAGACATTAGAGAACAATCTAAACCTTACTTCAGAGACATGATATACAGGTCCAGAGAGGGTATCTTATCCAAAGTCACACCTATCAAAGAGCAGATCTCAAACTAGGAAGTTGATCTTGTTACACCCCATCAAAAATGGCATAATGGATAGGGTTAAACATTTTAACACAGTCATTATTAAAATACAATACAGGGAAGTTGATTTGGCAGCTGTCTGTTGCAAATCTAGGAGGACCCACGAGGTTCCAAGTGATGAACCAATTTGATTGTTTTCCACCAAGTGACAATAGAACAACTATATCCCTGGATCATCCTGGAATTTCAGAACTCCCATTTTCCCTGGTTAAGTTCTGCCTTGATCACAGTTTCTTTTTCCCTCCCTCTCTCTCATTCCTCTTACCAAAAACCACTTAGTGAACTTAGAGCAGATCCTCTAGCCCCAGTCAAGGCTTCAGGGACTGAAGCCCAGCTGACAGCTCACTCAAGTGGCTACTGGCAGGAGGTATTGGGAAGAGACAGCAACCAAAACAGAAGCCAGAGGGTCTTCTGCAATTGTGCTAATGCACAATGAGCAAACCTTTTAGAATTTTTAAAAGTACGAGAGCTTTATTCAAGCCCAAGTTAGGATAGCTGCCCAGGAAACATGCTCTTCACAGAAAGAAAATGTCCCAGAGAATGAGCAGTTTTCATAGGGTTATATACTTTTTTGATCTCATAAATGATCAAAAGATTATAGATTAGCATAGAGGCAAGAATCACAACTTTTAACATCAAGGAATGCAGGGAGTTGGAGCACTGATCCATATATTAAGGACCAGATGGTATTCCTTTAGGCTACTCAGGTACACAATGTATGCTTGGTGGGACATAAATCAGGCCTTTGGTTTAAACGAAATTTATATAGTCATGCTGACTTAGAAAGAAATCTAAGATGGCTTCCCTTATATATCAGGCCTTTAGAGAGTTTTTTTTCTCTCATCATATGAAATCTCAGAAATGACATACCATGATTTCTGCCATATTCTGTTGGTGGCAGCCCAACCCCAGTACACTGTTAAGTACCAGGAGGCAGAGATAGTTGGGGACCATTTTGGAGGTGGGCGACTGCAAAGAGTATACAGTGGAGGGACAACTGGGTGGCTCAGTGGGTTAAGCCTCTGCCTTAGCCTCAGGTCATGATCACAGGGTCCTGGAATCAAGTCCCGCATCAGGCTCTCTGTTCAGCAGGAAGCCTGCTTCCCCTCTCTCTCTCTCTGCCTGCCTCTCTGACTACTTGTGATCTCTCTCTTTGTCAAATAAATAAATAAAATCTTTAAAAAAAAAAAAAAAGAGTATACAGTGGCAAGTCAGTCTTCATCTACTGTTCTCTAAAAATCTAGTCACACTCCCAGGAGGCAACTACTCCTCCCATTTCTTTGGTCTCCTTGCAAAGACAGTCACAAAAGGAGAGTATGAACTGCATCTGTCCCCTAACAATGTCAATACTGAGTGAACAGTATTTTTTTAAATTTTAGGAAATACTGCCCCCAAATTAAGGAGTTGATCCCATTTACAATAGCACCCAAAACCATAGATACCTAGGAATAAACCTAACCAAAGAGGCAAAGAATCTGTACTCAAAACTACAAAGAACTCGTGAAATTGAGTAAGAAATTAAGGAAGACACAAAGAAATGGAAAAATGTTCTATGCTCACAGATCAGAAGAACAAATATTGTGAAAATGTCTATGCTACATAAAGCAATCTACATATTTAATGCAATCCCTATCAAAATACCATCAATTTTTTTCAAAGAAATGGAACAAATAATCCTAAATTTTATATGGAACCAGAAAAGACCCTGAATAGCCAAAGGAATGTTGAAAAAGAAAAACAAAGTTGGCAGCATCACAACTTTAGACTTCAAGCTCTGTTACAAAGCTGTAATCATGAAGACAGTATGGTAGTGGCACAAAAACAGACACATAGATTCATGGAACAGAATAGAGAGCCCAGAAATGGACCTTCAACTCTATGGTCAACTGATCTCTGACAAAGCAGGAAAGAATGTCCAGTGGAAAAAAGACAGTCTCTTCAACAAATGGTGCTGGGAAAATGGGACAGCCACATGCAGAAGAATGAAACTGGACCATTTCCTTACACCACATGCAAAAATAGACTCCAAATAGATGAAAGACCTCAATGTGAGACAGGAATCCATCAAAATCCTAGAAGAGAACATAGACAGCAACCCCTTTGACCTCAGCTGCAGCAACTTCTTTCTAGAAATATCACCAAAAGCAAGGGAAGCAAGGGCAAAAATGAACTATTGGGACTTCATCAAGATCAAAAGCTTTTGCACAGCAAAGGAAACAGTCAACAAAACCAAAAGACAACTGACAGAATGGGAGAAGATATTTGCAAATGACATATCAGATAAAGGGCCAGTATCCAAAATCAATAAAAACTCATCAAACTCAACACCCAAGGAACAAATAATACAATGAAGAAATGGGCAGAAGACATGAACAGACATTTCTGCAAAGAAGACATCCGAATGCACAATAGACACATGAAAAAGTGTTCAACATCACTTGGAATCAGGGAAATACAAATAAAAAGCACAGTGAGATACCACCCCACACCAGTCAGAATGGCTAAAATTAATGAGTCAGGAAATGACAGATGCTGGCAAGGATGCAGAGAAAGGGGAACCCTCCCACACTGTTGGTGGGAATGTAAGCTGGTGCAGCCATTCTGGAAAAACAGTATGGAGGTTCCTCAAAAAGTTGAAAATAGAGCTACCCTATGACCCAGAAATCACTCTATTTTCCCTAAAGATACAAATGTAGTTATCTGAAGAGGCACGTATACCCAAATGTTTATAGCAGCAATGTCCACAATATCCAAACTATGGAAAGAGCCTAGATGTTCATCAACAGATGAATGGATAAAGGTGTGGTATATATATACAATGGAATACTATGCAGCCATCAAAAAACCCTGAAATCTTGCCATTTGCAACGACATGGATGGAACTAGAGGGTATTATGCTGAGTGAAATAGGTCAATCAGAGAAACACAATTATCATATGATCTCTCTGATATAAAGACTTTGAGAGACAGGGTGGTAGGGAAAGGAAAAAACTGAAACAAGATGTGATCGGGAAGGAGACAAACCATCAGAGACTCTTAATCTCACGAAACAAACTGAGGTGGGAGGATAGGGTTAGGGTGACTGGGTTATGGACATTGGGGAGAGTATTTGCTACGGTGAATGCTGTGAAATGTGTAAGCCTGATGATTCACAGGCCTCTACGCCTGGAGCAAATAATACATTATATATTAATTTAAAAAAGAGGGGCTCCTGGGTGGCTCAGTGGGTTAAGCCTCTGCCTTTGGCTCAGGTCATGATCTCAGGGTCCCGGGATCGAGCTCTGCATTGGGCTCTCTGCTCAGCAAGGAGCCTGCTTCTCCACCCCTCCTCTGCCTACTTGGGATCTCTGTCAATAAATAAATATAATCTTAAAAAAATAAAAAATGTTTAAAAAGGAAAGAAAGAAAATACTGCCCCAAAGTGCTCTGTAAACATTGAGGCCACTGACATTCTCTTCACTCATTCATTCATTCATTCACTCCCTCAAGAAGCATTTGTTGAGCTTTGGGTTCCATTGCCACCCAACCCATCTGAACATAGCAGAGAACATAGTGTTGTTTAGGAAGAATAAGGGAAGTTGGGTAGATAATGAGCAGTCTGTGCCACATAACTCTGCAATTCTTTTAAGGAATTTTCTTTAGTTCCAGTTGGGAAATAGTCAAAGTGCACTAAACACCACTGGTGTCAGGGAGGGAACAAGACCCAGTGTTAGACCAGGCTCTCTCTACCAAAAACTTGAATCTTTAATGCAGCAACTACACCTGATACCTGCTGAAATAATTCTTCTCCACCGGCCATCCTGAAGAGTTGGCCTCAACCTTTCTCTAGTCCCAAACTTCTCCATGTTGGCTGCTTCTGCTCCTCCATTAACTTTTCACCATCCAGAGGAGAAGGGAACTGGAAATAGAAATAAAGATGTGAGGGGCACCTGGGTGGCTCAGTGGGTTAAAGCCTCTGCCTTTGGCTCAGGTCATGATGCCAGAGTCCTGGGATGGAGCCCCGCATCTGGCTCTCTGCTCAGCAGGGAGCCTGCTTCCCCCTCTCTCTCTACCTGCCTCTCTGCCTACTTGTGATCTCTGTCAAATAAATAAATAAAATCTTAAAAAAAAAAAGAAAGAAAGAAAGATGTGATATACAAATAAATATGTTTATATAACTTGCATACCTGTGTTTGTGGCCTATACATCGAAATTTTGATGGCTTTACCCATTCTATTCCTTCTAACTAAAAGCCCCAAACTCTTTCACTGTTCCCTTTGCTTACTTCTGGAAGTAGGTTTCAAATCATCTGAGAGGGGCACCTCAGCGGCTCATTTGGTAAAGCCTTTGCCTTTGCCTAAGGTCACAATCTCAAAACCTTGAGATGGGGCAACATGGGGTTCCTCGCTCAGTGGGGAGTCTGCTTGTCTCTGTGCCCCTTCCCTCTGCTAGTGCACTCTCTCTTTCTCTCTCTCACTCAAATAAATAAAATCTTTAAAAATAAATAAAATTAAACAATCTGAGAACAATTCATGAATCTTTCCTATGCACACACACAATTAATCCCTCTTACCTCTGTGTCCCCTAGTAGGTGGTCTGTATACCTGCCTTTCTTTAAAGGAAAAGGAAACACCAAGCTGTAATTCATCCTTCCACATGAAGACTCCCAGAGTGCCTGGGGTGTTGCAGATGCTCAGTAAAAAAGTACAGAAAAGTGTTTCCATTCAGTCAAGTGACTCTGAGAAATACCACTCTGCACATTAGCAGAATGGTGAACTTTCCCTAGTATTCCCCTGTTTTGGAAAGACAGAAATGTCCAGATATCATAGAAAACAAAATCCAACACTGAACATATCATACCCACAGAAGAATGTACAAAACAATTCCTTTCTTTAGACCCCAAATTCCTGTTGTCATTTGTATTAGTCAAAACTCTTTTAGTAGCAAGAGATAGAAACCCACTCAAACTGAGCACAGCATAGTAGTATGCAGTACAGACTGCTGTTAAAAAATTCTCAAACAATGAGTTTAAAAAGAAGAATGTTTATTTCTCATGTAATAATCTTATGGAACCCAGGAACACAGCTTCCTTCAATAAGATTACTCACCCATCCTTACCACATGGCTTCCATTTCATGAACCAAGATGGTTGCCCCTGCCTCCTCCCAGTATCTACATTCTACCTAAGGGGAAGAGAAGAGGGGGAGGAGGAGAGCATGTTCCTTTCCATAGTCTGAAAACTATGGCCCGCAGGCCAACCACCTGTTTCTGTAAATGAAATTTTACTGGAACACAGTCACACCCATTCATTCACATATGATTTATGACCACTTTCACACTACAAAGCAAGGTTGTGTAGTTGCAGCAGAGACTGGATGACCCACAGGGCCTAAACCACTTACCATGGGGATAGTCACAAAAAATGATGCCCACTCACATTCTATTATTACACAGAGGGTCACACAAGGAAAAGCTGGGTGAAGGTGAGAGGGGCAAATGAGCAGTCATGCACAGTCTGAGATCAGACAGGGACACTCTCTACTATTTTCCCAACTCTCTGCAAATCCCAAACTCAAATTAAAAATAAAAGATTTTTCGGGGCACCTGGCTGGCTCAGTTAGAAGAACATGTGACTCCTGATCTCAGGGTTATGAGTTTGAGCCCCACATTGGGTATAGAGATTACTTAAAAATAAAATCTTAGGGGTGCCTGGGTGGTTCAGTGGGTTAAAGACTCTGCCTTCGGCTTGGGTCATGGTCTCAGGGTCTTGGGATTAAGCCCCACATCGGGCTCTCTGTTTGGCGGAGAGCCTGCTTCCCCCACCCCCCACGCCTGCTTCTCTGCCTACTTGTGATCTCTGTCTGTCAAATAAATAAATAAAGTCTTAAAAAAAAAAAGAAAAGAAAATCTCTTTTTTTTAAAGATTTTATTTATTTGACAGAGAGAGATTACAAGTAGGCAGAGAGGCAGGCAGAGAGAGAGAGGAGGAAGCAGGCTCCCTGCTGAGCAGAGAGCCCGATGTGGGACTCGATCCCAGGACCCTGAGATCATGACCTGAGCTGAAGGCAGCCGCTTAACCCACTGAGCCACCCAGGTGCCCAAGAAAATAAAATCTTAAAACAAACAAATAAATAAAAGATTTTTCAAAAGATGTTATTTTTTTTTTAAGATTTTATTTATTTATTTGTCAGAGAGAGAGAGGGAGAGAGAGCGAGTACAGGCGGACAGAATGGTAGGCAGAGGGAGAAGCAGGCTCCCTGCTGAGCAAGGAGCCCGATGCGGGACTCGATCCCAGGACGCTGGGATCATGACCTGAGCCGAAGGCAGCTGCTTAACCAACTGAGCCACCCAGGCGTCCCCTCAAAAGATGTTATTAAATGAAACACAGAGTTGGAGGTCATTGGGACACATAGAACAGACAGAGGATCTATACCCAAAATATATACAAAAAATACAAATTAACGAGAAAAAGACAACACTGTAGAAAAACAAACAGAAGAATTTCACCAGGCATTTCCAGAAGAATTATTCAAATGGCCATAAGGATGAAAAGCATGCAATATAATTAATAATTAGGGAAATGCATATTAAAACCACAAGAAGATGCCACTATACACTAACCAATTGGCAAAATTTTCAATCTTACAATACCAACTGTTGGTGAATATGTGGATCAAGGGGAACTCTCATTTCCTGCTATCATTTGGTATAACCACTTAAGAATAACAGTTTCAGGCACCTGGGTGGCTCAGTGGGTTAAAGCCTCTACCTTTGGCTTGGGTCATGATCCCGGGGTCCTGGGATCGAGCCCCTCATTGAGCTCTCTCTTCGGCAGGGGGTCTTCTTCCCCCTCTCTCTCTGCCTGCCTCTCTGCCTACTTGTGATCTCTGTCTGTCAAATTAATAAATAAAATCTTAAAAAAATATAAAAAGAATAACAGTTTGGGGGCACCTGGATGGCTCAGTTGGTTAAGCAACTGCCTTCAGCTCAGTTCATGATCCCGGAGTACCAGGATGAAGTCCTGCATTGGGCTCCCAGCTCCACAGGGAGTACATCGGGCTCCCAACTCCATGGGGAGTCTGCTTCTCTCATGCTCTCTCTCACTGTCTCTCTCTCTCAAATACATAAATAAAATCTTAAAAAAAAAAAAAAGAATGACAGTTTGGTATCATCTACTAAAGATATGCATACCAAATGGTCTAGCAATTCCACTTCCAGATATATATGCTAGAGAAATGTGAGCACATGTGCCCCAGATACATAGACAAAAATATTCATAGAGCTTTGTTCATAATGACAAAAATTGAAAACATCCTATGTGGTCATCTATCAAGAGGTGAAAAGTAAAGTATTTGCAAGTAAAGTATTTGCAAATACTACATGGATGAAACAACATCAGGAGGAATGGCAAAGTAAGGACCGTTAAAATCCGTCTCCTTCATAAATACAATGAGGACTCTGGAAAAAATAGTCAAAATCAATGTTTTGAAATTGAGGAATGAGATGTCCCATCTTCTTGGAATCTAGAAGGCCACCTACACATGTAGGATCTTACAAAATCACCTAAGGAGACTCTAAGTTCTCACTTCTGGCTGCTCATGAGGCTTTGTGGAAACAGTAAGTGAAGGATAAGGGGAACTTACAAACTGCTTTCATGAGCACTGAAGGTGCATCTGACATGTACACAGAGCCTCTCCACATAGGTTGGAGATGTAATCATTCCATGTATTTAATGAAATCTCTATTTATTTTTTTTTAAAGATTTTATTTATTTATTTGACAGACAGCGATTACAAGTAGGCAGAGAGGCAGGCAGAGAGGAGGAAGCAGACTCCCTGCTGAGCAGAGAGCCTGATGCGGGGCTCGATCCCAGGACACTGGGATCATGACCTGAGCCAAAGGCAGAGGCTTTAACCCAATGAGCCACCCAGGCACCCCATAATGAAATCTCTATTTAATCATTAGTTAACCAGTACGCTAACTGATCAGAAACTTCACTGGCCACGGGTCACCTAGGTGGCTCAGTCACTGGGTATCTGCCTTCCAGTCGGGTCATGATCCCTGGGTCCTGGGATTGAGTCCTGCATCAGGCTCCCTGCTGGGCGGGAAGCCTGCTTCTCCCCCTCCCACTCCCCTTGCTCGTGTTCTCTCTCCTGCTGTGTCTCTCTCTTCAAATAAATAAGATCTTTTAAAAAAGAGAGAGAGACTCTCTGCCTGCCTCTCTGCCTACTTGTGATCCCTGTCTCTGCCATATAAATAAATAAAATCTTTTAAAAGAGAGAGAGAAAGAAACTTCACTGGCCACACATGACAAAAAACACAGACTTCACAGATTTAATTCATAAAAGTCACCAAACAAACTGCAACTACAACAACAAACAGCAAAACCAACTCCTGGGAGGAAGGGATCTGAACTCCAGAGTTGTCACATTAGATTTCTTCAAATGTCCAGTTTTCCAGAAACATTATGAGGCTATGAGGCAGGCAAAGAAATAAGAAAGTATTATCTGTACATGGGAGCGTAATAAAGAGAAACTGTAGCTAAGGGAATCAAACATTTGACTTACTAGACATAGACTGTGAATCAGTTATTTTCAATATATTGAAAAAACTAAAGCAAAGTATTAGAACAGGACAAATTCAAAACAATCCACACCTAAACACATCATAATCAAGCAGACAAAAGGTAAACACAAAAAGAGAATCTTGAAAGCAGCAAGAGAGAGATGACCTACCATGTACAAGGACTCCTTGATAAGCTAGACAGCAGACTTCTCATCCGAAACCATGGAGGCCAGGAAGCAGTGGGACTCCCTCAAAAGGCTAAAAAGAAAAACACTGTCAACCAGAAATTCATATGAACAAAATAGTCTTCAAAAATGAAAACCATGGGTGTAGGACTGACTCCCAGCATGACATGAAGAGCTCCACTGACCTCTGTCGTAAAACTGGTGAAGACTATAAAAACACAACTATTTAAAGCCTCTGCAAATGGCCACAAAGGCAAAGGACAAATGAAAAAAATACCTACTCAACAAAATCTATGAAAACTCAGTAAGGAAAGCAAGAGTCTGAGGTAGTTGAACCAAGACTGCTACCTCCCACCACCATCAGCAAGGCAGAGACCCAACACCAGGCCACTGCAGCCAGCCAAGAACAAAGAGCACCCTCTCCATCCAGCTCCCAGTCAGAGGGTTTTCCTTCAGGAGGGGTACGGCAGCATTTCTCAGTTTGCACATGGTACCTGGTATTCAGTTAAGACCTGGAGGGGGCATTACTATTTTCCTCACAGAAATAAGAAAGGATTATAAAGGAATAATATAACTATTTCTATACAAACAAAATATATAACCTAGATAAAATAAATAAATTCCTCAAAAAGACACAAATTACTAAAACTGACTCAAGATGACATAGACAATCCAGGGAATCCAGGAGTGCTTCAGTGGTTCAGTTGATTGAGCCTCCAACTCTTGGTATAGTCTCAGGCCATAATATCAGGGTCATGAGATGGAGCCCTACATCAGGCTCTGCACTGGGTCCACATGGAGGCCGATTAAGATTCTCACCCTTCCTCTTCTCCTCCCCTCAATGGTGCACACATGCTCGCTCTCTCTAAAATAAATAAAAACTTTAAAAAAAAAAAGGTGAAATAGACAATCTGAATAGACCTATATAAGTTTTTAAATTGGACTTGAAAAACTACCCATAATGAAAAGCCCAGGGGAGAAGACTTCACTGGTGAATTCTACCAAACACTAAAGAAGAATTAATACTGATTTTTCACAAACTCATCTCAAAAATGGAAGAGGAAGGAACACGTTGCAACCCATTTTATGAAGCCAGGGTTACCCTAACAACAAAATTAGACAAATACATCAGAAGAGAAGAAAACTACAGACCACTATATTTTATGAATATGGCTGAAAGTGTTCTCTGCAACGTATTAGCAAACAAAAGCAACCAACATATAAAAAGAATTATACACCATGATCAAATAGGCTTTTTCCCAATAATAAAAGTTTGGCATGGAGCACTATATCAAAAAAATGTACATAAAAAAATGATGTACTGTGTGGTGACTAACATATAAAAAATAAAAATAAGAACATAAGAAGCATGGGATGCCTGGGTGGCTCAGTTGGTTAAGCAGCTGCCTTCGGCTCAGGTCATGATCCCAGCGTCCTGGGATTGAGTCCCACATCGGGCTCCTTGCTCCACGGGGAGTCTGCTTCTCCCTCTGACTCTGCCTTCCACTCTGTCTGCCTGTGCTTGCTCTCGCTCTCCCTCTGAAAAATAAATAAATAAAATCTTAAAAAAAAAAAAAAGAACATAAGAAGCAAAAATAAATAAATGCTGATAACCTTAAAAAAATGAAAGTTTGGTTTAATATCCAAAAATCAAAGTATGAAATGATAGAATAAAAATGAGAGAGGGGCACCTGGGTGGCTCAGTGGGTTAAGCCTCTTCCTTCAGCTCAGGTCATGAGCTCAGGGTCCTGGGATGGAGCCCCACATCGGGCTCTCTGCTCATCAGGGAGCCTGCTTCCCCCTCTCTCTCTGCCTACTTGTGACTGCTCTCTCTCTCTCAAAAAAGTAAATAAAATATTAAAAATTTCACCTGGAGACCAAGCCATTCTCCATCACCACCACAATCAAGGTAATGCCCTCCAACTCATTCAGTGCCACTTTGCAGAACAGCCCATTCTCCTTGGTTGGTATCCTGACTGCCAACTACATGTTTCTTTTAAGAAGCCAGAGCCTGATGATCATCTCCTTCTTGTCCATGACCAGTGCATCTCCAACGGCACAGCAGCAGCAGACGGTGACTTCAGCTACTTCTTCACGGCCTATGTGGTCATCCTATTGACCATCTTATTTCCTGGTCCTGTCCAGGCTAGAGTTCTGCCACTACCACAAGCAGGTGGACCAGAGCAGCAAGTGGATCACACATAGGTAGAGAAGATGAGATATTCAGCCCTCAGCCTACAGCCCACCTCCAAGATCCCTCTGCTCATTCTCAGAAACACCATAGTCCTTGTTCCCATCCATCTGCTTTGCCATCCTTGGTACAGATGAGGTGTCCCCAACCAGGTCCACCAAGGCTAGGCCCAGTGTTGAGGGCACCTGCACTAAAGATAATTATTTTATTCCTGTGTCCTATTCCTTGACTTTTTTTCTTAAGATTTTATTTATTTATTTGAGAGAAACAGAGATAGTGAGAGAGAGCAGGAGTGGGGAGGAGAGGGAGATGCAGGCTCCCTCCTGAGCAGAGAAGCTGACTTCAGGTTCAAGAGATCATGACCTGAGCCTCCTATATGCCCCCTATTCCTTGACTTTTCACATCTCTGACGGACTGGGCCACAACCTCATGGCTATGTGCAACTGGCCAGGGAGGGCCAGCTTAGTGCTGGCTGGACTGGTGTTCCTTTCACGGGCCTTGCTGTGTATGCACATTGTGTATGCACAATGTGTATGCACATTGTGATGCACACCTACCTGGGACCTTCCAGCACACGGAGTAAAAGAGCACAGGGGGGAGTTTCTGGGATGTTGGCAACTTTCTCTTTCTTTTTTTTT
Source organism: Mustela lutreola (assembly GCF_030435805.1). Lineage (NCBI taxonomy): Eukaryota > Metazoa > Chordata > Mammalia > Carnivora > Mustelidae > Mustela > Mustela lutreola. The sequence continues at coordinate 58,099,311 of NC_081291.1, read as the reverse complement.
TTTTTCAAAATAATGTTTTTATTATATAAAAATGTAAAAATCCAGCTAAACCAGAAATACCGGATATATTTTCCTGGGCTTTCACATTTGTTGATTTTTATTCGCAATCTCTTTTTCAGCACAATTTACAACCTCAACCCCATTTGCAGTTTGATTATACAAGTGCTAAGTGGCAGAAAGGTCTAGAATAAATACATCAAAAAAAGAGGCCAAGCCGTGAAACTAAGTTGCATGCAACAGGTCTCTATGAGAGTGGGGGAAAGTGTCTAGGAAATAAAATGAAGTAAGACAAAGCAATTGGAAGGTTTTAGCTAAAGTTCTTTCAATAATCTTTGTCTTTTGCTCCATGTTTAAGGATGCGCGTGAATTCGATATAATAGAAATTTCCCTTTTTGTCGATAGGCGCTTCTCTGTACAGCTCATCCACCTCCTCGTCTGTAAACCGATCTCCCATGGTTGTCAGCAGCTCTCTCAGGTAATCTTCCTGAATGGTGCCAGTTGCTTCTTCATCAAAGCATGGAAAAGTGTTTCTGATGACATCTTCTGGATCTGTGCCATTTAACTTCTCACCAAACATCATGAGGAACATGGTAAATTTATGGGCCCTAGAGCCTCATTCATCATGGCCTCAAGGTATGCATCAGTTGGATTCTTCCCTGGAGAAGCAAGCATATCATGCAAATCCTCCTTGTCAACGAAACCATCTCTGTTCTGATCAATCATGTTGAAGGCCTCTTTGAACTCTTGAATCTGTGACTGGTCAAACATGGCGAATACGTTGGATGTTGCGCACTGGGGGCGCTTCTTGGTGGTCTTGGTCTTTGCCTTTTTGCTCGACATGGTGGCTGTTTAATTCACCGCCAGACACAAGAACCCGGGCTGCGACGAGGTGCGACAGCGACAATGGCTGGGCTGCAGCGCGACAGTGGCGGCCAACTTTCTCTTTCTTAACTTAGGTAGCAGTCACATAGACATTCATCTTACAGTAATTTACTAAATTGGACATTTATGTTTTATGCACTTTTTATATATGATTCACAGTAAGAAAAATTTTTTGCATTAAAAAAAGTCTGCATTGGGGCGCCTGGGTGGCTCAGTGGTTTGGGCTGCTGCCTTCGGCTCGGGTCATGATCTCAGGGTCCTGGGATCGAGCCCTGCATCGGGCTCTCTGCTCCGCAGGAAGCCTGCTTCCCTCTCTCTCTCTCTATGCCTGCCTCTCTGCCTACTTGTGATCTCTGTCTGTCAAATAAATAAATAAAATCTTAAAAAAAAAAAAAAGTCTGCATGATGTACGCATGATGCATACATCACTGTATGGGCATGGCACACCTTACCCATACAAACTTCAGGTCTACCTGTGCGTGGACTACTTACGATATGCACTACATTAACACTGGTTTGTTGAAGCTGCAATAGAAGAGTATTCTGTTATTTGCAGCCACATACATCATAATTATATGTGATCAATATGACCTTGGCATTCATTGTGTAACAACACTGCTTTATTCTTTTTAAGAGCTGCATAGGAGCACCTGGGTGGCCCAGTCAGTTAAGTATAAGATTCTTGATTTTGGCTCAAGTCATGACCTGAGGGTCATGAGATTGAGCCACACATCAGGCTCCGCGTGCTCAGTGAAGAGTCTGCTTGACATTCCCTCCCTCCCACCCTCTCCCTCTGCCCCTCTCCACCCTACACACTCTGTCTCTCCCTGTCTAAAAATTTTAAAAGAGCTATTAATACTATGTCACATATTTTTAAAAGATTTTATTTACTTATTTGTTAGAGAGAAAGAGGCAGACAGAGTGGTAGGCAGAGGGAGAGGGAGAAGCAGGCTCCCTGCCAAGCAAGGAGCCCGATGTGGAACTCAATCCCAGGATGCTGGGATCATGACCTGAGCAAAAGGCAGCCGCTTAACCAACTGAGCCACCCAGGCATCCCTGCTATTTTTAAAAAATATTTTATTTATTTATCTGAGAGAGAGTTTGTTCACGAGTGGAGGGAGGGGCAGAGGAAGAGGGAGGAGCAGACTCCCCCCTGAGCAACATGGAGCTTGATTATAGGATCCTGAGATCATGACCTGAGCCCAAGCCAAATGCTTAAACGACTGAGCCACCCAGGCTCTCCAATGTGTTATATTTTTTAAACCAGACCAGTTCCCTATTGATTAACAATTAGATTTTTTCCAGGTTTTCACTATTCAAGCAATGCTGGTTTGTTATCTGTCCACGTGTCCGTGCACGTTTGGAACACACCTGTAAAATAACTTCCTAAGCCTTTAAGTAGTTGATCAAATGATTCATTGAAAGAATTAACTCTATGTTAACAGACATTGCGTGGCTTCTAAGGAGGGTGTAAAAATGTAGATTCCCTCCACCAGTAGGTATCACAGTGCCCAGTTACCCCAGCCTTGCCAACACAGGGTCTCATTAAAAACCGCACCAAATGACAGTGTAGGGCACCAAAATTCTCTCAAAATAATCTGGCTAAGTGGCTGGGATAGGGATTCCTACTACCCCAGTTTTATAGGGGTAATGAAACACTGCGAAGGATAAGGGACCTACTTTTTCAACTTCAGCCTCCTAAGGCTGGATTAACACCTTCTAAGAGTAGACAAAGTAACAACTAAACGAGTCATAGTGATTATTATTACTACCATCCTGACTTCCACTCCGCAAATTGGAAGCCTTTTTTTTTTTTTCCACTTCTGGAGCAGACAAGACTTCCTTCTGGTACAGTCCCTCTCTACCTCCCACCGTCTTCTCCTCCCTCCCAGACAAGCTTGTCCTTAGAAGCCTCCCTTTTCTGTCACAAGGCTACAAGAACTATGATAATGGGTCCCTGTTTCTTTACCGTCTTTTTATCACATACTCCAACAAGGTCCTGTTACCAGAGAGTACTTAGAGCGGTTAAGGTCAGTCCCACCCCAATCCACCCGGGCACTGCTACCAGCTACTTCTCGAACTCGGTCAAATTACTTTTGCTTTCTCTCACTGTCCTCATATGCAAAATGGTAATGCTGATACTACCTTCCTCACAAAGTTGTCATGTAAGTGAAGATAGCGAGTGGTTGTTGATACTATGTTATTTCTGCTGCCAATGGAGAAGAACCTGATATCAATTAAAAACCCCGGAGTCTCGACACTCACTCTTCACAACAATCCCACAGATTAGATACTGTTACCCCATTTTGCAAACACAGAGCGGGGACTGCCTAATCCTGTTTCTGTCAGGGCCTCGCAGATTGAGCAAGGGGAACGAGCGTTTCCTCATCTGGAAAAAGTATGTCTCACACGGTCGTGGTGTATTAAAACATCACACAAGAACCCTGAAGGAACGTGGATACGTCCTCCCCTAATTCCCCACGCCGCGCCGCGCCACGTCACGCACGTCACGTCACGTCAGCCCCCATTCCCCCCACCCCACCCCCACCCCCGATCGCCCAACGCGCAGGCTCAGACTCCACGCCAGCCTTGCCCCTGCTCGGCGTAGACGGCGCGGCCAGGCGACGTCAAGGCCCCGCCTGAGTGGACCCGGAAACAGAATCCCCAACAGGTCAAAGCTGGAATCACTGCTAGGGCACCAGCGCCAGGGGGCGCGAGAGTCGCCTATGTTGGCTAGTGCCTTCGCTGTCACGTCAGCGGGCCAGTCCGGAAATGGAGTGGTTCGCCGTACAAGATGGCTGCTTCCTTTGTAGTTGTATGGAACGCAGAGTTTTTCCCGTTTCTGGAAACGCGGTGATCTGAGAGCAAGGACTGCAGCGCAGGCTTCTCGTAGAAGATGGCTGCCGCGGAGTTTCAAAGTGTCTCTTTTGACGGGGTAAGCGACCAAAGGTAGAGGATGGCGGCTCCCATTGCGGAAGCGGAGACTGCCGGAAAAATGGATGCGTGTGTGCGTGCGTGGGGCGGGATGGGATTCGGCCCCGCCCCCGCCGCAGGTCAGAAGGGCTCTGTACGCAGGGTCTTTGTGTGCAGGTGGAGTGTGCGGGGGAGGGTCCTTTCCGTGGCTTTGTCGCTCATGCTGTTCTTGGGAGTTAGTTTTGGCTTAATGGGCTCTCTTTGTTTCGCGTTAAGGGATTTTTTCCTCCCAACGGCTAAGAAAGGAGGGCAAAACGGGGATTCCTAGTGACCTCAAACTGACTCGGGTAGACAAAGACAACTTTTTCCTCTTTTAAGCCATGAAACCAGAGAGTAATTGGGTGTAATTAAATAGAGCCCATTTTTTTCCCGAAGGAATAACTTGCTATTGCTAGAGAGAGCAAAACAGCAGTTTACAAGTTCCAAGGTATATTACGTGAAAAAAAGCAAAGCCCAGAACAATGTGTATGGTTATAATGTTGTATTTTGTTTTGTTTCGTTTTGAGATCCATATGAGTAGTCCTGAGGCTCCTGGATGGCTCAGGTGGAGGGTGAGAGTCTTCATCTCAGGGTCGTGAGTTCAGGCCCTACTTGGGTGTGGAGATTACTCAAAAATAAAATCTGGATTTCACAGACCTGTACCTCTGGGGAAAATAATACATTATATGTTAATAAAAATAATTAACCAAAATAAAATCTTGGAAAACAAAACCAGGAGGACCCACATGGCTACAGAGACAAACGAGCTTCTGAATATGCTACCCCAAAAGTTTGCCTGCCACTTTGACACGTGGATTTTTTTTTTTTAAGATTTTATTTATTTATTTGACAGAGATCACAAGTGGGCAGAGAGGCAGGCAGAGAGAGAGGAGGAAGCAGGCTCCTCGCTCCTTGTTGAGCAGAGAGCCCGATGTGGGGCTCCATCCCAGGATCCTGAGATCATGACCTGGGCCTCCCAGGCACCCCAGACATGTGGATTGTTTTGAGCTGAAATCAGTCCAAACCTAGCAGACTCTGGAAAAATTTTTACCTCTCCTTCAACTGCCTGAAAGAATTGGCCCAGAAAGAGAATTATTACCAGGGTTAGATTTTCATCTTAAGGACTTTCTTGCATGGCAGGGCAAACATCTGCTTTCATCTTCCTTTTTTTTTTTTTTTAATTTTATTTATTTATTTTACAGAGAGAGATCACAAATAGAGAGGCAGGCAGAGAGAGAGAGGGAAGCAGGCTCCCTGCTGAGCAGAGAGCCTGATGTGGGACTTGATCCCAGGACCTTGAGATCATGACCTGAGCCGAAGGCAGCGGCTTAACCCACTGAGCCACCCAGGCACCCTTATCTTCCTTTGAATTGCCCTTCTCCCCTTTGAAATCCCAAACCCTTATCCCATTCCTTAGCTCAGAAATGGCATATAAGCCTCAACTGCCTGAGTGTTTTTGGGTTTCACCTTTTTATGGGGCTTCTGTATATGCAAAATTAACTTTTTTACCCCTATTAATGTTTTTTATGTTGATTTACTTATTAGAGAACCTAGGAGGATGGAAGGAAATTTTTTCTGCCCTTGACACTTGCCTAGGCATAAAGTATCTCCACAGAGAAACTGGTAACAGTAATTTCCTGGTCTAACAAAAGCAATAGGCATGAAAAGGTGAAGAACAGGAATAGGAAGAAAGATAAGTTCATAATTATTTAAATATATGATTTAATCACACGAAGTTCCTTTTTAAGGTTATCATATTATTAAAGGACAATAGCAAAAAATGTGGCATTTTTCAGCTGTAACCGTGAATTTAATGAAGATCCATGAGATTCAGTTTGTGGAGATAAAATTTTTAAGGTCAACACTATAGTACTTCTGTATGGTGACTAACATAACATAATTTTTAAAAATGCAATAGTACTTGCTGCAACAGCTCTATTCTATATTCATGTGACTACCTGAGCCCTCTTGAAAGCTAGTTATATGGAGGAGGGGAGGTTGTTGCTTTTTTGATTTGGGTTTTTATTGTTTGTTTGGAGGTCTTTTGTTTTTGTCTGTTTTTTGAGAAGAGGAGGGGCAATAAGAGGTGTGGCCTGGCAAACAGAAGACACTTAAAACCTATTTGTTGAATGAATGAATGAATGCCTTTCTACTATAGACATATATTCTTAGTGGCATCTTCTGGTATATCTTTCTGTTTTTAGGTTTGGTATGGGAAACAATGGCAGCACTGAACTAGCATTCAAACCAAGTTCTGCCTTAAAAATCATCCAGAAATGTGTTTCCAATGCTCAAAAAATAAAGGAGAAGCAGTTCCAGAATTAGCATTGATCTTGGGATCATCTATTTCAATGTGAAAGAAGTATCAGTCCTCTGTCCTGAAATAATTGACCATTTCCTGAGCCTTTGCCAGTGTGCCTCTGGACAAATGGGCCCCTTTACACATAATACTCGGGGATATTAGAGGTATTAAATATGGCAACGTAATCAGAGTTTCACCAAGTTCCCAACCTGTACTAAATGCTCAATAAATATTAGCAATTACTGGGGTACCGGGGTGGCTCAGTGTGTTAAGCCTCTGCCTTCCGCTCAGGTCATGATCTCAAAGTCCTGGGATCAAGTCCCACATTAAGCTCTCTGCTTGGCGGGGAGCCTGCTTCCCCCTCTCTCTCTGCCTCCCTCTCTGCCTACTTGTGATCACTCTCTCTCTCTGTCAAATAAATAAATAAAATCTTTAAAAAATATATTAGCAGTTACTATTTTATGGCAACCCCGAGTTGCTTACAGTGCATTTTTGCTCCCAACCTACCTATCCCATGCTCTCCTGGTTTTCCACATGTGGCTATCCCAGAAGTATCTCGGACTCAGCATTTTCAAAGCATGACAGTTCTCTCCTCCTTCCTTATCCAGAATCCAGACACAGTGCACATGGCTATTTGTCTCTGGTACATGTAACAAGCAAATGAGGGCTTGCTTTCTCTCTTTTGTACAAAAAGTTAAGATTTAGACAAATGTGGCTACCCCATGGCGCCAATAGGACCCACACTCCTTCTGTGTTTTGACAGGAAACCCATAGTACCTTAGCCAAATAGAGATTTCCTTTTTCTCATGGACTGAGAAGTTCTGAGAAATACAGTCAACCCATGAAAGCATCAGAGGCTGCAGCTACCTTTATAGTTTTGGTCAGTTTCTCTTATCCTGTGTCTTTGGTCTTCAGAGGTTTGTATCCTCCGTCACAGTCACAAACATGTTTTGGCCAAGGTGTTGAATGGGAAGGGAAAATGGCAACAATATTTCTTTTTTTTTTTTTTTTAAGATTTTATTTATTTATTTATTTGTCAGAGAGAGAGAGAGAGAGAGAGAATGCACAAGTAGGGGGAGCAGCCGGCAGAGGGAGAAGCAGACTCCCTGATGTGGGACCCGATCATGACCTGAGGCAAAGGCAGACGCTTAACTGACTGAGCCACCCAGGCACCCAGTTGGTCTTTCTTTTATGAACTCTTCAGGAAGTTTCACTCACCAACTGCCACTTCCACCTCATTGCCTAGAACCATGTCACCCGGCCACCTCTAGCTGCATGGAATGCTGGAAAATATGGTTCTTTAACTGGGCATGTTGCTCTGAACAAATCAAGGTTGTAAGAACAAAGAAGAGAGTGTAGATGTGAACAATAAAAAATAACTGTCACAGCAAAGCTTCATTGAGGAATGTGAATCATGCTTCCTAACTGCATGATTTCTCAGCACCTTTAAAATTCCAGGGAGAGATAATGTATTCATCCACAGATAAAGCTCTTTTTGCCATGGTTGTGTCTCAGGAATACCGTTTTACTGCACATGTTTCAGGAAGCACAGAACAAGCACAATCATTCTCTCTAATACTTTCAGAGAAAAATTTTATCTGACTCCACAGTGGATTCGTTAAGGTGTTTATGTTACTGCAATGTAATAAGAATGACAGATTTAATGACTTTCATGAAAATTGCATCATTATTCTTTCCATTTCCCCATCCAAAAAGCTTCTTTCTCTTTTTTCTCTTTCACAGTACTTCTTTTTCTTCCCTGAATTCTTTCCACTGAATCTTCACCCTTAACATTTTTTAATATGTTATTTATTTACTTATCGAGAGAGAGTAAGAGTGAGAGAATGAGAGAGCACAAGCTGGGAGAGTGGCAGAGGGAGTGACAGAGGGAGAGGGAGAGTGCCCAGGACTCTGGGATCATGATCTGAATCAAAGGCAGACACCTAACCAAGTGAACCATCCAGGCGCCTCTCCACTTAACATTTATAAATATTTTCTTCTAGTGTTTTTTTGCATGCATGGGTATATGTAGTTTTATAAATAGTTGAGATAATATGCTTCTATGCAGGAGGAAGAATGATGTTTTGGATATTTTTTTCCCTTTCCATTCCCCATTCTAAGACTGGAAATACACAGAGATTAATATAAGAGGGAACTTGTGGGTCACTGTGGGAGGCTCTGTTGGTTGATATTCCTCCCTTCTCTTGGCTGACGCATAGTGGTAGAAAGCTCAGAGTTAAGAAATAGATACAGCTACTATGACAGAGATGCAAAATAATAGTTACTTTAGTAAGATTAAAATGTGTTGGAGTACCTGGGGGGCTCAGCTGATTGTGTGTCTGCCTTTGACTCAGGTCATGATCCCAGGGTTCTGGGATCAACCCTTGTACCTGTACTGGGTTCCCTGTTCATCAGGGAGCCTGGTTCTCCCTCTCTCTCTGCCTGGCACTCCCCCTACTTGAATGTACTCTCTTTCTCTTTCTCTCACTCTCTATCTCAAAGAAATAAATAAAATCTTTTTAAAAAGATGAAAATGTGGGGGCGCCTGGGTGGCTCAGTGGGTTAAGCCGCTGCCTTCGGCTCAGGTCATGATCTCAGGGTCCTGGGATCGAGCCCCGCATCGGGCTCTCTGCTCAGCAGGGAGCCTGCTTCCCTCTCTCTCTCTGCCTGCCTCTCTATCTACCTGTGATCAATCTCTGTCGAATAAATAAATAAAATTAAAAAAAAAAAAGATGAAAAAGTGTCTCCACATAAAAGTCCAATCTTGGCTCGGGTGGCCCAAGCAAGATGGGTCAGAGTAGTGGTGGTCATGGTCCTGGAGGTAGCAAGAAGGATGACAAGGAAACAAAAAAGAAATATGAACCTTGTGTACCAACTAGAGTTGGGAAAAGAAGGCAACAAAGGGATCAGATACTTACTTGTCAGCAAACTGCCATTGATAACCCTCACATTCAGTGCCAGTTAAAATTATTAAAGTTAGCGGAGGAAGAATTCATTAGAAATCAGGAATAGGGACGCCTGGGTGGCTCAGTTGGTTAAGCAGCTGCCTTCGGCTCAGGTCATGATCCCAGCGTCCTGGGATCGAGTTCCACATCGGGCTCCTTGCTCCGCAGGGAGCCTGCTTCTCCCTCTGACTCTGCCTTCCACTCTGTCTGCCTGTGCTCGCTTTCGCTCATGCTCTCTCTCTGACAAATAAATAAATAAAATCTTTAAAAAAAAAAAAAAAGAAATCAGGAATAAATGAAGCTTTTAGGAGAAAAGCAAGGAGGAAAGATCAAAGGTGAATGATCTGAGGGCAGCCAGTTCCTACACAATGTTGGTAGGAGCCTTGGAAGAGGTCAGTGATGATCAAAGACATCCCATTGTGTCTACATCTGTGCGCTGAGAACACCACATCAGCATTTTTCATTCATAGACAACAATCTGCTGGAACCCAGCTGCTCAGCCCTGCTCAACCACAAGGTACATGCTGTGATGGGGTGACATGGACCCCGTGGTCACAGCGACAAAGGTGAAAAGTCCCTCCAGGAGATCTGTGCTGTTATTGGGGAGTCGGACTACCAAATAGGGAAATCGAGGAATCTGTGGCTTTCCTCTTGCTCATTCAGAATACTATAAAAAAAAAAAAAAACAGGTATAAAGCCCTAAGGAAGTCATTCTGTATGGTCCACTTGGCACAGGTAAAATCTTACTAGCCAAAGCAATAGCAAACCAAACCTCAACCACTTTCTTGAGCATAGCTGGCTCTGAATGACTCAGAAGTACCTAGGTGACTGGCCCAGACTTTCACAGGAATTGTTTCAAGATGCTGAAGAACATGTATCATTCATCATTTTTATTGATGAAATTGATGCTATTGGAACAAAAGAATATTACTCAGATTCTGGGGTGAGAGAGAAATTCAGCCAACAATACTAGAGCTGTGGAAGCAGTTGAATAGATTTAATTCAAGGGAAGACATGCGCGTTATCGTGGCCACAAACCAAGTAAAAAATTGCCATCAGGCACTTAACAGATCAGACCACACTGACAGGGAGAGCAAGGTCCCCCTGCCCAGTGAAAGGACTAAGAAGGATGATTCATGCAAGCAGGATGATGGTGGCTGCTGCTGATGTAACCATAGGCGACTTGAACATGGCTAAAGCTGACCTCCCTGGTGTTGACAACAAGGCCATCTGTACAGAAGCTAGTCTGATGGCCTCAAGAGAATGTAGAATGAAAGTAAGAAATGGAGACTTCGAAGAAAAAAATCTAAAAATTTTGGGGGGGGGGGTTATTTTTAAAAAATTGTATTTATTTGATAGAAGTCACAGCAAGAGAGGGAACACAAGCAGGAAGAGTGGGAGAGGGAGAAGCAGGCTTCGCGCTGAGTGGGGAGCCTGATGTGGGGATTGATCCCAGGACCCTGGGATCATGACCTGAGCTGAGGGCAGACACTTAATGACTGAGCCACCCAGGTGCCCCTAAAAGTGTTTTTATGAAAAACAAGAAGGTACCCTTGAGTGGCTCTGTCTTTAGTGAACCACAGTTGCCTTCAAAGAAATGGGTAGGATTGTCTCAGCCCCTCAGAGAGATATGAGTGGGGAGGCGCCCAAAGGAATACATATTCCAGTTGATCTTTCTTAGCAAAACATGCTATGTATCTTTAAAAATGTTTTTTAGGTACACCTGGGTGGCTCAGTGGGTTAAGCCTCTGCCTTCGGCTCTGGACATGATCTCGGGGTCCTGGAATCGAGCCCCACATTAAGCTCTCTGCTCAGTGGGGAGCCTGCTTCCCCCTCTCTCTCTGCCTGCCTCTCTGCCTCCTTGTGCTCTCTCTGTCAAATAAATAAAATCTTTTAAAAAATGTTTTTTACTCAAGTATAGTTAATGTGTGTGTTGTATTAGTTTCAGTACTATGATACATGATTCAGTAATTCTGTACATTACTCAGTGCTCATCATATTATGTGTACTCAATCCTCTTTACCCATCATCCTTTGTATCTTTTAGAACATGGTATGTAGAATGCCTTTGGGCTGCTTTCATCTTTTGGTTATAAACAATGCTCTCTTTCAAATAAAGTGTGCTCTTTCTCAAAAAAAGAAAAATGCGGGACGCCTGGGTGGCTCAGTTGGTTAAGCAGCTGCCTTCGGCTCAGGTCATGATCCCAGCATCCTGGGATCGAGTCCCACATCGGGCTCCTTGCTCCGCAGGGAGCCTGCTTCTCCCTCTAACTCTGCCTTCCACTCTGTCTGCCTGTGCTTGCTCTCGCTCGCTCTCTCTCTGACAAATAAATAAATAAAATCTTTAAAAAAAAAAAAGAAAAATGCAAGATTTTCAACAGCTTTTTTTTGAAGGTTTTATTTATTTATTTGAGCGACAGAGAGACAGAGAATATGTGGGGGGGAGGGACAGAGGGAGAGAGAGAGAAGCAGACTCCCCGCAGAGCAAGCAGCCTGATGTGAGGCTCAATCCCAGGACCCAGAGATTACAACCTGAACAGAAGGCAGATGCGCAACTGACAAGCCACCTAGATGCCCCTTTTAACAGCTTTGATTCAAGAAATCAGTAGGTACCTAGGTTCCATCTGACTTGTAGCTTTGTCATCTCCAAGGAGTTGTCATCATCTAAATAGTCTAATACCGGTTGCCACCGCATCCAACTCTAGCCAGGCTTAAGTGGGGAGAGAGAAAAGGAGGTACACTCCTTATTTTTAAGAATATGACCTAGAAGTTTTTCACCCATTGCCCACCACTAAGTGCCTTTATTCTGAGCATCTATGTATTCAAATAAAAATTTGAGGATTCTGTTATAGTAAGAGGGAGGCCAAGATCTTTGTTCCCCTAAAGTCTATATTCTTTTGGGGGAACACGAAGAAGAAACAAATAACATGTTAGGCAATAACAAATGCTAATAAGAAAACAAAAGCAGGTAGTGGGATAGAAATGAAGATGGCACTTTAGATAAGTGCTCAGGAAAGACCTCCTTGAGAAGGGGATGAATAATCAAAGATAAGAAGGAAATGTGCTCCTGGAAGAAGGAATAGCAAATATAAATGCTTTGAGGTGGGAATGTGCTTGGCATATTTGAGAAACAGCATGGTGTGGGCTGTGTTCCTAGAATTTGTTGAAATCGGAAAAGTGTTAACCAAATCACAGAGAACCCTGCAGGCTAGGATTTTTTTTTTTTAAGATTTTACTTATTTATTTATCTGAGAGAGTGATTGAGAGAGCACAAGCAGGGAGAGAGGCACAGGGAGAAGTAGGAATAGGCTCCCTGCTGAACAGGGAGCCCTATGCAGGACCCTGGGATCAGGACCCCAGCTGAAGGCAGACACTTACCTGATTGAGCAACCCAGGTGCCCCGGGTTGATATTTTTTGAAGATCACTATATTAGCAAGTTATAAAATCTACAGTCTGTGGATCAAAGATGTAAGATGTAAGACTATATATAAAACGCTTAGGAGAAAACAAAGCCCAACATCTTTTTGACAGTGGACTCAGCCATGATTTTGTGGATATAAAACAAAAGGTGTAGGCAATAAATTGGACTTCATCAAAATTTAAACATAGAATTACTATATGATTCAACAATTCCACTTATGAGTATATTGCCAAAGAATTAAATACAAGTATTCAAACAGTTTTTGTACACCAGTGTTCATACCAGTATTATTTACAAAAGCCAAAAGTGGCCCAAATGATTGACCCAAATGTGCATCACTGAATGAATGGATAAACAAAATTTAGTATATTCATATAATGTTATAAAATATTACTGATCCTTAAAAAGGAAGGAAATTCTAACACATGCTAAAACACTGATGAAACTTGAGGGAAGTACACTAAACAAAATAAGCCAAAAGGATGAAAGAACAAACACTGCATGTGTTGGGAGGAAGAAACTATCTTCCACCATTCTAAGTTCTTTGGCTGGTAAGTTGATATAAAACAGATTAACAAGAAAGAAACATTTACTCACATACATAGAGAAAGTCCTTCAGAACATGAGACCCAAAGACAAGCCCATCAGTTGAGGATTTTATGCCATCCTGAACTAAGTAATGGGATAGGGGCCTGGGGCTTCAAAGGGAAGGAAGGTCACAGGACAATAAGAAGAAAAAATGTCTGGTCATTAGACGCTTGCCCTGCCCTACAGATAGGACTTTCAAATAAAAATTTATCTCTGGTAATAGCTCTCTTTATGGACCAGGTCCCCTGTTTAAATCCTTTTAGGTGATTTGGGAAAAATAAAAGTTTTTCTTGAATCTGCCTTCAACTCAAAATAACCCACCAGCCAAAATGGCATATTTCACAGTCTGCCCCTCCCCCCAGTCCCACCTTGGAAATTTCCCCAAGAAGTTTCACAATCCTGAAATTGAATTGGTAGATTGCTCCATCTCACTGAACCACTCTCTTAATACTGAGAATAGGTCAGTTCAGTTAAACAGTTCTATCTCTCAGTTCAGGAGGTGGTGATTCAGGTGGACTCCCAAAGTTAGGGCTGTGTTACAAGAGGCATTTCTATGGAAACAAAAGAAAAACAATGATTAATGATTGGAACAGATTATAAACCCAGTCTCTGAGTTCTGAAGGCAGTGAGACAGGACGATTTCTAGAGGCCTGGCTCAAAATATCTTCAGGCAGAGGCAATCTGACAGATTTTTCTGGGTTGTACTTTGAATGTCACTGGTGATCATACTGAGGGGTCACATTGCAACAGGCCTGATTGTCCATACATGAGCTGTTGTGGTGATTTCTCTGAAGTTCATATCAGGTTGTCCAACTTTAGCTTGCATGGCTTCAGAATATTGGCAGTTTTAGTTCTCAAGGATTTCATATCAGAAGGGTAGGAGGAAAGCTGGAAACATTCTTTTGGAGAATTTAGTTAAATATTAAAGGAAACTAGAAAAAGTCAGGATCCAGTTTACAGGTAGAAAACAAATTCTCAAAGAGAATTAACAGTACTAGAATTTGATATCCACAAAGGTGTATTAATGAAACATAATTTTTCTCTCTACAATCACCCCCATTTTTATCAAAGATAACCACAGCAAGACTAATGCATCTGCAAACCAAGTCTAATTTCAATCTGCTTGGCCTGATCATATACATAAGTGCATCAAGAATAGTGACTGACCTTGTAGGCTCTTTTAAATCTACTTTGCTGGAACTTTTCATAAGGAATCTTGGATTGAACTTTCCTTTCTCTATTTTTTTATTATGTTATGTTAGTCACCATACTGTACATCATTAGTTCCTGATGTAGTGTTCAGAGTGATGGAGCCAGAAAGCACAAGTAGGGGAATGGCAGAGGGAACGGGAGAATCAGGCTCCCCACTGAGCAAGGAACCTGATGTGGGGCTGGATCCAGGCCCCTGGGATCATGACCTGAGCTGAAGACAGACACCCAACTGACTGAGCCACTCAGGCATCCCTCAGATTGAACTTTTAAAAGCTCCTCTATGTTAACAAGCCATACTAAGGACTAGCATCATGTTGTGGTTGCAGTACCTATAGATTTGGGTGAATTCCTCTTTTTTTGAGATTTTCAGAATATCCTAAAAGTCCTGCACCTGCCAGGATGTGACCTTCTTTATTCACCTGGTAAGCCTCCTGGGAACCCTGTAAGCAAGGTACCAGGCCAATTTTTCCATGGGGCTTTATTGGCTCCATAAAGTCAGTGTTAGTCCCTTAAAGCTGTCTGGTCATGGGGGCACCTAGCTGGCTCAGACAGAGAGAGGAGCATCTGACTCTTGATCTCAGGGTCATGAGTTCAAGCCCCACATTTGGCATAGAGATCACTTAAAAAAAAAAAAAAGACTTTAAAGAAACGTTGTCTGGTCATATCAGAGTCTATGTACACCTCTCTCAAATGTGACATTCCAGTCAAAGCCTTGGTAATATAATCTATGTTTCCAATTGTTTCCTGTTACAAAGAGAACAGATTCTTATTGACCTTATGCAAATAATTCTGTTGCCATGAAAATAAGAATGCTCACTCACTAGGAGTTACCAAATTCTAGACAGATCAGCTAGGGAGAAAAGTTGTTCCATCTTTGTTTACAAAGATATATCTTACCAAGTTGTTGATAACTTGAGAGAAAAGAGAAAAAGGTTTCCTTAAATCTCAAGAAACAAAAATCCATAAAATGTTCCCCCAAAGTCATAAAAATTTTAATCATTCATTTCCAAATAATTTTTTTGCTTTAACCAATTCTACTTTATTTAATTTTTTTAAATCACAAATTCCTTTTTTAAATTATTTTTTAATTTAAATTCAATTAACATACAATGTATTATTTGTTTCAGGGGTACAGGTCTATGATTCAACAGTTGTATATAATACACAGTGCTCATTACAACATATGCCCTCCCCAATATCCATTACCCCATTATCCCATCCCCCCATCACCCTCCCCTCCAGCAACCCTAAGTTTATTTCTTGAGGTTAAAAGTCTCTTATGGTTTGTCTCCCTCTCTGGTTTCATCTTGTTTCATTTTTTTCCTCTATCCCCCATGATCCTCTGCCTTGTTTCTTAAATTCCAAATATCAGTGAGATCATATGATAATTGTCTGTCTCTGACTGATTTATTTCACTTTAGTTCCACCTACTTTGTTGCAAAGGGTGAGATTTCATTTTTTGATGACTGTGTAATATTTGGGGTGTGTGTGTGTGTGTATGTGTGTGTGTGTGTGTATACCACATCTTCTTTATCCATTCATCTGTTGATGGACATCTAGGTTCTTTCCATAGTTTGGCTATTATGGACATTGCTGCTATGAACATTGGGGTGCGGGTGACCCTTTGGATCACTACATTTGTATCTTTAGGGTAAATACCCAGTAGTGCGATTGCTGGGCCATAGGGTAGCTCTATTTTCAACTTTTTGAGGGACCTCCATGCTGTTTTCCAGAGTGGGCTACACCAGCTTGCATTCCCATCATTCCAAATAATTAATACTTGTTCTACCTGAATCCAGTTTTTCATTGGCTCTGGAAATTCTTACCCAGCACAGTTTTTTGGTATGTTTTGTTTTATTTCGTTTTGTTTTGTTTTGGTAAAGGTTGTATTGTATTGTATTGTATTGTATTTTACCTTATTTTAAAGTAGGCTCCACACCCAGCTTGGAGCTTCAACTCACAAGGCTGGGAACAAGAGTTACATGACCTACCCTCTCTCTCTCTCAAATAAATAAATTTTCTAAAAATTAAAAAAAAAATTTTTTTAAGGGGCACACAGGTGGCTCAGGTGGTTAAGTGTCTGCCTTCGGCTCAGGTCATGATCCTAGGGTCATGAGATCGAGTCCCACCTTGGGCTCCCTGCTCAGTGGAGAATCTGGTTCTCCCTCTCCCTCTATCCCTCCCCCTGCTTGCGTTTTCTCTCTCTCTCAAAAAATATTTTTAAAAATTTCTTAAAATTAAGAGAAAACTACTGACTGAGCCAGCCAGAGGCCCCCATTACCCAGCCCAGTTTTATAGTCTCAAGTTATCAGAAACCTGAACTTTTCAAGGGTTCTTCCCTTAAATCTCCTTGAAGAAGTGCTTTTTCAAGAATACTCTGCAGGACATCAGAGTAAAACAACTATCTGTAAATGACAAAAGCATTTTAAATGCCCATATTGTTAAAGATCTGATGAGCGTTCATTATTGTGGAATTAACACATAAGTGTGGTTATTTGTATGACGTAAAATATTTTAAGGTAGTAACTAGAATTATTGTTTGTTTAAAGATTTATTTATTTATTTGTCAGAGAGAGAGAGCAAAAGCAGGCAGAGTGGCGGAGAGAGCACAGGCGGAGAGAGAAGCAGGCTCCCCGCTGAGCGAGGAGCCTGATGTGGGACTCGATCCCAGGACCCCGGATCATGACCTGAGCCGAAGGCAGTGACTTAACCAACTGAGCCACCCAGGCATCCCAGTAACTAGAATTATGACTGATAATACTGGTACATATAAGAATTTTAGGAATTTCATACAATTTCTAGAATACTTATATTAATAATATCAATAACATACAATATAATCTAAGAAGGTTTATCATCATCAATATGATAATTCTTTCCCTGTAATTTAACATACTAAAGAAGCCCGGTTGGTATTAACAGCTCTCTTTTTATAGGGAGAGAGAACAAATCTTTTGAGATATTCCAGGACCCTCTGGAAGTTCTCAAAACTTAGTTTGAGGTCAAAACATATTTTTTAAGTTTTCTTTATTTTAGAGAGAGAGAGAGCAAGTGCGAGTGGGAGAGGGTGAGGGAGAGAGACTCCACACCGAGCAGGGAACCCAATGCAGAGCTCGATCCCTGAGATCGAGCTGAGCTGAAACCAAAAGTTGGATGCTCATCCACCCGGGCCACCCAGGTGGTTCTACAGTCAAAAAAGATTTTGCTGAGAATTTGATTCCGGAAACTTTGTCAAAAATATCAAGAAGGGGGCGCCTGGGTGGCTCAGTGGGTTAAAGCCTCTGCCTTCAGCTCAGGTCATGATCTCAGGATCCTGGGATCAAGGCCCACATCAGGCTCTCTACTCAGCAGGGAGTCTGCTTCCTCCTCTCTGCCTGCCTCTCTGCCTACTTGTGATCTCTCTGTCTCTCTCTGGCAAATAAATAAATAAAATCTTCAAAAAAAATATCAAGTGGTTTGGACACTTAACCAAATAAGATCACAGATCACTATGAAACAATAATAATCTATTGAACCAAAAGTGACAAAAGATATTAAGGGGAAATACAAAATGTTATATAGTTCTGAGCAAAAACAATGAAAGACATAGTAAAGCACAGAAAATTATTTTGATAAAACACAGACTCTCCACTTTCTGTGCAGATTATTTAAAAGGTAAACTTTTTTTGCTGTCTATTACCAATAGTATACCAAAAGTCCAAGGAAAACTTCATCCTTTTTAGAAAGAGAAACCCAACTCTAATTTTGCACCAGCTTTTTTTTTTTTTTTTATATTAAAACTCACTTAACTGGGGCACCTGGGTGGCTCAGTCAGTTAATTGGCAGATTCTTGGTTTTGGCTCTAGTCATGATCTCAAGGTCATGAGATTAAGCCTCTGTCTGACTTTGCATTTAGCGGGCAATCTGCCCCTCCCTTCTGTGCACTCTCTCTCCCTCCAAAATAAATAAATAAATCTTTTTTTTTAAAGGAAGGCTTTTATAGGCAGGAGATAAAATAATTAATATTCAGTATTTTGGGGCAGCTTGGTGGCTCAGTTGGGTAAGCATCTGCCTTGGGGTCAGGTCATGACCCCAGGGTCCTGGGATCCAGCCCTACATTGGGTTCCCTGCTTAGTGGGGAACCTGCTTCTCCCTCTCCCTCTCCCTCTGCTGCTCCCCTTACTTGTGCATGCTCTCTCTCTCTATCAAATAAATAAAGTAAATTTTTTAAAAAATGCATTCAATATTTTATCTCATTTGGAAATGACCTAGATATTTAATGACTATACATCATTTAATTTAACATAGCAAAACTAGTTTTTTAAAAAAAGATTTTATTTATTATTTGACAGATGGAGATCACAGAGAAGGAGATAGAGAGAGAGAGAGAAGGAAGCAGGCTCCCTGCTGAGCAGAGAGCCCGATGCGGGGCTCGATTCCAAGACCCTGGGATCATGACCAGAGCTGAAGGCAGAGGCTTTAACCCACTGAGCCACCCAGGTGCCCCCAAAACTAGTTTTAAGATACCAAAAAAATTGGGGGAAAGTATTTAAGTAGATATAACATAACATAAGTATTGATGGAATGCTGATTTATAAACTGTTATCTTACATCTATTTAATTCACTTGTTCTTAACAATTATGCTTAAAAAGGAAAATTTCATGAAACATTAAAAAAGGAACCATCACCTTAAGTTATCTTTCTTGATGACAAATTCTGGAATGGAGATGGCATGAGCTTATTTGACTTTTGGTAAACCTAGGTAGAATAAAAATATATTTTATGCTGATAACTCTGAAGGTATGGCTATTTTAATTAAGCCAACAAACTTAAACTAGCTTTAATACTAAATATATTTCCAGATCAATTGAACATAAAAATTATTTGGGTTACTTTCTGTTGTATTTCTAAGAACTTAATTATATAAGCATTTTATTTTCTTTAAACCAATTAAATAAAGTTCTTTTACAAGTTAATTTTAGTGATACCACCCACAGGAATAAAATGCCATATATCTACAATATACATATTTGGACACATGAAAATACAGACACAGAAACCTTATAGTCTCATTTTTAAATTTTAGCCATGAAATAGATATGATAATGTAAAAATCACATTATAAAAGAACAATTGGGATAAGTCTGTCTTCTCAGATGGTTAAAGCCTTTTAGAACACACTTAAGATTTTTATTTGTTGGGGCGCCTGGGTGGCTCAGTCGTTACACATCTGCCTTCAGCTCAGGTCATGATCCCAGGGACCTGGAATTGAGACCTGCATTGGGCTCTCTGCTCAATGGGAAGTCTGCTTCTCCCTCTCCCACTCCCCCTGCTTGTGTTCCCTCTCTTGGTCTTTCTCTCTCTGTCAAATAAATAAAATCTTTTAAAAAATGATTTTTACTTGTTCTTGACAAGTAGTCTTAATGCGAGTTCTTTCAAGAACTTTGGTTTCCTATAAATAAAATCTTTGAAAAAGAAAAGAAAAGAAAAAAGGGGGAAAAAGAACTTTAGTTTCCTAAAGTAAGAATTCCTATAGTACTTAGGTTTTTGGATTGGTAAAAAGGAATAGGTGGGGTTTGAAATGCCTCTAGAGCTGTATTTCTAGTTTTTCATAGATTTGTAAGATAAGGACAGTCATGGGGCGCCTGGGTGGCTCAGTGGGTTAAGCCGCTGCCTTCGGCTCAGGTCATGATCTCAGGGTCCTGGGATCGAGTTCCGCGTGGAGCCTGCTTCCTCCTCTCTCTCTCTCTGCCTGCCTCTCTGCCTACTTGTGATCTCTCTGTCAAATAAATAAATAAAATCTTTAAAAAAGAAAAATGATAAGGACAGTCATCCTTAATTCCTCAAAGAATTGATTTGTAGTCTATAATGAAGGACTGACACACCCATACACCTTTATTAGAATGTTTTTCTTTCCCTCGGGGTACATAATTTTATTCTACCTTAGGAGAGAAGGTCTGAAACAAACAAACAAAATACTTCCTTTTAAATACAGGCATGCTTCATTTATTTATCATGCTTCACTCTATTATGCCTCTCAGATACTGTTGTTTTTACAAATTAGAGATCCGAGGCCACCCTGGCATTGAGCAAGTCTGTTGGCACCATGCCCACTTCAAGTCTCTGTGTCACATTTTGGTAATTCTTAAAATACGTCAAACTGTCTCATTATTATTATATTTGTTACGGTGATCTGCGGTCGGTGATCCATGGTGTTACTACTGTAATTGTTTTGGAGTGCCACAAAATGCACCCACGTAAGACAATAAATTTAATTGACAAGTGTTGTGTGTGTTCTTGACTCGTCCACCAACCAGCCATTGCCCCCGATCTCTTTCTCCGTCTCCTCGGTTCACCCTATTCCTTGAGCACAACACACTTGAAATGAGGCCAGTTAATAAACCTACAATGGCTTCCAAGTGTTCAAGTGAAAAAAGAGTCACACATCTCTCGTTTTAACTCAAAAACTAGAAATGAATCAGCTTCATGATCATGGCCTGTCGAAAGCTGGGATAGAGGCTGGAAGCTAGGACTCTTATGCTTAACAGAGTTATGAATGCAAAAGAAAATTTCTTGAAGGAAACAAAAAATTGCTACTCCAATAAATCTGTGAATGATAAGAAAGCAAAAAAGCTTTATTTTGATACAGAGAAAGTTTTAGTTGTCTGTATGAAAGATCAAACCACCACAACATTCCCTTAACCAGAGCCTCACGGAGAGCAAGGCCTTCTCCCTGTCATTCTGTGAAGGCTGAGTGAGGTGCAGAAGCTGCAGAAGAGAAGTGTGAAGCTGGCAGAGGTGGATCACGAGGGTGAAGGAGAGAAGCCATCTCCGTGACAGAAAAGAGCAAGTGAAGCAGCCAGTGTTGGTGCAGAAGCTGCAGCACATCGCCCAGATCTCGCTAAGATCATGAATGAAGGTGGCTGCCCTAAACGACAGATTTCCAGTGCAGATGAAACAGCCTTCTAGTGCAAGAAGAGGCCATCGAGGACCCTCAGAGCTAGAGAGAAGTCAGTGCCTGGCATCAGAGCTTCAAAGGACAGACTGACTCTCTTGTTAGAGGCTCATGCAGCTCGATGACGGTAAGTTGAACCAATGCTCATTTACCACGCGGAAAATCCTAGGGCCCTTAAGAATTAGGCTAAATCAGGCAACTGGCTGGCTCAGTTGGTTGGGCGACTGCTTTCCACTCAGGTCCTGATTCCAGAGTCCCAGGGCTGAGTCCTGCATAGGGCTCCCTGCTGAGCAGGGAGTCTGCTTCTTCCTCTGTCCCTCCCCACTCTTGTGCTCTCTCCCTCCTTCTCTCTTTCAAATAAATAAAATCTTTTTAAAAATTATGCTAATAAACTCTGACTTGCTTTATAAATAGAGCAAAAGGCCCAAATGAAAGCACTTCTGTCTACAACATAGTTTACTGGATATTTTAAGCCCACTATTGAGACCTACTGCTCGGAAAAAAAGACTCCTTTCAAAATATGACTGCTCATTGACATGCACCTGGTCACCCAAGAGCTCCAATGGGGAGATACGATGAGATGCTGTTTTCATGCCTGCTAACACAATATCTGTTCTGCAGCCTAGGGATCAGGGAGTGATTTCAACTTTCAAGTCTGTTATTTAAGAAGTACACTGTGTAAAGCTATAGTTGCCATAGATAATGGATCTGGTGGATCTTGGCAAAAATTAACTGAAAACTTTCTGGAAAGGATTCACCATTCTAGATGCCATTAAGAATGTTTGTGATTCTTGGGGCACCTGGGTGACTCAGTGGGTTAAGCGCCCACCTTCGGCTCAGGTCATGATCCCATGGTCTTTGGATTGAGCCCCACATTAGGCTCCCCACTGCTTCTCCCTCTCCTCCCCCCTTGGTTGTGTGCTCATGCTCTTTCTTTGTCAAATAAATAAAGTCTTTTTTTAAAAAATGGAACACTTGTGATTCTTGGGAAGCAGTCAGAAAATCAATATGAACTGGAGTTTGGAAGAAGTTGACTGCAATCCTCATGACCTTGAGGGACCAAGACTTCAGGGGAAGAAGTAAGTGCGGGTGGGGTGGAAATAGCATCTTAAAGGGATGAGGATTTGCTCTTTATGGATGATGAAAAAAGTGGTCTCCTGAGATGGAATCTACTCCTGGTGGAGATGCTGTGAAGATTGTTAAAATAACAACAAAGGAGTTAGAATATTACACGAACTTAGTTGATAAGGCAGTGTCATGATTTGAGATAATTTAACTACAGTTTTTTTTTTATTTTTTATTTTTTAGAGTATTTTTTTTTAAAGATTTTATTTATTTATTTAAGAGAGAGACAGTGAGAGAGAACATGAGCAAGGAGAAGGTCAGAGGGAGAAGCAGACTCCCCATGGAGCTGGGAGCCTGCTGTGGGACTCAATCCTGGGACTCCAGGATCAGGACCTGAGCTGAAGGCAGTCGTCCAACCAACTGAGCCACCCAGGCGCCCGATTAACTACAGTTTTGAGAGAATTTCTACTCTGGGTAAAATGTTGCCAAACAGCATCTCGTGCTACAGAAAAATAGTTTGTGAAAGGGCGAGTCAATCGAAGTGGCATTGTTGTCTTATTTTAAGAAGTTGCTACAGTAAACTCAGCCTTGGACAACCACCACCCAGATCAGTCAGCAGCCATCGACATCGAGTCAAGACCATCCACCAATAATAAGATTATGACTCCCCGAAAGCTCAGGTGATGGTTAACATTTTTTAGCAATAAAATATTTTTAATTAGGTATGTACATTTTTTAACATAATGCACATTTAATAGACTGAAGGATAGTGTAAATGTGACTTTTACATTCACTGGGAAGTGAAAAAAATCATTGGACTGTATTGTGATATTCACTTTATTGTTGAGGTCTGGAATCAAACCTGCAGTATCTCCAAGGTATGCCTGTATTGTGTCAGTTTTCAGCCAGAACAAACAGTTAATATTCCTGACAGTATTAAATTCCCTCCTTTGATGTAAAAGGGACCCCCGAAGAGAGTGCAAAGGATATCCCCTTCCCAAGATCCAGAATCGCTCCCACAGGTAACCAAAAGAAGGACAACCCAGGCAGGCAGAAAGCCAAACCAAGTTCTTAGGACATAAAACTAGGCAAGCAAGAAGGTTATAATTATCCCTGGGGTGAAAGGATCAAAAATGAACAAGTCTGGATTTGCAAAGGAAGGGATAACATGAAATTTTATTTTCTGCCATCTTCGGAACATGAATTCTTTGGATGTGATTCTAGAATATGCCTGCAAAGAACATTGGTAGGAAAGTTTGATGCTGTCAGAGCCTGACTGTACAGCCCACCAAACCAAGCCCTATTCCCTGTCCCAGGTGCTTCTGCTAAATTCACTTCTTAATTTTCAGCAGTTACATGAGTATAACCAATATATCATGGGCCTGGAGATCAGACCAAAGTGGTCTCTGTAAATCTTGTGGGGAAAAAGAAAGTTAAAATAGACAGACAGGGCCAGATATATTTTTTTAAGATGTTATTTACTTATTTGACAGACAGATCGATCACAAGTGGGTGGAGAGGCAGGCAGAGAGAGAGGGGGAAGCAGGCTCCCTCCTGAGCAGAGAGCCCCATGCAGGGCTCAATCCCAGGACCCTGAGATCATGACCTGAGCCGAAGGCAGAGGCTTAACCCACTGAGCCACCTAGGCTCCCCAGGGCCAGATTTTAAGAAAAGAAATTCACATTGTGTTTGATTTTTGTTTTAAGTCTAGTTTGTGTTCTTTCATCTTAAGAGAGTTCTTAAGGTTATCCATTATAATTTTTTGTGCTTTCTTTTTGAGAGACAGTGCACACAAGCAGGGGCGAGGAGCAGAGAGAGAAGCAGGCTCCCAGCTGAACAGGGAACTTATATGGGACTCCATCCCAGGACCCTGGGATCATGACCCGAGCTGAATGACCATTCTCAACCACCTGAGCCATTCAGGTGCCCCCCAGTAAGCCTTTTTATGACCTAACCATGAACTCAGGAGGTGTTTCCAAAGGAGAGTACCAAAAAATGCTGCTCTAACAACATCCAAAAAGTTCACTCCCAAAGTTAGCCTGAAAAATATCTAGCTGCAAATGGGGTACGCTCACATTTCTGTCCAGCCAAATTAGTGACAACAGACATTGAGACAACAAAGGCCCCTTATGGACCAGGACCCCTTATGACAAATTCCCTTGAAAGCAAAGAGAATTCTGCTTATCAGATCCACAGTGCATGGCTATCCACCAGTATATGCACCCTCCAATTGGCAGAGACCACAAAGAGAATATCCTCACTTTCCATAAAACCAAGCCCTCAAGACACAGAACATGGCAAGAGGGAAACCTCATTTGGTTTTTCTTAAATGCACATTAACAGCTTTCGCTAATCCTTGGGTCTCAGAGCCAGACTACGAGGGACATGCCCCAGGGTTAGGGATTGTGTGGTGGTTTACAGATTGCCTCATTACGCAGATTTTTTTTTGAGCTTGACAGGTAACCTGTGGTCTGTCTAACCTGTTCTGTGACCAATTTATCCTAACACAGGAGTCTCTGAGTTAGGTGGCAATCACTCTTAATAGGTTTAAAGTGCTAGAGCCATGTGCCCCAAGATGTCCCTTAGCAACAGCCCTTCCTTTACTTCATGTGCACATTAACCCACAGCAATGTTTGTCTAAGTGAACGCTGATCTGGTGACCATAGAGTCACTGTACTGTGAGGCCAGGTCAAACAGCAGGCTTACAAACCTACGCCTGCTTTCTTCCCTATGGCTTTCTTCCTTGTGACAAATGACACAACTGAGACAGAGGAAATCAGTGACCATCTCTGGGAGAAAAAGGATCAACAAAAATCAAGAGTATTCCTAACAATTCTTTAGCAGAGTCAATAAAGCCAAGGAACCAGTTGCACAAATATTTTATTCCACTTACCTACATTTAAAGAAGGAAAAAGGAGGGGAGAAGAAGAGTCACCACTCTCACGTCCACCAGTCCCTTCAGGCAGAGATCTGGGAGACTGAAGTGGTAAGAATTCTTACCTTCTGGTGATGCTTATCAGAGATCCCAGGCTCTCTCTGCTGCACCAGCCTCCAAGCAAGCAGAGTCCAGCTAGTGGGTTCATCCTGCCAACTGTGCCAACTGTTGGGGAGGAAGAATCTTTCCTCTACCCTTTGCTGGTGAATTAATGTAAGACAGATTAACAAGAGATGAATATTTAATGACATACATATGGGGGCCCCACAAAGACCATTAGATTCCAAAGATAAGTAAGTCAGTTGAGGCTTATGTGCCTTCTTAAGCTAAAGAATGGGGTGGGGGAAGGGGGAACCTGGGGCTTCAAAGGGGAGGAGGATGATTCACAGGATGAGAAGAGCGTATGTTAGGTAATTAGGTGTTTGCCTTGCTATACAGGTAAATATTTCAGTAAAAAGTTACCTTTGGTAATTGCTCTCTTTCTAGGCCAGGAGCACTATCTAAATTCCTTTAAATAGTTAAGGGAGAGGTAGAAGTTTTTCTTGAGTCTGCTGGGTCTCCATTGCCTTCAGCTCAAAATAATCCACATACCAAAGTGACATATTTTCTGATCATGTATTTTGCTCCCTTTCCTATGATTCCATTTATGTGAGATTCCTAAAATAGTCAGATTCATAGAGTGATTGGAACAGTAGTTAGCAAGCTCTGGGGGGGGGGCAAATGGGAAGTTATTTGTTAATAGGTAAAGAGTTTTAGTACAGAATGATGGAAAAGTTCTGTTGGAGGATGGTAATGGTTGCAGAACGGTATGAATGTACTTAATGCCACTGAATTAAACACTTAGACATGGTCAAGATGGCAAATGTTATGTTACATGTTCTTTGCCTCAATAAAAATTTTAATTTAATTTAAAAAATTCAAATCCATAGACTCAAATTACCATATGGTCATTGAAAAAAATGGAAGACCTTTCAGACACTGTTAAGTAGAAATAGTTGATTTTTATTTCCTTTTATCTTTATTTTTCTAAGATTTTATTTATTTACTTACTTGAGATAGAGAGTGCAAGCCAGGGTAGGAGTGGAGGGAGAGAGAGAATCTCAAGTAGACTCCACACTGAGTGCGGAGCCCAGTGTAGGGACTCAATCCCATGACCCTAAGATCATGACCTGAGCTGAAATCAAGTTGGATGCTTAATCAACTGGGCCACACAGGAGCCCCCCTTTATTTTATTTTTTAAGTAAACTCTATGCACAACTCTATACATGAGGGGCATAAACTCAAGACCCTGAGATCAAGAGTTGCACGCTTCATTGACTGAGCCAGCCAGGCACCCCTAAAAGTAGTTGAATACAAGCAAAGTCAAAGGCTGCCCAAGAAAAGAAATGTAACCATAGTATACTGCTTGGTTGTGCAGGTAAAAATGCTTACATAGTCCTAATCATAGTAGTATTTATGGACTTTTCAACTTGGCAAGCCAACCTACAGAATCAGCAAGGAAGACCATTGTGGTTACAGAACAAAACATAATAATATCCAGTTAACAGTGTGTAACTAAAATCACAGATCACGGAAGTAGGAAGGTAGGAGAATGAGGCAAAGGGAAGAGTAGTGCCAGAATAGCCATATCTGACAAACCTGGAACTTAGATACAGTCTAGATTTGACAGAACAAAACATGAAGCCTAAGGTTACAAGGACAGAAAATAGTGATAAAAACTCTATTGGAAAGAGTGGGGAATGACAGGGTACAGAATCTCACAGAGAGCAGGGTGTTGATAACATCATTCCTATATCCATAAATAGATTATTTAAAACTATAAAGGTAACTGCCAGAAAAGCAGATAGTCAAAAGTATTGCTCCGTGGAGCATAATTGAGATCAGGAAGTGGTGGGGCATTGGATTTTATTAAAGCCCTTTGAGTACTACTATTTCTTAATCATATATGTGTATTGCTTTAATAATATTAAA
The DNA here is from genome assembly GCF_030435805.1 of Mustela lutreola. Classification (NCBI taxonomy): domain Eukaryota; kingdom Metazoa; phylum Chordata; class Mammalia; order Carnivora; family Mustelidae; genus Mustela; species Mustela lutreola. The sequence goes on along the minus strand of NC_081291.1, from coordinate 58,072,103 downwards.
TAATATTTAAAACTGCTTTAAAGATCAAAGACAGTGCTTGTGTCTGGGAGGCCATAAGATTGGGGGAAATTCTTACCTTTCCTTTACTCTCTGTTGTTTGACTTGAGTATGTACTTTTTTTAGTTTTACTTATAAAATAAATAAATAAAGCTTTATTTATTTAACTATTGTCTACACCCCATGTGGGGCTTGAAATCACGACCTTGAGATCAAGAGTTGCATGCTCTTCTGACTAGGCCAAACAAGCACCCCAAGTATCTATTATTCTGTAAGTTTTTTTTTTCCCTTATCATTCCCTCTCTCTCAGCTTAAGAGTGCACTGAAAACAGCTTTATACTTATCCCTACCTTCAGGGTTTATTTCCTAAGAACAAAAGCATTCTTTTACAAAACCAGAGTACAGTACCAAAAATCAGAAATTTCACATTGATGCAATACTATAATCTACTTCACAGCCCATATTCATGTTCTTCCGTTGTCCTATTTATGTCCTTATGGCTCTTTTTTCCCCCCAGTCCAAGATCCAGTTCAGAACCAGGCATTGCATTTTGTTTTCATGTCCCTTTAGTTTCTTTCTTTTTTTTTTAAGATTTTATTTATTTATTTGACAGAGAGAGATCACAAGTAGGCAGAGAGGCAGGCAGAGAGAGAGAGAGGAGGAAGCAGGCTCCCTGCTGAGCAGAGAGCCCATTAGGGGCTCCATCCCAGGACCCTGAGATCATGACCTGAGCCGAAGGCAGCGGCTTAACCCACTGAGCCACCCAGGCGCCCGTCCCTTTAGTTTCTTTTAATCTGGAACAATTTCTTAGCCCTTCTTTGTCTTTTCTGACCTTTTTTAAGAGTGTAGGCCAGTTAGTTTGTAGACTGTCCCTTAGTTGGGACCTTGCCTGATGCTTCCTTCTTGTTAGATCTAGGCTTTACATTTTTGGCAGAAATGCTGTATGTGAACTGTCTCAATTTATCTTGTCAGGTGGTCCCTAACGCTACTTTATCTCAATATTGCTGATATTAAGTGTGATCATTTGGTTAAGGTAGATGTCCACCAGGTTTTTCCACTGGAAAGTCAGTGTTTGTAATTGGTAAATTATCATGGGGAGGGGCGCCTGGGTGGCTCAGTTGGTTAAGTGACTGCCTTCAGCTCAGGTCATGATCCCAGAAGCCTGGGATTGAGTCCCATATCAGACTTATGCTCTGTGGGGAGCCTGCTTCTCCCTCTCCCTCAGCCTGTCACTCCCTCTGCTTGTGTGCTCGCGTGCGCTCTCTCTCTCTCTCTCTGTCAAATAAATAACTAAAATCTGAAAAAAAAAAAAAAATATATATATATATATGGGGCGCCTGGGTGGCTCAGTGGGTTAAGCTGCTGCCTTCGGCTCAGGTCATGATCTCAGGGTCCTGGGATCGAGCCCTGCATCGGGCTCTCTGCTCAGCAGGGAGCCTGCTTCCCTCTCTCTCTCTCTCTGCCTGCCTCTCCATCTACTTGTGATTTCTCTCTGTCAAATAAATAAAATCTTTAAAAAAATATTAAAAAATATATGAAGTTATGAAATATATATATTACACTTTATATATACTTTAAGATGAATGTGGTTTTTTTTCCTAAGCTAGTTAGGGGAATGACGGGAGGCACTTAAGAAGGTTTGCAGTGGGGCACCTGGATGGCTCAGTCAGTTGAGTTTCTGCCTTCGGCTCAGTCTTGATCATGTGGTCCTTGGACTGAGCCCTGTGTCAGGCTCCCTGCTTGGCTGGGAGTCTGCTTCTCCCTCTCTCTCTCTCTGCCCTTCCCCTGCTCATGCTCTCTCTCTCAAAAAATAAAGTCTTGAAGAAGAAGAGGGTTTGGTAAAAGCTGGCTTCTGAGACCCAGTATTCTTTATGCCCACCTGGTTCTCCAGGCTCCTCTTCCACCTACCATTGCTCCCTTCCTCTAACTCATCGATTTCTGCCTTGGATGGCTTAGGAACCAGTGGCTGAATAAGGCCCTGCAAGCATTTCTTTAAACTTGAGGCCTAGAAGATGCTAGGGCAATGGTTCTCAAACTGCTTTTAGAATCTAAGACATAAAACAGAAGTTGTTTGGGTTGGAGCAAGAGCAGTGGGCTTCAGTCATGCCCCAAAAGACCTTCTCCTTCCCTGCTGGTTGAATCCGAGGGCCCCCCAGCCTACAACCTAGGACAGCACCGAAACTTCTAGCCCAGGAGGTACACCTATGGCCACTGGATGCTTGGGAAGGCTGGCTTGGATCTTACCCCTCTTCCGTTTGCTGCCTCAAACAGCTCTGAACTTGAGTCCTGGGGCTACATGAGTCACTGACTTTGGAGAAGGAACTCTCAGCCTGTGCTCAGACAGCATCCCAACCCCCTAAGCCATCCCCACTGTCCTTTCTCTTTTATTTTCCTAAAATATAGACTGTAGTCCAGAGACAAGGGCAAGGAGAAGGAGCAGAGGCCCAGACAGGCCCCTCCCACCTTCCTGGCCTTGAACCTTCCAGCCTGGCATGTTGGAGGAGGCAGCCAAGTTAGATGTCCAGGACCCAAACCTGGCAGATCTTCTGAGCATTCTCTGCAACAGACCACCCCCATCAGAGGGGAACTAGGATCTGGTGGATGACCACAGCCACAGGAGGAAGTGGGCTGGGAGAATTCTCACTTCTTTAAAGTTATCCAGTTATTACTGGTGGCTTTCAGAGTCTGCATATGACAAATAAAGTGGGGGTGGGAGAAGGGTGAAGAGATCATCGGCCAGGAATGAATCTCAACGTTGTCACTGACCACTGTAGCCGTGTGACCCTGACAGGTCATTTCTATTTCCCGACCCTCACTCCCCATTCTAAAGTGGGGCCTCAAAATAAGCAACTCCTACAGTTGTCAGGAGGACTCACTGTGATCCTGCATTGGGCTTTCTGAATCGAAGGAAATGCCATGACACTTGCGTGGTCTGGACCATGTCTTCATGCCAGCTCTACTATTACTTACCTAATAATTCCCCCTAATTGGTTTGCCTTTTAAACATGTCCTACAGAGGTTGCTTGGGTGGCTCAGTCAGTTAAGCCATTGCCTTCGGCTCAGGTTGTGATCCCAGGGTCCTGGGATCAAGTCCTGCATTGGCTCCTTACTTGGCAGGAAGCCTGCTTCTCTCTCTGCTTCTGCTTGCCACTCTGCCTGTTTGTGTGCATGTTCGCTCTCTCTCTGATAAATAATAAATAAAATCTTTAAAACAAAATTAAAATAAAATAAATAAACATGTCCTGAAGAAATACTACTCATGAAATTGGTTTTATTTCACATATTAAATTTTTCTACTCTACCTTAAAAGAAATGAACAATGATTAAACTTAAAAGCATTCATATGAGAACTAAAATAAAAACTTGAAACAGAAAAATCAAAATTACAAAATCAAGTGTTACTGTGTGTACCACAGTGGGGTGGTGGATGCAGAGCGATCCCTCCCTCCTCTCTGTGTATCCACGACCACCCCTCCCCCGACAGCCTCTGATATGATGTCCATGGCTTTGTTTGTATGGAAATGAAAGAGGCGCCAAATCTCTGTAATAATAGGTGTTCTAACCCATTCAGTAGGATTTTGCAGAGACTCAAGTGGCCTGAGTCATGACCAGGATTGTACAACCCCTACTTTTGGTGTGGAAGGGAGGAACATGAGAACATGCTCTCTTTGGCATATGGATTATTTTGACCCAGCAGATTCAAAAAAACCTTTTACCTCTCCCTTAATTACCTAAAATAATTGGGGGGGGGGAGCCTGGCTAAGAAAGACAGCTCTTACCAGAGATAACTTTTTAGCTGAGAGGCCTATCTGTATAGCAGGGCAAACACCTAATCACCGAGCACCTGCTCTTCTTATTGTCCTTTGCATTACCCTCCTCCCCTTTGAAGCCCCAGACCCCCATCCCATTCTTTAGCTCAGGATGGCACAGGAGCCTCAGTTGCCTGACTTACCTTTGAGTATCCTATCTTTCAGTCTCCCTTATGTATGTATAAAAGTAGATTTGTTTTTCTGCCTGTTAATCTGTCTTATGTCAATTTGATTATTAGATCAAAGAACCTAGAAGGGAAGAAGGGAAAATTTTCCCACCCCTACCATTGATACTGTCAGAAGCAGGATCTCTGCCAAGAAGGCTCTGTTTATGCTTACCCTAACTCACCCTCAGAAGTGACCTATTCCTCACTTAACAGCAGGCCAGGCCATAGGGGGCTTTCTGGTAGGGGGTGATTACATTGCTTCCTGGGCATAACAGCAACAGGCTCTCCAGAACATAAGCCAGAGGCTGAGCTGGGGCCACATTTTAGGTGGAATGCAACTGGATAGTCAGTTCCAGTTGCATATCTTCTGCATTAATCACAGTTTAGTTATGAGAAGCAGGACCTATTCTAGCAATTTTAATCAGAAGGGGATTTCGTGCAAAGTATTAGACCCTTATAAAATCATTGACAAGCCTAGAGGAATGGCTTTGCTGGGCCTCTAAGCCGGCTCCCAGAATGACACAGCAGAACTGGTCAACCACTGGAGCTGCAGTCTCTCCCACAGGAAGCAGAGAAGTCAGGAGAAGACTGTTACCTGAACTGTGATCCACCGGATATAAGGAAGCCTTTGCCACTGCTGCAACTTTCAATCTCTTAGCTCCCACAAAGCTGAACTGCTGCTGAAATCCAGTATCTCCCAGGCCATGCCAGCCAGCAATTATAACCAGAGAAGCAAAATGATGGCCTCCACCTCACTCCTAGTTGCATCCGCGTGTTTAACTGGTGGAGCCAATCTTACCCAGAATTCTGCTTGCAAGGAAGGCAGCGAAACTTTTGGTTTTCTAGCCTATGGAGCGTATGAAGGCACATTAGGAGATTGGAATGGATAACGGAAGTCGGTTTATCATATATACCACAGTCAGACAAACGAAGCATCTCCAATACCTGGGCCCAGCAGATCATCCCAGCCTCATCTCCAGCCCCTATCCAACCCACCAATCCTGTGTTCAACTGAATTGCTGGGGTACTTCCATCACTCAATGTCTTTGCTCAAGATGAGCCCTTTGTCTGTAACATTCTTACTTTTCCTACCAGATGAATTTAAATTGCCTCCCCTTCTTCTTCTCCTCCTCCTCCTCCTCTTCCTCCTCCTCCTCCTCCTCCTTCTTCTTCTTCTATTTTTTTTTTTTAAGTAGGTTCTGGGGCGTGTGGGTGGCTCAGTGGGTTAAAGCCTCAACCTTCAGCTCAGGTCATGATGTCAGGGTCCTGGGATCGAGCCTCACATCAGGCTCTCTGCTTAGCAAAGAGCCTGCTTCCCCCCATCTCTGCCTGCCTCTCTGCCTACTTATGATCTCTGTCTGTCAAATTAAAAAAAAAAAGTAGGCTCTATGCCCAATGTGGGGCTTGAACTCACAACTTTGAGATCAAGAGTCACATGCTCTAATGACTGAGCCAGCCAGGAGCCTCTGGACTGCCTCTTCTTAGAAGCTTTCTCTTACCTCCCCAGGAAAAGTCTTGTTCTAGGCTTCTATATGTATACCTTCTCCAATTATGTTTTTCCACATTTGTCTACCATTCTAAACCAAGAGGGCAGAGATTAGGTCTCCCCTGTCTGTTTACACAGCTGAGCAAGGTTGGGTCCAATTCTTTTTATCTCCTGGCATATAAGAAAGTGGAAGAAGACTGAAACAGGGTAGCAAAATTGCTGGTACAATTTAAAGGTTTAAGTTTACCAACTTAATGCTTTTAACATAAAAATGACAATGCAGTGTAACTGGAATATTTTAAAAATGAATATAGAAAAGTTTTAATTTATAAATTTATAGAACATAAAAAGTATTAATTCATTTCAAAAGGTATTAAAAACTATAGAAGAAAATGTTAATTTTATTCCAAATCAGTTCTCTACTTTTTATGTTATCATGATACTCGATTTTTAGCTATATTTTTAAAAAGATTTCATTTATTTATTTGACAGACAGAGATCACAAGTAGGCAGATAGGCAGAGAGAGGCGGTGGGGAGAAGCAGGTTCTCCGCCAAGCAGAGAGCCTGATGCAGGGCTTAATCCCAGGACCCTGGGATCATGACCTGAGCTGAAGGCAGAGGCTTTAACCCACTGAGCTATCCAGGCACCCTTTTTAGCTGTATTATGGTCAACCAGGTCAAATACAACATTTCCCAGACTCCCTTGCAGCTACGTGTGTGTGGCCATATGATGAAGTCTGGTCTATAGAATGTGGGAGCACGTGATATACAGAACTTCAGGGGCTCCAAAAAGAGAAAAGGTATTTTCTTACTTCCAATAGGCAGTAAGCCACATTGGACTGAGTAGACTGGGGCATGCCTAGGAATAGTTGACCAATGATATATTTGAAGGCTGGCTCCCTGATACTGCGAAGCAGGACTATTAATAGAGGAAGAAACTTCTGTCTTTCTAATGTGCAAGTATTTAGGTCCTCTATTAGAACAACTTAAAAGTATACCCTGATTATTCCTGGTTCAGAACCAGAGTCTGGTTTGGGATAGAATTATATCATGAGTACCACTGTTTTGCAGGTGTAATTTCCTTTGGAGACATCAGTAGAATTCTAAATGTAGCACCTATTTGTAAATGTGAGACTCAGGCCAGTGATATTCCTGAGTCCCTGTAACAGCTGCTAGACTTTGGCCTAGAAAAGACACTCAGTATATAAAAGAATTAATGATCTAGGAGGTCATTTATGGTTTTCATTCTATCTTAGGTATTTTTATTTTAAAGATCTTACTTATTTATTTAAGAGACAGCATGAGTGGTGGGAGAAGCAGAGAGAGAAAGACAAGCAGACTCCATGCTGAGTGTGGAGCCTGACATGGGCTAAAAAACATGACCTTGAGATCAGGACCTGAGCCAAAATCAAGAGTTGGACACTTAGTCAACTGAGCCACCTAGGCACCCTTCAGGTGTTGTTGTTTGTTTTTTTAATAAGATAACCTGTTCCCAGATTTAAAGGAGTTGTAACAAGATATAAAATGGTAATTTCACAAAGATGTCCATCACTGTGAAACATCAGAAATAACCTAATAATAAATCAACATGGGAGGACTTGAAGAAATCATGATTCATTCATTCAAAGGAAAATTGCAACCATTAAATAAGGACAATTATGTTTCAATGTGTTATAAGCTTTGAAGTTTTGTTGAATCAAGAAAGATTATAAAATAGTACTCAAATTGGAAATCTAACTCTGTTAAGAAGCATGTACACCAAAAGAACAAAAAATCATGATCACTCACGGTGTGCTTTGTCCTCTGCTGAGTCTTAAGGATACACAAATGAATAAAACGTGGTCCTAGTATGGCTTTCTCTTATGGTATCAGCCCCCAGTGATGTGCAATTGAATGTTTAACAGCCACTTGTCAGTTGGGGCGGAGAGAAACATTTTGCCAATTTCTGTGGTGTAAGCATTTCCACCATGGCTGGTTTCAAGCTACCAATGAACACTTAACAGAGAATTGGGAAGAGATGTATGCAAGTTGGTCTTGAGGGTCACACTGGCTCCAGCATATCCCTGGAGATTTCTACCTCCAACATGTCCGACAGTTGGAAGGTGGTTCTTAAAGAAACAATCATTTATTCATGGAGTAGAATGCAATTCAGTCATGAGAACATCATACTTTAGAATAATCAGTCTTATTTGAAAAAGTTCAGGGTTCATTTTCAAGTTTAAAGAACAAGTACGTGTGAGTGAGGTCAGTAAAAAATGGCAATGTAAGGACTCAAAAAATTGTCTCCTCCAAAAAATCAACCAGAAAAACGGCAAAAATGATCAGAATCCACTTTTTGAGGAGTGCGGAGATTAGTCAAAGGCTTGGAACAACCTGAAGAACATTTATTCAAGAATAAAGGTGAGTGTCAGTAAGAACAATGAGTTTTATGACATTTTAACTTGCCCTAGACCCATCTCTTGTTCTCCAGGTCAAGAGCCTTCAAAAATAACAACCTGTAGGGTACCTGGGTGGCTCAGTCTGTTGAGTGTCCAACTCTTGATTTTGGTTCAGGTTGTCATCTCAGGGTTGTCGGATCAAGTCCTGCTTCAGGCTGTGCATTCAGCACAGAGTCCACTTGAGATCCTGTATCCCTCTCCTTCTGCTCTTCCCCACTGTACTCTCTCTCTCTCTCTCAGAAATCAATAAATTAATCTTTAAAAAAAAATAACAATTGGGGCACCTGGGTGGCTCAATGTGTTAAGCCTCTGCCTTCAACTCGGGTCATGATCTCAGGGTCCTGGGATCAAGTCCCACATCAGGCTCTCTGCTCAGTGGGGAGCCTGCTTCCTTCTCTCTCTCTCTCTCTCTCTCTCTCTCTCTGCCTGCCTCTCTGCCTACTTGTGATCTCCCTCTGTCAAAAAAATAAATAAAATATTTTTAAAAAAGATGTATTTCCAAATGATTTTCATTATCTGACTTGATTGTGGTTCCCTAAAAGACTTAAGTGGCAAGACTGTATTTGGCTTCACTTGGAGCTCACCCACTATGGAAATTTTTCCTCTTTAGGGGATTTTATATATATATTTATTTATTTATAAGATTTATTTGTTTTAGAGAGAGAGCAAAAGAGAGAGGGAGAGAGAGAATCTCTGGCATACTCCCCACTGAGCTCAGACTCCCCCTTACCTCCCCACCCCACACACACGGCTCCATCTCATGACCCTGAGATCATGATCTTGAGACCATGACCTGAGCCAAAATCAAGAGTGGGATGCTGAACCAACTGAGCTACCCAGGTGCCCCTAGGGGATGTTAAAAAAAAAAAAGTACAGGCCAAGTGTTTTAACTTTGTGACTGGTAGAGGCAATAGATAAGGGTTGGGTCACACAATAGATGAAAAAAAGAGGCTGAAAAAGGAAGAGTTAGGGAATAGATGTCCATAGGGGCTTTGAAATCTTCAATATATTCTAGGAAATCTAAAAGTTCATGCACACGCATAGGTCTGTGTGCCCAGGGATGCACGTGCTCAGGAAAGAATAAAAACGAAACAGAACAAAAAACAAAAGCAAAGCAAAACAAAACAAAAAACCCTGAGCTCTCACCTTTTGGTTGCCCTTGAAGCAGTGCGCAAGGGAATGCTAAGTGGAGTAGTAACTGCTTGCCTGCACATGGAAAGTGTATCCTAATACACGCTCAGAGCCCCCTGGCCAACTGGGAGATTTGTTGATTCCAGGCATTTATAGAAATTTTGTCCAGGGCACCTGGGTGGCTCAGTGGGCTAAAGCCTCTGCCTTCGGCTCAGGTCATGATCCCGGGGTCCTGGGATCGAGCCCCGCATCGGGCTCTCTGCTCAGCGAGGAGCCTGCTTCCCTCTCTCTCTCTCTCTGCCTGCCTCTCTGCCTACTTGTGATCTCTGTCTGTCAAATAAATAAATAAACAAATCTTTAAAAAAAACTTTTGTCCAATCATTAGCTGATCAGTAAGCTAACTGAATAGATGTCCATGGCTTAGTAAGACAAAGAATACAGAAATTATATTTCAGGATAGTCACTTAACAGACAACTACCAGAAGAAGCAATAATGACAAAAGACCTTGAGGAGGGGGAGAATCTGATATCTAGAGTTGCACATTCAATTATTTAAAATGTCCAGTTTTCAACAAGAAAGTACAGGAATACTTCCCAACTCATTCTATGAGGCTCTTGTCCTTATGTCCCTCTCCTTTCCCCGTCCAGGGACACAGAGGGGATGATCAGTACATCTGCTGCCTAATGAGGGTTCCACTGGGAAATGAGATGCTCATCAATATTGTTTGTAGCACCCCACCCCAGCTTAAAGAGTAAGTCTTATAGAACCCGCTCACCTTGGCAATTGTGGGGGAGGGGAAAACCCCAATACTCCCCAGTGGACCCTGGGCCTACAAGGATTTCCTGTCTCAGCTCTTCCCACACTTTTGCTCATTGTGTGTAGAGGAGGGTGAGTGACTGTGGTCAGGCCAGTCCTGCCACTTCTCCGTATACTCCTGGGGCAGTGCCTGTTCTTGCCCCAGTCTTAGCAGACATCCTTAATCATCCTGAAATGTGAGATCCTCAACTCTGTCCTCAATCTTGTATCTCAATCGTCAACACCAGGAAAACAGGAAAAGGCCCCCTCAACATCTAAATTAAAGGCATTCACAACCTATCATGACCTGCTCTTTCTTCTTTGGTTTCCTTCCTGCTCCTGCTTCCTTCCCTCTAACTCTGTTCTCTAGGAACACTGAACGGTTAGCAGTTTCTGGAGTGAGTTATGACATGCTCTGTCTTTTCTCCAAACCTTTGCACATAGCCGTCCCTCTGTTGGCAGTAACTACCTTCCACCTTTGCCCAGCAGATTCTTTCTTACCCTTCATGAGTCACCTCGGTATACTGCCTCCTCTGGGAAGCCCTCCATGACCACTCTGTCTCCCAGGCTACATCAGGTGGCTCTCCATGGCCACCCTCAATCCTTTGTTTCCTTTTTTTAAAATTTTATTTATTTACTTGACAGAGTGAGAGAGATCACAAGTAGGCAGAGCAGCAAGCAGAGAGAGAAGGGGGAGCAGAGCAGGGAGCCTAATGTGGGGCTCAATCCCAGGACCCTGAGATCATGACCTGAGCTGAAGGCAGACGCTTAACCCACTGAGGGACCCAGGCGCCCCTCCTTTGTTTCCTTTATGTAGTATTTGTCATGCTGTATTTGTAGCAGGTGCAGAAAGCTGTTTATTCTCCCACTTCCATAGCAAACAGCTGTTGCTGGAAGACAGCTCCCACTCCTCCTCTTGCATCTAGAGAAGATATGGAGGAAATATTACAATGTCACAAGGTTGGAGGACAAAGAATAACTGGGAAATAACATTAGACGGGGTGATCCAGGAGGGCCCGAGTTGAGACTAAAATGACAGGAAGGACACAGCCATATCAAGATCTTCAGAATGGGGGAGAAGGGGAGTGGTCGAGACAGAAGAACTAAGAAGGACAATGGTGGAACAAGTCTGATGTATTTGAGAAGTAAGAAGGCCAGTGTGGCAGGAGTAGGTTGACTGATCAGGGAGAAAGGAAGACTAGCTGGAGCAGGGGCCTTCGCCTCCCTGCTTCCCTATTTTGTGTTTCTCCATCACACTTACACCATCTAATAATACATGATATATTTTACTTATTTATATTGTTTATTTTCTGGGGCTGCCACTAGAACCTAAGTTCCACGAGGGCAGGGGTTTTGTCTAATTTGTGCATTTCTCTCTCTCCAGAGCTCAGAACAGTGCCTGCCACACAGTAAGTGCTCAAACTTAGGCTTGTTGCATGAATAAATCCATGAAAAATAGATAAAAATCAAATGATGTAGGCCCTCGAAGACCATGGTAGTAGGGCTATTCCAGGCAAAGAGGACCAGAGACCAGAGACCACCCAGGGATGGGCATGTGTTGGTTAATTTTTTATTCTAATTGCTCTGATTAACCACATTTTTTATTTGCTGAAGTATAATTCTTTTTCTACCTTCACTCTTACGCCCTCCAGAAAAGAAACTTATGATATATGCAATTCTGTATCTTGCTTTGTCATGTAATAACATCTTAGATATATTTCCATATCAACATATAGAGAATTCTCTCATTGTTTTTTATAGTTGCATAGTATTCCATTGACTGGATGTATTGTGGCTTATTTAACCAGTTCCCCTTTGATGGAAATTTAAATGAAATTTTGTGTGTGGGGGTATTTACTTATGTGTCGTTTACTACACAAAGTAGTAAGGATCTTGAGAAGCTTTACTTTTCTCATGTTCTTAGCATGGAACAATGCTTAACACATGAGAGATTCCCAGTGAATAGTTTATTGAAAGAATAAAACACTCCTGGACTTCTTTTATGGGCTATCTTATTCTACCCATCACCACTCTCCAATCTCTATTGTCAGCCCAGGCTACCCTGAGGGACCCAGATTGCTAACTGTCCCCTGTCTGCCTCAGGCTCAACCACATCTCCACTTACATGTTCCAGAGAGGTCCTCTGAGTCAGTATTTCCGGAACTGAACTCCTCACTCCTAACTTCACTTTAACCTCCCTTGAACCTTCCAGGCACCAATCTTCTCTTTCTCTGACCTTGCGAGCTCAGTCAAATAGTACCAGTTCCCATCCATGTCCCACTGATGTGACAAACTTCCTACAGTGAGTTTTATGCACAAATCGGTGAGTCACAATCCCTGACATTCCCTGTTCACGCCGCCTCACGTGCAGTCCCAGCTTGGGCTTCCTCCTCTCTTGCTGCCAGCAGGACACCAGTTTAGTGGAACACTCTTAAAATAGCTGTCATCATGTCATTCCCTTAACTAACAACTCTGAGGTCTGTCCCCCAACCCAAACCTGTTCTACCAAAGGTCTTTTATATAACTCTTCTCTTCCCCTTCATTTTCTATAGGACCTAGTTTGGTTCTCTCTCACTGTGTTACAAAGCAGCCCAAAACATAGCAGCTTAAAATAAGAATTTATTAGCCTCACTTGGTTCTGTAGGTTGGCTGTGCTCAAATGAGTAGGTCTCACTTGGAGTCTCTTGTATGATGACAGTCAGCTTTTCATTGGGGCGATAGTCATTTGAAGTTTAACATCGCTGGACCTCCCAAATGGTACAGTTACATGGCTGGCAATTAATGTTGACTGTCTGCTGGGGGCCCAGGTGGGGCTGTTGGTAAGAACACCTGTAATGGTTTGGACTTTGAAAAGCATTGAGAATGCTTCCTGAGGAGCAGCTTCTACTGCCTGAGCATTTCAAGACTGCTGGGTGAAAACTGTAAAGCTTCTTATGATCACTTCTGCTATATCCTTTTGGCCAAATAAGTCAGGAAGTTCAACCCAAATTCGAAAGGAAGGGAAGTAGATGCCACGTCTCAAAGGAGGAGCAAAGAATTTACCACCATCTTTAATCTACCATTGTCCACCTTCTGGACACAAATTATTTACATTCTTTCCACGTGAAAAATATATAAGGGTCCTCCCAAGGACCCTTAACATCTCATCCCAAAACATCACTGGCTCATAATGGATCTTATCTTATAAATCAGGTCCAGGTACAGATTAGGCATGATTCGTCAAGAACAAGTACTATTCTTTTTGATCTGAAGACCTGTAAGCTACAGACAGGTTTTTGGCTCTCCAGAAACCTAACAGAGTTAACAGGCTTGAGATAACCAAAGCAGACAATTTTTTTTCCTTTTTAAATTTACTTGTTTATTTGAAGTGGGGGAGGGGCAGAGGGAGATGGAGAGAGAGTCCCAAGCTGACTTCTGGCTGAGCACAGAGCCTGACATGGGACTCAGTCTCACAATCCTGAGATCACAATCTGAGCTGAAAACAAGAGTCGGACGCTTAACCAACTGAACCACCCAGGTGTCCCCAGAGCAGACATTTCTGTTCCAAAAACGGGGAAAACAGGAGTCACATACTTATCACTGAGCCATAGCAATTCTGAAATCCAGTTAGACACACATTGCCAGCTCTTTGATTAGGGTACAATCCTGCTCCCTGGGAATATTCTGGGCAGCTCTTGATTCTATCCTCTTGGCTTGTGGGTTTCTTCTGAGTCATCCTTCCTTTTCCATAAGAAACAGCCCATTTGGGGAGCTACCCGGGAGGCTCAGTTGTTTAAGCATCTGCCTTTAGGTCAGGTCATGATCCCCAAATACTGGGATCAAGCCCTGAGTCAAGCTCCCTGCTCAGTGGGGAGTCTACTTCTCCCTCTGCCCCTCCCCCTGTTTGGTCAGTCTCTCTCTCTCCCTCTCTCTCTCTCTCTCTCTCAAATAAATAAATAAAATCTTTTTTAAAAATGGCCCACATTTACATCTGAATAGCTTTCTCAGTCAGTGTCTTAGAAGGCAGAGAGGCTTTGCTTTTTCCTGTGTTCTCTAATTGCTTATCTTCAAACCTATCATTTTGTATGGCTGCAGAATGGAGTGGAATTTCCATAATTCTTGGTCTTTGAGATGATTTTCAAGTTTCATTCCTCTGAAGACTCTGCAAATGGTGCTCATTGAGCACCTATTGTGCCCCAGCACTGTTCTAGGGATCAGGGATGAGTGAAATAAGACAAAAGTGCCTGCCCTTATGGAACTACCATTCTAGTGGGAGAGACAAGCAATAAGCAAGTAAACAATATAAAGAAACAAAGAAAGTACCTGGGTGGCTCAGCCAGTTAAGTGTCTGACTCTTGGTTTTAGCTTAGGTCATGATCTCATGGTCATGGGATCTATCCCTGCGTCTGGCTCCAGGCTCAGCGGGGAGTCTGCTTGAAGATTCCCTCCCTCTGCCCTTCCTCTCGCTCTCTCTCTCTCGCTCTCTCTCTCAAATAAATAAATCTTAAAAAAAAAAAAAAAGGCAAGCAGAAAAATAGCAAGTGGTGTTTTGTGTCTAAGTGTTGATAGGAAAAGGAACTTTCATTTTCAATAGGAAAGGCCATTCTCACTGAGAAGATGACATTGAAGTCAAGACCTGAGAAAAGTGAGGGAGTAGACATACAGGTATCTAGGGGAAGAGCTTTCTAGATGGAAAGAAATGCAAGTCTAAAGGCCTGAGTTAAATGTGTGCCTTCTCTCTTCATAAACTAGTATAGTTTTAGCAGGCTGATCTGAGGGGATATTAGAAGAAGAATACCAGAGAGGTATTTGGGAGTCAAAGCTTTTAGTTTTAGTCTGATTTATGGGAAGAGTTTGACCATGAGAATGAGAGTTTGACATTTTTATAGAATTACCCTGGCTGCTGTGTTAAGAAATGGTAAGAAGTGATGTGGGAGCAGGAAACCAAGATTTTTTGCAGTACTCTAGGGGAGAAATGATGGAGGTTGAGACCAGGTGGTAATGGCAGAGATAGTAAGAAGTATCCATGTTCTGAATATCTTTTGAAGGCTGTAGATGAGGGGCACAAGACAGAAGGAAGTTAAATTCATTTTCCAGAACTGCTGTAACATATCACCACAAGCTTGGTGGCTTCAAACAACAGAAATGTATTCTCTCTTAGACCTCAAATAGAAAACTCAAAATCAACCGCCCGCCCCCTTTTTTGGTCCTTTTCAGCTTCTGGGGTCTGTCAGTATTCTTTGGTTTGTGGCTATTCACTCAAATCTCTGACTCCATCTTCACAGGGATTTCTTTTCTGTGTGTGTATCTTTTAAGGACACTTGTCATTGGATGTAGGACGCACCTGAATAGTCCAGGATGCTCTCATCTCAAGATCCTTAATCACATTTGCAAATGCCCTTTTTCTGAATCAGGTCACATCCACAAGTTCCAGGATTTAGGCTTATCTTTTTACCCGTCACTACCAGAGACAAGAATGGTTCCAAAGTTTTCTGGAGTGAGCAACTGAAAGAATGAAGTTTTCATGAACCAAGACAGGAAAAGACTATGAGAAGAGTATGTTGTTGAAGACGGAGATAAAGTTCTGAGTTGATCTTAATGTGTTTGGATGGGGCAGGTCTTTGATAGGGTGTCCCACCCTCTTAAGAGCTCTATAGTGTACAGTTTTTATTGCCTCATCTTTGATTCTAAGCTCAGGGAATCTTGAGCTCTTGTCACCAGCTGAACTCTAAAGCCTGACCTTTACTGCCTACACGCTTGTACTCATTGTCCCACATTTTCCCTTAGACTCTTCTTTCCAGCTTATCTTCCCCCCGCCACCATTATCTTTTAACTCAGGCAAAAGACCTGAGGGGCGTAACATTCCCTGATGGAAACCCAAATACCCCTCAGTCAGGGTACCTGGGTGGCTCAGTTAAGTGTCTGCCTTCAGCTCAGGGTCCTGGGATCAAGCCACATCTGGCTCTCCACTCAACAGGGAGCCTGCTTCTCCCTCTCCCTCTGCCTGCCACTCTGCCTACTTGTGTGCACTCTCTCTCCCTTTGTCAAATAAATACAATCTTTAAAAAACAAACAAACAAACAAACAAACAAACGGCAATAGTAACTGCCCAGACCACCCAGACCAGTTTTGAACTTATCCCCCTACTCACGGGTATGCAGATGGACCATGGAGTGGTAAAATGAGGTAAGACTTACCCTTACCTCATTTTATTTATTTATTTATTTATTTTACCTCATTTTAATAGTAAAGTCTCCACCCAAGGAGGAGCACAAGGCTTCATATACATAACATACCATGTATGTATAGGCATGTTTCCTTAAGGCACATGCACCTCCTTTTGCCTGCCTCTAACATAAGATGACAAGGCTCCCCTATCTAAATAGTCATCCTAACCCTAAATAAAAGGAATCCATTCCCCTTTGCTCTAGGAGCCACGGATTTGTAAGTTATTCCCCAGCGATCTCCTTATTTGCTGCAAATAAGTTTACTTTGTGAGACAACTCCACCTGGTGCATCTGTGACTCGCTAAGGAGGAAGGAACCTCGTTAGTTGAATTACGCTGGTTTTCCATTTACTTAGACCAGACCAACGTCTCATTCACCTCCACGTCTCCGTCACTTTGTTACACAATTAGTACATTTTCAGTCGACTAGATCATGCACATTGACATCCAACCTCCTTCACATCTCATCCTACCACTGTGTGAGCAAAGTCAAACCCACTTGTAGAAATAATCTTTCCTTAAGTGATTAAGGACAAACGGAGATGTTCCAAAGGTGTACTACCGGGACCTGGTAGGGGCTCAGCAAATATGGGTACTCTCCTCAACCCAATGTAAGTTTGTCAAATAACCGCTCTTTTATCTCCCACCGCTTAGAGACCTCCCCCTGAGAAAGTCTCTGCCTAGAGTATGCAAGCTTCCTTGATTCTGAAGAGCTCAAGACACACAGTAGGACTACTTAGTTGACTGAACGGTGCCTTCTGCAGAGGGACAGTACTGTAAGAGCCAGTTTGCTCTCGTCCTCTCTTCGGCATTCATTATTCTAGGGGAACGCGGGAGTGGGAGGGAAAGGCGAGACAGCTGAGACGGCTGAGACAGCCGTGTGCGGATTCAACATGGCGCCGTTCTTCTCATTGTACGAGCCTCAAAGATGGCAACAACCAATTGGGGGCAGACATGTTTGTGCCACGTGATCCAGGCTCAGCCCAAAAGCGGCCGGAACGTGACGCAAGATTGAGGCGGGGCTCCTCCCCCGCACTCTTGGCGTCGAGAGTCTCGTGACAAGTACTTCCGCTCGGGGCGGCGGCGGTGGCGGAAGTGGGAGCGGAGCCGGAGTCTTGGCCATAAAGCCCAAGGCGGCGGCAGCGGCGGCGTTGAAGGCTTGTGGAGTGCCGAGGAGTCCGCTGGAACCGGAACTTGGACTTCTCTTCAGCCCCTGTCCTCCCTTGTACTTCCTCCTCGGCGGGAGCCCTAGCGACGCGCCCGGCCCGGAGCCCCAAGCGGAGCGGCCGCGGTAAGCAGCGGGCCCAGCCTGGCGGGTGGCCTGGCCCCATCCCCCTCAGCTTCTCGGTCGCCCGGGCCTCGCGTCGTCCCTATCTTGGGCAAGCTCTAGGCCCAGCGAGGCCTCGCGGGGGAACCCTGCGTCGCTCAAGGCCCAAGAGCAGGCCCGGACCGCACCCGGCCGTGGGGGAGGTCAGAGGTCTTCGGGTGTGACCTCTGGCCGGGTTGCCGACCGCAGACTGGCGGTCCGGGACGCCTCGTTTGCTGGTAGCGTCAAGAACCAAGCCGGAGGGTCTTCTGATCTGGGTGGCCTCTGGACACTGGGGGCCTGCGCCGCTGCGGGACGCGCTATTGGGCTGAGTCCCTTGGAGCAGCGAGCCGGAGTTTGTCGGAGTCGACCCCGCCCGCTGCCTTGCCTGGGGACGCTAGCCCGGGCGCCCCGGATCGCGCGGGCCTTGCTAACAGGCGCCCAGGGCTGAGCCACGTTCCCATCTGTATCTTCAGTGAACAGCCTGACCCTGTTAGTGAGAGAGGTTCTCCGAAGGCAACTGAGTCAAGGCAGTGAGTCAGGTCACGTGCAGTGGGCTCGCCCCAAGCACTTGTATACATGTGAGACGCCTCTGGCTCGGGGAGACAGGGAGCTTTTTGTCTTAAGTCTGTTGTGGTAGATCCCGAAGGAAGTTTTCAAACTTACTGGGGGAAAGATGGGGTTTGGTCTCCACCGCGTTGAGGGACTTCTTACTGCCTTAAAGCTTGATGTCAAGTGTTTCTTTCGTAAGAGTGGAAAATTGAGAAGAATAATAGCAAACATTTTGAGCGCTGGTTGTGGTCTCGGCAGCGTGGCAAGACCACTGCAAGGATTTTTACGTTTAAGGCTCAGAACAGCCTTTGAAGTACCATTATTGTTAAACAACGGATAGATTAAGTTGTTTGGCCAAGGTCACACAGATAAGTAAGTTAAGTAGCGAAGGTTCAAGCTGAGGCAGTCAGATTCCGGAGTACTGTACTCGACTGGTCTCTGGGTTGCACTGCTTTCCGATGCTCCTGAAGTTTGTGATCTGTCTTTTGCCACCTAGTGTCTTCCTCTCTGTGCCTCCTTTGTTTCTAGTGATCCTATTTGAAATGCTCTGCTTTTACCTTACAGCCACCTTAGTTCTACCTTAAAATCATGAGGTATTCCATTTGCGGTTGTAACTTTTAACATAGGCTTTTTTGTAGTGTAGTGCTAATATTAGATGCTCTACGGTTTTAGCGAAGTGCTTGAATGAGGTCTGAAAAATGTTGTTACGTAAATGTTTTGTCAAACGAATTATGCCTGCCAATCCTGTCATGTGAACCTTTCTTAAAACCTTAGTACATGAGTATCTGGCCAGTTAGTTCTTTCCTGTTGAAAATACTCTGTCTCCTTTTGGATTCCAAAAGAACAGGCTCTTGTCTCTTCCTTGTGACTTAAGCAGCTGATTAGCCGCATGACTTCTCATCTATGGATTAATAGAGTCTCCTATTAGTGTGTTTCTCTTCAGACTTGGGAGAGTTTGCTCAGATTTGAGTCTAAGAACTGGAAGGTGAGTTGTGAGTACTTCTGAAGATACCATCCAGGCTTAAGCTTAGTCCTCCCAACCCTGTTGTATTCTAATTTCTTTTTTTTTTTTTTTTTAACTGTTCTACCTAAACTGATATATTTAAGTGAGTAAATAGTATGGTAGTCTTACATGATGTTTTGAATTTAGAGAGGAGAGTAATGATGAGCACCTTTTCATTCATTGAGATGTTTTGAGCATCTGCCATTTCTTAGACATTACTGCTTATTGAGTCAGGGACGTAGGTGTGGTTATTGTCCTAAAGGAATTTAAAAGTGGTGTGTGATCACAGCCAGGAATTCTGTTGTGGAATGGCTTGGTGGAAGAAGCTGAGGCTTTTGGAAAGAGGAGTTGTTTCTCATCTCAGCAAGTGAATCCATAGTAGGCAGTCTTGTAGAACACCAGACTCTTGAAGCCAACTTGAAGGCTTTGTTAATTTAACAGCATTTGTATGGTTTGCTCTGGAGAGTATGGAAGATAATGTTACAGTTTCAAATTGATGTTGTCTTTGGAAGAGAAACCTTCAACACTAGTTTATCCTTTTGCTCTAGTGGTGTTTTGTTGTTCACTTGAGGGAGTTCATGTCATTGCCATTTGACACTGCAAATGTTTGCTGCTTTTACGGTGTTGTTTGAGCAAAGGCACATTTGGCATGCTGGATTTTTTTTTTTCCTTCAGCTGATGGAGAAAGTTTAATATAGTGCCCACCAGTTATAATGCCAGTATTTTACTAAATAAAGCCCTATGCTGCTGCATCTTGTGCAACTGCTCTGGCTCCCTTTTAAAAGGAGATGAGTTTTGTGTTCGTGGTAGAAGTGCATGAGTAAACTAATGGCAGGGTGGAATGTAGGAGAAAGCACTCTAAAAATAGTTGTGTAGTCTATCTCTCCAGGTAATTGTTAACAATCACTTGGGCATTTGCTTGTTTTGTTTGTGCCAACCAGGCCTAAGCCCCCAAATCCCATAATCAAAGAACATTGTTTTATAGTAAAATACGGCTTTGAATCTGATTCCAGACCCCACCACCAAGTGAAGCAGAGGTTTTGGTTATTTGATTAGCTTCTAGTAAATCTCCAAAGAGAATTGTACTAATACCATTTCTACCCTTACATTTGGTATTAGCCTTTCTGTGCAAAGGGGTAGCAAACCGAGACCACACTCTTATGATAGTCTTCCTATGCACTGTTCCTTTCTGAAATTTGACGTGTTTGCTGTTACTTTTGTGGTCAAATTGTGTAACTGTGCATCTGTTTGATACAACAAATAAGGCTGGGTATTTGACTAGATACTAGACTAAGAATTATAGGCAAGATTTTCTGGGGAAGTATGGAGGAGGAATCCTCCTGAGTAAGGCTAACCAGTGGTTCCCCTTGGTACTGATGTCATCCTCTGAAGGAGACTGAAGCTCTAGAAATGAGCACCCCCCACACATACTGCCTTGCGGCTGCTGGCTTTCTTACTGACTCTTATCTCCCATGTAAGTTTGCCACTGTATTCTCAGCCATCCATTCCTGGGTTACCAAACATTGATCCATTAGTGCCATCTAGTAGATATCTGTGTTTCTGGGTCTGCAGTTTGCTGCAGACACATTTTACAACGTGTTGATCCCTTCAGTTATTTGTTCTCACATTTCCCTTCTGTTTTCTGCCTTTTCTAAAAAAAAACACAGAGAAATAGTTTGCATTAATGTTTTAAAACTTTTTAATGGTGATTGTGGTCAGTGTGACTTGTGAATCAAAGGTAAAAATGATGTGTGGTGGGTGAAATCAGAGCAGGCTTTTCAGCAGTGCCTCTGACTAGTTTCAATTTTAGTACTGAGGCTGTGATTTCAAAAACAAATTTAAGAATAGCTACTTGCAAAATGTCTCTGTGGGGGAGGAAGAAAGCTTGGGAGTTGGTTCCAGTGGTGACATACAGTGTTGGCCTTGCTCATTTGCCTGAGGATGCTGTACTTAATGCAGGGGGCCTGAAGCCTCTACTGGGCTGTTTTGGTGATGTCATCACTGCCGTGGAGTTCAGTCTGGCTGATTTTGTTGTCCATTTCCTGGTGGACTTGGACTGCTTGCTGTCAGGGCAGAGCAAATCCAAAGAAGCATATTAAGGGAAGCCTGGGGACCTGGGCAATGTTAGGAATTCTGTAACCTCACTTGGCTCTCAAAATGAACTTGCTTGTGTGACTGCTGCCAGACATGGTGAAGGAGCGTCTCTGTTCTCCCTGACCCTGCAAGTAAAGATGGCTTGTGCTTGCTGCTCTCTTTCCTGGAGTTACCCAGCTCAGTTCAGTAATCCTTCAAAAATTACATTGTGAGCTAAATAGTTATTGTTGGTTTCTAATTTTTGTATGCAGTTTTGATCTAAAGTTTATTTCCGTTTGGTGAGCTTTTAATTGGAGTAATTTGGGAATGTATGATAAAGCCAATACGAATTAACTTTTTAAAAACCCAGTTGTAGGGGCGCCTGGGTGGCTTAGTCATTAAGCATCTGCCTTTGGTTCAGGTCATGATGCCAGGGTTCTGGGATCAAGCCCCACGAGCCCCACATCAGGCACCCTGCTTGGCTGGAAGCCTGCTTCTCCTTCTCCCACTCTCATTGCTTGTGTTCCGTCTTTTGTTGTCTCTTTGTCAAGTAAATAAAATCTTAAAAGAAAGAAAAAATAAAAACCCAGTTGTAATAGCACAGACTTTATAAAAAGTAGTGCCTCTAACATATGGTATTTAGTCTACCAACAGTGCTCTGTGTACTTAGAGATCTGAAATAACTCTGGGTCATCTGGATAGCCCATAAGTTCACAGCCACTCTTAAATCCTGTGACCTCTGCCATTCAGTTGACAGTTGTTAAAGAGTATTAACATTTTGTAGAAAACCTTCTTACATGGTATTTGTCTTTAAATGCTTTTGGGTGTTTGTGTAGTGCTTACCATTCACATAGGATTTCATTTGGTCCACACAGCATCTCTGTATGCTGAGAGGGTAGCCTTTTCTGTTTTTCTGCATGAGATAGTTCTGGGTCCTCAGGTGGTCCAGCTGCTAGAATGTTCATCTATGTCTGCTGAAACACATAGCTATTTCTTTCTTTTTTTTTTTTTTTTAAGATTTTATTTATTTATTTGACACTGAGAGATCACAAGTAGGCAGAGCAGCAGGCAGAGAGAGAGGGAAGCAGGCTCCCCGCTGAGAAGAGAGCCTGATGTGGGGCTCAATCCCAGGACCCTGAGACCATGACCCAGGCCGAAGGCAGAGGCTTAACCCACTGAGCCACCCAGGCACCCCAACACATAGCTATTTCTAATGCACCATTCTGCCTTTTTGATTGTACATGATGCCTTTAAAGATCTTAGCATTTGACTCCTTGTAAAAAAATGTATTTTTCTTCCACTGCCTTTTTTTTTTTTTTCAAGATTTTATTTATTTATTTGGCAGACAAAGATCACAAGTAGGCAGAAAGGTAGGGGGAGAGAGAGGAGGGAAGCAGGCTCCCTGCTGAGCAGAGAGCCCGATGTGGGAGTCGATCCCAGGACCCTGAGATCAGGACCTGAGCTGAAGGCAGAGCTGAAATACCACTGAGTCACCCAGGCGCCTCTCTTCCACTGCCATTTATTTATTTGTTTTAAAGTTTTATGTTTTTGTTATCTCTGTACTGACCATGGGGCTAGGACTCACAACCCCAAGATCAAGAGTCTCATGCTCTTCCAACTGAGCCAGCCACACACCACCTACTACCTTTTATTTAAAATTTCATTTCCTCTGCGTACTTGTGATCTCTGTCTGTCTCCATTAAATAAAAATAAAATCTTCCTAAAAAATTTAAAATAAAATAAAATAAAATTGCATTTCTCGGGTGCCTGGATTGCTCAGTAGGTTAAGCGGCCAACTTGATTTCTGGCTCGGGTCATGATTTTGGGGTCCTGGGATAGAGCCCTGTGCCAGGCTCTCCACTTAGCAGGGAGTCTGCTCTAGGATTTTTTCCCTCTCCCTTCCTCCTGCTTGTGTCCACATGCACGTGCTCGCTCCCTGTCTCTTCTCTCAAATAAATAAATAAATCTTTAATAAAATAATAAAATGCCATTTCTCTTTTGCTGATGATTAAAGAAGTTCTTTTTTTTTTTTTTTTTTAAACAAGTGTGTTCTTTTTAAGGATAAAAAAACTAAGGAAACACAGAAGTAAAAAGAAAAAAAAATCGATTCACTATCCACAGGAAGACATTGTGTGTGTTAACTGGTTTTCTTCCTGTGAATGTATACTTTAATATCTTTGTTTTGTGAAGTTGAATAAAATATGGTGTGGGAATTTAACAGTGGTGGGGGAAGCTGAACAGTCTTGCGTCTTTGACCTGTGGGATCTCTCATAAAGGGATAGGAAGCTGGGGATCATGAGACTAGTTGTGTTTTTTCAGATGTTTAATGACAACAGGTAAAGAACGTGATGCATTCAGTTCAAGAATGAAGTTACTTGGGGTGCCTGGGTGGCTCAGTGGGTTAAGCCTCTGCCTTCGGCTCAGGTCATGATCCCCGAGTCCTGGGATGGAGCCCAGCATTGGGCTCCCTGCTCAGCAGGGAGCCTGCTTACCCCCCACTCCCTGCTCCAACCCCCTGCCTCTGCCTCCCTCTCTTCCTACTTGTGATCTCTGTCAAATAAAAAAAAAGAAAAAAATTATTTGGCATGGTGACACTAGATAAGTATAGTGGTGCCCTTATTTTTAAGTAATTTTTCATTTTTGTTTGTGAGTAAACTTTGAATATGAAGTAGAACATACTTAAGAAAAGCACACAAATAAGTGAACTTGGAGAATTTTTATAAACTTAGAAGCCTTTTTGTGCCTCCTTCAAGTTGTTATCCTCCCCTCCTCCCAGGGTAAGGAGTCTGATTTTTTTTAACACTATTAAATCACCAGTGTGATTTGCTGGATTTGGACTTTGTGTAAGTAGCGTTACACACTTTGTGCCCTTCTGTGTCTGGTTTCCATGATCTGTTGTTGTTCGTGAGATTTTGTATTGAGTGCAGTTGTAAACTCCATTTTCATTGCCCAGAAATATTCCATTAGGTGGTATACCATAATGTATTTATTAATTTATTGATGCTTATATGGGTAGCTTGTAATTTGTGGCTGTTAAAATAATGCTGTATGAATGTTCTTGTGTCTGTCTGACTGATACATGTACACATTTCTATTATGTGAATCCCGAGGAGTGGAATGGCTGAGTTTTAGGGTATGTATCTGTATTGTTTTGCTGGGGCTGCTGTAACAAATACCACAGACTGAGTGGCTTAACCAAAATGAATTTATTTTCCCATATTTCTGGAAGCTGGAAGCTCAAGTTCAAAGTGTTGGTCAGGTTGATTTGTTTTGAGACTTCTTTTCTTAGCTTGTAGTTAGGCGTCTTTTTATGTCCTCCCATGTTCTTTCCTCTGTACCCGTCCATGTCCTAGTCTTCTTAGAAGGACATCAGTCATACTGATTAGGGCTCACCTTCATGACCCCATTTAACCTCAGTCCCATCTTTCAAGGCCCTGTCTCCAAAGGTGGTCACGTGTTGAAGTAATGGGACTCAGACTTCAGTGTACGAGTTTGGCGGGGATTCACTTCATCCCGTCCCCGTGTCTGTTAACACCCTGGCTGATACTGTTGGTTATGCTATTGTTGTAGCCGCTTAAGCTCCCACTAGCAGCATTTGAGAGTTCCATATACTCCCATGTCTTTGCTAACACTTGTCTTCTTTTTTCATTTTTTTGCCCCTCTGGTAGGAACCCATTTTTTTTTAATGGCCCCATTCAGTTACCAGTGTAGGCAGTCCTTGAGGGAATAGCGAAGTTGTTTCTACAGCCAAGTATGTTACAGTTTGAGACAGCCTCTTGTAAATGTCTTGTAATCCTCATAGGGTTAGAAAAGCAGAATGGTTTCAGTCCAGTGAGTAGTTAGTCCTCTGTAGTTGCCCTTGTGGATTAGTTTTTGCATTTATAATCTGGATCCATTCCTGGTGGTGGAATTGGCCCAGAAGTATCATCTGTGGGATATAAATCTAGCCATAATAAATGTTACCTTCATTGAGACTCTTCTTTGATCTGACACTCGAGTTCTTAAAATACTGGATTCCTTCATACACATGTTAGAAATAGGCCTGTTTGCATGTTCTGACTGTCCATTTAGATATTGGTGTTTGACCAACAGCTTTCTGGCTGAGTGATCTTGAGCTTTTTTGTACATATGCTATAGACCTGTGTTTGGTGACAATAAAAATATTACATGATTTTACCCTTGACCCCCCAAACTTCTGGGGGGGCAGGGATGAATCATTCTAAGATGGATCTTGAAATATTCCTCAGTAAACTTAATTTTTTTCCCACCAGTTCTAACTTTGCACAGTAAGTTACTATTTGTAGCATGTAAGTTATGCTTCTGGGCCAGTGATTAATATGTAGAGCTTTCCTGAATGCTAAACTGTGTTCTGTATTCATTTGACAGATTTTTATTGTCTAGTATAAGAAAACACTGCTGGCAGCTGTAGGGAGCATAAAATAAAGATCACTGGAGGTTTAGGAATAATTGTAAAAACAAAGCGGATGAGAGCTGTAAAAATAGCTTAAAGAAAATGCTAGAGGTGTTCAAGGGCTGGGGTTAGGCCGGTGTGGAGTGGAGACTTGGGAAACCCATTATAGTTGGTGGGAATGGCATAAGCAAATGAATGGAGGTAGGGAAATGCTAGGGCAGATGGAGAAGCTGCAATATCTCCAAATTGGGAATGACTGTATGTGTGGGGGCCAGATGGAATGGGGGAGGGGAGGCACTCCAGTGCCTTCTTGAAGAGTTTATGTTTAACGAAGTGATCCTTCACCCCATAATGCTAGGATAGGACATTATCCTTTCACTTGAACCTCATGACCCCTATTGAGTAAGGCAGGTGGTACCCCAGTTAAGAATAAGGAATGGGGGCGCCTGGGTGGCTCAGGGTAGGTTAAGCTTCTGCCTTCGGCTTGGGTCATGATCTCAGGGTCATGGGATCTAGTGCCGCATTGGGCTCTCTGCTTGGCAGGGAGCCTGCTTCCTCCTCTCTCTCTCTGCCTACCTCTCTGCCTACTTGTGATCTCTGTCTGTCAAATAAATAAATAAAATCTTTAAAAAATAAAAAGAATAAGGAATGACTTTGATGTTATAATTTACCTAGAGAAATACATTTTGAGAGATTAGTGGGACCTATACAAATGTGATTCAAATACAAATGTGTTTAAGCCTTCAAAGAGGTACTTCCTCAGAAGTGTCTTTAACACAAATTAATAGTTGGCCTGGGAGGGATGGGATGGAGAAAGAACAGTTTGGTTTTCCTCTTGAGCCAGCCAGCCCATTGTGGGTTCCTCTTACTTTATGGACAACTTGTTTTACTAGGTAAATGCTGGAGATAAGTTAGGGTTGCTAGCAACATAAACAAAAACTTGGAGCTGTTGATGGGGCTCCTGGGTGGCTCAGTGGGTTAAAGCCTCTGCCTTCGGCTCAGGTCATGATCCCAGGGTCCTGGGATCCAGCCCGCCATCGGGCTCTCTGTTCAGCAGGGAACCTGCTTCCTTTCCTCTCTCTTTGCCTCCCTCTCTGCCTGCCTCTCTTCCTGCTTGTGATTTCTGTCAAATAAATAAATAAAATATTTTTTAAAAGAAACGAACTTTCAGCTGTTGAGAATAGTTCTGTGTAACTGTTATACTAGCTATCTGCTTTCCAGTCAGTTTTACCCAAAAAAAAAAAAAAAAAAAAAAAAAGGAAAGAGAAAAGAAAAGAAAAAAAAAGAAAGAAGGAAAAAGAAACCCATCATCCAGGTACCTGGCTAAAGACTCCGCTGGCTTTGGTACCTGCCTTTAGAAAGCTTGAGAACATTGGCATGGCACAGTCATGTATCTATTGGGCTGGACTACAAAGTTCTCAACAGGAATTGCTTTCCCAGGAACTTGCTTCTTTGTAAAAGTTGCCTTAGTTTTTTTGTTTTTTGTTTTTTGTTTTTCTCCTTCCACCCCACATGATTGATACATGGAACAGAGCCTATATATAATCAGTGTCTTAGGGAGATCAGCAATTTCCTTGTTTAAGCTTCACTTAGAGTTCAATTGAAGCGGCATATTCCTCTCTTTCCAGATGAGGAAATGACCCAAAAGGAAGTGCTCAGTATCATGGAGGCCAGTAGTGGGATTGGAACTGGTGCTCCATATTCCAAGTTGTCAGATATTTCTTTAACCCTAATAGTGGTGAGAAAAATAACATCACATCTGGAA
This sequence comes from Mustela lutreola, assembly GCF_030435805.1. NCBI lineage: Eukaryota > Metazoa > Chordata > Mammalia > Carnivora > Mustelidae > Mustela > Mustela lutreola. Next base: position 58,044,963 of record NC_081291.1, on the reverse strand, counting down.
GGTTAGCCTATGTAAATTTTATTGTTCAGGTTTATTTAAGAGTTTGTTTGCTTTTGTTTTTCTTGAGCAAGGATGGTTTGTGGCTCAGTTGGTTAAGCGTCATGGGATCAAGCCCCACAGTGGGCTCCCTGCTCAGTGGGGAGCCTGCTTCCCTCTTTTAACCCCGCCCCCTGCTTGTGCTCTCTCTTGCTCTCGCGCTCTCTCTCTCTCTCTCTCAAATAAAATCTTCTAAAAAATAAAAGAAAGATGCTTTGATTATTGTTTCTTTTTGAAATACAAGTTTTCAGGCAGTCATTTTTCCAGCAGTATGAGACTGAATAGGTAAGGCTACTCTGCAGCAACAAGTAATCTCAAAAAGGTTGAAAGCTCCTTAGCTTTATTTTCTGCACACACCCAGTGTGTGCAGTGTGAGTGTTCCAGGGGCTTTGCATTATTCCTTCTTCAGATGAAAGAGCAGCCACGATATGGACTGTTGCTGGGTGTCTCCGCGAAGTGAAAACTACTGGGGGGTCTTGCTCCTGCAGTTAAATGTTCCAGCCCAGGATGACACGTCACGTTGGCTTACAGCTCACTGGCTAGAATGAGTCACACCATACAAGAAACTAAGGAGTGTGATTCTCTTGTGGACTTGGAAAGCACACAGTTGGAAATATTTGGGAACTAGGATGAGTTTTACAGTGACTTGCCTGTAGTAATAGCTCTTGGAGAACGGAGTGGCTCATTTGCAGATTGTTGTTCCCATCAGCCGCAGTTTAAATGCAGAAAAGGATACAAAAGTTGCCTTACTCACAGATCACCTTTCCATCCTCGGACATGTTTCTTTTAAATGATGTGTGATAATCTCAATTTAAGTGCCTCCAAAATACCCTTTGCAGAAGTAGGTGTGAGAGAAACAATTGAGTCTGAGAGGTCCCTTGCCTTCCACATTTTCAGTGTTGGAAACCTACAAACCTATAGATTTACTGATTTCTCACCCCCACCACCCACTCCAACCCCCACCCCTGCAGTCCTCCTTGTAAGGTGCTATCAGATAGTCTTAAAAATACTCCTTAGGTTCTTTACCTTCCCTGCCTGCAGAACCCTTGGTTTTCTATTGCCCTTGGTTATGTCCCTCCACATTCCACCTCTGGCTTGTCTTCCTGGTTTTGTCCTTTCTCTGACGCACACCCTGTATTGTTTTACTTAACCCGAAGTTGTTTTACTTACCTGTTTCATGCCACACTTTGTTCCCCCATTTCCTTCAGCTTGGTTCCTGTCACTTCCCTTCATTTCTGTGTTGTCTTTTGGCATCCTGCCTGGCTCAGGTACCGCCAGCTCAAATTTTTTTTTTTTTAAAGATTTTATTTATTTATTTGACAGAGAGAGATCACAAGTAGATAGAGAGGCAGGCAGAGAGAGAGAGAGGAAAGCAGGCTCCCTGCTGAGCAGAGAGCCCGATGCGGGATTCGATCCCAGGACCCCGAGATCATGACCTGAGCCGAAGGGAGCGGCTTAACCCACTGAGCCACCCAGGCGCCCCCACCAGCTCAATTTTTAAAGCTTTTTGTTGGCCACTTCAGCCCATACTTTCCTCAGCTTTCACTGAATGCCTGTGATTCGAATTTCATATGTGTCTTATACACATTTTATATATGTGTTCTACCCTACCCTAAGAGAGGGGCTTCAGGGTAGATAATAAACTAATTTATCTATTTTCCTTAATTGTTTGAAAGAAAGAATGAAAAACATTCTCCAAGTGGCTTTTGGGGGTGTGTGTATGTGTGTGTGCATCTGTTGTGTTCTCTGGCTGAAAAAAAGAAATACCTGTAAATTCTTCATGTTTTTTTGTTTGAAATCAGTAGGCCAGAAGCAGTAGGATTTTGGAGACTTTTTTAAGCAGGGCCACAGTATGGCTCTCTAGGTAAGTTACTAAGCTTCCATTTGCACTTCTGAAAGATGAGAGTGGTGCATTGGCTATCCTCAAGATCCTTTCATATTTTGGCTTTCTTTGGCTCTTGATCATACTGCAGTGGCTTTGCAATATCCCAGCTGGCAAGATGACACCAAACTTTGAGAACCGATTAAGCCATTTCAAAAACTATCACCCACATGGAGTCCCGCTTGTTCACTTTTTTTTTTTTTTTAAGATTTTATTTATTTATCAGAGAGAGAGAAGGGGAGAGAGAGAGCACAGGCAGACAGAGTGGCAGGCAGAGGCAGAGGGAGAAGCAGGCTCCCCGCCGAGCAAGGAGCCCGATGTGGGACTCGATCCCAGGATGCTGGGATCATGACCTGAGCCGAAGGCAGCTGCTTAACCAACTGAGCCACCCAGGCATCCCCCGCTTGTTCACTTTTTTATGAGGGGCAAAAGTAACCTCACTGTAGGTGGTTTAGTTTTTTGGTTTGTGGGGTTTTTTTTTTAGATTTTTAAAAATATACTTTAACAAATTTATTTGTCAGAGAGAGAGAGAGAGATCCTGTGAGCACAGGCACAAGCAGGGGGAGTGACAGGCAGGAAACCTGATGTGGGGCTCAATCCCAGGACCCTGGGATCATGACCTGAGCTGAAGGCAGATGCTTAACTGATTGAGCCACGAAGAAATCCCTAGGTGGTCAGATTTTTCCTAAAATGAACTTGTTTCTAGATTAGAGAAGCAAGTGAATAGTTCTTTATCACCCTTCTGGATAATTTGGTGGCTGTACTTTCAGACTTATATGTTCATATTTAAATGGGATGACACAGTACACACTCTGCTGTAACTTGCTTTTTAAAAACTTTTCTGTATATGGGGCGCCTGGGTGGCTCGGTGGGTTAAGCCTCTGCTTTCGGCTCGGGTCGTGATCTCAGGGTCCTGGGATCGAGCCCCGCATCGGGCTCTCTGCTTGGCGGGGAGTCTGTTCCCCCTCCTCTCTGCCTGCCTCTCTGCCTACTTGTGATATCTCTCTCTCTCTTTCTGACAAATAAATAAATAATCTTAAAAAAAAAACTTTTCTGTATGTACTACACACCTTTCTTTGTCAGTACATACTGTTGTTGGGTGGTTTTGTTTTATTTATTTATTTATTTATTTATTTTTTAGATTTATTGGCATGCATGTGTATATGTGCGTGCGCGCATGCGGGTTTGTGGGGAAGTGGGCAGAGGAAGAAGGAGAGAGAATCTCTCAAGCAGACTTTGCACTGAGAACAGCCCACGCAAGGCTCAGTATAATGACCCTAAGATCACAACCTGAGCCAAAACCAGGAGTCAGATGCTTAACCAGCGGCACCACCCAGGCACCCCCTGTACATACTTTTTTTAATGGCTGTATAATATTGCATTTACCAAGTTTAACCATCTTCTAAATGAATGTTTCAGTTACTTTTCAACTTTCCTGTTTTAGAAAATTATTTAAGGGGTTCCTGGCTGGCTCAGTCAGTGGAGCTTGTGACTCTTGATCTCCGGGTTGTGAGTTAGAGCCTCACATTATGTCTAGAGATTCCTTAAAAATAAATTTTTTTTAAGAAGACAGTTAATATTTATCTTCATCCACTTGTTTGATCATTTCCTTGTAGTTGTTATTCATACTTAAAATTTGGCATTCATTACCATACTGCCTCCAAGAAGGTTGTCTACTTAACATTTGTAGCCTTTGAATTCAATTTATGTAGTTGCCAACTGTCAATTTTCTTTCTTTCTTTCTTTTTTTAAGATTTTATCTATTTATTTAGTTGACAGAGATTACAAGTAGACAGACAGGCAGGCGGGGGGTGAGCACCAGGCTCCCTGCCGAGCAGAGACCCCCCCAAAACGGTGCTCCATCCCAGGACCCTGAGATCATGACCCAAGCTGAAAGCAGAGGCTCAACCCACTGAGCCACCCAGTTGCTCCCCCAATTGTCGATTTTCTTAATAGCTGCCAGTTTAACTAGTGGGAAAATTTTAAATGATACCTCATTTCCATTTTATTGATGAGTAGATTAAGCTTTTGAAAAAATATTAGCCATTTTTTTCCTTCTGTGAATTGACTATTTTCTCTAAAGCCCAAGTGAGGCAGGTTTTTGTTTTAACCTAAACTTTTTATATAGCAAGCATATTGACCCTTTTTCATGTTATAAACATTCCAGGCTTGTTTCTCATGGCTTGGTTTGGTTAATGGTGTGTTTTGTAGTAAAGAAACTTTCCTGTAGTCAATGTGGTTGATTTGTTTCGATTTGGGGGTTTCATGTTAGTTACTATACTAGGCCTTCCCTATCCAAAGGGCAATAAAAACAGTGCCCCCCCTCCCCCAGTACTTAGCACATTGAAATTCTTAGGTATGATGCAATATGACATCAGAATCTTTGCAAATATGTGGCAGTATTTTGCTACATTGTCATCCTTTTCTCACTGACTAAAATCTTTTTTATCACACACTTGATTACCTACCTACATGTATCTCTTTTTAACTCTTCTTTTTTTTTTTTTTTTTTTTTTTAAAGATTTTATTTATTTATTTGACAGAGAGAAATTACAAGTAAGCAGAGAGGCAGGCAGAGAGAGGAGGAAGCAGGCTCCCTGCTGAGCAGAGAGCCCGATGCGGGACTCGATCCCAGGACCCTGAGATCATGACCTGAGCCGAAGGCAGCGGCTTAACCCACTGAGCCACCCAGGCGCCCCTCTTTTTAACTCTTCTGATACACTCTTTGTCTCTGGGATAGTAGTACCACTGTCTTACTTGCTTCTGCTTCATAATACATTTTGACAAGCTCATCGGTTTTCCATCTGTCATAAAACTCTGTCAGCATTAGGTTCAGAATATGTTTACTTCTCATTAAATTGGTTTTCTTTCTACCCATTGTCCTGGGCCCTTAATCACTTTGTCTGGCAGCTTCTTCCATCAAGAAATTTAGAAGAAACTTTTTCTAAGGTGTTCTGGCAGAGGGAGGCAGCTCAGTTCTCTCCCCTGTGTATCTGGGACAAATAATGTATAATTGTTCATCCAGTCGGTTTTCTTGAGCACCACCATATCCCAAGCCTTGGGCAAGGTAGTAGCTCTACAAATAGTAGAAAACCTGGTTTCTGACCCCCAAGGAGCCTTGATTTTGGTGGGGCAGTGGTACATATCTTTCAGTCCTTGTAACCCAACTGGTTGCAAAAAGACTTTGGAAACCAAGTATTAGGTTTTATGTTCATGAAGTTTTTATGCATTTCATGTTTTGCCATGTCTGGTCATTTCTTGCAGTATTTGAACATACACAATTCATAATCTGCGCTCTGGATGGGTTTTTTAACCAACTTTTCTTGTTTAACTTTGACATACTAGATTTCTTTGTCACTTCTGGTGGAGGATTTTAATAGCAGATTCCATATCAGTGTCCCAGACTTGGCATGAGTTTCAAAAAATTTTCTTTTTATTAATTAATTGTAACAAATAAGAAGGGAGTTAATTGGGCACCTGGGTGGCTCAGTGGGTTAAAGCCTCTGCCTTTGGCTCAGGTTATGGTCTCAGGGATCGAGCCCCTCATCAGGCTTTCTGCTCAGCAGGGAGCGTGCTTCCCCCCTCTCCCTCTGCCTGCCTCTCTGCCTTCTTGTGATTTCTCTCTGTCAAATAAATAAACAAAATATTTTAAAAAATAAAAAACAAAAGAGGAGAGTTAATTTTTTTACAGATAAAAAGTAGACCATTGGGCCAGTCTTTATTTTCAGGGCTGTTGATGTTGAAAAAATGTTAGCAGTTTGAATTGAGAGAAACGGTTGTTTCAGATAGGAAAAAAGCGCACTTGGTCAGCCAGTTCTTCCCTTTTTTCCCTTGCTTTTTATCTTTTAAAGTTGTAGCTAATCATTTCTGCATGACAACAACATGAAATCCTGTCTGCATATGACTGGACACTGCCCCTGCCAAGTGGCTGTCTTCTGTGGCTTGCAGTTCTGTGTGCCCATAAAGTCATCTGGAGGTACAGAGCATCCATGATCTACTTGGGGGAGAGAAAGGCATGCTGTTTCTGTGAAGACTTGTGGCCAGACTTCTGTTAGCCCACTGGAGAAGTGCAGCAATAGCAAGATTTCCCTTGTGAGTTTGGGAAGGGGATGTGGGAGGGAAGTGAGGAGCTCATGTTGGTCAGCCTCGTAATGTACACTCGGCCTAGACAAATGGTGTATGTAGTTAATGAATAACCTTACCTGTGGTTGTTCACAGGCGAAGATAAAACCGTGCCTGTCAGAATCTGAGAAGTGAGTTGTTCTTTCTGCTTCCCGCTGCTGTGGTAGAGAACTGGTTCTACCCCAGTGACAGGAGAGGTGGAAATGTAGTCATTCAGACCTGCAGGTATCCAAAGGATGCTTTGTAGCAGGTGCTGTGTTAGGGAAATGCCAGAGAAGTAAGATAGTTCCTGTGCTGAAGGAATTTTTCTTTTTGACTGTGTGACACGTGAGGAGCCACCCACAAAAGGGGATGATGTAGTGTGAAAAGATGTGATAGCAGGCTTCCGACCCAGATGTTCAGTTTTGGAATGTGGAGAGGGAATGATAAACTTCATACATTCAGTTGTACAGAATGAAACATTGAAAACAAATATTTTCCTACCTTAATCCCTCCTGTACCATAGAGACATTGAACCCTATAAAGTTGCTTGGTTTTGACCTACAAAAATGACATTTTCATAGGATTCAACCTAATAAACACAAATGGGAGCATGTCTTCTTCTTTACCCTACTTCAAAAATATCTAGCTACATTTTAGAATATTCACTCATCATACATGTAAGTCTGCTTTTGTGTGTTTATGTTTTGAATATGTATTGTGAAGTAGGGGCAGAGTTCTTTCACCACTTGGGTTTTCTTGGCTGAGAGAGTTGTATCAAGGAAAGGAGAGAAGTGGACCTATTACCTTCCCAGTATGTTAATTTGGCAGAACCCGGAAGTAGGGCGTCTAGATTCGTGGCAGTGACTGATTGGAGGTGATAGATTTGAGAGGATGGTAGGCCTCAAAAATGAGGAGGAGAGATTGGGGCTGAATACAGTAAGAAAGCTGGCGTGGTATACACCGCTACTCGGTATGGCAGGCTTTGTTTTTTTTGGGTATGTGATTATTCAAGAGACGAGGTAGGAAGTACTGTGATGTGAATAAAGGCAGACATATTTGTGGTACTTCATCTTCATATTAACCACATTTCATTGTGATAATCTGTCCATATTTACATATTTGTATTTTTTTTTTATGATATTTGATAGAGATCACAAGTAGGCAGAGAGGCAGGCAGAGAGAAGAAGGGAAGCAGGTCCCCCGCTGAGGAGAGAGCCTGATGTGGGGCTCGATCCCAGGACCCTGGGAACATGACCTGAGCTGAAGGCAGAGGCTTTAACCCACTGAGCCACCCAGGCATACCCATATTTACATATTTGAAAGGAAATAATAAAATATGAGGGACATTATTCTAGTTCAAAGGATTTACAACTAAAATAGCATAGGTAGGGTATGTGCAAGCCTCATCTAAGATGGTGACCGTGGCTCTAAAAGTAGGGACACCTATTTGACAGGTTTTTTTTTGTTGTTGTTTTTTTTTTTTTTTTAAAGATTTTATTTATTTATTTGACAGAGAGAAATCACAAGTAGATGGAGAGGCAGGCAGAGAGAGAGAGGGAAGCAGGCTCTCCGCTGAGCAGAGAGCCCGATGCGGGACTCGATCCCAGGACTCTGAGATCATGACCTGAGCCGAAGGCAGCGGCCCAACCCACTGAGCCACCCAGGCGCCCGATTTGACAGGTTTTGTGCAGATGGAGGCAGGCATCTTGTGCTTGGAAGCGCAGCAGAAACGGTGAAAGAGGAAACAGAGCTAACTGCTCCAAAAAAAATAAGATTGCTCGCTAAACAAAGATGCATGGGCAGTGCGGGCATGGTGTGGTACCCTTATTTGTATCCATTTCTGGTGATAACTGAATAGAAGTTCCAAACTTCTATTGCTTCTAACCAATGATAATGTCATAGTGAAAACTCGTTCATATTCATAGCCATTGACAGATTAATTGTTGAGGTATTTTGGCTGTTTTTGGAGGAATACTGTGTTTGGGGGAAATTGCTGACCGTTAGAACCTTAATTTCCTAAACATTTTAACTCCCAGCGTATCCTGCTGATACAAATTTATTGCTTCAAAAAAGGCTTGTTTTAAAGATTTTATTTGAGAGAGAGAGAGCAGGGAGAGGAGCAGAGGGAGAGAGACAAACAGACTCTGTGGTGAGGTGGAGCCCCATGCATGGCCCAGTGTCATGACCTGAGCAGAAATCAAGAGTCAGATGCCCAGGGCGCCTGGGTGGCTCAGTTGGTAAAGGGTCTGCTTTCAGTTCAGGTCATGATTTCAGGGTCCTGGGATTGAACCCTGCATTAGGCTCCCTGATGAGTGGGGAGCCTGCTTCTTCTTTCCCTCTCTCAGTCAAGTAAATAAATAAAAAAAAACTTAAAAAAAAAAAACAAAACAGTTGGATGCCCAACTGATTGAGCTACCCAGGTACCCCCCAAAAAGCCATGTTTTAGAGAGAGAGGGTTTCTAGAGTGAGAACTAAGTACTTTACCTGTATGGAGCATTTTTTGTATCCTTTCTTGTGTATGCTTCCAGAAAGTTGCCTCTATTAAGACAAAGGAAGCTAAATATTTTAGCAAATATTCAAGTCCCTAATGTGTTCTGAGCACAGAGTTCGAAGTATTAACTCCAGCTCTGAAGTATAGCTTCAGAGCACCAGATCGTTGTACCCAGAATAAAAAGACTCCTAAAGTAAATTCTGTGTCATGCTCCCAGTCAGCTACCTCTCTCTTAATACTCACATACCACTTTTAGTATTTTGAACAGTACTTAAGCCCAGGAGCCACCAGTTTGGTATTTTCAATCTGTGCTATTAGATGATCTTTGTCTTTTGCCGCTTATCATTTCCTTTCCTGTGATGGTCTTCTGTAGTTGCAAGAGATTTAAGAAAGATGGTACATTTTTTTAAAAAAGATTTTATTTATTTATATGCCAGAGAGAGAGAGCACAAGCAAGGAAAGCAGGCTTCCCAGTGAGCAGGGAGCCCAATGATCCCATGACCCTGGGACCGCAACCCGAGCCTAAGGCAGATGCCTAACTGACTGAGCCACCCAGGCACCTCAAGAAAGATGGTAACATTTAAGGAGAAAGACTCATCCTGATCCTTTACTAAAACTAGAAAACAAATCATACTTATATCCAAAAAATATGCATGCATTTTCTGCTGAGAGAATTAGCAGTAATTCAGAGGCTTGAATAAGTTTGGTCAGGGTGTGAAAATTGGACAAGTTCACTGATACTTAAAAGACTATAGACTACAGTGATGTCACACAAGATGACTGAGGGGGAAGCATTAGAAGTCAGTCCCTCTACAAAGTCAGCCACTGACCTGGAAAGAGTATTTTGGAATCAACTATCTTGGAACTGTGGAACCTGATTGGATGGAGATGTACTTCATGAAGGGATAGAGTGCTGATCTTTCCTAAGTGCTGTGCTAACAAATGAACAATTCCAGCTCTCAGCAAATAACAATCAGCAATCCCTGAGGAACAGGGGAGTGAGATTTCAGAAGGTTCATTTCTCAACAAGAAGAAAAAGTGAAGCATATGAAGAAACAGGAAAATGTACCCGTTCACAGGAAAAAAAGGAACTGGACAGAAGCCATCTCAGAGGAAGCTTAGACATTGGAATTAATAATAAGCATTAAATTGGGGTGCCTGCATAGCTGACAATCCCAACTCTTGATTTTTGGCTCAGGTCATTATCCTGGGGTCGTGAGATAGAGCCCCATTTTGGGCTCCATACTCAGCAAGGAGTCTGCTTCTCTCTCCCTCTCCCCTGCTTGCCCTTGTGCGCTCTCTCTGTCTCTCTAAAATAAATAAGTAAATAACTCTTGTTTTAAAAAAAAGACTTTAGGGGCACCTGGGTGGCTCAGTGGGTTAAAGCCTCTGCCTTCGGCTCAGGTCATGATCCCAGGGTCCTCTGCCCCGCAGGGAGCCTGCTTCCTCCCCTCTCTCTGTGCCTACTTGTGATCTCTGTCAAATAAATAAAATCTTTTTAAAAGCAAACAAATAAATAAGTAAATAAAAGACTTTAAATCCACTGTGTTAAATTACTTGGCCAGAGGAAATCATGGACAAAGAACTAAAGGCAACTGAGAATATACAATGTCTGCACAAAATGAGACCATCAAGAAAGAAATTATAAAAAGGGAACAAATTCTGGAGCAGAAAAAAATGTACAGTAACTGAAATGAAAATTTTTTTTAAAGATTTATTCGTTTATTTTAGAGAGGGAGAGAGAATCTCAGGCAGACTCCCTGCTGAGCAGGGAGCCCAGAGCAGGGCTCAGTCTTACCTGAGATCATGACCTGAGCCCAAACCAAGAGTCAGACACTCAGCCAACTGAGCCACTGAAGTGCCCCAAAATGAAATTTATTAGAAAGGTTTGGCAGCAGATGTGAGCAGACAGAAGAAAAGATTGGCAAGCTGAAGACCATCAAAATTATTCAGCCTGAGGAACAGAAAGAAAGAAAGAATTACGAAAGATGACACAGCCTGAGAGATCTGCAGGACATCATCATCCATGTCAATACACTTCATAGGTGCTCCAGAGGTAGAATATTTAGAGAGGAACAAAACATTTGTGAAAATCAAATGGCCGAAAACTTCCAGAATTTAATGAATTTACACATCTAAGAAGCTTAATGAATTCCAAGGAGGATAAACTCAAGAAATCTATGCCAGGACACATTACAGTCAAATTGTAACTTGAATTTGCAAAGCAACAAGAACTTGAAAGCAAGAGAATCAACTTGTCATATATAAGGAATTCTAAAGATTTTCACACTTGATTGCTCATCAGAAATCATGGATGCCAGGGACACCTGGGTGGCTCAGTCATGTAGTGCCTGCCTTCAGTTCAGGTCATGATCCTGGGGTCCTGGGATCGAGACCTGTGTTGGGCTCTCTGCTCAGCAGGGAGTCTGCTTCTCTCTCTTCCTGTATCCCTCTCCCCACTTGAGTGCATGCGTGATCTCTCTCTCTCTCTCAAGTAAATAATATCTTAAAAATTACATTTATTATTCCTACAGCAAGCCACTGTAAAACTCATCCTAGTTCCCCAAATTTCCAACTGTGTGCTTTCCAAGTCCACAAGAGAATCACACTCCTTAGTTTCTTGTATGGTGTGACTCATTCTAGCCAGTGAGCTGTAAGCCGACATGATGTGTCATCCTGGGCTGGAACATTGAACTGCAGGAGCAAGACCCCCCAGTAGTTTTCACTTCACGGAGACACCCAGCAACAGTCCATATCGTGGCTGCTCCTTAAGCTGAAGAAGGAATGATGCAGAGCCCCTGGAAAAAATTACATTAAAAATTCAACTAAATACAAAAAATATCAGTAAATGAAGAATTGAATAATGGGAAAATAGACATACGGAAAACAAATGGTATGTGGCAAAAGTAAATCTTTCCTTATCAGTAATAACCTGATCCTATTCCCCAAGCATCTCGCACACACAGCCTGTACTACTTATATTGCTCCCGTCTGCAGCTGTTTTGTGCCTAGTCTCTGGCTGATCTGTACTGTGTTGTCAGGCTCGATGGAGTTCAGCGTCTTCTTTCTTTTCATCTAAAATTTAGGGAGTGCAAGTCAACCTCCCCATGGTCTTTGATTTGATTTCTGCCTTGGTCATCCACCATGAGAGATTCAGTTGTCTTCACTATATTTTGTTTTCTGATTCTTGCTGGACAGTCTAAAACAGAAGTGTCTTAGAATAAAAAGGAGCCTGGCAGCCATCTCTGTTGGCCCTGGTTGTGACAGGAGGGAGAGGTTTGGGTCATGCCATCAGGCTGCCTGGTTTGCAAAGGATTTCTTCTTACAGACACACATTGAGGACAGTTGGTTCCCTCTGGTGCTGTGCTCCTGCTGCTGGAGGTGGAGGAGGTCCCAGGGCCACTGGTAGGGGGCTGAGCTGGGAGGGTGGTCCTTGACAGACTAGGTGCAGTAGAACTCTGAGCTCTGGTACTCCTCTACCACTGATTTTCCGCCTTGCAGAGCCAGGTGGGAATAGCAGACTTGCTGCACGTATTGTTTACTGCATTGTCAGACACCTGCTGAACCTGCTAGGTTGGGGGAAGAATGCAGTTATTAGGGTCAGCAGAAGGGGAGGAGGGACTTCCTATCATGGGGGTGGCCCTCCACCTTGGGTTTCTTGGTGTCACTGAGGTGGCCATCACACTCTGGTACTTTCAGTGCTGTTCCTGAGTCCTGGATCCCACCCATAGCCCATGTTCATCATGACCTTGGTCACCCTGGAAGTCCTTCTTGTCATGAGGCACTTTATGTATAAAGATCTGAGTTTCTCCTCCTGGCCTTATTTATCCATGGATCCCTCATAATATTTTCTAACGTTCCTCTATTGCTGGAGTTGAGGGTCATAATTTTCTTGAGGTTTTCACATTCAAGAGGTAAGGATATTGGAATATGGTATTGCCCCTTCAGGATCTGCTTTCATAGCTCTCATAAGTCCTCTCCCACAAAAGGCAGGGACACCAGTGACCATGGTGACAGAATGATTAGCATGTTTCACACATTCACCAGAGTGGGTGAAGGGGGGAGGGTGGGGCAGAGGGTGACTTTGGATCATTGTACTTTTGGCACAGGAAGGGTTCTGGGGTAGTATAAGGGAGGCTCTTAAAATAGGTTTTCTGCTTATGGCCAGTGGTGAACTCATTGCTCAGCCCAAAGTCTGCAGTTTTTACTTTCAGTGTCACAGAGCAGGTTCCTCTGCTTCAGGTCCCTGTGGATTATGCCCTACTGCACAGTGGCTACTGGCTGCTGGAATTTGCCTCTGGCTTCTTTGTCTGTCATGTGGCCATGGTCCACTGTAAACAACCAAACAGGTCTCCTCCACTAACGTACTCGCAGGCAAGGAATAGTGCTTCCTCAGTGTCAGTCACCTCTGCTTTACAATATTGGTGTGATTCAGGGTCTTTGTGCTGTGTGCTTCATAGAAAGTGCTTCATGGAAAAGTGCCTGGAAACTGGAGGAGCTCTGCTGACTCTCCTTAATGACCTTCACAGCCTCTGTCCCCATCAAGATGTGCTGGGCCAACTTCCACCATTGCAAAGTTACCCTGCCCAATGGTCTCATAATTGGAGCTCATAATTGTAGATATGGGTAATTAGTTACCAGAGATGGCTGCAAGGTCCTACTGCATGGTGATCTGCTAACCATTCTAAGTGGCAGTGCCAACTGGGCTAACAACACTAATACTAATGATATAAAATAAAATTATGCTTACTAATTATGCTAATAAAATTAAAAAGTGAGAAAAGACAATGAAGAAAAATAAGAAAATAGAACCAAAAAGAAAAAGGAAAATAGAAAAAAAATGGGAAAAACGAAAAAATGGAGAATGAAGAAAAAAGAAAACAAGATGGAAAGAAAAAAAAGGAGAAAACAATCTGTCAGGTACCAGAGTCCATCAGGTCACCAAAAACCAGCTTTCAGGGCTTTAATGACCAAAAACCTAGGCCCAGCCAGGGGCCCAGATAGCTGTTTGTAATTCATTGCAGTAATGGAGGGCAAGAAATGGACTAGTAATGCTGGGGATAATCTACAAGGGTTTTCTTTTTGGTCTTAAGACTTCTTGCTCTTTTTTTAAGATTTGTTTATTTCTTAGAGAAAGTGGGAAGTGGGGGTGGGGAGAGAATCAGAAGCAGCCTCCCTGCTGAGCAGGGAGCCCTGTGCAGGGCTCAGTCTTACAACTCTGAGATCATGAAAGAGTCAGACACTTAACTCACTCAGCCACCCAGGCACCATGCCCCCCACCCCCCGCAAGGGACTCCAAGAGCTTTCTGTTTAGGTGGATTATTAGAAAGTAATATTTACTTTATAGAAAATTAAAATCTGTTGTGCTTCACTGGGCTTTTCCTTTCTAGTTTGGAAATCTGTAATAATTTCTGGCTTTAACTACTTCACCGTTTACACTTAAAATATTCATTTCCTTTTGCTTAAACTCTGGTCTCAAAATGATGATATGTCTGTTGGCATCACAGTATTGTAGGAAAGGGTTTTGTCCCATACAACACAGTAAGGTACAGTATTAACATCTGTAAAGCTGATGGATAATGACAAATAAAATAGCTGTAGAGTACACACAAAAGGAAATGAGAAGGGACTTAAAATGTTTTACTACTAAAAAAAAAATCAGCTGAACACAAAAGAAGATAGTGGTGCAGAATAACAAAAAAGCTGTAAGGCTTACAGAACACGGACACCAAAATGACAGAATTAAGTCCTTCCTTAACAGTAGTTTCTATAAATATAAATGCATTAAACTCCAAAAAGACAGATTGGCAGATTGGCTAAAAAAAACCTGATCCAATTATTTATTTACAAGAGACTCAGTTTAGATCCAAAGACACAAAAAATTTGAATATGAAAGAGTGGGAAAAGAGAATTCTCATAAATAGTAACCAAAAGAGAGCTGGCTGGAATGGCTGTACTGAGATGAGTCAAGATAGATTTTAAATTGGAAAAATTTGCAAAGGACAAAGAAGAACATAAAAGGTTCAGTACAGCAAGAAGATAAAATAGTGGTAAACATTTACACATGTAATGACAGGTCAGGAAATTATATGAAGCAGCCCTTCCCTTTTGTGGCCATCGCTGAAGTGCCCTTGGCCAACATGAAGTTTAATCCCTTTGTGACTTCTGACCAGAGCAAAAACTGTAAACAGCATTTCAGTGCACCATCCCACATTCGCAGGAAGATCATGTCTTTCCCTCTTTCCAAAGAGCTGAGATGGAAGTAAAAGGTTCGATCCATGCCCATCCGAAAGGGTGATGGAGTGCAGGTTGTGCGAGGACACTACAAAGGTCAGCAAATTGGCAAATTATCCCAGGTTTGCAGGAAGAGACATGTCCTCTACATTGAACCAGTACAGCAAGAGAAGGCGGATGGCCCAGCTGTCTGTGTGGGCATTCACTCTAGCAAGGTGGTTATCACTAGACTAAAACTGGACAAAGACTGCCAAAAAGCCCTTGAACACAAAGCCAGATTTTGCCAAGTAGGAAAGGAAAAGGGCATATATAAGGAAGAAACAATTGAGAAGATGCAGGAGTAGAATAATCATATATGCAACTTTAAATAAAAACTGCTAAGTTTCGCCTGGGTAGCTGAATCTGTTAAGTGTCTGCCTCTGGCTGGGGTCATGATCCCAGGGTCCTGGGATTGAGCCCCACATTGGGCTAAAACCAGTTAAAATGAAAAAAAAATTCTATGAAGCAAAAATTGACAGAACTGATGGAAGAAGTAGATAATTTTACAATGATATTTAAGAGTGGGTAGAACCAGAGAACAGAAGTGAGGAAATAGAGAACTTCAATAACAATAACCCAGCCAGATCTAAGGGACACACACAGGACTCCACCCAGAAACAGCACATGCGTTCTTCTCAAGTGCTCATGGGACCTTCTGTAGGACACACCTGCTCTTAGGCCACAGTGTAAGTCTTGGTAGCAAGATAGATATCATACAAATTTCTTTTCGGACCATAGTGAAATGAAGTTAGAAATCAGTAACAGGAGGAAAACTGGAAAATTCACAGATTTGCAGATGTTAAACAACACGCTCTTAAAGAACCAGTGGAGTGGGCCAAAGATGAAATCACAAGGGAAATTTTTAAATACTTAGAGATGAATAAAATGAAAACACAATATACTAAAACTTACGGGACACAGTAAAGCAGTGCTAAGGGAGGAATTCATAGCGATAAATGCTAACATTGGGGGGAAAAAAGAGACCTCTCTTTGAAGATTTTATTTATGTATTTGAGAGGGAGCAGACACAAGTAGGGGGTGGGGAGGGCAGAAGGGGAGGAGAGGGTGGGAATCTCAAGTACACCCCGGTCTGAGCACAGTCCCAGCTGGATTGACTTAAAAAAAAAAAAAATACTCGCATTTCTAAAATCGGGAATGAACTTTATTGGGAATTTACTACCTATTCTACAGGGGGTAAAAAAGGATTATGAGAGTCCTGGGGCGCCTGGGTGGCTCGGTGGGTTAAAGCCTCTGCCTTGGGCTCAGGTCATGGTCCCAGGGTCCTGGGATTGAGCCCCGCATCGGGCTCTCTGCTCAGCGGGGAGCCTGCTTCCTCCTCTCTCTCTGCCTGCCTCTCTGCCTCCTTGTGATCTCTGTCAAACAAATAAATAAAATCTTAAAAAAAAAAAAAAGATTGAGAGTCTTGTGAACACTTGTACAACAACAGATTTTTATAACCTGGATAAAATTAATAAGTTCCTAAGACAAACCATAAGTGACTCTTAATCTCACAAAACAAACTGAGGGTTGCTGGGGGGAGGGGGGTTGGGAGAAGAGGATGGGATTATGGACATTGGGGAGGGTATGTGCTTTGGTGAGTGCTGTGAAGTGTGTAAACCTGGTGATTCACAGACCTGTACCCCTGGGGATAAAAATATATGTTTATAAAAACTAAAAAATTTAAAAAAATTAATAAGTTCCTGGAAACACAGACTACCAAAACCAACTCAATAAAAATCGTACTTATTGTCAAGTAAGGAGATCAAATCGAATACCTGAAATCTACTGGTAGAGAAAAACCTTGGACCTGATGTCTTCACTAGTGAATGCTAACTAACATTTAAAGAACTAACTGGTCCTCTCATTTTTCCCAGAAATCAAAGAGGGGAGGAACACTTACTAAATCATTCTATGAGCCAACATTGCTCTGATAACCAAGGCCAAGCAAATGCTACAAAAATTAAACTACAGGTCAGTAGCCCTTAAAAATACAATGATTTGAGAATCTTGAGTAAAATACCAGCAAATCAAATTAAGCAGTCCTTTAAAAGGATTATACACACCACGAGCAAGTGGGATTTGTTCCTGGAATGCTAGGATGATTGCACATTCAAAAAGTGATCAATATAGTACACATTTATAGAATGAAAGGAACAAAAAAAATCCACACATGATCATGTCAACTAATCCAGAAAAAGCCTTTGATGAAGTTCAGCAGCCTTTCGTGACTCGAAACACTAGGAATAGAGCACTGTTACTTCAGCATGATAAAAGCCATATACGAAAGGCACCCAGTGAACATCATAGTGGTAAAAGACTGATATGATAGTGCTTCCTCTGATTTAGTTCAGGGACAAGGCAGGAATGCCCACTGCCACTGCTTCTATTCATAACTGTACTGGAAGTTCTAACCAGAGCAGTTTGGCAAGGAAAAGAGAGAAAAGACATCCAAATGGGAAAAGAAAGAGTAGATGCAGATGACGTGATCTTATATATGTAGAATATCTGAAGATTTCATACTGAAAAATGAAAATTAAAACCTGTGACAGCACTAATAAACTAATTTCAGCAAAGTTGCAGGAGAGAAGGTGAACACGCAAAAACCAGTTGCATTTCTGTATACTTACAATGAACCTAGCCAAAGAGGAAACCAGAAAAACAGTTCCACTTACGATAGCATCAAAAAAAGCAAAATCAGCTTGGTAGGAAAGACCATACTATCTGATTTCACTCATATATGGGATCTAGGAAATAAACAAGTGAGCAAAGGCAAAAAAAAGAAAAAGAAAAAAGACACAAACCAAGAAACAGACTGTTAACTCTAGAGAACACACTCATTGTCACCAGAGGTGACCATGGGGTGTTGGGTGAAATTGATGATGGGGATTGAGGGGTGCACTTAGGATGAGCACCTGGTGATGTATGCAAGTATTGAGTCACTACATAGTACATCTGAAGCTAATTTAACACTGCATGTTAACTCTACTGGAATTTTTTTTAAAAACTGAGTTTAAAAAATAAACTCAGTGTATGAAAGACCTGTAAACTGAGAACTATAAAACTGCTGGGAAAAATTAAAGAAGATATAAAAAGATAGACATGTCACGTTTTTGGCTTAGAAAACTTAATTTTATTAGGATGACAATACTACCCAAAGCCATTTACATATTTGGTGCAATAAAATTTCAGTGACTGTTTTTTGCAGAAATAGAAAAACGCATCCTAAAATTCAGCTAGAAAATCATGGGACTCTGAATAGTGAAAACACTGTTGAAAGCTCAAAACAAAGTTGAAGTTTCCCACTTCATGATTTCAAAACTTACTACAAAACTACAGTAATCAAAATGTTATGGTACTGGCATAAGGGAACGTGTAGATCAGTGGAATATAGAGCCCAGAAATTGACCTTCATGTACAGGGTCAGTTGAACTTGCACAGGGGTGCTGAGTCCATTTAGTGGTAAAAGGACAGTGTCTTCAACAAATGGTAGTGGTCCTGGGAAACTCTACCTGCAAAAGAGTAAGCTTGACCCTTATCTATTAAACATGTACAAAAATTAGATCAAACCAAAGGATTTAAGAGTTAAAACTATAAAATTCTTGAAAGAAAATACAGGGTAAAAATTATGACATTGGATTTGACAGTGAAAGCATAGGCAGTGACAGGAAAAACAGGTAAATTGGACTTCATCAAAATTAAAAACTCTAAGGACACTATTAAGAGAGTAAAAAGACCATCAGAATAAGAGAAAGTACATGTAAATCATATCTGATAAGGAATTAGTATTCAGAATATGTAAGAACTACAACTCAAGAACATAAAACTCAATTTAAAATGGCACAAGACCTGGATGGACATTTCTTCAAAGAAGGTATGCAAATGGCTAATTCACACAACAAAAATGCATGTCACTAGTCATTAGGGAAATACAAATCAAACCAACAATGAGATACCACTTCACACTGATTGTTATTTAAAAGATGGCTGGGGAGGGGAGGGCACCTGGGTGGCTCAGTCAGTTAAGCCTTACTTAGCATCTTTGTCTGCCTCTGGCTCAAATCTGATCCCGGAGTTCTGGGGTTGAGCCCTGGGGAGTCTGCTTTTCCCTCTGCCACTCCCCCTGCTTGTGCTTTTTCCTGCGCTTTCTTTCTGTCAGATAAATTAATTTAAAAAACATGTGTTGGGCAGGACCTGGAAAATTGGAACCCTTGTGTATTGCTGTTAAATTGAAATAGTGCTGGTGCTATGGAAAGCAGTTTGGTTGTTCCTTAAAAATGTAAACTGAGTTATTGTATGTCTTGGGAAACTCACTTTTAGGTATACACCCAAAAGATTTGAAAACCGGATATCAGAACAGATACTGATACACTGTTGTTCATGACAGAATGAGAGTCAAAAAGTAGAAGCGACCCACATCAGCAGATAAAAAAATAAGCAAAATACAGTATATGTTAACTAACTCGAATTTAAATAAAATTAATAAAAAAGGTTAAGCAAGATGTGGTACTATTTACATGCAGTGGCATGGTAGTCACTGTAGGAAGGAAGTTCTGATGCATGCCATGTGTTGAACCTGGGACACACCATGCTGAGGTACACCGTAGATGAGGACAGATCCTTTGTAATCCCACTTCCATGGGCTGTTTAGAAAAGGACAATTCATAGAAAGTAGAGTAGAGATTATTAAGGGCTAGAGGAGCGGGACCTCGGTTGTTATTGCTTAATTTGTATGGAGTTTCTGTTTGCTGTGATGAAAAAGTTCTGGAAATAGATGGTGATGTTGCCATCACCACAACACTGCAGTATGATGTTCTTACAGATGAGGAAATTAAGATCAGTACCTTTTCTTCATCCAAACTCTTCCCCTCAAATCCAGACTGCATCTTAATGGACAGATCTCTGACCTTGAAATGTGATTCATAAATCATGTATTTATTACCACCTCATAGTGTGCTCAACCGTGCAGTGTCATGTGGTGGGGAAGCATGTGGAGTTACGGAATATGAAATGTCCATCCTTTTTCCTTGTTTTCATGGTAGTGTTGTGTTTCCACCTTGAATTAGTACTTCGTAATGACATCTCTAAAATGTTGTCCAAGCAAGCTGTGCATTGGTGATCCAGTTGGGCAGGTGGATCTTTATTTTGCCAAAATCTTAACTAGCACCGTTTCAGTCCTGTTAAACCTTCCTTTCAGTAACTTTTGAAAGAGAAGCAAAGTGTTGTGAAACTTCGGACATTTCTGTTCTTTAGCATTTCCTTTTCAGCCTGAAGAGCTGGGCCTTGTGCTTAAACATTACAGTTCTGCATTTTTTTACCTGAAACCTCAAGTGGCTGAGCTTCTGTTAGCTTTTCATATCTAGCCCTGGCCGGCTGCTTACTTTCACATGGCAGCTTGATTGGGGCAGGGATGCCCAGACTTGGTTAAAACATTCCTCTGGATGTATCTGTGAGGGTCTTTCTGGAAGAGATTAACACTTGAATCTGTAGACTATGCAGAGCAGATTGCCCTTGTCCAGTTGTGAAGAGTCCTGAGTAAAGCAAAAAGCTTGAACAAGAGAGAATTCACCTCTGTCTGAAGGTTTTCTCCTGCCGTGAAAGTCAGACTGGATCTTAGACCATTGGCTGTCCTAGTTGTCCGGCCCTTAGACTGCAGATCTTGGGACTTCTTGGTCTCCATAATTGTGTGAGCTACTTACATGTAATAAATGTCACATATATATACTTTATATATGTGTGTGTGTGTATATATATATATATATATATAATTCTGTATGTATTTATGTGATCTTATACATTGTTACATAGGTAAATCTTGTATGTATGAAGTTTATATTTAACAGCATATTTTAAATCTCCCTTGAAGGTAATTGGCAAACTGTGAGCTTATATATGGTCCCAGCAGAGCCATTAGGTTCTCTTCCTCCATCTTGGTGGTTCTGTTGGTTCTGTTTTCTTTGGAAACCCTAACTAATAAATTTGGCATTAATAATAGAGTCACTCTTTCCTAAAGACAGGTCCCAGAGCATCTTTATACTGATCCTTCATATACCTCTGTTTCTCAGATTCTTTTTTTTTTTTTTTTAAGATTTTATTTATTTATTTGACAAAGAAAGAGCAAGCACAAGCAGGGGGAGCAGCAGAGGGCAAAGGAGAAGCAGGCTCCCCACTGAGCAGGGAGCCCTAGGGGGAGCTCCATCCCAGGACCCTGGGATCACGACCTGAGCAGAAGGCAGACATTTAACTGACTGAACCACCCAGGCATGTTTCTCAGATACAGCTTATAATTCAGAGAACTAGTGTCTGGTTTGTGAACAGCTGGGTGACTCTGAAAGTCCGTTGTCACCTAACCAACAGGCTTTTGATGGTTAAGCCTTTGAGTAAAAGTGAGGAAGTTCATTCAGCAACTGTAGCAGAAGTGAGATGTAGAAATGAAAGGATGGGTTGCTTTTGGGTGAGTGAGAACTGCAGGAGAACACTTATTCTTGAGGTTAATGAACTCAAAAATGTTTTGGACTAGTGGCAACTGAAATCTTTCTAAATCCAATCTTCCTTTTGGAGGGGGTGGCAAGGCAAAATCGTGTCATTTCCTACAGTCAGTCCTATATTGACTTCAGGTAAATTGTGTATCTCTGGGGGCGCCTGGGTGGCTCAGTGGATTAAGCCACTGCCTTCGGCTCAGGTCATGATCTCAGTGTCCTGGGATCGAGCCCCGCATCGGGCTCTTTGCTCAGCGGGAGCCTGCTTCTCTCTCTCTCTGCCTGACTCTCTGCCTACTTGTGATTTCTCTCTCTCTGTCAAATAAATAATAAATAAAATCTTTAAAAAAAAAAAAATTGTGTATCTCTGTAAAGTGTTTCATTGTTTACGAAGCTGCTTTACTGATTTGCACATGGAATCCTCCCTACAACCTGAAGAGGTGGCTAAGAAGTCTCTCTTACATGCGAGGAAGAAAGTTGAATTGTAGCTGTGAGAATTTGTTTATAAAGCTAAAAGAGGTTAAAATGGTAAATTTTATGTTATTTATATTTTGCCACAGTAAATCATAATATAAATTATTGTTTATAATATAATTATAATACAGTATTATATAATAAATTATTATTAATTTATTAATATAAATTATAATACAGTAAGAATGCTTTCTATAACTTTGTTAGTAAATTTGAAAACCTCTGGGGTGAGGATACTTCTGGCAATATTGAACTAAAAAGGATGTTCATTTTGTTCTAGGCTACAGGTAGGTTTTGTTATATGAAGATTAAAGATGAAAAAGGGTAAGGAGCAAAAATGGAAACTTCAAGGTTTCTGCTCACCTTTCCCCAAGAATTACAATGTTTACCAGTATTCATATCTTTTCAAACCCTTCTGCCCCAACACAATAAACTAAGCAAATGATGTTATGTATTCTTTATTACAAACTTTTCCCACACTTCTTAGCTTTCTAAAGTCTTACCACCCTGCAGCCCTCTAAAACAAAAAAACAGGAGGGACTTATATAATGACATGGAGGATTACTTAAATCTGAATTAGTAGTCAGGGCTGGTTAAGCACACCTTGAAGCACTTCAGAAGGTTTTGTTTGAAGCATTTCTGCATATTGAGGTTCCCTGGCAGGTCTACCCGCCCCTGGTAAAGTTGGGGAATCCTGGGGATTCAATATCAGAAACTCTTTAACCAGATTGTAATCTGACCAGAGAGCATGTCCTAACAGCACTGCTTCAGGAAGCGTCCCTTCCTCTAATGTGGAGTAGCCGTCCCTTTTTAAAATGTTCTGTTACGAAAAAATTCAAGTAAATAGAATCATAAAATACATGAACACACACAAACTCCTACCCAATTTCAGCAGTTGACCCTTGAACAGTGCAGGGTTTAAGGGTACCAAACCCCCTTGTGGTTGAATTCTAGTATGACTTCTGACTCTCCAAAAACTTAAGTACTGATAGACTACTATTGACCAGAAGGCTCACCAATAAGCAGTTGATTAACACTTGTATGTTAAATATATACTGTACTGTATACAGTATCTTTACAATAATGTAAGCTAGGGAAAAGAATATGTTAAGAGAATAATGAGAGAAAATACATATAAGTACCATACTGTAAAAAGTCCACATATTAGTAGACCCACACAGTTCAGACCCGTGTTGTTCAAGGGTCAACTCTATTTGCTCCCTATCTGTTCTTTTGGTTGAACTAAAACAAAGTAAATTAGAGGGGCACCTAGGTGGTTCAGTCAGTTAAGCATCTGCCTTCTGCCCACATTGGGCTCCCTGCTCAGCAGGGATTCTCCTTCTCCCTGTGCCCCTGCTCATGCCCCCCCCCCATAAATAAAACCTTTAAAAAAGAAACAAAGTATATTAGATATTATCATGACACTTCACCCCTAAATGCTCAAGTCTTTTCATCTAGATGTGGTCCCTTCCCCCCCTTCCTTTTATGTCATTACCTTTAACTTTGAAAAGATCAAGCCAGTTGTTTTTTTCTTTTTAAAGATTTTATTTATTTAATTGACAGAGACAGCTAGAGAGGGAACACAAGCAGGGGGAGTGGGCGAGGAAGAAGCAGGCTCTCCAATAAGCGGGGAGCCCAATGCGGGGCTTGATGCCAGGACCCTGGGATCATGACCTGAGCCAAAGGCAGACGTTCAACAGACTGAGCCACCCAGGTGCCCCCAAACCAGTTGTCTTAACAATGTTCCACGCTCTGGGTTTGGCTGGTTGCATCCTTTGATACTTAACGTGCACCACTAGCCCTGCTGTTTCTTGTGCACTGGAAGGAAGTTAGATCTAAAAGCTTGGGTAAATTTAGGTTATGTTTTTGATGAGACTATTTCATAATGTCTGATTGTCCCACTATTAGTGAAGGTAAGTTTAATCACTATATTAAGATGGTGACAGCTGTGTATGTGTCCTTTGCAACCTCTTGTGATTAGGAAGTGATCTCTTGAGGTGCTGTTTTGGTGACATGTAGATCTTTAGTTTCCCATCCACCTTTCACCTGGGGCATTAGCATCATTGATGACCTTGACCTGAATCTTTCATTTTCATTAAGGAATGCAAAATGATTTTTTTTTTTATTTCAGTCATTCCTTCTGTATTCCTCTTTTTTCTTCTCTCTTTCTCTTTTTTTTAAGTAGACTCTACGCCCAGTGCAGGGCTTGAACTCAATGACCCTGAGATCATGACCTGAGCTGAAATCAGGAGTCAGACATGCAACTGACTGAGCCACCCAGGGACCCCTAAGAACTTAGCTGTTAAACAGCTATATAAACATTTCTTATATACCGAGGCTGCCGTTTTCAAATGTCTATTCAGTGGAGCACATCAGTATTGATGTTAATTTTTTGCTTGTTTAGGTAGAGAGACCAAGTGATGACAGATTTGTTCAGTTTAGGAGGCTTTTTTTTTTTTTTTTTTAAGATTCCATTTAGGGACGCCTGGGTGGCTCAGTTGGTTGGAAAACTGCCTTCGGCTCAGGTCATGATCCCGGAGTCCGGGGATCGAGTCCCGCATAGGGCTCCCAGCTCCACGGGGAGTCTGCTTCTCTCTCTGAACTTCTCCTCGCTCATGTTCTCTCTCACTGTCTCTCTCTCAAATAAATAAATAAAATCTTAAAAAAAAAAAAGATTCCATTTATTTATTTGACAGAGAGGTCACAAGTAGGCAGAGAGACAGGCGGGGTGGGGGGAGAGAGCCTGATGCGGGGTTTGATCCCAGGATCCTGAGATCATGACCAGAGGCAGAGGCCCAGCCCACTGAGCCACCCAGGTGCCCCAGGAGGCCTTGTTTTTTGAGGTGGGTTAGGGAGGGTGGGTGGGAGAAAGAGGCAGGAAGGCCCTTCTGGTTGGAAGCAGTGTCCCTGGCAGAGTCAGAAGTGGAAGAGTCTAGAGCACTGGAAGGGGACTGAGTTAGGCAAAATGAGAAAGTTGTGGCTAAGAGAGCTGTTTCTTTCTGGGGATGGGAACAGTGTGTGCAGTCCAGACTGTCTCGGCACTACTCATCACTCACGTGGACTGGCTGGAAAGAATTACCAGAAGGATACTGGAGAGAATCTCAGGGGATTCATTTCCAGCCCAGCTTAATGGGAGGGAAGGTTGTCATCTCTGTGGAACGCCTCATGGCCTCTCATCTCTCCCTTTTTGATTTCTTCAGGTTCCCCAAGGGTCCAGTGATTATACTTACTCAGAGCTTGTCTCTGTTCATCACCAAATGCTCTACACGGTTAGGTGGTTTCCTCTTTCTTGGCTACTGTGAATAATGACACTGTGAACATTTGTGTGCAGGTTTTTGTGGGGATGTATGTTTCGTTTCATTTCTCTTGGGTTTGTCTCCAGAAATGGAATTGCTGGGTCATAGGGTGATTCTCTGTTTAACTTTCTGAGGGACTGCCAGCCTTGTGCAGGGTGGTTCACCTTCGCCCAACAGCATGTGGGGTCCTGTGTCTCTGCATTGCTCATCAGCGCTCGTTAGTGCCTGTCCTTTTGATTATAGTCATCCTAGTGGGTATTCTCTTCCATCAGTTGTTTACCTCTAGTCTTCTCAGGAGTTGCTGGGTTTGGGTCATGGTGCAGCAGAGATGCTCCTTGTAGGTGCTGGGGCGGGGGAAGTACAGAGAGGCAGGTTATGGTAGAAGGAGAAGTCGGATGTGGTAAGCAAATAGACGAAAAGGGAGCTGGGGCCAAGCCTGGCAGGGCTGGAAGAGTTAGTCCAAGGAGCTCTGACTGTGGTAGCGAACACCGTGTATTTATAGCAAAGCAGGCTAACTAGAGCAGAGCAGCTCTGAGGCTGAGGAAATAGTCAGGAAGTAATGAGGATTCAAACTGGAGTTGTGCAAATGAAAAGAAGAGGCTTGGGGAAGATTAGTTATGGGTAGGACTAGATCAGATGTAATGCTTAGGGTAGAGGAACATGGAAATAATTTTGAGTCTGAGAACAGGAGAGAATGTTCCCCTTGGACAGATTTGGGTGGGTGGAAGGTTTCTGTATGTAATGTGACTCTTAACTGCTAACAGAACACGTGACAAATGTGTGTGCTGCAGAAAATTAAGAAAAGCCTTTACCGGAGCCCAGATTTGACATCCTGAATGAAGTGGGAAGTGTCGCAAGGTCACTGCTTCTTCCGTGTCATCCCCTCAAATATCTGCAGATAACCTCTGATCACCTTCCTTTTTTTTTTTTTTTTTAAAGGTTTTATTTATTTATTTATTTATTTGACAGGCAGACAGAGATCACAGATAGGCAGAGAGAGAGGAGGAGGAAGCAGGCTCCTCAC
This sequence comes from Mustela lutreola, assembly GCF_030435805.1. NCBI lineage: Eukaryota > Metazoa > Chordata > Mammalia > Carnivora > Mustelidae > Mustela > Mustela lutreola. The sequence continues at coordinate 58,018,907 of NC_081291.1, read as the reverse complement.
GCAGCAGAGAGCCCAAAGCAGGGCTTGATCCCAGGACCCTGGGATCATGACCTGAGCCTGAGGCAGAGGCTTCAACCCACTGAGCCACCCAGATGCCCCCACCTTCTCTTTTTTATAGATCAGCTTAATTGAGGTATAATTGCCATATAATAAACTGTACATGTTTACACTATACATGTTGAGTTTTGATTTATGCGTCTGTCTCTGAAACTGTCACCCCAATCAAGATGATCAGTCCATTATCCCAAAAGTCTCCTAAGCCCCTTTATAAATCCTCCCTCCTGCCTACTGCCCCTTCCTTACCCATTCCCGGACCACTACTGACTTGCTTTCTAGTTCACATTTTCTGGTATTTCATTTAAGTGGAATCTGCATTTATACATTATGTATATGCACGTACAGTAGATGTACTTTTAGGGGAGAGGTGTCTGGCTTCTTTTACTCAACATCATTTTGAGTTCCATCCATGTTAAATGTCAATAGTTCATTCCTTTTTGTAGCTGAATCTTATTCCTTTATAAAGGTGGGTCACAGTTTATTCTCCAAGTGATGAACATTTGCTTCCAGTTTTTGACTGTTACGTATAACCCTGCTGTGAACATTTGTGTACAAGTCTTTGTCTGGACATATGCCTTAATGGTAGATACTTAGGAGGGGAATCGTTGTCATTCCTTCAAGGTTCATTTTAGCACTTTTTAAAAAAAGATTTTATTTTTATTTTATTTTATTACAAGCAGGGGGAGTGGCTGGCAGAGGAGAAGCAGGCTCCTGCTGAGTAGAGAGAGCCCAATGTGGGACTTAGTCCCAGGACCCTGGGATCATGACCTGAGCCAAAGCAGATGCTTAACTGACTGAGCCACCCAGGTGTCCCATATTTTAGTGCTTTTTAGTATATTCACAGGATTGTGCAACCGACATAACTCTTTCATTCCAGAACATATCTTCATCACCCCAAAATGTATTTTTAATTCTTAAAATGTTTTTTCTGTCTTACATTCCCACCAGCAATATTATTCCACATCTTCCAGTTCCATATCTTCACCAGTAGTTCGTATGGTCATAAAATTTTTTTTTAACCAGGGGCACCTGGGTGGCTCAGTGGGTTAAGCCTCTGCCTTCAGCTCAGGTCATGTTCTCAGGGTCCTGGGATCGAGCCCCATCAGGCTCTCTGCTCAGCGGGGAGCCTTCTTCCCTGCCCTCTCTCTCTCTCTTTCTGCCTCTCTGGCTACTTGTGATTTCTGTCAAATAAATAAACAAAATATTTTTTTAAAAAATATTTTTTTAGCCGTTCAGGCATGTTGATAGTTTTATCTCATGGGATCTTTGGTGAACTATCTGGTTACTCTTTAGCTTATTTATTGAGTTGGTTGTTTTCTTACTGAGTTTTAGAGTTCTAAGTCTGTTGTCGGATACGTGGTTTGCACATATTTTCTCCATCTTTGTCTTCTCACTGTATTAACAGCATCTTTTGAAGAGCAGAAGTTCTTAATCCTGATGAAGTTCAGTCTGTTAGTCCTTCTACATGTTGTGCTTTTGGTGTGATACCTAGGAAATCTGCTTAGCCCACATTTCTGACAACCTTGAAATAGGACTAAATTTTAAACTAAGCTCAGGGTCTCTGTTAGATACCCAGGGGGCATTTACATTTATCATCTGTGTCCTTCACCAGATACACTGGAGAGTCAGAAATTGTAGGGGTCATAAATAAGCCAGTTATCAGTCAGTTGCCCAGTCATCTGTCCATTATGTGAGCATGCCTGTACTTAGCCAGCTCTAAAATGATGGGGGGTTCCTCACCCCCATCTGTCTCCCATGTTTCCTGACCTGGCTCTTTCTGCTGTCAAATGAATGCCTTAAGAAAGAATCAGTGTTAACTTAAGAAAAATAAAATTTGGAAGACAAATCCTCTATCCTTCTCTTCCTAAAAATCCAAGTACACATTACTTTTTTTTTTTTTTTTAACATAAGGCAAATAATTACCCGGCTCCTCTTTTCCATGAAAAATTTGAGAACTTTGTGATTTTAAGGAGTTTCCTGAGCCTGGGCTTTCTTCCCTCTGGAGTCTCTCATCTCTGGGTGTGGCTGGACTCCCTTTGTAAAAGGTAGTTACAGAGTTCATTAGAAAGGATATGTTTTAATTTTAAGTTCTGTATTTGGAAAATTTCCTCAGTTGTGGGGCTCATCTCAACACAGAGAGTGAAGACTAAAATATGTTCTGTAATTGCATTGGTTGAAGAATTGAACTGAAGAATGTTGTACTGGGTGAATAAGGGACTTTTTTTACTCCATTTTACCAGGAACCAATAATAGCTCCAGAAATTGAAGAGGTGGGGAGATACTGGGCCTAATAGTAATGAGCTGTCAGTCATTGGTGTCTCTGGTTCCTTTATATCTTCATTCTCAGAAGCACGGAAAGATAAAACTATCCACTTTTTACAGATGTAGGAATTTACTATAAAAGGCCCATGGAGGACAGATTATTTACCTCAACTTGCCCAACTAGTAAGTTTAAAAGCCCTGATTTGAACTAGAGCTTCTCGGGTCTTCTTGGGTCCCAAAGCCCTTGGTTTGTCTGTTGTCCCAGTTTGTCTTGCATCTGAATACGGAGCAGATCTGAGCTGCTTTTGGAGAATAGTATTGAGAACACTCCTGAAGTCATAGCATTCCGACCGACCTTTGTATGACCAGCTTTGGAGTATTAGGAATCTCAACACTCTCCCCATTCTCTTCTTACGAGTATTGCTTTTTGCCTCTGAAGATAAACCAAACACACTTAAAACTTCGTTAGAAATGTTAGCTGTTAAGATTATGGTAGTTCTCAAGAAGAGGTAAGATCATACTGTCATTTAAATACGAAATGAATACATGTCAAAGATTTTATCTCATTAATTGAGAAAATGGGGAAAATGTTACAACCAAAGAATACAAAGAACAGACATTAAGTGTAGGTCAGTAGAGTTGAAAGGAATATGCACATGAGCACGAAACTGGCTCTTGCCCAGGGGAAATAGAATTCTCCAGCTAGAATTCATTTGCGTATCCATAGACAGGGGTTCTCCAGGACTTGTAGTTGGGTCACCAGCAGGGGAGGGCTGGAGTCAGCACAAAAGAAAGTGCTCTAGATTTAGAGTCTAAATAATGCATAGTTTCCCACTAGAGACATCCCATGCTGCTTTTAATTTCAGATTTGCTTACAGAATGTGAAAATCTGTAGTACTGTTTTACTTCTTTTCTTCCACATTCAACTTTTTGAATGCTTGTTTAAAAATGGTTTGGGTAGTAAGGCTTTTCTGAATTTAAATCCCAGTGATTGCATATTAGGCTTAATCTGTTCATGTATTTTGGAGACATCATATGAAGTTTTTTCTTTTCTTTTTTTTTTTTTTTTTTTTTTTTTTTTTTTTTTTTAAGATTTTATGTATTTGAGAGAGAGAGTCAGAGAGAGAGCACACAAGGGGAGGGGCAGAGGCAGAAGCAGGAGGGAGGCCAGTGCGGGTGCGATCCCAGGATACGGAGCCGAATGCGGATGCTTAACCAACTGAGCCATCCAGGCGCCCCTTAAAGCTAATGTACTTAAAAGCATTTTCTACTTTGAGTATCTCTTCTGAGGATGACAGCCACTGAGCTTCAGCCCTTCAGATAAGTTCTCAGACTTGCGGTATTCCTGCATTCCTAGTATCTGACTTGAAGAAAGAATCAAGGGTTTAAAAGTCTGTAGAACCATACACATTGGGTAAGAGTTTGTTGCTCTGACTTGTATTTCCCCTATGGGTAACTTCCCCACCCTCCTTCTAATATCAGAGAGAGAGAGAGAAATGCTATATAGCCACAGTTTCTGATTCCTTTGATCTGTTAAAAAGAAAATTCAGCTGAGTAAGTTTTCAAGATCTTTCTGGCTTTATTCAAGAAGCTATGAATAAGGTAGCGTCCCATCTAGCAAAGAAGGGAATTCCAAGGAGCTGTACAAAATAAAAAGACTTCTTTAGGCAGTAGAGAGTGGGACAGGGAAGTTACACTAGTAATAAGTGGATTGGCTGTGAGGAGATCTCCTATGGGCTACAGCTGGGGTCTGTCAGGCAGGTTACCTCACCAGTGTTGACCAGGTAATTCCGGACTGACTGGTTTAAGATTCCATTTCTGGGAGCGGCCAGAACTATAATTAAGTCTCAATTTGGTGATGCTGGGTTTAGCCTAAGTGACTTCATTTTGTGCCTGTTGTCTTCCCCCCCCCCCAAAAGATTTTTATTTATTTGACAGAGATCACAAGTAGGCAGGCAGGTGGCGGGGAGGGGCAGAGGGGAGAAGCAGGCTCCCCACAGAACAGAAAGCCTGATGCGGGGCTCGATTCCAGGACCCTGAGATCATGACCCAAGCTGAAGGCAGAGGCTCAATTCACTGAGCCACCCAGGCACCCCCCCCTCTTTTTTTTAAAGGCTCTTATTCTTTGGAGAGGTGGGGTAGGTGTGGTGTGGTGGTGAAAGAATTGAAATTGAAGTTTACCTTTTCAGTGAAACGGGAATACCTTCAGTAATGAAAGAGTTCTTGGATATCCTGAAGACCCAGCAGCCATTGAGAGTCCTCTTACCCTTCAGTTAAATGTGTGAGGAGTGGGCTGCCATACAGAGAGAGCCCTGATTGGGGTGTATTCATGGGAGAATAGCAGGAATGCTAGAGAGGAGAGAGGGTGCTAATGCAGCCTTGACATGTATAGTGTGCCATGACTTCTGGCCGCTGTTTGTGTTAAGATGGGGACCTGTAGGCTGCCTGGCTTTAGTGAGGCTCTTCACCTCACCTGCATTTGAACAGTGTTTGTCTTGGTTTGTCTTGTCTTTCTGGTTGAATCTGTCTGCCATTAGTCTCCATCCTTCCTCTACTGGGAGGGAAAAGGACACATCTGTTTTCCATCTGATGTAACTCACCCTGCCTCTTTGACTTTTTTCTTAGTGGCAGTACCATACAGCATTGCCTAGGTTTCCCTGTTTGGGACTTCTGGGTCGTGTGTCCATTGAGTGGTGGGAGTTAACTTTTTGACATCTAACCTGAACAGGTATGATACTACATTTACGTTATTTGTTATACTTATTTTAGAGCTTTAAAAAATTCCTGTGTGGGGGCATCTCTGGGTGGCACAGTTAGTTAGGTTAAGCATCTGACTTTTGGTTTCAGCTCAGGTCGTGATCTTAGGGTTGTGAGATCAAGCCCTGAGTTGGGCTCTGCCCTGAGCACAGAGTCTGCTTGGGATTGTCTCTCTTCCTCTACCCCTCCTGCTCATGTTCAATCTCTCTCTCTCTCTCTCTCTCTGAAACAATAAATTAATTTTTTAAAAGTTCCAGTGTGGAGCTAGTTTATCATTTGCCAGACTGGATTTCTTTTACTTTGACATCTTGTTTCGAGAAGGAGTTAGGAAGGAATTGTTTTGGAATATAAATCTAACTATATGAAACACCTCAGTTCACCATGGTTCCTGTGAAAGTACTAGGGAGTAAAATACATGTGCCTGCCGCACAGAATTGCATACAGTTCCTAACAGGACCTTCTCCAGTCTGATGAAACTGTCTAAACTGTCACTGGCAGAGTTTCCCACCTTCTCAGAGAAGAATTTTAAGATTTGGTTGATGTTTCATCATTTCATCTTACTTGGGCAAGAAATCTGTCAGGGCTGTTCCAGTTGATCAGTGCCATCAGTTTCGTGTCCTCAGTGTTCCTTATGTTATCGACAGTATCGCATTCTCGGATTTGAGCATTCCTTTGTTCCTGTACTCACTTCCTTTCCTATAAGCTGGTGTGTGAAACCATTAACTGAACTTTCCCCTTGACGGGTTGCAGAGAACCTCGTATAGTGTTTGTGCACCCCTGGTCTGCCAGGACAAATGGCCACAGATACTATGAAGTGGTTATGATGCAGCATTATCCTGCTGTGGTGTTCTAATGAAAAATTCAGACATTAAGTAGTATCTATAGTTTGCTGTTGAAGAACAAGTATTTTTATTAGTTGTTAAGAATGAAAGACAGGGTCCCTGGGTGGCTCAGTCAGTTAAGCCTCTGCCTTCAGCTCAGGTCATGATCCCAGAGTCCTGGGATCGAGCCCCACATCGGGCTTCCTGTTCCATGGGGAGCCTGCTTCTCCCTCTCCCCCACTCAAGTGTGCATGCGCACACTCACTTACTCTTTGTTCTCACACTCTATCTTGAATAAATAAATAAAATCTTAAAAAAAAAAAAAAAAAAAAAAGCAGACAGAAGATAAGGTGGTAATGAAACAAGGAATGGCCATAAATTGAGATTTAAGATGTTTGAGGACTGTGTATTAATCCTAGGGAAAGGTTCCAGGAGTATTTAGACTGGTACTATACTATAGAACTTCCTATGCTGATGGAAATATGCTATATCTGCATTGTCCAGTATGGTAAGTGCCAGCCACAGATGGCTGTCACGCACTTAGAATGTGGCTAGTATGGCTGGGGAACTGTATTTGGCCCTATTTAACTTCATTTAAGTAGCCACCTGCGCTCAGTAACTACCATGCTGGATACAGTAGTAGTTTACCAGGCCCTCCTGTGGGGTGTGCTATTGGAATTGGGGATTTGGGGGTGGAGGAGAGACTGCCTTGGTCTGTCCGCATTCGGGTGGCAGGCAGATGCGCTGGAAGTTACTGTTCAGTATGATGAAAGGGGGCCCTGGGACCCAGATGCTCTGGCGTTTGGGGAGTGGTGCCCGGGAGGACTGGCTGTCCAGACTGCCTAGACGTTGCTGCCCTCTCCCAGATGAGCAGGCTCCTGGTACATGAAGTGGGTACGTGCAGGGAGTGTGGCCCCGGGGGTGGGGTGGCACACACATGAGAGATACAGGGCATATGGGGTAGAAATGATGCATGTTCTGGAGAAATTCAAGGCTAGGCTAGGCTAGGTACCTGCCTCGCATGGTTGTGGAGAGTGCCCATGGCAGGCTGGGCTCTAGCTTTTGTGTGCCAGCTCCAGCCTTGGTGGCTTCATGCTCTCAGGCCCAGACAGCCCCTTTTGATCCCTCTGGTGGTCCACCGGCGTCTCAGACCTGACGCTTCAGAGCCTTGCTCCTTCTCACTTCAGTCCTGTAACATTTCTCACTGGGCTTCCTGAGAACTTCTCTGAAGCTTGTAAGAGATGGCAAACAAGTTAACCATTCTGACCAATTAGTTTTGACAGCAGTGGACACTCCTTCTCAGGCATTGCATGTACAGCTGCTCAGTCTTGCTTTTGAAAATGTTCTAGTATTTCTGCTGATAAGTGTTCTCTCCCTTAAAGTACTGTTACTTATACTGCCCTGTGAAATGATGGTCTTCCTGCCTGCCAGACAACAAACCTCTAGAAGACAAGCGCAGCCATCTGTTACTACCCTTTCTTTATACCGTAGCCCTATGTGTCCGGTGAATGCTGAAATTCCCATTTTAGCACAGGCATCTAGACCGAAGTCATAAAATCCTAGCAAAAACAAGCATTCCTTAGTTAGCCGTGAAATTTGAGATACAGCTAAATCCAGTGTCTCTCTAAAAAATAAGAGCACCTGGCTGGCTCGAGACTCTTGATCTTGGGGTCTTGAAGTCAAGCCCCACGTTGGGGTAGATTTTACTAAAAATTTGTATTTTACTTTTTATAAAGATTTTATTTATTTGTGAGAAAGTACGCAAGCAGGGGCAGTGTCAGGCAGAGGGAGAAGCAGGTTCCCTGCTGAGCAAGGATGCTGATGTGTAGAACTGAGGTGGGGGGGTGCCTGGGTGGCTCAGTGGGTTAAAGCCTCTGCCTTCAGCTTGGGTCATGATCCCAGGGTCCTGGGATCAAGCCCCACACCGGGCTCTCTGCTCAGCAGGGAGCCTGTATCCTCATCTCTCTCTCTGCCTGCCTCTCTACCTACTTCTGATCTCTTGTCTGTCAAATAAATAAATAAAATCTTAAAACAAAAACAAAAACAAAAACAAAACAAAACAAAAAAAACACCTCAGTCCCAGAACCCTGGGATCATTTAGCCAAGCCAGAGGCAGACACAACTGATTGAGCCACCCAGGTGTACCCCTTTACTTAAAAACTGGGGGGGGGGGTAGAATTTGACTGCAAGATTATTCCAGGTTCTCTATTTAGGAGGAAAGGGGAATATGATAAAATTCAACTGAGCTTGTATTATTCCTAGACTTGGAAATACATGTTTCAGTCCAGATCCTGGACTCTGTTAAACCAGTGACTCTTAAACTTTCCAGAGTACAAACTGCTTCAGCACGGCAAGAAATTCCACAGGGCCTGCCCACTGCCCCTAGCTGTCCATGTCCCAGGTGTAGGCTTCCTCTTTGGGCAGATTCCACTTTGGGTTAGTCACAGTTTAGCCCTATCCACAGTATCTCTTCATTTATTGGGTGGATGTAGTGGAAACTGGTGGAAGGAAGGCTGGAATCTGTCTTGGTCCCTGGGGAAGCTAGAGTAGGCTTCCTGCTGAAGGCAGCGTTCATCCTGAAAGGGAAAGAAAAAAACTCACTTCAAACTCTAGGAGTAGAGAAACTAGGTTTAAGACTTTAGAATTATTCTGACATACACCTGTGTTGAATGAAGGGTATTAGAACTTAGCCGATGAAGGGGATGGAAGGTGCTCCAGACCCAGGCAAGTGACTTTATTCAGTAAAAACAAGACAAAGGCTAGTTCAAAGTAAAAAGGTGCCTCACTTTCTTAAATGTCTGTTGTGCATTCGGAGGTAGTGATCATCCATACCAACCAGTTGATAAGTTCTGCTTTCCAATCTGAGCCTGTTGTCTGAGTTTCTAGAACACCAGCATTTCCCCAAGCTTCCCCCAAAGTGACTTCATGATTCTACAGAAAGGGGTTTGGTCAAAGGCCCCCACTCATCCTCTGCCCTCCTGCTTCCAGGCTGGCAGTCTTTCCACTCCTGCCCCTGCCCAGATGAGCATCCTCCTCTCTGGAACCTTGCATCCCCTCCTGGAAGTATGTGGCAGTGACTGCATTCTTCTCCCATTCACGTTCCTGGATCTGGACCTAGTTCTGGTCCATGTGGACCGTTTGATCATGGGGTTTCCAAACAACTCCAGCTTCCAGCTTCCATTTTTTTCACTTCCTTATTGGAGGGACATTTTTGCTACCATTTGAAATTAGGCTTCAGGGGCACCTGGGTGACTCAGATGTTAAACATCTGCCTTTGGCTGAGGTCATGGTCCCGGGGTCCTGAAATCAAGCCCCGTATTGGGCTCCCTGCTTAGCGGGAAGCCTGCCTTTCCCTCTTCCACTCCCCCTGCTTGTGTTCCCTGTCTGTCTGTCTGTCTCTGTCAAATAAATAAATAAAATCTTTTTAAAAAAAATTATGGCTTCAGTTTTAATTTGGGAGCTTTCAGAACATCATTTGAGATGTTATTTTCTTGCCTTTCTTCTGGGCCTAGAATTTTGAAGCCATTTTTAACTCAGGCAATCTGTTACGCCCCTGTCCTTTCCCCCCAACCCCACTTTTTTTAGTAGAGTATTTCCTGGATTTGCTAACCCTTGGATTGTTAAAGTAGTCACGCTCCCAACTCCCATCCCCAAAGGACACAATGAACACCCTTAACCTGTCCAAAAGTAACACTAAGTTATCTTAATCTTCATGCTTACCCAGATGAGATGATACAGGTAAGATGCTTAGCCTGAAGACAAGCACACTGTGAGTTTTCAGGAGACACACTTGGTAATTTTTTATCTTAGGCCTTTGTGTAGCTAGTTTTCCTTCTCTTGTTACCTGTGGTTCCTGTTCCCATGAAGCAAACCTACCTTCTGTAGCCAGCATAACTTCCTTCCACCTCCTGGCTTAGAGATGCTGTTCAGAATTGTTTTTATTTACCTTTATGACATTTTATGGCTGTCTCCTGCTACTCTAGAACCTTTATATAGTGCCTTTTAGCCATTGGGATTGGAGTTGGCTGGGTGATACTGTTTGTTGAAAATCTGCTCTTGGGGCACCAGCTGGCTCACACAGCAGAGCATGGGACTCTTGATCTTGGAATCGTGAGTTCAAGGGTAGAGTTTACTTAAAAAAAAGAAAAGAAAAAGAAAAATCCTCTTGTTCAAGCTTTTCTCTTTCCATCTTAAGCTGCTCTGTTGGAGGAATCCAAATTCATACTATCCGGATCTCTCACTTTCTCTCTCAAACTGATCTTAAAACAAGTTACTTCTGGAGGGCCTGCCTGGCTCAGTTGGTAGAACATGACTCTTGATCTCAAAGCTGTGGGTCCAAACCCCATGTTGGGCATAGAGACTCCTTACTACCAAAAAAAAAAAAAAAAAACCTTCTTGGTCTCCTAACTGGCTCAGTCATTTAAGTGGCTGCCTTCAGCTCAGGTCATGATCTCATCAGGGTCCTGGGATCAGGCCCCTGGACAGGCTCTCTCTTCGAAAGGGAGTCTGCTGCTTCTCCGTCTGTCCTGCTCATTCTCTGCCCCCCCCCCCACCAAAATATAAATAAAATATTTTTTTCAAAAAAAGGTTATTACCAAAGTCATAACATAGTTTTTTATTTAGGCTTCCTTTTTAGAAGGTATGTGCCAGATGTTTCTAACCTAAGATTTCTGTTGTGGCAAAACTAACAGTATGCTTGCCCTCAAACCAAAGGCTAATTATCACGGATAACCAAAGATGATTATCAAGCCATAAAAGTTTGTCACTGTATTTTTAGTAATGAAAATAAATTTATACATACTTTATTTTTTCCTTCAGATTTTTCTAATTTGTTAGAAGTATGAATTGCATTTACAGTTTTTTATTATGGAAAATCTCAAATACGTGCAAAAGTAGTGTGAACAGTGCAGGCAGCCTTTGCACCCATCGCTCAGCCTGTTACCAGCCCGTCACATTTGGGCTGTGCACTCCGTCTCACCCTGTGGATTATTTTGAAGCATGACACGCCTTTTTGATCTTGGTGATCAACCCAGTGTAGCGACTGAGATGAAGCACTTTGTAATTGGTCCTGGGCTCCCATCTCGTATCTGAGTGTTTTTACAGATCCAGGGACCACCTGCAAACTCCTGTTTCCTTGTCTGTTAAATGAGAATTCGACCTTACAGCCTCGTTGTGAGGATTAAATGCATGACCTGTAGTGTAGTGCCCAGCACAGAGTGCTCAGGAAAGTGGTCTTTATTTCTCGATCTTTCATAGGCTCTGCTCTTTCACTCTGTAGGCCCTAAGAAGATTACTCCATTTGGAAACTTGAAAGAATCTACCTCCAGCAGACGTTACTCTGTTCAGCTTGGAGGCTAGCACAGTTGGTAGTATATGGCTTCCCGCTCCCTCCCTGTGACCTTTTCCAAAACCTTAGCACATATTGCTTGCCTACCTCGCTCTGAGCCTTGAATTCATTGGTTTTGAGGGCAAGGAGACTGCGGGGTTGGCGTTGTCTTTTTTTTTAAAGATTTAATTTGAGAATTAGCAAGACAGGAAGCAACATGTGTTGGAGAGGATGTGGAGAAAGGGGAATCCTCTTACGCTGTTGGTGGGAATGCAAGTTGGTGCAGCCACTTTGGAAAACAGTGTAGAGATTCCTCAAGAAATTAAAAATAGAGCTTCCGGGGCGCCTGGGTGGCTCAGTGGGTTAAGCCTCTACCTTCGGCTCAGGTCATGATCCCAGGGGCCTGGGATCGAGTCCCGCATAGGGCTCTCTGCTCAGCAGGGACCCTGCTTCTCTTCAACTCTCTCTCTGTCTGTCTCTCTGCCTATTTGTGATCTCTCTCTCTGTCAAATAAATAAATAAAATCTTTGAAAAAAAAAAAATAGAGCTTCCCTATGACCCTGCAATTGCACTACCGAGTATTTACCCCAAAGATACAGATGTAGTGAAAAGAAGGGCCATCTGTACCCCAATGTTTATAGCAGCAGTGGCCATGGTTGCCAGACTGTGGAAAGAACCAAGATGCCCTTCAATGGATAAGGAAAATGTGGTCCATATACACTATGGAGTTATGCCTCCATCAGAAAGGATGAATACCCAACTTTTGTAGCAACATGGACAGGACTGGAAGAGATTATGCTGAGTGAAATAAGTCAAGCTAAGAGAGTCAATTATCATATGATTTCACTTATTTGTGGAGCATAACAAATAGCATGGAGGACAAGGGGACGTGGAGAGGAGAAGGGAGTTGAAGGAAATTGGAAGGGGAGGTGAACCATGAGAGACTATGAACTCTGAAAAACAATCTGAGGGTTTTGAAGGGGTGGGGGATGGGAGGTTGGGGGAACCAGGTGGTGGGTATTAGAGAGGGCACGGATTGCATGGAGCACTGGGTGTGGTGCAAAAACAATGAATACTGTTACACTGAAAAGAAATAAAAAATAAATGATGGGGAAAAAAAAGATTTGAGAGCGTGTGTATGCCTGCAAGCTAGGGGAGGGCCAGAGGGAGAAGCTGGCCTCCCTGCTGAGCAGAGATCCGGATATGGGGGACACAGGGCCTCTATCTCAGGAAACGGATCTTGACCTGAGTGGAAGGTGGGCGTTTCATCAACTGAGCCACCCCATTCACCCCTTCTGGGTCTTCTTTAATGGTCAGGTGGTATAGCTATAGCACGGAGTCTTGGAAGAATATGGGATGGAGAGGTTTCATGCTGGTTATAGTTTAGAATGGTACTTTTGAATCTGCTCAGAAGCCTACAACTTCTGAAATCTGTATCCCCATGATGCTTCCTTCTCAATGCTATATGTAGACTATGTATGCAATAAATCACATTATATTAGGTAAAAATAGGCAAAGACCAGCAGACAACTGAGAGGTTTCTGGTTGAAATGCTTGACCTCTGCTGATCTAAGAGATGCAGATGGAACCAGCTGACCTGACCCTCTTTTCTATCTATATGATTAACAATGATTTGTGCTAATGATAGCTGAGGTATGGCGAAATGGAAATTCTAGTTCACTGATGGCGTGGGTGTTAATAAAGCTGTTCTGGAAAATAATTCTGTCAGTAAATTTCAAGGGCCTTTAATAGTCTTACTGTTTTGCTGAGTGATAACACATTTGTGTGATCAGATTGTATACATAATTTAAAATAATTGCATGCTTAATAATAGTGGGATTATCCATATGCTGCAGTATCATGTAACCTTAATGCCAGGAGCATGGGAGGATATTTAATATAGAAAGACAGGATGTAACAGTATAATCTCAACTATTTGAAGGAAAATTAGACCTAAACCCTGGTGCTAATAGGATTGTTTCTAAGAGTTGAAATTGTGGATGCCTTTTTGTCTTTGGCTCATTCTTTTGTGTACCTTTCTGAATTTTCTATAATTCAGTACTTTAATTGGGGGTGGGGGAGAGAGAGAGAGTAGCAGAAGAGTCAGTTGTTTGATTAGGATCTAGCTGATCCACCTAGAGAGGTACGTAACTTGGCAACACCACGCAAATAAAATTGTTAATGGGTTCTTGAGCACTAGTCCGTTTAACTGCCGCAGCCTTGCATCTCTAATGTCAGTGCCGTCACTGTATCAGACACATACGTAAATCAGAGCAGCAGTTCCAGACCCCAAGTCAGGAGTTCCAAATCTGGTGTGTGCGCCTCAATTGCCAGAGGGAACTTTTCAGAATCCCTCACCTTAAGGACTGATCCCCCAGCCCTGATGAACCAGAATCCTCTTGGCGGTGAGAGCTGATACTACAGAGTGGCATGGCGGTTGAGTATTGGGGGCCTGGGCTTACACATTCAACAATTCCAGCTCTGCCACCCAATTGCTGTGTCATCTTGGACATGATACAACACCTGGTTCACCTTCATTTCCTGTGTTTTACACTGTTGTGGTGGTGGCTTTGCACATGCTTTGCTTTCAACTCCTTGATACTGCAACTCCCTAGTCTCACCTCCACAGGAGCATAGTCACCTTGAGTTTGTGATCACCACACAAAGCTGCACTGGCCACACTTTGCAGTGGCCTGCTGACCGCCAACTTCTACTCCCTCCCTGCTCCTCCACTTTTTCCCATACCAATTCTTTGTTCTCGCTGTCCTCCCCTGACCTCTCTGTGGGACCCTTTCTGACCTCATTGGCCCTGCCCAGCCCAGACCCTTGGATATTATTTTCCCGACGTTTTTACCTACATGGGGGTTTCTTTGTTGTGTCTACCTTTATGGCCAGTTGGTTTCTCTGCTTCAGAGATAAGAGAGTGATAGCTCCAGGCTAACAGGAAAATTCTAGCTTTTGATTTATTATTCGAGAAAAAATTATACTTGAGGGGAAAGAATGGATTCGGCCTATGAAGTAGTTAGTATTGCTTGTTCTTCCAAGGAAATCTCTCCAAAACACACTGATGAGACTTGGTTTGAAAGCAGAAGGAAGGAAATGTGTTCTGAATACACCTTATTCTGAAAATTAGAAGATATATGTAAATGGATTAATGGGTATTATCAGAAATGTTCATTTCCAAGGAACACAGTGGCTAGGGACCTTGCACAGCTCTTATTTCCTCTTTGCCTGTTTCAGTTTCTCCTGTAAAAGGAGTGGTCTCTGTGTTAGAAACTGTTTTCCAGTTACAAGTTTCTAGTTTGTAGGAACTTTTTTTTTTTTAAGTAAACTCTGCACCCAGCCTAGGGCTAGAACTCACAACCCTGAAATCGAGTCACATGCTGTACCACCTGTGCCAGCCAGGTGTCCCCTAAGTTTGTAGGATTTCAAGAAGTAATTTCAGAAATTGATGAAGGTGATTATGGAAATCAGTAGCGAAGAAACTGTGAGTGGAGATTTTAAAGCCGTTGCAGCTTGGGCAGCTTCTTGTAGCAAAAGTTGTGCTCAGGTTTGGTTTGGTTTGGTTTGGTTTTTTCTTTACTTTTTTCTAGAAACCAGTGTCCCATTCTTGATCCTGGAGAACAGTTAAGTGCAGGAACCTAGCTCTAAACTTTGCCAATATAAAGCCGTTAACATCCTGGTGATGAAACCACGTGTTGGGTTTCTTCAGATCCACTGTTGAGTGCAGGCCCTAAGTGAAAATGAAATCCTCATTCATGTATCTTTCATGATGAATAAGGACTAATTTTGTAATGATAAAACTTATTTGAAAAATCAGCAGCTTAACATTTTTCTCCGAAGTGGAAATAGCCTTTTCAGTTTCAGGGTAATGTGTTCCTCCAAAGGTCACAATAAGGTAGCATAAAGAAAATAATTAATTAATTAATTAATTAAAGCTATTTTAATTCTCCCATCCAGGAAAAACCTGCTAATATTTGTATTCCTTTCAACTTCATTTTTATATTTAAATATTTACTCCTTAGGGCATTTTGTTTTGGAGGATGAAGTGTAAGGATCTTAATTCTCAGGATTTTTCTGGCTGCCTTCATTTTGTGAATTTTTTTTCATCCTTTTGCTACCGAATTTTATAATGCATTTTTGTCCAAATTATTCATTTCTGGGTTTCTGTTTAGTCCTGTTCCAGCCCCATACTTTAATACTGTATTTTTATAACATACTTTCCAAGACTGTTAAGACAAGTCCTCTCTCCTCTTTTTTTTTTTTTTTTTTTTTAAAGATTTTATTTATTTATTTGTCAGAGAGAGAGCAAGCGAGAGCGAGCATAGGCAGACAGAGTGGAAGGCAGAGGCAGAGGGAGAAGCAGGCTCCCTGCAGAGCAAGGAGCCGGATGTGGGACTCGATCCCAGGACGCTGGGATCACGACCTGAGCCGAAGGCAGCTGCTTAACCAACTGAGCCACCCAGGCGTCCCAGTCCTCTCTCCTCTTGTCATTATTCTTTTAGAGGAGAGGAATGGGAGGGATTCCTGTGAATTTATTTTGATGAATAAAATTATTCATCAAGTAAGAATTATTTCAAGTTCCAAAAAAACCCTTGGGATTGTTTCAGTAGGGGAGAATTTACATTTCTGCATTAAGTCTTCCTATTGGAGATAGCTCTTCATTTATTCAGATTTTCTTTGTTTCAGTAAGATTGTCATTTTCTTATTTAAGTTTTGTACAGTTATTAACCACTGCAACAGTGGTTGTAGTATAAATTTGGAAAATCCTTCAAGAAAGTGAATTATGGGGCGCCTGGGTGGCTCAGTGGGTTAAAGCCTCTGCCTTCGGCTCAGGTCATGCTCCCAGGGTCCTGGGATCGAGCCCGCATCGGGTTCTCTGCTCAGTGGAGAGCCTGCTTCTGCCTCTCTCTCTCTCTCTGCCTGCCTCTCAGCCTGCTTGTGATCTCTGTCAAATAAATAAATCTTTAAAAAAGAAAGAAAGAAAGAAAGAAAGAAAGTGAATTAGTGGAAGTCATGAAAATGTTTATACTTTTGATTCAGTAACCCCATTCCTAAACAATATCTGTAAGTTAAGTTTAACAAAACCTGTTTGCCTGTGTGAAAATTTGACCTTTGGTCAACTTTGTTTCTGGGGAACTCAATAAAGGCAGACTGCCAACTTCTCTTGCTGGGCGCTATGGCTTACATGGTAAAATGTCTCCCGGTTGGTGATTGCATCTGGGCAGGGAGAGGCTGTGAGCGCTCAATGCAGCCCCATGCTTGGGCTTTGCAGAGCACATTGGCTTTTGGGCTGTGTGTGTTCCTCACCAGGGACCAGTACAGCTATTAAAAGAGCTGATTGGATCCTCTCAACAGGTTTAAGTCAGGGCTTGAACAAACACACTCTCCCTATACCTGAGCCATCTGCTGTGTGGACTGTTGAAAGAACAGCCAACAAGCTGTATTCCTGTCCCATTCCTTCTCAGTAGGTGCATGCCAGGTATGGCCTGTATAAGTAAATGTATGGCCTGTGATAGTCTTGTGAATTTGACTGTGAGATTGTGCCCCCCACTCGCACCCCCACTCCATGGCTGTTGCTGGGTCCTAAGGAAATGATCCCTGAACTGAAGTTCAAAGATGTTCTTTACAGCATTACTTGCCCCAGATTTTTGGTATATTAAGTAAAAGGCAGGAATGACTGTTCAAACACTTAATTCACTCAAAGGAGTATTAGATGTTAAGACTATTACAGAAGCAAATACTACCAACAAGATAAAGTCACAGTCATGTAGCCAGCCTCTCAGCCTTCTAAAAGCTAGGTGGTTAAAAAACAAACTAAGAGACACCTGAGTGGCTCCATTAAGCATCTGCTTTGGCTCAGGTCATGATCCCAGGGTCTTGGGATCGATTCCCACCCACATCAGCCTTCTTGCCCAGCAGGGAGCCTGCTGCTCCCCGTGTGTGAGCTCGGTTGTGTGCGCGCATACCTGCATGCGCACACGCGTGCGCTCGCTCTCTTTCTCTTTTACACACACACACACACACACACCCCACATCCCCCCCACACACACCCTCTTTTAAAAATAAAAATTAGAAGCACCTGGGTGGCTCAGAGGGTTCAGCCTCTGCCTTCAGCTCAGGGCACGATCTCAGAATCCTGGGATCGAGGTCCCGCGTCGGGCTCTCTGCTCAGTGGGGAGCCTACTTCTCCCTCTCTCCCTGCCTGCCTTTCTGCCTACTTGTGATCTCTCTGTCAAATAAATAAATAAAAATGAAACTAAGTAGCTTTTCTAAGACCTAGTTTTGACTGCCTTGTTCTCCCAAACTGTAGAAGAATAACAACAGGCTTTACAGAACCCACTTCCTTACCTACCTTTTTTATTTGTAAACAGTTATTTCCTCAACATCCAAGAGGAGAATATGTTCTTTTAGACTGCTCTGAGAGGCAGGATGAGCCTGTCTCACTATTCTAACCAGCTTGGGGCCAGAGTTCTAATGACTGATCCTGCTCTCCATCCAGTCCCCCCGCATGGCAGGGAAATAGCCAACGGAAAGGTTCAGGGCTCAGTGGTTCTTGGTTGTTTTGATGCCTACACTGGGGGGTGTGGTTTGCCTCCGTATTTCTGTCACTCTCAGAGTGCTTTCTCCTTTCTCCTTTCAGTTTGAAGGATGACCTCTAGGAAGAAAGTGTTGCTGAAGGTTATCATCCTGGGAGATTCTGGGTAAGTGTTTCTCACTGTTTGAACTAATGTGTTGGCTAGGATTAAATGTGACCTCCTTGAAGCTGGTACCCTATGTGCTGACATTTGGCGGTTTCTTCTCTAATAGCAGGGCAGTAGGGCCCTAGGTCTCCTGCTGTTTCAGGCACAGCAGCAATTTGAATGATCTCTTGTTCTGTAACCCTTTCTTCCCTGTTCTTTGGCATGATTTAGGGGAAAGGATAGCTGTTTAAATTCAAGAATAGTCTCATGGAATTCCCTTTTTCCCCGATTTTTTCCCGAGCTGGTTAGACAAGGGAGTTCTGTTTATGTACATTTGTTGCCACTGACCTCATGCCTACCAGTCGTGGGTTTGGGATGTGCCGTGCAGTATCCTCCCACTGCTGTGCCAGATTTGGGCCTATATTCCAAAGAACCTGGGTCTGGAGAACTGGATTCTGATCCTAGATCTGCCACTAAGTCAGCTCTTCTGTAGCTGTTATGGTTCTGTGGAAGACTTTTCAGACTCAGCATCTGAAGTGACCTTTGAAACCTTAGACCAACTAGAAGCTGTGTATTTTTTTTTAGTAGTAATAATAAATGCAGGTGTGCCGCCTTATCCTAAAGCTCCCTGCCCTTTAAAAAGGCAAATGGTTTTTCTACCCTGGCGGTTTTTTTAATTGCCTGAGGAGCCTTTTAGAAGTTAGCATTTTTCCAGACCAGCGGGTTGGGCCTAGTTAGCAGTACTTAAATACACACATCTCTCTGTCTCTGTCCCTCCCTTCCCCTCCCTTACTCCTGACGACTCTGGTGTGCTGTCAGGATTGAAAGGTACTGTTTTAGCCCCAAATTTGCCTGGAAAGAATCACCAGGCCTTTATTTGATTACAGATCTCCTGGCTTTTCCCCCTGAAAATTCAGATCCAGATGGCCTGGGTTGGAGAACACTGCCCTAAGCCATAAATGTACTTCCCCGTCCTCTGCATATGAAAATGAATGTTCGTTAGTGGGAGAGGAAGCCTAAGCAGGGTCGGGCCTGGTTAGTACTTGGATGGGAGTGGGAGAGGAAGGTGTTCCCGTTGACTCTGAAGGCTTTTGTATTGTCTTCAGCCTGCCCTAACTAATCTCATCACCAAAAGACCCCCCCCACCACCACCACATGTCATCTCTTCCTGAGTTTTCTTACTGAAGAACACCTCTGGAGGAGTTTACTCTGAGGAAATTCTCATTTGGTGTGGAATATTGATTCTTTCTCCACTTTAGATTTTAAACTTCGAAGCAGCAGGTGGCTGACTGGTGTGTATGTCTCCTTGCAGCCGGTGACTTCCTCCTGTGCTATTACTTTCTTGGACTGAGTAGCAACCCCTAAAAGGAGAGACACCCAAGACAGCAGAGATATTTTTGGAATGGTGGAGTGATCTTACTGCTGTAGCTCCTTTTAGAAGGAGAGTATTTGCTGACATCTTTCTGGAAGGAGAAAAGTAATACTAGGTTCTACTGAGTTGCTTGTACCAAAACTTACAAGCAGCTTTTCAACATCTGGCCCACATCTGTACCCCATGTTTTCATCCCAGGAGAAAATACAGTCTCAAATGAGTAACGCTGGGCAGTTGGCTGGGGCAGCTCTCTATTGTGATCACAGTTCTTGTTCTCTTTAAGATAGGCCCGTGTCTGCAGAGCTTCAAGTATCAGAATCTGTTTTCTGTCCCTTCCTAGTTGACCTATATTTGTGGTTTTCCTCCAATTTCAGAGTTGGTAAGACATCACTCATGAACCAGTATGTGAACAAGAAGTTCAGTAATCAGTACAAAGCTACAATAGGAGCAGACTTTCTGACAAAGGAGGTGATGGTGGATGACAGACTAGTTACAATGCAGGTAAGCACATGTCTTTGCCGCTTTGCCAGCCAAGCCTTTTTCATTTGGTCTGAAACTTTTGTTCATGCCTAGACATTTTCCCTTCCTTTTCTTCATTTCCCATTACCATATTCATGGATAATTGGCCGCAAGTAGGATTGCCAGGTAAAATACAGGACTTCAAGTATGACCCAGATGTTGCATGAGACATACTAGAAAGTTTTCATTGTTTATTCCAAAGTTCAAATTTAATTAGAGTTCCTTTTTGTTGTTTGTTTTTTTGTGTGTTTTGCTGAATTTGCCAGCCTACAGGCTCTGTCTTGCTATGTCTCCAAAATGTCTAACTCATTCCTTTCTTAATATCCCTGCATAGTATTTTAGAAACTAGGAGAGACCCAAAGACCCAAAACATCTTTGGGTCTCTCCTAGTTTCTTGCAGTAGCTGTTCATGTAGTTTCCCTATTTTTCTGGCTTCTCTTGTCTTACCTACAGCCACCAAAGTTGTGTTTCTGTTAAGCCAGCTAGCTTTTTTGTGTATCACCATAATCATTTAAGGTTTTTCCCTGCAACAATTAGGCTAAAATACACATTTCTTCATGTGACCTTTTGAAAGACTTTTCATTCTGGCTACAACTGTACTTCACTTTTTTGTCTTTTGTCAGTCCTTCTAAACCATGTGCTGCTCTTACAAACCTGTCCTTGAACCTGTCCGCTTCCATCCCAGCTCTTTCGTCCCATCTTTGTCTTCATCCCCAAGTCTCCAGCTTTTGTCCCTGGTTGTCTTCTGAAACTCTAATCTCCACAGCACTTGTTTCTTCCCGTGTTAAATGAGTTCCCTGGTAGACTAGACCTCTAGAGACAGACGTGATTTTTATTCCATTGTAGGCCTAGCAAACACCAGGCTTGCCCCAAAATGTTTGAATGATCCAGGTGTTATAGGTAGACGTTTTTACAGACATGAACCTAAAGCTGTGACATGCTCCCAGAGGATAAGGACTCTGGACGTTCCTTGACTCACACATCCAGGATGGGGCTGATACAGATTTCATTTCTCACCTCCCCCATGCATACACACCGAGATATTCAAAATATGACTACAGTTTTACCAAGCCAAGCTTGAGAGAGAAAGAAATTTCCAGGTTACAGGAAAGAAGAGGGAACCGAAAGCTAGTGCTAAGCTTGGGGGCTTCTGCCATGATGCTTGTCAAGTTTATAACCAGACTAGAGTTTAATTACTTGCCAGGGGCAGGAGATGTGACTACAAAAGGTTGGGGAGCTAGAACTCCCACTAGCACACTCCCTTGGGGAGACACATACACATTCTCTCTTCGTCTTTATCTCTCTCTCTCTCTCTCTCTCTCTCACTCTCTCACTCTCACTCTGTCTCATTCACTCTCACACTCACCCAGGACTGTGGAAAGTTGTGAAAACGGGATCAAATACCCTCAACCCAAAGAAGTGGCAAAGCTCCTGTATGAAGTATGCTTGAGGCTTTGCCTCTTTGCTTTCTTGTTGGAGACTCTCAGTTCCACTGTGCTCATGTCTAGGTTCTGAGCTTATACTCTACATTCGACAGAAATGTTAAAGACTTTGACATAAACCCATAAATGCCTGTCATTCTTGACAAAAGCAGAGATAAGACCATTCTATAGGAAGACTTGCCACCTCCGGAGAGAAGATGAGGTCATAGCCACATGAGGAAATAATGTACCACAAAAAATGTTCACAATGACTAGAGATTTTTTTAAAAAAGGAATCGAAACCATAATGAAAAAGGATACTATTGTAAAAATGAGGATATAGAGAACTTAGAACTTGAAGAAGTGAAAACGTGGTCATTGCAATAAACCAAATGAACAGTTAACCTGCATATTAAACACAACTGAAGAAAACAGTAAGCTGTGAAAACTGAGCAGATTACCGGAAGACTCAAAATTGCAGAACACCAAAAGCAAAATTTTAAGAGCAACTAGAGAGAAGAAAAATTACTTAAAAAGGAACATTAGAGGACTTCTTGAGGACATCAGGAGGGAGAAGGACATGGAATGCCTTCAGGATACTGGCATAAAGTACTACCTGCAGATTTAACATGCGCACCAGCCAGACTGAACAGCTGTGGAGCCAGGCTGTGGCTTTGACAGCAGTGTGGGCTGATTCCGAAGTCAGAGCCCAGTTCCTCCTGGGTGCAGGGCCCCACATGCCCTACTGAGCTGGAACCCTGCAGCGCCGCACTGCTGGAGTGAACACCATCTGGAGAACCACAGTCACTAGACTCTGGAAACAATAGAAGAGAAAACATGTTTCTGAAAGGTTGAAACAAAAGGCTGACTCTCGTACTATTGCAGCCAGCTTGACAGACTTAGAAGGAAATGAAAACCATGATCTCTGGATAGAGGCATCATCTTCCTGGATCTTGAGGAATCCTCATATTTTTTACAAGCTTTTACCAGTGTGCAATAAGATAATCCAAATAAGAAAACAAGGCAAGGGGCGCCTGGGTGGCTCATTCGTTAAGCATCTGCCTTGGGCTCAGGTCAAGATCTGCAGGTCCTGGGATCAAGCCCCGCATCGGGCTCCCTCCTCAGCGGGAAGCCTGCTTCTCCTCTCGTTCCCTCTGCTTATGTTCCCTCTCTCACTGTATCTGTCTCTGTCAAATAAAATCTTTAAAAAAAAAAAGAAAGAAAGAAAGAAAGAAAACAAGGCAAGAACCAATGGAAAGCTCCCTTATCATTCAGAGTGGTTTTTGTGGTTTTTGTATTTAAAGGAATAAGGCAGTCTTATGTTGTCTGTGAAGAGAGGAAACTAAACAGGTGGTGTAGGTTAGTAGAATTTCTAAAAATGAAATACAATAATCCAAAAAAGGGTGGAAATCCAAGAATGTTTTTAGCAGCAGAGAGGACACCCCAGAAGAGGGCTGAAAGGAAGAATGGTAGGAAAGAGAGGTACAAACAGGATTCAGTAGATAGGTCAGACTTCCTTTTAATCTCAAAATAAAGGGAATGAATCAGAGATGGTATTTGCTGAGAATTTTCCAGAATAGATACGGCACCAGTCCTCAGATTCAGGAAGCCCAAATTCCAAGATGGGTAAATAACTCGACATACCGTAATGAAATTGCAGTAACAAAAGACAAACTCGAAAGCATCCAGAGGAAGATGATGACCTTAAAAAGGAACAGGAATGAGGCTGACAATTGACTCTCAGCCTAACAGAGGAAATCAACAGGCGGTGGAATATATTCTGAAAGAAACCTTCAACACAGTGTTCTGTCCCTGCTAAAAATATCCTCAAAGGAGATCGTACTTCCTTAGGTTCTATGGCGAAAATTCTAAATGGTGTATTTCAGGCAGAAGGAAAGTATTCCATTTAGAAAGGTCTGAGATAAGATAAACTGAGATAAACTTTATTTGCATGCAAATACTTATTGTTAGAATTACGACCCTAGGGACGCCTGGGTGGCTCGGTTGGTTGGGCAGCTGCCTTCGGCTCAGGTCATGATCCCAGCACCCTGGGATCGAGTCCCGCATCGGGCTCCTTGCTCGGCGGGGAGCCTGCTTCTCCCTCTGCCTCTGCCTGCCTCTCTGTCTGCCTGTGCTCACTCGCTCTCTCTCTCTCTATCTCTGACGAGTAAATAAATAAAATCTTTAAAAATTTAAAAAAAAAAAAAAAAAAAGAATTACGACCCTAATAGAGTATGTAACTTCCAAACTATCACACAAAACCAGGATTAGACCTATGTAATTTAATGTGTTGGGGAAGCATAGTGGTTGCTGTGGGGTTTTTTGTTTTTGTTTTTGTTTTCAGTTCCTTATATTGTTCAGGAAGAAGCTAGGAATCAGTATTAAACATTAGATGGTATCAAGTATGCAAGAAAAATGTAAAGGTAACTTACTATGAAGCCATGGTAGTTTAAACAGTGTGATATTGTCAGAGACATGCAGATCAAGGGACCAGAGGGCACATAGACAGGGCACACCTAGCTGGACACTGAGTAAAGAGTCATCTTCCAAAAGAGTAGGGAAAAGGGGGAGTTACACAAGTAAACGGAGTGGGCCAGTGGTTTTCGGTTTTGGATGGGGAGTAACCAGAGGGTTTAAGACCTGAATGGAACAAGTACAGAATGAAACTTCAGAAATGAAAATAATTTTTTTACCTTAAATGTTTAAAATAGAGAAAGCACAAATCATAAAAGATAAAAGATCGATAGTAGACCCCATTAAATTAAACATTTGAATAACAAGATTCCCAGATAAAACCACAGACCAGAAAAAATGTTGATAATGCGTAGTAGTATCCAGTCAACAATCAGCCCTGTGGAAAACTGGACAAAAGACATCACCAGGCAGCTGTCAGAAGAAACTATTAATGTCCAGGAGTTTGATTTCCGGGAATTACAAATTTAAAAAGGTGACGAGGCAGAGTGGCACTGCTGTAGACACAGGGAATACTCCCTGCCTCCCTCCCCAGTGCTATCAAAAATGCTCTTTGGAAAAATATCCCAGCAGTTGGGTGGCTTAAAGAAATTCCCTGTGGTCCTGTGACTCCAGATACTTCTGGGGTTGGATGAATAAAGTGGATGTCTGCCCTGACGGGCGGCATCTGAGTGACTGTGCTGTAGGGCTGTGGTGTGCCACCAAGGCCAGGAGAGCTGGTAGAAGGACTTCAGCAACCTCATCAGGCCCTCTGGACAGACAGAATTCAGGCAGGTGGTGCCACTGCTCTGAGATCATGAATGTTGGATTTGATCACATGGCGGGATAACAGCATGCTGGAAAAACAAAGTTGTGCGTGTCATTATATTGAGCCTGATTGTTCAGAGAGACTTCATAAACTTGAAAATTTACATAAAAGCTTGTTGGAAATGGAAATAATTTCATGTGGGTGTTTCACAGACAGGCAGTGTTGCTCTGCACCACTTAAGAAACTTCAAGTGTTTGCTGTTAAGTGATCTTCCTGAAATAAGAGAAAAATAAAACCTTGTCCAGGCCTTTGAGATAGCACCAACTTCTCTAGAACTAAAATTAGACTTGAAGTAAAATAGTAATATTCGGTAAGTATCTTATTTCATATGGAAGCAGCCCAACTGTCTGTCTGCAGGTGAATGGATAAAGAAGATGTGGTACTCATCATAAAAAAAAAATGAGATCTTGCTGTTTGTATTGACATGGGTGGACCTAGAGAATATCATCCCCAGTGAAATAGGTCAGACAGAGACAAATACTATATGATTTCTCTCATATTTGGAATCTAAAAAAAAAAAAGAACAGACAACAACACACAAACAGACTCATCAGTACAGAGAACAAACTGGTGGTGGCCAGAGGGGTAGGGATGGGAAATGGGAGAAATAGGTGAAAGGGATTAAACTTCTGCTCATAAAATAAGTAAATTATGGATATAGGGGAAAAGTATTCTATTTCAATATAAAGTATCATTTAAAATTACTGATCATAAATAACATATATTTATCATCAGTAGAACTAAAAGGTGGTCATACCACAACATTTTAAAAGCAAAAGTCCCTCATGTAGAAAGTAAATATTCAGGGGCGCCTGGGTGGCTCAGTTGGTTAAAGCCTCTGCCTTCGGCTCAGGTCATGATCCCTGGGATCTGGGATTGAGCCCCGCATCAGTCTCTCTGCTTAGCAGGGAACCTGCTTCCCATCTCTCTCTCTGCCTGCCTCTCCCCCTACTTGTGATCTCTGTCAAATAAATAAATAAAACCTTAAAAAAAAATAAATATTCAGACATGACATACTAAAGTTACTGAGTTGAAAGTGAGAATTTATGTACATTTTAAGAAAAATGCAAACCCAGGTAGCCTTTAAATTCTAATATATTCCTCATTTTTTACAAATATCTGTTGATGTAGAGTTATTTAAACTCATTTAAATGTGCAACACAGGTTTTTATTTTTTTTAAAGATTTTATTTGGGGGGTGCCTGGGTGGCTCAGTCGTTAAGCGTCGGCCTTCAGCTCAGGTCATGATCCCATGGTCCTGGGATCGAGCCCCACATCGGGCTCCCTGCTCTAATGGGAAGCCTGCTTCTCCCTCTCCCATTCCCCCTGCTTGTGTTCCCTCTCTTGCTGTGTCTTTTTCTTTCAAATAAATAAAATCTTTTTTTTTCTTTTTTTTTTTATTACATTTTTAAATTTTTTTATAAACATATAATGTATTTTTATCCCCAGGGGTACAGCTCTGTGAATCGCCAGGTTTACACACTTCACAGCACATACCCTCCCCAATGTCCATAACCTCCCCTCCCTTCCCCTCCCCCCAGTAACCCTCAGTTTGTTTTGCGAGATTAAGAGTCACTTACGGTTCGTCTAATAAAATATTTTTTAAGAAAGATTTTATTTATTTGAAAGAGCTTGCACAGGTCAGGGTGGGGGTGGGGTGGCGGAAAGGAGCAAAGGGAGGAGGAGAAGCAGACGTCCCGCTGCACAGGGAACCTGACTCGGTGCTCAGTCCCAGGACCCCAGAGTCATGACCTGAGCTGAAGACAGACACTTAACCAACTGAGCCACCCAGGTGCCCCACATTTTAAAGTTAATAAAGCATATTGCTATAAATGTACAGACATGGAGGGGGGAAAAAAGGCTGACAAAAATCAAGCTTTGACTGGAGTATAGGGCGTAGAATATTCTCAAGCTGATGGTGGGAGTATATCCGGGCAGTAGAGACTACCATTTTGTTCTCCCTTGTTGAGTGTGTGCGGTGCTCTGTCTAGGAAGAGAGCCCAGGGAATCTGAGCTCTGGCCATAGGAAGAGAACTCATTGCTGCTGAGATGCCCAGGGAATAGATTGTGTGTATTAAGACAGTGGGATATTATATGGCCCTTCACTTTGGAAAAAAGGCAAGCTGCAAAAAGATGTACAGGATCCTTACTATTATGTAGGCATTTAACTCCTCAGGAGCCATTTATGTCTGGGAGGGAAAGGGAATTCTGTGAGGAAGGGTTAACTCTGTTTCTGTTAAGAAAAAGAAAATGGGCACCTGGGTGGCTCAGTGGGTTAAAGCCTCTGCCTTCGGCTCAGGTTATGATCCCAGGGATCTGGGATCGAGCCCCACATCTGGCTGTCTGCTCAGCAGGGAGCCTGCTTCCCCCTCTCTCTCTGCCTGCTTCTCTGCTTGTGATCTTTGCCTGTCAAATAAATAAAATCTTAAAAAAAAAAAAGAAGAAAGAAAATCAAACTGATATTATGGTGGCAGTGTTAGTATTTGTCACATTAGAGTATGGGTAAATAGATACATGGGTATGCTTTGTAGAAAATAAAATACTTTTTTTTTTTTTTTTAAATGACAGCTAGGGAGAGGGGGAACACAAGCAAAGGGGAGGGGGAGAGGGAGAAACAGGATTCCCACTGAGCAGGGAGCCTGATCTGGGGCTCGATCCCAGGACCCTGGTATTTTGACCTGAGCTAAAAGCAGACACTTAACAAGTGAGCCACCCAGGCATCCCAGAAAATAAGATATTTCTATTAAAGTTCATATTAAAATTTTTAAAAGATTACGGTCATAGGACTGTACTTTTCTAGGTGTGAAGATAAATTAATTTTTGAAAGTTGCTAAGAGGCCACCTGGGTGGCTCAGTCAGTTGAGCATCTGCCTTCGGCTTATGATCTCAGGGTCCCGCTTTGGGCTCCCTGCTCGGTGGGAAGCTTGCTTCTCCCTCTACCTCTAACTCCCCCCACCCCCACCTCACTGCTTCTGCACATGTTTTCTCTCTCTCTCATATAAATAAATAGAATCTTTAAAAAAAAAAAAAAAAGAATAACCACAGTTTTTCAACTTGACTTCTTAGTGCCTTACTCTGTCTTCTCTGTGTATGAGCGTTCCAGGTACCCATTTGGGTCTCTCAAGAGTCCTAGAGTTCTTATGTAATTCTCCTTTTGGGATTCTGTCCTAAACAATCAGAAATACAGAACAGGCTCTGTAAGTTAACATTCATTACTGAGGTCCTTATAGTTGTGGAAATTTGGCAGCAATATGTTTTTAAAGAACAAGAATAAAATTGCTCACTGAGTTTTTGGGCAGCAGTAGAGGTGTGAGCTACTGTCAGCACTGTGGTGTTTCACGTGGGCAGAGAGGCGGATGGGGCAGAGCGCAGTGATGCGTGGTGTAAGGATTTCAGCTACATAAAACCCCGCAGTGTGGATACCTAGAATGACACATGAGCTAATGAAGATGATCTCTGTGTGGGAGGGTGCCGAGTGTTTCAGGGGGTTTCTGGCTTTGGCTTTACTTACCCAGATGTTTACATAGTAACAGTGTTACTCCTCTCATGGGGGGGGGATTTTTTTTTTTTTTTAATTTGTCAAGGTCTAGATTTAAGTTCTGGTTTTTTCCTCCTTTCTCTTTGTAGAAGTGGTTGTCTGTTTCTAGTTTTCTTATTGTAGGACCAGGCTCTCGAGGAACTCTTGAGTTCCCCGCCCCATTGATCAGCCTCCCTGTTAATGACGAAGGGTTCCTTTTTTTTTTAACTCGGAGACATATATTCACTGTAGGATGTTGGGAAAGCAGAAAAGCTCAAAGGCAGACACCACCAGCAGTCCCTGTATTGGTTATCCACTGGCAACAGAGATCGAGTTTTGTCTACACATAAATGCTTTGTTGTGTTGGAAGTTGCATGAAGTTCCCCATCGCGATGAGAGGCAGGTAGAATAATTGCCTTTGAGTTTGTTCGTATGGATCTTCACGCTTACATGGAAGTCGTTCTCACTTCCCTCTGGTTCTCTTTGAGTGGCTGCTGCCTTTACCAGTGGCCTGAGCACTCCTGTGCCCCACACGGACGGACATTCATGACAGCCTCCTACCTCTACTCCACAGTCAGGCTGACCTCCTGTGGCTGTCACGGCAAGCCCTAGTTTAGAAAGGTTCTTCCCAGAGTGAAGTGCATGTAGATAGTGTATATAGTGGTTGGGGTTTCCTGGGAACGGAGTGGACTGCCAGGGTCAGTCTCTCTGCTCTCAGAGTTGTGGCCAAGAGTCCTGGCAGCCACATTTTCATGTACTGCTTATGGAGGGTCATGCACATTGGGAGAAAAGGCTGAGGCAGGCTTCTCAGAACTGTCCTCCTCTTAAGAGTAACGCTTGGGCTCTTGACTATTTGACAAAAAGCTGAAATGTGTACTTTTGCTCGGCCCTAACATTGGTAACCACAGTAGTCCCCTTCCAGGCTGTTCTTGGCCAGTCTGTGGGCCAGAGTTTAGCGTGTGTAGTCATAATTGCTTTGTTAGGGGTTCTGAGTGCTGTTTCCAGACCTCCCATCAATATTTAAGTTCTGGCTCTGCCCCTGCTTGTGGCAGTGTCATTTGAGCCAGTCAACTGTCTGGATTGGTTTTTAGGACACATTAGGTTTTAGGACTCCTTTCAGAGACTATTTTGGGAGGTGTTAGGGGATTTAGTAGAAGATCATGAGCTTTGATTACATTGGTAGTTTTAAAGAAAGGCAAATTGCATATTACTGCCCTGTCCTATGTTATTTCTCTTGTGCATGTTTACTTATTCTAATCAGGCATCATAACCTCGTCCTCTGTGGTGCTCTTCCTACTTGAACTGGGAGCGCAGTTTGTGTATGGCCTAGTGACACTGGGTAGGTTCCCCACGTGTTCTGGATCACCTGGAGGGACGCACCACTGCTTCACAGGGGAGCTCAACCATCCTGCAGAATTTGGTTCTGGGAATGAAACTATAGTGGCCCAGTCCACACTCCAATTTTGGTTTAAACCTGGGCCTTTTGGGGTAGTCGGCTGGTGATTTAGATATAAAGTTGACATTTACTTGGGTTATAAAGGATGGTCTAAGTTCTTATGTTATTCTGAAGCTCAGTGGGTTCCCTGCAAACAGTGAATAAACCAGTTAAAGACCCATGTCAGCTGTAAGTAATGGTTTGCTGCTTCTGAACCAAGCACTTTTCTTAAACCTGGTGACTTGCTGGGTGGTGTGGAAACTATTCCTCAGAACACTCATCATCTCTCAGGCTGACCAGGGTGGCCTTGTTAGGGATCTAGGGCAGTAAGGAAATCCATCCTTGCTCTTGAACTTAGCATGGCAATGAACGACAGGAAGTTCTTTGAGCTGGTCAGTAGTACCCGGTGGTTCTTTCGATTAAAAGCTGGCTTTCGCCTCTGATCTAAAGTATGTTTTTGTTGTCTTTCCCCTCATCTTTCTTTGTCAAGTGTTTTTGTTTGCTTTATTATTATTGAGTCATGTTATAAATAAAAGTGATTTTTAGCTAAACTTTATATACAGTAAAATATGTAGATTTAAATGTACAGTTCATATGTAATCACCTCCCTATGTATCCATCACCTGCAGAAAGTTCCCAGAGTACCTAGATCTTAAGTTTACATTGTGAATTTTACATAAATGTCTCCTAATTGGACCACCGCCCAGATCAAGATAAAGACATTCTCTAGCAGGGTTCAGACTTGGGTGCCGGCGCCCCACAGAACATGCGCTCACATGCGCCCTCTGTCTGGGCGGGGTGGGGTACCCAGTGCTGCACTCTGCTTGCCGAGTGCTGCGGTCTGCGGTCACTTGTCTCTCAGTGGCTCCATGATGCAGCACGTTTCCTCTGGTGTCCCCCACTCCTAGTGCTGGGCCCCCCAAGGAATAATGTTCTGTCTTCGCAGATCTGGGACACAGCAGGCCAGGAGCGGTTCCAGTCCCTTGGTGTGGCCTTCTACAGAGGCGCAGACTGCTGCGTTCTGGTGTTTGACGTTACTGCCCCCAACACATTCAAAACTCTCGATAGCTGGAGAGATGAGTTTCTCATCCAGGCCAGTCCCCGGGATCCTGAGAATTTCCCCTTCGTTGTGTTGGGAAACAAGATTGACCTCGAAAACAGACAAGTAAGTGCTGAAGATAATGGGAATCTTCTGTGTGGAGGCTTATGAATCTGCCCTCATTTAGGTTGTGGTTCCTGGACCGTCTTTTGAAAGTGGCAGCTAAGTTTTCGATGACAGGTACTGTTTTAGCTTTGATTGGTAAAAAGCCATGCTGCCTAAGCACCAGTCCCCAGTATATCTGTGTGTGTGTGTGTGGCCCCAGAGTGGGGTAGAGGGGAGGGATAACTAGCTAGTTACCTGCCCAGCCCTTGGGCCTTGCTTCCTAATCTGCTCAAGGCCTACCATTTTGCTTTCCCCTGTGGCAAAACAGGGACAGTGAATGTTTGCAGTGGTATTCCTTTTGAAATTATGCCAACAGAGTACCAAGTGCCTGGAGTTGCCTGTGCTGGCCATTGTTTCGGTTGCCATGAAATAATTTGACTTCAGGCTGGTTGCAGTGTGCGTTTTGGCCTTTTGGATTTAAAGGCAGAGTTCCATTTAAAGCCTGGCTCATGCACTTTTTAGTTGGGAATATTTCTTGGAGTCTGAATCTTATGTAACAAGAACACTCTGGGATCAGATGACAGTGTACCCCAAAGCCCTGGCACCTAGAGGAGCTTGGGGAATGGTGGCTTTCTGGTTGGCCTGTTGCTGTTTTCTCCTCCTGTGAAAGGCACTGGCTTCTAAGGTGACTTGTGGTTTGGTGGGCTCTGTGCGAAGCCCAGGTGGCTCCAGAAAAGTACATGTGGGAACGTGAACTGGTCTTCCGGTCAGCTACCTTTTGAGGACCAGGACCTACGAGACTCGGTTTAAGTGCCCATGCTGTCTCAGGCCAGCTGTGACTTCGGGCCATTGTCTCTGCCCTGTGAGCCTCCGTTCTCCTTCTGCACTCCAAAGGAGGGAATTAGATTTTGTCCTTCTCGAGTGCTCCTGCACTTCAGGGGCCTGCCTGGATCTCCGTGTGTGTAGAAGATTGCACTTTGGGCTTTGAGTAAAATTGCTCTGGTTTACTTTGAAATAGCATTTCTCTTGGGATTGGGAGCATGGACTCTTATTTATAGCTCGGTTTATTTCTGGCCATTGATCTCTTTTTCTCCCTTTCCTAGGTGACAGCCCTCTCATTCCTGAAAGTGGGCTGGGGTGGGGAAGGAATTCGGGTAGGAGAGGCAAGGGTGTCAGTGAGAGCTGCGAATTCTGTGGCACAGGTGATGGAACCCTAGCAGTAATGACAAGGGACTGCAAACCTTAAGACCAAGCTGCCAGGCATTTCCTGGGCTGGGACCTCTGAGGTCCCAAGAGGAACAGTTCTGTACTTTCTAGGCCAGCTAGCTCCTTTCATCATCTACCTAGAAGTGCAGCTAAGGGTCAGAAACTAGGGATTATAGAATGGGCTTAGGTGTGAGGCCTAGCTGTGCTACACAAAGCCTGCAGTGTGACCTTGGACGGGTCTGCCGCCCCCTTCCTCAGACCCCTGCCACCCTCATCCAGTCTGCTCCTTTCACCTGTGCTAGCGGCTTCTGTCAGGAGCACACGTACACCCTGTTTCCTCTTCCAGGTGGCCACAAAGCGGGCACAGGCCTGGTGCTACAGCAAAAACAACATTCCCTACTTCGAGACCAGTGCCAAGGAGGCCATCAATGTGGAGCAGGCGTTCCAGACAATTGCACGGAATGCACTTAAACAGGTGGGTCTCTCGCAGCTGTCTGGCTCCCTCTGGTGACTGACCATCGGCCTAGCCCCTGCCTGGCTTTCTTGTCCTTAATCTTTCTTAGCTCTTTCTTCTGTGTAGCCAGAAAAACCCATGTGTTTATCTAGGAAGGTCATGAGGCATTTCGCTAAAGCTTCCAGAAAATTCCACTTGCTTGTAAATAACCTCTACAGTGCAAGGGCAGCGAAGATGCACTGAGGCCACCCTTATTTGGGGACGTCCTTATTCCCCTTGCATGCTATCCGATGAGACCTCTAGGAGCCCTCGGTCAGATGGCTCCCTCTACTGAAGGAGGGGACAGACCCATCATTAGATCCAGTTCGGTTTTTGTTTTGTTTTCCTCATCTCTGAGCTTGCATACCCTACTCTGTCAGATGATACTTGCCGCAGGATGGTTGTGAGGATGGAATAAGACAGGCTCATTCCTGGCGTTCTCCTGAGTGGTTGTGTTTGATCACCAGAAGTTCTAGGAATTGTATTCCTTGAGTGAGGTTTTCTTTCTCATTTATGTTGTTTACTCACCTGTTTTTGTTGGCATGAGGGAGTGGAATGCTCTGTTGATTCAGCAGCTCTTCGGGGCCAGTGAGTTAAGACAGATCATGAGGTACCGTCCATGCTCTGTGATGTCAGACTCAGGAGCGGGTGAGTGTCAGAGGTGAGGCGCACGCCAGAAGATGTGGAGAGCATCTTGACGAGGCATATGGTGGCTATAAAGGGCAAGGTGGTTCTGCGAGCTCCAGGAAACTGGGTTTATAAAAAGCACTGATTATCAGCAGGCCAGGGCATCTGGACCTCCGGGCAGGGAACTAACTTGGTTGTTCCAAGGGCTGGACTGAGTGTTCTGTGATGAAAGGAATTGATGCACCCAAAACGCTCGGAGCCCCTGCTGAGCGCCCCTCATGCTAACAGGATGTAGGCCTGAGGTGTTTGCCACCTGCTCTCCCCCTTCCTTTAACCCACCCTCACACCTAGGTGTGAATATTGCTGTCCCAGTAGCCTTATTAGAATGCTTTTTTGTTCCTACACACTAGTCTCTCAGGAGTAAGATCGTTAGATTGAAAGGTATATGTGCTTTCAAAAGATGGTGCCACATTGCTTTCCTCGAGGACGGTAGTACTTCAGTCCTTTCTCTTCCCTGCTCAGCAGCAAGTGGCCAGCGCCATCTGGAACTCTGCTGCCTCGCTGCCTGTCAATGGGCCCCTGCTGCACGCCGTCAGCACCTGGCACTGGCCCGGGCGCCCATCGCTCCCGTGAGCGGAATTACCTTGACCAGTATTGCAAGTGACTTTTCCAACTCTGTTGTCTCCCTGGGGCATAGAAAAAAGTAATTTTTGTTAGGTATGTCATTTTAAATGTCTGGATTTCCCGTGTCTGGATTATTGTCCAATTCAATTGAACTTATGGCAGGATATTAGGGACTCACGTTTTTCTTTTAGCAGAGTAGTCAGTTGTTTCAAATATTAGTAGCAGATTGTTAGATAAACCACTTTCCCCGTAGATTGAAGCATTACCTTTGTGCACTAAATGCTTGTGTATATTGGGATCTTTTTCTGGTCTGCCCAGTTTGTTCGGCAGCGTGCATGTTCCTTGCCTGGACTGTTGTGATTTGACTGCCATTACAGTGTAGTATCCCCTCTGCTAGGCAAGTCTCCCTCCATGACAGGTGACTAGTGACTGACAAACATTTTGGGTTTTTTTTTTTTTCTTGGCTGTTTTGGTGCATTTTCTATTTAGACAGAATTTTATTGCAGTTCCACCTTCTTTCCTCACCCTTCCCAAATACAAAATCTTACTGAGATTCTGTTTGTGATTCTGCATTAGAGCTGTCTTACTAGTGTGCTTTGGGTTCCGTTACAAAGTATTGCAGACTGGGTAGCAGAACGGCAGGCTTTATGTTCCCTCAGTTCTGGAGGCCAGAAGCTTAAAATCAAGGTGCCTGCAAATTCAGTTTCTGCTAAGGGCTCTCTCACCGGTTTTTGCAGACTGCCGTCTTTCTCCTTGTGTCCTCTGGTGTGTGGCTTTTCCTCTGTGCTGACAGCGAGCGAGAGCAAGCCCGAGCAAGTGGGGAAACACATGCACTCCCCGTGTCTCTTCTTAGAAGGACACACTCACCTGTCACGTCAGGACCCCAGCCTTAATGACCTCATTGCACCTTCATTACTTTCTTCATCGTGAGACTGGCACCCTGGGGATTAGGGTTTCAACGTAGAAATTTTGGAGAGATACGAACATTCAGTCCATAGCAGCTATTATTTTAGGTCTTGTGTGCTGTCCTTTGATAAAACTGTCATTTTTCACATCCTTTGCCTTTCATATTAAATAGACTCCTAGGTGCTGGTGGGAATGTGAAATGATGCACCCACTTTAGAAAGTAGTCTGACAGTTCCTCAAAAAGTTAAACGTGTCATCCTGTGACCCAGCAGTTCCGCTCTTCGGTGCATACCCAGGAGAAACAAAAACTGTCCACACAAAGTCTCGTACATGAGTATTTGTAATAGCATTACTCATAATAGCCAAAAGGCAGAAACAAACAAGTGTCCATCAAATGAAATATCCAAGATAGGCCAGTCTATTAAGACAGAAGATGTCTGTGGTTGCCAAGGCTTGAGAGAGTGTGACTGCCAATAGGGGCAGGGTTTCCATGGAGTGAAGAAAATCTGTGGAATCAGTGGTGATAGTTGCTCAACTTTGTGAATACACTAAAAACCACTGAATTGTACGCTCCGTGGTCTGTCTCAGTAGACCTTCTTCCCATGTGTATTCCTTGGAGGTTTTTACTTTTATAGAACAATTCCTGTCACTTAGGTTCTCAGTGTTTAAGTGACAAATTGTTTTCTTACACCAGGAAGTGGACAGCTGCTGTGCACTGGACCCATGTTATTTCAGCAAAAAGTCCCACTAAACTGACCACGGTCCATCCCCTGTGACCTCTCACCACGGTTGCTGATACAATTCATCCATAGCTGGTTTCTGAGTATGCGGCATTTAGAGGCAAAACCCTCCTAAGCCTTTGGAAGAAAAGGAAAATGGAGGGCTGCCTGGGTGGCTCAGTCATTAAGCGTCTGCCTTCAGCTCAGGTCATGATCTCAGGGTCCTGGGATCGAGCCCCACAGCAGGCTCCCTGCTCAGCAGGAAGCCTGCTTCTCCCACTCCCCCTACTTGTGTTCCCTCTTGCTCGCTATCTATCTCTCTCTGTCAAATAAATAAAGAAGAAAAAGAAAGTGGACCGTTAGTCCAGAAAAATGAATGGCAAACGGGACTAGAGGA
This sequence comes from Mustela lutreola, assembly GCF_030435805.1. Taxonomy (NCBI): domain Eukaryota; kingdom Metazoa; phylum Chordata; class Mammalia; order Carnivora; family Mustelidae; genus Mustela; species Mustela lutreola. Next base: position 57,983,342 of record NC_081291.1, on the reverse strand, counting down.
ATGTTTTGGGACTGAAAGGGCAGGTAGCACTCATGCTCCAGCCCACACTTGCCCTGTGGAAGTGCTGAGAGCTGCCAAAATCCAGCCCGTGTTGAAGTCTGACTTCGGAGTGTTGGTGGTGGTACACTACGGAGCGCTCAGAAAGCGTCTGTGAGCTGGCTATGGTCCCCAAGCCACCAGATTTCCATCGTGACGGTGGAGAGCGTGAGTCAGCTGTGTCCTGACTGCTCAGCGCCGATCGCTGCTCTTCCCGCTCGGTTTCTGTCTTCACATTGTCGCAGGGTTGTCATAAAACCTGTCTTGCCCTTGCTCGGCCCTTGAGAGTTGAGCACCTTCTGCCAGAGCCCTCCCTTCAGCGCTATGTCTGTGCCCCAGTCCCCTGCCCACCGAGAGTCGTGGGAGAGCACCACTGAGGCTGCCGCAGAGCTCGGAGCTTCCCCATACCCTCAGTAACAGACCTCTCTCCCGCTCTCTCTCTGTGCAGGAAACAGAGGTGGAGCTGTACAATGAATTCCCCGAGCCCATCAAACTGGACAAGAACGACCGGGCTAAGGCCTCGGCGGAGAGCTGCAGTTGCTGAAGGGGCAGTGAGAGCAGAGCGCAGAGTCCTTCACAAAGAAAGAACACACTTAGGCCTTCCAACACAAGCCCCCTCTCCTCTTCCAAACAAAACATAAAGTCATCTCTCGAATCCAGCTGCCAAAAGAAACCCCATCAAACACACCCTTACACACACACACACACACACACACAGCCCTGACACAAGCAGACAGACTCCAGCCCAGGCCTGTGATGACTCCATCGGGGTCTGCCCACCCACCACATCAGCCCTCGTATGGCAGCGGGACAGGCAAGCCGTAGAAATCGTTCTGGTGTGGAGTCGGCATCGGAAGCTTATTCTTTTCGTCCACTGGGGAGAGAGAACTGTTTACAGTTAATCTGTGTCTAATTAGTTATCTGATTTTTTTAACGGTGTTGTGGTCTTTTTACCCCCCAACCCCAACCCCCCCCTCCTGTGAAGGCTACCACTTGGGAAGGCTGGTGCCCCATGCTTCATTACAGGCTCACACCCAGTCTGATCAGACTGAGTTTTGTATGTATCTGTTAATGCTTGTTACTTTTAACTAATCAGATCTTTTTACAGTATCCATTTATTATGTAATGCTTCTTAGAAAAGAATCTTATAGTACATGTTAATATATGCAACCAATTAAAAATGTATAAATTAGTGTAAGAAATTCTTGGATTATGTGTTTAAGTCCTGTAATGCAGGCGTGTAGGATGGAGGGTTGAACCCTGTCTGGATTGCAGAGTGTTAGCTACTCAGAATTCAGAAATCCAGCTAGAGGCAGTATTCTGTACAGTAGACACAAGAATTATGTACGCCTTTTATCAAAGACTTAAGAGCCAAAAAGCTTTTCATCTCTCCAGGGGGAAAACTGTCTAGTTCCCTTCTGTGTCTAAATTTTCCAAAAGGTTGATTTGCATAATACAGTGGTGTGTGCAATGGATAAATGGCCGTTGTTTCAGAAATTAAAATTCTCATTTTTTCCTCCCCCCTCCTCCCCCCCCATACTTGGAAACTCCCCTATTAGGTCAGCATCCTACTGATAAGAGGAAAAGGAAAATCCTAACAGATCTGTCCTAGTGATTTTACCTTTGTTCTAGAAGGCACTCCTTTCAGGGTTGTGGTATCCTTAGGTTAGCAAACCTTTTTCTCCTTTTCCCCACCAACTCCCAGTATTGCCCACTATCCATTAACCTGTTTCTTTGGTATGGAACCCTGGCAGTTCTGCCCCCTCCCTAGGATCTGCCCCTGCATTGTAGCTTGCTTAACGGAGCACTTCCCCTTTTTCCAAAGGTCTGCATTCTAGGGTGTGGGCCAAGTTCTTCTGTAAAGAGATGAACGTGATGCCAATAAAATGTAACAAGAACAAAGATCATCTGCCTTTGCCCTGTCTTTTTTCCTTCTTCTGGACCCTTGGCTCAGTAGAGACCATGTTAGCTAATCCCGGCCAGTGCTTTATCAAGCCGAAGAGCCCTCCGTAACTGGGCACATGGGGTGCCTTTGAGGCAGAAAGACCGTGTCACGTCCAGCCCTGCAGTGCCTGTCCCTAGTTTTTGGTTTTGGTTTTTTGATCACAGTGATGGGATGTGGGGATGCTGAATGGAGAAAACATTGTCCCTATCGAGGACCACCTGTGAACTGCGTATGAGCGCTAACTTAGCCTTCGTGCTCTTATGCTTTATAGTTGCTGACACTTAGATACCATAGTTCTGGATTTCTGATTTCTCACAGAAGAGGAGGGGGTGGCAGTAGGGTGCCCTGCATCCCAGTATTATAGCTGGGACTGAATGTATGCCACCTAGAACCAAATTTATAGAATAGTAGTGCTTCAGTCAGAGACGTGGTGTAGGTATTGCTTCTAGAAATGCCCCCATGACTAAGCTCTTGGATTCTACTTCGCTCCGCTTTTCTACATTTCCACTGCTCCGGTTCCTCCGTGGGTTCCTTTCCTCATACCTGCTCTTGGCTCCCATTTGTGTGTTACCAGTAGCATTTTTAGAAGCTCCCAACTGGGGTGCCTGGGTGGCTCAGTCGGTAAAGCACCCTACTTGATTGTTCGTGAGATCAAGCCCTACATCAGGCTGTGCGCTGGGCAGAAGTCCGCTTGGACATTCTCTTCCTCCGTCCCTCCCCCCCCCCTCGCTTTTGCTCTCAAATAAATCTTTAAACAAAAATAGAAGCTCACAATTACAATTCCACCATGGCTAGTACTCATGGCCTAGATCTCTGGTTTATGGACATGTGTGACCCTCACTTCTACAGACCAAACTCCTTTTCCACAATCATATTCTCTGGCCCTAACCTTAAATCTGACATGGAAGTGGACCTTGACCTCTGTTCACAACCATCCGTCTAAAACTGATAACCATCCTGATGCTGAGATAACCACTTACAGTAAGAGCTGATGGCTAAGGGGTGCCTGAGCTGACTGCTGAGTGCCCAGCTCTTGGTTTCGCCTTAGATTGGTATATCCAGATCCTGGGATAGAGCCCTGAGTCGGCCTCCCTGCTCAGCAGGGAGCCTGCTTCTCCCTCTCCCTCTGCTGCCCCCCCCCCACTGCGTGTGTGCTCTTACTCTTGCTCTCACAAATAAATATTTTTAAAAAGTGAATTATAAATGGAGACAAATGTGTGTTGCTATTTCCATTCATCTCAGTTTGCGCTAACAAGTTACTTTTGAGAATGGGAATGAATTTGTTAACACTAATACAGATCTGTTTAAATAGTATCCCTTAGGGACGCCTGGGTGGCTCCTCGGTTAAGTTGACTGCCTTTGGCTCAGGTCATGATCCCGAGGTCCTGGGATCAAGTCCTGCCTCGAGCTTCCCACTCACTGGGGAGCCTGCTGCTCCCCCTGTTTGTGTTCTCTCTCTGATGAAATCCTAGAATTTGATCAGTTGATCACATTTGAATCAATTGATGTAGAAAAAGCATTTGAGAAATATTCAAGAATTGAAGAAATAATGGAGAAAATATTTATACATCTGACAATGGATTAATATCCTATATATATATATATATATATATATATATATATATACACATAGAGAGAGCTCGCATATAACTCAATAGCAAAAAAATTTTTAAATGGGCAGAGGAGCCGAATAGACTTTTTCCAAAGATAGATGGCTAATAGCTAGGAGAAAAGGTGCTCACCAATACTCATTATCAGGGAAATGCAAATCAAAACCACAGTGAGATACCACCAGTCAGAATGGCTAAAACCAAAAAGCTGAGAAATAACAAGTGTTGGTGAGGATGTGGAGAAAAGGGGACCCTTGGGTAGCCACTAGGGAAAACACTGTGGAGGTTCCTCGAGAAATTAAAAAACAGAACTGCCACACGATCTAGCAGTCCCACATCTGGGTATTTATCCAAAGGAAACGAAAATACAAGGTCAAAAGACATGCACCCCAACGTTCACTGCAGCAGTATTTATGATCGTCCAGACATGGACGCAACCTAAGTGTCCACCGATGGATAAATGGATAGGATGTGGTCCGTGTGTGTGTGTGTGTGTACACACAGCTGCAAAAAGGGAAACTTTGTCATTCATGACAGCATAGATAGACCTTGAAGGCATTGTGTGAAGTATAAGTCAGAAGAAGACAATATCATATAATCTCACTTACATGTGGAATCTTTAAAAAAACAAACAAAAAAACCAAACTCTTAAAACTGAACAGATTGGTAGTTGGCAGAGGCAGGCAGTGGGTGAAATAAGTGAAGGTGGTCAGATGTACATTCTTCCAGTTAGGAGCCTGTGATGTAACTCATGGACAGCATGGTGACCGTAGCTAATACTGTATTACACATTTGAAGGTTGCAAAAGAGTAAATCTTAAAAAGTTTTCATCACCGGGTACCTGGGTCACATCTGCCTTTGACTCAGGTGATGATTCCAGGGTCCTGGGATCGAGCACCATATGGGGCTCCCTGCTCAGCAGGGAGTCTGCTTGTCCCTCTCCCTCTGCCCTTCCCCCACCCTGCATCAGAAGAAAAAAATTTATAATTGTGTCAATGGATGTTAACTAGATTTACTGTGATCATTTTGCAGTATATACAAATACCAAACCGTTATGCTATACACCTGAAACTGACAAAACATGTCAATCATAGCTCAGAATAAAAAAGTTCAACATCGGGGCGCCTGGGTGGCTCAGTGGGTTAAGCCTCTGCCTTCGGCTCAGGTCATGATCCCAGGGGCCTGGGGTCGAGTCCCGCATTGGGCTCTCTGCTCAGCAGGGAGCCTGCTTCTCCTCATCTCTCTCTCTGTCTGTCTCTCTGCCTATTTGTGATCTCTCTCTCTGTCAAATAAATAAAATCTTTAAAAAAAAAAAAAAGTTCAACATCATACCATTTCATGATAAGAACACTGAATAAGCTAGCATTGATGGAAACTTTTTTTTACATAACAAGGGCCATATATGAAAGCCCAACAGCAAACATCATACTCAGTGGTGAAAGCCTTAAAGCTTTTTCCCTAAAATTAGGAACAAAACAAGGATGCTCACTTTATTCAACATAGTACTGGAGGTTCTATGTAGAATAATTAGGCAAGAAAAAGAAGTAAAAGACTTCCCCCCAAAAAGGATTTTATTATTTATTTGACACAGAGAGAGAAAGAGTCATCACAAGTGGAGTGGCAGGGGGAAAGGGAGAAGCAGGCTTCTGGCTGAGCAGGGGGCCCGAAGTGGGGCTCAGTCCCAGGACTCTGGGACCATGACCTGAGCCAAAGGCAGACGCTGAACAACTGAGCCACCCAGGCACCCCAGACTTCCAAATTGGAAAGGAAGAAATGTAGTATCTCTGACAGGTGACACAATCTTACACATAGAAAACCTTGAAATGTATACAGTGTTAGAAGTAACAAACTTAACGACGTTGCAAAACAAAATCAATACACAAAAATTAAGTTGCGTTTTTTTTTTTTCTTTAAGATTTTGACAGAGATACTGAGCGAGGACACAAGTAGGCATAGCAGCAGGCAGAGGGAGAAGCAGGCGTCCCACTAGTAAGGAGCCTGATGCCCTGGCTCGATCCCATGACCTGAGCCAAAGAAAGATGCTTACCAACTGAGCCACACCCAGGCATCCCCAGTTGCATTTCTATACACTAATAATGAGCAATTCAAAAAGCAAATTTAAGAAAATAATTCCATTTACAATAGTATCAGTAAGAAATATTAAAGATTTTATTTGTCAGAGAGAGAGTGCGTGAGCACACAAGCAGGCAGAGTGGCGGCAGAGATGGAGAGAGAAGCAGGCACCCTGCCGGGCAAGGAGCCGATGCGGGACTCTCCCAGGACCCTGGGATCATGACCTGAGCCAAAGGCAGCGGCTTAACTGACTGAGTCACCCAGGAACCCCAGTAAGAAATACTAAAAATAAACTTAACCAGGTAGGTGAAAGAATTATACACTGAAAAGTATAGAGCATTGCTGATAGAAATTAAAGGCCTAAACAAATGGGAAGGCATCCCATCTTCAGGGATTGGAAGCCTTAATATTAAGGCGACAGTACTTTACCCAAAACCATACAGATTCAGTGCGGTCTTTATCAAAATCTTAGGATGCTGGATGGCTCAATAACAAAACAATGCAATTCTGGGACGCCTGGGTGGCTCAGTGGGTTAAACCGCTGCCTTCGGCTCAGGTCATGATCTCAGGGTCCTGGGATCAAGCCCTGCATCAGGCTCTCTGCTCAGTGGGGAGCCTGCTTCCCGAACCTCTCTTTGCCTGCCTCTCGGCCTACTTGTGATCTCTCTCTCTCTCTCTCTGTCAAGTAAGTGAATAAAATCTTAAAACAACAATGCAATTCAAAAATGACTGAATGACATTTCTCCAAAGATAAGCAGATGGCCAATAAGCGCATGAGAAAGAAGTTCAATGTCATTAGTCACTTGGGGAGTGCAAATCCAAAGCACCACACATCCACAAGTATAGCTATTACACAAAATAAAAAATAAGGGCCCATAGTGATGTGGAGAAGCTGAAACACTTGTGCATGCTGGAGGGAATGTAAAATGGTGCAGCTGCTGTGGAAAATACTTAGCCATTGTTCAAAGACTTAATGTGTTGAAAGATAAACGGAGAATTACCATACGACCCAGCAATTCCACTACTAGATGCAGACCCGAAATAATTGAAAGCTGGGACTCTGAGAGAGACACTCCTACATCATACTCCCAACAGCATTATTTACAAGAGTCAAAGGCTGGTAACAATCCAAGTGCCCTCAGTGGATGAATGGATAAAGAAAATGAGATACTTCTACTCTTTTTTATGGCTGAGTAGTATTCTGTGGAATATATAATGGACTACTATTCAGCCATAAAAAGGAATAAAGTTCATGACATGGGTGCACCTTGAAACTTAAAAACCTTAATGTAAATAAAAGAAGCTGGAAGTAGAATAGAAGTTGGGGGCAGGGGGAGTTCAGGGCAGGTGAACTTGGGCTGTCACACAGTTCTGCCCAGAGCCCAACACCCTCGTGTTTATTTCAGACCACAATTCTTGTTTAATGAATAGAAAACCCTACCCCGGGATTCTATCCAAAGATCCACATGGGAACGGTTAGTGACAGTGTATAGTTCTTCATTCAGGTGGAGCCTGCAGTCTGAAGTCCCCATGTGTTGAGGTCTGCTGATTCCTTTCTCCAGTGCAAGTTCCCATGGTGGAAGCTGGAGGTGATATATACAAGGGCCTTCTCTTGGCCAGGAAGCTATGACCTCCTTTGGTTACTGCTGAAATATTAACTTGCATGTTTGTCTCTTTTTTTTTTTTGGTAGATAAAGTCTGTGGCTAAGAGGAACCTCAGAAGCAGCCACAAATTGGTGGGCACAGGTTGAACATTTAAAAGCTGTTAGAGGGGTGCCTGGGTGGCTCTGTGAGTTAAAGCCTTTGCCTTTGGCTCAGGTCCTGGTCTTGGGGTCCTAGGATCAAGCCCCACATCTGGCTCTCTGCTCAGCGGGGAGCCTGCTTCCCCCTCTCACTCTGCCTGCCTCTCTGCCTACTTGTGATATCTCTGTCAAATACATAAATTAAATCTTAAAAAATAAAAATAAAAGTAGTTAGAATGCTCAGACCACCTAACCCAAAGCTTTCCATGTTAGGATATGTTATTGGCCATGGAACAGAATAGATGGACACTGGGTCTCCTGCCAACCTCAAGAAAATTTCTGCACAACAAGGTACACTATAAAACCCCACACAATGCCCAACTCCATGACACATCACTCAGGCTCTAAGGACCCAAAAAGGCTTAGCTAAAAGAAATGGAATCTTTTAAATTTAAATAGGTAAGTGTGACAGAATCTATGGATATTTCCAAACACGATGAAATCTAGCAACCTAGAATTACAATGGTCTCTTTGAGAAACATTCCTATTAGTCAAGATCATCTAAAAGCAAGGGCTCCTGGGGCACCTGGGTGGCCCAGTTGGTTAAGCATCTGACCCTTGATTTCAGCTGGAGTCCCAATCACAGGGTCATGAGAGAGAGCCCCACATAGGCTCCACACTGGGCGTGGAGCTTTCTCCCTGCCCCAAACCCCATCCCCACTTGCACGCTCAAGCTGTCAAGAGAAAGGAAGGAAGGAAGGAAAGGGAGGGAGGGAGGGGGGAAGGAGGAAAGAAAGAAAAAAATGGGGGAGCAGGGGGGGTAGAGGGTTAATATTTGGTTGGTTGGTGCAGTCGGTACAGTTTCTATTTAGGGCGTTGGAAACACTCTGGAAATAAATAGTGATGACAGTTGCACAATATTGTGAATATACTTGATGAACTAAACTGTACACTAAGAATGATTAAAATGGTAAATTTTATGTTATGTGTATTTTATTTAAAAAAGGACACCGGTTAAAAAAATAAATAATTTTTAAAAAATAGGGCTTAGCCTCACAGAAACCCCACGGCTCCCCACAAAGGCCACCTCTTTGGTATCAGCCCTCCTCCCAGCTGCAACAGAGGCTGGCTGTGAGTACTGGGAAGTCACAGGGCATGCAAGACAAAGGGATATAAACTCAGCTCTCAGACCAGGTTGGCAGCTTTCGAGTTCTGAGTTCTTGTAGCCTTCTGCTTGCAACTCCCTTGTATGAAGAGAGGGAGAGCATTTTGCCGTGTTGAGGAGGAGTGAGGAGGGATGATTTCTTTGGCCATGATGCTTTAAGAGAGCCTATGGGCCACATCTGCCAGGTTTGCTCCTGGAAGGTAGAAGAAGGGAAAAGAGAAGCCCTTTGGGGGCGCCTGGGTGGCTCAGTCGTTAAGCGTCTGCTTTCAGCTCAGGTCATGATCAAGCCCCACATGGGTCTCCCTGCTCCATGGGAAGCCTGATTCTCCCTCTCCCACTCCCCCTGCTTGTGTTCTCTCTCTCACTGTGTCTCTGTCAAATAAAAATTAAAATTAAAAAATCTAAAAAGAGAGAGAGAAGGGGGCGCCTGGGTCGCTCAGTGGGTTAAGCCGCTGCCTTCGGCTCAGGTCATGATCTCAGGGTCCTGGGATCGAGTCCTGCATCGGGCTCTCTGCTCAGCAGGGAGCCTGCTTCCCCCTCTCTCTCTGCCTGCCTTTCCATCTACTTGTGATTTCTCTCTGTCAAATAAATAAAATCTTTTAAAAGAGAGAGAGAGAGAGAGAGAGAGAGAGAGAGAGAAGGCCTTTGGGACACTCTTCTCTCCCCTGTGAAATGGTCCAGGGAAGTGAGATCCACCCCCCCGCGCAATGCTTCCCTTTTATCCCAGCTTCAGATTGCTCTCTACTCTTGGGAGTGGCTCCCACAGCCATTCCAGAAGCTGGGCTGCCCAGAAACCTGCCCCTTCGACCACTGGCTGCCCCTGGAGTTCATCTCCTTCTGTTGGGCTCCAGACCTTGAGCTGCCAAGACAATATTTACACATGTCCCCAAATAGTCATTCTCTCCCTCGGTGATGCTTAAGACTTGTCCTGAGAGCTAGAACTTTAAAACATCGTCATGCCGGGACGCCTGGGTGGTTCAGTTGGTTAAGCAGCTGCCTTCAGCTCGGGTCATGATCCCAGCGTCCTGGGATCGAGTCCCACATCAGGCTCCTTGCTCGGCGGGGAGCCTGCTTCTCCCTCTGCCTCTGCCTGCCATTCTGTCTGCCTGTGCTCACTCTCTCCCCTCTCTCTCTCTGATAAATAAAATCTTTAAAAAAAAAAAACAAAAAACAAAAAACATCGTCATGCCAGTTCCCTACCTTCAGCACTTCAGATTCAATTGGTCTGAGAGAAGGCACTGGTATTTTTTTTAAAGTGTACCAGGTGATCTGAGTGTGTAGTTGAGAACCATACTTCTGGGTGGAACCTTGAGCCAAAAGCCTCTGAACTAGGAAAGGAGCCGGGAGTCACTGTAGTCCAGCATCGTTGGCTCTGTAAGATGACAGGTTTGCAAGAGACTGGTATTAGTGGGCACGGAGGTTTATTTCTATTCCTGCTTTGTGCATTTCTATGTAGGAAAAGAAAAAACCCTTTTCCTTTCTTAATCAAGGCCTGAAGCCCACAGAGCTGTTCTTCACATGCCCTTTTTGTATGGTCACGGAGGAAATTGTGACTATCCCAGCCCTTCGGGAAGCCTCGCCTGGATAGGAAGGAGGCACAGACTCCCCAGAACAATTTGGTCTCTGATCACTGGTGTGCCCAAGTAGGATGCTGGGTTACTGACAAAGGCAGGTTGTTATAAGTAGCACATAAGCCAGCCAGAAAGGGGCTTCAGCCCTTTCTGAATTAGCTGCAGCTTTTTTGAGCTTAGTCTGGGCTTCTCACAGCTGGGTGTGAGCCAGGTACTGAGACTCGCGTAGTGTGATGTTCTACGTGTGATTATGTCTCCGGTGGTTTTATGATCAGGCAGGTCTGGGAAGCACTGGTCCCCAGCATTCATTATAACCACTGGGGCTGGCCACAGAGATTCTAAAGGTGGAGACGCCAGCAGGTGCTTGTTGCACAGGCCTTGAAGACAGCATCAGAAATGGTGCCTTCAGCCTGTGGTCAGTGGGGATCAGCTAAAAGGCCATTCTGGAGGCTAGCTTTGCTAGCTGGCGCTGCATTAAGTCAGGTGTACACCAGCTTTCATTTCACCATGTCACCCTAGAAGTCACCTTTCAGGTCAGCCTGCCCCACCCAGTATGTATATTTTTAACCCATGGGTTCCTCTGCTGGGACTCTAGACAGCTAAAAATCTATTCTGGGGGTGTTCCCAGACCAGCCGTTTGTCTGGGCAGGTTTAGATGTGGCCTAGCCTGAAGTGGAAGAGACCAGTGGGCGCTCCAATATTCTCTCAGCCTCCCAGTTCAAGATCAAAGACAGTGTCAGCTTTGCAGAGCTTCTGTGATAGCCTGGCTAAGATTCGTTGCTCATTGGCAGTCCCCAAAGCAGTGTCTTTGCCGGGGCTTTCCTGGGGGAGCAGAGGGGAGATAGGCCCTTTACACAACACCTTCTCAGAACCTCCACTGCAGCTCCATGGGGGAGGGGCGGGACAAGTTATCTGGGTGATCTGTGCCCAGGGCTGCAAACCCCTGGAGTCTGGCTTCGGCTGCACCCCAGGGAAACACCAGCAACGTTTCAGGAGCACCGAGCTGCTGCGAAGTTCTAATGCAGGCCCTGGATTGCTAGTAACAATCCCCAAGGGTCTAAACTCCCTAGGCTTCGGTTAATTCCATTCCCAAGGCTGACGATCCTCATCGAGCAAAAGAATCACCCTGATAAAGGAGGGATTCCCATGACCCTCCCTGAACCTACTGCCTGACTCTTCAGAGACTCGTCTGCGTGTCTGCATGTTAATAAGGGTCTGGGAGACCCTGGCTCACTGCGTCCACAGCAGCGCCAGGCGCAGGCAGGAGCAGCCGCGCTACGGCAGTTGGCGGGAGGGCGCCGGGAAGCGTGCTGGTCTCCATGGAGACGAGGGCGGGGCCGGGCCACCACAACGGTGACGTCAGGAGCGGGGCGCATGCCCAACGTCCAACGGCCGCCCAGAGCGCAGTGCGGGGTCTGCATCTTCGCCGCGGCAGATGCGCGGGTCTGACCTCTGGCAGCGGTGGTGGCGACGGGGGCAACTGGGGTGGCGGGGCGGACCCGGGAGGGAAGGAAGGGCGGCCGCCAGCAAACACAGGGCCCCGCGGCAGCGCGTGGGCAGAGAGGCCGGGAACAGAGGCGCTCCCCAAGTGCCCGGGACCCTCGTGAAACGGAGGAGCTGTTGGGGGGGGGGGGGTGCCACTCCCCTCCCGCTCTGGAGCGACCCTGACTGAGGCCGCTCAACATGCAAAGGGCCGGGCGATCGCCGCTCCTTCCCCCGTAGAGTAGGGCCGGGAGCGCGGGAGCCAGCCCTGAGCAGCTTTCCAGCGTGTCCCGGGAACCCTCTTCGTTCTGCCCCCCAGAGATCCCCACCGTGGACCGTGGCCTCGGTCGTCGCCACATCCCACGGGTGTTTTTTAACCCTGACGTTGGGGTCCTTCCCACGCCCCAGACCTCAAGCCGACCCTCGGGCCCCGGCTGGCATGCCCGTCCCGCCCACACGCCCCGGCCCCGGGCGCGGGGAGCCAGAATGCACCGCACACACCGCTGCCAGCCCTCGCGGCCCATGCAGATGCTCCCTCGGTGAACCAACTCCTCTCGCAGCCCTGCCAGTCAAGAGGGCTGGGGTTGGGCGGGAAGAGGCCGTCTTAGCCTTCAACGCCACCTCCAGGCGCTCCAGACACCTAGTTTAACAGTTGGGACATTTTCTGCCCCAAGAGATTTGATCGGACCAAATCTCTGTACCCCAGGAGGGCCCTTTTTATTTCACTTGTTCAAACAAATGTTTATTGAGCATCTATTGTGTGCCAGGTACAGAGGATCTGAAGACACGCTAGACCGGCTGACCTTAGGGTGGGGCAGGGAAACTAGGTCGATCAATTCAAAAATTCTCAATGTTAAGTGCTATGAAGGAAAACATGGAAAAAGTATTTGTGAAAGATGCAAAGTGGGGGGGCGGGTAACCCTACTTCAGATGGGGTGTTTAGGGAGGGCTTCCCTGAGGACATTAATTTGATTGGCACAAAGGGACAAAGCCTGTGAAAGTCTACCAAGAGAGGTAACAGCAGCACAAAGGCACTGCCCTGGCCTGTGGCTGGGCTGGCTGAGGCGTGGACAGAGAGGCCAGCAGCTAAAGGGAGCTGGGGTAGGAACAGGAGTGAGACCAGCAGGGCGCAGACCACACACCGGCTGTGGGGAGACATTTGGATTTTATTCTAAGTGTGATGGGAAGCTGCCCTGTTTCAGCAGGGGTGGGCAGGATCTGATGGGGGCTTGGGGAAAACCTGGCCTCTGTGAAGATCTAGCAACAGGGAGACCCACTTCGAGGCTTTCTCAACTGGACAGACAAGGGTTCAGGTGGGGAAAGAGCACTGGACTGGGAATCAGACTTGGAGTATAATCCAAACAGCCTGAGTGGGTCCTGCATCTTCTCTGGACCTCAGCTTCTTCATGTAAAATGAGGTGGGGGGGGGGGGGGCGGGTACTGCAGGGCAGATGGGACTACAAGACAGGGCGAAGAATCCTCCCATTCAATCCCTTGATGGTCCCAAAGCATTTCTCAAAGGCCACATCTTTCCAGGCAGATTACCTGATGAGAGGGGAGTAAAGGAAGGGAACACATTTTCTGAGAGCTATATATGTCAGGCTCTAGATTAGGCACTGGTTTGGTTGGGCTTTTTATCTCCTCCCTAGATACATTTTGGAACCTGACTAGGCCCAGGAGTTGGATTCATTTCTAGATTCTCATCATTTGATGCTACACAAGACAGATAAGGTCTTGGAGGCAAGGGGACAGATAGGAAGCAAGCAAGTAAAAGCTCACAGAACTAGAGGAAACTTATGAGATTGGGGGGGCTGTCAGGAAAGGGGGCCAGGAAGCAGGATGCCTGGCGCCACAGCCGTGCCCAGCAAAGAGGGCAGGAGCGCTGGGGGATAAAGTCGAAGAGGTCAGCAGGGCCTGAGGGCTGCAGGGCCTGGCAGGGGGCAGCTGAAGGGTCCAAGCAGGACAAGAAGCTCTAGTTGGCCTTTTTAAAGCTTCTGTGGCTGTCTCTAAGTGGAAAATGGACTGGATTGAGCTTGGGGGAGGAGGAGGCCATGCCAGAGCCAGGTGGTATGTGGCTGTCTGAAGTGGCCCATCTTTGCTACCTGCTACCCAGTGCAGCCATAACGTCCCCACTCTTTGCCGCCCCCCTCAGATAATGGCAGTTAGGGAACAGAGTCTAGGTTGAGACTGCGCCTCATCTCATGAGGGAACTTCCAGGGCATTTGTTAACTTGTTCCTGTCCAAGTTCAGGATCCCCAAATGGGACAGGCAAATGAGTATGAAATAAAATTCTGTGAGCATTGCAAAGATCACAGTAGATGATCAAAGATTCCACTAGGGTTTTCAAAGGGGTCACAACACTGTGGGGTCCCTGCCCGCTCTGCCAGGTGGCTTAGCAGGCTCAGTGCACAACTTTTGAGTTGTGACCCGTGTAGTTCACAACTCTGCGTGCAGGAAGCACAGCCTCCCAGCCAGATCTGGGTTTGAATCCCATCTCATTCATTCAACAAATATTTATTGAGGGCCTACTATGTGCCAGACCCTATGCAGCAGTGAGTTAGACAGGGTCCCTGCTCTAGCAGGGACAACAGACACAAGACAGGATAATCTCAAAAAGTGATCAGTGGTATAAAGCCAAGTATGAGAAAGTGTCGGGGGTGGGGGCGGGCAATGGGGAAAACAGCTTTGCCATCTTTTCCTGGCGCGATATCATTAGGGACATTACCGAACCTCTCTGAAGCCTCAGTTTCCTCATCTGGACAGTGGAGGTAGAAATACACCACCCCTTACCCGCAACTGCCAGGAATGTTCGATTCCTGGCAAGCGTGGCGCCCGGGCTTCATCTGTTAATCAGGGGGCTACAGGCTGCTCTGCTACCCGTTAGGGCTTTCGGTTCTTCCCCAGGAAGAAAGTTGGTCAACAGACTGAGACTGCTTCTAAGAAAGGGAGATAAAGCCAAGATCCCCTCGCCTGCACCTCAGCCAATGGATCGCGCTGCAGGGGTGGCTGAAGCAGGCCTCCAAGGCTAAGACCTAGGAAAGGGGTTTGTGGGTCAGGTTTTGTCCTGGCTGTCTGGGGTCCCCTCCCAGAATAGTTTTTTGACCCCATCCCAGCTCCTCGGGCCTCGGACAGAGGCTTCAGGGGAAGAGAGGTCAAGCTCTACTACAGGTCTGAGGCTGGGAGACGGTTAGGGCATCTCCCGCCTCAGGAAACCAAGCTCTGCAGGGCAGGCCCCCTGCAGAGCCAGCACTTCCCTGGTTGGGGGGGCTGTGCAGAGGCGAGGCTGCAGGGTCCCCAAGCCCCAGCCAGGCCAGCTCCCTGCCTCGAAGCCTGTAAGCTGGCCCTGGGGCAGTGGGGGTGGGGTCCAGGACTGCCCCCAAGGAAAGGAATTCCCCTGAAGGCTTCCGGTGGGGAGCTACCCTCCTCTCACCCTGGCCTTGCCTCCCTAACGCTAGGGGTCCAGCTCCTCTGAGCTGTCTCTCCTCAGTCCTCACCCAAGGCTGAGCCTGGGTGGGGACAGCTCTGCAGAGGCGGGGCCAGGAGAAGACTTTTTCCAGCTTTTCCAGGGCTCCTTCCCTCCTTCGAACCCACAAACCCTCATTCAAGTTCTGAGCGCCTCTGCCAGGCCCTGTCTGTGCCGCACATGGGCTGGAGGGCTGGCCAGAGACCCCACTTCTAAGCCCCAAGGGCCCCAGGACGCAGAGCCTGGGGCAGCCAGGCAGATGGGCAGGCCGCTGAGGCCTCTGACAGGGATGAAGAATGGGATAGGAAGGTAGAAAAGCTGGCAGAAGGCAGACCGCTGGACCACAGCTCACAGACCCACAGCTCACTGGAGGGGACGGGGGTGGTGGCAGGGTGTTGCGGGGGGGAGGCCCTGAGGAGTCCTGGCGGCCCCTGAGATGGGGGTGCCCTGGGGAGAGCACATACACACAAGCTGGGGGTTACAGAACATGAAAAGGAAGAAAAACGAACCCCGAGGTCTGAGTGCTCCCCCTGGGGTGGCACTGGCTCTCAGCAACAGGCCCCAGGTGGGGGCACAGGGCAGGGGTGGAGGAAATGGGGGTGCAGGGGCAGGTTCTGAAGACAACCTGACCACAGGTCACCAAAAGTGAACAATTCTCTGACAGAGAAACCCCAGTTATGGGATGAATACCGTAGGCATTTCCTGGCTAGTGAAGAAAGTCCTGGAAGCATTGAAATGGCACTGCACACCCACCAGAGGGGCCACTTGAATAAAGCCTGGCCCAGCTGGGGGCTGTGGGGAGCAGGGCTCTGTATGGGCCGTGGGGCTGCCGGACAGGGTTCGCACATCCCATCGTTGGATTTTAGACCCCGAATAACTAATGGACTTTTAAATGGCGGAAAAGGCCTGGGAAAGGCAGCGTGAGCAGCGTGACTTACGGCAGGGTCTGCCCAGTCCCCCAGCTCCCTTTACTCCGGCTCCCACCCACTCCCTGCTCGGTCCAGCAGCCTTCATGGCTCTTGGAGAATGGACGGGGAGGGCTGCCTCAATTCTGGAGACGGGTTCAAACCTCCGATCACCCTCAGCAATGTCACCTCGGTGGACCTTGTCTCTAGGTGTGCGCACGTGGGCCAGCTGTCCCTTCTCCCTTAATGCAATTCAGAATGAAAACAGCACTTGAAGAGGTCCCACAAGTTCTGGCTTCTTCCCTGATGAGCACTACTTGCTCCATTCTCATACAATGCGTATCCTATCAGAACCCTTTGTGGGGCTCCTGCTTTGCTGGTGCCCTACGCACAGGCCATCTGTGCTTAGGAACCAGCCCCATGGCTGTGACCCATTCTCCCTGCAGAGCTGGAGCCCAGCTCCTCCTTCGGGACGCTTCCGGGCCAGAGGGGCCAGCCGGTTCCCTCCAAGCGAGGCCTCTGTGTCCCCACGTTTCACACCCTTTCGGCCTCAGCACGGACTTGTCCGCTCCTTTGATCCCTGGCCGCTTCTCTGGGGTTCCTCAGACCCACCAGCCCTTCAGAGCCCACTGCCCAGCCACAGGGGGAGAGGAGCCAGGGCCCCTAACAATCTCCCCATTCAGGGCTTCACAGTACACTTTTGCATCTTGAAGGCAACCCTTCCCACAGTCTCGCTGTGTGAATTTCCTTTTGTCTCCCTTTAAATGCTGAAAAGTAATTAGTGCCTCTCTAGATTTTAAATCCCAAACTGGGCCCTGCCACCCTCCCTCCCAATCCAGGCCTAGGATGGAGCCAACCTCTCGGTTTAAAACATGTTTTGGGGAGACAGACTCTTTGGCCTTCAACAGGTTAACAGCCAATGGGGCCTTCCCTGGGGAAGGGCCCTCAGGCGGCAGGGCCTCAGAATCCTGTCTCTGAGGCTGGTTACTCCCACCCAGGCCTTCTGGAAACCCTCCCGCGCAGAGGTACCTCTGCTGGAGCTCTAGGGTGGACACCCCTTTTACGCATGATAACACTGAGGCCCACGGAAGCACAGAAGCCCACCCAGAGCCCCAGGGTTCTGCATCCTAGACCCAGACTCTCCACACTCTGCTCTACACCGGGGTCTTTTGTTTTGTGTTTCATTCTCCAGGAAGGCTGTATTCTTGTGGGCTCTCCCTTCTCTTGAGGACCTCTCTGTTCAGAAGTCCGGGCTTGGGCTGCCAAAGCTGGAGAGCGCTGCACACATCCAGCATCTTTTCACAAACTGGGGGACAGAGTCATTGCGGGGGTAGTGGTGGGTTACACGTGAAGTTTGTGGGAGTTCCAGGGTCCAAACCCACCAGGAACTCCTGCCTCCCAGCCCACTTTCCTGGAGCGGCAGCTGTGGGCAAACCTGTACTGTCTTCAGGTGGCAGAGGGCAGTGAGCAGGGCGCCAACCAGGTGGGGGTGGGGGTGTGTGCCCAGGGCTGGGGTGCAGTGGGGAGCAAGGCAGACCCAACGCTGTTCTTACAGAGCGCTGGTACACACATAAACAGATGGGGCGCCTGGGTGGCTCAGTGGGTTAAGCCTCTGCCTTTGGCTCAGGTCGTGATCTCAGGGTCCTGGGATCGAGTCCCGAATTGGGCTCTCTGCTCAGCGAGGAGCCTGCTTCCTCCTCTCTCTCTCTGCCTGCCTCTCTGCTTACTTGTGATCTCTCTCTGTCAAATAAATAAAAATCTAAAAAATATATATATTTTAAATAGACCAAATGGGGTCTGGTGATGATAAGTGCTATTAAGAAAATCAAGCAGGGTGATGTGATACAGGAATTCTCCAGAGGTATTCATTCAGCCAGGGTGGCTAGGTGGCAGCTACCCTGAAGAGGCTCTCAAGGACTGAGATGGGAATAACTGCTGTCAGCCACATGGCAAGTGCAAAGGCCCTGTGGTGGAACAAGCCACCCCCCCCCCCACCATGGTCTGTGTGAGGAACAAAAAGGCCAGTGTGGCTGAGGGTAGACACATCCTAGTGTGATGAGAAGCTGCCTGAGGCCTTCGGGCCGAGGGGAAATGCAGGAAGTCATACTTCTGTGTTAGCGGCTCCATCTGCTGCTGCTGCTGCTGCTGCTGCTGCTGCTGCTGCTGCTATGTGGAGAGGCTTGGAAACCCCAGAGTGGAAGGGTGGAGAACTCCAGGGCTTGGGGAGGAACCTGTTTGGGAATAGAGGAGACAGGAATCTATAGGTTGAATGAGAGGGTAGAGGGAAAAAGAAATCGAGGCCAAGCCTATGCTTTGGGGCTAGAACTGTCTGTGAAACCTTGGGGAGGAGCAGGTTTGCAAGAGAAAACAGAGCCCTCTTTTGGTCACCACCCGGAGAGAGTTATGCTTGGACATCCCAGTAGAGTTGGCGACTGGCGGCCAGTCTATTGGGTCAGGAAAGAGACAGGAATGAGGGCTGACATAAACGGGGTGTCATTGGTGTCTAGATGGCGTCTGGAGCCACAGGACTGAAGGAGGAGGAGCTCACTAAGGAGGAAGGACCCACCTACCCATCCTGATTCTGCACCGCCCCCCTCCCACTTAACTCCCAAGATTGGCCCAGCGGGAGGGCTGATGTGGGAGGGGCTTGTCTCTGCTAGGCCCTGGTCACTTCTGATGTTTCTTTCTCCATCATTTTTCCTTAGTTACTTGAGGCCTTCCCCATCTACATTTCCTTAGAGGGGTCAGCAAGGCTACCTGGGAGTGTGGGCTCTGAAAAGCATCCCTGAAAGCTGGCAGGACCCCAGGCCTAGAATCCTGGCTAATTGGATGAACCCCACTATCCTTCATCCCCCAAGCCTGTGGCCGCCTCTGTATCACCAGGCAAGTGGGATGAAACAATTTGGTCTCTGCCAGTTCCCAAGGCCCTAAAATTAGTCTCCCAGAGCCCTGCTCCACAGGTGCACAGGCAGCAACTCTCTCCCCACCAGCAAAAGCACCTGCTCCACCAGGAGGCCAGAGAGCCCACCAGGGGTGGTGTGGACTCTGAGCCTTGTCCTCTGCATCCTCCCCATGGCCTGGTTCACACGGCCTTGCCTACACATGTCTGCCCCTGCAGACTAATTCCTTCTCCTCTCCAATCACAGGCCTCCAGCTAAGTGGCACAGCTAGGCTCTGCCACCAGAGGCTAGAGAAATTTCTGTCTGCCCACACTGGCCACACTCGCCATACTGAGTCTAGCCCAGCTAGAGGGGTAATGGTTATTCAGGCCCCGTTCCTTCTGGCCCCACCTAGGGTGAATCTTCAGGGTTTTTTTGTTTTTTGGGTTTTTTTTTTTTTTTTTTTTTTTGGTTTGTTTTTAAAGGAAAGCTGAGATCTGGACACATTTTTATCTGAAATCGGCTGATTTTTCAATCCTGGACCTAATTTAGTTGTTTTGTTTTTGTTTTTAAAACACTGGGCAAGGGGTGCCTGGGTGGCTCAGTGGGTTAAGCCTCTGCCTTCAGGTCAGGTCATGGTCTCAGGGTCCTGGGATTGAGCCCCACATCGGGCTCTCTGCTCAGCAGGGAGCCTGCTTTCTCTTCTCTCTCTCTGCCTGCCTCTCTGCCTACTTGTGATCTCTGTCTTTCAAATAAATAAATAAATAAATAAAATATTTTTAAAAAATAAATAAAAAATAAAATAAAAATAAAACACTGGGTAAGGGGCACCTGGGTGGCTCAGTTGGTTAAGCGACTGCCTTCCACTCCAGTCATGATCCCGGAGTTCTGGGATCGAACCCTGCATGGGCTCCCTGCAGAGAGCCTTCTTCTCCCTTTCCCTCTGCCTGCTTCTCTGCCTACTTGTGATCTCTATCTCTCTGCCAATAAATATATAAAAAAATCTTTAAACACACACACACACACACACACACCCCAAAACACTGGGCAAACAGGCAGATTCCAGCCAGAGGGGCTCAGAGGCTGGAGACTTGCCAGTCTCTCCAGCTCTGCTGAACCTGTCCATTCTGCTGATCGATAGATTGATCCACTTTCTGAATGGGCTGCACTGTGACAAGCCACCCCTTCTTTCTTGAAACTCTCCCCTCCTTAGCTTCCATGACACCAGCCACCACTGGTTCCCTCCTTCCTCTCTGACCATTCTTACCCCGTCTCCCATCGAGCACCCCTCCCTTTCCTACCACTTCCACATCCTCCTCTTCCCTGCACAAGGACCCTGGGGAAGACATCCCTGACCCAGGCTGCTGCTGCCACCAACTCTCCAGATTCACATTTCCAGCGACCTTCTCTCCAGGATGGCTGGGCAAACAGCAGTCTGGGGGTGCCCCTGTTGGCCAGGCTGGGGTATCAGCAAGGGCACCATCCTCTACTCTTTCTCTGACCCTTCAGAGACCAAGCTGGAGCCCCTCCAGGCCAGTCACTGGGCTGCCTCCCCCTGCAGCTGGTCCCTGGGGCCAGCTCTCTTCCTGGTGTCCCTGTTCCAGCCCCAGCTCTGAGCACCCTGGTCCACCATGCTAGGGGGTCGCCATACCCACCTCCGTGCCCTCTGCTCCGTCTTGGGTGGCTTCGGCTCCTGGATGGACACTTCTCCATCTCTCTCTCTCACTGCATTACAGCCTCTGCATTTCCGGAACCTGTGATTTTCGCTCAGGCCATGCCCTCTCTGCAAGACCTTTTTGCTCCCCAGGCGCCCCCCCCCCCCACCCGGGGCTCAGCCAGCACCACTTTCAGAAACCCACCCCAGTCTCTGCTAGGAGACTCCTGGTCTTTTCTCGCCTTGGCTGAGGTCTTAAGCTGGCCAAGTTTCCCCAGTTGACAGACAGTTCACTTGACAGACAGTTCACTCAGGTATGTGTGTGTGTGTGGGGGGGGTGTCCTCCTTCCTGGGAGAGGGACTTGGCCTTCTTTGCAGGGACCTGGGCTTATCTTCCTCCTCCTATGGGCTGTATTCGCTGCCCTGGGAGACGAGCCCTCCTCTGGGTCAATGCCACTGATCACCTCCCACTGCAAAGGAACCCCATCCTGTCTCACCTTTCCCAGCCTCAATTTCCTCCTCTCCGGGGCCTTATTCACTAAATTGTCTGAGGGGCCAATGGGGTCTGTGCCTGCTCTGGGAAAAGGGTGCGTGTGGACAGGGGCCTCTTGGAAATAGAAGGCCTGGATCCCCCACCCCCACGCCCAGCTTCCCCCTTCCTGGACTTCACGGCTTCCAGCTCGCTCTCCTCAGGAACCCCAATTTTCTACCGTCCCTGTCCCATTCATGCTCGAGCCTAAAAACCACTTATTGCCAAGGGATCCGCGCTCCTCCGGGTGTCTCCCCATGGTCTCAGCTTCTCCAAGTAGAGGCTTCTTCGGCTTTGAGAAAGGCTGTTCGGCACCTCCTCGGCAGCAGTTACGCTGCTCCCCGACCAGCTCAGAGCCGCCAGACTTGCACAAGCCCCTGCAGAGGACTTCGCCGGGCGACGAGAGGGAGGGGGGCTAGAAGAGGAGTCTCCAGGACCCGCTCTCCATCGCCCTTCCCGCAAGACAGGGGGAGGGGTGTGGCTGCAGCACCTCCCCTCCCCCATCCCGTCCGAGAACTCCTTCGGGGGTCGCAGCCTGTCACTCGCTCCTCTAGCTCCACCGTGGAACCGCCATTTGGCTCTGGGGCGAACGGTGGCGGCTACTTGCGCACCACGAAATGGGGCATTTGGAGCATCAGCGTCAGTTTGGCGGGGGCGGAGGGCGGGGTGGGGGTTGGAAATGTCCGCAGAGAGACACCTGCGGTCGTCCCCCACTTCCTCCCGGGCGGGGCTCAGACCTCCGAGGCATAACAAGACCCCGGGCGCGCAGCCGGAGAGCGCCTCCAGCCGCCATCCCCTCCGACTCGGGTGGAGACCCCCCTCGAAGATGTCCTAGCACATTTCACATTGCCCCAGCCGACCACGTGAGGGCGTGCCCTGTGTTAGTTCGGACAAATTAAATCTCGTCCTGCGGGCAGGCCGGGGGCTCCCAGACCGCGCTCAGGGCTTGGGTGGCTGTGGCGCACTCTTGGCTGCCGGCCGCAAAGCTCCGGGCCGCGTGGCCTCCCCCGGGGCCCTCGCTATTTGCCCCCAAACCGGGTGCCCCCCTCCTCTCGCGCTCCCGCAGCATAGGGTGCACCCCTCCGTTCCCCTCTGCTGAGCCCTTCCCGGGCGCAGGCCGTCTCTCCGTTGCGCCGCAGGCTCGGGCCCTGTTCGGGGCGCTCGGCCGAGGGTTTGGTGGTGCCCGGGAGGCGCGATGCGGGAAGCCAGCGGCCGAGGAAGGGGCTCCAAGAAGCACAAGTTGGCGCTGGCTCCAGACCAGGCTGTTGTTGTTCTCAACGTGGTCCGCCACGGAGCTATAAAAGGGGAGCGGAGCGCCCTCCTCACCAGAGCGCAGCGCGCACGCCCAGCGAGCTTCGGCGACGGCAGCGGTAGCAGCAGCCGCGGCGCTCCCTTGGCGGATCTCTCTGCTCCGGCCGGGTTCCGGCTCCGGCCCTCTCCGCCCCGACACCCCCTTCCGCTCCGGCCCCGGCTTCGGCCCGGGACCTCCTGCTCCGGCCGGCCCGGCCCCCGCCCCAGCCCTGCCGCCCGGCCCCAGGCCCGGCCGCGGCCGCTCCCGCCTGGAGCCGCCGCGCGCCCCCAGTCCCCCGGCGCCCCCTCGGCCCCTCGCCTTCCTCTTCCCGGCGCGGCCCCCGGGCTTTCGCGCCCCGCCCGCCACCAACCCGCTCGCCACCATGTCTGTGGAGCTGGAGGAGGCCCTGCCGCTGACGACTGCCGAGGGGGCGGCCAAGAAGGCGGCCAAGGCTGGCGGCTCGGCGGCGCTGTCCCCTTCGAAGAAGAAAAAGAACAACAAGAAGAAGAACCAGCCGGGCAAGTACAGCCAGCTGGTGGTGGAGACCATCCGCAGGCTGGGCGAGCGCAACGGCTCGTCGCTGGCCAAGATCTACACGGAGGCCAAGAAGGTGGCGTGGTTCGATCAGCAGAACGGGCGCACCTACCTCAAGTACTCCATCAAGGCGCTGGTGCAGAACGACACGCTCCTGCAGGTGAAGGGCACCGGCGCCAACGGCTCGTTCAAGCTCAACCGTAAGAAGCTGGAGGGCGGCGGCGAGCGGCGCGGAGCCACGGCGGCCGCCACCGCCCCGGCGCCCGCCGCGCACAAGGCCAAGAAAGCGGCCCCGGGCGCGGCCGGCCCCCGGCGCGCGGACAAGAAACCGGCCAAGGGCCAGAAGCCCGAGAAGCGCTCGCACAAGAAGGGCGCCGCCTCCAAGAAGGACAAAGGCAGCAAGGCTAAGAAGGCGGCGGCCGCCGGGGGCAAGAAGGTGAAGAAGGCGGCCAAGCCCAGCGTCCCTAAGGTGCCCAAGGGCCGCAAGTGAGCGCGCCGGCCTGCCGGGTCTTCCCGGCGTTCGGTTTTTCTACCCCGAGTGTATGTAGGTTTTGTACGGTTGTCCGGCCCGGCCGCCGCCGCCCCTGCTCTGAGCCGCACGGAGGGCCCCGGGCCCGCTCCATCCCCTCCTAGGACCCCCCCTCCCCCGCCGCCGTAGAGTGTATTTTTTTGTTGTTGTTGCTTTTGCTTTAGATTTTTGAAACGGCCTGGCGACGCCCCTATTGGCTCTCGCCCTTGGCAACGGCCGTCGCCATGGCTACCGGCCCCTAGGCGCCAATGGCCGCGGCCGCGCCTGCCTGCCTGGGCGGGGGCCGCGGGGTGGCCAGGCCCTAGTGTGCAGGGACCCGGCCGCCGCGCCGCCTTTCCCCCACTCCCCACCCTCCGCCTTTGGGTGTGCGACAAACAATCGCTCGGGGCGCGGGCCGCGCGGCCTTCCTTCATCTCGTCGGCCTTTTTGGGGCACAATAAATTGTTTAAACCTTTGAACCGCTCTCGTTTTCTTCCGAGTGGAGTAGAATGGGCGCGGTCAGCGCGCGGCTTGGGTTGGAAGGGGTCCCAAGGGTCCAGGGGACCCCGGATGTTAGCGAGGTAGGCCTGGAGCTTGGAGTTCAGCGCGCGGGAGTGGTAACCGCGGGGGCCCCTCTAGGGACCGACTGATCTCTCCCTCTGTGAGCAGAGGTGGAAAGATGCTGGAGATGGCTGGGGGGGGGGCAGCCCTGGCTTTTCAGGGTTTGTTGAGCAGGGCCCCTCAGCACGTAAAAGGTCACACTAGGCTGGGCCTTTGCAGAGGTTAGTTATTCTGGATTCACTGAGACTTTGTGTTGATGCGACAACGATATTGGAAATGTAGAGGCCTTGGGCTCTGGCTCACTGAGCACAGCCCCAGGTGTGGCCTGAGCAAGGCATGATACTCTGCTTGTTGGCTGATCTGAAGTGCACACGGGATCAGACAAGTTGGGAAGAATGATCCTCTGCCCTGAGACACCCTGGCGTCCAGTATGTGTGATAGTTGTACTTAAGACCAAGTGAGCCTTTGATGGATGTTCCTATGAAGACAGCCCTGTAAAAGGAAGGCTCTGGGGGCAGTGGGAAGCTAAGGAATGTTCTAGAACAGTGGGTATATGTGCATGTACTAAGCTACATGAGCCTGGGTTAGGGGTCAGTGACAGATGGGAGATATCTCTCTTAGAGACTACAGGTGGTGGGGGGAAGGACGCTAGGGGAGGGGAGGGAGCATCACTGGAGACGCCCCTCTGGCCTGCCCATAACCCTGACCCAGGCCCGGCAGCCACTATCCTGCCCCAGCACAAAGAGTGGGGTCACAGGGCAAACCCTTCAGCCACCTACCACCCTGCAGACCCTTGGGGCAAGTGGTCACTCCACATGCTCTTTCCGTTTCTTAAAGTCTTGGCTGGGTCTCCCTGCTGTCCATTGCCTCCTGCCTCTGGGAACGGCAGGGCCCAGTGCCAGCATGAGTCTCCCCCACCTTGTCCTGGCCTGGGCTGTGAGGGAGGACACGATGGTGGGCACAACCAGCACAAGTGCCTGCCCCACCCAAGCTTCCCTGCCAGCAGAGAAGAAGGAAGCCAAGTTCCTCTGCCCATCATTGTCCTCTAGGCAGAAGGTTTCAGAACAAGATGAACCACCTCCCAAGTATGGAGACCTGTGACTGATGGCAGTTAGGGGGCCCTGTCATTAGGGCCAAGGACGAAATGGGATGCTACCCTTGGCTGAGACTATTCTGGTTCCGGGCAACTGTGGGCATCCAGGGGGCAGGCAGGAGATCTGAGCTGGAGACAGCAGGACCATGGTGGTTCAGGCCTGACTGCTGCACCCACCCTGCCAGCCCAGGTCTGCCACTTGCTGATCAGTACCAGTTTCAGCTACTGGCAGTGTGCGGGGTTGGAGGGATGCCCAGTGCCATGCTGCAGGGCCATTGTGCCAGCCCAGCTCCTGTCCGCAGGGCCAGAAGTCAGGAGACGCCAAGGCCTACCCAGGATTAGAGGGGATGGTGCTCCTGACCAGCTGAACGTGATCCCTCAGATTCCACATCCCCTTTCCCTAAATTGGAAACCCAAGCCCAGATGCCACCTAGGCTCACCCCAGTGGTCTAAGTCGCAGTCTCGAGGCCCGGACCCAGACCTTAGCTTTTTGCTCAGCTCCCTGGTGACTCAGGTTCCAACAGGGTTCAGAAGGGCTGCTACGGGGGCCCCAGGAACATGGACCCTGCACTTTCTGTGCAACGATCACACTGGGCACCCTCCCTTCCTCTGAGCCCCTCCTAACAAGAGGCCCCCACTGCCGACCATCCATCCTTTGCAGACATCTCATGAGCTCCATGGCCCCAAAGTGTCCTCAGGTCCTTTGTATTCCACATTGCCTTTCCCTATTTTCCACCCAAATCCACCCTTTGTTGCTCATATTATCTGGTGGCCCATCCCAGTGGCCTCCCACTTTGGTGCTGCTGCCCCCACCACTCTCCTGTCTTCTGTCTTCATCCCTTGCACACTTGGGCCCCTAGCTGGCTGTCCTCTCTATCCTGAGATCTGCCTTTTCCAGGAGCATGGGAGCACCTGTGGACCAGCTCCTGGTGGGGCAGGCCTCTCTCTTAGTGAAGAACACTCATATATTTAATGGGGACCCAAGCCACCCGGCTCTGGGGATTTGACTGTCTAGTCCCAGGGAGGTTTACGTGACTGAAGACCCGGCCAATGAGTGTTCAGTTGTTCACTGTGCCACAACCTCTGGGTCAGAAATGGTTCTTGACCCCAGTGAGTTCAATCGGAAGTCAATCCTGGGACTCTTCCTGGAGCTTCTGGGAAAGAGGTGCTCTTTCCCAGGCAGGGACAGGGGGCCAGAGTTGCCAGAAGCCATCTTTCTCAATACACAGGGAAAGCCCACCTGAAAAAGGAGCCAGGACAGAAAGCTGGACCCACGAAATGGAGAGACAGACACCTGAGAACATGAACAGAGCCTCTGGATCTAGCCATGCCTGAAAATAGTTTAGACTTGACTGCCACGTGAGCTGATACATTGCTTTTTATGTTGGCTCACGTCAATTGGGTTTTGTCACTTGCAGTCTAGTCTCTCACTCCTTTGACTCACTTTACCCTCCTGTGCTCACATCCTGGACCCTGTCATTCCTTTAAATTGTTCTTCTTCTGAAAGGACATTCCCAGTGTCCCACTGTTTACCCCCCCCCCACCCCTCCCCTCCTCTTTTCTCAGGGTTCTCACTAGACCCTTCAGTAGAGCTGCACCTCTGCATGGGGCTCATGTCACTGACCTGCACCCCAAGTTGAAGAAAGGATGGCCATGTCCTGCCCCATGTGAACCCTCGGCATGTGCCAGGCACTCTGAGGAAGGCTGCGTGGGCCACATCTCAGCCTTGTGACAGCCCCAGTGAGGAGGGGGTTCAAAAGCTGGTCTTACAGGTTTGGTGCTGAGACTGGGAAGGCTGTTATTTTCTGCCCTGACCCCACACTCAGCTCTGGCACAGGGCCGGGGAGCCCATTACCTGCTGTCAACCTCTTATGTCTCTTAGACCTCACTGAGGAGCTTCAATTCCAGGTGAATGCTGGGGGCACAGGACACCGCGAGGCTCTGGAGGAAGGCTTCCTGGGGCAGCAGACTCTGGTGCCAGGAGGAAGCAAAGAAACACGTGTATTTGCATCTCTGTACAATAGAGGCCCAGCAGTGGCCTCAGCCTAGGCTCCTGTCTGCATCCCTTGATCAGGAGAGGAGGGGGCGTTGGATGGGACCAGGTCTCTGGAGGCTGCAAGTCAGCAATCCAGGGGTCTGGTCCACCATGTCTTTTGATTTGGGCAAGACTATTCTCCCCATTCCTCCACTTCCTTATCTATAAATGGAGCCAAGAAAGATTTCTTTTACTCATCCCTCAGCTAACCAAGAGGGTGGGAACACACTGCCCCCAGTCAGGGTCTCTAGGTACCCCTCACCCCAGCCCCAGTGTAGCACACTCTCCTCCTGTGCCCTTGCCTCCCTCCTCTCAAGGGACTGGGATCCGCCTCATCTACCTCCTGGGTCCCTAGATCTGACTTCTCCCTGGCCCCAGGACAGCCCTGAAGACACTGGAAAGGCCCTTTTCCAGGCTATGCAAGCCTGTGTGACCCATAAGATGGGAGTCTCCACCGAGTGGACTCTTGTAGACTAACCCAGCTGAACCTGTCCCTCTTCCAGGTCCAGGCTTAACCCCGAGCACAGAACCTGATAGGGGAGGGGTCTCAAGGGCTCAGCACAAGGGGTGCTGCCATCCCTCTGTCCCAGGACTAGAACCTTTGTTGATATACCCAGAGGGCCCTTTGGCCATTCAGGAAGCTCCATTTGTCAAAAGCAGCAGCCAAGAGGCCCTGGGGCCTCTACTGGGGCCACTCACACCTGCAAATGGGTGCACTGATCCTTGCATGAGATCTCCTGTGTTGCCTAGTCCACAGTCACTCCTTCAGGGCACACTGGCTGAACAGAGGCAGGGACGGGGACCAGTCAGACTTGCTTCCTGTTCTTGAGGACAGATAAGCCAGGGGCTGTGGCTGTGGTGTGGGGACAGTTCAGGCTGGAGCACTAGCACAGGCCCCCAGTGTGGCAAAAACTCCCAAGTCTGGGGAATGGTGAATGTGACAAGCAGACTGAGCAGGCAGGAGGCAGGAAGTGTGAGCAGGGCTTCGGGCTCCCCTCTAAGAGTTCAGTGGAGAAGCAGACCCAGAGGGGTATTAGGGACACACGCACCTACACATTGGATTGATCGCAGGGCTGAGGAACCAGATGCCAGAAGGCTGAATTTCTCTGACCAACACTGGAGCCTTCAGTGAGTGCCCAGACAGGACAGGAAGATCACAAGCAGGCCGAAACGGCACAAGCTGGAGCCCAGGACAGACTGAAACTTGTGTTGGTTCTTGTTGCCTCTGACCTTGGTGTTGAGGGTATCCTGCAGAAGCTGAGACCCTTTGTTATAGTCTTAAACCATGCACACACCTGAGTCAGCAAAACTGAGAGAGAATCCAGGGCAAGTCCCGTAATCAGTACGGTCACCTGATCAGCAACCAAAATGGTGACTTCCTCCCAAATCTGGCAAATGTAGCCCACCCTACAGGAAATGTATGAATAAGGGTGTCATGGGAAATGTAGTTCAGCCTAGCCAAGTTGACACACTACAAAACCGTTGCAGTTCCCCGTTATAAAAGAGGCATGTGCAGAAGGGTGAGGAGGAACGAGACTGTCTCAAACACAGAGGTGCATAGGCACATGCCAGACAGGGCAGTCTGGTCAACTGGAGGACACAGACCCCACCTGAAGAGGAACAGTGACAACCAGTTCTGCTGACTGCTTCCTATTTCTCAGACCATGTCAGAAGCACCTCCTGAAAATGCATCTACTTTCCCCTCCAGAGGCAGGGAGTGGCTTGGGCCATCCAGGGGCCATCCAGGGGCCATCCAGGGTGCCTCTGCCTGCTGGTGGTCCCACATGGGGCTCAGTCATCAGAAGCATCTCTTGCGAATTTTTTTTTATAGAGAAACCATATGCTTTTTCTGATGAAACCTCCCACTTGTAAAATGTGGGCTTAAAACAAGAAGTACTCCACCTCACAACCATCAGGACAACCATTATTTTAAAAAAGCAACAAGGGCGCCTGGGTGGCTCAGTGGGTTGAGCCGCTGCCTTCGGCTCAGGTCATGATCTCAGGGTCCTGGGATCGAGTCCCGCATCGGGCTCTCTGCTCGGCGGGGAGCCTGCTTCCCTCTCTCTCTCTCTGCCTGCCTCTCCATCTACTTGTGATTTCTCTCTGTCAAATAAATTAATAAAATCTTTAAAAAAAAATAAAATAAAAAAAGCAACAAGTGGTGGCAAGAATGCAGAGGAATTGGAAGCCTGTATACTGCCAGTGGGAATGTGAGATAGTGCAGCTGCTGGAGAAACTACATGGAGGTGGTGGTGGCTCAGTGGATTAAAACCTCTGCCTTCTGCTCAGGTCATGATCCCAGGACCTTGGGATCAAGCCCTGCATCAGGCTCTCTGCTCAGCAGGGGGCCTGCTTCCCTTCCTTTCTCTCTTCCTACTTGTGATTTCTTTTTTTTTTTTTTTTTAAGATTTTTTATTATTTATTTATTTGAGAGAGAGACAGTGAGAGAGAACATGAGCAAGGAGAAGGTCAGAGGGAGAAGCAGACTCCCCATGGAGCTGGGAGCCCGATGTGGGACTCGATCCCGGGACTCCAGGATCATGACCTGAGCCGAAGGCAGTCGTCCAACCAACTGAGCCACCCAGGCGCCCCCTACTTGTGATTTCTGTCTGTCAAATAAATAATAAATAAAAAAAAATTTTTTTTTTCATTTATTTGACAGACAGAGATCACAAGTAGGCAGAGAGGCAGGCAGAGAGAGAGGAAGGGAAGCAGGCTCCCTGCCAAGCAGAGAGCCGGATGCGGGACTCAATCCCAGGATCCTGGGATCGTGACCTGAGCCAAAGGCAGAGGTTTTAACCCACTGAGTCACCCAGGCTCTCCTAAAATCTTTATAAAATAAATAAAACAGAGAATGATATCACCCAGGAATTTTACTTTTGGGCATATGCCTGAAAGAATTAAAAGTATCAACTCAAAGAGATTTGTACACCCAGCATTATTCACAGTAGCCAAGAGGTGGAAGCACCACACATATCCATCGACAGGTGAATGGATAAACAAAGTGTGGCATATCCATATGATGGAGGATTATCTAGTCTTAAAAAGGAAAGAAAGTCTGACACATGCTATAACATGGACGAAGCTTGAGGACGTGTTGCTAAATGCAATAAACCAGCCACAAAAAGACAAATACTGTATGATCCCATTTACCGGGGTTGGAGGTAGACAGAAATGGGATTTGTTTAATGGGAACAGAATTTTATTTTTTTAAAAGATTTTATTTATTTCTGTGACAGAGACAGATCACAAGTAGGCAGAGAGGCAGATAGAGAGAGGAGGAAGTAAGCTCCCTGCTGAGCAGAGAGCCTGATGTGGGACTCGATCCCAGGACCCTGAAATCATGACCTGAGATGAAGGCAGAAGCTTTGCCACCCAGGCACTCCTGGGGACAGAATTTTAGTTTTGCAAGACGAAAACATTCTAAAGATTGGCTACACAACAATGTGAGTATACGTAATGCTACAGAACTGTGTACTTAAAAATGGGTAAGATGGCAAATTTTATGTCCTGTGTATTTTATCACAATCGAAAAAAAATACTACATCAGTCAAACAAAATCCCATGTGAGCTCAGTGTGGCCCACAGCTCCCTACCTTTCGAGATCATTCAACTTCATCTTCTATGAGGGTCTTTCTGGCTGCCTTCCAAGACATGAAGCCCCAAATGGTGGTGTCCTGATGGAAAGAAACGAAGCCAAAGGAAGCTATAAAGTGGTGAAAGCCAAGACCTAGCCTGCCAGTACTGTGGGCCTGCACCAGGGTAATAACTTCTCCACAGAGGATTTTCATTCAGACTCCTGGGCCTTGTGCAGCATAGCCTGCAGATACAAGATTCCAGATGCCCCTTTTCTCGCCCACTTAATCTTGCCACTCCTACCTCCTGTCTTTCTTCTGGCTGCCTCTATTAGGGGCCAGGAGTGTGGCATTGGGGCCCTGCCCCAGCCTGACTGCCCTTGAAACTTTTTGTGTTGTTCAGCTTGATTGTCCAATCCCTTTCACTGATACCCCTAGCTCCTGCAAATAGTCCTCCAGCTTCTATGGCCCAGGGGAGTGCTGTCTCGGAAGTCTGCAGGATGCCTCTCCTCCCTGGAGTCCTGGACACAAGAGGGAGATCCTCATTTCTCTCCACGAGGGGCACTAGCCTAGAGGTAGGTAGGTTCCAGTCTCCCCACACCAAGCATCTGTCTCTCTGGGCTCCCAGGAGTTCAACTGTGAGTACCCACTCTCCTGATTCACAGATGGGCAAACCAAGTCTCCAAGGTGCCAAAGGACTTGGTCCTTTGTACTGGGTCCTTTGTACTTGGTCTGGTACTGGGGACCCTCTCATATAGCCTAAGCCAAAGCTCCTTTCCCCAAAGAATGATCTTCCACCCTTCCCACCACTTGTTTCTTGCTCTGGCTAAGGAAAGGGAGGGAGGGTGTTCAGACCCAGGTGGGGGATCTGGATCTAGGAGTCCAAGACCACCCATTACTCTCTGGTTCCCACCACCAATCTACCCTCTGGGTGTTCCCAGTAGCAAACAGACTTTAAGCTTAAATACTCCGCCCAGGCTAGGAACCCTTTAGATTTGTCCTCGACTTAATTAATGCCTATGGGTTGTGTCCTTGGCCAAGCCCCTCCCTTGCTTGAGTCTGTTTGGCCTCTGGTACATTGGGCTTTTAAGAACAAGGGCTTTGCACTAGGAGATGGATCTAGATGGATGCCAACAGGAGCAGGGGTGGGGGGGGGGGTAGGGGGGAGTGGGGAGGGCATGGATGAAGATACCTATTAGGACCTGGAGTACTGAGGACCCTCTGCCACTTCTAAAGCTACAGAGGAGGAAAGAATCCCCTAAGGCCTGGACCTAAGCCTGGTAGAGTGGGGCAAGGGGGGGCTGCCATCTGGAAGCCCACCAAAGGGCCAGACACCCACAGTTTAGGGCTGTCCCACCTGCCACGAAAAACAGCTGGGGCCTTGGCCTAACCTGGCTACATTGAATGGCAGGTGAAGGCTGCCCTGTGTGTCCCTCAGATTTGTTCTTTAAAAGCAAAGGGCAGGAAAAAAAACAAAACAAAAAACAAAGGATAGGAGATGCTTCACTACTCTAGTAAGCAAGTTAAGTATTGCCAAACGGTGGGATTCGTGTGCCCCTGAAATAAGTGAAAATTTGGAGAGCAATTTGGCAATACCTAGTACAGCTGATAACCTAGTTAAGAAAAAAAAAAAAAAAAATCGCAGAACAAGATGCCAAAGATGATACCATTTATGTAAACTCGAGAATCACAAAACATGTTCTCAGGTACAAGAATGTGCTCTTAGCGTCATTTATGTTCAAGTAAAACCTGAATAAAAAGGATGAGGACATGTTAAAATGAAATTCCCCACCACAGTGATTTACAACCCTGACAAATGGTGGAGAAATAGTAATGAAAAACAAAGGCAATTTTCATTTTTGTTGCTTCTTAAATTTGAAGCAAATATGAAAAAATAGTCTTAACAGTCAACCTTCTGGTAAGTCATCCGTATTTTTAAATCTCTTGGTGATAGTAACAACCAAAATCCCACGCGAATCAGCCCAAACAAAACTGGAGGCCGCAGTGAAAACGCCCCCTCCCTTCACTGTTTGGGAGAGGGAGTGCTAACCATCACAGACCAACCCCGCCCCTCAGCCCGAAGGGAGGGCCCTCCAAAGAGGAATTTGGAGAGCCGGGCCAGGCAGGCCACAGCCGTGGTCCGCGTCCCCCGTGGTCCGCGTCCAGGAGATCCTAGCGGGGCTCCGGGCCCCGCAGCGCCCCCTCCCCGGCGCCTCCCTGCTCCCGAGGCACCAGCCAGGAGGCGTGCCGTGCCCTCCCATTAGCAGGAAGAGCGCCAGAGCTCCCTTCGGATTGGTGGAAATTGCGATCCTTGATTTGCATAGGGCTTAGGCTCGCGCCCCAGACTACCGCGGGCTGCGACTGCACAGACAGCGCGATCGCAGTGCGCTGCCAGCCGTCCAAGGAGCATTGGGGGCCTGCTCTGCGCCGGCCCACTTCCACCAAGAACTCCGTGCAGGGTTTGGGATCCTGGTCTCCTAGACACCCCAAAGAGGAAGTTGCGGAACGGTCCTGGAGTTTCTGGAGATTCCCTGGGATCCATGGGAAGTCCCCTTCCTGTCTCACAAGCGTCCGGTGTGCTCTCCCCGCGGCTTGTGCACCCTCTCTTCCCCAAGGCTTGCAGGAACCTTCCTGGAACCCCTATCGAAGGCTCCCCTGGCTCTCTATATGCCTTCCGGGTGCGCACACGCACGCACACTTGCCAGGGGTAGTCGTTTGTGTTAATGAGGGTCGTTAGTTGGCCCGTACAGGGCGGGGCATGTATAAGTGCTCGCATTCACCTAACAAGTAGTTACGCATCATTAACATTGGGAGAAAATAACAGGTGAAAAAGTGGCCCCTACTTTCAGAGAGCTAATGAGCTGGGTGGGGAGAGGACAACAGATAATCGTTCCAAATAACTATAAAGTGGTTCAGTGCCAAGGAGGAGGAGCCTGCAGAGCAAATCACCGGGGCTCTGATGAGGCGGGGCAGATGATCAGCCCTCTAAGCAGCCTTGCTCCGAGCCCCAAGTCCATGTCACCTTCTGTGCCATGCTCTGCCCAGAGGCTGGGAATCTGGATGGGGTTTGGTGGGCTGTGACTGGGGCTTCTCCTCAACCAGATCCTATGGTCTCCGTGGTCAGTACAGGTTCTTGGCCTCTGTGCCCCATCACCCCCACCCCCAGCCACGCCCCACATCCCTAGTCTCAGGTTGGAGCAAGCACTCAGCTTGGTTTTAAGCTAAAGGATTGACAAAACTTCTCAATACTGAGTGAACAAAGGCTCAACAAAGAACAACCACTCCCCTCCCCACCCTCTCGACAAGCCTTTCTGCTGTTTCCAAAAAAGCAATTTCCTTCACAGAAAGCCCTAGTGCTCCATGTTTGTGACAAAATCCATTCCTTAGGACTGATGCCAGGAGAAAACTGTAAGACCCAGAACTTCCCCTGCAGCAGCATTTTCTGAAATGTAAACAGTTTATCAAATATAATTTATTCAGAAACAAATACAATGTTTTAAGAACTTAATTCCAAAAGGGTGACAGAATCCAAAAGCTGAGCAGAAAACAGCCTTCTGTGAGCAGTACCAGTCTGCTGGCAATACTGAGAACTGCCAGCAAGGTCTAGCACTGAGAGAAGGCTCTACCAATCATACCAAGTATAAAGGACCCTATGAATTACTGATGCTGGTGGTCCCTTACTCTTCCCAGGCTGCCCATTTGCTTTACTCTGGGTTCCTGGTTGCAGCCAGGATAGCCACTCACTCATGAATCCACAACTGTCAACTAACACTCCGTTATCTCATCCAAAAGCAAATCTACACATGTGTAACACTAGCATCTGTTATCTGCAACAAAATTTAATGCAGCAAACCATGGTCTTAGTCTCTGAAAATCTGGTGTTACTGGTTGTGAGGCCGCTTGGCTTCAGGCTCCTCCTCCTTCTCCTGCTTCAGCCATCGCTCCAGGAGTCCTGCACTTCCTCTCTTGGTGGGGAGTGGGCTCTTTTGCAGGAACTGGCTGGACCACTGGGGCACATCTGACTCTGCCTTTGGGGGCGTTTTGGGCTCTTCCTTTTTGGGGGACTTTGTGGCCAGCCATTGCATCATCTTCTGGCTACTACCACTTGCCTTGAGCTCCTAGGAGAAAGAAGAAAATGTTCAAACCACCCAGCTCAAGCTTTTGGGAACAGGCCAATGTCAAGGGAAGAAACAGGGTAAGAGGTATTAGGTACTGACCCAGGCTTGGAAAATGTTACTGAGAGCCAGATGGAGCTCACTGGTCAAGAGTGAGGAGAAGGGACGAGCAACTGAGTGTGCTCCAAGGAGTGCAAGGGTTAGGGAGGAGCTCTTAGAGCAGGTCTCAGAGATGAGATGTGTGGGACCAGTCAGTCAGAAAAGAGCTGACAGGCATTCCAAACTGGTGCATTCTCACAGGAGAGGGTAATTAAGTGTGACCAGGCTAAGTGTTGGGAAATGAAACTGGAGAGGTATGGCTTCAAAAAGTCACCATGATTAAGGATTCAGCTAAGGCTGAATACACTGACCTGTTTCCCCACTGTGCAGCCTGTCCTTGACTGGCACTGTTCCCTCCTGCTCTCCACACCTGCACTCTAACCCTGAACCAAAGGTTTTGAATTCCCATAATGCCACTTCTCCAGAATGGGAATTCTTCAGGAGTAAAGACCATGGCAGAAATGGGGCAGTGTCTTGTACACAATGAATGTATATCATTACATTTTTACATTTTAGAGACATCTAATGAATAAAAGGATCAGGACTGCAGGAGTTTGCAGAGAACTGAGACCAAAAAACAAAAAAACCCACGATGACACTTAGTATGAAAAACTTAGAAACTTTCAGAAAAATGGGGAGTTAGCTGTTTTGTAATCATTATCTGTAACACTTCTCAGGCATTCTAAGAAGTCTATTCTTGGAACACTCAGAGCCATGGCCTACTTAAGTCCCTCGGTGCCACCTGGAAACAACTGGTATTCCTAAAGCTTTGCTCTGTAACTTCTGTTCCCACTGGAGGTCTTTGGTCTGTTCACCTTCCCTTCAAAACACATCTAGATGTTTGCCAATCCTAAAAAGTTAAAGTTCATGTCAGGAATGTTCTCAAATCCTCCTGAAGGAGTAAAAGGATTGGAACTCCTTCAACTTGTAGTTGGGAAAGCAGAGGTACAGGAAAGAGACAAAAAAACCTCCACAGTTGCAGACAAAGATACAATTATGGACAAGGGCTCCTTTGTCTTACAACCGCCCTCTAGATGTGGAGTCCTCAAACATGGTTTATCAGACTCACTGAAGCAGCTCTTAATGACACAGAAGCCCAAGCCCATCCCTGAATACTGACTCAATAGGTCTAGATAGGGTCCAACATTTTACATTTCGAAAGTGCTCTCCTAAGGAGTCTGAGTCACAGCCAGTTTTGAGAATAATGCTCTCCTGATCTTGCCACACATAAGGAAATGTGAATCTTGGATGATTTAAATTAAAGCTGATTGTGAAAGGCCATATCCTAAAAGAAAAAGATATTCTGACATAAGACAGAAAGCTCAGAAAGGATCGTTAGAGGCCCCTACCTTTTTGACCAGTAAGTTGAGAGGAGCCAGACATTCAGGAGTGTTGTTTCGGGTGTTGTTCACCACGCAAGAGACTGGATGGAAGGTGATGTTCTCTGTGGGGTGGATTAACTTCAGAGCTTCCTGAGTCGAGACCTCACCAAAGTCAAGCCATTTAGAGACTTCCTCTTCTCCATCTAATATGGCAGGCATCCTAACCAGTGAGGTAGAGACATTAGATGGGAGGTAGAGGGAGAATACGGACAGAAGGGACACCTGAGTCAGCACAAATCATCCTAAGGAGAAACCTGTCCTCTCCCTACACCTCATGTGCTGATTTGCTGCCATGTGCTCCCTGACCACAACTTGACAGGGCATGAAATTCGACCCTATAAGAGCCAGCTTACAGTTTTATGGCAAAGACAGTGCATAGTGTTATGACTGGATCCACTGCACTCCAATGTACATCCTCATTGGTGAACTTTCTATGATGACTCAGCCTAGAATTAAAGGGAAATTAAAAGGAAAATCTGCCTATCAGTAATAATCTCTAGATTTACAGTAAGAAAGAGCTGTTCACCTAATTGTGAACTCTAGGAAACTATGCCTTAGAAAGCAAGAATGCTGCTGCCTAAGATGACTCCTGGTACCCATGGAGATGTTAGGAAAAGATCCTGTTTGGTTTTCAGTTTATGTCCTAGGCCAATGCAAAGCATGCTACACATTCGCTGATGGGTGGTACAGTTCATTTTAGGAGATAAATGCAGAAACATCTATTTTAATAATTAAAAGTGATAACTTCAACAAATTAAATGTGTACTTTAAAAAATACTTTACAAAATTGGGGCACCTGTGTGGCTCAGTGGGTTAAGCATCTCACTCTTTTTTTTTTTTTTTTTTTTTTTTAAAAGATTTTATTAATTTATTTGACAGAGAGAAAGATCACAAGTAGGCGGAGAGTCAGGCAGAGAGAGAGGAGGAAGCAGGCTCCCGCCGAGCAAAGAGCCCGATGCGGGGCTCGATCCCAGGACACCGAGATCATGACCTGAGCCGAAGGCAGCGGCTCAATCCACTGAGCCACCCAGGCGCCCAAGCATCTCACTCTTAATATCAACTCATATCATCTCAGGGTCATAAGATAGAGCCCCATGACAGGCTCCACTCTCACTGGGGAGTCTGCTTGAGGTTCTTTCCCTCTGCCTCTCCCAGCTGCTTTCTAGCTCTCTCTCAAATAAATAAATAAATCTTTTTTTTTTTTTTTAAGATTTTATTTATTTATTTGACAGAGATCACAAGTAGGCAGAGAGGCAGAGAGAGAGGGGTAAGCAGTCTCCCCGCTGAGCAGAGAGCCTGATGGGAGGCTTGATCCCAGGACCCTGAGATCATGACCTGAGCCGAAGGCAGAGGCTTAACCCACTGAGCCACCCAGGTGCCCCAATAAATAAATCTTTAAAAAAAATTTAGTCTCGGGGCACCTGGGTGGCTCAGTGGGTTAAGCCTCTGCCTTCAGCTCAGGTCATGATCTCAGGGTCTTGGGATCGAGCCCTGCGTCAGTCTCTCTGCTCAGCGGGGAGACTGCTTCTCCCTCTCTCTCTGCCTGCCTCTCTGCCTGCTTGTGATCTCTCTCTCCGTCAAATAAATAAATAAAATCTTAAAAAAAAAAAAAATTTAGTCTCTGAAATCCAGAAGCGTTTTCTGATGAATGGCATCTCTGCATTGTATTACAGTTCAGTTGGAAGTAACTGGAACATTTTACTTTTCTTTTTTTTATAAATTAGTTATTTATTTGATCGAGAGAGAGAGAGTATGAGCACATAAGCAGGGGAAGTGGCCTGCAGAGGGAGAAGTAGGCTCCCAGCTGAGCAGGGAGCCCAACACAGGACTTGATCCCAGGACCCTGAGATCATGACCTGAGCCAAAGGTAGACACTTACCTGACTAAGCCACCCAGGTGCCCCATGCTTTATTTTCTTGGCAGTGCATAAAATAATGTTTTATTAAAAAAAAAAACAAACAACCAATTGTGTCTTAGATTAGATGAAACAGGAATTTATCTTAAATTAGCAAAAAAACCCACGACTATATCACATGAAAGTATAATTTCACACAGAATGCTTAGGACAAGGCTAAAATAGATAATCCTATTTTGTGCAACACTACATTCTTTTCAGCAAAACATTAAGTATCACTTCTGAGGGCACTCAGATCTGGCAAAACCTGTTAAAGTGTTACACACATATAATCTATTATGCCAATGCTTGCTTTTTTTTTTTTTTTTTTTCAGGATCTAGCTCAAAACATGTGAAGCAGTGCATGTAGGTGGAAAATTTTTTTTTTTTTTTTAAAGATTTTTATTTATTTATTTGACAGAGAGAAATCACAAGTACACTGAGAGGCAGGCAGAGAGAGAGAGAGGGAAGCAGGCTCCCTGCTGAGCAGAGAGCCCGATGTGGGACTCGATCCCAGGACCCTGAGATCATGACCTGAGCCGAAGGCAGCGGCTTAACCCACTGAGCCACCCAGGCGCCCCAAGGTGGAAAATTTTTAAGTACTGACAAGAAGCCCGAACTATTAGAGCGTCTTCAAAGTAAAAAGAGAACATGTGATATCTCCTTAGCAAGAGACATAAAGGAATGAACCAGTGACAACATCGTGAAAATAAAAGGAATGTCTATGGTTGCAACAACTTCAAGAAGTATCATGAAGTCAGTATCAATCATATCTAAAGGAACAGAAACAATGAAGAGATTCTTTAGCATATGGACTGAATGACAAACATGAAAAAACCGCTTTCTCAAAAAAAGAATGCATTATTTATACATGAAGACCTGAAAGACCACAGAAGTGGCTCCTCTGAGTGCTCGTAATAGATGGCTTGGTGGTTTCAAACGGTGATGCAATTTCCAAAGCTTTCAGTGTCAGAAGACATGAGCATGGATGAAAATGCTGAAGAATTTTCAGCAGTTAGTAGAGAAGGAGGCTATATGCTGGATCAAAATGTTCAATTTTGATTAAATTTGTATCTATTATAAATGCATGCCTTGAAGCAAC
Source organism: Mustela lutreola (assembly GCF_030435805.1). Taxonomy (NCBI): domain Eukaryota; kingdom Metazoa; phylum Chordata; class Mammalia; order Carnivora; family Mustelidae; genus Mustela; species Mustela lutreola. The sequence goes on along the minus strand of NC_081291.1, from coordinate 57,944,099 downwards.
ATATCTTTCTTTCTTCCTTCTTCTTCTTTTTTAATATTTTATTTATTGGGGCACCTGGTTGGTTCAGTCAGTTAAGTGCCTGCTTTCAGCTCAGGTCATGATCTCGGGATCCTGGGATGAGCCTAATGTCGGGCTCCCTGCTCAGCGGGGAGCCTGCTCTCACTCTCTCTTTCAAATAAATAAAATCTTGGGGTGCCTGGGTGGCTCAGTGGGTTTAAGCCTCTGCCTTTGGCTCAGGTCATGATTCCAGAGTCCTGGGATCCAGCCCTGTATAGGGCTCTCTGCTCAGTGGGGAGCCTGCTTCCTCCTCTCTCTCTCTGCCTGCCTCTCTGTCTACTTGTGATCTCTGTCTGTCAAATAAATAAATAAAATCTTTAAAAAAAAAATAAATTAAATAAAATCTTAAAAAATATTTATTTGAGAGAGACAACAAGAGCACAGAGGGAAGTGAGACGAAGCAGACTCCCCGCTGAGCAGAGAGCCCTACATGGGGCTCAATCCCACAACCCTGAGACCACGACCGGAGCAGAAGGCAGACACCTAACCAAGTGAGCCACTAGGCACCCCAACATTTCCTTTACCCAAGATTATGATGGGAGCCAGAAGCACCCAGGTACCCACTGAAGGAAAATTTCAAAGGCAGAAAAAAATGCCCCAGGATTTAAAGCCACAAAACATCACAAATTTTGCATAATCTTCTCTCCATTTCATGATAGCTTATAAGCTACAATTTCTCTGACACTCATTTTCCACCAGCAAATTCTGGAACTTTCTAAGGTAAAGTGCCATATTTAATGTAGTATCTATATAGACAAATGTGACACTATTTTTAATAGGTCCCTATTACTTTTTATTTTTTTTTTTTTAAAGATTTTATTTATTTATTTATTTGACAGAGAGAGAGATCACAAGTAGGCGGAGAGTCAGGCAGAGAGAGAGAGAGAGAGAAGCAGGCTCCCGCTGAGCAAAGAGCCCGATGCGGGGCTCGATCCCAGGACCCTGAGATCATGACCTGAGCCGAAGGCAGTGGCTTAATCCACTGAGCCACCCTATTACTTTTTAATATGTTCCTGATATATTTTTAGGTTTTGTCTGCTTTTCCCATAAGTTACTGGGTTTTCACTATACAGTTTGGCATAATGTAGTGACTTTTAGGAATGCATGTCATATTATAGCCAAACTGACCATAACTATATTTTGTAAAGCGACTGCTACTCTAAATTTGTGCATACTGAAACACTGGATCCAAAAGTTACTTATCTAAAAGCAGAGTACAAACCCTCCGCTGACCCCTTTTGGACCCAGGGATACGAACTGTGACTTGCCTAGGGTGAATGTCATTCAAGCTTTTGCAGGAATCTACTGTGATGATGGTGTAGGAATACACGAGGTCTCCTCCTTCTGGGGACTCCCAGCAGTCAAAGATCCCCGCCATTGTCAGCAGCCTCCAGTTGTCCCAGACTTTCTCCCAGTGCTCAGGACCGTCCACAGTGCCAACACTACCTGACTGGAAGCAAAGTACGCGGGCAGATTAGATACTCAGCATCCCCCTCATACACATAGGTTGGCTACTACTTAAGACTTAAAGCAATCATTTTGCAAGTACTTCACCCCATGTATTATTGCTATTATTATTTTTAAATTTATTTTACAGGCAGAGATCACAAGTAGTCAGAGACATAGGCAGAGATAAAGATGGGGAAGCAGGCTCCCCGCTGAGCAGAGAGCCTTGATCCCAGCACCTTGGGATCATGACCTGAGCTGAAGGCAGAGGCTTTAACCCACTGAGCCACTCACGCGCCCCAGTTTGATGGCAAGTACCCACTGAAGCTATGGATTTATGGCTCAATAATTTCAGAATACAAACCAACATCACCAATGGGCATTCAGGCCTTCTACAACTCAGCCCATCATTTTAGCTTTTACTAATAATTTTAATTTGAACCAAACCCAGCTATCTGTAAATGAAGCCCTTGTGCAATTTTGGGCCTTTTTATCTTGCTAGAGCAAATTCCTCTGCCCAAAATATCCTGCCATTTCTCATCATGCCAGCTCCTACTTGCCATTTAAGATTCAGTTCAAAACCTAGAATACAGAAAGCAAGTTAGAGTACCCCCTCCACTCTAACAGTAAGAAAAAAGCTAGATAATTTACAAAAATCATAACTTTTCATTTTTATTATTTTATCTTTATTTTTTATTTTCAAGCACCACGGGAAGCCCACTGCAGGGCTTGAACTCATGAACCTGAGATCCAGACCTGAGTCGGATGCTTAACCATCTGAACCACCCAGGCACCTCCAAAATCACAGCTTTTCTTAAACTCATCAGAAAACTGAGTTCACTGGGCAAGAAACTGGCATGAACTTTATGGGAAGACAGGGGCCTCCAAGGGATCAGAGAAACTTAAGCACTGGCTTACTGGTGGCAACAGGAGGAAGACAAGGCCTTCATTCAGATAAAATAATTACCAAATTGCTAAAAGCAGTGTGTGGGCTAGCCTGAGATCCCAGAACCCCTGAGAGCTGTAGACATCCAGAGAGTTTGCATTAGCTTGCAGATTCTTCTCCATGAACTTTCCCAGCTGCTCACAAGAAAGATAGGGGCAGAGCAGAAGACTAGAGAAAGACTTCCATGCTGGTGCATGCCTAGAGGAGGGGAGCTCTCTTATATCAGGAAAGGCACAAGCCTCACCCAATCACTTCTCATCTAAGAAACAAAAGCCTTGAGGGGCCAGGATATGGGTAATAAAGCCTACTGCCCCTAAGATACAGGTAAAGAATCCACTGAGTCTGGGGAAGGGTTAAAGAAAAATCCTTCTACTCCCCTAGGAAAGGAGTAGGATCCCTAAGAAAGCCTGGGCCTGACAGCCAGGGCCACAGATCTGCCTGAGATGGAGGCTGTATGAAGACATTAAAGAACACTCTCCCACCCTTTAGATGAGTAAGCACCACCTGGACAGCAACAGCAGCCTAATTCTAGGGAAGAAGCAAGAGCATAGAGAGATCCTTTCCAAAGCACAGGCCTAAAGGGAGGTACTAGAGCTGAAGGAAGCAGGGCTAGAGAAAACCCCTCTGGAAAATCACCCTTACCCTGAACACAAGATGGCACAGAGAAATTTAAAGCCTGTAGCGAATAAAGGTAATTGTAACAACAAAACCAGTTCAACTCCTGATAAGATCCACTCAATCTCACACATTAATGGCCTATTAGAAGGGTAAGTGTATCCATTTCCAGACATAAATATTATTCATCTCAGTCTCAATGTATACCAGTCAATCAAAAATTACAAGACAAATAAAAAAGCCAGAAACCCCAATGAACCGCCAAGAGATACAGAAATCAACAGAAGCAGACTCCAGATATTTCTTTTCCCAAATACTGAAACTATCAGAAAGGGAATTTTAAAGAAGTTTAATTAATAAGCTAAAGACTCTTGTAGAAAACATAGACAACATACATTAACAGAGAATAAATCTTGGCAAAATAAGAAAGACTTGACAAAAACTAACCAAACTACAGTACAGAGAAAAATAAAATACACAGAAGAAAAAATTCAAGAACTATGAGACAGGGTCGCCTGGGTGGCTCAGTGTTTGATCCTCTGCCTTTGGCTGAGGTCATGATCTCGGGGTCCTGGGATTGAGCCCTGAGCTGGGCTCTCTGCTCAGCGGGGAGCCTGTTTCCCCTCCGTCTCTGCTTGCGTCTCTGCCTACTTATGATCTCTCCCTCTGTCAAAGAAAGAAAGAAAGAACGAAAGAACAAACTATGGGACAATATCAAGTTGTCTAATGTGTAATTAGAATCCCAGAAGTGAAGAGCAATGGGTAAGAAGAAATACCTGAGTATATGATGGCTGAAAATTTACCAAAAATTATGAAAGACACAAAGCACAGATCCGAGGGAGCTCAGAGAACATGTCAAACACACAAACACACACATGCATAAAAACTACACACTCAAAAAAACCCAAAACAAACAAACAAAAAAAACTACACACTCATACTCAGACTGCTGAAAACCAAAGAGAAAATCTTGAAGGCATTAGGCAAAGAGAAGTGGTAGAAGCACACATTACAAACAGAAGAAAAAAAGACAAGAAATTACAGTAGACCTCTCAAAAGAAACTAGAAGAGCCAGAGGCAATGGAGTATTTTTTTTTTAAGTGCTGGAAAAAACACCCCAAGAACTGCCAACCCAGAATTCTATACAAAGTGAAAACATCACTCAAAAATGCAGATAATGATGTCAGGAGCTGGGGGCAGAAAATGATTAAAAATGGGCACGAGGGAGAAAAACTATGAGAGACTCTTAACTACAGGAAACAAACTTGAGGGTTACTGGAGGGGAGGTAGGGGAGGTGGGCGAGGGGTACGGGGTAATTGGGTGATGGACGTTAAGAAGGGCATGTGATGTGATGAACACTGGGTGTTATATGCAACTGATGAATTACTGAACACTCTATCTGAATGCTACATGTGAAACTGATGATGTACTATATGTTGGCTAATTGAATTAAAAAATGGGCATGGGGTTTCTCTTTGGGGTGATAATAATGTTGTGAAATTAAACAGGATGGTTACCCAACATTTTGAATGCTAAAACCACTACATACTTTAAAAGGGTAAATTTTAGGGGCACATGGGTGGCTCAGTGGGTTAAAGCCTCTGCCTTCTGCTCAGGTCATGATCCCAGGGTCCTGGGATTGAGCCCCGCATCGGGCTCTCTGCTCAGCGGGGAGCCTGCTTCTCCCTCTCTCTCTCTCTCTGCCTGCCTCTCTGCCTACTTGTGATCTCTCTCTCTGTCAAATAAATAAATAAAATCTCTTAAAAAAAAAAAAAGGGTGAATTTTATTAAATGTAAGTTGTATCTCATGAAGAGAATCATGATGATTAAAAAAATGAAGTAAAAAAAAAATGAACACTTTGAATATACTAAAAAAAAATCACTGACTTGCATACTCTAAAAAGGTGAATTTCATGGTGAATTATACCTCAATAAAGCAGTTATTTTTTTAAAAAGTTCTGAAAGAAACTTTGGATTATCCTTTCCAAATCTATCCCCTTCCAAATACCAACTGTGAACACTGTTGACAGTACCTCTTCTGTTTTTGCTTGGGGGAAGTAGATGAAATATGGCTGCCTTTGGCTATTAACCTGACATCGCTGCCACTCATAGAATCCATCTGCTAAAACGACACAGCGTCTTCCCTTTCCGAGAGGTACCTGAGGGAAAATGTGATCAAGATAAGATTTTAGTGACACAATGTGTCATGGACTTCAGTTAAAATCTCAGGTCACCGATGTATGCAGACTTTAGAGCAGTTATTTAATTTCTCTGTACCTCCCTTTTCTTATATAAAGTTACCACTCACATAGCTATTGAAAAGATTAAATAATATACTCCAGCCCCAGCTGCATTAATTATAAGTGCATGAGAACCTCCAAGTGAAGACTGTCTAGTTGAAATCAGTCAACCTACAGAATATGAGAAATAATAATAGTTTTGTTTTAAACCACTAAGTTTTGGGATGACTCATCATGCAGTAATATATATTAACAGCACTCAACATTATTAGCAACTGGGAACACACTTTCCAGGAGAACCTTATTTTTTTCCTCAGGTATAGAAGGCACTAACAGCTCTGCTGGAAAAAAGACCAGAGTATGTGCCTTTTCCCTAGACTCACTACCTACCTTGAAGGAACGTTTCTCCATTATGGTATCACTACGACAGTTGGAAGTGTTGAACTTCAGCTTAGAAGGATCACTCTCCTTGAACCAAGATGGAACCAATCCCCATCGCATGGGAGCAATGATACGTTCTGATGAGTCTGCATCCTGTGATGGGAAAAGGTTAATATCCAGTGGAGATAATGAAATTTAGAAAACCAAATGTGGCACATGCATTACATTACACTGAAATACAATATTATACAGAGATTATTAAAAGGGAAAGATTCTACTTGAGAAAAATTTTATTTAATGTATTTCTTTCAGCAGTTTTCTTAAAAATAAAGATTTTATTTATTTATTTGTCAGAGAGAGAGTGAGCACGAGCAGGAGGAGTAGCAGGTGGAGGGAGAAGCAGGCTCCCTGTTGAGCAAGGAACCCAATTCAGGACTTGATCCAGGACCCTGGGATGATGACCTGAGACGAAGGCAGACATTCAACCGACTGAGCCTCCCAGGCATCCCTTGAAAACAATTTTAACGATTTATCACGATGTGAGTAACTTGGGTTCTTTAGCATTTATCAGAATATAAGACATAATGCTTGGGTAAAGTGGGGGATACAAAGAAGTTTAGTCTCTGCAAACGTTTACTTAGTGTCTTGTATGAGAGACATGCTAGGCCTAGCAGTTCATGCGGCCCAGGTCTCAAGAAGCACATGTCACAGACAATAATACAATGAGCTACATGCTATGATCAAGGCACACACAGGGGGCCGTGGGGCACATGCGAAAGTGCTTAACCTCAAAGGGCTTGCACCATAACATATAAGGCCACAAAGACATTAAAATATTAATAATTTGAGATACAATAGGCTAATGGCCATATAAGTGGTACATATGAGGAGCAGCAAAGGAGTTCAGTTCCATCTCTCACTGTGAGAGATGGATCAGAGAAATATCAACTTCTTAGAAGGGACAGAAAGGACAGGGGTGGGGTGGGGGTGGTTCTTAAATTAGATCCCACAAGAGGTACAGAATGCAGACAAAGAAGAGATGGGAGGGAAGACTAGATATGAAATTAAATGAACAGGGGTGCCTGGCTGGCTCAGTTGGAGGAGCATGTGACTCCTGATGTTAGGGTTCTAAGTTTGAGCCCCTCACTGGGTATAGAGATTATTAAAAGCAAATACACTTAAAAAAAAGAAAGAAAGAAATTAAATGAACAAAGAGGCAATGTCAAGAATGTGTAGGAAGTCGTTTTATGCAGAGAAGTAATAGCAAGCCTGAGGATGCTATTTTTAGAAGAGCTTGCTTACAAGGTTGGCCCTCAGCATCTGGGAACTTGGATTTTTTAAAGTTTTCCCCTTTTCCCCACTGACAAGGATGGTTTGGTTTACTCTGCCTACCTAGTCTGTGCAAAAATGAGGTTTAGGTGATTATCTGCTTTCCTTCTGGGAGTGTGGAATTTTGGTGCTTGCTAGGTGGAGTACCCAATAAAAACCTCAGGCTTTTGGGGGGGCTGGCTTAATCGGTAGAACTTGTGACTCTTGATCACAGGGTCATGAGTTTGATCCCCACATCGGGTGTGGAGCCTATTTAAAAAAATAAAACGGGCACCTCAGTGGCTCAGTGGGTTAAGTGTCTGCCTTCGGCTCAGGTCATGATCCCAGGATCTTAGGATGGAGCCCTGCATCAGGCTCCCTGCTCAGCTGGGAGCCTGCTTCTCCCTCTGCTTGTGCTCCCCTCTCTCAAATAAATAAAATTTTTAAAAAAAATATATGGATTTAAGGATTTATTTTTTTTTAAGGATTTATTTATTTTAGAAAGAGAGAGGAAAGTGCATATGCGACTGGTGGGGAGAGGCAGAGGGAAAGAGAGAGTCCTCAAACAGACTCTGCTGAGCATGGAGCCCAACTCAGGGCTAAACTCCAGGACTGAGATCATGATCTGAGCCAAAACCATGAGTTGGCCACTTAACAGATGGAGACACCCAGGTACCCCTAAAATAAAATCTTTAAAAGCAAAATGGAACAAAGCAAAGCAAAACAAAACAAAAAACCTTGAACTTTCAGTTTCTAGTGGGTTACCCGAGACAGAAACACTACACATTACTACATTTTTCACTGCTGGAGAAGGAACATGCCTAGTGTATCCCTCCTCACAGGAAGGAGGGAAGATAAGGAAGCTTATGCATGGATTTTTTCCAGATTCCTACTGGTGTCTTTTTCCTTTTTTTTTTTTTTTTTTTTTAAAGATTTTATTCATCTATTTGACTGGCAGAGATCACAAGCAAGCAGAGAGGCAGGCAGAGAGAGAGGTGGAAGCAAGCTCCCCACTGAGCAGAGAGCCCAATGCGTGGCTCAATCCCAGGATCCTTTAACCCACTGAGCCACCCAGATGCCCTGGTGTCTTTTTCCCTTACTGATTCTATTATGTATCCTTGCACTGTAACAAACCTTAGCCATAATATGCCTTATATGTTGAGTCCTTCCTAATGAACCTCCAAATGTGGGGATACCCTTGGGGGACTCTGACACATGGTTGTTAAAAAAATTTTTTTTTTAAATTTTTTTTTTAATTTTAATTTTTTTTTTTAAAGATTTTATTTATTTATTTGACAGAGAGAAATCACAAGTAGATGGAGAGGCAGGCAGAGAGAGAGGGAAGCAGGCTTCCTGCTTAGCAGAGAGCCCGATGCGGGACTCGATCCCAGGACCCTGAGATCATGACCTGAGCCGAAGGCAGCGGCTTAACCCACTGAGCCACCCAGGCGCCCCAGTTGTTAAAAATTTTTGATGGGTAACTGGCTCCTTGAGAACTTGATGAAAACTACAGATTAAAATGCCTACCTGTGCATGCACACACACACACACACACACGCACGCAGGCACATACACAATTACATATGTTGTAGTACACTACGGGCTGGAAGACACCATGAGCAGACAGTGCATTCTAGGTGCTACCATAGTGGTTTGGGGGTAAGGATATGGTGGGTCTCATGATGGTAGTAGTAAGAATAAAAGACATCAAAAAACAGACTAAAAATAAAACTGTGCTGGTAAATGGAAAAAGAGAATAGGACAGATTAAATTTTTAAGCCTAGAAGAATGAGCATAAGAGAAAATTCTGAAGAAGGACTTGATTTGGGAAAAAGATCATGTGTTGAATTTCAGATAATAGTGGGGAAGTCTATTGCAGTTCTTTGTTTTGTTTTCTAGTTTGTAGCTGTAGGAGTTTAAAGAAATGGTTGCAAAATCTTTGATACTCTTCTCATTGAGAGGTGAAGTGTATGTTTCCTTCCCTTAAATCTGGATGGGCCTGTGATTCACTTGTAACCAACATAATGTGGCGCATGTGACTCTATATGATTTCTAAGACAAGGTCATAAAATGTATGTCAGCTTCTTCTTGCTTGCAGAGACACTGCTTCTGAAGCACTGAGCTGCTAAGTAAGAAATCCAGCCATCCTAAGACTGTCACGCTGCGAAGAAGCCCAGGCTACATGGAGAGGCCACATGTAAGTGTTCTGGTCAACAGCCGAAGTTGAGAACCAAAGCCAATTGCCAGATAAGTGAGTGAAAATATCTCTAGATCAGAGGTTGGCAAATTCTCCTTCCTTCCTCTCTCCCTTCCTTTCTTTTAAAGATTTTATTTGTTCATTTGAGAGGGAGAGACAGAGAGACTATGAGCAGGGGGGGTAGCAGAGGCAGAGGCAGAAGCAGATTGCCCACTAAGCAGGCAGCCAGACATGGGGCTCGATCCCAGGACCCTGAGATCATGACCTGAGCCCAAGAGAGACGCTTAACTGACTGAGCCACACAGGTGCCCCAGCAAATTTTTCTGAAATGGCCAGATATTAAGTATTGTAGATTTTGCAGGTCATATAGTCTCTATTACAATTATAATATAACTACTGTTACAGGGACAAAGCAGCCATAGATAACAGATAAATGAATGGATGTTTTTGCGTTCTGTAACATTTACGAAATGGTCAGAGGGCCCTAGTTTTCTGATTCCTGCTCTAGATGATCCTAGCCCCAAATATCAGGTCTTCTCAGGTGAAGCTCAGACTTCAGGGAAGAGACAAACCATACCTGTAACACCCTGTCCTCATCGGTGAATGGAACAAAAAGGCTGTTTAAAGTCACTAGAATAAAATCCAAGCTATTTATTATGTCCAACAAGCACTGAGAGATATGGAATTAAAGCTTAAGAGAGAGGAAGCATGGTACAAAGAATGGGTCCACAAACTTTTTCTGTGAAAGGCAGAGAGTAAGTATTTTTGGCTTTGTGAATTCATATAGTCTTTGTTGCAATGACTCAAGCAACTCAACTCTACTGCCTTTAGTTATTATGAAAGCAGACAAAGAATGAAGGAGCATGGCTGTATTCTAACAAAACTTTACAAAAACTGGCAGGGGGCTAGATTTGATCTGAGGACCAGTTTGCCAGCCCCTGGTATAGAGGAAAGAATAAAGCCTTTGCAAGAAGACCCTGATTCAAAAATCCTGTCTCTGCTACTTATGAGGTTGGACTAGTCTCAACTTCCTGGACCCTCAACTTTCTAGATCTATAAAAATAGAGTGAACCAATACCTACCTTGCAGGATCATTTAAATACATGAAATAAGCACACAAATTATAGTTTATCATCTTTCTAAGGTTAGAGTTAAAAACAAATAGTAAAATTTTCTATGTGAAGGTAATTGTTAAAGCTGTGAGGATAAAGTTTCTTAGAAAGTAAATTGGGGCTCCTGAGTAGATCGGTTAAGTGTCCCAATTCTTGATTTTGGCTCAGTTCATGATCTCAGGGTCTTGAGACTGAGCCCTGCATAAGGCTCTGTGCTCAGCAGGGAGTCTGCTTGAGATTCTCTCTCTCAAATAAATAAATAAACTTAAAAAAAACCCCACGATTTAATTAATTTATTTGTCAAAAAGGGAGAGAGAGCATAAGCAGGGGGATAGGCAGGCAGGAGGCAGGCTCCCTGATGAGGAAGGAGCCTGATTGATGCAGGATTGGATCCCAGGACCCTGGGGTCACGACCTGAACCAAAGCCAGATGCTTAACTGACTGAGCCACCTAGGCATCCCCCCAAAAAATAAATCTTAAAAAAAAAAAAAAAAGGTAAATCAAGCACAGGATTTAACCTGGGGGGGGGGGTACAAAAAGAAAACACAGTAATGAAGGAAAACAGAATCTAAGATAAAAGTACCTAGAGAAATGAAAGCAGAATGAGAAAGAATGAGTAGAAAGAGAAAAGTCAAGAGGATGCAATTCCAAGAAAAGAATCATCAGCGGTGGTTCTGTCTCCAAAGGGCTTCCCTTTTGTATAAAGCTAATTGGTTACCCCCAGTGTTCCTTGTAAAAATCCTGTCCTGTTTCTTCTCAAACTTGCCTGTATCAGATAATCCCCTTCTCTCTCTCTCTCTCTCTCTCTCTCTCACACACACACACACACACACACACACTCCATTCTCATTCAGGCAGTTAGGTTCTACAAAAGTCACTGCAAACACTGAATTTGTGAATACTGGAATTCTGAACTGCTGCCCTTTTTTTTTGAACTGCTACTCTTAAGGGAAATACAGGGTTAGGTTCCCACCTGCCTACGGAGACATTTTTATCAACTAAGCAGTATACAACCTTGTTCTGTATCTCTGTTTGAATTCATGACCAACAGCACTGTAACTCATGCCTGAATGATGTTTATCTAATACGTTTTTCCCTATAAGTCATATTACAACCTTCTTGCACTTAAGAATACAAGCCAGCACTTTAGCATAAAGTTATGGTTGGGGGCAATTTTATTTCTTACTATTTTAAAGATATGTACATATGTATATAGCATGTATGTAGTTTTGACGGAGAGAGATACAGTGAAAGAGGGAACACAAGCAGGCAGAGTGGGAGAGGGAGAGCTTCCCGTGGAGCAGGGAGCCCGACATGGGGCTTGATCCCAGGACCTTGGGATCATAACCTGAGCTAAAGGCAAATGCTTAATTACTGAACCACCTAGCGCCACACGTGGGGACAATTTTATTTATTTATTTTTAATTTATTTTTTTAAAAGATTTTATTTATTTATTTGTCAGAGAGCGAGCGAGCGAGAGCGAGCACAGGCAGACAGAGTGGAAGGCAGAAGCAGGCTCCCTGGGGAGCAAGGAGCCTGATGTGGGACTCGATCCCAGGACGCTGGGATCATGACCTGAGCCGAAGGCAGCTGCTTAATCAACTGAGCCACCCAGGCGTCCCGGGGACAATTTTAAACAGTGAAATCACCAACAAAATACACAGGAATGCAAAAAAACATAGTACTAAATCAACTCCAAGAAGGGTACTTGTTTACAACGTAAGAGCTAAAACAAGAAGGTAGAGCTTTGCTGGGAATGTGTACATTGGGTCACTCAAAATTTCCTCTACTCCATGCGTCCATGAATGGCTTCAAAAACAACATGAGTATTATTTTGGGGAATATAAATAATTTTAGGAAGCAGGCAAATCTGCAAACTTGAAATCTATGAATAATGAGGATCAACTGTGTATATATGTGTATGTGTATGTATATATGTATATATGTATATATGTGTGTATTCTTCCCCCTTAAAGACAGAGGAAGCCTGGGTATACTATATGCCAAGAGACAGGAAAAACAAAAGCAATTAATGAGTATGCAGTGTAAGGAAAAGACTACCCTAGAAGAAAGAAATGGTAGCATAACTGAACTTTTTCTTTTTTTCTAAAGATTTTATTTGATAGAGACACAGAGAGAGAGGGAACACAAGCAGGGGGAGTGGGAGAGGGAGAACCAGACTTCTTTCTGAGCAGGGAGCCAAATATGGGGCTTGATCCCAGGACCCCAGGACCACGACCTGAGCAGGAGGCAGAGGCTTAACGACTGAGCCACCCAGGTGGCCACAAAACTGAGCTTAACAGGAACTTGCTCTCTGGTGAGTTACAGATAAAGACTATATCAGGAGTTGTCACACAAAGGAAACTTTATTTGCAGCAAATAAGAAGGGGGTAAATGGAGATGGGGGTGGTGGTGAGCTTGTTTCTTTTATTTAGAATTAGGATGAATATTTAGAAAGGGGAGCTTTATCATCTCATGTAAAGGGAGACATAAGGGTGTGTAAAAGTGACTTTAAGGTTACACAGATTTGCCTCTAACACTTCTTATGTTATGTTAATGAAGCCTGTGGTCCAACTAGGGCGGAGACTTTAACATAAGGAAGCAGAGGTAACTGTAGGATAAGGGTAAAGGGTCTGTGCGCAGGCTCTGAAAGGTACAAACTGGATGGGGCTTGGGGTCATTATCTCAGGTAAGGAATGCGGGACCTTGTTTATTTCTGAAACAGCACTGGGGAGTTTTACCAAGGATCGGCTCTGATAAAGCTAGAGGCTATTTCCTAACCTGGTAGACACTGTTTAACATTCCCTTTGTTCCTTTAAAATCCTTAGCTATGGAGTTTTGTTTGTTTGTTTGTTTTGGTGGTAATTCTGACACCTCCTGGGAAGTTTTGCAAGAAGTGAGCTTTGGCAGGTTGCCTAGGTGGTTAAGAGTCCGAATCTTGGCTGGGTTCATGGTCTCAGGGTCATGAGGTCAGACTGCACTCAGCCAGGAGCCCCTCTCTCTGCACTCCCTCCCTCAAATAGATAAAGTCTTTATTTTTATTTATTTTATTTTATTTATTTTTTTCTAAAAATTTATTTATTTATTTATTTGACAGAGATCACAAATAGGCAGAAAGGCAGGCAGAGAGAGAGAGAGAGAAAGGGAAGCAGGCTCCCTGTTGAGCAGAGAGCCCGATGCGGGGCTTGATCCCAGGACCCTGAGATCATTACCTGAGCCGAAGGCAGAGGCTTTTAACCCACTGAGCCTCCTATGCGCCCCTATTTTTATTTTTTAAAGATTCCACTTATCTATTTGAAAGAGAGAGATAAGGAGAAGGCACAGGCCAGGTAGGAGCAGGAGTGGGGCGAGGGAGAAGCAGACTTTCCACAGCGGGGAGCCTGACTTGGGGCTGGATCCCAGGACACCGAGATCCTGACCCCAGCTGAAGGCAGATGCCCAAACAACTAAACTACCCAGGTGCCCCAATAAATAAAATTTCTAAAAAAACAACAAAGCGTGTGCTCAGGTAAGTAAAGCCAATAGTACACAGATTGCAGAAAATAGCTGGGGGCCTAAAATGACTAGTCTCTTATGTCATGATAGCTATGTCTCATTTAATTTTTCTGGGGACTCAACTATTCTTTTTTATAGCAGGGTAGAAAATGTAAATCCAAGTGTTAATCTCATCTGAGATAGGAGGAAGATAAAGAAGGTTCAGGGCTTTTGGGGCAACTGGATGGCTCAGGCAGTTAAGAGTCTAACTCTTGATTTTGGTTCAGGTTGAAAATTCTGGGTTGTGAGATCAAATGCTTTGGGTTCTGTGATCAGCGGGGAGTCCGCTTGAGATTCTCTCCCTCTGCGCCTCCCCATAGTAGTGCATAGGTGTGTGTGCTCTGTCTCTGAAATAAATCATAAAAAAAAAAAAAAGAAAGAAAAAAGGAAAGAAACAGCTTTTGTGAATCCTCTGTTCAAGAATCAAGCAGAAGAGCCCCCTATCCAAAGCATAAATGAGATAACATTATACAATGGTCATCTAAATGATCTTTGATCAGGAATTTGCAAGACAATCACACCCTAAATTTGATATTCTCAATGTGCAACTTTGACAAACTTTCCCCACCACCAAGATCTAGCAGGGAGAAAATGGGGTATGCTACTGGCATCTGGTGGGTAGAGGCCAGTAATGCTGCTAAATATTCTGCAATGTACAGGACAACATCCCACCCAAAATGTAAATAGTGCCAAGGTTGAGAAATCCTACCTTCCAAATCCCCCTGATCATCTTTAATGTTAGTTAGTATGTTCACTGGACAATTCTAAGCCAAACCAAAACATGAGGCTGCCCCCTTCTGGGAACAATAAATAGAAAGTGGCTGAGAGGCCAAAATACTGAAAATATTGCTCAGTATTAGACATCTTTTCTTTCTTCCCTTTTGGACTTGTGACCAGAACAGCTGGTAGAGCTGGGGTAGATAAATGAAAGAGGAAGTAATTTGCAAATCAGAGGTTTCAAATGCAAATGTGCCACACATGCCAGCCATTGATGGTATGGATTAAGGAACAGCTATAATGATTCTAATTTTGTTTTATAATTTACAGGTAAGAGACACATGGAACCTCATATATTTATTAAAATTGGGAAACCCCAGCAATTTTTAAAAAAAGATTTTTATTTATTTATTTGACAGAAATCACAAGTAGGCACAGAGGCAGGCAGAGAGAGAGAGAGAGAGAGAGAGAGAGGAGGAAGCAGGCTCCTCGTTGAGCAGAGAGCCCATTTAGGGGCTCAATCCCAGGACCTTGGGATCATGACCTGAGCCGAAGGCAGAGGCTTAAACCCACTGAGCCACCCAGGCGCCCTGGAAACCTCAGCAATCTTAACAAAATTTGTTAGATGTGTGGAGTCAAAACACTACACTAGTAAATTCATACCACTGATGGAAAGAGGGGGGGTGGGGCTATGTTTGCTAGGGGCTCCACCTTCTCCATTCCTAGTTCTAGGAAGCACCCACTTCCTGGGTGCTTTGGACCACAGTCCCAGCTCTGTCCCTTCACTTACTGGGTAACCCCAAGACAAGTTATAATATTTCTACACTTCTGTCCTTACATCTGTTAAATTTTTCTTCCAGCTAACATTCATTCTATAAATCTAAAGACGTGGTATTGAGAGAACCAAGGCTAAAAAAGGCACATACATTTAATCCGTCTCTCTTTTCACTTCAAATAAGGCCTTCCTGATTTGTTTCAGGAAACATGTTTTATTCTTTCCTTTTCCAGTTAAGCTTTCCCCATGATATTTATTTTTATTTTCCTCTCAGTAAAAAAAAAAGTTTATTAGTTTCTTTCTTTTTTTTAAAAGACTGTATTTATTTGACAGAGAGAGAAAGACATCACAAGTAGGCAGAGAGGCAGGTAGAGAGAGGGGGAAGCAGGCTCCCCGCTGAGCAGAGAGCCCAATGGCTCCATCCCAGGACCCTGGGACCATGACCTGAGCTGAAGGCAGTGGCTTAACCCCTTGAGCCACCTAGGTGCCCCAAGTTTATTAGTTTCAAAAGGGAAGGATGCACCCAGTAAAAATAGCTCAAGAATAAACTATTTCATGTACAGGGGTTCATTCAACCGGAAAGATCAACGTTTGGTATGCTTACTTCAAATATAGAAATGAACCGTGACTATAATATTATCACAAGAATTCTGACAAGTAGCAGGGGTACAGCCGACTTTATAAAGTGATTTAAGTATTATGGATCAAATAGAATAAAAATCCAGGATGGAAATAATCATGATTTTTAATAACTTTTCACAGACATTTAAAGTGCTTTAAGATACGGAGAAGCCCCTCCAGGGCACAGTCTGCTGAGCGCCTCACTCTTTGTTTCAGCTGGGTCCTGATCTCAGGGTCCTGGAATCAAGCCCCTTCTGGCTCCCTGCTCAACGTGGAGTCTGCTTGGGATTCTCTCTCTCCCTCTGCCTCTGCCCCTCCCACTTGTGCTGTCTCTCTAAAATAAATAAGTAAATAAAATCTCAAGATAAGGGACGCCTGGGTGGCTCAGTTGGTTAAGCAGCTGCCTTCTGCTCAGGTCATGATCCCAGCGTCCTGGGATGGAGTCCCACATCGAGCTCCTTGCTCAGCGGGGAGCCTGCTTCTCCCTCTGCCTCTGCCTGCCATTCTGTCTGCCTGTGCTCACTCTCTCCCCTTCTCTCTCTCTGATAAATAAATAAAAAATCTTAAAAAAAATAATCTCAAGATAAAAAAATAAAATGCTTAAGACATGGAGAAACCTTTCATTTCTGGAATTAAGCATTTTATTTACTGCATGCTAGCACTGGTGCCCACGTGCATGCACACATGCCCAAACACACGTTCAGGAGATAAAGAACCAAAACATGATCATGAATTACTGGTCACTCCAACACTACAGAAGAAATACTGTAGAAACAGTGAGTGCAATTTAACTTCAGACAACCAAACCAACCTCATCAGTTCCTAGCTTTAGTAAAAGACACACATCAACAGAAGCATAAAAAAATGGGAACTTCCATGTTCACGGAACACCAAGAGGGGTTTCAGATTGAGCTAGTCTTAATCCTGCCCTAGGCCTAGAGATTCTGGTTCATCTGGCCGGGTAAGGGGCATGGAAATCTTTTTTTTTAAGATACACTAATGACCCTGATCATCAGTGAGGTTTGAAACATGCGATCCTAAAAAGCGTATTTAAATAGGGGGTTCAAATAAATTTGGCGCGCATTCCGACGAGCCCAAAGAACAGGACCTCATCTTCTAAAATGAGAAAATGCTGATCAAACTTCTCTTTGCAGTGAGGTCGGAAGTGGTTCTCAGCTGTGGGGTCAGAACCCGTGCGCAGAGGCTGAGCGCGCGCCAAACCCAACCCAAGCGGATGAGCATCCCCCGTGAGTCCAGAAGCCGGCCCCGCACAGACACCAGCGCTTACCTTCTCAAAGTGCAGCCGCGACAGAAGCACTGGGCTGCTGGACTGCGGGCTCTTGTTGTACGAGGGGCAGTACTTGTCGGGGTCCTTCCACTCGGGGAGCCGCTGCCGGCCCTGCCGGTCCCGATAGGCGCACGCTCTGGCCAGCACATCTTTAGGCAGGTGACAGGAGGTGCGCCCGCACATGCTCGCGCGCGGCCTGGCACGGCCTAAAGACGACAGCACGGCGGGGCGGTCGCGCTAGCTCATCGTCTCCAGACCGCAGAGTCGCCGCGGCTGACCGTGCCAGCCTGGCCGAGACCCGACGCGCTTGAGGGAGGCGGCCCCCGCGAGGGGCCATTCTTCAGCTGAGGCCCGAGGCGGACCGAGGCACGGGGGCGGTCTCCGGTCACTGCCGGACCCTTTCCGGCCTCAGCGTCCCGGCCCCGCTCCTCCTGCTCACCTCCCCTGCTCTTCTCGCCTTCGGCGCCGACTACAGCCCAGAGGCGGGGCTCCCGCCCTCCAACTCCAGGACTGCAGCCCGCGCCGCCAGGACGTCGGCTCTCCCGGCGGGAACTCGGTCTGCTCCTCAAGGCCAGGGCCTCCGCGCCGCCGCCCCTCCTCACGTCCAGCTCGGCCCGGCCGCCCGCCAAGCCTCACCTCACCACACGTCCGCCTCCGCCCAGCCTCACGTTCACCTCGCGTCCACCTCGGCCCGGCTGCCCGCCCAGCCTCACCTCACCTCGCCTCACGTCTCCTAGGCTCGCCCCAGTCCACCTCGGCCTGGCAGCCGCCCGTCCCGCCTCACTTCACGTCCACCTCGGTTCGGTCGCCCGCGACGCTCTCCTCTCGCAGGCTCTCAGACCCAGCCGGCCCGCGCTTCGCCGTCAGGCCCCGCCCCCAGCGCCGCCGGCCCCGCCCCCACGCGTTGGGAGGTTCCCGGGGCGTCCGGCGCGCCCGGGAATTTGGATCTTCTGAAAGGACCCCAAGAGAAGGCTACGACTGGCTGTAGGGACTCCCAGCTCTCCTCCAACCTCGCGGGTTAAGCCCGGCTCCCACGGCCAACCGCCGGAACCGGCTGGGGCCGGCTTATCCCCGCTGGGCTGGCAGAGTCCCAGGGAGCGTGAGGTGCCCGTGTCGATACCGCAGGAACGAGAACTTAGGGCATCAGGTCGTTGTAGGGATAGAAGGAAACATTCTCTTTACTTCGCAGCGAGGGCAACCGCCTCAAGAGCTTTGGGGCAAAAATTGAGAAACAATCAGGAAATCTTCCATGAATCACACAAGTCACTGTCATACTTAAGTGGGCACCAAAATGCGACTTTCCAGGGTTTTCACCTACTGCTCCACCCTCAAATCTGAATTTTTAAGATTTTATTTATTTATTTGATAGAGATCACAAGTAGGCAGAGAAGCACACACAGAGAGAGGAAAGGAAACAGGCTCCCTGCCAAGCAGAGAGCCCAATGCGGGGCTCGATCCCATGACCCTGGGATCATGACCTGAGCCGAAGGCAGAGGCTTTAACCCACTGAGCCACCCAGGCACCCTCAAATCTGAATTTCTAAGGGTGAGGCCTAGATTCTTTAAAAACAGACTTTGCAGGTTTATTTCTTCCATGAAATTAGCAAAGCCACCTGGCTTGAGTTTAACAGCAGCTGAGGTGGCCTCTGAGCCTGCTCCCTTAGGACATAAAGATTTCTGCATCTTCAGCCATCAGAGTGCTCTCTAAGGGCTGTTCTTCCCCTCTGTGCATTCACTAAATTGGACTGAATTGAGAGCAGGCAAACTCCAGTGCACATGCTAAGGAACACCCAAATAATCCACCCAAACCCTCTGAGGGCTCCCTTCATCGCCTAGAGGAGGGAGACAGTGAGGATGCCAAGAACAGGGGCATGACCTTAGTGCCTGCTGTCATCCCCTCAGCAAACCTGCGCCACTCCTATTCCTGGGGCTTGGAGAGCAGTGGAAGTGGTCTGACCTCAAGTACAGAAACCAAAAGGCTATGGATGTGAAGCAGACAGAGCAGGTGTTCTTGGCGGCTCAGAAGGGGGAAGAAGAAATTGGCGCCCTGAAGCATGAGTCTGCAGAAGTAGCAACCATTCAATAAATACATGCTGATTTATTTATATGGATAAGATGGTTTTCTGGGGATAAACTCAGGAGGAAGTGTGAGCATTTTATTCATTTGTAATGTCCCTACCCTGACAGGCCCGGCAGCAGGTTCTAGGACAAGCTAAAATCATCCCCTATTTAAAAAAAGAAAAAAACGTTACCCCTTGGCAGTCCTGGGGCAGGGGCTAAATTAAAAAAAAAAAATTTTCCCCAGTGATTTCTAATTGTTTTTGATACAGAGCCTTGGGAAGGAGTTTCCACTGGATTCAGGATGAAGGCATGACTTCTGCGTAGTGTTGGGGAGAAAAGGGTAGGAGTAGGACTCATGCAGCCTGGCCTCTTAGCCCACAGACGCCAAGATGATGTCTACCGGCAGCTCCTCTGAACTTCTGGCTGTCACCTGCATTGTTACTGTGTCCAAAAGCAGCAGTCGGGAGCGCACCAAGATGTCATGACCTCCCCGGAACACACCTAAAGGGAAGACAGAAATAGAGGTGTGTAAGGAAGAAGGAAGCTGCAGAGTGTAGGCTGAGGGTGGCATTTGCAGCAACTGATCAAGGCAGCTGTGGTGTAGTGAAATGGGAATAGACCTGGAAACAGGGGAGCTGGGCTGAAATCCCTAAGTGAGATCTTGTACAAGTCACTTTACCTCTCTGAGCCACAGTATCCTCAACTACAGAGTAGAGGAGATAATATACTAACCATTTTTGTATTTTTTTAAGCTTTGCCAGGTGCAAATGAATTAATGAACACACAAAGCTTCTATCTGGCATCATGGAGGCTCTCATGCCTTTGGCTAAATCTAAGAGCGCAGATGTAGGGACAGCCCCTCCATGACAAAACCGCATCGCAGGTGTCTGCGAGACCCAGGGGATTGTTTCAGCATGGCTAGAAACATCCGCTTGGGGTCTGTCAGCTGTGAGCAGGGCACTGAAGAAGAGCTGCCTCCCAACCCTGTTTATAAACACTCAGGAAAAAAAAAATCTCCCATTTCCTTTTGTTCAATTTCATGTGTGACAACTGTATTGCTGCTATTATCTCTTAGAGAAACATACAGAGATATTTACATACAAAATGCTGGATCTGGAATTTTCTTTAAAATAACCTGGGGTGGGGACTAGAGTGAGTGGTGGGGTGGTATAGATGCTGTTAGTTGTTGAAGCTGGAGGATGAGCTCATGAAGGTTCATTGTACTATTTGATTTTTGTGTAAGTTTGAAAATTTCCATGTTGACTTCTTAAAGTCCCAATCCTATTATTAGAAAAGACCAACCAACCCGGTAGAAAATTAGAGAAAGGTTATAGAAATAATTTGTCGAAAAAGAAATATAAATGACACACATATATGGGAAGATGCTTAACTTCATTCAATACACAAGAAATGTAAAAGAAAAACTCCACCCAGACTGGCAAGGATCATTTGATAAGGATTTGATAATATACTGTGTATATTACTGATTATTTTATTACACTGAAAATATACTATGTTGTCCACAATGTGAGAGGAAAGGAATACAGTTCCTATGGAAGGCAACTGGAAATTTTTATCAAAATGAGCAAAGCAATTTATCAAAATGAGAAATGCACTTTGACTTGGTAATGCCTTGGTTAATTTATCCTATAGATATCCTCAGGGCATACATCAAAATAAAGTATGTGTATATATGTGTATGTATATGATTATTCACTGTAGCATTTTTGTAAGAGCAAAAGCCTGGGACAACCTAAACATTCATCAATACAGGCTGATTCTATAAAATATGGTACACCCATAGAATGGAATACAAGAAAGCTACAAAAAAGGAGGATTCACTTTGGGATGATAAAAAAAAAAATCCTGGAGAAGGACAGTGTTGATAACTGCACAGTAACACAGACATACTTACTGTCACTGAGCTGTGTACCTGAGCTCAAAAGGATACATTTTTTATTATGTAGATTTTACCACAATTGAAGAGGAAACTCTATGTATTCTTCCATTTATTTATTTATTTATTTATTTATTTATTTTTAAAGATTTTATGTATTTATTTGACAGAGAGAAATCACAAGTAGATGGAGAGGCAGGCAGAGAGAAAGAGAGGGAAGCAGGCTCCCTGCTGAGCAGAGAGCCCGATGCGGGACTCGATCCCAGGACTCTGAGATCATGACCTGAGCCGAAGGCAGCGGCTTAACCACTGAGCCACCCAGGCGCCCCTCTTCCATTTATTTTTAATGTAATTTCCACCCCCAACGTGGGGCTCAAACTCATGACCCTGAGATCAAAGTCGCACGCTCTACCGACTGAGCCAGCCAGGCATAGGAAAGATCTGTCAAGTGAAGCACAAAGTGCAAATACACCATTTGCACATAAACATTTGAGTTAAAATAGGGAAATGTGTACATGTTAGCATTCATATCCATAAGATTACTGGAAGGATATACCGATATATTGTTTATAATAGCAGTGCCGATCGCCTGTCAGAATGGAAATAGATGACAGGCAGCAAGGGTCGGAGGATAAGTCACTGCTGTATTTTTTTTTACTTTGTGAATTTTCAGTGATGTGACTTTGAATCCCTTGTTCCCAGTGGGAGCCCTCAACCCAGGATGCTGTGGCATCCAGGCTGTGAGCTACACAGGCCCTTCCCACCTAGAAATACTGCTTACCAGCCAGGAGCAACGTATGGGTGTTCTTGTTATCTGGCACTTTGTCTGACCTCTCACAAGGGTGCATTCCCAGGAATTTCACGATATTGCCCACAGCCTCTGTAGGAAGAAATTGTAGCATCATTAAACCACATCTCGTTTCCCCTTTGTACCATGCCCCCATCCCCTAAGGCTGCTCTAAGGGGACTTTTTGGCTTATTTATTTATTTTGTAATCTCTACACCCAACATGGGGCTCAAACTCTTGACCCTGAGATCAAGAGTTGCACGCTCTTCCACTGAGCCAGCCAGGTACTCCTCTAAAGGGCTTTTCATAAAATGGCATCCTTCAGATGTGCTCTTGATAGGGCCCAGGATCTCTGGGGGGCAAAGGCCAGCAGGAGTGAAAGGGGAGGATACATTTCAACAGTAGCCAACGATTTTTACCTTCAAGTGTCTTGATGGTAGACAAGGTGAATGTTTCCTCCTTCTCGAACTCATCCCCTACCTCATCCCATGCTGCTTCAAAGTTCAACTTCATGACCTTCTGGATGTGATCAGCGACAGTGACTTCCAGATCTTCCAGCTGGGAAGATGGAGGTGAAGTCAGGCACACACACCCAGGGGAATGAGTTCCTGCTCTGCACACCTCTGCTTTGAACTCACTGCTCATCCCTTTCTGCCACGTATCCGGCAGGTGCTGACTAGGCACTGAGCACAGTGCTCGGCTCTGGGGACACACGATAAACTGGATATCTGTCCTTCAAGTGCTCACAGCTAAGTGGTGTCCTTTCAATAGAAATGCCCTGACCCAAGTACTCACTTGAGAATGTCAGCTTACGGATCACATCCCTTCTGAAGCCTTCCTAGAGTCAGTGTCTCAAGGATCCAGAAGGTCTGCCTCCGATGGCTCTATCACTCCTGACTCAGTAGATCCCACCTTCTGCCTCAGCTGTGTTCTCTGAGCCTGACATATTCTAGACCCCACCTCCATCACAGCTGTGTCCTCCCTGAACATGACATACAGTATTACACCCCACCTTGGACTGACAGCATATTAACATTCCCCATTTACTCACCCACCTAACCTTCACTGAGCCCCTACTCTTGGGAACGTTTAAGGTGTGCCTAAGTAGTACTCAGCACCCACAGCAGAAGCAATGCCTCAGGGCCAGCTGTCCCAAAAAGCTCACTTGCTCCTAGGGCAATTCCTGATCTTAACGTCACTGCTGGCTCATGGATGGAGGTCCCCTCAACAACGGCTCCAGTGTGACAATGGGGAATATCAGTTGTGTTCCACGGTAACTTTTCCTCTACTTATGAGGAGTTTGAACAATCTGCATCCCCAGTCTGAGTATAACAGTCTGCCCTCAGATGGCACTGAGCCACTGCCCCATGGTCAAACCCCAGAGGGATCCTGCACTCAGCTCCATCCAAGCTCAGAAAACTGGAATTAGAAGTCATCTGAGTGCATGAAAGGTCAACTCAACAGATGCAAACCAATCCATCTTCTCTAGAAAGCAATTTGATAACACGAGTCAGTCTTAAAATCGTGCTTATCCTTTGACCCAATTTTTTTACTTCCAGGAATCTAAGGAAATAATCTGAAATGCAGATAAAAATTTGGACCCAAAGGGATACTTAATGAAGCTTTTACCGTGAAATTTGGAAGCCCAAATGCCCAACATAGAGGGAATAAAGGTCAAGTGTGTTATTTCTATATATCAGAGTATTTTTCAAGTCATGAAAAACTTTATGTATGAAATATTTGTAAACACAGGGGAAAACACATTACAGTTTTAAGTGGAAACAGCAAGATACATAATGTCCAGAATGACCTCAGTTATACAACTCCTCCCCACTCCTCCACATAACTCCCAAGGACTATGAGTAATGTTTTCCTGTTTGCTCATACCCAAGTATGTATTTTCCAAGTTTTCTTTTTTTTAAAGCATGTACTCTTTTTAAGTTTTTAAAAAAACTTTCTTTCAAAAAGCCAAAAATAGCAAGAAAAAGCTTCAAGTCTAGTTGTTAGCTCCTGGAGGGGGTTGCTTTACAGCCTCTTGACACCAGCTTCTTACCACATATTCATCTTCATAGCCTTCATCATCGGTCTCCCCAGTGGTGGGGTCACAGTCCTTGACAGTGAACTTCATCATGCAGCTGAATGTGCAGGCCACTGCAGGGAAGAGAGGCTGGGTAGTCCCTAGTCACTGCAGCGGACAGCTCCTCCGTAGGGCAGGTGGCCATGGCCAGTTTCCCAGGCCTCTGTTATATTATCAGTAATAGCAACCTCACAAGTAGCCATCCAACCCCACAAATCTGGACAGAAGATACCACCTCATGGAAGGGAAAAAGAGTCAAGTCATGGGTCTCAGGAGCCCCCTCAGGGGGAAGAAAGAGGAAAAGGAGAGGTGCCACAGGATGGCTAAGCCTGTGCCACAAATGTCAACTGTCCGAGGCCTGGAAAAAGACGCTGGTGGGTCCCTCGGAAGGAGTGGAGTTGGGGTGTTTCAGGCTTTGTGCCTTTGTACTCTCATGGTGAAATGAAAGCACTGCTAGTTGAGGACCAGAGAGATCTGGGTCTTGCCTCTTACCAGCCACATGAACTTAGGTGACTCATCTACCCTGAATCTCAGTCTTTTCATCTAGGGATAGGGAGAGCAGTACTCATCCCCCCTCATTCACCTTCTATGAAGGTGAAATGGGATGATACATGACAAGTTCCCAGGACTTGGCCTTTCTTCTTCTTCAAAGAGTGAAATCAAGGAGTTGAAGCTCTCATAGAAGACAAATGTCTGGTGTACAACCAGCCCACCCCATATGGATCCCAAGGGCTCCCACAAGGCCAGGGTGGTTTCTGGAGAGGTGCTCACCAGCTGTAGGGTCCTCCTTGGGCAGTGCGACCAATGTGTAGCAGGTCCCAGGCTGGTTGTAGGGTAGGCTTCGGGCAGGCACGTAACAGAGCACCTCATAGGCTTCAGTGGGCTCCATCTGCACTGTGACGTTCTCCAAAGTCTGGTCGTTGAGTGTGTTTGTGCAGTCAAACTGAAGCAGGGAGGAGAGGGGTTGCTTAGACACAGCTCTAGGTCCAAGCGTTGCTGGAGAGGAAGAGCCCAGAGGGCTCACCCCAATTCCTATTCCAGTACCCTTGCAGTCTCCCTGTCCCTGTGCTGACACACAGGACCGAGAGGTCCTGCGTCAAGGCTACAAGACACATAAAAGCTGGTGACAGGACCTATCATCATGTTAAGCTCCTGACCAACTCCGTGTGGGACCTTATAGGACCCGTCATACTTGGGACCACTATCTAGCCTAATGTCCCAGCAAGGCCTCAGCCCTCCCTGCTCACCTGGAACACCATGTGGTCAGTGAAGGTGTGTTTGGTGCAGCGGATGACATACTCAGTCTCTGATTCAGTGAGGGCCACAGGCTCAGGAGACGACTTGAAGAGGGGCCCCAGCCCGTGGAACTCTGGCACTGCCGCCAACTGCTCTGAAAGTCATAGGCCACAAGTTCACTTAGCCTTTCAATTCCCAGACCAACCTGTGATGGTTTCTAATAAATGCTCATGGCCAATTTTCCAGGTCTTTCACCCTACTGAGATGGACAGCTATGCATATACAATGACAGGGTACTCGCTATTTCTCAAATACACCAATGCATTTTCTCCTTTTGCTAACTTTCCTCAAGTTGTACCACCCGCCATGAATACTCTCTTCCCCTATGTCTCACAAAAGACCTCAGCCCCAGGAAACTGACTGGGAGACCCCAATGGCCTAGGCCTAATCCTATTGGAGACTCCTACAACTTTAGAAGCTCAGCAAAGATTCTTTTTTTAATTTTATTTATTTGACAGAGAGAGAGATCACAAGTAGGCAGAGAGGCAGTCAGAGAGAAGGGGGTAAGCAGGCTCCCTGCTGAGCTGAGAGCCCGATGTGGGGCTTGATCCCAGGACTCTGGGACCATGACCTGAGCCAAAGGCAGAGGCTTAACCCACTGAGCCACCCAGGCGCCCCCTCAGCAAAGATTCTTAAAAGGAAAACTCTCAAGATGAGACAAATGATGTCCTAGCCACAGAATCAGGCAAAAGAACAAACTATACACTTGTTAGTTAAGATAAATGGCCAGTAAGGAGAAGTTTCAGATTCAGACTTGCAGAAAACCTTACTTCAAGTGGTCTGTGGGCATCTAGTAAGGCCTATCCTTATACCCCAAAGCCAGGTTCCAGCACTGGGCTAGGTCCTCTGGCCCACAGGCCCCCACCCTGGCCCATCCAGGTGAAGGAGGCCTCTGGCAGCAGTCTGCACACGATGTCTGCCTATGATGGCTATGCCTACTGCCCTCTTCTCCATTCTACAGCAGGGGCAGCATTTCTCAAACTACAATCATGGATCACCCTTGTCAGAATTAGCTGGGGTGGGGGCTGGTCCAAAAAACTCAAATTCCTGGCCTGTCCTAAATAAGCTCTATCTGAATCTCTGGATTTGGGACTCAGGAATCTGCATTTCTAAGATATTTTCTCAGATGATTCTGAAGGCACTGATATTTGAAGACCACTGCTCTGAGATTTTTTTTTTAAAGATTTTATTTATTTATTTGACAGACAGAGATCACAAGTAGGCAGAGAGGCAGGCAGAGGGTTGGGGGGAGCAGGCTCCCTGCTGAGCGGAGAGCCCGATGTGAGGCTCGATCCCAGGACCCTGGGGTCATGACCTGAGTGAAGGCAGAGGCCTTAACCCACTGAGCCCCCCAGGTGCCCCCACTGCTCTAAGATTTTTAACTTGTCTTCCCAGTTAAATTGAACTCTGTACGGACAGGAATTGTACCCTGAGGCCAGGGATCTGATATTTTGCCCTGAACTTAGTAGGTACTCAATTTATGTTTCAAGGGTAGAGACAGAAAGTAAGCATTATTATTATTACTTTGCTTTTTCTTTGTGACTTCTTCAGTCTTCTGCTACCCGAAGGACTGCATCTGATGAACACCAGGCACTAAGAAGCCCAGAAACAGCCAGCTTTGATTTCAGCAGGCACTTTTGGGCCATCATGATCATCAGGCACCAGAGTGTTTCTCTAAGGGAATTTTATTTCACTGGACACCAAGTTTCAAGATCTGACACTAAACTATCCTGGGGGATTCTGCTAGAAGCTATCAGTTAATACCTCTGAGTTTCCAACTCTTCACCAATAAAATAGGTATAATAATCTCGTTCACAGGATTGTTGTGAAGATAAATGACGCAATCAAAGTTCCTAGAACTGAACAGGTGATCAATAAATGCTAGACTTTGAAATATTGTTTAAAGGTGAAATTGAGGGCGCCTGGGTGGCTCAGTGGGTTAAAGCCTCTGCCTTCGGCTCAGGTCATGATCCCAGGGTGTGGGATCGAGCCCCGCATCGGGCTCTCTGCTCAGCAGGGAGCCTGCTTCCTCCTCTCTCTCTGCCTGCCTCTCTGCCTACTTGTGATCTCGGTCTGTCAAATAAATAAATAAATAAATAATCTTAAAAAACAAAAACAAAAAACCCGAGACTTAAAAAAAAAAAAAAAAAAGGTGAAATTGATACCCTCTAAGAGACTTAGGAGCCTTCCTTCGAAGATGTGGCAGAATGGTGGCCCCAAGATGTGCATAAGCTAACTCCCAGAACCTGCAAGTACATTCTATCACATGGTAACAGCGACTTTGGAGATAAGATTAAGTTGGATCTTGAGATGGGGAGATTATCCTGGATTATCTGGTGGACCCAATGTAATGACAAGAGAAGGAGGCAGAAGGCTCAGAGTCAGATTTGAAGAGGCCACACTGGCTGTGAAGGTGGAGGAAGGGGTCACCAGGAGAGGAATGGAGGAGGCTAGTTTCTTTTTCTAGAAACTAGAAAAAGCAAAGACACCATTCTTTTCCAGAGCCTCCAGAGGGAGCTCAGCACTGCCAACACAGTGGAACCCATTTTGGACTTCAGCCCTCATAACTGTAAGATAATATATACATGTTGTGCTAATGTACTAAATTTGTGGCGATCTGTGGTAACAGTAAGGGAAAAAGTAATACAGAAAGAAAAATTTTGTGTTAAGAGTGATCCCAGTTAGCTCTGGATCCTAGTTTTGCTGAATCTGAAAGATAAGAGAAGACAAGATTCTTGAATGGAATGGAATGGGGGGAGGATTTAATTTAATTCAACAATTGGGAACTTTCTATGAGGAAGAAAGGCACCGTGCCAAAAGCTATGATAGAGCATATAAAGGACAGAACCTGTGAAGAATCAGACAGAACTAGTTAAGAGAAACCAGAAGAGCTGGAGTAGAAGTGATGAGCATAGGAGACACTTCAAGAAGGAAGAGGGGCATGTATTAGTCCTGGAAGGTGGGAATTTAATAGATTATATGTAGAATTTAGTAGATTATATGGTCTGGTAGTTAGACACACAGCCTCTGCCCTTAAAAAGATACAAGACCACAGGGATAGATAAATACCTAAACAAAACATTCCCAGACAATGTGGACTGAATGCCTCTGGAAACCAAGAAAAAGCACTAGGGCCTCTGGATCCCAGCTATACTGAATCTGACACTCAGTAGCCTGAAGCTGGCTCTAGGGGCCTGAGCCCTCAGAACCAAGGCTGAGTGGCAGCTCTGAGTCAGGCTGATGTGAATCTTAATTCCAACCCCTTTACTTTCTTGCTGTGCAACCTCAGCTATTTCACTTTCTCTCTCTGAACTTCCAGTTCCTCCAATACCAAATGGACCCGCTAACTTCCACCTGAGGGTCAAATGTGCTGTCTAAAGTACTCTCAGGGCCCAGCACTGGAGTAAGAACTGCTGCTGAGGGGCGCCTGGGTGGCTCAGTCAGTTAAGCGTCCGCCTTCAGCTCAGCGTCCTGGGATCAAGCCCCACATCGGGCTCCCCGCTCAGCAGGGAGTCTGCTTCTCTCTCTCCTTCTGCTCCTCCCCGCTGCTCATGCTCACTCTCTCTCAAATGAATAAATAAAATCTTAAAAAAAAAAAAGTAAGAACTGTTGTTGACTGAGTCTCTTCTAATACCCCTGAGGAGAGCAACTACCCTAAAGCTGAGGAGAACAAGCCCAGGTCTCGAGAGCCCCACCAAGCACTGCTACTCACCCTGGAAGATCTCTTGCCGGGTGGCTGCCACTTTCTCGGGCTGCTTGGTGGCTGTGATGGGGGTACTTTCTGCAGAAGCAAACATACGTGGTGACCAACAACTCCAGTAATGGGACAGTGCGGTGTTGACCACAGAGCTGTTGCTTAGGGATTATAACTTCCAACCCTGCTGAGAGCGTGAATGTGTGAGAGTACACAACATGTGAGAAAGAGAGTGAGTGTTCATGTGCCTGTGTCTCCGTTTCCTGGAGCCAGACGGAGAAAGGATTTTCCCATCCTCTTGGTACAATCCCCCCTATCCTGCCTAGGTTTAGTGGCTTCATGGCCCATGTAGACCCTCCAACAGAGGCCTGGACCCGAAGGCCTCCAAAAGCACAGGTATTACGTACCTGTTCTCTGTTCTGCCATTGGTGTGGTCGCTAGGGGCACAGACTTGAGGTCAAAAGGTTTTTCTGATGGTTCTAGAGTGTACTGCTGCAGGGCTCTCTCCAGACCAGGGATGGAAACAGTCAGACCTAGAAGCCAGTACGAGAGAGAGACTGTCTGAACACAAGAGAGAACGAGCACCCAGAATCCCCCACAAAAGACTGAGGCCCTGGGATCTAGGTCGTGTGATCCTAGACTACTGAGAAAACCACTTAACCCTCTGGGCCTCCACTTTTTCATCTATATGCTCCTTCTCACAGCTGGTATGGGGATAAATATATGTAAAAGAGAGACTTACGGAGAACAGAGTATTCTGCAAAGAGAGGTTTTTTATTAATGAGTAGTGTTTCAATTCACCGAGCCGTTTCCACCCACACTGGTGTGAACCACAAGATTCTAGATCTTCTGAGGTTATGGTGATGCCATGAAGTTGCCATGAGAGTCTAGCCACAAGTGTCTTGCCTCAAACTTCGTTCTTCAGGGAGTGTGCGCCTGCTCCAGAGTGGCGAGAAGGGCCACAGCCCTGGGACGGGGCCAAGTCAAAGACATCTAGTGAGACTCACCATTTAGGATATAGCCCGCATTGAGGGCCTTCTGCTTCTGCTCCAGGACATTGAGATAGAAGGTGGCTCGGTCCCTTACTTCATTGTCATCGTCCATCACACACCTGCAGCCAGAACACACAGAACTCCTGACTGGGGCCCCCAAGGGTGGCGGGAGGGATGCTGCAAGGCTTCCTCAGCCTTCCTCAAATTAGTCAGAGAAACCAAATTTCTTAAAGCTCAGTCCCCAGATGTGAGATCCGGGCATCAAACGCACAGAAAAGCCCATGACATTCTAACTAACTACGTAAGGGGTGGCCATATTCATATTCCCTGGGTCCTCTCCCTAAAGTCCACCTACTGAGGGAGGCAATCTTCTATATCCAGTGACATGTCAAAAAAAAGAATTTAATATGACCCAACAATTCTCTTCCTGGGTGTATCTTCATGAGAAGAGATGACACAGGTCACACAAAAACTTGGGCATGAATGTTCACAACAGCATTATCTGCAAGAGCCAGAAAGTGGAAACATTCCAATGTCTGTCAATTGGTGAATAACTAAAATGTGGTCTACCCGTACAATGAATTCTTTGGCCATAAAAAGGAATGAAGTACTGGGACATGTTATAGCATGATGAACCCTGAAAGGAACATCATGAAAAAGCCGAACACACGAAAAGCCGTAGATTATGAATGCATTCCTATGAAATAACCAGAAAGGGCAAATCTGTAAAGATAGAAAGTAGATTAGTGGTTGTCTAGGGCTAGGTGGGGAAATGCTGGGGAAGGAGTGAGGGCAAAGTGACTAGTAATGGATATAGAGTTTCTCTTTCTATCTCCACCCTCACCAGCTAACCAGCAAAAGAGCCAAGGACGCACAGCTGAAAACATCAGAACTCATACATTGCAAAAAAACCCCACAGGAACCAAGGAGTCTTAGTGCTGGAACACATACCCACAGTGAGAAAACTGCCCTAGCCCAACAGACATTTTCTCTGCTCTGTAAGCACCACGGACATAGGGTTTCTATTAGGGAAGATAACAACGTTTTAAACTGGGGCGCCTGGCTGGCTCAGTGATTAAGTGGCGGCCTTTGGCTCAGATCATGATCTTGGGGTCCTGGGATCGAACCCTGCCTAGAGCTCCCTGCTGGGCAGGGGGGCCTGCTTCTCCCTCTCCTCCTGGGGTCCTGGGATCGAACCCTGCCTGGAGCTCCCTACTGGGCAGGGGGGCCTGCTTCTCCCTCTCCTCCCCACTTGTGTTCTCTCCCTCGCTCTCTCTCTTTCTCTGTCAAATAAATAAGATCTTTATATATATATATATATATATATATATATATATATTTTTTTTTTTTTTTTTGGTGGGCAGCAAAGTTTACTGAGTGAAAGTTAAGTTTATTGAGTGAGAATACAAAGCTCCTGAAGAGGGAGGGGACCCGAGAGGGTTGCCTTAAAAAAAAAGAAGTCTTAAACTTAGATTATGGTGATGGCTACACAGCTCTGGGAATATACAAACACCATCACATTATACATCTTAAATTGGTGAACTTTATGGCTTACAAAATATGTCAGTAAAGCTATTTTAAAGAAAGAAAATAACTTAAAAAAAAAAAGAGGGGTGCCTGAGTGGTTCAGTGGGTTAAGCCTCTGCCTTCAGCTTAGGTCATGATCTCAGGGTCCTGGGATTGAGCCCCACATCGGGCTCTCTGCTCAGCAGTGAGCCTGCTTCCCCACCTCTCTCTGCTTGCCTCTCTGCCTACTTGTGATCTCTCTCTCGGTCAAATAAATAAATAAATAAATAAACAAACTAAAAAAATCTTAAAAAAAAAAAAAAAAAAAGAAAAGAAAGAAAGAAAGAAAGAAAAACTCAACAGTGGTCCCAGAATTTTTACAATACTGTTTTTTCACGCTTTTCTGTGCTTTCTATTTTTTTCCCCTACAATCCAAAGTTGTATAACTTCTCTCCCCTGGGGAACACGGTCATCCCTCAGGGAACTCTGGCTCAGACTCACCTCTTCAGCAACACCAAGATACTGGGTAACATCTCTTCATTCTGGGCTCCAAACTTGGCCAGAGCACTCACAGCACCTGTATTTATGAAGCAAATACAATTTACCCAATGTATCTGACAGCTCATAGCTTGGACACTTTCAGTGCTTAGAATGGGTTTTTGAGCAGAAGAGCCCCAGAGCCAAGCAGTCTCTAGTGTATAGGCCCAAACCTGCCAAGAATGCAATGAGTGGCTCTGTGTGTACCTCCATTGGGCCTCAACTACCTCATCCGCTTCAGGGAGAAGGCAGCCCCTTCTTTAGGTTCCAGAAGAAATTTCAGCATTGACTATGATGAGACCACAGAAGCTAGCCACATAC
Source organism: Mustela lutreola (assembly GCF_030435805.1). Taxonomy (NCBI): domain Eukaryota; kingdom Metazoa; phylum Chordata; class Mammalia; order Carnivora; family Mustelidae; genus Mustela; species Mustela lutreola. The sequence continues at coordinate 57,911,693 of NC_081291.1, read as the reverse complement.
AGGCTGCTCAGCTTGTATATCCAAATGGCCTCAACTCATAGTTATGAGCCTCTGGATTAATATAAATGAAAAAATGAACTATTATTTATGAATATTAATTGCTGAAATAAGAAAAATCTGCCCAGGGTGCCTGGGTGGCTCAGTGGGTTAAGCCGCTGCCTTTGGCTCAGGTCATGATCTCAGGGTCCTGGAATCGAGTCCTGCATCGGGCTCTCTGCTCAGCGGGGAGCCTGCTTCCCTCTCTCTCTCTGCCTGCTTCTCTGTTTACTTGTGATCTCTCTCTGTTAAATAAATAAATAAAATCTTTAAAAAGAAAGAAAGAAAAATCTGCCCAGTGGGGGCATGAGAAAAAAAGGAAAGAAAATTTAAAATAAAATTAAGAATATGATGGTTACACATTGAATTGTACACTCAATTCACACTCAGAATGTAAATTTTGGGGCGCCTGGGTGGTTTAGTTGGTTAAGCATCCATCTCTTAATTTTGACTCAGATCATGATCTCAGGGTTGTGCGATGGAGCCCTGCATCAGGCTCTGCACTGGGTATGGAGCCTGCTTAAGTCTCTCTTTCTCCCTCTGCTCCCCCAACCTTTTTAAATTTTTCAATAAGATTTTATTTATTTGTCAGAGAGAGCAAGAGAGCACAAGCAGGAGAAGGGGCAGACAGAGGAAGAAGGAGGCACCCTGCTGAGCAAGGAGACTGATGTGGGACTCGAACCCAGGACTCTGGAATCACGACCCGAGCCAAAGGCAGATACTTAACCAACTAAACCACCCAGGCATCCCATGCTCCCTTTCTTAAAGAAAAAGAAAAAAAAAAGAGTGAATTTTCCAATATGTGAATGATATCTCTCTCAATAAAGCTACTTAAAAAAAAAAAAGCTAACAAAACAAAACAAAACCCAAAAAACAAGCAAGAAAGAAAAGAAAGTTAAAAACCTTAAGTCAGTAACAAAAATCAGAGAGCTAAAGAGTCACTCAACTGAGTGATACCCAAGCATCTATGGTCCTTCCCACAATGTTAGAACTCACCGAGCTTGTGAGGCAAGAACACAGACTGCCCGTGGGCTGGGGCTCAGCTCCCTTTGGCAGGCTACCTGCTCAAGCAGCAGCTAAGAGCCCCTGTTCAGCCCTAACTCATACCCACCTGCCCGGACCTCCTCATGCTCCAAGACCACGCGATTATAAATGAAGCGGATGTACTTGGAGGGGTTGTTGGTCTTGGGCCCCTCCTGGCCTAGAAGATGCAGGATGCGGGTGGCCAGCACGGTGAACTCGCAGTCCTCAATGAATTCGCACAGGTGTGACAGCCCAGTCTCCTTGCTCTCCGTGTTCTCCTCAATGATGCTGATGATGCAGTCCACGATGGCCCGCTTGTACTCAAAGCCACCCTGCAGCAAGAAGGGCTAAGCTGAGCAAGGAGTCTGCTCTTTCCAGAAATGAGCTGTAAGGCCCAGCACCTAACTGGGACCGGGGACAGCAGTCCAAACACAGACCCTGGAGGCAAGGGACCTGGCTCTCGGGGCCTCTATCTTACTTTTTGTGTGAAACATAAGGTGTGGACTGAATGCTCACTGGGGTCCTTCCAGATCTAATAGTAGATAGTTTAATAGACACATTTTGGATTTCACTTTTCTTCCCAACTTTGAAGTAAAAGGCAGACTGGGTGGTACAAATGCTATGAAAAATAGTACAGGGATTCCTCAGAAAATTTTAGAAAACAGAATTACCATATGATCTGGCACTTCTGCTTCTGGGTATATATTCAAATAGAAAGCAGGGTCTTGAAAAGAGTTTTACACCCACATTCATAACCCCATTATTCATAATCGGCAAAAGGTGGAAGCAACCAGTGTCCATCAATGGATGAATGGATGAACAAAATGGGGTCTATCCATAACACGGACTATTCAGCCATAAAGGGAAGGAAATTCTCTTAAGTCCTATAACATGGATGAAACTCAGCAACATTTATACCAAGTGAAGTAAGCCAGTCACAAAAAAACAAATACTGCATGATTCCACTTCCATGAAATATCTAGGGTATCAAACTTAGAGAGACAAAAAGAAAGGTGGTTTCTGGAGACAGACAACAGGCAGAGGGAAATAGAAAGTAATTGTTTAATAGGCACAGAATTTCAGTTTTACAAGATGAAAAGTTCTGGGTATTAGCTCTACGACAATGTGAATATATTTAACTATATTGAACTAGACACTTAAAAGGTCTAGGATGATAAATTTTATGTCATGTGTATTTTACCACAATTGAAAAACAAGAAACAAAAACCAAAAAAACCCAAACAGAATGGGTCAGCAGAGAGCCAGAAGACCCCAGAACCAAATCTGTGCTCTGCAACTTACAGACTCTAATGAAAGAGGTGGCGACTGAGGTGCCCACAGGTACCAGGCATGTAATCTGGCAATGGAAGGGGAGTGGTTCGGAGGGGTGAGGCACTGCACAGTGCTTGTCACACCTAAAGAGGGAAATCATCACTCAATCCAGCATTGCCAGATCTTCCAAATTTTGTAGGAGAAACTATAAAATCTTTTGGCATTGGTGGTTCTTTTCGTGATTTGCAAATAACGGCCACTAACTGGGCACCTGGGTGGCTCAGTTGGTTAAGTGACTGTCTTCGGCTCAGGTCATAATCCTGGAGTCCCAGGGTCGAGTTCCACATCAGGCTCCCTGCTCAGCAGGGAGTCTGCTTCTCCATCTGACCCTCTCCTCCTTGTGCTTTCTCTCTCTCTCAAATAAATAAAATCTTTTTTTTCTTTAATAATGACTGCTAACTTGAAATATTTTTTTAAAAGATTTTTATTTATTTATTTGACAGAGAGAAAGAGAGAGGTCACAAGTACGCAGGGAGGCAGGCAGAGAGAGAGGAGGAAGCAGGCTCTCTGCTGAGCAGAGAGCCTGACGTAGGACTTGATCCCAGGACCTGAGCCAAAGGCAGAGGCTTGACCTACTGAGTCACCCAGGCGCCCCTAACTTGCATTGTTTAAAACTTTGTACAATCACAGTACAACTTGGCTGTGGATCTAATCTGGCCCGTTTGCAGATGAGTTTGTGTTACGGCTGTGAGTTACATTCCTTGCCGAACCTCAGACATCTCCGTAGTAAGGACCATCATCAGTGTACTTACTTGCCAGGTTATTGTGAAGGGCTAAGTCAGATGCTATTTGTACAACACTGAGCTTCAGTGAGTAGGCACACCATAAACCTTCAAATGCTATTTTCAGTATCGGTTTTACAAGCCAGCCAAGCAGCACGGGGGCAGCAAGAAGCTCAGAGCAACCTCAACGAGGCTTTGCTGGCAGCTGCTCTGACTAGAGAATGACACGCCCCTGAGCATGAGCAACAGGCCCGTTTCTAGAAGACAAGGTCTCAGGGTCTGACTGTTGGAACTCTAAAGAGTAAAGGTCTTACACTTAACTGATATTTGCAACCATGAATTTTTCTTGGAGGAAAGGAGGTCTGGGAGAAAACCATGGAGTCTGGCCAGGTGACCCTAGGCAGGTCACTTCACCTGAGCCTCAGATCCCTGATTTTTAAAGGGGGAAAACGATGTCTGTTGACAAGGCCTGTTATGAGGATCACAAGATTGTATACACTCTGTAATGTCTCCAAAGTGCTGGACCCATTAGCTGAGGGTTCCCTCCCTAAGTATTAGCGCTCTCCCCCTCTCTAATATCTCAGGAGCCCCAAAGATACCCCAGGCAAGGACTCCTCACCTGCCTCAGTCCAAGGGTCCCTCTGGGCTGGGCCAAAGGGGCACCAGATACGTGGGAACCAAATCTAGCCTAAAACCCTTTGCTTCTGGTCCTCTGAATAAGCTGGTTTTGTTGAGACGCCCAAGGAAGGCAGTGTACATGAGTCACTAATTCACATGAGAAGCAAAAACAGAATGCAGCATCACATTACGAGCATCAGTTTCTGAAGAAACCAATCCTGGAGCTCCTGGAATTGCCCAGACAATTTCTGTACTAGACACCAGTGAAGAACGCAGGTTTCCCTGAGTCTGGCACAAGCATCGCCACAGGGTATCTGTTGCTCTTTAAAGCCACTGATGCGTCACTGGTTATTACTGTAATTACTAGGAATGGGTGAATGTTTACACTGTGGTTCAAGAGGAGCAGAAAGGGCCGCAGGCATCAGGAAATCCACCTGGTTAACCAGTTGATCTGGTACCCCCCCAAGAAGAGGACCTTGGCTCCAAATTGAGCATGAAGCTAGCACCAGGTCACTTCCTGCATGAGGAGAGCCGGTACACCCCAAATGCCTATTCTTACCTCTTCCCGTAGCATGGTGAACAGGAAGTTCATGAGCACAGCGTGTTTGCGAGGATACTTCTGACACAGGGCACTGATGGCCTGGACCACCACCACCTGATTCAAACAGACATGTGTGAGCAGCAGCCCTCGTGGTTGCTAAGCCCCCTAAGGTCAAGTTACTTAGTTCACTAAGTGCCAACAGACTCCTTCTTTAGGCCCAGCCAGGCCCTGGACCTAGAGGGCAAGGAGAGGGGAACTCCATCTCTACCCTCAGGGAGCATGTGATCCCTGAGCCCATCTAACTAGGTGGCATGCACACCAGTCCCAACAGCCCCAAATCCAGACTCCGGGTCCCCTACACGCTGCTTGCCTCAGACCTCACGCTAAGTGCGCAGGCCCCTCTCTCCATCCCACCTGTCCTGCTTCTCTTCCTACCTCCACCCCTATGATCTCACCCATCGGCTGTTCTGGCTCCTTGCTGGGTACGCTGGCCATGGCCTTCTCCTCTTTGCCCACAGTCGCTTGAGCAGTCCTTCCCCCTCCCGTGGATTTACCCACCTCTTCTATGCCGCTCACTCCCCAGCCTCTGTTGTCTGAGCTCAAGGCCAGTGTTTCCAAATGTTCATCAGGGAACTTCACCCGCTGGCACCTCAAGTTCAGCATGTGTGCCATCACCACCATGACCTTCTTGCTCCTCTCACCTAGGACCTGACTCTCCCTCCTTCCCCAAACTGATCAATAGCACCTTCCCTCCTCCCTCCTTCCCCAAACTGATCAATAGTACCGCCATCAGCCCATACCAGAAAAAGAGAAATCACTGACATTTGCTACCTCAGCCCTCACTCTGTGCCCTGCCAACCAGCCACCCAAAGGAACAATACGGACAAAGTCCCCGAGGCAGGCTGTGCGCCTCTCCTAAGGCAGAGCCCTGTGTAGGGCAACATGCCACCCCCTCCGCCGCGTCAGCCTCACCAGCCCCTGGGTCAATCCTGGCCATGGGGAGCAGGCCCACAGTATCTTCCTCACCCTGGGGGCAGCGGGTGTTCCAGGCACGCCCAGGTACCTTAAACTCATCTGAGATCTCTGACATGAAGGATGAGATCTGCTTCATGAGGCGGTCGATGCTGCTCTCGCTGCCAGTCTTGAGGAGCGTGGTGATAGCGAGCGTGGCGATGCTGCGGTTTGAGTCTGTCACCAGGTTCTCCAGGTCCAGATTGCAGGCTGTCACCGCGGACGGGTGCTTCATGGCCACCTGTTTGGGAGGACAGAGACAAGAAGGGACTTCTGTTATTCCTCTGGATGGCTCTGGCCTGGCCAGAAGTCCTTCGGGTGAGCCCCTCTCACCATCAGGTAGAAAGCAACTGTGACCAGCACACACCTTTTGCCATGAAACGTCTCCAGCTGGATCAGGCCACCTCCCTGACCCTCTCAAAAGGCCAGAACGCCCATTCTGCCAACCCCTAAACCCTTACCTTATTGAGGGTGCGGACAGCAGCGTAGCGGAGAGCGGCTTTAGGTGAGCTGCAGAAAAGCTGGAGCACTGTGGGGAGACAGATGCCACGTGCCAGGCTGCCCTCACTGCCCAGCAGCTGGGAAAGCCCAGGCCTCCCGAGGTAGGGTACAGAGGTACACAAGGGCTAGGAGACTGTTCAGACACAAACCCTGGGCTCACTTCCTGCTGGCACCCTCACCACAACCAAGGGAGAGAGCACAGAAGCTTTAATGTGCCCATGAGAGCCGGTGGGTGTCGTGAGTGATGATGGCTGCTACTTCCTTAGCCCCTCTGTGCCAGGCATTATGCTAAGGAGTTGCCGTGCCTTGTCTCGCTGATCTCTCACCACCCCACAAAGCAGCTCTTACTATCATCCCCGTTTAACAGATACAGAGACTGAGGCACACAGGTGCAAAGCTACTAAACACACTTGAGACTAGCTGCCAGGAAATGGCAGGAACCAGGACTGAAATTCAGGACTGCCCACACCTGAAATCTGGGCCCTTTACCCTGCAAAGTGGAACTGCACTTCTCTCTCCTGGGCATGTAAAGAAACCAGAACTACCTCAATCCTGGCTTCACCAACTGCTCTGGTTCCTATCCTATGTGGTTGTATGTCAGGCAGTACAACCCTCCCTGTGCCTTAGCTGTCAGAAAGCCAGGACTCCAAACCAGACTATTGGGCTCCGGCTTCTAGGCTGAGTGACCCCTCTGAATTGCCTTCTCCTTTGTCTGCGACAGCTTGGCCCCTAGAGAGCATGTACTGGTTTTCTCAATCTTAGGTTCTTCCACCAGACCCCTTTGCCATGGCTAGCCAGAGTAACAGAGCCCCAGGCTCTTTAATGAATAGTGAGATGGAACTAAAAGTACCCTATCCCCAGACATAATGCATGTGAGAGAGCCTGGTACGGTGCCTGGCACTGAACATATACTTACTAGATTCCGGATCCTTTTCTTAAAAAGGATCTTTACTATGCCAGGGCCTATTAGTGGGCGTTTTGTTTTCCCCAACCCTCAGCCCAAGGTCTCATTCCCAGCAGGTGCTAACACGTGGGGCGAAGGAGGGCTATAACCTGACACGGCCGGGGCCAGCTCTTTGGCACTGCAGCCTGGCAAATTGACGATGGCTGAGGCGGCTTCATATACCACCATCTCATGCTTGTTGCGCAGACAGCTCTCAATGAAATCAAACAGTGGGCTGTCCCGGCTACAAAAGAATAGGGGTGACAAGAAGTTGGGGATGGCCCAGCACTGAACAAGGCATCACCTAGCCACGGGAGACAAGAGCCATTACCTGCCGTCCTCCTCCTCCAGCTGCTTGCTGGCCACCCGGATCATCATGCAGTAGGCAAAGGGAGACTTGAGGCCGTGCCGGGTGAACTTGCTGATCATCTTATTGACAGCCAGGCGGTCGTTCTTACGCACATGGTACAGGAGCCCCAGAGCATGGTACTAGAGACAGGGGATCACAGCAGAGCACAGGTGTGTGAAGCTCAGGTCTACTGGCTGTGTGGCCCTGGGCAGGCCACTTCCTTTCTCTGGGCTTCAGCCTTCTCATTTCTAAGGTGGGCATCACAGTAGCTACTTCAGTGTGGCTGTGACAAATTTCCCCAGGTTCTTTGTACAGATAGCCTCTGGAACAATGCTCAACAAACCACGTGGATATACCTGCAGTCTAGCTCCTGCCTCTGATTTTGGCAAGGGTCCCAATGGGCACCAGGAGTACAGATATGGAGGAGACCACAGATGCCAGAGATGAAAGAATGGGGTGCAGTATTTTTCAATAAGAGAAAGCGGGAGCCAGGCCCCAAGCATGGACACATGCGGTAAGGGTGGCATGTGGCACACCTCCCATGAAGCCTTGTAGCATTAAACCGTACGACACTCCTGAAGGTAGGTATCTGTAGTCCCACTGACTTGCCCCAGGACTCATGGCTGGACCGGCAAAGCTAGGTCTGCAGTGCCCAAAGTCAAGGGATTTCCCCTTCTGGGGATGTAAGGTGTATAGAGTTATTTCCTATCCCCCTGCCCTTTGTTTCTTTACAAGGGTGGTGTTCAAAGGCTAAGTCATGCAACCGTGGGTGTCTTGTATGAGAGAATCTTCTCTGACCCTGATAAGTATTTTGAGGGGCCACAGCTGGCTCTGAAGAGGAGAGGCAGCACAAGGGATGAGGAGAAAGAAGAGATAAATACATGGGGAGCACCTACAGGTATGCATTCAGCAGATGGGGGTTTGTTTTTTAAGATTTTACTTATTTGAGAGAGAGAGGAGAGGGAGCACAACAGGGGCAAGGGCAGAGGGAGAAGCTGACTCCCTCCTGAGCAGACAGCCTGATGCGAGGCTTGATCCCAGGCCCTGGGATCGTGACCCAAGCAGAAGGCAAATGCCTAACCCCACAGGTCAGAGTTCTAGATGCTATCTCATATTATCTTCACAGCTTTGTGAGGCAGTAACTTTCATTCCCATTTTACAGACAAGGAAGCTGAGACTCACAGAGGTAAAAGGAATTCCTGGCCCAAAGTCACTGAAAAAGAGTTAAGTAGTTGAAAGCCCCACCAAGGTATTTACATGCATCACTAACAAAGCCAGCTTGGCAAAGGCTGTCTGCCTGCCTGGGCTGAGTCTGCTTCCTCCCATACCCCAAAATACCACTCAGCTGGTTATCAAATACTTGAATATTTCAGTCCCAGCGGGTAAGCAGCCTCTAACTTCCATCTTCCCAAGTGGTGCCCTGGATTCTCTCTCCAAACTCCCAAATCTCCCCCCAGTCCAATGACAAAAGATTAAAGCCCGTTCCTGCTAGGGACCACCAGGATCTCCATGGTGAGTGTCCATTCTGATCAGCTAGTGCCACACCATCTGCCTAAGAACTGTAAATATCATTGCTCTGCTCACACCTCACCTGGACCATGATGTTGTCACTGGATGCCGCCTCCTGGGCCTCATTCACCCAGCGCTTGACCACATCAAAGCTGCACTTCAGCAGGTGCTATGGGAACAAAGCACATTTAAGAAGCAGGCAGGCAGGACCCTCTGCTGTCATACCTCCTGGCCCCAGTTCACAGTTCAGTCCAGCTCTGGATCCTCCCTCAGACACAGCCCAGAGCCTCCTCATTGTGCTGGTTCTGTGAGACGGTGCACAAGGAGAGCTCCTACCCTCACTCTCTGCCCCAGTGGCAGATCTCCCACAAGACCCAAATTCCAATGCTCAGTCATCCAAAGGGATAGGTCCCAAGAGGTCCCTAGTATGCCTCACTAAGAGAGTTGGTGGGACTCTCAGATCTGGGGATACAGAAACACTATTTTTCCTACTGAAAAGAAACTCTGGTATTTCCTTTGTTTCCCAATCTGCCACCCAGCCCCGGCAGGGTCCCCAGCTACACACCAGAGAAGACACCAGGGCAGAGCTGGAGACACTGGGCACCTTGTCCACAATGGCCTGTTTCATGTAGCGCTCAATAGCCTGCAGCATGGTGCTCTGTGGGGACAACGAGTGAGGGGGGGAGGGGACCCAATCAATCCTCGCTGACCATCAGAAGCACAGGTGATGGGTGGGAAGAGTGAGGGCAAGGAGGAGGCACACCTGTTTCTGGTGTTCTTGTGCCCCACCCGCACCCCCACATAGCCTGGCTCAGTGAGATGCAGGACAACCTAATGCATGAGAAGGAAGATCATGACTGAGCCTTGCCAAGAAGCAGGGAAGGAGAATGGCTGCTTGGTGGGGACAGGGGACTCACATCAGTAATCTGGCAGAGGGCACGCACAGCCGGGCCCCGGTAGTTGTCTTCTTTCCCAGTCATGTCCTTTGTCAGGCTGTGGGAGGGGAAGGCATCGTCTACACACAGAAGATTGGCGGGCCCTTCCTAAGCACATGCCCCACCCATTCGTCCCCAGCTCTGGTCACCACGTTTGCCTGAACTACTATACGAGTCTCCTAACTAGCACTCTCACTGTATTCTTAGACCTTCCTGGTCAAAAGCCACACGGCAACAAGAGAGATTTTTATAAAACTCAAAACTGATGGGGCACCTGGGTAGCTCAGTTGGTTAAGCAACTGCCTTTGGCTCAAGTCATGACCCTGGAGTCCCAGGATTGAGTCCCACATCGGGCTCCCTGCTTAGTGGGGAATCTGCTTCTCCCTCTGACCTTTCCCCTCTCATGCTCTCTCTCTTAAATAAATAAAGTCTCTTAAAAATAAAACAAAACAGGGGCGTCTGGGTCGCTCAGTGGGTTAAAGCCTCTGCCTTTGGCCCTGGTCATAATCCCAGAGTCCTGGGATGGAGCCCCGCGTCAGGATCTCTGCTCTGTGGGGAGCCTGCTTTCTCCCCTCTCTCTCTGCCTGTCTCTCTGCCTACTTGTGATCTCTGTCTGTCAAATAAATAAATAAAATCCTTAAAAACAAAACAAAACTTGAAACTGACCAGGTCACTCTCTGGCTTGGATTATAACATTCCCAAATCTTCCTATTGCCCATTACCATCAAGTATAAACTCCTTGACAGAGAAGTCCCCCAAAAGGCCATACTCTCTCCTCTCCAGGCCTTTGTGTATGCTATTCCCTCAGCCTGGAGCACTTCTGACCCCCTCCACCTCTATCCTGTTATCTATCTATCTATCTAGATTTCTTTTTTTTTTCCTTCAAGATTTTGTTTACTTGGGAGAGAGACCTCAAGCGTGAGAGACAGCATGGGCGGGGAGGGGCAGAGGGAGAGGAAGAGCCAGGCTCCCTGAGTAGCAGGGAGATCAATGCAGGGCTTGTTCCCAGGACACTGGATTCATGACCTGAGCTGAAGGCAGGTGCCTAACCGACTGAACCACCCAGGCGCCCTTATCTCCCTCCCTCCCTCCTTTCCCTTTCCCTTTTTAATAAGAATTTTTGGAAGAGATTCATTCTCAGCAGCGACTTTCTTTCTTTTGGAAAACTATGGAACGCTTCACAAATGTGCCCGCCTTCCTTGAGAAGGGGCCATGCTAATCTTCTTTGTATTCCAATCTTAGTATATGTGCTGCCAAAGCTAGCACCATCCTGCTTGTTCTTCCTTATCCTTCAGGACTTTACTCAGACAGGTCTAGAAGGCCTTTCCTGATCCAGATTCAAGGTGGATATCCTTCGGGTCTGTTCTCACAGTCGATCACAGTTCCCATGATAAACTATTATATCTTAATGCCTGTCTGCCTGGCTATTTCTCTGTCAATTCTGGGGCTGCAGAGCTCATGTCGGTCTCATTTGCTGCCATATTCCCAGAGCTACACATAGGGACTGGTGGACATTCAGTAAATATTTTCTAAACGAATCTACGAAATCCCCCCCAACCATCAAAGTGTGGCAAGAATGAGAGAATTGAGCCCTAGCTCTTAAGGGATTGGGATTATATTTTAGTTGCATCTGTCCCCTGAATAATTCATTGTGAAGCAGAAACCAGTACTTGGTAAGTGAGCCTGTCCGTATACCCCCTGCACTCTCTATGTCTATTTTTCTTGTGTTCTCTCTTGGTACTCACTAAAGTCTTTGTGAAAGTTCCAGGCTGGCTCAGCTGACTGAGAGAAAATCAAGGCAAGGAAGGATGTGTGCCAAGGTAAGTCCAGAGAATTAAAAGGGAAACTGTATACTCTAGAGGCTGCCATGGGATGGGCAGCAGTAACTGAAAGATGAGGAAGACAAAAGAGGAAAGGATACCTGGCATGATGTCAAACAAAAGACTCTTTGCCAGACACACATGAGAAAAAACGGCCTCTGTGGCAATGGCATCCATCAGAGGAGCCATCCATAGACCCAAGACTCACCTGCTGGTGACGATAATAACATCCTCAGCGATGGAAGACATCTCCTTGATGGTCAAATAGCACATCCGACGGAGTGTGGGCTGGTTAAGAAATAGGAAAAGCCCTGTGACGCTCGGTTCAGCATGAGGACCAAGGTTAGGAAAACTCCAATCCACACAGAGGTAGACAATACTGACTGAGGGCACTTACATCATTGGACTGAAAGAGCTTGGTCATGGCAAAGAAGGCCTCGGTTGCTTCGGTGGTCCCTAGGTGCTCCCCCTGTTTTAAGCAAAAAAGAAGTGTCAGCTTGGGAGAGGGAGGCCAGAAGGCTCTTTCTGCCAGATCAGGCCAGGCCAGATCCCCAGACCCTGCAGAGGCTCCATCAAGGGCAATGCACCAGAGTTGGACACGGAGGAGACCCAGGGCTTGATGACAACCACACAGGAGCTGTCAAAAACCCTAAGCTACCTGATTTAGCACCCCTCCCAATAACCCCCAGCACCATTTTTCCCACCCCCAAGCTCCATCCTCTTACCTGGTTTATGAGGTAAAGGATCTTGGTGAGAATGTGGGCACATTTTCGAGGGTTGATGGGAGTTTCATTAAATACTCGGGCCTAAGAAGCAACAGCAACCAAAAACATTACCTTCTAGCCCAGTTTATTTGCCTTCCACTGACTGCCCTCGAGCACATTCAAGATCTGAGAAGTTTCAGGATAAATAAATACATTTGCCTGAAAAAGCTTATTTTCATAAGCGAACAGTTTTGTTTTGTTTTTTCTTTAATTCATCTATTAACAACTCCTCAAATATTCCCTAAATATTAGTTTGGGATGTGCTGACTTACTACCAGATACTCAGTAGTAAATACTTGTTAACTAGAAGCAAAGAACAACAACAAAAAATGCAAACGTCATCAAGTCTGTCCAGGAATGAAGCTTTCCTGTCTTTCCGGGAACAGGTTTTCTCCTTTACTGTTCTTTATTTTATTATTTAAAGATTGTATTTATTTATTTAACAGAGAGCTAGAAAGAAAGCACAAGTAGGGGAGCAGCAGGCAGAGGGTGAGGGAGAAGCAGGCTCTCCACCAAGCGGGGAGCCTGATGTGGGGCTCCATCCCACAACCCTGGGATCATGACCTGAGCCAAAGGAAGCCGCTTAATCGACTGAGCCACCCCAGCGACCTTCCCTTACTGTTCTTTAAACCACCACTTTGAATGTGTTACTATTTTGAGTAGGACATGAGCACTTAGGATGAAAGAGGGCAAATGACACTTGCCTCCTGGAGTACTGCACTCTTCTCAAGATGCTGGAACGGGTTGGAGCCTCCACCTACAGAACACAGAAGACTGAGTACAGGTTGTAAGGCTAAATTGCAAACCTCCCATACTATTGTCTACCTAGTCAAGTTCAAATTACTACAGAATGGCAATCAAAGCTCTACACCTTGCATATAGATCTTACCACTCTCCTGCAGGGAGCCCCTTTTACCCCAAACCTCTTAGTCACCAAGCAGCCCTGGTAATAGTGCCTCTCACAGCGACTTATCTTGCATTCATTTACGCAACTTATAATTAACTGAGGCCCTACAATGTGTGAGAACCCCCATCTCGTAGTGACTAGGATATCTTCATAGTAAATGTCACATTTGTAATTAATTACATGTGTGATTATCTGGCTGGTGCGTATCTTCTCCACTACGCCTGTGACGTAATATTCCCAGCTCAGGCACCGAGTGTCTCATTTGTTCTACTGCAGTCTCAGAATGCAGTACGGTGCCTCGCATCCCGTAAACGCGCAATAGACGTTTACTGAATAAATGAATGGAAGAGGGTTCTCAGCCGCAGAACACTGGCTCCACGGATTACGCCGCAATCTGGCCAGCAGCAGCGCAGCCTCGGCGAATCCCAAGAGGTATCACGGACAAAGTCACAACGGTGCATCTGGCCGGACCCCTCCCCTTGACAGCTGAGGAAACTGGGGCCCCCAGAGGAGCATGACCCGCCCAAGGTCACCCCGCGAATCGCGGTCCGAGCTCACGAGAGAGGGAAGTGGAGCATGCTCGGGCTCTCCGAGGCCTGCCACTGACCAGCTGCGGACCTTGGCACAACCCCTGTCCCTCACTGGGTCTCGGCTTTAGGTCTAGGCAGCGGCCCAAAACGAGCGCTCCCGGCGGAGGAACAGAGAGCCTGCGCTAGGGTCTAGCCTCCCCTAAGCCTACGCCCCCTCACCCGATTCCTCGTCTTTCTTGTCGAATTTCTTCAGCATGGTAGTGCTGGCGGGGCGCAACGCAACAGCCCTCGGGTAGACCCGGGCAGGGAACGGCGGCGATCCGGCTGCGGTTCCGCACAGCCAACTTCCGGCCAGCCACGTCGCCCTGCGCTCTGCGCAAGCGCAATCTCCGCTCTGCGCAAGCGCACAACCCGGCGCTGCTCCACGCTTTAACCCTCTCCCTGCAGTGGAGGGACAGGTCGCAGGTCTCGGGTTTCGCCGGGAAGGGTGGAGGCCTAAGACTCGGGGCTGACGTGGACCCCCAGCTCTGCACCTTACGTCCTCTTTTTCTGTGCAATGAAAACAGTAGTTCCTCCCTCACTGCATCGTGGCGTTAGTTTAAACGGGCTTTCGAAGGTGAGGCCCCTAGCACACTGACCAGCAGTAGACCCTCAATTGTTAACCTGTTATTATTGTCATCTTCTCGAGGGACCTCACTTTGTCTCCTTACCTTGCCTGATTTTTCTCCCAAGCTCGAATCACCATCTAACACACTGTATTTTTACTTTATTGATTTTATTGTCTTTTATTCACTGCCGTGGATCGTGTTGGCATGTAGTAGGTGCTCAGTCAATTCTTGTTGAATGAATGAACTTACATGCATGAAATGAGTTAACTTTTTCTTAATAATTCATATCTGCTCATCCATTCCCCAGTCACATCTAATCCTGGTGCAAATCGGTTTGTACTTTATTAGCTTTCAGGAATCTAAAGTAAAAAGCCAGTATAAAAACTTCAATGTGCTTTTAAAATACTTTAGATACTTAACGAGCTCCTAGATGCGCCACCCTAGCGCTGATGGCGGGAATGGACTGAAAGGGGAAAGAGAAACGTCACCCAACAGTTTGTCTTCCTGGACACCTGCGCGGGACACTCTGAGGCTAAGGTAAGGGTGGTGCATGCCAGCCTGCCAAACTGCATTTGGCTTGGGCAAATCCGAGTCAGGATAGCCGAGTGCTGCAATGCGTGTCGAGCCCCAGCTTACCTGGGGAGGAGGCTGCCCATTGCCAGGCGAGAAGGAGCCCGGGTGACCCAGTGGTGGAGAGGAGCGGCAGGGGGCGGGGCAGAGGCCAATAAACGAAAAGGGAATAACAGTGTAGCTGGAAGAGTGGAATTAAGGGGAGGGACCAGGCTCTAGGGTTAGTTTTGCGGAGGCTGAGGCTGGGGGCTAGGGAGAAGCAGGGGAAGGGGATCTTGCACCAAGGTGAAATTGTCAAGACCCAGAAAGAGATTCAAAATCTTTAACCAGTAACCCCACCCCGTATCCGGTGGAAATCATCCAAAAGAGAATAAACTTGCCCACTGCAGCAGTTTGCAGTAAGATAATTGGAAACACCCTAAATGTCCAGCAATAATGGGATGGTTAAGGGAATTATGGTAAATATATCAGATGAAAATTTCCTCACCTTTTATAAAGGGGTATTTCTGGTGACTTGGGAGGCAAAATGCAAACTTCTTAGAATAAATGAGACATTAAACAAGAAAAGCAGGGTGTAAAAGTGTTCACAATTAAGGTGAAATAAATATGCCTCATGGTTAAAAAGCAGAAAAGAACCTCAGAAATTTGGATTGTTATGTTAAGAGGTGAAATACAGATGAATTGGGCTATATACTGATGAACTAAAATATCCTTTTATGTCTTAATATAAATTCTGTAAAACTCTATATGGAGGCCAAAGTGTATAATTTTTACAATACCTTTCTGAGAATGAGAATTATGAGTGGTGACTCTAGCTGTAACTATGGGCTTATATATATATATAGTTGTAGGGTTTTTATTATTTTTAAATGTTAATATACATTCTTCAGGATAACTGCTAAGTCCTTCATAGAAACACAGAATACTGAAAGTACAAGAGAAACTAGGAAAATCTGAATGACATTGGTAGATTGTACCAATATTCGTATACTGGTTTTGATACTACTTCTTATTAATTTTACTAGTTTAAGAAATTGAGGTATAAGACTTCATAAAATCCACTCTTTTAAATATACAATTTAGTGGTTTTTAGTATATTCAAGGAGATGTGTACCCATCACCACTAATTCCAGAACATTTCATTGCTCCCAAAAGAATGTGGTATCCATTAGCATTCCTTACTCCCCTCCCTTTCCCAACCACTAATCTACTTCCATTTCAGTGGATTTGCCTCTTCTAGATAATTTGTATAAATGGAATAATACGATATGTGGCCTTTTGTGTGTCTGGCTTCTTTCACTTAGCATGATGTTTTCAGAGTTCAGCCATGTCATAGCATGAATCAGTACTTCATTCCCTTTTATTGCTGAATAATATTCCATTTTATGGAATATGCCACATTTTATCATGCATTAGTTTACGGACATTTGGGTTGTTTCTACTTTTTCGCTCTCATGAATAATGCTTCTATGAACATTTGTGTACATGTTTTCTTTCTTTTTTTTTTTTAAAGAATTTATTTAATTATTTGACAGAGAGAGATCACAAGTAAGCAGAGAGGCAGGCAGAGAGAGGGGAAGGGAAGCAGGCTCCCTGCTGAACAGAGAGCCCGATGCGGGACTCGATCCCAGGACCCTGAGATCATGAGCTGAGCCGAAGGTAGCGACTTAACCCACTGAGCCACCCAGGCACCCTATGTACATGTTTTCATGTGACATATGATTTCATTTTTCTTGGGTATATGCCTAGGAGTAGAAATACTGGGTTATATGATAACTATTTTAACTTTTTGAGAAATTGCCTGTTTTCCAAAGCATCGGCACCACTTCATATTCCTACTAGTAATTTCAATTCATCACCAATTTCTCCATATCTCACTAATGCTTATTATTATCTTTTTGATTGTAGCCATCCTAGTGGGTGTGAAATGGCATCTCTTTGTGGTTTTGATTTGTACTTCCTTGATGGTTAATGACACTTCAGGTGCTTCCAGGCCATTTGTATATTTTCTTTGAAGAATTGTCTATTCTTCAGTGAATTTGCTCGTTTTAAAATTGGGGTTTTTTTTAATCGTAGAATTGTAAGATTTCTTTATATATTCTGGGTACTAGATCCTTATTAGACATATGACCTGCAAATATTTTCTTCCATTCTTTGGGTTGTCTTTTCACTTTTTTTTACAGTGTCCTTTGAAGAAGAAATGCTTTAAAAAAAAATTTTTGATGTGGTCCAATTTACCTATTTTTTCTTTTGCTGCTTGTTCTTTTGGTGTCCATATTAAGAAATTATTCCTTAACCCAAGGTCATGAGGATTTATCCTGTTTTTTGTTTTGTTTTGTTTTGTTTTTTTCCCGAAGAGTTTTATAGTTTTACCTCTTACATTTTAGGTCTTTGGCCCATTTTAGTTTTTGTATATGGTGTGAGGTAGGGGTCCAACTTCATCTTTTTGCATCTGGATATCCAGTTGTCCCAGCACCATTTGTCAAAAAGACTATTCTATTATCCATTGAATTGTATTGTTATTGAATTGTATTGTTACTTTTGTCAAAAATCAATTGATAGTAATGTGTGGGCTTATTTCTGGACTCTAGATTCTATTCAACTGATCTATAGACTATAGTTTTGTTTTTTTTTAAGATTTATTTATTTGAGGGCGCCTGGGTGGCTCAGTGGGTTAAGCCGCTGCCTTCGGCTCAGGTCATGATCTCAGGGTCCTGGGATCGAGGCCCGCATCGGGCTCTCTGCTCGGCGGGGAGCCTGCTTCCCTCTCTCTCTCTGCCTGCCTCTCTGTCTACTTGTGATCTCTCTCTGTCAAATAAATAAAATCTTAAAAAAAAAAGATTTATTTATTTGAGAGAGAGAGAAAATGGGTGGGAGGGACTGAGGAAGAGAGAATCTCACACAGACTCCGCACTGAGCCCAACCTGGGGGCTTGATCCCATAACTCCAAGACCACAACCTGAGCCGAAACCAACTGTATCACCCAGGTGCCCTGTGTACTATAGTTTTACAAGATGCTACCACTGGGGGAAACTAGGTAAAGTATACATGGCATTTCTTTGTATTATTTCTTACAACTGCTCATGACTCTATAATTATCTAAATAATTATTTAATTTTGAAAAAGCAGAGATTTTTTTAAAAAGATTTTTTGTTTGTTTATTTATTTGACAGAGAGAGACACAGTGAGAGAGGGAACACAAGCAGAGTACGAGGGAGAAGCAGGCTTCCTGCTAAGCAGGGAGCCCGATGTGGGGCTCGATCCTAGGACCCTGGGATCATGACCTAAGCCAAAGGCAGACGCTTAACGACTGAGCCACCCAGGTGCCCCTGGAGATTATTTTTTTTAAGACTTTATTTATTTATTTGACAGACAGAGATCACAAGTAGGCAGAGAGGCAGGCAGAGAGAGAGAGAGAGAGAGAGAGAGGAGGAAGCAGGCTCCCTGCTGAGGAGAGAGCCTGATGCGAGAGGCTCGATCCCAGGGTCCTGGGATCATGACCTGAGCAGAAGGCAGGGGCTTTAATCGACTGAGCCACCCAGGTGCCTCAAAAAGCAGAGATTATTTTTAGGGTACATTCTTACCGCCACCACCCCACCTGTGCGCCTGAACTAAAAGAAGTGCTTTGTTCTAATTTTTCTTGCTTTCTCCTGAGGTGCTTACTCTCACCCTCCAGGTGGCACCAACTCACTCTTTTTACCTCTAGTTTTTCACAAGTCGGAGCAGGAAAAAGGTCCACTAGAATGACTCTGGGCAGTCTTCTCCGAGCCCTGGCCTGCCCTGAAGCTCCCCTCAACATAACAGGGAGATTCAGGGCTACCTTTGCTTTAGGGAGCATCTAGCCTCATAGAATGAATTCCCCAGTCAAAGAAACAGTCCACTATTTTTTCTCCTTTGAAAACATTCATTAGTTCATTCATTTAGTCAGTTAGCACTTACTGAGCACCCACTACTACGCAATTCTTAAAAACATAGCAAATACTCTATACAGGTAAGGTATTATCTTAATAAAAACTGGGCTTTTTTTTTCAGGATCAGACAATGAACACAACTCCCCACACACATTTGCAAACGTAAAGGGCTACACTATAATAAGGTATGATCAATATTGGGGCAGGAGTATCACAATATAAGAGCTGGCATTTATCAAGGACTCATCAGAAGACAGACATTTCATGTATTTTATCCTTAACCTACCCAAAGAAAGGTTGGAGTAAACATCACTGCCCCTATGGTCACAAAAACAGGATCTCAGAGAAGTTATGTACATTGCCAGGGGATTCACAGTTACTAAATGACAGAGCTGGCTTTAAAAACTAGGTTCCCAGGTTGCCAAAGACCGCTACTTCTTCTCCTGAACCCCAAACCATCAACTGAAAGGAAATTTCAAGTAGAAGTCGTCTCTAGGAAGGTTTGTGCTGAACACATAGTTATTAGATGACCTGGGGAATCAGTCAGCCTCCTAGATATGCTTTCCTTCCACCATTTCTTCCAAGCGTCCTAACATAGTTCTATTTATAAATGATTCCTGAATTTAGCAAGAGGCATTTTCCAGTTAGTTTAATAAGTTGCTTTTTTCTTTCCAATTACAAGGGAAAAAAACATATATTTGGGGGGAAAAAAACTTAGGACACTTAGGACATTTACTTTTAGCAAAATAAAATGAAAAGTAGAAAATTAACTCTTCCTTTTTCTTTTTAAGGTTTTATTTATTTGTCGGAGAGTGAGAGAGCGTGCATGAACAGGGGGAGCAGCAGGCAGAGGGAGAAGCAGGCAGGCCTCCTGCTGAGCTGGAAGCCCAATGCAGGACTCGACCCCAGGACCATGACCTGAGCCAAAGGCAGATGCTTAACTGACTGAGCGACCCAGGTGCCCACCAAAGTGCCTTTAAACTAGCACTTACCCCAGACATTTAGTTGTTTCCAGTTGTTCGATATGTAAATGACATGGTGACAAACATCTTTAGTATACATTTTGTCTCTGTTTCTCTTTGTTTCCCTAGGCCACAAGGGAGGTAGCCCCTTGTCAAAGGATGTGCTGATACTGCCTTCCAGAAAGTTCATGTCAGTTCCATTTCTCTAGTTTGTTTTAGTTTAATTTAGTTTCAACATTTGGTTCAGCATTTAGTTTAGTTTCAGCATTTACCAGTCATTGCCCCTAGTGAACAACCAGAAAATGAAACTGACGTTTCTATAGCTACTTCTTTGGGCTAGGCATGGTACTAACTCACTCTTACATGATCTCATTTAATCTTCATAACAATGTCAGGAATCTAAAATTCAGAGAGGCACATTCATTTGTCCAAAGTGATACAGCAAGCTAGGAATGTAAGCAGCCAGAGTGTTAAACTCCTTAAAAACCTTCCAAAGGATTCCCCTTACACTTAGAATAAAATCCAAACTACTCCTTATGGCCTATGAATCCCTAATGTTCTGCATCCTGCCTCCCTCTCCCACCATGCTCCCCTCTAGCCATACTGGTTTTCTTTCTGTCCCTCCAGTTCTCTACCATCCTGCCCACCACAGGGCCTTTGCCCTGCCATTTCCCCACATCTTTTACATGGCTGTTGCTTTCCCACTCTGGCTCCACCTCCTCGATGAGTTGGTCCTAATGTCCACAGCTAACATAACAAAAGACCCCTGTCTTTTCCATGATCTTGTTTTATGTCCATCATGGAAGTTTATCACTGTCAGATTGGTCATTGATTTGCTTGCTGTATTTGTCAGGATCTTCCAGAGAAACAGAAACAACAGGGTGTGTGTGTGTGTGTGTGTGTGTGTGTGTGTGTGTGAGTATGTAGAGAGAGAGAGAGAGATTGATTAACTCTAAGGAATTCATTCATGCAGTTATGGAAGTAGGCAAGTCTCATGATCTTCAGGGTGAATCGACAATCTGAAGACTCATGAGAGTTGATGATTTGGTTATAGTCCAGGTCCAAAGTGTCTGAGAACGAGGAGAGCTGATCATGTAATTCCTGTCTAAAGACCAACAGGTTCAAGACTCAGGAAGTGCCAATGTTTCGATTCAAGTCCAAAGGCAGAAAAAAAGCTGATATTTCAGTTTGAAGGCAAACAGGCAAGTGTAGTTCTCCCTTAGTCAGCAATTTTGTTTTATTCAGGCCTTCAACGGATTGTATGAGGCCCACCCACATTGAGGAGGGCCATCTGCTTTACTTGGTCTACTGATTTAAATGTTAATCTCATCCAAACACACTCTCACAGAGAGACCCAGAAAAATGTTCGACCAGACATCTGGGCACCCCATGACCCAGTCAAGTTGACACATAATATTAGCCATCACACTTATTTATCGTCATCTCTCCACCTTTAGCTGCTAAGGCAGCTCCTTGAGTGTCCTGTCCCTGGCAATTGGCACATAGTAGGTGTGAAATAATAACAACTGAATGAATGCATGATAGAGCCTAGATTCCAGCCTTGATCCAAGCAATTCCCCGTTAATTTTTTTTCACATTTATTCTTTTTCTGTAATAAATGATTTCACATTGATCACTGATGATTTACTGAAAAGAAAATGATGTAACATCTAAAATCAAATCAGTGTCCCTGTGCAAATGTACGATTTGTGTGTGTGTGATGACAAAGCCCTGGATTGGGAATCTGAGGGCACTACTCAGCTTCTTGGGGACCCTCAGTTCCCAGGCAACAAGTTAACACCCATGTTGTTCTTCTCTGACCGTGTGACTGTGAGCCAACTGAAAGTCAAGTCGGCCTGCAGCAATGCTTCAAGGTTACTGAGAGATGATTTCCTGCCACTGCAAAGTGGGAGGAGAAGCAGCATCTGCAGGAGGGGTGGAGTAGCTGAATACTTATTAGTGATTCATCAGGAGCTGATGACATGAATAGAAAGGGTTAGAAAATCTCCATTGATCAGACTGAAGAATAATGACCTTCCAGTATATCCAAAGGGAGTATCTATGATAAGCTCTGAGGCCTGCACCCACCCCTCAGTGACTGTTTTAGACAACCCATAATGCCTGAGTCCAGTAAACGTTGGCTTATGCTGGGGTTTAGGGATTCTGTAGTCAGAAGTCCCAGAGGACAAGTTATATAAACAGCTAAAATACACATGCATGATGTGGTAGAGTGTACACAAATCACACTTGTGTGAATAAAGCAGGAACACATTTCATGTGCAAGGACTTGGTTCTGGCATTGCCCCGGAGGGTATTGATACAATTTGTGAAGGACCTTTGACTCAGGAACCTCCAGGGAGTTCAGCCATAAGGTTGATTTCATTTTTCTCTTGCAAAAAAATGTCATGGGGGACCTATTATACATTATGCTTTGCTTGGAAGGGACTTGAACAAGAGTTGCTGTGTTGGGGAAGGAAGGGCATGGAGCTGGAATGCTCAAGAGCCACATTTAGCATGTAATTGCACCCCAGCCAAACAGAGGCATCAAGAGGAGGGAGGGAAGTGGGGAGAGAGAAAGAGAGAGGAAGAGAGAAGAGGAGAATCCTTGAAATAATTAAATACTTGCTATTTACTACCCCAAATCACTCCAAATAGCCATCATGGAGAAAAAAAAATAGAACATTGCTAGATTATATTGTCTTGTTTTCTTATTTTGCTTCAGACTTGGGCAATTGAGCAAAACATTTTGGTAAATGAACAAGCTCAGGAGCCGTTTGGGTTGGGCTCCAGTCCCACCTGCCATAGGTGCCATCAGTGCCATCGGTGCCATAGGTATTTAAACATAATTAATTCTTTCTTATTTTAAAAAGGAAAATAGGGGTACCTGGGTGGCTCAGTGGAATGGGCCTCTGCCTTTGGCTCAGGTCATGGTCTCAGGGTCCTGGGATTGAGCCCTGCGTCAGGCTCTCTGCTCAGTGGGGAGCCTGCTTCTCCCTCTCTCTCTGCCTGCCTCTCTGCCTACTTGTGATCTCTGTCTGTCAAATAAATAAATAAAATCTTAAAAAAAAAAAGGAAAAGAGAATAAACCTCTCCTTCTGACTACCACCCCCTTGGAATTATCTCACCCTCTCAGGAAAATCATTGATAATCCATACAAATTATACAGATGACTCCTGGAGCCCCTGAGTAGCTCTCTCGGTTAAGTGGCCAACTCTTGATTTCGGCTCAGGTCATAAATTCAGGGTGGTGGAATCGAGCCCTGTGTCTAGGCATCTGGCTGTCTGGCTCCATGCTCAGCACAGAGTCTTTGTCCCTCTCCCTGTCCTCCTCACCCTGCTCACTCTCTCTCTCTCAAATAAATAAACAAATAAAATCTTTTTAAAAGATTACATAGACCACTCTTTAAAAAGTTGCCCTTATTCTTCCCTTGCCACTGCCCAGCCCCCTCTCCCCACCTCCACCCACGGAGTCTGCTCTGTCGAGGTCTCCACCTTTGTTCTGTGATGACTGCAGAAACTTTTGTTTCAGTTCTCCTCTTGCTCAACCTTTAAGCCACATTTGAAACTAATAACTACTCCCTTCTCGGAACTCACAAAACGAAGTGGTATATTACTTACCTCTTGCTATGTAAGAATCACCCCAAACTTACTTGCTTAGAATGACACACATGAAGTGAGATTTCACTTCATGCACTTTGGGGCAGCTACTATCAAAAAGTCCAGAGAACCCCAAAACAGAAAAACAAGTGTTGACAAGGATGTGGAGGAATTGAAACCCTTATGCACTGCCAGTGGGAATGTAAAATGATGCAGCTGATGTAGAAAACAGTATGGTGCTTCTGGAAAAAATTATACAGAATTACTGTATGATCCAGTAATCCCACTTCTGGGTGTCTATCTGAAAGAAGAGAAAATAGGATCTTGAAGAGATATTTATACACAGTGTTTGTAATAGCATTATTCATAGTCACCCAAAGGTGGAAGCAACCCAAGTATCCACTGATGGGTGAATGGATAGACAAAAAGTGGTCTATGCATAGAATGGAATATGATTCAGGCTTAAAGAGGAAGGAAATGCTGATGTACGATGCAACACAGATGAACCTTGAGGACATTATGCTACATGAACAAAGCCAGTCACAAAAAGACAGATGCTGGAGGCACCTGGGTGTCTTGGTGGGTTAACGGCCTGCCTTTGGCTCAGGTCATGATCCCAGGATACTGGAATTGAGCCCCGCACTGGGCTCTCTGCTCAGCCTGCTTCTCCCTCTCCCTCTGCTCCCACTAGTGCTTATTCGCTCTCTCTCTCTAGTGTTCTCACTCTCTTAAATAAATAAATAAAATCTTTAAAAAAAGACAAATGCTGTATGATTCGCCTTCTATAACTCATAGATTCAAATTCATAAAGACAGAAGGTAGAGTGGTGGTTACCAGGGTCTAGGATGGAAGGAGAAAGGGGAAGTTGTTGTTTGATGGATATGGAGTTTTAGTTTACAAAACAAAGAAGTTCTAGAGATCTGTTGCACAACAATGTGAATATAGCTAACACAATTGAACTCTATGCTTAAAAATGGTTATGATAGTAAAGTTTAGGTTGTGTCCTTTTATCACAATTAAAATTCAAAAAACACTCTTATTATCTCACAGTTCCTGAGGGTAGGAATTTGGGCATAGCTAGATGGGTCCTCTACTTCAGGTCTATCATAAGCTTGCACATAGGCTAGGGTCTCATCTGAAGACTCGACTGGGGAAAGATCCTCTTTCGGCACGATTGTAGACAGGATTCAATTCCCTGTGTACCGTTGGCTTGAGACCACTACCAGTTCCTTTATATGTGAACCTCTCTAGAGTGGCAGCTTACTTCTTTGAAGTGTGCAAACCAAGAGGGCAATATAAAGAGTCTGCTAGTTAGGTAGAAGCCATCATTTTAATAATCTAATTACAGAACTGAGGGTTCCTGGGTGGCTCAGGTCATGATCCCAGGGTCCTGGGATCAAGCCCCACATGGAGCTCCCCACTGAACAGGGAGCCTGCTTCTCTTTCTCCCTCTGCTGCTCACTTTTGTAATTACAGTCTTTCATATCTGGGTTAGATTTTTTTAAAAGATTTTTATTTATTTATTTGACAGACAGAGAAAGGGAAACTCCTTTCTCTCTCTGTCTGTCAAATAAATAAATAAAGATCTTTTAAAAATAAACCTGGTTTAAAAATCTAAGCCAGAGGGGCCCCTAGGTGGCTCAGTTGGTTAAGTGTCTGCCTTTGGCTCAGGTCATGATTCTAGGGTTCTGGGGTGGAGCCTCACTTCAGGGTCCCTGCTCAGCTCAGAGAGCCTGCTTCTCTCTCCCCCTGCCACTCCTCCTGCTGGTGCCTGCTTGCTTTCTCTCTCTGTCAAATAAATGAATAAAATCTTTAAAAAAAAATCTAACCCAGATATGAAAGACTATAATTACAAAAGTGACATCCTTTGTTGTAGTCTACTGAGTAGAATCAAGTAATGATCCAGCCCACATTCAAAGGGAGGAGATGGCACAAGGTCATGAGCACCAGCAGGCAAGAATCCCTGGGGACTATCTTAGAAATCTCATAGGCTGGGGCGCCTGGGTGGCTCAGTGGGTTAAGCCGCTGCCTTCGGCTCAGGTCATGATCTCAGGGTCCTGGGATCGAGTCCCGCATCAGGCTCTCTGCTCAGCGGGGAGCCCGCTTCCCTCTCTCTCTCTGCCTGCCTCTCCATCTACTTGTGATTTCTCTCTGTCAAATAAATAAAATCTTAAAAAAAAAAAAAAAAAGAAAGAAATCTCATAGGCAAAGAAGGCATTTCATTGAGAAATATGCTCCTCCCATTTTCAAAAAAATCCCTGTCTCAGTCTACATTTTGTTTTCCTACTCTCAATAGAAACATACATTCAAGATATCCCCTCCTTTCTTTTGACTCTGATTAGAAGAAAAGCAGTAATGCAATTGAGATGGTGTGATAGGCTGAGTGTTTGTGGTCCCCCGCCAGGGAAGATTCGTATGTTGGAGCCTTAACTCTAAATGTGATGATACTAGGAGGTTTAGATTAGGTGGTGAGGCTGGGATGCTCATGATGGGATGGGAAGAAAGAACTCTCTCTCTATGCATAAGAACCAAGGAAAGGCCGTGTGAGCACCCAGCAAGAAGGTGGCTATATACAAGCCAGCAAGCAGGCTTCCACTAGGAACTGAGTCTGCCAGCATCCTCCTCTTAGACTTCTTATCCTCCAGAACTGTGAGAAGTAAATGTCTGTTGTGGAAGCCACCCAGTCCTAGGTATTTTGTTATAGCAGCCCATGCTGACTAAGACAGATGGTAAATGACGTGCCCCCAGGCCTAGGGACGGAGCAGGGATAGGTGGGGACTGAGATAGTGAGGAGACCACACACCTCAGCTAATGGGGGCAGCCGTGACTCACTGCGTCTGTTCAAGCCCAGAATGGCCTATATTATGATTCCAGGGAAACTAGAATAGAAATTTCTTTTCTTTTCTTAAGAGATTTTTAATTTTGGGTGCCTGGGGGGCTCAGTTGGTTAAACATCTGCCTTCAGCTCAGGTTGTGATCTTAGGGTCCTGGGATCCAGCCCTGTGTTGGGCTTCCTGCTCAGTGGAGAGCCTGCTTCTCCCTCTCCCGCTACTCTTCACCTTGCCCTGTGCATGCTCTCTCTCTCTCTCTCTCTCTCTCTCAAATAAATAAAGAGAGAGGGAGCATGCGTGGGAGGGGCAGAGCAAGAGGGAGAAGAGGGAGAAAGAATCTCAACCAGACTCTGCACTGAGGCTGGGGCTCCATCTCACCACCCGGAGATCACAACCTGAGCTGAAACCAAGAGTTGGATACCCAATCAACTGCCCCACCCAGGCATCCCTGGAATACAGATTTCAAAAGAAATACTCTTATTTTTAAATTGTAGCAACTAACCCGAGGTGTTTTAAAATATTGTGCAGGTTGTGAAGACAGACCAAAAAGAAAAAAAAAAAAAGCATGCTCCAACCCTATAATGCGTGTGGATACCACATTGCAGCCACTTCTCTTTTTCCTTGGCTTCTGTTGCGGGGGGGCGTGTCACACTACCCTGATTTTCCACTTAACTTCTTAGCTGCTGTTTTGCTGGATGCTTTCTTCTCACAACATTAGATGTTGACATTGCTCAAGGCTCTGCACTAGGCCTTCTCATCTCACTCAACATACTTCCTTGGGTGATCTCAATTCCCTCCAGACTCCATTTACTTCCTACCAGCTGGCCACTCCTAAATCCACGTCCACCATCCAAAACTGGGCTCCAGACCCAGGGGAACATCATAGCTGACTTCTCAATGCCACGTTCCCTAAACCAACCAACCCCCCTGTCTCCAGTCTACCCATTGACTGTCTCTGCATGGCTCCTCACCTGGTCAATGGCACCACCCAGTTGGATAACCCAGAAACTTGGAACCGTCCTGACATCTTTCCCCTTGTTCTCCACATCCAATCCATACTACATTCTTTACTGTCTCT
Source organism: Mustela lutreola (assembly GCF_030435805.1). NCBI lineage: Eukaryota > Metazoa > Chordata > Mammalia > Carnivora > Mustelidae > Mustela > Mustela lutreola. Next base: position 57,884,596 of record NC_081291.1, on the reverse strand, counting down.
TCAGCACGTATGTGTAGAGTTCCTCCTTATAGACCAGGCTGTATGCTTGGCTTTGGGGCTCAGCAACAAATAGGACAGGTAAGATCTCTGCTCTCTTGATGCCCATACTTTAGCGGACACGGTGGCTTAAAACTTGTTTCCTTAGCTTGAAAATTAATGTAAAATAGAATTTATCTGGCACATAGTAAGTAGGCTCAACAAATGCTACTTGTTAGGTAAAGTAAGAAACCCCACAAATAGAGAGGATTCGGGGGAAGAGAAAAGGAGCATGGGCCTCCTCTCACTGGTGTGCACAGGGGAGACTTCTTTGAGAAGCCTGTATTTTGGATGAAACTGGAGGGATGAGAAGGGACCAGCCATGCATTCATGGCCGGAGGGAGTAGCCAGTGCAAAGGCGAGAGGCAGTGCTGGGCTGGACTGGGGTGAAAGATGTGGAGAGAGAGAAAGGGACCCACATAGGAAATGTTTTGGAGGCAGAATCAACAAGATCTGCTGTGGGTGAGTGAAGGGAAAGGGAGCAATCAAAGAGGATGCCTGTGTCTGGCTTTAATTAGCCAATATAATTTTTTGAAAGGGAGTCACCTAGGACACCATCAATGTGGGGGAAGGGAGGAAAACAAGGCTCCCAGCCAAGAGGTCCAATAGGCCATTTCCTCCATGGTCACTGGAATCCACCCTATCCCTCCCTCTCTACTGCCACCCCCGAGTCCTGGCTGTCTGCCTGTCTTCTGGACTTCTGCAGTAGCTTCCACCCTATTTCATTCCTGACCAGCCCTCTTTCACTGCGGCTCCAGCCACCTTGCCCCCACAGACCTTCTCTAGTTTCTCCCTGGCAAGCAAATAATTGCTTCATCTAAGAGTTCAATAGGTGGGGATGCTTGGGTGGCTCAGTTGGTTAATTGTCTGCCTTTGGCTCAGGTCATGATCCCAGGGCCCTGAGATCAAGTCCTGCGTTGGGCTCCCTGGTCCATAGGAAGCCTGCTTCTCCCTCTCCCACTCCCCTGCTTGTGTTCCCACTCTCACTGTATCTCTCTCTGTCAAATAAATAAATAAAATCTTTTAAAAAAATAGAGTTCAATAGGTGTTTATTAACTTACAGTTATATGAACCGTTGGATCCAAAAGACGCCTTAACGGCATCTTTACTTCAAATTTTCAATCAAGTGGTCTTTCTGCATGCACCTTTCTCCCTCATGAGAGGCAGTCTGGCACAGTAATAGGAGTCAAGTAGAACCTGCCTTCAGTTCGGGCACGTTACTTAAATTTTGGGGACCCTAGACATTTTGTTTGTGGGGGAAAAAGTTTTCTTTGTAAATGGGGCGTTGGGGGTCCCCAGGACCACCCTTAAGTTTTTGATTTGCTAGAAAGACTTATGCAACTCAGAAAAGCTGTTCTACTTGTAGTTACAGTTATAGCAAAAGAATAAAGCTTAAAAATCAGCAAATGAAAAGGTGCATCAAGTGGAGTCCGGGAGGGACCAGCTGTGTGGTTCCAGTTGTCCCCACCCAGGGGAACCTTACAGACAGAGCTGACTTCTCCCAGCAATGACGTGTGACAATATGCACAAATGTTGTCAGCCATCTGAGCTTCGGTGTCCAGGGTTTTTACTGAGGGTCGGTTGCGTAGGCATGGGGCTCCGGTGTGACTGACCACAGGTATTCAGTGTCCACAACCACTGCCCAGCCCCAGTAAAGTCAGACTGAAACAGTGTGGCCAAGGCCCCAGGCAACTGAAAACAGGCATTCACCCTAAGTCACATTGTTAGCATAAGCTATCTGGCATGACCCAAAGCCCCCAGTGTAGAAAGATACTCTTTTTTTTTTTTTAAAGATTTTATTTATTTATTTGACAGACAGAGATCACAAGTAGGCAGAGAGGCAGGCAAAGAGAGAGGAAGGGAAGCAGGCTCCCCACTGAGCAGAGAGCCTGATGTGGGGCTCGATCCCAGGACCCTGGGATCATGACCTGAGCCGAAGGCAGAGGCCTTAACCCTCTGAGCCACCCAGGCACCCCTAGAAAGATACTCTAGATATTCCAAGATATTCCAAGGGTTTAAACGTTATCTCCCAGAGCCAACCAAGGGCCAGTCCTTTCTGTGGCTTGTGCAGGGTTTAAGCACCCCAAGCTTGCTGAGTTAATCAATCCTTTACTGCAGAGTTAGTTTAAAAAATTACCATGTGCATTAGCCAGACTCCAGTCAGGAAAATCGAAACCACTGTAGTTATTTAAAATGGACAAGATTGGGGCGCCTGGGTGGCTCAGTCGCTTGGGTGTCTGCCTTTGGCTCAGATCCTGATCTCAGGGCCCTGGGATCAAGCCCCGCATCAGGCTCCCTGCTCTGTGGGGAGCCTGCTTCTCCCTCTCCTGCTTGTGTTCCCTCTCTCTCTGTGTCTCTCTCTGTCAAATAAATAAAATCTTAAAAAATAAAGAAAGAAAACACAGGATTTAACAGAAGGAGTTGGTTACACAGTGACGGAAGAGTTGAGAAGCTAAGCAGTAAGCACTGAGGGAACCCAGAAATTAGCAGCAGCAGCAGCAGCAGCAGCAGGAAGCCTCTCCTACCCCTAGGACTAGAGGTAGTGTTTGCAGAGCCCAGAGGCTGGGTCATCTGTGGGAACTGATGGGTGGGGATACCTGGGGACCACTGGGGCCCCAGAGGGAGGGGCTGTACAGATGAAGAATCAGCTCCCATCCCACCCCCAAGCAGAGGGGGACTGGGAGATGGACTCTGGTTTCTCCCTCCCTCAGTCTCCCACTAGCATCTCCTATTGGCTGAACCTAGTTAGGAGCCAGCTGATAAGGGAGCTTGGGAAGTGTTTCCACGAGGGTGGGAGCTCTCCAGGAAATGATTCAGACACCACTTACTTGGGGCCTGTTCTCTTGCGCCTGACACTGCCAGACAAGTTTGCCAATATGTAGCCCCACGTAGACTGCCTGAAAACTGCCCTGCCAGCAGATGTCCCTGCTCCATTATATGGATGAGGACATTAGGGACTCAGATGAAGAAAAATAGTCTGTAGGGGGTGGAGAAGGAGTGTTTGGGGGTGGGGGAAAGGAGGAAGGAATGTAGGCTTCATCTGACATAGATGCACACTAAGTTTCTCCAAAAGCCTTCCAGGGCAGGAAGTATCCCCTGTAACCAGAGCTGGCAAAGGTGGGAAAAGTGAGGTATTAGTTCAGCACATTCTTTATTAATTTAACACAGTAAGGAATTTCCTTCTGCCTGAAGCCTCATTTCCTTCCTCCCTCAGATTGCCCCACTTAGATCTCTCCCGGGGAGACCTGGGTTCATTCACAGCAGAAACTGTTTGCCCTGAATCCTTTCTTTCTTTTTTTCTCTAATGCATGCAAAGAGGACTTGTGACTACAGTTTATTTCTTTTCTCAAGGACTTACACACTTCTGTGTTTCATTGTCATTTTCAAGCTGCCCATCAATGAAGTTCTCCTGGGGCTTGCTAATATACAGTTAATTATACATGCTCAGAATCCGGAGACCGAGGAGCTCCCACAACACGGTTTTTAAAAAAGGTTTATTTATTTATTTATTTATTTATTTATTTATTTACTTGCTTATTTACTTATTTTAGAGAGAGAGAAAGAATGAGCAAGTGGGGGTAGGGATAGAGGGAGAGGGAGAAAGAATCTCAGCAGACTCCCCAATGAGTGTGGAGCCCAGTAAGGGGCTGATCTCATGATCCATGAGATCAAGATCGGAGCCAAAATCAAGAGTCAGATGCTTAACCTACTGAGCCACTCAGGCACTCCTACCCCATATAGTTTTAAGCACACCTCACAATGATGCCAACTTTACACATTTGTCCAGGTCTCTGAATATCAGAAGGCCCTTTTGTTCACACCCACTACGTTTGGCCCAGCAACCTGGCTGACTTTCCTACACTCCCAGATAAAGAGATGGAGATAAAGGGCTTACCCTCTTCCTCTAAGCCCTGTGTTCAAAGATTCTAATTATAGTTAATTTTCTTAGGTACAACAATGTCATGGTAGTTATGTAGAAGAGTTGGACTTTCCTCTAAAACTTTGAGGAAAATACACACACACACAGAGGGACTATGGCCACTTACTAATTGTTGGAGATTTTACTTTATTTATTTGTTTATTTTTTAAGATTTTGTTTATTTATTAGAGAGAGAGAGAGGAAGAGTACAGAAAGAGAGTAAGAAGCAGACTCCCTGCTGAACAGAGAGCTAGACTTAGGACTCTATCCCAGGACCCTGAGATCATGACTCAAGCTGAAGGCAGCCACTTAACTGACTTGAGCCACCTGGGGATGCCTGTTGAATCTTTTAGCTCTTCTGTATATTTGGCTTTTTTTATTTTATTTATTTATTTATTTAGATTTTGTTTATTTATTTGAGAGAGACAGAACACAAGCAGGAGGAGGAGCAGAGGGATAAGCAGTCTTCTGCTGATCAGGAGCCCAAGGTGGGGCTTAGTCCCAGGACCCTGGGATCATAATCTGAGCCGAAGGCAGATGCTTAACCAACAGAGTCACCCAGGTGCCCCTAGACTTCTTTGTAATAAAAATTTTAGGGGTGGGGCTCCTGGGTGGCTCAGCTGTTAAGCCTCTGCCTTCAGCTCAGGTCATGATCCCAGGGTCCTGAGATTGAGCCCCACAATGGGCTTCCTCCTTCTCGAGAACCCTGCTTCTCCCTCTTCCACCCCCGCCCCTGTATTCCCCCTCTTGCTGTCTCTCTGTCAAATAAACAAATAAATAAAAATAAAAATTTCAGGGGTAAGGGCACCTGGGTGGCTCAGTCAATTAGCCATCTGCCTTCAGTTTGGGTCATGATCCGATGATCCCAGGGTCCAGAGATGGAACCACCCCATTGGGCCCCCTGCTCAGTGGGGAATCTGCTTCTCCTTCTTTCTCTGCCTCCTGCTCTCCCTGCTTGTGCTCTCTCTCTCTCTCTCTGTCAAATAAATAAAATATTCAAAAAAAATTTAGGGGTAAAAGAGTCCCTTACTCCCTCTCATTTAAAAATTTTTTATGTATTTATTTGTAACTGTGAAGTTCATTATTTTTTTACTCTCAAATAATCAATCATCACTTCTAATCTCCTTCAGATAAACTGTGTCATCACTTTAAATTTACTTAATTCCATCCAAGAGAGGAAAAAAAGAGGAGAAAGAGGAGCACATGGGTGATGCTGATGGTTAAGCATCCAACTGTTGGTTTTGGCTCAAGTCATGGTCTCAGCGTTGTGAGTTTGAGCCCCAAGTTTGGCTCTGAGCTTAGCATAGACTCTGCTTGAGACTGTCTCTCTCTCCCCCTCCCCCACCATGTGCATGCTCTCTCTCTCTCTGTTTCTAAAATAAATAAATAAATTTGTTTTTAAAAAAGAGGAAAAAGAAATACTTAAACTTAGATTTGGATGCCATGTAGAGCAGTCTTGGTTTTGACTTTGTTTTTAAAAACATGAGTGAGCTTCAAGATGAGGCAGATCCATCCCATTTCCATCCCCCCCTCAAAGAGAAGCTGGCCCTGTAGAAAAGGAGGCCAGGAGATAGGATGGCTGTGTGCCTGCCCTGCCCACAGCACAGGGATGGGGAATGTGGCCCCCAAACCTCCAGAGTCAGGGAGGGGACAGAGTGGCTTGAAGGTCTGCAGGGAGCTCACTCATTGTAGCCCAGCTATGGCAGTCCTTCATGAGCTTTAAAATGACCCTGTCACACCTGGTGGCCTTAAGGATCACATGAGCAAATGACTGCAAATATCTTGCCAACTTCCCTGCTTTCTGACAGTGGCTGGAACACTGACACTGAGCTCAAAAGCTGCTCCCGAGGTAGGTAAATTCTTCCCCCAGGTCTCTGGTGGCAGTTAGCCATACCCTCTCTGGGCTCCCATAGACCTTTCTTTCTTTTTAAATCCCATTTTAAAAAAAGATTTTATTTATTTATTTGACAAAGAGAGAGAGATCACAAGTAGGCAGACAGGCAGAGAGAGAGGGGAAAGCAGGCTCCCTGATGAGCAGAGAGCCCCATGTGAGGCTCTATTGGAGGACCCTGAGATCATGACCTGAGCTGAAGGCAGAGGCTTAACCCGCTGAGCCACCCAGGTGCCCCTCCCACAGACCTTTGTTTTAACCACTGATGTTCAACCTCCTGCATTTGGGTTGCTGTGCTGGGAGTTGGGTATGATCTTTGCCCTCAAGGAACAGCCTTGTGAAGTGTTTGGGGAGTGAATCTTCACTACTTCTTTTGGCTCCTTCTCCATCTAACACACATACATGCACACAAACACACAACTATCTGCACACAGGTGATGCAGAGACTAGCGTGTAGAGGAGCTCAACACATCTTTGAATGAAAACTCTTAGATTGACTTAGCTTGTACAGGATGCCAGGCAAAGTGGGGTAAGCAGAGATAATTATGTTGCATCCCTTGCCTTGGGCTCACAGTCTAGGAATAGACTCATACACAACCATTTATAATGGAAGATAAGCTGGTGTTTCAGCTACCTGTTGCTGTGTAAAAAGCTATGCCAAACTTATAAAAAATAACGATTTATTATTTCTCATGATTCTACAACCTGGGCTGGGCTCAGCTAAGTGGTTCTACCTGATATCTTCTGGGACTGGAACGTCCAAGGGAACTTATTCACTTAGCTTTCCAGTACTTCTTCTGGAATGGCTAAAAGAATGGGGGCTGTCTGGGCTCACGCATCTCTCTTTGTGGTCTCTTCATCAGGGTAACTCTTTACAAGGTAACTGAGGACCTCAAGAGACAGGGTCCCAAGAGGACAAAGCAGCATCCAAGTACTTATCAAGCCTCTTTTTGCATCACACTTGCTAATTTCCTATTGGCAAAAGCAAGTCGCATGGTCAAGCCTGGAGTTCATATGTGAGGGACTAAAAAGAGCATGAATACTGGTTGCTGTGTTTCATTGGAGACTACCGATGTGCCAGTCTAGCACAACTGAAATAGGCACCGCATACAGGAATAAATACACTGCCATGGGTCACCCAGGAGTAAGCTATTCATTCTGCTGTGAAGCTATTATAGAGGCTTTTGCTCATTCATTCACTTAACAAATATTTTCCTCAGTGTGGAAGTTCTGGGGGTTCAGTGTAGGGAAGACAGATGTGCTCCTGCCTCTTTGGGATATCGAGTAATAAATACAGATGCAAATAAGGCAATCTTAGATGATGGTAAGTGCTAGGAAGGATGTTAAATAGTATAACAGGGTAAAAAGTAAGTAGGAGTTAAGGGATGGCTACGTTAGCTAAAGAGGTCAAAAGAGGCCTTCCTCGGGGGTGGGGGGTAGCTTCACAGAGACCGAAATGATGAGAGGGAGCTGGCCATGTGATGGTCTGGGAAAGACTGTTCTAGGAAGAGAGAACAAGGACAAAGGCAGGAATACACCTTGATGAAAACTCAATCTGACATGTTTTAGGGACAGAAAGAGGGCCAGAGTGACTGAAGTTAAGAAGAGCTTGGTGAGAATGGGAGGTGAAGTCAGAGGAAGCAGGCAGGTGCCTTGCTGGACCTTTGGATGCAGCCTTGAAGTGTTTATTCAATGTCAGGAGCTGTGACCCATATTTCCTTGCCTATAAGTCTGGCCTTGTACCTTTCCAGAAGCCTTCTGAGAAGCTAGCTAGATCTGGCAACTGTCCAAAAGGGAGGGGCTCAGAAGGAAGTTAAAATATATCACAGCATTTGAAGCCTAACATCCCTGTTCTGGAAGTTGGGAGGCAGCACAGTCAAAGACCTCCATCACTACCATCTACAGTGCAAACAGACATTCTGCCTTGACATAGATTCAGGGCCCCTGTTACCCATTTCTAATTATAACCAACATTTGTTTTCACATACATCATCCAAGGTAACCCTCATGTTCAGCAAGGAGAGATAGTCCCAGGAAGCAAATATTTGAGCAACCGTGGAGCCAAGCCCTGTGCTAGGCACCATCCTATGTATTACCTAAGTTATTCTTCCCCACAAGCCTGTAAAGAAGGTTTGATTTCTCTCTCCATCTTCCTGTGGAGGACATAGACTCAGAGTCAACACAAGAAATGGCAGAACTGCAATACCAACATGAGTTCTTTGATTTTGTGCCATAGGTTTGTCCACTCCCTGCAGATTTGCTGTCTCATAGCAGGGCCTGCCATGGGCTGGTGGCCAGGTTGCGCATTCTCCAAGAGCTTCATCTCCATATAAGGGTGTGCATGAATCAGAGAAGGCCTGGAAGGATTAAAAGACGCTTATCATATTACCTTGAATTTGTCTTTATCAAACCAGAACACCTGGAGTATACTACTGAGTAGTTAGATAGATATATATGATATTATTCCCTTATATGTAAAACTTTTGCAATATATGTACTTTTTCAAATGAACAGTCAGATCTCTTGCTTTAAATTTAGATTTTTAAAAAAAGATTTTATTTATTTGACAGACAGAGATCACATGTAGGCAGAGAGGCAGGCAGAGAGAGAGGAAAGAAAGCAGGTTCCCTGCTGAGGAGAGAGCCTGATGTGGGGCTCGATCCCAGGCAGAGGCTTTAACCCACTGAGCCACCTAGGTGACCCTGAATGTTTTTTGCCTGAAAAAATTGCTAGCAGTTAAATAAACATATATTGAACATATTTTTTTGAAAAATAAATAGTATACTATTTAAAAACAAACTTTTCCTGTTTCCTGACTTTCAAAAGTACCTATCTTCCAAAAGGAAATACATGTATCTCTGTACATGCATATAAAATACTGTAGTCATTTTTAGAATAGTACTATTATAAATGGAATGCTTGTGTGTTCAAAGTGTTAATCATTTAAAGCATTTAAAGTATACCACAATTTTAAAATATGATTTGATATGTCCTCATATTGGAAAAACAAATTAGAGGTGGCCTGAGTCTTTCAACCCCTAAGAAGCCCTCTGCTCTGGCTGATTTGAACCATATCAAATGTAGGATTGACTTTGTTTTTTAAGTTGCAGGGAAAAGTGACCTGCTTGGATTATGTTCAGCTGCACCCCGTGTTCAGATATAGGAAAAACAGTTACTGGCCAATCACAGTCCCCTCACTTGGCAGAGACTGCCAAGGAAGTCCTTTGCTTCTCTCCCGAAAACCAGCCTGTTTCAGGTCCTTGCCAGTTATGTCCCTTACACAGTAGCTGTCCATATGTTCCTGTGACCCCACCGGCCCCCCCCCAGGATTGGGTTGTAACTGAGTGTGAGCGTCTGTCCTAAATACCTCTCACTGTGGCCAAGCCTGATTACAATTCTTTCTGGATGTAGTCTCTGATTTGCTTTCCAAAGGTCAGCAGCTCGAGTTAATGTTTCAGGGATGACCCAATCTGCTTGTATTTAGGAAAGACTTTGTATGACTTGAAAAAGAAGATTGAGCTTCTGGGAACTGGAAAAGCACAAGTTAAATATCTTTTCCTTCTACTCTCACTTGTATTTTTGCAATATTACAATAAAGAGAATAAAAATTAGAAAGTCCTCTACAATCTCAGCATTCTTCCTGTCTAGCCCTCATCCATTTAAGGGTATATTATGACAAAGCTGCATTTGTAGCATGATACAAATTTGTGTTCTAATGTCATTAATTCCAAAAAAAGAGAACCTAGATTTTAGAGGGGAGGAGTTACTTTTTATCCTAAGATGGTGTAATATTACATAAGGTTTGGGGAAATTGAAAAAAAAATGTATTTATAGGTCTACCATCTTCACTAAACAATTTTAATTTTTGCATTTCTATCTATACTTTGCTCACTGCATCCATATTTTGCATATTTTACATAATAGAACTATTCCAGTTAATGCCCACAAGCATTCACAGGTTTAAAAAAAAGAATACATACTCCCACACTTTTAAAAAACTCTAAAAACAAAAAAAAAAAACAAAAAACAAAAAACCTCTAAAAACCTGTTTGAGGGACGCCTGGGTGGCTCAGTTGGTTAAGCGGCTGCCTTCGGCTCAGGTCATGATCCCAGTGTCCTGGGATCGAGTCCCACATCGGGCTCCTTGCTCGGCAGGGAGCCTGCTTCTCCCTCTGCCTCTGCCTGCCTCTCTGTCTGCCTGTGCTCGCTCTCTCTCTCTCCCTCTATCCCTGACAAATAAATAAATAAAATCTTTAAAAAAAAAAAAGACCTGTTTGAGTTCTCCTTACTAGCCCTTATCCACATGCATATTTCATTTTTACAGTTGTAATCCAAACATGAATTCAATTTAATATTTTAATTCTGTTATATTACAAAATATTTACTATTATAGTCTTTGTCATTCTTAAGTCTTCTTTAAGACTTGAAAACACTACAAAGGCAATGCATGCTTATTTGTTACAAGGGAAATAATAAAGAATTTTGTGAAAAAAGGATTATATCTTCCCTACTCTAATTCCATCCCCCGAAGTAAAAAATATTGACAGCCTGGAGTGCTCAAAGCATATTTTTCTATATTCCAGACATAAACAATATATATATACTTTTGTGGTTTTTTTTAAGATTTTATTTATTTATTTTATTTGACAGAGAGAGAGAGATCACAAGTAGGCAGAGAGGCAGGCAGAGACAGAGGGGGAAGCAGGCTCCCTGCTGAGCAGAGGGCCCGATGCGGGGCTCAATCCCAGGACACTGAGATCATGACCTGAGCCGAAGGCAGCGGCTTAATCCACTGAGCCACCCAGACACCCATACTTTTTGTTTTTAACAGAATAGCATATTATTCACATTTCTTGACAAATCACTTTTTAAAAAATATATAACATGCATATTTCTCCAGGTCAATGGATACCAATTTAACTTATTATTTTAACGATTATATTTTTAAGTAATCTCTACACCCAATGTGGGGCTCAAACCCACAATGCTGGGATCAAGAGTTGCATACTCCACTGAGTGAGCCAGCCCAGGTGTCTCACCAATTTAGCTTGTTATTTTAAATGGGTTCATAATAGGGGCACCTGGGTGGTTCGCTTGGTTAAGCGTCCAACTCTATATTTTGGCTCAGGTTGTGATCTTGGGGTTGTGAGACTGAGCCCAACATCAGGCTTTGCCCTGGGCATGGAGCCTGCTTAAGATTCTCTCCCTCTCCTGCCCCTCCCCCTCCCTCTCTAAATAAATAAGTAAATAAATAAATGGGTTCATAATATTCTACAGGAAGGATCTACTTTCATTTATTCAGCTATTTTCCTAATGATGAACATCCCTATCATTTCTAGGTTTTTGCCTCTAAAAACAGTGCTTCAATAAAACATCCACTTACTGGCACTTTTATTTCTATGGGCCTGATTCTCCAAAATGGGATTTATAAGAGCAAATCTACACATACATATACACAAACATACATACATATATATTTACACATATATGCATACACATACACACATATATTTGTATTTTTAGTTTAAGATTTTATTTATTTTTGTGTGAGAGAGAGCATAAGCGGGAGAGCAGCAGAGGAAGATGGAGAAGCAGGCGTCTGCAGAGCAGGGATACCTATATGGAGCTGGATTCCAGGACCCCGGGATCATGATGGAGCCAAAGGCAGACATTTAACTGACTGAGCCACCCAGATGCCCCTTATTTTTAGTTTTGAAACCAACTTTATTGAGATATAATGTGCATATAGTAAAACGCTCGAATTTTAAGTGTCTCATTCAATGAATTTTGACAAATGTCTTAACCAACGTAACCACCAACACAATCCAAATGTGAACATTTCATCACCCCTGAAGAGCTCCTCCTGCTCCTTCTCGGAAGAGCCTTGCTCCCACTGTCCATACAGGTGTCAGTTTCCTAGGATTCCATGTAAATAGAATCATCATTGCATAGACACTTATGTCTGGCTTTTTTTTTTGTCTTTTTATTGGCACTTCTTTCTTTCTTCTTTTATTATTATATGTCTTTTTTTACTTGGCACAATGCCTTCAAGATCCGCCCATCTTATTCATATCAGTAGTTTCTCCCTTTCTTTGCTGCCGAGTGTAATTTTGCAGATACTACATTATCTTCCAAGAAGGTTATGGTAGTTCACAATCCTACCAGCAGTGAGCAGGAATGTCTTCTTCCCTGAACCTTTACAAGGACTGGATGTTCTCATTCTTTTTGGTTTTTGCCAACCTCAAAAATGAATATTAATACCTCATTGTTGCCTGAATTTGCAGGTTGTGTTTCTTAGATTTCCTCTTATAAATTGTTTGTATGTATCAATTATCCATTTTTCTACTGGATTTTAATTTGTAGAAATTCCTTTACTAAGGATCTTAACCTTTGTTGTACATATTAGTTTTTTCCTGCTCTATTCTTTGTCCTCTGACTTTTCAATAGTATTTTTTGTCATAAAACTTACAATGTTTTAATTGGTGAAATATGAATATCTTTGCTTTTATAGCTTCTGGATTCCCCAATAAGTGTAATGCATATACACTTTCTCTTTTTTCCCTTAAGTTAGAAGTATTTCTCATTTGTTACAGCCCTCACAATTGTTGATGGCTACATAATACCCCATCTGGAGATCATGCATAAATTTTTAAAAAAGAGTTATTTATCTATCTTAGAGATAGAGCATGAACAGGAGGGGCAGAGGGAGGGGGCGAGAGAGAATCTCAAGCACATGGCTAAGCAGGAATCCTGATGCAGGGCTCGATCCCACAATTCTAGGATCATGACCCAAATCAAAACCATGAATCTGATGCCTAACCGTGTCACCCAGGTGCCCCCAAATGATCCATAAATTAATTAAAATTATTCTTCTTTTGGATACGTTTAAGTTCTTTTGATATTTCATTTTTTATTGAAGCATGTTGTGCATATGCCCTTTACTACTTATTCAATTAATTAGTTTCAATAATTTCCCAGGAGTAACACTGTAGGTTTGAATATATTGTGTAATTTAAAAAATATCATACCAACACAAGATCATTAATGATTTCATAGTTGAATGTAAAACAGGGTTGGTAGGGGTGCTTGGGTGGCTCAGTGGGTTAAGCCTCTGCCTTCAGCTCAGGTCATGATCTCAGGGTCCTGGGATTGAGCCCTGCGTCGGGTTCCCTGCCTAGCAGGAAGCCTGCTTCCCTCTCTCTTTCTGCCTGCCTCTCTGCCTACTTGTGATCTCTCTCTGTCAAATAAATAAATAAAATCTTAAAAAAAAAGAAAAAACACAACAGGGTTGGTAGTAGACTTACAGGTTCAAGGGATGACACATCAATCCCCAAAGTGCTAGAGCTCACTGCTGTCTGGTTTGCAGTAGAAAAGAAATGGACACTTGATGCTCTAGGTCTTCCCATATCCTATTTAAATGTCCTATCTCTCCCCACCCCCATCTCCTTTTCATTGCTTGGTAAACAAGCTCAGAGCGGAGTGGGTAGAGCCAGGATTGGATCACAACCCCGACTCTGACTCCAAAGCCTGGTCTTCACACTGTAACTGTGAATAAAGTAACATTTGTACAGCACAGAGCACATCACAGTTTACAAAAGCTCTTTTACATCTTTTTACACTGGGACTCCCTTTCTGCTGTTCTCAGCCCAATGAATGCCTTCTCTTTCTTGGGATGGTCTTACCATTTACTGCCATTTACTTACCATAGCTAAACCTAGCTCCTCTGCCCACTTTGGATCTGTCAGAAGGGCAGCATGTGCCTTTACAGGCTGAGCGTGGTGAGGGGTCTAGTGTGGTGGAATCTATGTGAGGGCAGGACGGAGCTGGTAAGGTTGGCTGAGGCTGGGTCACCAAGAACCTTGCTTGCCATGCGAGAAACTGGACTCCATCCCGTGGTTAGTGTGGAGATGATGGAGGGGCTGAAATCATGTGCAAGCTGCTGACAGTGAGGGCCCAGCAGAGGCAGCCTAGGGATGAAAGAAAAGGAATAGTCTGGATTCCGGGGAAAAATTGGATTTTGAAGCAGTATGTCTTGACCACTGTAATGTCTGCTGCTATTCAGAAAAACTTAGGTTGATTTCCACCTTCAGAATGTGACAAGCCAGCCAGGTGGTGTGTGGGCATTGCGGGTGGACGCGGCAAAGCGCAGCACGTGATTAAGAGTGTATTCGGGCTCTGGGGCTGGCATGTCTGAGCTCAAACCCCAATGAGTGACTGCCTGTAGGTTACCTGACCTCTCTATGCATCCATTATTTTCACCTTTAAGGTGAGAGTACGTATCTCCTTGCATCATAGGGAAGAGTAAGAGTTAATTGGCACGCAATGAGCACTCAATAAATGTAAATTATTATGGTTATAAGACTGTTACAGATTAGCACTCCCGTAGCCTTGGAACAACCATAAGACTTTGTAAAAGTGGCTTCGGGGATGAGACTGCCAGGAGGGTAGGGGGCCCATACTCCAAAGGCACAGACACAGAGAATCTAGGGTCTTACTTGTTGGTGATGGGGGGTAGAAGAGTAGAGGAAAATGGGTGCTTCTATGTGCATTCTATAAACTTGTGAGGTAGAAATCTTGTCTCATTCTTCCTCCTGGAGGCCTGGCACATGGTCAGCCCCCTAAATGCTTCCAATATTTTTTAATTAAAAAAATTTTTTCAAAATATTTATTTATTTTTAGAGAGAGAGAGAAAGTGCACAAGCAGGGGAGAGAGGCAGAGGGAGAGGGAGAAGAAGGCTTCCTGCTGAGCAGAGAATCCAATGCCGTGCTCAATCCCAGGATCCCAGGATCATGACCTGAGCCGAAGGCAGATGCTTAACCCACTGAGCCACCCAGGCACCCGTAATTTTTTAAAATTTTGTTTTAAATATTTTTTAATTAAGGAATACTCATGGCAAAAATATTTACTCATTCATTAAAGAAACTTTAGAAAATAGACCTTGTCAAAGCTACTTAATTAATTGAGTCCGCTGGCTTTGAGAGAATGAAGTGGAAGCTTAGGCAGCCTTTTCAAATTCCTTTTATTTATTATAAAATGCCTTTTTAAAAAACAAGATGTTATTTATTTATTTGTTAGGTTGGTTTAGAGAGAGAGAGAAAGCATGAACATGGGGAGAGGCAGAGGGAAAATGAGAGAATCTGAAGCAGATTCCACTTTGAGTGTGGAGCCTGACTCAGGGCTCAATCTCATGACCCTGGGATCAAACAAATACTTCTTCCTTTACCTCCCGCCCCATTTTTTAAGAGAAGGTACCTGAATTTTTTTTTCTTTTTTAAAAGATTTCATTGATTTAGCTGACAGAGAGAGAGAGAGACAGCAAGAACCCGAACACAAGCAGGAGGAGTGGGAAAGGGAGAATCAGGCTTCCTGCCGACTGGGGAGGCCAATGTGGGGCTTGATCCCAGGACCCTAGGATCAGGACCTGAACCAAAGGCAGATGCTTAACGACTGAGCCACCCAGGCTCCCCTTCCCCCGCTTTTTAAAAAGTAAGCTTTACACCCAACATGGGACTTGAACTCACATCCCCGAGATCAAGAGTCACATGCTCTACGGACGAGGCCAGCCAGCCAGGCACCAATTTATTATACAAGTCTTAAACATAACAAAAGATTGTCCAATATAAAAGCATTGATTTATCCCAGCTTCCTCTTAAGCAGCAGCACACAGAGGCAAATTTCTGTGGGTAGGAGCAGAGGCCATATATAGTACCTTAACTTCTAGGTGACTATCCTGTTAGGTAGGCCCCCTCCTTACAGCTGCTAGGCGCTTGCTCACTGTGGCTAGGATCCAGGACAAAGGCTTCCCCATAGGAGAGAAGGCCAGAGCCTTCAACTGGAGACTCCCCCCACCTTCAAGGGTTGGAAACTGGGAGAACAGTATGCTACACCTGCTGTACTGGCACTAATGACAGCAAGCTGTGCAAGTTCAGGCTCTTGAACTCTGGAGTAGGGAGTGGCTTTCTGAGATTCATTTCCTCAGGGAAATCATTGCCCATTGCCTCCCATCATCTGATCTGATGGGCCACATGCAAATGAGCAAATCTTAGCATGTTGTTTCTAGGAATGACTGGCGCACATCTGTCCCGGCTGTAGGTCACATGAATATGCAAATTGATAACCCCAATATGTTGATACTGTGATGAGGTGTTGACTCTCCCTAGGAGGGCAGCCCCCATATGTTGGTGGTTGATAACGTACATGTGCAGAACTAGGACTTTGAGTTAAAGCTCAGATGCACACCCACTCAATACATATAAATAAAAAGGAAGAAAGTCATAGTTTCTCATAATCCCATCACTGATAATATTTTGTTGAGATTATGTGTGTGTTGTGTATGTGTTGTGATTATGTGTTATGTATGTCTGTTGTGTTGCTGTATTTTACCTATCTGTACAGACACATATTTTGAAAAAGTTAAAATAAAAACTACAGCAATAAAAATGAGATAATGGTATACATACAGTTACATATCTTATTTTTCACTTAAACAAATTAATGAATGTGTTTTGAGCTTGCCGTTTATTAACTAGGTGGCCTAAACAAGTTACTTAACCGCCATGCTTCAGTGCTCTCAGTTATAAAAATTTAAAAAATGCGAGTATTCTATCATAGGGAGTTATAGTATAAAGATTAAATGAAATAATACATGTGGAGCACTTAATCAAATTAAGGTCTAGTGTATATTAGTTACTATATTTAAGTGGTTAAATGGTTAAATACACTCCTCCAAAATTTTAAATGGCTATATAGCATTCCATTGTATTGATACACTGACATGTTAAGTAAATATAAATTTATAGAATTTGTAAAATATAAACATATTTACATGTTCTTTAATTATATATACATATGACATATATATGGCATATATATTGATAGACCAATAATGGTGGCATTTGCATACCAGTATGTTTTTGTTTATAAATACACTATCATATCTATCTATATAATATGTACAAAGCCAATTAGTAATCTTTAGACATTAGGTTGTTTCTTCTTTTTCAGTATTATAAACAATTACCTTAGTTCCTTTGGCTGCTATAACAAATTATAGTCTTTGGGGCTTACACAACAGGTATTTATTTCTCACAGTTCTGGAGGCTGGGAAGGTGGAAATCAAGGTGCTGGCAGACCTAGTGTTGGTGAGAGCCCGCTTCTGGCCATCTGCTCATTGTGTCCTTACATGGTAGAAAAGGAGCAAGCTAGCTCTCTAGCCTCTTCTTAAAAGGTTGCTGATCCTGTTCATGAGAACTCTGTCCTATAAGAGCAAATACCTCCTAAAGACCTCACCTCCAAACACCATCACATTGGGGATTAGGTTTTCAACATATGAATTTGGTGGGGGGAGGACACAGACATCCAGTCCACAGCAACAGTCCTTCAGCGAACATCCTGACAACTAAGTGTTTGTGCGCATTGTCAAACATTCCATTAAGATAAACTGATGAGGGGCACCTGGGTGGCTCGGTTGGTTAAGCAACTGCCTTCGGCTCAGGTCACAGTCCCGGAGTCCCGGGATCGAGTCCCGCGTCGGGCTCCCAGCTCCATGGGGAGTCTGCTTCTCCCTCTGACCTTCTCACCTCTCATGCTCTCTCTCACTGTCTCTCTCTCTCAAATAAATAAATAAAAATCTTAAAAAAAAAAAGATAAACTGATGAAAATGGTGAGTTAAAATGTCTTAAATATTTTTCCCTAATTGTTCCATATTTTATTTTAAATGCTTAAATGTTAACTCAAGCTGGCATGTGGTGGAATAAGGAGGTTCACCATCTATTAGTTTCAGCCACTTCCAAACATTTGATAAAGGGGAGTCCTACAGTATGTGATTCTGACACACATCTGTGTGGTGGCAGGGAGTCCTCCCCAGTTCCTTGTCACTGCTGCAGAGTGACTGCCACACCCCGTTCCACTGCCTCCTGTGACTTCTACATTAAGCTGTTCATTACTAATATCCAGGTTCTTCTGTTCAACATCTCAGGCTGACATTTGTGGGCTAAGCATAGAGAGAATAACTAAATATCTCCTTCGGATAATTTCTTTTGTGAAAATCCCAATACTGTAATGAACACTAAAATTATCGGATAAGTCAGCCCCAAAACTCTCCAGTGTGTTTATTTTTCCCACTTGTTTCTCAGGAAACCTTTAGAGATTGTTGAGGTGCCCTGATGAGGATAAAATCATCAATTGACACCTGTAGGAAAGATTATTTCTATCTTGCTGTACTGTGTACCCACGTTTGGTCCCCAGGCCCTGGAATTAGAAGCATTCTTGAAGATAGCAATGTAGCCCTCTCATTTTACAGAAGAGAAAGCCAATCCAGAAAGGGGCTTGTCCATGGTCTCTCCTTTAGGTGGTGGCAGAGGTGGACCCGGAACATCTGTCTTCTGACTGCACATCCGGTGGCTTTTCTGCCTAAGCACACGGTTCCTGAAGTGTGACCTTGGCTAGCCCCTGCCCCTGCTCGAACCTCTTTCTCTCTTGGTCCACACAATTGCTTAGCAGACAGCCCTGCGTGAGCCCAGATGACTCAGAGTTGAGGCTAGGAGGGGTCAGGGTGGGGTGGTGGTACAGGAGTGGCTGGTTACTCACACGAGGGAAACTGGGAATTGGGAGCTGGGCCAGTAGGATTTGGGCATCAGCCAAGAGCAGCCTAGGAGAGGTAGAAGAACTGGTGTAAAAGAAGTCTGGAAAGGCAGAATGGCGGGTCCTGCCTCCCAGCCATAGAGTTGTAGATTTTTAGTTCTCCAAAGCAGTGGAGCTGAAGGATTTTTTTGGTTTTTTGTTTCTTCATCTGTTTCGGTGGGGAAATACCTATAAAATTGACCATTTCCACTACTTTCCAGTGTCCAATTCGGTGGCATTAATTATGGTATTGTGGAGCCATTCCCACTACCTAGTTCCAAAACTTTTTCATCACTCCAAAGAGAAGCTCTGTACTCATTAAGCAACAACTCCCCATTCCCCACTGCTCCCAGCCCTTGGTAACCTCTAGCTTACTTCCTACTTCTGTGACTTCGCTTTTTTTTTTTTTTTTAAAGGATTATTTATTTATTTATTTGACAGAGAGAGAAAGAAAGAGAGATCACAAGTAGGCAGTGCAGCAGACAAGGAGAGAGAGAGGGAAGCAGGCTCCCTGCTGAGCAGAGAGCCAAATGCAGGACTCAATCCCAGGACCCTGGGATCATGACCTGAGCTGAAGGCAGAGGCTTAACCCACTGAGCCACCCAGGCACCTTGTGACTTCGCTCGTTTCATTTAAGTGGAATCATGCAGTACTTGTCCTTTTGCATTCAGTTTATTCATTTAGAAACATTTTTAAGATTCGCCCATGTTGCAGAATGTATGAGAATCCCACTCCCCCTTTTGGGGGGGTCATAAATATGTCATGTTTTCATTTGCTTTTACTTTGGTAAAATATACATAACATGAAATTTGCCAGTTTATCCATTTTTAAGTGGCATTAGTATATTCACACTGTTGCACAACCATCCTGCCATCTGTCAAGAATGTTTTCATCTTCCCAGACTGAAACTCTGTCTCCATTTAAACACTAACTACCATTCCCTCTCCCCCAGCCCCTGGCAACCACCATTCTAGTCTCTGTCTCTAGGAATTTGACTATTGTAGAGACCTCAAATAAATGGAATCATAGAATATTTGTCCTTGTGGGACTGGCTTATTTCACTTAGCGTAACATTTTCAAAGCTCACCAACGGTGTAGCACACGTCAGAATTTTATTATTCTTTTAGGATTTTTAAAAAAGCTTTTATTTATTTATTTGCCAGGGAGAGACACAGCGAGAGAGGGAACACAAGCAGGAGGAGTGGGAGAGGGGAAGGCAGGTCTCCGACTGAGCAGGGAGCCCGATGTGGGGCTCAATCCCAGGACCCGAAGGTCATGACCTGAACCAAAGGTTACGCCTAACGACTGAGCTACCCAGGGGCCCCTATTCTTTTAGGCTTTTTAAAAAGGTTTCAAAAACATTTTAAGTCATCTCTCCATCCAACATGGGGCTTGAACTCATAACCCCGAGATCAAGAGTTACAGACTGTACTGACTGAGCCATCCAGGTGCCCCAGAATTTCATTATTTTTTAAGCCTGAATATTTGTTTATCCATTCCTGCATTATTTATCCATTTGTTTTGCTTATCCATTAATCCATTTTTGGACATTTGGATCATTTCTACCTTTTAGTTATTGTGAATAATGCTGATGTGAATATTGATGGACAAGTATCTGTTCAACTCCTTGCTTTCGGTTCTTTGGGTTATATAGGTAGTAGAGGAACTGTTGGGTCATACAGTAATTTTATATTTAATTTTTTGAGGAACCCAAACTGTTTTCTACAACAGCTGAACCATTTCACATTTCCTCCAATGAAGCATAAGGATTCCAGTTCCTCCACATCCTCACCAACACTTGTTATTTTCTGTGTTCACTCCTTTTTTATGGCAGAATAATATTCCATTGAATGTATATATCACATTTGGTTTATCCATTCATCTGTTGAGGACACTTGGCTTGTTTCTACCTTGTGGCTATTGTGACTAATGCTTGATGGACATTGGCATACAAGTATCTGTTTGAGTCCGTTTTCAGTTCCTTTGGATCTGTGCCTAGGAGTGGAATTGCTGGGTCATATGGCATTTCTATGTTTAACCTTTTGAGGAACAACCAAACTGTTTCCCACTGTGGCTGCATCATTTTACATTCCTACCGGTAATGCACAAAGGGCCACGGGAAGATTTCGAGCACCACTGAAATAAGAGAACCCTCCCCAAGCCACCTCCCTCCTGGCTTGCTGCAGTGTTGTTGGGGGATTAGGAAATCACTTCTGTGTAAACTGCCTGCTTCTGGGCTATTGCAGTGCCGAAGGCTTTTATTTATTTATTTATTGGTGGTTCTATAGTGATTACCTTTCTCTTTAATCCTAATAGATCCCACACTATGAAGATTCTGAGCAAAGCTATTAGCTCTCCCTTATTCTAGCATATTTCTGCTTTGTTACATATTTTTTCAACTCCTTGAAAACTTTCTTGGGATGTCTGGGTGGCTCAGCTGGCTAAGCATCTGCCTTCGGCTCAGGTCATGATCCCAGGGTTCTGGGATCAAGCCCCACATTGGGCTTCCTGGTTAGCGGGAAGCCTGCTCCTCCCTCTCCCTCTTCTGCTCCCCCTGCTTGTGCTGTCGTGCTCTCTCTCTGTGTCAAATAAATAAACAAATAAAATCTTTAAAAAGAAAAGAAAATAAGAATTTCTTATTAGAGCCTGGTGGATTTGAGAGAGGGTTGGTGTCTTAGGTCTGTGACCAGCAGCAAGCCACTGACATTTTCTGGGCTTATTGCCTCATGGAGGATGTTGGGAGATATGATGTCTGAGTTAGTTTTTCAGAAGATTGTCTGTCTTGGAAAAAAGGAATCCAGTCATATAGTATGTCTTCGTAACACTTCTAATATGCCCAAGCTTGATGTTGAGATTTTAAAAAGTAAGATCCTAATTATATTTAAACCTTTATATCCAAATCACAGGAGTGATTTATGCCTCAAAATTGGTTTTAACTGAAATCATACAGAATGACTCAAGTTTACATTCCACATGCATTTGAAATATTGTTATTATTATGTTTTATGTATTTTTAAAAAGATTTTATTTATTTATTTATTTGACAGAGAGAGAGAGACACAGCGAGAAAGGGAACATAAGCAGGGGAAGCGGGAGAGGGAGAAGCAGGTTTCCCGCCGAGCAGGGAGCCCGATGTGGGGCTCAATCCCAGGACCCCTGGATCACGACCTAAGCTGAAGGCAGATGCTTAACCAGCTGAGCTCAACAACTGAGCCACCCAAGCACCTCTGCTTTATGTATTTTTAAATAATAACATTTATCTTGTCTTGAATTTTCCTCCTATGATGGTTACTGATAAAACCATCAAGGCAGCTTTTCTTTTTTTCAAGATTTTATTTATTTATTTGTCAGGGGGAGAGAAAGAGCCCAAGCAGGGGGAGTGACAGGCAGAGGGAGAAGCAGACTCCCCACTGAACAAGGAGCCCTTCTGTGGGACTCGATCTCAGGAGCCTGGGATCACAACTCAACCCAAAGGCAGATGCTTAACCAACTGAACCACCCAGGAATCCCTCAAAGCAGCTTTTATTTGTCACAATTGATATTTTAGGGGGTACTCTTTTAAACAGTAAATACCATTAATTTTGCATACGTATATAAATCTATATTTATATTCTTTATGGTAATACAAATATGCTACATTTATGGATATACTTATAAATATGGAATATAACTACGTTCTTTATGGTAATATGGTGTAAAAAAGCAGTGTTTTCTGGTTGGATTGTTTTCTAGATGCACTAGCAGTTATTGCTTTGAGTTCAGTTTGACAAGCTTATGATAGGAAGAGGTGATAAAAATTATTGTACTTAGAGAATATTGTATGAAAAAGTATATAGTAGAATGTTAAAGTATGAGAATAAGGCATTATTAAATATTTTATACATTGCCATTTTTCTATAGACTAAAACTTTCCTTGCGCCAATTAATGCACACTTTTTGTAAAGATTTGTATAATGCAGTACAATCCATGATTTATATTAATTGGTTTGTCCTCGAATGGAAAGTCCTAAGATATTTTGTTCATGGACTCTGCGGACTCATTTGTATCTATTTCTCAGAAACACAGCTCCAGAACACAGGCTGATTATCTCAGAGCCTGCGGGATAAAGTAAAATATCTAAAAGCAAACAACGTTTATAGTTGCTCTGATTCAGCACAATTTAGATTCTCTTTGGCAAAGAAAACTAAAGAATGCTCTGCTACTTCTGAGCCTCGGTCAATAGAGAAAGCTTTGAGCTCCTTGTCTTAATGATCATCATTGCAAAGGCAGCATCTGGAGAGGGCTGGGAAGCCAGTGTCCCTCTTGGACCCCATGTCTTTAGGTTGCTTTGGTTCCATACATTTGTTTGCAAAATCAGGACCGATTTTGATCATTGTAGTTTTAATGTGAAGCAAAATGAAGAAATAAAGATTCAGATAGAGATTTAAAAAGGGAACAAATTCGGGCGCCTGGGTGGCTCAGTGGGTTAAGCCGCTGCCTTCGGCTCAGGTCATGATCTCAGGATCCTGGGATCGAGTCCCGCATCGGGATCTCTGCTCAGCAGGGAGCCTGCTTCTCTCTCTGCCTGCCTCTCTGTCTACTGTGAACTCTCTCTGTCAAATAAATAAATAAAATCTTTAAAAAAAAAAAATAAAAAAAAATAAAAAGGGAACAAATTCTGGCACATACTACAACATGGATGAACTTTGAGGACATCTTACTAAGTGAAATAAGCCAGTCACAAGAGGACAACTATGGTATGATTCCACTTATGCGACAAATACTCTGTTCTACTACTAGAAGCTTCAAACTGATGGAGAAAGAAAGTAGAATGGTAGTTTTCAGGGGCTGGGGAGGGGAAATAGGAAGTTGCTGTTTCATAGCTGTAGCCATGAATGTAGTTGCATTTTAGGAAGATGCAAAAGTTGGGGCGGATCAAGCTCCATGTCGGGTTCTCTGCTAAGCGGGGAATTTGCTTCTCCCTTTCCCTCTGCCTCCCTCTGCCTGCCACTCTGCTTGTTTGTGCTACCTCTCTCTCTCTCTCTCTGTCAAATAAGTAAATAAAATCTTAAAAAGAAAAAAGGAAAGAAAGAAGGAGGATGCAAAAGTTTTGTGGATGGATGGTGGTGATGGTTGTACAACATGAATGTACTTAACACCACCGAACTGTATAATAAAAAATGGTTGAGATGGTAAATTTTATGTTAGGTATATTTTACTAAAGTAAAAAAGAAAGTTCGGTTAGAGCATCTACCTCGAATCCACATAGTTCTGTACATTTAGGCTTTGGCTTGTTAAACAGAAATCTGCTTAGTCTTCCTTTACTAAACACTGAGCCTTTTTTTCTTTAATTTTCATAAATTGGTTTAAAACATAGAGAGGTGGCGATTTGGGGACTTATTTCAAAGACGATTAATTCTGGAACGCCTCGGTGGCTCAGTAATTAAGCATCTGCCTTCGGCTCAGATCATGATCCCAGGGTCTTGGGATCGAGCCCTACATCAGGTTCCCTGCAGGGAACCTGCTTCTCCCTCTTCCACTCCCCCTGGTTGTATTCCCTCTCTCGCTGTCAAATAAATAAAAAATCTTTAAAAAACAGTAAAGACAATTAATCCTTCCAGGTTAAAATTATAGTCAGACTTGGCTGAGATTCAGTGGTGCTGGTACTCAGGGCCTTAACTCTGCCATGTACTGAGAGATATCTGGGTGGTCCCAGCCTGCTCACAGACTACATGGAATTGAACTAGAAAGCAACAACAGAGAGCTTCAAAGCCCCCAGATAACGCGGAGATTGAACAACACACTTCTAAATAGCACATGGGTCAAAGAATAAGTCTCAAGAGAAATTTTTAAATATTTTGAATATCCAGGGGTGCCTAGGTGGCTTGGTGTGTTATGCATCTGACTCTTGCTTTCAGCTCAGGTCATGATCTCAGGATCATGAGATCAAGACCTGCATTGGGCCTTGTGTTCAGTGAGGAGTCTGCTTGAGATTCTCTCCCTCTCCCTTACCTCTCTCTCTCTCTCTCAAATAATAAATAAATAAATAAAATATTTAAAAATATTTTTTGAATATAAAAAGAACTTTTAAAATTCAAAATTAAGAAAAGGAACGGCCAATTAAAAAATGAGCAAAACATGGGGGTGCCTGGGTGGCTCAGTCGTTAAGTGTCTGCCTTCAGCTCAGGTTATGATCTCAGAGTCCTGGGATCGAGCCCCGCATCAGGCTCCCTGCTCAGCGGAAAGCCTGCTTCTCCCTCTCCCACTCCCCCTGCTTGTGTTTCCTCTCTCGCTGTGTGTCTCTCGCTGTGTGTCTCTCTCTGTCAAATAAATAAATAAAATCTTTAAAAAAAAAAAAAAGAGCAGAACACCTGAACAGACATCTCACCAAAGAAGAAACAAAGGTGGCAACTAAGCATCTGAAAAGATTGGCGCACCTGGGTGGGCCAATTGGTTAAGTGACTGCCTTCAGCTCAGGTCATGATCCCAGGGTCCTGGGCTCAAGTCCCACATTGGGCTCCCTGCTCAGTGGGGAGCCTGTTTCTCCATCTGTCACTCCTACTTCTGTGTTCTCCTGCTCTCTCTCTTCTGTCAAATAAATAAATAAATAAAATCTTAAAAAAAAAAAAGGCATCTGAAAAGATGCTCAACATCATATGTCATTAGGGAAATGCAAATTAAAATGACAATGAGACACCACTACACACCTATCAGAATGACCAGAGTCTGAAACACTGACAACACCAAATGCTGACAAAGATGTGGAGCAACAGGAACTCTCATTCATTGCTGGTGTGAAGGCAAAAATGGTACAGTCACTTTGAAGGACAGTTTGGCAGTTTCTTTTTTTTTTTTTTTAAGATTTTATTTATTTATTTGACAGAGAGAGAGATCACAAGTAGACAGAGCAAGTTCGGCAGTTTCTTACAAAACTAAACATATGCAGGGCCCCTGAGGGACACAGTCAGTTAAGTGTCTGACTCTTGGTTTTGGCTCAGGTCATAATCTCAGGGTTGTAAGATCAGCGAGGAGTCTGCTAAAGTTTTTCTCTCCCTCTCCCTCTGCCCTTATGCTCACTTGCTTGTTATCTCTCTCTAACATCAATAAATACAAAAGAAGAGTCTTTTTTTTTAAAGATTTTTTTTTAAGATTTATTGATGTCAGGACAAGAATCTAAGCAGACTACAGAGCCTGACATGGGGCTGATCTCATGAGCCTGAGATCATGACCTTAGCCAAAACTAAGAGTTGAACACTTAACAACTACACCACCTAGGTGCCCCTAAATATACTCTTACCATAGCATCCAGCACCCATACTCCTTGATGTGTACCAAAGGAGCTGAAAAATTTTGTGCACAGAAAACCTTTACACAGATGTTTATGGGCAGCTTTCTTCATAATTGCCAACAGTTGGAAGCAACCAGGATGTCCTTCCGTAGGTTAATGAATAGGTAAACTGGTCCATCCCGGTAATGGGATGTCATTTAGCACCAAAAAGAGTGATCAAGCCACAAAAAGACATGGAGAAAACTTAAATGTATGTAACTAAGTGAAAGAAGCCAATCTGAAAAGGCTATATACTGTATGATTCCAACTATATGACATCCTGGAAAAGGCAAAACTGGAGACAGTAAAATGAGCCGTCTTGCCAGAGTTCCCGGGGGAGGGATGTGGGAACTTTCTGTACTCTCCGTTCAGTTTTGCTGTGAATCTAAAATTGCTCTTAAAAAAAAAAATCTGGAATTAGATAGTGGTGATGATTGCATGGCTCTGTGAATGTCCTAAAACCCACCGAATTATACACTATAAAAGGGTGGTTTTTATGGCATATCCATTATATCCTAGTAAAGCTGTTATGAAAAAAAAGATACCCACTTCATAGGATTGTGCAGATTAAATAAGTTCATGAGGGGGAGCTCCCCTCTACTTGCTTCCTAGTTCATGAATCACTTAATTAACCCAATTAGACCTTCAAGTTAAAAAAAAAAAGTAAGGTTAAAATGAGTCATTTTATATATGTGTATTATAACAGTTAGTAAATATTGTTTTGTAAATACTTGTCCCTTTCCACCTTTCCCTCCAGAGTCTGGACTGCATCTTTTATATTTATATCCTCAGTGCTTAGCACAGTACCTAGCACTTAGGGAATGCTCAGCAAAGGTTTAATAAAGGTATTGGAAATGAAAGGTAAAGTAGAGATAAGGCCACAGATGACACCAGGGCTTCTAATCTGGACAAACAGATGGACTATGACCAACAGGGACTTCAGGATGGGAGGCAAGTTTCATTCTGTTTGTTTGTACGTTGAATAAGGTGTACTCTAGTTTAAACAAATTGTATTTGAGTAGTCTGTGGAATGCCCCAGTTAATTTATCCAAATTTTCATTAAATATATAGGTCTCAAGCTCAAGTAAGAAGTGTAAGGTAAAGCCAGGAAAAGGGCTGTCAGTCACAGGTTGCTAACCACAGTCTATGGGCCAAATCCAGACTACAAATGGGTTTCCCATTTGGCTACAGTAATTTTTTTAATAGACACTATTTTTAGAGTAGTTTTGGGTTCCTGGAAAAATTGAATGGAAGGTACAGAGCTCCCCTATACCCTCTGCCTGAACACACACACTTTGCCCCCCACTATTAATATCCCCCACCAGAATGGTATATCTGTTGCAGTCAATGAACCTATACTGACAGACCATAATCACCCAAAGCCCATAGTTTCCACTCTTGGTGTTATATGGTCTTAGGGTTTGGAGAAATTTATAATGATATATATTCACCTTCATAGTATCATATAGAGTAGTTTCACTCCCTTAAAAATCTTCCGCAATTTAAAAAATAAATTTCCAACAGTTGAAAGTGGGAGATTTGTCATAAAAACCAAGAATTTCAACTTCTTTCAAAATATGAGAAAGAGGAACACCTGGTGGCTCCGCGGGTTAAAGCCTCTGCCTTCAGCTGAGGACATGATCCCAGGGTTCTGGGATCGAGCCCTGCATCAAGTCTTTCTGCTGAGCAGGGAGCCTGCGTCCATTCCTCTCTCTCTGCCTGCCTCTCTGCCTACTTGTGATCTCTCTCTGTCAAATAAATAAATAAAATCTTTAAAAAAAAAAAAAAAGAAAATATGAGAAAGAAACCAAAAAACAAAAACAAACAAACAAACAAATGAGACACCTGACAATCCTAATCCCATATTCTCCAAAGACAACCGTGAAAGATTCAGAAAGATCTGAATAAGGGCTATCCCTTTTGGGCAGGTGGGCTTGCATGCTCAAGTTTGTTTTGATCATTTCGTTCTACTCTGTCCCTAAGTTATCTTAGGTAACTTTCCCCTTACCTCCTTTCCTCTTAGGTAAATGGTAATTGGAACAAGGAAATTAAGCAGTAAGGACAGACCCTTTGGGAACACCAATGATTAAAGATTGGTAGGCCTTATGTTCCATCGAACATATGTTCCTCTTCTGAGCCGTTTTCTGGGTTTCCCTAATCCTTAGCTTGGCTTTTTGTTGCTTCACCAAGAATCTAATCACTAGGGCACACGGGTGGCTCAGTCTGCTAAGCGTCCAACTCTTTTTTTTTTTTAAGATTTTATTTATTTATTTGACAGAGAGAGATTACAAGTAGGCAGAGAGAGAGAGAGAGAGAGAGAGGGAAGCAGGCTCCCTGCCAAGCAGAGAGCCCGATGCGGGACTTGATCCCAGGACCCTGAGATCATGACCTGAGCCGAAGGCAGTGGCTTAACCCACTGAGCCACCCAGGCGCCCAGCGTCCAACTCT
Organism: Mustela lutreola; assembly: GCF_030435805.1. NCBI lineage: Eukaryota > Metazoa > Chordata > Mammalia > Carnivora > Mustelidae > Mustela > Mustela lutreola. The sequence continues at coordinate 57,856,373 of NC_081291.1, read as the reverse complement.
TGATCTCAGCTAAGGTCTTGATCACAGGGTCCCATGTTCAAGCCCTATGTTGGGCTCCATGCTGTGCATGGAGCCTACTTAAAAAAAAAAAAAAAAAAGAATCCAATCATAGTTGATCTTGGAGGAGTCATTGAAGAGTCTAATTGTAGTTGATCCTGTTCTTGGAACACCTTTCTGTAATTCTTTTATTCCTTTTTCTCTTTCCTAGACAGAAGGTTATTGAAAACTGGAAATTAAAAGTAGTCTTTTTCTTCCCATTCATTGGAATAAAACACTTACATTAGATAAGAGTAAATGAGATAACAAGTCTTGAGGTATTTTGCCAGAATAATTAACTGACCAAAAAATATTGGAGAACCACTGTTTTGTCATGTTGAGTAAAAATGTCCTGGAATACTCTTTGTAAGGTCCAACAGGTAGTTTTCTGATATTCTAGTAATAATAGTAGCTAAATATGGGTAGCACTTTACAGTGTAAAAAGTACTTTGTACACGGGGCACCTGGGTGGCTCAGTGGTTTAAAGCCTCTGCCTTCGGCTCAGGTCATGATCCCAGGGTCCTGGGATCGAGCCCCGCATCGGGCTCTCTGCTCTGCGGAGAGCCTGCTTCCCCCTTTCTCTCTCTGCCTGCCTCTCTGCCTAGTTGTGATCTCTGTCTGTCAAATAAATAAATAAATAAATAAATAAAATAAAAAGTGCTTTGTACAGACATCATTGTAAACTCTCTCAACCCTCTTGTTAGGTAAGCATCCAATCTTACCTTTCTATGGTAGTTCCATTTTAAAGCTATTTGTGTTAACAACAGTTCTGGAGATTCCAGATTCTTCCTGCATCATTGCAAAGGTCTCATAAAACCCAAGCCAACTGATGTTGTCATCAGCAAATCAAGGTTGGCCAGTACTGAAAAAACAGGAAAAGTCTGTGGAAAATGCCTTGTCCTAGCGACTTTCGAGTGAGATATAATAAATGCTGGCTCTAAGGATAATGAACAATCTGAGCACTCTCAGGCCTGATGCGGAGAGGGAAAATGAAATCTTCATTCACTTAATAATAATTCACTGAACTCCGATGTTCAAGATACTCTGTTCGGTACTGGTCCTATAAAAATTAGTCAGACTTTGCCTACCCCCAGTCTAGAGTTTAGAATCATATAACGACCTTAAGAGATTAACCAATCTCTTTTCTTTTTTAAAGATTTTATTTATTTATTGAGAGAGAGAAAGAGAGAAAGCACGCACATGGATTTGAGCCTGTGTGGGGGTGTGAGAGGAGGGGAGGAGGGAGAGGGAAAAGCAGGATTCCCTGCTGAGCAGGGAGCCCAATGGGGGATTAGATCCCAGGACCCTGGAATCATGAACTGAGCCATCCAGGTGCCCAGGAAATTTGTTTTCAAAGACTTTCTCTGATTTTACTTTTCAGAGTTCTCCTCATTTTCCCTATTGTGGATCTTAAAATACAGTTTCAGCTTTTATGTCCCCACATGATAACCCAATGTACTGTCCTTTATATGGCAACATATAAAAGTCTTAAAAGTGGGTAGAATAAAAAAGTAGTTAAGCGTCTGTGCCTATGATGTAAGGAAACTTGAGGAGCCTATCCTCTTTTTTTTTTTTTAAAGATTTTATTTATTTATTTGACAGACAGAGATCACAGGTAGGCAGAGAGGCAGGCAGAGGGAAAGGAGGAAGCAGGCTTCCTGCTGAGCAGAGAGCCGGATGCGGGACTTGATCCCAGGACCCTGAGGTCATGACCCGAGCTGAAGGCAGTGGCTTAACCCACTGAGCCACCCAGGCGCCCTTTTAAAAAATATTTAGTTAATTAATTAATTAATTTGAGAGAGAGTGAAATTGAGAGAGCACACATAGGAGAGGGAGGGGCAGAGGGTGAGGGAGAAGCAGACTCCCCGCTGAGCAGGGAGCCTGATGAGCCGCTCCATCCCAGGATCATGAGAGCCCACCTGCCCAAAGGGGACAGCCGTTATTCAGATGCTTAAGCGATGGAGCCACCCAGGTGCCCAGAGCCTGTCCTTTATTAGCCTCTCTATGAAATCTACCACAAAGGATTGAATGGGCTCTTCAAGAAGGACCCATGGAAGAAACCCAGGAAAAGATAAGACCCTTGGCTAATGTCCCCTCACTTCTCAACAGGAAGCTCTGTGTTGGTTCTTTTACTCAGCTGAGATCACTAGTCAATAGTACAGGCAAGACAATGGTAAGGAGTGGAAAAGGGCATTATGAAAAGGAAGAAGGATAGAATCAAAGAAAATTGTCACCCTCCAGTTGGGTCTAGGCCCTGTCAGTATCCTTGGAGCTGTTGATATGCAGAGGAGGTTTTACCCTCCTGTGTTTTTCCTTTGATCTTCTAGTAATCAAGGGCACATAAGGTGCTGTGGGCAGGTGTGTACACCGTGCGCATGCACGCGTGCGCACACACACGCACGCACACACACACAATCAGGTTGCTGCTCTGAGCTTGGAATGCTGCCTGCAGCTGGAGACCTACACCTACACTGAATTCTTCAGACATACACACCAATCAGGTGCTAAAGCTCTCAAACATCCCTTCCATTAGCCCTTCTTCACTCCCCTCCTCACACCCACCAAACAGCCAGTAGACAGTTTCCCGGGAATAGCAAACCAACAGGAAAAGATGGTTGAACAGCAGTCAGACATTCAAAGGTTCCAGTGCTTCCTAGGCTCCAGGTTCGTCAGCTCTGAAAACTGCAGAGGGAATAGAAAACAGGAAATTGTTTCTGTCCTCTTTTTCTCCTCCCTCAATTTAAAAACATTGTTAATGCTCAAGGATAGCTGGTCAAGGTAGTATGATTACTCAACAGCATCCTTGTCATATTCAAGGGAGAAAATGATCTTGTGTTTTATTTTTAACAGCAATAGTGTATTTCTTGAGGATCTTTTTTTCCACCATAATTACCACACAAATTCCTCCAGCAGCTAACCCTCAAAATCAGAGTTCAAAGGCAGATACTGAGATTGGATTAGGTGAGAGGCTCTGGAAGTGCACCCCGTCTACTTCTCTGCTCCTCTTCACTGTTTGTTTGTTTGTTTGTTTGCTTAAGATTTTATTTATTTATTTGACACAGAGAGACCAAGTGAGAGACAGAGAGCAAGCAAAGGTAGGGAAGAGGCATGCAGGGTAGAGGCAGGCTCCCTACAAGACCCTGGGATCATGACCCGAGCCAAAGGCAGCTGCTTAATTGACTAAGCCAATCAGGTGCCCCCTCCTCTTCCACTGTTAAGGATTCCTTTGAATTTCATCTGCTTTCCCACACTTGCTCCCTTTGCATACCCTCCACTCTGTCTTTAGCAAACCTACCCATCCCTTGTGCTATCTTTGGGATTGTTTACATTCTGTTGTACTTCCTCTGCTCTTATTTACTTCATATTTATTCCTTTTCTTTTTTTTTTAAAGATTTATTTATTTATGGGGCTCCTGAATGTCTCAGTTGGTTAAGTGTCTGTCTCCGGCTTAGGTCAGGATCCTGAGGTCCTGGGATCAAGTTCCACGTCAGAGTCAGCTTCTCCCCTTGCCCCTCCCCGCCGCCCATGCTCTCTCTCTCTCAAGTGAAAAAAAAAGATTTATTTCTTTATTTTGGAGTTGGGGAGGGGTAAAGGAAAAGAGCCTAACTCAAGGGTAGTATGCATAACTGACTGAGCCACCCAGGCGCCCCATATTTACTTTTATATTAATTCATGTTTTACTCTTACTTTAAAAGGAAACTTGAAAAAAAATTCTGTAATTGTCGTTGACACAATGTTCCACTAGCTTCAGGTGTACAACACAATGATATGGACAAATTTCTTTTTTCTTTTTAAAGATTTTATTTATTTACCTGACAGAGAGAGGCACAGCGGGAGAGGGAACACAAGCAGGGGGAGTGGGAGAAGGAGAAGCAGGATTCCCACTGAGCAGGGAGCCTGATGTGGGACTCAATCCCAAGACTGTGGGATCATGACCCACACCAAAGACAGACACTTAACGACTGAGCCACCCAGGCGCCCCATATTTACACTTACATTAATTCACATTTTACTCTTATTTTAAAAGGAAACTTGAAAAAAAATTTATTTAAATGTAGTTGACACAATGTTTCACTAGCTTCAGGCTACAACATACGAATTTGTACAAATTTCTGTATTATTCTCTGCTCACCACAAATGTAGCTACCATCTGTTACCATACAACATTGTTAAATACCATCGACTATATTCCCTAGGCTATGCCTTTTATTCCCGTGATTTAGTCCTTCTGTAACTGGAAGCCTGTATCTCCTGCTCGCCTTCACCTATTTTGTCTATCGCCTCATCCCCTCCCCTCTGGCAGTCATCATTGTGTTCTCTGATTTACGGGTCTGTTTCTGCTTTTTATTTGTTATTTGTTTTTTGTTTTTTTTTTAGATTCAAAATATGACTGAAATCATGTGATATTTGTTTTTCTCAGTCTGACTTATTTCACTTAGTATAAAATCCTCTAGGTCTGTCCCCATTGTCACAAATGACACAATCTCATTCTTTTCTATGGCTGCCTAATATTATATATATGCATAATATTTTATATATATAAACATTATATATATAAATATCAGATATCTCACATCTTCTTTATCCATTCATCTATCAATGGACACTTAGGATACTTCCATATCTTGGGTACTGTAAACAATGCTGCAATAAAATAAACATAGGGGTGCATAGATCTTTCAAATAAATGTTTTCTTTTTCTTTGGTATATACCCAGTATGGAATTATTGGATCATACTGTATTTCTATTTTTAATTTTTTGAAGAAACTCCACACTGTTTTCCCCAGTGGCTGCACCAATTTACATTCTACCAACAGTGTAGGAGAGGGTTCCCTTTTCTTCACATCCTCACCAAGCCTTGTTATTTCATGTCTTTTTATTTTTAGGCATTCTCAAAGGTGTGAGGTGATATCTCATTGTGGTTTTGATTTGTGTTTCCCTGATGATGAGTGATATTGAGCATCTTTTCATGTGTCTCTTGGTAATCTGGAGTTCTTCTTTGGAAAAATGTCTATTTCAGGTCCTTTGCCTGTTTATTTTTTATTTTTTATCTTTTTAAAAGACTTTATTTGAGAGAGAGAGAGAGAGAGAGACAAAGAGACAGAGAGACAGAGAGAAAATGAGTGGTGGGGATGGACAGAGGGAAAGAGAGAGAAAAACAGACGTTCTGCTGAGCAGAAAGCCCAGATCCCAGGACTCAGAGATCATGACTTGAGATGAAGGCAGATGCTTAACTGACTGAGCCACCCAGGTGCCCCCCTCTGTATGTTTTTTGACTGGATCATTTATTATTATTATTATTTTTGGTGTTGAGTTTTTTAAGTTCTTTATATGTTTTGAATATTAGCCCTTTATCAGGGATGTCATTGCAAATATCTTCTCCCATTCAGTAGGTTGACTTTTTGTTTTTGTTGATTGTTTTCTTTACTGTAAAAAACTTTTTTTTTAAAGATTTTATTTATTTATTTGTCAAAGAGAGAGAGTGTGAGCACATGCAGACAGAGTGGCAGGAAGAGACGGAGAGAGAGGCAGGCTCCCTGTCCAGCAAGGAGCCCGATGCGGGACTCAATCCCAGGATCATGACCCGAGCCGAAGGCAGCCGCCCAACCAATTGAGCCACCCAGGCGTCCCTGTGCAAAACGTTTTTATTTTGATGTAGTCCTAATAGTTTATTTTGCTTTTGTTTCCCTTGCCTCAGGAGCCCTATCTAGAAAAATGTTGCTATGACTGATGTCAGAGAAATTACTGGCTTGCTCTCTTCTAGGATTTTTTTTTGGGATTCACATGTAGGTTTTTAATCTATTTTGAGTTTATTTTTGTGTATGGTGTTAGAAAATGGTCCAACTTCATTCTTTTACCTGTAGCTGTCCAGTTTTTCCAGCATCATTTATTGAAGATACTGTTTTTTCCTCATGCACATTCTTGCCTCCTTTGTCCTAGATTAATTGACCATACAATTGTAGGCTTATTTCTGGGTTCTCTAGTCTGTTGGATTGATCTATGTGTCTGTTTTTTTGTGCCAGTACCATACAGTTTTGGGTACAGTTTTTTTTTTTTTTAGATTTTATTTATTTATTTATTTGTCAGAGAGAAAACACACAAGCAGGCAGAGAGGCAGGTAGAGGCGGAGAGAGAGGCAGGCTCCCTGCTGAGCAAGGAGCCCGATGCGGGGCTCAATCCCAGGACCCTGGGATCATGACCTGAGCCGAAGGCAGCGGCTTAACCCACTGAGCCACCCAGGTATCCCATTGATTACAATTTTATAGTATATCTTGAAATGTGGAATTGTGGGCGCCTGGGTGGCTCAGTGGGTTAAGCCGCTGCCTTCGGCTCAGGTCATGATCTCAGGGTCCTGGGATCGAGTCCCGCATCGGGCTCTCTGCTCAGCAGGGAGCCTGCTTCCCCCCCCCCTCTCTCTCTGCCTGCCTCTATGCCTACTTGTGATCTCTCTCTGTCAAATAAATAAATAAAATCTTAAAAAAAAAAAATGTGGAATTGTGATACCTCTAGCTTTGTTCTTCTTTCTCAAGATTGTTTTAGCTATTTGGGGTCTTTTGTGCTTCCATATAAATTTTAGTATTGTCCTAGTGTTTTGAAAAATGCTATTGGTATTTTGGTAGGAATTGCATTGAATCTCTAGATAGTTTTGGGTAATATGGGCATTTTAACAATATTAATTCTTCCAATCCATAAGCATGAAATGTCTTTCCATTTGTTTATGGAATCTTCAAGTTCTTTCTTTTTTTTTTTTAAGATTTTTTATTTATTTATTTGACAGAGAGAGAGAGAGAGAGACAGAGAGACAGAGAGATCACAATTAGGCAGAGAGGCAGGCAGAGAGGGGGAAGCAGGCTCCCCGCTGAGCAGAGAGCCTGATGTGGGGCTTGATCCCCTGAGGTCATGACCGGAGCCAAAGGCAGAGGCCTAACCCACTGAGCCACCCAGATGCCCCTCAAGTTCTTTCACTGATGTTTAATAGTTTTTAGAGTGCAGGTCTTTCACCTTTGGTTAAGTTTATTCCTAGATATTTTATTCTTGATGGTGCAATTATAGATGGTATTATTTTCTTAATTTCTTTTTTTTTTTTTTTTTAAGATTTTTATTTATTTATTTGACAGAGAGAAATCACAAGTAGATGGAGAAGCAGGCAGAGAGAGAGAGAGGGAAGCAGGCTCCCTACTGAGCAGAGAACCCGATGCGGGACTCGATCCCAGGACCCTGAGATCATGACCTGAGCTGAACGAAGGCAGCGGCTTAACCCACTGAGCCACCCAGGCGCCCTTAATTTCTTTTTTTTAAAAAGATTTTATTTTTAAGTTATCTCTACACCCACAACCCTGAAACCAAGAGTCACCTACTCCACCAACTGAGCTGGCCAGGTGCCCCATTTCCTTTCTTTCTTTTTTCTTTAAGATTTTATTTATTTATTTGCGAGAGAGACTGTAGTGAATAATACTGTATTGTATATTTGCAAGTTTCTAAGAGAGTTAATCTTAAAAGTTTTCATAATGAGAAAAAATGTATAACTATGTATAGTGATGAATTTAAGTAGATGTATTGTGGGGATCATTTTTCAATATATACAAATATGAGATCATTATATTGTTACACCTGAAACTAATACTTTTTTTTAATCTATTTATTTATTTGACAGAGAGAGAGAGATCACAAGTAGGCAGAGAGGCAGGCAGAGAGAGAGGAGGAAGCAGGCTCCCTGGGGAGCAGAGAGCCTGATGTGGGGCTCGATCCCAGGACCCTGAGACCATGACCTGAGCCAAAGGCAGAGGCTTTAACCCACTGAGCCACCCAGGTGCCCCAAAACTAATATGTTTTTTAAATCAAATTTATCTTTTTTTAAGAAGAATTTATTTATTTATTTGAGAGAGAGAGAGCACAAGCTGGGGGGTGTGGAAGGCAGAGGAGGAGGGAGAAGCAGACTCCCCACTGAGCAGGGAGCCTGACATGGGGCTTGATCCCAGGACCCTGAGATCATGACCTGAGCCAAAGGCTGGTGCTTAACCGACTAAGCCACCCAAGCACCCCTTTATCAATTTTATCTTGATTAAAAATGCCCCAGGTTGCCTGGGTGGCTCAGCGGGTTAAGCCTCTGCCTTCAGCTCAGGTCATGATCTCAGGGTCCTGGAATCGAGCCCCCCATCAGGCTCTCTGCTCGGTGGGAAGCCTGCTTCTCCCTTTCTCTCTGTCTGCCTCTCTGTCAAATAAATAAATAAAATATTTTTAAAAAATGCCCCAAATCTGCAACTTACTTTCAGCTGCCTTAGCAATAAAATATGTATGTATGTATGTGAATAGAAGAGGAAGCTTGATTACACAAATGAGAAAACAGGGTAATTTATCTCTTATGTTTTCATAATAAAAAGATAATGTTCTAGATGTTACTTGGACCTATGCTCTCCTCATTAAGAAAGGTTAAATACAGTGTTGTGGAGGTAAAGACTGGCAAGCACCAAACTGGGAGTTTTCCCTTGAGACAGATAGAAGGCTTGAAAGAACTTGAAATGAGACTTTATTACCGTCTGATGTCACTTTAGTTGATGCCCTGCCATATGCCACCTGAAAGCACTGAATGCATCCCATTCTGCGAAAAACACTAAGGAGGCCGATGCCTCCTACAAATAAAATCTTGAGGGGGGAAAAAAAGGTCTATATATTTAAGCAGAAATATAAAAAAAATAGAAATAGAAAATATAAAAGTAGAAATATAAAAATATAAGATATAGAAAATATAAAAAGAAATATTTTAAAAAGGTCTATACATATTAAGTAGAAATATATAGACCTTTTTTTTTTCCCCCCTGCAAGGTTTTATTTATTTGACAGAGAGAGAGAGATAGTGAGAACAGGAACACAAGCAGAGGAAGTGGGAGAGGGAGAAGCAGGCTTCCCGCTGAGCAGGGAGGGAGTCCATTATGGGGCTCGATCCCAGGACCCTGGGACCATGACCTGAGCTGAAGGCACGAGCCTAATGGACTGAGCCACCCAGATGCCCCATGAGGCATCTGTAAGAACTAAATAAAGTAAAAGACACCCTGGGTGGTGTGTCTGTAATAATCTCTCAGTAAATTCTGGTTGAACGTTTATATGGAAACTATAAGGTGCTATGTAAATGAAGTTATTATTAACCTAGCATGCATTGGTTGATAAAATGATAGTCCCTGATAGAGCAAGGCATGTCAACGTTGACGAGAGAAGGAAGCTGACCCTGACGGAATCAGGAAATCACTAGGAAACTAGATGTGTATTTGAAGGGTCAGAAAGGAAGAAAATAGGAAGCACAGGAAAGATCCCATTGACCACCCCCTTTAGTTTAGTCTAGAGCTGTCCTTGAATTCTGTGCCACCGAAAGCAAACTTCATTTTGGATAAATCTTCAGCATCAGAAGTTTTAGAGTCAATGTCAGTCCCCTGAGAACTTTTATTGCATGGAGTAGGGAAGCCAACCTCTAAATAAAGGAAAAATATTACTTCCAATCATTCTTCAAATGCAATAGAAATATTATCATTGCCTATTCAAGTGTCCAAGATATTGTCTTTATATCTTGTTTTAATCAGCATGGGAAAGAAATTTCATGCCTTAGATGTTCTTAATATTTTACCTTAGTAAAACACTTGGGAATTTGTGAAGCATTTTCCATTTAAATACCTTATTCAATCTTCACCACTTCCCTTTGAAAATATCCAGAGTCTCTTTTCTTTAACATTTATTTGTTTGTTTGTTTTTTTAGAGATGTGCTTGGGGGTACGGAGGGAAAGGGATAGAATCTTAAGCAGTCTCTATTCCAGAGTGGGGCTCGATCTCATGACCCTGAGATCACAACTTGAACAGAAATCAAGAGTCAGATGCTTAACCAACTGAGACCCCTAACATTTGTTTGTATAGCATAGTGGTAAATTTCATGCTCCTAGAAATCCTGGTACTCTCCTTTATGGTTTTTTTCCCCCTCCTGTGGTTTGAGGGGAAATTATAAGAAGCTTTGTATATCAGTTTCTTCACAGGCAATCCACATGAACAGTTGCAGTGTTCTTATAAATAAACTAGTCAAGATAATTTTGGGTAGTGAATATTTTATAAGGTAATTTATTGAAATGAGAGCTAAATTTGAAGTTGTTAATTCAGCTATGCAGACTGTTTCACTGTAAGCACCACGCCCCAGCCGGGACTCTGCAGATGGGAAAGACAGCTCACTGAGCTCAGAAGACGGTACTGGCTGTGCCAGCTCGTACAATCCACAGCTTTATGGCCAGGATTGCAGAAGGGTGGCTTCCTCTTCAGTCAAAGGAGAAAGGAGAGCAGCTGAGCAGAAGAGAAAATTAGAAAGGAAAAGCCTCACTATTACCTGAAATTGCATTACTTTTGGTTTGTTCAAAAGCTATTTCCCGTTTCAAAGTCACTTGGAGAACACTGACCATACCAGAATGATCAGCATTCTCTGTGGCGGGCTGAAGGGTGAGTCAGGATTCTAAATTCTGGCTGCAGCGCTAGGGAAAATGGAAATACCAGTGGAGGAGTACATCATGATGTCAGCAGTTTCCGAGGGCTGATTAAAATGCTGCAAATCATGGTTTTGGGATGCAATAAATGCATCTGAATGCCCTCCCCCAAAACGAGGCAAAGGGTTTGCTAAAATCAAATCCGAGGACTCGTGACATTTGCTCTCAAGCAGGCAGAAATTTTGATATGCTCTGCCTGGCCTTCAACATGACATCATTAAAGCACATCGTTGGCATTTAACAGATGCAATGGTGCTACAAAATGTAGGGGTTGCAGTAGTCTCCCCAAACTCTCAATGGGTAGCCCTGAATGACCTTCCCTGAATGAAATCACTCTGTCTCTTCATCAGTGATCCAAATCCAATTTTCAGGAATTCTTTATCCCTGTCTGAACTTTACATCACATTGAGAAACAATGATCACCAAGATGTCAACACATACAATTTCATATAACTGACAAAGGATTGGCATCCTGAACATATAAAAAATGCTTTCAGGGGCACTTGGGTGGCTCAGTCACTAAGTGTCTCTGCCTTTGGCTCAGGTCATGATCCCAGGGTCCAGCAGAGAGCCTGCTTTTCCCTCTCCCACTCCCCCAGCTCACTGTATTCCCTCTCTCGCTGTTTCTCTCTCTCCCTGTCAACTAAATAAATAAAATCTTAAAAAAAAAATGCTTTCATATCAGTAAGAAAAAGGCAAACAAAATAGACCAAATGATCAAAATTGGCCCTTCTCAAAAGAGGAAACTTGAAGAGTCTACACATATATGAAAAGGTGATCAACCTCACTGGTAATGTGGGAAATGTTAATTGAAAAATGAAATACCAAATGAAAGCATGTTTACACAAAAACCTGCACACCAATGTTCATGGCAGCTTTATTTGTAATAGCCCCAAATCAGAAACAGTAGTCCTCTACTGTTGGTTAATCGATGGTTTATCTATAAAGTGGAATGCTATTCAGTAGTAAAGGAACAAATTATCTGATGCACATAACTCCCATGGTTCTCTAGCCAATTATTTCAGTGAAACAAAAGCCAATCCTAAAAGGTAACATACTGCACAATTCCATTTATATAACTTTTTGAAAATTTTATATATAACATTTTTGGGGCGCCTGGGTGCTCACTTGGTTAAAGCATCCGACTCCTGATTTCTGATGAGGTCATGATCTCAAGATCCTGGGATCAAACCTTGTGGGGCTCCACGTTCAGCAGGGAGCCTACTTGAGGATTCTCTCTCTCCCTCTCCCTCTGCCCTCCCCTGCTCTCTCTCTCTCTCTCATAAATCTTTAAAAATTTTATATATATCTCAGGGTCCTGAGATGGAGCCCCACATCGGGCTCTCTGCTCAGCAGGGTTCGTACTTCCTCCTCTCTCTCTCTCCCTGCTTCTCTGCCTACTTGTGATCTCTGTCAAATAAATAAAATCTTTTAAAAAATTAAAAAAATAAATATCTTTTAAAAATTTTATATAAAACATTTAAAAAGTTTGTTTATTTATTTTTTAAATAATCTCTACGCCTAACCTAGGACTCAAGAGTCACATGTTCCTCCAGCTGACCCAACCCGGAGCCCCTATATATAATATTTTTCAAAGGACATTTTGGAAATGAAGAACAGGAATTAGGGAGGAGGAAAAGAGTGGGAAGGAAGTACGTGTGGGTATAAAAGGGCAACAGGAGTGACTCTTGTGATGTTGAAGGTGTCCAGGTGTTCTGTATCTTGAGTATGTAGGCAATTACACACAAACAGCTACACACAAACACAGACACACAGAGTTCAAGTAAAATGGGGGAAATCTGAACAAAATAATTGGACTGTATTGATTTCATGATTCTGACTGTAACATTATACTACATTTTTGTAAGATGTTACCATTGAGGTAAGGGATATACAAGATCTCTCTGTATTACTTCTTTTTTAAAAAATATTTTATTTATTTATTTGACACAGTGAGAGAGAGATCACAAGGAGGCAGAGAGGCAGGCAGAGAGAGATGGGGGAAGCAGGCTCCCCTCTGAGCAGAGAGCCCGATGCAGGGCTCGATCCCAGGACTCTGAGATCATGACCTGAGCCGAAGGCAGAGGCTTAATCTACTGAGTCACCCAGGCGCCCCTCTCTGTATTACTTGTTTCAACTACATGTAAATCCACAGTTATCTCAGTAAAAACAAACAAAACAGAGACAACATGTTTCATCCATCAAATTGGCAAAAAATAATTTCACAGTGTGAAGTGTTGGCAAAGATTTGAGAAATATGGCACCATTACTCCCTGCTGCGGGGAGTATAATTCGGTATGACCACTTTGGAAAGCAATATGGCAGGCAGCCAGTGAAATTTAAAATACACACCCTTCCTTGCCCAACTGTTCTCCTTCTGGGTTTGTATACCCTTAGAGAGTCTCCTACATGTCCCTGAAGAGACTTGTATGCAAGGGTGCTTATTACAACATTGTTTATAATAACAAAAAGTGGAAGTAATATAATTGCCTTCCAAATTGGGAATGGCTAAATAAAATATAGTATATTTATAATACATAGCTGTAAAAATGAACCAGATAAGATTATATATACAATATATATTATATTTACATATCAAATATTTCAGAAACACAACATCAAGTTTAAAAAGCAAGATACAAAGTGATACTTATTCATTCAGCAAATATTTGAGAGCTTGCCATATATAAGAAGCTGTTCTAGGACCTGGAAGTATAACAGAAAGCAGACAAAGCCAGAGTTCTTAGAAGGGAACACAAATGAATAAGCAAATATATATGAGGTTATTTATGTAAAACTTTTAGCTGTTCATGTGTATATACACACATACACATATATATGTAGTTATGTGTGTACATATATATGTAATGTAGGCACTACATAGTGTGGAGTTACTACATACTATGTATGTAGTATATGTATACATATAGAATCATTATATACTATATATATAGTAGTTTTATTATATATTATTAAAAATAGACCAAAAAGATACACACCATTTTTGTGATATTAGGAGGAAAGAAAAGAAGTGGGACTCAGGGGAAGGAGGGATAAAGGGAACATTAGCTGTGTCTGTGATATTCTAATTGCCTAAAAGCCCTTCTTTTGCCAGGTGTAATTTCAAATGTTCTCTTTTGTAGTTACAATTCATAATTGAAAGGCATTTTCCTAGTATAAACACACAGAGTTTCAAGTTAGTGTTTCTTTTTCTTTTTTTTTTTTTTAAGATTTTTTATTTATTTATTTGACAGACAGAGATCACAAGTAGGCAGAGAGGCAGGCAGAGAGAGAGGAGGAAGCAGGCTCCCTGCTGAGCAGAGAGCCCGATGCGGGACTCGATCCCAGGACCCTGAGATCATGACCTGAGCCGAAGGCAGCGGCTTAACCCACTGAGCCACCCAGGCGCCCCCAAGTTAATGTTTCTTATATTGAAGTCTAAGTACATGTCCCAAGATTTAGAAATTATTTGTTCATCCTCGTTAAACTCATAAGTTTATCACTACTTTATAAATGAGAATGACCATTGAGTTAATTTCCAGAGAAAAAGGCTGGAGATACAAGGCACAAGTGTAGGGTATTAGATTTGGGCTCCCCTTTTCTATTTTTAGTATATGTGCTGCCGAAGCGAGCACTGGGCTCCCCTTTTCTTATCACCATTGCAGTTACTTGGATTAATCAGGTCATAAGCGTAAGTAGTTGTTCCTTCCTTATGATATGTGGGTGGGACTCTGATTTGCTCATGTTTAAAAACATCAGTTCTTTTAGGGACTTGTAGGCACTCTAGGTAACTCTATAGGTCTCTGTCTCATTTAAAAATGAGGAAAAGGGTCGCCTGGGTGGCTCAGTGGTTAAAGCCTCTGCCTTCGGCTCAGGTCATGATCTCAGGGTTCTGGGATCGAGTCCCGCATCGGGCTCTCTGCTCAGCGGGGAGCCTGCCTCCTCCTCCTGTCTCTCTCTGCCTGCCTCTCTGCCTACTTGTGATCTGTCTGTCAAATAAATTTTTAAAAAAATCTTTAAAAAAATAATAAAAATAAAAATGAGGAAAAATATGAGGGGATTAGATGAAATATTCTGAGATTAGGCTAAATACTCTTTTAGATGTTAGATTCTAATTCACCCAATTATATAGTACTTATTTTTCAATTTAACCTCGAAAAGTCAATTACATTATTTCTGTAGATTATGAGAGCCAGGTGATCACATTTTTAATGCTCTCTCAAAAAACAACTTAAGACATTTTGTGATTTGCCATTCACTACCTGTTTTAAAGTTTAAATAATGAAAGTGATCCATATGAAGTTACTTTTTTATATGAATGCATCTGCTTTTCTTTTAAGAAAAAAATGGATGGTTTTACTTCGAACCTTTAAAAGCTATTTGCGAGGGGTGCCTGGATGGCTCAATGGGTTAAGCCTATGCCTTTGGCTCAGATCAGATCCTAGGGTCCTGGAATCAAGCCCCGCATGGGGCTCTCTGCTCAGCAGCGAGCTTGCTTTCCCCTCTCTCTCTGCCTGCCTCTCTGCCTACTTGTGATCTCTCTGTCAAACAAATAAAATCTTAAAAAAAAACAACAACTATTTGCGAATGATGTTCTCTTACCAGTTATTTTGCAGAAGTAGAGATAGTTTCAATTTGGGGTCATAGAGGAGAAAGCCAACTAATGGAAAGCTCACTAAATCATTAGTCAGTGTTTCATATTTTCCTTATCATCCGTTAGTATTCCCTATACTGTCACTTTAAGGAGTCAATGGGAAATTGTAGGATTAGGTTTCGATAACTACTGGGAGGCTGGAAGCTTTGTGTTTAAGCACTTAGGCTTCTTCTGTCTGAAGCCTGTCCTGTCATTTATTCACTCTCTGACCTTTGGCAGAATCCTTGAATTCTCTGGAATTTTATTTCCTTATGGGGATAATAAAAGTACATATCTCATAGAGGTTTTGTGTAAACCTAAAAAGAGGTCATAAACAATGACTGGCATATAATAAGCATCCATAATAATAACAAAAATAGTAGATAACACTTTTATAGTAATTGTGCCAGGCCCTGTTAAAGAACTTTATATGTACTATTAGTTATTATTAGATTAACTGATTCCAGTTTCAGGATTTAGTTTAGTAAACTGTTTTAAGAAGAAGACAGGAGATGGTGAAAGGATTTATGCTCCTTAAACTTATTTGCATATTTTCCAATGTAAGTCACAGGGACTCTTTCCCGGTAGGCAGAGAAAGCAAGACATGGAGGGTTTAGAAAGATATATACGATATCATCTCCATTGGACAGCAGAATTTAAGGCATGTACTATGCAGTTGGGCATTTCAGCGGAAATTAAGAATTGGCAGGTTTTGCTTCTCAACTGCTACTCATTTTAAGGAATCCTGAATCATGCTGAATCATAGCATTTTAGCTGGTCCTCCCTCAGGACACTTAATACTTTCTTTTTTTTTTCTCTTTAAGATTTATTTATTAATTTGAGAGAGAGAGAGAACAGAAGCAGAGAGAAGCAGAGCCCCCCCTGGGCAGGGAGCCTGATGCGGGATTTGATCCCAGGACCCTGAGATTGTGACCTGAGCAGAAGGCACAGGCACCCCCACTTAGTACTTTCTTATGGTCCATTTCATCTTGCGAGATCTTCTGGGGAAAGGTCTACATCTGAGCTAGTTATCTTTGTAACAGTTAACAGTGCTGAGCACAAAAAGTGGGAAAGACTGGGTAAGACTGAATACTGGAAGGGAGGAGGGGGAGAAAACATATTTTTAGAGGAGGGACTCTTTCTTCATATATAGTTGGCAGTTTATCTTTTGAGTAGGCTGGCTTTTTCCTTTCTTCTTTTCAAGCATCTCTAGTGAAATAGGTATACCCAAGGGCATATCCAGACAACACAAACGAGTATACTTAAATTCCATCATAAACCTCTGGAGACAGAATGCCTCATGATCAGTGTGGCTATGTTAATAGTAATAGTTATTGCAGAAAGCTGGATGCCAGGTAGAGAAGAGCCATTACCTATTACCAGAGCTAAGCAGCAAAAACCACATTACATTTCCATTCCTTCCACTTTAGTCTTTTGAAACCTGCAAAACCTTATGTCCACTGTCTATTTTACATTCACCCTCTTTTTAAAAAAATTTTTTTAACATTAGGAACATTCTGTCCCTGCATCTATAATAAATATCAAACATTTATGTAAGCTGTGGTTGGAATGATAAATAAAAATCAGGTCAAAAATAGGAATTGATGGTTACTATGATAATTTAACTAGTCTTCCTGGCGTGGCTTGGATGCATACAAGGTGGACTTCCTTCGTTTAGCCTCTTGCATTATACTGACTCACTGCTGGGGCTTAGGAAATCACTACTTAAGTGTCTGCAAATGCCGCACTACTACTTACCTGGAGATATTATAAAGATTAATCAGTTAGGGAGGGGAAATCTATAAAGCTGAGTAAGCTTCTTGGTAATAAAACCATGTAAGCACAAAACAGTTTTATTATTGGTAACTCTGGTGTTATAAAATTCAATATACAAACTGCTAGGCAGTTCAATCTTATTGGAAGATTGGGACCCTTTCAAACTGAATTTTCATATGTTTTTACTTTAATTTTCTTGGCTAAAAAAAGCTTGCAAAAAAAAAATCACTGGCCCTTGAAATAGGTGATTCACTCTTTGATGATTGCTATCCTTCATTAAGCGCTGTGTTGAGCACAACTTGCTAAATGCACTATACAGTGATTAAGCACTAGTGATTTGAATCCAGGTTTAATGCCTTATTCTCAACACCTGTGCTCTTAACCACTGTGTCTTCCTACCAACATGATTTCAAAAGTCATACAGCCTGGGGACTGGGAGGATTCAATGGGATGAGACCAAGGGCAAAGGACGGGTAAAGTCTTCACAGCTACTCACCGAACTAATGCTACAAACAAGGACTGTTTATGACGGTTTTAACATCTTAATAGATCTGTGCAATTAATTTCAAATAAGATGCTCATTAAAGGAATGAAAAGTAAATTTCTGGGATATACCAGCCAACAACTTGGCAGCTTACCAACCTTGAGGAGCATATTAAGTTAATAGGTGACTATAGTAATTTCAGGGCTTTTAGAGCTCAAGAGACTGGGGGGGGGGGTTCTTCAATTTTTTCTCCTCTTTTTAACAAAAGTCATTTCAAGATGGTACACAAAAGTCTTGAAATTTTAGTTCACATTCAACAATTTATATCTATGACTACGTATCCAGGCTTTCTTGGAGAAGATACGAAATCTCAACTAAAGCCATTCCTGAAAATGATAGCCCAGGCCAGATGGATCTCCTGGCACACCGTGTGACCCTCTTGAGTCGCAGGGAATGTGACTCATCAATGTGTTAAATGGTCACAAGGTGTGTTGTGGGGCAGAGAAGTCTCAGGGCCATTCCTTCGGCGTCTTCACACCCTCCGCAGGGCAGGTCCCTTTCCCTCCTGGGGAGCATTTTGTGAGCGTTGTTGGTGCTAGTTTATCTGTTAAGAGCTTTAAGCATCAGGGCTTCCAGGCTCTGCCTAGGCTCACACAAAAACCAAAACAAAACTTAGGGCCTGTGACCTACAGCCACAGCAACTTCTGTCAGTTGGCTGCCGCGACCTTTCCCTAAACTGAGATGTGTGTTATTAGGAAATGGGTCCTAGCTCTGAAAATCCCAAACAGAGGTCTCCGAGCAGACCCTTTTTTCTGAGCCCCAAAAGGGATAGGGATTTTCCCTGATCCCACACTAATCACAGCCATTTCACTGAGACCCGCCCTCTAGCATCCCTGGTCGCCAGGCGCCGCGAGAGATCACAACGCTGGACACCCAAATTCCCCCCGGGTGGGGTGGAGCCTGGAATAAGCGGAAAGGGCCCAAGAAAGGTCGGGACCTGGGGTTCCGGGCGGGAAAGGCCGCGCGCAGGGCACGCCGGGAAAGGCCGTGGCGCGCAGAGGTAGAAGCCCGCCCCGCCCGGCGCCGCGCTCAAGCTGGGCGGCTCTCCTCTGGGGCGGCTCTGATTGGACGGCGGAGCTCCGCGTGCTGATTGGCCGCGTGGGCGAGGCGGAGGAGAGCCGTGCGCAGTGGCGTGTGTGGGGCCGTGTGCAGACCCGCGTGTGGCGCAGGCAAGGACCCTGAAAATAAACAGCCGCTACCTTGTGAGCCTCTTTTCACAGACCTGCGTCCGAGTCTCCGCCGCTGCGGGCCCGCTCAGACGCTGAAGGTGAGGGCCTAGAGCGGGGCCTGGGGTTGGGGGGAAGTCGCGGTGCGGGCCCTGGCCGAGGCGGACGGAGAGGTTGGGAGCGGTGAGGCGGCGATGGCGGCCGCACTCTGGCCTGCTCTGCTGCTGCGTCAGGCGGGAAACTCGGCTGCCACCGCCACCTCATGTTCAGCTTTCCGGCCTGCCGCAGTCGGGCGTCCCTGCCGCCTTTCCTTCCGTCTTGGGAAGCTGGGTCGCCGCGCCTCGGGGCCTCTTCCAGAGCCAAGGCCGCACCCCAGGCCGCAGCCTCACAGCAAAAGAGGCCCCAGCCCGTGCGCCCTTGGGACTGAGGCCCTGAGACTTCGAGGGTCGCGGAATGCTGGCCGGAGGGTCGATTTGGCGGGAACTTCTTGGAAGGAGGCTGTGTGGTGGGAAAAGGACCCTGGTGTGGTTGGAGGGGGGGATGGGTTTTGGTATTTATGCAGGCCATGTGCTGGGGTAGTGGGTCTGGCGGGCCATGTGCCAAGGGTTGTGATGGGCTAAGAAAAGGGTCACTGGAGACGCGCTTGGGTTTAGAGTGGTGGGATAGTCCGCCAGAAGGCCCGAGAATCTTCGAAATTCGTACTCTCCATACTTGAATTTTTATCGTGGTTCAAATGCTAGGTTACTTCTCTTAACATTGCAATTCAAAAAAGCGGTAGATAGGTCTTGCTTTCCGTGAATCAACGAAATCCAACCATTTCGTGGATTAAACAAATACAACTTAATTTGAAATTGAGATGTGAAAGTTGATGGACCAGTCCCCATCTAGATATTCCAAATGTGAAAACCTATTATAGGACGACATAATTGCCCACATTTGGGTTTGAGTGTTGATTTTATTATGGGTAAGGCATATGCTTGTTGCCACATGTTAACCACATGTTCTCAGCCACAGGGCACTTCCAAAGGAAGTGACTACATCTGATCTTGGAGGTCTTAGAAAAAGCAAATACTGCTCAGTAGTCCTCTGTGACTTGGGATAGTGTGTTTCAGTCATTATCCAGAAAGAGCCATAGAGAAGGTAAGAAGCCAGGAGTCTGGATAAATTTACATCCTACATCCTCATCATACCCCAGAGTATACAAATTTAAAAAAAAAAAGTTTCCTTCTTTCCTATTGTTGGATCTCATTTTTGAAAGAAATATAACCAGTTAATTTCCGCATGGAGGAGTTACCATAAATTAAGATAGCAACTTGGTTACTTTTGCCCAAACACTATAAATTGCATGTACCATTTTGCGGGCTTTTAAAAGATGTATGAGATGAAATTCTTACCTCTTAGGCTTTTTTTTCCTTCTGCAGAGCTGTCATTTTCAGTGCTTAAAAGATCACTCTGATCATGGTTTAATCAAATCCCTACAAAA
The DNA here is from genome assembly GCF_030435805.1 of Mustela lutreola. Taxonomy (NCBI): domain Eukaryota; kingdom Metazoa; phylum Chordata; class Mammalia; order Carnivora; family Mustelidae; genus Mustela; species Mustela lutreola. The sequence goes on along the minus strand of NC_081291.1, from coordinate 57,836,223 downwards.
GCGATGTACCTATGTACACGCTGTGTTTAGCTTGTTGAGCCTGATTCTTGTCTACAAGGAGCTCTCTGTACTGGAATATAAAAAAAATAATTTATTAGATTCCCAAGGGCTGAATTAAGGACTTAAAATTTTTTCCAAATCACAACTCTTGGCAGCAGGGTTGTTTTTTTGTTTTGTTTTTTTTAAAGCTAACAGTTTATGTTTGTGTACTTATCTGCATGTGTCACATTGGAAAACTTGGGTAAGTCTTAGCAGCCTAAAGGTCCACGTTTTCATACTGATGGGAGGTAATGTGTTTCAAACAGATGTAGAGTTTCTGTCAAATATTTTGAGCCAAATCCGTGGAAGACCAAAGGGCATTTATTTCACTAGCGTTTGAACAACTGGATCTCTTCTTTAAGATATTATAAATGGGTTTTGTAAATGGTTATATGACTTTGGATTATTTTGCCTTTTTAAAAAAATCTAATAAAAATATGTGGTATGTATATGAGAAGTTACCGGATTGGTGCTTAAAAGCGATAGAACTACAGTTTGAATAATTGGAATGGTCTGTTAGCTAAGCACTTGACCACAAGAGAGATTTTGCAGTTTTTTTTCCCCCTCTTGCGAGAGAGAGAGTTTTTAAAAATTGTTGGCTTCTTTCCTCTTCCTAGCCTTCTGACAGTAAGTGGAGAGCCAGAAGACTGATGCCAAGGCATCCTGGTCTGCTATGTGGAGAATGCTCTTTCCCTACTGTCTGACTTAATAGAACTCCTATTCTGGCAGTGTCAGTTGCTGCTGCAGTAAGGGCATGCTTGTGAGAATTCAGTAAGCTGTGCATCATTTTTGTGTTGTGAAGAACTGCTGGAATAATAAAGTGAGAGCTTGTGGCCACCAAAATTTAAGTTGTAAGTAGGTAGAATCTGTTAAGCAGTAGTATGAAAGTGTAGTATAGTGCTCACCTGGAGTGGCTCCATAATTACAAATGAGGCTGTTAACTGGTGAAATCAGGTTGCCAGTCTTTGGTTCTGTGGTGACACTCTTTAAGTTCTACCACAAAGAAGGTTGAGAAAATCTGTCTTGGCTTAAAATTCAGGAAAGCTGTGTGATGGTATACTGTGAATAAATTAATACATGACAGTGGGTTTTTAAAAGGTTGATGAGTTCTAGTTTCAGTTTACCTAAAAAGAAGATTTTTGGCATTACAAATTAACATGTTTTAACACAGTCTCAGATCTTCAGTCTCCTTGTCAGTAAAATGGGAACAAGAATACCTTAACTTGCAGGGTTGTAAGGATTACAGATAATATGTTTATTAACCTTTGAGTCATAGTAGATATTTAGTTATTAAAACCCTTTGGGGTAATCAGGGCAGGAACCAGGGTGAAAACCCAGAATCACTCCCAGTATTAAACTCTGGTCTCCTTTATTCTGGCCAGAATGCAGGCAGTGTACAGCGTAACTTGCTTCCTTCCTTTCTGTCTGTAGTTTATCTATCTTAAGGGTCTGAAGTGTTTCAGTACCATGTTGGAACACTAAACTGATTTATTAGAGCCTAATGATGAGTACCTTCAGAGGGGCAAAAGCTCCCCTATGATGTGGATATAGTTAGGTCAGCAGCATGAATGAGTCAGGGATAACCCTACACTTAAGGGAAATAACAGGAGATACAGTAAATGTGGATACACAACAGCTAGGTTATGAAAACCATGTAAAGCAATAGAGAGCCAGATCCACAAAAAACTTGCCCCCCCCCCACTTGCCCGTTACTACTTATTTAAATACATTTATAGCCAGAGTTAGGGTCTTAACTGGGATTCACATTGTTAGTCTTGAAAGTGTGCTGTTAAGATTTAAGTAGTTTACTAGCTTTGTACTTAGTATCAGAAATGGTGGAACACTTACATTGATAAAGACAAGTTAGTATAATCAATAATGTTTTCGTATCAATTCCAGAATTTAAGCCTAGATGAGTGTAAAATAGTCGGACCTCTTAATTATATATGGTCTCTCAGTGGATTTTCGGTCTTTTCAAGTGGTATCTTGACTGTCTTACTGCTGCCTGGCATGCCACATTCTCCTGCATTTCTTTTTTCTTTTTAAGATTTTTAAATTTTATTTATTTGACGGGGACACAGTGAGAGAAGGAACACAAGCAGGGGAGTGGGAGAGGGACAAGCAGGCCCCCTGCCAAGCAGGGAGCCTGATGCAGGACTCCATCCCAGGACTCTGGGATCAGGACCTGAGCAGAAGGCATTCACTCAACCACTGAGCCACCCAGGCACCCCTCCTGCATTTCTTTAAGCTGGTTTGTGTCATGAAAATGTGAAGTGGAAACTAAATAACTGGTTTCTGTTGTTGGAAATATAAAGTCGTTTGGCATTATTACCCAATTTTTCTTACGTCTTCATTCCATTTAGGAAGTAGACTTCGAGATGGGAAACTTGACTATAAGCAGAGTGTGCCCTGTTGTAAGCTGCTCTATAGGCATTGCACTGGGTTCTAATCCACCTGTAAGCAGTCTAACTTAATTGAGGGAAGAGTAGAAAGACTAAACGGGGGACATAAACCCATAAAGTTTTTAAGTTGGACACCTGTTAAGGACAAGATCCCTGGTAACAATCCTTATTACAGATCAGTTTTATCATTTTTTTTCCTGAAAAGGACAGACTTTAAATTGTCTGAGGTAACACAGCAGGTGTTACCCAGGCTTACCTGTTAAAAGAGTTTCCAGATCTTTACTGTGTGACAGTGATAGTTGCTGTAGATACAAGCAATGATTTTTAGCAGCAAAAAGAAGGAAATACATGCTCTCCTTCTGCCTGGCAACAGTGAAAATACAGCATTTTGTCTTTTATCTTTATTAGTAGATATGTCTTGTAGCATTCCATAAAATACTAGAGGTCTAGTAGATTGTGAATTCCTGGAGTAATAGAATTTTATTAGATAATCCGAAATAAACATTTTTTGAGAGTGATAGTACATCCTCATTGAGAACATAATTTAAAAATACATAACCTTGGGACGCCTGGGTGGCTCAGTGGGTTAAAGCCTCTGCCTTCGGCTCAGGTCATGATCCCGGGATCCTTGGATCGAGTCCCACATCGGGCTCTCAGCTCAGCGGGGAGCCTGCTTCCTCCTCTCTCTCTCTGCCTGACACTGCCTAATTGTGATCTGTCAAATAAATAAATAAAATCTTAAAAAAAAATACATAACCTTTTTTTTACTTTTTTTAAGATTTTATGACACAGCACACAAACGGGCAGGAAGGGCAGAGGGAGAGGAAGCAGCAGACTTCCCACTGAGCAGGGAGCCCAACTTGCAGATCTATCCCATGACCCTGGGATCATGAGCTGAAGGCAGATGCCCAACTGACTGAGCCACGCAGGTGCTCCTACATTGTTACTTTAAATTAATGGTGCAGTAACTCTTGTGATAGCAAGAATTTAGGTGTTAGTACTTGGTTAGATTGGGTTGACTCTGTACAAGAAACAGTTTGTTTCATTTGGCAAATGATTATTAATTGTCCCCTTCCCGGAAGCAGTTAAAGTACTGAGTGTAACTTCTACTAAAAGGATAATTGTATGGGGTGTTGTGATTGAAAGGTGAATTACTTGTTCTCTGCCCTCAGGAATATGATAAAAGTCAATATAGTAGTGTCATCAGACAGATACCAATAAAGTACTGTCAGCTTTAATAGGAAAGAGAGTTCCAGTCTAGGAGATGTGGTCAGATTCTTTTATAAGAGTTGGCATTTGAGTTGGCCATTGAAGGTTGGAAAAGGTTGTGACAGGTGGAGAGGGCAGCGGCAGCACAGTACAGCAAAATTCCAGCCAGGAGTAGTCATAGGCAGTGAGAATCACAGAACTATAATTCTTGACGGTCTTACCTTACTGCCTCTTTTCATAGGGAATAGCATATAATTCTCTATAAAGACCTTTTAATTAACTACATTTTGCATATAAGATGAATATTAGTAAGGGGACCTTCTTCTAGGATAAATGATTGGTCTCTAAAACATAGTGGGAATCAGTTGGTTTAATGTTACTGATGAGACAGATCTATCACAGGAGACTAAGTGAAAATGTAGAACAGCTAATTGACTGTGATTGGTTTGACCAAAGGGGGAGAAGGCAGATTGCAAATACATTACCTAAGCCCACTGGGAAGAACTTTGAGAAAGCATATGGCCTACTGATGATGGGTCTTTGGGATGTTAATGAAATGTTTCTTTCCCTTTAAGACTTCATTTTTTGTTTTGTTTTGTTTTTTGACCTGGATTTATTCCAGTAAACAAAATTATGTGAGACTAAAATTTGTTGATGGCAAAGCAAATATCTAAAACTAGTTAAAGTGTATAAAGTTGCCTATCTCTTTAGTAGAGTTGTTAATTACTGTCTAAATGGAGAAATACTGCTTTCCCTAAATAATTTGTGGTTCATATAGAAATGATTATACTTTAACCAAATTTCAATTAGGAATTAGGGTGAGGAGAAGAAGTAGAGTGTAGTGTTTAATCTTTAAATGTTATTTTAACTAATTGTCTTCTTTCCAGAAGTACTTTTCCTGTGATTTCTTTTTCTTCCTGTTCATTTTGGATCTGGTTCCTGTGCATTGAGATAAGACAAAATGGAGAAACAATTCATGAAAAACTGTACACATAGATGAATCAATTTGGGGGGGTGTGGTATCTTCTTTTTACTTATTTATTTGACAGAGAGGGAGAAGCAGGCTCCCTGAGTAAGGAGCCAGATGGGAGCTCCATCTCAGGACCCTGGGATCATGACCCAAGCTGAAGGGTAGAAGGGTAGGTGCTTCACTGAGCCACCCAGGCACCCAGAGAAATCAGTTCTTGAGTGGTTTTTTAAACTCCTATTTCTATGCTGAAAGTAAACCTACTTTATATACATGATGATTCATTGTAACATATTTCTTTTGTAGTTTATTATAGAATAAAGTGTTCTTTTAAAGCATCAGTCTAAAGGGGTGATTGAAAGTAGCTTTAGAAATATGTATTAAGGGACGCCTGGGTGGCTCAGTTGGTTAAGCAGCTGCCTTCAGCTCAGGTTATGATCCCAGCATCCTGGGATTGAGTCCCACATCAGGCTCCTTGCTCCGCAGGGAGCCTGCTTCTCCCTCTGACTCTGCCTTCCACTCTGTCTGCCTGTGCTTGCTCTCGCTTGCTCTCTCTCTCTCTCTCTGACAAATAAATAAATAAAATCTTAAAAAAAAGAAATGTGTATTGAATATGATTATGATATTTTTTAAAAGATAAGTTAATCTTGTTTACATATATATTAGTAAATGTAATTTTTTAAAAGATCTTATTAGAGGGGTGCCTGGGTGGCTCAGTGGGTTAAAGCCTCTGCCTTTGGCTCAGGTCATGATCCCATGGACCTGGGATCAAGCTCTGCATCTGGCTCTCTGCTCCGCCAGGAGCCTGCTTGCCTGCTGCTTCTTCTCGCTCTCTCTCTGCCTACTTGTGATCTCTCTCTGTCAAATAAATAAATAAAATCTTAAAAAAAAAAAAAGATCTTATTAGAGCGTGAACAAGTGGGAGAGGGAGAAGCAGACTCCCTGCAGACCAGCAGCGCTTGATCCCAAGACCCAGAGATCATACCTGAGCCTAAGCGGACACTTAACTGACTGAGCCAACCAGGAGCCCTATACATATATAATATTTATGATTCGTTTAGAGAGTGAGTGTGGGGGGGCAGGGGAGAGAACCTCCAGCAGATTCCCTGCTGTAGGAGGAGTCTGACACAGGGCTTGACCTCACAACCCTGAGGTCATGACCTGAGCCAGAATCAAGAGTTGGACACTGAACTGACTGAGCCAGCCAGGAGCCCCTCTTGTTTAAATATTAAATGATAAAATACTCAGGACTTGTCAGATTGCCTGTATTACCTTATAAAAGGAAGTGATCATTTCTGTGCAAAGAATTCATTGACAGCAGTAGTTAAATGTGCTTAAATTGGTCTGGCTATAATAAACTGGAGAAGATGCAAAATGAAAAGGAGGGTACAAGGTACCATAAGCAGCTCTTTTCTGTGATCTTTTTATTTTTTATTATTTTTTATCCTAACTCTTCTTTTTGGTGGTAACCAGTACTTTATATGACTTAAAAGGCAAATACTAGTAAAAAAAAAAAAAAAAAAAAGTAATCTCATGCTTTGCAAAAACACATTTTTAATCTTTATTGGCTGTTTTCTTCCTTTTTTTTTTTTTTAAGATTTTATGTATTTATTTGACAGAGATCACATTAGGCAGAGAGGCAGGCAGAGAGAGGAAGGGAAGCAGGCTCCCTACTGAGCAGAGAGCCCGATGTGGGGCTTGATCCCAGGATCCTGGGATCATAACCTGAGCCGAAGCCAGAGGCTTTAACTCACTGAGCCACCCAGGTGCCCCTGGCTGCTTTCTTCTGACTAGAAATGTGCTTTATGTATCCTGAAACCACTAACCTTTTTTTTTTTTTTTTTTTTTTTTTTTTTTAAGATTTTATTTGAAGGGTGGGGAGGGAGAGAGAATCTTAAGCAGATTCTCTGCTGATCTGCCTATGAGATCATGACCTGAGTCATTTTAAATCACAAGTTGGACACCTAACTGAGCCACTCAGTACCCCTGAAACCACTAACTCTTAAGTATCCCATGCTGGTCCCTGCCTGTCCTTCCCCCCCCCCCCCCAGCCCATTTTTGGTAATGTGTTTATATGCCAAGTAGCAGGAATTGATAAAAAGATCCCTTTGAAAACTTACCCTGAATCTGATTGTAGATACTTGGGGTAAGTATTGAGTTCTTTTGAATATTTGACAATGGAAACGTCTGAAACTGAACTTAGCTTAATTTTTAGTTAGTGGATTCTCTATAACTTAGCAATGAACTGGTTACTGAAAGGGTGGTGGGGAGGGGGGACTTTAGCATTTCACTGTCACTTGAATTTTGGTACTGTGGTTGACTTGGATAATTACACTCTCTAGTCAGTCTTAGTTGTTTTGCTAGATCATGGTGCTTATCTTTGAGAGGGTAGTTTAAAAACTTGGTGTACCATGGGTTGACACTGGGAATAGGGTAAAGATACTGAGATGTGGAAGTTACTATGCTGCATTATTCTGAGCTAATTTGTTTTTTAAAAACCACTTTCCTAGGAGTTCCATTCTATTCTAGGAATAGTTCCTGTTTATTTTTAGATTGTTACATAAGTAGTATAAAATTCATTTGCTTTAGTGGGAGTTTTGGCCCCCTTGTAAATAATACCCAATAAAGGAATCCGTTGTGACATTCCAGATAGCCTTGTTTGAAATGTAAAACTACAGGAAAATTGGGAAAGAAGAGAATAAAAGAAAAAAAAAAAGGTCCTGGGCTTTAGATGGTTTTGATACTTTGGTGTACCCTTTTGTTGTTTTTCTAATATTTTTAACATATTGTATCTTCTAGAGAAAATTTATATCCTGCATTTCTTTTAACATGTCTGCTGTAAAGAGTCTGCAGACAAGTGCTGTGGTTAACCAGGCACTGTTAGATGCTAAAGTTAGAAAGTTTCTCTTTAGCTACCCCTCACTCTCAAAAGTACATACTGTGGTTCTGTTGTTTTGAGCTATTCCGATTTTATGACCATTAAATAACCAGTTGCTCAAAATAAAGTTGACTGGCTTGTAACCATGAAAATGTGGTCATTAAATTAGACCTGGAAGGAGATACTATTATTTCTTATATGGATGTGCATTCTATCACCCCATTAATAACTGAATAACATTTGTATTAGTCTACATATTCATAATTTAATGGTTTTAAAAATCAAATTATATCAAAACGTTTTACATTTTTTCAGTTTTACTATATTTCTTAATAGGCATATGATGCCTAAGTACATAGTTGTGTGACCCTTTTTCTAACCAGTATATATGCTGGCTTCCTTCAGAATAATTATCCAAAAATACACTAAAAGGGCAGTAAAAGCTAAAAGTAATTTCAAGTAATTTAACAATGTCATTTTTAATATTTCGAAGATCTAACTGCAGCCATGAGCAGCAATGAGTGTTTCAAGTGTGGACGATCTGGCCATTGGGCCCGGGAATGCCCTACTGGTGGAGGCCGTGGTCGTGGAATGAGAAGCCGTGGCAGAGGTGGTTTTACCTCGGATAGAGGTATTTTTGTCGAATAAAAAATTTTGAAGCACTTCAGTGTTTATTAGTATCAAGACTGGCCTAATTAGCCAAATTCTTTTGTTTTTGCCCAAAATAGGTTTCCAGTTTGTTTCCTCATCTCTTCCAGACATCTGTTATCGCTGTGGTGAGTCTGGTCATCTTGCCAAGGATTGTGATCTTCAAGAGGATGGTAAGTATTTAACACTTCTTTTCATACTCTTGTAGAATTTGGAAAGGTGAGCATGTACTACTGCTGCACATAGCATTGGGAAAGACTTAATACTTTTGAGGTTTTGTATTGTATGGCTTAAAACAAAGCAATGTTTTGTAAAGGTTTTATAGTCTTGGTCTGCTTCTTTTCCTTATTGTTGAAGCCTGCTATAACTGCGGTAGAGGTGGCCACATTGCCAAGGACTGCAAGGAGCCCAAGAGAGAGCGAGAGCAATGCTGCTACAACTGTGGCAAACCAGGCCATCTGGCTCGTGACTGTGACCATGCGGATGAGCAGAAGTGCTATTCTTGTGGAGAATTTGGACACATTCAGAAAGACTGCACCAAAGTGAAGTGCTATAGGTAAGTTAGAGTGTTGCTAGAGGAAGCCTTGTGGCAGAGATTATTTTAGAAGTGAGTTACGTATAAAATGGAAGGGACTTGGGGACCATTTACTGAAAGTTGGCTGTGACCAGATGATGATAATTTTCAGCATATGTAACCAGCAGCCTGTCTGTACATGAGTCACTGTTCTGCCATCAAGGCTTGTGGCTTATGGCAGCTGGACAACTTATACAACTTTGGAACTTTTAACGATTTTTTTTTTTTAAAGATTTTATTTATTTATTTGACAGAGAGAAATCACAAGTAATTGGAGAGGCAGGCAGAGAGAGAGAGAGGGAAGCAGGCTCCCTGCTGCGCAGAGAGCCCGATGCGGGACTCGATCCCAGGACCCTGAGATCATGACCTGAGCCGAAGGCAGCGGCTTAACCCACTGAGCCACCCAGGCGCCCCACTTTTAACGATTTAAAAATAAGAACTCTTATGCTGTAATTTGGAGTTTTCAGAGGCATTGTAGAAAACTGTTAATTCCCATATACAAATACTCTGTCCTATAACCAGAAATCTTTGTGGATAAAACATACAATAAAATGTACATATTTAAGGTATAAAACTTGGAAAGTTTTGGTAAGTATCTACCAGTGAAGTCTTAGAGATTAATTTGTATAAAGGTACATCTTGGGGTACCTGGCTGGCTCATTCAGAGGAGAGTGCAACTCTTGATCTTGGGGACATGATTTTGAGTCCTACCTGGGTTTAGAGATTACTTAAATACAACTTAAGAAGAAGGTACATCTTAGCCAATGTCATTGATTTTAGCATTTTGGAGGGAGAGAGAATCCCAAGCAGGTTCCATGCCCAGCACAGAATGGGGCTTAGGGCTCGATATCATGACTATGAGCTCATGACCTGGGCTGAAATTAAAAGTCAGTTGGTTAACCAGTTGAGCCATCCAGGTGTCCCTGTTTTTGGTGGATCTGTTAACGGTGAAAATTCTAATTTTATTTGGCTGCATAATTGAGTGCTTTGTTACTTAATTCCTGTTTCTGCTCTTAATTTAGGGGTTAATGAGACTCTTGAGGGAAAAAAATGCATTGCTTCATTGCTATGCTTTTTGTTCCTCAGTTACTATTGCTCCAGTACAGTTTTGCATTTTCGGAGTACATTGTGAAAACTCTCTCTCTTTTTTTTAAGGTGTGGTGAAACTGGTCACGTAGCCATCAACTGCAGCAAGACAAGTGAAGTCAACTGTTACCGCTGTGGCGAGTCAGGGCACCTTGCACGGGAATGCACAATTGAAGCCACAGCTTAATTATTTTCCTTTGTCGCCCCTCCTTTTTCTGATTGATGGTTGTATTATTTTCTCTGAATCCTCTTCACTGGCCAAAGGTTGGCGGATAGAGGCTACTCCCAGGCCAGTGAGCTTTACTTGCCGTGTAAAAGGAGGAAAGGGGTGGAAAAAAATCGACTTTCTGCATTTAACTACAAAAAAAAAAGTTTATGTTTAGTTTGGTAGAGGTGTTATGTATAATGCTTTGTTAAAGAACCCCCTTTCCGCGCCACTGGTGAATAGGGATTGAGGAATGGGAAGAGTTGAGTCAGACCAGTAAGCCCGTTCTGGGTTTCTTGGATATGTTCCCATGTAGGAGGTAAAACCAATTCTGGAAGTATTTATGAGCTTCCATAAATAACTTTAATTTTAGCATAATGATGGCCTTGGATTGTCTGACCTCAGTAGCTATTAAATAACATCAAGTAACATCTGTATCAGGCCCTACATAGAACATACAGTTGAGTGGGAGTAAACAAAATAAAAAGACAAACGTGTGTTAATGGCTGTGCGAGAAAAATCGGGATAAAGGCCTAAACAGGAACAACTTCATCACAGCGTTGATGCTGGATATACATAAGGTGATGGCAAAGGTTTAGAACACATTTTTTCAAAGACTAAATCTAAAACCCAGAGTAAACATCTATGCTCAGAGTTAGCATAATTTGGAGTTATTCAGGAATTGCAGAGAAATGCATTTTCACAGAAATCAAGATGTTATTTTTGTATACTATATCACTTAGACAACTGTGTTTCATTTGCTGTAATCAGTTTTTAAAAAGTCAGATGGAAAAAGCAACTGAAGTCCTAGAAAATAGAAATGTAATTTTAAACTATCCAATAAAGCTGGAGGAGGAAGGGGAGTTTGACTAAAGTTCTTTTTGTTTGTTTCAAATTTTCATTAATGTATATAGTGCAAAATGCCATATTAAAGAGGGGAATGTGGAGGACTAAAAGCTGACAGTTTGGACTTTTCTTTGTGTTCTAACCCAGTCATGTCTTCAATAATGAAAAACAGCTATTATAAGGAAGTATAGATCCTTTGGTGTCCTGTTATGCAGGGGATATAAAAAATTCCCTTTGTAACCCATTACAGTGCTGTCCTTTACCTCTATGTTCATTCTTGATAGTTTTAATGCCATTGTTATGTTTTAACATGTGATATTTTTCCTGGGCATCACAAGGATGTGAAATGTTTTTCATTTCTTGTCTCTAAGATTGTTATAGAGTTGAGACAAACCTTAGAAATTACTTGGTTTAATGAACAAACTCACTTTATAAATGAGTTCAAAGCTCATATAAGCATACATAAGTGGAAGCTTAACTTGTTTGAGAAATACAGCTACCTAGAGTCTGGAACCTACACCTATGCAAGTATACCTCCCCCACACTATGTCCTCTTTTTTTGGTACCCCACACCCCCAGCTAAACTAACTGTAGTTAGTGATTTATGCTTTCCCGACTTAGTTAATTCTTTCCCCTTCATACTGCCATGTGGTTCTTCACATTGGATATATATTGTTTTCCCCAGGTAGTCCATTTTTTTTTTTTATCTATACCATTGCAAGGTTAAGATGTTGGTGTCTAAGCTGTGCTGTGCCAATTTCTACTTGGTCTCATTAATAGTCAAAAGGAGGCAAAGTAAAAAAGTGTGAAGCCCTGGTATGTAGGTCCTTTCACTCATGACTACAAGCTAACAAGTTTCTTTCTCCTTTGATATTTGTATTGAGCAAATGATATATATCAGATGTTAACTAGACATGTTAAATGTCTTGATAATTTTTGTTTTTGTTGCAAGGAAAAGATAGCATAAAGGAAGACCTGTTTTCAAAGGCAATATTGTTAAATGTAGATTCAGGTTTAGGGGGTGGTATGCATGGGGTTATTTTCCCCCTGAGGTTTTCCAGCCTCAAGTTGGAAAACCTAGCAGTGAGATATTTAGAACCGTTTTTGCTTCACACAACTGCTCTTTGTCCTGCATTTGTAGTACCTAGGAAGGAGCCTTTTGTTTAAAGCCCTTTGATACGCATAACTGAGGGCCTATTCACAGGCCACATAAGTGTTCTTTCATAAGGTTGCATTTAGTTGCATTGATCTTGACTGAGCAAGTATAACGTGAAAATACTTGTATTCTAGGGAATTCAAACTAATTGCTGAAAGCCAATGAGAAGTTCCTGTAGCAAGGAAGGATTTGTTGTAAGACTTTTTAAAATGATTATTTATTGGAGGGGGCAGAGGGAGAGAATTCTGAAGCAGACTCCTCAGTGTGGAGGCTGACACTGAGCTCAGTCCCAAGAGTTGGACACCCAACAACCAACAGCCACCCACGAGCCTTGGTTTTAAGCAACTTTTAAAAAATAATTTTCAGATAGTAAGTAGTATATTGCCTTGATAGGTCAGCTCTGTCAAAAATGGGGTTGGTTTGGGATTTAGCAGCTTTCACTTTGGGTAAGAAACCAATCCCCCATTTCTTAAGGTCTGAGAGTCCTATGCCTGCCAGGTCGATAAAAGGGCAAGGATTTCTCCTACCAAGGGTTGAGGGGATGATGGAAGGATAAGTGGAGGTGCTGCAAGGAATTCTACATTGTCTAACATTTTCATCTTTGCATCCCTGTTAAGTTTTGCTGCCTTTTTGCTTGCTTCTACAATAATTTCTCAGCCTCTTGAAGCTGCTTCAACAGGAGTGGATCAGATGGAAATCTTGCCTACAAACTTACCTTGAAGAATCTAGTAAAGAATAGTTAAAAGAATAATCCATACATTGAAGGGTACCTGGCTGGCTCAGTAGAGCATGCAACTGTTGATCTTGGGGTCCTGAGTTCAAGCCCCACATAGGGCTTCGGAGGTTACTTTTTTTTTTTTTTGAAAGATTTTACTTACTCGTCAGAGTGCATGCACAAGCAGGCAGAGTGGCAGAGAGAGAAGCAGGCTCCCCGCTGAGCAAGGGGCCCACTATGGGATCATGACCTGAGCCCAAAGGCAGTGGCTTAATCAACTAAGCAACCCAGGCATCCCTGGAGGTTACATTTTAAAAAATAGGTCATGCTCTCAGGGTCCTGCACTGGGTATGGAGCCTGCTTAAAATTCTCTACCTCAGGGTGCCTGGGTGGCTCAGTGGGTTAAAGCCTCTGCCTTCATCTCAGGTCTTGATTCCAGAGTGCTGGGATTGAGCCCCACGTTGGGCTCTGCTCAGCGGGGAACCTGCTTCCCCCTCTCTGCCTGCCTCTCTGCCTACTTGGATTTCTGTCAAATAAATAAAATCTTTTTAAAAATTCTCTACCTGTGTCCCCATCCCCACCCCACTGCTCATGCATACACTCTCAAAATACTCAAATTGAGCATTCCATTTAACTTAGATGTGCATACTAAAGCTACATTATTAAGTTGGCTTTTTAAAAGATTTTATTTGAGAGAACATGAGCTAGGGGAGAGGCAGACTCCCTGCTGTGCAGGGGAACCCAGTGCAGGCCTCATTACAGAACTCTGGGATGGTGACCTGAGCTGAAGGCAGACACTTAAGCAACTGAGCCATCCAGGTGCTCCTATTAAGTAGTAGTTTAAAATGTTAATTTCAGTGATCTTTGAAACTTTATTTTATTGAAGATTTAGAGTGAGCAAGGGTGGGGTCAGTGAAACTCTCAAGCAGGCTCCCCACTGAGCGCAAAACCCCAGATCATGACCTGAGCCAGAATCAAGAGTTGGATACTTAACTGACTGAACCATCTAGGTGCTCCTGCTTTGACACTTCAAAGACAACTGAAAAGATTTCCTTCCTTTCTTTACAGTAGATAATAATAAATTCCCTTCCCTATCCAATCAATGTGCTGTGTTACAATGAAGAATTAACAGCGATGGTGTTAATGTAGTGACACTGGTTTTAATTTGGGAGTTCATTGCTGCACTGTACTACAATGTACGGACATGTTTTTGATGAGTAGCATAGGACTTTGGGGAAGTTGGCTTCCAGAAAACATTTAGATTAAGGTATCTGGTACAGGTTCAGGTTCACTTGTAACCTTGTCTACTTAAAGTGCCAGAGGTAAAACCTTGAGGTTTGAGGGGAGTGAAGTTTATAGTGCATATTTGTCTTTTACCAGCTTTATCTGTTTTGGATGTGTTTGCCTTAATATGTATGAGTATTTTTTGTGATCATTGAAGTTAAACCTCCATGATACTGAAAATTCTTTAAAAGATTGGGGGCACATTTTTGTGGTAGGCTCTGGTATGTCATAGGAAGGATTAAACATTGCATTTCATGTGTGTAACCTGAAGTATTGGGGGCTCCTATTTTGAGTCTTGGGTGCTTGATGTGAAGAGCAGGTAACTGCTGAAGCAGCAGAGAAGTGTGAATCTTAGCAACAGGCTTAACGGCTGGGAGCTAGTAACTTCTAGAATTAGACATGCAGCCATTTTGCTCTAATTTGTCTAGGTGGGTCCTGAGCGCTCTCTATTTTATAAGCTTCCAGATGATTCTCAGGTACCACTGGATTGAAAACCATTGGTGTAAGTAACCAAGGTCATAGTCCTGGTGGTGCAGTTGGAATTTGAGAACTAGGCCTGTGCTTATGCTCTTAATTACACTGATTTGTGTGTAATTACCCTTTCTTGCTTGCTTTATTTTTTTTCTTTTTTTTTAAAGATTTTATTTATTTATTTGACAGATCACAAGTAGGCAGAGAGGCAGGCAGAGAGAGAGAGGAGGAAACAGGCTCCCTGCTGAGCAGAGAGCCCGATGCGGGACTCGATCCCAGGACCCTGAGATCATGACCTGAGCCAAAGGCAGCGGCTTAACCCGCTGAGCCACCCAGGCGCCCTCTTGCTTGCGTTAGAATGGAAAGAACATTCATTACACATAACTGCTTCCCTTCTGTCCATTTTCAACCGCACAACAAACCTTTACAAGGAACTTAGCTGCTATCTATAATCTTCAAGTGTATGTTCTGATAGCAAGCTACAGTGTTTTACCTCCTAAGGTAGCTGTTACATATCCGAAGGCAAGGATAGTTGTAGTGTTTTCTTAAAAATAACAAGCCTGTCTTTTTTTACTTAATTATTTACTTGTAAAAACATCCTTTCCTAAATGGGCCTGAAGAGATCAAGCAATTTCAAGTAGTTTGGATGTGTTTTCGTCTTGATCCTTCCTAGTTTTGGTTTCCAGCATTGAAGTTTCATTGAGGTTACTCTGCAGCATGGCCCATGAACCAGGTCCTAGAACCTGCCTACTCTTATCTCCCCAGAGAACATTGCTAACTGACCAAACTTGGGCAGAAATAATTTGGTGGTGCAGAGAAGTCATTCAGTGAATGACCACTTGACTGGGATGGACTTCTTTCCTCAGTGCGGCTCCTTCATTGCTTTGCTTTCACAGAACAACCATCCTTTGCCCTTAGGTTCATTTCAAATATTCTTAGTTGCAGTTAGTATGTCCTCTTATGTCCCCAATAATGAAAGTCATTGGAGACGTGTTATGACACTGGGACCTCAAAGTGGATGAAGTGGGATGGAATCAGGGGGGGGCGGGGGGACAGTTACCTGGAAGGAGAATGGGGAACTCCAGTCCTTATGTCTACTACATTTATACTTCTTGGATCAGGCCACAAAACTGTAGGCAATAGGCACATGTACTTGATGTCTGATGCTTAGTTGACTGCACCTAACATTTATGAGGCAGTCCTATGTTGGAACTCAGGAGCTTGCTTGCTTGCCTTTTTTTTTTTTTTTTTTTTTAAGATTGATTTATTTATTTGACAGCAATCAACAAGTAGGCAGAGAGGCAGGCTGAGAGCGGGCGGGGAAGCAGGCTCCCTGCGGAACAGAATCCAATGGGGGGCTCAATCCCAGGACTCTGGGATCATAACCTGAGCTGAAGGCAGAGGCTTTAACCCACTGAGCCACCAGGTGCCCCTCTCAGGAGCTTTCTAATCAAGAACTGATCATACCTGGTTGAGTGGTCAGAAGGCTTTTGGCTGATTTAAAGCTCCTTAGAGGAATGGCATTCATTCAGTGCTTCCAGGTGGTATTTTTAATTTGGAAAAGTCAGAAACTTTGTGCAAATTATATCGTGTAATACAGACAAGATGACACTCTTCAGGCTATTGCTGTTTGCTTGTCTGCTAATATTTTGGGGTGATAGTTTTCACACAGCGAACCCGAACTGATAGGGCAAGAGGTCAGAGTTTATAGTCACAGATTGTTTTTTCTGAGTAGGACAAAAATTTAGAGGCAAGATTTTTGTTTTTTTACATTTTTAAACCATACAGCTGAGGGCTGAAACAGAAGCAAAAAGTTACTTGTCACTGACTTTCAAACCTTTGCTGATTCTGTTGTGAATGGAAGAGAAAGTCAATTCACTCTAGTGGGTTTTGTGCCAAATTTCAGAATTAGATCAGTTCTCCTAGCTGCCAAGTTTATATCGACTTTGTACAAAATTGCTTCATTAACGGGTTTCTGAATCAGATCAGCCCAAAAAATGCCTTGGAGTTGGGATATTTGCAAAATATGGTAATGTAGGAGGAAACACAAATTTGATTTCATTTAACTTTTTCCTGCTGGGTCAGGATCCAGTGCTCTCTATATATTGCATTTGGTAATATCTCTTAAGTCTTTTAAGTTGTCCATCCTTTTTGGAAAAGACAAGTTTAAGAATCTCTGATGACCTGCATTTGGTTGGTTGTATCCCTATAGTATTGTCTCATATGGTTTTACCTCCCAGAGTTTAGTGGTAGTCAGGTCTAGAAGCGTGATTACATTTTGATTATTTTTTTTAGGTTAGGTACATCGTAGGGGGTTTTGTATGTCCTGTTGCATCACATCAGGAGGGACATAATATCAGGTTGCCTTACTTCTGGTGGTACTAGTCTTGATCCGTAGGTTGCGGTGATTTCAGTGTTTTCTATTATAAAGTCTTCCAATAGCCTTGCACCTCATGGTTTTAGCAGCCACAGATGATAACTAGATCTCTACCAATACCTCAGTTATAAAGAACAAATAGTTAAAGGACCTTAAATCCTTAAAAATGCAAGCCCAGGATAGAAGACCCCAGGAATTAATAGGTATGACTTCTAAATGCTGGCCAAGTTATATTTCACTTTATCCCCCAAGGTCTATTGGAACTGCAGTACCTGGGCATCCAAAAACCTGATTTTAGCTGCAGAGCCTTGCCCATTTTAGGGACCATAGCATCATGTAAACATTATAGGCTGTGGTGTCAGACTTGACTGGAATGTCTGTTCCAATTTGAAACAGCAAGCAGGGACGCCTGGGTGGCTCAGTTGGTTAAGCAGCTGCCTTCGGCTCAGGTCATGATCCCAGGGTCCTGGGATCGAGTCCCACATCAGGCTTCTTGCTCGGCAGAGAGCCTGCTTCTCCCTCTGCCTCTGCCTGCCTCTCTGTCTGCCTGTGCTCGCTCACTCTCTCTCCCTCTGTCTCTGACAAATAAATAAAATCTTTAAAAAAAAAAAAAAAGAAACAGCAAGCAGTTCTAAGCTCTGGTTTCCTCAAATATAAAGTGAAGGAAAAAAACCCAAAACTTATATTTTGCAGGATCACTATGATGGATTACACAAAATGTTACTCATAAAGGGCCTACCACTTAACTGGAATAATAAATGGTACTTAACTGTTTTATGCAAACTTCCTACAGTGCCATAAGATTGTTTGTATGCCACCTTGAGAGGAATACCTCTCAGTATGTTTGGCAAGTCTGAGATAAGGCCTGGTTGAACCAGATCAGGGATACCTTTAATGCATGCCTTTACCTCCAGAGCCTTTGGAAGGCAGCAGATGGTGATGTGAATGAAGCTGGTCAGCTGGGAGATGGAGGAGGTGGTGCTATAGAGAACTGGAGAAGAGCCCACATCCCTCTGAGGACAATAGCTACTCGGCTTCTCTTAATTGAGAGATTGTCTAATGCTTTCATGCATGGAGGAGCAGTCTACTATTTTGAACTTTGTGTAATGCATACTCTGTTAAACCTGAGGAACATTTTGAAAATCAGTTTTCCTTAGGCATTTTGATCTTGATTCTA
This sequence comes from Mustela lutreola, assembly GCF_030435805.1. Taxonomy (NCBI): domain Eukaryota; kingdom Metazoa; phylum Chordata; class Mammalia; order Carnivora; family Mustelidae; genus Mustela; species Mustela lutreola. Next base: position 57,818,189 of record NC_081291.1, on the reverse strand, counting down.
AATTTGTTCTAAATTTAAACTTTGATTACAAATTTAATCTGGCTTTGAAAATTGGAAACACTACAAATACAGTGGTTTTAAATTTTGTTTATAACTGTAGAATGTTCTGCCTTTGTGACGCCATCCTAATGATTAGGTACCCCAGGATTTTATAATTCTACCATATTCCATTTTTATACTTGTTCTGGAGTGTAAACACTCTCAGACCCAAGAGAAAAAGGATACCATCTCATCTCGGGTTATTAGCATGGGAGTTTCTGGTATTTTGGGCTGGTTAGCCCTAGATTAGGACACAGAAGTCCAAAGGTGATTAAAGTGTGAGATGTTGCAAGTGAGCTTGAATCCTCTTTTTAACAGTTTCTCCTAGTATGGTCATTCAGCAACAGGTCTCCCAATCCCTATATTTTAAGCATATTTAAAAATGTTTGGACCCTTTCTTCTAGAAACAAAGTGTTCTTGAAATATTTTTTTATTAGGCTACAGGTGTTGATCGGACCTTTCTATTCTTTGTATAGTTTATAAATTTTCTGGATTGTTTAGCTGATTTTGGACATTTTTATTCGTGCTCACTTTGGCAGCTCATATAAAATGGACATTTTTATTCAATTTTTTGCAGGTGAAAAGTACACTTACTAAGAATAATCTGGGGATGCCTAGGTGGCTCAGTCGGTTGGTGTCTGCCTTCGCCTCAGGTCATGATCCCAGGGACCTGGGATAGAGTTACACATTGGGCTCCCTGCTCAGTGGGGAGCCTACTTCTCCCTCTGCTTGCTTTGCCTGCTGCTTCCCTGCTTATGCTGACAAATAAATAAAATCCTTTAAAAAAATACATTTATATAATAAGTACTTTCTGTAACAAGAAGTTCCCTTAGCAGAACTCCTTCATGTTTATATCTTTGCAACTAATTTTTAACTAACTTTTAACTTTTTTTTAAAAGATTTTATTTATTTATTTGACAGACAGAGATCACAAGTAGGCAGATAGGCAGGCAGAGAGAGAGAGAGGAGGAGGAAGCAGGCTCCCTGCTGAGCAGAGAGCCCGATGCAGGACTCGATCCCAGGACCCTGAGATCATGACCTGAGTTGAAGGCAGAGGCTTTAACCCACTGAGCCACCCAGGCACCCTAACTTTTAACTTTTCTTAGCAAAAGTATGAACTCATGGGCTTTTACAATTTCCTTTTTTTAAAATTTTTTATTTTAAGATTTTACTTATTAGAGGGTGGGGGAAGGGCCGGTGGGAGATGGGGAGAGAATCTCACCCTGAGTGGGGAGCCCAAGGTCGGGCCTGATCTTAAAACCCTGAGATCATGGCCTGAGGTGAAACCAGAAGTCCAAGGCTCACCCGACTATGCCACCCAGGCACCCCTCATTTTTACTATTTTATGCTCATATTGTCACATCTTATTTTCTCCTAAGGACAGAATTCTACAGGATCCATTCAAGGGTTTTCTTGCCCCTGGACAAGGACTCAATCACTGTGTTAGTTACCTGTTGATGATGTAACTTCATCACATCCCAAAAGAACCTTGGCCATGTATAGTAACATTCACAGGTGATGGGAATTAGGACATGTACACTTTGGCAGGGTATTATTCTTCCTTAGTCTGGACTCTGGCCCCTAAAGATTTCACAGCCATCTCACATGCAGAATGCATTCATTTCATCCCAGCGTCACCCCAAGTGTCGACCACTACACACTACCAAAGCAACATTTCTAAGTCTTGGATCCAAAGTCCCAAGTCTCATTGTCTAAATCAGGTATAGGTGAGGAGCGCCTGGGTTGCTCAGTGGGTGAAAGCCTCTGCCTTCGGCTCGGGTCGTGATCCTGGGGTCCTAGGTTCGAGCCCGTCATTAGGCTTTCTGCTCAGTGGGGAGCCTGCTTCCCTCTACCTCTCTCTGCCTGCCTCTCTGCCTACATGTGATCTCTGCCAGGTAAATAAATCTTTACAAAAAATAATCCAATCAATCAGGTATAGGTGAGAGCTAGATATGATCCATCCTGGGGTGAAATTCCTCCCCATCTGTGGTTTGGTTTTAAGTTATCTTCTCCCAAAAGTCAATGGTAATAAAGGTATAGAACATTAGTAACAGATAAGGCCCTTTAAAATGGGAGGAACTAGAAGGGAAAAGGGAGTCACTGGTCTCAATTAAAAAATCTAGCTGGGCAAACAGTATCAGGTTTAATGGTTGAGGATATTCTCCAGGCTCAAGCTGACCTCTCAGGAGCCAACCCCTTTTCTTTTTTTCTTTTTCTTTTTAACAGAATGAGCACAAGCAGGGGGAGCGACAGGCAGAGGGAGAAGCAGGCTCTGTTGAGCAAGGAGCCCGATTCGGGACTAGATCCCAGGACCGCAGGATCATGACCTGAGCCAATGGTAGATGCTGAGCCAAGGGTAGATGCTTAACTGACTGAGCCACCCAGGCGTCCCAGTATAGCTGAGTAGATTTATCAGCTTGTTTCCTCCATATAAAATTTGGGGAATTTAACAGCCTTTTTTCATTTTGTTCTTTTTCTGTCCATTGGAGTCCAAGCTGGTAGTACAACCTTATGGGTCTTCTGTGTTTGTCATGGGAATTCACTTCATTAGACAAGAGGCTCCTCCACTGAACTTTCCTGGATAATTCCATCTCTGTCCTGGGTTCTGCTGCAATGATTGAAAGGATTCAGGGGTCACACACCTAATCTCTTACCCTATCTCCAAAGTGGATGAATATTCTGACCTTTTGATCATTCTAAGGCACTAGAAAAAGGTGGTTCAACCACACCCTTAGCTTTTTCTCCAGAGCAAACTTTCCAGTGAACCTCCTAATTTTAGCATCTTTTGTAGTATGGATAGGCTAAGATTTTCTCAAATCATCAAGTTCAGAATCTGTTTTAACAGTACTTCCTTAGGTTATCTCTTTGCTCTTGCATTTTACTATAAGCATCAAAAAAGAAACCAAAACCCCTCTTAGCTAAATATCCAAGTTTGTCATATACAAATTCCACCTTCCACATAACTAGTCTACAACTCAGCTACAGATAGGGATTTCTATCATATAGGGATTTCCCTTTTTTCCAGTTTTTTTAAAAAAGATTTTATTTACTCATTTGACAGAGATCACAAATAGGCAGAGAGGCACGCAGAGAGAGGGGGGGAAGCAGGCTCCCCACGGAGCAGAGAGCCTGATGCGGGGCTCCATCCCAGGATCATGGCCTGAGCCTGAATGCAGTCTTTAACCCACTGAGCCACCCAGGCGTCCCTTTGCCAATTTCTGATAACATTCCCCAATTCCTTCTGAGCCCTCATCAGCAGTGCTTTTAGTGTCCATATTTCTATTTATGTGTTCTCTAAGACACAGATTTTCTCTGCTGAGCTCTTCACTTCCTTCTGAGTCCTCACTAGCAGAGTTGCTATTATCCATGTTTGTACTAACCATTTGCAGAAAGCATTCTAGGTTTTTCCTATCATCCCCATAATCCCTCCAGCCTTTGTCAATTGCCCAGTTCCAAACCACTTGTAGATTTTAACATGCACTGACCTAACATTAGGATTTTTTTTTTTTTAATTTGACAGAGAGATCACAAGTAGGCAGAGAGACAGGCGGCAGCGGGGGGTGGGGGGGAAGCAGGCTCCCTGCTGAGCAGAGAGCCCGATTCAGGGCTCGATCCCAGGACCCCGAGATCATGACCTGAGCTGAAGGCAGAGGCTTTAACCCACTGAGCCCCCCAGGCGCCCCTAACATTAGGATTTTTAAATAAAGATTTTATGTATTTATTTGACAGGGAACAGCGAAAAAGCAAGAGAGGGAACACAAGCAGGGGGAGAGGGAGAACCAAACTTCCTGGGGAGCCAGGAGCCTGATGTGGGGCCCTGGGATCATGAACCGAGCGGAATGCAAACGCTTAATGACTGAGCCCCTAACATTAGGCACCCTTAACATTAGGATGTTTTACTTGCATTTTTCTTTAAGTAGGCTCCACACTCAGCGTGGAGCCCAATGCAGGGCTTGAACTCAAGACCCTGAGAGCTAGATGCTTAACCAATTCAGCCACCCAGGGTTTTCACCTGTATTGACAGTTACCGAGCACGAAGAAGGGTTTAGTGTTGCCTCATATCAGGATTTCTGTGTGAGATTTTCCGGTTCTTCACGACAGAAGTCAAAACCAACCCTGTAGGCCCAATTCAGCCTGCTGGTCAGTTTACAGTTGTTCTGTAGATTAGTGATGTGATCTAATGATAGGTCTCAACTGTAGATGCATAGAGAAGTAAGATATTTAGGATTGACACTGGGATGTAAGTACAGAAAATCTTAGCAATACAACAGGCTGTTCAGATTTACAGGGTGGCTGAGAAACAATGTAAGTTGGGGCTGTTGGCACACCAAAAAAGGCAGTATAGTGTCTCTGTTGCTTTACTCATTTGGCTATCCTATCTCAAGAGCCAGACCTTTGGGGCAAGATAAGATTCCAATAGGGCAAAGCCTGTAAATCTTAAATTCAGTTATTTAAAGGTCATCAGAGAGACGTCTGGGTGGCTCAGTTGGTTAAGTGACTGCCTTCAGCTCAGGTCATGATCCCAGGGTCCTGGGACCCAGCCCCTCAGCGGGTTCCCTGATCAGCTGGGAGCCTGCTTCTTCCTCTCCCATTTCCCCTGCTTGTGTTCGCTCTGACAAATAGATTCTAAAAAAAAAAAAAAAAAAAAAAAAGCAGGCCAAAAGAGTTTTTACAGAGTCCCTGAGGCTGGACCAGCTGACTACATAGACTTCGGTAAGGCCACATAATAGATGTGACTTGCAGATCATGGGGTTTTTGGTTTTAAAATAATTGAGTACTTTACATAGATCTGTTCTGAGCTCCTTATATATAGTTGCTTCTTTTAACAACTCTAAAGCAAATGCCCCAATATCATGAATGAGGAAAAATGAAAATAGAAAGGTAAATACTATTATGGCAATTTCATAGACTAGAAATTAAACACAGAGGTTAAGTCATCTAAGGCTGTCTAAATTGTCTCAAATGAGGAAGGCATAAACGAGATTAGTTGGGTAGCAAAATGAAGGAAGGGTGCTGCGGGCAAAAGGAACAGTATGGGCAGACAGGACCAGTGTGCACAGAGAAAGAAAGGACATTAGCAGACTGTGGCAGGATGAATGGTATCATCAGGATGCTCTTAGTTTACCGTAAGTCCGACTCTTACTGGTTTCTACACTAAGAGTTTATTGGTCTATACAAGTGAAGACAGCCGTGGGCTTGAGGCCTTATTCAGCAACTCACTTAGGTCCCCAAATACTGAGTCTTGTCTTGGGAGTCCTTGAGTGGCTGACAGCAGCTCTGGTATTACATTTGTTCTGACATCCACCCAGCACTGCAAGAAAAGTCTGGAGACTCACTCTGGGTCAGCCTGGGTCTTAAGCCCATCACTCAATCAATATTCATAGGGAGATGACATGGATTGTTTAGCTTAACCTGGACTTCTTATTCTGTTCTTAAAGCTGGGAATGTAGTTTCCTTCCCCTGAACCCTAAGATTCCCAAATGGAGTTCAGGTAAGTGGGTAGGCAGAACGAATGCTGGAAGGACAATCAATATAGGTAATGACTTATGAATCCTGTTTCATATGACCTCTGCATCCTAGTGTCAGGGATTTAATGGGTAAAGATACAGAAGTCTGAGAAACTTCTGTCTCAGAAAAACTCATTTGAGTGAGGAATGACCTTGCTTGTTTGGGATCAACAAGCTTTGTTATGTGTTACTTATGGTAAAGGTTAATAAAGGCAATAAAAGACCCCCCAAATGCAGCAGCTTAAACAAGACGATGTTTATTTTTCTCTCATTCTACAGAGCTAGATATTCCACAGCTGGGAGGTGGCTCTGGCATCCTCACAATTCTTCCATTTCTGAGTTCAAGGTGGCTGTTGCCATACTCGCCTCTCAGGAGGGAAGGGAAAGGGCAAAGGGAAAGGCACGCCCATACTTTTCATGACACTGCCTAAGTGGCAACACAATCCTCTCATTCAATTCCCATTGACTATTATATAATCACAAATCCATAACTAGCTGCCAGAAACGTGGGAAGGTGGAGTCTGGTTGGATGGCCAAACGCCCACCTGAAACTTTTAAGGAGACAACTTGTCCTTACCATGGTTCAGGCAGGAGATTCTGGTGTCTACTCTTCCAAGTACTTGTCCTGCCTGATCCTGAACCACAAGTTAGCTGCCTTCCCCTCCGCCTCCCCCCGCGGACTTGTGTCTCAGGTTGGAGCCGAAGTGCTCACCATTGGTTAGGTCTTCTGGCAGAGAAAGGCACTGAAAAGGGAGAGCTGCTGTTACTGGCTTAATTTGCTACCTTCCTTCCCCTGAATTCCACACCACAGCTCTGGACACCATACGGGAGGAGCCCCCAGAACCATACCCACCCATCAAGTGGCCTCTCCCGTGTTCCTGGGTCCTTGTGTAACGATCATCTTATCGTAGCAGTAAGCTCATCACACACTGACCGCCTCTCTCTGGTAGTGCTACACATACCACCTCTCTAACCAACCTCCTTCTCCGAGTAGGTAGCTTTTTCTTCCCCGGTCCTTACATTTTTTACTTTAAAAGAAAGTGACTTTAAGTACCGGTCCAGCTCTGATAAGGCCCGCGATTCCAGAAGAGCTCGGGAAAAGGCCGCACGCAAATGACAGGAAAACGCGAAGGAATTGACGAAGCGCGGCCAGTTCGAACTCCTGGAGAGCACTCGCTCAGCTCTGCCCGAAGAGGCGTTTCAGCGCCCGCTAGCTGGAGTCTGCGCCTTCCACTTCTGGAGCTGCCTACCCTCTTTTGCGCAGGCTGGGAGGACTTCGTTCGGAGGCATGAGGATGAGCGATTTCCACAAGGGCACACTTGCTCTCACCAAAAGAAGCAGAAAGGCGGACGCAGGGATGCGACCTACAGTACCAACACCAAACAGCTCAGTCTCAGTAGCAGCAGGTATCGCCGGCTTCCGCAATACCAATAATTAACGCGAGAAAATTTGCACTTGTTATCGCGAGATCAAAACCAGGGGGCTAAGCCAACCATATCAGTCTCACTACGCAAGCGCAATTTTGCCAACACCCGTCCCGCCCATTTTTCGTGCGCCTGTATTGGTGCAACCTCCAGACTCCTGGGGAGGACCAGCCTTACAGAAGCGCGCTCACTTTTCCTCCACCCCTTGTCAATTCTTCAACTTCACTTCCGGCTCCCCACTTCCGGTCCTCTGCTTTTGCCCTTCCGACAGAAAAATTGGTAGTGCGATCGCCTAGGGCATTTTTGTTCCTGTTAGGGTCCGCCTCGCGGGAGGCGGTGAAACTCCGGGGGCTGGGGCCACGCGGCCCCAAGGCGGCACCCTCGCTCAACCATGGTGAGTTGGGTGGGTGCGTGATGAAGGGGGCGAGCGGGCGGGCTGTGAGGGTTCCCGGCCCCATTCGGGGTGCTCGTGGTGTAGGCCCGCGCAGCCGGGCATCACTGCAGGCTTCAGGCTCCTGGGCTACCTGTAACTTGGGTTTTTTTCTCCTTGCTTCAGCTGTCAGAAGTTGGGGGAGGAAACGGGAACCTCGGGAGCGGAGGAGTTCTCTTTTCCGATAGTGTTTTCATGTCGATCAAGCACTTTAAGTTACCGCTCGGGAAAAGTAAGGCATAGAGAGGCGCAAGGACCGGCCCCAAGTCACGATGCCCGGCATGGGCCCACTTGTTTGTCCCTAAGTCTCATACGGGAGATGAACAGCGGTTGTGACAGTATGTTTCTGGGTTGTTTGATTTATGTGTTCCCGGTCTCTCCCACGAGATACAAACTTAACGAGGTCAGGGTTTTTTCACCATTGCTTTCTTAATGTCTAAAACGGCGTCTGGCACGTTGTGGGTGTTCAGTAATGATTGAACGGATGATAAAGTGTTAATGCGTGAGGATGTGATCTCTCTGGTCTGGAGTGGTCTGATGGCTTCTCCATTCGTTCAGTAGCGCTCACGACGAGTAAATGTGAGAATGCACATCGCGCTGGTACGAAAAAGTTGCTCATACGTCTTGGTAACCATAATATTTTCATTAAGTGAAGCCCCCCGTAAGAACCACTCTATGCAGTAATAAAGTTGTAGATGTATTTATTGCAAGCCCTTGTAGATTAATGAGCCCAAGATCGGAAGAAGAAGAGAAATCAGTGGGCCAGAAGCAGCCCTTTCGGCACATACCTCAATATTATCAAAGCCATCTATGAAAAACCCACCGCAAATATCATTCTCAATGGAGAAAAACTGAAAGCTTTTCCGCTAAGGTCAGGAACATTGCAGGGATGTCCATTATCACCACTGCTATTCAACATAGTACTAGAAGTTCTAGCCTCAGCAATCAGACAACAAAAGGAAATTAAAGGCATCCAAATTGGCAAAGAAGAAGCCAAACTGTCACTCTTCGCATATGATATGATACTATATGTGGAAAACCCAAAAGACTCCACTCCAAAACTGCTAGAACTTGTATAGGAATTCAGTAAAGTGTCAGGATATAAAATCAATGCACAGAAATCAGTTGCATTTCTCTACACCAACAACAAGACAGAAGAAAGAGAAATTAAGGAGTCAGTCCCATTTACAATTGCACCCAAAACTATAAGATACCTGGGAATAAACCTAACCAAAGAGACTAAGAATCTATACTCAGAAAACTATAAAGTACTCATGAAAGAAATTGAGGAAGACACAAAGAAATGGAAAAATGTTCCATGCTCCTGGATTGGAAGAATAAATATTGTGAAAATGTCTATGCTACCTAAAGCAATCTACACATTTAATGAAATTCCTATCAAAATACCATCCATTTTTTCAAAGAAATGGAATAAATAATCCTAAAATTTATATGGAACCAGAAAAGACCTTGAATAGCCAAAGGAATATTGAAAAAGAAAGCCAAAGTTGGTGGCATCACAATTCCGGACTTCAAGCACTATTACAAAGCTGTCGTCATCAAGACAGCATGGTACCGGCACAAAAACAGATACATAGATCAATGGAACAGAATAGAGAGCCCAGAAATAGACCCTCAACTATATGGTCAACTAATCTTCGACAAAGCATGAAAGAATGTCCAGTGGAAAAAAGACAATCTCTTCAATAAATGGTGTTGGGAAAATTGGACAGCCACATGCAGAAAAATGAAATTGGACCATTTCCTTACACCACACATGAAAATAGACTCAAAATGGATAAAGGACCTCAATGTGAGAAAGGAATCCATCAAAATCCTTGAGGAGAACACAGGTAGCAACCTCTTCAACCTCAGCTGCAGCAACTTCTTCCTAGGAACATCACCAAAGACAAGGGAAGCAAGGGCAAAGATGAACTATTGGGACTTCATCAAGATCAAAAGCTTTTGCACAGCAAAGGAAACAATTAACAAAACCAAAAGACAGCTGACAGAATGGGAGAAGATATTTGCAAATGACATATCAGATAAAGGGCTAGTGTCCAAAATCTATAAAGAACTTAGCAAACTCAACACCCAAAGAACAAATAATCCAATCAAGAAATGGGCAGAAGACATGAACAGACATTTCTGCAAAGAAGATATCCAGATGGCCAACAGACACATGAAAAAATGCTCCTTATCACTCAACATCAGGGAAATACAAATCAAAACCACAATGAGATATCACCTCACACCAGTCAGAATGGCTAAAATCAACAAGTCAGGAAATGACAGATGCTGGCGAGGATGCAGAGAAAGGGGAACCCTCCTACACTGTTGGTGGGAATGCAAGCTGGTGCAGCCACTCTGGAAAACAGCATGGAGGTTCCTCAAAATGTTAAAAATAGAACTACCCTGTGACCCAGCAATTGCACTACTCAGTATTTACCCTAAAGATACAAACATCGTGATCCGAAGGGGCACGTTCACCGGAATGTTTTTTTTTTTTTTAAAGATTTTATTTATTTATTTGAGAGAGAGAGACAGTGAGAGAGAGCACGAGCGAGGAGAAGGTCAGAGGGAGAAGCAGACTCCCCATGGAGCTGGGAGCCCGATGCGGGACTCGATCCCGGGACTCTGGGATCATGACCTGAGCCGAAGGCAGTCGTCCAACCAACTGAGCCACCCAGGCGTCCCTCACCTGAATGTTTATAGCAGCAATGTCTACAATAGCCAAACTATGAACCTAGATGTCCATCAACAGATGAATGGATAAAGATGTGGTATATATACACAATGGAATACTATGCAGCCATCAAAAGAAATGAAATCTTGCCATTTGCAACAATGTGGATGAAACTAGAGGGTAACATGCTTAGCGACATAAGTCAATTGGAGAAAGACAACTATCATATGATCTCCCTGGTATGAGGAAGTGGAGATACAACATGGGGGGGTTCAGGGGGGTAGGAGAAGAATAAATGAAAGAAGATGGGATTGGGAGGAAGACAAACCATAAGTGACTCTTCATCTCAGAAAACAAACTGAAGGTTGCTGTGGGGAGGGGGGTTGGGAGAGGGAGGTAGGGTTATGGACATTGGGGAGGGTATGTGTTATGGTGAGTACTGTGAAGTGTGTAAACCTGGCGATTCATAGACCTGTACCCCTGGGGAAAAAAATACATTATATGTTTATTTAAAATTTAAAAAAAAATTAAAAAAAAAAAAAAAAGAAACAGCCCTTTCTGTGGGAGAATATGCCCCAAATTACTGCTTCATACTACACTGTTCAGCCTTGAGGCTCTTCCTTTCTGAACTCGAGCAAGCATAGGGAATCCATCTCTTCATTCCCTAGCAGGGGAGAGGGCTCCCTGGGCCTGGATATTTCTGGGTACAGGAGTTATTGGTTATTTTATAACACTCTAACCATCACACATTTGTATTTGTGGGCCTACATTATCCTGGGTATATTCCCTTATCACATTTATTCACTGGGAGGGGGGCAGTTCCAAGAAGTCCCCTCAAGAAGAAGATCCATGGCTCAATTGCTAGCACCTACCATGGTATTTTAAGCATGGAGTAACCATTGAGAAACATTAAATTAAATATTCAGAATCTGTAAGATTTAATGAAATAGGTAGGACACTGCCTCAGCCTTCAAGATGATGGTTTCCCCTGGGAAAGCTGAGCTATTTTATTCCTTAGTAGATAATGTATTCATGTATCCACCCAGCTTTCACCAAGTTTTTTCCTGTGGTCATTGAAAGGGAGGACCAGAAAGGATACCTAAATTGAGCTCGCTTTTGCTGAGTATAAACTGCATACCTGATGTTTTCAGGTATTTTTCTCATCAAGTCATCATGACATCTCTATGAGATAAGAGGTATGATCCCTATTGTAAAGATGGGAAAACAGACTGCTTCTCAGGACTGGTAAGCTGAGAGTAAAATTCAAGTCCCTGACTCAACAAGTACAAGTATAAGCAGAAATATTTATACTACAACCCAGAAAACATGTTCTGTGCTTGACACTGTGTTTCAGGGACAATTGTCTTGACACTAGTATGACAGTACTTACATAAAACTCAGTTTGGAAAAGCCAGGCTTTTCTTTCTCAAATTCTGCTGGCAGGAAACAGACAGTTGGGATGCTAGGTGGAAAGGACCACAGTAGTTATAAACCAAACAAAAGGTAGCAGCCCCGTTGGGAAGAAGGGGCTACAGAAGAACTTTCTGGGATGGTGATGACACAGATGATACATTTTGAAGGATGGATAGGAGTTAGCCAGATCCAAGAGGGTGGGGATAGTGGAGAGGTAAAGATTTTAGGTGGAGGGAGCAGTGTAAAAAGTCACAGGATTTGGACATCTGTTGATTTTTTTTGCTGTTGTTGTTGTTGTTACAGTGTACATATACTAGTTTTCCTGTAAAGTCAAACTTTATGTTTGTGACTGTCCTTGTGATACTTTTCTCTAAATAGTACATGAAAAAAAGGGTATTTTAAACATGGGCATTTTTCTTCCCTTCTCTCTTAGGCCCGAAATGCAGAAAAGGCCATGTAAGTATCAACTTAATTTTGTTTGTAAATTTTATGTTACTTAATTATCACCACGGAGCTCTTTGTGTGTTTGCTCCTTTTGGTATGTTTCTTTCTCTACATGTGTTAAAATAGTATTCCCATATTTGCTGTTTGTTTTCCCCATTAGTGTTTTCTGACAGATCCCAGAACTTATACTGGTTAAACATTAGCTCACTTGGGGATGGTGCACGGGGTGTGAGAGTGACAACTGGGCACCCCATGATATTAGTCTTTTAACATCTGGATGTGTTGCTCACCACAGTGGTCTGATGCTTGGAGCTCCCCACAGTTTTTACATCCAGTATAAGTAAAATAGTTACTTGGATGTGGAGGAACACCAGTGGCTTTTTTAAGTCCCTCACTGTTGGAACATGGAAACCCAGAACTACTCTGTGGTGTCATAATCTCTTTCACATTCTCGTGTATGCTCTTTTTTTTTTTTTTTTTTTTTAATGAATAAGTATTATGAAAAAGTATATAATAGGTCCATTTCTTTATCAGTTAGGAAGGACGTTAGGTTTGAGGTTGGTTTTGAAGAGAATAACTACCATCACTTCCAGTGCTTTGACGGAATGTCAGGTGCGAGGCTTTCTGGCCAAGCGTCTGCGATTTCATGTTGTTGGAGCCTTCGTTGTATCCCTGGGGGTTGCACTTTCTATAAGTTTGCTGTGGCTGAACCAAGAAAGACGGCATGTGCAGATATCTCAGAAATTATGATTCCATGAAAGATTTTGAGGAGATGAAGAAGGCTGGTATCTTTCAGAGTGCAAAGTGATTTCGGAATGTAAAGAATTTCTTTAGGTTGAGTTCAATTGAAGTTTGTCACTGACCTGTGTTCCTAAACTATGAAGCGTGAATATTGGGTTATGGAATTGTTTGCCTTGATAAATAAACAACTAACAAATACTTTGGACAGTTAAAAAAAGTATATAATAATATATATATATACATATATATATATATAATGAGTACCTTACATGATGGTCATGAGCCAATCTACCCCATTTAGGAACTTGGGTGATAACTCTGGGAGCAGTATCTTACGGAGTTTTCTCTCTTTTCTCTCTTTCTGATAGGACGGCCTTAGCAAGATTTCGCCAAGCTCAGCTGGAAGAGGGAAAAGTGAAGGTTGGTGTAAAGCTTCCTTGTGAATTGTAAAGTCTCAAGAACAAATGTGGTAAAACTCTCTTCTGAGCAGGCTCGATTTCCTGTTCCTTGTCTGTGCTTGCTGACATTCTTATGAGTCTGTACCTGTGAATTCTATGTGTACCTCCCTCTAGCTGGGGCAGTGTGACAATCTAGCTGCTTGTTCTTCCGCCTCCTTTGTATTATGATAATTAGCTTCCCATATTATCCCAGCTCTGTCTAATATAGGAAGTGCCATGGAGAGCAGCTCTAAAGCTGCATCCAGTGAGTGATCTTAGTTCATGGAGGCTCAGCCAGGTTAAGAATAATATGTACCATTCTTTCAATACTTTTTGTTTTTATTTTTTATTTTTTATTATTTTTTAAAGATTTTATTTATTAATTTGACAGAGAGAAATCACAAGTAGACGGAGAGGCATCCAGAGAGAGAGAGAGAGAGAGGGAAGCAGGCTCTCCGCCAAGCAGAGAGCCCGATGCGGGACTCGATCCCAGGACTCTGAGATCATGACCTGAGCCGAAGGCAGCGGCTTAACCCACTGAGCCACCCAGGCGCCCCTACTTTTTGTTTTTAAAGAAAAATTATACACATACATGCTTACAAACACGCACATGTATACACATGTATGTTTGTTCTAAACACCGAAGCCATTATTTCTTAAGATAATATGAATATGCCATGAAATGGATATAACCTAGCTTACTTGGCCATCTCTCTGGAATTTTAAGTAGTTTCCAGTGGTTCATTCTACTAGATACGGTGCAGCCTCTGTATGTATGTTTTTGTATGTATACTTCTTTCCTAAGTAGAGACTGGAGAGTGAAACATAAGGCTTGGAGATCATCTGAAACTGAAGCTTCAGATGTATTTAGTCCATTGGATGTTTAGTCTTCAGGGCTGAATCAGTTGTGGATGTTGTATAAAGCTGGTAACTAGGACAGTGGCAACATGTGTATTTTGCTTCTTCTTAGGAACGAAGACCCTTCCTTGCCTCAGAATGTACTGAGCTGCCCAAAGCTGAGAAGTGGAGACGACAAGTATGTTCTGGGTGAATCTGGTCTTGGTAGAAGTAACAAGTCTCTAATTGCTTCTTTTTGAATTGAGGTATAATTGATACAGAATGTTACATTGGTTCAGGTGTACAGCATGGTGACACCACAAACATAGCTACCATCTGTTACCATAAACCCAATTATAATACCACTGACTGTATGCCCTCTGCTTTACCTTTCCCCACGCTGTGACTTAGCATTCTATAATTGGAAGCCTTTACCTCCCACTCCCCTTCATCCATTTTGCCCATCCCCAACCTCGCCCCTCTGGCAAGCATGAGTTGGTTCTCTGTATTTATGGGTCTCTTTCTACTTTTTTGTTTGTTTATTCATTTGTTTTTTTGATTCTGTATATACGTGAAATCACATGGTATTTGTCTTTGTCTGACTTATTTCACTTAGCATAACACTTTCTAGGTCGATCCATGTTGTTACAAATGGGAAGATGCCATTTTTTTTTTATGGCCAAGTAATATTCCATTGTATATGCCCACCACATCTTCCTTATCCATTCCTCTGTCCCTGGGCATGTGGACTGCTTCCATATCTTGGGTATTGTAAATAATACTACAGTTAACATACATTTTTTTCAAATTAGTGTTTTCATTTTCTTTGGGTAAATACTCAGTAGTGGAAATATTGGATCGTATGGTATTTCTTTCTATTTTTAATTTTTAAGGAACCTCCATACTGTTTTCCAAGGTGGCTGCACCAGTCTATATTCCCACTAAACAGGGGGAAAAAGAAAAGAGAACAGGGTTCTCTTTTCTCCACATCCTTGCCAGCACTTGTTATTACTTGTCTTTTTGATTCTAGCCTTTCTGGCAGGTGTAAGGTGAAACCTCATTTTGGTTTTGATTTTGTATTCTGTTGTTTCTTATTATCTGAATGGCTCATTACTAGGATTCTATGGTTTTGTTTTGTTTTGTTTTTAATATTTTTTAAATTTTATTTTTTAAATATTTCTTGAAAGATTTTTATTTATTTGTTTTGACAGATAGAGATCACAGGTAGGCAGAGAGAGAGGAAGGGAAGCAGGCTCCCTGCTGAGCAGAGAGCCTGATGTAGGGCTTGATCCCAGGACCCTGGGATCATGACCTGAGCTGAAGGCAGAGGCTTTAACCCACTGAGCCACGCATGTGCCCCTTAAGTATTTTTAATTACTGATTTTGGATTACATTTGTTCTGTGCTTTCAGACATGTTCAAAAGTCATGAGAATTACCTTTTTTTTTTTTTTCACAGATCATTGGAGAAATCTCAAAAAAAGTGGCTCAAATTCAGAATGGTAAGGTAACCTGCCTTTTTTTTTTTTTTTTTTTTAGATTTTATTTATTTATTTGACACAGAGAGAGATCACAAGTAGGCAGAGAGGAGGGCAGAGAGAGAGGGGGAAGCAGGCTTCCTGCTGAGCAGAGAGCCCAAAGCGGGCCTCAATCCCAGGACCCTGAGATCATGACCCAAGCTGAAGGCAGAGGCTTTACCCTCTGAGCCACCCAGGCACCCCTAACCTGCCTTTTAAAGTGTTGATTCTCAAATCCACAATTAGATGCGGGGATTTCAGCACTTCTCTCAATAGAACAAGTAGATAGAAAATCAATAAGGACATAGAAGAACTGAACAATAGTGTTAATCAATTTGACATTTATAAAACACTCCAGGAGACATTTGTCAGGATCTGGAGAAATTTCTATTTTTACAACTTGGGTTGCTACTGGTATTTAGTGGATAAAGCCAGGGATGCCGCTAAGTATCCTCCAGTGCCTCCTACAAAGAATTTTTGACCCAAAATCTCAGTAGTGCCACTGTTTAGAAACACAGCTCAAAAGGAAATTGAAAGCTGAGTAGCCCTATACCTATTAAAAAATAATAAAAAAAATTTTTCTTTTTCTTTCTAAGTAAACTCTGTGCCCAGTGTGAGGCTTGAGCTCATGACCCCAAGATGAAGAGTTGCATCCTCTACTGACTAAGTCAGCCAGGCACCCCTGTATCTGTTAATGAAACAGAATTCATCGTTAAAGCCTTCCAGCAAAGAAATCTCCAGGCCCTGGTCAGTTCTACCAAACCTTTAAGGAAGAAATAATACCAATTCAACATAGTTTCTTCCAGAAAATTGAAGGGGAAGGAGAAGGAATACTGCCTCATTCATTTTATAAATTTTAGTATTAGCATTATCATGATACTAAAATAAAAAAAACGACATTATGTGGATAGAAAAAAACTGCCAACCAATACTCCACATGCATGTAGACATAAAAATCTTCAACAGAATATTAGCAAACCAAATCCAGCAATTTATAAAAAGGGTAATAAATCACAACCAAGTGGGATTTATCCTGGGGATGCATTGCTGATTCAGCATTCAAAATTTAATGTAATTCACTTAATCACCATTCTAAAGTTGAGAAACCACATGCCCTTCTCAGTAGATACTGAAAAAATATTTGGCAAAATTTAACTGTTACTCGTGATGAAAACTCCACTGACTGGGAATAAGAGGAAAAAAATTTTTTTAACCCTACCAAAAGACCTATCACTAGTATCATAATTAATAGTGAAAGATTGCATGCTTTCCTCCTAGGGGCAGGAATGAGGTGGATAGCTATTCTCACCACTTATATTCTAGGTCATACTGGAGTTCCTGGTCAGTGCAGTAAAGCAAGAAAAGGAAATAAAAGGCACACAGACTGGAAGGGAAGAACTATAATTTTCTGTTCTCAGATCATGTAATTTTCCCTGTAAAAGATCCCAACAAAGCTATAGAAAGATTTCTAAAATGAATAAGTGAGTTTAGCAAGGTCACAGATAGAAGGTCAATACACAAAAATCAGTTCTATTTTTATAACATAGCACTGAAAAATTGGTACTAGAACATTTTTAAAAAGTGCTATTTACAGAACCTCCAAAACACAATAAATACTTGGGTATAAATCTAACAAAACATATGTGCAATCTGTATGCCTTTTTTTTTTTTTTTAATTTATTTATTTTCTTGAGAGAGAGAGAGTTCTTGATGAGAAGAGAGAGAGTTTTCTTGGTGAGAGAGAGCTCAAGTTGGGAGGAGAGGGAGAAGCAGGCTCCCCGCTGATCTGGGAGCCCCAATTGGGGCTCAAACCCAATACCCTGGGATCATGACCCAAGCCGAAGGCAGACGCTTAACTGACTGAGCTACCCAGGCACCCCTGTAATCTGTATGCTTAAAATTACAAAGCACTGATAAAGGAAATCAGAGATGACCCCAGCACATGAAGAGATACACAACATTCATGGATGGGAAGCCTCAGCATATAACATTGACGAAATCCCAGTAGGATTTTTTTTTCTTTGTGAATAGGTTACCAGATTCTTTTCTACATTTTTTTTAAAAAAGATTTTATTTTTTTATTTGAGAGACAGAGATCTCAAGTAGGCAGAGAGATAGGCAGAAAGAGAGGGGGAAGCAGGCTCCCTGCCGAGCAGAGAGCCCGTGAAGCTTGATCCCAGGACCCTGGGATCATGACCTGAGCTGAAGACAGAGGCTTTAACCCACTGAGCCAACCCAGGCGCCCCCACTGAGACATTCTAATAGGTGGATAAACGGAACTGCAGGATTGCTTCAGTTAGGAGGAGGAAGTTGTTTTTCAAGGATTTATTTTTCCCCCTGTGCTCGTGAGAGCTCTGTTACTAATCCTTGTTTTTCCTTTATTTGGGTGTTGATGGTTTTTCTTATAAACTTAAATGAGTATTTTTGTACCGGATACCTTTATAAGTGTTGACGTTCATTTTTAAGAGTATAACATTGAGTGCTATTTTGAAGAAACGATATTAATGTTTTTTGTTTTCTAGCCGGTTTAGGCGAATTCCGAATTCGTGACCTGAATGATGAAATTAACAAACTGCTAAGAGAGAAGGGACACTGGGAAGTCCGGATAAAGGAGCTGGGAGGTCCTGATTATGGAGTAAGTAAGCAGTGGTCTCAGAGGATCTTGGGGGTAAGCCAGCGAGCTTTTTGGGCAGCTGGGTAGTTTTGAATCCCCTGCAGCCCCTGGCCCATGTCTGCCACAGAGGAGGCACTTGAGGAAGGAAGGAATGAAAGAAGGCTTGGAAAGTGCCCGTTGGATGTGGACAGGAAGCATGGGTAGGATAATCCTTAAAGACCCTATAGCACAGCCCTCAGAGCAGACAAGGCACCTGAGTTTAGTGCCCAGATGTTCTTGAGTAAGCCACTTAATCTCTCTGGGCCTTTTGTTTAAAATGACCCTAGTCTTGGGGTACCTGGCTGGCTCAGTCAGGGGAGCATGTGACTTTTGATCTTGGGGTTGTGAGTTTGAGCCCCATGTTGGGTGTAGAGATAACTTAAAAGAATAAAAGTCTTAAAAAACCAAAAATGACCATGGTCCCTTTACATCATCTTTGAGCCTCTTGGGAGTCAGGGCAGCCATTGTTGGGTTCTTTCCTGGAGGGGGCTTTGAGGGCCCTCCATTCTTTCCTTTCTTTGGACATTCATAAATACAGTAGTCTAGACTGGCTGTCAAGTTTTTAGGACCATGACCCATTATAAAACACACACATAATACAGACTCTGTCAAAACCCAATACACACAAAAATGTACCGAAAAAATTCGTGTTGATGCATGTTGAGATTTTTCTGTTCTGTTATATTTTGACTTAAAAAATTGATGATTGTGACCCCCTTAATTGATTTCATGACCCACTCATGGGTCTCAACTTTAAAAAATACTAGCCCAGAGCCCACCCCATTGATTCGTTTGTGAAGAGGTCTACCTCAGGTCATTTGACCTGTTCCACTAGTTGTAATGTGTTACACAGGAAGTAGGTGAAGTTTTTCTAACCTGCTGGTATTCTTACTTTTATGAAACTTTAACACCTAATTCTCACTTAAGTACCTGGTGTGCAAATGAAGAAGAGGCATTCATGTTTCTTGAGCCCAGGTTTTGTTCTTGGCACCGTGTGAGGAACTGTCTCACTTAACTCTTGAGCCATTCGGTGATGGTGATCTTGTGTGTCCTGTCGGACAGCTTTTTTTTTTTTTTTTAAATTTAATTTAATTTTTTTTTTTTTTTAAGATTTTATTTATTTATTTGACAGAGGGAAATCACAAGTAGATAGAGAGGCAGGCAGAGAGAGAGAGAGAGGGAAGCAGGCTCCCTGCTGAGCAGAGAGCCCGATGTGGGACTTGATCCCAGGACCCTGAGATCATGACCTGAGCCGAAGGCAGCGGCTTAACCCACTGAGCCACCCAGGCGCCCCTGTCGGACAGCTTTAAAGTAATGCAGAGGTTTGCTAACCCTCCCGGAAAAGTGACCTCAGAAGCAGTAAAAAATTACTATGTAAGATACTCTTAACTGCCACCACCCAAAATTAAAATTTTCAGTGTTATTTTTTACTGAAATATAGTTGACACATAATATGACATTTCAGGTGTACCACATAGTGATTCAGCAACTCTTGTATATACATTATGCAATGAGCATTGTTAACCATCTGTCACTACATAGTTATTATATTATTGACTAGATTTCTTGAAAAAATTGATTAAGAAATTCCAGTATAATTACTTTCAGGTGCATAATACAGTGACTCCACAGTTCTGTACATTACTCAGTGCTCACCATGGTAAATATACTCTTAATCCCACTCACCTGTTATACCCATTCTCCCTCCCAGCTCCACTCTAGTGACCCTCAGTGTGTTCTCAGTATTTAAGAGTCTGGTTTTTTGTTTGTTTCTTTTTTTAGTTTGTTCATTTGTTTCTTAAATTCCACATATGGGGAAAGTCGTGGCATTTTTTTTTCCCTCTAATTGACTTATTTTACTTACCATGATACCCTACAGATCCATCTATGTTGTTACATATGGGAACATTTCTTTCATTTTTATGGCTGAGTAACAGTCCATTGTGTATATATATATTTCTATTTATATATATTTCTTTATATATATGTGTGTGTGTGTGTTTGTGTATTCCATGTCTTCCTTATCACTTTAACAGTCAGTGAACCCTTGGGTTGCTTCCATATCTTGGCCACTATGAATAGTGCTACAATAAATATAAGAGTGCATATATCTTTTCAAATCAGTGTTTTCGTTTCTTTGAGTAAATATCCAGTAGTGCCATGACTGAAACATACAGTAATTCTATTTTTAATTTTTTTAGGAACCTCTGTACTGTTTTCCACAGTGGCTATACCATAGTGTGAATTCCCACCAGCGTGCAAGAGGGTTCCTTTTTCTCCACATCTTTGCCAACAGTTGTTTCTTGTATTTTTTATATTAGCCATTCTGACAGGTGTGAGGTGATATCACACACTGTGGTTTTGATTTATATTTCCCTGATATGTGTGATGTTGAGCATCTTTTCAGTGTGTCTGTTGGCCATCTTTATGTCTTTGGAGAATGTTCCTGTCCTCTGCCCATATTTTAATTGGATTATTGTTTTTGGGTGTTGTTAATTTCTAATATTTTGGATATTAACCTCTTTTTTTAATTTGGATATTAACCTCTTATTGGATATATCATTTGCAGATATCTTCTCCCATTCAGTGATTGTCTTTTAGTTTTGTTGACTGTTTCCTTTGCTGTGCAGAAGCTTTTATTTTGATGTAGTCCCAGTAGTTTGTTTTTGCTTTTATTTCCTTTGCTTCAGGAGCCCTATCTAGAAAAATGCTGGTATGGCTGATGTCAGAGATATTACTGTCTGTGCTCTCAGAAGAGACTTTATGGTTTCAGGTCTCACTTTTAGGTCCTTAACCCATTTTGAGTTTATTTTTATGTATGGTGTAAGAAAGCAGTCCAGTTTCATTTTTCTGCATGTGACTGTCCAGTTTTCCAAACACCGTTTGTTGAAGAGACTGTCTTTTTTCCGTTGGATATTCTTGCTTCCTCTGTCATGCATTAACTGACCGTCCAATCCTAGGTTTATTTCTGGGCTCTCTGTTGTGTTCCATTGATTTATGCATGTTTTTTGTCACAGCCCTACTGTTTTGATTTATTATAGTTTTGTAGTATATCTTGAAATGTGGAATTCAGCTTCGTTTTTCTTAAGATTACTTTGTCTATTTAGGGTTTTTGTGGATCTAAATAAGTTTTGTAATTATTTGTTCTAGTGTTTTGAAAAACATTGCTGATATTTTGATAGGGATTGCATTAAATCTGTAGATTGTGTTGGGTAATGTGGACATTTTAACAATATTAATTCTTCTTGTACATGAGTGTGAAATGTTTTTTCATTTGTCTCCTTCAATTTCTTTTTTTTTTTTTTTTTTTTTTTTTTTTTTTTTTTTAAGATTTTATTTATTTATTTGGCAGAGAGAAATCACAAGTAGGCAGAGAGGCAGGCAGAGAGAGAGAGAGAGGAGGAAGCAGGCTCCCTGCTGAGCAGAGAGCCCGATGCGGGACTCGATCCCAGGACCCTGAGATCATGACCTGAGCCGAAGGCAGCGGCTTAACCACTGAGCCACCCAGGCGCCCTCTTTTTTTTTTTTTATAAGATTTTATTTATTTGACAAAGAGAGAGATCACCAGTAGGCAGAGAGGCAGGCAGAGAGAGAGGGGGAAGCAGGCTTCCCACTGAGCAGAGAGCCCGATGCAGTGCTCGATCCTAGGACCCTACGATCACCTGAGATGAAGGCAGATGCTTAACCCACTGAGCCTCCCAGGTGCCCCAAATCTTCAATTTCTTTTATCAGTGTTTTATAGTTTCAGAGTATAAGTCTTTGACTTCTTGGGTAAGTCGATTCCTAGGTATTTTATAATTTTTGCCGCCATTCAACATCAGTGTTTTAATATATTTCTTTTTAGAGTTTTTTTTTAAGATTTTATCTTTAAGTAATCTCTACACCCAACATGGGGGTTGAACTTTACAACCCAGAGGTCAAGAGTTGCATGCTGTACCGATTCAGCCAGCCAGGTGCCCCTTTTTCTAGAGTTTTTTAATGCTTACCAATTCTATTTCCATTTTCTATGTGTAAAAGTAATACATTTAGAGTCCTAGTTTCACAAGATGAGAGGAGTTCTGGAGATGAATGGTTGTGAGGGTTACATGATAGTTACAAACGTATTTAATGTCAGTGGACTGTCCACTAACAGTGGTTAAGATGGTACATTTTGCTATCTATATTTTACCACAATAAAAAAGAAAAGAAAAAGTAGTACATTATCATTAAGGTCAGAAAAGTATAAAGTAGCAGAGCATTCAGTCGGAATGTCATTACCTGGATGCAACTTGAATAGTTCCTTCTGTTGTTCTTCTGTGAATGCCATTGACTGAGATCGCACTTACTGTCTGTACAACTTTGGTTGTAGCATTTGTGCTTCTTTCCAAAATGGTAGCATTGGTTATGTAGATACTACATAGTTCTGTGCAAAAACAAACAAACAAAAAACAAAACAAAAAAAGAGCAAGAGAGAAAATATAAAAATTATAAAATATTTTAAAACTTTGTTATGTTCTCTGCATGATATAGAGTATGTTATATTTTTTTAGCCCACAGAGCTGCTACTGACATTTTCTACTTATCTAACTTTTATCCTATGAATATATATGTTCATTTTTACAGAGATTATTTCTTATTCTAACCAGATTATTTCTTACTCTGCTTTGTTCACGTAACAAAGTATCACTTAACAAAGTGTATCAGCAGCATATTTTCATGTCAGTAGTCATTTGTAGGGGCGCCTGGGTGGCTCAGTGGGTTAAGCCGCTGCCTTTGGCTCAGGTCATGATCTCAGGGTCCTGAAATCGAGTCCCGCATTGGGCTCTCTGCTCAGCAGGGAGCCTGCTTCCTCCTCTCTCTCTCTCTGCCTGCCTCTCTGCCTACTTGTGATCTCTCTCTGTCAAATAAATAAAAATAAAATCTAAAAAAAAAAAATAGTCATTTGTATCACTATTTTATTTTATTTTACTTTTTTAAAAAAATATTTATTTATTTATTTATCAGAGAGATGGGTGGGGAGAGAGAGCGAGCACAGGCAGACAGAATGGCAGGCAGAGGCAGAGGGAGAAGCAGGCTCCCTGCCGAGCAAGGAGCCCGATGTGGGACTCGATCCCAGGACGCTGGGATCATGACCTGAGCCGAAGACAGCTGCTTAACCAACTGAGCCACCCAGGCGTCCCGGTATCACTATTTTAAAGCATTTTTGAGAAAGTTGGAAAATTAGTACAGAGAATTCTTATATACCATTCATACAGATTTACTTGCCAGATTTACTTTGTCATTTTCTGTGTGTCCCTTCAGATTTATTTTTTCTGAACCATTTGAAGCTTAAATACATCATGTTTCCTATCCCTTAATACTTAATATCTCTGTGTATATTTTCTTTTTTCCTCACTCTGTCTATATTTTCTTTTTTTAAGATTTTATTTAATTATTAGAGAGTGTGTGTGTTAGCACACGAGCAGGAGGAGCTGCAGGCAGAGAGGGAGAAGCAGGCTCCCCATTGAGCAGGGAACCGGAAACAGGGCTCAATCCCAGGACTCTCGGATAATGACCTGAGGTGAAGGCAGATGCTTAACTGACTGAGCCACTCAGGCGCCCCTCTCTGTGTATTTTCTAAGAGTAAGAACGTTCTCCTTACATAACCATGGTGGAATTATCAAGTGTAAGACATTTAACTTTTTTTTTTAAGATTTTTTTTTTTTTTGACAGAGCACAAGCAAGGGGAACAGGAGAGGGAGAAGCAGGCTTCCTGCCAAGCAGGGAGACTGATGTGGGGCTCGATCCCAGTACTCTGGGGTCCCATGACATGAGCTGAAGGTGGACACTTAACTGACTGAGCCACCCAGTCGCCCCAAGACATTTACCTTTGATATAATCATTTTATCCATCCTTCTTGGCTGTTTCACTGATTCTCCCAGTAATCTCCTTTTTAGCATTTGCCCCTCTAAGACAGGACCTAGTCCAGGGTCACATACTACATGTAGCTGTTGATATGATCATCTTTGATGGTTAGATTTCTCTCTTCAGGATGTATCTCATTTGTCTTTTACTGCCTTGTCATTGAAGTTGTTTGCAATTGTTTCTTTAAGCTTTTGTCACTTGGGTCATATCATAAGTGTTATCCTAAGGTGATAGGAAAGTTTCATAAGAATCATCATTTTTTTTTTTAAAGATTTTATTTATTTATTTGACAGACAGAGATCACATGTAGGCAGAGAGGCAGGCAGAGAGAGAGGAGGAAGCAGGCTCCCTGCCAAGCAGAGAGCCCGATGTGGGGCTTGATCCCAGGACACTGAAATCATGACCTGAGCCGAAGGCAGAGGCTTAACCCACTGAGCCACCCAGGCGCCCCAAGAATCATCATTTTTAAGACATAGAATATTTTCCATCCTTGAGTATGCTGAAATTTACATAAATCGTCCTCGTGCTCTTAGGTATTTAGTCTGATTTTATTTTATTTTAATTTAGGCTGATTTTAATTTATGAAAAAAATGGACCTAAATATTTTTCTCTGTACATCAGTGTTTTCCCACATTCAGGTATATTTGCAAATATGTGAACTAAAAGATCAGATCCATTTTCTCTTTTTCCTTCCCAATAAGAAAGTTGGCCCTAAAATGCTGGATCATGAAGGGAAAGAAGTCCCAGGAAATCGAGGTTACAAGTACTTTGGAGCAGCTAAAGATTTGCCTGGTGTCAGAGAGCTTTTTGAAAAAGAGCGTAAGTAACTGTTAATGTTTGTGATATAGTTTGTGATGATGTAATGTAGGTTTTAGCCTCTGATTGCTAGTGATCATCATAACACACCTGTAGGCTAGGTGCTCTTCCTGTATTGTTCCTCAGGTGCTCTGCAGTGATGTCAGAATTATTGTCCCCAGATTTGAGAGGAAGGGAAGCAGGCTCTCTGCAGAGAGCCTGATGCAGGGCTTGATCCCAGGACTCTGGGATCATGACCTGAGCCAAAGGCAGAGGCTTTAACCCACTGAGCCACCCAGGTGCCCCTTATTGTCCCCAGATTTCAAATGAGAAACTGTAAGTACTAGTAGTTGAAGTTGTAGGCCCAGGGTGCACAGATGGGCCTGGGAGGTGGATCCAGAATTGACTGGCACCAAATTCTCACCCTTGGCATGTGCCAGTCTCTCAGCCTAAATGTTTCCCTGTTTGAGGTTTCCTGAGATTATCAGGACAGACTCTGATGTTCACTGAAACAGCTTCCTGTTTCAGTTACTTATTAGTTGAAAAGCCCTACCTGAAGAACACGTACAACCTTGGGCCAAACACCAGGAGGTATAAATGGAGAAAAGTGGAAATGCTGGGGCGCCTGGGTGGCTCAGTGGGTTAAGCCTCTGCCTTTGGCTTGGGTCATGATCCTGGGGTCCTAGGATTGAGCCCCTCATAGGGCTCTCTGCCTAGCAGGGAGCCTGCTTCCCCCCTCTCTCTCTGCCTGCCTCTCTACCTACTTGTGATCTCTCTCTGTCAAATAAATAAATAAAATATTAAAAAAATAAAAAAAGAAAAAGAAAGTAGTCTGAACTCTTTATACAAAGAAGTATGAATAGCAGAGAAGACACTAGTATTCTCACCGCTGTTAAGATTCTGCCCCGTTTCCTTCCAGTCAGCTTTTCTGTTTGTTTAAAAATATAATTCTACCTAGGGACACCTGGGTCGCTAAGGAGGAAGCCTGCTTCTCCCTTTACCACTCCCCCTGCTTGTGTTCCCACTTTTGCTGCATCTCTCTCTGCCAAATAAATAAATAAAATCTTTTAAAAAATGCAAACAGGGGCGCCTGGGTGGCTCAGTGGGTTGAGCCGCTGCCTTTGGCTCAGGTCATGATCTCAGGGTCCTGGGATCAAGTCCCACATCGGGCTCTCTGCTCAGCAGGGGCCCTGCTTCCCTTCCCTTCTCTCTGCCTGCCTCTCTGCCTACTGTGATCTCTCTCTATCAAATAAATAAATAAATAAAATCTTAAAAAAAAATGCAAACAAATACAAATACAGTTCTACCTATATTAAGTCCTTCTTTTTAAATTAATTATGCCCAAACTGTTTTGCCTGTTTTATTAACAACACTTAAAAATAACTCAGGGGGCAGTGTACCTGGGTGGCTCAGTTGGCTAAACACCTGACTCTTGATTTTGGCCCAGGTCATGATCTCAAGGTCATGAGGTTGAGCCCTGCATCAGGCTTTGTGCTTAGTGGGGAGTCTGCTTGGGATTCTCTCCCTCTTCCTCTGCCCCTCCCCTCTCTAAAAAATAATCTTAAAAAAAAATAATAATAACAATATAGGGGGTGCTTGGCTGGCTCAGTAGGTAGAGTGTGGGACTCTTGTGAGTTTGAGCCCCGTGTTGGGTGTAGAGATTATTTAAAAATAAAATCTTAAAAAAAAAATTCAGAGTTTAAGTATCATGCTGTTCATTATGAAATTAATATAATTTTATTACAGAGAAGTTGCAAAATACAGAAAATCAGAAAAAAACCTGTCCATATTTTCACATCTTATAAATGACTGTTGTTGACATGTTGGGGCATATTTTCTTCAGTTTTTAAAGGGAAATGACAATCCAACATATTGGTCAAAGAATCAAAGCTAATAATTTAAGAAGAGAAAATTCATGTGAATGAAAATATGTATGTGGAGGGGGCTCCTATACTGAGGTTATACTGTACATAATTACTTTTTTAAATTTGCATTTTTCAAAAAAGTCAGTTGTAGATATTTTTTTAGAAAGGCAAGTGCTTTGGTCTTTTTTTTTTTTTTTTTTTTTAAGATTGTTTATTTATTAGAGACAGAGAGAGTGCACAAGCAGGAGGAACAGCAGGCAGAGGGATAAGCAGCGGGGTGCTCTACCCCAGGACCCTGAAATCATGATCTGAGCTGAAGGCAGACAGTTAACCAACAGAGCCACCCAGGTACCCTGAAAGTGCTTAAGTCAGTCTTAATGAGTATAATTCAAATAGCACTGTCCCCTGGGTCTCCCCCATCCCTGTGCCCCTGGATAACTGGTAATCATAATTATCTGATTTGGTACATTCCCTTCTAGGCTTTTTTAAAAATGCACTTACATGCTTATTTCATCAGCTAAATTTCATCATTATAAGTGACAGATGACTCAACCCCAGTTCTGTTTAGGCAGAAAAGTGAATTTATTGACTCACATAACTGAAAAGCCCATGGGTGGTTTGTCTTCAGGAAAGGCTGATACCGGGTCACATTTCTTCCATGTTTAGTTTTGACTTCCAGTCTGTGAGCTTGTTTCTCTCTCTAGCTCTCTGCTTGTGGTGGCAAGTGGTCCATCATCAGTTTATGCTTTGTCCTCTCTCTGTAAGAGATTTTTCGCCACCCCAAAGTGGTTAAAGCAAAACTCCTAGAATTGCTCTGGTTGGCTTGGATTGGATCCTAGGTCCATCCTTGAACCAGCCCCTATGATGGGGAGGGCTGCGATGTTCTGAGCCAGCCAGGTTTTAGCCCTGTACCCTGTGCTGGGTGCAGCCAAAATTGTCACAGGACAGGGACCAAGAGTGGTGCAGGGTTGGACAGATTTGCTATCCCCAGTGTCAGGGTGATGGGTGGAGGACTGCCAAGACCCAGTGGCACTCCCATACCTGTTGTGCCATGTTCTGTGTTGATATCTTCCCATTGTTCTGCTTAGAACTCTGTGAATGGATGTGAAGGATTAAAGCATAGAGGATATGAATTAGCCATACATTATGTAACTATTCATTCACTGGAAGACCTTTAGCTGTTTCTAGTTTCCCATAATTGTAAAATTTTTGCAGATCTGAAGGTTAAAAATTTATTATTTTTACTTTTTATTTCCTTGATTTACTAATGAAATTAATAATTGAATTCAGTTACTAATTGAAAAAATTTTTTAAAGATTTTATTTATTTGGGGCACCTGGGTGGCGCAGTGGGTTAAAGCCTCTGCCTTCAGCTCAGGTCATGATCCCAGGGTCCTGGGATCAAGCCCCGAATCGGGCTCTCTGCTCAGCGGGGAGCCTGCTTCCTCCTCTCTCTCTGCCTGCTTCTCTGCCTACTTGTGATCTCTGTCTGTCAAATAAATGAATAAAATATTTAAAAAAAAAAGATTTTATTTATTTGACAGAGATCATAAATAGGCAGAGAGAGAGGAGAGAGGAGGAAGCAGGCCCCGTGCTGAGCAGAGAGCCCGATGTGGGGCTTGATCCCAGGACCCTGGGATTATGACCTGAGCTGAAGGCAGAGGCCTTAACCCATTGAGCCACCCAGGCGCCCCACTAATTGAATTTTTTTTTTTTTAAGATTTTATTTATTTATTTGACAGACAGAGAACACAGGTAGGCAGAGAAGCAGGCAGAGAGAGAGGAGGAAGCAGGCACCCTGCTGAGCAGAGAGCCTGATATGGGGCTCGATCCCAGGACCCTGGGATCATGACTTGAGCCGAAGGCAGAGGCTTTAACCCACTGAGCCACCCAGGCGCCCCTAATTGAAATTTTTATACATGCAATATTTTTCTTCTGAAATGATCAGTTTTTACTCTTTCACCTGTTGGGTTATCATTTCCCTTTTGATTTTTTTTTTTAAGATTTTTATTTATTTATTTGACCGACAGAGATCACAAGTAGGCAGAGAGGCAGGCAGAGAGAGAGAGAGAGAAAGGGAAGCAGGCTCCCTGCCGAGCAGAGAGCCTGATGCAGGGCTTGATCCCAGGACCCTGGGATCATGACCTGAGCCAAAGGCAGAAGCTTTAACCTACTGAACCACTTAGGTGCCACCCCTTTTGATTTTTTAAATATATTTTTTATTTTTTTAATTTTTGAAAAAAAACATTTTTTTAATTTTTATTTTTAAATTTTTAAATAAACATATAGTGTGTTTTTATCCCCAGGGGTACAGGTCTGTGACTTGCCAGGTTTACACATTTCACAGTACTCATCATAGCACATACCCTCCCCAATATCCATATCCCTACCACCCTATCTTGTCCCCACCCCCCCAGCAACCCTCAGTCTGTTTTTTGAGATTGAGTCTTCTATGGTTTGTCTGAAAAAATTTTTTAAATACTTTATTTAAGAGAGAGAGAGAGTGAACACAAGTGTGGGGGAGGGGCCCAATGTGGGGCTGGATCCCAGGATCCTGAGATCATGACCTGAGCCGAAGGCAGACATGTAAGCGACTGAGCCACTTAGGTGCCCCTAAGATTTTTTTATTTTTAAGTAATCTCTGCACTCAACATGGGGCTGGAACTCATGACCCAGAGATAGAGAGTTGAACATCGACTGAGCTAGGCAGGGCCCCCCTCCCTTTCGATTTTTAAGAATTACATAAATACTCTTAGTACTAACCCTTAGTCTGAAAATATTTTCTTCAAGACTTTCTCATTTATCTTTTTGGTTTATTTATAGTTTCTTTTGTCTTATCTATATACTTATGATTTTTCATCGCATTTTTATTAAACCTCATGACATTTCCTGTATTATCAAAACACCTTGTGAAACAGCTATGGGGGGCCATAGGGAACCCCATTCCCCACACATCCTGTCGTTCACAGCCATAGTTATTCCAGGTTTTCACAACTCTGTAAACAATGCACATCTCCGTCCATAGAGCTTTGCCTGCCTTTGTTTTTGTTTTTTGAGTTAGGATAAATTCCTTCTAAATAGGCTAATTGGGGGGTGCCTGGGTGGCTCAGTGGTTTGGACTGCTGCCTTCGGCTCGGGTCATGATCTCAGGGGCCTGGGATCGAGCCCCGCATCGGGCTCCCTGTTCCGCAGGAAGCCTGCTTCCCTCTCTCTCTCTCTCTCTCTGCCTGCCTCTCTGCCTACTTGTGATCTCTGTCTGTCAAATAAATAAATAAAATCTTTAAAAATAAATAAGTAGGCTAATTGGGTTAAAGGTTTCAAAACTGATTGAGAAAAGGGTGGGTTGTACCACTTAACGTAGTTCTATGGCTAGTATAGGAGTTGCTTATGTTGTGGAGTTTTCTTTCTTTTCTTTATTTTATTTTATTTTATTTTATTTATTTATCTGACAGAGAGAGATCTCAAGTAGGCAGAGTGGCAGGCAGAGTGGCAGGCAGAGAGAGAGGAAGCAGTCTCCCTGCTAGGCAGAGAGTCTGATGCAGGGCTCGATCCCAGGACCCTGAGACCATGCCCTGAGCTGAAGGTAGAGGCCCAACCCCATGAGCCACCCAGGCGCCCATCATGGTGTTTTCTTGAGCGTACTCCCTTGGCTGAGAAACATTGTATGGGATGCAGGCTCGAGTGTGATTGTGGTGATTTAGTTAAGTTGGTGCTGTTTCTTTTAGCTCTTCCTCCTCCAAGAAAGACACGTGCGGAGCTCATGAAAGCAATTGATTTTGAATACTACGGTTACCTTGATGAAGATGATGGTGTCATCGTGCCTTTGGAACAGGACTATGAGAAGAAATGTAGGTCTATGAGCAACTCATTTCATTATAGATGGCATCTGGTTTCCGTTCTGTCCTTAGAAAATGGGTTTGTAAATAGTGCCATATGCCAGAAGCGAGTTTATGTATTGCTGATGGTCTGCTCATGACTGAACCCTCCATTAACTACGATGCCATCCAGGGCTGTGTGGGGCCAGAAGCAGCAGATGGGGGAAGCCCAAGGGCGACATCAGACTTGTTCCCCACCCGTAATTCATCATCTGGATTCCTTCCCACGTTGGCCTTTCTTGAACTCAGGAACTGGTGCCCATTGAAGTGGCTTTTCAGTCTGCTTGAAACACAGCTAATACATTAACAGTGCAGAGCAAGATGGCTGACCCTGAGCACTTCCTCCACGCCATGTCTTGTGCTAACCATTTTCTGGACTCTGTTCTGAAGCCTCATGACAGCCCTGTGAGGAATCATTAGTGCTGATCTCCCAGTGGTGTGTGGAGCTAGGGCTTTGGTCGGGGAGTCTGAGCCTGTTTCCAGCAGCATGTACAGTTGTGTCTCCCTTGTCAACCTGAAGCCACTCAGGTTGCTGAACTTGGGAGGATCTTGGAATGTCCCCTAAACAGCTGCCTTATCGTGACTTCCGGCCAGAGCTGTGGTGTGACCAGACT
This sequence comes from Mustela lutreola, assembly GCF_030435805.1. Lineage (NCBI taxonomy): Eukaryota > Metazoa > Chordata > Mammalia > Carnivora > Mustelidae > Mustela > Mustela lutreola. The sequence goes on along the minus strand of NC_081291.1, from coordinate 57,787,032 downwards.
CTCTCACATCCTGCTCCTGCCTGCCAGGGCAGAGTGGAGGGAGCTCCTCTTGAGAGGGGACACGGGGCCTTGCCCTGCATGGTGGGTAAAGCTAATTCAGAGGCCTGACTCTCCTATTTCTGCAGTCAGGGCCGGGTTGGTGGAAAAGTGGAAAGCAGAGCGAGAGGCCCGGCTGGCGAGAGGAGAAAAGGAGGAGGAGGAGGAAGAGGAGGAAGAGATCAACATATATGCTGTCACTGAGGAGGAGGTACTGTGGGTGGGGGTGGGGGGACTGGTCCTCACTGCCTTCTGCTCCAAGCCACCGGCTAGACTGGACCTTGGGGGAATCGGTGGGGCGGTAGGAAGCCTCAGCTCACTGGGGAGAGATCAGGGTCAAAGCCCAGCTCTCTGGCTGGGAACTCCTCTTCCTTACCTGGAAGATGGGTATGAGGATTACCTCGCGCATCCCAGGGAGGGTTCCAGAAGGGAATGGCTGTGAGAGTGTGAGAACACTCTGTAATCTGTGCTTTACACCCAGAATTACTTTCCTGCTTCTTAGAGGTAGGTCCCCCTGAATATACTGCTACCCAACTTCTAAACACTTGGGAAGCCATATGATTTTCAGCCCCATCCCCATTTTTCCTTCTTACTTATCTGTTCACTTATTTATTGTTACTGTGTTTTCAAGCGCAATTATAGATCTGTTGCATTAGTTGCTTTTACTTTATAAAGTACCACAGATGGGGATGCTTAAACACCAGAAATGGGTTTACTCAGTGTTCTAGAAGCTGGAAGTCTGAGCTCAAGGTGTCAGCAGTAGGTCTTGTCATTTCTCTTTAGATGCCGGTCCAGGAGCTCTGCTGCAGTCTTAACACCCCCCATCCCTCCAGGGTAGAGATAGAAACCCACCCAGAGCAGACAAGGCTTTGATGCAGAAGGTCACCCCAAGGGTGGAGCTGTGGTCCTTCCTCAAAGCCAGAGCCTTCTAGTTCCAGGCTCTCCTGAGGGGCCTGCCATGCAGGCCTTGACACATCCAGAGAGAATGAAGTGGATTTGCTGGACTGAGAAGGGGAGGGGCGTTACCGCTGTGTGGGCGGTAGGTCAGGGCCTGTATGAGGAGCTTGCTGTGATACGGGTGGCAAAGAAGCAGTCTCAGAGGTTAGCGACTTGTTGGCATCACACATGATATAGCTGACCTGAGGCTTCTGGGCAGGTTTGGCTGATGAGCAGTGGGAAGAGTGAAGCATTTGAAATAAGCTGGCATATGTGCTTGCTTCAGCGGCATATCCACTGAAGTAGGCTGGCAGCATGCCCTAGGAAGGTCTCGTCTGGTCTTGTATTTTCTTCTCTTGTCTTGTTTTTTCTTTTCTTCCTGCCTCCCTTCCTTTTTCCTTTATTTTTTCCCCTAAGTGGAACCCAGCACAGGGCTTGAACTCAAGACCCTGTGATGAAAACCTGAGTGGAGATCGAGGGTCAGATGCTTAACCATCTGAGCCACCCAGGCGCCGGTACCTAGGAAGGTCTTCTTTAGCTGCAAACATTCATCTGTTCTTTTAGCAGCTGTTGCCTTAATTAGTGGCTACTGTGAGCCGGGCCCATGCTGGGGCCACAGCAGTAATGGAGCTCTGCTTATAGCTTAAAGTCAGTGAGGAGACAGTCCAGTGGGTAGAATCAGTGGAAAACAGTGGCTGTCACAGCAGCTCTGAGACAGTGGCACAGGGTGGGGAGAGCCCTTGAAGCCTTTCCTGGGGAGCAGCCCATTTAGCTGAGGCCTGGAAGATCAGGAGAAGTTAACCAAGTGAGAGGCGGTGAGGGAAGAGTGTTCCAGGCAGAAGGGAACAGCATGTACTGAGAGACACTGTGGGAGTTGGGGGACAGAGGACAGGCCCATGTGGCTGAAGCACAGTGTGGGCTGCTGGTGGGGAGAGAGAGGAGGTGGGAGAGAGGGGCAAGGCAGGACAAGTGAGCGCCCCAGCTCTATAGGGAGGAGGCTTTGCCTTTATCCGGAGAGCAGTAGCAGGCCTCCAAAGGTTATTGTGGGTTTTTTGTTTTTTTTTTTTTAAGATTTTATTTATTTATTTGAGAGAGAGGAGAGAACGAGCATGAGGCAGAGGGAGAGGGAGAAGCAGACTTTGCACTGAGCAGGGAGGCTGTTGTGGGACTTAATCCCAGGACCCTGAGATTATGACCCCAGCCGAAGGCAGCCACTTCACTCACTGAACCATCCAGGTGTCCCAAGTGTTGTTTTTTGTTGTTGTTGTTGTTGTTGTTTTAAATAATTTACAGGAATGGTAGCACAGAGGGTCCTGTGTATCCTTCACCCAGTTTTCCCCAATGGTTACATCTTCCAGAGTTATAGTACAGTATTCACGCTGCAGGACAGAGTTGGGGTAATGAGTACATAGAGTTTGGTGTCTTCTATCATGTGTGGATTTGTGTAACCACCATTTCTTTCTCTCTCTCTCTCTCTTTTTTTTTGTGAAGATTTCTTTATTAGAGCATGTGCGGTGGGGAGGGCAGAGGGAAAGGGAGAGAGAGTCTTAAACAGATGCTCTGCTCAGCACGGAGCCCAATGTGGGGCTCGAGCTCACAAACCTGAGATCAGGACCTGAGCCAAAACCAGGAGTTAGTCACTTAACTGACTGCGCCATCCAAGTGCCCCTGTAACCACCATTTCAGTTAAGATACAGAGCTGTTCCCTCTCTGCACTGCTCCCTTAGAGTCACACCTCCCTCCTTTCTCCATCCCTTACCTCTGGCAAACTCCAGTCTGTTCTCTTTCTCTATAATTCTGTCATTTTGAGAATGTTTCATAAATGAAATCATACCTTATGTCACCTTTGAGGATGATTCCGACACTCAGCACAGTGCCCTTGAGATCCATCGGAATTGTTGGGTTCAAGAGTTCATTCCCTTTTATTGCTGGGTAGATTCCATATAGAGAGAAGTATGTGAGTGGTAAGTGGGCAGGTCAGTGCATTTTATTTTATTTTTTTTTAAAGATTTTATTTATTTATTTGACAGAAAGAGATCACAAGTAGGCAGGGAAGCAGGCAGAGAGAGAGAGGAGGAAGCAGGCTCCCTGCTGAGCAGAGAGCCCGGTGCGGAACTTGATCCCAGGACCCTGAGATCACGACCTGAGCCAAAGACAGTGGCTTAATCCACTGAGCCACCCAGGTGCCCGGTCAGTGCATTTTCACAAGGCAAACAACCCCACGGAGCAAATACCCAGTCATGAAACAACATGACCGTGACCAGCACCCTAGAAGCTTGCTTCTGCCCCACTGGGTGTTACTCTCCTGACCTTGGATAACCCTTAAGCTCTTACCTATTTCTGAACTTGACGTTTGTCGGTGGAATCATGCATACTCTTTAGTGTCTCATGGTCACGGGAATCTGTTTAGTACCTCATTCAGTACCAAATGAGGCTGCTGTGGCCTTCCTCGTTCACAGGGAGCCGTTTATGTTGCGTGTACATGGAGGAGCGGAATTATCAGGTTGTAAGGGAGGCACATGCTAGGCTTCAGAAGATGCGGCTGAACCATTTCCTGGGGTGCTAGGTGCGTTTGCCCTCCTGCCAGCAGCATCCAAGACGTTCCACTGAAGGGTGTGCCAAGAGGCCAGTGCGGGCCACCCAGGGCCTCCCAGAGGTCCTTGCTGCTCAGGTCTCCCAAGCCACAGTATTTCCTTAGGTGATTAGTAATCTCTCTTGACTTAAATGCAGCCTCTGAGTTGGCCTTTTTTTCTCTATGTGATTTTCATTAAACAAAAAGAGAACATGTATGAGGTTCAAAAGAAAAAAAAAATACATAAAGATCAACAAAAATTCTATAGGTCTCTTAGTGCAGAGATGCGCCTGGTTCTCATAGCTCTCGCTAGTTTCTGTTCCTGTTTTCTTTCCTCAGACAAAAGGTGGCATCATTTACACATAGCTTCATCGCTCTTTATTTTTTTTAAAATTTTTAAAAAAGATTTTATTTATTTATTTAACAGACAGAAATCACAAGTAGGCAGAGAGGCAGGCAGAGAGAGAGGAGGAAGCAAGCTCCCTGCTGAGCAGAGAGCCTGATGCGGGGCTCGATCCCAGGACCCTGGGATCATGACCTGAGCCGAAGGCAGATGCTTTTACCCACTGAGCCACCCAGGCGCCCCTCATTGCTCTTTAAATAGTTAATGGTGGGGGCGCCTGGGTGGCTCAGTGGGTTAAGCGCCTGCCTTCGGCTCAGGTCATGATCCCAGGGTCCTGGGATGGAGCCCCGCATCAGGCTCCCTGCTCAGTGAGGAGCCTGCTCCCCCCTCCCTCACTCCCCTGCTTGTGTTTCCTCTCTTGCTGTGTCTCTTTCTCTGTCAAATAAATAAAATCTTTAAAAAAAGTAAAAATAGGGTGCCTGGGTGGCTCTGTGGATTAAACCTCTGCTTTCGGCTCAGGTCATGATCCCAGGGTCCTGGGATTGAGCCCCGCATCGGGCTCTCTGCTCAGTGGGGAGCCTGCTTCCCCATCTCTCTCTACCTGCCTCTCTGCCTCCTTGTGATCTCTCTCTCTCTCTCTCTCTCAAATAAATAAATAAAATTTAAAAAAATTAAAATAAACAAATATATAGTCAGTGGTGCTTCTTCATGTCTTTCTGAGCCTTGAGCTTCCTCTTTCCTTTTGTTTCTTCCTTGTAAGCAGCTGCACAGATGTCCAGTTTTGTAGTGATACTGGCTTGTGTTTAATAGGCTCCTGCTCACTGACTGTTTGGGGGTTCTGTTTGTAGTCTGATGAGGAAGGCAGCCAGGAGAAAGGAGGTGAAGATGGGCAGCAGAAGTTCATCGCCCACGTCCCAGTGCCATCCCAGCAAGAGGTAGGACAGAGAGGGGGGAGCTGCCCTTGCCGGTGGGACTTCTCCAGCGCCAGGGGTCTCACCTCTAAAGGAGACTGCACGGAGTGGGGGAGCGGGTTTGCCTCGGCCTTCCTGTCCATTAGGGCAGCTCTGACTCCGACTACACTGGTTGCTCTGCTCACAACAGGGTGTGGACTTCCGAGGAGGCAGGCCCTCGTCTGCTTTAGGGGATACTGACACACGGTGTTCCCACACTTCCGGTGGGGAAGAGTGGGGCTTGGGTAGATGCCTCTGGGTTTTGGCTCCTCAGTGGCCTCTGTCCCGGGCACTCTGTCCCGGGCCAGGTTCCAGCAAGGTATGGAGGGCCTCTCGGAGGAGTAAAGGATGAGCCCTTTCTTCTTGCCATCCACAGATCGAGGAGGCCCTGGTACGGAGGAAGAAGATGGAACTCCTCCAGAAGTATGCTAGTGAGACTCTGCAGGCCCAGAGCGAAGAGGCCAAGAGACTTCTGGGCTACTAGGGCTGAGCTGAGACCTGCTCAGGGTCTGAAAATCTGACAGAAGACCATCATCCCCCGGTGGCCCTTGGTGAGCCCACCGCACTCTGCTGTCCTGGGATCGCAGACAGGCTGGCTAGTGCTTCGAGTCTTCCTGCTACTTCCCCTCTTTTTCCTAACCCCCCTCTCCTGATCTGAAGGGAGGGGCTGCCTGGGCCTCGCTGGCAGGCTGTCTGCGTACTGAACCCGTTCAGCTGTCACTTTTGTACAAATGTTTTGCTATTGTAGGAACCCACTTATTTTTATCCGGAGTGTGTAAAACAGGCTGCTCACAGACGGCCTGTGTTTTACTTAGCTTTCTACTGTCATCGCTGGGGAGGGAGGTCAATTTATGACTGCCATTAAAAAGATGCAGTTTTTCCTAAAAAGACGTATTGCTACCTCCTCTTGAAAAATGACAAAATGTGTCAACCCTGGGCCCATAGTCACATGTCAGTTGCCAGCCAGGGCTGTTCCTTTTGGGTCAGGTTCTGCCCCCAGTTGTCTGTGGCCCACTCAGCCTGCCTCCTTCCCTTCTGCCCAGGTGGCAGGAGTTTCAATTCATTACTTCTGTCTTACGACTCGTTCAGAAGAGAGCTATTTTTATTAAAGATTTTTATGTGAAAGGGAAACTTCCATGTCTGCAGCTTGTTCCTGGAAGCGCACTGAGGTGCAGTGGGATGCCTGGTGCAGAGTCCCCGCTGGGACCAGAGACCCGAAGTACAAGGCCCGGGTGTGGGAGGGGTGGGACACATTCCGGGCTCCCTCTTAGGGCAGAGGCTGGGGAGGTCCCCAAGGTGGCCTGGGTCAGAGCACACCACGGATGCCCAGGAAGCTACAGTCAGAGCCAAGGCTGCCCTCTGGGCTGGGTCTCTTCTTTCCAGTAGAGATGGGACACAGCAGTCTCCAGGGCTGTGTGTGTGTCGGGGTGGGGGGTGCTCCATGTACTCTGTAGGGATCCTGGGAGAGTCTGGGAGTCAGCGTCAGGACCAGGGGGCTGTCCTTTGGGTCCGGGCCCCAACTTGGACTGTATGTCAACAGGTGGCCCTGCTTGGGGAAGCCTGTGACACAGGGGGGAGTTGGGCTCTTTGGGCAGGTCTGGGGGGGTCTGCCTGTCAGGGGAACAGCGGGGTCAGGGAATGCCAAATCCCCATGTGGCTGAGGGTGGTGAGTGTCAGGGGAGAGGCTAGCCAGGCCATGGCCAACCCAGATAGGCCCCTTGAGGGAGCTGTGCAGATCCTAGCAAGAGTTTGAACCAGGCAATGTGTCACCTGCCTTAGGAGGGTGTGTGGAGCTGGATGTGGAGACAGGAGGCAGGAGGCAGGGCAGGCAGAGGCTGGGGGCAGGGGGATGTGGCTGCATGGGAAAGGCAACAGAGGGTGAGGAGAGGGGGGGTGTGATTGGGGTGGGGGCACCTTGCCTCCTGGCTTCCCTCAGGGAAGGGCTGGCTTGTCCCCCCCTTAGCTGAGCCCCTGGTTGAATGTGTGTAGGGAGCACGGGGAGGTGGGGTTGCAGCTTTGGGAACCCCCAGGGGAGGGAGGGGCAGAGCCAGGCTCAGCTCTGGGACCTAGGCCCCTGGTCTTAGTTTCCCTGTTTTAAAGCCCAGGACTTTGTCCCAGGGTCCGGCAGTGCTACGGTGCAGGCAGAGGCAAGTGAGGGCCCTCATCACAGTCTCTTTGGGGTGTGTAGTGGCCTGGCTCAGACCACTCCCTTGGGGGTTTTTCTTCCAAAGGGTACATGTAGGCTTGGGGGCTGCCCAGCATTCAAGGACAGCAGGAAATCCAAACTGTAGGCATTTCTTCTGACTGGAAAAGGTGACTGGAAATGCCTGGAGTGTGACCCCTCTGGAAGGTCCAGGCTCCAGGCCTCCATCCCTTAGTCAGTGGAGTTACCAGGCTTCTAACCCCTGGGATAGAGCCAGACACAGGAGCCCCTGCTCCAGCCCCGCAGTGTACAGAGCCTGTCCCAGCTAGAGTCTTGCAGTGGCTTGCTGGGACATAGGCAGACAGGAATGAGTGTCCCATAACTGAGGAAACCGGGGCTGGGTGGGAAAGCACCTAGCACCATGTCCTATAGGTGTCCTTGGCAGAGATGGCCCTGACCCCAGGCTTCTTCCTGTCCCAGAGGCCCTGGCTACTTGCCCTGCGAGAGGCCAGAGAGGGAAGATCTCTGCAGGGCTCCCATTCTGGACCTGCAACAGCAGAGGAATCTGCTGGGCAGGTGTCATCACTGGTGGGGATGTGGTTCCTTGGCCCAGTTCATTGCTCAGAGACAAAAGAGCCAGTCCTGGGAGCCTTGAGTTTGTTGACAAAATCTGTTTCGTGGTTTATATTAGCTTTGGCTTTGCCTGAAGTTTCCAAAAACACGACTCTCCATATTTCCATAGACTTCCCTCCCTTTTGCTCACCCCACTGGTTTTCCTACAAGTGAAACATCAGTCTTCCTCTTGGTTTGCTTTAAGATTCATCAGACTAGCACCATCCAGGCCTTAGGCTGGGCTTCCTCCCCAGGTATCCCCACCCGCCCTGTACTCTGACCCCCGTGACACTTGTGTTCGGGCTCTTGAGCAATTTATAAACAAGGAAGAGATGAACATGTTCTACTCTGACCCTGGATACCTTGAGCAGTGATGAGAGGGACAGGCCGGTCACAGGGGAGCAAAGGTTCCGGTTGTGTGGCCACACAGACAGCAGCCCCTCCATCCTCTAACAACTGAACTGAAGAAGAGACATCAGCATCCCACTGCCTCCTCCCAAAGCCCTAAGAAAGGATATAGTGGGGGTGTCTCAGCCCATGCTCACAGAAACTGTGAAGCGGTGACAGCAGGAACCCATCTGGGTACATCAGGCCTTCCCTAGTGGGGCAGGCAGCGCTTGACTAATGAGCAGACGGGACCCTGGGGAGGCCAGTGGCAGCACACCGCCCCTTCAGGCATTTTCATATCTGTCCCTCTCCTGTTGCACTTCCCCCCCAACACCCCCTCCCAAAAAGAATGTAGAGGGAAGTTCCCTGCAGGGTTGAGGGGTGCTGAGTTTCCACACAGGGTATTTCCTGCGCATCTCAAAGCCTGGGTTTCCATCTCAGTCAGTGTGGTGAGGAGTGGGGAGAGCAGGGCTTGATCCCCCTCGGTCCCTCTGGCTATGCCATGGAGGACTCCATGCAAACTGGCAAGTTGGAGGGTCTGGGAAAAAGGGCGGGGATGGGGGACACAGATGACGGAGGAATAAGGTGTAATACTGTGTTTCAGAGGGTCTGGGACTTATCACTGAAGTTTGAGCAGCGGAGTGGCCTCCTCAGAGCCCCTTGGGTGGGGGGAGGGGAACTGTGGGAACCTGATGCTGAGGGGGTGGTGTGGAGGGGGGGCTGTTAAGCCAGCACAGGCCTGGGTAGGAGCACTGTGCCAGGTGGAGGGTGGCAGTGGGGGTGGGAGGACAGCATGGAGCTGGCAGAGGTAGAAGTAGGGGTGCTGCGAGAGCCATTTGATCCCTTTATTTTCAGACAGAGCCTCAAGCATGAAATGGAATCAACAGAAGCAGGGAGGACTGGGGTTCATTTCCCCATGTTCGTGATGTTTTGGGGTTCTGGGAGTGGGGAGAGAGTTGGATAGCTGGCATTTCTTTGATCTCCAGTTGGCTGAGGGCTGGCCCCCGGGAGGGCGCCTTCCCAGTCATCAGCCAGCACCAGCCCAGGGTACCCATGTCTACAGCTCTGGTAAGATAGCTTTGCTTCCTTGCTGCGCCATTATATTCTAATGTCGCTTAGCAAGCCCTCTTCTATATTAAGAATGCAGGGTATCATCGTTGATGTCTGGTCTTCGCTTCCTTACTGTGTTTTCTCACCTTCGTGTCTGATGGGTCTGTTGGAGGCACATTTTTAGCACTAAGTCTGGGTGCTGCGAAATAGAACTCAGGTGATATTGTTAGAGGTTGTGTATTTTAATCATGGTGACTGTAGAAAGAATAAAGATAAGAAAAGAGGGCGCCTGGGTGGCTCAGTGGGTTAAGCCGCTGCCTTCGGCTCAGGTCATGATCTCAGAGTCCTGGGATCGAGTCCCGCATCGGGCTCTCTGCTCAGCAGAGAGCCTGCTTCCTTCTCTCTCTCTCTGGCTGCCTCTCCATCTACTTGTGATTTCTCTCTGTCAAATTAATAAATAAAATCTTTAAAAAAAAAAAAAAGATAAGAAAAGAAAGGAGGAAGAAGGGTGCCTGGGTGGCTCAGTTGGTTAAGTGACTGACTGCCTTCTGCTCAGGTCAAAATGCCAGGGTTCTGGGATCAAGTCCCACATCAGGCTCCAAGGAAGGGCAAGAAAGATGGCATTGGAGTTCTGATCCACAGACTGTTGGGGTGACCACGGGCGCTTTGGCTTATCAACTGGGATGGTGTGCTCCCATGTAGCAACAGTACAAAGACAGTTAAAAGTCAGCCTACCCACGACTAGCTTTAAGAATGTTAATTTGTGGGGCCCCTGGGTGGCTCAGTTGTTGAGCATCTGCCCTCTGCTCAGGTCATGATCCCAGAGTCCTGGGATTGAGTCCTGCATCAGGAAGCCTGCTTCTCCCTCTCCCACTCCTCCTGCTTGTGTTCCCTCTCTCACTGTGTCTCTCTGTCAAATAAATAAATAAAATCTTTAAAAAAGGAATTTAAAATTTGAAAAAAGATTTTATTTATTTGAAAGAGAGAGAGAGAGCACAAGCAGGAGGAGTGGCAGGCAGAGGCAGAGGGAAAAGCAGTCTCCTTGATGAGCAGGAAGCCAGACCTGGGGCTCAATCTCAGAACCCTGGGATCACAACCTGACCCAAAGGCAGCTGGTTAACCATCAGAGCCACCCAGGTGCCCAAGTGCCCCAAGAATGTTAAATTCTTGGCACATTTAAAAAATTTGGGATATGCATTGTTTCAAAACTGGGGCATTAAGTGAGATATAAACATTTTTGGATTTGAATCACTCTGTTTCAAATGAGCATAATTTGATTTCAGATAAAATGCCATTGTGCTACGTAGAAACTTACCACCAAAAGAGAGGTAATGCAGATATTTTTTTAATAGCTTTATTGAGGTATAATTTACTCACCATCAATTTTACCCATTGTAAGTGTACAATTTAAGAATTTTAATACATTTCCTGTGTCATGCAGCCCTTATGACAGTCTAGTTTTGTTTTATTTTATTTTTTTAAAGATTTTATTTATTTATTTGAGGGAGAGAGAGAGGGCATGCTTGTAGGAGGTGGGGGGTAGTGCTAAGGGGCAGAGGGAGAAGCAGAGTCCTCTACTGAGCAGGGAGCCCAATGCAAGGCTCGATCCCAGGGCCCTGAGATAATGACCTGAGCCAAAGGCAGACACTTAACCAATGGAACCACCCAAGTGCCCCAACAGTCTAGGTTTAGAACATTTCCATCACCCACAAAGACAAGTGGTAGCTGGACTTTCTGGCAAGATCCATAGCCAGCCCAATGGCCTTCACCCTACCCTAAACCAATTCCAGGCAAGGCAAACGTAAAGGCCAGTTCAGTTATTCAGCCACATGTCCACCCCACCCTGTGAATGTCTATTCTCTTTGTTCCTTTCCCCATGCTTCCAGTAGCTGAGTCTTGGCTCATCTCAGCCCCCGGGCTCACCTTTTCCTTTCTTCTTTCCACCAGTGGCTGTGAGGAGCCACTCTGGGCTGGAACAGAAGTTATTTTCTGGGGTTCTGAGCTTTGACATGCCCCAGAGCCAACCCCAGCCTGTGGAAGTCTTCCACCCCATGTCCTTCTGTCTCCTACTACTTCAGAATGGGAAGCTATTTCCTGCCCCTTCAGTCTGATATAATAAAGCTGGGCTCCCCGAATTTTTTTTCCATAGCACTTTGGGGGTTTCTGTCTAACACTGTTGGGCACTTCCCATGGGAGAAGAGCTTCCATGGTTCCAGAACAGATTGCTGCTCCATCTTCTCCATGGGTCTGTCTTTGCCTCCTAATCCAGTCTCTTCCCCACTTAGCCAGTAAGGTAGGTCGGGGATCCTCAGGATACTACTACTGGTCCTGGTGGACTTGCCCTCCGTGGTCTCCTTAAGCTATGGGAAAGCCCTCTTCCCTTTTCTGCTGGGGAGGGTATGGATTTTTGCTCGCTTTGTTCACTGATGTGTTCCAAGGGTCTATAGTAGGCATTAATAACAATTTATTGAACCAAGTAGACCTGGAGTCTGAAGAGGGCAGGAGTGTCCTCAATGCCCTCCCTGCTGGGTAGTTGGGAAGCCCTTTTTGGGGATAGGTTCCATTTGGATCTATTTTAAGCTTAGCTCCGTTCCATTTCTCCAAGGATTCTCTCTCTTTTTTTTTAAAGATACTATGACATTTTATTTTATTATTTTTTAAAAGATTGTATTTATTTATTTGACAGAGAGCACAAGTAGAGAGGCAGGCAGAGAGAGAGATAGGGAAGCAAGCTCCCTGCTGAGCAGAGAGCCCGACAGGGAACTTGATCCCAGGACCCTGAGATCATGACCTGAGCCAAAGGCAGCGGCTTAACCCACTGAGCCACCCAGGTGCCCTCTTCAAGGACTCTTGGTTTATGGATTATCTTGGCAAAAGCTTGTCTGACCTTCCACAGAATTCCCCACAAACTTCCCATGCTCCTCTGCTCAGCCCAAGCACTGGTGCTGTTTGGCTGGGTCAGTTCCCCCAAATGGACCCATAACCCCAACTGAGCCAGCCCACCCTGAGCCATTAGGACAGCTGCTTCAACAACCCCTAGGCCTTTGGGGGTTGTGATCTCCCAACTCCTCCTTCCCGCCTTGCCATCCACTAAATGGGCTCTCTAGTTCCCTTCTCTCGAGAGTCCTGAAGGGGGCGTCACCTTGAGCGGGCAGCCTTCGGGTCCCTTTCCCAACCAGGATTCTGGTCTTCACCCCAGTTTTGTAGCCGGCTTAATTTCTGGCCTCACTGAAGCCTTCTCGTTCCTTCGCCTTTCCCGTCTGTGTCGGAGACACAGACATCCTCTGTTGCAGGGATTCTGCCACCGCTTGTCCCCTTACCAGTGATCCATTCTAGAGGAGGCCGTTCCTGGTTCAAGGTTTGGGTTAATGGGCCCCCAGGCCTGCAGCCCCAGGGACTCCACCGTACCCTCGAGGCGGGTCCTGATTGCTCCAGTGAGGCAGCCTAGCCCGCGGCGGTGGGGGGCGTGGCGAGTGCTAGCAGTGCCTTGGGCGGAGTTGGATTGTGGGCAGGTTTAGGGGAGGAGCTGAGAAGCTGACTGTCCCCGGGCCGAGGGCAGCGAGTCGGGCTGGGGGCGGGGCCTAGAGCGACGCTGGGGGCGGAGCCCGGCCAGGGCGGTGCTGGGGGGCCGGGGGCGGGGTCTAACTGAGGGTGTGGCTGAGGGCGGAGTCTGTCCCGCGAAGGGCTGAGGTTGGAGCGGGGGATGGGGCGGGCGCGATGCGCTCAGGGTAGAGTGGGGCCGGGGCGGGGCTGAGGCAGAGCGCGAGGACCGGACTGGCCCGGAAGGAGCAGAGGGCCGGCCGCGAGCTTTGCGGAGGCGGGACTAGGCGAGTCCTTGGCTGAGCCTAGGCCCGCGGGGCTCCGGGCTGGCCGGGGGCGGGGCGGGGGGCCGGCCGGGGCGGGTCCGGGGCGGGTCCGGGCCGGGACCGGCAGACGGCGGCGCCTCTTCTTCAGGTGTTGCGGCGGTTCCACGTCGCCAAGCGGTCCGCGGCTTCCGTGAGCCCAGGCTTCCCTCAGCGTCCGGAGCGCCGGCCCTTCGGCTCCCGCGCGGCCATGGCGGGGCCGGGCCCGGGCCCGGGGGACCCGGACGAGCAGTACGATTTCCTGTTCAAGCTGGTGCTGGTGGGCGACGCGAGCGTGGGCAAGACGTGCGTGGTGCAGCGCTTCAAGACCGGCGCTTTCTCGGAGCGCCAGGGCAGCACCATCGGCGTCGACTTCACCATGAAGACGCTGGAGATCCAGGGCAAGCGGGTCAAGGTGGGAGGCCCAGCCTGGGGTCGCCGGGCGGGGGTGGCCTGGCCCTCTCTGACTGCCGCGCAGCCCGTTCTCCGACGGGCACAGGGGGTTGACCGGGGCCCCTAGAAAGCGCTCCCTTAGCGGAGGCGGCACCAGGCCGCTGCGAGCGCCCCGGATTGTCCTCAGGTTTCTGGCAAATCCCTTTCGATTCCCCCTTTCCCTTCCTCCTGTCGGAGCAGGCCTGGGCCTTGGGGTCTGGGTCGGGTTCAGTCCTCAGAACGCCGGCCTTGGGGTGTTTGTGTGTGTGTGTGTGTTTGGGGGATGCTGCGGGGGAGGAGGCCCTGCCCTCCGGAGCTCACACCCTGGGGGCGCTTTTGCTCCAAAATAACTTAGCCAGTGGAAGGCAGCAGAGCGGCTCGAGGTGCGGGGGACAGAAGGCCGCCAGGCTGGCCTGACCCTCCCCCCCTCGATTGAAGCCCCCAGCTCGGCCCTGGTGGGGGGAACCCGGCCTGAGAACTACACCGCCCCAAGCCTAGGAAGGATCAGGAAGTAGTTGTTTCTAGGACCCGAGGGCCAAAACTTTTTGTCAGAATTTCCGGCCTGGCCACGCCTCCCTGCAGTCTCTTTGTGGACCTGGTGGTGGAACTTTACTCGACGAGGGCCAGCCCTGGGTCCCCTCCCCCAGCTGGAGTTTGATAGAAACTGAAAAGTTCACTGATACCGGAAGGTGGGGGAGAGGACCCAACTTTGGCAATGACTATGAAGAGAAACAGCAGGATGTAGTTGCCACAATGTCCTGGCAGTGGTTTGATAAATAATATTTGTGATTAATGAATCAGTTTCTTAACCTGGCTACCAGCCCTCCCTCATAGAGTGAGGAGACCGTGGCTGGGGCAAAGCATCGTTTTTGCTCAGTAACTTAACTGAGCTCTGCAGAAATCGTTTCCATTCTCTCACGATTTTCAGTTCACATGATCTCCATGACAGTCCTTAAGAGCACTGGGCAGGGGCAGCACAGGACAAGGGTTATCTCCTGTTATCTCTGTGTTTTCTAGAAGTTGAGCCAAGGTATGGGGGAGTCCCTTGAGACCTGATGCTCTGGGGCTTTGCGTCCCTGGGCTGCTGTAGCCCCGCTCTTGTTTGCCTTCCAGGGTACTTAGCTCTTTGTTTCTGCAAAATTGGTATAATTTCTGGGTGTTGCCTACCCCCTCTTCCTCCGTGGAGAAATAGTAAGCCAACAAACTTTACATGATTTGATGTGCCAGCGGAAGCAGAATCTCTTTGCCTGAAGGCTTTTGTTTTGTTTTGTCTTAAAGAATCTTTTGGGTTTCTGTGTTTTTGGTTGCCTTACATTGGAGAGAAAAAAAAAAAAAAAAAGCAAGGTGGGGCCGGCAGCTTTGAGTCATTATTTGGGAACACCCCTTTGGAACAGGTGGTGAGGGAAGGGCTTGTAGGATGGGTGGAGTGTGTCTGTGGATGAGTTTGTGCCCTGCGATGATGCCAGCAGCCACAGGGAAAGTGGAGTGCCCAAAATATAGGCATAAAGAGCAGTGGTGTTCCTGCGCGCTGCCGGCCTTCTCCTGCCCCCGAGTGTTTGTGGTGGCTGGGTGCTGACGGTGGTCAAGGAGGGGGCGGGGTGTTCCTGTTTACCTGGCGAGATAACAGCCTGTGCCCCAGTGGAGCCCAGGGTGTACTGTGTACCCGAGCACAGGTTATGCAACGCAGGGCAGGGAGTTGGCGATTTCTGTTCCCTATGGTTACCTCCACGTTGTTCTTAGGAAGCAGCCTGGTGGGATAGGGACTGGGATCCGGTCGGGGTAGAAGGGTGATAATGGCTGCCCCTCTTGGAGGCTGCTGTGTGCCAGCTGATGTACAGATTGTTCTTATTAACCCTATCCTGGCATAGGACAGGCTGGCCCCAGGGCACCCAGCTCGTAACTGACACAAGTGGGCATTTTTCTTCCAGTGTTTCTGACATTGAGGTCTTTCTCCTACACCAGCCTGCTTCTTAGAATCTGATTGTTTGGAGTGGGAAAGTCTTTGGCAAGTATCTACCTCCTCAGTTTGCAAGTCAGAGAAACCTGAGGCTAGGTACTAAAGAGGCTTGGGATTGAAACTGAGGAGCGGTGGCGTGGGGGTGGAGGTAGCCCTTCAATCAGCCATTTGGGGGCTCTTCTGACTCAGCAGGAGCAAGTCATTTTTGCTCTCCAAGTCTGTTTCTCCATCCATAAAATACCTCGGAGGTGTCTTTGTATTTTGTTTTTTTTTTTTTTAAACATCAGGTTTGTTCAAGTTAAATTTATGCTCCTTAAGCTTCACCCATTTTAGGTGTACAGTTCTGTGAATTCTGATGAAACGTATAGAGTCCCATAATCACCAGCATAGTCACAGTATACAATACTTCCAGCAACCCAGAAAGTTCCCCTGTGTCCCTCCCATTGTGTCAGTGTCCTCCCTTCACCCTAGCCCCTGGCAACCACCGATCTGTTTTCTGTCCCTATAGTTTCAGCAATGTCACTTTAACTGGAACCTTTGATGAGCCAGATTTTATTGTTATTGTTCCTGCACTTCAGGGATTTAAAACCTTTCCAGGGGCTGTCAGGGGCCCAGCAAGGATCCAGCATGATTCCCCATGCCTCCTCTCCCTGTACTGCCAGATTTTGTTAGAGCTTGAAGAACCCAGAGGTAGATCACCTGGTGTTTTTGCAGCTCCTCTGAGCTCCAGTGCTTGGGAGCTGCCGCAGGGGTAAAGGGGAAAGGCCAAGAGGCCACAAGTTCAGAAGGGCCTTAATTAGCTTCTCACCCAGCCCAAGCAAAACCACTTTTATCCAGTTCTATATTGAGGTTCCACTTGTTTTTATTTGACTGAAAAGTTCTGCTGCTAAAAAATAAGAAAGTTTGCAACATCACAGATCTAATTAAACCTCTTTATTTCTGTAATTACTTCCTGTTGCAACTAGAATGGCATCCAGACTCCTCACCTGAAGCTGTGGGCCCCCTGTCTGCCTTGGCTGTCTTATCTCCTTCCCTCTGCCCTCACTTGCTGCTCTCTAGCCTCACTAGCCCTTTCTGTCCTTCAGACATGCCTGCTTTGGGCTCTTTGTATCTGTCCCCCTGCCTGTCATATTATGTCCCTACATCCCCCTCCTGCTTCTTCATTTGGCTCCCACTGCAAATGTGGACCCTCTCTCCACATTACAGGGTGAGTTCAGGGGGTAAATTCATAGCTCATCAGACTGGAAATGACCCCATGTGTTGATCTCCTCCTGTACAGGGTCTGTCCACTCCTTGAAAGTGCGGGGATCTAGTCTGCTCTGTGGGCCTGTGAGGCCCCGCACCCGCAGCAGTGTTAGACACACGGTGCACAGTACATGTCTGTGAATTGATTTTTATTAATAGAGGGGAAGCTGAGGCCAAAATAAAGGAAGTGACCAGCATATCTAAGGTCACACCCAAATCAGGTGCAAAATCAGAACTTGAACCCAGGGTCTGCCTGGGTTCTAAGCCCAGTGCTCATTTTTACACTTGATCACCTGTCTAAGTCCCTCTGAGTTCAAAATGATGACCCCAAGAGCCTGGAAGTTAATGAATCTAGTAAAAACGCAGTTGCAGCCACTGTACTTTGAGAAGCAACGTGGACTTGGGCATTTGATAGATTTTTCAGTAATAAAGGTTGAAACTCTAGCAAGTTTCAGGATGTTTGCTCCCAAAACATCTAGCCAGCTCTGAACAGCTCACCTGCCTGCTGTGCTGGTTAGTAAGGCTCCATATAGGGTGATGGGTTCCTGTGCCATACCCCATGTGGATTCCCACAGCTCTAGCTATGCAGGTTGAACTTTAAGAGCGAATGCGGGGGTGGGCTGCATCTTTCAAACTGTGGGGTCTCTGAAAGAGAGCGTTGGCTTAGGATTTGGAAGGTCCGAGTCTTATTTCCAGTCTCACCACAACTGTGGCCCAATTCTTTCCTTCTTTTTTTAAAATTGTGTTATGTTAGAAATCCTTTTTTTAAAAAATTTATTTATATGCATGTTTCTTTTTTTTAAATTGTTTAATAAACATAATATATTTTTATCCGCTGGGGTACAGGTCTGTGAATCGCCAGGTTTACACACTTCACAGCACTCACCATAGCACATACCCTCTCCAGTGTCCATAACCCCACCCTCCTTCTCCCAGCCCCCCTCCCCCCAGCAACCCTCAGTTTGTTTTGTGAGATTAAGAGTCACTTATGGTTTGTCTCCCTCCCAATCCCATCTTGTTTCATTGATTCTTCTCCTACCCTATGTTAGAAATTCTTTTTCCCTTCTTAGTTCTTAGACCCCACAGCTTCCTCATTTGGGAGTTGGGACTAATGATCTTTGCTCTGCTTGCTTCTTAGGGTTGTTGGAAAACTATGGACATGCTTAAACTAGTATAAAAATTCACTTTATAGGGCGCCTGGGTGGCTCAGTGGGTTAAGCCGCTGCCTTCGGCTCAGGTCATGATCTCAGGGTCCTGGGATTGAGCCCCGCATCGGACTCTCTGCTCAGCAGGGAGCCTGCTTCCTCCTCTTTCTCTCTGCCTGCCTCTCTGCCTACTTGTGATCTTTCTCTGTCAAATAAATAAATAAAATCTTAAAAAAAATTCACTTTATATATTTCTGAATAGATAATCCAAATACATGGTCCAGAATTTCAAAATTTCAAAAGTGTAAAAGGGCATACAGTAAAAACAAAAACAAACAACAGCTCCCTTCCACCTTCATCCCCTAACTCCACACTGCCTTCTAAGAAGAGGAAATCAGTGTTACTGGTTTCTTGTCTATCCTGAAAGTGCTAATGCTGATAAAACCAAGGAATTACAAAGGAGGACTTAAATTATTGTGGTCGTTGTTAACCTTTTTCCTCCTTAGATCAGACATGATTTCTTAACTCACCCTTCCCCCATCCTTGGCTCCACCCCTGCTCCCTGCCACCCCCAACCTCACTGTCCCCCAGGAAATCTCAGCTGGTTCTAAATCCTTAAAACATTCTGACCACTCCTCTACTCTCTCTTATCTGGGACAACACAAAGGCCTGTTATGTAAACTCATTTTACAGATCACTGGGGACACAGGCCTCAAGTCCACACACAGAGGTTAGCCTTGTCGAATTGTACCCCCTTTATTCGACTCTCTGTCAGGTTCACTTTCCCCTTGTTGGGGATGTTGCCAGATCTCTCTCTCACAGAGGTAAAGTGTATGGCCTTGGGCCTTGGCACTGAAGCTTCTCTAGGCCCTACAAGTCACCTTTGTTTTTGTAGTGGCTTCCAAAGGAGGGGGCAGCCAAGGAAATAGGAACTGCCTTGTTTTTAAAGTTTGCTTCTTTGGTCCTTCCAATCAGGGGTCTGATTTTGCTATTTGGATCAGGTGCCTTCCTTATATGGATGTTATTGATTTGACTTTTTCAGTTTTTTGTTTTTTAATTTTTAGAAAAGATTTTATTTATTTACTTGACAGAGATCACAAGTAGGCAGAGAGGCAGGCAGAGAGAGAGAGGGGGAAGCACGTTTCCTGCTGAGCAGAAAACCCGATGCAAGACTCTATTCCAGGACCCTGGGATCATGACCCGAGCCGAAGGCAGAGGCTTAACCCACTGAGCCATCCAGGCGCCCTGACTTTTTCAGTTTTGATCAGAAATAGCAAAAGGAGGGCGCCTGGGTGGCTCAGTGGGTTAAGCCTCTGCCTTTGGCTCAGGTCATGATCTCAGGGTCCTGGGATCAAGCCCCGCAGCATCATCGGACTCTCTGCTCAGCAGGGAGCCTGCTTCCCCTTCTCTCTCTGCCTGCCTCTCTGCCTACTTGTGATCTCTCTATCAAATAAATAAAATCTTTCAAAAAAAAAAATAGCAAAAGGACTGCTAGATAAGAAAGAAGTTCTGGGTCATACTGGTTGTCTGAAATCTGCTCTTGAGGCCAATGACAGCTATCCTGTTGCCAAATAAACCTTGCCTCCTGAGCTTTCTGACAGCCCTGACATAGCACATGTCATGGAAAGACAGTGGAAGGAGGGTCAGTGTTAGACCCATGAGGCACCACCTTAAAATCTTGACTTCGCATGTAGCGCTCCAGGCACATGACATCACCACTCCTGATCTGCTTCACTTGGAGCCCTCTTAGCTTCAGCGACCTGGCCCATTGCAGATCATCAGTAAATGGGGACTGATGTTGGTATGGAAATTACCTGGAAGAGAGCATGGCATGGGGAGTCCAGAAGCTCGGCTTCTCAGTTTGGGTGCCCAGCTGACCTGTACAGGTCATTTCAGTGATCTGTTCCTCGGTCAGTGAGCTGCAGAGAGAATCCCTATCTCATCTACTCACACAGGGTTTTCTCACTGTCACCCTGTGAGAAGGATCCCCATCTTACAGAGCAGGACATGGAGGCCTGTGTTCCAGATCACCCACTGGTAGTACGTGCATAAACACCACACATACACGTACGGAAATGTGGGGGATGAGTTTAATATCTGGGCCATTGTATATCACTTGCATTTTATGTTTTTTGGTGTTTTGATACAATACTGTATCAGCATCCTAATGCCCAGTTCTTGTTAAACAAACAAATCCTTATTAATTCAGATGCATTGGGTGAATTGGTGCATATGGCTATTGTGAACAAAAGAAAAAGCCCATCTTCTAGAACGGCTTACAAAATGCTGTTCTGTTGAACATGGAGCCGCAGAACCCAAGCCACTGCTGTTAGAGAGAGGATCTCTCCAAGCTGCTGTGATAAATTGATAAGCAAGGACCGTTTCTCATTAATAGCTTCTATGTCTATACTGTGATGTATGTGGACTCCTCTGATCTGACTTGTACTCCTCTGCCTTGTGAGCCTCCCTTTCTTCGACTGGAAAAACAGGAACTTAGTCCTCCATGAGGTGTGTAAACATCGTGAGTTCTTCGAGGTTTTCGCACCTGTTTGTCCATGTTTGAGGTGACATCGTCCCAGATTTGGAGTGTGACTAAGATGTAATGAGACTGATTTGTTTAAAAAAAAAATTTGCGACTCGATGTGTTCCTGGGTGCTCCCCACTTTCAGGATAGTCTCCTTGAGAAATTGTGCACGGATTTCCCAGGTGTTTGATCAGCTGTGGTGATACTTTTTTTTTTTTTTTAAGATTTTATTTATTTATTTGACAGAGAGAAAGAGAGATCACAAATAGGCAGAGAGGCAGGCAGAGAGAGAGGGGGAAGCAGGCTCCCTCCTGAGCAGAGTGCCAGATGTGGGCCTCGATCCCAGGACCTTGAGACCATGACCTGAGCTGAAGACAGAGGCTTAACCCACTGAGTCACCCAGGCATCCTGTGATGATCCTTATTCACATTCTTCAGAGCCTGCAGCTCTTCCTCCTGGCAGGTCCTTCAGGGGTGTATTGGAAAACATTCCATAGTGGTATCGTTCTTTGTTCCAAAGGGAGCTCTAACCAGAAAGTCAGAATCCTGGTTCACGTCAGGCCAGGGGGCTTGTCCAAGGGCCCTGACAGCAATTGCAATGTGTGTTGGGCAGTGACAGGTCACTAGAGTGTGTCCTCTCTTGAGGTGACTGTTTTTGAAGGAGACGCTGTTCATCTTGATGCGAGAGGTCTGAAAGGTTGACTTGCAGCTCACAGCTTATGGTTAGTGGGTTAGGTTAGCTCATGCTGATGGTGTTGGACCATTTCATCACTGAAGGATCCCATCCCTCTCTGAAAAAAAGAAATTCTTCCAATTTGAAGCCAGGAAATCCCCACTCCTGCCATTTTGATGCCTGAGAAGGGTAAAAATTAGGTATTTTGAAAATGAAAAATATCTTGGGGCACCTGATTGACTCAGTTGGGTTAGCATCCAACTCTTGATTTTGGCTCAGGTCATGATTTTGGGGTTGTGAGATCAAGCCCCGCATCAGGCTCCATGCTCACCACAGAGTCTGCTTGGAATTCTCCTTATCTTTTTGCTCCTCCCCCAACTTGTGTTACGCTCTCTCTCTTAAAGAAATAAATTTCCAAAAAAAAAAAAAAATCAAAAAAAAAATTCAAAATGTTCTGTTTACATTTTCTAATGAAAAACTTTGTGGGTTTTTTTTTTTTTTTTTCGTTTAACTTGTTTTTTATTTTTGGGTTTTAACTCTCATGAGTACACAAATAGTGAAAGATTTTGTGATGAAAAAATAGATCTTAGCTGTCAGAAGAAAGTTTAGTTCACTAGCTATGAATTGTTAATATCTGCCATGTTTACATTATAGATAATTACATAGAAAAAGATCAGTTTTATAAAATATGGGAAAATTCTTTGAAATACATAGAGAAAAATCTATTTTATTATTGAAATTACAAGGTTAATACCTCAGTGTAGACTCTAACTCTAGTGTTTTCTTGGGGTTATTCTCCCCAGAATAAGCCTTTGGTAAGTGTTGGCCGAATGAACTAGCAAGTAGTGAAAGAGAGACACAGGGAGAGAGAGGAAGGGAGGGAGAGAAAAGAGAGCCTTCTAAGCAAGAAACGGTATCAGTGAACCTCTGCTTGAAGGGTTGGGTTCACGCAGGAGCTGAAGGGCTTCCAGCCAGCAAGGAGAGAGAAGTGTTAGGTGAAAATGGGAGACGTTATAGGAACTCGGGGGTTTGGTTTTATTTGGTTTGGTTTTACGACTTTTGAGAAACAGGATCACCATAGCGCAAGTTGGTGGGGAAATTTTTGTAGACTGGTTTGTTAAAAAGCTTAATCTCTTAAAATTTAACTGGCAAAGTTTTGCCAATTTGAGGCAAAATGGTCAAGATTGGTGTTTTCAAGCCTAGCATGAAAAACTCATTAAGTATTAAAAGGACTCCAAGTTACAGAATTCTAGCTGGATTCTTCTTTTTACCACTCAGGGATTCTCCTGCCTCTGAGCAGTGATAATGGAAGTTAAGTTGTGTATTAAGATGTTTGGGGGCAGTTTGCTCTGTGTGTATACATGTGTACACACATCAATAGATTATTGTTTTGCTTTACATGAGTTGGCCTTATTTGACTAACTTTTAAAATTTTTTTTAATTTTTTAATTAACATATAATGTATTATTAGCCCCAGGGGTACAGTTCTGTGAATCACCAGGTTTGCACACTTCACAGCACTCACCATAGCACATACACTCCCCAGTGTCCATAACCTAACCACCCTCTCTGTACCCCCTCCCCCCGGCAACCCTCAATTTGTTTTGTGAGATTAAGAGTCTCTTATGGTTTTGAGTATCTTTTTTTAGAAAGATTTTTAAAATTTATTTTAGCGAGAGTGTGAGTTGGGGGAAGGGACGGAAGGAGAAGAGAATCCCAAGCAGATGCTGTGCTGAGTGCAGAAGCCGACATGGGGCTCAATCCCACAACCCCAAGATCATGACCTGAGCCAGAATTAAGAGTCAGATGCTCAATTGACTGAGCCGCCCAGGTGCCCCCTACTTGACTGTTTTGTCTAAAGTAGCACTCTACCAAGTTCCTTAAAAAAAAAAAAATCTATTGAGATATAATCCATATGCCGTAGAACTCAGTTCAGTGTGGTGTTGTATACTAACAGAGTTGTATAACCATCACCACAATCATTTTTCAGATATTTTCCTGCCTCCCCAGAGCCCCTGGCAACTACTGGTTTACTTTGTCTCTATAAAGTTGCCTGTTCTAGACGTTCCATATAAATAGAATCCTACAATATTGCGGGTTTTCCTGCATCTGGGTTCTTTCACCAAGCATAATGTTTTTGAAGTCTGCGTTATCTCCCTTACTTGCCTTGCTCTGTGTTTTTCTTCCTAGCACTTACTCCCAACCCTTGTCTTGCTCACTTGTTTGTTCCCATGCCGGTGAGGGAGTGTGAGCTCTGCTGTGTCCCAGCACTCAAGAGGGAGTGTGAGCTCTGCTGTGTCCCAGCACTCAACATCGCACCCTCTCTGTTGTTGCTGAATTAACTAATGAACATTTCTGCCCTCATTGTTCAGTGACTGAATTTTTCGGCATCACAAAGTACTCTTGGCTTCTGTTAGATCTCTCCCCCCATGCCACCCTCTTAGTAATTTGGAAATTCATCCCATATATTCAAATTTATATTTTCCTGCCTGGGGTCTAGAATTAGTGTTTATTTCTTTGACCCTAAGAGGACAAGAACTGTGAGGCACTTTTCCTCCCTCCTCATTGCCTCCCACCCCCACTTTCCTCGTTGAAATCATCTGGGGTTAGGCCAGATCATTATTGATTTTTTTTTTTTTTTGACATTTTGCATCAACAGTTATTTTAGACTTTAATTCCAAGTTTTATTGATTTATTTTTGGCTTAATGTTTTTTTCTATTACTTTAGTTCATTTGGATTTTGCCTGAATTGTTCCTTAAGTGATTCTTTCAGAAAGAATCCCTAAGGGACTCTTGAAATCAAGTGACCCTTGATTTCTAATGTTCTGAAATCTTACCATAGTGTGTCTAGGTTGTGGGATATTTTTTTCATTCACCCTGCTCTGAAGTCAGTAGGTATAATCAGAGTGAAAATTCCTGTATTTCTAAAAGTCTTAAGGATTTTTTGAAAAGATTTATGTATTTATTTGAGAGAGAGAAAGAGAGCACGCGCACATGCCAGCAAGCATGGGGCAGGGAAGAGCAAAAGGAGAGAGAGAGAGAAACCCACCCAAGCAGACTCTACACTGAGCACGGAGTAGACATGGGGCTCAATCTCAGGACCCTGAGATCACCCGAGCCAAAAGCAAGAGTTGGATGCTTAGCTGTCTGCACCACTCAGGCATCCCTATAGGTCTAAGGAATTTTTAAAAAATGTCTTTGATTAGCTTCTCTTCTTCCCTCTGGAGCTTGCAGGGGTCGGGAGCTGGAATTTAGGGTCTGTTCTCCACATCTCTTACCTTTTCCATCTTAATAACATAGTGTTATATTGTGCTATGTTCTGGACAAACCCTGGGCTTTGCCTTCCAGCACCCTGCTGATTTCCTTTTCCACTGTGTCTGTTCTTTTTTTTTTTTTTTTTTTTTTTTTTAAGATTTATCTATTTAAGAGAGAGAGAGAGAGAGCATGAGTGGGAGGGGAAGACGAGAGGGAGGGAGATTCTCAAGCCGATTCTGTGTTGGGCACAGAGCCTGACCCCAGGCTCCATCCCTAGATTGTGACCTGAGCCCAAATCGAGAGCTGTGCACTTTAACCAGCTATGCCACGCAGGTGTCCCTCAGCTGTATCTGTTCTGATCATTCATTCCATCTCTTGTTTTCTTTATTTTGACAATTACAGTTTTAGTTTCCAAGATCTCTACTTGGTTCTTTTTCATATCAGTAATATTTTTATTCTGCGGGTATTAATACTCTTATTTTTTCCTGACTTTCTCTCATTTTTCTTTAAGATTTTATATATTTATTTGACAGCAAGAGAGAGATCTCAAGTAGGCAGAGAGGCAGGCAGAGAGAGAGGAGGAAGGAGGCTCCCTGCTGAGCAGAGAGCCCGATGCTGCAGGGCTCAATCCCAGGACCCTGAGATCATGACCTGAGCTGAAGGCAGAGGCTTAACCCACTGAACCACCCAGGTGCCCCACCTGACTTTTTATTATGAAAACTTTCAAGCATATAGAAAAGCTGAATATGCTTGAAAGAAGAGCACAGTAAACCCCAAACCTATCCTCCATCTAGATTGTTCCTGTTTTGCTCTGTTTGCTTTGTATTCCGTAGATGTAATATCTTTTTTTTTTCACCTGAAAGTGGGTTGCAGATAACATGATCTATCACCCCATAGCTTAAATACAATTTTTAAGAATCGGCATTTTTTTTTAATATTCTTTAAACTCCAGTGTAGTTAGCATACAGTGTTATGTTAGTTTCAGGTGTACAGTATAACAGTTCTGTACATTGCTCAGTGCTCTTCAAGGTAAGGGTACTCTTTTACTTTTTTTTTTTTTTTTAAGATTTTATTTATTTTATTTGACAGATGAGAGGCAGAGAGGCAGGCAGAGAGAGAGGGAGGAGGAAGCAGGCTCCCTGCTGAGCAGAGAGCCCAATGTGGTGGCTCAATCCCAGGACACTGAGATCATGACCTGAGCCGAAGGCAGAGGCTTTAACCCACTGAGCCACCCAGGGGCCCCTCTTTTACTTTTTAAATTTTACTTACTAATTTGCAGAAAGAGAGAGTGAGCACACAAGCAGGGGCAGTGACAGAGGGAGTGGGAGAAGCAGGCTCCCCACTGAGCAGGGAGCCTGATGATGTGGGACTCAATTCCAGGACCTAAGCCGAAGGCAGACACTTAACCACTGAACCACCCAGGCGCCCTTGAGTAGTGTGCTCTTAACCCCCTTTATCTATTTCATCCATCTCCGCTCCCATTTCTGGCCACCACCAGCTTATTCTCTGTATTTAAGAGGCTGTTTTTTGTTTGTCTCTTTTCGTTTGTTTGCTCATTTGTTTTCTTTTTTGTTTTGTTTTGTTTCTTAAATTGCACATATGAGTGATTTGTCTTTCTCTGTCTGACTTACTTCACTTAGCATTATACCCTCTAGATCTGTCCATGTTGCAAATGCCAAGGTCCCATAATTTTTTTTATGACTGAGTAATACTCCATTGAATAATTTACCACATTGTCTTTATCCATTCATCTGTGGTTGGGTAGTTGGGTCTCTTCCATGTCTTAGCTATTGTAAATAATGCTTCAGTGTCTATAGCTTTTAGAACTAGTGTTTTCATTTTCTTTAGGTAAATACCCAGGAGTGGAATTATTGGATCATAGGGTAGTTCTGTTTTTAATATTTTGAGGTGCCTCCATACTTTTTCCCACAGTGGCTGCACCAGTTTGCATTCCTACCAATGGTGTGTGCAAGGCTTTATTTTCCTCCACATCCTTGCTAACACTCCCTTTTC
Organism: Mustela lutreola; assembly: GCF_030435805.1. NCBI lineage: Eukaryota > Metazoa > Chordata > Mammalia > Carnivora > Mustelidae > Mustela > Mustela lutreola. The sequence continues at coordinate 57,760,918 of NC_081291.1, read as the reverse complement.
CTTCCCTCCCTTCCTTCCTTCTTTTCTCCCTCCCTCCCTCCTTTCCTCTCTCTCTCTCTTTCTTTCTTAAGATTTTATTTATTTGCTTGAGAGAGCGAATAAGAGAAAGAGTGAGCAGGGGATAGGGACAGACTCCCCTCTGAGTGAAGAGCCTGACGTGGGGTTCAGTCCCAGGACCCTGGGATCATGACCAAGCCAAAGCAGATGCTTAACCGATTGAGCCATCCAGGTGCCCCAACACTTCCTATTTCTGGTCTTTTTGATTTTAGTCATTCTGACAGATTTCGGGTGACATTGGGACAGGTGACAGGTGGTGACATCTCATTGTGGTTTTGATTTTTATTTCCCCAATAAGAGTAAGAACAATTCTTTTAACATGCCTAAGTAAATCAGTACAGTTGACCCTCGAACAACTGGGTACACTTCTATGTGGATTTTTTTTTTTAAGATTTTATTTATTTGACAGAGAGAAATCGCAAGTAGATGGAGAGGCAGGCAGAGAGAGAGGGGGAAGCAGGTTCCCTGCTGAGCAGAGAGCCCGATGCGGGACTCGATCCCAGGACCCTGAGATCATGACCTGAGCCGAAGGCAGCGGCTTAACCCACTGAGCCACCCAGGCGCCCCTATGTGGATTTTTTTTATGGTACAGTTCTGTAAATGTATTCTCTCTTCCTTATGATTTTCTTAATAACATTGGTTTTCTCTAGCTTATTTTATTCTAAGAATACAGTATATAATACATATAATGTACAAAAATAGGTTTTAAATCGACTGTATGTTATCTACAAGTCTTCCCATCGGTAGTAGGCTATTAGTAGTTACTTTTTTGGGGAGTCAGAAGTATACACAGAGTTTTGACTGCTCGAGGGTTGGTGCCCCTGACCCCCATGTTGTTCAAGGGTCAACTGGTATTTTTATCAAATAGCATCTCCTGTCCAATTTTTAAGTTTTTCCAACTTCCTCCCAAATGTTTTTTAATAGTGTTTTTCCTCTTTGTCTTTTGCTCTTTTTTGGAAAGATTTTATTTGAGAGAACACATGAGCAGGGAGAAGGGCAGAGGCAGAGGGAGAGGGAGAAGCAGGTTCCCCGCTGAGCAAGGAGCCTGATGCAAGACTTGATCCCAGGACCCTGAGATCATGCCCTGAGCCAAAGGCAGAGGTTCAACCGACTAAGCCACCCAGACGCCCCCGTTTTTCCTCTTTGAACCATTGTCCAGTATAGTTCGGTCCAGAACAACACCTTGCTTTTTTTTTTTTTTTTTAATGACTTTTTGTTGGTGGTGTTGTTAATGATACTGATTTTTTAAGATTCAGTTCCTGGATTTGTCTCATGGTCCCCTTGTGGTGTCTTTGCACTTGTTCCTTTGTCTCCTGAGTTTCCTGTAGCTGGAGGTTGAGTTAGAGGCCAGATTCGACTTGGGTGGGACAGTTTTGGTGAGAATGAATCACAAGTAACATTGTGTGCTGCCCTTTGCTGCTGTGACAGGTGGCACACAATGCCAGGTTCCTGCTTTGGTACTGATGATGCCTTGGTTTGATCACTTGGTAGCATCTACCAGATTTATCTATTTGCATTTATTGTTAAAAGATGCCTTTTTGCTCTGTTAACTTTGTTCCTTGAGGTATCACTCAAAAATCATAACTTGAGCTGGCCTTTTCTGCCTAGAGCAGGATTCAAAGGGCAAAATGCCTGAAACTTCAAAAGTGTTTTGTCCAGCCTAATTATAGTTGTTGGTAGATGTGACCATCTGATACCCTGAGACATAAACTGTGTATTGGGGAGATCATTAAATGGCAAATAGTGGACAGTTGGTCTGTCCGTTGAGAATTACCTCCTTTCCCGGGCATTCTTCTAAGCTCAAGTCAAAAAGGTGAATAAGAGATAGTCCCCATTCTTCAGGAGCTTTTAACTGGGGGGAACAGACGCATAAACAGATAGCTAGCGTGCAGTGCTGTTAATGCGTTGCCCAGTTTCTGAACCAGGAGTCGGAAACACATGGCCTGACAAGTATGTGTATGTTTATTTTGGCAACAGCAAGACTGAATATTGAAAATTAGGGCTGTTCCTGCAAAGCAGGGCCCTGTGGTTGCCATGGCCATCACAGGGATGTCTTATGAGTGCCACAGAGGCACAGAGGAGGCAGCAATCTGCCCTCCCCAGGGTGACGGAGGCAGTGAGTTTCAAGCTACTGAAAGATATGTGAATTTCCCAGGGAGGAAAGATAGAAGGGGCTTTGCTACCACAGCCATCTATGTGCAAAGCCATGGAAGTGTGGGAGAGGAAGTGTGGGTGTTTGTCCAAGTCAAGCGGAGCTAGAGTGTCGGGGAGATGAGACTAGGGATGGGGCTCAGCACCAGACTTCTGATGATGAAAGGTGCGTCAACTGTGTCCTGAGGGCTGTGGGAAGCTGTGTGTGGGAGACCCACTGTTTGTCCGGAAGTTTGATGCTGGCTGGAGGCACTATCAGCTGTGACTGAGCAGAGGGGCACCAAGGGGTCAAGGCTGAGCAAGATTCCCGGCCTGGCACACTGTCCATGAGCCCTAGGGGCAGGGGCGCAGGAGGGACAGTTCGAGGGAAGGCAGAGCTCGTTTTGGGACATAGGGAATCTGACTCCTCTCTAGGTTAGGTCCTTGCTTCAGAGGAGCTTTGGAAAAAGAGAGGCAGGTGGGTATAAGGGAATTAGTGTGGAAGTAGTGAGGGCTCCATGACACCATTTACCCAGGAAGTTGGAGCCGGTGGCCATGGTCTTGGAAATGCCATCACTTGCTCTCAGCTTCTCCTGGTGGGCATAGGTTGTTGCCACGAGGAGTTGGCAGTCCACCTCTTTTTTACAGGCTCTTCCCAGCCTCGAAGGCCTGCCTGACCACTGCATCAGGGGTGAAGGGGCTTCTGGCTCCCTGCTTCAGTCTGATCGCTCTCTGTTTCCCTGTAGTGCTGAAGAGGGCCTTTGAGTGCGGTTTAGTGGCAGCAGGGAAGGGGGCCACAGAGGAAGGGGCTTGGGTTGTACCTGATGGTCTCAGCTTCCCTGTGAGAGGGAGAAGGGGCATCCCTGGGGAGCCAGTGGCCCTTTGCGAGCCACCAAGGCAAGACTCCTTGGTGAGAGGCTTTGGTCCATTTCCCACGTCTTGTCTTTTCTCCACCAAGACTGTTCGGGAAGGGGTTTGACGGATTCCTGCAGGAGGTATGAATCATCACTGAGGTTTCACAGAAGAAACAGAACAAAACAAAACAAAAGAGTTTAAGGTTTCTAGAGGAAATTGTGTACATAGTAGAGGGCATGGGGTTTTAGAGTCCGACAAAGTTCTGCTGCTGCTGCTTCCCTGAGACCCCTCATGCAGAAAGTAACTGGCTGGCAGAGGGGAACACTAACACAGGTAGCACCCAGAGGTTCTCGAAGGACGTTAGAACCCCTCCTGCACCCCATGCTCCCGCCAGCCCTGTGGAGTGGGACCAGCCACCACTGTTCCCAAGTTCCCGGTGAGGAAATGCCAGACCCCAGGAAGCTACTGGGACTGTCCTTGATGCCTGTGCTGAAGGAGTAGAACGGGAACCCGAGATTCCCGATTGCTTGTTCCCTTCCAGCTGTGGATAACCTGCCAAGGAGGGCTGCCTTGTAACAAGGGACAAAGAAACATCTGTGATACTGGGACCTTGAGCAGCTGTGTTGAGGGGGCAGGAGGTGTTTTGAGCTCAGAAGGACGCATGTAACCCTTACTGCCCACTGCAGAGGAGCTGGCTGTGTTCAGGACCGTGTCATTTGCCCCTCCCTGTATCACTAGCCCAGCCTGTTTTTACCCTGCTCTCCCTCCCTCGGCCTCTGCCCACCTGCCTGTGTGTCTTCAGCTAACATACCAGATGTTTGGCAGCTTCTCGCTATTGCTCCTAAGAATGCACCCTGGGTCTGTCACCCCACGTCCCAGGCCAGGCTCTTCCTTAGAGGACTGACATAGGAGAAGTGACAGTGGCTGGCCAGAGAAGTGGCCTGCAGACTCCACCTCCTGGTTCACACCACATCCCAAGACATAATGAAAAATAGCTCAGAAACTCGTATTTGGGTCAGTCTGACCAGTTTTCAGAGTTTTGTCCTCAGAACTAAATTTTCCAAGGTCTTTTCCTACTATGAAGAAGCAAGGAACTTTCCACTGTCTGTTTCATCTTGCAGGAGAAAGACTGAGTAAAATCCTCTTCTGTTTCCACCAGGGGAGACGGTGCTGGATGTAGGTTTTGGGAACTGAACCACTAATCATGCTTGTTATTATTAAGATTTATTTATCTATCTGAGAGAGAAAGAGAGCACTAGTGGGAGGGGCAGAAGGAGAGGGACGGAATCCCAAGCAGACTCTGCACTGAGTGTGGGTGGACAGGGGGCTCGATCTCATGACCCTGAGATCATGACCTGAGCCGAAGTCAAGACTCAGACACTTTATTGACCGAGCCATGCAACCACCCTGCTAGCGGCGCTTTTAAGCTAACGAGCAGACTTGATTTCCCACTGGGGCACATGGGAAGTCACTCCTTAGGGCCAAGCAGGCACAAATCCCTGGAAAGCAGCTTTAGCCTCACCATACCTCTTGTCCCCGTCTTGTTCCCTCTCACTGGCCTGACTACCAGGCTCTGCCTTCAGAAGGGGTTCCTTTATTGAGTACCTGGTCTGTGCCTGGTTGCTGGTGGCATAAAGGAGTAAGATGGGGTCTCTCCCCTCAAGAGCCCATTCTTGAGAGCAAGAGAGACTTACAAACCAAGAAGACAGTCTTAGGCCAGTCCCACTAAAAAAAAAACCTCTTTTTTGGTCGTTGCAGAATGGTCATTTGCAGCTTTGTTTTTAATTGGATTTGCTTTAGGTCGGATAAGCTTTTCTGTTGTCTTGCTGCATTTTATGTTCCTTGCCTGGCCCCCAAAGGCACCTCAGTTTGGGACACTTGAGTTAAATGTTGAGCATACTCTGCAGTGTGTGCTGTTACAGAGGAAAGAACACAGATGCTAGGGAGCAGGAGGGCAAGAAGTGAATTCTGCCCTGGGCGAGGCTTGGGCCTGTGTGTCAGGGAAAGTTCTCCTGACCAGGTGACTTTTGAACTAGGGTCTTGAAGGTTAGGTAGGAGTTCACGAAAGATCAAGATGAATGCAATCTCTCCTAGGAAAGGAAGATAAAGACAAGAATATGCCATCACGGGTTTAGGGACTCGGAGGGACAGTGTAAACAAGGAGTCATTGACTGTGGGGCTTAGAAGACAAAACAGGCCTCATCTCTTACCCTGAGATCATACTTCTCAGACTGAGGCAACAATCCATGGGCCCAAGCCCTTCCATCACCAGGGCAGAGGAAGGACCCAAACGAAACCCAGGACCTTACAGCTTAGAAATGCCCACAGAAGAGGGGAGCCACCCCTGCCCCCATCCATTTGAACCTACCTGACTGACCTCTGCAGCTCCCCTCTTCTGAGTGTAAATAAATGTTCTAGGAGCCCTTCTCCATACCCGGAGATGCTCCTACCTTCCATACCCGGCAGATGCTTCTGAACTTTACTACAGACATCAGAAGCCCTGAAAATTTCCCCTGACGTCCAATGTAAGATAAGAAGGCCTGGCTTGGGGAAGGTAGGAGAGGCTGGTGGCGTGCCAGGTGGCAAGTGGGAGAGTTGGGGAGGGCCGACTGGGGTATAGCCCATAGTCCAAAGTCCCTGCCTATTTGTCAAGTGAGCATGCTGGCCGAGGACTTCTGGTGGGTGAGGTGGCGGTTTCCACCTGGCAGATGCTGTCATTGGTTTCAGGCTGATGTCAGATACTCAGTCTTGTTAGACTGCAGACACTGGATGGTTTGCTTTCCTAAGCCAAGGCCTGCAGCCCGAGCTGCTAGATGGAAACCCGGCAGAGCAGGGGGACAGGCTCTAAGGGCAAGAAGGGTACTCACCTGTTTAGCCTGCATTAATCGAGCAGTTTCAACATGCCAGGCACTATGCTGGGTACTGGGCATATGTGGAAAGCCAGCTAGTCAGGCCCTGCCATCGTGAAACTCCTATGAAAGAGAGCAGGCAATATTTCTTTATTTATTTGGCAGAGAGAAAAAGAGCCAGAGAGAGAACACAAGCAGGGGGAGTGGGAGACAGAGAAGAAGGCTTGCCGCTGAGCAGGGAGCCCGACATGGGGCTCAATCCCAGGACCCTGGGATCACAACCTGAGTGGAAGGCAGATGCTTAACGACTGAGCCACCCAGGCGGCCAAGGGCTGGCAACATTTAAAAAAGTGCATGTGTGTGAGGGCTGCCCCAGGAGAAAAGTAAATCAGGATGAGGGGACAGGATGGGCTGCTCTTTTAAGAAAGGAGGATCACAAAAGACCCGTGTGTGCCCTTGGTGCTTGAAAGCAGGTGGAGTGAAGGGAGGCAGCCATCATGTGCTGATCTGGGAGTAGAACACTTCAGGAAGGGGAATGTCAAGGGTGGGGGTCTTTATAGAGAGACCCCTGAGGGCTCAGGGGACTGGCCAGGAGCAAGTACAGCTGAAGAGAAGTTATGTGAAGGCAGATAAAGTCCAGGTTGTGCAGGTCCTAAATTTAGGCCTTTCCGGGGTGGAGCTCTGAGGAGCAACAAGATCCTACTTAAAACACTGTTTTTCGGGGCTTCACCTAGGCTGCTATGTGGAGAGTGGACCGCAGCGTGGGCGGAAGCCTGGGGCAGGGTTGTGGCTGGCTGCAGTGGCGGTTGTGGTGTGAGGCTCAGTGACAGCCGGTGTGGAGGGGAGGGAGCAGCAAAGTACTTGGTGCCCATGATTGCTGCTCACCCAGGCCCCTGCTGAGGACAGAAGGGGAGCAGGGAAGTAGGCAGACAGACATATAGACAGATGGGCGTGGGCTTAGCATGAGGCTCTGATGCCTTGGCCAGTCACGGCATGGTGGGAGTCTGCCCTTCTGCTATGTGCACTGGGCTGGTGGTCTCTGCCTTCAGGCTCCAATGGGGACCCAGCCTGCTGCCTCAGGACCCCACAGCATCCATGAGGTGGCTTCTGCTTCGGCTTCTGGGAAAAAGAGCCTGCGGCCGTCCTCACCTGTCTCTTGAGTAGCTAAGGCGGCTGATCGCACTCATTAAACTTTTCACCCAGACCCCCTTGGGACCCTGCCTAACGGGAAGCTTTGCTTGGCTGCTGGGAAAGTAGGCCCTCACCTGGCTTGGCTTCTCCCACCTGTACTGGAACAGGGCATCTGGGCCTGGAGACTGAGCTTCTTTTACTGAACAGAGTAGGACCCCCGCTCTGCCCAGCACCCCAGGTGACACTTGATGAGCATCAGTCAGAGCACCTCTTTTCTCAGCCTGTGTTCCCTCTGGAAAACAAGAGCCTGAGACACGGGCTTATGTGCAGCTCCTTTGTTCTGGGTACCAGAGAGAGTAAACAGAGGAGGAAGGAAATGCTACAAGGCTGCATCCTCAAGTTGGTCCCTCCCATGGGCAAGTAGGGCTTGATTTGGCCAGGCATGCCTTGTTCCCCGTTGGCCAAGGGTTGATCCATAAATGGGTAAGGCCTTCTTACTTCTGGGTCACAAATGGACAAATGCTTGGTGGTTTCCAGCAGGTCTCCTGGTTTGAAATTGGGGAGGCTCCAAGGTAGGCAGCGAAGTTACTGAGGCCGTTATACTGTGTGGGCTGGTTGTTACCTGCAGTGGGCTGGAGTTCAGGGTGGGCTGCTAAGATATGTGAGGTGGGATAAAAGAGACCTCTAATACATATTTTCCCACTTCGGACAGTCTCCAGTGGCTTCCCATTGCCATAAAAATAAAATCCACCCTCAACGTCGGCCTGTAAGATCCTGCATATTCTGGCTTCAGCTGCCCCTGACTGCATCTCCTAACATGTGCCTGCTTCACTGCTGTCTGGCCACACTGCTCTTTCTGTATCTCCAACACGGCAAGCTTTGTCCTTCTGGACACTGTGACACTGTTCCCTCTGCCTGAACACTGTCCCTGTGCCTGGCTTCTCATCCTTAGGCCTCAGCTCGAGTGTCACCTTCTGGGACCACCCAGGTGGCCCCTGTCCCGGGCAGTCTCTCCCTATTATCTTTATTTTCTGCTCATTATCCTTCTCTGCAACGATCCTATTTGCTTTCTTCTTGCTGTCTTCTTTCGCTGGGATGTGAACTCTGTTTTGTTTGCAGTCTCCCCAGCTCCTGGAACAAGGAGGGGCCCATGGCAGAAACGCAGTACATAGCAGACAAATAAGTCAATTGGCCCATGCACACAGCCAATATATTTTTCTTTGGGCATTTTATATATTCTACCTTGCATTAAAGCTCCTTTGCTTATATTTAAAACACTAGGCAAAAATTGTAATAGCACAGTAAATATTGTTAAATGGATTTTTTAAAAATACTATTTGATAGAAAGAAAGAGCACAAGCAGGGGGAGCGCCAGGCAGAGCAAGTAGGGAGCCTGATGCAGGGGTTGATCCCAGGACCCCAGGATCATGACCTGAGCTCAAGACAGACACGGACTGAGCCACCCAGGTGCCCCTAAATGGATGTATTTGTCTAGCACCTTCTCTGTCAGGTACCATGCACCCTGAATCTATCATTTGGCCCTTACTGTACTTTTTTTTTTTTTTTTTTTTTGAAACCAATGAGAAACTCAATTAAGTTGTAGCTCAGAGACACCATGCTGGAAAGTGATGGGAGCTGGCTTATGCTCTCAGGCCTGTTGGACCCTGGAGCACTGACACTGTTCTTTTCCTTCCCTTTCTCTAATGTGGGAGAGTAGGATGAGAATATGACCAGTCATGGGAAGGACCTACTTTCCAGAAATATCTCCTCCATTGCTGCCCAGATTTCACCAATTGCTTGACCTAGATACCTTAATCTGGAGCTATTTTGTTGGTTTTTAATTTAGTTTTTATTTTTATCAGAGTTACACGTATGTGTGATTTAAAGAGTCATTAGGTTCAACAAGGCTTGTTACAAAAATGTCTGTCTCCTGGTACCCCCACCTGCAGCCTGGTGGGGGAGCGGTTGGAGGGCAGGTAATCACCTCGGGTTCTTTTTCAGCTGATGGGATTTTTCCATTTCTTTTGCTTATATTGTGACCCACCCCCCTTTCCCCCAAGTTGAAGGCGTAGTTTGTTGACTTCTGACTTTGGAAGGTGATGGTTAACTAACTCTCAGTGCTGCCCCAGCCCCCACCACACACGTACACACTTTGCATCCTCCCAGTAGAGCTGTGTGGCAACAGTGATTAGATCATGATTACATTCCTTTCAGCTCTCTTCCCAGAATGTATTCTGAATTTGCTCACTTCTCCCTTCCTCCACTGTTACCTGTCACCCTGGTCCAGCCACTGTCTTTTACCCAGATTATGGCCATTGCCTCCTAATTGGTTTATTTCTGTCTTTGAACTCTTTTTTTTTTTTTTTTTAAGATTTTATTTATTTATTTGACAGAGAGAAATCACAAGTAGACGGAGAGGCAGGTAGAGAGAGAGGAAGGGAAGCAGGCTCCCTGCTGAGCAGAGAGCCCGATGCGGGACTCGATCCCAGGACGCTGAGATCATGACCTGAGCCGAAGGCAGCGGCTTAACCCACTGAGCCACCCAGGTGCCCCGTCTTTGAACTCTTTTGATCTCTTCTCAGTACAGCAACCAGAGAGATTCTGTTAAAAAGTAAGCCTGATTGGTTCAAAACCCCCATGGCTTCCCACTTTGACTCAGAGTAAAGTCCAGAGTTCTTACTGTGGTCTAGAAGGTGCTGTGTGATCTGGGCCTCTTGATATTTCTCTGTCATCCCTTATTATTCTTTCCCTTTGTACTCTGCTCCAAACACACCAATCTTCTTGCTTGCTTTGTCTCTGCCTCAGGGCCTTTGCACTTGTTCTACTCTATTCCTGGAATGCTTGTCTCCCAGACATCTGCATAGTTAGCTAACTTCCTCCACATATTTATTTATATTTATTTATTTGAAGATTTAATTTATTTATTTGACAGAGAGAGACACAGCAAGAGAGGGAGAGGGAACACAAGGAGGGGAAGTGGGAGAGGGAGAAGCAGGCTTCCCACTGAGCAGGGAGCCCAATGAGGGGCTCAATCCCAGGACTCTGGGATCATGACCTGAGCCGAAGACAGACACCTAATAACTGAGCCACCCAAGCACCCCTATTTTTTTAAAAGAGAATTTCTTTAAAGTTTATTTTTTTTTTTTTTTTTTTTTTTTTAAAGATTTTGTTTATTTATTTATTTGACAGACAGAGATCACAAGTAGGCAGAGAGGCGGGCAGAGAGAGAGGAGGAAGCAAGCTCTCTGCCAAGCAGAGAGCCCGATGTGGGGCTCGATCCCAGGACTCCGGGATCATGACCTGAGCCGAAGGCAGAGGCTTCAACCCACTGAGCCACCCAGGCGCCCCTAAAGTTTATTTTTTAGTAATCTCTACACCCAGCACAGGGCTCCATCTTACCACCTGGAGATCGAATGTTGCACACTCTCCTGACAGTGCCAGCCAGGCACCCCTGTATATTTATTATTTTTTTTAAGATTTTATTTTTAAGTAATTTCTACACCCAGCCTGGGGCTTGAACCTATGACCCCAAGGTCAAGACTCACACACCACCGACTGAGCCAACCAGGCACCCCTTTCCAGATCATTACCAATGATTATCTCAATGAGGCCTTCTGTGGCTGTCCTGGCTAAATCTTCATTCTTCACTGTGCTTTATAATTTCTTCCCCTGCTCATTTGTTCCACTCTTTTCACTATCTAGCATACTTATTATTTTTGTTATTTATTTTGTAATAAGTATTTTAATTTATATTATATATGTAGGTATAAATATGTATGTTTTTTTAATAACTATAGATCCTTATTACTTCTGATCTTACTTAGCATTTGTCTCCTGCACCAGACTATAAGCTTGAGGATAGGAATTTGCATCTGTTTTGTCAGCCCTGGTATCTCCACTCCAGTATCTGGAATGCATAGTAGGTTTCTAGTAAGTTCTTACCAAAATGGGTGAATGAATACCTTATGATTAGTAAGTGCTGTTCACTGCTAAGCCATGTGGTGCACTGCCATTATTTTTCATGGTCACCAGTTTTTCCTGGAAGTAGTAATCATGTTTGTTTTGCTTAGGTGTCTATGTATTTACCATTAATTCATCTCCCCAGTTAGGGGGGATCCTAATTGATACACCTTTCCTCCTTATCTGTCCAGTGTATTGTATACCTTGCCTCTCAATGTATGGCCTTTTCTCAGATCCGTCTTCTGTTTTTGTTTTTGGTTTTTTAAAAGATTTTATTTATTTATTTGAGAGAGAGAGAGAGACACCATGAGTGGGGGAAGGGGCAGAGGGAGAGGTAGAAAGAGAAGTAGACTCTCCACTGAGCAGGGAGCCTGACACAGCCCGATCCCAGGACGGGAGATCATGACCTAAGCCGAAGTCAGACACTTACTGTCTGAAAGTCAGTTAGTAAGCCTGATTGGTTCAAAACCCCCATGGCTCAGGCACCTCTCAGTTCTGTCTTCTTGAAGAAATCTCTCAGAGCTTTCTTGATTTCTATTTTAGTTTTGCATGTGTGTGTTGGGGGTGGGGTGTGGGTGTGTGATTAGAGTAATAGTCTAAGAATTCAGCCATTTGAAATTTATTGAGACTTTTGAGGCCCAGCATATGTATGGTTTACCTTGTTGAATATTTAGATCCACTTGAAAAAAAATGTGCGGTTCTGCAGTATTGGGTTTAATGTTTTGGAAATGTCATTTTGAGCGATAGTGTTGTTTAGATATTCTTTATCCACACTGATTTTGGGGGGGGCGGTCTACCAACTATCAATTTCTGAGAAAGAGGTAATAAAATCTCCAACTACGAATATGGATTTGTTTCTCCCTTTAGTTATGTCAGTTCTAACTTCATGAAATTTAAAACTCTACAGTTAGGTAGATACATATTTGGTATCATTATGTCTTTTCTGATAATTGCCTCTTACATTACAAAATTCTCTTTATCTCTTGTAATTCTTTGTTCGGAAGCCTATTTTCATATTCCTATAACTTGAGTCATACTTTCTTATGCTTATTTTTAACATGTACTTTGTGTGTGTATATATATATTTTTTGGGGGGGGGCTACCTATTTGTGTCCTTATATTTAAGGGAGATGGCATGTAGTCTTGCCTTTTTTCCAGTCTGACAAGCTGTGGCTTTTATTTGGAGTGTTTAATCCATTTATATTTAATGTAATTACTGATCTGTTTGAGTTTAAATCTACCATTTGCTCTTCCTTTTCTCTTTCCCTCTTCTATTTCTTATTCCTTTATTCCTTTCCTCCTTCCTTTTGGTTTAGTTTATTTATTTATTTATTTATTTTAAGAATACTACTGTATTTCCTCTATTGACCTTCTATTTCTCTTATTAGCTGATAGGACTAACTTACAAAGTCTCTTTAGAATCAGTTTTGTATAACTTCATATGTTACAACTGACTCTTAACACTTATCATTTCTCACTTCACCTCTGACACCTCACAAGTGTAGCTCACCTTGCAGTAGTATGATTTCATTTATCTGCCACCCAAGCACCCCCATTGATTCATGACCTAATAGTCAATTCAGTTTGCTGTCCAAACACCTTGAACCTGTGTAGCCTTGCTTTTATGTTTTGTTAGGGCAGATAGGTAGAAGTCCAAGGATGTTTCTCTAGCCTCTCTGTCTTGACAGAAGTCAGCCTCCAAACCTGAAACTCGTGTTGGTGCTTGGTTTTAGGCTTTGTTAGGGCAGGTATCTGGAGGCCTTTGTCTGGTCATGGTCTTCACTCATAGGTGAAAGCCTTTCTGATGTCTCCGGTTACTACCTGGGTTACTTTGATCAAGGTGCTAGGGAAGCCTCTTCATCATGACTGGATTAGAACCAGCATTCCCTTAGCACTGCTTAGCCTCTATCTCTGGTCTTTTCTCAATCTGGCAGGAGTCACTCTCTGGTAAAATTCTGGTAGTCCCACCGTGTGCATGGATCCCTCAGGGAAGGACTCACCAAAGACTCCCACACCACACCCAGACTTTCGGCTTTCCCACTCCTGCTTCGCTTCTCATTCCAGTCCCATCAGCTGCTCCAGAATCTGTTTGCCTCCTGGCCACGTGGGACCAGGCTGCTTTGCTTGGATTCTAGCCCACTGTCTGGCAGTCAGGAAGCCATCCCCGGGTAGAGAGTCATGGTGATGGGAGACGCAATTTAAAAGTTTTGCGTCTTTCAGGATTATTGTCTCCTGCTGCTTGTTGTTTACATTTTGAAAACAGCAACCTCCCATATTTTTCTCAGTCTAGTGGTTGTTTGTGGAGGGAGGGCTCAGCTGCCAGTAATTACTCCGCCAGAGCTGAGAGCTGTGCCTGGAGCCCGGTGGCCTGCTGCAGACGGGTTGATGTCCAGGCTTGCTGCTCGGCTGTTGTCTTGGGATCTCCCTCAACCACCATCCTGGGGTTCCCTATGCCTCTCCTTTGAGTTGAATTCTCTGTTTTGGGGAATCCCACATCTTCTCCTTTTCAGTTGATTTCTTTAGTTAGAGGAACTGTCAGTGGCTTCCTGAGAAAGTGTGGCAGGAAGATAAATTTTTTGAGGCCCCTATATCTGAAAATGTTGTTTAGTAAACCATTACACTTGACTGATGATTAATTGGGTAGAGAATTCTAGGTTGGAAATCATTTTCTCTCCTAATTTGAGGCATTTTTTTCATTGAGTATCTAATGCCATGTGGATTTTATCAAACTTTAATGTTAAAACCTGTTTTTTTCTTATTCTTTTCCTCTCTGGAAGCTTTTAGGACCTTTTCCCCTTCCCCACTGTTGTGGAATTCCCATATGGTGTGTTTTGTGAGGTTTGTTTTCCTCCATTGTGTGGGTGCTTTGTGGGCTCTTTCAACCCAGAGGAAGTTTTCTCAAGGTTTCTCTTTGATTTCCTCCCCTTGATTTTACCATTCTTTTCTTTTGAAATGCTTACTATTCCCATATTGGACCTCCTAGGCTGGCTCTACAATTTTTTCCCCCTCTCTGTTCCATCTCTTTGTATTTCTTTATTTTGGCAGGATTTCTTCAACTTTATGTTCCAACTCTTAGGTTGCATTTTCCATTGATGTTCTATTTTGAATTATCAAAAGCTCTTTTTTTGTTGTTTTTTAAGATTGTATCTTTAAGTAATTTCTACATCCCTATGGGACTTGAACCCACAACCTAAGATCAAGAGTTGCATGCTCTTCAAACTGAGCCAGCCAGATGCCCCTCTGTTTCTTTTTCTGAACACTCCCTCAACTGTTTTGTTGTTGTTGTTGTTTTTAAGAAATAGTATTCTGTTATTGTTTTACGATCTTTTCCTATCTCTAAAAATACTGGTGTTTGTCTTTGGTAAACAAAACTTGGCCTCAGTGTAGTTTTTATTTGGTCCAAGTCACTTTTCTTCTGTGTTTGTTTGGCCTCTCTTACGTGCTCTCCTCTGGGGTGTGGAGATGGGTTTCTTGGTCATCTGGATTCCAGGTTTCACCCCATGCGTGAGCTAGCAGACACCTGCTTTCCTTGGAGCCTTTTATAGTTGAGGAGTAAATAGGAGCTCTCAGGACTGGAGGGTTCCACTGGGCATGTTGTGGCCCAGAGTTTGTTAACTCTTAAACTTCTGTCGGTGGTGCCTAGGGAAGAGGCAGTCCCCTCCACAGCCCTGGCCTCAGGAACTGTCTGAGGCCTCTGGTTTTTTCCCTATCCTGGACAGATGAGGAGGCCTCCCACACCTTGTGAACTAGATAAAGAGGCCCCTACAGTGCCTGTGCCCGTGAAGGAGGATGGATGGACCCACGGCTCGGTGGAGATCAAAGGCTCGTGTTCACCTTCAGAGAGCCCCAAGAACCTGTGATTTGTGGAGCAGAGAAGACAAACCCTGAGCACCCAAGGGCCCTGGCATCTGCCCACTCTGATGGCCCCCAACAGCCCATCTCTTCTGGGCATAGAGCTGATGATCTCCACCCAGCCCGGGCACAGTGGAGGTCCAGGTCTGCTCCACTTGCATCCCCTGCCCCTACCCTATTTGGCGTCTTTCATGCCAGGCTGCTGCTTCTGCAGAAACCAGGGGAGTTCCTACTATGGGCACCTCTCCTCCATGGCCAGTGTCCAGGAGGGCTTGGCAATGGGCACCAATGGATGTTTGCTAAGTGAAGACATGGCAAGGAAAGACCCTAAGTTTCTTGCCTTTGGCCAAGCTGGGCCAGCAGGTAGTCAAGGCCCAGTAGGAGGACACTATCCACTGCTTCCCCCTGGGCCCTCACTGCCACAGTCCAGGCCCCCTCAACCACCAGGTTGTGAGCCATCTTCGTGGGCATCACTGAGGCAGGAGTAGAGAACCCTAATGCTGGAGGAACTTTCCACACGGCTGGGTATAGTGGTGCATTTACAGGCTCAGAGAGGGGAAGGCACAGGATGTGCACACTCAGCCAGCATCATAGCCCACCTGGAAGGAACCATGAGCTGATGGAGCTCCTCAGGTTCATTGTTCCCAGTAGTGAGCCCGGTGTATAGGGGAGAAAGGCACACAGAGGACCCTGGGTTATATGTACTTCCTACTACAGTGCAGAATGTCCCCTTACTACCTCTCCCTGGGGACTCTAGAGAGCAGAGATGAGGGCTCCCCACCTTCCCTCTGCATCCTTGTGTCCCCCAAAAGTTGGGCCACTGGGTTGTTTCCTAAGGGCTCAGAAGTCCCTTCTCTCTCTGTCCACCTTCTAGCCCCTCTTGCATGGTTCCTGCCAAGGTGTGGGTCCAGCGCTTTGGGCATGGGTCTGTAGGAAGTGCCCTCCCTATCCCCTGTGTGTGGTCACACCACCAGGTTCACGGGACGCCCCCTGTTTCTTTAGCTGCAGATCTGGGACACAGCTGGCCAGGAGCGATTCCGCACCATCACCCAGAGCTACTACCGCAGTGCCAATGGAGCCATCCTTGCTTACGACATTACCAAGAGGAGCTCCTTTCTGTCAGTACCTCACTGGATCGAGGATGTGAGGAAGTATGCAGGCTCGAACATCGTGCAGCTGCTGATTGGTGAGCTGGGGCAGGGAACAGGCAGGTGCAGGAGGGTTCCTCAGGACCGCGGATCTTGTCTTTCTGTCTGTCCTTGTCTCTTTCTCCTTTTTAAATAAAGAGCACATGGAGCACAGAGAGAGGCTGAACTCAGCCAGGCAGGAAGGAAGCCAGAACTTGAACAGTGATCTTCCAAATTCTCATGCTTATATTCAAAATCGGAATTGGAGGAAGACAGGGAGCTAATGTTCGCTTTGCAGTTACCATGTATCTCCACGGTGGGTAACACTGGTTAAAGCTTCACTGGTGTCCTTGGATTTAGTTCCTGTAACCCCGGCAACTCCTTGTTTGTCAGGAGCTGGAGCTGAGGCTCAGAAAAGTGAAGTAATTTATCCCAGTCCATGCAGCCTGTGAGCTCATGAATAGGCAGCCTCAGCTCTGCCAATCATCATTCGGTGACTGAGCTCTGCCAATCATCATTCGGTCACACTGCGCTGCAGAGCAAGGCTTCTCAACCATCTCTGTGCTTCCTGATCACTTTGCAGTTTGTGTAAACATGGATGCCAGGCCCTTGAATGTGCATTTCTCATAGGTTTCCAGGCGGTGCCATGTTTGTGCCCGAGGGACCCCACTTTGAGAACCACTGTTGCTCTTACAGCCATTTTCCCTTTCCCTCCTAAATCACCTTCCCAGACCTGAGCCCAAGAAGCTTTGGACCATTTGTGTGGTCCCTGGGATTCTCATTCCAGCTGTCAGGCTGATTTCTTCCAAGATGAGGTTGTTCAGATGGGGCCTCACCATCACTCCATCTGGGGAAAGGGTGGTGCTTGGTTCTACTTAGCCTGCCTGGCCTGGGATGGGGGAGCGCTTGGCCGAGCTGGACTCCCCAGGCCGGAGTGGAGTTCTCCTTACCTGGCCTTACACTTCCCTTTTATCCAGAACACTTAAAGTAAAACATCCTATCCTAGAGGTGTTTTATACAAATATAAAAAATAGAATAGTGCAGTGAAACCCAAATACCCAACCCCTGGCTTCAGCTCTGCGCAACTCCATGGCCAGTTTCTCCTTTACCCTTATCTCTTCCCTCCCTTGTCTTGCTTTAGGGCGAATCCCAGCACCGTTAACTATTTCACCTGTAAATATTCCAGCATGAATCGATATAAGATACAAACACTTAAATAGTACCTGACAACAATCCCATTTTCACGTCTGAAAAATATTGATATTTTTATAATACAATCCAGTAGCTGATCGGCATTCAGATTTATCATTGCTCCTAAATATCACGTGTACTGTTTTTTTCAGTTTATTGAAAGCAGGATCCAGATAAGCTCCCCACACTGAAATCGGTTACTGCATCATTTCAGGCTACAAAAAAAAGTTTAGATCTTTCTAGATGGTTCTCTATTTTTGTTTGTTTGTTTGGTACTCCCCATATAGTCACATTACAAAAGTCAACCATTTAGAGATGTAAAAGAATTCTTCTAGAAATTGGGTCAAGGGGCAGTTGACCAGATTTTGGGGAACATAATGAAACATCTGATAGCTTGTAGGAGAAGCCAGAGGTGTGCAGAAAAGCAAAATAATTGAAAACCACGATCTTACAGTGAATGAGAGAGTTCCAAAGGAAAATAGGAGAGAATAGATAATAAGCATAACAAAATGTTAGCAAAGAACAGACCTGGCAATGCTTGATCTCCTTGTTAACATGGCCACATAGGATGTGCCTGGCGAGTGCCAGCTGTTTTCCTGCTCCGTGTACCATCAGTCCCCCTCCCTCGCTGAAGGTGGCATCAGAGATGGGGAAACCAACTCTCAGGAATGGAGTGACTTACCTGAGGGTCACACAGCTGGGGAAGGGGAGCCGAAGTTCCTCGCATCTCTGAAGTACCACGTTCTGTGCACCAAACTCTCCTGCTCCTACTTGTTAAGAGGAAGCAATAAAGTATGTGAGCCTCCGGCAAAAAGAAAAAGGAGAGAAGAAAAAAAAAATGAGGGATGGAAGGTTGAAATAAGTGCTTTAAAATTTAACAAGGTCTTTTTTGTTTGTTTGTTTTCTTAAAAAAAAAAAAAAAAGAGATGGTCACACAAAACGATATTCGTTGGTGGTGGACAGGGCCACCAGGGTCTCTCAGCTTGGCCCTGCCAGGGAGGGGACAGGGCTTGCTGGCACCTGTGGGCCTCACCTAGCTGCTCCCGGCCTTTCCCTGCAGGGAACAAGTCGGACCTGGGCGAGCTCCGGGAGGTCCCGCTGGCCGAGGCGCAGAGCCTGGCAGAGCACTACGACATCCTGTGTGCCATCGAGACATCCGCCAAGGACTCGAGCAACGTGGAGGAGGCCTTCGTGAGGGTGGCCACGGAGCTGGTCGTCAGGCACGGCGGCCCTCTGCTCAGCGAGAAGGGCACCGACCACATCCAGCTGGACAGCAAGGACGTCGGGGAGAGCTGGGGTTGTGGCTGCTGACCGGGGGACAGGGCAGGCAGGCAGGGCCCTCCCCACCTCCTCTCTCTTTCTTTCTCTCTCTCTCTCTCTCTCTCTCTCTCTCTGGCCTGCCGGGACCCCCTCCAGAGCTGGCCCTCCATGGCGCCAGTGATTCTAGAGCAGCCAGATAAAGTCCTGGAATGATCCATTCCGTGGCCTGGGTACTTGATGGGAAGGCTACCTTCGAGGAAGGAAGAAGCGGGTATCATACCGGGTATCAGGTGTGGGGCCCATTCTACCAGCCAGGGACTGTCCCCTCTGCATCCTTCACAGTCCAAGATTGGCTCCAGGCCTGCCGGGATGGACCACCATAGGAGAAGGGGCCAGGACGTGCCTCCCCTGCTCAGCACCAACTGGTTCTGACCATTCCACTCCTTGCATTTTGCTGCGGCTATGGTGGCAGGTGGCTGCCTCCAGGGATGCAGCTGGTGCGTTGGGTTCTTCGGAGTCATTCCAGGGCCTCTGTGCGTGAGCCTCAGAGCACGAGAAAAACCGGGCCGACAGACTTGGTTCCTGAGCCCCAGGGAAGCCCTAGCTCTTTCTGGGCAAGGAACCTTCTTCCTTCCTTCACTGCCAGCTCTAAGCTCAGAGATAGCTTGGGGTTTGGCTTGCTGCCTTAGCAAGACCTCTCAAGTTTTCTCATTTTCCATGTAGCTTCTTGTTTGCATCGGCATGAGCATGGGGTCAGGGCCTGCAGCCAAGCAGGGACTGTCTGCTCACTTGGGGCCCAAAGTTTTGCCTCTCAGGTTGCAAAACCAGCTGATTCTTCAGCACTGACTCTCAGAACTTGGGGGGTTAAGAGGTAGGAATGTGGACATTTAAGGGAAAAGGCTGAGGCTAAGGTCTGAGAGGGATGCTCGGGATGCCTAGTCTGACCTGTGCAGAAGCCCTTCCTGCCACCCGTGCAGCCGTAGAGTGACAGCTCGCCCACTGCTCCCAGTCTAGTTTGTGGTTTCCGGGACGAAGAAGGCAAGGCCCTGGCAGTTCTGGGTCTGGCCATGTCCTCCTCCTGGGGCTCTGGGAAGCATACCAGCCTCTGGGGGTAGTTCAGAGGATCACAGAGACTGAGCTGGGGGAGGCAGGTGATCTTCCTGTACCACCCAGGCCCTCCGTGTCAGCCCGATTTAGTCCCTTAGGTACCCCTCTCTATGGAGCCCCAGGAAGGACACTGCCATCAGAGCCATTTGGCATATCACAAGCCCACATCGTGGATGTGAAGCCCAGGCAGCGCCCTGGGCCCAGCCCCGGCCCTCCAGTGGTGGGCCACAGGTCTCCAACTGACTTCCCTTGCCTTCCATTTCCCATCCTTTGGCCTGCGTCACCCCCTCTCGCAGGCAGGCCTAACTGCAGAGCCAGAAGCCAGATCTTCTGCAGCAGCCAGACCCACAGCAGTCTGGTGAAGTAGGGTCGGGCATGGAAGGCTTCCCTGGCTGAGACCAAGACAAGCAGGGCTGGTGACTCCCTTTCAGGCAGGGAGGCAGCCCTGGGATTGGCTGAGCCTGGTTCTGGAGAGGAAGGATGTGGTCTGGTTGGACCAGGAGCTACTGAGCAGAGGCCTGCACTGAGGGGAACCAGCTCACTGGTGGCCGGGTGGGGTGGCACCTGAGAGTAAGAAGGCCACCTGGCTTCCTTCTTCAGTGGCTTTGCCAGTGGGATGGGGTGAGTGGGGCCTGGAGCCCAGCTGCTGACAGGAAGAACTGGTGTCTGCCATGCCCCTTCACCGCAGTGCCTGGGCTCTACCTGCAAAGTAGAATGTGTCTGTGACTAATGCACATTCAGGCCAAGGGCAGAGGTCTTCCGCCCTATGACCTCTGCTGGGGGGGTGATGTTTGTGCAGGCTGGAAGAGAAATCTCAGGAAGCCTGACCTTGCAAAGACCTGCTGCTTTGGGGGCTGGTGGCAAGGGTGCAGGGGGCCTTGGAGTGCAGGCCTGGGCCTACCCCCATGATTGACTTGCAGCCTCAGTTCCTGCTGAGCCCAGACCCTGCCCCTTGTTACTTGCTTGCTGTCTCTGTGCCTCAGGGTTGGATTGCTAGGGAACACGGGAGGCCCTTCCATTCCACCTCCTTCACAGGGATGCCCTTGGGAGGCACAGCAACAGGTAGCTGGCTGGTGACAGAGGCTTGGACTATGAACCATCCTCCTGCTCTAGACCCCAGGGTTAGAGGCCGAAACCTTGCAGGGGCTTGGTTGAGGAGGGAAGAGAGCAGCCGGCTCATCTAGGACCAAGGAGGTTTCTGCCCACTGGCAGCTTTTAGCTCACCTAGCAACACTGAAAACACTTCCCTTTCCTGCCTTTCTCAGTCCCAGGGTGTCTTGCCACCACGGCCTCCAGGGGTTTAGCTTAGAAATCCAGGGGTTGTCTTAGGTTCCTCACTCTCTCTCCCTACCCTAGCACAGTGCTAGGATCCCACTTTCACTCTGCCCCCTGCCCCTGCTCTGGACAGGCCCCAGCCTCCCCAGCACACCTCATGGACCTCCTGGGCCCCTGGGCTTCTAGCTTGGGCAGCCCGAGGCACCCTCCTGCTGCGGTCAGTGTGGCAGTAGCAAAAGGTCATACTGATGCTGTCCCCTCACTTTTTGGGGTACCAGGGACCCTCGGGATACAGTCCAGGCTCTGGATGTCCATGGCCTCCACAGCTCTGCCCTGGCTTCTCCCTAGCACCCTGTCCCCCAGGAGCACCCTCTGTCCAGGCTGCCCCTTCCCATCCACTCACCCACTCATCCAGCCTTTATTTGTGTCATTTAGAGTCCCACAAATGACCCACTTGGACACCTCTGAGAACTGGCCCCACCCCAAGCTGGTCCCTTGCTCACAGTATCCCTTGGCAAAGATTGAGTTCTTTGTCACCCTCTGCCTCAGCGGGAACCATTTCCTACAGGCTCAAATAGACCATTTACAAGCTTCAGGCCCAGATACAAACGTTCGTGCTCAGGGCCCGACGCTGGTGTGGCCTTGACTGCACACCGGCTGCGCTGCCTGCCTGTAGGGCCCTGTTGGCCAGAGGCCTCACCGTCTCCTGGGTCTCCATCTTTTGTCACATGGGGACCTGTACTTGGGTAGGAGAAAGTGGGGAAGTGTTGAGAAATAATACAACCCACCTCGGTTTCCTCCCGCAGCAGGCCTGGGGCTTCTGGGGCCAGCGAGCTTCAACTCTTCCTCTGTTTATAAATTACCCAAGAGCAGGAACAGGTCTGGGCAGGGGGTAGGGTGTGGAAGAGGAGGCAGGGGACAGAGGGCGTGGAAGTGTCCTGGCGGCCAGCAGGCCCGGGGAGAGCACCCTCTGTGGGGGTGCAGCCAGTGCGACACAGGCTGAAGAGCAAGAAGACAAGGGACACGGATCATGATTACCGAACCGGAGAGGTGGGGCCCTGTCCTTCCAGAAGAGGGGTTCGTGGACATCAGGCCCCAGAAGGCACGGAGCTGGAGGAAGCTCCTAATTCATATTGAATTCAGTTACTCTTTCCCAGGAGGGCTGCCAGGGCTGGGGCCTCGGACCCTCCACACCCTGCTGGCCTGGACCGTTGGGCCGTGGGGAGGGCCTCCGCTAAGCCCAAGGATGCCGTTTGCATTGGGGGGGATTTTTCACATTTCCTATTTATGATACATAAATCTTTATAGCAAATCTATTTTTTTTGAAACATGGAAAAGTTGCCTTTATGGAAACGGCAGAGCCAGAATGTACACATTCCTAAACCATTAAACAGATTTCTGCAAAGAGCTGATGGTGCCCAAGACTGGTTCTGTCCACCACTGAGCCTAGAGCTGGCCCAGGTGGCCATGTCTCCACAGATGGTTCCACTGGCCCAGCGGGCTTCCCTAACTAGTCTCCAGGCCCAGAGTGAGGGTGGGGTGGGGTGGGCCTACACACTGCCTACAGGCCTTGTGTTGTCCTGTTAAGACTTCTCTGCCCTAGACCCATATGGGATCCTTTAGCAGAGAAGCAGTGAATGCCTAAGGGGCAGGAAGGAGCTTGAGTTGATGTAACTGTGTGACCTCGGGCAAGTTACTGCACTTCTCTGGGCCTCAGGTGCCTTCAGCTGGGTTTGAGCTGTGGAGGCAGATTGAGGCGTATGATTGAGCGATAACCAGGGGCACCAGGCCTGGGATCTCTGATCCACAACCCTGTGGGAAGGTATTACTATCCTTGTTCTTTGCAGATGAGCCAACCGGCTCAGGGGTTGGGAGTTCCTTGCCCTGGCATTGAAGCCGGAACAAGTCAGAACTTTTATTCCTAGTCAGCAGAGCCCCCTCGAGGGCCAGACTGGTTCTGCTCACTGTTATGTTCCCAGGGCAGAGAATGGTTTCGGCACATAGTAGGGAGTGGTGCCTCACTGGG
The DNA here is from genome assembly GCF_030435805.1 of Mustela lutreola. Classification (NCBI taxonomy): domain Eukaryota; kingdom Metazoa; phylum Chordata; class Mammalia; order Carnivora; family Mustelidae; genus Mustela; species Mustela lutreola. The sequence continues at coordinate 57,738,098 of NC_081291.1, read as the reverse complement.
ACTCTTGGCACCAGCAAGTCCATGAACTCCTAGCCCACCCAGGTACTCTGGGGTCTGTTCCCGGTCATTCTCAGAAGGGCGCCTCTGCTGACATGGGGGCCAGATAAAGATTGCCTGGCACGGCTGCTCACTGTGGCTGGGTCCTACTGTACTTGGTTACTACTCAGTCTGCCACGCCCTGCTCTATGACAGACGGACATCGTGGAGGTCAGACCAACCTCCAGACAAATCCCAGGTCTGCTGTGACTAGTTGTGTGACCTTGGGCCTTGGGCCTCAGTTTCCTCAGATATGGGACACTCATTCCTGTACTGCCTGCATCCTGGCAAGCCACTGTAAGACCCCAGCTGGACAGGCTCTGGACACAGTGGGGCTGGAGCAGGGGCTCTGGTGTCTGGCTCTGTTCCAGGGGTTAGAAGCCTGGTAACTCCACTGACTGAGGGATGGAGGCCTGGAGCCTGGACCTTCCAGAGGGGTCACACTCCAGGCATTTCCAGTCCCCTTTTCCAGGGAGAAGAAATGCCTACAGTTTGGATTTCCTGCTGTCTTTGAATGCTGGGCAGCCCCCAAGCCTACATGTGCCCTTTGGAAGAAAAATCCCCAAGAGAGTGGTCTGAGCCCGGCCACCACACACCCCAAAGAGGCTGTGATGAGGGCCCTCGCTTGCCTCTGCCTGCACCGTAGCACTGCCGGACCCTGGGACAAAGTCCTAGGCTTTAAAACAGGGAAACTATGGCCAGGGGCCTAGGTCCCAGAGCTGAGCCTGGCTCTGCCCCTCCCTCCCCTGGGGGTTCCCAAAGCTGCAACCCCGCCTCCCCCCTGCTCTCTGCACACATTCACCCAGGGGCTCAGCTGAGGGGGGACAAGCCAGCCCTGCCTTGAGGGAAGCCAGGAGGCAAGGTGCACCCACCCCAGTTACCCCCCCTCTCCTCACCCTCCATTGCCCTTCCCGTGCAGCCATTCCCTCCCCAGCCAGCCTCTGCCTGCCCTGCCTCCGGCCTCCTGTCTCCACAACCAGCTCCACGCACCTTCCGAAGGCAGGTCACACACTACTCAGCTCAGCTCCTTGCTTGGATCTGCGTAGCTCCCTGCTGCCTTCAGGCTCCCTCAAGGGACCTGTCCTGGCTGGCCATGGCCTGGCTAGCCTCTCCCCTGACACTTGGCCAGCCCCAGCCATAGGGGGCTCTGCTGTTCCCTGACCCCGCTGCTCCCCTGACGGGCAGACCCCCAGACCCGCCCAAAAAGCCCAACTCCCCCCTGTGTCACAGGCTTCCCCAAGCAGGGCCTCCCTTTGACACACAGTCTGAGTTGGGGCCCAGACCCAAAGGACAGCCCCCTAGTCCTGATGCTGACTCCCAGACCCTCCCAGGATCCCTACAGAGTACATGGAGCACCCCCCACCCCGACACACACACAGCCCTGGAGACTGCTGTGTCCCATCTCTACTGGAAAGAACAGACCCAGCCCAGAGGGCAGCCTTGGCTCTGACTGTTGCTTCCTGGGCATCCGTGGTGTGCTCTGACCAGGGCCACCTTGGGGGCCTCCCCAGCCTCTGCCCTGAGAGGGAGCCCGGGATGTGTCCCACCCCTCCCACACCCGGGCCTTGTGCTTCAGGCCTCTGTCCCCAGTGGGGACTCTGCACCTGGCATCCTGCTGTGACCATTGCCTCAGTTCGGTTCCAGGGAACAAGCTGCAGACATGGAGCTTCCCAGTTCCCAGTTCCCAGTTCAGAGCTGCTTACTCATCAGTGCAGGGTCAACAGTACTTACAAGGGAGCTGGAGGGTCTGGTGCAGTGCTGAGGGGATGTCAGGAGATGCGGATCTGGCGGAGGAGGTCAGGAGAGAGGGCGGACAGGGGGCTGGTGAGTTAGGTCCTGGAAGCTGGGTGAGTGGGGCCAGCATGCTCCAGGCTTCTGCTCGACATGTGGTCGTCCAGTAGCCTGGCGTCCTCCAGGAGCTGGTTAGAAAGGCAGGATCTCAGTGTCCATGCCAGAGGTCCCGATTCAGAATCTGGATTAGTAAGATCCGCGAGGTTAGAGTTGGAGGAACGCTGGTCTACACAGCCTGCCCACTGGTGCCCCTGGGCAGGCCTTCCTGTCTCAGAAGTTTTAAGGTTCTTCCTAGAAAAGAAGGCGTGAAGGTTCTTGCCAATTCTCCCTGAAGTGTGTTTCCATCCTCCAGAGGATTGTGCCTCAATCCCCTGAAGTCCTGGGAGGGACCCTTGGATTCCGTGGGGTGGGACTGTGGCTGGACTGACAGGTATGCATTTGACAAAAGGGACCCGATTCTGAGTGGACGTTTCTGAAAATAATAGAAGTCTTACGGCGATTTATCTCCAGGAATGAATCTTAAGAACAATAAAACCTCTATGCATAAGAATATCCACAACAGCCTTATTTCTATACAAGGGGAAACTGGGAGGCAGCCATCCCTCGCTGCGGAGTATTTTAGACCATATGTCTGAGCGTTGGAGGTGGAGGACAATCTCAACGAAGGACTGGGGAACTTGGGTCTTCCTTCTGCCTTTCCACATTTTCCAGTCTTCTATGATCGACACCAACTACACTTGTCATAGAAGGACACAGTGTACTTCAGAAAAGTCATGAAAACAACGTAACATTCGGAAACCGTGATGCCAGTCACAGACGGGATGCATTTCACCCAATCTGGTCACCGTGAATCTAAAAACAAGCAAACAAGCAGAACCTTAAGGCCATTACCCCACCCAACAAAAGTAATCATAATTCCAAGTCCTCCTGGATCTGTCCATATGCAAATTCACCAATTGCTCAAAAAAAAAAAAAAAAGTCTTCTAATTTTGTCTTTGGTTGTTGTTGCTAGTTATCAGATTTGGGTGTGTATCTCTTTTTAGGTCTTTTTAAAACTAGAGTAGCATTCCCTTCTTTTTTATTTTTTTCATGCCACTCACTTGTTGGTGAAACTGGGTCATTTGCCTGTAGCATCCCCTCTCACGTTTTGAATTTGGTGGATTACACCCCTGTGGGATTCTTTAGTATGATTTTCTCTCTCCCGTACTTTCTGGAAATGGGTGGTTCAGTTGGCTTCTTGGTAAGAATAGGGGTGATGCGATTTGAGCTTTTGATCATGCCAGGAAGCACGTAATGGCAGGGTGTCCCCCTTTCAATGTGTTGAGGATTGATCAAGGGGGTCAGATGGTGCCCACTCGGGCCTTTTCGTAAGGTTCCTCGTTGGCCTTTCACCTAATGGTTTACCATCTGTTAACCATCGCTGCCTGACTCAGTCCTTTGATCAGGGGATCGCAAAAATGGCACCATCGGGGCGCCTGTGTGGCTCAGTGGGTTAAAGCCTCTGCCTTCGGCTCAGGTCATCTTTAAATCTTTAAAAAATCTTTTTAAAAAATGGTACCATCTAACTTTTTCTGTTCAACTTTCCCATAAGTCGTCCCTTCCATGTACACTAGCTGGAATTATTTGAGCCGATATGGCTTCAGTGAATTAAAATATACTGAATGTGTGTGTGTGTGGGGGGGTGTTTCTTTTTCTTTTCTTTTTTTTTTTTTAAAGGAGAAAGAGAGACTATTTCCTTGGTCCTTGGTCTTACTTTTTTTTTTTTTTAAAGATTCTGTGACAGAGGGATGGAGAGAGAGAGAGAGAGAGCACACATGGGCAGAGCGGCAGGCAGAGGGAGAGAGAAAAGCAGACTTCCCACTGAGCAGGGAGCCTGATGCAGGGTTCAGGTCCCAGGTCCCTGGGATCATGACCCGAGCCGAAGGCAGCCGCTTAACTGACTGAGCCACCCAGGCACCACAATTTTTTTTTTTTTTTTAAGATTTTATTTATCTATTTGACAGAGATCACAAGTAGGCAGAGATGTAGGCAGAGAGAGAGAGAGGAGGAAGCAGGCTCCCCGCTGAGCAAAGAGCCCTATGTGGGGCTCGATCCCAGGAACCTGAGATCATGACCTGAGCTGAAGGCAGACGCTTAACCCACTGAGCCACCCACGTACCCTGTGTGTGTGTGTTTCAGTGAAGGAACACATTCAGTGGATTAATCCACTGAAGTCATCGCTCTTTTCAGTGCTCTATTTATTCCATCTCTGGACACCGAGACTCCTTTCAAGCAGGCTCCCGAGTTCTTTGCCATAGCGCATTGGTCTTGAGTGCTTCTTTGCTTTCTGACCTAAATCGTGCATTTTCTGCCCAGACCTAGAGTCATTCATTACTTCAAGGAGCCACTGGGTGTTTTGCTGTTTCCAAAACAAGTTTTCAAATATTCTCCTGTTCTTTGCTCAGTGTTCTTTTCTTCCTGCCATTTGTTTTGATCATGTTGGAGGCTTTTCTCAGCCTGGTCACCCCTAACTATCCCCCTGTATTGAAAGCTTCTGGGGAGCATGGCTGAATGTGTGGGTCCCACGATGGGGTGACTTCTTCCTATAAGATAATTGGGACCAATCTGGCTTTTCCACTAGGGAGGGATCCTCAGATGTCTGTGCCTAGAAATCTTTTCTCCCAGGCCTTTCTGTTTTTGCAGTAAGCATCCTCTGTCTCCTCCCATGGATCAGTGGTCCTGCCTGTGGTTCCAGGCCCGGAGTCTCTTCTCAGTGTCTCTGAAAGCACATCTCCTCTCTCCTGCAGGGTTGGGACAAGATGATGGTCATGTCGAGGTGCAAGATGGAGAGGGCACCTGCCGGTTCCAAATGCTCTGAGCCTGATTTTTACCCAGCGCTTGGTTCTCAGCCCCTAGCCTCCCCCATGATCTGATCTTAAAATCTGTGCAACCTAGAAATAAAAGCAAATTCGTCTTTGCGCAAACTATTACCTTTTTAAAATACAAAGTGGTTGGTGCTACAAAAAACTTTTACTTCCTAATATACCATTTTCTACAAAGTTGTTTAATAAAAGGATAAATTCTATTTTAAAGGTTCTGTGTGTTTTTCCTGGATGTGAACTATTCCCATTGCTTTGGTGCAAGAGCTTGTAAACAAGGCATACAGGAAATATTTTTAGGATCTACATGATGGCTTTGGCACACCCTTGCTGCTTTAAAGAGTATCGTGTCATGAGTGTCGTATGGCTCATTAGCGCAGTTTGTTACATTTGAATTTTGTTATCTTAAATAAAATCATGTAAAGTGGTGTCATCTTGCAGACCTTAAAAAATTCTTTGGTTTCCTTTCTGAATAAAAGTCATATGCCAATTGCATAAAGGGAGCATGAAGCCTCCTGAGGGTTCTGGGGGATGACAGGGCTGCCCCTCCTAGGGCTTTCTCTGCAGGCGGGGGTGGGGGGCGCTTTTCTCACCTGCCCAGACAGCTGAGGTTCCTCTGCCTACTCTCCATCTTACAGAAGCTTGTGGACATCACTTTCCTACAGTTGTCTCCTCCATTAACCTGGTCCTTGTGGGTTTATCCCTTTTTTTACAATCATCTGGTAATTTCAATGAGGCTTAGGGCAGGGAGCAGGGACTGAATTTTAATACCCCACTAGAGTTCTAGGTTCATGTTTCATAAATGGGCTTTTTAAGAGTCTTAAGCTTGTCAGTAGCCCACAAAGGCCCATGTGGTCAGTATGCCCAGGTTAAGCAGAGTCTCGGGAAGGTTCTGTATGCACCACCAACGCCTCTCCAAACAGCAGTTCTGGCTTTATCTGGCTTTCTGTTTACCTCTCTCATGAAGATCGATAAGGAGGTTCAGGTGGTCTCAGTGTCATTCCTGATTTGTCAGGTTCTATGGCCAACATTTTGACTGGGATGAAATGGATTTAGAGACTAATCTGGGAGGACTGAATCTTGCTGTTCACAAATGGGTACCTCTTTTCATGTTTCAGACCTTATGTCCTTGGTGACACTTTGTCATACCTTTTTTTTTTTTTTAAGATTTTATTTATTTGACAGAGATCACAAGTAGGCAGAGAGGCAGGCAGAGAGAGAGAAAGGAGGAAGCAGGCTCCCTTCTGAGCAGAGAGCCCGATGTGGGGCTTGATCCCAGGACCCTGAGATCATGACCTGGGCTGAAGGCAGAGGCTTAACCCACTGAGCCACCCAAGCACCCCTGTCATACTTGTTTTTTTTTTTTTTTTAACTGAATTTTAATACCCCACTAGAGTTCTAGGTTGGTGTTTCATAAATGGGCTTTTTAAGAGTCTTAAAGCTTGTCAGTAGCCCACAAAGGGCAGAGATGGAGAAGGAGGAAGGGCAGCAGTTAGACCTCCCTCCAACCAGAATGAGCCACTTTATTTCATATACCAGGTACTGCTTAAGGGTTCATGGGAAAATAGGTCTCACAGCTAAAAATGTTTGAAAACCATCACTCTAGACTATGTATAGTCTATGTATAGTTTATGTATATTATTATGTTATGTATATGTTATGATCAAATATACATAAAATTTGCTGTCTTCAGCATTTTTGAGTGTACAGTTCAGTAGTGTTAAGTATTTTCACGTGGTTGGGGAACCACCACCAGCATCCATCTCCAGAGCTTTGAAATCAGTTCTTGCAAAACTAAAGCTCCATACTTGTCCAACAGCTCCCCATTCCCTCCATCCCCCGAGTCCCCACTCCAGACATTTTTTAAACTTTTTTTAAAAAAAGATTTTATTTATTTATTGAGAGAGAGAGAGAATGAGGAGGGGTTGGGTGAGAGGGAGAAGCAGACTTCCTGCCCAGCAGGGAGCCTGATGTGGGACACGATCCCGAGACTCCAGGATCACCACCTGAGCCGAAGACAAACGCCCAACTAAGTGAGCCACCCAGGCACGCCCGACTCCGACTTTTTAAAGACAAAATGAATGGGTGGCTTCAGTTACAGAATAAAACAATCCACGTTTGTTGAAGGATCCTACATAAATATACAAAGACTTAGTTAAAAGACTTTATAAGGTAACCACACTTTCTGAACTCAAAGTAAGAGCTAGTTATTCAGGTTGCGATGCAGGTGCGTAGAGTCCTTTTAGAACCGAAAGCATCAAATGCCTGTATTCCTGTTCATGTTTTTACTCACAGGTCGGCACCCTGAAGCTTTCGATAAGGAACCCAGCAGGTTGGCTGAACCTCGGTGCCCCACTTCTCCTTTCATGATGTCTTTGTAAACCTCACATTTTTTTCTACTTAGTAGGCATACACAGACCCAAAAGAAAGAAATAGGATTTTTATCTCTGTCCCTGTAAGAGTCTGAACAGAAACAGGATCACTGGGGCTGTCAAGGGCTCCATCTGGATCCTTCTGTGTGGTTGCCCTGACAACCTTGAGGTATTTTAATTTTTTTGAAATTAAGAAGGTAATACAGTTTAGCTTTCCTCTCTGAATTTAACGCTCTTCATTAGAGATCTAGCTAAAAAAAGACTTTCCCAAGATCTTGAGACATTTCGCGAAGTCTGAAGTGTAAGACATCACCGCCTACCACCTGTAGTGTTTGAAAATGAGGATTCCAGCCCCGGAGCTGTTTATAAAGCTGCCGATCAGAGGTCTGGGGATGTCTTTGGATTCGGATGCTGTTCTTCAAAGATTCCCCAGGCCACGGACTCAACTCTTTCCTTGCAGGGGCAGAGCTGAGCAGGGACAAGAGTCTTCTATATTCTGCCATCTTGGGCACACACACAAGGCGGGCTCAGGTTTTGTTTTGTTTTCTCTCTTTCTTTTTAAAGATTTTATTTATTTATTTATTTGAAAGAGAGAGAGAATGAAAGCAGGAAAGTATGAGAGGGGTAAGGTCAGAGGGAGAAGCAGATTCCCTGTCGAGCAGGGAGCCTGATGCAAGCCTCGATCCCGTGATTCCAGGCTCATGACCTGAGCTGAAGGCAGTCACTCAGCCAGCTGAGCCACCCAGGTGCCCTCTCAGGCCCTTTTCAAGAGATGGAGTGCATTCTTCTTTGCTTACCAAGGAATTAGCTGTCATCGTGTTAGACGTGTCATCCGCAGGGGCTGGAGATGGTGGAGGTCCTGAGAGACTGCACGCATGCACGCACAGGAGGTGCAGCGGAGCGTATATGCAAAACACGTGCGCCCTGGCACTGTGTCAGCGGCTGGGCGTGGCTGCGGCATGGGGCCAGGACTCAGTGTGTGCCCCCCACCACCACCAAGAGAGCACACCCTTTGTAGACACCCTCTCGACACTGGGTCCGCCTTCTGATCCAACGCCATTAGCTTTGCATAGACCTGTTAGGGCGAGCGGTGGCCAGAGGCTCACCTGCTGCCGTGGCTGGGCGCCCAGGAAGAGCACTGTGCCAGGCCTCCCTGCGGTTAGGGCGGGGCTGGTTCCTGGTTCCGGACAATGACTGCTTGCAAAAGCCATGGCTACCGCTTCTAGGCCTGGCCAGGAACATCCGTGCTTTCCCCCTTCACTCTGTCTGCTCGCCCACTGGCCAGAGGAATGCAGAGGACCAGCACTGGGCTCCCAGTGGGCCCCAGGGAGCCGTACTGAGTGGGAGTCTGGAGCAGGGCAGAAGGCTTGCTGGTGAACAGCCCCTCTGGTGCAGTCAGTGGAGGGGGTCAGTGACTGGCAAGGAGGGACTGGTGGCAGCAGCTGGTCAAAGTCGCCTCAGCAAATTCTCCCTGTGTGGCTTGATTTTGAAAATGCGGTGGAGCTAGTGGTGGCGGAAGCAGAGGGGTGGTGGTGGGAGGCAGTGTCACCTTCCACGGCGAATGTTCTGGGGCCGTGGTGGAGATGATGAGGGGAGCCAAGTGCGAGGCCTGTGGGCAGGCCACATGGACGCCAATAGTGGCGGTGCTGGGGCTGGTGTTCCTGGCATCAGGAATAGTGGGGTACTGAGGTCCTGCAGGGGACAGCGGTGGCCAGTGGGGGATGGTTGGTCGTGGTGGTGGGATCTGTGGTTGCTGGTTTGGTGGCTGAGGAGTGGGCGGGGACTGTGCACATGGCTCTGTGGTGGCCACTTTGCTGGCCTGGGCCAAAGACCACTGGGACAATGCAGGTGGCAAATTGAATCTCCCAGTGCACCTATCTCCCTAGGGATTCTCGTCTGAGTCCTCCATCCATCGTGGGAGATGCCTGCCCAGCTGCCGACAGTCCCTCCCTTCCCACTGCCCATGGGGACCTCATCCTCGGCACTGGGGATACTGTGCTCCTCGGGATCCTGGAAGGTTCTCATGGGACCAGCTGCTCAGCCGGAAGAATCAAGGCTTATGATCGCTATTGTGCCCAGACCTGTGGCTGCAAGTGTTGGGCTCGGGAAGGAGCATGAGCAGAATTTAGGGGCACCCCGCCCAGAGACTGGGGGGCTGAAGGTCCTTAGTCTCAGGAAGCTTTCAAGGCGGCACTTTTCAGGTGTGAAAGAGGAGCTGTCAGGGATCATGCCTGTGAAGTGACTGTCAGAGGTCCTGGACCTGTGTCCTCTGGCAGTGTGAGGGAGAAGTGCCTTCCTCCCGGGGTACAAGAAGAAGGACCCACGGCCCGTCCTTCATGCGGGGCCGCACACATACTCAGTGCCCCTTGAGGAGACACCAGCTTTTCCCGTTCTCACGAGGCAGCTGATTCCCACTGCCGAAATCACTGACTCCCAGCCCGTGGACTCCACCCAGCCGATTACTGGGTTTTATTTGTGCTGTTGGTATCTCCGTAACAGTTTTTGGATTTAGTTGCTAACACTTGAGTCCCAGATGTCCCACACAGATGTAGATTTCCAAACCTCCCTGGAAGCTTGGGAAGACTTGCTGCTCAGGTCCACAGTCTGCAGGGAGCCTTAGGTAGAATGCCCGCTCACCGGTTTGCCAAAGGCTCCACCTCTCCCTAATGCCCCTCCCCATCCCCAAATTTGGGCCTCCTGCTCCACCTCTGCGGCTCTGTGCCCACCTGGCCTTCCCTGCGGGACCTTCCGAGCCACAGGTCCACTGCAGGGGTCTCCTTGAGGGAAGGGCCTCAGTGTAATTATATCAGGGTTTGGGGTGGCCAGAACAGACCCAGCAATATTCTCTCACATGGTGAAGAAAAGATTGTTAGCTTAACTGCTGGCATCAGAATTCCTCTGAGAGAGAGAAGTATCTTGTTTGAAGAATTTGGTGGCCATTGCTGGGGATGGAAGTGGGACTCCAGTTTGCGGCTATCTGGTGTCAGCCGCCGGAGTTTCCATGAGAAAGGGAAGAATTTGTTGTTTTGTTTCTGAGGAAGAGGGCTAGAGAGGAGGAAGAGGAGAGAAAGCTCATCAGAGAAGATGAGGAAGGATGGGACCAAGTGAGCAGGTGTCTTCATGGCCAAAAGGAAACAGTGCTGTGTGTGCCTTTCAAGGTATGTCTGTCAGAGAAGGGAATGGCTCTCCTCCTCCCCACACAAGGTCTTCTGTGCCTCCTGCTCTGCTCGCTGCCATGGTCGGGGGGGAGCACACTTTCTGTGGAATTAAGAGAGGAGCTAAACGCTGATGTGACATTTGCGTGGCCCCTCCGGAGTGGCCCATGCAGGAAGTAGGTGCCGGGATGGAGGAGAGCGTGAGGACTGTGACAGCCTGGGACCCGGAGGAAGGGCTCGGGATGTCCACAGACTGGGATGGAGGGTAACTGGTGTGGAGGAGATGGGACAATCCCTGCATTGGGGGACAGAGAAGCCCCAGTTGGTATCTGGTTATAACAAAATGGACCCAGTTTTCCAGAAAGAGCCAGACTTGGGTGCTGAAAGGAAAAATAACCAAAATTCTGAACTCGGATAAAATGGTCGAGCACCCAGTTTATTTTGAGTTACTGGTGGCCCTGATGCCCAGGCCTGGTGGGGTCTGGGGAGGGGCTCAGGGTGACCCTGGGCACCTGGCCTCAGTCAAAGATCTCTGTAACAGTGCACAGGAGGCCGGCCAGGAGAGCCAGGCCCAGCATGGCCACGACAATCAGCAGCACATCCCACCAGAGCTCTGGGTATGTCCAGGACTCTGGGAGCTGCCAGCCGCAGCTCCCCAGCTCAAAGCCCGTGAGCTGGCCCAGCGGGCGGGCAGTGGCAAGCTCGGGGCTGGCGCAGCGGATATGTAGCAAGGCCTCTGGCGTGTGGTCCTCCAGCCAGAGACGCAGGTAGGTGAGGCTGCAGTCACAGTGCCAGGGGTTCTGCGTCACATCGAGGATCTGCAGCTGGGGCAGGTGGTCGAAGGCACCAGGGGGCACAGAGCTCAGGTTGTTATTAGCCAGCAGGAGGTGACGGGTGTGGACAGGCAGCGCAGGCAGGGCCGTGAGCCCCTGTCCCTGACAGTCCACCCACAGCCCCATGGTTTCCAGGGCCCGGCAGGTGCACTCGGTGGGGCAGTCGTTGGTAGCCTGTGCGGCAGCCCAGAGCAGAAACAGGGCCCCCCAGGCAGGCATTGGCAGGCTGGCTGTGGGCAGAGTGGCCATGAGGGGAGGGAGAGTCTGGCAGCCCGCACCCCCTGCCAGCCAACGGCCAGTGGGACCAACCTGGGACAAAGGAAAACTCACCTTCCTTCTCAGGCCTCAGCCTTCTCCTTTGTGGAATGGGGTGGTTATGACGGCAGGAGGTGAAGTGTGCCCAACCCAGGCCTCGCTGAGCCTCCCAGGACACTCAGAAGGCAGGATGGTGAGTGTAGCTGTGGGGTGGGGGCGGGGAATGAGGGTTAGAAGGCTCTTGGAAAGGAGCCAGGAGGTCCAGCCCCTCCTCAGTGGGGTGAGGAGGGATGCAAATGCTTGCCAGATGCTTCTCAGTCCCAAATCCTGGCCCCCAGGCTGCTCACAGCCCCCGTGCCCAAGCCCAGGGACAGGCTGATGCTGCAGACTTCACAGAGCACCCTGCGCCATCGATGTCTGCAGCTGGCCTGGGGCCCGGTGATCTCTTTGGTGATACTTAATGTAGAAAACAGCAGGATGAAGACACTGAGATGGGGACCAGGAGGAGCCCCCAAAGGGGCTCCCTCTGGAAAGCCATGCATCGAGGCTAACACTCAGAGTTGGGGAAATCGAGCCTTGGAGACAGAGTGCGACCCATGCAGGGTCACCTGGCGGTCTGTGTCACAGAACCGAGTCCAACTCATGCCTCCTGAGCTCCAGGCTCTTGCCTGGGTCTCCTACTTGCCTACAATTGCTTCGCCTTCTTAAGACAGGCTCTCCCCTCAGGGCCTAGCCCACAGCAGGTTGTGAAAATTAGTTGAATCAACCAAGGAGCCAGTGTCTCAGAGCCGGTGCCCTCCCCCTGCCCCGTCTTCTGGAGAGGAAAGCTGAAGGGACAGAGGTGGGCCGGTGGCTGGCCTCCTCTCCCACGGTCCCATCCGTGTGGGGGCGCGCTGTGGGAGGTGGTCCTGGGTAATAAGAGTGCCACTTACTTGTAGGCCTGCAGCCAGCACTCCTTTCTGTGCCCTGAATTGTCCTGGTCGAGGCTGAGGTAACAGCTCTATGCAAAGCCGCTGGTGGCCGCTGCTTGAGTGGGAGGAAGGAAATGATGAAAATAGCCCAGCTTATCCCCCGCGTGCAGCACTGGGGGGCTGTCTCCGGAGGCAGCGGGCCCTCGGGGTCCCAGGGAGTTGGGCCCTAAATGGTAGGTCAGCCCCTGTTTACAGAAGGGGGTCCCACAGGTCATCGCCGTGGACTACCGGTGCCTCGCTGGGCCTGGGGGAGAACCAAGGAGGCCCCTCATCAGGTCTCAGGAGGTGGGGAAGGCTTCCAGGAAGATGAGGCCTTGGAGGCCTCCAAATCTCCTATTTCCTTATCTGTAAAATGGTAGCAATCATCCCTGTCCTGCTTGCATATGCAGGGTGTGGCTGGGGCAGCTCCTGTGGGCAGAGAATCCTATGGCCGGAGAACAATGTCATCTTGGATTTTCTTTGGTTCTTCGGAATAGGTCAAGGAGAAAGTCATTTTTTGGTGTACTGCATCTTTAGCACCTTCTAATAACCTCCTGATCTTTCTCTTTCATGGGATGCTACAGGCCCATGGCTCCGTCTCTATCAGTCATTGGTCTCTAGCTAGAATTTAAGATTGTTTTTTAATCTGCATTTTATTTATTTCTGTCACTACAGGGGAGTGACATCAGTTTTCCATTTTCGTTAGTGATACAGAGTTCTCTTTAAAAGATAAGTGGATTTTCAGTTTATTTATCTATTTTAAAAGATTTTGTTTATTTAATTGAGACAGACAGAGAAAGAGGGAGCACAAGGAAGGGCAGAGGGAGAAGCGGACTATCCACTGAGCAGGGAGCCCGGCATGGGGCTCAATCCCAGGACCCTGAGATCATGACCTGAACCGAGGGCAGACACTGAGCAGACTGAGCCAGCCAGGCGCCCCTCAGGGGCGCTTTCAACACCCCGTTTGCACACTACTCTAGACCCACAGGAGCATGCCTCATGTTCACACAGAGTGTGGGTGTTTTATTTTTTTAGCATCTCGCAACTTGGAGCTCGCTTCAAGGCGTGCTCCCGTTCATCGGTGTATCTGTCATCTGCTTCTCCCCGACAGCACAGCAGCTCCCTGAGGGCTGTGTCCATGGTCAAGCCACGCGCCGAGGTCAGCGCCTGCACCTCACAGGTCCTTCCTTAGTCTGCACCGGCTGATTGCTGGAGCAAGCCAGTGATTTGACTCTGAAAGTTTCTATCAGCAGGAGGACCCCGATCTTCTAACCCAACCCCTCGTTGTGCAGATGCTGGCAGACCACTCATAGGGGAAGCCTGACTTCCTGAGAGGCTCCCCTGCCCCCGTGGTCCCATGGCCCCATCCATGGCCTGCTTCTAGGACACCTGGGATTGGCTTGGGCTTGGTTTTAAGTACCCAAGGCTGTGCATTACAGCATTGTTAATGGCAGCAAAAAGCTGGAAACGAAAGGAACAGTTACCAGTCATGCACACCATGGGATATTTGACAGACATCACACTAAATGAAATAAAACCGCATGAATCATGTTCTTGGGGGAATTTCCATTGTGTTGTTGAGCGGCAAGAGTGAAATGCACAAGAGTATGAAGTAATACCCCATTCTGGTAGAACAAACTGTGATAAACTGTCCTTGCTCAGGACGACTTGAGAACATGGGCCTCCTTATTTCTTACTGTGTGCCCCTCTCAGGCTAGCCTCTGTCCTCCCCCGTGGCCAGAAGGCTGGGGTCTTTCCTGCTGGCCCCGCGGGGCGGTGCTTGGATTCTCGCTTTCCACTCGGCCCAGCTCTGCCCTCTGGAGAAGGCGCTAGGCATTGACCTTCCTGTGATGCCCAAAGGGCCAGCCTCCCCAACCTTCTGATCCCTGGCCCAGAGCAGGGTGGGGAGGGAAGGTGTCATTCGGTCCCCTGGAGTCATGACTGCTGTCGCTGGGGTCACCTGGCAGGTACTTGGTGACCACTCGAAGAACCTGGGCCACAGACCAGGAACCTCAACCTCCACAGACCTTCCCTTCTCCCACTTGTGGACCCCTGGGCTGTCCCATCTTCATCTTCCTGCATGCCTTTACAGCATGTGAGGAAGGAGTCCCGGTGAGTGGGTGCGCCCCAGCCCCCAGGTTGTGTTTCCTGACCTAGTTGGGCACACACTCTTCCTCTTAGACCTCTGAGACTTCCCTCTTATTTTTTAGCATATACAACTTAAAAAAAAAAAAAAAAAACCAAAATGACCAAACAAAAAGCAGCACACATGAAAACTCATTTTTGTGGTGGAAAAATTGAATGTTCAGATGAGCAGGAAGAAAACAGTAAAATTTTCTCTCAATTCCAATATCAAGCAAGACTGCTTTTTATTATTTTTTTTTCCAGTGCGTATTTCTTTTCTTACCCTGAATTGGGTCACTTGGGGCCCACACTGTCCTGGAACCTCCTTTTTCCACCTGCGAATACACCCACATATGTCACCAGTGTTTGCCATAGTTCCATTGTATGGACGTGGCAACTTTTATTTAAGGAATTTCTGGGCATGAAGAGTGTGCCTCACTCTCCTTATCTTGGTCAGACAGGCCTTTGTGGGGGCTGAGGGTGGGAGAGGGGCAGCTCTTCGGGCTTCCTGAGGTGGGGACGCTCCTTCTTCCAGGGCTGCCCAAGTAGGCTGACCCAGTATCCTATGCCATTTATCCTGTGGAGAAACTGAGGCATTCTCCACTCCTGCCCCTTCAGGCTCCTTACTAGGTCACCTCCCCAATCCCTATTTGGAAGCCCACTCTGCCTGCCCCCCTCCATCCTCTCAGTCTGTAAACATGCTTATGACCTCCTTTATTCTGGAAAAATCTGGTGTGTGTGCACATGTGTATGTGTGTGTGTGCATGTTTTGAACACCCCAGCATGCTCCCTGTTCTCTTCCCTCAGCCCCTTGGGTTGACAACGAACCCAGATACAGTTGCTACTTCCCGAGGGCACCAAGTCCTATCTCAGTCATGCACATTCTCTCTTGGCTTCCAGTCTAGCTGCCCCCGCTTGTCCTTCCATCTCCAATGCCAGTCCAGACGTGCACATCCTGTCCTACCTGGATATCCCCTCTGAGTGTTCTACAGGAGGCTTGTACCCACCATGGCCTAAACCTGGGTGTCTCTCCCCCAAAAGCCAGCCCCCCTCAGTGTTTTCCACCTTAGAGAGGGCCACCTGCAACCACCCAGTCACCCAGCCAGAAACCTGGGGCACCATTAGGGATGTCCTCCCTCTCCCCACTACCATATCCCATGATATCTGTGGACTTTGTCCCCTTCAGGGTGGTTCTCCACTCTGTCCCCTTCTCTGGCCCTGTCTTCCACTCCTCCCAAGTAACCCTCACCCCCTCACTCCTCCTCTGACATCTTCCTCCATTTCTAGAATGGGAACCCAGCTCTCCCCCAGGACCCTGTCCTCTTGCCTCTTCTTGCTGTTTCCTGGGATTTCTCTTCCTCACTCAAACCCCAGCTCTTTTGATATGCATGTTGTCTGCCGGGCCCCCTGCTCCTGCCTGCTGTTCCCCATCCTGGTCACTCCTCTTCTAGGTGACTCTCACTTTGGGCACTGGGCTTTCTGTCCACCATGAACATTGTCTCCCTCTCTGTAATTCCAGCATTCATGCAGATGACTCTTAGTCACCCTGGCCTCATAGTCCGTTGACCTCTCCCGGAGCTGTGCTCCTGTCCTCAGGTCCACCACAGCTGCTCACCCTCACAGTCCTACCCCAGACTGGCCATCATCAGCAACTGCTCCTCCTCCAAGTCTTGATACAAGTGCCCCACCTCTGGACTACACCTCCCCATTCCAGCACAAGTCCTTGAGCCTACCCACTCTGGTCCTTCTCCAGCCTCATTGAGGTCTCCGGGCCAGTGGCCTTATCACTGTACTTTTATACTTTTAACGGCATGGCCTCACAAGCTGACCCAGGGATGACCACTGTCCTTCAGTGTCCACTCTTCCCTTCTTTCACACAAATAGAATTTTAGCTGAACATGAAGCCTTTAAGCTAAAGACTACATTTCCCAGCCTTCTTTGCCTTCAGATGTAGTCATGTGATCAGGTGTAGGCCAATAGGAAAAGAGGACTAAGTGAGAGTTGTTCTTCCCCCGGAGGAGGTGGGGGCTGGGAAAGCCATCTTGGTTCTTGGGGCGTAGCCCTGAATTGTGGGTGGCAGAGCAAAAAGATAGAAGGAGCCTGGGTCCTTAATGGTTCTGGAACTGCCATCCAGCTCACGCATGCCTACTTGGGACTTTTCCAGGGAGAGAGAGAGAAAATTTTATCTCAGTGAAGCCTGTCTTCAGGTTTCTGTTACTGTTTCCATCTTCCTCTGAGGGCAAACCCGCCAATCTGCCTGCAGTGGAGGCGTGTCCTCACATATTCTGCCTTCCCGCCTGCTACAGCACAGAAACGACCCGCTGCGATGAGACAGGCCTTAGGAATGTCCCCCAAGATCCTTCACGCTAGTCCTCAGGACTGGTGAATCTGACGAGACATCCCTGCTGTGGCTGTGCTGTGTTCTGTGGCTCAGCTGACCTTTAAAAAGGGCGGTTTCCCAGCAGGACCTGATCTAGATGTGTGAGCCCTTGAGTGCAGAGAACTCTCTGCGACCGCTAGCAGAAGAGGAAGTGAGAGAGACGCCACAGAGAGGGAAGTCGGAGAGGTCTGGACTGTGAGAACGGGCGCTCCGCACCCACGGGAAGGCGGGTGGAAATGAAGACCGGCACGCTAATGCTGCAGGGAGCTCGACTTCAACGGAACGAGGGTCTCTCTTCCGCATTCTTGACCTCCTGCTTCCCCTCACTCGTGTTTCTGGAGGATCCTTTGGTCCAGTATGGCCACTTCGTAACGAGACTCGCGCGGCCTCTGCCGCCAAGTGTCAGACCGCGTGGGAGACGTGACAAGCGTGGCGGGCAAACGCACCGGATTTCTAGCAAAACCTCCCAGATCGTGGACTTTCTGATAAAACCCCTCTCAGCATTTTGCCCCTGGTGGGTCTGCGGTTTCAGCCGGCTGCAGCCTCCTTCGCCAGGCAAAGTAATAAAATCGTCATTCCTCTTTATTCCCAAACTTCGTCTTCGTGTCCTATTCGGCTCCCGAGCATAGAGGTCGGTTTTCAAGGACAGGAAGGACTGGATGCATGATTGCCGCTTGGAAGCTTCTAGAAAGCAGGAGCTGGATGGTGCTGACAGCTGCAATAAGCCAGCGAGTGGATTCTGCTCCGGAGCCTCTGGGAAGGAGCCTGGCCCGGCTGGTGCACCATCATTTCATCCTGGCGAGACCTCAAGCAGAGAACCCACCTCCACTTTGTGCCCACTTCTGCCCCTGGAAAACTGTGAGATAAGGAATGAGTGTTACTGTAAGCCTCTAAGTGTGCGGTGATTTCTTACAGCAGCAAGAGAAAATCAGTATGAGGGCAAACGGCTCTGGGGCTCTGCCTTGTGTCCCCTTTGTGAAAACGAACGAAAGGAAGTCTTGTGTAGAACGGAGTGGGGAGGGCGCCAGGGAGAGCGCTCGTGCCCTACCTCTCTGGTCACCGACCTCTCTGGTCAATGGTAGACCCGATAGGAAGAGAGGGACCTTGCACTTGGAAGCTACTTTACTGTCCCAGCACGTGGAAGGAATGTTTCTTCCCCCGCCTCTCCTCCCGCCCGGCAATAGCCCAGCCAATGAGAGACCATCCCAACTCAGCCAATGAAAAGCCACTACACTTTGAGCTCCCAGTTTACTCCAATGGACTTTCTGTTTCTAACAGCCCCTCCCAGCTCCCCGCCCCGCCCCGCCCCCCACTGCTTCCTCTACAAAGGAGCCTTCCTCTCCCCTGCTATATGGACTTGTTAAGGATTTGTAGTAGTTTGGTTGTGTGGCTTGCAGTTCTGTGCTATTCCCGAATCAACCCGTTTTTGCTGGAAAGGAAACCGGTGGTTTTATTTTTAAGGTTGGCCTCTTTCACTTTCTCAAGGACGTTGTTCCCACAGCTACCCACTATCCTGCATCATGGAATTTATCCTTTACTGGATCATTCCCATTAGGTTAAAAATGGCCTATAGTATTGTCCTTTTATTTATTTTTTTTTTTAAATTTTATTTATTTATCAGAGAGAGAGAGAGGGGGAGAGAGCGAGCACAGGCAGACAGAATGGCAGGCAGAGGCAGAGGGAGAAGCAGGCTCCCTGCTGAGCAAGAAGCCCGATGTGAGACTCGATCCCAGGACGCTGGGATCATGACCTGAGCCGAAGGCAGCTGCTTAACCAACTGAGCCACCCAGGCGTCCCAGTATTGTCCTTTTAAAAAGCCCTTCTTAGTTCTGCATTTTCCTCCAGTTACCACTACCTTTCCTGCCTCTCTCCACCACAAAACTCCTCCAAAGATTTGACCCTACATGCTACTCAACCCATCAGCAATTCCTGTTGTCTCAGCCCCCCAGATATATTCAGAACTAACCCCCTGTTCTGCCACTGCCCTAGTCTTCTCTTAACTGCTTTGGCTTCCCGTTGCAACCACAATGAACTCTACCTCCTCCATGTTTCATGAGGCCCTTTATGCCTTGACCTTGTAATGCACTCTCCTCTTTGCTTGCTAATCTACAGCCACAGGGACCTTCTTTCTGTCCCTCAATCACTCCAGTATTTTCCTGCCTCAGGGTCTTTGCACTTGCTGGTCCCTCTGCCCATGGCACCCTTCCCCCAAACTCCACCATGGCTTCCTCCTGATCATCATTCATGTTTCAGGCCAGTGACCTCCTTCTCAAAGTACCCCCCCCCCCAGCTAAGACAATTCTCCATTATTCACCATAGTATTCCATTTAATTCTTCCCAGTACTTAACAGGACCTAGGATTATCTTGTTTTTAAATTTTTATGCATTTAAAAAATGATTTTTAAAAGGTTTTTATTTAAGTAATCTCTATATCTAACGTGGGGCTCAAAGTCATAATCTCGATACCCCAAGATCAAGAGTCACACGCTCCCCTGAGCTTGACTGAGCCAGCCAGGTGCCCCTAAATTTCTATGCATTTCTTAAATGTTTGTGTTCAGTGAAAGGGAACTTCAAGAGGACAGGGTCTATGTTCCGTTAGCGGCTGTTTGTAACCACACTTATGCCTAGCACATAGTCTGAGCATAATACACATTTGTCAGTTTTGCTGACCATCTCTCCTCTGGTTTCAGCCTGACCATATCTTTCCAGGACTTTTATCTCCTGGATAAAAGCTTTGACCTTTACACTTGTCTGCTCAACATCTTTTCATGGCTCCTCAGTGTCTTTGGGATGAAATCCAATTCCTCTGCAGAGTTCTTCTTGGCTGTCCACTCCAGGCTCCCCCGTTATCTCTTACTGACCTGAAGCTTCATGGTAGGTCATCTTTGTCACTACTTGCCACCCACATGCTGGTTTCCTTCTCTGTACTTTTCTCTTTTGGGAGTCCCTCCACTCCTCCATCCCCACCCCCACTCCCACAGTTCTGCCTGTCACTCTCTCTTCCTTTAAGATTCACCTAGGTCATGACCTCTTCCCGGAGGCCCTTCCTGACCTGCTACCCCAGCTGAGTTAGTGGCCCTGCTGTTTGCTTGTCTGCCCACCAGCCCAGCTGCTCCTCAGGGATCCCAGTCACCGTGGCATAACGCACGAGGTTCACAGAGTGAGGAGTGACCGAAGGTCAGTTGAGTCTCTTAAGGGATTTTGGGTGGTACACATGCGTCTGACATACATACTGAGACACACAAGGGACAGAGCCACTCCTTTCCCATTCCCTGACCCAAAGGAGGGGGCCTTGGTCTGGTCATTGTATTACAAAGGAAGCTGCTCAGAAACCCTTTACGTGGGGTGGGGGGAGGATCCTTCATATCCCCTGAAACATTTTTTTTTCTTCAGATGAGAAGCAGAGGAGAGTAAGAAGTGGAAACTGTTACTTAGCATTTTTAGCCTGTGTACAACCAGGGGTCAATGGGTCCTTCCTGCCGCAGCTGCTGGGGCCCCTTGGACCAGAAACTCTGCTGGCTGGTTCTCTGTGGATACACATCTCTGTCCAGAAAGCTGTTAGGGGCCAGGCTGTGGAGTAGCACGACTGGCTTACTAACTCCATGATCTTGGGAAATAGTCTCTGCCTTCTCTCTGCCTCATTTTCCTCGTCTGTAAAATGGAGGCATAAAAGAACCTGCCTCCCTGGGAAGCCGTGAAGGCTGAGTGAGTATGAGGCCCTTGAGGCCTGGCACCGTCTGTGCTGGGTCAGCCAGCCACCGGCGAGGATCTGCCTGGATGCCACCAGGGCATGAAACGTGGGCCTGACGCCCTTGGATCTGTCTGTGGTGTCAGAGGGTTCGGTTGAATGGGTCGAACAGTCTAGTTTGGCACCCCTGACTACTGAGGTGTTGCTTGTCCCTTCAGGCTCAGAAAATGCGTCTGGTTGGAAGTCAACAGGTCATTGTATTTTCTGTGAACTGACTGCAATGTTACCTTCTCTGTATGGCAGGTGGGATGGCTTTCTCAATTAAATGAGAGCATGTCGACTTTCCTTCCTAAAATCATTTCCATAAATTTAAAAAGTGGGCTGAGTCTAAGAAAAATATCGAGGCGGCAATAGCACACTTGGTGCAAAGATACGGCGAATATCTCAGGGAGGGGTGTTCAAATGAGTTCAATCCTGGACTAGCAAGACCTGGCACTAGGGGTGATTTTGAAACCTGTTTATTCCTCTATTCAATGAGTGCTCTCGCCACCTAGTGGCAAGAGTATGGAATTACAGGATAGTTGGACCTGTGGGGGCAATTTCAGGTCAACAGAACAATTTTGTTGCCAGAAGGTGAGAGAGGGTGTTAAATTCCTACAAAAACATTTTTCCCCCAGAAAAGCAACCTTAACGAATTTCAGACCATTTGAACAATCCCAAAGAAGTCTCTCTAGAAGGCTTGCACTCCTTGCTTCTCCGCTTACCTGGCGCCAGCTTCAGGGCACACAACCAGTGACCAGTGTAGCTGAACTCAGAAAGGCCCTGTGATTGGGGTGTAATGCTCTGTGGCTGCTGCCTTGAAATTCATGATTGTCTTAACTTTGAATTTGTTCCATGGAGCATGCCCCGGGGCCTTGGAGCCTGCCTGACGCAGGCTACACTCCCTGTCAACTTCCTGACTTTTGATTGCCTACTCCCCTGCCCCACTGGTCCCCCAGACCCTCTCCTGCTGCCACCTGGGGCCAGTGTGCATTTTAATGTTGGGTCAGCCAGGTCTGGGCCTGGGGAACCCTTGTCGTCTTTGCAACCTGCTAGTGATTATTGTCAGGCCTCTGATGACAGTGATGACTAATAGAGCCAAACACCCAGATTATCCTGTGTTCTGATAAAGCCTTTTTTTTTTTTTTTAAATTAGGAAATCTATCTTAGCTCCTGCTCTGTAACAAATCATCAACCCAAAGGACAGCTTGCAGCAAAAACACATATTTATCTATTATCCCGCAGATTTTGTGGGGTGAGAATGTGAGAGTGGCTTCACCGGGCGCCGAGGGGCAAATCAGCAAAGGTGAGGGGCCAGGAGGCCCCTGACACCAGGGCTAACTGCAAACACAGCTGAGAGACCTTCTGTGCCCATTCTCCTTCCCCCACCAATGGAGTTAATTTTTTAACAGCAAAATTGAGCAGAAAGTGTAGAGTTCCCCTATATTCCCTGCCCCTGCTTGTAAGCATATACCCACTATCACCATCCCAAACCTGGGTGGTCCATTTATGATAACTAATAAACCTACATGGACACACCATCATCTTCCAAAGTCCACAGTTTACAATAAGGTCCACTGTCGGGGTGCATGTTCTATGGATTTTGACAAATACACCTACTGGGGTCTCATACAAAATAGTTTCTCTTCCCTAGATTCCTCTGTGCTCCACCCCGTCATCCCTCCCCTGCCAACCCACCTCTGGCAACCTCAGATATTTTTACTCCATAGTTTTGTGTTTTCCAGAACATGATCTAGCTGGACTCGTACAGCATATAGTCTTTTCAGACTGGTTTCTTTCATTTAGTAATACACATTTGACACTTCCCTCATGTTTTGGGGGCGCTTAATAGCTCATTTCTTTTTAGTGCTGACTAGTATTTCCTTGTCTGGACCTGCCCCAGTTTCTGTATCCATTTCCCCCACCGAAGGACACTGTGACTGCTTCCAAGCTTTGACAACTGTGAATAACGCTGCTCTACACATCCACGTGCAAGCGTTTGTATGAATGTACATTTCAACTTCTTTGGTGTAAAAACCAAGGCGCATGACTGCTGGATCATGTGGTGAGAGCATGTTTAGTTTTTAAGAAGATGCCACACTGTCTTCCCAAGTGGCCGTACCCCGTATGGAATTCCCGTCAGCAAAGAACAAGAGTTCCTGTTGCTCCACGTCCTCACCGGCATTTGATGCTGTCTGCCTTTCCAAGCTGGGCCATTCTGTGAGGTGTGGAGCAGCATCGCCTTATGTTAATCTGTGATTCCTCAGTGACGTCTGTTGGGGAACGGCTTTTCACTCATGTGGTTGCCATCTCTGTATCTTTGGTGACTTGTCTGTTCAGGGTCTTTGCCCACTGGAAAAAGAAATCGGGTTGTTAACTCTCTTATTAGCGAGTTCTAAGAGCTCTTTGTCTCTTCTGGATAACAGTCCTTTATCGGATGTGCCTTTGCAAATATTTTCCCCCAGTCTGTGGCTTCTCTTTTCACTCCCTTGACATCATCTTTCTCAGAGCAGGACATTTTAATTTTAACAAATTCCAGGGTATCAGTTACTTCTTGGAGGGATTATGCCTTTGGTGTATTTTAAAAGGCCGTAAAATCCTCAAGTTTTCTCCTATGTTATATTTCAGAAGTTTTTAGGTTTGCGTTTTGTATTTAGGTTTGTAACTCACTTTAATTTTTGTGAAGGGTTAATTTTAGAGAAGGGTGTAAGGTCTGTGTCTAATTTTTTTTTTTTTGCATGTGGATATCCATTTGTCCCAGCACCATTTATTGAAAAGTCTATTTTTGTCTTGTGTTGCTTCTGTGCCTTTGTCAGAGATCAGTTGACTATATCTGTGTGGGTCTCTTTCTGGCCTCTCTATTCTGTTCCACTGATGTATTTGCCAGCAACACATGTCTTTTTTTTTTTTTTTTTTTAGGTTGATTGATTGATTTGTCAGAGAGAGAGAGTGAGCATACGTGAACAGGGAGAGGGAGAAGCAGGCTCTCCACTGATCAAGGAGCTGGATGTGGGACTCAATCCCAGCACCCTGGAATCATAACCTGAGCCAAAGGCAGACATTTAATCAACTGAGCTTCCCAGGCATCCCAGCACCACACATCTTGATTACTGTGGCTTTATGATAAATCTTGAATTCAGGTAGTGTCAGTCTGCCAGCTTTGTTGTTCTCTTTAATATAATGTTGGCTATTATGGGTCTTTTGCCTCTCCATAGAAACTTTAGAATTGGTTTGTCAATACCTACAGAATACCTTGCTGGAACTTGGGTTGGGGCTGCACAGAGTGGAGATCAGTCGGAAGAACTGATATCTTGATAATGCTGAGTCTTCCTGTCCATGGATGTGAACTATGCCTCCATTTATTTAGTTCTTTGATTTCTTTTACCAGAGTTTTATAATTTTCTTCATATAGATTTTGCATATATTTTGTTAGATTCATATCTAAATATTTCATTTTGGGGGTGCTAATGTAAACGGTGTGGAGTGTTTTTTTTAAGATTTTATTTATTTATTTAAAATATTTTATTTATTTATTTATTTGACCAATAGAGATCACAAGTAGAAAGAGATGAAGACAGAGAGCCCAACATGGGGCTCGATCCCAGGACCCTGGGATCATGACCTGAGCCATAGGCAGAGGCTTAACCCACTGAGCCACCCAGGCACCCCAAGATTTTATTTATTTTTTTGACAGAGATCACAAGTAGGAAAAGAGGCAGGCAGAGAGTGGGGCATGGGGAAGCAGGGCCCCTGCTGAGCAGAGAGCACAATGCCTGGAGAGTCCAATCCCTGGACCCCAAGATCATGACCTGAGTTGAAGCAGAGACTTTAACCCACTGAGCCACCCACGCTTGTTTATTCTTGTGAATAGGAAAGCAGTTGACTGTTGTATAGTAAGCTTATATCTTGAAATTATGCTATAATTGCTTATTCCAGGATTTTTGTTGTTGTTGTTGTTGTTCCAAAAGAAATCTTTTGGATTTCTATTTAGATGATCATGTCATCTGTGCACAGGCTGTTGTATTTCTTCCTTCCCATTCTGTGTACCTTTTGACTTAGTCAGTTTGGGCTGTTGTAACAAAATACCATGAACTGGGAGGCTTAAGCAACACACATTTATTTCTCACAGTTCTGAAGGTTGGATCAGCATGCCAGGGTGTTTGGGTTCTTGGTGGGGGCCCTATTCCTTGTTTACAGATGACCATTGTCTTGTATCCTCTGCTGGCAGAGACCGAGAAAGGGGGAAGCAAGCAGTCTCCTATAGAAGGGCACTAATGATCATGAGAGCCCCACCCTCCTGACCCAATCCCTCTCCACCCTCCCCCCACCCAGAGGCCTCAGCTCCAGCTACTATCCCTATGGGAATTAGGGTTTCAACATATGAACTTTGAGGGGATACAAATATTCAGTCCAAAGCACCTTGTATTTCCTTTCCTTGTCTCTTGTCTTGGCTAGGACTTCCAACAAGATGCTGAAAACAAATGGGGAGAGGGGACATCCTTGCCCTGTTCCTGATCTTAGTGGGAAAGTATCTAGTTTCTCTCCACTTGAGTGTGATGTTGGCTCTAGGTTTTTCGAGTTAGGAGGTTCCCTATGCCTAGTTTGTTGACGGTTATTATTATTGTTTTATCAAGGATAGGTGTTAGATTTTGTCAAATGTTTTTTTCTGCATTTATTGATATAAACGTGATTTTTCTTCTTTAGCCTGTGGGATGTGATAGAGTACAGTTAATTTTTGAATGTTGAGCTAGCCTTGTGTACCTGGGATGAATCCCACTTGGTTATGCTGTAAAATTCTTTTTATATATTGTTGGATTCAAATTGTTAGTTTTCTTATGACTTTTGCATCTGTGTTCATGATAGAGATAGCTCTGTAGTTCTCTTTGCTTATAATATCTTTGTCTAGTTTTGATTAGGGTAATGCCAGCTTCAGAATGAGTAGGGAGTATTGCCTCTGCTTCTCTCTTCTGGAAGATACTGTAGAAAATTGGAAGAATTTCTTCCTTAAATATTTGGTAGAATTAACCAGTGAACCCATTTAGGCCTGGTGCTTTCTCTTTGGGAAGGTTATTAATTATTGATTCAGTTTCTTTAATATATAGTGGCCTATTCATATCTCTTCTTGTGTAAGTTTTGGCAGATTGTGTCCTTCAAGGAACTGATCCATTTCATCTAGGTTATCTGATTTGAGGGCTTAGAATTATTTGTAATATTCCTTTATTATCCATATAATATTCAACTATAGTACTATCTTCTCATTTATTTCTGATGTTAGCAGTGTGTGTCTTCTCCCTCTTTTTCTCAATTAACCTGGCAAGAGGCCTATTGAGTCTGTTGACCTTTTCAAAGAACTAGCTTTTGTTTCATTGTTTTTCTGTTTTTTATTTCCAATTTCATTGATTTCTGCTCTAATTTTTTAAAAAAATACTTCTTTTCTTCTGCTTACTTTGGATTTAATTTGCTCTTCTTTTTCTAGGTGGAAACTTAGATTTTTTTAGATCTTCTGCTTTTCCAATACATGCATCTGATGCTGTATCCTGCAAATTTTGGTAGACTGTATTTCATTTTCATTTAGTTCCAAGTATTGTTAAGTCTCCCTTGAGATTTGTTCTTTCACCTATGTGTTATTTAGGAATGTGTTGTTTAATTTCCACATATTCTGGGATTTTCTACCTATTTCTGTTGATTGATTTCTAGTTTAATTCTAGTGTGGTCTGAGAGCATACAGAATATGTTGAAATTTGTGAGGTGTGTTTTGTGACCTGGAATGTGGTGTATCCTAGTGAATAGTTCATGTGAGCTTGAGAAAAACGTGCATTGTGCAACTGCGGGATGAAGTCATCTATTGATGTCAATTAGATCCCATTGATTGATGGCACTGCTGAGTTCAACTCTGTCTTTACCAATTTTCTGCCTGCTAGATCTGTCCATTTCTGTTAGAGGGGAGTTGAATTCTCCAGATACAATAGTGGATTCATCTATTTCAACTCACAGTTCTACTCATGTTTGCCCAGTCCTGCCCACTGGCCCATGAGGAGTCCTGAGGACTTTCTCAAAAAAGCCTGGCCCATCCTACAGGACCAAGGGTAGGGTGGCCCCTCAGGAGTGGCCACTGGCCTTTGTCTCTTTCATTCCATTCCCAGAGGATCCATAGGGAAACTGGGTAGGGGCTCCCAGAAGTGGCTCCCTGATGCCTCCTGGCCCCATCCAAGCTGCTGAGTGTCTGAGACCAGACAGGTCAGGAATGCCAGTCAGGCATTGTCTGTCCCCAGTCCCTGCTACCCTGCTCTGGAGTGCCTGCTGCTCCCAGACTCCCCACTGGGTACCTCTTGATCCTCCTTCTCCCACATTCCCCTCCTGTGTCCTGTAGCTCTGGCTCCAGGCTCCTAGTGCCGCCTTCCTCCTGTAGTCCTGCAGTTGCCTCTTCTTCACTCCCCTCCACCTACCCTCTGTGAGGCAGCTCAGAATCCTCCAATGGCTCCTGATTGCCTGTGGGAGCAAGTCCCAGTCTGTCGTCTGCCATCGAGTCCCCCTATGACCTGCTACTGTCCTTCCGGGCATCTGCCCTCACCCCTACAGTTCCACTCTGTAGTGCATCCATCCTCTTTGGCTCAGATGACCCCCTCTTGGCTGGACTCTTGCAAATATTTTACCTTGATTTGGCACTGATTTCACCCATATCACACTATTTGCCAATGTAGCTTTCTCTCCTAGAAGATGTTAAGGTAGGTGAGACCAGACAGCTTGTCTTACTCCTTCGCATGACTCCGTGAAATCCAGTACCCACTATCTGCCTGGGAAAGAGGTGTCCCAGGTCCTGTAATCCTTTCTCTGTCCGTCTAAATACCACCTTTCTTCTACAGCTAGTTCAAGGGCAGCCTCTGTCCAGAAACTTGCAGTAATCATCCCCACCTTGTGTTCCCCAGCCCTGCCTGGTCTTCAGCACTGGAGGTGTGGGGATTCCCCAGTGGGCCAGGTGTGGCCTGGAGGTTGGGCGCAGCAGTAAGAGGAAAGGGACAGTGCTGGGAGGGGAGAAGACCCCAGGAGACCAGGGAAGGGATTCTGGGCTGGGCTGTATGAGAAAGTGGGCAGGGGAGGCAACAGCAGGTATGGGCTGATCCAGCAGCCCCAGGACTTGAATGTGAACTGTGGCACCAGGAATGCAGAGGCTGTGAGGGAACCTGGGAGGAACTCAAGGAGATGAAGTCTGCCAGGCTCTGTTGTGGGAGGCTTTGGGGTTGAGCCCAGTCTCAGGAGTCAGGGTCTCTAGGGTTCTGAGGATGTGATGGTGGTTGGGGGTAGCCATGGAAGCTCATCCGATGGTGGTCAGGCTGGTCAAGGAAACTGGTCTGGTCGCAGTCAGGTTGATCTGGAGGCTGGTCTGATGGAGGTCAGGCTGACCGAGGTGGGCCAGTGACCTCAGCAGGAGATGAGGAGTGGGTTAGCTAGTGCAGGAGCTGTGGAGGCTGGTGCCGAGAGCTCTCCCTGCAGGAGCTCACAGCCAGCCAAAGCTTGGCGCAGGGCATCCAGGATGGCCAAGGGTCCACATCGCCCCTCTGGAAGGAAAGAGTGGACAGGGAAGGTAGTTCATTTTGCTCACTGTGGCCTACATAGCCACTCTTACTCCTTTCTGGGACCCTCCCCAGTCCTGCCTAGCCACCTCCCCCTCTTGTTTCTCTCCCACTGAGGGCCCCAGAGAAGGGGGCTTCTAGCACACAATTTCTAACCTCCTTCTCAATTCCAGGGACCATCCAGGGCACTGGACCTACCTGAGCCTTGCCCTGCAATGCCTTGTGAGGCCAGCGAGCAAAGGCTCATCAGCAGTTGGTTGCCCCATTAGCATAGGAGGCCCTTTGAGGAGAAGGCTTGGCCTGATTCCTCCCTTTTTCACCAGCCACAATCTAGTACTGATGAAATCCTACTGCCCTGAACTTTGTCTAAACAATGGGGGCCACTTAGCTTACTGCATAATGGAGAGACCCAAGGCTTTGGGTACAGCTGGCACTTGACCTTTCTCTGCTTTGGTCTCTCCATCTGTGAAATGGGTACAATAACAGCACCTTCTCCAGTAGGCTGTTGTCATGACTTGGGGGATTGAAACCACATGGGATGCCTCCACAGAGCCCACACTCAGCCCAGTGACTGAACTTGCCTAGCGCCCTTGGAGGTTTGACCATGCTGGCTTCTGCTTAGCTCCTCTACCTGGGACACCCAATAGCATTTTCCAACTTTCTAAAGCCCATTTCTCACTATGTACTATGCACATCACAGGCAGTCAGAGGAGTCATGACAGTGGCATTTTGTAGACAAGACACTCAGGGCAGAGAGTTCTGGGTCAGGCTGCTCTCCAGACACTGTCCAGGCTCTGAAAGATGGGGGAGTTCTCCTACCGGGTGGGGTGTCCTTGCAAGCATCCAGCGTGTTCAGCAAAATCTTCCCCAGGGCTCTTTTCGATATGTTCTTGAAAAGAAATGGAGACAGGGCTGGACTTCACTGTGGCTGCTGTGTCCTCATCCAGCAGGCGGGACTTGATGGCCCCTACAGCTTCTGTAAGGCTCCCTGGGGGCACATAGAGTCACTATCCCCCCCATCCCTTCCTGGGTCCCTACCCTTAGCCTGGCCACACTGATTGATGGGCTTCTCAAAGACTTTTGGTGGGTGGATAGTGTGGGCTGCAGCATCCATTCCCTCAAAGATCATATATTTATGGATTACCATTTATGTGCCAAAGTAAAGTTGGCACTTAGGAAATAAACATGAATAAGTGCATTTTTATGCATTGGCTCATTTAATCTTTGCAACAAGTCCTATTATTAGGCTCATTTTTACCAGTGAAGAAAAGCAGTGCTGAGAAAAAATGAGAAATTTGCCTAAAGCCACCCAGCTAGGAGGAGATGGGAGAACCAGCTTCTACCCCCAGGTTGCACGGCCTGGAGCTATGGTGCTAACCACTGCCTTCACTGTCTGCTGGGGTTGGCTGCCACTCAGCCATTCTCTCAGGCTCTGCTGCCCTGGCTTTGGCCTTGATAGTTCTGTCCTAGGCAGTCTGGTGCATTGGAAAGAGCCCACTTAAAACTCAGGCAACCTGGGTTTAAATCCTCCTTCTACCTTATAGTGGCTATAATCCCAGCTTAGTGATTTCTCAAAAAGTTATTTAATGATTTGCTGTCGCTATTTAGGAATACAATTGATTTCTGTGTCCTGACATTTTAGTATTTACCTGGCCAAGAAATGACAATAATTTACCTCTGGATTCTCTTGGGTATTCTGTGTAGATAAGTATGATATATGATCACTGGTAGCTTTGTCTTCCTGCCTAAACCTTACACCTTTTCTTTCTTTTTCTTGTCTTACTGCATTGGCTAGATCCTCTAGCTGGCATACAAACAGCGATGACAGGCATCACTGTCTTGACTCTGACTTTGGAAGCACTCCTTACAACATTTCACCAATAAGTGTGAAGCCTGTGAGAGATAGTTAGTGGAGATTCTTTATCTGGTAAAGGAAGTCCTTACTGTTCTTAATTCGTTGATAAAAGGAGACTGTTCTTGACTTTTCTACATCTATTGAGATGAGCATATGGTTTTTGTCCTTTAATCTACAATGTGTATATGTCATTAATAGATTTGTTGATCTTGAATGATCTTTAAATCACTGATCTTTAAATCATTTTAAATCCAATGTGGTCATGTTGCATTTCTTTAAACACTGCTGGATTTGGTTTGCAAATATCTTATTTAATATTTTGCATCCACATTTCCATGTGACATTAGCTTATAATTTTCCTTTCTTATATTTCTCCTTCTCTGGTTTTGAAATCAAAGTTGGATCAGCTTTAGAAAGTGAATAACACCACCTTGGCCGGGACAGAGTGGCCTTCCCTTCTTTTTACTATAACATCCCTGGGCCTCCTTTTCTGCACCTGGAAAGTGAAATTGACACCTGCCTAACGTGAGGAAACTCTGGGCCAAGTGCCTGGCAGAGGCTGGTGCTCCCTGAGAGCTCCTCCCATTGCCCCGGGTGTGCCAGCGCCCATGAGCCTACCAGGTCCCGGAGCCTTTTCAGGAGCTGTAGCACATCCATGAGCTTCTCCTCCAGCAGGGACAGCCGAACCCGCTCTGTCTCCACCATTTGTAGCTCCAGCCTCAGGTGCTCAATCTCTTCTACCTTCTGCTGCAGCTCTGCCTGTGGGGGCCAGCAGGGACTCAGCACCCACCCTGCTGCCCTCTGCCCAGCACTCACTGTGCCATCTCCAGGCAGGGCCCATGACTTGCCTTGACCTTTTCACAGAGGTCATCTCTTCTGATCTTCCCTCTCTCCCTGTACCTGCCAGGGGACTGAGCAGATAAAATCACCCATCTTCCCAGTGGGGGCACCAAGACCCAGAGAGGCTACGTGTCTGGCCCAAGATCACACAGTGAGTGGTGTTAATGTAAGAGTATGTATATTTCGTTTTCTAGATGAGGACTCCATTTTCCGTTCTTCTTCTGTATTCATCTGCTTTCTTTTATTTTAATACTTTTTTCCTTCTTCTTATTTTTATTTATTATTATTATTATTATTTTGGTTGCAAGCAACAGAAAACTATCTGGCTAGTGAAACAGAAAGAGAATTCACTGGCAGGCTCTGGGTCATTCCCAGAACAGACCAGCAGCTGGAGAAGCTCAGGGCTAGGACTGCAATGGGGGTTGAGATGGTAGGACAGCCTCAAGCCTCTTCTCCAGAGTTCAGAGCTGAGAAGGACACTCTCCAGCCACTCTTCTACTTCCCTCAAGAGAGAGAGAGCCCCAGAAGGGGCCTGGATTGGGCCAGCTTGAGCCCTGAGACCATGGGTCCTACCAGGATACCCACCAGGGGGCAGTCACAGAGCATCGTGTGGCTACTAGCCTTTTAAAGCAGGATGCCAGATGAGAGGCAGCCCCTATTCTTGGCACCAATGGAGGGAAAGAGAAGCAGCTGAAGGTGTGGCATCCTCAGACACTCTGGGTCCACTCTGGGCTTTGGGTAGGACAGAGAAGGCATGGTGCTGGTGCCCACCACAGATGGGACTGGAAGGTGGGCTTGGGGACACCACTCACATGCCTCAGTAACTCTCCTAACCCCCACTTCCTTGGAATTTACTTAGAAAAGGGGTGGTGGCCATGCCTTTTGGAACCACATCAGACCACAACTATGTCACAAACAGTATGGATTTCGAATTTCAGATATATAAATATAAAACTACCTTAGGTCAACACAACAGTTTGCAAAAGTGCAGTGGGCTAGGGCTTTGTGAAATGGTAACTCTCAATAACACTCTGAACTTGATTACTGGAGAATGGAGTAGAGAGATGGAAAAAAAAGGAAAGTGTTCCTATTGGAACGGAGACACCCTGCTATTAGTGTTGCCTGCCAGCTCCCTCCCATAACCCTCAGTAACTTTCCTGGGGAGAAAAAAGTCCCTCCTCCCTGTCATCTGACTTTGATGGAGCTGCTAATCCCTGAACGTTGCCTGCCTACCACAGGGACTGGGCCAGGGACGGGCACATGACCAAGACTGGGTCAACTGGAGTTCTTCCCTGAGATTTTATGTATCAGGCTCTTAATTCCCGTGGGTGGGTCAATGGGAGCCTGGAGCTGTCTGTGGTCCTGCCTTTCCTTTCACCACCACATGGAGGAAGCCCTTCTGAAGTAGGGGGAAACGAGGCCAGCACCTGGGAAACACCGAGCAGACAGATAGATGGAGACAATCTCGTCTAAGTCACTGGACCCCATTGTTCCTGAAGCTCATCTCCTCTGCTGTTCTTCTGAAGCTGTTCTTGCCAGCTCCATATCCTATTAAATACCAGTTTTGCACTGAAGCTAATTCGAGTTAATTCTATTGTCTTGCAACCAGAATATTCTTCGTTAAATCTAAGTCAAAGCAAGTTGCATGTCCTCTCTGAGTCTTGGTCTGCTCATCTGTGAACAGGGCCCAGTATTTGGCTGACATCCCTTGGGGTTCTTCCAGCTATGAGAGATTCTAGCTTTGGTCCAGACCTCGACCTCTGGGGCTCAGCTGACCTCCTCCCCAAGTGTCCCCAGGGCCTTGCCACGGCAGCTCTGGGTCCCCAGATGCTCCACCAGCATGGTGATGTGGGTCTCCAGCTGTCCCAGGGTGCAGGCATCGTCACCATTGCCAATGTGGCTGAAGTAAGTTTTGAGCTTCTTGGCTGTCTGGTCATCACACCTGCGGCAAAGGAGAGCACCAGCACTGCGGGGTGGCTCTGCAGAGTCTGGTCCAGCCTCAGAATGTGGGTGTTGCTGCCAAGCCTGTCTCTTGAAAGCTAAGCCAGGTCATGGTACCCTCTGCCCAGTACCCTCTTGTGGCTCCCCTTTTTACTCCAAGGAAAAGCCAAAGGCCTCTCCCAATCTGCTCCTGCAATCTCTCTGACCTCCATCCCATTCATCTTCACTCATCATGCTCCAGCCTCAGTAGCCCCCTCACTGCCCTTAGAGCATGCCTCAGGGCCTTTGCACATGCTGTTCCCTCTTTGTGGAATGCCCTTTCCTTGTGTCCTTCAGGTTTTTGCTCACATGGCACCTTCTTAGAGTGGCCTTCCCAGCATCTTCCTGCACCACCCTCTGCCCCTCCCCCATGCTTCACCTTTTCTCCTCACACTTGTCACCACTCACTAGAATAGGGGCTCCGCTAATGGGGTGGTGCTATTTTGCTTATTGCTGTTCTCTCGGTTCCTCCATATTTTCCCAGCACATAGTAGGTGCTTCATAAAAGCTTGCTGTTGACTTGGGGTCAGGAATAACAATCACCCAGGAACACTGACAGCACTTTACAATATAATTAAAGTCTGTGCTGGCTCTTGGGAGTGAACCAATGGGGATCAGGCACCTTTTAGGCATTTTATAGCTGCGATAGCAAGTCCAAAAAAACCTCTGCCAGACAAGTGTTGCTGGCCCATCTTAGAGATGAGAAGGCTGAGGCTCAGAGAAGTCTGCGAGTTGTCTGCAGTGCCCCAGGCATCTGGGTCTTTCTTCCCTCCAGGGTGGGTGTGAGGATTCAATAAGCCAGGGGGTCAGCTGTAGGAGGCATTGTAAGCGCTGTTTCTCACAGGAGCAATGGGGAAGGAAGGGTCTGATATGTCCTGGAGTAGCACTAGAACTTGGGGCCACATCTTGGGATAGCAGCCAGGGGAGTGTGAGGGAATCAGTGGAACGGCATCTCCGTGCCTTGGTCAGTCACCTCATTTCATCCCTGCATATGCTGGGATATACATCTCACTTTCCTCCTGTGGACCAGGGGCCAGAGTGTCAGGGGAGCTGGGGATGATCCAGTGAGGACTTGAATCCGGTCCTCAAGGTCAAGCTCTGGGAAGGGGCTCTGGGCCTCCAGCGCCGATTGCCCGACCCCAGCACACATACCCACTCCTGCAGCTGGAGAGGTACTCCAGCAGCGTCTTGACCTCTGCCAGTGAGCTTCGCTCTTTCTGCCACTTCTCCTCACCCTCCTCTTCTTCGTCGGAGGCGGCCTGGCCTTCCACTGAGCGGAACAGCTGCCCGTCCACTGCCGGAGAAGCAGGGGCTCAGGCACCAGGAACAAAGGGTGGGAAACCGGGCAGCCCTCCCCAGGGGCAGGTGTGGGTGGGCTGCACAGAGGGAACAGGCTCTGGCACTATCCACCCCTTTTCCAGAGAGCCACACTCCCACCCTCTCCATGTCCCCACCAGTGAGGCCACCGAGGCTGGTGGGGCCCATCCCCAGGGCCTGGCCCAGGCCCCGAACTGGCCAGCTGGAGCCCCTCCCTGGGGCTTTACACAGGGTCCCAGGGAGCAAGAAGCTGTTTCTCTTCTCTTTCTAAGATGACACAACCAGCCAGGGCCTGTCTGCGCTCTCAGAGGTGCATATTATTTCCATGTTAAGGTGTGACCGTCCCAGCCAGGGAGGCCAAGGGGCTGGGATCAGGGTTCTGTATAGCACAGGCACCAGGGTGAGCCAATTTTCAGCTCTCAGGAAGAGAGAAGGGGTTTCCTTTGCACCTCTACCATTTGGGGGATGTACAGGAAAGATTGTCATACATGTGACCCTGTGTGACACCCAGACCAGTGTGGCTGGTTGGGGCCAACATTGTCTGGTTGGGGTACTTCAGTCGGGTTGTGCATCGGAAACCCCGGGGTTAGGCCACCCAGTATCAGGCTCTGTGTCTGGGGGAGGGGGAGGGGAAGCCCTCCCTCGGCTCCTCACTCCACCCTAGCCCAGGAGACGCACGAGTCCAGCCTCGTGTGAACCATGATTAGTTCTGCCAAGGCAGGGGACCCAGCGTGAGCTAAGGAGAGCCAGGCCAGAATCAGAGTCAAACCTCCAGGGAAGAGAAATGCCGTCATTCTTCTGGCCTGGGAGGTGGAGGGTGTGGGTCTGGAGCTCGTGGGGGGCTGTCTGGTCAGTCTGAGCGGAGCGCCTTCTGCACAATGGGTGCGCCAGGGAGAAAGCAGGCAAGGCAGCAAGAGGTGACATTCCGTGACACCCTGGCTGTGCCTGAAGCTGACTTGGACTTTTTAATTCATCTGAGCCAGTCTGACAGTGACAATAGCCTGATCCTTGTGGACAGAGAGTGCCCTGAGCAGCAAAGCTGGGTCCTCCTCCCCCTGCAGGGGGAGAGGAGAATCCTAAGCAGCAGAGCTGAGGTGGGCCTGGGCCTCTGTGTTTTTAAGAGGCTCTAGGGTGATCCTGGCCACCTGACAGGTCTGGGAACCATGGACTCAGGTCTCCTGACTTGGGACACCCATCTCTCCAGCCTGACTGCCCCGACGGGGTGGGCTCAGGGCGATTCTGTTTTGTTTCAGTAGTAACTGTGCCAGACCGAACAGAATCAGGGTTGAAGGGACTGGTCCCTGACTTTTTGGTTGTGTGAGCTGCATTCCCAATATTGGCAATTCATTTTCCATCCTGGCAATTTCCTGACACCATGTGTGTACCGATGTTGTGTACGTGCATGTGTGTTTGTGTGTATGTGTGTGTGGCGTCATTGTTGTCACAGTCATTAACACTGTCCAGGTGCCCCAGGCAAGGGTAGGCGAGGGGCTCTGAAGAGGAATGGGAAGGACACCACCCAGTAGCACCTCCATAGCTGCCCATAACTGAGCCTGGAATGTACCGGGCATGTTCTCAGCCAGCATGGTTCCTCTTTCCACATGATGGTTCCACACCCACCAGGCTCAGGTTCTTGAGACAACGGGCTTCTTTGTGGTCTTCTTAAGGGGGGGAACCATCCAGCCCCTGCTTACACACTTCTGATGACGGGTGCTTACTCCACCTCAGTTCCCTTGGCACCCAACCCATCCCTGCGTGGGACTAAAAGGAGACAGTTTTTTCGCACACTGAGTTGGAGCCTGTCCGTGGGAACCACCCTCTCCCACTGGATGTCTGTCTATGCTATGTAGCCTGAGGAGGAAGCCCTTGTGGACTTGGGAAGCCCAGCCTCAGCACTCAGGGAGAGAAGGGTTCTGTCTGGAGGCCAGATGGCAGCCTCAGTGCTGACAGGGCCGTGGGACTGGGCCTGGGCACAGCAGACCAGTTGTGAGCCTGGCAGCAAGTCTGAGTAGGGCAGGGACAAACCTTCGTCCAGGGGTCGGCTCCCGGAACCAGAACCGCTGTCTGATTGCCAGGCTCCCTCTGGAGGGCTGTCTGGGCTTCTGGTCCCACTGTCCGGAGGGTCACCTCTCTTGGCTTCTGGCTCTGGGCTGGCTTGTGATGAGATGGGGAGTTGGGTGCCCTCTGACCTGTGGGCAGGGGAGAAGACACAGGTGTTGAGAGAGAGGAGGGGACTCGGCCAGCTTCCCGCAGGAGAGTGTGGGATGTGGACCCACTCTCTTCCACTGCTTAGACTGCACGGGTAAGCTGTGTATGATGGGCCTGAAGAAGACACTAGGTATTCTCTGCGGTTGACCCTACTGGCTCCCGAACACATTAGACCTGGCATGTTAGAGTCTCAGCCTTCCATGACACACACTCACTCTCTCAGCACCTTTTGCACTAAAGGCAAAGTCTGAGGAGCCTCTGGAATGGATCTGTGTCTCCTCTAGTAAGAAGATCAGCAAAGGAAATCCCTTCCTTCCTGCCTTTGGACATTGTCACGTGGATATGATGTTTGAGGCTATGGCAGCCATCTTGAGACCATGAGGAAATGGCTGAGAGAATTATAGAGTAGTTAAACGAGAGTCCTGTCATCTTTCAGCTGCTGAATTAACTAGTCCTGGAGTTACCTACCTCTGGACTTCTTATTATGGGTGAGATCTTTTAAAAAGTCTTAATTGTTTCAGTTACTTTTAACTGCATTAAAATTTAAAGTATCTCTCCTCTTTGGAGAACCTGCTCATCAATCTGTTTTCTTGGTAGTGTAAAGTCCTCACTTTTTGAATATTCACTTTCCATGTCACTGCAGTTACAAAGTCAAGGAAAAAATGAAAATGAATCTATCATAACATGAAAAATATTCACTAATGAATTAGCTGCTTGTTAAACTAGCTCTTCCCTCCTCCCTCATTGTGCACCAACATCTCTCTCATCTCTTCAGAATCTCTCATTCCTTATTTCTCTCAGACTATCAGGCGTAACAACCCCAGTACAAAGGGTGTGTAAAATGAAACTGCAAAACTTGGAAAAGTCAGGCAGAGGAAGCCACTGAGAACCGAGTGTGGAGAGTGGGACAGATGAGGACATACCTTGGAGTGTTCCAAGAAATAAAGTGTGGCTGCAGAGAAACAGAGTTTCCCTAGGGAGACAAAGGGTGTGCTACACTAGTCTAGTAATTGCTATTTAACTGAGTCTGTCATTACCCTGCTGATTCAATCTGTAGAATCATGCCCATAATCACATAAATGTGCTGTAGTGTCTCTACTATAATACAAAAACCAAACCCCAACCAAACAAAATAACCCTCCCCACTATACGGCTTCCCCCAGCTACCACCCCTTTCTCTGTCTCCTATAGAGCAGAGCTTCTTGAAAAAGCTGCCTCTGCTACACATTGCTGTTCCAACCTCAGCTTGTCACCCGTCCCTGCTGTGCTACTAGACCCAACGGCGGCTTCTCACTGCTTTTCTCCTTTGGCTGGTGAAGTGAACACTATACTTCATGGTGTACATTTCACAGTGTACATTTCAGAGTGCACACATCATAGTGTACATTTCACAGTGCACACTTCGTAGAGCATATTTCATGAATACTACTACACAGAGAGCAGTGAGTTCTAAATGACTCTCTCACCTGGTCACTTTCTTCCGGTGGCTTCCAGGAGTGCCTCCCTCCCTGGCACTCCTCCTTGTCTACTTTGCTAGTTCCTCCTCTTCATCCCTATGCCCCTGTGCTGGCTGCTGTGCCCTCAGACTCCACCTGAGAACTTCTTTCTATCCATTCACTCTATAAGGTGTCTCAGCCAGTGCTGTGACCTTAAGCGCTGATGACTTCCAAACGTACCTCTGGCCTGGCTTCTGGGATCCAGTGTTCTGACAACCTCACCCAGCTTAACTGCTGCCTTGGGGTCTCCACCTGGATGTCCCACAGGCATTGCAGATGCCGTGTCTTTGTCTGCTCCTTCTGCTTCCCCTTAGTGAAAAGCGCCACCACCCACCTGGCCACCCAAAGTGGAGGTCATACGTGAGAACGGACAGTCTGACCCATCACTCAGTGCCCAGTCCACGGGTGCTGCAGGGAGGCTGCTCAGCAAAGGGCCGTGGTGTCATGCTATTTTGTGGCCGCTCCCTTGCCTGGGTTTGTGCAGATGTGGACAGAAGTGAGAAGGAGGAAGGGGGAAGAAGGAGTGCCACCCCTGCCCTTGGGGGACCTCTGGGTGGCAGGGAGCCCAGAGTCTTCACTCTTCAAGGCCATGCCCACTGGACTCAGGGCCAGACCCTCACATAGGCAAGGAGGGCGCTGGGTCCACAGAGCAGGGAGGGTGTCCTAGAGGACTTGGGGACTTGTGGTTGAGTAGAATAAAAGAGGTTTGAGTGGAGGAATAAAGGCAGCAGGTGTGTTTGGAGACAGATGGGGGCCGGCTGGGCTAGAGACGAGGACTCACAGCAGTTCAGAAGGGGCGGAACAGACCCTGATTGGGTACCCCAACTTTGGGCTGGGCTTCTGTGTGCTATTTTGGGTCCTGCTCTTCCCCTGGACTTACGAGACTGGTAGCTCTCAAAGGAAGAGAAGGTTAAGTCAAAGAGGGTGGGGAGCCAGCAGGGATCCGGACCTGGGTCTTTCTTCCAAAGCCTGATCTTGTTCTGTTGCTGCATCCCTTGTGTCACCAGGCCTTGGAAAGTCTTACATATTATAAATGGTGGAAGTCAGTGGAGCTTTGCAGGTATTAGGTTGAACCCTATGGAATTGCTGGCTTTTGCTGCTTTTTGACCTGCAAAAGGGGAATTTAAAATGGTTCAATCTGATCCGATAGGACATGTTTGTATAATGTTTCTTGATTCAGGAGTGATTATCCTGGTTTGTGAAAGGCTTTGTTAGAATTTTCTGGCCTAAGGGCTGCCTGGTTTGCTTAGTGGGTGGAACATGTGACTTTTGATCTTGGAGTAGTGAGTTTGAGGTCCCTGTTGGATGTAGAGATTACTTAGGTATAAAAATCTTATAGAAAAAGAGAAAAGGGGGACGCCTGGGTGGCTCAGTTGGTTGGACGACTGCCTTCGGCTCAGGTCATGATCCCGGAGTCCCGGGATCGAGTCCCGCATCAGGCTCCCAACTCCACGGGGAGTCTGCTTCTCCCTCTGACCTTCTCCTCGCTCATGCTCTCTCTCACTGTCTCTCTCTCAAATAAATAAATAAAATACTTTAAAAAAATAAAATATAAAAAAAAAATAAAAAAAAAAAAATAAAAAAATAAATAAAAAAAATAAAAAATAAAAAATAAAAAAAAAATAAAAAAAAAAAAAAAAAAAAAAAAGAGAAAAGGATTTTCTGGGCCTAGAAATCTGACCGCTATTGGCAGTAAGACTGGACCACATGGCAGAGGTTTAAGTAGGGTTTCCCATAAGAATGGGTCCCTGAGGGTTGGGGGAGGAGATGGAACTGCCTGGGTACGAGGCAGAGGGTCACTACGGCCCTGCTGAATGATCTTGTAACCTGAAGGTCCAGCCTTCTTACAAACGTCAGCCCCAAGGTCACGGAGCTGATGCTGCATCACCTTACATCTCTCCTCTCCCCCTACTCCCAGGCCATCAGCACTTGCTACCATGGCCATTTTCTGGAAGACAGCTCCAATCCTGCTCCAAAGCCCTCTGTGGCTTCCCATGGCCAACTAGAGAAGCCCAGATCCTCTGATACTCCAGCCCCTCCATGGAGGAGTTTCTGAAGTTGCAAAGCAAAGATCCCAAGGAAGAAAGAACACATTTCACTCAGGAGGGCCCTGTGGGTGCAGAGAAGTCCTCCTCCTCTCTTCCCACCCCCAGTGCTGCCCCTCCAATCCCCACTGCGGTGCCAAAGGGAGTGGAGGTCAGCTCTGGCCCTATCTCTCTTCCTTCAAAATGCTCTCTGCAGCCAATAGGAAGAACTCCAGTGTCCTAACACACCACCGAGGGTCCTCCGAGATCTTACCCACCCCTCCAGCCTG
The DNA here is from genome assembly GCF_030435805.1 of Mustela lutreola. Taxonomy (NCBI): domain Eukaryota; kingdom Metazoa; phylum Chordata; class Mammalia; order Carnivora; family Mustelidae; genus Mustela; species Mustela lutreola. The sequence goes on along the minus strand of NC_081291.1, from coordinate 57,698,036 downwards.
ATCGCTGGTGATGACCACTGGGCACAGCACAGCCAGGTGCACCTAACCTCCTGTGTGTCACCCTCGGGGCCTTTGCACATGACAAGCACAGCTAACACCTATATGGCCTTACTGTGTGCCGGACACTGTACTGTTCTGAGTATTTTGTGCCAACTCATCTAGCCTCCCCAGCAACTCTAAGGAGGAATGATTCTTCTTGCTGCCATTTTACAGATGAGGAAACTGAGATGCAGAGAACAGAGTAATTGGCCCCAGATCACATAGATTCCTTTGTCTTCAGTGTGCACACCCAACTTAGGAAGCTCTGTCTGGAAAATCCTACTGGCCCTTCATTCTCCTCTCTCTAATGCACATCCCACATCCTCCCCTGTCTCTCGAATGGACTCCCAGAGTTCACATGCTCTCAGGTGTCCTGTTAGGATCTGTGTCCCTCATCTGATTGGGATTTCCTCTGGGCGTACAGCACAGGGACAGAGGGGTCCAGTAAAAACTGATTGAATGAAACCACTGATAATAGTGGGGGTGAAGAAGAAGAAGGGCAGGTAAGGCCTGGACCAATCCAGAGCTTGGATGGGGATCCGAGGGGATGGGGAACACTTGGGTGGGGAACAATCTTAGATTGTTCCAGAAGGGACAGAGAGGAGAGCATTCAATTTGAAGCCACAAGATCCAGGTGGAGTCCCAGCTCCAATGAGCTTTACCAGTGGCTCAGGGGCTAACCTCCCTGCCCACGTCACTGAGGAGCGGACCCTCAAAGTGGAAGGATGATGTCAAGTTTCCTAAACCACAGACATTTTTAAAAAATATTTTATTCATTTATTTGACAGAGAGAGTGAGATCACAAGTAGGCAGAGAGGCAGGCAGAGAGAGAGGGAAGCAGACTTCCTGCTGAGCAGAGAGACCAATGCGGGACTCGATCCCAGGACCCTGAGATTGAGATCATGACCTGAACCGAAGGCAGAGGCTTAACCCACTGAGCAACCCAGGCACCCCAACCACTGACATTTTTGATCACCGACCCTCTTGCTTACTGTATGGATTTCCTTTAATAGGAAACATTATTACTAGTAGTGAAAAACCAATATATTGTCATGCATAGAAAGTAACCAGAAAAATACGTAAAACAACAAAAAAACAAAGTGAGTCCGTTGTAGCTAGGCCTTCTTTTCTGTCTGCTCCTGACCCTGAAGCTGTTCTTTCTCCCTTAAAATGGGGGTTAGTCCTGTGAGGACCTAGAGATTCGCCAGTTCCAAACCAGGACTGAGAAGGCGCAGCGCCCTTGCTTCATGCCTCCCCCGCCTGGGAACCCTTCCGCGCCTCTATGCCACTCTCCTTTGGGAGCCCTGGAGGAACTGGGGGAAGAGGGGACTCCTGTGACTGCAGAGGTGCCTGTCACTCAGCAGGCATTAGAGAAGGTTCTGGGGGAAAAGGTGGGCCCTGGAGGCTGCCCACTGTCCCCTCGCAGACTCGCTCCCAGACGGGCCTGAGTCCTCGTGTGCGGTCGGGTGTTGTCTCCAGCTGGTCACATCTGTGCACTGCCTGGAGCCTGGGGTGAACCTCTAATGTCTCCCTCCTGTCAGAGGCTGACGGCCACAGCTGGCCACCAGCCCAGTGGCTTGCACAATCTGACAAAGGCCAGATGTAGCCCTTCCTCCTTTCCTCCAGTCCTGCAACTCCTGGCCCTTGGCTTCTGGGTCTCCAGTGGACAGAATCCCCCCTTCTTGGGATCTAGCATGGCGGAAAGGGGTTGGGGGAGCCGCCAAATCTGGGTTTTGCCCCACAGGACTGTGGCTTTACAGTGTGACCCCCTCCCCAGCCTTCATTCCATTCTCCCATTCACTCATCAGGAAACACAGAGGGGCCCTGAGTCCCGTGAAGAAAAACAAGATGGCCGGCTGAGGAGGAATGCCTGTGTCCGCCGGCCTTCGTTATGCCGCGTCCCAGTGAGTCTGCATGTCTTCCTAGCCATCTGCCTGCCCATCTGCTGACCTATCTGTCCATCCATCCGCCCATCCATATATCTATCCATCCAAACACATTTTCTTAGCCCGTATTCACAATGGAGTTTTATATTTCCATTTGTTTTCCAACCGTGGGAAGCTCCTGCCTTCACCAGCATTTGAGGCCATTTGAGATGATGCCCAGATAAACAGCAGTGTGTGTGTGTTTTAAATAGCTAAGCATTTATTTTTAATATGTATTAAAAAACAATTAGCCTTATTTCACTTAGCATGGGTTCCATTTGAACCCATGAGACTGTTAATCTCAGGAAACTGAGAGTTGCTGGGTGGTTGGGGGGTAGGGTTAGGGTGGCTGGGTGATGGACCTTGGGGAGGGTATGTGCTATGGTGAGTGCTGTGAACTGTATAAGACTGATGATTGCCCCTGTACCCCTGAGGCAAATAATAAATTATTTGTTAATAAAAAAAAAGAATAAAACAATTAGCAAACACAGCAAACAATTTTAGTTTTACCTGTATGATAATGATATACCCTTCTTTTATTTTTATTTTTTACTTTTAAAAGATTTTATTTATTTGAGAGAGAGCGTGAGCAGAGGGGGAGGGGCAGAGAGAGAGGGAGAAGCAGGCTCCCCACTGAGCAGGGTGCTGGACATGGGGCTCCATCCCAGGACCCTGAGATCATGACCTGAGCCAAACGGAGACACTTAACTGACTGAGCCACCCAGGTGCCCCAATATGCCCTTCTTTTAAATAAGTTTATTTAAGTAAAAAGAGTGATATGATTTAAGGAAAAATGTTAATCAAATAATAGTACAGGTGCGATGCAGGATTCTATCCCAGGACCCTGGAATCATGAACTGAGCCAAAGGCAGACGCTTAACGACTGAGCCACCCAGGTGTCTCTAGGCACCCTATTTTTATAGTGGATATTTTAGAATATCCCGGTGTGATCCCAAAATGATCTGGATAAATAATATACCTAATCTTCCCAAATATTTTAAAACAATTAATGTGAGGTTCTAACAGTGATCTAAAGTAAAAAGGGACTTTAGGATATATATTTCAATATGTAAATATTATGACATGATATTTTTAGATGTTTAAACCTATTTAACAGGGCTAAGATTTTTTTTTAATTGAAGTGTTATTAACATGCAACATTATCTTAGTTTCTGGTGTCCAATATGGTGATTATACATTGCGCTTGGCTTAGCCGCGGCGTGGCTACCACCTGTCACCATACAGCCCTATGACAATACCACTGACTACCTTCCCTATGCTGTGTCATTCATCCCCTTGACTCACTCATTCCATAACTGGAAGCCTGTATCTCCCACTCCCTTTCACCCATTTGCCCATCCCCCAACTCCTTCCCCTCTGGCAACTATCAGCTTGCCCTCTATTATGGATCTATTTCTGCTTTTTTTTTTTTTTTTAAGATTTTTTTAAGAAAGATTTTATTTATTTATTTGTCAGAGAGAGAGCAGAAGCAGAGAGAGAAGCAGGCTCCCTGCTGACAAGGACTTGATCCTAGGACCCCGGAATCATGACTTGAGCTGAAGGCAGTGGCTTAACCAACTACGCCACCCAGGCACCCCTTTTTCTGTTGTTGTTAAAATGACTGTTTGAATTCGACACTAGGAAGGTAATATTCAATTTCATATTGTTGACATTCTTTTCCTATGTTTGACATTTTGAAATAAGGACTAAGAAAATATATTTGGATGGATGGGCAGATGGATGGATAGAGAGGCAAATGGACAGGCAGATAGATGGGTAGATAGATATGTAGACTCACTGGGACACAGCACAATGAATGTCAGGGGACATAGGCATTGCTTATCAGCTGGTTAAGCACAAGTGTGATATGGTTCTAAAATGGTGAGCAACTCTTGGAAAATTCAAACAATTCAAAACAAAGTATAACCTTCCCACTACTCACACAGCATTGCATTCTTGGAAAATCCAGAAAATCCATTGTGCATTAAAATTATGCAAAAAAATAGTATTTTTCTAGGTAAAGCAGAGTTAGATTCTAGTCTTAGATCAGGGTAGTGAAAGCAAGTTTTTCGTAGAATGAACGCCCAGGGACATCTGGAAGTCGTGGGAGGTACAGGGCAATCCTGGGTCGCACAGGACCTGTGCGGAGCCTCATATCCCAAGTGTCAGGAACCCTAGTCACTGAGACACTCCCTCCACACAAGTTCCCAGCATGTCAAGGGGGGAGACATACCCTGTGTAAGCTCTGTCCCTGATCCTCTGTTCTAGCCTCATGCCCCCAATGGTTTTGGCAGCCTCCACCCAAACCTAGCTCTAGGCTGCCTCGTTGGGGGGACTGTGAGGTGCCCGACTGATGGATTTGGACTTGGGGCTGCCAGGTCAGCCGCCGGGGCCGTGCCCAGGCCCTGGGGAAATCCCCAGGATCTGCACCTGCCAGGACCCACTGGCATCCTGGCCCCTTCCCCACGTGGCCTCTGGGCTCTCCCAGAGCCATGCAGGATTGGGGATGGGCTTGTATCTGTTTACTCCTGGGCCAATCTCTCAATCAAGGGGTGCCCTCATCAAGTCCCTTGCCCAAGTCACTGAGACTCGGCCTCCCCAGCTTTCAAATGGGGACATTGCCCCCACTCATGGACGAGAGCTGGGGCTAAGTGAGGCAACCACATGCCTGGGACACAGTAGACACACTATTCTTGTTGGTTCCCATCCTCTGTTCCCAAATGCCTCCTCCTGTAATCATTTTGTTTTCTGAAAACCTTGAATAAATGCTTGAGTGCAGGGATAGGCCCACAGTTCCTTTTTCTTTTCTTTTCTTTTCTTTTTTAAAGATTTTATTTATTTATTTGACAGACAGAGAGATTACAAGTGGGCAGAGAGGCAGGCTCAGAGAGAGGGAGAAGCAGCCTCCCTGCTGAGCAGAGAGCCCAATGCGGGGCTCAATCCCAGGATCCTGAGATCATGACCTGAGCCAAAGGCAGAGGCTTAACCCACTGAACTACCCAGGCACCCCAGGCCCACAGTTTCTTAATCTGATCTGTTCCGTTGAATATGGCAGCCGCTAGTCACCCTGGGCTACTGAAGTTTAAATTAATTACAGGGAAATGAAACCAAAGATTCAGTTCCTCACCCATGCTAGCCACATGGTAAGTACTCAGTAACCACATGGGGCTCACGGCTACCGTATTGGACAGTGCCGAGGTAGGCCATTTCCATCATCACAGAAAGTTCTGCTGGACAGCACTGAGATCATGTTAAAAGGTAAAAGGGGAAGTTATAGTTCAGAGTCATTTTATCTGGAACTGTAATGGTCACTTGTAAGCCTCCTATTCGATTCACTATTATGTTCATGCAGTGACAAATCTGCTGAAGTTGTAATTATCTGAACCTAGAACTTGACTCTGCTGTAGCGTAAACACAAAAACATATCACGAGTGAGGTTCCTGCCATAATCCCAGCACATCCCTCTCCACATGGAGAAAACCCAGCCTGGGTCCCTGCCTATACCACCCGAAGGGGTGTGGCCTCTATAGAGACCAAAATTGAAGGGCAGAATTGAAATAGAACATAGAGCAGAATGAATGACCTTGAAACGCGGTGTGGGGGACAGCTCAAATCAAAACTCAAAAGCAAAATCACAAGGCCCAAAGCATTTGGTGAACCGCATTCCATCAGAGAAGACATGGGAGCCCGCTGGTGTCCCCTGGCCACATTCTCTCTAAGTCCCCCGCAACCCGGGAATTCCTCCCCGGGGTATATTTTCTGGGGGGAAGTTTCCATGGCTGTCTGCAAGGGGGCATGGTGGAGGGTGTACATCAGTGTCACCTGCAGATGTGGGAGCTCGACGCAGCTCTGGGATTGGGTGTCTGCCTCTGGGACTGGGTGGGAGACTCGCCAGGAGGAGAAGCAGAGGACAGACATGCACATACCCAGTGCCCCCGAAACACACGGCACTGAGTTAAGAATGCAAGAGACAGAGTGAGGCCTAGAATGCTGTGCCAAGATGGACACAGGACATAGACACAAAACCACACATTTTGCAAGGACACGACAAGAAAAAACACGGAACAATACGAGAATGGTTGTCTATAGGACAGATAGGGTAAGGGCAAGAAAAGGGGGAAAAAAATCCATTCCTACCCCTGCTCCAACCCAAGTCTCCCATTCAGAATACACAAGTTCCCAAGTGTCAGAATAAATGTCCACCAACGACCAGCATAGAAGTTGGAGGACATTATCATTTCACACAGGGGCTGGCCAATGTTTCCCGGAGAGGGCCACGTAGTGAATATTTCGGGCTTGGCAGCCCATGTAGTCACTGTTGCAATGACTCAGGGCTGCCTTTCTGGTGCAAAAGCAGCTACAGATAATACAGAAAGGAATGAACATGACAGTGTTCCAGCAAAACTTTATTTATGGGTCCTGAAATTTGAAGTTCATGAAATTCTTCTGTGCCAGGAATATTGTTCCTTTCTGGAGTTTTCCCAGCCACTTTAAAAGGTTAAAATCAGAGTTTGCATCAGATGCAAAAACAGGCCCGGTGCTTGATTTGGCCCATGGGCCATAATTTGCAAACCCCTGATTTTTTTTTTAAAGATCTTATTTATTTATTCGACAGACAGAGATCACAAGTAGGCAGAGAGGCAGGCAGAGAGAGAGGGGGAAGTAGGCTCCCTGCTGAGCCCGATTCGGGGCTTGATCCCAGGACCTTGAGACCATGACCTGAGCCGAAGGTAGAGGCTTTAACCCACTGAGCCACCCAGGTGCCCCTACAAACTGCTGATTTAACTGATGGCTTTTGCCCTCAGTGCATAGACTCTAGTCCAGGGAAAACAGGTTTAATCAGTGTGGCGGACTGAGGTCTCACCTTTGTTCCTAAGGCCAGCCAGCCAGTACCTTCTGGATTTGCTAAGAGCCCTGAGCGAGGATATGGAGCAAAGCAACTATCTGTCTGGAAGGGGCCACGGAGCCATGCTGAGGGGAACACAGTATGTCTGTCCGTCTGGGTCAGCAGGAGGGAGAGATATTGTTTGTAGCTGACAGGCGAAGGGGGTGGGCAGCTGACAGTGTGTGGGATGCGCATTCACACGCAGGTGCAGGCTCACTTGAGCTCACAGGTGGCATCTGATGGCATGGGACCTGAGTGCACAGATTGGCTGGGTCTGCCCTGCCTTGCTTTTGGCCCGAGTCTGACCCTCCAACCTGCATATTGACTGTATTGACCCTTGACACCCTCCCAAAGAATTCTCTTCCTGCTTCAGTGAGCCCGTGTCATGTCCTGTTGTTTGTGACACGGACCCCTGGCTGGTATGGCCTGGAGCAACTCATGTTCACTTTTCTAAACTTCACCTTTCTTTCCAAAGAAACGTCTTACCGTGGTGTGCACCGTGGTTACTGCAGGATGGGCAGAATTTCTAGGAATGACTCAAGGTTCCACACCCTAATCCCTGCAGTCTGTGAAGTTGCATGTAACCATTCTCGTGATGGTGTTACATTATGTGGTACAGCTGATCTCAAGGGGGTTATTGTTCCCATCTAGTCACATGAGTCCCTTTAAAAACAGAGCTCTAGGGGTGCCGGGGTGGCTCAGTCGGTTAAGTGTCTGCCTTCGGCTCAGATCATGATCCCAGGGTCCTGGGATCGAGCCCCGTGTTGGACTCCCTGCTCAATGGGGAGCCTGCTTCTCCCTCTTCTTCTGCCCCTCTCCCTGGTCACACTCTCACTCTCTCAAATAAATAAAAAATCTTAAAAAAAAAAAAAGAAAACAAAAAGAGAGAGCTCTCTTGGTTGGCACAAGAAAGGTCATCAGGGAGAGCTGAAGCATGAGAAGGACTGGGGTCCTTGTTAGCTGGAAGGTGAGTGAGGTCACATGAAGAGGAGTGTGGAGTGTGACCCCAGAGCTGACAGCCATCAAGGAAATGGGGATCTCAGTCCTACAACTGAAAGGAACCTAATTCTGCCCACGCCTGAGTTTGGAAACACATTCTTCCCCTGAGCCTCCACACCTGGCCAATGACACTGATTTCAGCCTCCGGAGAACCTAGGGAGAAGCCAAGCCTGCCTGGACTTCTGGCCTACACCGTGTGAGATCGTAATTGGGTGTTATTTTAAGCCACTAAGTTTGTGGTAGTTTGTTATAGTTGCATAGAAACCAAACACAGTTGCACAAACAGACACACCCGTCTGCCTTGATGGCACACACAGCCTCAATTACGCTTTCAAGCACAGAGTGCCCACGTGCTTCTAGAGAAGAGATCTGATTGGTCTGTGCTGATCATGATGATTCCTTCCCTTTACCAAGGATTGGTTTAGGGATAGGCGTGTGATGTGCCTCTGGCCAATGAGAGGGGAGGGGAAAGTCTTCCTGGATGATCTCTGGGAAAAGGGAAGTCCAAGGAGGAAGTTACGTTTCTGTCTGTGGATGTGGCAGTGATACCTGAGGCCATGGCAGCCAGATTGTGACCATGAGGGGCATTTGCTGACAGGTGAAGATGACAAACTGAGGATGACAGTGTGGGAGGATGAAGAACTCTGTCCTGGCCCAGGGCACCTGGGTGACCAGTTGGTTAAGCACCCAACTCTTGATTTCGGCTACGTTGTGAGATTGAGCCCTGCACCAGGCTCAGCAGAGAATCTGCTTGAGACTCTCTCCCCTTCCCTCTCCCTCTGCTGCTCTCCCCCTCCCACAGCGTGCTCTCTTTCTCTCTAAAATAAATAAGTTAAAATCAAAAAGAAAAAAAAACCTATAAGCATCTTTGCAGACATCAGAGTTGCAAAGAAACTGCTTTCCCCTGGGCTTCTCATTCACGATCATCAGTGTCCTTAAGATTTAAGCTGTTTGAAATGGGATTTTGTCTTCTCTCTCTCTCTCTTTTTAAGATTCTATTTATTTATTTGAAATAGAGAAGGCACAAATGGTGGGGAGAGATGGAGAGAGAAACAGGCTCCCCACTAAGCAGAGAGCCCAGTGAGGTCACAGGACCCTGGGATCATGATCTGAGCCAAAGGCAGACGGTGAACCGACTGAGCCACCAAGGCACCCCTGGAGTTGGGTTTTCTGTTTCCTGCAGCGTAAAACATTGTTACTGAAAATGACTCACAGCACTGCTTGGGGGTTAAATGAGATTGTGTATGGAAGTCCTTAGCACGGTGTCTTGTGCCCAGCAGGAACTCAGAAATGCTGGCCTGTGCTCTTGGGGCTGCTTCCTTCAGCCTCAGCCCTGGGGTGAGTCCGTGTCCAGATGCAGAAGTGGGGCCAGCGGGGAATACTCATCTGTGTCTATGTGTCTAGCTATAGCACTGTCTCAAGGGCCTTATCACAAGGAAGTAGCTTCTGTGATGACAGGCTGGCTCAACCAATATGCCATCCATAGGAGGGGGAGGTCACAGGCAGGCTGGTCACAGGCAGAACCCCTTCTCTTTTGCAGAGGAGTCCACCGTCTTGCTTTAAAGGCCTTTCAAATGATGAAAATGGGCCCACCCAGACTATCCAGGATACTCTCCCTTACTGTGAGTCAGCTGTTGATGGGCTTAAATAACATTGGCAAAATGTCTTCACAGCAAGTGTAGATTCCTGTTTGGACAACTTGGGGCTGTCATCAAGGGATACCTCAAGGTGACCCAACAGAAGACCATCACCACTTGACCCCCCCACAGACCACCCCCTAACACAGCCCCTGTCCCCTACCCCCATCCCCTACCCCGGCTCAGCTTTATAGAATGGATGGAAAGTGTCACTTGTGTTTGCTTCTCTTTCTGCTTTCAGCCACCAAGCCACTCATGTGTTCTGTGAGCTCTGGGAAGCCGCCGGGTAGACAGGACACCCAGAGCCCGGGCAGGGCCTGCTGAGGGGACCCGGGGCGGGGGGGAGGAAGCTGCCAGGCAGGGGGCCAGGCAGTGAAGCCCGCCCCGGAGGGCCTGGGGTCTTGTGCACCGGGCTTCCTTGACTGCCTGGCGTTTCCTGAGTGAAGCCTCCCTCCCAGGAGCAGGAAACGGAGACTAGCATGTGAAAACAAGAGAACAACAGTAGGAAGAAGAGCTTGAGAGGGGGGCTATGAAGGGTGAGCTGAAAGTAAATCATGAAGAAGGGAGCCTTCAGGCCTGGGAAGTGCTTCTCCATGGCCCCTCATCTCTGGCTGCCACTCGCCTCTATGGGGTGGGTGACAGGTGCAAGGGGACCCAGCGGGGGCTCGATGCTGCCGCTGGGGAGTCCCCAGAGGCGTCTCCCAGGCTGGCTGCTCGTTCCATCCTGTGATTCATCGGACAGACGCATTAGTGAGCCTGCTGCTGCCCTGGGTGCGAGAGATCCCGCCCTCAGCCACAGAACAGCCTGACCTCGTGGAATTTACCTTCCCCTGGGGGACGCAGATACGAATGATGTCATCACAAAAGTACATTAAGGACAGAAAAGGCCAGGGGCTGTGAGAGACAGCAGAGGCACAAACTGGATGGAGCCAGGGCCTCTGAAAAAGCAAGCCCTGGTGAAGGAGACCGGCAGCGTGGACGTGGGCTAGGTGTGGCAGGCCTGATAGCAGGCAGGAACTGAATGCCAGAGGCTCAGAGTGGAAGACGCTGGGGCTGGATCCATGGACAGTGGCCAGATCATGCAGGGCTACTACGGTGACTGTGAGGAGGCCAATGTTTATTCTAAGGACAACAGGAAGCTACGGGGTTAGATGTGGGTTTAGAAAAGCTCCTTCCCACCCCCAGCCACTTCGTGGCTGGCGGACTGGTGGGGAGCTAGGGAAAGCCATCACATCCGGGCTGGTCCTGGCCCAGTGGGTGGCGGGTGCAGCTGGGTGCAGCTGGCGGGGAGCAGGTGGGTTGGAGACATGGCAGGACTCAGAGGGGTGGGCTCTGAGATCCCAGTTCAGATAGCTCCTCAAGGAAGCCTCCTGCCACGGACTGAATTCATACGGAGTCCTCCCCCTCCCCCACCCAGCACTTCAGAGAGTGACTGTGTTTGGAGACAGGGTATTTACAGAGGTGATCAAGTTCAAATGAGGTCACTGGGGAGGCCCTAATTCAATCTGACTCGTGTCTTTATAGGAAGAGGACCTTAGGACACAGACACACCCAGCTGGAGGGCTATGCGAGGACACAGGGAGAGGACAGCCATCTGCACGCCCAGGAGAGAGGCCGGGAACACATTCTCCCACAGAGCCCCCAGAAGGATCCAACCCTGCCGACCCTTGGCTCCAGGACTTCCGGCCTCCAGAACCATGAGACAATCCATGTCTGTTTAAGCCAGCCATCCCACGGTACTCGTCCTGCAGCCAAGTTAACTGATACACTTCCCTGAGGGCCACAGTCAAGCAGCCTCCCCTACCTCACCCATTCCCCCTCATTCATCCTCTTTACTGTCTCCCCCAGTGAGGAGGTCCATCCCATGAGGGCAGAGACTTTGTCTTGGTCATGGCGGCCAACCCAGCATCGGCACTCTCTGGGGATGTGACAAAATTTGGGTGAACCAAGAAAAGTCAGTAGTTATTTCTGACAGAAATTGTGAAGAGACTACATGAAGAATCTCTATCCCCCACTCTCACTGGGTCTCTCACCGCTGTTGGCCCCAAGCTTCTCCAGCTCACCTCAGTCCTCTCAGAAGAGTCCCCACTGCTCCCCATTCAGAGCAGAGCAGGGGAAACCCCAGATGTTTCTGATAGTCCATGCACTTGCCAGTCAGGAGGAACCCTTGTCTTTCCTGGGCTTAGCCCTCTGCTGGGCTCAGTGGCAGCAGGGACAGAAAAGAAGGGCGCTGGGTACCATCATTGCCTGCAAGAAGCTTCCAGTCTAGGGAGAATCCACCTTATACCATGTGACCCAGACCTGGTCAATCACAGAAATTGGTCCAGAGTATTTACACGACCCCTCTTGGACCAGTCTGCACATTCCATGTCCCTGGTGTCAGTGCTTGGTTCAAGGATGGGCATAATCATGTCAGGATAATCAAAGCTAATCTAAGGGTTTTGTTGGAACTACTAGAAAGGAAAAGCTCTTTCTCTTGGGGATGATTGGGAGGATGGGAGCTCATCCTGTGTTGGCAGCTGTCTGCTCCCATATAGGAAGAATGTCTGAATATGGAGCCAACTAGAGGAAAGCAGAGATAAGAGATAGACTCCATGTGTCATTGTTTGGGCTCCTAGATGCAGCCATGCCTGAAGCCATACTCTCAAGCTTATGAGTAGATAACACCCCCCTACCTTTCAAGATTTATTTAGTTATTTTGAGAGAGAGGGGAAGAGAGAGAGGGAGAGAGAATCTACAGCAGACTCCCCACTGAGTGCAGAGCCTGACACAGAGCTGCATCTCAGGATCCTGAGATCATGGCCTGAGCTGAAACCAAGAGTCAGACGCTCAAGTAACTGAGCCATCCAGATGCCCCAATGCCCCCTGACTTTAAAATTTAAGCAGTTTGGCTTTTCTTTCAGTCATTAGCAACAAGTTTCCAATATAATACAGTGATCCCTTTACCTTGAAAAAAGTGTACATTTATTTCTCACTGTTTCCTCTCACAAGGGCACCATGATTATCTATATCGCAGGCCATCCCAACAGAACGTCTCAGAGACCATGGTGCTGCTTCCTCATGTGCTCCAGAGTTTCTCTGGCTTGGGCCTCCGGCAGAGGCCATCTCTAGCCCCCAAAACGAGCAATGGCAGGATCCTGGTTCCGGAGCAATGAGGCACAGGAGGCCTCCTCACAGACACGGGCCTCTTCTTCCAATGTTGCCTCATGGGTAGGCAGTACATTCTTATGTGGATGGACCACTCTAGAGGAAGGGAGCCATCCACATGTACCAGGACCTCTGACTTTCTAGAACATCAAGATACGACACAGATACCCAAAACACTTTCAACATCTGGCTCTGAGGCCCAAACTTCCGCTCTTTCATTTGCCCTGTGCTGGGTGCCATGTTACATACAGCCTTTATATTTCTTTGGATTTTTGCTTCCAGAAAGGAAGTTCCCTGGCCGGACGTTTGGTGGTTTTGTCTGACCTGCGTCCTTCTTCTGTCTCCTGACGACAGCCCCCTAGTGGCCTTGCGGAGCGGCCCCGCCCCCATCTTCCCCAGACTGCAGGGTGGAGGGCGCGTTCTGGCCCTGGTCCCACGGAGTATGCCAGCACCCTTGCCTCAGGCACCCTAGCCCTGGATCTGTCACCCAGGCTGGGTCAGCCGGTCCTCTTCCCTGGGACTTTATGCACAGGTACTGGAAAGCAGTAGGTTGGGTCACCAAATTTGAAAAGCAGTGAATCTGGGGTCACGGCAGCCATGTTCCCTACCATGTGGAGCAGGAATGAGTAAAGCCAAGTGGGGACAGGCTGAGATACATGACGCATGGAGTGTGCTGGTGGCACGGGGCTTTCGGTCTGCTCCAGAGTATGGAGTGGATGCATGAATGCCCCCACACAGATGAGAGGTCTCCCGCCGCAAGAGGGCCAACCCCTGACAGCGACATCTGTGAGTGCTAAGTATGTGCCAGGCACAATGTGAAGTGCTTTTTAGATCCCATTTAATTCTTGCCTCATGATGTAGGCCCTAAAATGAACCCCATTTTCCAGGTGAGGAAACTAAGGCACAAACAGGTTGAGTCAGAGTTTCCCAAGAAGTATCAAGGCACCAAAAGAAATAGAGAGCATATCAAGGTAAGTAGAGAAGGCAGGTCATGGCCAAAGGCAACCTGTCCAGCCCCTCAGGCCACCCTGGGTCCTATGTGTGGCTGGCTCTGACCTCAGGACCCTGGTCCACTTGGAAACCATCTGCGGGCCCCAGGACCCTACCTGGCTTGAACCTGGACAAGGTGGGACTCGAAAGCTGGGGATCACAGAGCCCATCCCCTAATCTAACCCCAGAGACACAGGAACTGAAGCTTGTTCTGAACCCCCCAAAGAAGGCAGCACAGACAGCCTCAGACTCTGGGATACTTGAGGGCTGTGCCCTCTCCTACCAGGTGGCCTTTGGCAGATCACTGTCCCTCTGTGGCTCCAGCTTCCTCTCCGAAGGCCACATCTGCTGCACACATTAGCTGGTACAGTCCAGATCCCTCCCACTGGTAGGGGCACAAAGCCCCAGACCCTGGGCTGTCAGCCAGAAGTGTGGGCTCAGCTCTGTCCTCAGAGAAATCCAGCTGGGGACATGCACTTGAATGAGGTTTGACCTCTCTGGGAGATACTACTAATCAATGAACGCCATGGTTCCTCTGCCGAGCTGTCTCCATTCTTGGGGCTGAGAAGGCCTGTCTCATTCTCTGGGCCCTTCTGGCCCTCTGTGCCCCCGCTCTGGCCACGATGTTCATGTAGACATCCACTAGTGGTTTCTGGGAAGGTTTTGCTTTTCTGGCCAGAAAAGAACAAGATGTCACCCTTCTTTCTGCCTTCCTTAGGGTTGTGGAGCCACTCCCGGACTTCTAGGTGAGGTGTGGACAAGGAACCCCCAATATATTCAAACCACTGTTAGGTGAGTTCTCAGCAGCTTGTAACTGAAAACTGATAAATCCAGCACTAGGGACAACTTCCCAGCTGCCCGCAGCATGGCGCCCTTCCACAGGTGTGGTGTGACCGCCCTCGTGCAATGCTGGGCCAGAGTGTATGACCTGTGGACGATGTGGCAAGAGGCTTCAGGGAGGTAGTACAAAATTGTACCTGGAGATTGAATTGAGATCCGGGTGGTGTGGCTTGCTAAGGACGGCTTTGCAAACTCTGGCTGCAGTTTCAGAGGGAGGTAGCTGGGGGTTAAAAGGTCTGGTGACCTCCCCTCCTCCCCCAACTCAAGGCTTCATGTGCTTTGGTGGGACCCCGACCAGTCGGGAGAAACCACTCACGGAACACTGTCCACCCACCTTGGGCCATGCCTGGTGGTATCCTGAAATGGGCTCCTTTGAATTTGTCATCATAAACACAACCCGTGTAAGAATCATGAGGCAGGATGCTCACCCTCTGACCTCTGAGGTCTGAGCTCTCAGTCTATTCCATGCTTTTCTAGCATGCCCACAATAATATTGGAGTGCAGAAGGCTCTGTCTTGGAATAGAGAACAGCAGGCATGAGGCTCCCCCCAGCTCCTGGCAAGGCCTCCAGGTGTGGGGCTGGTGGCCCATCCCTTCTCAGGTGCTGGAGGTCAGGCCTGTGTCCTCTCCCTCTGGACCCAGATACATCCTCGTCACCTGCCTCCTTGCCTCTAGTCATCCCTCCTGCCTGATCTGTCCTCCACATGCAGCCAGAGGGAAGCTCAATCTGTGAAACTCAAATCTGATTACTTTGCTTCTTGCATAAGCCCTTCTCTATCTCCCCCATTGTCCGGGGTAAAGGCCACATGTTCGGCCTGGTGCTCAGATTCTTTGCCACCCCCTGCCTGCCTCCCAGCTTCTGCTCCTGCCACTTTCCACTTTGAACCCTTTACCACAGTACATCTCCCTCTTCCCAGGAGGCACCAGGGCCCTTCACATCTCCAAGCCTTTGTATTCACAGCAACCTGCCTTTGCAATGCCTGAGAAAACTCCTACTCATCCTTCAGCACCCATCTTGGATGATGGCATTCCCCCAAGAGATGTCCTGACCCCTAGCCAGTCATTCATGCCTCCTCTGTGCTTGTCTACACTCTGCAACTTTGTTAGCATCCAGCCTACAACCAGCTGAAACTGTCCATTGTTTGCTAGGGGTCTCCACAGATAGAAGGCTCTCTAGGGGCTGGACTCTGCCAATATTAACAATACCAGCCACCACAGCCTTTACTAATGATGGGGGGTACTGTGATGAGGGATCAATAATACTAATTTTCAATATTTATTAAGCATTCTCTCAGTGCTAGGTACTTTATACAGATTAGCATTCTGAATCTTCATACACACTAGGAAGTGGATATTATTAGTAGTAGTAACATTCTCATCATCCCCATTTTACAGATGAGAAACCAAGGCTCATGAAATGAGAATAATTTGCTGCAGGCCACACTCCCAGGGCTGCTGCCACTTCCGGCTCCTACACCCCACTATGTCCCCATGTCTCACTGGATATTCACCCCAAGACCCAGAGGAAGAGGACCTCACGCCTACTTGGTGGGTGAGGAGGCTAGCGCTAATAGAGAGAAAGGGAAGGGCCCAAGGCCCCACAGGAAATATGTGGAAGAGCCGGGATTCAAACCCCCGTCAGGCTGGGCCTCCTGAGCCCACGACCCCACCCGCCATGCCTGTCTGTGTAGGGTCTCAGGCCAGAGCGTGCAGCCAGTGAGTGCCTGACCCGAACTGCCCCTTTGTGAGCCCCGGGTATTGTCCCTGAGAGAAAGGCCTCAGTTCCCACCAGCGGCCACCCACTAATGGACTTCCAAGACTAATGGAATCCATGACCAGACTCCTCCCAGCTCCAGATGGTGCCCCATGCCCCTGCTTGCCTCCCTCCCCCGACCTGCTGACTCGGCCCCTCCCCCCACCCAAGGTCAGGCTGGGCTGCTGCACTGGGGCAGAAGAAAGGAGGTGTGCCTCCAACAGCCTCATCTTTGTGTCCCCTACGCGGTGGCGGGCCAAATGAGCTGTCTTCCTACCCGCACGCCCGCCCCCCATCAGGCCTTTTCATCTTTCCCTCTCAGACAACAAAGCCACAGAGGCCAGGCGGAGGCCCCTCCACCCTGCTCCAGCTGAGCTGGGTTTTTCAGTCTCTTTTTCTGTGAGTTTGAGCCCAGCCCCAGCCCAATGGTGGTGGCCTCAGGCTGCCTGTCCAGGTGTCCTGGAGGCCCGGCTGTCCCTCAGTGCAGAGATGGGACAGGCAGATGCCCGACACCCCGGGGCTTCCAGAGAAGGTGGAGATGCCCACAAACCCCCAGTCGCCCCAGTCAAGGGCAGCTCCTCCAAGAGCACCACTCCCCTTGAAGCAGGGTCTGTCGGCCAGACCACTTGCTCAGGGCTCACCTTGTGCTGGGGTCCCGTATGCCCACCCCCTCCTCACCAAGATGTGTGTAAGGTCAGTGTCCAGCTGTAGGCTCATGCCTCCATTCATTTGCCACCTTACTGTGAGTCCGAAGCTGTGTGCTGGCCCAGAGAAATGCCAACACGGGCTACTTTGGGGAGGATGCAGGCCCCTATGGCCAGCCCAAAGCGTTCAGCACCCTGGGAAGGCCAACTTTGAGATAAGCCTGTTCTGTGTCTTACCAGACTTCCTCCTGGGGCCTCCACCTTCTGGAGAGTCTCCAGTGGCCCCAGGTGGCCTGTTTTTTGAGACAAGAGAAGGGAGTTAGGCCACAGGCTCCAGATAGAGGCATGTGTTGTTTAACACACATGGGCTAGGCTCCTCCTTGATTCTCTTGGGAGGAGCTCAGTCCCAGAGTTCAGTGGGGCTGGCTGTGGCTCCAGGAATGGGTATGTGACTAAGGTTTGGCCAATCAGAACGTCAAATTGTCTTGGCCACCCCGATGTGTTCAGGGATGAACCTGTTTCTAAGCTGTTCAATAATTTCCAGTTACAGGCGTTCAGTGGGACAGCTCAGATGAGAGATGATCTTTCTACTGGACTCAGAGCTTTGAACAGATAAGCATCCCAAAGGCTACCAGGGGGAAGAACTTCCCTGAGAGCAAAGCAGAGCTTCTATATTCTGGTGACATTATTTGAGTACCTGGATCCAGCCATGCCTGAAGCTGGATGGCTACTCTTTCTTTTTGAATCCAAGTCAGATAGAGACAGGCTTTCAGGCACTCATCTAAGAGAGATGGCTAATAAGGAGAAAGAGAAAACAGAGAAGAGACAGGTGGAAAGTGGCTGGGTATAGTTTGGGAAAAGTAACAGTGAAACACCCCTGTTAGATGTGGGGTCAAATGACATCTTATGAATCATGATGTCAACTGTTCATATAAAACTATCATTGTAATGTAATCTGTACCCTTTCCCCCTGCCCCAAAGCATCAGTAAGGTCTCCTGTGCTCAAAAATGTGTTGGGAGGAGAGACAATTTTGTGGGATTAGAAGAAGAGACTAAATCCAGCTGTGGGAAGCGGGAGCCCAGAGGTTGATGGAACAGGTGATCCTTCCTAGGCAACTGGGCTGGGCTGGGTCAGATGAGCCCCTCGGTTTTTGCCTGGTTTCAAGAGGCCTGAAGAGCACTTTATTCCTGGAATACTTCTATATGGTCTGGGCCCCACAGCTGGGGCCCTCTGCACCCAGCACATTTGTGTCCTAACATGCGTGTTCATGACTTGCTTTCCTCAGGTCCCAGAAGAGCCTCCGAGGGCAATGGGCACATCTGTCCCATTCCTGGTCACCCGAGGTATCCACTTTCTCCATGGAAGCTGCATATAAAACGTGGAACTAAGAAGTGAGTATCCCTATTGCTTAAATATTTACTGTCCGTTCTCTTATGTTCCTGGCCAGGATGGTGCATCGAGGTGCTAGGGAAGGTTCCCTTTCCACGTACAAATACAGAGAAGTACTGGACAAAGTATAACCATTTAAAAGAATACAGAGCCAAGGGGCACGGTGGCTCAGTCGTTGAACGTCTGCCTTTGGCTCAGGTCATGATCCCAGGGGTTCTGGGATCCAGCCCCGTGTTGGGCTCCCTGTTTGGGGGGGAGCCTGCTTCTCCCTCTCCTGCTATTTGTACTCTGTCCTCTCATTCTCTCTCTCTCTCAAATAAATAAATAAATAAATACACCTTAAAAAAAAAAAAAGAAGGCAGAGCCAAGGTCAAGAACAAGGAGGAAAGACCTCCAGCTTGCATGGGATGCAGGAGATAGACCTGAAATGCCCAGAGAGGGGTCAAGACTGGGGTTCTAATGCCCAATGAGGATAGGTACCAAAGACCTGCCTGGTGAGTTCATACAAGGAGGCTCTAGCATGAAGCTGGGGGCCCTCCAGGAGCTGTCTCATCCAGGAACAGAGGTGAGAGAAACCCTACTTACTGGCCTTGGGTTGGTACGGAGCTGGTGCAGAGCTCAATTTCTCCCGATGTAGTTATGAAACTTGAAGCCAAGAAATGAAATTAGAAACTGTCCTAGAATCAGGCCCTGGTGGGACAGCTCTGGATGGAATTCCACAGCCTTGGTGATGGGTGGATTCTACAGGATCATGGCTTCTGCCAAAGAAGGAGGGGCTCACTGTGGACGATCACAATAGCACACGGAGAACTTGTCATGATCACAGAAAGAGCAGAGATGAAACACCAGGGAGAGCTCAGATGTCACAGCAATCCCAAAGAGACTGGAAAAGAAGAATGTTTAAACGGGAAAGAGTTGAAGAACGGGAGAGAAACCACAACACGAGGACTGGGAGGGACGGAAAAGAATGTCCGGTTTTGAAAAAGAAGTACGTCGAAGTCCAGGAAATGAGCAAGGGAGGCTTTGAGATATTATTTAAAGGTGATGGCAGAGAAGGGGAAAGCACGTTTTTTCGGAGTTGGGAGACTCCCCAGGGTGCCGAAGCAGCCAAGTGTTGGTTAGGAGACCACCCCCAGGGCTCTGTTCCCTCATTTGAAAAAAGGTGGCATAAAACCAGCCTCCAAGTGTTATGAGAAGATCAGAGCGGGTCAGTTTCTGTGACATGGCTGGAAAAGTGTGTCAGGTCATTCATTCTAACCAAATGGCTTCAAGCTGTCATTCCCAGGAGGGATTTTAGTCCTTGCATGGCTTTCCCCCCAAAGATACATCTGCAGAACACCTGGAGGCATTTGAGAGTGAGGTCACTTAAGAGGGCGTGCTGGGGCTCTAGTCTTTGGGGTGTGGTGCATCTTCCAACCCCCAGCTCCTCTAGACTGCAGGCCCAATGGGTCAGGCCACGGAGGGAGGGCTCCCAGCTTAACAAATAGGGGACATCTGAGTTCCAGCCCCTCTGCAGGCTGTGAAAGGTCCTGCAGGTGTTTTAGGGGGAGGGCTGGAGTGAGGGAGTCGGGGAGGACTTGTGCACTCTTGCCATGCTGGCCTGGGGTATATGGCTTTGGGCTCTTTGGGCTGAGGTCTGGATTCTGGCTTGTCACTTGCTGTGCCACACCAGCAAGTTGCTTCCTCTCTGGCCTTGGCTTTCTTGTCTGCGAAGTGCAGATCATGATACCTTTCTCTTAGGCCAATTGAGGGGCTCCTTTGAGCAAATGTGGGGAAAGGGTCTGGCATCATGCCTGGTACACAGGTGATGCCCAGTGCATGTCCTTGGCTGTTCAGCCCACAAACTCTGCCCACCTCCTGCCGGTATGTTTGTATAGGGGCAGGGAAACAAGGACAAAGCCATCTCACTGTGGCCTACGGCCTTCACGCGATGTCACTCAATCTCTGGCCCCCAGTTTTCTCATACACTGGGTCTCTCCTTGGGGCCACTGCGGTATTTTCCTCACCAAGAGAACCTAGTTGTGTTTGGGGCATCACTATGGCCAGATTCTCCTGTAGACAGGAGCAGCCACGTGACACAGTTCTGGCCCAGGAGATGGAGGTCCGAGTTCTGATGGGGTAGGGGTATCTCTTCCTGAACACAAAGGCAAAGCTCACTTGAAGAAAATCCTCCCCACCCTCAATCTTGCCCGTCCTTCTCAAGCCTGAATAGCAGACATGAGGACTGGGGGTGTGGCAGCCATCTTGTAACTGTGCGTCAAGAACAACAAAATGGTAAGGTGGAAAGAAAGAAAGACACAGGCTGTAGGGGCAGGCTGAACTTACTTTTCCACTTTCTGGCTGGGGGGCCTTGAGTAGATTAGTTCACTTCTCAGAGTCTCACCTCCCACCGTCTGTAAAATGGGGATAACACCTCTACCTTGCACAGTTCTTGTGAAGATTCAATGGCACCATGGAGACAAATCCACCTTTTCTAGCAGGAAGTGCTATCTGGATGTTCACAGTGGCTCTTACACCAGGCTGTAGAGGACAGTTACTTTAGGGTATCACAAAGAAGAGACCCTTTATTTCTTCTCTTGGAGAAAGTTCCAAGGCTGGACACGGGGCCCCAAGCCAGCCAGCCCTGCTCTTGAGCTGATCAGCTATGCAAACAGGAAGTGCTATCCAAACATTTGGAGCTGCAGGAGGCTGGCCCAGGGTGGGCCTCTTCATGGAGGCCTCTCTCCGCATTGTGGCTTCTCATCTCCCAGCTGTGAGCACCTCCAAACTCAAGGAGGAGGCCCTCCTCTAAGAGGCTAGGTTCAAAGCCTCCCTCTCTGGTTGCCCTGCCCACCAGCCTGGGCCAGACCCCTTCCTTTCCGGCTGGAGGCCAGAGGCGGACCACAGCCCTCTCAGTGGACTCCCCACTGTCTCTGGCTCTTCCCCCTCCTCCCACCTCTTTGTCACAACTGTAGCCAGGATGATTTTTTTTTTTAAATGCAGATCAGTTACTGTCACCCTCTTGCTGAAAACTTCCATGCTCTCTTTGAGGGAAAGATTAAAGTCCTTCACACAAGCTTCCAGGCCCTGGAAGGCCTGGCCTCTGCCTGCCTCTCCAGTTTTCCTGCTCCAGACAGTCTGGCCTCCTTTGAGTTTCTGGAATGTGCCATGGTCCCTCCTGTCTCAGGGCTTTGCTCATAATGTTCCCATTTTCTAGAACACTCTCCCCTTCTCCCCTCCTCCTCTCCCGTGCCCATCTTGGCACATAACATCCTATCCTATCCTTAGCTCTCAGCACAAGTGTCACCTCAGGTTCTGGCTGAACCTGCAGCAAGCATGGAGAAGGTCCTTCTCTGCCCCCAGTTCATTCTGCCTGATGCCATTTGCCCAGTCATATGCTGATCTTACACACTCTGTAGTAGCCCCTCGGAGCAGGGATTTCTGGTTGCCTTGTTCCCAGTCACCTCCCTGCCAGCCGGCATAGCCTCTGCACACAGCCGGTGCCTAGTTAACATGGATATTAGACAAACAGGTGTGCCTTGTGATTCAAAACGGAGAGGGAGCTATTTATTGAGCACCTACTGTGTGCCAGGCAGGACGCTGCTGCCTCTTCACAGCCACCCTGGCCAGCAGGGACTCCAATCTGTGTTCTGCCAAAGGGGGAAACAGAAGCTCCAAGAGGGGGCAGTGACTTGCCCAAGGTCACACATCTGGCAGAGGCCCCTAGGATTTGAGACTTGGTCCCACGCCCAGTTTCCTGCCTGTGTGGCTTATACCAGGGATCATTGTACATCTGCTTCCTCATCTGTAGAATGGGGATGAGGTGGGACCCACCTCACAGGGCTGTTATGAGGCTTAGCCCAGAGCCAGGCACACAAATCAAGCGCTCAGCGACTGTGGGCTCTCATCATCATCATCGTTGTTATGTCGGTAAAAGAATAAATACAAATAATAACCATATCCTCTTGGGACCCACGAATGGGCAAGTGGAAGGCCTTTGTGCGTGAGTGGGCACGTGAATGGCTGGGTTAGTGGAAAGCCAGTGAATGAGGGCATGAATGACCAAGGACGTGGAAGAACAGCCGAGGGAGCGGAGGGACCCATGGACAGACATTGTGAACAAACAGAGGAACAGGAGATTCAGTGTGTGTGCGGGAACGATGCACGCCTGGGATCTGAGAGACCCGGAGCTGACTTGGGGCACCCCGGCCGTCCCTCCTCACCCTGCCACCCCCCCACCCTCCGCCCGGCTCACCTGTAGCGCCGCAGCTCGCCCTCCAGCCTTCGCACCCAGCGCTGTAGGCCCGGCACCTGTCGTGCCAGCGCCTCCAGCTCGCGCACCCGGCCCAGGCTGCGCAGCACCGCCTCCCGGGCCTCCTCCGCACGCCGCCGCACCTCGGCCTGGCCCTGGCGCAGCCGCGCGGCGCGGGCCTCGGCCACCGCCAGAGCGCCCCGCGCCTGACGCAGCTCCTGCGCCGCTGCTTCGGGCCCACCGCGCCCAGCCTCCTGCGCGCCCGCCTGGCTCTTCCAGAGGCCGACCTGCAGGGGACAGGGCCGCGGTTACCGCGGTGAGCGCCTCGCGTCGGCCACCGGCCTCGACCTCGGCCACTGTTCTGGCGCCCCCCCATCCCTGAGCACCCGCGGTGAGCCTTTATTGTGCGCACTGCCTACCGCTCCCAGGGTGGTCTGAATTCGTGTAATCCTCGCAACCACCCAAATGAGGCAGGAGCTCTAATTATCCCCTTTTTCCTGGGTGGGGGAAACTGAGCCACAAAGCCCAGTATTCTCATCTCTGCGCGGTACCATTAATTCCTGAACTTCACGCCTCTTCTCTGCCCGTCTCCTGCCTTGGTAGCATTCAACTTTCTGGGACTCCTCCGATCCCTGGAGTCGAGAAAGAATCTGACCGTCTCAAACGGTGTTTCTGGACCTCCCTGGTGTCTGGTCAAAAGACTGTTCTTGAGGGTGGGTTTTTTGTCTATCTTGTTTACCGCTGTGTCCCCTACGCCTAAACCAGATTTGGCACACAGTAGGTGCTCTAGAAATAGCTGGAGAATGAATGATCCTGGACCATCTTACTCCGCACCACGGGAGTCATTTCCCACTCCTACCCTTCACTTCTCTTGTGCTCCCAGGCCCCCAGCCCTTGCCTGTCCATAGCTGTGACTCCTGAAAGCAGCACCTCACCACCCCTCTGCATGCGCAGCCTGCCCTCTGCCACTTAGGGCTGGTGACTGGGCAATGTGCAGAATAGGGCTAATACAAGTCAGCTCTCTCCTGATTTAGGGTCCCTTGGGACAGAGGCATTTCTTTTCCTCCTCCCACCCCTCCCACTCCCTACCCCTTGGCACAAGGCTGCGCCCAGTGCTGAGTGCAGCACTGAAGTGTTTGTTGACTGAATCTCAATGCTTGGGCTGGATCCATAATCACTCAGTGCTTCCTTTACAGCATCCCAGAGGATTGGCCCCCACAGGTGCTCGGTGACCAGCGACTGCCTGATGAACAGTGACACCATTTTAGCACCTGCCTTGGCCATGAGGGAGGCCCATAAATATTTGCTGAACGACCCAGTGAGCTGCCAGTCTACCCCATTAGGCAAGAAGCTCCTTAAGGGTGGGGACAGGGCCCTTTTCACCCCTTATTTCCTAACCAACCTCATTCCTCACCTCCAGCCTGGCACCAGGGAGAGCTCAAGATGCCTATTGAATGATTGGATGTGTGAGACGGCCCAGATTTCCCGGGAGAGTTCAGCTACTAGGTTAGAAGATGCAAGACGAGATAGTGAGGGTGGGGCGATGGCGTGGAACGGTGATCCGGGTGGGACAGGGGTTTTGGAGGTGGGATGGGTTTGGCGACCCATTGACCCATTGACCGCAATGGGGTGGGATAAGGGGAAGTGAGCCGAAGTGGAGTGGGGCTGCCCTCTCCCCCCTTCCACTTTCTCAGAGGGTCCCTGGCTGCCCCTGCCCGCCCCTCCAGTCACGACTGCCCCCCCCCCCCCGTCCTTCCGCGGCCGTGCACCTGCAGCGCTAGGCAGCGCGCGTCACTGCTCTGCAGCGCGGCACGCAGGTCCTCCACCAGCTCGCGCAGGCTGCTGTTCTCCTCCTCCAACCGCGCCAGGAGCTCGCCGTCCCTGCCGCCGTCTGGGCCGCGGTCCGAGGCCGGCGTGCGGGGCGTGCGGGGCGTGCGGCGGCGGCGGCGCGGGCGGCGCAGGCGGATCTGCGTCTCGATGTGTTCGCTGAGAGCACCGCGGGGCAGCCGGGGCCCCGCGCGGGTGCCGAAGTAGCCGCAGAGGCGCGCGTGGAACTGGCGGAAGGTGAGCTCGGGCGGCTCCGCGCGCAGCGCCAGGCGCGCCTCCTCTTCGACATCCGCGTCCCCGTCGGTGGCCACCCCAGCGGCCGCGACCCCGGCGGTCTCGTCCCCAGGGTTTGCGTCCCCCTCGGCCGCATCCCCGGAGGCCTCCCCGGCGGCGGCCCCCTCGGCGCGCAGCCCCAGCACGGCGCAGAGAGCGCGGAAGTCAGCACGGGGCAGGCGGCCAGCGCCGCGGCAGTCCAGGTGGTGGAAGACCTCCTGCAGGTACTGGTCCAGGCCGGTGGCCAGCACCACGATCTCGTTCTCCACGCCGCGGTCCAGCCCATAGTGGTGAGCCAGGGCGCTCAGCAGCCACTGAGTGCGCCGCGCGGGTCGTCGGTACGGGTCCGCCGCCGCGCCCTCCATGCCGGCCTCCTGGCCCGGGCCGCTAGGCTCCGTCGCTGCAGCGCGTCGTTCCCCCACTCCTCCGCCCCGCAACTTCCAGGGGGCGGCCCCAGAGTTCTTCAAAAGGAGGGGCTTAGCGGTCGCGGTCTGGTTGGAGCGGCGCGGAGGGCGGTGTCCAGCCGCTGCTGGCTTGGCGGGGCGTGTGTGTTTACTCGGCTTGGCTTGGAGAAGGCTGGGGCAGGGGACCTGATCCCTCTCTCTGTGTCGCTTCTCCGGGTGATCCCCGCTTTCTTCTCCCCTCGTCACTCCCGGGGCGTTGCTGGAGTTTCCTTTCCCCCTCCTACTCCCGACTCTGTCGGCGTTCCGCTCCCGCACCCTCTGTCTCACCCGCCTTGCGCTGAGAGTTTGGCCCTGGGACCCGCGCGAGGCGTGGGCGCAAGATAGGAAGTCCGGGAGGCCTGGGAGGGTAGCTGCCAGCTCCTGTTTTGTTGGGGGCGTGTCCCCCGTGCCCACGTGTCACTCCACTTCTCCCGGGAAAGTCTTCCGAGGGTAGCCCCGCGAGCTGCCTCTAACCGCCCTCTCCCCGCGCAGGTGCGGAGAAGCCACTGTCCCTTTATGTTCAGATACAGGGTTCCCAGTAAACTAGAGCAGAGAGACAGGGTTGGAGAAGTTAAGGGGACTGCTTTGGGGACATCCGGCTGTAAGAAGTCGATCTGAGATGGACCCTCGTTCTCTAATCTCAGTGTGTGTTTGCTGGGGTGTTGGGGGTGGGGGAGGCGGGGATAGAAAAGTGGTTTCCAGCCTTCCTCTTTGTGCCTGTGGATGGTGAGTTGGCGAAGCAATCTGAGTTCCGTCTCTGAGCTGGGGTTATGCTAACAGGGCTGTTTAGCCAACGTTTTCTCTGGTGCCTTACAGCACATTTCTGGAAGGTGGAAGAAAAGCCACCTTCTCAGGGGAGACCTAGGCTGTTTTTCCTTTCTCTTTCACGAGGTGTCCTGCACCTATTACCTGCACTGGGACCGGTTATCCAGCCACACTGGAGCCAGAGGCAGGCTTTATTGAACCGTCGTTGGCTGTAAGAAGGGCAGAATCTGGCTTTCTGTTTAACTCTAGGAATTTAAATGCTAAATCTTGGAATTTGAAAAGGCACTAAAATTCTGTCTCCTGGGCTGCAGTATCCCAGAATTGGCTTTTTATTTTTTTTATTTTTTAATATTTTTTGGCAAATCCTTCCTCATTCTTGTAGATTTTGCCCAAGGGAACGGGTTAGGTGCTTCTCCCCAGCCATTTTGGACATAATCTTTTTTTAATTATAAAAGCAGTAGCATTTTGACAAAATGTTGTACTTCAATTTCACTTCTTGGCTCCTGTCTTAGGAAAAGACACGTGCACAGGATGTTCACTGTATCATTGTTTATAATATCAACAAACTAGAGACAACCTGGTACTCATCAGTGCATCAGCCAGGATGAATCACGGAAAAGGGATGAGTGAAATAAGCAAGTTGCAGCCTCTTCTGTACCATGTTATGACCTCGGTAACAATAACAACAAAACCACATCAAAGGGTATTAAATATTTTCCATAAGGACATGCGTACGTAACTGCATAGAAAAAGATGGAAGCAGGGGCGCCTGAGTGTCTCGGTTGTTTAAGTTCTTTGGCTCAGGTCATGATCTGGGGGTCCTGGGATCTAGCCCTCTCCCCCCCACACACACCTGCCGTGGGACTCCTTGCTCAGTGGGGAGTCTGCTTCTCTCTCTGCCTCTGCCCCTCCCCTCCTCACGTTCTCTCTCTAAATAAATAAAACCTTTAAAAAAATTAAAAGAAAAAGAAAAAGATGGAGGGATTCAAAACTGACACAGCGGTTATTTCTGGAGATCAAGAATGCTTAGACTTTGGGGCACCTGGGTGGCTCAGTGGGTTAAGCCACTGCCTTTGGCTCAGGTCATGATCTCAGGGTCCTGGAATCGAGTCCCACATTGGGCTCTCTGTTCAGTAGGGAGCCTGCTTCCTTCTCTCTCTCTCTCTCTGCCTGCCTCTCTGCCTATTTGTGATCTCTCTTTGTCAAATAAATAATAAAATCTTTAAAAAAAAAAAAAAAGAATGCTTAGACTTTGCTGTAACATTTCTCTTTTTGCCAAGGTGATTTCTTTCTTTGGGGGAGGACACACCTTATTTACCATTTACGTACCATAAAATTCATCCACTGAAGGGTGTAAATCAATGCTTTTGGTATGTTTCTGAAACCTAGCCACGATCTAACTTCATAAAGTTCTCATCACTCATTTCCCAAAACCCTTGCACTGGTTAGCTCATTTTCTCCTTCACCTTTCCCCCAGCCTCCTGCGCTAGGCAACCACCACTCTCTGTTTCTATGGATTTGTCTATTCTGGACATTTTGTATAGATCGAATCATATAATATGTGACTGGCTCCTTTCTGAAAACACTAACAGTAATGTTTTCAAGGTTCCCCCACCCTGTAGTGTATATCATTACATCCTTCCTTTTTATGGCAGAGCAATATTCCATTGTGCAGCTAGACCATGTTTTTGCTTCTCTGTTCATCAGCTGATGGACATCGGGGTTGTTCCCACCTTTTGGCAGTTCTACATAGTGCTGCCGGGAACATGCGTGTGCGTGTTTTTGCATGGACGTGTTTTCATTTGTCTTGCGTGTAGACCCAGGAGTGAGACCTTTGCTTGGAGGCTAGTTTTATGCTTTAATTTTTGAGGAACTGCCAAACTGTTTTTCATGATGGCTGCACCATTTACCTTCCCAGCAGCCGTGTTTTCATGTGTTCCCTGACGGGTTAAGCAACACAGATGTTGGACGCCTGGGTGGCTCAGTCGTTACGTGTCTGCCTTCAGCTTGGGTCATGATCCCAGAGTCCTGGGATCAAGCCCCACGTTGGGCTCCCTGCTTGGCAGGAAGCCTGCTGCTCCCTCTTCCACTCCCCCCTGCTTGTGTTCCTGCTCTCACTGTGTCTCTCTCTGTCAAATAAGTTTTTTTTAAAAATCTTAAAAAAAAAAAGGTAACACGGATGTTCTCAGTCCTCCATCTCATCTCACTGGGCCCCTGGCCTTCCTCAGCAAGTTCCTGCCATCTTCCATTCTTCTCTGTGTTTACACCCCTAACCCAAGGTGTCAGGCTGTCCCTCACTACACATCCTGAATCCCACTCCCCCGCCCCACTCCCCGTGGACCACCCTGAGCCAACCCCCCAGTGTCTCTCACCTGTATTCTTGCAGCAGTCTCCCCCAAGAACTGCCTGTGGACTCCTACGGCCTGTTCTCCACAGCTGGAGGATCCCCTCCTCTCTGCTCAGGAACCCCTAATGCTTTCCCTGTCCCAGGGACTGAAGGCAAAGTGCTCACGGACCACCCCAGCCTCACCCTCATCTCCTGCCATTGCTGCCCCCCCACCTCCTCCCTGTTCTTCTAACTTCAGGGGATTTGCAGCTCTCTCCCCCAGATGTTTACCTCCTCAGGCCATCACCTCCTCAGTGAGGGCTTTGGTGACCCCAAAAGACTCTGTCTCCCTGTGTCGAACTCGCAGTCAGCCATGACGGTAGCAGTCCTCGTCTGTTCCCCTGGACCAGTGTGTGGCACATTGAAAGGATTCAAGTAGTCTCCAGCTTCCTTCTCAGTGGCCTCCCTGGTTGCCCTTGGGAATGGTGGTGTGTGTAGCCTTCCACGTATTTTTCTTTGCCTACAGATGATACGTATATTTTTTATTTGAATTATTTAATATGCATATTTTTTCAAGGCAGCTATTACGCTTTGGTCTGTGGCCTCACATGAGCTATGAGCTTCCCAAGGCCAGGAACCTGGGGCCCTTCTGTCCCTGCAGGGGCCTGGCACAGCATAGGCACTAATAATCTTGGTTTGCATGAACACACGGTTGTTGGTGTAAACTCACTGCATCAAATGGGAAGATGGCCTCTAGTTGGCCTTGGGGGGACTGGGTGTCTTTGATCCAGCGATGATGTTGGAATCAGGGAGACTCGAGAGGCTGGTAGTTGATTGGACCCCCAGCGGGACTGTAGAAGCTTCTAGGCCTGGAGCCCCATGGCCTGTGTACATTTAGGACAGGACTCTGGAACTTGGCTCTGGACCTCTCAGTTGTTTCTGTGCAGTTGAATCTGATTTGATTTCATGAGTGCTGAGAGCCCCCAACGCCGCCAGACTACGGCCCTCCCCCCACCCCCGACGGTGCTGCAGCTGGGGACTGCTTTTGGAGGCCAGGGAATCCTTTGAAAAGTAACGTTCCTGGGCCAGTCAACATTGAAAAGAAAGCCTTGAAATATCTTGCCCTGGAGCGTTGCCTGGGCCTCTGCTCCCAGCCACATTACCACCACCCCCCCGGCTCAGCGGGGGGCCAGGGAAATCAGGGTGGATAATGGGGCGCTGTCAGGCCTGTCTGTCTGCGGGGCAGTGTTACCAGGCGCCTCTGAAATCATTCCGGTCGGACCCACAAGGTTTTTGTTGAAGGCTGGAAGTGAGCAAACTTAGAGGTCTCCTGGGCTCTTTTGTCTGAGCCGGGGAGTGGGGTGGGGGTGGCTGGGGGAGGGTGGAGAGGGGGGTGTGGGGGGATGGGTGTGTGTCTGGTCTGCGTTGGGGAGAGCAGAAGCCCGGGCAAAGAGATGATTTTCTGAAGTCAGTTCTCTATTGTCTGAGCCATTTCAAAAAAGAATATTGTTTAAAGTATCTTTTTTTTTTTTTTTTTAAAGATTTTATTTATTCATTTGACAGAGAGAGATCACAAGTAGGCAGAGAGGCAGGCAGAGAGAGAGAGAGGAGGAAGCAGGCTCCCTGCCGAGCAGAGAGCCCGATGCGGGACTCGATCCCAGGACTCTGAGATCATGACCTGAGCCGAAGGCAGCGGCTTAACCCACTGAGCCACCCAGGCACCCTGTTTAAAGTATCTTTAAGTAGCCCAGAAAAAATCGCTAATTTTTTTTTTTTAACGAATCATCACCAGGAGAGGGGACCCCTGATACTTCTGCTCTATTTGCTTCCAGGTGTTTTCCATGCACTTGGGCATGAAAGAACTTCCCCTGGAGTGGTGTTTACATGACCGTATACATCTGTCAGAGCACTTAAAAAGGACGAATTTTACAGGATGTGAACTGCAGCTCATTAAGCTCAACATAAAGAAACATGGTTGAAATGCTGTTGTGGGGATCTTTCTTTGTCGACCGTACCTCCTAAACAGCCTTGCCATCATGCATAATCCTTCGCAATTGTTCTCCAGCACCACTGGGTTCCCTCTGACCGCTGAGTGGTGAGGTGCCTATTGTCCCCCAGGGAGGCTTCTCAAGGTGTTTTGCAGTTTTTTTCCATGAAAACAACACCGTGAGCTGTTGACTCTGTGTCCCCAGTGATTACTACAGGGCCAGGGAGTTGGAACCTTTCATGAGCTCTTGATACCGTCAAACTGTTTTTCAGAAAGCTTTTGTCATTCTGTGCATCCCCTGGAGTGTCTGGGAATGTCTGTGAGCCATTTTTTTTTTTTTTTTTTAGTGACATAGCTTTTATATTTATAAAATATAAAAATATTTTATATTTTTAGTAGATCTGCACCAAGTTTTACTTCTGTTAAAAATCAAACTGAATGATACAAAAATTTGTTAGATACAACACAAAGTGAATGGTCCAAGAAAGAAAGAAAAAATCAGTAAACGGGACCTCATCAAAATTCAAAACTTCTGCATTTCGGACAGCGGTAGTAAAGACACCGTTAAGAAGGAGACAGGACCAGCGAGAGACCAGGAGAAAATATTTGCAGAACACAGATCCCATGAAGGACTTGCATTCAAACTTTACAAACAACTCCTATAGCTCAGAAAGAAGAAACACAACCCAATCGAAAAGGGGGCAAGAGCCAGGAACAAACATTTTACCAAAGAGGATATGTGGCTGGCCAGTAAGTCCATGAAAAGATCTCAGTATCACTAGTCATTAGGGAAATACAAAATAAAAGCACAGTGTGATACTATTTCACACTCATGAGAATTCATGGGAAGTTACATTGACAAGAAGTGGTTTCCGGAGAGGGTGGAGAGACAGCAGTGTTCATACTATGATGGTGGGAACATGAGATGCGGCAGCCACTTTGGAAACACAGTTTGGCAGTTTCTCCAAAAAGAGAAAGCATGAAACTGCTGATGTGGAAATACTGGGGTTCGGGAGCAAATGGTCAGGAAAGAATTCTTGAGACGTCTTTGGTGCAAAAAGGTAGGTTTTATTAAAACGTGGGACAGGACCGGTGGGCAGGAAGAACTGCGTTAGGTTGTGCAATGTGACTGATCATATACTTCCAAATTGGGGGGGTGGTTAGGGACAGCATAAGTCTCTAGGGAATTTTGGAAACAAGGTTTTCAGGACCTTGAAGGGCCAGCTGTTGCTAGGAAAGGTTATTTATTACAGTCTAGTAAATCCTTAGTCATGAGACCCTTCAGATGTATATTGGTGAGTCACATGCTTGGAGGATGATTGCCAAAATATATCTTGGTTGGGGGAGGTAGAGATAAAAGAAGTTTCCAAGGAATTTTTTAAAGTCTTTTTAAAAAAAATTAATATATAATATATTGTTTGTTTCAGGGGTACAGATCTGTGATTCATCAGTCTTAGGGAACACCCAGTGTTCACAACACATACCCTCCCCAATGTCCATCACCCAGCTATCCTGCCCCCAAATCCCTCCTCCCATTCAGCAACTCTCAGTTGATTTCCTATGATAAAATCTCTTATGGTTTGTCTCCCTCTCTGGTTTTGTCTTGTTTCATTTTTTTCTTCTCTTCCTCTATGATTATCTGCCTTGTTTCTTAAATTACTCATACCAGTGAGATCATATGATAATTGTCTTTCTCTGATTGACTTATTTCGCTTAGCATAGTACCCTCTAGTTCCATCCATGTCGTTGCAAATGGCTATTCATTTTTGATGGCTGCATAGTATTCCATTGTGTGTGTGTGCGTGTGTATACACACACACACACATATATATGTAATAGATATATCACATGATATATATATCTATATCACATGATATATCTATTACATATATATGTGTGTGTGTGTATATGTGTATATCTATATCTATATATATATACACACATATATATATCACATCTTCTTTATCCATTCATCTGTCGATGGACATCAAGGTTCTTTCCATAGTTTGGCTATCAGGGACATTGCTGCTATAAACTCTGAGGTGCACATACCCCTTCGGATCACTAGTTCTGTATCTTTGGGGTAAATACCCAGTAGTGCAATTGTTGGGTCATAGGGTAGTTCTATTTTTCAACTTTTTGCGGAACCTCCATACTGTTTTCCAGAGTGGCTACACCAGCTTGCATCCCCACCAACAGCGTAGGAGCGTTCCCATTTCTCTGCATCCTTGCCAATTCCTGTCGTTTCCTGACTTGTTAATTTTAGCCATTCTGACTGGTGTGAGATGGTATCTCACTGTGGTTTTGATTTGTATTTCCCTGACACCTAGTGATGTGAGCACTTTTTCATGTGTCTGTTGGCCACTGGTTGTCTTCTTTGCAGAAATGTCTGTTCGTGTCTTCGGCCCATTTCTTGATTGGATTATTTGTTCTTTGGATGTTGAGTTTAGTAAGTTCTTTATAGATTTTAGATACTAATCCTTTATCTGATATGTCATTTGTAAATATCTTCTCCCATTCTGTCAGTTTTCTTTTGGTTTGGTTGACTGCCAAAGGAATTTTTATACGTAAAATCAGAGTTACAGAATCCTAGAGGTCTGGCTGATGTTAAGCTAAGGTTGCCTTTTGCCTCTAGCAAAGTATTAACAACAAGGCAGTTGAGTTCCTAGAGGAAGGTCACTCTGCCTATCTCAAGGACTTGTCAGTGAACTGCAAGTAGTAAGGAAATTGAATTCTTTTTGTTTAGCCTTTGTAATCTACATCACTACCACATGACCCAACTATTTTATTCCAAGTATACCCAAGAGAAGTGAACACATCTGTCCATGCAGTGAACACTCTGTTCATGCAGAGACATTTCTGGCTGTGTTCATGACAGCATTTTTCATAAATGCCTAAATGTTCAACTTCAGTGACTATTAACCGATGAACGGATGGACAAAAATGTGGTATATTGCATGATGGAACATTATTCAGCCACAAAAAGGAATGAAGGATTGATTAATGCCAGAGCATGAATGAACTTCAAAAATATTCTGCTAATAAAGGAAGCCAGTTGTAAAGCCAAGCCACGTGTCATATGATGCCATCTATATGCAATTTCTAGAAAAGTCACATTTTAAAAATTCATTTATGTATGTATTTTTTTTTGTTTATGGAAAGAATGGTCTTTTTTTTTTTTTTTATGATTTTTACTTATTTGACAGAAAGGGACAGCGAGAGAGGGAACACAAGCACAGGGAGTGGGAGAGGAAGAAGCCGGCTTCCCACCAAGCGGGGAGCTCAATGCAGGGCTTGATCCCAGGACCCTGGGATCATGAACTAAGCCAAAGACAGCCGCTTAACAACTGAGCCACCCAGATGCCCCAAAAGTCACATTTGTAGGGATAAGAAGTAGATTAGTGGTGGCCTGGGGCTGGAGCTCCGGACAGAGATTAATTGTAAATGTGCATGAAGGGTCTTACTGGGAAAATGAAAATGTTCCAGAACTTATTTATGGTGATGATTTCATCACTTGTTAAGGTTACTTAAAATCATCAAATTCTATACTTGTAATGGGTGAATTTTTTTATATAAAATATACCCCAATAGAGCTATTAAAAAGTGGTGTTAGAGATGACAAGGAGAAGATGGGTACAACTGTTCCCCAAATAGGCACCCAACTGCCAGAGGCTTGGGAGAACTTCTAAAAGGCCTCTGGGAGCCCCTGAAAGCTCTGGGGCTCCCCTATCCTGAGAGAAAGAAGGATGCCATCACTGATTGCTTTCGGACTGCTCCCATCCAAGGGCTGCCTCTCTGTAATGTGGCTTTTCCCTTCCTCCTATCCAGACATGGAGTCGGTTCTTTATCTTCTTGACTCTTGGCTGGTCCTCGTGACTTGCTGTGGTCAATGGATATGGCAGAAGTGACACGGCGCCATTTCAAAGCCAAGGTCTCAAGAGGCTTTGTAGTTTACACCTTTGCTTTCTTGGACCCCTGCCCTGAGAATGTCTTCTGAGGAAGCTAGTCCAGCCTGATGGAGCAGGAAAGGTGACATGGTTGGGAAGGGAGAATTGAGGGGGTCCCCAGCCAAGGTCACCAACTGCGAGACTCATGAGGGCATCTTGGACCTTCCAGCCCTATTGATAGAGAATGATACACCCCCAGGCCCCAGCAGTGAATATTCACCCAGCAGATCCATAGAACTGGAAAAAACAACATGGCTGTTGTTTTATGCCATTAGTTTTGGGATGCTTTGTTATGCAGCAATAGGCAACCTGAACACATACCCTTTTTTCTATGCCTTGACTTTGCCTGTCCTGAAGCCATCTTGGTTGAGGTGAGGTTGTGGACCCACCTCTTACACCAGAATACCAGATGGCACACCTTTTTCCTCATTCCTTCCTGTGACCTCTGGGGACACCATTTCTCTCAGGGCAGTGGTTCTAAACCTTGGCTGTGGGACAGAATCTTGGTGGAGGTGACTTTGAAAAATATGGGTTCTGTTCCAGTCATTTATTGTACAACAAATCATCCTGAACCTTAGTGGCTTAAGACAACAGTAGTTTACTCTGGTCATAAATCTGCAGTTTGGAGATGGCTTGGTGCTAAGAGCTGTTTTCTGCTATACATAGTATCAGTGGGGGTGGCTCAAAGGCTGGGAGCTGGGATTATCTGAAGCCTGGCACACTGGTGTGTCTGGTGGTTGAGGCTGGGGGTCAGTTGGGAACTGTTGGCAAGAGTATCTACATGTGGACTTAACATGTGGCTGCTTGGGCTTCCTCATAACATAGTGGCTGAATCCCCCCCCCCCCAATATTTTTATTTATTTATTTGACAGAGTGACAGAGAGAGAGGGAATACAAGCAGGGGGAGTGGGAGAGGGAGAAGCAGGCTTCCCACTGAGCAGGGAGCCTGATGCAGGGGCTCGATCCCAGGACTCTGGGATCATGACCTGAGCTGAAGGCAGATGCTTAACAACTGAGCTACCCAGGCACCCCACATAGTGGCTGAATTCTTAGAATGAGGTCCCCAAAAGAACAAGGCACATGGTACAAGTTACATGGAGTTTGTTCAAGCTAGTCTCAGAAGTCATGGTGTCACTTCTGCCATACTGTATTGTCTGAGATGATCACAGACATTTCTCTGGGTTCAAGAGGGGAAGAGCCTAGACCCATTACTGGATGGGAGGAGTGCCAACGTCACTCTGTAAGAAGAACTTGTGGGAGGAAATTTATTGAGGTGGTTATCTTTGGAAAATACAATCTGTTTCTGGAGAATCAGTGCTGAAGGTCTGGAGTGAAGCCTCAGGATTAAAATTTCCATGTTCCTGGGTGATTCTGAAGCATATCTAGGACCAGACAATGGGCCCTTGTCTAAGACCTAAGGTCCCTCAATCCTGAGCTCAGAGCTGTCCCCGTTGGAGACATTGCAGAGATTGGCTGCTGCCCTGGGTTATAGTGTGACCAAGGACCCTTTGGAGGGAAACCAGCCTCAGGCCAGCAGGGGGGACTCGAGGAGGAAGAGGCCTGCTCTTGTGCAGGGGTAGGTGTGTCCCTAACCTGCCCTTATTTATTAACCTGCCCAGACTGATTCAACCTGAGGAATGTTGGAGAGTACCAGCTGATGGGCAGTATTTTAGGAGGGGCTTCCCTCAGCCCCTGGGAGTAGTCTAGGGAGGAAGGAGGTGGGAGGCAGGGGACCTGGGTTCCTGTTCCAGCTCTGCTACAGTTTTGCTCTTTAGACTTGGGTAGGTGATATCTCCCCTCAGAGCCTCAGTTTCCCCAAGCTTCCATTCTCCTAAATGACCTGTGTGAAGTGGAGCTGCTCTCCCTTAACAGAAAACCTAATGTGGCTCCCCATTGCCCATAGTCTTGGAGC
Organism: Mustela lutreola; assembly: GCF_030435805.1. Lineage (NCBI taxonomy): Eukaryota > Metazoa > Chordata > Mammalia > Carnivora > Mustelidae > Mustela > Mustela lutreola. The sequence goes on along the minus strand of NC_081291.1, from coordinate 57,662,076 downwards.
CCTGCCTGCCCTTCACACCTGTGTACCAGGGGCCCTGCCCACCACTCCAGCCTCATCATCCCTTACTTGAACTTGTCATGCAGGCTCCCCTCTGAGCTTTTGTATATGCTGTTCCCTCTGCCTGGAATATTTTCTCTTGCTTTTACTGCCTGGCAAACCCTAATGTTTAGCTTTTGTCACCTCCTCCATGAAGCCTGCCCCTGCCTCCTTCTGCTAGTTACCTCCGAGGTGTGTCCCTACCCCTTGGGTACCCTGTATTGTCTGAGATGATCACAGACATCTCTCTGGGTTCAAGAGGGGAAGAGCCTAGACCCATTACTGGATGGGAGGAGTGCCAACGTCACTCTGTAAGAAGAACTTGTGGGAGGAAATCTATTGAGGTGGTTATCTTTGGAAAATACAATCTGTTTCTGGAGAATCAGTGCCCCTTGGGTATTCTGTGATCTACATTGGGAGCAACAGCTAGCCTTCTCTCAGCTGGGGGGTTGGTGGGGAGGGTGTTTGCAGACCAGAACAGCTTTTGGAATTAGTCTGGATTTCAGTCCAGTGCTGCTGCCACATACTCGCCTGTGTGTGACCTCAAGCAGGTCGCCCCACCAATCTAAGCCTCAGTTTTCTCTGGGGATCATGATCGCTAGACAGAATTCTCAAGATATTTTAAGGACATCAGCGACAGAAGCAGAGTCCGTGTGAAAGAGGTTTGAGGTGGGGTAGTTTTTAGAGTTTTCAGAGCCCATTGTTTCCATTGCCTTTATCGAGGAATGGGAAGTGGGGGCTGATGGCCCTATAGCGGAAGCAGAAATCCCTGTTCCCTGTACTGTAGGGAAGGGCTAGGCGTGTAATAGGGGCTCACATTCAGAGCAGGAGTTCTTCAAAGATTGAATGAATGAGTGGATGAATGAGTGCGTGAATCAAAGGAGGCAACTAGTTTCTGAATTTGGATACACCTTTTTGCCACACCCGTTCTGTGCAAGGGTCGACCCGCGGCGGAGGCGGGAAGTCCCGCCCCCAGGAGTCCTGCCCGTCTCCTAGCAACGGTCAAACATAATTGGCTCAGCCGAGGCCCGCGGGCCTTCTTGCCTGCGTCTGCGAGACTGCGTCTGTGGAGCCTTCCCGCCTAGCGGCCGTGACGCCCAGGCTGCTGCCCAGCGCAACCCCTCTCAGGTACCGAAGGTCCCTCTCCTCCTGCCGCTCCAGCTGGGCACCCCCTTCTAAACAAAACGTTAGCCGGCCTTCCTCCTCCACGGACCCTGAGCTTGTGCCCCGAACCCAGCACTCAGGGCCCATTCGTGCCTTGCCGCGGGGGTTCTCGCCCTCTCTGACCTCACTAGACCCTTGCACGCGCTGTCCTCTTGCCCGGCTCGCCTCTCCCTACATTGCAAACTCATCCGTGCTTTGGCCCTGCTCTCACCCCGACGCTTCTCCTAGTGGAAATACAGGGTTCTCTCCCAGCTTTGCGGTCCTTGGGTAACTGACCTGGAGCAGGCGTTCTGGAAGTGCCGGTGACTGACTTGTGAAAGGAGAAGCAGCCTGGGCTGCGGGAGGATAGAGACTCAAGCTGGAGAAGCTGAGGTTGCTTGTTTTCCCGATCACTGCAAGCTACTATTTTCTGTGGTTCATTGTTGAGTGCCTACTGCATGCCAGGCCTTGGCTGTTCAACCCAGGACAGGACAAGGGATGGGAAGGAGGGGAAGGTGGGTCATCCTGAAAGAGGCAGGGCTTCCCTCCTGGGAACAGAAGGAGATGACAGAAGCGCCTTTATTTTCTTGCAGCCAGGAGTGCCACGCCCGTGGGTGCTCAGCAGAATGTCGCTGAATGCCTGGGAGTGGGAGGATGAGGACCCCGTGAGCATGGGGCCCTTATCCTCCATGGCCAGCTTTTACCAGTCTGGGAGTGAGTGTGATGTGGAGGAGTACCTGAAGGTCAAAGCCCAAGCCCAGGAATCGGACTCTGAGCACCCGTGCAGCAGCGAGTCCTCATTTGGGCTTGCTAGCACCCTCGACTCCGATGTGCCCCAGGCTGTCCCCTGCAAGTTCATCATCTCACTGGCCTTCCCAGTGAGCACTGGTAAGTGCTGGAGCAGAATCCCAACACCCTCTGCAAAAAGGGGTGCGCCCAAGACCTTCCCTCAGAAGTCTGGGGCACCTGAGCTCCCTCCACTGGCTTCCCCAAGTGAGGTGTCCAATGCCAACAGCCGAAGTCAGGAAGGAAACTGCAATTTTAGGGACCTGCTGTGGGCCCGGCCAGTAGATGATTAAAGAGGTTTCCCGTGCTTAATCCTCTCAACACTAAAAAGCAAGTGGTACTGTTTCTGCTTTTTGCAGGTGAATGCATGAGGAAGAGATTACAGAATTGTTTAAGTTCTCAGATGTATTGAATGAAAATCTCCGAGTGTTTGGATATATCGATTATCTGTTGCCCCCCCCCCCAAATTCTGCATAACAAACCCAAACAACTCCCCAAGTCAGGGGCTCCAAACAGGAATCCCTTGTTCTCCTGGATGAGCAGGTCAGCGGATCCAGGCTAGGTTTCCCTCGGTGGCTCTGTTCTGCTCCCCATGTTTCTCATCCTCCTCCGGGACATGTGGCTTAGCCAGACACAGTCTTGCTGTGGAAGGGCAGAGACACCTGGGAGGGGAAGCCCAGACATCCAAGAACTCTTCTGGCCTTCGGGTACCTCCCACCTGCTCACATTTTGACAAAGCAAGTCCCATGGTTGGACCCCTAAGATCAGGGGCAGAGAAAAGAACTCCACCTCGATATACATTTTTTTTTTTTTTTTTTGTCTACTTGCACTACACCCTGAAGATTAATTTCAGCTTCTCCTTGCAGTTCTATCCATTCTTGCCTCTTTGGTTAGACACATACTATGTTTAGAATTGACCTGTCTTATTGGTGACTTGAACTCTTTACTGCCAAGACCAGGGGGAGGTAGGCAAAGCGCCACAGGTGAAAAATGTATGGAGGCACATGCTCTCAGCATCACGCAGTGAATTTCTGCCCTCTGTTACTCCACTGGCTAGGGGGCCCGGACCTGCCTCTCAGCCCCCCAGGCGGGGCAAGCAGCACGCAGGTGGGTGGCCTCCCATAGCATCAGGCTCTTTCTTATTTCCAGGGAACCGTGGAGATGGATGTGCTTTCCCATGTGAGGTTCAGCCAAGACTCATTAAATCCATGTCTTCTAGGTTATAAAGGAAAATATACAGGTTTGATGGAAAAACACAAGAAACACCCTAAAATGGACAAACCTGCTGCAAAGTTTCGCCGTTACTACCACATTGAGTATTTCCTTCTGCCAGATGATGCGGAGCCTAGAAAGGTTGACATGGTGCTGTTTCCCCTGGTGGCCAAAGTGTTCCTGGACTCGGGAGTAAAGGTGTGTGTGTGTGTGTGTGTGTGTATGTACCTTGCATAGAGTCTGCTATGGCGGAAAGTACACTTGCTTTTCCTCGGAGCTTGCTAGAAATGCAGAATATCATGTTCCACCCCAGACCTACTGAATGAGAGTCCACGCCGACCTAATAATATCCATTACCAGACTTTCTATTTAGACATCTTTTTCTAGTCATTTCTTTGGTGTTTTGAAACTTTTTGCCGCTCTTTTGATTTCCTTCTCTGCGTGAGTACCCCGTGTGTCAAGCACACCTGCCTGCTAGGACACACGCACATACACACACCCCTACACCTGCCTGCCTGTGGCCCAACTCTGGCTCAGTGCTTGGAAGTCACTGGAAAGGGAAGGATGGGCAAAGGTAATTGCTTTGACTCTGTCTTTTTTCCGATAAACCCAGAAGTGTGACAGGGCCCCGGCCAGGACACCAATCTCCTGACATGCGGTGGGAGATGGGGAGCGCCAGGCCCAGAAGGCAGGCAGGTGGAGAGCAGTGCCCTGGAGGGCAAGGCCAGTGGGGGTAGGTAACCTCAGGCTGCTAAGCCCCCCAGTCCTGCACACTTAAAGCCTCTTGGTGTTCTTTTATACAGACAGTGAGGCCGTGGCATGAAGGGGACAAAGTCTGGGTGTCATGGACCCAAACTTTTAACATCAATGTGACAAAGGAATTACTCAAGAAAATAAATTTTCACAAAATAACCTTGAAGGTCTGGGACGCAAAGGACAAGGTTTCAAGAAAAGTCCGGTATTACCGGTTAAAGAATACTGGGTATTCCGAAGATACGGGAACTTTCGGTAAGTTGGGCGTCCGTTTTATTTGAAACACTTCTTTTTTTTTTAAAATATTTTATTTACTTATTTGAGAGAGAGACAGTGAGAGAGAGTATGAGTGAGGAGGTCAGAGAGAGAAGCAGACTCCCCGTGGAGCTGGGAGCTCGATGCGGGACTTGATCTTGGGACTCCAGGATCATGACCTGAGCTGAAGGCAGCTGCTCAACCAACTGAGCCACCCAGGTGCCCCTATTTGAAACACTTCTTCAGGCGTATGATTTCTCACCAGGAACAGGATCAAGCCAGTATCGGCTCTTTTCCTTCATCTCACCTTCCCGGGGCACATGTGGCTTTGGGTGTCAGTCCCTCCAGGACAAGCCTGAGCTTCCGGAAGTACTGCCCCCTGGAGTTGTGTCTGAGGGTGGGCGGTGTCTGTGCATGTGCGGCGCTCACCACCTCTACCTCTGCCGCATTTCTGGACTTCCTGTCCCCAGGCTGCACCCACATGTAGGTTTCCCACTGGCTTGTCTCCTGGCTGAGTATTGGATGGTTTTTTTTTTTTTTTTTTTAAGGATTTTATATATTTATTTGACAGAGAGAGCAAGAGACCACAAGCAGGGGGAGAGGTAGGCTGAGGGAGAGAGAGAAGCAGGCTCCCCTGCAGAGCAAGGAGCCCGCGATGTGGGGCTGATCCCAGGACCCTGGGATCATGACCTGAGCAGAAGGCAGACACTTAACCATCTGAGCCACCCGGGCGCCCCATACTGGGTGTTCACTGATGAAAAAGACACCACGAAACAAGAGAAAACTTAAGAATCCCATGACCCTGAGACAACCATATTAATCTTTCCATAGAGACCCTCTAGATTCTTATTTGGGTAAATATATTTCTTAAAGATTTTATTTATTTGTTTGAGAGAGAGGAAGAGAGGGAGCACAAACAGGGGATGGGACAGAGGGAGAAGCAGACTCCTCGCTGCGGAGGGAGCCCAACACAGGGCTCTGTTCCTGGACCCTGAAACCATGACCCCAGCCAAAGGCAGACACCCAACCAACTGAGCCACCCAGATGCCAATGCCAGAAAGTCTCTTTTTGAGCTCACCTCCAAGGAGAGCTAGGGAGAGTGGAAAGATCCAGGCCTGGAAGTCAGTCAGCTCAATTCAACCTGTCTCCCATCTTGAACTAGCCAATGACCTTGGGCACCCTCTCACTTTCTCTACCTATATGCTTCAAGGCAGGGTAATGGGAGTGTACCCAGCCCCCAGCAATGAGAGAGTGTGTGTTGTCTGTATTTAAAAATGAAAATGCTGCCAATTAAACTATGTTATGGCATTAATTGTAAGCCGTGTCCAGTTTTGAGAAACGTGAAAAGTCATGGCAATGTGTATCTGAGAAGGGATGGAGTCTGGTACCATTATCACTGTTGTTGGTGGCTCCAGACAAGTATAGTTATTTTCCAGTAAGCAAAGGAGACTAACACCTGCTTGAAGTGTGTGCAGCGCCAGAATCAGAACCCATTTTTTTGGTGACTAGCAGAACCCTCTGCTTTCTCCGGCTTTCCAGCCTGACTTCTTGGGGAGGTTTTCCGGCATGGACACTTGGCCCTTCTGACTGTTCATCTTTCACTTATATCTGGGTTTTCTTACCCTCAGTGCTGTTGGCATTTTGGTTCAGATCATTTCTTGCTGTGGGAGCTGTCCTGGTCTCCACCTGCTAGATCCCGGTAGTAACCTCCCAGTTATGAGAACCAAAATTTTCTTCAGACATTGCCAGATGTTTCCTGGGGAGGGGAGCAGAATGACCCCTGGCTGAGAATCACTGGTTTATATCTAAACTACTCACTGTAGGGTTTCTGTATGAGAAAATGGCATTCAAAGAGACTTTTCTTACTTGGACCCAAGGAAAGACCCATGTCTTCAAAGCATGGGATTCAAAACCACCTGTGTTAGATGTGTTTGAAATGCTGCCCAGGGTGGGAGGTTGGGTGAGCCCGGTGGTGGGTATTATGGAGGGCACGTATTGCATGGAGCACTGGGTGTGGTGCATAAACAATGAATTCTGGAACATTGAAAAGAAATAAAATAGAAAAATTAAAAAAAGAAAAAAGACATGCTGCCCAAGTGCAGATCCCAGAGTCTTCCCCAGAGCTGCTGAACCAGAATTTCTGGTAAACATGTGCCCCGAAGTGAGCTCACATTGGAGCATGGGTGCTGGGGCAGGTGTATGGGGCCATTGGAGCCAAGTCTGGAAAGGTAAATGAAATCAGCTGGCCAGGAAAGGAAGGAAGTGTGCTCTAGGCCCTGCTGGGAGGGCCATGGGCCTTCCTGAGTGTACTTGAAAAGATTGCACTTGGTCCTCCCCAAGCCCTATCTCACACCTGACATCACTGCCTCTTATGTTAAATAATTTCTTTCCGAAAGCAGTGTATGTTCATTATGTAAAACAATTCAGAAATTGACTAGCACAGGAGCGCCTGGGTGGCTCATTTGGTTGGGTGTCCAGCTCATGATTTCAGCTCAGGTCATGATCTTGGAGTCATGGGATGATGGTCTCGGTAAGGGGTGGTCTGTGTCTCTCCCTCTTCCCCTCCCCATGCACATTCTCTCTCTCTTTCTGAAATAAATAATCCTTTAAAAATTGACTAGCACAAGGGAGAAAGAACTAAGATAACATGATGCCTGGACCAGAGGCAGACATTGCTAACATTGCTCTGTGCGTCTTGTGTGTAAGTAGAAACAACATTTTAATAAAAATGCGTTTGGTGTGCTTGTTGTCTTAAGTCCTTTTTTCTCCTTAAAGGCTGTCTTCTTGAAACTCTTGTCTGTGGGAGGGAAGCAACAGCCTGAGAGGTTTGGCTCATGTTCCAGAGAGGATAGGAAATGTATCTGGATGAACTATAGGTCCTCTGCCCGAACTGGTTAATTTTCAACCTGTTGCTGGTCTCGAATGGAACATCCCATCAAAAGTCAACATTCCTCCTCTATTAAATCTCCTCGGCTTCTTGGATTCTTAGTTACTGGACAAAGACTGCGTCATTCACGAAGCCCCAGAGTCATGCATGACCCAGCTATGCCCTCAGCTCTTGGCTGTCCCTCCAACCAACACCTGATTGGTGTCCCTGCCTCTGTGGGGCCCTTTGGGACTCTCTGCCTCTCAGCTGGCTCCTCCCTCGGCATTTAGGTCTCTTCTCCATCTCCTCTCTCCTGCTGCAGTTCCCTGACTTGTCTATAGCCCTGCTTTGACCTTGGCACTCCATTGTTGTGCACCTTTTTATGGCCGTCTGGTGGCTTGGGGAACCAGGTCCGTCTTCTGAGTCTGGCCTTGAAGGCATTCTCGAATTTGTTCCCCAGGCCCCCTTTCTCGCCGCTATTCTCGCCTTCACTTCTGGTTCCTGAAAACACAAGGGGTTTTCTGGTTGTGAGCCCTGCCTTCAGCTATGGGGCCATACCCAGCCAGCTCTTAGCCTCCTCTCTTTCTCCACAACCGGTACCTGTCCTGCAACACTGAATCCAATCGCACCTCTTCTTCACCTCTTCCTTGTAGCTTTCATTCTCTGCATTCATTATTCCTCCCATGTCGGTTACTGCTACAAGCATACGGAGTCCTGTACTGATAGAATGAAGGAGAGAGGGCTCATCTCCCTAGCTGGCTTCGAGGAGCCCTGGGGGGTAGTTCTGGCTCAGTGAGTACCAGCTCTCTGACCACAGGAAAATTACATAAGTGTCATACTCCCCACCTGTAAAATAGGGGAAGTGGGAGTGCCTTCCTTCATGTGAAGCACCATGATCAAATGGAAGGACTCGTGTCAAGTACTTAATGGTCTTGTTTGGAAGAAGCCATTGCCAGCTAAGGTTTGGGTTTCCTGGCATTTTGAAGCAGCGCCTAGGCGTCTGCTCCTGCAGGGCAGGGGCCCTGCCTCTGTTATCTGCCTATTCCGTCTATAGCCCTAGGAGAGTGCCATACATGTAGAAGGTGTTCCGTAAGTATTTCTGATTGGTTTGAGTCAATGGTTCTTCTCTTGTCTTCTAGAAGAAGTGAAAAGTTTGGTTTTAAATCAGAGAAGATTGTCTGCACAGGCCCCACACATCAAAGAGGAGTGGAACCAGGAAGATGCACGAGATAAAGCAGAAAAAGCAGGAAAACACATCAATTCTTTGCGTGGTGAGTGGAGATGACCTTTGTGGACTAGTTGGGGGAAGTCAATGGCAGGGAAGGGGATAGATGGGTGTTGCTGGTGTCGTGCATGTACACTGGTATCCTTCCTTTGTATCAGCAACTCCTGCTGGTGCTGGTTCATTCTGGAAGGCATCACTGCTCTCAGTGCAGGAATCACTTTTTGTGGTTGGTCCTTTTTCTTTGTTTAATTTTTATTTAATGACTTATAAAACTTTTCTAACCGTAGAAGTTACATATGTGTGGTTTGCTTTTAGAAAAGTCAGTGACTATGGAAAAATATAAAACAAACAGGGAAAACAATCTATAGTTCTATCACCAGGAACAAACATTATAATATTTTGGTTATTATGTTATGGAAAATTCCTTTGCTGTAAGATTTTTTTTTTTACATAGATAGGGTTGTTCTGGATACATACTTTTGTATTCTGAGATGAATATGTACCTACATGCACTTTCCTATTTACTTAAGAACCTATTTACTGAAGAACTGCATAAACTCCATTTGTGGAGTCCATAATTTTTCATCTGCTGGTGACATTGTAAGCTTCTCTGTAGATGGGGACGTAGGGACCTCGGGAGTGTTTTCAGTATTCTCTGATGTAAACAGTGCTGAATCAGACAACTGAATAGATAGTGACTTTTTTCCTTTTTTTTTTCACCCTCCATGGGGTGTTATATAAGAAATTGGTGGCTTCCTCTCGCCTCCATTTGTCCAAATAATCCTCATTAGTCTGTGCATTCATTCATTTACTCATTTATTATTAACCAGCCTTTTTATGCTCACTGCTGCTTGGTGACTGCCATTACAAAATGGGTAAAGGACCCTCATTTCTTTAAGGAACTAGAATGGACCAGGAAGTCCATTTGTTAATAAATATTATCATATTCTCACCCAGCAGAGTTTGAAACTTTTCCCAAGATCCCCGAGGGAGATGAGAAGGTACTCAGAATGGAAGAACTTTCCACAGTTCGGTAAGGATGGAACCATGCTATTTCAGCGATTGGGAGTGGAACCCCCTCTTGCATAAACCGTACAGTGTCTCACCGAGAGTCATGTGGATTTTTAGTAACTTAGCTAAGTTGGAGCTCATGCAATTCAGGTGAAATTAAAGGAACAGAGAAAGGAATGCTTGTGTTTATGAGCGCAGATATGCCCTGTGCTTTTGCACATGTTGGTTTACCTCAATTCTCATCATGGTCACTCTGAGAGATGGTATTATTACTATTTCTGGTTTTTTTTTAATAACATAACAGAGTGGTTAGTGATTTGCTCAAAGATTTAAAACTGGAATTCTTGGGATCTTGGGAGTGTTGGTAAAGCCAGGACTCTAGGACTTCAGAGTACCAAGTCCACAGCCTTTCCTGCTACGAGTGCAATTGCTCTTAGAGCCTAAGAAGGATCTGGAGATTCCTTGGATGCCTTGGAGGTCCAGAGGCTGAAAGGAGGCCCAGCTGGAGGCTTGGGAGAGTGGAATGGGGAGAACCAAGAAACTGTGTCATTAAAAAATCTTGACTTCTAAAAAATTGTTTTTTGTGTTGAATTGATGCATTAATTTGAGAAGAACTGACATTTTTACATTCTGAGGCTCTCCCATGCATGACCATGGTATATCTTTTCACCTAATTCAGCTCCTCCTTTATGATTTCTAATAGAGTTCAAAAAAATTTCTTCCTATAGATGTTGGATAATTCCTGCAAATGAATTCCTGGGTATATTAGAGCTTTGACTGCTTTTATAAGAATATATTATTTTCCATAATATTTCTAGTTAGAAATTGATAATATGAGTGTGGTCTGCAGAGCAACAGCAACAGCATGACTGGGAACTTGTTAGAAATGTGGACTGTCAGGTCCACCCAGGCTTATTGACCCATACCTGCATTTTCTTTAACAGCATTTCCAGGTTATTCATATGCACATTGAAATTTAAGAAGCTTTGGTTAGAGGAATGCAATGTCATTTCTTAAAAATCTGCTCATGGGAAAAAAAAAAATCTGCTCATGGGACACCTGGGTGGCACAGTCAGTTAAGCATCTGCCTTTGGCTCAGGTCCTGATCCCAGAGTCCTGGGATCAAGTCCCACATCAGGCTCCTTGCTCAGCAGGAAGCCTGCTTCTCCTTCTGCGTGCTGCTCCCCCTATTTGTACTCTCTTTCTCTCTGACAAATAAATAAATAAAATCTAAAATAAATAAATACAATAAAAATCTACTCCAGATTGGTCCAGTAAATAGATTCTTCGGTCTGGTCCCTGCTTTTTTTCACCTTCATTTATTTTTCTCTCCGTGAATTTTCTAGATGGAGTATTTCAAGAGAAACAGCTCTTTCTTTGGGAACAGCAGTCGGCATGGAGATGGAAGGAGATCATCATGAGAGATCATCATTTAACAGCTTAACAAACATGTTAGAAAAGCAAAAATTTCAAAGTAAGTTAGGATGGGATTTTGGAATTTTATAATATAACTAGACTTAGAAGCATTATGAAATATTCCAAATTCAGAATACTTCAGAAATATTGTTGATATGTGACCACATGTTACTTGAAAGTAAGAAAACACTACATACCCTTTCAACTTACCCATTCTGTCTCACCCCATCCAGCCATTCCAACCCACCTTCTCCCATTCATTTACCTGCATCATTCCACCCATTTGCACACAGCCTTTCCCACTCCTGCCAATGCTTCCACGCTCCTGACTCATGATGTCATGGGGAGCATGGAAATAAAATCTCTAAAGTTGACTGTAGACTTTCAAATAAATAACTGCCTTCCTATGTGATAGATGCTGTGGTAAGTGTAGGTAGGTATGTTGAAGAAACTAAGAGTCAGCTTTATAGAAGGACTCTCAGAAGATAAGAAATTCTTCACTTCTCATGGTAGAATGAGGGAAATTGCATTCCAGGTTGCAGGAACCACTCATGCGAAGTCTGTAATCTTGGTGACAGACCGAGAGGCGAGGGTCCTCAGAAGCTACTACATTGACCTCTTCCTTCTTCTTCTTCTTTTTTTTTTTTTTTTTAAGATTTATTTATTTATTTGACGCGGAGAGACACAGTGAGAGAGGATACGGAAGCAGGGAGAGTGGGAGAGGGAGAAGCAGGCTCCCTGCCGAGCAGGGAGCCCGATATGAGGCTCCATCCCAGGACCCCGGGATCATGATCTGAGCCAAAGGCAGACACTTCATGACTGAGCCAACTGGGTGCCCTGACCTCTTCCTTCTTAACCTTGTTCTCTTCACCAGTTTTTCAGCCAGCAGTTAGGTTTCCTGTATGAGGTGGAATATTCTAGAACTGGTGCACTTGCTGGGATGGCCCAATTCCTGTTTATACAGCTGTAATTGGTACAAATCATTTCCTTAACTCTTTATCCATTAAGTCCGCTTTTCCCTGTTCGAGTTCAACACTCTGAAGCTGCAGAGAGAAGTGACTGCTCCAGGCGGGCTCTCTGCCAGGCATCGGAAACACAGTTGCTCACATTCCCTTTTCAAGGCCCTAGAAGACTAGTCCACGCTTTCATATCGGAACACCGTCAGCTCTTTGGAAAGTTTTCTCTTTTCCAGATTAAATGGCCTCACCTTTTAAAAATATTCTTTAAGCATTTGAATGAGATTTTCAAACCATCTTTTTATTTTGAAAAAAAAAAGAAAAGAAAAGAAGAGAACACCAAAAAATACGATGTATGTACAATTTAGGCGTTGAGATTTTGCCACATTTCCTTCATTTTTCTTGCTCTTTCCCCTTCTTTCTTTCTTCGTTTCTTTCCTTCCTTTATTCCTACTTCCCTCTCATCTTCTCTCCCTCCAGCCCTCCCATCCTCCCTCCCTTCTTTCTTTTTTTTAAAGATTTTATTTATTTATTTGAGAGAGAAACAGTGAGAGAGAGCATGAGCAAGGAGAAGGTCAGAGAACGAAGCAGACTCCCCATGGAGCTGGGAGCCTGATGCAGGACTCGATCCTGGGACTCCGAGATCATGACCTGAGCCAAAGGCAGTCGTCCAACCAACTGAGCCACCCAGGCGTCCCTCTTCCTTCTTTCTTTTTGAGAAAAAGTTCACATGTAGACTCCTTTGCATCCTGTGCTTTTAAGGAGCATCCCCTAGGGGGCGCCTGGGTGGCTCCATTGGTTAAGCATCTGCCTTTGGCTCAGGTGGTGATCCCAGGGTCCTGGGACTGAGCCCGGTGTAGGGCTCCCTGCTCAGTGGGCTGTCCACTTCTCCCTCTCCTGCACTTGTGCTCTCACTCTCTCTCTCTCTCAAATAAATAAATAAAAATCTTTTTAAAAAAGCATTCCCTATCCTACATAGAAATTGGTGTGACACTTTCCTGCTACCCCATTCTTTTTTTTTTTTTTTTAAAGATTTTATTCATTGACTTGACAGACAGAGATCACAAGTAGGCAGAGAGGCAGGCAGAGAGAGAGGGGGGAAGCAGGCTCCCCGCTGAGCAGAGAGCCCTATGCGGGGCTCGATCCCAGGATCCTGGGATCATGGCCTGAGCCTAAGGCAGAGGCTTTAAACCCACTGAGCCACCCAGGTGCCCCCTTCCACCCCATTCTTTCTGACACATTCAATGTTGTATTGATTTTTGTTTTTATGAGTTACAGAAATGGTTTCATACTGTACCTATCTTCCTGCAACTGGCTCTTTGCATTCAGCTTGACTTTTGAGGTTTATTTGTGTCCACATGTGTAAGTCCAACTCCTTCCTTGTAAATTCTATAGAGGACCCCATTGGAGGGCTGTGCCCATAAATCCTTAAAAAAAGAAAAAGAAAAAGAAAAGTAAGCCAAGAAGCAGGAATAGCCACATTACATAAGATTATAACCAAATAAGCATAGGAGATGCTTTCCAGTCCACAAGGAATACACCCATGGACTCCCCACTGAGAGACATTTGAGTCGTCTCCAATTTCCCACCATCACCAACACAGTGATAGCGATCATCCTTGTGCAGGTCTCTGTGTGTCTGTGCTACAGAGCCTAGGGCATTTGCCCTGTGGGGTCAAAGGGCATGGGAAACGCACCTCCACCCCTCAGGAGGTATTGCTGGTTTTTATTCTCTGGGTTGTACCTATGTGCTCTCCTGACAGAAGTCCTGAGAATTCCAGGTTTTCCCTGTTATCAGTCATGCTTCGCATGGTCAGGGGCTTACTTCCTGATTCCTTGTGGACTCGAAAGCATCTCCTATGCTTATTTGGTTATAATCTTAAGTAATTGGCTATTCCTGCTTCTTGGCTTACTTTTCTTTTTCTTTCCCTTTTTTTAAGGATTTACTTATTTATTTGACAGAGATCACAAGTAGGCAGAGAGGCAGGCAGAGAGAGAAGGGGAAGCAGGCTCCCTGCTGAGCAGAGATCATAACTTGAGCCGAAGGTAGAGGCTTAACCCACTGAGCCACCCAGGCACCCCTTTCTGTTGAGTTCTAAGCTTTTCTTTTAAAGATTTTATTTATTTATTTATTTGAGAGAAAGGGAGAAATTTGAGGGAGCGGGAGAAACAGACTCCCTCCTCAGCAGGGTGCCCATCTTGGGGGCTTAGAACTTGATCCCGGGATCCCAAGATCATGACCCGAGCTGAAGGCAGATGCTTAACCGCCTGAGCCACCCAGGCAACTCTAGGTTTTACATTTTTTTCTTATGGATTCAGAAGCTTTATTCTTTACATCTTCTGATGATTATGTGTGATCACTTACGTACCCTGTAAACACCATAGGCCGGGGTCTGTAAGTTACCCATTTACTCTATGTGTGCTGGTTTTGCACACTAGTTATGTAACTATTCCTTTCCAGTTTGTACTTTCTGTGATGTTTAAGAAATCCTTCCTCATCCGGACATCAGTAGAGTCTCCTGTGTATTCTTCTAATTAGTTTGAAGTTTTTTGTTTTCCACCGTTAGTCTGCCTTTCATTTTGCCTATGGCATGAGGTGCCCGATAATTTCATTTGCCTCCAGATGGAAAGTATAATTAATTGACTAGTCCGTCCTTTCTCATTGATCTGAAATGCCACCCTGGCATCTGTTAAGTCCCCTGTGTGTGCAGTGTATTTCTGGGCTTTCTGTAGTCTGTTCCACTGGTCTTTGTATCATGGAACAAATAGCTCATGGCTTTAATTACCATAGATATACATATGTCTTATTGTCTCCTCCCCCACCCCTGCATCTGAGCTTGGCACAGAGCTGAATATTTTATGTACCTTTGCTCATTTACTCTTTTCAACACCCTACAAGGTAGGCAGTACTGTCCCCATTCTATAGGTGAGGTGACTGAGGCTCAGGATGGTTAAGGAAGGGGAGATGTGGTTCCAGAACCTTGGTGGTCTGACTTCAAAGCCCAAACCTCAGCCCTATACTGTGGTTAAGAGCTGACTTGGGGGAGGAGTTTGGTATGTGGTGATGTTGCTCTTCATCCAACCTTGGCCCCCTCTGCCCATGTTCTCGGAGTGGACCGGCTGGGAGATCAGGACGGCCCTCATGTTATTCCTGCATGTAACTGACAACCACTTTGTCATCTACATGTAAACACCTCTTCTGGTTGCTGGGGAAGGGTGGCAGCATAAAGGATGACCTCCGCTTTCCAGGGTCTTCCAGAACCTCTTTGAGTCTCTGTAGCACGTATGCATTCACATACGGGAGCTTGGATATGAGCTCCTGGGAACGCTTGTTTCCTTCCTTTGATTTCACAGTTAAAAGGAAAGACTCAGAGGGGAGAAAGAAGAGCCAGAAGAGAGGGAAGAAATCTCAAACAGAGGAGGAAACTGACCTCAAGATGGAAGGAGATTGGAAGCACGGTACCTTCTCCACCGAGCTGGCGGTGATGCCGCTCCTCGCAGGTGGCCACCCCTGGTCCCAGCGGGTCTTGGTTGTTTTGTCCCATGTGGCTAGAATGTCCATAAACAGGGTGCCCGCATTGACCAAGCCTCCGTTCTGCCACCTAGCTTCATGCCCACAGTCACTTCAGTGAAGTGGAGGTAAGCTTCTCTGTTGTACAGAGGAGGACAAGGAGGCACAGAGAGGTCAGATGTATTGTTCGAGATCACCTAGCAAGTAGGGGCAATGCCAGGGTTTGAACTCAGGCCTGATTCCGAAGAAACTGGTGAAAGTAATTGTGCTAATTTTGTTTGCTAAATAAGATGCTGCTTTTTGTAAGCACTTTCTTGCAGATGTTTCTGAAAGCATCTAGTAGAGGAAAGGGGGGAAGGCGCCAGTGTTTCCCTCCGGTCCTGTACTGCTCATCGCAAACTCTGAGCCTCCCAGTAAGCTTGCAGGAGTGCTGTTGGGGTGCCCGCGCTTGGTTCTGTGAGGAACCAAAACTTGGAGAGGGCAAAGCAATTACTTGGGATCACATAGCTCAGGGGCAGAACTGGGGTTCCGTTCTCTTGCTCTGTAAGATTGATCACAATTTGGAAACTAGGTTATCTACGGTTGGACAAATAATAAGTAGGTATGTGTGTTATATCCCTAGGTCTTGATAATGGAAAGCTCATCATGTATTTTGGGTAAAATTACATGACTTTGTTTTTAAAATAGTAATATGGGGGGATGACCCTCTTTCTTTTCAGAGAAAATAGTTTCCAGTTTATTTCATGGTTGGGGGCGGGGTGGAAGGGGGATTGTGGTTGGCTATTAGGGTGAATGTGCGCCCTCTACTGGCAAATCTGCAGAAATTTAGGCTACTGTCTTGAGCCAGCCGAAACCATTGCAGTGGCTTGCGGTTTACCCCATAAACGTTACACAGGTGCCAGGAAAATCGAATGCTCACAAGCTCTTGTATTGACAGCTATACGTTTTTTGAGGAAATACCATTAACTTTTCAGTTTTCCTTTTTAAATGGATTTTTGAAAATCAGCTTTCACCAGAAGTTGGGCCTTGAATTCAAGCTGTCTTAGTTTTCCTGGAGCAATGGAGTCTTTTCTAGAGAAGTGAGTTTTCAGAGATGCTTACCCCCCTTCAGGCTGTGGTCCAGGAAGAGCCGGCCTCCACACTGGGGTTTCAAGCTCCTGCTCGGGGCACACATCTCTGGGGCATACCTTGTGGGCTGAATCCCCAAGAGAAACTGGTGCCTAGAGGTGGGTGAGCTCCGGGTGACCTGTTGACTTTAGATCGAGGTTGATTTTGCTTCTTAATTTTGCTATGGGAGGAAGGAGAAGCTCAGATGGTCTCAAACAGCCTGGCGTGACTTTTTCCAGCAGGGTGAAGCCCAGAGGTGTCTGCCGCCCCCCCCCCCCCCCAAAACTGCCGTCACGGCCCTGTAATGGCTCAGTGATTCCAAGAGCACCAGTGACAGACTTTGAATCTTGACTCAGCCACTGCCCAGCAAGTTGGCCACTTCCTCTGAGTCCTTCAGTTCCATATCCTCATCTGTAGAATGGAGGGAGGATTTCTACCCCGGAGGGCTGCAATAAAGGTCACGTGAGATAAGGTGCATAAATTTGCACATAGTAGGAATCAGAGAGGTTACCAAATTGGAGCCGCTTCTGTCAGAACATTTGGGTGGGCTGGATACAGGGTGCTGGGCCTTCAGCAAGAAAGAAAGACAAGCCTCCTTCCTTATACCGATATCACGGTTTATGGTCCTCAGCTAAGAAGGGCCTTGGCTTGGCAGGCCAACTGGATGTTTGTTTTTGCCATAAAATAACAGCATAAGATCATTCTAAAACTAGCATGATAATTTTTGCTCATCATCTTTGATTTCGAATTAGGCCCTAGGCTTTGCATCCCTTAGTGGTGAATATTGATTGGCCAGTAACCCATTACGATTCTAAAAGGACTGTGGAATGATCTCTTGATTTTTGTTGCATAGTGGAGGAGCCAAGTGTTGCCAGGCAGGACTGGTTTGGACATGCGTTCCACACTTCTTAGCTGAGGGACCTGGGATGCTTTCTGAACATTTCTGGATCCCAGCTTCTCTGTCTAGAAAGCAGAGATGGAAGCTGCCACACAGGGTTGTTAGAGGACCCAGGACTTTAATTCACACTGAGGTCTGGCCGGTGTAGATGAACGCTCATTGCGGGGTCCGTTCCCAGGCTCCTCTTCTCTTACTCTGGAGCAGGGCTTCTCAGCATGGGCACTTGTGCCCCTAGGGGGACATTTAGTCATATGAGGAGGTTTTTTGGTTGTCACAGATGGGAGCGGAGGGATGCTGCTGTTCCATAAAGCAGTGGATGGTCCCCACAGCCGAGAATTCTCTGTCCCCGAGTATCTGTGGTTTTGAAGTTGTGAAACCCTACCCTGGAATTTTGGCTGAGCCCTCCCTCACTGAATGGCGGTTTGAGTGCACATTGGTGGCGGAGGTTTCTTCCATACTGGGCAGTCTTTTTCACAAAAAGGTTTACAGAGTTATAGAATACAAGTCATGATTAGTTATGGCCTTGACGAGTCAGCTCTGTTGAAGAGAAAGCTGTGGGAGCCCTGAGAGCTGTCCCCAGCAGGTGCACATGGCCCCATGGTCACGCCAGTGGGCTCAGCCGCACACCTGGGGCCCATAACTTGTTTTGGAAGGGAACCTCTTTCCGAGTGTGAGTGACTGGGCTTTCGTGTGCCCTAGAAATGCATTTACAATCCTTGTGAAAGGAGCAGAGCTGATCTTTCTGCATGCCCACTACATGCTAGGTGGTGTTCCCATCCCCTTCGTGTACATATACCGTCTTAATCATCCTAAGCACGGTGGAATCTCTGCCCATATGAAGAAAGGAAGCCCCACAGAACCTCTGACTTGTTGTAGGTCACGTGACTACGGTGTGAGCCTAGGCCTCTCTGCTTGTACAATGGAAGATTTGACCTCTCCCCAACCCCCAACACCATTCATTATTTCTCCACCTGATATGGACCCCTTTCACGAGAAAAAGATTCTCCCAGCTCTGTGTGCCCAACACAGTGGCTCCGTTTACCCGCCTTTTTCCCTAGTTGCGCTGCTACAACACGGCCCTACCCGGAAGTGTGCTGTGCTCAATCCAGCTCTGTTGTACCAGTTGTGTTCTACGTCTGGAGCTGTGCTTCTCTGCTTGGACCACACCCGTTAACGCAGCACCACTGGCCGCCACAACAGAGACCCTGGCATTCCGTGCTTTCGAACATCTTCTCTTCTAAAGTCATTGCCTGAAGCAGCACCACCCAGAAGAGCTTTCTGTGGTGATGGAAATGCTCCAGAGATGTGTGGTCTGGTCGAGTAGCTCATAGCTACACATGTACTAGGCATTTGAAATGTGACTCCTGTGATGAAGGAACTGCATTTTAAATTGTATTTAGTTTTATTTATTATTTGTAAAGATTTTTTATTTATTTGTCAGAGAGGGAGAGACAGCACAAGCAGGGGATGCTGCAGGCTCCCTGCTAGGCAAGGAGCCCGATGCGGGGCTCTATCCCAGGACCCTGGGATCATGACCTGAGCTGAAGGCAGATGCTTAACCCACTGAGCCACCCTGGTGTCCTGCCTGGAGAGCTTTTAAAAACCCTAGAGTGGAGGCTACATCCCAGACCCAGTAAATCTGACTGCTTGAGGGTCCTACCTAAGCATCAATATCCCTATAGATGATTCAGGAAATGCTTAAATTACAAGATGGCCATCAAGATTAAATCACAACAATTAGGGGCGCCTGGGTGGCTCAGTGGGTTAAGCCGCTGCCTTCGGCTCAGGTCATGATCGCGGGGTCCTGGGATCGAGCCCCGCGTCGGGCTCTCTCCTCAGCAGGGAGCCTGCTTCTCTTCCTCTCTCTCTGCCTGCCTTTCTGCCTGCTTGTGATCTCTGTCTGTCAAATAAATAAATAAAAATTCTTTTAAAAAAATCACAACAATTCTCTTAGGGAGCTTATGGGACCTGAGTTTGAGAAAACCACATATAATGTGCGGACAGTAGGTGTTTGCTAATTGTTGTTTTTTGTTTTTTTGTTTTTTTTTTAGTTTTCTTCTCTTGGTTATAATTTATCATTGGCTCTTCTCAGGTTGCCTGATCCCTCTGTACTTGTCTTGGAGCTGTCATGAGTCACAGTCTAACACTGTCTGTATTTCCCTCCTGCCCCCTCCAGGATGGCAAACTATTGTGAGTCGTGGTAGGGGGAAGTCTGCCAGCATTTTAGATTGTTTTTTGACTTTAAAAACAGAAGGTCCTATCATGACTGAGGAGCAAAAGCAGGACTTAAATCCCTTGACCATAAAGATCAAGTGTGTTTCCTGCCTTCCGTCACAACCTGTTCCCTTCCATGAACTAGAGGTAAGATTGTGTCAGAAAAATTGGTTGGAGAGCTCTTTTTCCCATCCAGTTGCCCATTACATGTCATCTCTAATTCCCAACAATGGCCTGCTGTGAGATGTATTATCATCCCTATTTCACCATTTAGGCTCTCACAACGAGATATGAGAGATCAGGTTCCTGGGTTTAGGAGCTACTAACTCTCAATGTCTCCCCACTACACCACAGATGTCTTTCCAGTACAGGTAGTGAGCCTCCCATCAGAAGAGTCCCCAGGCTTCATGGAGACAGGAGCAGTGCTCATGTAGATGCTCACTCATTTTGAACGAACTGGGTTTAGCACTGATATTTACCCTGGAAGTTTCCTTCTTCTTCTTCTGATGGGATCCTTGTCTCCTGGATTCTGTCTTCCTTTTGCTTTGTCTGCTGCCTGGTTTTGCTGGAACACATCTTCCTATAGCTTCTTGAGGAAAGGTTAATGAGAGATACTTGTTTTGAGGTCTCATGTGTCTGAAAATATCTTTATTCTACCCTTACTCTTGATGAATAGTTTAGCTGGGTAGAGAATTCTCATTTTTCTTCAGTTTTGAAGGCATTATGTTTTATGTTCCATGTTGAACCTTTGGATGAGATTTTTTCTTTTCTCAAAGCAGTAGAATCTTCTTTCTGTTTTCAAAAACTGCTTGATTAGGTGTCTTAGTGTGGGCATATCCATATCCATATATTATACTTCCATTTTGAAATAAAAATTCAGAGAAAGTACCCTTCACCCGTTTTTTTTTCACCCCAGTGGCTATGTCTTATGTAACAACAGTATAATATCAAAATCAGAATATTGATAAATGTGTGTGTGTAGTTCTCTGCCATTTTATCACATGCATGGATTTATGTAATTGTCACTGCACTTAAGATACAGAACTATTCCATCACCACAAAGACCTCTCATGCTCCGCTTTTATAGTCACAACTGCTTTGTAACCTTGCATTATCCCTACGCACTAATATGTTTTCCATCTTTATAATTTTGTCAATTTGAGAATGTCATTTTTGCGGATTGAATTGTGTTCTCTCAGAAAGTTATGTTGAACACTTAACTTCCAGTGACGCAGAACGTGACTTTATTTAGAAATTGGGTCTTTATAGAGTTAATCTTGTTAAAATGAGGTAATCAGAATCCAGTATGACCAATGTCCTTATGAAAAAAGGAAATTTGGATGTGGAAACTGACACAGACAGAAGGAAGACTAAATGAAAAGATGTAGAGAGAATGCAATGTAATGAGTAGACTTATGTTGTCACAAGCCAGGAAATGTCTGGGGCTACCAGAAGCTGGAAGAGGCAAGGAAAGATGCTCCCTTAGCACCTCTGAGGGAACATGGCTTTGCTGACATGATTTTGCACTTTAAGCCTCCAGAACCATGAGACAATGAAATTCTGTTATACTAAGCCACCCAGTTCATGGTAATTTATTATGGCAGTCCTAGGAAATGGACAGTTATATAAATGGAAACATCCAGTATGACCTTTTGAGATTGGCTCCCCTTCCCCATTCAGCATAATGCCCTTGCATTTAGCGAAGCCATTTTTTATTTACTTTTAATTGTTTTTTAGGACCATTTACATTTAGTGCAATTATTGATATTTTAGAGCTTAAGTCTGCCATTTTAATATTAGTTTTCTATTTTCTGTTTCTTTTGTTTCTTTGTTTTCTTTTTCCTGTGTTCCTGTGTGTTCTTTGAAACTTTTTAGAATTCTCTTATGATTTCTCTGTAGTATTTTTGAATGTATAGGGTTTTAGTGGTTGCTCCAGAAATTATATTATGCATACATAACTTATCACAGTCTACTGGTGTCAACATCTTTCCAGTTTGAGTGAAGTATAGAAACCTTATCTTCCTCCAAATCTGTTGACCTTATCTCATTTATAATTGTCTTAAATATTTCCTCTGTATAGACTGAGAACCACTTCAAGATGTTTGATTTTTTGCTTCAATGGTCAAATGTAATTTAGAAAACTCAAGAGGAGAAGGAAAATGTATTATATTTACCTATAAATGTGCTCTTTCTAATGTTCTTTTTTTCCTTTCTGATGTTCCAAGATTTCCTTTTTTTTTTTTTTTTTGCTTTTTAAATTATTTCTGTTTCAAGAACTTCCTTTAGTCATTCTTTTAGGGTAGATGTTATGACAACAAATTCTCTTTAGTTTTTCTTTGAGATGTCTTTATTTCTCCTCTATTCCTAAATGATAGCTTCACTTAATTTAGAATTTGGGGTTGACATTTCTTTTTCTTCAGCATTTGAAAAAAGTTGTGCCACTTCCTTTTGACCTCTATGGTTTTTTTTAATGACAGATCAACTATTATTATTCTTTCCCATTGTGCTGGGTGGCACTTATCTTTGCAGCTTTCAAGTTTTTTTTTCTTTGTCTCTGGTTTTTGAAAGTTTGACTCTGATGTCTGGGTGTGGATTTTTTCGGGGTTTATCCTGTTGGGTTCACTCAGTTTTCCGAAACTTAAGTTTATGTCTTTTGCAAAATTTGGGAAATTTTAGCCATTATTTCTTTAAAGAAAATATTTTATTTATTTATTTATTTATTTTAAAGAGAGCAGGAGAGGGGGGGCAGAGGGAGAGAGACAGGGAGCAAAGCAGACTCCTTGCTGAGCGTGGAGCCTGACATAGGGCTTGATCCCAGGACCCTGAGATCATGACCTGAGGTGAAATCAAGAGTCAGATGCTTAACTGACTGAGCCACCCAGGCGCCCCACCATTATTTCTTGAAGTACCTTCTAGCACTACCCTTTTCCTGCTCTCATGACTCCAGTGTCATGAATGTTAATTCATTGTTACATCCCACAGGCCCCTGTCTGTTTTCCTCTATGTTCTTCAGGTCGGGTAATTTATATTGTTTTGTTTTCAACTTCACCAAGTCTTTTCTCTGTCCCTTCCATTCTGTTATTAAGCCCATCCACTGAGTTTTAAATTTTTAGGTATTATATTTTTCAATTCTAAAATTTCCATTTAGTTCTTCTTTTATCTTCTATTTCTTTGATGAGACTTTAAATTTTTTTCATTTGATTCAGTCATGTTCATACTTGCTTTAAATCATGTTCATGCTTACTTTAAAATTCCAAACAATTCCAAGATGTGTCAGTTTGGTGTTAGCATCTGTTGATTGTCATTACTCATTTAAGATGGGATTTCTCTGGTTCTTGCTATGATAAATGATTTTTAAATTATATCCTGGACATATTAGATATTAAGTTATGAGACCCTGGATCCTATTTAAGTCTTATGTTTTAAATCTTCTGCCAGTGGAAGAAGGGGAATGCTGTCTTATTCCTGTCAGGTGGAGGTGGCAGTCCAGGTTCGCCACCCAACAACCATGCCCTAGGGTTAGATAGCCTTGCTACCACATGACCTTGGCTAACCACCACAGTGGTTCAGAGGCCACATAAGTACTGGATGGTGAGGCACGATTTTGGCCTCCACTCTGCCTCCCTTGATGCCTTGTTACTGCTGGGCAGGGATGAAATCCTCGACTCCCCACTTGATCTTTTCTCATGCCACCCAAGTGAGGGGAATTGCTACAGTCGGGCAAGGGTAGAAATCTGGGTTTTCCATTTGACTTTGCTTATGGGAGTGAGTTGGGGCTGGTTTCCTTCATGGTGCTTGCCTGAAAGTTTTCTGGCTCACTAAGCTGCCCCATTCTTGTTTCTTTGGCTGGAGAGAGCAGACTTTGGGGGGATTTCCCCCCCCAAATTCCATTAACATTTCTGAGTTTCTGTCTTCTCTAGCACTTAGTCTAGAACGTATGAGGCAAGTAGAAACCCCAGAGAATTCATCACAGTCCTTAACCTTCATCTCTCCATCCTTCTGAGTCTCGTTATGTTTGTTTTATATATAAATCCCAGAGTTGAAAGCATCCATACTTAGCAGGAGAAATAGGAAAAAGGGTGTTTATTTCATCCCATCCCCCTGACCTCCCCTTTAGGAACCATCAATTTGTCCTTGGAAGTTAAGATTCTGTTTCTTGCATTGACTTTCTCTTTTTCGCTTTGCTCATTTGTTTTGTTTCTTAAATTCCACATATGAGTGAAATCATATGTTTATCTTTCTCTGACTTATTTCGCTTAGCATTGTACTCTCTGGTTCCATTCATGTTGTTGCAAATGGCAAGATTTCATTTTTTATGGCTGAATAATATTCCATTGTATGTATATTACCACATCTTCTTTACCCATCCATCTATCAATGGACACTTGTGCTGCTTCCATAATTTAGATAATGCTGCTATAAACATCAGAGTGTGTGTATCCCTTTGAATTACTTTTTCTTTTTTAATTCTTTGGATAATACCTAGTAGTGCACTTGCTTGGTCATAGGGTAGTTCTATTTTTAACTTTTTGAGGAACCTCCATTTTGTTTTCCAGAGTGGCTGCACCAGTTTGCATTCCTACCCATAGTGCAGGAGGGTTCCTCTTTTTCCACATCCTCACTAACACCCATCGTTTCTTGTGTTTTTTATTTTAGCCATTCTTTTTTGGGGGGTGGTGGTGGGGAGTGTGTGAGTGTGGGGGGAAGGACAGAGGGAGAAGGAGAGAGAGAATCTTAAGCAGAGTTCATGTTCAAGGTGGTGCCTGACATGCGATTCAGTCTCACAACCCTGAGATCATGACATGAGCTGAAATTGAGTCAGATGCTTAACTGACTGAGCCACCCAGACACCACTGATTTTTAGCCATACTATAATGTCTGTTCGTGTCTTCTCCTCATTTCTAAACTGGATTATTTTTGGTGGAGGGTGTTGAGTTGTATAAGTTCTTTATATATTTTGGATAATTTTATCCATTATATCATTTGCAAATATCTTCTCCCATTCCAAAGGTTGCCTTTTAGTTTTGTTAATTGTTTCCTTCCTCATGCAGAAGTTTGGTTTTTTTTAATGTAGTCCCAATAGTTAATTTTTGCTTTTATTTCCCATGCATCAGGAGACATATCTAGAAAAAAGTTGCTGCAACCAATGTTAAAAAGTTACTGCCTTATTTTCATATAGGATTTTTTATGGTTTCAATTGTCACATATAGGTCTTTAATCCATTTTGGTTTTTTTTTTGTTTGTGGTGTAAGAAAGTGATCTAGTTTCATTCTTTTGCATGTAGCTGTCCTGTTTTCCCAACACCATTGGTTGACAGACTGTCTTTTTCCATTGGATATTCTTGTCTGCTTTGTCAAAGATTGTCCATATAGTTGTTGATGTATCTGTTCTATCCTGTTCTAGTGATCTGTGTATCTGTTTTTGTGCCAGTACAATATTGTTTTGATTACTACAACTTTGTAATAAAACTCAAAGTCTAGAATTGTGATGCCTGCTGCTTTCCTTTGCTTTTTCAAAATTGCTTTGGCTATTTGATGTCTTTTATTGTTTCATACAAATTTTAGGATTGTTTGTTCTAGTTATGTGAAAAATGTGGTTGGCATTTTGATAGGGATTGCATTAAATGTGTGGTTTGCTTTGGATAGTATAAACATTTTAACAGTATTTGTTCTTCCACTCCACGAGCATGAAATGTCTTTCCATGTCTTTGGGTTATATTGGATTTTTTTTTAACCAACATTTTTATGTTTTTATAGTTTTCAGAATATAAGGCTTTTATCTCTTTGGTTAAGTTTTTTCTTATTTTATTGTTTTTGGTGTAATTGTAAGTGGGATTGTTAATTTCACTTTCTGTTGCTTCATTATTAGTGTATGGAAATGCAATGTATTTCTTTTTTTTACATTTTAGATTTTATTTATTTATTTGACAGAGAGAGATCACAAGTAGGCAGAGAGGCAGGCAGAGAGAAAGAGAGAGGGAAGCAGGCTCCCCGCTGAGCAAAGAGCCCTATGTGGGGCTTGATCCCAGGACCCTGAGATCATGACCCAAGCCACAGGCAGCAGTTTAACCCACTGAGCCACCCAGGTGCCCCTATGGATTTCTTTACATTGGTTTTATATCCTTTATATCCTTTTATATCCGGTTTTTTTTTTTTTTTTTTTTTTTTTAATTTATTTGACAGACAGAAATCACAAGTAGGCAGAGAAGCAGGCAGAGAGAGAGAGGAGGAAGCAGGCTCCTCGCTGAGCAAAGAGCCCAATGCGGGGCTCGATCCCAGGACCCTGGGATCATGACCTGAGCCGAAGACAGAGGCTTTAACCCACTGAGCCACCCAGGCGCCCCTATATCCGGTTTTATATCTGGATGTATTTCTCTGTCTCCTGACTTCAGCAGTTCTAGCAGGGATTTTTTGGTGGAGTCTTTCAGGTTTTCTATATATTGTATCATGTCATCTGTAAATAGTGAAAGTTTTGCTTCTTCCTTACATATTTGGATTGTTTTTATTTCTTTTTGTTGTCTGTTTATTTCTTTTTGTTGTCTGTTGGGCTAGGACTTCCAGGACTATGTTGAATATAAGTGGTGAGAGTGGACATATTTGTCTGTTCCTGACCTTAGGGGAAAGACTCTCAGGTTTTCACCATTGAGAATGATATTAGCTGTGGGTTTTTCATATAAGGTCTTTATTATATCAAGGTATGTCCCCTGTAAATGTACTTTGTGGAGGGTTTTTATCATGAGTAAATGTTGTACTTTGTTAAATGATTTTTCTGTATCCATTGAAATGATCATATGGTTCTTAATCATTTCTCTCATTGGTGTGATGCATCACCTTGACTGATTTGCAAATTTTGAACCACCCTTACCACCCAGGAGTAAATCCAGCTTGATTGTGGTGAATGACTTTTTTAATGTATTGTTGGATTTGGTTTGCTATTATTTTGTTGAGAATTTTTGCATTCTGTATTCATCAACGATATTGGCCTGTAGTTCTCTTTTCCTGTGGTATCTTTATTTGGTTTTGGTATCACGGTAATGCTAGCCTCATAGAATGAATTGGGAAGTTTTCTTTTCTTTTCTATTCTTTGAAATAGTTTGAGAAAAATAAGTATTAACTCTTCTGTAAGTGTCTGGTAGAATTTGCCTATGAAGCAAATGGTCCTGGACTTTTGTTTGTTGGGAGTTTGGTGATTACTGGCTCAGTTTCTTTGCTGATAAATCATTTGTCTAAATTTTCTCTTTCTTCCTGATTCATTTTTGGTAGCTTATGTTTCTAGGAATTTATTTCTTCTAGGTTGTCCAATTTGTTGGCATATAGTTTTCACAATATTCTCTTGTACTTGTTTGTATTTCTGTGGTGTTGGTTATCGTCTCCTCTCCCTTATATAGGACTTTATTTGATTATGTCCTTTCTCTCTCTTATGTTGATAAGTCTGGCTAGGGGCTTATCAATTTTATTGATTATTTTTGAAAAACTGGTTTCATTAATTTTTTTTTTTTTTTAGTTTCTATATCATTTTTTTCTCTGCTCTAATCTTTTATTATATCCTCCCTTCTGCTGGCTTTAGCTTTGGTTTGTTGTTATTTTTCTAGCTCCTTTAAGTGTAAGGTTAGGTTGTTGAGATTTTTCTCACTTCTTGAGATTGGTCTGCCTTGCTATAGACATAGCAGTCATTTTTGCTATGTCATTTTTGCTATTCGCAAAGTTCACAAAGGTTTGAACTTTGCATTTTTGTTTTCATTTGTTTCCATGTACTTTTTAAATTTCTTCTTTAAATTCCTGGATGACTCATTCATTGTTCAGTGGCATGTTATTTAACCTCCATGTATTTGTGGTCTTTCCGGGTTTCTTCTTGTAATTGCCTTCTAGTTTCATAGCATTGTGGTCAGAAAAGATGCATGGTATGACTTCAATGTTCTTGAATTTGTTGAGGCTTGTTTTGTGGCCTAACATGTGATCTATTCTGGAGAATGTTGTGCATGCACTTGAAAAAAATGCGTATTCTGCTGTTTTAAGATGGAATGTTCTTTTTTTTTTTTAAGATTTTATTTATCTGTTTAAGATAGAGCATGGGTGGGGGCTAAGGGGCAGAAGGAGAGGGAGAAGCAGGCGTCCCACTGAGCAGGGAGCCCCAAGTGGGGCTCAATCCCAGGACCCTACATCATGATCTGAACTGAAGGTAGACACTTAACTGACTGAGCTACCCAGTTGACCCTAGGATGGAATGTGCTGAACGTATCTGTTGGACCCATCTGGTGTGTCATTCAAAGTCATTGTTTCCTTGCTGATTTTCGGTTTAGTTGATCTCTACATCAATGTAAGAGGAGGTGTTAAAATTCCCTACTATTAATTCATTATTATCAATTAGTTCCTTTATGTTTGTTATTAACTATTTTATGTGTCTGGGTATTCCCATGTTAGATGCATAAATATTTACAGCTGTTAAATCTTTTTGCAGGGCTGTCTGCTTTATGATTATATAGTATCCTTTTTCTCTTATTACAGTCTTTGTTTTAAAGTCTATTTTATACAGTGTAGGTACTGTTACTTCAGCTTTCTTTTTCCATTTGCATGATAGATATTTCTCCACCCCCTTACTTTCAATCTGCAGGTGTCTTTAGGTCTACATTGAGACTTTTGCATTGGTGGTTCTATATTTATTGCATTTTTATTACATCTTTTGTGATTGTTTCTGAAGATTTTCCCTGATTCTTTTTTATCTTTCTCTCTTTCATGGTTTGATATTTTTTTTTAGTGATATATTTGGGTTTCTTTCTCTTTATTCTTTGCATATTTATTAATGGTTTTGATTTGTGGTTACCATTATGTTCGTATAACAGTTTATATTAGTTGATGGTTGCTTAAGTTTGAACCCATTCTTTACTCCCTACCCCTCTCCTCCATGCTTTAGTGTCCTATGGTGTCATATTTTACATCCTTTTATTTTATGAATCCCTTTGACTGATATTTACAGAAATGCTTATTTTAAATCCTTTGTGTTTTTTTACTTTTCATACTCACTTGTGTTCTTTCCATTTGAAGAGTTCCCTTTAATATTTCTTGCAGGGCTTATTCAGTGGTTGTGAAACTCCTTTAGTTTTTGTTTGAGAAACTCTATTTCTCCTTCTATTCTGAATGACAGCCTTGCTGGATAGAGTATTCTTGGCTGCAGAGTTTTGCTTTTCAGCACTTTGAAGATATCTTGCTGGTCTCTTCTGGTCTGCAAAATTTCTGCTGAAAAATTTGCTGACAGCCTCATGGGGTTTCCCTTGTCTGTAACTGTCTTCTTTTTCTCTTGGTGCTTTAAAGTTTTTTTCTTTATTACTACTTCTGCCATTTTAATTACTATGTGTCTTTGTATGGGCCTCCTTGGGTTGATTTTTTGGGATGTCTCTATGCCTCCTGGATCTGGATATCTGTTTCCTTCATCAGATTAGGGATATTTTCAGCTATTATTTCTTCAAATAAATTTTCTGACCCCCTTTCTCTCTCTCTTTCTGGGATCCCTATAATGCAAATGTTATTATGTGGTCACTGAGTTCTCAATTTGCATAACTTTTTTGGTCTCATTTCCTCATCTTGGTAACTTTCCATTACTGTCTTTCAGGTCATTAATTCATTCCACTGCTTCATCTAGCTTTTTCTTAATTCCACCAAATGTATTTTAAATTTATCATGTTCTTCATCTCTGATTGATTCTTTTTTATCTCCTTGTCAAGGATCTCGCTTATGTCCTCCACTATTTACTCAAATCCAGTGAATATCTTTATGATCATTACTTTAAATTCTGTCAGGTATATTACTTTTATTCATTTCACTTAGTTTTCTTGCTGTGGTTTGGTCCTATTCTTTCATTTGGACATATTTCTCTGTCTCCTTAATTTTTCTAACTCTCGGTGTCTGTTTCTCTCCGTTAGGAAAGTCAACTACTTCTCCTGCTCTTGAAGGTAATGGCCTTATGAAAAAGAGGTCTTGTAGTGCCCCACAGTGCAGTGTCTGTTGCCCAGGACCTGGCCCTTCCAGGGAATGTCTTCTGTGTGTGTTGCCTAGGTCTTGCTGTTGAGTCCTGCTCCTTATTTCAGTCCAGTTGTCTACAGAGCCTCCCCTTGCCTCTTATGGGCAATATTTGGTTCCCAGCAGGGGTAGGGTGCATTTTAACTAGGTGTACACTAGCTGCTTGTGCAATGAAACCTGCCAACACAGCTGCTGCCACTTGAACTGAGACCCAGCAAAATACCCAGGTCAGGAGATGAGGTGTTGGTGGGGTTTGCTCCAGTTTTCTGGGAGAGGGGACTGCAGTGTAGGTACTGAGGCAAGCATGAGTGGGAAGGCAGATCTGCCAAAATGCGGGGGGTGGAACAGAGGACTTGGTGTAAGCAAGTTATGTCAGTGGTGCACTGGTTCCCACTGTAGGTTTATGCTGGAGGGTAGGGGAAGGAAATTGTGTCTGCCAGATCCTTTGTTTCTGGAGGGATCTCCCAGTGATCCTGCCTCTTGGACATGCTTTGAGATGAGTAAATCACACTGACTCCCATCTGCTCCCCCCTCCCACAACCATGGTCATTTTCTAAACTGCTGCTTCTAGGCTGTATCTGCGTGGGTTGTTTGTCATGCTGTCTTCTTTAGGGACAAGGACTCTTCTTCCTAATGCCTTCCAGGCTCTCCTAGGGCCAAGCCTGCTGATTTTTAAGATTCCAGGCTTTAAGTCACATAGGTTGTAAGAACCTATGAAATTTGGCCCCTCTTGCTTTCAATGCCAAATGTTATGGGGACTTGTCTTCCCCTTGTGAGTTCCCCAATGTTCAAATCTGTTTTTTGCTCTTTGTACCACTGGCTCCTTCCTCACCACGGATGGTGTCCATCTTGCTCCCAAACTCTCTCTTTCTCCTTCCTACCTTCTTTGATGTGGTCTCTTCTCTACCTTTAGTTTTAGAGTTTGTTCTGCCCATCTTCAGATCATTTTATGTGTTATTTACACTGAAGTGAATGTTATCTAGTTGTACCCATGGGAAGAGGCACAGTTAGGGTCCTCCTACTCTGCCGTCTTCCCAGCCTCCTCAAATATCTTTTCTACAAATTTCTTTTCTTCTTCTGGAACTCTGATGGTACAACTATTAGACATTTTGATATTGTCCCACAGGTCCCTGGGGCTCAATTTACTTTTAATTTTCAATGTTTTTTTCTCTGTGTGTTCAGATTGCACACTTTCTTTTTTAAGAAAATAATTATTTGAGAGAGAGAGAAAGGGAAATGTGTGTGTGCTGGAAGCTGGGGGTAGAAGAAGAGGGAGAGATAGTCTCTAGCAGACTCTGTGCTAAGCACATAGCCTGACATGGGGCTTAATCTCATGACCCTGAGATCACAACCTGAGCTGAAACCAAGAGTCAGACACTTAACCAAACTGTGCTACCCAGGCACCACTCATATTGCGTACTTTATATTGATCTATACTCAACTTCACTTATTCATTCCTCTGCCATCTCCATTTTGTTCTTTGGATCATCCAGTGAATTTTTAATTTCAGGTATTATATTTTTCAGTTATAAAATTTCCCTTTGGTTCTTCATTATAGTTTCCATTTGCTGAGACTGGCTCTATTCCATTTGTTTCAAGAATGCTTAGTTACATATTGGAGAATGTTTATAATTGTCTTAAAGTTTTCATCAGATAATTCCAGTATTCAAGTCATTTCAGAGTCGGCATCTGTTGGTTGTCTCTCCCCTTGATAACTGGTCAGCATTCCCGGTTCTTCATATGTCAAGTAATTTTGGGTTATATGTTAGACCTTTTAAATATTAAAGTTGTGAGTCCCTGAGTCTTGTTTAAATCCTGTGGAGAATGTTGGCTTTTTGTTTTGTTAGATAATAGTCTTATATAGGGTCAGGCTGTAATTTCCAATTTACCTCCCGTGGCTGTGTTTTTTTAAAATTATTTTTATAAACATATAATATGTTATTTGCCCCAGGGGTACAGGTCTGTGAATCATCAGGCTTACACATTTCACAGCACTCACCATACATAGCACATACCCTCCCTAATGTCCATAACCCAACCCTGCCACCTCATATCCCTACCCCATATCCCTACCCCCTCGCCCCCTAGCAGCCCTCAGTTTGTTTCATGAAATTAAGAGTCTCCCTCCAAATCCCATCTTGTTTCATTTTTTTCATTCCTTACTCTCCACAACTCCCCACCCTGCCTCTCAAATTCCTCATATCAGAGAGACTGTTTGATAATTGTCTTTCTCTGATTGGCTTATTTTGCTCAGCCTAATACCCTCTAGTTCTACCCATGTTTTTGCAAATGGCAGTATTTCATTTCTTTTGATGGCTGCATAGTATTCCATCATATATATATATATATATATATATATATATATATATATATATATATATATACCACATCTTCTTTATCCATTCATCTGTTCATGGACATCTAGGTTCTTTCCATAGTTTGGCTATTGTGGACATTGCTGCTATAAACATATGGGTGCATGTGCCTCTTTGGATCACTACATTTGTATCTTTAGGGTAAATACCCAGTAGTGCGATTGCTGGGTCATAGGGTTGCTCTATTTTCAACTTTTTGAGCAACCTTCATGCTGTTTTCCAGAGTGACTGCACCAGCTTGCATTCCCACCAAGAATGTAGGAGGGTTCCCCTTTCTCCACATCCTC
Source organism: Mustela lutreola (assembly GCF_030435805.1). Classification (NCBI taxonomy): domain Eukaryota; kingdom Metazoa; phylum Chordata; class Mammalia; order Carnivora; family Mustelidae; genus Mustela; species Mustela lutreola. Next base: position 57,630,013 of record NC_081291.1, on the reverse strand, counting down.
ACCAGCATCTGTCATTTCCTGATTTGTTAATTTTAGCCATTCTGACTGGTGTGAGGTGGTATCTCATTGTGGTTTTGATTTGTATTTCCCTGATGCCTAGTGATGTGGAGCCCTTTTTCATGTGTCTGTTGGCCATCTGGGTGTCTTCTTTGCAGAAATGTCTGTTCATTGTCCTCTGCCCATTTCTTGATTGGATTATTTGTTCTTTGGGTGTTGAGTGTAATAAATTCTTTATAGACCTTTATAGATTTTGGATACTAGCCCTTTATCTGATATGTCATTTGTGAATATCTTCTTCCATTCTGTCAGTTGTCCTTCGGTTTTGTTAACTGTTTCCTTTGTCATGCAAAAGATTTTGATCTTGATGAAGTCCCAGTAGTTCATTTTTGCCCTTGCTTCCCTTGTCTTTGGCAATGTTTCTAGGAAGAAGAGGAAGAAGAGGTTGCTGCCTGTGTTCTCCTCAAGGATTTTGATGGGTTCCTGTCTCACATTGAGATCTTTCATCCATTTGATTCTATCTTTGTGTGTGGTATAAGGAAATGGTCCAATTTCATTTTTCAGCATGTGGCTGTCCAGTTTTCCCAATACCATTTGTTGATGAGACTTTTTTCCGTTGGGTGTTCTTTCCTGCTTTGTCAAAGATCAGTTGACCATAGAGTTGAGGGTCTATTTCTGGGCTCTCTATTCTGTTCCATTGATCTATGTGTCTGTCTTTGTGCCAGTACCATACTGTCTTGATTATTACAGCTTTGTAGTAGAGCTTGAAGTCTGGAATTGAGATACCACCAACTTTGGCTTTCTTTTTCAACATTCCCCTGGCTATTTGGGGTCTTTTCTAGTTCCATACCAATTTTAGGATTATTTGTTCCATTTCTTTGAAAAAAATTAACAGTATTTTGGTAGGGATTGCATTAAATATGTAGATTGTTTTAGGTAACAGAGAGATTTTCACAATATTTATTCTTCCAATCCATGAGCATGGAGCATTTTTCCATTTCTTTGTGTCTTCCTCTATTTCTTTCATGAGCACTTTATAGTTTTCTGAGTACAGATTCTTTGCCTCTTTGGTTAGGTTTATTCCCAGGTATGTTATGGTTTTGGGTGCAATTGTAAATGGGATCAACTCCTTAATTTCTTTTTCTTCTGTCTTGTTGCTGGTGTACAGAAATACAACTGATTTCTGTGCATTGATTTTATGTCCTGACACTTTACTGAATTCCTGTATGAATTCTAGTGCTTTTGGAGTGGAGTCTCTTGGGTTTTCCACATAAAGTATCACATCATCTGCAAAGAGTGAGAGTTTGACTTAGTCTGATTTGAATGCCTTTTATTTCTTTTCGTTGTCTGATTGCTGAGGCTAGGACTTCTAGTACTATGTGGAATAGCAGTGGTGATAATGGACATCCCTGCTGTGTTCCTGACCTTAGGGGAAAAGCTCTCAGTTTTTCTCCATTGAGAATGATAGTCATTGTGGGTTTTTCATAGATGGCTTTGATGATATTGAGGTATGTACCCCCTGTGCCTACGTTATGAAGAGTTTTGATCAAGAAAGGATGCTGTACTTTGTCAAATGCTTTTTCAGCATCTATTGAGAGGATCATATGGTTCTTGTTCTTTCTCTTATTAATGTATTTATCACATTGATTGATTTGCAGATGTTGAACCAAACTTGCAGCCCAGGAATAAATCCCACTTGGTTGTGGTGAATAATCCTTTTAATGTACTGTTGGATCCTATTGGCTAGGATTTTGGTGAGAATTTTTGCATCTGTGTTCATCAAGGATATTGGTCTGTAATTCTCCTTTTTGATGGAATCTTTGTCTGGTTTTGGGATCGAGCTAATGCTGGCCTCATAAAATGAGTTTGGAAGTTTTCCTTCCATTTCTATTTTTTGGAACAGTTTCAGGAGAGTAGGTATTAATTCTTCTTTAAATGTTTGGAGGGAATTCCCCTGGGAAGCCATATGGCCCTGGGCTCTTGTTTGATGGGAGATTTTTGATGACTGCTTCAATCTCCTTACTGGTTATAGGTCTGTTCAGGTTTTCTATTTCTTCCTGGTTCAGTTTTGGTAGTTTATATGTCTAGGAATGTATCCATTTCTTCCAGATTGTCAAATTTGCCAGCATATAGTTGCTCATAATATGTTCTTTAATTGTTTGTAATTTTTTTTTTTTTTTTGGTGTTGGTTGTGATCTCTCCTCTTTTATTCATGACTTTATTAATTTGGGTCTTTTCTCTTTTCTTTTTGATAGGTCTGGCCAGGGGTTTATCAGTCTTCTTAATTCTTTCAAAGTTTTGTTTGTGGCTGTGGTTTTAAGGCCAGTTCAGTTTTCAAAGATTTTGTAGTGATATTCAAGACTGTCCTGCATGTGTAGTACTAAGGCACCAGTCAGGCCTGTGCCGTGGTCTCTGTAGTTCAGTTCTTGAAACCCCTGGTATGTGGCTAACGGCTGGATCCACACATGCACAGTTGAGGGATAAGCTCAAGTTTACACATAACTTTATGGTGTCCCTTCCTTGATTTCCCCCCTTTCTACACTCCCCAGATCCCAAGGAGTCATTTTCCTGGTCTGCTGGCTTAAAAGGTATACCTTTATTGTTTCCACTCTAACATGCCCTTCCTGGGACTTAGTCTGCCTCTGAGGACAGGTTGTGGGAAGATATGTAGAGTAAAAACAATATTGAGGGTTTACCACATACTTTTTGTATCACAATTCCTCTGGTTGAAAAGGATTTCCCTGTCTCAGATTTTTAGGTGCCTGCCCAGCTGCTGCCACCATCAGATTGTAGCTTTGGAGCTTGAACTTGCATGAGGACAGGGCCAACAGAGAAAAACAACAGTGGATCCCTCCAAACTCCCACTCTCTGTATCCTATGGGGGTCCTTCCTTCCACTCCTTAGAACAGAAAGAGAGGGCTTCTCTTAGAGCTCTGTCTGTATCTGGTGCACAATTCTTGGATTCAGGCTTCCTTTTGAGTCCAGGCTACAACATACAAGAGGAAAATAAACCCAGTAAACTCATAGCTGTGTTGGTTGTACTTTGAGTTTGGTTTCCATTCCCAATTTTCCATTTACTTTTCAGAGGCCTCTGACAGCTGCTCCATGCATTCTGTCTATGATTTCTGGATACATTCACTGGGAGATGGAGAGTGGGGTGTGCTTACTCCACGTAACCAAATTTTAAAGTTCATCTTCTACTATTTTTCATTTTTTCTCTTTTATTATTTTATATATGTTTTTTATATCCTGTATACAAGTCCTTCGTGTTATATATATATATATATATATATACTATCTATATCTATATATAGACATATAGATATGTATTATACATGTTTTATGCCAGTCTAGGGCTTAACTTTATTTGATAAAGTCCATGTTATCAACTTCGGCTATTATAATTAGTGTTTTTTGGTGTCCTGTCAAAGAAATCTTTTCCCACATGAATGAAAATTCTCTCCTATGTCTTCTTCTAGAAGATGTATATGGTCTATGATTCATCTAGAATTAATTGCATTTTCCTATCCATGAAGATTGTATATTTCTCTATTTAGATTTTCTTTAATTTCTCTCTTAATTTTGTTCTTTTCAGTGTACAGGCCTTACACATTTTTCATTGCATTTCTTTCAAGCATTTTATGTTTCTATGCTACTGTAGGTGATATTTTAAAATTATTCATTGTTAGAAAATAGAAATACAGTAGATTTGACCTTATTATATTCCTTTTTTTTATACATAACCAAACAAATATATTTAGTTTATGTTTCTGGTGACTCTAATATCTTATGGCTTTGTGCAACCAATTTTGTTAGTAGTACCTTTTACTTAGGAATTTTGTAATTTTTACTGTGGTTTCACATTTAATTGAACTTTCTTCATGAGGATTCTTTGAAGCCTAGGTTGAAAGTGGATTTCTGTAGAAGGTTTTTTGAGAACTTCTACAAGGTACCTGGGAGCATACCAACCCAGGATTATTTAAAGGTTTCAGTGTAAAATAAATAGTACACTTGGAGTATGAATTCAGATCACAAACTTGCATAAGGGTTAACTTTTGATTTAAAAAGTCTTAGTGTCAAGGTTAAAATATGCAGGATACCCTGTTTTCTGTCACTCCTTTCCATCTTATTTTCCATGCCCTCTTAAACCCCACAACTCTGAGCCCTTCTTCACCTTGTGGTAACTTTCTGCTTGGATACCTGTTAATATGCTAAAGGTGAGCCCATACCAACCCTCCAAGATGTCTAGGAAATATGGATTACCTTTTCTAAAAACCACTTATCTCCACCTTTTCTGCACCTAGCCTTGGGCTTGGAAGTAAAAATACAGCTGTGCAAAATGCACATGGCCTGTCTTCATGGCACTCAGTTTGGGAGGAGGAAATAGTGACTTAATACTTATTAGGCCCTGTCTTTTGTCAGCCACCATCTTGGTGCTTTCATGTATGTCACTTAATCCTGGGGATGACCTTGGAGAGCTGGCTCTTTCCTTGGTATTTTGTGGATGAGGAATCCAGGCCACAGGGACTGGAGGGGGCCAATGTGGCTCTAGGATTTGAGCCTCCTGTGGGAGCCTGCCTTTAAAGGGGAGGCAGAGTGACTGCCACTGCAGCCTAGTGATCTGTTGTCACCTCATTCTCTCCTAGAGGCTGTGCATCCCTGTGTACTGCAAGTACCAGTTCTTTAAGACTCCAGTTCACAGAACAGAGGGGCGGCCCCATGGAATCCACATCCATTTCCAGGACATCAATGTCATCTTTCTTGGGGCAATGCAGCCCAGTGACCTGAGGGAATACCTGGAGGGGCCCCCCATGGTGGTGCAAGTTCATGACAGGGACCGCAAGTTAGAGGAGTATTCCCGGAAGCCCACCCTGTTTGGGGATGACCCCTTGGATGCATACCTCAACCTCCAGTCCCTCATCTCTCTGGAAGAGACAGAGAATAACTCCTTTGAATCCCAGAACAAGATATGGGACCCTTATGGGGTTGCCCAGGTCAGTTTTGCTGACCTTCTCCTCAGCCAGAAGTACTTGAACTTGGTCGTCCCCATCCACAGCTGTGAACCCAAGCCCAAACACTGTGGCCAAGATGGCAAGAGCAGGAAGGTTGTGGGGTTTCGGGTCCCCACAGATGGCTTCCAGCACAACCCAATGCCCATGGGTAACTACCTTGAGGCCAACTCTCTGCTCAAGATGCGGGTGGACATCGCTGTGCCATTGCAGGCCAGGGCTGAAGCCCCGGACCCAGAGCTTTCAGGTACCCAGTTTGGCCGCATCATTTTCGTGTTTGACTCCAAGAAGATCTCCCTCCTCTACGGCCTGCTGCAGGACATTACCATGATCAATGCCAAGGCCCTTGATCTGGATGCCCACCCTATCAGGAACATCCAGCAAATCCCGTCAGCCTTTAAGATGCGGGTGAAGATCCAGGAAAGGCAGGACCTGGATGTACTCACTGGCTTCCACCTGCTGGATGGGAAGCTTCACCTTCTCATTCTGGAGGGCTTGGCTGACCAAGGCTTGAAGCAGCTATGGGACAGCCATCAAAGCCGGTAGGTGGGTGTTTTTTTGGTGTTTGTGTTTCATGTAAAAGTCATGATGTCTTGATGCTGAGTGAGTGGATTGGGGAAATCTTTTTTTATTATTTTGGTAGGGGGAAATCTTTTGAAGCCAGGCTCAGGTTTAGTGTCCTCATCTGTAAGAAGGATATGTTGATTCAGTTCCTTTTGGGGTTTATTATAGAAGACTTCACAGGACTCCATTATTGGCCTTGACCACAGGCGGAATTTCTTGCCTTTGGATGAAGGGAAGACTTTAGGGCCACGCAGTAGAAAGGGTGGTTCAGGAAAATGGGCCCTCCCTTCAGACTTCTGAGGGGCCTACTTGGCTAACAAGGAGAAGAAAATTCTGTATGGCCCTAAGATGGACACCACAGAGAAGTAGATTTCCACTGAGTCTAAGGAAGACCTATCTGACTATTTTGAGGCTGGAGAAGCTGCCTAGGTGCAGAAAGTTCTCCTTCCCTGATGACCTTCAGGAATACCTAATTATACCTCAGTGGAAATTTTGTAGAGGCGATCGAACTTTCAGATTCTGGGCTGGAGCAGGTAGTCCCTTATGGTCCTTCCATTCTTCAGTTTTGTCTTCATGACAATTCTCTTTTCCTTTTGTTATTTGCAAGTATCCTAGTTTGGGCTTAAAGGGCCTCTTTTCTTTATTTTTATTTTTTAGATTTTATTTATTCAAGAGAGAGAGAAAATGAGCTGGGTGGGGGAGGAGCAGAGGGAGAGGGAGAAACAGACTCCTTGCTGAGTGCTGAGCCCAACATGGGGCTCAGTCCCAGGACCCTGAGATCATGACCGTAGCTGGTCAGAAGCCAGGCTCAGGTTCAACCCAAGTGCCCTAGTACCTCCTTTTTTTAGTTTGGAAACTCCCCCTCTCTGTCTTTGGACTTCAGATGCCCTAGAACCTAGATGCTGACAACAGCAAGTAGTCCTGAGGTTGAGTTGTATTCATCCAAGACAGGAGAGCAGCCCTGTTTGGCCCTGTCTTGATGTGCTGGTAAGCCAAGAGGTGCTGTGAAGGAGCTGGCATTGTGTCTAGTTATCTGCCCAAGAGAACTGAAAACATAGGTCCACACAAAAAACTTGTATGTGAATGTTCATGGCAGCATTATTTATAATAGTCAAAAAAGTGGAAATGGGAACTTGGGTGGCTCAGTGGGTTAAAGGGTCTACCTTCAGCTCAGGTTGTGATTTTAGGGTCCTGGGATCGAGCCCCAAATTGGGTTCTCTGCTCAGCAGGGAGCCTGCTTCCCTCTCTTTCTCTGCCTGCCTTTCTGCCTACTTGTGATCTCTGTCTGTCAAATGAATAAATAAAATCTTCAAAAAAAGTGTAAACAACTCAAATGTCCCTCAACCAATGAAGAAAATGTGATATATCCATAAAATAGAATAATATTCAGCCATGAAAAAGGAATGAAGTACTGATATACACATTTCAACATGGGTGAACCTTGAAAATGTGCTGAGTAAAAGAAGCCAGACATAAAAGGCCACCTGTTGTATGATTCTGTTAATGTGGAATGTCTAGACTAGTCAAATCCACAGAAACGGAAGATTCGTGGTTCTCAGGGTCTCAGGGAAGGGGTGAAGGAGAAGTGGGGAGTGACTGTTAATGGGTACAATTTCTTCTTGGGGTGATGAGAATTTTCTAGAATTGGTGTTTATGATTGCACAATGTTAATATATTAAAAACCACTGAATCATGCAATTGAAAAGTGTGAACTTATAATGAAAAAGTGTGTGCAGTAAACAATCTGGCCTTGCCGAAAAGGTCTGGCCTTTGCTTTTGGCTTCTGGGTGGTGATATATGTCATACCTAATAGGAGTGCCTTTGCTTAGGTTGGGGGATGACTACACCAGAACTTGGGATAGGATGGGACCACCATACCTGGTGGTCATGCCAGAAAGACCCCGAGTGTGATTTAGGGTTAGGGCTTTGGTCTTGTCATGTCAGTTGATCTGGAGACTGAGATTGCCATGTGAGCAATCAAGCAAGTAATCAATCATGCCTCTGTAACGGAGCCCAAATAAGAACTCTAAATACCAAGGCTCAGGGGAACTTCTATGTGCGTATTATCCCTCAGCAATGTCATCAGGACAACACATCCTGATTCCATGAGGAAAGAGCATTGAGAACTTGGTGTTTAGAACCATTCTAAACTCTGCCCTATGTGTCTCTTCCTCTGGCTGATTTTAATCTGCATCCTTTCCCTATAATAAGCTGTGAGTGTGAGTGTAACATCTTTCAGTGAATTCCGTGTGTTCTTATAGCAAATTGTTGAGCCTGAGGGTGGTATTAGAACCCCTTGAACTGGGGCTTCTGGGTGGCTCAGTGGGTTCAGGCCTCTGCCTTCGGCTCAGGTCATGATCCCAAGGTCCTGGGATGGAGCCCCGCATCGGGCTCTGCTCAGTGGGGAGCCTGCTTTCCTCGCTCTCTATGCCTGCCTCTCTACCTATTTGTGATCTCTGTCTGTCAAATAAGTAAATAAGATCTTAAAAAAAAAAAAAAAAAAAAAGGAACACCTTAAACTTCAGGGGGTATCAGAAGTCAGGGCAGTTTGAGAAACTATGACCTCAAACTTTATAGTTTGGCTAAGTTGGGGATATGGTATGTATCTCAACGAACAGTTTTGTCCCAATAGAAAAAATAATATAAAATAGGCTCATGGACCCCAGTTCAGTGAAGCTGAAATAAAAGATCATTAACCAGGAAAAAAATTCACATGGTTGGAAATTAACAACTATTTCCAAATAACCAAAAGAGAAACAAATAGAAATTAGACATTATTGAATTGATCAATAATGAAAGTAGTATAGTATCTGAATTTGTGGGGTGATGTTAGTGTTAGAGGAAACTTTATAGACTCAAATGCTTATATTAGAAAAGAAAAAAAGCTGAAAATTAATGATCGATGTTGCAGTAATTGAAATAAGTGTTTTAAACCGTGTCAAAAAATTTAAATATGTATAAAAAATTGCAAAGATAATATAAAAAATATTTTCAGATAAGATAGTTTAATGAGGTTTCTGGATACAAACATTAATGTAAAAACCTATTGAATTTCTGAATACCATCTATATACAAAAAATCATTTAAAAAGTGAATGCTTTTAAAGTATTATAAAAGTATGAAATTCAACAAAAAGGATTAGAACATCTCTATCATGAATATTATAGGATTTTTAGAAACATTAAAGAAAACCTAAACAAGTAAAGAGACTACCATGTTCATGGATTGGAACACTCAGTATTAATAGAGGTGTCAGTTATTTGCAAGCCAGATGTATAAATTCAAAGCAATCCCAATTTTAAAAGTATGGAGCTTGAGAACCTGATTTAAAAATTTACATCATCGTGTGTATAAGAACAAGAACAAGATGGGAGAACTTGTTCTACTAAATATCAAGCCTCCTTATAAAACCATAGTGATTAAGAGAGTTTATTGGACCAGTGATAGACAAGCAAACATACGAAATATGATAGAAAATCCAAATACAGACCTCCATGCAAACAGTCACTTGACATAAGATGTGCGACATTGGAAGATCAGCAGCAAATGCTTATACTAAAACCATTGAATTGTACACATGAAAAGGGTGAATTTAGATAAGGTGATACACTCCACACAGGCCAGTTTGGCTGGAATTAAACATGTCCGATAATAGCAAGTGTTGACAAGGATGTGGAGAGCTCAGAATTGTCATTCACTGCTGGTAATGAATTAGATGGTAGAGTCATTTTGGAAAACAGTCTGGCAGTTCCTCAAATGGCTAAAAAGAGATACTGTACGACCCAGCTGTCCCCCTCCTAGGTAAATGCCCAAGATAAATGAGAACACATGTCCACGCTGGACAGTATATAACTGTTTATAAGAGCACTATGATAGCCATTAGGTGGAAACAGCCCAAATGTTTATTAATTGATGAATGGCTAAACAAAATGTGACATATAAATACAATGAGCTGTTATTTGGACATAAAAGGAAGGAAATACTGACTCACATTATAGTAAGTGAAGTGAAAAGAGCCAGTCACAAAAGGCCACATATTGGATGAGTCCTTTATATGAAATGTCAAAAATAAGCAAACCTATAGAGACAGAAAGAGGATTAGTGAATACTTAGGGTTGTGGGTCAAGGGATGAGAGTATAGATGGGGGTATAGATGTGTACAGGTTTCTTTTTTAGGTGATAAGAAAGCTTGAAAATTGTGATGATGGTTGCGTGTATCTATGAATAGACTAAACATGATTGAATTATATACATTATGGCATCTGAATTAAATCTCATTCAAGGTGGGGCACCTGGGTGGCTCAGTGGGTTAAAGCCTCTGCCTTCAGCTCGGGTCATGATCCCAGGGTCCTGGGATCGAGCCCCGCGTCGGGCTCTCTGCTCTGCGGGGAGCCTGCTTCCTCCTCTCTCTCACTCTCTGCCTGTCTCTCTGCCTACTTGTGATCTCTGTCTGTCAAATAAATAAATAAAATCTTTAAAAAAAAAAAAATCTCATTCGAGGGGCGCCCGAGTAGCTCAGTGGGTTAAAGCCTCTGCCTTCAGCTCAGGTTATGATTCCTTGGTCCTGGGATCGAGTCCCGCATCTGGCTCTCTGCTTGGCAGGGAGCCTGCTTCCTTCTCTCTCTCTGCCTGCCTCTCTGCCTACTTGTGATCTCTGTCTGTCAAATAAATAAATAAAATCTTTAAAAAAAAAATCTCATTTGAAAAATACCTCTAGCTGGGGCACCTGGGTGGCTCAGTGGGTTAAGCCTCTGCCTTCAGCTCAGGTCATGATCCCAGGGTCCTGGGATCAAGTCCCGTATCAGGCTCTCTGCTCCCTCAGCGGGAAGCCTGCTTCTCCCTCTCCCACTCCCCCCGCTGTGTCTCTCTCTGTCAAATAAATAAAGTCTTTAAAGAAGAAGAAGAAGAAGGAGAAAGAGAAGAAGGAGAAGAAGAAGAGGAGGAAAAATACCTCTAGCAAACGAACAAACAAACAGATCTGTTGAGGAAAGGAGAAACTTTTTAAAAAAAACGGTGTTGGGAGCGCCTGGGTGGCTCAGTGGGTTAAAGCCTCTGCCTTTTGCTCAGGTCGTGATCCCAGGGTCCTGGGATTGAGCCCCGCATTGGACTCTCTGCTCCGTGGAGGGCCTGCTTCCTCCTCTCTCTCTGCCTGCCTCCCTGCCTACTTGTGATCTCTCTGTCAAATGAATAAATAAAATCTTTTTAAAAAATGAAAATAAATAAATAAACAGTGTCGGGATAATTGTTTATCCATAAGAAAAAAGGAAAATAACTTCCAAACCTCAAACCATTCACAAAAATCAATTCTCGCTGCCTTAGAAATCTGTGTACATTTTCAACTTTTGAAATAGTTATAGATTCATAGGAAGTTTAATGAATATTCCAGAGATTCCCACATACCCTTTCCCCACAACGGTCACATCTTGCTTAACTGTGGTGCAGATATCTAAGCCAGGATGCCAATGTCAGTACGTATGTTGTTTGTGCCAGTTTATACATACAGATTTGTGAAGACCTTGAACTAGCATATTGTTACCGAGAGCTCCCTCGTGCTCTGTGTTTACAGTCATGCCCACCCTCTTTAACTATCCTGTTTTCCATCTCCTTCATTTTTAAAAAATTGTATTTATTTACCTGACAGAGACACCATGAGAGAGGGAACACAAGCAGGAGTGGGAGAGGGAGAAACAGGCTTCCCGCTGAGCAGGGAGCCTGACGTGGGGCTTGACCCCAGGACCCTGGGATCATGACCTGAGCCGAAGGCAGGCAGTTAATGACTGAGTCACCCAGGCGCCCCCTTAATTTTTTCATCTGTATGTAATCTTCCATATTAATGGAATCCTATTATATGACCTTAGGAGCTTCCACTCAGCGTCCACTCAGTGCTGGCGAGCCGTTCACATTTTTGCATATATCCATAGTTTGCTCCTCTTTGTTGCTGGGTCATATTTCATGGAACAGATGTGACACAGTTTCCCTATCCATCTGTTGAGGAACATTTTGTTTATTTCCAGTTTTTGACTATTACAGATAAAGCTGCTGTGAGTAATAACGTACCGGTTTTTGTGTGGACATGTTTTCTTCTTAACTGAATTATAGTTGACCTACAATATTAGTTTCAGATGTGCAAGACAGTGATCTGATATTTTTATACATTGCAAATGATCATCATGGTAGATCAGGTTACTATCTCTCACTATACGAAGTTATTATGTGATTGACTCTGTTCCCTATGCTGCTCATGACATCCCTGTGACTTATTTATTTTAAAACTGAGAGTTTGTACCTCTTCATCCCCATCACCTGTGTAACCCATGCCTACCCCCACAACTCCCAGCCCCAGCAACTCTAAGTTTGATCTCTGTACCCATGGAATGGTTTGTTTTGTTTGTTCTATTGTTCTAGGTTTTAAATTTCACATATAAGGGAAATCATACAATATCTGTCTTTCTCTGTCTGACTTACTTACTTCACTGAGCATAATACCCTTTACTTACATTCATGTTGTTGCAGATGGCAAGACCTCATTCTTTTATATGGCTGAGTAATATTCCATTACACACTCAAACACACAGTCCACATCTTTATCCATTCACCTGAAGGTTGCTTCTATATCCTGACTATTGCAAATAATGGACATAGTGGTGCATATATCTTTTCGAATGAGTGTTCTCATTTTCTTTTGGCTGATTACCTAGTCATGGAATTGCCCTATTGGTATGGTCATTCTGGGTTTTTTTGTTTGTTTGTTTGTTTGGGTTTTTTTTTTTTTTAAGATTTTATTTATTTATTTGACAGAGATCACAAGTAGGCAGAGAGGCAGGCAGAGACAGAGAAGGAAGCAAGCTCCCCGCTGAGCAGAGAGCCCGATGCAGGTCTCAATCCCAGGACCCTGGGATCATGACCTTGAGCCGAAGGCAGAGGATCTAGCCCACCGAGCCACCCAGGTGCCCTGGTCATTCTGTTTTTAAATTTTGAGGAATCTCCATACTTTTTTCCACAGTGGCTGCACCAGTTTGCTTTCCCAACCACAGGGCACGGGGGTTCCCTTTTCCCCACATCCTCCATCACCAACACTTGTCATCTCTTGTGTTTTTGATCATAGTCATTTGACAGGTGTGAGGTGGTATCCCATTGTGGCTGTGATTCACATTTCCCTGATGACCAGGGATGTTGTAATTTCCTCATTGTATGCGTTGGCCATCTGCATTATCTTCTATTTAGCTGTTCTGCCCATTTTCAGTTGGGTATTTGTTGTTGTTGTTGTTGTTATGGAGTCAAATGAGTTCTTTATGTATTTTGGATATAAATCCCTTATTGGATATATTGTTTGCAAGTAGCTTCCCCCATTCCACAGTTTGTCTTTTCATTTTGTTGGTTTTCCTCACTGTGTAAAAGCTTTTTGGCTTGATGTAGTTCCATTTGTTTATTTTTGCTTTTGTCGCCCTTGCCTAAAGAGACATAACCAAAAATATATTACTTAGGCCAATGTCAAAGAGCTTATTGCCTGCATTTTCTTCTAGGAGTTTTATGGTTTTATTTAGGTTTTTGATCCATTTGAGTTTGTGTTTGTTGTAAGAAAGTGGTTCAGTTTCATTCTTTGCCTGGAGCTGTCCCGTACCATTTGTTGAAGAAACTGTTTTCCTATTGAATATTCTTGCCTCCTTTCTCATGCATTAATTGACATATAATCATAGGTTTATTTCTGGACTCTTTATTGTGTTCCATTGATCTATGTGTCTGTGTTTATGCCACTGCCATATCGTTTTGATTACTACAGCTCTGTTGTATAACTCGAAATCTGGAATTGTTATACCTCTGGGTTTGTTTTTCCTTTTCAGATTGCTTTGGCTATTCAGGGCCTTTTCTGGTTACATGCAAATTTTAGGATTGTTTGTTCTAGCTCTATGAAAAATGCTAATGGTATTTTGATATGGCTTGCATTGAATGTATGGATCGCCTTGGGAAGTATAGACATTTTAATATTTGTTTTTCTAATCCATGAGCATGGAATGTCTTTCCATTTGTTTGTGTTATCCTCAGTGTCTTCCTGTCCAATCTGTATTTCCTTCGTGTGATGGAAGGGACTTTCCCCATTACAAATATGATGTTAGGTATAGGTTTTTTGTAGATGTCATTTATCAATTTAAGGAAGTTCCACTCTGTTCCTAATTAACGAGAGTTTTCTAATTCAGTGGTTCACACAATTCACAGAAATCAATTCCAGGTAGATTAAAACCCACTTGGAATAGTTGCAGACTCACAATCAGTTGCAAAAATAATATAGAATTGTTCCATGCACCCAGTGCCTAATTTCCTCCAGCCGGGATATCTGACAAAAGTAGAATGCCTTATTGATGGACACAGTACAGTCAGCTAGACCACAATTATCTGGTCTTATTCAGAGCTCACCAGAAAAGAAAAATCTGTTTTTGAATAGCGAAACGCTAAAGCTTTCAGATGATTAGGATAAAGAAAGATTTCCTGAACAAGACAGAAGTACACAGAATAAAGGAAAATGATGCCGGAACCAGCTACATGGAAGTGAATCACTTCTGTCTTAACAAAGGTATCATAGAAATTGTGAAAAGAAAGACTCAGAAAAAAATTATTTGCCTTGTGTGGAGCTAGTATCCTGAATATGTAAAAAACGCCCATGAATCAATAAGAAAATGAAAACAGGCCAAGGGAAGAGTGGGCAAAATGCTCGGACAAATGCTTCGCCAAAGGGGAAAACCCCATGACCAAACACCCATTCACCGAGGGGATAGGCAGGGTCCCTGCTGCCTTCCCTTAGTTTCCCCGAGGTGCAGGAGCCGCCTGTACCAACACAGGGGCGTGGCGTGGTGTGGCGGGGTGTGTTTAGCACCTCTGCCAGGCTGGGAATGCCGGCCAGCCAAGTGTATGAATGGGAGCGGTGGCAGGACAAGAGGAAAATGAAGTAGGGTTCTGCATTTTCACTGCCAAGGTTTGGAAAGGATGGTCTATCAGATGTTTCATCAGGTGTTTTTCAGATGATTTATTGTTAACGCATTCCGAAAATAGTTCTGCCCAAGGGCAAAACCGCAGAGCGATCTGGGAGCCCTCGGAGAGGCGCTAAGGCCTCGCCCCTCGGCCTCCTTGCAGAATCACCAGGGCAGAGCCGGGCAAACACAAGGTGCTCTACAACTCCGCGCTGCGGTTCCGCCACCGCCTCTACGCCGACCTGGAGACCGTCCTGTACCAGGTGCACCTCTTCAAGCCGCTGTCGCAGCTCATGAAGCACTCGGCGCTCTACGTCCGCAACAGCGTTCTGCAGAAGGCCTTCCAGGCCCTGACCAGGTGCGCCAGGCCCCCTCCCAGGGAGTGGCCACCGGGAGCCGGTGCGGCTGGGGGTGGTGCCGCTGGGGGTGGTGCAGGGAACCCTCCAGGGGCCAGGGGCAGAGAGAGAGAGAAAGAAGGCTCCCCGCTGAGCAGGGAGCCCCAGGTGGGACTCGATACCAGGACCTTGAGATCATGACCTGAGCCGAAGTCAGACGCTTAACGGACTGAGCCACCCAGGTGCCCCAGCTTTTATTTTTCTTTATGCCTAAAGAGGCTGAGCCTAGGAGTGGAATTCAGTTCCCTGGGACCCCAAACCTGTGTCATTCCCTCTGTTCCACGTGGTCTCCCAAGGGGGTTCGGAAACACTGGGGAAAGGAAGGCCCTTTCCTTGAACACAGGTCAGGCGAAGTTATATGCTGTTCTGGGGGAATAGCTCAGAACAGCCCGAGCAGTGAGTGATGCGGACCAGAACCAGATCCACCAGGCCTGGAACAGTTTCCTCTCCCAGCTGCATGTTTGCTTCTGTTGCTTCTTCCCTAACCTGTGAAGAAAGGCATCCTCCAAAGATCAAGATCTTCCACTCTGTGCCTGCCTTTACCTGTGCTGTTCTACTCTAGGGCTGGTGAACCTCTCTCCCTTTTCCCCCTACTCCCCTTTTCCCCCAGGCCTTCTGCCTGTGACCCTGCGAAGCCGTGTGCTCCTTCTGCAGGACTGAGCATGGCTCACGCTCCCGGAGGGCCTTCTCCATTCATGTAGGGAGCAGGGGGGCCAAGCGGGGCACCCCCAGTTTGGAGTGGAGACTGACCAAGCCTAGTGCAGTGGGAGCCCTGGGACCATGGCCAGCCTGTGCCTGGCTCTGTGGGGGCAGGGAAGGACAGTGGCTGGTTCTTTCAGGACATTGGGAAGGGCTGGCCTTGAATGTCAGCGAGCAGGCCTTCATCAGGGGACAGTCTGCTCACTGGAGCCCGGGTGGGGGATGCCAACCATTTCTTTAGGCTTTAAAGCCAGCAACAGCCCTGGCCGAGAGTCAGCTCCCAGCTTCTCAAATATATTAATAAAGGGAGGGCGGGTGCCTGGGGCCATGGAGAGAGGGGACTGAGTCCTGTTCTCTCCCACGTCTCCCCGCACAGCGCTACCTGAGGGGCTAGGCAGGTGTGGGTTGGGCACCCCACAAACAGCAGGCCGAAGCTGCAAGTCAGGAAGGGGGGGCGGTGCCGGGGGCCTCAGCAGGCTCGTGCTGGGGAGGTGCTGGAGCGTTTGGGTGTCCACTGCCCCAGCGGTCAGTGAGGGGACACTGGGCCCTGTCTAAGGAAAAGGGAAGAAAACTGCTATTTATTAAGTGTCTGCTGCGTTCCAGGTAGCGGCCTTCCTCAGGGCTTTATCTGAATCTGCAAGGCCAAGGGGTGGGCCACAGCAGCCGAAAAATAATCAGAGTGGATTGTGGGAAGGGTTTAATTCTGAGGGCTGTGAGGAGAGTGAAAAGGAGGCATTCTCTTTGGTGGGCTCGTCCGGGTGGACTCTAAGCTTCGAGTCCCCAAGTTCTGTGAACTGGGATGAGCCAAACGACGCCTGAGCTGCACGTGCTCTTGGAAAACGGGACTGGTAAACACGTTTGGAAATGTAGGTGAGGCCATGTGGGTGGCCCTCTGTCTTGCAGGATCTACTCCATCTGCCATCACAGCACCAAGCTCAGGGAGGTGATCACTAGAGGCCTGCTGCCATCCTCCACCATGGTCAAAGACTTGAGCCAAGAGCTGGGGCTGCCCATTTCACAGGACGATCTTGCAGACGGAAAACTGATGGTCTTCCCGTCTCAGCCTGCCCCTTGTCCTGAGCGCTTCTTAAGTCGGAAATCCACGCTGGCTTATGAGATCCAGGCCCACAGGGACAAGTATCTGCGGTGGCGGAACACCATGGTGCTCAAGAGCAAAGGCCAGGAGCCCAGCCTCATCCAGGTGGGCGTGTTCTCCTCCCGGGGTCAGGGGTCCCAGGCCTCTGCTCACCTTGGGGCTGTCCAGTCTCCTGTGGGGACATACAGGCTCCATGACCAGTTTCTTTATCTCCCTTGGTCCTGGGAAGGGTGGGCAGAGGGTGCAGGCTTCGGGCGTGAACCTGGTCAGAAGTGTGCACCCCCAGCCCTCGGGTCCCCATCCTGCAAGGGAGAAGAATGCTCTTAGGGATTATCATCTTTACCTTGGCCCCTGAGTTCATCTCAAAGGAAGAACTGGGGTGAGTGTGTGTTCTTCAATGTGTAAGGGGAACAGAATAGGAGCTGAGAAGCTGGGGAGGTGTAAGAAGGCTGGGTGCTCTGTGGCCTGAATGGCAAGAGAGAGCCTTGCTCACTCCACAACCAAAAACCAAGGACTTGAAGTTGTCCACCCAGGGGCTCTGTGAAGCACCCCCACCCCAATCTCTAGGGAAAAGGAAGTCTCTCAGAAGCTTTGAAAGTGTATATTGTTTATGAAAACCAGTGAAGAGGCTTTTCCCCATTAGTGTTCAGGTTTTTACGGAAGAACCAGTTCTTGGATCTATCAGTCTTCTTTTTTATTTTTTCTAATTAACTTCAGTTTTTAGTTTTATTTTTTATTTATTTTTTATTTTTTTTTATTTTTTTTTTTAAAGATTTTATTTATTTATTTGACAGAGAGAAATCACAAGTAGATGGAGAGGCAGGCAGAGAGAGAGAGGGAGGGAAGCAGGCTCCCTGCCGAGCAGAGAGCCCGATGCGGGACTCGATCCCAGGACCCTGAGATCATGACCTGAGCCGAAGGCAGCGGCTTAACCCACTGAGCCACCCAGGCGCCCAGTTTTTATTTTTTTATAATATTTTAAAACTTTATCTTTCTCCTATTTCTAACTTCTTTAAATTTTTTTATTAATGAAGTATAATTGGCATACAATGTTATATTGGCTTCTGGTGTGCAACATAGTGACTGGACTGGACTTTATGCAGTGCTTATCCCAGTAAGTGTAGTCACCGTCTGTCACTGTCCAACATTAGTACAATATTGTTGACCATATCCCCGATGCCGTACTTTGAGTCTCTGCGACTTATTTTGTAACTGGAGGTTTGTACCTCTTAATGCCCTTTATCTATTTCACCCATCCCCCCACCCGCTTCCCCTTCGGCAACTATAAGTTCTCTGTATTTAAGAGATTTTTGTGTGTTTGTTCATTTTACCTTTTAGATTTTACATATAAGTGAAATCACGTGGTATTTGTCTTTCTCTGACTGACTTATTTCACTTAGTGTAACACCCTCTAGGTCCATCCATGTCATTGCAAATGGCAAGGTCTCATTCTTTTTTATGGCTGAGTCCTATTCCATTGTATATGTCCCATGTCTTCTTTATCCACTCATCAGTCAATGGACACTTGAGTTGCTTCCATATCTTGGGTGTTGTGAATACTGCTGCAACAAACATAGAGGTGCATTTATCTTTTCAAAGTAGTGTTTTATTTCCTATGAGTAAATACCCAAGATCATATGGTAGTTCTATTTTTATTATTTTTTTAAAGATTTTATGTATTTATCTGTCAGAGGGAGTGAGCATAGGCAGACAGAGAGGCAGGCAGAGGCAGGGAGCTCCTTGCTCAGCAGGGAGCCTGACGTGGGACTCGATCCCAGGAAGCTGGGATCATGACCTGAGCTGAAGGCAGCCGCTTAACCAACTGAGCCACCCAGGCGTCCCTATTTTTATTTTTTGAGGCACTTCCATACTGTCTTTCACAGTGGTACACCTTCCTAGCTTCTTCTTCTTCTTCTTCTTCTTTTTTTTAAGATTTTATTTATTTATCTGACAGAGATCACGAGTAGGCAGAGAGAGAGAGAGGGAAGCAGGCTCCTCGCTGTGCAGAGAGCCCGACGCAGGGCTCAATCCCAGGACCCTGAGATCATGACCTGAGCTGAAGGCAGGCACTTAACTGACTGAGCCACCCAGGTGCCCTTACCTTCCTAGTTTCTTGTTGACTATTTCATTCATTTTTATTTTTTCTTGTTTAATAAGAAAGCCTACTCATTTTCCTCTGTTTACATCCTTGGCCATATTCTGTAAAGTATGTTTCAATTGTTATTTTCCTTATAAATTATGAAACAAGACTGAAAATAGGCCTATAAAAAAGTCAAACAACTGAGAATATTCGCAGTCCTCCCTTACCCCATTATTCTACCATCTGAGTGCACTTACATATTTACACACATGTGCACACACACACACAAGTAGTACATCACATGACTACATCACATTCATTTATGGGTTAATACTGTTTTGTTAATGTCATTTAACAAAGGATCTTGAAGATTTTATGATAACATGGCTATAAAATTTATAATATGTTTGCACAATTTACTCAATATCTTCATATCACTTATATTCGGTTGAAACCACCTGGAAACATCATTCCAGATTTTTAAAAAGATTGTTTCTATTAGTTACTGGTGATTTCAAATGGCCTTAGCTAGCTTATCCATACCATAATCAATAATTGAAACCCAACCATAATTTAATTTTTTCTATCCTTACTCAGAGATGGAATTTAACTACTGTAAAATGTAATCATTGTAAGTATATATAAATAATTTTTAAGTAAATTTATGGAGTTGTACAACCACCACAATCCAGTTTTAGAACATTTCCATTCCCATAAAGTTTTTCCTTATGCCTGTTTGAAGTCAATCCTTGCTCCCACCTCCAGCCCCAGGTAACCACTGATCTGCTTTTTGTCTCTAATTTGCCATTTCTAGACATTTCATATAAACAGAATCAGACAATATGGGATCTTTTGTGCCTGGCTTCCTTCACTGAGCATCCCCTTTCTGAGGTTCGTCCATGTTGCAGAGCATACTGAGAGTTCCTTTTTAAAACTGCTGAATACTATTCCATTGATTGAATGTATCACATTTTTAATTCACTCATTCCCCATTTGGTGAAATTTGTATTGTTTCTAGTTTGAGACTATTATGAGTATCATTGCTATGAACATCGGCAGACAGATCATTACATGAAAATGTTTTCATGGGGCGCCGGGGTGGCTCAGTGGGTTAAAGCCTCTGCCTTCGGCTCAGGTCATGATCCTGGATCATATCATTCATGGGTAAAGACCATTTTACTTCTTCCTTCCCAATCTAGATATCCTTCCTTCCTTCCTGCATTAATCTATGCTGATTGCCATACAAAACGCCACAGGGTGACTTAAACATCAGAAATTATTTTTCTCACAGTTCTGGAGGTTGGGAAGACAGGATCAACATGCTGGTAGAGTAGGTCTCATTCTGAGTTCTCTTCTCTTGGCTTGTAGGTGGCTGCATCTTGCCATGTGCTCTGCATATGCAGGTGTGGGGAGAAAGACAGTGGGCTCCCTGGTTCCTCTTCTTATAAGGACCGTGATCCTACTGGATCAGGCCCCCCCCTCCCCGACTCTTATAACTCATCTAACCTTAATCACTTCCTTATTCAAATACAGCCACATTAAGAGTTAGGGGGTGGGGGGGGATTCATTCCGAAACCCCTACCCCCATCCCCTTTTACTTTAGAGCCTCTAGAATATGGCACAGGGTCACACAGGAGTGGTAAGAGCACATCTGCTTGTTTTCTTTCTGTTCTTGAGAGGAAAGCAATCTTTGACCGTTAAGTTAGATATTAACTGCAGGACTGTGGTGCGCTTTATCAAGTTGAGGAAGCTTCCTTGTAGTCTTAGTTTGTTTTTATCATGAATAAATGTTGAATTTTGTCAAATCCTTTTTTCTCTCTGCCTCTATTGAGGTTCTCTTCTTTATTTATACAATGTCTTACATTACTTGATGTTTGGATGTTAACCCAATCTCGTATTCCTGGGATGCATCCCACCTGGTCCGGGCGCATGATCTTTTCTCTCTGTGTTTCTGAATTTAGTTTGCTAATATTTTGTATTTTTCTTGTAATAGTTTTGTCTGACATCGATACTTGTATAGTATTGGCCCTGTAAAATGAGTTGGTGTTTCCTACCCTTCTGTTTTCTGGAAATATGTGAAATGTTGGCATTCATTCATTCATTTGGTAGAGCTATCCAGTGAAGCCATCTAAGCCTGAGCTTTTCTTGGTGAATAAATTTTAAATGGCTAATTTGATCCCTTTACTTGTGGTAAGTCTATTCAGATATCTTTTTTTTAAGTTTTTTTTTTATTATTATTTATTTGACAGAGAGAGGGAGAGAGATCACAGGTATGCAGAGAGGCAGGCAGAGAGACAGGGGAAGCAGGCTCCCTGCTGAGCAGAGAGCTTGATGCGGGGCTCAATCCCAGAACCCTGAGACCATGACATGAGCCAAAGGCAGAAGGTTAACCCACTGAGCCACCCAGGTGCCCCCAGATATCTTTCTTAAGACAGGTGTGATAATTTGTGTCTTTTTAGGAATCAGTCCATTTATCTAAGTCACCTAATTTGCTGATATATGGTAGTTAATAGAATTTTCTTATAATTCATTTAATTTCCATAAATTTAGTAGAATGTCCCCTCTTCCACTCTTGATTTTACTAATTTGTATCTTTTCTCTTTCTTGGTCATCCTAGCTAAAGATTTGCCAATGGTGGTGGTCTTTTTGAAGAACATTTTTGGAGTTTGTTCATTTTCTCTATTTTTCTATTTCATGTTTTTCTGCTCTAAACTGTAATTTCTTCTGCTTATTTGGGTTCAATTTGTGACTCTAGTTTCCTAAGGAGTAAAGTTATGTTTTTGATCTGGATCTTTTTATTTTGTACATGTAGGTACAGCTACGAATTTCCCCCTAAACAGTACTTTAGATGCAGCCCATAAACTTGGTTTGTTGGTTTTCATTTTCACTCACTACGAAATATTTAGTAATTTCCATTATGGCTTTTAGAAATTTAGAATTTAATTTTGTTGTGATTAGAGAATATACCTTATATGATTTCTATCCTGTGGATTTTTAAATAGATTTTATTTATTCATTTGACAGAGAGAGACAGCAGGAGAGGAAATACAAGGCGGGGGAAGTGGGAGAGGGAGAAGGCTTCCAGCCGAGTAGGGAGCTGGACGCAGGGCTCAATCCCGGGACCCTGGGATCGTGACCTGAGCCAAAGGCAGATGCTAATGACTGAGCCACCCAGGTGCCCCTGTCCTGTGAAATTTATTACAATTTGTTTTATGGCCTAGATCCATCCTTAGGCTTGAAAGAAATATATATTCTTCTAACACTGTAACAATGTTACATAATGTTATATAATGGCCAGCTCTGTTTGTTCAAGTCTTATGTCATTGATTTTCCTTCTAGTTGTCCTGTCAGTTGTTGAGATTGAGGTATCAAAGTCTCTATTCATGGCTGAATCATCTATTTCTCCTTTCAATTCTGTAGATTTTTATTTATTATATTTTGGGACTCTGTTGTTACACATGTTTGTGCTTATATCTTCCTGATGAACTGACTTTAATCATTATGAAATGTCTTTTTGTTTCTAGTAACATTTTTTTAAAAGATTTTATTTATTTATTTGACAGAGAGAGATCACAAGTAGGCAGAGAGGCAGGCAGAGAGAGAGGGGGGAAGTAGGCTCCCTGCTGAGCAGAGAGCCCGATGTGGGGCTTGATCCTAGGACTCTGGGATCATGACCTGAGCTGAAAGCAGAAGCTTCAACCCACTGAGCCACCCAGGCGCCCCCTCTAGTAACATTTCTTAAAAACCATTTTGTTTTATGTTAATGTAGCCACACCAGCTCTCTTCCAGTTTGCATACTACATATTTTTTCACTGTTGATTCTCAAACTGTTTGTGGCTTTGCATCTAATACGTGTCTACTTTAAACAGCAGATAGCTGGATCTTTTTTTTTTTTTTTTAAATCCAGTCTGACAAACTTTGCCGGTTGATTGTCCATTTATGCATAATATAATTATCGGTAAGGTTGGATTTATGTCATTTCTTAAATATATTTAATATTGATTTTGATCCTTTGTTTCTTTACTGCCTCCTTTTGTGTTGAACAGGTATTTTTAGTGCACCATTTTAATTCCTTCATTGAATTTTTTCCTTAAGTTATTAGTGGGGTGTCTGGGTGGCTCAGTGGGTTAAGCCTCTGCCTTCAGCTCAGGTCATGGTCTTCAGGGTCCTGGGATCGAGCCCCGCATCAGGCTCTCTGCTCAGCGGGGAGCCTGCTTCCTTCTCTCTCTCTGCCTGCCTCTCTGCCTACTTGTGATCTCTTTCTGTCAAATGAATAAATAAAATCTTTAAAAAAAAAGTTATTAGTGGGTTCTCTAGGAGTCTTCCATTATATCCATCTTAATCACAATCTAGTTTAGATTATTTTTAGCTTTTTTAGGGTAAAATGTAGAAACTTCTATAATATAGTTCCATTTCCTACCCCTCCTTTATGTTGTTATTGTTGTATGTTGTTATGTTACAATATGTGTGTGTGTATAAAACAATCCCCAAATGTAGTTTTATTGTTGTTTTATGCAATCATGTCTTCCAGATTCTAATTTGAGAGAAGGAAAATGTTTATATATGATTTTATGTGTACTATGTATTTATCATTTCCAATGATTTTGTTAATGTAGATTTTAGTTATCATCTGGTGTCATTTATTCTCGGTTTCAAAAGATCTCCTTTAGTATATCGGATAAAAGCAGGTCACTACCAACAAATTCTACCTTTATCAGAGAATATTTTTATTTCACTATTACTTTTAAAAGATGGGTTTTGCTTGACATAGAATACTTGGTATTTACTGAGAATATTTTTTCTTTCAGCACTTTGAAAATATCATTACATTGTGTCTCTGTTGTTTCTGATGAATATTAAGCCATTATTTATATTGTTTCTGTATACATGGTGAGTCATTTTTTTCTTGCTCTAAGATTTTTCATTCTTTTTCTTTCAACTGTTTGATTCTATTATGTACAGGTGGGGATCTCTCTAGATTCACCCTACTTGGGGTTCATTGAGCTTCCCTAGGTCAGTAGATCAATCTTTCAGGCCTTAATGCCTTCAATACTTTTTTCTGCTCCTCCTTCTCTGCCCCTTCTCAGACTTCCATTATGCGCATGTTGGCTCACTTAACAATGTCCCACAGGTCATTAATATAAAAAAATATTCTTTTGTTTCTATTTCTCAGACTGGATAATCTCTATCTTTAGGTTCAGATTCTTTGTCAGCTTAAATCTGTTATGTCCCTCCAGTGAATTTTTCATTTCAGTTACTGTACTTTAGAACTTCAGTCTTTATATAGCTTTTTTGGAAAATCTCTTTATTCAGATTGCCTATTTCTTGACTTGTTGTATATTTCCTTAAATTTCTGAAATAATTTTTAGTTAGTTTTTGTATCAGCTGCATTGAGGTCTTTGTTAAGTCAAGCAGCTGAATTCACTCGACAGTTTCTAATGATGGCTGTGTTTTCCTGAATTAAGGTTTACACTTTTCTATTTCTTTGCGTGTCTCCTAATTTTTGGTTGAAAACTAGACATAGGAAATGCATTGCAGCAGCTCTGGATTCTGCTTTTTCTCCCCAAGGGTGATGGTGGTGGCTGTTATTTAATAACTTGCTTGCACAAAATATGTGGAATCTCTTTCCTCAGTGGTCTGTAGCAAGCTGATTATCTTTCCTGGTTTTGTTTTTACTTTTATTATATTTTAAATATTTTATTTATTTGATAGAAAGTGAGCACAAGCTGGGGGAGTGGCAGGCAGAGGGAGAAGCAGACTCCCCACTGAGTAGGGACCCCCCCCCCATGTGGGACTCGATCCCAGGACCCTGAGATCATGATCTGAGCTGAAGGTAGATGCTTAACCTGTATCAGGTTCTCTGCTCAGCAGGGAACCCGCTTCCCCCTCTCTCTGCCTGCCTCTCTGCCTGCCTCTCTGCCTACTTGTGATCTCTGTCAAATAAATAAATAAAATCTTTAAAAAAAAATTGCTAAATTGTACTTTGACTTGTCTGGGTAATACTTTATTTTCCAAAATGTTTAGACCATTATATGCCTGCCAACCATGCATGACTTTCTATTTTCCTACTTCCATGCTCATACCTCTTATAGTCAGACTTTAATTACTGCTAGTCTCTAATGTGTAATAGTCTCTATGAAGGTTTTACTTTGCATTTCATTGTTTACTGCTGCAGTTGAATATATTTTTATTCAATATATTTTTACTATTTGAAATTTAATAATTTCTTCTTCTGTAAATGTGTTCCTTTGAACTTTAGGTAGTTTTAATGTTCTCAGTGCTAACAATGGCATTTTATAAACATTGCAAATCTTCTTTTGGTGCTTGACTTCTTTTTACTCTTATTGCCGTCTTTTTTTTTTTTTTTTAAGATTTTATTTATTTATTTGAGAGAGAGACAGGGAGAGAGAGCATGAGTGAGGAGAAGGGCAGAGAGAGAAACAGACTCCCTGTGGAGCTGGGAGCCCGATGCGGGACTCGATCCCGGGGACTCCGAGATCATGATCTGAGCCGAAGGCAGTCGTCCAACCAGCTGAGCCACCCAGGCGTCCCTTATTGCCATCTTTTAAGGGACAAAAGTTATTTTGTAAAATTTCCATTTCTTTTATGACCTAAATGTTTTGCCTTATTTAAAATCTTTTCCTATCCCAAAGTCATACAACTATTCAGTGTTTTCTTCTAAGAAGATTTAAATTTTTGTTCATCAGATTTAAATTTTGAATTTATCTGAAATTTTTCTTTTTTTTCTTCTTTATTTATTTGACAGGGAGAAACCACAAGTAGGCAGAGAGGCAGGCAGAAAGAGGAGGAAGCAGGCTCCCCACTGATCCCAGGACCCTGGGATCATGACCTGAGCTGAAGGCAGTGGCCTAACCCACTGAGCCACCCAGGTGCCCCTGGAATTTATTTTTCTTTAAAGATTTTATTTATTTATTTTATATTTATTTATTTAAAGATTTATTAAAGATTTATGTTTTGAGATAGAGTGAGAGTGAGCAAGAGAGAGAGAGCAATAGCTGGGGGCAGAGGGAGAGGGAGAAGCAAGCTCTCCACTGAGCAGGAAGCTCAATGCAGAGTTCAATCCCAGGACCCTGAGATCATGACCTGAGTTGAAGGCAGACCGAGCCACCTAGGGACCCCTGGAATTTATTTTTCGTATGAAGGTAGGAATCTAATTTCATTTCTTCCACATGTTCAACGGTACCAGCACTTGACTTAAAAGCCTATCCCTTCCCCAATGATATATAAGGCCAATGCAGTCAGATCAGGTTGCTATTTATATGTTCGTTTGTTTATGGGTATTATGAGATCTTCATTAAAATTGCACCTACAAATGCATTATTTTCTTCAAAGAATCAATATCTGTTGCTTTTTAAATTTCCATATTTACATTTATTTTCTACTTCATGGATCTCTACTCTTATTCCTTCCTACTTTTGTTGGCTCGAATTTGCTCTGCTTTTTCTAATTTCTTCAGATGGACGTTTAGGTAATTTTCAGATATGATCCCAGGGTCCTGGGATCCATTATAATGTATTCATTTTGGCTAAAAACTTCTTATGAACATTAAGTTCATCCCCTAGTTTTTGTATATCATTATTTTCATGATGACTCAGTTAAAAATAATTTTCTATTTTCCATTTTCATTTGTCCTTTGATGGGTTAGTTAATAGTATACTGTGTAATTTCCAAACATTTTAGGATTTTTGTTACCTCTTTTTGTTATTCAGTTGTACCTTGACTGCATGATCAGAGGATATATTCTGTATAATTTCTATCCTTTGTTGATATTTGATTTACAGTCCAAAATAAGGTTAATCCTGGAAACTGTTCCAGAATATTTGAAAAAAAAAAAAAAAAAAGTATCCTGTAGTTGTTGATAGTGTTCCAAACACATCAACCTTTTTTAAAATTTTTTTCCTTTCCCAAATCTATATCCTTATCTTTAAATTCTGTCTCTTCTCTCAGGTTCTAGGGGAAGTCTGTTAAAATCTCCAGATATGATTATAGGTTTATCATCTCCTGTTTTTGCTTTATATCTATCAAGCTTATGTTTTAAATATATACAAATTTCAGACTTCCTTAGCCTGTTGATTTCTTTTATAAATATGATAGGTCCTTTTGTCTCTGGTATTACTTTTTAGATGTATGCGTTAAATACAGTAAGCCGTATGAATCTTAGGTATACAGCATCCTTCATTTTAATCTATATATATACCTATGAAACCATTACACAGATTAGGGTGTAGGGTGTAGGAAAAGTCTCTGTGTAAACTTCCCAAGCCTTGTTCAACTGACACACTGCTGTCAATGGAATGGCCATCTCGTCTGGGTATACAGTCTTAGGTTCAAGTTCTTGTTCACAGTTCTGCTGCTCTAGAACTGGAGGCCAGTCTGGTACTTTTACCTGCACAAGTGGCCTGCTCTTTCTCTGGCAGTTTTCAGAGTTGGTCTTTACCTTTGTGGTCTTACCTGTCACGAACAGTGTGCCCAGGCTTGGCATTTTTGTTCTCTTTTCTGAGGCTCCTGCTTTTTTAAAAATTTCCTACTGCTGGGACGCCTGGGTGGCTTAGTTGGTTAAGCAGCTGCCTTTGGGTCAGGTCATGATCCCAGCGTCCTGGGATCGAGTCCCAATCGGGCTCCTTGCTCGGCAGGGAGCCTGCTTCTCCCTCTGCCTCTGCCTGCCACTCTGTCTGCCTGTGCTCACTCGCGCTCCCCCCCTCTCTCTGATAAATAAATAAATAAATAAAATTCCTACTGCTTTCCCTTTCCTTTTGCAACTTCTGTTATTTGGATTGTTTCCACTTTGGTTCCCAGGCTTTCTAATTTTACCTCAAGCTCGTTTCCAGTTCACTCATTCCTTCTACAGCTGCCCCACTTCTGCAGGGTGTCTTGCTCGCTTGTGTCCTTTATTTCAACTCTGATGTTTTACATACACTATTTGTTTCTTTAGTCTGCTGCTTTGAAGACTGATTATTACATTTGCCTTGACTTTTTATCCCATCTCTTCCAACAGCTTGGCTTCCATTCAGTTTGTGTCTGTGGTCTTTTATGCTGGTTCTACTTCTCAGGCATCTAGCTCCTTTGGCTGCGAGTCCAAATTTCCCTGCAGCTTTCAGCCCCAGGGCCGGCAATCCCGTGTCCGGAACAACCGTGGACCACTGTTCTAACCTCACCACGGAGTCTCTTTTTGGTCAGAACATCCATTTTAAACTCTAAGGAGTAAGTACCATGAAAGGAGAAATCGGTCTCTCTAGGTTGTAATGCTCTAGCTCTAAGGTTTGGAAGGAGCAGGGGACTTGCACTTATTATGAAGGGAGACTGGCTCATTCAGAAACCACCCTCCCCCCCAACAGAGAACAACCAGAAAAACTGGACAGAATACTCACTGCTCTGACTGCAGCTCTGTGTGCCATTACAGGGTCCCAGCCTGGATGGCCCTTCTGGCATAGTCATCTTGAAGGGGCTCCATGGCAGGAGTCCTGTCCCTCATCCAAGGACCTGTGGCCTGCCTCTGCCTCCAGACCCTCTTGCTCTCAAACTGCCTTGACTTGTTGCCTTCACTTTTCTCTCCTAAATGTGAATCACAGATTTTTGAATATTTTCCTTGATTATTTTGCATTCTCTTACAGAAATTCCTCAAAGATTACAAAGTCAAGACACTTGGGTTTGGCCTAAAGATGTGGTTAATGTGAGTCAAAGTCACCATCTTCAGTTAAAAAAAAAATTTTTTTTTCCCAAAGCAAAAGACTGTGATTTTGCTGAAGGTTGATAGGCAAGTGGCGGGCAAACAACACTGCACAATGCTTAAGAATGCAACTCCTTCTCTTCCGGGTCCCAGCCACCTTCTGTTCTCTCCCTTCACTGCAGCTTTCATTCACCAAGGAAGCTGACAGACCGTCTTGGGGGCTCTGGAGAGAAGGTGATACTTCCTGTGTAGTCAGCACTAAAAGCTGACCGTGGGCAGGGTGGGTAGTTCTTACTGCTTGAAGTCACCATCTCCCCTGTATATCCACAGAAGCATGAAGCATGAATCTCCCACTTCTGACCATCGAAGCCCCAAATTCTATCTGTGGCCAGGTGTTGTGAATTCCAGTTACTTTGGCCTAGGCAAATCCCATTTCTGGCCCTGGCTGCCACGTTGGACAGTGAAGGTCTGGAGCAGATGGCCCTCTGGTAGGTTCTGTGATGGCAAAGCAGCTCCAGAGCTCGAGACGTGATCCCTGCACACTGCGGCCGTGCCCTAAAGATCACCTTGCTCACCACTAGCTGGCAGCTGGCGTTGAGGGGTCTGGGTATAATGACTGGTGTCTCTTTCCTCAGAAAAATATTACTGGAGCCTACCAGCTTAAGAAGCCTTCGAAGTCTGTGGTGAAGGTGATCCGAATTTCAGCCCTGGCCAAAGACGCAGTTTATAACTACAGTATCCAAACCCTGAATTCCACAGAGCTTGCTAAGAAGGAGCTGTATCGAGAGATGGCCAAGGTGAGTGCGAGGCCCAGGGAGGGAGGCAGGTAGTCCGTGCTTATACACCAGACAGAACATTAACTGGCTAATCCAGGGAGCTCACTCCTCATCTGAACATAGGAGGCAGCAGGGGCGCTCTGGTGTGCACCACAAAGCCAAGCAGCAAGAGGAAGGAGACCAGGTGCTGGGGGGAGAGGTGTTCTGTTCCCGCACCCCGTGGGAATCCCTCACACATCTCTCTATGCTGAGAGATGCTCAGCATAGGCTCCCGTATACCCGGCTGCAAACAGCTGCAAGGCCCCTACCTCTAGAAAGCAGCTCGTTGCTGTCACCCCAAAGGAAATACCTCAGCTTAGGCTTCTAACACATTAGCTCTGGAGAACGGCTGCTCTGTTGAAGAGAACACGAACATGACCCCCCAGTTCAGTTATTCTGAGCGGTCTGGTTATGCGGTCAGGAACTGTCATTCCACTCCACGTGCCACCGTTTCCAGTGTTTGCTTGGAGACTGGAGGGCCTGTCCACACCAGCGGTGGCTGCTACCAGCCCTTCCCTCTTCTTGTCTGCCTCTCGTTTGCAGGAGCCAAGGAAGAGATTCACGTACTCCCAGAAGTACCTCTCGGCCATGGTGGAACCTCAGGACTCTGAGGAGGAGGAGAAGAATGCCAAGAAGAGATCCCGCCAGGCCTGGCTCACAGCCAATGGATTCCAACTGACAGGTCTTCACAGAAGCCCGGAAAGCGACTGTCACCTGAGGCTGCCGCCCGTTGGCACCGTCCCAGAGCTAAAAGAGGTCCACGGGGCAGAGTGGGAGCTCAGGTGGAGTGTCCGCGGGGACCTCCCTCCTTACTTACTGTGGTGTTCTCTGTGTAGGAGTGGAGGGAAAATGCCGGGTTTGCTACCATGCTGGATCGAGAGCGGTGGGGCTGGGACCGGCGCCACCAGGACTTCGACCTGTATAGGCAGCCCCCACCTTTCCTGGAGCTGCCCCCTCCTCCAGTGCTGAGGCCTGCGACAGGTAACAGAGGCCTCTGCAAGATGGAGCCTCCTGATGAGGGCAGTCAGGGTCTCTGCTGCTTGGCGTCTTGGCTTTTTCATTTTCGCTAAAGCTAGGAAGTTGAGTCAGAATGGGGAAGGCATTAATGTGCTAGGCTGACTCAGGAGCCCTGGATTCTAGCTGGAGCTGCAGTACTAACTTGTTGTGTGACAATGAGTTCCTTCACTGCTCCTGGTCTCCGGCACCACAGCAGATGCTCAGAGAATGCCATGTGCAAGTGGGGGCAGGGCAGAGGGAGAGAGAGAATCTTCCAGCCGATGCCTCTCTGAGTGCGGAGTCTGACACAGGGCCCAAACCTGGGGCCTGAGCCATAATCAAGAGCCCAGCCACTTACCCAACTGAGCCAGCGAGGGGGCCCCTCTGGACCTGGCTTCTTAGCTATAAAACATGTAAGTGGGGAAATCGGTCTAAGGGCTTTCTGGGCCTCAACAGGCAAGACGTCTAGATGCCTGGCCAGCAACTGGGGCAGAGGCTCTGGGCACCTCTGGGACTTTCTGACTCCCTTCCTGCTCCATGATGTTGCCATCGCCCTGTGTGTGAGAGAGGAAGGGAGTCTAGAAGCATGGGTCCCTTTAGCCTTCTGTTTATAAAGATGGGTCTCCATTTATAGGTTGATAGAGAACCCAAATTTGCTGGTTACCAGAAACTTCATTCAGGGACAAAGAATTTAGTGACAAGGTTTGCCAGAGAAACCATTCCCTGAAAGCCAGAGCAGATAAACAAATGGATCTCCTTCCTCCCCCAACCACCGAGGTTGCTAACAGCTCCACGAAGCAGGAGGAAATGCCGACAAGCTGCTGAAATTTGTCCCCCATGCTCCATCTGGCCCTTGCTGCCTCCCTTCAGAACAGGCTCTGGGCTCTGGGGCTGCTGAAGCTCTCCTGTTACCTGTTGGGGTGGCCCTGCCTAGCAATGCCAGGCTTGCCTCCTTGGCCCGAGTGCTGCCGCCGGGCTCCCTGCAGGCCTTCCCAGCCTGCGCTCCCTGGGCACGTCTGGCAGCCGGGGCCTCTCCTCCCCACCATGCTTATAAAGAAAACTCAAAAATGGCAGCTGGGAAACAAGATGCGAACGAGGGGTCTCAGCCTTTGAAACTCGGCTAGATGAAGAGAAAACCAGCTGCTGACAAGCATGCCCATGCCACAGGGCCTATGGCGAAGTCCCCTTTCCCAGGACGTGGGGGCTAGACAGCTGCTTCCCAAGTTTCCTTGGCAAAGGCACTCTGTGCATTCTCCAGTCCCCATACCGTCCCAGATTCGTACTCTTCTCGCCAACAAAATACTTAAGAAGGTTAGCTCTGATGTCATAAGATTTGTCAACTTTTACCTTTTGAAGATCAGTTATCCAGTCCCTGGCAAAGTGCCGAGGCCAGCTGAGGTGTCTGCGCACCAGACAGACTGTACTTAAAGGGAAAGGAAAGAGTCTGGCCTTCTCCTCCCACCTCAAGACAACATCTGTGGTGGGTTTTCGGGAGCCCCAAACGGCCCCAAATCCAGACAAAAGCTCCAAGCTTGCCTGCGTGAGCACACTGGGACCCATTGTATCTGGCAAGCAAGAGCAGAAAGGAGTCCAGAAAAATGCAAAGGCCTATTAGCATCCCTCAAGATTCTGCATTGTCCCCCCTTTCAGGAGTGGAGGCCAAGCTCTGTACAGACTGTGCAGAGAAAGGCCCCAGGCAGGAAAGAGCATATGCTATACCAGACCATGTAATTTGTACCCATCGCCTAAGAAAGACCAGAGACGTGCTCAGTAATCCCCAGAACACTGTGGCCTGGCCTGGGCACGTGGTCCTCAGCATTCAGGGCCCCTCTTCCTGCGGGGTGAGGACAGAACGCACTGGAGGCCATCACTAGAGGGAGGGCCTCAGGGTTCTGAGGAAAAACAGGATCAGTACAGCACAAAGGCTAGAAGGGTAAACACAAACCGTGCATTTTT
Organism: Mustela lutreola; assembly: GCF_030435805.1. NCBI lineage: Eukaryota > Metazoa > Chordata > Mammalia > Carnivora > Mustelidae > Mustela > Mustela lutreola. The sequence goes on along the minus strand of NC_081291.1, from coordinate 57,597,755 downwards.
ATATCTTTTGTTATTAAGTACATCTGTTCCACCTACAGTTTGTAGGCGGTTTCTTGGAGAATGCACAGTCCACAAGAAGAACGTGCGGCCTAGCAGAAGCAGCTCTCCATGCCTCAAACAGGTCCCTGCCAAACTCCTCCCACAGAGCCAGTGCCACAAGCCCGTCACCACTGTGACGTCTCTGAAACTAGCGGAAGCCCCTCAAATCCCAGGTGTCACCAACTGCGTTCTCTCTTTGCTCTGTCTCTTCAGAACCTGGGATCAGGTCAAACAGCAGTGCCCCCAGGGCAAAGCCTAAAGAGGTACCCCTCAGGTCAGAAGGCCCCTCTGGTATACATGGGGGAGAAAAAACCCCAGTGCTCCATCTGCCGGAGAAAGTTGTCCATCGATGGGCCATGGCTTAGGGGCAGCAGGGAACACTGTTGGTTTGCTTCAGGATGTCCTGTCCAGAGGGTGGGCACAAATGTAGGCCTGCTTCTCTAGGACCTGCTGGGACACCTTCTTAATCTGCTCATCTAGATTTTCTGGAGAATCTGGGAGAAAAAGAAAAAAATAGGTTTGTGAGAACAAATATTGCTGGGGCTGCTGCTGCTTTTAAAAAAAAAAAAAAAGAAAGAAAAAAAGAAAAGAAAAAGCCCACACCCACTGTGAAGAAACCCTGAAGGTAACTCTCCACTTCCACAGCCCCAGGAAGTGATTCTGGCTGCGGGGAGAAACAGGGCTAGGGCTTCATCCTGGAAAACGAAGGGCTCATCGTGTTAACCCCTAAAAGCTCTGGATCCTGTGGGAGTAGGGCCTGGAGAAGGACCTTCTTGACAGTCAAGCCTACGAGAGGAGCAACCCCGTCTCCCCGCCACAGCACAGACCAACACACGCCAGCACCCGGAGCCAGAAGCTGCACAGAATTATGTACTCCTCTCCTCCCATCACTTGGCAACACGGCTGCACTCTACAGCAGGGGACACAGGACACGGAGCCCTGAGGCCAAAACGACTGTAAAGGTCAGAAGAATCCGAGCCGGACGTTTTCAGACATGGCGAAGTGACTATGGTACAAACAGCCCCAGGAGCCAAGCCCCTGCACGGACTAGAGCCAAAGCCTGGGCTATCTGCTAGGAGGGCAGCTGCCAGACTCAGGTCAGGCAGGCTGGGCCATGCCTGTGGGCTCTGACAGTCTTCATCTGCAGGTAACTTGTTACTGTCTGGCAAGCCATCCTGCAGGTGAACCTGACCTTACTAGCCCTCACTCAAGGGAGAGGTTTGTGAGCAGCAGGCAGGTCCTAGGAGCCTGGCCGTCAACAGTCACCTGCACTCAGCGCTACCCCCCCAACCCCCGCAAGGCCACACTACTTACACTTGTCCAGCTGGGACAGGGTGAAGAGATTCTGGTAATAAGCTTCTGCACAGAAGATGTTGGCCAGCAGAACCTGTCAGAACCAAGGTTGAAGATGATGACCTAGGGCACCCCCTCCCTGGTGTGTGAGAAATTCAGCCCAACTCAGCAGCTTGGCCAAGGTCAAAAGGCCTGGCGCAGGAATCAGAATCTTGGGTTCTAATTCCATCCCTGAATCAACCAGCTCTATCCCCAAAAGCAAATTATTCAACATTTGTGAGCCTCAGGCTCTTCTACGCAGGAAGGCCAACGTAATCCCAGTGCCCACAGGCTGTTGTGGGACAATGCATGTCAAGATCCAGCACACAGGAGGCACTCAGTGACTGCATCCAGCCACTGAGGGTAAGGAAGGCAGATGGGGTGAGGGCACAAACTCTGGGATCCCATTACTCACCTATCCCTCTTCCTGCAGGCAGAAAGACAAAAGCGAGTAGCCCTGTGTCCTGAGTAGCACAGACCTTCTCATTGGAACGGACCACCAGTGCTGGCCATGGCCACAACTCAGCAAACCCACCGGCCTCCTGGGCCCATGCCTGGGTTGAGGCCTTTGACTTGCCCAGTTCCTTGTCCCGACTGGGTCATGCCACCCACTGACCCCCTCCCTCAACCACAGGCCTCATTAAAGTTCAGAGGACAAAGCTGGCACGAAAGGCTCACCTCGTGGTCGTGGTTGCGGATCCCCACTCGGATGGAGCGGCTGGCCCTCGACAGCACAGCCGTCATGCCATACAGATTGATGAGGATGTTGGCTACCCGTTTCAGGACCATCTGTTCCTCCACGATGGTCTGTGAACACAGAGCCCACGGGGAAACTCACAACCTAGGACCTCACTCCCCGGGCACAGCTTCAGCCATCTCTAAGACTCACTTCATGCCTCCATAAAGGAATCTAACACTGCCTCTCCCTTTGGGTGGTGAGAGGGGGCTTGCTGGCTGCCTGTTTTCCCTTCTGTCTAGATTCGGGCATGGGTCAAGCCAAGACCAGGTCCCAGAAACCTGGCTGAGGCCACAGGCTGTTGCTTACTGTGCTTCATGTCACCCTCAGCAGCAACAGCCTCACAGAGCGGGGCCCTAGATCTGGGCCCAGATGGGGCTGCCCTCCCTACTGCAAGGAACCTCCTTTTACTCAAAAGGCACCATCCAAGTGGCCCCGGGGTCGGGCAGTTCCACCCCACCCCTCCACAGTGACCAAGATCTCTAAGCCTGGTCCCGAAAGTGGACACTTGGCAAAACACCCCATCTCCCTGACCCCAAAGTTGGAGGGCCAGCCATCCCCAGATGTGGCAGGGGCCGGGGTACCTTGCCAAAGCGGAGTAGCAATGTCTCTACAGTGCGGCCGAAGTAATACACGTTCTCCTCGAGCTTGTTGGCACTGTCCTGGTATGCCAGGGGGAAAGACCACTTAGTGCTACTTCCCTGTGGTGCCCATCCCACCCGGCTGGGGCTCTGGGGTCCAGGCTCTGTTTTTAGGCTGGACCATCCTCCCCAATGCCCTGGTCACAGCCCTCTAGAAGGGGATACCCACACAGGGGCAGGGAGGTAATGCCACCTGTCCCCACTCACTGCGACACTGGGGTGCACCGCTCCCAGCTTCCCTGTCAACCCCAGATCCACGGTTCGGCCCAGGGAGTCTCGCAGCCTTCGGCCGACGGTCTCAATGACAGTGGTCACGTTGCCCCGTTTAAGCTCGCTGTAGAAAGCCCACGGCCCCATGAATTCAGGCCCCGCTGCTGGTTCCCACTGCCCACCAACAGCGTTCCTCTTAGCACCTGTTCCCTCTGACTGTCCAAGGCATTAAAGGGACCAACTCAGGACCTAGGTGCTGTCTCACCTGGCCCTGGGCCTGCTGGATGCCTGAGACCACCCCACCACCTCCGTCAGAGAACAGCTGGTCTCTGAGGTAGAGCCACACAGAGCGCTCTCCACTAGCCAGCCCCCTCCATCCCCACCCCGGTGGTGCTCCAGGGTTAAGGAGTCTGCAAAAATGCCCTGAGCAACCCAAACCAGGTGCCAGCAGTGATTTCTAATTGCTCCAGCCCCATGATGGGAGTCAAGCGGAGCAAGAGAGTGCAAGAAGAAAAGTGGTCTTGTGGTTGGTAGCCCTGGAGCCCAGCACCTGTTGGAGGGACAGCTCTCATTCCTTAGGTTCTGAAAACAAAGCTCCCTGCAGCATGGGTGATGGGAGCTGCCAGGGGAGGAGAGCAGTGAGGGCTTCCTGAGGCAGCTGGCCCCTCTGATCACCTGCAGGTGAAGGCCAAGCTCTGGAGCCTGGCTTTTAAGGCTCCCGTCTCTTTCCCTCCCTTTAGGCAGCCTCTGACTGAGCTGAGCACTGCATGGCTCCATAATGCCCATCCCAGGACAGGGCAGCACCCTGCCCTTGCTGCCCCAGGATGGACCTCTGATGGGCAGAGGGAACCTGAGGAGTGGCTGGTGGGGCTGGCACCTACTTGATCCTCGCAGTCAGGATGCGGCCGGCGTGCTGCAGGCCTGTCAGGGCAATGTACATCCGGAGAATCTCGTTGGTTCCCTGTGGCCAGAAGATAAGTCATGTTGGCCCCACTGGGATGGCCTTGTATGTGCTGTGCATGCAGCTGGCTAGGCCACCCCACTGCCCCCTCAGCAGTGCCACGGAAGCTGCTACGCTGGAAGCAGCGTGACCCTGGGAGCAGGGCTGTGACCAGAGGGTGACAGCAACACACTGGCAACCACCCCCACGGGGACAAGCAGGGGCCTGGCCAGACAGCTGTGGCCTCCCTCAGGATCTACCACCTCTCTCTGACAGGGATACAGGAGTCCTTCCTTTCTGTAAGCCTCCACTCTGGCTTCTTTACGATGGGAGAAACCACCTTCCTCGGGAGGGAGGGGTGCCGGTGCCCAGGTGCAGCAAATGCTGGGTGGGTGCCATTATATTCCTCAGGGAAGCCACTGGCTGTGGAGGACGAGAGCTGGCTGCTCCCCAGTGCCATGCAGCCATACCCAGAGGGCCACCTCTTCTAGCTGCTGTCTCTGCGAACACGGCTCACCACCTGGGATTACCCCCAAACCCCCCACCCCCGGTCAGGACCAAATTCAACCAGGCTGAGGGGAAGGGGCCTCCCATGGGAGAGAAGAGCTTGGAGGCCTGCAGGCTAAGGTGGGCCCTGTCCTGCATAGTCTCCAGCCCAGAGCATGTGTTTCAAACAAAGGGCTCTATGGCCCTCAAAGCTTCTGTGCCCCCCCCCCGTCCCCTCCCCCATCCTGGTCAGGACCAAATTCAACAGGGCTGAGGGGAAAGGGACTCAGAAGCAGCAGTTCTGGGGCAGCAGGGACACAACACGTCCCCCATCCCCTTGGGAAAGTCCCCTTTGTGCCCTCAGGCTGGTCACATCACATCCTGTCAGGCTTCTAAGAGGACTGCAGGGCTGGGATGCTGGGGGTTGGCGGGGGGGGGGGGGGGGGGGGCGCTGGGCATGCCAGGAGTGAGAGCAGCCATGAGGCCTTACCCCAGCTGGGGAGCCAGGCCCCACCTGCAGGCTGTCTGAAGGTGCTCTTCAGAAACCATCCCGCTACTCAGGCTCTAAGCCGTGTCTACGGGTCTAACTCTTGTACTCCCTACGACCATCCTAACACTCTATCCATCTCACCACAGCCTCTGAAGTCAACCCCTCTTTTCTGCTGCAGGCACCTGGCCTCTGCAAAATGCACACCCCAACATCAGCCCTGGGGAATTTCCCAGAATGGCAAATCATTCAAGTCATGCACTGCTCTGACGGCTTCCAGTGCCTGCATAGGAAAATCCAAATTCTTCTGCTTATCGGTCAGGGACTTCCACAGCCTGGCTACTTGTCTCCCCTTCTCATCTACCCTCTGCCCCCACCCCATCAACTCTCCTACAACCTGCCCCAGCTCCCCCCTACCAGGACCAGCCACTGCTGCCACAAAAACTTGCTTGTTCTACCCAGTGCCGGCAGGTAAGGCCCTATCTGGGCCTGGAACATTCCACTTCCCTGTCCTTGGCCCAAACTACCTTCCCCTGGGCCAGGCCACTGTTGTTTCCGCCCCCGAGGGCCAAGAGCACTTGCTTCCTGAGACTCCAGCCCACTGTCAGGGGAGGTGCCCCTCAGGCCCTCACTGTGCAGATATTCTCCACGCAGGCCATTTAACCTTTGACCCCAAGCTCCTCAAAGGCTTCTCTGTGGCCCCAACCCCCTTTTCTTACCCCACCCAGGGTCTCCCCCCGCACTGAACTCCTCTTTAGGCCTGTGAAGGCCCACGAAGGGTGGCAGCGATTACAGAGGGAGGTGTCCAGGCTGGGGAAGCCTGTGGAGAGGACGCTGCTGAATTGCCTCAGTATCCTGAAGAGGAAAGCCAAACCCAGAGTGAGCCCTGGAGGCACAGCCGGGCCTCCCATGAGACCTCTGCTTGTCCCACCACCAGAAGCGCAGGCTCAGTGGGAAGGGCGCTCACTTGGCCCCTCAGGCCTCCCCTCCATCCTGGGAGGTGAGGTGTGAGGAGGACAGATAAGCGCGCTTGGAAGGGGGTTGGCGGGCTCACCTCGAAGATGAGCAGGATTCGGCTGTCCCGCAGCAGGCGCTCATACGGGTAGTCCCTCATGTAGCCCGAGCCCCCGAGGATCTGCAGGGCTTCGCTCACGCACTGCCAGGCACCCTCTGAGCTGAACACCTGCCCCGGGGCCAAGACACGGTTAGCATGGGGCCAGCGGTGCTGAGTGCCTTCCACAAGGGGGGCAGCCAGGGCAGGGTGGCTGGGCAGGGAGTGGGAGGCTCGGCGTGGGAGGCTGGCTCCAGGGTGAGACTAACCCAGACTAACCCAGCTGCCCTGTCATAGTCTCATGGGGTGGACTAGGGCAGGTCCTTTTTTTCCTTCCACAGGGACCAGCCGTGGCTCCCTATCTGCGCCCCTTTGAGACTCTTCCTACATCTGAGGCTTTCTTGGGGTAGAGGGGCCCACTCCATACTTGCCAAACGGAGGAAACTCCTGTCTTTTTTTTTTTTTTTTTAAAGATTTTATTTATTTGACAGAGATCACAAGTAGGTGGTGAGGCAGACAGAGAAGAGGAAGCAGGCTCCCTGCTGAACAGAAAGCCCGATGTGGAGCTCGATCCCAGGACCCCAGGATCATGACCCGAGCCAAAGGCAGAGGCTTTAACCCCCTGAGCCACCCAGGTGCACCAACTCCTGTCCTTTTAAAACCCATCTCAGACTCCCTCTCTGGGAGGGCTGACCTTGCCCACCCAGCCCCATTCACCCACAGCTCGCTCCTCCGTGCAAGAACTGCTTGGCCCCACACCTGGCTGCAGGGGACATACAAAAGTGGAAGGCCGTCCATCCACAGTAAAAGTCCTTCCCACGAAAGCTCGGCCGCTGCTGTGTACTGATGGGAAATTGTAACACATGGCCTGTATTTTCTCCATCTGTTATCGACTGGTGACAACTTGGCACAAACTGTGCTGGGGAGACACTGTCCTGTCCTATAAATGCACTCAAATGGGCACTGTTCTTTGCTGTTTCTCCTGTGCCATGCTGGCTTCCCCAGATGCGTCCTAGGGCTATGCCTGGCACACAGTGGGGATGTCATAAATACTGGATCAATGATAAATTGACCTATAAGTGAACAAGAAGAGGAAGGTGGCAGGGAACACAAGGTCTGAAAGGCTGCAGCTAAAGAGCTATTCTGGGTCTCTCAGGCTGGGCAGGGATTACCTTCACCATTGCAGCCTCGATGGAGCAGTCGGGAAACCCCGGTTGGTCCAGCATCCCCGCAGTGAGGTAGGCCATGCTTTCCATTACATAAGCCTTCTGAGCCATCAGGGCAAACTTCTCCTGGGGTGTTCAGGAAAAAACACAATCAGGAAACAATCTGCATGTGGTAAGACCCAGATGTGCCAGCCAACAGAGAAGGAAATGAAGTCCGGAGGCTCGAGGCCCAGGAGCACCAAGCCCAGCCTTCCCCGCAGGGAGCCACATTAAATAAAGCCTTATCTTGTCTTCTTCTGAATCACAGCAGGAGTCATCACCACAGGCCACAGAAGCACACCTTCTGTGCCCACACGTGTCATCAACACATGCGGCACCCCCCACAGCCTTTGGTACCTGAATCAGTCCAAATTCACTGAGGTTCTTGTTGAACTGTTTCCTTGTGCAGGCATATGCAGCAGTCATTTCTGAAGAAGATCAGAGTCATTAAAAGAACCATTTTCTCGTTATCCTGAAATGCTTTCCCAAGGCTATCCTTACTGCCCTGCAAACACTCAGGCAAGAACTAGGAGAAACGGGTCTGCTGAGAACAGATACCCCTCAAGACGGCACTGCCCCTTCCCAGCACATCTTGTCAGAGGCAAGGCCTCTCCTGCTCAGGCGGGCCTACGGCAGCAGACAGGAACAGAAGCACAGAGTCTAGCATCAGGCCTGAATCTGGCACTTTCTCTTATCAGGTGGTAGGCCGGGCCAAGCAGCTACCATCCCCGACCACCACCACCACCGACCTCACAGCATTGCTGCCAAAGCTGCCAGAGCTGCAGTGAGTGAGGCACTGAGGGCAGAGGCCCCCTGCAGGAGGAGCAGGCTCACACCTGTCACAGCCATCGATTACCAGAGCAAGAGGGCACCTGAGAGAACATGGCCGCTGGTGAATGCCAGCCCCCCACCCCCTGTAGTCAGTCTCCTCAAGAGCCATCCTTTGGGGCAGGCTGACTGTGAGAGACCCCAGGAAGCTCTTGCACGGAGGCATTTTCCCGATGGGGAAGCAGAGGCTCAGGGCACTTCAGGGCCTTGAGGACAGCTCAGCACAGTGAGCCAAGCCCTGAGTTTGGAGTCTGACAGGATCAGCTTTTGGGCCTAGATGAGTAGCCTTGGGCAAATCACTTTCCCTTGCTGAGCCTCAGGCTCCTCATCTATGAAATGGAACTAAGAGATGAAATCAAAGCTTCCCTGTCCCCACCTGGCCTCTGAGGAACTTCATAAACAAGAGCAGGACACGAGCCCCCCCTGCCAAAAGTCAGGGCCCCATGCCTTTCCCTGCAGTCGCTTTCACAAATCTAAGATGATAATGACATCTGTACCCAACAAAACCCCTACAAGGCTGTTCTAAGTTCATTGAAAAAAAAGTCCAGGCCTCAGGTATGCTAACAAAAACCATAAAGGGAAGATCCTGAGGCTGAGAGACCAGAGTTACACGTCTCACCCACTGAGTCTCCCCCTGAATCAGCACTGAGGGTTCGCTCACCCCCAGATGTCTGTGAAGCAGCTCTGTTCCTAGTGGTCAGAGCAGCAACCCCTCTTGACCTCTGACAGACCACCTGCTCCCCGCCTCCTCTGTGAGTACATCAGAGGAGTGTCAAGAAGGAACATGAACCACTTGGGGGCAGACTGACCACATTTTCTGGTCTAAACCAAAGTCCGAATCTCAATCTGCAGCTGGGCTGTCTGTCCGTTCGAAGGCCCAGCCCAGCAGCGGCCTGTGTGAGGACACGGTAGAGTGTCCAGGCTGGGGTGGGGGCTGCAGGGGCAAGACTGGGGCACAAAAGGTTCCTGTCCCTGACTTACCTACCGATCAATTTCTTGAGCATCCCGGCCACAGTGCTGCCCATGCTGAACCGCCCACTGTTGAGGATGTTCATGGCCACCTGTAGGGAGAAAGGGGGCAGCTCACTGGGACCTCACTCCCTAAGATCACCCCTGCTGTGCTGGGAAAAGCCTAAAGGTCCTGGAGGACCACAGGTGACAGACCATAGCACTGCTTGTCTGTCTTACCAAATGGTTTCTTGAGGACAAAAGGCGAGTCTCTAGAGAATTCTGTGCCAGCATCTGGGAAAGTCAATTGTCCTGCCAGTTCCCACCAGGCTGGGTGTGGGGCCAACACATCACAACAAGGTAACTCAGTCACAAACATGCTTGGAGTCACCCTCTGATCAAGGAACTGGGCAGTAGCATTATTCCAATAGAACAAGTCAATTCTTAGTCCTTAGAAGAGGGGCAGAAATTAAGACCTGCTGAGTACACCCTACAAGCTACCCAGACTTTGCCACCAGCATGAGCCTCCTGAAGCACAGTAGTGACCTGCTAAGCCCCAACCACACCTGTGATACTCAACTAGGAGGCCTCAAAGACAAGCGGGGCTGAGGGCAGAAAGGACTCTGAGTTTTCCTAAAAGCTCAACTCCAAGTGTATATTACAGCTTCTAACTGAATGCTCATGTGTGACTTGGATGGATAAACCATGCGACTGATTCCGAATTTATGATCGGTTGTTAACCTCAACGGGAGAATCTCAAAGCAGACACTATGAGGTTAGAAACAACTGCTCCAACGACTGGGAGGGGGAAGTGCAGATTCCACCTGCTGAGTCCAAGGAGACTGGGGCATGTGGGAACAGCACCAAGGCCCAGCCCTGGGTGCTGGATGGGAGAGTGGGCGTGGTTATGTCCCACCACAGTGTGACACCCAGATGCTGCTCTGCCTCCTCTGGGGGCTGTGCTTCGACCTCAGACTGCCCATGTCTCCGGCCGAAGGTATGCACTGGTCTTGGGACCTGCCAGGACTATGAGGAGCAAATGAATTCTCCCACCTCATCCCCTCTGCCCACATGGGCTTGCAAAAGCTGGCTCATGGTTTTATGAATGAAATCCATTTCACAACCCCTTCAAGAATTTCTTCTTACCCTCATTAAAAAAAAAAAATTTTTTTTCGAAAGAAAAAAGGATTTGAGACTAGATCTCATTTCCCAGAGGATCAAACATCTCACCCTTTTTTAAGAAGGGCTCCTGAGCTCAACTACCAATCCTCCTCCTCAACCGTGGGGCCTCCCCTCCCGTCTATGCGGCACCTGCCTGCTTTACCACCTTCTCTCCCGCAGACGTCTCCTGGCATTTCTACAAGAGCATTCTACACCTCACTTTGCCAAAAGTGAGATGCAATCCACATTTCCAACAGCTCCTGCCTGGCAGTTCACCAACAGCCTCCACGCCTCCATGGTCTGACTACCGATTAAACCTCTGACTACCCAGAGGAGGCAGCTCTTTTCTCCTTCAGCCAGGTGATCTTCACCTGGCCTCTGATTGGTCTCCAGAATCACTCACTTTTTAGCATTAAGGCCCATGGTCAAGCAATCCTACTCCTAACAAATAAAGAGCTTTGGAGATCTATTTTCATTTGCATATTAAAACAACTGTTTTGGGGTGCCTTGGTTAAAGCCTCTGCCTTCTTCGACTCGGGTCGTGATCTCAGGGTCCTGGGATCGAGCCCAACATTGGGCTTTCTGCTCAGCAGGGAGCCTGCTTACCCTTCTCTCTCTCTCTGCCTGCCTCTCTGCCTACTTGGGATCTCTGTCAAATAAATTTTTTAAAAAATTATTTTTATACCTAACACAATGGGGAGAAGTTTCAATGCCTAACTTGTGGGACACCCAACATGTGGGAAGGACTAGGGCAAGAGGCATCCCATACAGGAGCCAGCCCGACTCCCCACATGTGAACTGGCAGTGGGCACTGACCACGAAAAATGTTTGTGCCCTCTGACCTGGAGAGCCGGCTGCCGGGCGTTTAAACTGTGGAAACAATCAGACAAGTGTGCATAGATACATGCAAAGAGATACACCACGCAATACAGTTCTGAGCAGCAAGGAGGGGAAATCAGTGTTAAATGCCTGACCCTAGGAACCTGAGGACATCCCTTATGCCGTCACCACCCAAAGAATACTCTGCAGTATACATTTACTAGCATGAAGAGAGTACTAGGATTTCTTGATGAGTGAAAAAATACAGGCTATATAACACAAATAGAATTACCGTTTAAGAGATGTACGCCCCTTAACAAGGTCTGGATAGGGACACCTGGGTGGCTCAGTTAATTAAGCATCCGACTCTAGATCTCAGCTCAGGTCATGATCTCAGGGTTGTGGGTTCAAGCCCATGTGGGGCTCCATGCAGGAGTGGAGTCTACTTCAACTAATTAATTAATTAATTAAAAGGTCTAGAAAGATAAGCATCAAAATTAAACAATGAATAGCAACTCTCTTGGGATCGCACTTCAAGTAATTTCATTTTTCCCACCTAAATTCTCTCATCTGTATATAACATCCGGATTACACAAATAATAAACATGCCACTGTGCAGGCACTGCTCCCTTTTTGTCCTTTTGTCCTTTCACCTCTCAGGTCCTTTGGTCCATATTCATCAAGCAGCCTCCAGCCAGAAGCTCTGGCTGAACGCATTTATCAGATTCTTATAATACCCAGGAAGGGAGAAAGGCACTGCTGTGATCCTTGCTTTACAAGCAAGGTGGGTGGGGCTCCCCAGAGCGCAGATACTTGCCCAAGTTTCCTGTAAATTAGGGCTGGGCACCAGTAAAGACAAACAGCCAGCTTAAAAATGGGCAAAGGAGGGGGCACCTGGGTGGCTCAGTCAGTGGGAGTGTGTGACTCTTGATTTTGGGGTTATGAGTTCAACCTCACATGGGGGGAAGAGTTTACTGAAAAATAAGAATAATAAATAAGCTTCAAAAAAAATAGGCAAAGTATTCGAAAATACATTTCTCTAAAGAAGATGTATCAATAGCCTATAAGCACCTGAAAAGATGCTCAATCTGATCACTCATCAGGAAAACCCAATGAGATACCACTGCACACCCTCTGGGACAGCTGTCATTATAAAAATGTCCAGGGGCACCTGGGTAGCTCAGTGGGTTAAAGCCTCTGCCTTCAGCTCAGCTCATGATCCCAGAGTCCTGGGATCAAGCCCCGCATCAGGCTCTTTGCTCAGCAGGAAGCCTGCTTCCTCCTCTCTCTGTGCCTGCCTCTCTGCCTACTTGTGATTTCTGTCTGTCAATAAATAAATAAAACCTTTAAAAATAATAATAATAATAAAAGTAAAATAAAATAAAAATGTCCAGTAACAAGTACTGGTGAGGGTGTGGAGAAACTGGACCCTCCTACACTCCTGCTGGCCACGTAACATGGTGCAGCCGCTACAGAAAGCAGTCTGGCAGTCCTCAAAAAAGCATACAGCCACCATATGACCCAGCAACGCTCCTTCTCGGTATGTATCACCCAAAAGGACTGAGAACAACTGTTCACGTGAAGACTTATGTATGAATGTTCATGGCAGCATTACTGATAATAGTCCCAATGTGGAAACGGTCCAAATGCCCATGAACGGACAAACATGGTGTGTCCCTGCAATGGAATGTTATTCAGCTACAGAAAAGAATGACAAGAGCTACAACATGGAAAAAGCTCACAAACATTACACTAAGTGAAAGCCAGACACACAAAAGGTCGCACGTGGATTCCACTTACACGAAATGTTAAAAATAGGTAAATCCACAGTAACCGAAAGTAAAACAGCGATTGCCAAAGACTGGGAAAGGGGAAATGAAAAGATAGGGCATTTCTTTCTGGGGTGATGAAATGTTCCAGAATTAGACCATGGTCACAGCTGTACAACAAAATGACTAAATAACACCCACGTGTACATTTAAAAATTATTAAGTTTATGTGATCTGAGTTTTAAGTTCATTAAAAAATAATAAATCTGACTCCAAGGAAAAAATTCGGGCAGTACCTCAGGGTTGTGCACTCAGAAAGCCTGAGCTTCGTCCGTGCCCACTGACCTGGTTTCTTCCACATGCTGGAGACAGGAATCCTACCCCTACTCAGGCAAATGAAGCCTCGAAGAACCACACACTCCCTCTTCTGGGGGCCTCCTTCTCCATTCTGCTGATTTCCCGTCAGAGAACTACACATAGTTATCTGGCAAGCACACACTGGTCTGCTACAAGCAGAGATGGGACAGGGGGCTGGGGGCCAACAAGCCACACCATGAACCCTCATGGGTGCTGCTTTCATGACGCACCTTAAACCCGCCTCCAACTTCTCCAAGGACATTTTCAACGGGCACCCTGGTGTTTTCAAAATGCACCTCGCAAGCTGAAAAAGAAGAAATTGGAGGCCTTACCTGATGAACGCAGAGCACTCGCACTGGACCCATAGGCATGAAATGTAATTCATTCATTCCTTCACTCATTCATTCTCCAGCTACTGAAAGAACAATAGAGAAAGACAAGGTTCCTGTCCACATGGAGCCCCTACTTCGCTAGGGACACGACGATGCCTTAAGTATTACAGATGAAATAGAGAGCAGTGACAGAATCAAAAGTTGGAGAAGGAGTAAATGACCACATTTTTGTTAAGGGCCTTCATCATGCTTTTCTAAGGTGACACTCAGAAGTTTGGAGGAGCACGAACCAGAGGTGGAACATGAAAGTGGATGGCGCAGCCCTTCAAAGGTGCCTGGACTCAATGGGAGCAATAGGAGCACAGGTCCCACTAACTCCAATGCACTTGCAGCCCGCACTGTGGCTTGTGGAAGCGGACAGCCTTCCCCTGTCTTGCCCTGCCAGCTGTCGCCAGAACATGGAGCCCACTCAGCTCGAGCCCTGGCCTTCCCTGTGCAGACGTGGTCCGGCTTGGCCCACCAGGGGCTCCTGTGATCCACTATGAGAACAAGCCCCAGCACGGTACCCACAAGGCAGATCGGGACCCCTCCCACAGCCCGGGGCAGGCTGCCCAGAACCTGCGGGCTACAAGAGACAAAGGCTCACAGGCAGGCAGCTGAGCACTGGGGTGGCTTCTCAGACAGGGGGAGGGGGACAGAGCCCGAAGTGAGGAAGTGCCTGGTGTGGAGGCAGGCAGAAAGGGGAAAGCGTGGCAACGGTGAGTACAAACGTGGGAGGAACAGGAGCTTCTGCACCAGTTTTTGCACTGTCATATGCACACTGCAGCGCCCAGCAACTTAACACAAGAAAGGGAGACTCGGGACAAGGAAAGTCATGGCTCAAGAGGAGCCAAACAGCAAGCAACCACGTCTGCTGACTTTATTCTACTATTCCAATGGCTTGATTGTGAAATACAATGAAATAATCTCTGGCAGCTGGTCCTATTTATAACATACAGGTTATGGGGCCAGGCCCTTGTCCCAGCGGCTCTAACTCTTTTGCAGGCTGCTGAGGGTGGGAAGGACGCTGCCTCCCGCTCTGACCTCACCCTGGGCCACCCGATCCATTCCTGTGGGGCCACTGCATGATTCCAGGGGCACCAGTCACCCCAACTTCAGTGTGGACGCTGGCCCAGCAGTGGTGCAGGATGCCACCTTGCTCTCTCCCTCACCTGGATCAACTCTGACCGACCACCTTTTCCCCATTGGCATCTCAAGCTCTGTATCTTGGGCCTCTGAGCACACTCCTTCCTCTGTTGGAAGGTTCTGGGCAAGTCTCAATAGGCAGCACGAGTGTGGTGGTAGGTAACACCTGCCTCCATGTACACGAAGCATTATACAGATGTCGTAACACTCCCTTCCCAGTCACCTCACCACATGCGTTCTCTGTCATCACCCCTTTCTCTTAGGGCAGGAAACAGAAGCACAGGAAAGCAAATGAGCTGGTGTGAGGTCACGGAATCTCTAGGTAGCAGAGCCAGGCCAGAGCTCAGGGCCCTCGGACCCTGCCGAGCCAGGCTGCAGGGCAAATACTGCCACCCAGAACCCAGGATCCCCAAAGAAGAGGTGACACACAGAAGCGGGTCTGGAGGGGCCACCTGCAGTCCTCTGTAGCACACATATCCCATGATTCGAACTAGGAGCCCCAGGAGGCAGTCTCATGACTCCCTGGCAGTGCTGGTTGGGTTGGGAGCCACATACAGGACACTAGCCTCATGGCGACCAAGTGCTGCCCAGGGGATGCAGGCAGGCCCAGGTGGGTACATGGAAGGGCGACAGGGAGGAGCTTCCAGGCAGGAAAGATGGGGTGTCCTACAGTAGAATGTTTACCTAGGATACCCCTCTGCCTCCTTGGTGTCC
The DNA here is from genome assembly GCF_030435805.1 of Mustela lutreola. Classification (NCBI taxonomy): domain Eukaryota; kingdom Metazoa; phylum Chordata; class Mammalia; order Carnivora; family Mustelidae; genus Mustela; species Mustela lutreola. Next base: position 57,582,515 of record NC_081291.1, on the reverse strand, counting down.
ATTACAGCCTTCCTCACAGGATAAAGTGCTCCCGGGGAGATCACCAGAGCCCCGACACAGAGAGGGGCACACATAACATGTATTAAAAGAATCAATTAGCTTCAAGGAGCTCCTTGGCACTACCATGGAGTCACTGTGGCATTCCTAATGGGATTTTGCTGATATGCTTATGTGGAACCAAAACTATTTACATCTCATTTTATCTTGAATTTGGATGGGGCCATAATGCACGCACGCATGCTACTTACTGTTGGAGCCACGTATGCCTAACTTATCCTCAGGTTTCCCGTGAGTGACTCCACCAAAGTCTCTCTCTACTATGAAGGCTGTGATTTTGTCTTTTACTGAACTATCAGAATCAACAACCTCCGTCTTCGCAAACACAGTAAAAATATTGGCAAGTCCTCCATTGGTGATCCAGACCTGAGGGAAGAAAGGAAAAGGGCTTTGGAGAAAAACCAAACAGTTATGCACCACCTCTCAGCTCTACCCTTTGCCACAGATACCCTTTGTCAAACTTCAGGCCAGAAACATAAAGCTCCCGGCTCTGGGAAGTCAAGCCTGTGTGGACAAAGAGGTTCACCTCAGTCTCAATGTGAGAATGGGGGTTTTGACTTTGGGGTTTAAACAGTTTCATCTTGTGGAGACCTGTACTCAAAGTCTCAGGGATGCGATGCAGGTGCAGGCGGGCTCGGGGTTAGAAGATGTTGATGCCGGGGGTGGGTGACAGGAAGCTTCTTATACTAAACTCCTGCGTGGGTTTGAAATATGGTCACTTCACCTCCCTGAGCCAGTTTCTTCCTCCAGAAAGAGAGAGCCGCACGCAACCAAGAATGGCCAGTCAAGACATGGTGTGCATGTGCTTCATGGCCGCGGTGTGCGCGCCGTCAGCGCGTGGTGACGGCCGGGCGAGACCCAGAGCAGGTGGCGGAGCGCTACCTTGGAGCCGTTGAGGATGTAGTGCTTCTTGTCCTCACTCAGCGTGGCCCTGGACTTGATGGAGGCTGCGTCGCTCCCACTGTGGGAATAGAAACACACTGGTGAGGCACACGATGCTGGGCGCAAGCGGTTCTGGGGGCCGGCAAATAGGAGGGTCTGGTTACTTTAACACGGGCACTGGGGAACTTAATAAAGGGCTGGATGATAAACATTTCCAGCTCTGCAGGCTACAGGGTGTCGTTCCACTGGCACGTCTCTACCACTGCAATGGGAGGGCGCATTCCAGCAAAACCTCACTTACAGAAACAGGTGGCAGGCTGGACTTGGTCACCCTGCTTCTTCACACGAAAGAGTGGCAGCGCAAACGACCTGGCCTTCCGCTGGAATGTGGGCATGTGTGCGCAGAACGGGCTCATCTGCGCTCCCATGAGGAGGGCAGGGCACCCCCGGTTCCCAAGTGAGGGGAAGTGGGATGGAGTGCAGTCCAAGTAACAGACTTGGCAGTGGAAGTCCTGAGTCCTCAGTGGCTTGTGTGACTCTAGGTTGATGACACCACCTCACTGAACCCTCGGTTCCTAACCTGTTCAGTGGGGATAGTATTGCTTGCCCAACATACTTGGAAAGCTGCTTAGAAGGCTGAAAGCCCTATCCTACGTGAGGTGCGCTGCAGCCCACGAACAATGACCTGACAGGTGCTGCCGGGTATGCTATCTCATTTGTAAGTCTCACTGGGACAGACCAGTAAGGTAAACATAAGAGAACTGCAAGAAAAGTTGCTGAGTCGATGATCTGGAAGATTCAGGGATGGAAGAGAGAAAAACCACCACTGATTCACCAAAACCCACAGCCCTCATCCCAGGGCACCCAGAAGATGCACCAGGCGGCTGCCATGTGCCACCTCTTGCCGGGGGCACACCTGCTTGGCTCCGTCAGACAGAAGGCAGCAATGTGCTCCCCCGATGCCAGTCTGGGCAGGTACTTGGCCTTCTGCTCCTTGTTGCCGGCCAAGATGATCCCCTAAACCAAACACACACAAGGCTGCTATCAGCTGTGGAGAAGAAAGGACATGTACCACATGCTTACAGAACACGGCCCTTTCTGGAGAAAACAACTCCTGCAAAAGGAAATACCCTGAGCCTAGAGCCTGCAGCCCCAAGGTGGGGAAGGGGAGGCTGCTGATGAGCAGGCGGTGGCAGGCTGCCGAGGAGCCGCTCAGAAGTGCACCCTCTGGCAGGGCCTGGGTCTGGAGCACCAGCATGGCTTTGGGCCGGACTCCGGGACCCGCATCACCGCAGTTCAGGCCTCTCTGGCCTCGGGCCAGAGAGGTCCCTCCTCTCAGCCTCCATCCTCTCAACTCCACACTGGGGGTAATGCTACCCAATGGAGGGGTGTTTGGATGATAACGAGTGAAGACTCAGGCACGCCAAGGCCACGCCTGGCAGAAAGAAGGTGTGCGGGCAGTGTCAGAATCGCCCCACCCCCTCTCAGTCAGTAGCATGGGGAGAAGTGTGCTCTTTCCACTGGATGATTGCTCGGAGCACAAGTGCGGTCAGGGTTGTGGGGGGCGGGCAAGCACACCATTCACTTAGCTCCTTTCACTTTCTACACAGAACAGAGACAGCCTGAGTAGTGGGCTGGTCACGGAAAGCTGTGTGACCATGGCCCTGCCCTAAAATGCTCCAAGCCCAGGATAAGGAAGACATGCACGAACAGCAGGGAAGACACGCTCTGGTCCCTCATGAGTTCCAAGCTCGGCAGGAAAGATTTGCGTCAAATGGTGAGGTGAAGACAGGCTCTGACACAGTGGCATCTGGTGTGGGCCTCAAAGGATGGGTCAAGGGTGATGGAGAAGGGAGGAGGATTCCAAGGGAAGGCACAGTGTGATCAAAGCAACTTTGATCTTGTGTGGGGACTCAGCGCCATCCGGGGTGGCTACAGAGAGGAAGATCACAGGGAGTGCTGCAGGGCGCCACCCCAAGACCCTGAGACAGCAAGCCCAAGTCACTTCCTGGTCAAAGTGAGCAAGCCTCCTGCCTCCATACCCCCAATGTGACTCCTGACCTTCACAAAGCATCAGAAGGAAACCCTAGACACTTGACCTTGAGGCCAATAGCCTGGTGTGCCGCCAAGGTCACGGCGATTGATGCATCCAGGCCGACGATTTCTCCTAGACGTGCGTACATAGTGTTGGAGAAGCCCAGGCCACCTGGAGAAGAAACAGACTAGCTTTATTTGTGGCCCAGACCCAAATTCCTCACATTAAAGGCAAAGGGCTTGACTGTTCTTTTTGCTTATAAAGACCATGTCACCATTTTAAAAAATCACAGTACAGAGAGGTCCAAAGAAAATAAAAATTACCCATAAACTTATCAGAGCATTTCTGAGTACATCCTTTCAGATTTTTTCTAGGCATATAAGCATATGTACATATGTATGTTTTTAGCATAAAAATGTAACATTCAACACAAAGAGCATACCTTCACACACATTAAATCATTTAAAATGTTGTGAGTGTCTTCTGTCCCAGATACAGATCTTTATAAACCTGGCAGCTGTCCTGCAGCCCTTTCCCTGTATCCGGTGGGCTCTAGGACAGGTTTTCTCTGCCTCCGCACTCTGACACTCTGGGATGGATTGTGCCTTGCTGTGGGGAACTGTCCACCGCACTACAGGACTTTTGGCAGCATGGTCGGCCTCTGCTTGCGAGATGCCGGAAGTTCCCTTTTAACCAGGGTTTGACGGCCGAGAACGTCTCTAGACGTTGCCAAACATTCCCTGGGGAGGTAAATCAACCTGGATAGAAATCACTCTTCTACGAAGAAGACAAAGATTAAAAAAAACAAACACTCCACTGAGCTGATGTATCTTACTTTTCATCTTCAACTTCTAGAGGCAGCTGGGTGGCCTCTGCGTCTTAAAAATGACAGATGGGGGCCCAGGGTCACGTGGCCAACAGGAGCAGAGCTGGGCCCTGAATTTGGGTGGGGGTACTAGCCCTGGAGCCACTGCACAGCCCACCTGCAGAGGGTGCCACTCACACATAAAGGGAAGGGTGGCCCTGCCTGACGTGTAGTCCTGTAGGCTCCACACCGGGGGAAGGTCAGGGCTCCGCAGTATTTCATCCCCACCCATGCCATTACACAGAAGTGTGACACGAAACACTTTTGGTCTTACTTATTTCATATCCTGAGGGACACAGTACGGTTTTTAAAAAAACACCAAAACCTTCTGGTGCCTTTTTTTTTTTTTTTTTAAGATTTTATTTATTTGACAGAGAGAGCTCACAGAGAGGCAGAGAGGCAAGCAGAGAGAGAGGGAGGAAGCAGGTTCTCCACTGAGCAGAGCCTGACATGAGGCCCGATCCCAGGACCCTGAGACCATGACCCGAGCCGAAGGCAGAAGCTTAACCCATTGAGCCACCCAGGCGCCCCTTCTAGTGCTTTTCCACTAACACAGGTATCATTGCAATCATGGAGGAACAGCAATCACATGGAGACAGACAACAAGTAGGTGGAGACTGCTGGCTGGGGAGAAGCTGAGGTGGCAGGAAGGAATCACACACTGGGCAGCACACAGGGAACTGGGGGAGAAAAACCCAGGCTGGGTTGCCAAAAGGGCCTCCATTTTTCAAGATGGTCGTTTCCAGCTAGTCTTCAGAATGCTCCAGACTGGGAACATTTCCCCAAAAATTTTGGGGCACAAACATGAAGTTGCTGTTGTCTTAATTTCCCAAGAAAAGATTAAAAAAAAGAGAGAGAAAGAAAAAAAAAGAAAGCGAAAAGCCCCAAACTCATCTCAGGAAATAAAGAACATTTTCATATCATGAGTAGGACAGAACACAAGAATAGAGGGTGCAGAGTCACACCATCGCATGCCAACACACACACACACACCACCCACATGTGCTGGCATGAAACACACACAGATGGAGAAACATACATCCTAAACAGACACAAAGTGTTCCCACATCAAATTAAGTACTTTTCACCAATCAAGAGGCAATTTAAAAATGCTTCTGAAGGGGAAATATGTATTATCACTAACCTGGCTATGTCTAGAGGTTCTCTTCTCTTTTCTCCAAGCACTTAGTCATTTATATTTTTTAGCTGACAGACCTGCCACAGTTCTCTGGCTCCGCCTCTACCTTCACTCTGTTCCCATATTCACCTCGGACTACACATTAGGGAAGCTGACTGCCCTGTGCCTTGTGAGCTAGGATGCTGACAAGCCTCAGCTGTCTGGGCAGAGCTCAGTCTCCCCCTGCCGCACACGGAAATTGCAGACTGGGGCAAGGAAATGCAGCACACATAGCTGCCTCCATGGAGGCTTGAGCTGCTGTGTTCTACCAGGAAGGGAGGCGGCAGCACTGACAGTGTCGTGTCCTCTTGCAGAGAGGGCAGTGTTGTTATGCCTCCGAATCAGATCAGGCCTGCACTAGTGGGTCCTAAATGTTCACACTCGATCTCAGCCAGGACCGGCTGCAGGTTGAGTACCAATGGGAACTTACTCTACAGATGTTGAGGGCCCTCCAGCCCTGGCTGCTGAGGGGGTAGAGGAACAACACAGGCCTAACTTTAGTCTCTGGAGATAAGTCAGGCAGAGACATAATGTCAAGAAAAACTCCTGTCTTCTGTGTCTTGCTCTGTAAAACCTAACTCACAACCTGGCTGGAAAAATGCCCCAAATATCAATGTCCAAATAACCACCTCAAAGACAAGAAATAGGCCCAAACCTTTAAAGCAGCATCAACAGCTCCTTCCCCTAAACCGGACTCCTAGCTGATCCAAGGGGAAAATGGCTCCAGAGAAGGCTCAGGCAGAGGGCTCCCAGAGCAATGGGTGCTGCATATGGGCTGTGAAGCCCAGAGCCATGCTTTTATGTCAAAGGGGACCAAGAGGTAAAATAAAATGGTGTGCGCGTGTGTGTGACTGTATTCTGGCCCTGCGTCACAGGCTCTGTTCCTCGTCTCCCTATCCCCCTGCCCCACTTCCTGCTGTCCCCTTAATCCCTACAGAATTTAGATGACCAATTTTAGATTAAGCAGGAGAGAGAGATCTGTAGTGATTGGCCAAATCTACGAAGGCGGAATCACGCTGGGATCCTGGGGAGAAAGGCCGGGTCTTTCATCTGGGGGTTGAAAACATCACTACAATGATCCAGGAATTACAGGGACAGTCCAGAACACAACCTGCCCGGTTTGAATGTTCTCAGTGATCTAATCTCCCACCTCAATGCCCCTGTATCCTATAGCCATGCGCCTTCTTCCTCTGTACCAGGACAGGAAGCAGAGTGGCAGACCCTTACACCTGAGCTCCCAGCCCACAGTCATCCCTCTAACAAAAAGGGCTCATAGGTCTGGGGCAATTCCTCTGTGGAGAGACCAAAGGGCCTCACAGTGCAGATGACACTGAAATTGGCCAATGTGGCTTTAAGGTTATACACACCCCCTTCTCCACGGCCCACAAGGACCTAGAGAGCACGGACATCCTGCAGTGGCCCTGATCCACACCAAATGAACCAAGTACAGGCCTCAACATTTCTTCCTCTTCCTAGATCTCTTAGTCCACACACTCACCTGTCAACCACCCCAGCTCTGGTCCGTGGTGGGTGTTTTTATTAATTCCAGTGGTTTTATAGTTTTATAGTTTGATCCTGGACATACTTCATTTAAAGGCCACCTTTCCCAAACAGAACCCTTTCCTGGACAAACATGGAGTGCTTACTTAAGAGTCAAACCAGCAGGGTGGTGTTTTCCTTTACTTACCATATTCTTCTGGGACTTGCATCCCAAAAAGCCCCAGGCTCTTCAATTTATCTAACGTTTCATCTGGAATTCTTCCCTCCCGGTCAATTCTCTGAGAGTCCACTGCCAAGAGGAAGTATTTTAATTAAGCAAAACATAAGCTATGTCTACAAAGATAAAAGCAAACAGAACAATTTTCGTACAGCATATACTTCCAGGGTCAGAAACTTCAGAATCGATATGTCTGGTCAGTTATTCAGCATCTGTTCAACTTCATCTAATTAGCCCAGCCAACACTGTATTTTTAAAAAATGGCTGTACCAGGTAGTATTCTGTTTCTTGATCTGGATGCTATTCACATGGGTGTATTTGCTATGTGAAATTGCAGCAGATTAACTTTTCTGAAAGCATACTATACCTCAATTTTTTAATTACCATTACCGTCTAGAAAATTAGGAAAGAAGTACACCACTTCCAGAACTGTCCTAAAATGTCAGGCTAGACAGCCAAACTCTGAGCATTATCTGTGCCCATGTCTACCTGCTTTTCAGAAACCATGACTCTTTCACCACAGCCCACAGATTCTGAGGACAGTTTATTCTGTTTTACACCTACTCAAGTCCATTAGAGCAGAATGGAACAATCACTTAGCATGAGGTCTATAATTATATACCTGTATGTACACATTTTTGCCTGAATCAAGTTAATTAAAATCTTCAAATTGCCAGCATATTAAACTTCACTACTATTATAAATTTTTAAAAACCATCATAACGTGCACTTGGGCATATTTATGGACATGGGTCACCAGTGAGAAATACGGATTCCCCAGGAGTCCAAACCTCTCATTGTTTTTTTTTTTTTTTTTCACTTTATTGACATATACAAGTGGCATATAATAAACCGCATATTTATAATATATAATTTTTTGGGTCCTGACATGTTTGTCCATGAAATTACTCCCACCAAGTAATAAAAACTTCCTTTTCCACAAAAGATTTCCTTTGTGATCAGTCCATTTCCATTCCTAGGCAACCATGAGTCATCTTTTTGTCTATAGATCAGTTTGCATTTTTGAGTTTCATTTTTAAAGATTTTATTTATTTATTTGAGAGACAGAGAGAGAGCATGAGTAGAGAGAGAGGTCGGAGGGAGAAGCAGACTCCCCGCTGAGCAGGGAGCCCAATGTGGAACTCGATCCTGGGACTCCAGGATCATGACCCAAGCCGCAGGCCATTGCTTCATCAACTGAGCCACCCAGGCACCCCTCATTTTGGGTTTTAAATCACATGGAAGGTAGTCTTTGATCCGGCTTCTTTGATCCAGGATGATTCTGAGATTCATCCATATCACTGCATATATCAAAACTTTATCATAATACTTTTTACTGTTCAATATTCTACTGTATAGAAGTTTATCCATTTGCCTTTCAATGGACATTTGGGTGGTTCTCAGGTTTTGGTTCTTAGAAATAAAGCTTCTTTTCCTTTCCTTTTTTTTTTTTTAAGATTTTATTTATTTGACAGAGACATCACAAGTAAGCAGAGCAGCAGGCAGAGAGAGACGGGGAAGTAGGCTCCCTGCCAAGCAGAGACCCCAATGCAGGGCTTGATCTGAGGACCCCGAGATCATGACCTAGCTGAAGGAAGAGGCTTAACCCACTGAGCCACCCAGGTGCCCTTTTTTTTTTTTTTTTTTTTAAAGATTTGTATTTATTTATATGTAAGAGAGAATGTACCAAGTGTGGGGGGAGGGACAGACCCTGTTGAGCAGGGAGCCTGATGCGGGGCTCAATCCCAGAACCCTGAGATCACGACCTGAGATGAAGGCAGATACTTAACTGACGGGCCACCCAGGTGCCCCTAGAAATAAAGCTTCTATGAGCATTCATATTTTTTACATAGCTCTGTTTTTACTTCTCTTGGGTCACTACTTTGGGGTGGAATGGTTGGGCTGTATGTATAATATGAAACTGTCAGGATCTGGGGAGACCCCTGCTTCCAACCAAGATGGAGTAACAGGGACTGGAACTTTCTCCTTGCCTCAACATATTAAACCCACAGGGCATGCAGAAGAGCAATGAGGAACGTGTCACTAGTAGAGAAGAATTAGCCAGGCAACAGCACTCCCAACGGTAATAAAAACTGGTTCTGGAGTGGGCAGAAATTTTTTTTTTTAGGGTGCCTGGGTGGCTCAGTAGGTTAAGCCTCTGCCTTTGGCTCAGGTCATGATCTCAGGGTCCTGGAATCAAGCCCCGCATCGGGCTCTCTGCTCAGTGGGAAGCCTGCTTCCTCTTCTCTATCTCTCTGCTTGCCTCTTTGCTTACTTGTGATCTCTCTCTGTCAAATAAATAAATATTAAAAAAAAAATTTTTTTTAATGGATAAAGAACAGAAATACAAATAACACACAAACAGATATATGGTATAACTGTGGAATTAAATTTCATGAGTGGGGTGTAAATAGGGGAAAAGTGTCTGAAAAGAATTTGGGGGGGGATCAATAATAAAAACAGGTTGAGAAACACTGCTCTACAGGATGCTCTGCTCCCACCTAACAACACTTAAAAAGCAAGCCTTGACTAAAACCAAAGACATCACCAAAATCAGACGTTCCTGAGGGAACACTGATCCAAAAACCCTTAACAAAATACTAACAGACTGAATTCAGTACTACATTAGCTGGATCATTCACCATGATCAAATGGGATTTACCTGGGCATGTAAGGATGGTTCAGCATCTGCAAATCAATGTGACACATCACATTAACAAAAAGAAGGTTAAAAATCATGGTCAACTCAACAGATGCCATAAAAAGCACTTAATAAAATTCAACATTCATTTCCGATAAAACAAACTCTCAACAAAGTAGGTATAGACGGAATTTAACTCAACATAATAAAGGCCACATATGACAAACCCACAGCTAACATCACATTCAACTGTGAAAAGCTGAGAGCTTTTCCTCTAGGATCAGGCTTGACACAAGGATACCCACACTTGTCAGTTTCATTCAACATAGTACTAGAAGTCCTAGTGACAGCAATCAGACAAGGAAAATAAACTACAAAAAATGAATTCAGTAAAGGTGAAGGATAGAAAATCTACATGAAAATGTTGCATTTCTATACACTAATAATGAACTTCAGAAAGAGAAATTAAGGGGTGCCTGGGTGGCTCAGTCAGTTAGGCGTTTGCCTTAGGCTCAGGTCATGATCCCAGGGTTCTGGGATCAAGCCCCACATTAGATTCCCTGCTCAGCGGAGAACCTGCTTCTCCCTCTCCCTGCCACTCCCCCTGCTTGTGCTCTGTCTCTCCCTCCCTGTCAACTGAATAAATAAAATATTTTTAAAAAAGAGAGAGAGAGAGAGAAGTTAAGAAAAATCTCATTTACAACTGCGTCAAAAAGAATAAAATAAAATACCTAGGGATAAATAAATACCTAGGGATAAGGAGGTAAAAGACCTGTATTCTGGGAAACTGTCAAAGCAGTAAGAAAAGAAACTAAAACTAACAAAAATAAATGGAAAAACATACAAGCATACCTCATTTTAGTGGCACTTCACAGATACTGCATTTTTTACAACTTGAAGGTTTATGGCAACCCTATGACAAGCAAGCCTACTGTGCCATTTTTCCAGCAGGATTTGCTTACTTCATGTCTCTCTGTCCTTTTTGGTAAGTCTCACAATATTTCAAGCTTTTTCATTATTATTTTGTTACTATGATCTGTGGTCAGTGATCTTTAATGTTACTTAAATGTTAATGTAATCGTTTTGGGGAGCCGTGAACTCCACCTACATAAGACAGTAAGCTTAACTGATAAACGTACATGTTCTGACTGCTTCACTTTCCCAGTCTCTCTCCCTCTCCTCTGGCCTCTTTCTTCCCTGAGACACAATGTTGAAAATAGGCCCATTAGTAACCCCACAATTGCCTCTAAGTATTCAAGAGAAAAGAAGAGTTGTATATAGTCCCTCACTTTCATTCAAAAGCTAGAAATGATTCAGCTTAGTAAGGAAGGCATGTCAAGACCTAGAGCTAGGCCTCTGGTGTTGAAGAGTTAGTCAAGTTGTGAAGGCAAAGGAAAAGCTTTTGAAGGAAATTAAAAGCGCTACTCCAGTGAACACAAAAGATAAGAAGTGAAACAGCCCTACAGCTGATGTGGAGAAGGTTGTAGTGGTCTGGAGAGAAGATCAAACCAGCTACATTCCCATAAGACCAAGGCTTACTCCAGAGTAAAGCCCTTAGTTTCCTCAATATATGAAGGCTGGGCAAGATGACAAAGCTGCAGGAGAAAAGTCTGAAGCTGGCAGACGTGGTTCACGAGGTTCAAGGAGAAAAGTCGTCTCCATGACATAAAAGTACAAGGTGAAGCAGCAAGTCTTCACGTAGAAGCTGCAGCAATATCCAGGCAGCGCCCTCAGCAGCAAAATGGCTAAACCTTACTGCAAGCTCAAGCTGACAGCATTTTTTAGCAATACAATGTGGGTTGTTATTGTTTTTTTTTTTAAGATTTTTTATTTTTAAATAATCTCTACAAGCTCAAACTTAAAACTGCAAGATCAAGAGCACATTCTTGGGGCTCATGGGTGGCTAAGTGGATTAAGCCTCTGCCTTTGGCTCAGGTCATGATCTCAGAGTCCTGGGATTGATTCCCACATCGGGCTCTCTGCTCAGCAGGGAGCCTGCTTCCCCACTCTTTCTCTCTCTTCCTGCCTCTCTGCCTACCTGTGATCTCTGTCAAATAAATAAATAAAATCTTTAATAAAAAGAGTCACATGCTCTAACTAGAATGTAAATAAAGACATGAAAAAGAGTCTCATGCTCTACTGACTGAGCCAGTCAGGTGCCTCAGCAATAAAGTATTTTTAAATGAAAGGTATGTACATTTTTGGGGCATCTGGGTGGTTCAGTCAGTTAAGCATCTGCCGTCAGTTCAGGTCATGATCCCAGGGTCCTAGTACTAAGTATCATATTGGACTCCCTGCTCAGTGAGGAGCCTGTTTCTCCTTTTCCCTCTGTTCTCCCTGCTGTCAAATAAATAAAATTCTTTTAAAAAGGTATGTACATTTTTTAAGACATAATGCTAATGTACACTGTTTAATACACTGATATAGTGTAAACCTAACTTTTATATGCACTGGGAAAACAAAAAATTCATTTGACTCGCTTTATTGTGGTAGTCTGGAACCAAACCTAAAGTATCTCTGAGGTGTGCCTACACCACGCTCACAGACTGGGAGAATGTCATTAAAATGTCAACACTACCCAAAGAAATCTATAGATTTGACGCAATATGTATCAAAATAACAGTGGCATTCTTCACAGAGACTAGAATAAATAATCCTAAAATTTGTATGAACTGCAAAAAATGCCAAATAGCCAAAGCAACCTTGAGAAAGAATAAAGCTGGAGGTATCATGGTCCCTGAAGTTCAAAGCTATAGTAATAAACACAGTATGGTACTAGCACAAGAACAGACACAGATCAGTGAGAACAGAGTCCAGAAATAAACCCACACTTTTAAGGTCAATTAGTCTTTGACAAAAGGGGCAGGAATATACAATGGGGAAAAAGTCTCCTCCATAAACACTGTGGGGAAAACTGGACAGCTACATTCAAAATGATGAAAACGGGACTGTTTTCTTACATCATGAACAAAAATAAACTCAAAATTGACTAAAGATTTAAATATAAGACCAGAAACCATAAATCTCCTAGAAGAAAACACAGGCAGTAAGTTCTTGGACATTGGTTTGAGCAGTGATTTTTTTGGCTCTATGTCTTTGGGCAAGGGGAACAAAAGCAAAAATAAACCAATGGGACTATCAAACTAAAAAGCTTCTGCGCAGCGAAGAAAACCATCAACAAAATGAATGGAAGAAGGCGTTTGCAAGTAAAACATAACCAATAAGGGGTTATATCCAAAACATATAAAGAACTCACAACTCCATGCCAAAAACCAAACAATCCAACCAACTAAAAAAAGAGCAGAGGATGTGAACAGACATTTCTCCAAAGAATACATACAGGTGACAAAGAGACACAAGATGCTGAACATCACTAATGATCAGAGAAAGGCATTCAAAACCACAATGAAATATCACCTCAGACATGTCAGAATGGTTAGCATCAAAAAGGTAAGAAGTAACAGGTGAGGATGTGGAGAAAAAGGAACCCTCAGGTACTGTTGGTGGGAATGCAAAATGGTGTAGCCACTGTGGAAAACAGTATGGAAGTTCCTCAAAAAATTAAAACTAGAGGGGTGCCTGGGTGGCTCAGTCGTTAAGCATCTGCCTTTGGCTCAAGTCATGATTCCAGGGTCCTGGGATCAAGTCCCAATCAAGCCCTGCATCAGGCTCGCTGTTCAGCAGAAAGCCTGTTTCTCCTTCTCCCACTTCCCTGGCTTATGTTCCCTCTCTCACTGTGTCTCCTTCTGTCAAATAAACAAATAAAATCCTTAAAAAGAAAATTAAAAATAGAACTACCATACAATCCAGTAATTCCATTTCTAGTTATTTGTATGAAGAAAGCAAAAACATTAATTTGAAAAAATTCATCAACCTCTATCTTCACAACAACGTTACTAACAGTAGCCAAAATACAGAAGCAACCTAAGTGTTCATTGACAGATGAATGAAGAAGATGTAGTGTACATAACTCAGCCATTAAAAAAAAATATGAAATCAAGTCATTTGTAACAAGATGAATAGATCTAGAGGGTATCACACTATGTGAACTGAGTAAGACAGAAAAAGACCATAAAATTTCACTTATATGTGGAATCTAAAAACAAAACAACCAAAACAGAAATAGACTCACACACACAGAAAACAATATGATGGTTGCGGAGGGAGGGGGGAGGTGCGGGGAGGGGAGAAATAGAGGGAAAGGCAAAATAGGGGAAGGGAATTAAATGACACAAACTTCTAGTTATGAAGTAAATAAGACAGGGCAATATAATGTATAGCATAAAGAATACAGTTAATAATATGTAACAACTTTGTATGGCAACCAACAGTAGCTAGATTTATACTGGTGATCACTTTGCAATGTATATAAGCATTGTATCACTATGCTGTACACCTAAAACTAATAACATATATCAATTACATTTCAATTAAAAATATAATAACAAAATAAAATTATCATTTCACTCCGAAAAGCATAAAGGATAAACTGGTCCTCAGGGAGTATTAAATAACCTAATTTAACTGTATTGTTATAAACAATATAGGACCCTAGCTTATATTCAAAATAATCTGAAGTCTAACAGACATTATCAATTGTGTCTGGGGACACGTTTTATTTGCAGTAATTTTTTTTTTAAAAAGATTTTATTTATTTATTTGACACAGAGAGAGAGAGATTACAAGTAGGCAAAGAGACAGGAAGAGAGAGAGGGGGAAGCATGCTCCCTGCCGAGCAGAGAACCCGATGTGGGGCTTGATCCCAGGACTCTTGAGATCATGACCCGGGCTGAAGGCAGAGGCTTAACCCACTGAGCCACCCAGGTGCCCCTGTAGTAATTTTGGTATATAAATATTTTATATTTCATTTCTTGTTAACTGGTATACAAAATGTCCACCATTTCCTATTATGCTCTCATTTCCACATAAAAGAATAGCCTTGGGCAAGATATGAACAATTAATAAGAGAACTTTAACTTGGGGCTCCTGGGTGGCTCAGTGGGTTAAGCCTCTGCCTTCAGCTCAGGTCATGGTCTCAGGGTCCTGGGATTGAGCCCTGCATCAGGCTGCCTGCTCAGCATGGTGCCTCCTTCCCCCTCCCTATCTGCCTGCCTCTCAGCCTGCTTGTGACCTCTGTCTGTCAAATAAATAAATAAAATCTTAAAAAAAAAAAATCACATATTATGTAGCCAAAATAGCCTTATAGCTATTAAAGAAATTGAATTCGTTAGGGATGCTGGGCGACTCAGCTGGTTACGTGTCTGACTTTGGCTCAGGTCATGATGTCAGGGTCTTGGGTTCAAGCCCTGCGTTGGACTCCATGCTTAGCAGGGAGTCTGCTTGTCCCTCTTCCTCTCCCTTTTCCCCTCCCCCTGCTTGTGCTCTCTGTCAAATAAATAAGTAAAATCTTTAAAAAAAAAAAAAATCAGTAAAAATTTTTCCATGAAGAAAACTCAAGGGTCAAATCTTTCACTGGTGAATTCTGCCAAATATATAAGGAAGGAATCATACCAGCTTTACACAAAGTCTTACTGAAACCTGAAGAGGAAACATTTCCTGACTTAGTCTATGTGGCAAGCATTACTCTAATTAAAAATTGGATTGTCTGGGGTTTTTTTGCTACTGAGTTGTAGGAGTTATTAGTATATTTTAGATATTTTAGATATTTTTACAAATATTTTCTCCCATTCCTTAGGTGATGGTTTCTTTTGCTGTGCAAAAGTTTCTAAGTTTGCTGTAATCCCACATGTTGATTTTTGCTTTATGTTTGTTTTGTTTTGTTTTGAATTGCTGTTGGCTATGTCTGTGCCCCAGGTATAAACCCAAGGTCTTCTTAGGTATCCTGAATCCATGCCTTTCCCTGGGCATGTGTGGTGGCTTTATGATTCCCCTGCATATGTAGTTGCTTTTGAATGACCTCGTCTTTAATCTGGCTCTCAAAAAAGAAAGAAAAATGAAAGGTGCGGGGGGGGGGGGGGGGCAAAAAGGCAAGCATCTTAAATCCCTTGCAAGTCACTTTGGCCACAGGGGTAAGGGCTTGTAATCAGAGCACATATCCCTAATATCTGATGGACAAGGTCTTTTTTTTCCCCTACTCTGGCTCCCATAAACCATGTGTAAGCCTCTCCAGGAATAAGTGCACAGCTGCCTGCTTTGGGGCTGGAGGTAGAAGATGGGTAGCGACTGCTGTGCTCAGAGCTAAATGATCCAAATTAGCTGCAATTTACTATCCACGCTTCCTTGGAAACTGCAGGCCTTCAAGAGATTCCAGAGTTCCAAAAGCAGTTACATTACCCAGACTTTGTCACTGCAGTTATTATCCAGGTGGGGTGATAGATTTCTGGTGCTTCCTACTTTGCTACTGTCCCAGAATCCTCTGGTCACTTAACTGACAAAGGCACCAAGTGAATTTAAGGAGGAAAGGATAACCTTTTCAACAAATATTGCTGGAGCAATTGGACAATCGCATGCAAAAAAACCCTCAAATTTTATCTCACATCACATATAAAATTAACTGGAAAGGGGTCATAAATGTGAATGTTAACAGTTAAAAATATGAAACTTCTGGAGGAAATATAGACAAAAATCATCATGACCTTGGGTTTGGCAGATTTCTTACATAAAATACAAAAAAAGATAAACTACAAAAGAAAAAACTTCACTTAACATTAAAAACTTTTGCTAATAAAATGAAAATAAAAAAAAAAAAATCAAGCCAGACTAGGAGAAAACTTTTGCTGAACGTACACTAGAGAGAAGACCTGTACCTAGAATAAAGGCTTCTTAGAACTCAACAATAATAAGACAATCCCAATTTTTAATGCATAAAGTATTTAAAAGACATTTCACTGAAGAAGATATACTGATGGCAAATAAACACCAGATAAGATGCCTAACATTACTAGTTATTAGGGAAATTAAAATTATAACCACAATGAGATACTATAATACACACACTAGAATGTGACCAACATGTGAAAATATTGAGCAACTGGAACTTTAATAACTGGTGGAAATGGAAAGTAATTAACTCTGGAGAACAGTTTGGCAGTTACTTAAAAAGTTAAACATGAACCTACCTTATAATCTAGATATTCCACTCCTTCCATACCTCCCCAAGAGAAATGTGAGCGTGCCTGTCTATATCAGACTCATAGAAAAAATATTCACATCTTCTGTGATAGCTAAAATCTGAATACATACTGAAAGTCAGTTAATAGGTGGGCAAATAAACTGTGGTATATCCACACAAAGAGATACTACTCAGTGTTAAAAAGGAATGAACTAGGGGCGCGTGGGTGGCTCAGCCAGTTAAACGTCTGATTCTCTATTTTGGCTTAGGTCAGGATCTCAGGATTGGGAGACTGAGCCCCATGTTGGGGCTCCATGCCCAGCATGGAGCCTGCTTAAGATTCAGGATTGGGAGATCCTGCTTAAGATCTCAGGATTGGGAGACTGAGCTCCATGCTGGGCATGGAGCCTGCTTAAGATTCCCTCGCTCCCTCTACCCCTCCCCCCGGCAAAAAAAAAAATGAAACTCAAAATTATACCAGAAGCAGCTATGCAAAAATGTAGGTAATGTAGAATTCTATTTAAAAAGAATTCCAGGAGGGGCACCTGGGTGGCTCAGTGGGTTAAAGCCTCTGCCCTCGGCTCAGGTCATGATCCCAGTGTCCTGGGATCGAGTCCCGCATCGGGCTCTCTGCTCAGCAGGGAGCCTGCTTCCTCCTCACTCTCTGCCTGCCTCTCTGCCTACTTGTGATCTCTGTCAAATAAATAAATAAAATCTTGAAAAAAAAAAAAAAAGAATTCCAGGAAATACAAACAATCTACAGTGAGAGAGAGCCAATCAGTGGTTGCCTGGGGACAGGGTGGGATGAGAAGGGCAAGAGAAAGCATTTAGGGTAATGGATATGTTTATTAACTGAATTGTGTTGATGGCCCCTTGGGGATACATATATATATTTTTTAAAGCAGAACATTATTATATTTGAATACACAACTTCTGCACAACCAAAAAGTAAAACATCAAAAAAGAAAAGTAAAACATCAGTGTGAATTGGCGGTGAGAACACGTGGTATTTCATGTGCAATGCATGGCAAATGGTTAACATCCTTTGTCATAAGTGATCTTTTAGAAACCAGTAACAAAAACGCTAATATTCTAAGGGAAATGAAAAAAAAAAAAAAGAGGAAAATGAAATAACAAGTGACCAGCAAGGTTTAAGAATATATGAAGATGACTGAACTGAACAGTAAGAAAAGAAAAGCAATTTTTTTGTAATACCACACTGTCATAGATTAAGACATTGAAATGTAACATTTGTACTGTTCAAGGAAACAGAAGTTTTATAAACACTGGGAGACAAGATTGATGAGGACAATCCATACCATTTGGGGAAAATTTCTACTTTTGACTCCAAATATAAATTTTGGATACACTTACCTCCAGTAAGGTGGAAATATTAGGACTATTTCAACAAATCAGGCAGAGAAATTAAAAATAATTTTTATATAAAGCATGTAAGTGCCTAGAAAATTTGTATCTAATATACAGATCTGAAAGACTACTAGCATAACAATTTGTTCATTAATATGGGGCACATATATATCAATATTTATCAAACACTGTACTTTAAGTAGATGTAACTTACCATAAATCAATTATACCTCTGTAAAGCTTATGAAAACCCTGACAAATCAGATTGTAGAAGTTTAAGTAAAACAAAAAGGAACTAAGAAAAGATACAATTAGGAAGATAACCACTAGAACAAAAACAGAACAAATATTTCTAAATAAAAGATATTTATACACAACAAAGCAACTTTTTTTTAAAACCAGCAACAGAACAAGTGTTAATGATGTAGAATTTCTACGAGTGTGCTGGGGGGAGGGTGTGCACACGGACAGAAACACTTCAAGGGGGGGTCCACCCGGCCAAAGCTATTTTAATAATAGTAAAATATGCTTTGCCTTTTTAAAAATTCTATTCCTATCATGAGTATACACGGGGGTTTTCCTGGAGCAATAAGATATGCATCACAGATTAAATGCAGAAAATTATGAGAATCCAGCTGGATTCTACCTGGTTCTGGCTAGATTCTGGTATCTATTGTTGCATATAACAAAGCCAAATATTAAAAAGATCTATGAAACTATAAAACCATACTCCTCACTATTTCTGTCTGTTTGTAAATAAATATTCTCATTTAAAATATTGTTTGCTAACATGTATTGGGCTTTTCATGATTTTTAAATAAAGTAATAAATGAACACAGTATTTTTTAAATTTTCGTTTTAATCTTCTAGTAGGGCACACAGTCATAGATAAAACCCACATGAAGAAGAACCCTTCGGGATCCTCAGGGCTAGAGAAATACTACTGTCAATCCATCATCACTGAACTCCCCAGAGAGCTCCCTCCATCAAGATGCAGCCCTGTCAAAGGGCTGGCTGAACGGTCTAACGGAGGGATCTTCAGGCCACACTGGTGCTCTTGTCCTGTGCTCTGCAAGCTGCTAGACTACTCCTGGTTCATAACAAGCTAAGAGAGAGTAAACCTTTAAAAACACTTACAGCAATTTTACATTGCCAAACAACCAAGCACATGATCAATGGATTTATATTTTGTAGGTCTCTGTGGTTTTTTCCCCTCCATTTTCCTAGTTGTCATTTTATTGTATTTTACAAAAGTGCTGGTTTACAACAGTCTGGAAATGTTTAAAAGCAATCCTTCACCACATATACATTTGTGTACATTCTCAATATACACTGAGAAACACTAAACTAGATGCCTTCTAATTAAATAGCAATAGTGATGATTTTTTAAAATTCTTTACTTAAATTCACTTTAATTAACATATAGTGTATTAGTTTCAGAGGTGGAATTTGGTGATTCATCAGTTCTACTGAACGCCCAGTGCTCATTACTTCAAGCGCCCTCCTTCATGCCTGTCACCAGTTACTCCATCCCGACCCCCTCCCCTCCAGCAACCCTCAGTTTGTTTCCTAGAGTTAAGAGTCTCTTATGGTTTGTGTCCCTGATTTTATTTTTCCTTCCCTTCCCTAATGTTCATCTGTTTTGTTTCTTAAACTTCAAAGCAAGTGGGATGACTGAGCAAAATATTATCAATAGATATTATTTCTATGATTAGTGACAGTCAAGAGAGCTTCCCCCATGTATATTGCTTCTAATGTAAATATCAAAGCAACAGTCCTTAAAATGGAAATTAATAATGATAAAGAAGATCATACATACCCTCTTCAGTGAAGAATTTTTCTACGGGTCCCACAAACTGATTGATATCATTAAGTTCATCTTGGCTAACTTCTGGAAACGGGAAAACTTCTTTCTAAAAATGATAAACATTTACTGAAAATTTAATTTTTAGAAACTTCCCATCGTGATAACATCCATCAGAAGGGGAGAAAACAGATACTACACTTGCTTTTAGCCAAAGGGCCCAGAAGCACAAGGGGAGGAAAGAGTTGCTGGATTCCGTATCTGGCAGGCCGGGCAGAACTCCTTGACAGAAGTAGAGCACAAATCGTCAAACAGGAATTGTGCATTAGATTCCACCACCAAGAGACATCTTCTGCCCAATGCAAGCAGGCTTCTTCTGGCTTTTGCTCTGCTTTCCCTATTGATAACAAGTTAGGCAGAGTGTCCCCTGAAACAAAGAGCCCTAATATTTCAAAGCCCTGGGCTCTGTTTCCTGACTTGCAGCCTGCTAACTGGGTGGCCTCCGCTAAAGCCCTTCCCCTCTCCACGCTTCCACTGCCCCGCAGGTAAATATTTATATAACATGCAGGTAAATATTTACTCAAGGGCATGGGGAGGATTGTGAAAGGCAATAGGAGGGAAAGCTCTCTACTGAAATGTAAAATTCTACACTGGTTATTTTGAGTTCGAAGATGCCAGGCCCACGAGAATACAAGGCAGTGACATAGCCACCCATCTTGCCAGGTTGATGCCCGGCTATGTACTCCAGCCTCTGTCCCTCCTGTTCTGAGGACATCTACTCGCAGGAGGATCACTGCAGAAGACCCAGCTGTTGGGCCATATCAACCTGAATTCAACTCTGGCTCCACCACTTACATGGGTGACCTGGCCCTTCTCAGGTCAGCTTCTCTTCTGTTACAGTTGTCCCCTCAGAAGGGGAGGCTCAAAAGAGATTAGGTGTGTCCTGGAATATGAAGGAGGTGTAATAACTTGTATAAGACACTGGTCTGCTCTCGTTTCTGCCTCGCAAGCCTGGAAAACAGCTGAGCTTCATGTTTGTCTCAAACTGTCAATGGCCAGTGTTTCTGACTGACCTAGGATTCTCACTGGGCCGTCAATATATATTGCCTTAAACTACTGTCACTATCTATTGTATATTGTGTCCTTAGCTCCCTTGGCTTTCTGGGTTCCTGCCACCCACCTGTGCAGCTGCCAGCACAGCACGAGGACCTAGATGAGTACTTGGATTTTTGGTCTCATTAACAGCTGAAAGAGGATGTCCCAGGCCACAGGCTGCCAGCCCCCAGGAGTCCTGCCTCTTCTCATGGCACTTCCCACCGAGTGTTCAAGAAAGGTCTTCGAAACAGAGGGGTCCCCCTCTAGCTTCTTGTGTATCAAATCAGCCACTGAAGCCTGTCCACTCTAAAAACATGCCCCCAAGTTCTGGACCCAGGACCAATGATTACAGGCTTGGGGTGGGTCCCTATCCGAAAAGAGCCAGCAGACTAAAAGGAATTCCTGCCTGCAGGCCATCCCTGACCCTGTCCTCAAGATGGTCTAGATGGAAAACTAGGTGGAGACTTTTATCACTCACATCCTCTCAGAACAAGCTGTCTGCTTAGCTGAACACACAAAGGCTCAACCCAGACCCTTCCTAGGCTCACTGGTTCCTATGAGCTTGCGCAATAGGTGGTGTTAGAGGAAGAGGATTCCGTTCTGATACCAATGACCACACGAGATGAGAAAAGAGAACAAAAAGCCCAGGAGCTAGTTGGCCCTCACCTACAACCAAAGGATAACTGCTACAGGAAGAGAGCTCTCAAGCATATAAGAACAATGTTCATAATCCCAGTGGGGTACCTCATGGGTGCTGGGCTTGATATCTAGCAGCAATTTTTAAAGTTTTTGAAGCAGTGGAACCAGTTTCTCAAATAAGTCTACTATGGAAACCAAATATGTAAAACAGCTAAAAGCTGAGCTGCTCAGGTTGAGAATGAGGGTGGGGAGCTCACCCAAATGCCTCCCATTCAACTCCCCCCTGGTCCCTGCAGTAGCCCCTGGGACGTTTCCAGGAATAGCAAGGGTCCAACCGAGGGCGGCATGGACAGCTACAGGCCTAGAGGACCTCAATGGCTTCTCTTTATTCGGACAGTCTAAGCATCTCAAATGCCATGCTCCGGCTCAAATCCCAGCAATGCTGTGAGATGATGTCAGCTTAAATCAGGGCAGTAGCATGGGAGGGGCTTAAAAGTTGTCAGACTCTAAATATATCCAGCAGGTAGAGGAAAACAGGATTTGCTGCTGGCTTAGACGTGGATTATGAGAGTAAGAGGCATCCAAGGGGATTCCAGGTGTTTGGCCCCAAGTAAGTGAACAAAAGAGCCACCCTAACATCTCAGATAAAGATGAGGGAGGGGAGGAGAAAGACCAGGAGGCCACACCAGGAACTCAAGTTTCAGATATGCTAAATCTGAGGTGCCTGTTAGACATCTAAGTGGAACTTCTGGGTAAAAAGGTAGACACCAAGAGCCTGGAGTTCAGGGGAGAAATCTGGTCTGGAGAAATTTATTAGAGTCAGGATTCTGATATTTAAAGTCACAGACTAAACTAGATTAAAGGAGGAGTTGTGGATAAAAAGAGAGGTCTACAGGGGTGCCTGGGGAGCTCAGTAGGTTAAGCCTCTGCCTTAGGCTCAGGTCATGATCTCAGGTTCCTGGGATCAAGCCCCCAATCGGGCTCTCTGCTCAGCAGGGAGCCTGCCCCCCCCAACCCCCCTGCCCTCTGCCTGCCTCTCTGCCCACTTGTGATCTCTGCCTGTCAAATAAGTAAATAAAATCTTTAAAAAAAAAAAAAAAAAGAGAGAGACGTCTACAGACTGAGCCTCAGAAAACCCCAATTTTGAAAAACAGACCCACATATACAGAGAACTAATGGGTGTGAGAGAGGTAGGATGGGAAAAATGGGTGAAGACGAGTGGGAGGTACAGACTTCCAGGGAGGAAAGGTACAGCATAGGCAATCTAATTAATGTTCCCAGAGTAGTGTTGTATGGGGACAGGCGGCAGCTACACTTGTAATAAGTGTTAAGTACAGACTTGTCAAATCACTATGCTGTATACCTACAGCTAATGTAACATTGTGTGTTAACTATACTTCAATTTAAAAAAAAAAAGATTCAACTGAAACTTAACACTTTAACACTGCATGTTACTATAGTGGAAATTAAAAAAAAAAAAGTCAGGGGCTGGAGACTATAATGCTAAGTGAAATAGGCAAGTCAGAAAAGACAAATACCATATGATTTCACTCATACACAGAACACAAGAAACAAAACAAATGAGCAAAGAGGAAAAAAGAGAGAGAGAAACTAAGAGATACTTTTTAAAGATTTTAGTTATTTAGTTAGAGGGAGCCAGAGAAAAAGAGAGCAGAGAAGGAAAGTGAAAGGGAATAGACTCTCTGCTGAGCAGGGAGCCCATGGAGGGGCTCTATCCCGGGACCTTGGGATCATGACCTGAGCCAAAGGAAGATGTTTAATCAACTGAGCCACCCAGGCGCCCAAAGAAAGAGGCTCTTTTTTTTTTGTTTTGTTTTTTTAATTTAAAGATTTTGTCAGAGAAAGAGAAAAAGGCACAAACAGGGGAGCAGCAGGCTCCTTGATCGAGAAGCCTGATGTGTGACTCAATCCCAGAATGCTAAAGATCATCACCTGAGCCAAAGGCAGCTGTTTAACCGACTGAACCATCCAGGTGTCCCAAGAAGAGAGAATCTTAACTAAAAAGAACAGACAGATGGTTGCCAGAGCACTGGTGGGTCAAGGGATGGGTGATATAGGTGAAGGAGAATTAGAGTACACTTACACAATAAGCACTGAGTAATGATTAGAATTGTTTAATCACTATATTGTATACCTCAAACTAATATAACACTATATGCTAACTACACTGGAATTAAAAATTTAAAAACAGGGGCGCCTGGGTGGCTCAGTGGGTTAAAGCCTCTGCCCTCAGCTCAGGTCATGATCCCAGGGTCCTGGGATTGAGCCCTGCATCAGGCTGTCTGCTCATCAGGGAGCCTGCTTCCTCCTCTCTCTCTGCCTGCCTCTCTGCCTACTTGCGATCTCTGTCAAATAAATAAATAAAATCTTTAAAAAAAAATTTTTTTTAATTTAAAAACAATTAAAAAAACAAAAAAAGAAAATTCCCAACTCTGAATGGGCTAGTCAGAAAGACTGGCCAATGTTTAGAAGTTAAGGAGCTAAAAAGAACCAGCACAGGAAACGGAGACGGATCAGCCAATGAAGTCAATAGAAAGGCCAGGAGAGAACGGTTTTTTAGAAGCCAGGAATGATGAACTATGTCAAGGAAGATGAGAAGAGACCACTAGATTTGACAACATGGAAGTCACTAACTGACCTCACAAAAGAGCAGTTTTAGCAGACTGTTAAGGACAGAAGCTCCAATGGTCTGAGTTCGGAATGCAGCAGGGAGGGTACAATCACTGATGTAGATTAGAAAGGAGAGAATTACTGGATCAATGCCCCGGAGTATGTGAGGAGGCATGAGTTCTAGTGATGAGGTTGGTTTGCTAAGAGTAGGTAGATATTCTACTCTTATTATCCATAGTAATCGACTGTAGACCCTATGGGTACACCTGTGGGGAGGAGGGATAAATGCGGTGGTGGAGGTTCCCCACTGCACGTACTTTATCAGTAAAACAAGAAGCAAAGTTGACAGGTGAGTGAGGATAGAGGAGGTGGTGCAAGAAGCCTGGAGAAAGAGAAGCATGAAAGATTTGTAGTCTTTTCACCTATGTGCTGGAAGGCATGATGGACATCCCAGGACCGAGTGGACCAGTAGCCCCAGGTTCTGGGAAGAATGGTTTCTCAAACGTTAACTGGCTTTGCACTTCCCAGCGGGGCAAACCACTCTGAGTTTCAACTTCTGCACCTGTACTGCCTGATTAGAGGAACAGTCTTTAAAACAAACAAACAAAAAAAAGAGAATAACTCCTTAAACAATACAGTACCAGCCAATATTCCAGCCTACCTCAAAGCGTTTTACACACTTTTTTTTTCCTTTGCAAGGCACTTTTAAGAGAGGGCAAGTACTACTTTCACTACTTTGTAGATTAGCACACTCAAGCACAGGAAAATGAAGTGACTAATTCAAGATCACAAGACTACTAAGTGGTGAAGCTGGCAAACATTACCTATTCTGCTGCCTCTTGCATCTAAACAGCACCTGACGGTTTTAAAAAGCATTTCCGCCCATTACAAATCTCACTTTACAACACGTCTGTGAGGCAATACATGTAACTAGTTCCATTTTAAGGCTGAAAGAACTGAGGCTGAAAATCGCACAACCAAGGTCAAATCTATTAACAAGAGGATAATGAGTGCTTGATAACGCAGCTGTTAACTAATGAGTCAGCTAGGCTACTGTTGGGTTATACCACCTATGGAAGGCACCGGGTGTGGTAGGGACCTTGGAGCAAGCTTGCAGAGGCAGGGTGAAGCGCAGGAACTCAAGCCGTGAAAGCTAAGGAGCCGCTGGAAACCGACAGAAAAGCACCACGGTCACAGTCTGAGCTGTTTAGTAAACACAGAGGAAGTCCCGCACATTTCCGAGGCAAAACGCTGAGCTAAGAGTTGCTCAGTGACCACCTCGCCTAGGGTTTCCCAAATTGACCTAACTAACTAGAATTAGCTGTCAGAACTGTAGACTGAATCTCAGGGCCCGTAGCCTGGATTCTTCCCTTTACCTTGAAAGATTCTGGTAGGACTCAGGAACTTGGGAGTTTTAGCACACCTACGCCTGGCGGGCGTACGTATCAGCCAGGTGTGGGGACTCTCACTTTGACCTCTTTCCTGCCAAAGGGCAAAGAGCGGGAGGCAAGAGAGTAAGGAGCGGCCAGGGCTCGGCGTTACCTTCTCGATTTTGCCCAGGAAGAGCTCCTTGGCGAAAGCTCGGCTCGGCGGACTGGTGCGCAGCAGGCGCCGGCTCGTGGCGAAAGCCACCAGAGCCCGGGAAGCGCGCACCACTACCGCCCTGCGCGAGACGAGGACAGAGACAGCCATGCTGCCTGACGTGCTCCACGCCAACTCCGCGCCCGCAAGTCTTTCTAAACGCCTCAGTCACGTGCACCCTGCAGGCGCCGCGGGATGACGCCACGGGCCTGAGCCACGCCCCTGGTCGGCATTTGCGACGCCCCGTCGCCTTTGCGCTTGCGCCTCTTTCCCCGAGGAGGAGGTCCCAGGGGCGGGACCGACGCCATGTTGGCAGCCTCTTGCTGGGATGTTAGTGACAACGGGAAAGCCTTTGATAAGAAGTGCTTGGGTGGTTGCATCACCACCACCCCCCAAACTTCTTGACCCGCGGCAGACCCAGCGCGGGCCCAGCTGTCTCCCTTGCTTCCCTGTCGCCAGCTGGGGCGACGAGGACGCGGCAAATCTAAAGGAAGTGGGAGAGGGATTCTCAATATTGGTTCCCTCTGGAGGGGAACTCAGTATGTGTAATGTAGCGTGTTTTTTTTTTTTTTTTTTAAAGATGTTATTCTTTTATTTGACAGAAAACCTACAAGCAGGGGGAGCTGCAGAGGAAGGGGAGAAGCAGGTTCTCCGCTGAGCAGAGAGCCCGATGCTGGGCTCTATCCCAGGATCCTGGGATCCTGACCTGAGCTGAAGGCAGTCGCTTAACAGACTGAGCCATCCAGGTGCATTTTATTTTATTTTATTTTAAAGATTTATTTACTTGTTTGACATCACAAGTAGGCAGAGAGAGAGGAGGAAGCAGGCTCCCCGCTGAGCAGAGAGCCGGTACGGGGCTCGATCCCAGGACCCTGAGACCATGGCCTGGGCTGAAGGCAGAGAATTAACCCGCTGAGCCACCAGGTGCCCATTAGGTCTTTTTAAGTGGATTCATGAAGATACCTTTTGTTGCATAGTTTTCATGTATGTTAGATATAGCGATTTTGGAAGCGGAAAATAGAAGGCTTGTTCTGCCAGAATGAGATCTGGCTAGTACTCCTGAGTCACAACTAAGCCTGGGAAATGGTGAAGGAGCAAGAAAGTGAGCTGAGGACAAAGCGCAAGTGGACACCCACAAACTGCACCCCCCCCCCCAAAAAAAACCTCCCAGGTGGTATCTGTGTGACATTCTTCAGGTACTCCGGCTGCCCTAAATCAAAGGGAAGGAAAAACAAACAGTTACCTTACAGAGATCGTAGTCAGGAGTCTCCCTCAGTTCACAAACGTCTTAGTGATTTACAAGGAAAGAAGCATTCTTATCAATAATCTTCCAGAAGGAAATGTAGATAAAATTAAATGTATACCCCGTAGCCCACTGACAGATACTTGAAGCCGGCAGAGTATAAGCTCCTTCAGGAAGCTCCCAACTATCTAAAAGTTAATGCCTTGCTAGAGGGAAAAACAACCTTGGTTTGACAATAGCCAGGCCTTAGGTTTCGAGTGAGTCTTCTTTAGCATAGGAAAATCCTTTCGAAACTTCCCTGATCTTTACTTCCCCCAACCCCAAAGTATATAATCAGCTGTTCCTCAGAATCCCAGGGCAGCAGTCTTTTCTGCCCAAGGGCCCTGTCCCTATGGTTTAATAAAACCACCTTTTTGCGCAAGACATCTCAGGAATTCTTTCTTGGCTGTCCAGACCTCACTTACATTCCAAAACTAAATCTAGAAACACCAACTTAAAAGGCAGGTGGAGGAAGAGAAGCTATAGAGGGAACCCAGAAGGGATGTGTGTAATAGGGTGGTATGGGAAAGGCCATCCAGCCCAGGGAAGAGGGCCTGGCAATCCTCCAGCGCTGCATAGTCAGGCCGAGCCATAACTGACCCGGGGAAAGTTGACGCTGTTAGTCTTAAGTCATCCTCCTCCAGGAAGATTTCTTCTTGTTGTTCTTGTATTTACCACAATACTGGGAACTGCTTTCTGCCTCTGGTGTGTGAACTCCTGGAGAACAGTGGGAAATCTGTCATCTCATCATGCTTTGCCAGCCCAGCCCAATAAAAGGTTGACTTGATGACAACATCAGGGGGAAAGAGCTCAGAAACTTTTTTGGTTGCATAATATTTGCAAGCATCTTCTGCAATCTCTTTTATCTGTTCTGTCTTTAACTTTGAAAGGTCTGACAGCTTGTTTCTTCATCCATGTTCAATACTTGCTCATTTCAGCACTCGCCTTCACTGGAAGGCCTTTGGAAATTGATGAGGGAGCAGAAGGCTGGCTGAGGACAAAACAAAAGCTGGCACCTTGCACCCCCTCTCCACCAGCTCCCCTCGGTAATATATGTGACATTCCTCAGTCACCCCTGGCTGCCCTAAAAGAAAAACAAATAGTTAACTTGCAGAGATCACAATCCTGCAAGATAGGAGTCCCCCTCAGTTTACAAATGTCCTAGTGATTTACAACAAAGAAGCCATTTTATCAATAGTCCAATTTCCAGAGACAAATAACTCAGTTCCTCAAGCCCTAATGTCACTCTCCCCTCCATAAAAACTGAAGGAGGCTGAGGCAGAAGGAAATGTAAATAAAGTTAAATTTCTTCTAAACCTAAATCTCACTAATAAGGACACTTGATAGGAGAAATGTGAAACTTTATCTATAAACCTCCAAGATAGTGTCAGCAATCATTCCCAAGCATGTGACCCACTGATATACATCTAAAGGGTCTCACGAGAAGATTTTTACTAGTAATAAATAACCTTTCTCCCAACGATAGCCAGCCCCTCAAGGTCCTGGAGACCTTGCTTCCAAAATTCCTTAGAGACTAACATCATCCACTTTGTCCTCACCTACCCAACTCCTGTGTATATAATCAGCCACTCCTCAGGATAGTGGGAGAGCCCCTCTTCCTGCCCACAGGTCCTGTCCCCGTGCTTTAATAAACCACCATTTTGCACCAAGATGTCTCAAGAATTCTTTCTTGGTCATTGGCTCCAGACCTCACCCCACTGAACCTCACTTATGTTCTAGAACTTCATCAGAAATAACTGCCTTTGAATAACCCCACAGGCAAAACAAGAAGTGAGATTACAAAAACTGGGTCTCAAGGTTGAGTGGTGTATGTTTTTTGCCAAAACCTGTAGTCCTATCATTCAATCAGATAATCTCTTGGTCCTATTTAGTGTACAGAGGTTTCCCTATATGAAACAAGTGAGAAATTTAGTGGCACAGAGTTTCCAAAACAAAAATTGGGAAAAATTTAAGGCATAGGTACTCCAATAGCATGTACAGCAGGAACAGTTTTGGAGTTCTACCACTTTGCCAGTTTCTAAGTTCAGTTTTCTCATCTGTAAGAAAATGAGTATAATACCCCTTATCTCATAGGACTTGTGTGGATTAAAATAATAGGAAAGCATCTAGGACAGCAAACGATCAATGGTTGCACTATGTGATTCTCATCTCACACTTGAATATCAGCCTTTGAGAAACAGGATGCTATTTTTAAATAGTTTGTTTGACATGTAGAATTTCCTATATTCAGTGTTTGAAATAATGCTCCGAGTATCTCTGAATGTTCTTCCTTTATGATCACACCAACACAACTGATTCCCATATATAACTTAACCAGCAAATAAGCTGACACTCTTCCATGGCTGTAATGTTAGTGTGAGTACAGCAAGATGCTTGGCTTTAGGTCTCAGGCACATTGAGTAGAAAACTAATCTTAGGGGCGCCTAGGTGTCTTAGTTATTGAGCATCTGCCTTTGGCTCAGGTCATGATCCCAGGGTCCTGGGATGGAGCCAGCCCAGCCATCCAGCTTCCTGCTCCATGGGGAGCCTGCTTCTCCCTCTCCCACTCCCCCTGCTTGTTCTCCCTCTCTTGCTGTGTCTCTGTCAAGTGAAAAAAAAATCTTAAAAAAAAAAAAACACAACTATTCTTAAATCCCTTGGTGTTAAAGGTGCAAAGCTAATGAGGGATTTCCTTACACAAAAGGGGTGGAGTTGTCCCCTGTTCCAAGACTACAAGATCAATAATCAGAATCAGTTACATGAAAAATGAGTTAGTCTGGTCAAGGTTCCTGCCTCATAGCAACCAGTAGCCTTAATAAAAGGCCTTACCAAAAACATTGTGCAAATGCACCAGTTTATTCCACTGAGACGTTTCTGACACCTTACTGTCTTAGAGCTCAAACTTCTGTACAGAGACAGATGTCCTTCAGAAAATACTTTTCTACACTAAATTAGTTCCTTTTATTACTTTCTTTTTGGTGCATATCCGTTCCCATTTGGGGTACATTAGTTATTATAGAAACATGGAAATCACTGGCTTGTTCAAAGTCACAAAGATAATGGGGTATTAGGGGTTGAATTGTGTACCCCAAGATGGTAGTATCTCAGAATATGGCCTTATTCCATTCTGTTTCCAATATAATTAGCTAAGTTAGGAGGAGTCCTACTACAGTAATGTGAACCCCTATTCTAATACGAACTGGTGTCCTTTTAGGAAGTGCCCTTATAGGAAAGGGAAATTTGGACCTAACAGTGCACAAAGGATGAACACCATGTGAGGATGGAAACAGATCTAATGATACTTTTACAAGGCAAGAAACACCAAAGATCACCAGAAAACCACAAGACGCTAGGACACAAGCCTGGGGCAGATTTCTTCTCAGCCCTCGGAAGGAACCAACTGGGCCAACACCTTGAGCTTGGACTTCTAGTCTCCAGAATTATGAGATAATAAATTATTTAAGCTGCCCATCCTGTGGTTCTTTTCTTTCTCTCTCTCTCTCTCTTCCCCTCATCTCTCTCACTCTTTTTAATATAGATTGAGAGGTTTATTTCAAAGAATTGGCTTATGTAATTGTGGGGACTGGTGAGTCTGAAATCTGTAGGTGGGCCAATAGACTGGAAATTCAAGCAAGAGCTAACCCTTGAGGGCCCTGTGGTTTTTATTAGAGCAGCCCTAGAAGAGTAATACAAGAGGTGTGATTCTTAGCACAGTGTCTTCAGAAATAAATAAGATAAATAAGACCTAATTGTGATTGTGGAACCAAGGCTATGTCTTAGAACCCATACACCTAGGGGTGCCTGGGTGGCTCAGTTGGTTGAGCATCTGACTCTTGGCTTAGGTCATGATCTCGGGATCTTGGAATCAAGCCCCACATTGGGGTCCACACTTAGCATGGCATCTGCTTGAGTTTCTCTCCCTCTGCCCCTTCTCCTGTATGCTCTCTGTCTCTCAATTAAATAAATCTAAAAAGAAGAAGAAGAACAACCACCCATATACCAGGTGTCCAGCCCTCCTCCTCTGTTTTCTTTTCCCCATTATTGGCTGACCTGAGATATGGCCACACTAGTCTAATAGATAAGGTCAGGAGCCCCATTAGTTCTTTCACTCTCCACCTCTCCCAACTCACTGAGGGTAATAGAGCTTTTAGGTCAAGATTGCATGAACAGGCAAATACAACATCTGTACACTGTGCTCATCATTTGTGTGCTTGGTTTCTTCTTGGTTATAATCATCAGTGTGATATTTTGGACTTGCCTAACGAGTCTTTCTGCCTAACAATGTATTAACAAGCTACATTGTCCTCTTCTTCCCACTCCCTCACTGCCACCACACCTTGGGCAAGATGTGACTCATCCTAGAGTCTCAGTTTCCTCATCCATAAAATGATGAAATCAATACAAGGTATGTATTTTTAAAGTTTTTTTTTAAAGATTTTATTTATTTATTTGGCAGACAGAGATCACAAGTAGGCAGAGAGGCTGGCAGAGGAGGGGTGGGGAAGCAGGCTCGCTGCTGAGCAGAGAGCCCGATGCCAATGCCAGGTCGGGACTCGATCCCAGGACCCTGGGATCATGCCCCGAGTCGAAGGCAGAGGCTTTAACCCACTGAGCCACCCAGGTGCCCCAAAGTACATACTTTTAAATAAGACTCGATGGCTAACATTGACTTCTCCTCTCGTTTCACCCACCCTAGATTTCAGAGTCTAGCAATCCAACTGAAAAGGGAAAACAAAAGTCTTAAAACAGGCACTTTTTAATTATTATTTTTTTTAAAGATTTTATTTATTTATTTGACAGAGAGAGATCATAAGTAGACAGAGAGGCAGGCAGAGAGAGAGAGGGAAGCAGGCTCCCCGCTGAGCAGAGAGCCCGATGCGGGCCTTGATCCCAGGACCCCGAGATCATGACCTGAGCCGAAGGCAGCGGCTTAACCCAGAGCCACCCAGGCGCCCAATTATTATTTTTTTTAATTTGAGAAAGAGAGCATGCATGAGTTCAGGGGAGGTGCAGAGGGAGAGGAAGAAGCAGACTCCCCTCTGAGCAAGAGGCCCTACCCGGGACTCCTTCACAGGACCCTCAGATCATGACCTGAGCCAAAGGCAGACACTTAAGTGACTGAGCCACCCAGGTGTCCCTAAAATTAGATACTTTTTTTTTTAAAGATTTTATTTATTTATTAGAGACAGAAAGAGAGCACAAGTAGAGCAGCAGGCAGAGGGAGAGCGTGAAGCAGGCTCTTTGCTGAGCAGGGAACCCAATGTACAGCTCTATCCCAGGACCCTGGAATCATGACCTGAGCCAAAGGCAGCCACTTAACCAACTGAGCCACCAAAGTGCCCCCAAAATAGATACTTTTAAGTTCAGATTTGGTCCTCCTGATGACAGTCTTTCAAAATCTCAAGACTGGAAATATTAAGAGTATTAACAACAACATGAACAAAACACTTTTTAATTTTTCTATTACATTTCAAAAGCCAAAATAGCCCAAGCTCACATTCTAGAAACTGTAGCCCCCAATCTTACAGTGGGGAAAGTGTGTGAAATAATACAAAGCTGTGTTTAAACTCTTAAATTCCCAAAACAGTTGCTGTAAGTAAGAGGCAAGTAATCACCTTAACTCACTTGGGTCTTCTGTACCTGCATGAAAGCAAAATCTTATTCCAAGATGGCAATGTGGCAGTGCCAGCATGGGAAAACCTTAGCTCATGGGAAACAGCCCACCAACAAGGCATAATGCCAGTCCTTGCTAAGGGGACTTGTTACAGACGGAGTGCCACAGTCTCCCAGCACCCTCTGTCCCCTGCTTCCCTTCCTGTGCTTTCAGTTCCATGGTCAACTGCAGTCCAGGAGAAGATTCCTTCTGATAAATGTTTTGAGGTTGAACACTAGGGCACAGTGCCTACATCATTCCCCTCACTTCATCTTATCAGGAGGGCATATTATCATCTCTCATCCTCACAGGGGTGAGTACAGTACGATGAGATTTTCTTTTAAAAGAAATTTTATTTGACAGAGAGAGACACAGTGAGAGAGGGAACCCAAGCAGGGGGAAGTAGGAGAGGGAGAATCAGGCTTCCCACTGAGCAGAGAGTCTGATGCAGGGCTCCATCCCAGGACCCTGGGATCATAATCAGAGTCAAGGGCAGACAGATGCTTAATGACTAAGAGACAGAAAGGGGCCCCTCAATGAGATATTTTGAGAGAGAGACAGGCAGACAGGCTACATTCACGTAACTTTCATTGAAGTATATGGCTATAATTGTCCCAGTTATTGTTGTTAATCTCTTAGTATATCTAATTTATAAATGAGGCTTTATCATAGACACATAAGTATAGGAAAAAAGTATATATATATTTTGAGGCATCCACTAAAGGTCTTGGAAATATTCCCCCCCTCCCCCATGGATAAGGGAGGACTACTGTATTCCTCTTCAACTCAAGCAAATAAATACTGGGAAACACATTTGGGAAAGTGGAGCTCATCACCCCGGCGCCTGGAGGAGTGGAATCAGGACACACCGTGGGTCATTGTCAGGAAGGGCTGCAGCCAGCCTCCTCTCAGAAAACACTTGGGGCTGCAGCAATGGCATTTAGCACTCAGCACTTAACACTTCTTTGAAAGGAATAACAATATTTTTTGCAATCCTCTTAGCCAGTGACCATGGGACTGCAAACCAGATAATGAAGCACGATGTGGGGAATTCATTTTAATGGTTTACCCACTGAGCACAGAAGGTAGAGACCCTTCAGTCTCCCAAATCAGCGTCTGCATTTCAAAAAGCTTTCAATGCTCACCCAGCTTGAGCTGGTCAAGAATACAGTTTGCTCGCCATTAAAGCTCAATAAAATACCTAGCAGATGACAGTGTGATTTCCTGCGTGGAGACTGATAACCAACTCTGCTCTCCGAGTTTTTTCATTTATCATTTCTACCCTGCCTGCCTCCAAGAAGGATCTGGAGTGTATATTCACATGCCATCAAAGGAATGAAGTGCATGAAAAACTCTTCTCTGTTGTTCCTGAAGGTTGTAAATGCAGATTACGGGACTGTGGAGATTCAGCATTTAAGTCAAACATTATTGATAATTGCTGGATCAGTTCCCTTTTAAAGACAATCACATAATAGAACTTGGCATGTACTCAGATTCATTTCTCTTCCAGCTATAATTTATAGAAGAGAGAACTCAGCGAAACTCATCTGAGGAACTAATTTTATATTTTCCCCCACAATACATCATAATTAATGGGTTTTTTTTTTCCCCTTTATTCCTGGAGATTCAATATTCTATTGCTGGCCAGACGGTAGCCTATAAATTCTTAAATGCCCAGCACTGCCCTACAAAAGACATACAACATAGGGTTTCAGGATGTCCAACCAAAGTTGTCAGACAGCGGGGTTGGGATTCCAGGTCACAGTGAAAAAGGTCATTTGGGGTGCCGTAGACTAAGAAGTACTCCCTAGAATGAAGGCTTGTTTCTTCTCTGTGCCTGCCACATGTGAATTACCTCCCCGACTTGAACACAAAATCCAGAGAAGTGCGTGGATTCAGCTGGTGAGTAGGGAAAGTGTGTGAAATAATACAAAGCTGTGTTTAAACTCTTAAATTCCCAAAACAGTTGCTGTAAGTAAGAGGCAAGTAATCACCATACATACATACACCAGTATGTCCGGGCACCAACATTTTTTTCTGTGGATACCAAAACTTAAAAAAAATTTTTTTTACACGATAGGTTGTAGTAAAGTACATTATTTCCTTATGGGTGTTAAGGATAATGAGTTTAGTTTGAGTTACAAATAAATGAATTGGGTTTTAACTTGAAAAGCAAGAAGGAGGGGCACCTGGGTGGCTCAGTGGGTTAAAGCCTCTGCCTTCGGCTCGGGTCGTGATCCCAGGGTCCTGGGATCGGGCCCCGCATCGGGCCCCGCATCGGGCTCTCTGCTCCGCAGGGAGCCTGCTTCCTCCTCTCTCTGCCTGCCTCTCTGCCTACCTGTGATCTCTGTCTGTTAAATAAATAAAATCTTAAAAAAAAATGATTTTCAGGAGATTTAAAATATTAAAAAAAAAAGAAAAGAAAAGAAAAGCAAGAAGGATGACTATGGCGTAAAGGATGTTTTATTTTATTTTTTAAAATATTTTGTTTACGAGAGAGGAGGGTGAGGGGCAGGAGGAGAGGGAGAAGCAGACTCCCTGCTGAGCAGGGAGCCCAATGTGGAGTTTGATCCCAGGACCCTGGGAAAATGACCTGAGCTGAAGGCAGACGCTTAACTGACTGAGCCACCTAGGCGTCCCAAGGATGGATTTTATTAGTATTTTTTTTAATTTGCAAGAGTTTACTTATTCATTTGACAGAGAGAGGGAGAGAGCACATGCAAGCAGGGGGAGCAGCAGGTAGAGGGAGAGAGAGAAGCAGGCTCCCTGCTGAGCAAGAAGCCGGATACAGGACTCGATCCCCGGACCCTGGGACCATGACCCAAGCTGAAGGCAGCTTCCAACTACTGGAGCCACCCAGGGGCCCCAAGGGTGGATTTTAGATCCAAAGTTAATGCAATGGTGTTTCTCTTTTACAACCTCTCCCTTGTTATGGCTTTGATCCTAGACAAGGCTACAGGACCTAAGGGAATACTATGAAAAACTAAAAAGGACAGACATTTGGTTTATGACCAGCAAGAAATGCAAATGCCTTGATAAAGCTCTTAGGTCCTGGTCAGCAATGTATTTCTTCGTAGGCAGAAGCAGCTAGGTGCTTCTGAGCATGCTCTAAAGCTCAGCTTTTGGGGGAAAAGAACTACACGAATGTCTCTGATGGATTCTAAGTTTACCAGCAATACCCAGTAACGGAATCAGGAAACATTTTTGAGGAAGGAGATCTAGACACTGTCCAAAACAACATTCTCAGCATAGGATCTTTTGCGGAAAAAAGGCAAGGTATGAATATAATAAATACATCCTAATGATCTTTTTCGATAAATAAGATCAAAATTAAGTCAGGCTGGCATTCTGGAGTGGATTGCACCCATCCACCCATTTTTCTCCCTTCCCACTAAAACTGGAATAAGGGTTTTTAAAAGAACAGCACAAAAGATAAATCCTTAAACATGAAGAGAACAAGAGAGGAGAAAACACAATAAAAATCTGGAAGTTGGAAAACAGATGGACAAGTTGTCAGTGGCTTAGCATACACCCAACCCCCAAGCTGGCATGGAGAAATTTGAGAAGCAATCTTTATACTACAGATATCTCAAAATCTTGGGAACTGGAAAGGCCAGTATCTCCTGAAATGAGAGTAAGGAATGGCTAAATACAGAATATTGGGTAAGAGGCATTTGAGAAGAGCTAAATGGGTCCTTTTCCAAGTCTGCTGGGTAGTCCTCTGCAAGTTATTTTCTCAGTAAAATAAGAAGGAAAAAATAAAGGCATTTTTTAGACACGCAAAGGCTCAAATAACTTATCTCCCACGTACACATCTTTTCCCAAGAAGCCACTGGAGGATAACGCTCTATCAGACCAAAGAGACAGAGTGAGAAAAAGGCCATGACTCCCAGGAAACAGGGGATCCAGTATAGGAAGGGATAAGGGGAACCGTGGGCTGGTTACCTTTCAGTAGTCCTAGAGGGACAGCACTTGACCTTTAAGAAGATTCAGACATGTGTAACTAAGGATAATGCAAGGTTCTGTGTCTGTATCCATGAGAATGACTGGAAGCTAAGTTCTATCGATAAGATCCACAAAGATGGTGAAATACGGCTGAGAGTAAACAGTAAGATAAGGATGTTTGCAACACGGATGCTTGTGTTGAAGCTTGGTGACTCTCTTAATATTTTGTCAAGAACTTTCTGATCTTCATAGATTTTTTTTTAAAAGATTTTATTTATTTATTTGACAGAGAGAGAGAGAGAGATCACAAGTAGGGCAGAGCAGCAGGCAGAGAGAGGGGGAAGCAGACTCCCTGCTGAACAGAGAGCCCGATGTGGGGCTCGATCCCAGGACCCTGAGATCATGACCCAAGCCGAAGGCAGAGGCTTAACCCACTGAGCCACCCAGATGCCCCTGATCCTCATAGATTTTATACTGGAATAAAATATCAACCTACCTGAACAAGAGGAATTCTCACATGCATTGTTTGCGAGAGTATCTCTGGAAGGGATCCCAATACACTGGTGCCAATAGTTGTCTTGGAAGAGAGATTTGGCAGGCTGGGGAGAAGGAGGAATACAGAAGACTATTTTACTGTTTGATTTTTGTTGTTGTTTCTTTTGATATTTGTACCATGTACATAAATTACTTATTCAAAATAAATTAATGAGCTAAAATAGATCTTCAAAAAAAAAAAAACCTCAAAAACAAAAAAAAACCATCATGCTTGGGGCACCGGGGTGGCTCAGTGGGTTAAGCCTCTGCCTTTGGCTCTGGTCATGATCTCAGGGTCCTGGAATGGAGCCCAGATTTGGGCTCCCTGCTCGGTGGGGATCCTGCTTCTCCCTCTCCTTCTACTGCTCTCTGTGATTGTGTTCTCTCACTCTCTGTCAAATAAAGAAATAAAATCTTTTTTAAAAATAATAAAAAATTTAAAAAATCATGCTTGTCACTCATAATTACTTGATTGGAATTTCTGCCAATGAGAACTCTTGAGGACATGATTAGAAAATCACCTGCCAGGTTATTTTATTATTTCCCACAAACTCTAATGCAGGCCATTCCTTCTGGCTGTGTCACCAAGGTGGGCGGGGATAGCCGATTCAATGAATTTGCTAAGTGGGCGGACAATAAACAAGGCATTTTCTGCCCTTGGTTCTGCCCTTAGGGAAATGTGTGAATCTGGGGAGGTTCGTAGAAGTAGGTTTCTTTTCCTGCTCCTTGGCTTACTAATGCTGTAACCTTGCACAAGTAACAAGCTGTCTGAGCCACTTTCCTCCTTAAGGTAAGGGTGACAAGGATGAAAGCAGCCAGCACAGGGCCTGGGGCAGGTGTGGGGAGAACTTTTAACAGGTGCCATGCTCTTCCTCTCTGCCATTCTTTCCTTTAACTTGGAAAATTTGGAAAATAGTATCCTTCCCGTGCCTCCGGAATTTCCCTGGCCATCTAGTAAGCTTTACGACTAAGAAATAACTATCATTCCATCCAACTGAAAGTTGCTTTTTAAATGATTAATGTTTGCCCCTCAAAGGAGAACAGAGGGAATGGGAGTGTGGAGGAGGCCTCCAAGCATGGCTCCCAATGGTCCCCAGCTTCACGACAGTGTGTCACCCCCTCCTGCAGTGTACCACTCTGGGTCAGTGTGACCCATAGGCTGGAGGCACTTCAGCTCCTAACTTGCACTCTCTCCCCATGGTATATCACACAGTCTCGGGGAAGCTGTGTGTCACAACAGGACACCCAGCCCTATGGAGACCCTCGTGAGTGAGGGAGAGAAGCTTCCTCTGGCCAACAGCTGCTTCACGGAGCTCAGGGGCAGGTCCCCCAGCCCCTCCTCCAGGCTTCAGAGTCTGCAGCTCCTGTGGACATCACGGAGCCACAATAAAGCCGCCAAGAGAAGTATGTGGACTCGGAGGCATTACCATGAGCTAAACCTCAGACTTTCTTCAGGGTTTTTTCCCCAATCACCCTGGCAACACCTTTCCAACAAAAAGAATCAAGCCCCAAACTATGTGTTGCATTTAGTTTTTTCAACCTAGAAAAGTGCCCCAGCCATTCTTTTACTTTTCATCACTTTGTTTTTACTTTCCTATTTCTTAAAAAATTTAATCCTGTTATTTAAAAAGCTTTATGTATTTATTTGACAGAGAGAGGGAGAGCACAAGTAGGCAGAGAGGTAGCCAGAGAGAGGGGGAAGCAGGCTCCCTGCTGAGCAGAGAGCCCGATGCGGGCCTCAACCCCAGGACCCTGAGATCATGACCTGAGCTGAAGGCAGAGGCTTAACCCACTGAGCCACCCAGGGACCCTTTACTTTCCTATTTTTGAAGTCTATGGGCTGGTTACTTGGTAGAACGTCCCTCAATGTAGGCTTATCTGACGCTTCCTCATTAGATTCAGAGCAAGCATCGTTGGCAAGAATATCACAGAAATAACACTGTGCTCTTCTCACTGCATTTTTCTGGGTATACATGATTTAGGTGGTATCTGCCAGGCTCTTTTATTGACGGGTTGGTCTTCTTCCCATTGTGATCTGTAAGGCTGTTGTGGGAAAGTACTTTGCTTAGTATGATACCCACTAGATCCATTCATGTTGTTGTAAACCACAAGATTTCGTTCTTTTTCATAGCTGGGTAATACTCTACTGTCTCGAGAGAGAGAGAGAGAGAGTGTGTGTGTGTGTGTGTGTGTACACCACATCTTCTTTATCCATTCATCTATGAACAGACACTTACGACTTCTTATCTTGGCTACTGTAAATAATGTTGCAACAAACAAAAAGGTGGTGGGAAGGTACATTCTTTTAACACATGGCTTGAACTCATGAAACTGAAATCAAGAGTCACACCTCCACTGATGGAGGCAGCCAGGCGCCCTGAGTACTTTGAACTATGTTAATATCCCATTCTGTATCAGATGTTTAATTAATTCATTTTTAACTTGGTAATATGGATTCCTTTTTTAAAACATGATTTAATACATAATTCATATTTATATATAACAGTTAAAAATTTTTATACAAATAATTTATACAAATTTATAAATTTTATAAATATTTATTAAAATAAATAAATTAAAATAAGTACAATTTATTTTAATAAAATTTTATAAGTCTTTACAAATTTATTTTTATAAATGTAAAAATTAATTTATAATTTATATTATCTATAATAATAAATATAATACATATAAATATAATATTTATATTTATAATATATTTGTATAATATAAATGTCTATATATTTAATAATATATAAATAACATATATAACACTGTAATATATATATTTAAGTAATGATATTAATAATAATGAATAAAAAATTTATAATAATGAATATAATACATATAAAGATAATATTTTGTTTTAAAATAAGTACTTATTTATAATGATAAATTTGTAATTACTGATTTTAAAACTCAAAATAACCCATACTTGTTTAGTAGGAACCCTTTCAAGCTGGCTTCTGTGCCATTTTGAGCATGTCCTTACTTTCTGGTACAACGAAGTGCTCCAGACTCATCTTGTACTTTTCCTGCCCTTGCCCTGGAGTCAGCCATTACTCCTTGGAGCTCTGGAGAACAGTGTTCAGAAGCCAAGATCTGGGCACTAGGTACACTCATGACGACTGAGATCTTCAATGCTCCCAATTCCGCTTAGTGAACACAGTTAGGGAATGTATGTATTTCTGACATATTTACTTCTCTTTCTATATTGAAAAACTTGACTTTACACCAACTGGTACCCAACCTTCAAGATGGTGTCCCATGGTGCGCCTCTTAGGATTCACGCCCTTGTCTGAAAGGCACAGAGACTGTAAGAAATGAAAAGAGGTCATTGGACATCCAAAATTCTTCTGGCAGAAAACAGGCTGAGAAAATCACACTGTTGCAAACACATGCCACCTTCCAAGGAAAAGGAAGGATGACCCAGAGGGAAGCGACGAGAGCAGTGGGGAGTCACTCCAGGGCAGGAATAGGACCAAGTCCCAACATTTTCTTGGCTGCATTTCAAACTGCCTTGGATCACTGCTGTGTGCCTTCCATTTTTCCCCTTTAGGAATAGCTCTACATTGGCTATCCTATGCCTGTCTCACAGTTGTGCATCGGTGTGTGTGCTTTGGGGGTGGGGGTGTTGATCACTTGTTTCTTCAGTTCAGGAGACAAGTGAACTGTGTTCAGAGATCCTTGCCTGCACCTGGATGACAAGATCATGGACTTTGAGCTGCTGCTATAATGGGATGAAATTGACAGAAGTGGGATGAGCATATTTTGCATGTGGGATAGACATGAATTATTGGAGACTAGAGGGTAGATGATGCTAGGCAGGCTCCAGGATGGTCCCCATTCTTCCCCTAGTGTAATTCCCACCCATTGCATAAGGGCTGCACTTAGGGACTGGTTTCTGATGAACAGAATAAGTCAGAAGTGACCCTGTGTCACTGACACTGGGTCATAGGAAACCATGCGGCATTGCTTTGGTTCTTAGATCACGCACTGTAGGGGAAAGCCAGCTGCCATGCTGGGAGTGGTGCTATGGAGAGGGCCACATGGTGAAGAGTGGAATCCCCTGGCCAACAGCCACGTGAGCGAGCTTGAAAGCCCCAGTCAAGACTTGAGAGGATCGTGCCCCTAGCTGACACCATGACTGCAACCTAGTGAGAATCCTGCGCTGGAACCACCAGCTAAGGGTTTCCTGAATTTCTGACCCACAGGAATTGTGGGATAATAAATATGTACTGTTGGAAGCTGCTAAGTTTGGGGGTAATTTTTCTACAACAGTAAATAATTGGCTGAGTTAATAAAATAAATAAACACCTGGCTGGCTGAGTCAGAAGAACATGAGACTCTTGATCTCAGGCTCAGGAGTTTGAGCTCCCCGGTGGGTATAGAGATAACTTAAATAAAACTTAAAAAAATAACTAATACACTCCAATATATCCAATTTCAGTCCATCATTATGGGGTTCCTGCAATGGACAGGTCTAGAAATATCTATTTTTAAAATCATGAATTAAATATTAATAATTACAAATTAAATTTACATTATAGAACGTTTCTGAACTTCTTTTTTTTAAGAAAAGATTTTATTTATTTATCTGACAGAGATAGCAAGAGAGGGAACACAAGCACAGGGGAGCTGGAGAGGGAGAACCAGGCTCCCTGCCCATCAGGGAGCCCAATGTAGGGCTCCATCCAAGGATCTTGTAAACCCAGCAATACACATAGTTCTATTTGAGCTTGCTTTTCAGCAACTGAGCTACCCAGGCACCCCTGAACTTCTTTGATATATTTGTATCTTTCTACTTATATTAAAATACCAGTTTTATTAAGATTAATGTATTTACTTACTTGCTTTATCTAATAATGTACATAAAGTAGTTTCAACTTACAATAGCCATGTTACTAATTATAATAAAACTCAGTGAAGTTTAAGGTTTATTTGCAATTCCCTTTGTCCTTAGACTACATCCCACTGAGCATACAAGGTCAAAATAATGGGTTCAAAAGTCACTTGGAATTGCCATAAGACTCAGCAATTTCACTCTTAGGTATATATCCAAAAGAAATGAAAACAGAAACTCAAACAGTGCTACATGAATGCTCACAACCGCACTATTCACAATAGCCTAAAGACGCAAAAAACTCAAATGTCAGCAGATGAATAGATAAACAAAATGTGGTCTACCTTGTAGTTCTTTGGATGTGTAAGCAACATCCTCCTGAATCATGAAATGTACTTGTGTCCCAGGAAGAGGCTCAGCAGCTATGACCCTCCTTGTGGGTCTTATGGTAAGAGGTGGTGGTTATCATGGGTCTGGGGGAAAATGAGCATCTCTTGAATGTGCCGCAGGTGGGTATCAGGGCTCTCAGGCAAAGGAAGGATGGTCTCCTCAGATATGGGAGCTGGGGAAGACACTTCCACTTGTGTGGGAGGCTCAGAGTGATATGAGGATTCAAGAGTCTCAGTTTTATCTAGGTCCAACCAGATGCCCCCATTCTAAGTTTCAGGATCCTATCCCTTCCCAATCAGTGCCCTAATCCTCACGTAAGAAATTTTAAGATTGTGGATTCAATGGTTGTCGTAAACCCAGCAATACACACAGTTCCATTGCCAGCCCCGTGGCTACATGAAACGAGAGGGTTTTTTGTTGTTGTTGTTTTGTTTTGTTTTTTAAGGGCTGTCATAAAAACTGTCGAGTTCTTAGACCCTGAGTTGGGAGTTAAAGAATCCAGGCTTGGGGAACCTGGGTGGCTCAGTCGTTAAGCGTCTGCCTTCGGCTCAGGTTATAATCCCAGGATCCTAGGATTGAGCACCTCGTAGGACTTCCTGCTCAGCGTAGGACTTCCGCTTCTCCCTCTCCCACTCCCCCTGCTTGTGTTCCCTCTCTTGCTCTCTCTGTCAAACAAATAAATAAAATCTTTAAAAAAAATAAAGAATCCAGGCTTGCCATTTTCTCTCTGGACAGTCCAGTGTTGCACGCAGGAAAACCCACCTGCCCCACAGTCCTTGCGCCCACCATTACTGCCATAGCCCTCAGGTGAGTTCCCAAGGCACTTATTTCAGTTGTCATTCCACCACAGACAACAGCATCACCAACTGTGATGGTACTGCGGACCACCGACAGCCACCGCCCCACTTTCCATTGGCAAGGTGCTCAGCACTACACTCAAGTCCACGCTCCATCCAACCAGTTACCAAATCCCATCGTGGTAGGGCTACCCCCTCGCACTGTTTAGGCACCAACTTGGTGTCCTCACAGTCCTGGGAGCAGAAGCCACAGAGCAATCCCTGGGGCCAGGGAAGGTTTAATATAAGGAATTTGTAACTAGAAGTTACAAATGCTAAGGAGAGACAGAAAACATACTCTCAAAAACTGCTGTGGGGCTGAAAGAGATGTCTGAGGAAGAAACAAACCCCCAGGTAGAAACAGACTTCCCAACACTGTCCTTCACATTTCACTGGGTTGCCAGGGACCAGAGCTCCCTGCAGTTACCAACCTGAGCCAGGGAACCACCGACAGGTAGTGGCAAGCAGGACAACTCCCAACAAGGAGCAGATGGGCAGAACCTGGTGGGCTGCAAACCTTGGGCCAAGAATGGCAATCAGAAAACTCCCCTCGAGGGTGCTGCTGTGCTAAAGAATGTAGGCAGGGCACTGCCAGCTGCAGATGTAAACAGGAAAAACTGAGTCACCTGCCCTGCAAATAACACAGAAACTCATCAGAACCTGGAAGAAATCCCCAACACCCGGCAGTGCCCCTCCAGCGCCCTCTATCGACAAAGTTTAACATCACTCCAGGTGGCAAATGGAGAATCCAGCTGTTATCGCAGAGCAAAGGCAAGAAGGGTGTAAATCGGAGAGATCGTAAGTGAAAATGCAAGATGCAGAACGGTGTGCATGGTGTGTTATTTTTTGTGGAGGAAAGCCTGGAAAATTGAGTGCATCTTTGCTTAATTTTGCACAATAAAACAGTGGATTGATATACCTAGAAACTAGTAAAAATGGTTAACAATTTAAAAGCCAGGAATGAAGTAAGGATAGAGAAAATGGTGATGGAAGTGAGATTTTCTGAAAATTGATGCGGTTTTGACTTTTGAACCATGTATTTCATGTGTACAAAAATAGAATTAAGTGAAAAAAGTGAAAGAAAAAAAAAAAGCAAACACTGACTGGTTTGCCGTATAGCCACCGTTACCAAGGAGCAGCTGGCTTAATTCAGAGATGAAATGGCATCATGAAATTTACAGAGCCAGTCGTGGGACACTACCTTGGAAGGACAGGTTCTGTGCTATGGGATACAGGATGTATTTTGAACCCAGACCCCACGACATGGTGGCTTCTCCTCCATGGTCAGAATACACAGGTGCGGACAGGAAGGGGCAGAAGTGGGAGGGGTGCTTGCATGGAACCCTTGCACAGAAATGCCCCAGCAACTTTGAGCTCTGCTGGTTTGGGGAGTCTTCACTCCCAAGGAGGAATTGCTTCCACCAAAGGAAAGAGAGCAGATTTTGTTAAACAGCAAGATGAGACTTTCACCCGGGCCATTTGGGGCTCCTTATTGCCACTGAACCAACAGGAGGTAAAAGGGTTT
Organism: Mustela lutreola; assembly: GCF_030435805.1. NCBI lineage: Eukaryota > Metazoa > Chordata > Mammalia > Carnivora > Mustelidae > Mustela > Mustela lutreola. The sequence continues at coordinate 57,537,943 of NC_081291.1, read as the reverse complement.
ATTCTGCTGGCTAGACAGATTGTCCCTAATAACCCTGGGGGAATTTTGAGCTGCTGCTACACAGTGGGACAGGAAGGATTGTGTGTGTAACCCAAGGGGTTCTCTTGGGCACCTCTTAGCAATGCTTAATGGGAAAATACAGCAACCCTAACAGGTAGGACACTTGAAGATGCCGGCCATCTGGGAAGGATGGCCTGTTATTCCATTCTGACCAGCTGAAATCTTGGAGAAGATTTCATGTGGAAACATGGAATGGGTAACAGAAGAAGGAAGCAGCTCTGTGATCAATTCCAAAACTGAGGACTGTGATAGTCTTTCCTTGTCCTCTGTAGGAGGCTTATGCAGTTTCTGTCTTCCTTCTCCTCCTTCTCCACCCCCCACCTTTTTCATTTTATATGCAAGTTTTTGGAGGGTGGCTCAGTCTTTAGGTGTCTGCCTTCAGCTTAGGTCATGATCCCAGGGTCCTGGGATCGAGCCCCGCATGGGGCTCCCTGCCCAGCGGGAACCCTGCCTCTCCCTCTCCCACTTCCCCTACTTGTGTTCCCTCTCTTGCTGTGTCTCTCTCTGTCCAATAAATAAATAAAATCTTAAAAAAAAAAAAGACTTCCCTCTCTTCTGAGGTCAGTTTGGCTACTTACCAGTTTCCTTTAATTCATTTATTCATTTCCTTTAATAAGACACTTAAAAAAAAAAGATTTTATTTGACAGACAGAAATCACAAGTAGGCAGAGAGGTAGGCACAGAGAGGGGGATGCACGCTCCCTTTCAAGCAGAGATCCCGATGCCGGGCTTGATCGCAGGACTCTGGGATCATGACCTGAGCCAAAGGCAGAGGCTTTACCCCACTGAGCCACCCAGGCGCCCCAACACTTTTTTTTTTTTTTTAAAAAGGTCTGTCTTTTGATTCTTTGACAGTGTCTTGTCTTAGTTCCTTCTTTCCCTTCACCACCAAGCTTCCAAAGGAAATCTATTGCCCCCTCTTCTCCAGTAGTGCCTTCTACCACCTCTGACTCCAAACCTTTCCACAGCTTTTCCTTTTGATTCCACTAGGTCTCAGTTCTCCTCTGGCATTTGTCCTTATAGGGTGGGTCTCTCTCCTTATGGGCACGAGCCTAGATGTTACCTGTTTCTACTGCCATTAGGACCGTATCATTTTTTCTTTTCCCTGAATTCCCCACCTGGATGTGTATTCTGGTCTGTCACACTGTGTCAGTTCTGCTAGTCCAAGATGTTTATGTTCCCACTGACTTTTTATTAAAATGCATGGTTTTCGCTCTTGCTTGGTAAACTGTAGTTCTAAGCCATAGGTGACTTTATCTGTCCTTTTCCTGAACAATTCTTTTTTAAAATTTATTTAAATTCAATTAACACATAATGTATTATTAGTTTCAGAAGTAGAAGTCAGTGATTCATCAGTCTTATATAGTACCCAGTGTTCATTACTTCATGTGCCCTCCTTAATGCCCATCACCCAGTTACTCCATTCCCATACCCCCCACCCTCCAGCAACCCTCAATTTATTTCCTATGATTAAGAGTCTCTTATGGTTTGTCTCCCTCTCTGATTTTATCTTGCATTTTTTTTTCTCTCTTCCCCTATGATCCTGTTTTGTTTTTTAAATTCCACATATGAGTGAGATCATATAATTGTCTTTCTGATTGACTTATTTTGCTTAGCATAATATCTTCTAGTTTCATCCACATTGTTTCAAATCACAAGATTTCATTTTTGATGGTTGCATAGTATTCCATTGTGTACGTGTGCATACATATATATATTTTCTTTACCCATTCATCTGCTGATGGACATCTGGGCTCTTTCCATAGTTTGGCTATTGTGGACATTGCTGCTATAAACATTGGGGTGCATTACCCCTTCGGATCACATTTTTATCTTTGGGGTAAATCCCTCATAGTGCAATTGCTGGGTCATAGGACAACTCTATTTTCAACTTTTTGAAACAGTATGGAACCTCATACTGTTTTCCAGAGCTGCACCGGTTTGTATTCCCACGCACAGTGTAAGAGAATTCCCCTTTCTTTGCTTCCTTTCCAAGATTCGTTGTTTCCTGAGTTGTTAATTTTAGCCATTCTGACTAGTGTGAGGTGGTATCTTATTGTGGTTTTGATTTGTATTTCCCTGATGCCAAGTGATGTGGAACACTTTTTCATGTGTCTCTTGGCCATTCGGATGTCTTTGTGGAAATAATCTGTTCATGTCTTTTGCCCATTTCTTGATTGGACTATTTGTTCTTTGGGTGTTGAGTTTGAGAAGTTCTTTATAGATTTTGGATACTAGCCCTTTATTTGATAAGACATTTGCAAATATTTTCTTCCATTCTGTCAGTTGTCTTTTGGTTTTGTCAACTATTTCCCTTTCTGTGCAAAAGCTTTTGATCTTGATGAACTCCCAATAGTTCATTTTTGCCCTTGCTTCTCTTGCCTTTGGAAACATGTCCTGCAAGATGTTGCTGCAGCTGAGGCTGAAGAGGTTGCTGCTTGTGTTCTCCTCTCGGATTTTGATGGATTCATTCGAAGATGAGTTGACAACACAGTTGAGGGTCCATTTCTGGGTTCTCTATTCTGTTCCATTGATCTATATGTCTGTTTTTGTGCTGGATTAGCAATCTTGATTGCACAGTTTTCTCACTTACTACCCTGATTATATCATGCCAGTCCTTTCTGGCCTGCCAGGTTTCTGTGGATAGGTCTGCTGCCAGCCTATGTTTCTACCCCTGTAGATTACAGACCTCTTGTCCCAAGCTTCTTTCAAGATTTTCTCTTTGTCTCTGAGATTTGCAGGTTTCATTATCATATGTCAAGGTATTGATCTATTTTGAGCTGGGGGTCTCTGTGTCTCCTGAAATTGAATGCTTGCTTCCCTCCCCAGATTAGGGAAGTTCTCCACTATAATTTGCTCCAATATAGCTTTTGCCTCTCTCTCTCTTCTCTTCTTCTGGGATCCCAATTATTCTAATATTGTTTCATTTTATGATATCGCTCACTTCTCAAATGCTCCCCTTATGATCCAGTAGTTATTTATCTCTCTTCTTCTCAGATTCTTTATTCTCCATCATTTGGTCTTCTATATCACTAATTCTTTCTTCTGCCTCATTTATCCTAGCAGTAAGAGCCTCCAATTTTTATTGTACCTCATTAATAGCCTTTTTGATTTCAAGTTGGTTAGATTTCAGTTATTTTATTTCTTCAGAAAGGGATTCTCTATTGTCTTCTCTGCTTTTTTCAAGTATCTTTAAAATCATTATTCTGAACTCTAGTTTCGACATTTTATGTCCATACTGGTTAGGTCCCTGGCAGTCAGTACTGCCTCTTGTTCTCTTTTTAGAGGTGAGTTTTTCTGTCTTATCATTCTTGCCAAAAGCGGTTGCTTTTTTATTTGTAGAGTTGTAGCTATTCTTTTCTTAGATCTCCGGTTGAGTTTTCAGGTGTTCAGAATGATTTGATAGCTATCCATCTGAATACCTAGGACCAGAGGAAACTAAGGTCTTCTAATCCTCCACCATCTTGGACTATCCCCTCTCTGGAACAGTTCTTAAAGGATGTGGAGAGAAATTCCACTTGAGGTGACCATGATTACCCTAAGGCATTTTTATTTTAGAATGATTTCTTTCCTACTAACTCCATGGGAGATAAGAAGTAGCAGTAGTCACACTGGAGGTGAGAGTGGAGCATGGTTGTGAACAACAGGAAGTGGAGAAAAAATTCCCCTAGAAATGCCTCAATAATCACAAAGCTGCACATTAGAAATGGGGAAAATTAGCCTTCATGACATCGCGGCCATCAGCCGGCCAATAAATCTTTATTATAGTCCATTCTGTGCTGAGAGGTAGTATGGGTTCCCTTGGGAGGTGAGCACTGACTTGAACACACCGAATGAGTGGCATCTCACTGATACAAGGCTACCCAGAGTTGCCAAAATTGTGTCGAGGTTCATCCCAGGAACTCAGGACTAAGGTTACATTCAAGGGTGTCCAACTTCTCCAGGTCTCATAACCTTACCAGAATCACCAAATCTACTCAGAAGCTCTAGGATTTCCTTCTGCTTCTTCCTTGTTTACCTAAATAACACTCTCCGTATGTCAAGTACATCATGGAACATCCATATGATGGGCCATTATGCAGATGCTATAAACCATTGAGTTTTTCATACTAAGGGGAACAAAAATAAAATTTACACATACAATATTGTACTAAACTGTAAGTTGTAGAGTGCAAGAGGCCACAGCTCAGTAAGTTTGGGAAACATGGCATAGACTGCCCTTCAGAGATTCACAGTGCACATCATTCTTTCATAGGTTCTGAGAAGTCCTGTAGTAAAAAACCAGTTTAACTTTGTCTAATCTGACATTTTCTACATATTTTTGCTTGTGAACTATTTGTTCATGATGGGCACCAAAGAACACTTATAAACCTTTTGGGACATACATGGAAGATCTGAACCAGGCAACTGAGACTATGTGTGAAGAGAAGATGGAAAGCAAGTAGTCCTAATAGTTATAACTGCTTTTGGGTGGTGGGATTGTAGGTGAGGGTATTCCCTGCTTTGTATGAATCTATTCTTTCCAAATGCTCTAAATGTGAGAACACATTTGGTGAAAGCTAAAACACAATGATTAAAAGCCTCCAACCACTGCCCCACTGTTCCTGGAAGTAGTGAGGAATCCCAGTAGGACTGGTTGGCTGCTCCCCAGCATCCTGGCCCCATGCTGCTTCTTTAGGTCTCTGATCTCATTTTAAGCCACTAAATTACATCGTGTATTTCAGCGCTAAATTACATCTTTGGTCCTAGGAGTTCACCTGTTCATCCAACAAACATTACTTGCAGTTCTGCTTGTCCCGAGTGTTGAGATGTACAAGAGCCACCACTGCCCCAACCTGGGATGTCTGCTGTTGCCAAATGATCACACTGTAGAATATATAACCACAAGGGATGCATTTAGAGGGGGTAATGGCTGAACTAAAGCTTGTTGGATAAAGTAGGAGCTAACTAAATGAAGATGGGAGGAAAAGCAGCCCCCCCATTGGGGGAAGGGAGAGAATACTTGGAGAATACTTGCATAGGCCCAGTGGAAGGAACCAGCTTGTCTGGGCAACTGAAAGGCCGGAAAGCAAGGGAAAAGTAAGGGTTTTGCCAGATCACGCAGGCCTCATGAAGACCTTGATAAGGATCTTCTTATTTTATTTTTTAGGATTTTATTTATTTGAGAGAAAGCAAGAGTGAGAGAGCACAAAGCAGGGGGAGCAGAGGGAGGAGAAGGAGAGGCAGAAAAGGAGAGGGAGAAGCAGACTCTGCACTGAGCAAGGAGCTGCATGTGGGACTCGATCCCAAGACCCTGGGATCATGACCTAAGCCAAAGGCAGACGCTTAGCCCACTGAGCCAGTTAGTGCCCCAGAAACAAGGGTTTCAAGAAGGACTATGTGTTAGATCAATGGAACAGAGTAGAGAACCCAGAAATGGACCCTGAACTCTATGGTCAACTCATCTTCGACAAAGCAGGAAAGAATATTCGGCAGAAAAAGGACAGTCTCTTCAAATTTTCATTGGGAAAAGTGGACAGCCACATGCAGAAGAATGAAACTGGACCATTTCCTCACACCACATCCAAAAATAGACTCAAATGGATGAAAGAACTCAACATGAGACAGGAATCCATCAAAATCCTTGAGGAGAACACAGGCAGCAACCTCTTCGACCACACCTGCAGCAACTTCTTCCTAGAAACATCACCAAAAGCAAGGGAAGCAAGGGCAAAAATGAACTATTGGGACTTCATCAAGATCAAAAGCTTTTGCACAGCAAAGGAAGCAGTCAAAAAAACCCAAAGACAAAAAACAGAATGGAAGATTATATGCAAATGACATATCAGATAAAGGGTTAGTATCCAAAATCTATAAAGAACTTCTCAAACTCAACACCCAAAGAACAAACAATCCAATCAAGAAATGGGCAGAAGATTTGAACAGACATTTCTCCAAAGAAGATATCCAGATGGCCAACAGACACATGAAAAAGGGCTCTACATCACTAGGCATCAGGGAAATACAAATCAAAACGACAATGAGATACCACTTCACACCAGTCAGAATGGCTAAAATTAACAAGTCAGGAAATGACAGATGCTGGCGAGGATGTGGAGAAAGGGGAACCCTCCGACACTGTTGGTGGGAATGCAAGCTGGTGCAACCACTCTGGAAAACAGCATGGAGGTTCCTCAAAAAAGCTGAAAATAGAGCTACCTCACGACCCAGCAATCACACCACTGGGTATTTACCCTAAAAATTCAAATGTAGTGATCTGAAGGGGCACGTGCACCCGAATGTTTATAGCAACAATGTCCATGATAGCCAAACTATGGCAAGAGCATATATGTCCACCAACAGATGAATAGATAAAGAAGATGTGAGATATATATATACATACATACATATATATGTATATATATATCTCACATATAAAGAAGATGTATGTATGTATGTATATATGTATGTATGTATATATATATCTCACATCTTCTTTATATGTATATATATACATATATATATATATATACATATATATATATATAATGGAATACTATGCAGCCATCAAAAACATGAGATCTTGCCATTTGCAATGACGTGGATGGAACTAGAGGATATTATGCTAAGTGAAATAAATCAATCAGAGAAAGACAATTATCTTATGATCTCACTTATATGAGGAATTTGAGAAATAAGACAGAGGATCATAGAGGAAGGGAGGGAAAAATGAAACTAGAGAGGGAGACAAACCATAAGAGACTCTTAATCTTGGGAAACAAACTGAGGGTTGATGGGGGATTGGGGTGGGAGGGATGGGGTGGCTGGGTGATGGACATTGGGGAGTGTATGTGCTATGGTGAGTGCTGTGAATTGTGTAAGATTGATTATTCATAGACCTGCACCCCTGGGGCAAATAATATATGTTAATTTAAAAAGTAATTTAAAAAAAGGACTATGTGTGAACAGAATTGAAAGCTGCCCAGAGGTCAAGTAAAATGAGGGCTAAAAATGTGCAGCGTGTGGGGGCTGGAAACGGCCAGTATGAACCACTCTTGCAGAAGTCTGACCGTGTCATGTATGTCCTCAGCTAGACTTCTTCATGTCAAGGGTAGCAAAGGGCTGAGCAAACAGGCTTCCATACATTTTTGAGGGTGGTGGTGATTTACACATGCTAAGATCGGTTTTGCTGTGGCCTCCCACACCCCTTTGCAACCACCAGTTCATTTTCACATGTATTTTGACAAGACCAGTCCTGTGCCGGTCACTGGATGCAGAGAGGTGGGTCAGATGCAGTCCTTGCCCCCAAGGAGCTCACAATCTGGTGGGGGGGAGACAAATGCAAAACCCAGAGAATCATCGCTACCAAGCCCCATCTTAGCCGCTCACCTACACCAAGCAGCTGCTGAGGGTGGCCCCGTGCATGAGTCGTGGCATCAGACAAAACTACAGCTGGCTAAGTGTTTTTGGGAATTTCTGTGAGCCTTGGAGTGCCCGGCCACAGAAATCTGAGAACCTCTTATGGTCCCAAGTCACTTCTCTAGGAGGGGTGGGCCCCAGTTCATTTTGGTCCCTAAAATTAACCTTGTTTGGGTTCTACAAATTAGATCTACCAGTTTTACTTTACTTTATGGTACAAAAATATTAACTTTGAGACAATATTCTCTGGAGCTGAATTTTGGTTCTGGGAAAGGAGAAATCATACGAGCCCGACATGTTCTCACAGGCACGCCAGAATACACCTCCCCGGTTTTTGCACATCGCATTCATAATGGCATGGAAAAACGGGCTGCTTTGACCTCATAAAATCATCTCTCCCCCAGCATCTGGGGGCGGGCTCCCCCCATGGCATTCCCAGTCCACCTCAACACTCCAAAGGAGCCAGCTCCTCTCTAACTCAATGGAACTACCAAATGTGTGGAAAGTGGCTGGAAATTATAAATCCCTTTGGAAAGTTCCATCTGTGCCTACGCTGCGACGCATACCTTTATCTTGCACCCTTGATTTAAGTCAGTCCCGGGTCTTCCAGAAAGCTACTGCCGCCGGCAGTCTTGACAAGGACAGGGCCGAGGGCTCAGCTGGAGAGCTGTGTCTGCTCGACAGAAAAACAGCTAGACTTTTCAGAAAAAGTAAAAACCCGAGAATTTTAAAGGATTTATTCGATTTCTCCACATGATCACAGCTATGGTTTTACATCAATAGAGTCTGCTACTACTCACAAACAGAATGCATATAGAAACAAAAGCAATCCTTTCCTGCCCAAAGTTACACAGCAGGCGCTGGGCCTCGTGGGAGCGGTGTGTCTGTCTCTCGAAGTCTCTGAGCGGTCCGCGTTCGAGACCTGATGCTAAGCGTTTAAAACAACTAGAAGGTGAACAACAGTTCCCAGGAGGAGACGGGTCCTGCATGGGACCTTGATGTGGCCGCAGGTAGGCTAATGGGTGCGCCCGCCAGGTAAGGGGTACACAGCTCCTCCCGCCTGTCCCTTTTCGCCACCCCCACTTCACACTGGATTTGTTTCCTTGATTATTGTTGTGATTGAAGACACTTTACAGAATTACTCCTTTCGCGGGCAGAAAGGGTGATGGTATTTTACAACGAAAACTGTAAGATGCATGCTTACCTGTAGAGACACAGCTTCATATGGAATGCTGAGTCAACACCTAGGGTCATGTTTAAGTATCTGCTGTCTCTTTTCAGCTCGTTTTAGAGAAAAAGAGGCTTCTGCTGCATGCAGCGTGGGGATGGAAAAAATCGCTCAACACTGGATGACTGAAGACATTTTTAAGCGAGATGTGCACATATTAGGATGAACTTTATTTTTACATTGTTGTACAATTCATTCATAAACTTAAAAAAAATACAAAGACATGACTTGTTGTCCCAGAAAAGATCTTCAGCCACTTCTGCTAGGGTCTCCTGCTCCTGCCCAAAGGTCTGTTCAATTGCAACGATTTGTGCAACTTGAGAAAAATGTCACAAGTGTGTCCTGACAGTGGTGAGGGATGACACACACATCCTGCAGCCTATCCCAGGGGTGGGGGTGGGGTGGATGACAGGCCCCCACACCTGCGACTCTGTGGAGGGCCATGTCTAGAAGGAACTGTCCCATGAAAGCAACACTGGGGATGGTGGGGGCAGGTTGGGGGGGGGGCAGCAATTTGCCAGAGGCTTTCGCTGCCCAAATGAGACTTGGCAGCGTGGTTCCAGCCTCCTTAATAGAACAATGTACCTTCTGGAAGCATCTCCCACGATAAGTTTGTAAATATAACACAGTGAGGAAACCCACTGACTTGAGCCCAACACACTGTGTCCAGTTGGAAACACGGGGAGAAATGGAATTCATTCCAGAAGTGCCCTTTTGCTAGATCAGGCCCTGGGATGCCCAACATAGCTTCAGGACACATGGATGGCAGCTTTGGAGGCGAGGGTTCTGAATGGCCAGCGGAGCACGAAGGACAGCGACGGACAGAGCACACCACCCTCACCCCCACCTCCCCCGCCATTGGCTTTGCCCTCTCTTGTTTTTCATTCATGGTCATCCCTTCGGAAAGGGTAATCTGGTGCCAAATAGCCTGTATCTTTTCTGGAACAACCTCGAGTTTACAGTTAGACTTTACTATTGGTACAGAGGGTGAAGAAAAGCCAACATATTTCATATGTTACCACTTTACTTCAACTATTTGTCAACAGTAACACTGATATAGTTTGCAAATACACAATACATAGAGTGTGGCCTCGCGGGACTGACGCCGGGTGGCATGCAGTACAATTTGACTTTTCCTGGTCAGAACAACATCCTTTAAACTGCAAGACAGAGAATGCCTCGGGGAGCCTGACTCTGCAGGAAAACCTAAGAATTTAGGGGCAAGTGGGAGCGGGGAGCCTCCCACCAGCCTGGCCTGGACCAAATCAGACACACCCGTGCTGTTGATTTCTCTCCTTCCAGGCAGAGGCCTGGGAGAGAAACATGACACTGATGGGAAGATAAAGGTGGGCAGGTTAAAGTCACACTTCCAAAAAAAAAAAAAAAAAAAAAAAAAAAGGCTAAACTCTAGATTGCTGTATTTGCTCTCTGTGGAGATTAACAAAGTGCTCGGTTTGCAGATTTGCTGGTATGGTGACCCCGATGATATGACAAAGGGGTGGGTGGGGAGGGAAATGGGCAGGACCCTGCATCCCCCACCGCCCCGCCCCGGTCGGCCCGCCGGCTGAGCTCCCCTTGGTCGTCCTGCCGTCTGGCCACGCCACGCCACGCCACGCCACGCCATCCACGGAGCGCGGAGCGTGGAGCCCGGGGCCCGCAGAGTCCCGCACTAGCTTCGCCCTTTCTGAAAGGGCTCTCCACCGGGGCAGGGGCCGTGGGGCAGTCCTCGGGTCCCACGGCTTAGGAGCACAGCACTGGCGGCTGCAGTGGCTCGAAAGGCTGAAACTACAAAGTACGGCCCGTGGGTGACTCAGTCACATAACCGGACGCGTGTGGCGCCCGGACGCGTGTGGCGCCCGGCCCCGAAGGAGCAGATGGTGTCACCACAACACGGAAGCGACAAGAGCACAGCTGAGAGTCATGTGATGCCCTGGCAGCTAACTGGACCATGAGAAGGCAGCACGGGGGAGGGCGTCGCTGGCGCGGGCCGGCACTTGTCAGCCGGGGTCAGGGTGGGGGGCCACGGTGATGACACGGTGGGGGGGAGGGGTTGTGCTAGCACACGGCCACATGAAATCACGATGATCACGGCTACCACTCAGAAAACAAAATGGGAAACACACACACCGCCCTGGGTTGCTACATGCTAGAATCAGCCTTCGGGCTCACTCTGAGCGGTTCCTGGCAGAAACTCGCTCGGGGGCTGGTGCCTGTTGCGGTTTGGAGACAGGATGAGTAAGTTATGGTGTTGGGGAGACGAGGATGGGAGCTGGCCGTTTTCATGTTGGAGATGAACACTTCTGCCGTGGATGGGTGCCCCCCTCGGAGGGCTCTGAATGAGTGTGCATTAAATCATATGCATACAAAAGAAATATGGATCATGGGAATTCACAGTTATCGCAGCCATTAAAGTGTCTAAGAATCTGTGTCACCAATATCCTCGAACAACCAGTTCCTAACTAGTTGTCCCGAGTTGCTACTGTAGATTTACTGTATTTTTATCTATTTGCTTACCTGAAATAACAGAGCAGTTATAATACTGAGTACTTAGGATAGTTTTCTGTTAATAAAATAAGGATTTATACAAAGCAATATTGGACTTTTTAAACAGTTAGATGCTATGTTACTTGGCACAGTTAGTAATGATTGCGTAAAGATTTTAGCCAGTCCTGGAGGGACTTCTCTTCTTTTTATGAAAATATGGAAGTATCTGAATTTGTTCCTAGCATTTACGTTTTTGGTTTACTCTCTCTCACACATTCATGTAAGGTACTGTCTTCCTATCAGGTAAGTGGAGCTCCTCATAAAGTCTATATTGCTAATTTTGTGGACTGAGACGTTTCCTTTCACACACAAATACTACCTATACAGTATATATATATATATATTTATATATTTATATATTTATATTATATAAAGTTTACTTACGTTATTTTCATCAACCATATCAGGTCTACTTAATTTTTTGCCCATTGTCAATAAAAGAGCAATAAATGCAGCAAGTTTGGGTTTGTTTTGTTTTGTTCTGTCTCTGGTTTTTGTGTCTCGTTTCTTCTTTTCCTAGGCTGGGTTTTCATATGTGTGTACAATTAGGGAGCAGAGCTGAGTGCTGCTTTGGAGTGGGGGGGCATTTCGACATCTATGTGGCCGGTGGCCCCGGTTTCAAGGCTGATGGTGGCCGAGGCCCACCCCTGGGGTCGAAGTGGATGGAACCTGGGACGCCCACGCTAAGTGCGATCGGGAGCTCTGTTCCCTACAGCGCAAGCCCCGTGGGCTCAGGGGGCTCCATCCAGGCCACGGGGAGCGGGGGGGTGTTGGGGAGAGGAGGTGGAAAGAGAAGGGCCCTGGTCTGAGGCGGACCGCCCCTGGGCGTGGCTGTGTGGTGTGCACTTGTTCCGCGGAGTCTGGGACCCCATCCCAGGCTGTCTACACAATTGTGCTGATGCCGCTGGGTTTGGCCTTGCTGCTAGTAGGGGGCGGCGGGGCGGGCGGCTGCCCGTGGTGGTGCACTGCATGGCCCGGATGGCCCGGGTGGCCGGCATGGGCCGAGGGCAGCGGTGGGTGGCTGTGCACATGGGCCCCATAGGGTGGGTGCCCCCCGTGGGGGCCGTGGTGGTACTGGTGTGCATGCTGGATGTGCTGGGGGGGGTGGTAATGGTGGTGGTGGTGGTAGGGAGGCGGGTTCTGCTGCATGTGGCAGTACTGGCTGTGGTGCCCATGCACCGAGGCTGGCGGCGGGCCCTCAACAGGCCCCTGGTGATGGCTGGCCACCACCGTGTGCGGCGGGTGGGGCAGGCCCGGTGGGTGGGGCGGCGGCTGGGGAGGGGCTGAGGGCGGGTGGGCCTGGGGAGGGGGCTTCCCTCTCTTACTCCCAAATAAGGAGCCCAGGAGGGAGGATGAGTTAGGCATAGTCTGGTGTGGGCGAGATGGACACTCTCGTGTTGATGTAGGTCTCCGGCGCATGTGAGGACTGCTAATGATGGACCCCTAAAAAGGAAATTCATAGAAATCAAAATTAAAAGATCTTAAAGCACTTATGTCAGAATGACTTTTTTTTCTTTTTCTTTTTTGTAATGTAAAAAGTCCACCCACTGACTGCTAGGTCTTAGTTCAACTCACTGGTTGCCGAGGGCAGGGCTGGGTGAGGCTGCGTGAGCTTCACCTCGGCTCATGCTGCTATTGGGGGGCCGGCAGGGACTCAGAAGCGGCCTTCCACTGAGACATGGGGAGGGTCAGGGCACGAGGGACCCTCCTCCGGTCTGGTCAAAGCAGCAGCAGCAGCACAAGTGTGACTTCTGCTCCCGTCCTGACACGGAAGGTGGCCTGAACTTTTGGATCGGAACAACTGGCCTGGGGTGCCTGTGAGCAGCATGTGCGGAGTGGAGTGGGGTGGGCTGGTGTGCATGAAGGACCCCGTTCCTGCTGAAACTGCATCCTACACTCTCCTGGGTCTTCTCCACAGGTGCAAGGGCCAACTTTTCTGCCTGCGTGGGCCCCGAGGTTTCTGGGAAGCTGGTGGTAGGGACAGGAGGGGGCTTGGGGACCCTTGTTCTGGGTGGGTGGGGGCTGCCTAGGCATTTCACTGCAGCTACCTACTGCAAACCAAACAAGGAAAAAGAAGGAAACAAAAAGGTCTGCAAGCTGAGGTTAAGATGTGAACAGTAATATAGAGATGGTTGGAAGATGAATGAAATCTCATGAAATCCACTCGGAATTTTTCTTGCTCTCACGGCTCTCCTCCCCCGAGCTAGCTAAGCCAAGTCCATGGTGCCCTGACTGCAGACACACAGCAATCGAAACTCCAGGAAGGAAGCGATGGGGATGGCGGAGCATGGAAGTCAAGAGACCGGCAAACCTCCCCCCAGGGCAGCGTGGCTGGAGGGTGCGTGGGCGCCTGGTGGTGGTGCCTCCCCCCCAAGGAACAGTGCTGGCAGGCGGGGACCCTGAGGGGGGGGTGCCGGGAAGCTGGGATGTTAACCATGCTCAGAGCCACTGGGGACAGGGTTAAGCGGGAACTAAAACACGGAATCCAGAACCACCACCCCCCAACGGGTCCAGCCCAAACAAGCGGTGAGAGGCACGGGCGATTCTAGGCGGGAGAAGCTGGCATGCACTGGGGCTGAGGCAGGCAGGGGTGAGGGCGGGCGTGTCTGCGCCTCTGTGCAGTAGGGGAAGGAAGAGCAAAACAAAACAAAACGAAAACAGAAAAAAAAAAGACAACAGATATAAACCAAGGATTGGGGAGGCAACACACGACAGCCAGCTGGACGGAGGCGCTTCCTACTTACTTCCACATTGCTCTCTAGCGATCCCGCACTGCTGCGACGCCCTCGCTTCCCTGCCCAGAACATGCAATACCAGAGGTTAGACACGGACACGAGGCCGGGCCGCCGCCTGCCTGGCCCTGAGCTGCTGCCACCGCCACCGCCACCGCCACTGCCGCCGCCGCCAGCACCATTGCCGGCCAGGGTGAGGGTTGGAGGACGGGCTCTGCCGGGAAGCTGGTGGCAGGGCAGTAACAAGGTAAAAAAAAAAAAGGGGGGGGGTGCGTGGGTGTTTAAAGAAAAAAGGAAATGTTTTTCCAACCAGCCCCAACTCCATGCCCCTTCTGCTAGACTGGCAGTCCGCTGGGGGCAGGGGGTGCCTCCAGGTGGGCTGAGGCATGTGCCCAGCTGGGACCCTAGCCGCCTGCCAGGAGGGGACGACTGGACAGGGGCAGTTCCTATGATGGCTCAAAGCAAACAAAATGTGGTCCTACATAGCCGTGACTTGGCGTGGATTTCATACACGCATGTATATGCATATTCGTACATACATATACATCACCCCACCTCACAGGCAGGGTGGGCTTGATGGTTAGGAGGAAACTATGCTTGGCATCCTGTCTTTTCCTCCTGGGAAGCTCAAAGGTGCCCGTACCTCTGGAGTCTGTTGTTTGGTTTGTGCAGTGCCCTGGCCAGGGGCAGGAGACAGGGGCAAGGCTGCTGGGAGGGCCCAGGGTTGTGCTTCCTGTCTGTGAGCCACCCCCCTCCAACCCCAGAATACTACAAAGCATTCCCTCAGCTGTGAGTGCTCCCTACCAACGGCTTGAAATATCCCCGGCACAGGGCGCATAGCAGGTACTCGATACACATTGGCTGTGTCCAAGGAAGGCTGGGTCTCCTTCTTGGTTCTGGAGGCCCAGGGCTCACCCTGGCCTCCCCAGTCCCTCCGGAGACCGTCTCCATGGATTTCTGCAGGACGCTGAGGTTGGCAGGAACGGTTGGGTGCTCAAGCTTTGGGGTCTGGTCTCCAACGGGCTCTCAGGAAGGAACAGAGAAGGGCCTCCCACTTGACATTCTGTAGGCTTCCATCTGTGCAGACCTGGCCATTAGCCAAGCATATTTGTTCTTGGTCAAGCCCCAGGACCATGCAGGTCAGGCATCCATGCCAAGGAGGAGACGGATGCTCTGGTTGGCCCAATTCCCGAGAGCAGGATTCACACTCAGGTCTGCCTGTCCACCTCTGGGGCTGGGATGCTTGGCCATGCTTGCCTTCTAAGCTGAACCCAGGCTGAGCCTAGGAGCCTGGAAGATGGAAAGATTGCTACCTGCCTCTCTGTGGCCCACACCCTAACCATGTGCTGGGTGGAGAGAATGCGTCTGTGGGTCCATGGCTTCCAAGTGTACTGGACCGTGCCTGGGATACAACCTTGATCCTGGGCACACAACAGCAGACTCGGGGCACATCTGGTCCCTTTGCTTTGCCTGCCAACCCCCAAACCTGAGTACCCGCTGGGAGATTGCTGGACTCTGCGAGCCTCAGAACTCGCTCAGGACAGGGCCACATAGAAGATTAGGGCAAGAGGGTTTTCTACCGGTTTCTGAGGACCGGAGAGAACCAAACAGGACCTGGCCCTTGTTCCTAGCTGGAAAAAAGATGAAGGTCACGTATCCTCATCTTCTGGCTGGTGTGAGAAGATGGGCTGACCTTTTTCCCTTCCTGCTTTTTGTCTCAAAACGGCAGTCCAGAGACATGGACCAGGAGGAAGCCCTTTGGCTGGAGGTGATTCCACCTGGCGCTCCTTTGATTTTTTACCTTGGTTTCTGCATCTGTGAAATGAGCGTGCCCCTGCTTCTGAGTGGGCCGGACACGAGCATCAGACACTCAGGGTACCGTGGCCCCACGCAGAAATGCCGAGTCAGGTCTCTGCTGTCTTTGGGATTTTAAAGTCAGCTCTCTGGCCCCTCTAAGCCTAGAGGGCTCCCCTGACTGAAAACCGGGGACAGAGGAAGGCCAGCCCACCCCCGACCCCCCTGCCGGTGCCCAGCAATGTCTTCCAGTTGGCCTGCTTCTCCCACTGGGACTCAAGCTGGGCCTGGAGCTAGGTTTGAGGGCTCCATATGGTATCTGGTCTGAAGAAGGACAAAACCCTCCTCTTCTTCCTTCTCCTGCCCCCGGTGGGCCAGGCTTCACGACGGTTTTATCTTGGATGTCTTTGTGTGATGTTAAGTTTCTTAGAATTCACCTTTTCAACTTCTGAATCAGCACGAGATGTGGGGTATCCTTACAGAGCTCTCGGCAGTCCAGTCCCAGAGCCCCTTACTTATAGGCACACCCCACAGACTCACTGTAGACCCGGGTCTGGGGGAGTGCACACAGAACACCCTATGTACTCATGGAGGCACTGTATGCCAGGACAGTGGCTCTCGCCCCTGCATCCACACTATCCCTCACCTGCACTCCAAACTCCAGGTACCCTCCCTCTCTCTTGGGATCTTAGAGGTGAGCCCCGCCCCACCCCACCTGGTGTCTCTCCTAGAGCCAGATCAGGCCCTGCCAGGTCAATCAGGGCCAGGATTAGGAACCATATCCAGAAGGTGCCCCCAGCATGGCTCTCCACATCCTTCCCCTACTTCTTAGTGTCAGCACAGGGTACAGCAAGGGCTCTCAACCCAGGGTCTCACCCCGTGGCCCTTAACGATGCTGGAGGCTGAGCCGGTGCTGCTTTGGACACTGGCCGCCAGGAGCCACCAGCTCTCCCCTCGGAGGGCTGCCTTGGTACAGAACATGGAAGGTCTCCAGCTAAGCCCAGGAGCAATGACAAGGGCAAGTGGGTCCTATGTCCTCTGGGAGACAGCCTCTTCCTGGAGACTGGTGTTGAGTAGCTTGACTGGGAAGGGGCAGGAGGATGTGGGGCACTTGCCGGGGAGTGTCAACCATGACTTGACTGATCTGGGCCAGGGGCTAAGGCTCAGTCACACCTGTGCCCCTGGTCCTCGTAGGTCCTTGATTTTAGGCTGGCAGGACTCTGAAATGAGCACGGGGTCCCAGGCAAAGGAAGACCCTGTGGAGGGTGTCGGGTAGGGGCCTCCCAGCTCATGCCCCTCCCTCTACTCTCAGAATGTCAAGGGCTCCTGGAGGTCTCCTGGAGGGTCAAGCTATAACGGCCTCTTGGGTCTCCAAGGTCTCCATCTGAGGTGTGTCGTCTCCTGGAATGATGTGTGATCACAGCTACTCTCAGGAGTGGTGCCACGCCAACTGCGGAGTGCTAGCTTGCCTGAGGGGAGGCGGTGCCCCTGACACCTCGCCTCTTCTCCACGAGCTCATCTTGCTGAGGGCTGCGGTGGGTGGAGTAATGCTGCCTCTGGACAGCGGCACCCCGACCCAGTCCCAGTCCAGGGCATGGAATTCCTTGTCTCCAGCCGCAGAGCCCAGCATCTTCTGGGATGGCTGCCGACCCTGGCCAGCCTCCCTCATGAGATCCCAAGTGGCCCATTCCTAGTCTGGGGCCATGGCAGCCGCCAGCCCTCCGGGACCTGTGCCTTGCCTTCCCGGCTTCCTGGGTAGTGGAGGCTTTCTTCCCTGGGGACTTTTTTCATTATCTCAGGGGAAGACTCTATCCCTAGAGGTTTTCTTAGTTCAGAATGCCTCAGTGACAGTGGCAACAGGAACAATAAACAGAAAGTAGCCGAACCTCAGAGCTCTGTCTGTCCTATGGCCAGGGGCCTGGGCACGCAGCTCTCCTTGATTCCCAGGAGCTGGAAGAGACGTGGCTGGCTGTGAAAGCCACTCTGGCCATGGCGAGAGCCTCAGTTTCAACAGAGTCACAGTCACTTGAGGGGCTGCACATGGCCCCTCAGCCCTCCAGGCACTGCATTAGGTATCAAGAGAGGCCAGAGCTTACCTACTGCACAAACTCAAACAGAGGCTCCAGCCCCCAGCCTGCAGAGGCCCAGAGGAGTCCGGTATTGTTGAGCTGGGTTTAACAAGCCATAGGGAAAACCAGCGGTTCTCAACCAGGGGCAGTTTTGCCAACAAGGGGTGATTTTTGCCCCCCTCTCCCCAGAGGACACCTGGAAATTTCTAGAGGCATTACTGACTGTTATGACTGGGGGGAGGTAGGCCTGGACTCCCGTAGGTAGAGGCCAAAGCCACTGCTAAACATCCTGCAGAGTGCAGGACGGCCCCCCACAGCACCAAATGTCAAGGGTGCTGGGGTTGAGAAACTCTGGGTTAACCCTCATGCTGGCAATGGATTTCTGATTTTTACCATGGGAAAAAAAATATGACAAGACAAAAAAAAAAAAAAGCAAAGGAAAAAAGTCCAACTTAAAAAAAAAAAAGAGGAAGAAGAAAAAGAAAGGAAAAAAAAAACCAACCCAAATTTCTGGGCAATGGCTAAGCCGCAGGAGGGCAGGACTGCTGGTGGGACAGGGTTGGGATGGGGTCCCAGGCGGGCTCTTGTCACAGGGCCCAGAGCTGGCCACCAGGTAGTGCCCAAGGCAGGGTGGGCTGGGTGAGCCCTTGGGATGGGAGGTGGCCGATTTTGGCCTGACAGGGTCTCTTCCAATGAGCCAGGGCCTATAATCAGGCTCCCAGGATAAGCTGCCTGGCTAGATGGGACAGGGGAGACCGGGGAACACGGGGTTGGCGAGGGAGGCCTGTCACCCACAGCTCCTCTGATAGCGATGCAGGCCAGGCAGGGCTGGAGCAACACTCACAGGCGGCTGGCCTCAGCTCAGAGGACCTGGCTGGGCGAGGGCTGCCAGCAAAGCTCCCTGAGGCTCTCTAGGCACACCCTCCACCCTGGGAAATCTGGGAGGCTTAGTGATGCTGCTGGCTTGGGTGTTAAGAGGCTGGCAGCAAATAAACACACACAGAAACAAAGAAACAACAACAAAAACCACAGTCTGCCAGGGCTCTCCCCTGATGTCCCAGGGGCAGCCGTGGCCACCACCTCGGGGCTGGGTGTGGGGGGGCCTGGGTTCCCCAGAAAGGGAGACCTGTGTGAGGGAAGCAAGACCAGGGACAGCGGGAGGGGGGCTCCAGACACAGTTTAGAGGGCTTCACTCCATTTCATTCATCAGCATAAAACACAGGGACGCAGCAGCACAGAGGACAAGGGACACATCCATCAGCGGGGCCTGGCTCACTCTGTGTGAGAGCAGTTTCCGGAAAATAAATAAAAGGATAAATGAAACCCCTAGAAGGAGAAAGGGAGAATGAGGGTAACCTCCTGGCTGTTCTGCCTTAACCAGTGGGTCCTGTTTCTGGGGGAATCCGGCTCTGCGTGGTCAGGTGTTGCTACAGTTTGGGGACGTTCACAGGGCAGTGCTCAGTTGGAACCCTGCCGCCGCCACTGGCCGCTACCGCAGGCCCTTGCTGGCACACGACACTTGCCCCAGCGTCCCGGTCTGAGTCCTGCGTGCGCTGGGCTAGGAAGGGGGGCCAGGCCCGGCTCTTACCCGCTTCGGAGAGGTCCCTCAGGGAGCTGCTGAGGGCACTGCGTTTGAGGCCCTCCCCGCTCGCGTAGCTGTCGTCCAGGCAGGCCCGGCTCAGTGTCCCGTTGCCCGACTCCTTCTTGAGGCTGGAGCACTGGGACATACTGGGCCGCACGACGCCCTTTTGCTTCTCAAGCTCCGCTGAAACAGAGGAGGAGAGGGACTGGTGAGAGGGGACAGCCTTGGGGGCAGGCATGGCAACGCACCCTGGGGAGAAGTCAGGGCCCAGGGCTGTCTTGGGAAAGAGAAGGTGCGAATGCTGCCTTTCACAAAAGGGAGCTGGAAGGAAACCCTAGAAAGGAGGCTGGAGGGGCACGGGCCTTGGGGTCTGCAGGAAAGACAGTCACTTTGCAGGCCTGAGGGCAGACGAGGAGATGAGCCTGGTCTGAGGATAACCAAGGGGTAACCCAGCCTGGCTCGGGAGGGGGTGGCCAAAGGTGGAGATAGCCATGTGTCTCTAGGGATTGAGGCCTGGAGCCAGGAAAGAAAAGGATTATAATCAGCTTTGCTGGAACCCAGGGGATGGGCTTGGCTCTGACCCCATTGGTCAGTTGGGCCCTGATGTGGAAGACAAATAATCACCACACCAAAGTGCAGAGAGCTCAGCTCTGGCACGCTGGGAAAGCTGGTCTTCTGGGATGACCGGGGAACCGGGGCCCTCAAGGGACATGCCATGCGGTCCCACCAGCAGGATGGGCCTGGCCACGGAAGCCCCGGCTCTCACAGGGAGGCCTCTGCTGCCCTGCCCACCATGCCGCCTCCTCTGGCTTCGGGCAGGTGGGCGGTTCTGTTGTAGGGCTGTGGGAAGGACAGGGGAGACCTCCCAGAGTCTACCGCGAGACCTCCCAGATAAGCCGGGGCTGCTGGCTGTCCCTCTCCAAGGGGCCCACGACTTACACTCTATCCTGTGCTTCTCCATCTCCTGCACTTCGGCAATGGACTCCCGTAGGTCATCAGTGAACTTCTTCCGGTCTTGAGGATTGGGCGCGTTGAAGTTTATTAACACTTTGATGTCTGCCCCGGGGACAGCAGATGTGAGCCGGATGCCATTGGGGTAGTCTGCAAAGGAGGAGGAGAGGAGAAGAACCCATGGGTCCCTGTGTGATCTTTGCAATTTCCCTCCCGGTCAAGAAAATACTAAGTCCGAGAGCCAGGCTTTCAGCGGACATGTCTAGCCGGGAAGGAAAGGCATCCGCAGAGCAGACCACAGGGACTGCCAGGAAATCCTCATCTTCCAGCCTAGGTCCCTGTTGTTCCATCTATAAGTCAGGGTCAGATCTGGCTGATCTAAGCAGAAGCCAGAGCCCCCATTCTTCCTCAGCCTGAAGGTCATGGAGGCTGGACCCTTCAATTCAAGGTCCCTGGTCACTGCCTGCAGCTTGAGAAAGTGGCCAGGGCTGGAGTCCAGAGGGGGTGAGAGGTAGTGTCCTGTGCTGGGTGGGGAGTCTTATCTGGTCACCTCAGACTGTTTTCAGGGTACACTGAGCTCTGTTCTCTGCCAAATGGCCTCCACACCCTCGTTCCCTTGCATGTATCATGGGCGTTCTATGCTCAAGGCACTACGCCAAGGGCAGCATCTTTCTGCTCAGACCTTCCTGGTGCCACTTCTGAGCTCACAGGGTCCCTGTGGCTTTGGCCCCTGGCAGCACCTCTCTTTTCAGTGGGTGTCTGTAGGCTCTTCGCTCAAATACCAATCCCACTCTTGCTCAGACCTCGGTCAACGCTGGAAACTCAAACGCCTAGAGATCCAAACATGTTCCCTAAATGTAGGAAGCAGACCACATGAGACCTCAGCACGACAGAGCGAGTGGGGAGAGGGGCATGCAGCCCAAGACTACCACATGGGAATGCGGGCCTAGCAATGCCAAATCCCAGTTCTTTTTTTTTTTTTTTTTAAGACTTTATTTATTTATTTGATAGAGAGAGATCACAAGTAGGCAGAGAGGTAGGCAGAGAGAGAGAGGAGGAAGCAGGCTCCCTGCCAACCAGAGAGCCCAATGCGGGACTCGATCCCAGGACCCTGAGATCATGACCTGAGCTGAAGGCAGAGGCTTAACCCATTGAGCCACCCAGGCGCCCCCAAATCCCAGTTCTTAAGAGAAGTTAGCAGTAACCACAAGTTCCATATGAAGATTTCAATTTCAGCTCAACAAAATAAAAAATAAATGTATAAATGGAATAGAACATAACTGACCTGGGACTGACCCATGGCTACCACTCTGAGATCCATGGTATGTATGAAGTCATGTCCCGTAGAAATGTCAGTGTCAGCTCTGGGGCTCCTGCCAGTGCCTTGTGTCCAGGGATGAGGGCTGAGCCCTGGGAATCTAAAAATGATCATGGGGCAGCTTCTGCCTGAGGATTCAGTCTGGTGGGGTCACTGCTGTGAGCATCATGGCCATTGCCACTCCTTCCAAGCGGGGGCCTGCTCCTCAGGAGGATGTGGGATCCTCCCTGGGGCTGCCTGGTGGAAACCGGGGCAAGGCAGGCTTCCTGGCCTAGGATGTGGCAGAGCAGGAGGTGGGGAGATGGTAGGGTCAGCATCCTGGGCTCTTGGGGGCACAGTGGGTGCCAGTTCCATTTAGGACAGAGAAGGGGTAAAGAGCCCAGATGCAAGCCTTCAGGCCCCAGGGTTTGGGATGGCCCAGCCACAAGTCCCTGGAACTTTCTCAACCTGCAGATGGACAGCTGATCAGATAGATGGTAGCTTGGTGACCTGTCCGAGAGGATGAGGGCTTCCCTGATGCTGGAGACACCACGACATTCCACAGGTGCAGGCAGCAGGACCCAGCCCCTACCCCTCATCTCAGGAGGCCTGGCTCAGCCTGAAGTTCAGGGACCTCCAACAAGGACGGAATGAAGAGGGAGAGGAAGAGGGCAGGGCTTGAGTACTGGAGAAGGATGAGATCAAAAGAAGAAGTCGGGAGTGGCAGTTCCCCGCCAGACTCCCTAGGCCCCACAGACCACTCACACCCAGAGAATTTTCAACAGCAGCTAAGCATAAATCCTGTTTCAGGGGCTGTTCTAAGTACTTCATGTGCATGCACTCAGCTAAATCTATGAGCTATCAGCCCATTTTATAGACAAAGGGAGTGGAGCCCAGAGATGTTACGGGAGCCAGGCCACAGAGCTGCTAAGAGCAAGAGCAGTGCTGGCTCCAGGCTCTCTGGCCGGGGCTGAGATCTTCTCCTCTACCTCCTCTCAGGCATGACCTCAATCTATTTGTTCACTTACATTGGCATATCACCTATGCCGTTTAACTTGAGGTTTTCCCCTGCAACATTTTATTGATGTAAATGCACTCTGCTCTAAATTAAGAAATCTCACCAGCCGTAAGCAGAAAGAATAGGAAAAGTAAATGTGATAACCACCGTGTATGATGTCACTAAATTCTTTCCCGTTACTGTTGCTTATCAGCCTCCTGGCCTATATGATGCTCTCCGCAGGTGACACAGGCCTAAGAGCATGCGCAGGAGAGCTACCCTGGGGTTCTGTCCTTGGGGAACCAGGCAGAAGGGGAGATCACTGGGGAGCACTGTGTTTCCTAATGACAGACTGAGAGCTGTGATGCCATCTCCCACCCCATGGTGCTGTGGCCACGTGTGGACGAGCACTCTAGGCCACATGCTCGTGGCCTGGCCATGGCAGGCCTCCCCTCCCCACACACACTTACACTGGTTCTCGAAGAGCAAGACCTGCATGCCGTACAGGGAGAAGGACTGTCGGAAGCTGTAGGTCACGGAATTCTTCTTTTTCTGGAAGATCTTGGTAACCTGCGGATAGCCGGAGACAGAGGCTAAGTCCCATCACCTGCCCAGGTGCAGCTCTGGGAGCTTGGGATTCGAAGTGGGCCTAATGTCAGAATGCTTTCAGTGATTCAGAGGTCAGGGCAGCCCCTGGGGCAGGAAAGGGCTGCGCACTCATACATATCCTGACACGAGTGCTGGCTGCTGTTGCTACAAGTACCAGGTGTCATGCTGGCTAGGAATGATGCCCGTCAGGCTAGCACAGAGGTGACAGGCACAGCATCCCCCAGGACCCTAAAGGTGCCAGGCCAGATGCTTAGGCCCAGGACCCCTCCTGAGTGCTCTGTATGCAAGATTAGTTTTGGGGGAGAAAACGGAGGCTCAGAAGTCTGAAGGAACTTGCTTGAGGTCAGGGACTCTTAACAAAGCATCAGAAACCCACAGATCTGTGTTCTAACCTCGGTAATCAGAGAGGACCAGCTGGGTCTCAGGCAGGTAGGGATATGGGGCAAGGGCCTCTAGCGAGAAACCTGAGGCATGGGAGAGACAGAGACCCAAAGGATAGGTTCGCCCTGCTACCTGCAGGGGCATCTTTATCCCCAGTGGCTAGCACCCATGCCACCTTTTTTCCAGGCAGGAGTGCCTCAGTTTCCCTTTGGGGAATCCCCTCTCTGCTACTTTTAGTCCAGTGGTCCTGCAGCTGGGCAGTGACCCAGGCTTAGCCAGTGAGGCAGCACTGCTCCTGCCTGGAGCCCAGGAGTGGCTAGGACATGGGCCTGGGAAGCAATGAGACCTTGGCTTGGACTCTTACGAAGAGAATCCCACTGGTGGCCAGGGATGCCAGGGAGGCCCAAGGGGTGGGGCAGGATGTAGCCTGCAGCTGCCAAGGCTGACACTCCCTTCTTGGACAGAGGCTGCCTGAGGAGGAAGCCTGCACAGCGGAGAGACAGCCCGACAAGGAGTCCTGCGGACACAGTTTGAGCCTCTGGGAATAGTTGAGGCTGAAGGCCCAGAGGCTCCTCTGGGCTTTTTCAGAAGCCAGCAAAGCCCTGTGTTCATTGGCAGCGCCATGAGTTAGACTCTGCCTCTGTGAACCCAAAGACCATGGGGCTAACTCCATCCCTGTGACCCACACCCCACCCCCACATGTGCCTCTTTCAGAGACGTGGCCACATGGAGACCACAGCTGCAGGTCAAGGGTGCCCTGAGTCATGCTCCCAGCCACGGCCTGCTGTGGGGAACCACATACCACCAGGAGGTCGTTAAACAGGAAGATTTCTCGCTGGTGCAGTCCGAGTTTCTGAGGCTTATTTGGGTCTGGAACCTCAAAGAGCCGGCAGTAGCAGACCAGCCTCCGATGGGGCAGAGAGAGCACCTGTGCGGGGAGGGAAGCCTTGCTGTCAGCCCCCTGCCCCTCGGCAGGAACCCGGGCAGCACATTCGAAACCCAGCCTGTGCGCCTGGCATCTGAAAATGACCTCTCCCACCAACCGCGCATAACAGAGCAGACACGTTTGGCCTCCTAGCAATTCTACCCCGCTCTTCCTCAGGAGCTCTCCTGAAGGGCTGTGGAAAGTGCCCCTGCTTCTAGTGATACCTCCTTTCCTTTCCTTCAGGCATGTCCCAGACTTCTTAGAGCATCACGTTCATGTTGCAGGACCCTCCACCCCGCAGTGAGAAATTCACCATCCGAGTCCCCAAAAGGTGCCTGTCACAGACATAAGCCCGTAGGTCTCTGTAAAGTTCTCTCCAGAGAGTATCTACTCTAGAGGGGGAAATTGAGGCACAGAGAGGTTGGGCAGCTTGCCTCAGCCACACAGCTAGGAAGGCACAGAGCCCCTCCTAGAGAATCCTGATGGTTCTGGTGCCTGAAAAGCCCTGTCCCAAATCCCCAGCCAGCTGCCAGAGCTCTGTTGGGCCTGGCCTGGGCCTCTGCTCTGAAAATGCCTAGCATGGGTTCATGTGCATCCCCACCCTGTTGAAGCCCAGGGTACTCTCAAGGCCAGGGGCAACGTGTATGGTGTCTAAGGGCTGTGGTGACAAGCCGTCTGGGAGGCCCAGTCACAGCTCTGAGGGTCCCCCAGCTCACGCAAGAGACAGTAAATTAGAAAAGGGCTGGCATGTGCTGTGTATCGTCATGGCAGGCAAGGAGGGTTCACTCTACCAACAGGTGCCCTGGGGCAGCGATGCCCGAGCTCATCTCACCCCTCGTTTACCGGTTTCTAAACCCAGTCAGGATAGGGATCCCTTTCCCCAGTCCTCGAACGGGGAGGGAACACATGGCCCAGGCTGGTGTGCTCAGGGAACGGCCCTGCTCAGAGCAAAAGTGTGAAGGGGAGAGGATGGTGGGAGGTGGGGCTGGAGAGGTGGGCGAGGGTTGGTCAGTATCCAGTGGACCCTCTCTGGGAGAAGCTGGTAAGAGCGGGGAGCGGACAGTTTTGTGATACTGACTCCTGCAGCCCAGGGCCGCCTGCTGAGAGGGAGAGACAGACACGTAAGGCATGTGCCATGTGCCTGCCAGGCGGGTGTGTCTCCAGGTGCTCCTGGGGTGAGCAGGCACACTTGCTCCAGGCCATGGCAGTGGAGTATCAGGGGTCAGAGCATGGGTGGGGTGGGAAGGGTCGTCTGTTTCAGGCACAGTGCCTCTGCGTCTGGGGATAAGCCTCGGCTTTAGAGCTCTGCCCGAGGGAGAGGGACGGAGACTATGTGCTTTGGCCAGCTGGCCCAACCCTCCCCCTGGGCCCGCAGTCTCTGGGCCTGCAAAGATTCGAGGCTGGATCATTATGCAAATTAAATTTCTCATCGCTCCAGAAATTAATTCAAGCAGTTAGAATTGTGGATCTGGGAGCCAGGAGATCGCAGTGATCTGAACAAAGGACACGGGGCCCAACCCCACGGCGGGCTATCAGCCAGAATGTAAAAGCAAAAGGATACTCACACAGCCAAGCCCATGATGCAGGGATCCAATCTAAGCAGGAAACATGAAACAAAGAAAAAAAGACAATAGTGATTGAAGAAATGCACCTGGGCCCAGAGAGAGCTAACAGGACTACATCCAAGTAGGTCAGCACCCCTCCTGTGGCTCCCACATCCTCTGTCCTCTGTCCAGACATGTCCCACGCAGTAGCTGGGGAGACCTTCTCGCTGCCAGAACCCCAAGGCAGCAATGAAGGCATTCCTGGGCCACCAAGGGACCACCGCAGGACTCTGGCTATTGGTTTCTTAAGAGCCACAGGCTCTTTTTTAAACAGAACCCAGAACCAATGGCTGTTACTCCCAATTAGCAGGAGCCACACTACACATGCAGTAATTCCCCCTAAGGCGCTGGGTTCCAAATGGCATCAGGGCTGCTGTCCAAAGCTGCAGCCAGTGAGGTGGGCCTGGGGTCACATGAAGTGGGGGTGGGTGGGAGTGGGGGAGCCAGGGACACTGGGTCACCACATACCGGCTTCTTCCCCACGATGAGCTTCTCCACCTTCTGCACCTGGGACACATGGTCCTCATTGGTCTTCAGCTCCCGCTTGCGAATGCGCTCGTAGATCCCGATCAGCATCTCCCGGGGAATGTCCTCACCATCGTCCACACCTGGATGGGAGAGCAGCCGCCAGGTGTCAGTGAGGGCCGGGGCCTAGGTGGCGGGGGCACCCCTCTGCTTCGGGCCCCCAGGCTCACCCCTCATTTACCAGTTTCTAAACCCAATCAGAAGAGTGATCCCTTTCCCTAGTCCTCAGCAGAACTAAAGGCTCTCTGGACCCACAGTCTCTGAACATCTTCAGTCCTTTACAAAGTGTCTCAGAATCCTTCCACCAGGACCAAGCCAGTACAGTCAGGCTCCAAGGCTTTATGAATATCAGCTTGGTAACAGGCCTGGGCTCAAGTTCCTGCTTGGTTCCCAAGTTCCCGACAGGCCACGTGACCGAGTCCCTAAGCTGGGGGTCCTGTTTCAGGTAGGTCACCGAGAGCACTGGTGGCTTCCCAGAGATCTTGTGAGGAGGCCAGAGCAGCCCAGGTGTTTCCCAGAAAGTGTGAATTCCGTGCACCTGCTGCTAGCTGTCATCCCACGTCACATGGCACAGAAGCTGGAGGCCTGGCCTTGAACCTGAGTTGTTCCGACAACAGGCACATACCCTTTTCTGCTAAACCTTTAACAACTGCTGTGAGGAGAACAGCCCCACTCAGGAGAGAAACCCAAAACCACACCAGTCCTCAGACTGCAGGCTGGCAAAAATCCTGGGGTTTGGTATCTGACACTGTTGGTGA
Organism: Mustela lutreola; assembly: GCF_030435805.1. NCBI lineage: Eukaryota > Metazoa > Chordata > Mammalia > Carnivora > Mustelidae > Mustela > Mustela lutreola. The sequence continues at coordinate 57,510,489 of NC_081291.1, read as the reverse complement.
AGCTGTGGGAAGGGGCCTCACACACTGCCGGTGGGACGGGGCCCCTGCCCTGGACCACTTGCCACTGGCTATCACAGTTATAAACTCAAAACCCTCCGGGCCACTGATTGCATTTGGGGGAATTTATCCCGTGGGACAGGCTCCACAGACAAGGTGACTCATTGGAGCATGGTTTCCAAATAGTGGAAGACTGGAATTCACCCATTTACCCGTTCACAGGAGACCGGTTAAGCCATCACCGCACAGGGGGGCCATGGAATATCACACACCTGCCAGGAAAATGAGCAAGGCCATAGGGAGCCGACATGGAAACACCCTCTGAGACTTGTTAAATGAGAAAAGCAAGGTGCCAAAGGGACGAGGGTAAAACCAGTCGTGCACGTTGGTACGTGTGTGAGCAGGGAAGCTGCGGGCAGTACACCAGGGACTGAACAACCTGGGTGCACAGGGAGGGTGGGAGGGGCTCCGCCACAGACCTTTCCTACTTTTTTTTTTTTTTTAAACAGACTATTTTTTTAGAACTGTTTTTTGTTTTGTGTGTGTTTTTAAAAGATTTTATTCATTAGTCACAGAGACAAAAGTACTCGTACAAGCAAGGGGAGGGGCAGAGGGAGAAGCGGGCTTCCTGCTGAGCCTGGGATCCAGGAGCCTGGGATCATGACCTAAGCCTAAGGAGACACTTAGCTGACTGAGCCACCCCGGTGTCTCTAGAACTGATTTTTAGAGCAGTTAAGTTCACAGCAAAATTGAGGGGAAAGCACAGGGACTTCCTTATAACTCCTGCCCTCCCAGCCACGGATCTTTTACATCTCCATAGTTTTGCCTTTTCTGGAATGTCACATAGCTGAAATCCTGTGGTATGGGGCCTTTTCAGACTGGTTTCTGTCCCTCAGTAATAGGACTTGAAGGTTCCTCCAGGTGTTCTCATGGCTGCATAGCTCATTTCTTTTAAAAAATTTTTTTTTTATTTTTAAAGATTTATTTATCTGACAGAGAGAGAGAGATCACAAGTAAGCAGAGAGGCAGGCAGAGAGAGACAGGGAAGCAGGTTTCCTGCTGAGCAGAGAGCCCAATGTGGGGCTCAGTCCCAGGACCCTGAGATCATGACCTGAGCTGAAGGCAGAGGCTTAACCCACTGAACCACCCAGGCACCCCAGCTCATTTCTTTTTAGCACTGAATGATATTCCATTGTCTGGATGGACCACAGGTTATCTATCCGTTCACCTACCAGAGGACATCTTGGTTGCCTCCAAGTCTTGGCAGCTGTGAATAAAGCTGCTGTAAATATCCATGTGCAGGATTTGTGTGGACATACGTTCTCAACTCCTTTGGGTAAATACCAAGGAACGTGAATGCCAGACTGCATTACTTTCTGTTTGCTTTTTTTTTCTATCTATGTGAGGATAATACCCATTCAAAAAATCAAGCTACAGAATTTAAAGACAAATATCAATAAAATAAAAGCATTGCTCATCTGGCTTCCATGCCGGTGAGCTCTTCCTCCCCCACCCATGTTCCAATTCCCAGAAGTGCTCCTGCTGCTGGACCTACTGGGTGACCTGGGGTGAGCAATTCCAGAGAGCAAACATGTCCAGTGTATGTTGGGGCGGGGGAAGGCTTCCTCTACAAAGAACAAGCTGGATGTCTGCCCAGTGCAGAGTACCAGGTGGGCTTGGAGAGACCAGAGTCCTGCCCCCTCTGACATGCACCTGCTGTGTGATCTTGGGCGGATCCCCTCTCTCTCTGCCTCGGTTACCCTTCTGGAACATAAAGAAGATGCAACAGAACACTCCCAAGTTCCTGGCGGGAAAAGATGGGATTTGGTGGGAACAGCCTGGGCTTAGAAGACAGAACCAGCAGCTTGCTCTGTTGAGCAGGGGGGGATAACACCCCCCCGCCCCCGCACAACCCCTGAGACTGCTGGGGATGGTCAGGTGCAAGGGCAGATATACACCGCAAAGCCACTGATATGAGGGCGGCTGTCTGGCAGTATCTGACCCAGGAACCCCATCTCTCCCCTGGCCTTCTTTCCTCTGGGCTAATCATTTCTGGCTCCCCTTGTTGTTCCCCATACAGGGAGGGGGTCCCAATTATGTGGGTGAGGTTTCCAGGCAGAAAAAAAAAGTCATAGTCCAGTCACCAGACCCTTACACCCCCCTGGGCTTGCCAACAGCATATAGTGTACAGCCTGTATCCTGCGTCCTGGGGCCATGTGGGACTCTGCGAAGACCAGACTCAGGCTCAGCCCTGAGAGGAGTGAGGTCTAGGGCCGATGTAGGAGAGCACATTGCTGCCTCATCAAAGCATCTGCTGGTCGAGCTCATGCGCTCTGGGGCTGACTTGACATTAAGTAAGTTCCCAGACTCCTTAGCTTCCTAGAAACTCTAGCTAAGACCTGAACTCCTTGGGGCCCAGGCTCCCCCTAGACCGAGCAGAGGGCCACACATCCTGAGTGCTCAGTGCAGGGAATGGCCATCGCCTGGGTGGTCTGCACGGAGCTGGGCCCCTGGGCTTCCCTGACGCCCCAGCTGGGAAAAAAGGGCAGACCCGTCCACTCTGGGTGGGCGTCCCCTTAGCCGGAGTGTTGCAGGGGTACCCACCACCAGGGGGCGCGCGAGGACAGTTCAAATCCCAGGAGGGTCCTCCTGTCCCAGGAGAAGGGGTGACAGAGCAGGGGGGCTTTGCAGGAAAAAAAAAAGGACAAGAGAAGTACATTTAAATGGCTCAACAAGCTCACAAAGTTGGACTTGATTTAAACCAGCTTTTTCCTTTCTTAAAAACACGACACCCTCAGGGGCGCCTGAGAGCCTCAGACAGTTAATGACTGACTCTTGATTTTGGCTCAGGTCATGATCTCAAGGTCGTGAGACTGAGCCCCTGTCAGGTTCCACGCTAGGCGTGGAGCCTGGCTAAGATTCTCTCTCTCTTACTCTGCTCCTACCTCCCTCTTCCTCTCTAAAAAAATGTATGTGCTTGTGTGTGTGTCTGTCTATACACATATTAACGTGTCTGTGTACCTGACACGCTTTCTGAGGGGACCTCGGCCTGCTGCAGCTGCTATTTCCCCAGGAGAGGGACACAGACCCTCCTCTTCCTTCCAGGGACTCCAGGCACATGAGGACATGCTATCAGCTAACACTGTGCCCCCTGGGAGACAGCTGTCCCCTTTTCAATGCCTTTCCTTCACAATGATACCAGGAAGGCCTCCCTTCCCTCTGTCTACTTTAGCACCTTAGCCTTGGGGCCTGGCCAGAAGCAGCTCTGGTGCTCTTGTCCACTGAGTTCATTTTTATAGTGACTACCTAAGTGCAGTGAAGAATATGGGCTTCCTGTTTATAGTGATGTTGGAAAGTTCCTCTAAAACACACACACACATACGCTGAGGCAGGTCTGTTTCATGAGGAACATCAAGCGTAGGAGAGAGGGGCACAGCAGTGATGGGGACAGTGTGTGCCAACCCCTCTGCCTGGTCCTCGCCTGCCTGGGGCACCCAGCACCAGGGCTCCTGATTGTGCTTCTTCACATTCCCTGATCTGGCCTCTGGGGACTGTAGTGGGTCCTCCTGTGCTGGGTCAAGGTTTCTTAGGCTGGCCCCCTCCGTCCCAGCACCTCTATCTGTCAAACCCCTGTGCATCCTTCCGGAACAGGCTGAAAATGTCACTTTCTTCCCAAGTGAGGTTTGTGGCACCACAAGACCCAGTCAGTGCTCCCACTGTGTGTGTCACTGTTACAGTAGTCAGCCCTCTTCAGGGTCATTTGTGCTGTGTTTGTGGAACCAAGGCTCACCCTGGGTCCCCGCCCCCGGCTCTACACTGTGCCTAGCTGGGCATGCAGAGGGCATTGGAGAGACAGCTGTATGCCGGAGCCCAGGGCCCAGGGCAGCTCACCTCGAAGGTTCTTGACGAAGTCCTCCAGCTTCATCTTTCGCTCAGGTTTGACGTTGGGGCTGTACATGTCTGTGTTGAGCAGGATGATGGCAAATGCCAGGATGAAAATGGTGTCTGGGTTCCGGAACTGCCGAACCACCCCGGGGTTGCAGATACAGTACCGCTGGCTGGAGGCCGGGAGAAGGAGCAGGATCAGGACCTCCTCAGTCAGGGCTGGACGTGGGTCTGCCCCTGCCTCAGGACAGCGCCGCTGCTCAGGCCCCGATGCTGAATAGCTGAGGCTGGTCACTGTGCTAGGAGCCTCGGTTTGCCCATCTGGTCAATGGGGGTAACACCCGCTCCTCCTTACGATAGTTACATATACTTCAGCCATCTGTCCTGTACCTGGCGAAGGCTGCTGAGGGAGAGGACTGCAGCCCCCCATCTCTCTCGGAATTGGAAGCCGCCCAGAAGGTGAAAAAGTTCCGGTCAGTGGGATATGAGCAGGAGGGATGTGGGCATCTTTAAGGCTGTACATTAAAGGGCAGAGCCCACTCTCTTCCCTGCCTGGAATGGGGGTGCAATGGTGTGTGCTGGACCTGCTATCTAGGGCCTTGAGATGAGAGGAGCCTGGCTCAGGGAGGGGGTGGGTGAGGTGGGCAGACTGGAGAAGAGGAACCAGGGCATGTTATGACCAAGGCAGGAGCCATTTGAGCTCAGACCACCGGGATTCAATCCTGTCTTCTCCATTAATGCTGCCACCTCCAGGAAGTCCTCCTGGAAGGAAGTACCTGAACGACCCCCTCCCAGGGCCCCAGGGTTGTCCTCCTGCTGTGTCCTCATTCCCTACCTTGGCCCCACCGCTGGTGATGAGCCCTGAGGGCTGGGTCAGTGACTGACTCTGTCTCCCACACCCTGCTTGGGCATGAGGGATCCTGCCCAGTCACTGTGCACACAGTCCTGGGAAGAATGAGTATGGGGTGGTAGCCGACCTTGACTGTGGGCTCTCTCTCGTGCCAGGCACTGGGCTAAGTGTGCACCCACACCCAAAGTGGTTTAGTTCTTCCACTCTAAGTTAAGTGTTTTTTGTGATCCCCACTCTACAGGCAAGGACACGAGGCACAGAGAGATTAAGTAACCCATGCAAAGTCACAGAGTAAGTAAGTAGCACAGTGGGTGTTAAGAGCCAGGCCAATCGGCTCTGCAGCTTGTGTTCTGTGAGATGGGCTGCCCTTTGTGAATGGGCAGTGACGACACAGACTGATGAATGGGTGATGCTCGTGAGGACCTGGAGGGACACAGACTGTCCCAAAGTCTGGTTCTAGAGATAACCAACACAGGACCTGGCATACAGAAGGGGCTACTTACTACCTCATCCTCCAGGCAAGTTCAGGGCCATCTGCCTTGGGGACAGGGCTGGAGGGGGGATTTGGGCCCTAAGCCATGGGCCTCAGAGCCCAGAACCTTCCCCTTCCTGACACCCTCCCATGCCCTGGCCCGCCCTGCCCCCAACCTGAACGCCTCGATGAGCCGCTCCACCTTCTGAGCCTCCCCTTGGACCCGGATGTGTGCCTGGAACTTCCTGAGGGCTTCATCTAATTCCATGGCAGAGAAATCCATCTCATCCACCACGCAGCTGAAACGAGAGACCAAGGCCCCATGAGGGTCTGCTGCCTGTGCAGTCCCTGCCGGCCCTCCTGTTGGGGGCAGAGCAGCATGGGAGCCCATGCAGCGCAGGCCGTGAGCTGCCCAGAGCCAGGGGACCTGGCCGCCTCTTGTCCAGAAGGGCCCTCCACCTGGCTTCCTCCAATCACAGAACACTTCAGATTACAGCCCAAAGACCCCGCCCCACAGTGCTTCTGGGGGAGTCTACAGACCCCCGGAAACTATAGGAAAATGTTGCTGAAAATCTCTGTAATTTTTTTTTTTTTTTTAAGATTTTACTTATTTATTTGACAGAGACAAAGATCACAAGTAGGCAGAGAGGCAGGAGGGGGCAGTGAGGGGGAAGCAGGCTCTCTGCCGAGCAGAGAGCCCGATGTGGGGCTCAATCCCCGGACCCTGAGATCATGACCTGAGCTGAAGGCAGAGGTTTAACCCACTGAGCCACCCAGGCACCCCTCTGTGAGTAATTTTCTACAGAGGGCCAAAGCCTGTGGTCTCTACTCAGGGCACAAATGGCTTGCAGCATGCACATCACACAGGGCCCAGAATGCTCGTCCCTGCTTGAGTCTTCTTGCACTGACTGTGAGGGATGCCAGCCATGTGCTCCCATCTCCTCCAGGAGAAGGCAGAGGCTGGCCGCTGGTCTGTCGGGCAGTGACCGTGCACTGAGCCCACCTCCCCATGCCAAAGGGCCTGGGGAGAGCTGCCTGGGTTTTGCCGGCTGTCTTTCAAGGGGCCTCTTGGAGGACCTGTGCCATACTCATCTGCCAACCTGCCAATGGGAGCAGAGCCTACAGAATCGGCTGGTAACTGGGTTTTGTCTGGTTCCCCTCAACCTAGCCCTGTCCTCCCGAATGCCGTGCTCTGTCCTCTGACCCAGATCTCTGGACAAAGAAGGTGGGGTCTGTCCCAGGGCCCCTCTCAGCAGGCTGTGGTGTCCAGTGGATCTATGTTTAACAAAGCCGTGGCCACCCCTGGGGGCACTGTGGAGGCCTCGGCCGTGAGGGGCCTCATCCTTGCTGCCAGGGCCCTTGCTCTGCTGGGTCTCATGGGTTTGGACATAAACAGTAGTGCCCCCGACCTTCTCTGAGAGCTCCTGGCTCTGGAGGAGCCATCCTTCAAGGCTGCTGCTGAGCGGGTGGGGGAGGGCAGGGGCCACACAGGGAATAATTTGCTGACTAGCCTCTGAGCTGGACGCCTGGTGTGGAGGGTCGGGGGTGTGTGGGGGGATGAGGATTGCTGCTTCCTGAGGCTGCTGCTATTTTCTGATGGGGGAGAACAATGCACGGATTTCCGACGGACCAGCAGCTAGCTTGGGGGTTGGGGAGAGCCTGGGGGGAGCACAGGAATGGCTGCAGGGGGTGGGGGGCTGGCCCAAGACCGTCTTAGGCCCAAGCCACTAAGGACCTCAGCTGTTTCCCCCTGAACTGCTTCCTGAGGCTGGTTTAAAAGGCAGGAGAGGAGGCACTAACTCTATGAACAAAGCAGCAGATCCCTCGCCCCCCCACCCAACCCCGGGTAAGGGCCAGAAAAGAAATGGCAAGTGGGGAGAAGGCAGCCCAGGTGGGCATGCCTGGCCACGGAAGGGCACAGACGCCATTCTGCTGGGTACTAGCTAGAGCAGCCGCCAAAGGCTGTGGCTCACTGCGTCCTGTGCGTCTGTGCACATGCTGGGTATACGTGTGACTGAATAGGTACGTGTGCCTAGAAGTCTACGCGTGTGGGGGTGGGGAGCACCTGGGCCAGCCCTTCCCTGAGCCCGGGGTTTCCTCACTTGCGTAAGAGGCCTCAGGCAGCTGCCCACCTCCTCCCAGGGGCGGCTGCAGACATGGGCACACAGGTGGCCGTGGCCGGGCTCTTCCTTACAGCGAGGACGCCCGGCCCCAGGAGGCCCACTGCCCACCCCCTTGGCTTTGTTCTCTGGATGATGCAAGGCACTGCCCTTGTTACTAATGTTTGCTGTCTACCCCACTTTGATTCTGCTCCTGGTCTACATCTCGGTGTGTAGCTGCCTGATCAGAAATACCCTCAATGATAGGCCTGGAGATTCTCCCCCAGGGCCCGGAGCCCCACTATTCTGTCCTTTCCCACAGCTTTGACCCCTCCTCTGTGAAAGGGGCTTAAGCGAGACCCGACACACACACCTGTGTGTTTGAGGATGACGCAGGGCCAGAACACAGTATAAACACAAGGGTCCAGCTACTGGGGGCCTTTCTACTTAGGGCAGTCTCAAGGAGGAATGGAGAGATTTGGGGTACATGTTCTCGAAACTGTCAGCGGTTTCCAGGGAGCAGGAAACCGGATTTTCTGCAGAGTTCCAAGTAGCTGGGAAGGTGGTGGCTGCCAGCCTTGGTTGGACTCTTACCTCTAGGTCTCCCAGCCGGGAGAGGCAGGAGAGAGACACAGGGGAGACAGGCACTGGGGTCCCTCTGGGCTCCTCACGCCGCACCCGGCCCCCGCCCAGCCCAAGGGCATGTCAGGACGGCTGGCAGTCAGGCTGGGAGAGTGAGCTCAGACCTCCAACCCTACTCCCCCACCCCGAGCATGGTGGTGGCTCGGCCCTGCTGGAGAGGGATGGAGGGGTCAAAGGTGCACGTTGGGGGACCTGCAGGGTCGATGTGTGAACTGTAGTGCCGGGGGGTGGATGCACGTGTGTACGCCTGGTAGGGGGTGACGTGCAAAACCACGTGGGGTGTCTGTGTGCATCTAGGAGCAAGGAAGAGCTAAGGGGTGGATTTAGGCCGTGTTCCAGCGGCGCAGGTCCACACACCCGCCCCCACACCTCCCGGCCCCGGAACTCACTCGAGCACGTCCCGGTTGAACTGCTTCTGCCGGTTGCCCAGGAATTCGCCGATCATCTGTCTGCTGAGGCCCTTGCGCTGCAGCAGGAAGTGGGCGACCCCCACTGGTGTGTCGGGCACAAAGCCGCGCTCGATGAGGTACTGGACGCCCTTCTCAGGCTTCCTGGTGAGGGTGGGGTGAGAGACAGGCTCAGCCGTGGCTGCCCCGGCCCCTCCTGGCTGGCCCTCCTCCCTGGGGACTCTGGGTGCCCTGCCCTGGTCCGTGCAGAACTGTCCGACCCAGAACTGTGCAGACCCTGCACCAGGCGGAAGCTGGGACTGGGCCGTGGGCCAGTGCGGGGCTGCTGGTACCGGGGCAGGGACCGTCCCACTGCCCCCCGTGTTCTGCACTGCCCCATACACCCCTTGGTGTAGAAGTCACTGCCCCGTGTTTCACTTGCAGGCAGACTGGAACCCCTTGCCCAGCACATCCTGGACGGCCCTCCGCCCCACCGATAGCAAACTACCTTTTCTGTAAGGACTTCCTGAGTTAACACAGTTAGGTGCCTGGAACCACATGTGCACGAAGCACCATGGAAGGTTCTCACAACTAGCCCCAGCTGAGAGGAGAGGAAGTGAAGTTGCAGCCTTGACCCTTCCCGAGCAAAGAGGGTTTCTGGGACAGGCTGGGCTGGCCCGGCAGGGCTGAGGGAGTCCACCTGCACCCAGAGCCATGCGGCGTGGCTGGGCTGTGGTGGAGGGAGGCCCCCTCATGGGCTCAGCAAAGGCCCAGGCTGGCCCTTTCCTCCCTTTGGGCCTCTGTCCCCCTGCTGGTCTGTGGCATGGGCCAGGCTTGGCTGACCTCCTAGGGTGGTGCGAGGGGGTGACCTCACACTCTTGGAAGGCAGATGTCCTCTGACAATCCCAGAGCCTCAGATGAGCCTGAGGAGCTATGGAACCCTGGCGGTGTACCCAGCACCCATTCGGGGGTGGCGAGGGGAGCTGGGCCCTCCCGCTGGGCCCGGCAGGTGGAGATCAGAGTTCTGATCTCCCGTAGCAGCCCAGCGGCAACAGTGGGTATCCACCTGTCCCCATAAACCACGTGGCTCCTGACTGACAGCAGCATCCAACACAGACTGTATTTCCACCTGCAAGCAAAAACAGGGCCCCTGCTGCAAGGTGACCTTGCTATTTTTAGCCCAGGATGACCACACACCCTAACATCACCTTCAGGCGTTCGGCCGGGAGTGGCTGCTGGCCAGCTGGGCCCTGGCACGGCTCCCCACTCCTTCCACAGACCCCATTCCTCCCTAGGATTCTGGTGTAGCCAACCAGGAGCCTCTCCAGCTGCTTGGCTGCTCACGCTCCCTCACGGCCCTGCTCCACACCAGCACCCACGGGGCCCCAGCCTGTGCCCATTTCCCTCTTCCTCATCTTCGAGGTCAGAGGTCACCCCGGCAAGCCCACCGACGTCTTCTCTTTAGCTTACACGACGTTAACAGTAGGGATTCTGGTGAGCACACAGAAATTGGGGTAGCTCAATCTAGAATCCAGATTTCCAGCTTCTCTTGAAAAATCAGGCCAGCTGGCACTCCCCGGCCTGTGCTCCTGTGTGGCCGTGACCAGAGTACTGGGCTGGGCCACGCCACTCAGGCATCCCATGTTAGCCCCTTGCCTGGGGGCCCAGATCCAGTCCTGGCCTGCTTCCTTGGGGGCTGGCTGCTGTCCCCACTTGGCCCCCTCCCATGTTTACACACCAGCGTCACACAGTATCTCAGACTTCAGGATCCGGGCTCCTCCGCCTGGGAGGAACAGAACACAGCAGAAGGAGAGTCTTACAAGGGGCCATGAGAATGCAGATTCTTCACAGATTAAGTACCCAGACTACTTTCTTGTTAGGTACTGCTCAGGATGACAGCAGTGATGCGGGCTGGTCAGGAATACCCCACAACGTCAGGCTCTAATCCTTGGTCTAAAGGACAAAAGGACTGAATCAATGATAGCTGGAGAGGAGAGGGAGGAGTTTCTGCAGGAAAATGAGACGCTTTCTCTGAGCAGGTGACACTGGGCGGTGACCTAAGTTCTTAGAGAGGTTTCTGGGTAGAGGCAACAGTGAACGAAAAGGCCCTGAGGTGACAAAGGGTTTTGCAGGATCGAGGACCAGCGAGCGATCTGGGGTGGCTGAGAGGAGGGGCCTTGGGGGAGGTCAGAGGAGAGCAGCAGGGTGGGTGGGCCGGATCCCACAGCGCTGTGCGGGCCACAGGGGGAATCTGGTTTTCCTCTTAGTGAGAGGAGAAGCCCTAGTGTGTTCTGAATCGGGCAGTGATGGGACCTGACGTCCGTGCTCTGTGTAGGGCAAGGCTAGGTCTGAAGTGTGAGCTCAGCGAGGAGCCTCCCACAGGCATCTAGGCTGCAGGGCAGGGGGTGGGGAGAAGCACCCAGTTTCCCAACACTGCCTGAGGGTAGAGATGGCAATAATTACTGGTGGATCCGAGGTTGAACCCGATGGCTCCTGATTCAAGTCTGAACCAAAGGTGGGAGGCACTGGTTCCACCCGGCAGGTTTCATGATGACGTCACAGGAGAAAGGAATCTGAACTCACTGGACCTTGACCAGTGACCAGGAGCTTGCCCAGCAACTGAGGCAAAGGATGGGGTGGCCGGAGGCACAGTTAAGGAGCTGGGGTCGGGGGTATGGTCCAGGTTGGGGGTCCAAGGTCAGGGTGAACGTGGTTCTCCAAGGAAGCCGCTGGATGGCTTTATGAAGGAGAGTGGTCTGGCCTTCACCAACCTCTTCAGCCGGTGCGCTGGACATCTGAGGATGTGAGTTCCCAGCCTGTGGAGACCTTGCTGGTCCCGTCTACCTCAACGGTGCAGTGAGGCCCCGAGTGTGCTCTTGGGGGCCCTGCCAGGCCTCCTAGATCCACCTGCTCCCTGCAGAGCTCCATGCTGACTCAAGGGGAACGTGCCCTAGGTCTTGCTAAATGTCATACACAGTGACCTGCTGGGTGAAGGGGGGCATGGGGAGGAGTCATTAGTGCTGGCCACCCTTGTGGCACTTAGGGGACCAGGTGACATACCACGGCCAATGCACTGTGAAAGAAGGGATGCATGGCTCTTCCTCTGGGAGCCGTGGGATTCCTATGGTGCCTTCCCTTGCCACAGGGAACCAGGGAGCCCACTGTGAAATGACTCCCCTGATCTCTAGTCCCTGAGAAACTTGGTGCACACAGCACCTGGCCAGCCTGTGACAGATGCCGATGCGACAGAGGAATTAAGCTGTGCTTGTGTCAGCATACGAGAGCCCACCCAGAATGGCAAAGAAGGGGGGTCTGGCTACGAAGCTGGGCCCCGGGGAATCTGGTTCCACCCCAAGGCAGAGACACAGTGATGGGGCTCTGTCTCCCTCCCCAGCTGTGGCTTTCCATTCCCTTCATTATGAGGGTACTGCGGGACTTCTGTCTGGAACCCCCCAGGCCCTAAGGACTGAAAAGGACACAGACTGGGGTCACCTGGTTCCTATCCTGGGGTCCACCAAGGGCCTGGCTTGCACAGAGCTCACCCAACAGAAGAGGAACAAAACATGCCCCAGGGAAGGTATGCCTTTGCCGGCATCACCAGCACGGTTTTAAAACCTTCCAGGGGGGGACGCCTGGGTGGCTCAGTTGGTTGGACGACTGTCTTTGGCTCAGGTCATGATCCCAGAGTCCCAGGATCGAGTCCCGCATCAGGCTCCCAGCTCCACAGGGAGTCTGCTTCTCCCTCTGACCTTCTCCTTGCTCATGCTCTCTCTCAAATAAAAAATAAGATCTTTAAAAATAAAATAAAATAAAACTTTGCAGGGCCTCACAAACCATGCAGGACAAGATCTGGGCTTTCTGCCCCTGGATTCACATCTTCATTCATTGCACAAACATCTATCAGGCACCTCTTCTGGGCCTGGGGTTGTGCTAGCAGGCCTGTGGCCCAAAGTCCCCATCCCTAGAGATGCCTGGGTGGTTCAGTCAGTTAAGTGTCTGCCTTTGGCGCAGGTCATGATCCCAGGATCCTGGGATCGAGCTATCGAGCCCTGCATTGCGCTCCCTGCTCAGCTGGAAGCCTGCTTCTCCCTCTTCTTCTGCCTGCTGCTCTGCCTTCTTGTGGCTCTGTCTCTCCCTCTCTGACAAATAAATAAAATCTTATAAAGAAACAAACAACCCCAAGAACCCCATGAAAAACCAACACAGTCCCCATCCTTGAAAAACACCCTAGCTGGAGCGTGGTAAAGGTGGAACATAAACTCCCAGGATACTCCCATAAACTCCCCAAAATACTCAGAGCACAGGAATCACAGGTATGTTCTCTGGGGCCAGAGGCCTGTGCTCAAACCCAGGCTCCACTTACAGGCTGGGTGACCAGGGCTGGGGTTACTTAATTTCCCTGAGCCTCAGCTTTCCTGTCTGAATAATGGGGCCAGAGATGGTGCAGACGGTGGAGGTACTATGAAGGTTAAATGAGTCAATGCCCCTGAGCCTTCAAAAATATTGCCAGTCCTATGGCTCCAAGAGGAGGGTCAGCAACAAGCAGAAGTAAACCAAAGCAGGGGACCTGGAGAAGGTGTGGACTTCAGCTGGAAGGGGTGGGAGGGATGACCTGGAACGGCCTCCCTGGGGAGGTGGCACTGACCTGGGAGCTGGGAAGGAGGACTCCGCTAGAAAGAATGGCCAACGCAAAAGCCATATTTGACTCATAATGCAAAGAAGGCACAGAAAGGTCAAATAAGTGGCCTCCAGGGGGCCAGGCGACAGAAAGTGTGCCAGGAGTCTCAACCCATTCCTCTGCTCCAAGAAGCTCTGCAAAGTTTCACTCAGCCCTCCCCACCCTCACTGCTGCTGAAAAGCCCCGTCTGTCCCGCTGCTGGGCCAGTTTGCTTCTCTAAGGGCCCAGCGTCAACAGGTGCTGAGGGGGACATTTGCACCATCTGCACCTGACCTGCCTCTGCGCTCTGGGCCCCACTGTAATGGGTTCTTGAAAAGCTTTAGCAGGACAGGCTGGAGTGGGAGAGGTCAAGGCTTGGCCCTACTGTGGGCCGCCAGGCGGGGCTGGCTTTGTTCCACGTCAACTGCTGATTCAGACTTGGCTGTGCCAGGCGAGCGCCTGCAGACCCCACCAGGGGCGGCTCTCATGGTTACCTCCTGTCACTGGGCTGCGAGCAGTCAGTGGGGACACTGAGCTGGCGGGGCCCCAGGGAGGGCAGTTACAGGGCGGGCACCATGCTCCTGGTTCACGCACTTGCTGGAGCTCCAGCTGAGTGCTCTGCAGGCTCTTGTCCCAGCAGGGCTCTACAGGCTTCTGTCCTTTCTAGTTACCCGAGCCATCGCGGAGACATGCGAATGGTCAGCAGCGAGCCGGCCTCCGGATTTCCCACCCCACCCACTCTGTTCCCCTGAGGACAGGGGGCTGACCTCACTCCCACCCTGGCCGCTCAGAGCCCCCCGATCCTGCTGACCACCATGAGCAGTCTGGAGCAAGCCAGCAGGAGCCAATGAGAGAGGAGCAGCTCTTTTCTTGCCAGGGCTGCCGTGAGGCTGGACCCTGGGCTGGGGATAGCTGGTAGGCCTCCTGCCCTGGTGGGGCACTGGCAGGGAGCTCTGGGGAGATGGCCGGGAGATGCCCAACAGCTTTCCAGATCCAGACCCAGTAAGACCTCTGCTTCCACCAGTCTCATTGGGTTCCTGTCGCTTGCAGCGGAGAAGGCTCTGATGAACAGAGACCAACACAGGGTCTGTTTACCTGCAGGGCCCGCGGATCCTCTGTGGTGAGGGGACCAAGCTGTCCCCATAACGTCTCAGCTGACCACGGGAGGAGGGACTCACCAAGTTTGGTACTTGGACCCCTGTGTGCCTGGAAGCACCCTTCAATTCAGCGATCCGGGCTCAAATGCCCCCAGCGGCCTATGAAGGAATGACCACCTTCCCTCTGCTTACATACTTCCAGGGCCAGCAAGCTCACCACCTCGTCAGACAATTTCATGCAGCTCTGGTTTTTACAAAGCTCTTCCTGATGCCGGGAGCCCAAGCTGAACGAGGCTTGTCTTTACTGCAGAGAGAAGGTGGAGGAATCACCCTCCATCACGGCCAGCTGCCCTCCAGAGCCTGCCTTGGCTTGGTTTTCTTTCCTGAGAAACTGAGCACCAGATACCCCAGACCCAGGAGGCAGCTAGGGACCGCTAGGGCCAGGAGAGTGGTGAGGGTCATAGGCTGGATTGCAGGGGAATAGAAAGCTGGCTTCCTTCTTAGTAGCTCAAAGTGCTCCGAAGAGAGCTGATCTGTCAACTGTCAGCACTACCAGCAACAGCGAATAGCTCGCCGGAACCCTGGAGCCAGCATGTCTGGCTCTGTGGCCTCGAGCTAGCACCTGACCTCTCTGAGCCCTGGCTCCCTAGAGCCAAGTGTCATGGGGTCACCGTGAGGATTCAGTGAGCTGATGCACATGAAGTATTTCGCGCAGTGCCTGGGACCTAATACGTGTTTATATGGGCTGGCTGTCATCACTGGTGTTCTCATCACTCACAAGAAACACGTCATGCATGAGGAGCACAGAGTTGGGGCTATTGATCAGGAGCCCACCCACAGCTCTTCTGCTCACCGAGAGAGGCTGGCCCAGCTCTGTAGCCTCTGAGCCTGATTTCCACGCAGGTGGAGAACAGGTGACTGTCCAGGGATGTAGGAAGGGTGAAATCTCAGAGCACCCCGGACTCATACCAGGGTTCTCTTCCTCCCCTCTGCAGAAAGGAATGACACCATGGGAGCACCTGGCAGGCACCAGGGGCTGGGCCATAGGTGGAAGGGACCTCAGAGGGCCCCTTGAACAGCTCCCAGTCCATGCAAGAGTCCCAGTACACCATCACACCAAATGGTTGTTGAGGCCCTAACTTACATGCTCCTCAGAGATGGGGCGATCACTCCTGGTATGGGAGTGATCACAGGGGAGCTCTGGGGATGAGTGCACTCTTTCAGAGGCGGGAGAGGTCTGGCCAGGTCTACCTGGACAAAACTGGCCTGGGCTACAGTCGCCTGGGCTCTTGTCAGAGTGAGAGAGGCATGAAAGAGGAGAATGACGCAAGGAGACCCATATCCCTGAGCACATGTGTGAAACACAGGAACAGGGGACCCCATTAGGGCTGTTGGGGTACTGACCCGGGCTCCTAGCGCTGTGGTGGCCCAAGGATGACCTTGGCCATGTGGCCTCATCTGGGTGGTGTGGCTTTTCCTCCCAAGCTCTCCATTTACCTCTGTGGCCCAGTGAGCTGACGGGGGGCCGTGGGGCCACACATGTAGCAGCCATTCCCACATGGAGCCGAGTGAGGTGGTGAGAGTTCCTGCTGGCCCACCTGCTGACTGTGTGACCTCAGACAGGACCCTCTTGGGATCTCAGTCCACCCATCTGTACAGTGGGGTTAATAAGAGTCTCTACCCCCCAGCAACACAACTTGTAGAACAGTGTCCAGCACATGCTAAGCATATGGAACTATCAGCCACTGCCATGACCTCTGACTGTTCTGTCCACGAAACCACCCGTGGGGTGGTCCTACAGCCTGTGTTCCTGGAAGCCCCCAACCCTTTGTTCTGGGCACAGCAGCCCCAGCTGCCACCTAGAAGCAGCTCCTTGCTGGTGGGCCCCAGGAAAATTTCTCGGTTCCACTTCCTCTAAACCTCACCAGGCCCTGGGAGGCAAGAACCTTGTACCCATTTTCCAGATGTAGGCGGCAATGTAGAGAGCAAGGAGTTGCCATGTCCCTGCAGCTGGTGTGTGGCAGAGCTGAGGCTGAAAAGCTCTTGCCTCTAGTTCCTGGGCCCCCACCCTCCCTCTGGGGCCGTGAGCTCCACGAGCAGCCTGGGGCCTGTGAAGAGCAGGTGCTTGGGGGAAACATCTGGATGTCAGGCAGACTGCTGCCTCCTCCAGGGGCCTCAGGGATGCTCCTCCCTGTCCCCCTCCCTCACGTTCTCGGGTCTCCTGTTTTGTTTTTCCTCCCCGCTCGCGGGCTCGCTTGCCCACTTTGGGTTCCTCATTCAGATCCTCCATGTACCCTATCTGGGGATGGGGGTGGCTGAGGTTCTGTGTCGGGAAAGCCTACTACTGGAAGAGGGTGGGAACTGACAGCTATCCGGAGGGCGGGGTGGGCCTGGCGGGGAGGCTGGGGGCATGTTTCTCACAATGTCCATCAGCACCTACCGCTGTGGGCCTGCCGTCCCACTCTGCCTCACACCCTGTGTGAAGCCAGACTTGCCGCTGCCTGTCCCTCAGTGCTCTAGACCAGCACTGTCCACGAGCACAGTCTGGGGCGGCCGAACTTCGCCAGATCTCTGCTGTCAGGAACGGGGGACACGTGTGGCCCGTGAGCACCTGCGCCATGGCTAGTGAGTGCCGGGGGCACTGGATTCGTGTTATGTTTCTGTGAACTTTAACCTCAGTAGCCCCCCTGAGGCTGGACTGCAGCACTGGAAATACACAGGCTCCCCCAAGTGAGTCTCGGAGCTGAAGGCAACACTGGTGACAAGTTGACGGGGTTGCTCAGGGGTCTTAGTGAGCGGATTCCAAAATCCATGTGGAAGAATCCTCGCCCGAAACAGCCAAGACAATTTTTACAAAGCCCAAAGGAAGGGGTTTTGCCTTAATAAGCAAACGCATGAGACCCCAAGTCTGCTGCTCGTGGAGGAACGGACAGGCCCTGTAACAGTTAACGTGGAGCTTTACAAGCATCTTCGTTCTGTTCCCTGGTCTGTCCCGGGCCCCTGAAACACAGCCTGGTGTGTGGCGGGCGCTCAAGAAATAGCTTGCTGAATGAATGAAAAGGTCCCATTCATGAGGAATTAGATGGGACTTCAAGTCCACGAAGAAAGGACAGATTGTTGAATAGATTGTTTGCAAACAACTGGCTAAGCTCTACAGAATAATAGAAGTTGGGGGGCGCCTGGGTGGCTTAGATGGTTGGGCGCCTGGCTTCAACTCAGGTCAAAATCCTAGGGTTCTGGGATCCAGTCCTGCATCAGGCTTCTTGCTCAGCAAGAAGCCTGCTTTTCCCTCTGCCTGCCGCTCCCCCTGCCTGTGCTCCCTGTCCCTCTATGACAGATAAATAAAATCTTAAAAAAAAAAAAAAAAAGTTGGACCCCTCACATTATGTGGTTCTCCTCTCCAAAACAAATTTCAGCTTGAAGTCCTAAAGGGCATGGAAATACACTGAAAAAAAATTTTTTTTAAAAGCTATGATTTTGAGGCAGAGCCCCTTTTAATTTTTATTATTATAATTATCACTATATTGATGATTTGGGGCAAGGCTCCTTTTAATTATTACTATTTTTAAGGTAGGCTTCATGCCCAGTGTGGAGCCCAATGCAGGGCTTGAACTCACAACCCAGAGATTGTTACCTGAGTTGAGATCAAGAGTTGGACGCCTAACCGACTGAGCCACCTAGGTGTCCCTGGGCAGAGCCCTTTTTAAAATAAATAACATGAAAAGCCAAAGATATGAAACAAGAAAATACGAATTTAGCTAATTAAAATTAAAACCTTCCTGTACAGCATGGTGACTGTGCTTAATAATACTGGATTGTTTACCTGAAAGTTGCTAAGGCAGTAGATCTTAAAACTCTAGTGGCAAGAAAAAACAAATTGTAACTACGTGTGGTGAGGGATGGTAACAACTTCCTGTCATCATTTTGCAATATACATAAAAAACGGAATCATTACCTAGTACACCTAAAACTGATGTCGGATGGCAATGATCTTAATTTTAAAAACACAAAAAATTATAAGCACTTTTGTTAGATGAAAAAGCACAAAGTTAAAAGACATATATCTGAGAACCACTGAACCATACACTTTATATGGGTGAATTTTAGGATACTGTGAGTTATAGCTCAAAAGAAAACAATTTTAAAGACAAATGACAGACAGAAAATGTTTGTAATTACAAAGTATCAGTATCCACAACAAATAAAGAACTACTGGTAAATCAACATGACAAATAGCCTGAGAGAAGAAAACGAGCCAAGAATATGAACTGGGGCCCCTGGCTGGCTGAGTCAATGAAGCATGTGACTCTTGATTTCAAAGTGGTAAGTTCAACCCCCATGTTGGGTGTACAGATTACTTAAAAAAAAAAAAAAAAAAAAAAAAAAAAGACACATACAGATGCTCTATTGCTCCATTTTAGATGCTGGGAAATGCAAACTAAAAAGGCCAAGAGACAACAATGTCTACCCTTTGATTGGGGGTGGGGAGAGAACACAGTGTTGCCAAGCATGCGGGAGAACGAGGACCTCTCAGATCCAGCAGCAGAGAGAGGAAATGGATGGAGCTCCCCTTTAAAGGGTAAGTTTCCAGTGAAAAATGTGCCTACCTAAGCCTCCGTAATTCTGCTTTTAGCTAGCTTCTTTATAGACTCTCTTGAGAGTGTATGTAAAGACACTCCTTGTCCTCTATGGTTGGTAATTACGAGGAAGTGGAAGCAAGGGGCCAGGTCAATCATATGGCTAGCCCTACACCAGGGACCACTAGAGAGCAAGCAGCAGGAGGGAGGGAGGTGGCCCATGCACACTGACGAAGATGGGGTGGGGCGGGGGGCTGGACCTCCACCAGCAAGCCGTGCAGTAATATCCCAGTAAGATGATGTCCACAATCCCAGGCCGCAGATAATGTCAGCAAGGCCACAGCGGCAGCAGCTAACACTTGGAAAGGGCTTCCTTGGTGCCAGGTGCTGCTCCAAACACTTCACATACCTGCTTCCTTACAACTCACACCCTGTGAGGTGGACATTATTGGGCCCAGAAACACTGTACAGACGGAAGGCCAGGCTGTGGGCCTGGGCAGTCTCGCCGGGGAGCTGTGCTCTGAGCCATGGCTGTCTGCGGTTCCTAAGAGCGCACACATGCACGGAGTGAAGATCTGGGAGGAGAGACTACAAAAACAACAAGAGCCTAAGGGAACGTTATCCTAACTGGAAGGCTCTCATTTTCTAGGGGGAATACAGTCCCGTACTGCATCCGTAACTAAAAACAGAGCTAGAGAGCATCTACACAGACCAACGCTGGTTGGTGGAGGGACTGTTTTTTTCTGGCCTTCACCTGTCGACACGGCTGGGACTCCCATATCAGGGATGTGGTGGGCTCGGGCACAATGGGAAACCCAGGTCAGTTCAGCCCCCTGCCCAGGAGGGCCCTGACCTGGGTCTTTGAAGACCTGGGAGCTGGCCGTGCCCAGAAGCAGGTGGGAGCAGACTTCTGGGACAGAGCTCAGGATGGGCTCAGCAGAATATGGTCCTTTCGGCTAATGTGCTGGCTGGACACAGCTCATGCAGCGGTGAGGCTGTCCCTACGTGCCGTGAGACATGAGCTGATGGGGGTCTCAGGAGAGAGCTCCCAGGCAGATGCAAGGTCTTTGAGATTCGAAGTTCTCAGCTGAGTGAGGACCAGCGACCCAGAGCCCTCTGACTGCTCGCATGTAAAGGTCCTGTTCCCTATACCCTCTGAGTCCCTGGAGACAGTACAGCACTTCCACCTGTAGCAGGGATGGCTCAAAAGTGCCCCCCAAGCCTCCCTCCATCTCGAAGAGGAAGCAGAGAGCGGGGAAGTGCAGCGGATGCCTGTCAGTTGCCACAGGGCAGTCTGGCCGTGTCCCCAACCTTGGAGGAGTCAAGCGCCAGGCTGATGTCCGATGAGCCCCAATCCCAGAGGCCCTGTGGATGGAAATGATGTGAAATACGATGTTTAATAACCAGAGCCCGCCGGCGTCCCTTCCAAGGGAGTGTGCGGCCCTCCTCCCCTTCAGCTTGCTATTTTCGGCCGTGCTAAGAATAGCCTGCTTTAAATACCCGTCTCCCTCCTTAAATCGGCTCTCAGGACTGCCCCCACAGCACCTTTCTAGAACTCCCAGCGGGGAGCAGTCCCTCAACAGACCCAATTCACACATCCACCACAGGGACCTTGCTGAGACTTCTGTTAGCACCAGGTCTCTGTCCTGCCTCCCCCGACGCGTGCCTCTAACAGCTGAGCCTGCCCCAGCCCTGGGAGATCTTGCTCAGACACGGACCCCATCATGCACTTGCCCAAAGACCTTCGTGCCCCTTGTCACCCAGCGAAGCCAATCCAAACCCCCGAGCCTGGTGTTCCCAACCAGGCACATTACGCAGCACCGTCAGCCTGCACATTCACGTTTCCTGAGAAGCTACTGTGGCTGGGTGCTGCTCTAGGTGCTCACAGGGCCCTGAACTCCTGTCCCTGTGTTGCTCTATCACAGAGAAACCCCTCATTTGGCTGCTGCTCAGCCTGTGAGCCTTTGCTCTCCCCAGGACAGGGCCCTCAGGTGGGGGGGCCAGGCCCACCGCTCACCAGGCTCCAATCTCCTCTATGACAGCATCACTGTGCCAGATGTTAGTAGAGGCCCCGCTAGCACAAGGCCCCACCCTCACACATATGCTTTTAAACCCTCAGTGTGTGCAAAGGCCCTAGGGCATGAGAGCAAGGCCCTTCCCGTGTGCTCCTGCAGGGCCAGCAGGCACTCACTTGTTGAAGAGATTGAGGCCGATGCGATAGTGCCTCTTACGGATGACATCGTTGCTGAAGGCGGGGGAGTCCCAGCTGTTGCGGGTCTCCTTGTGGTAGGTCTGCTTGCTGAGCGTCTGCTCCCTCAGGCTGTCCCGGGACGACGACTCGGAGCTGCAGTTGATGGTGTCGTTGGAGTTGGATGTGCTGTTGATGCTGTCGTTGTCCCCATCGGAGTAGTCGGACTCTGACTTGCTCTGCCTGTTGGCCGAGCCGTTGATGGCCAGGTGGCTGTCCAGGGGCCGGGGGGGCCGGGACCGCAACTCTGGCTCCTCCCGGGGAAGGCTCTTGGGGGGGCCGCCCAGAGGGCCGTGCTTGGGGCTGCCCTGTGGCCCGCCCAGGCTGCGTTCATAGGCGCTCTGCCTCTTGAGCGAGCCACGGTCCGAGCGGTCGCTGAGGTCCACGGAGCTGTCGCTGGGCGGCTCGATGGTGAGCAGCGGGAGGTGCTCTACCCGCAGCCGCTGCTCCGGCCGCTCGAGTGACGGTGTGCTCCGGCAGCTGGTGTCCGTGTCCCCCTTGTCGTCCTTGTGGGCCAGAGCCCAGTAGTCCTGTGCGGCGCCCCCAGCCCGCAGCCGCAGGTCCGACTCCGTGCTGGGTGGCCGGTGCCCTGCCTGCGAGAGGGGCAGGGGCGGTGACAGCTCCTCCTCGTCGATGTACAAGGTGACATCACTGTACGAGGCCGTCATCTCGTCCAGTTTGTGGTGGTCCACGCTGTGCAGGGCCGGCTTGGGCTCGGCGTCCCGGGTCCGCCCTGCGTCGGGGGCTGGCGCCTCCTCGGCGTGCAGGCTGCGGCAATTGAGGGCGTCGTCGATGGACTCCGCCAGGGACTTTACCTGCCTCGAGAAGGCGTCCTCCAGCTCCGTGATGGCGTCCGCGAAATCGCTGGACGGGGCGGGAGACTTGAGGGTGGGAGGCTCGCCAAGGTCGCCGCACTCAGACGGCACCAGGGCCCCGAGCTGAGAGCCATCATCAGTCACAGAGACCTGCTTGCCCTCGAAGTAGGAGCTGTGCACTTTCTCCGGGCCCTCGAAGGAGAACTGCATCCTCATGTTGGACAGCACGATGCGGCGTGACATGCGGTTCTCCGACATGGAGCTGCGTAGGCGCTCGAAGTTCTTGTTCATCTGGTACTGGCGGAAGGCCGTCTGGATGGTGCGGGCCGCATGGCGGGTCACGAGGCGGCCCCCATACTTGCGTTCTAGCATCTCCACCTGATTGGGGGCAGGACAGGACATTAGTGAGCTCAGCCCTGTGTGCGTTCAGCCCCGTGCGCTGCCAGCGCAGCACCACACCCACCCACGGTCATGTCTGCCACCCAGCTCCGTGGCTGCAGCAGCCAGGAAGGCCTTGACACATCCCAAAGTTGGTTATGACAACTACGGAAGCAAGCTTGTGGGTTGCCCAGAACAGGGGTTCCCTGGGACCAAGAAGATGGAGAAACCCCCTGTTGAAGGGAAAGCAAGGATGTTCCCTGCACGACCTCCCAGAACCTTTGAAAGGTGGAGTGTTTCCAAATTTCTTTGGACACAGAAGCCTTTGGCCCCAGCATGTCTTGTGGCCTGGGCTTTAATGAAACTAGCGAGATGCTGGAGGAGGAGCAGAGGGGAAGAACCCGAAGCATGAGCAGGTTAAGGGACCAGCCAAAGGTTTCAGTGAGATCCTGGACCCGGACCCTTGGTGGCAGGCTTCGGGACTTCCTCTTTACCGCAGTGACCTCGTGCTCTTACCAGCTAGTGGAGGTGGTGGTGGGGGGTGTCACTGAGTTTCAGGGAGGCCTGAAATAATCACCTTAGTGGGGAGCAGTGGGGAGCAGGCTTCAAGGTCACATGCCCAGGCTATAAGCCTGGCCCTGCCCCTCGTTAGCTGCGCCACTCTGAGCAAGCCTTGGGGCTGTGCATTTCCTGTTTCCTCATCTGTAAAGTGGGGACGGTACTCAGCCCTATCTCGTAGGACTGTGGTGAGCACCTGATGAGACGGACACAACAGCTTAGCTCATGCCAAGCATGGGGACAGCTGGGCCTAGAAAACCCTCAGCTGCGTTCCTGGAAGATGTTGATGGTTTGGGGGGTCCTCGACTCCCCTCACTGGACAGATGGGGAGACTGAGGCCCAGAGAAGTGACTCAGCTCAGAGGCAGAGGCCTCCAGACTCCAGAGCAAGCACTCATTCTGCCACCCCAGGTTCCGATGGCCCCTCTTCGTGGTGAGGTACAGAGACGGGGCCGGGCTATGGGCAGGTGGCACTGTCTGGGACTCCTCCATGTGACACCCAGACTCCCAAAGCCCCGAGGCTCACTCCAGCCCTTGGTGATCAAGGACAACCCTGAGGACTGCTTCCTGTGCCTTGCTCCTGAGTGAAAATATGCCCGTAAAGTAGGAGGCTACCCTGTAGGAAGCAAAGAAAATTCAAGATAAGCAACTGGCTTCTCCACCAAGCCAGGGCTCTTGGACTGCTGGACAGAGGGGGTTCCTGATGAAAGGGCCAGGAAAAGCCTGAGGCCTTCAGGAGGAAGGCACTCTTGCGCCAATGAGGCAAAGCACCACCCCCTGGCCTGTCTAGACCCCACCTGCCTATGCTGTGCCTGGCATCACACCAAAGCTGGTGGCACAGAGAGATAAGGTCCCTGCCCTCCAGAAGCAAAGATAAGGTCCCTCTCCTCAGGGAACCAGGCAGATACACACACCTCACTGAAAGAAAACCAAACAGACACTGACCAAATCCACACTATGGCCCGAGTTGCGGGAGAGGGTCACTCAGAGCCACTGTGGGGCGGGCCAGGAACAGAGGGCTTGGGGCCTCACGTACCCTGGTGCCAGTCCTGGTCCCTTCACTTCCTGGCTCTGGGAGGCCACCCATGTCAGGGACACCGGCTCCCCCTGGACACTGAAAGCGCCAGCTCTCTGGGGCCCGTGGGAGAGGGAGCAGCAGGCTGGACAGAGCGGCTCCCTTCACAGCAGGAGAGGGTAATGTGTGTGCATGTGGGGGGAGGGGGGTGGATCAAAATGACTTTTCTGGGCCCAGAGTCAGCCAGGGTGGGTCTGTTTTTTCTCTTGCCCTGAAGTTACTGAACACCATCCAAAGAGATGACCTCACTTCCACATCTGTAAGCAGACTCTGTTTTTTGGGGGTTTTGAGTGGAGCTCTGAAAGCCGACGGGGCCGATAAAGGGCCCAAGGCTGAGTTCTGGGAAGCCCCCCTCCTCCGCCCTTCAAGGCCAGTAGCCTGGCCCCCCTCATGTCGCCTTCAGGGGCAGAGTCATGATACCAGGGCCACCAGCGTAAGGCCCAGGGCTCACTCAGGGCTCTTTCTCTCCTGCTTACTAGGGGCCTAGACAATTAGGCAGGGATGCTGTTTGTCCGAGACCAGCTTCCCAAATCTGGGGGAAGGGTGAGGGGGGATGAAGAGCGACCTTGGAAAGGCAGGAATTGGCTCTGTGTTGTCGTCAAAGCCCCTCTCAGTCCCTCCTTCCTGGTCTTCCCTGGAGGACACACACCGACCCAGGCCTGTTCTTACACAGTCCCCAGACTCATGGTGGTCATTCCTCCTCCTGGGCCACAACGGACCTGAGGCCCAGCCTGAAAGTTTACTGGGGTGCAGGGGAGGGAATCCAATTTATATGTGCTCACCTGCTGTATGTCGCCTTCACCCGATACTCACAGGACCTCCAGCCTGTAGAGAAGCCTTGGCATCCCCCTTCTCGGAGGACAGAGGCTCTGGGAAGTAATGTGACATGGAGATGACCCCTAGCCCTCCCTCTCTCTTTAAAAGGATGCGTCTCAACAGCAGGGGAGGGACAGGGAACAGAGAGGAACACCCTTCTACAAAGCAGAACTAGCAGCTCTGATGACTCAGGACTCCTGCTCTCTTTGATAGGAAACCACCAGAAGGTGCAGAGGCCCTGAAGCCAAAGGGCTCCCTTCACTAAACGGGACTTTTGCTTACTCGGCTTTAATCTTCGTGAAATTGTGTACCCTACTTTCATTGGGCAGTTCCCATGTAGTCTGTCCTGTTCCCATTCTTGCTTTCATTGCCGGGAAGCTCAACAGCTCAGTAGTCCTCTCATCTTTTTACCACCTCTTCCTTGCTACCCTTGTTCTGCCTCAGGGCCTTTGCACCTGGGGTTACTGGTTCCTGGAAGGCCACTTCCTTCAAATGCTCAGTTCAGATACCACCTTGAGGAGGCCTTCCCCACTCTCCTTATCCAATGCTGTCCCCTCCCACAGCTACCACTTCTTCCCCCAATTTCGTGATCTCTGGGGTTTGTATCACGCTCTGGAATTAAACTGTCTTTATTGCTAACTTGCTTCTGGGACCATCTCCTGGACCAAAGTGTCAGTTCAAGAGCTGGGGCCTCATCCTGTCCACTGTGGACTCCCCAGCACCCAGCACAGTGTCTGGCACACACTGGGTATTTGGTGAACATGCATGGGATCAGAATGACCAGCTGTGGCCCCAGTAAGGCCATATGAACCCAAGGATTATCTCCATAGGCCTCTGTGGGGTCTTCAACTTCCTCACTTCTGTTTCCCAACGCTTCTGCTGGAGGTCTTTTACTACCAACTGCTTCCGATTCACTTTGGATGTGGGTGTAAGTGATCAGTGGAACAGAGGTGGTCTTCCCCTGTGGTGGGCCTGGCCATGGAGCCAAGTGCCATGATGGGTAGGGGGATGGGGGCACTTTCTGCTCCCACAGCCCAACAGGGGGTCCTCTGTAGAAGGATGGAGAGAATCAGGGGTGAGATAGGTAGCCTGAGGACAGGGAGAGGTAGGAGACTTTGTTGGGGGCAGAGGGTTGGGAGGAGGAAAGACCCACCTTGGGCAGCACCCACATGGTTCCTGGAAGTCAGGTGCCATGACAGGCCCAGACGCTGCTCCGCAAAAGACAAATAGGAGCAAACAGAGGGTGGCAAGGTAAGGGGTCGATGTGACCACCTAGGACTCATAAGGAGATGGCCCAGGAGCTGGGGGAAGCTGGACAGATAAGCCTGACTCCCCCAGCTCCCGTACATCTACACAGCTGCTTGCCATAGCCTGAGGGTCTCCTGAAGCCAGAAATGTCCCTTCAGTTTCACCCAAGAATTCTTACTCAAGAGTCTTCTAGGGGCCTATACTCTGGAGGACCTCAACGCGATAATCTTTGTCCCCCACCCCAGTGATTGCTCATTCCCTCTGCTTCCCACCCCCCACCCAGCTGGGACAGGCCTCTCCCTCAATGCAGGAGGCTATCTTTAGTCCTTCCCTGGAGCCCAGCCAGGCAGGCAGGCCATGCACCCTCCTCGCCCTCCTGGCACATGGGTGCCAACCCCACGGTGGGTCTGCGGGAGGAAGCAGACCTTCAGTGTGGCCATTTCCCACGAGAACACAGACTGTAACCCAAAGGAGATATAAAGCAACCTTGCCTGCGGGCTGTGGACAGGCTTGGTGTTCTTTTCGGAGCATGTTCTATTTATGTTGTACACTGACCTCCTGCTCTTCTCCTCGGGGACTCCTCCTGAGGACTATCTAAGGTTCAGGTGTCCCCTGGGACCTCAGACACTCAGCGTCTGGCCACTGAACCTGTGTGCATGGCCATGGGGACAGGGTGTGGGGTGGAGACCCAAGTCCTGACACCCCAGTCCCTTCGCTCAGGGTGCCTCTGTGCGTCAGGCAGAGCAAGAAGGGGACCCTGGGCGGAGGTGAAGGCCATGTTCATAGCACAAGTGCACCTGAGTGGACGTCAATCTGTGGGAAAGCTGAGCTTCCTGCAGCCTCAGGCTGGCCCAGCAAAGGCCTTGGCACCCGTCTCCAGCCAGAGCCACCTGGCTGCCACCTGCTCCCAAGGCAGGCCCCACCTACCTGCTTGTCCTGCAGGTCGGAGGAGAGCTCATAGCTCTCAGACAGTGACCGCGAGCGCTTGATGGCCTCCTCCTCGGCCTGTTTGCGCAGGATGGAAGTCGAATGCTGCAGTTTGGGCCTCCGTGTGCGCTGCTGTTGCCCCGGCGGCCCCGAGTACAGCCCATAGGCTCCCACTGACGCGTGCTCGTAGCGGTCGGGGCTCAGACTGGAAGCAGGCGCTAGGGAGCCCTGGTGGTAGGCAGACGGGCTGTCTAGCGACGTGCCGGTCTCGCTGCTGGGGGCCTCGCCCTCCACGCTGCAGGGGACAGAGAGAAGAGAGAGAGGCCTCCTGTGAGTGGGAGACCAGATCCCGGGGCCCGACAGGGAGCTGGAAGGTGGGAGGGGGCCGCAGGCAGGAGGCAGCCCCACAGCGTCCCCCACACCACTGGCTGGCCTCTGACATACTTCACTGATTGATTTTGCTCACTGTCCATCTCCTACGTGAGGACCTCAGCTTTGTGAGGGCAGAGGTTGGACACATGATGTGCACTGACGAGCCCCAGTGCCTACAGCAGGGCCTGGCCCATGGCAGCAAAGGATCAGTGAAAATCTACTGAGCAGCTAAATGGATCCAGTCCCCTTCTCTCCCTCATTCCCACCATCTGACTTAAGTAAACCACTGATTTTTGTACCCTTTGTTCTTATTTTAAAAAGACATTGATGAAAGTGACTCCTTACTACATACCTACTTAGAGGTCAGGCACTGGGGGGGTGGTTAGGGGCTGAGCCGTGTCCCCCCAGAATTTATATCTTGAAGTCCTAACCCCCAATACTTCAGAATGTGGGGGGAGACGGTCTTCAAAGAGATAGTTAGGATAATGAGGTCCGTTGGGGTCCTAATCCAACAAGACTGATGTCCTCCTAAGAAGAGGAGGAGATGAGGACCCAGACATGCACAGAGGGACGACCATGTGAGGGCAAAGGGAAAAGGCGGCCAATCTGCACACCAAGGACAGAGGCCTCAATGGCACCAGCCCTGATGACACCTTGATACTGGACTTGGGGCCTCCAGAACAGTGAGAAAATAAATGTCTGTTATTTAAGCTGCCCAGTCTGTGAGCCTTGTTATGGCAGGCTTGGGAATGAATACAGTGTTATACATACATTTTTCTTTTTAAAAACCTTAAATTAGTCTGCAAAGAAAGAATTACTAGCCCCCCTTTTCCAGGTGGGGAAACTGAGGCCCACAGCGGTACAGAGACCTGTCTGCACAGGTAGTGAGTGGGTGAGTTGAGGTCAAAGCCCAAGTTGTGGGATTCCAAGATTTGGTGGGGGGTGTGTGTGCAGCCCTCCACCGCGTTGAGCCTCATTCCCAGGATGCAGACACCTCCCTCTCAACATTCCAAGTGCTAGACTGGGGGGACAGAGAGGGACTGGCTGGCTTACTCATCCCAAACTCAGGAACTCAGAAAACAGACATGGGTTCCTGTTGTAGACTGCTTTTCAGTATAGCACAAAAAGGCAAGGCTGTGTGTAACACAGCATCTAGCAGCCTCTCTGGTCAAGCCTTGCCATTTTCCTGTCCTTGCAGGGTATCACTCAACCTTTAAAGATGCTCTGATCCCTGGGGCCAGGGCAGGGGTCTCTCTGGAAGGGGCCCAGCAGAAAGAAGGGAACACAGCTCCCCTTCCCAGGCTGCAGTCCTTCCTCCATGGTCCTGTCTTCAGACCAATGGCAACACGCTGGGTGGGACAGCCTTGGGAACAAGTGTCTACCCCCTGCCCAGCTCTGCTTCCAGCCAGTGTCACAAGGCCTGGCAGTGTCGCCCTGTGAGTGTTGAACGGGACTTTTCACGGACTCCTGGGGGAGGCAGACTCAGAATGGGGGCAGAGGGAAGTAGCCTGCCCTGTGGTTCCAATTCTGCCCTGAGCCAGGGACGGGCTGCAAATCCCTGCACTTGCCTTCCAACTTGTAGTTCAAGAATAGTACAGGACTTCCGCTCCAGCAACTGGCTCTGGCCTCTGAGAACAGACTGCGGCTATCCTGTGACAGAGGATGGCCCCTCCTGCTCCCCAGAAGCTTAAGTGTGACAAAGGTCTTTCCTTGGGGAAGAGCTCTGAGTGTTTTGCCTTCATCTGGCGGAAAATCAGGGTGGGTCGCCCCTCATTTCAAGGCCTATCTCCCTGTCCGTTATCAATGTGGGATGGACCAGATGCTTTTAAGGTGTCAGAGGAATACCCACCCTTTAAGACTCTCCTGACATCAGTTACCCAAGAGCAGTCTCCTTTGGGCCCGCGTATCTGCGAGAGGGAGAAGGAGGGAGAGAAGGATGGGGACCAACAGAGCTAAAAATTCTCCCATTCTTCGGATAAAACTTTGAGCAATACTTCACAATAAATACTTGATGGCTTGATCCATAGTTGTATGAAAGAGAGAGGGACACCCCTGTCAGACCTGTAGGCAGTCAATAAAGCAAGTCCACCCACAGAAAGGCGACCCAAAGTCCCCGCCTTTGCTCCTGCCCCAGGCGTCTCCCTGCCTCACCTCTGGGTACCCTGTGAGCATCTCATGAGGAAGTACTTCCACCCTCACACCCCCATACTGGAAATGCTTCAGTCAGGGCAGAGTCTGTTTTTCCAAGCAAAAGGCTGACAGGAAACAAAATCTCATCCTTGAAGATGAGCAGCTGCTGGCGCTCTGGTCAGAAGGTTTTAAAATAGTCTCATAACCCTGAGTTTACAGAAACACAGGGAGATTGAGGGGTGGTCTCCGTGCAGGTCCTCAGAGCAGGAAGCCCTTCTATCTGTGCCTCACAGTGGCTCCATCAGGGAACGGTGGGCTAGGACCCTCATTGTGCTGCCCTGATGTGCCCTGGGATAAAGGAGCCGCGTCCACCTCTCATGTTCTGTGGGGGATCCAACCCTCTACCTAGGCCTTGCCCTCTGGGCCTCAGAGTAACAATGAACAGGCAAAGGAGCATTCTTCCTGACAACAGTGGGGACGGGGCAGGGGTCAGTCTGTGAATCTGGTAGGTTGTTGTCATTCCCTGGTGGCTGTGGTTTGGGGCAGAAGGGCTGTATGTTGCCTGGTAGTGGGGAAGAGCCTGGCTATCTCAACGGCTGGGGTCACGAGCAGGATGTCAGTGTGGGTCCTGGCATGACAGGGACATAGGTGGCTGGTGGGAAGCAAGCACTTTCTGGGCTGTGCCAGTCCCAGGATTCTGGCTTTGAGCATTACCCTGCTCCCAACTCTCTTAAGGCAGGAGGTTCCAGAACATCCTAGGGAAAGAGGGCCAAGCCTCCCCTCAAAGCCAAGGAAAGGGGTCTGATGGTCACCTGTAGCCTTTCTCTTCACCATGACGCCAACTCTGGTCTCCTCTC
The DNA here is from genome assembly GCF_030435805.1 of Mustela lutreola. Lineage (NCBI taxonomy): Eukaryota > Metazoa > Chordata > Mammalia > Carnivora > Mustelidae > Mustela > Mustela lutreola. The sequence continues at coordinate 57,480,404 of NC_081291.1, read as the reverse complement.
TCCTATCAGCCCTATCGTCCAAACATACCCAGGCTCTCCCACTTCTCAGCAGATGGTCCAGGCCACCATCACTGCTCTCTGGATTATCACAACAGCCTCCTCAACGGTCCCCCTGCCTCTCTCTTTCCCATGGCCGCCACAGTGACTCCAATAAAACAGAATATCAAGGACACCTGGGTGGCTCAGTGGGTTAAGTCTCTGCCTTCAGCTCCAGTCATGATCTCAGGGTCCTGAGATCGAGTTCCGCATCGGGCTCCCTGCTCAGCGGGAAGCCTGCTCCCCTACCCGCACCGCCTGCCTCTCTGCCTACTTGTGATCTCTGTCTGTCAAATAAATAAATAAAATCTTTAAAACAAAACAAAACAAAAAATCCCCAGAATATCGCGTTCCTTCCTTGGTCCCATCACACTTAGAAGACGCTATCCTTGCAATGTCCTTGAACGACTGACCTTGGCTGCTCTCCTCTCGGCTCTTTCCCCCCAAGCCTTGCTCATTCTGACTTCCTGACTCACTGGCTTCCTTTCTCTCCGCTCAAAGGGGTCAGGCACACTCCTGCCTCAGGGTCTTTGCACTGGCTGTTCTCTCTGTCTGGAACACTCTTCCCCATGTCTCTGCTATTGCCAGATTTAAAATCACAGCTCCCTCCCCCTCAAGATTCCTGGTCTCTTTCTTTGCTTTGCTTTGTTTTTCTTTTCTTTTTTTAAAAAATCTTCGATGATGATCATCACTTCAAAACACATAATATATTTATCATGATTTTTGGTTTGTGGCTGTCTCCCATGTCAGTACATAAGTGCTACAAGGGTGAAGGTAATTTTTCTGTTTTGCTTACTGATGTTTCCCAAGTGCCAACTTATGCCTGGCTAAGAGTGCTCAGGAAATACTTGCCAAGTGAGGGAAAGCATTTCCCCATGCCTGCTGTTGGCTGAGTCCTGGAACAGCTTCTTACAGCATCCCCACCAGACCTCCTATGTGCCCCAAACCAAACTCCTTATCTTTCTCCATCCTCACGCAGTGACCAAGCTGGGATTCTGGCTGTCATCTCTTCAGTCCCTCCCACACCGCCAGCTCCCGCCCTGCTCCGCTCAGTCTGCCACCAAGTCCTGTGAGATACACGAATAGTATCCCCTTGCCTGGTGCATGGGGTAGGCCTTCCACCCCACCAAAATCACCATCAGCCTCAGACCACCCTGATCAGAACCGAAATGGACAGGCCAACCTCTTGCAGCCAGCAATGACCCTGCCACAGACACTGCCCTCTGGTATAGGAGTGGACAAAAGTGAGAAGTGTGTGAATGCTTGCATGAAGTTTAAGAACCCACTGTAAGCCAGAGGATAATTGGAAGCTACATGCTATTAGACATAAAAAGAGAGTTTTTTCTTAATCCGAGCCAGACAGCTCGTTCACAGAAAGATCATTTTTTTTTTTTTTTCAAGTGAGAATGCCCAGGATTGACGGGTATGGGCAGCAACAGGCATTTCAGAAGTTTAAGTTGATGTAACTTTTTCAGAGTACTAGCTAGAAACAGTGATCGAGTCCACTCGATGGGGCAGAAGCTCTCGAAGAACCCGTAAAGATGCCTTACGTACAGCAACACCCTGAACCCCTCGCCTGCTCTTGCTTAGTACTCGGCTGTGCCCCCCAGTTCCTTCCTTCCCTGGGGAGTGTGAACAGGACAGCCCTCTTCTCCCTCCCCACAGCAGATCAGACACCTCAGAGATCTTTGCTTTATATGATGTCCACGCCTGACACAGCAGGGAGCTGGGGGTCAGGGAACCACCGGCCCCGGCCCAGGCCCCCACCCCCCCAGAGCCTCCTGCACCAGCAGCCCACCCTGCACACTGCTTCTTCACCACGGTGGTTTCCTAGCTGCAGTTCAATGTCTCATCACCAGGTCGGCTCCTCTGCGGAAGCTTCTTCCACAACTTGCATCCATCAGCCAGGCCTCAACACTCTGTAGTGAGTCCTACGCCACACAACAGCATTCAGGGGTCTCTCTCAGACGCCTGGGCCATATGCAAATCAGGGAGTGGGGCGGGCACCCGTTCCAAGGACCTGACAGTCCCTGACAGTTTAGAGTTTCTGGAACATTCTATGACAGTTAGGTGGCCACTCCCCAGCACTCTTCGAAGAGGCTCCTGGTCTAGTAATCCCTCTGCTAGATATTCACGCTAAGGAAATGAGTGGATCTGTGAAGAGATAAATACAAGGAATTTCACCGCAGTGTTGGTTCTAATTATAAACATTTGGAAATAATCTAAATGCCCGTCAACAGGGATTGATTTAAATTACTTATATATCCATATAATGGAAACAATGTCAAGCCCAGGGGGAAGATCAGTTTGATGGCTGTTCTTTGGAGAAAGACAAGATTTTTTTGGCTGACTATAAGTTTAACATGAGCCGATGCTGTGACGCAGCTGGGAAGCCAGTCACCACCACGAATTAATACAAAACCAGAAGCCACAACAGCTCTGCAGCCGCTACAGGTGTCAGAACACAGCCGAGGACTGTGTCTCGGTGCTGCATGGACTGTCTGGAGCCTGAGAGTACAGATCACAAAGTGGGGGCAATTGTTCGCCTCACTTTCGGCTGGCCGACATCACTAATGGATCACAGACTCCCTCCTGCACATCTTCCAACCCAGAGTTCCACGTGACTGACCCCAGCTGGCACGTGGCATGAACCCTACTTGCCAACCCCCAAATTACAGTATGCCAGGAATAAACCTCCAGGTCTGGAAACCACCTCTCACCAAAAGCTTGGACTGCCTGGCCAGGAGAAAAGCAGCCAGAGGGGAGCAAGTGAGGATGTCTAACATCAAGCCTCTAACAGACTGACAAGAGGCAGAGGGAACAGATTTCCATGGACAGACCATGACCAAGTCTGCCCAACTTGACAACACTCTCACATGGTTAGGGGTGCTTAGGAGGTGGTGAGCTCTCTGTCACTGTAGGTGTGCAAGCTGTAGCAGGTCAGACACTTGTCAGAAATAGAGCAAAAGGACTCCTCTACTGGCTAAAAGCTGCTATGGACTGTCTGAATCTAGACCCTCACCCTGTAGCTCCCCACTGCCCTTCACTTGGGAGTAGTCTGGTTCTAAGAGGCCACACTCTGGTCCCAGCACAAAGCCTACTTCCTGCATGGGGCCACCCCCCGCCTAGTGTGGCCCCCATTCCCACACTCTGTCACGGTGTAGATTACCTGGAGAAAGAGACAGTATGAGAGGGTCTACTCCCTACCCTCCCAGAGTCCTGCTCCTTGAGGGATGGGTCCCTTAAAGCCCCAGCCTCCTGCAAAGACAGTGACTGAGACTGGCTCCTTCCTGAGAAAGTTCCACATGTGCACGATGAGGCTCTTGAGATGGGCCTGGCCCAGCACAGCCGTCCAGATGACAGCTGGACCTACACACAGATGTGTCCCCAGTCCTCCCCTGCTGGCCTGGGCACTCGGAGCCCTGAGTCCCTGGAAAGTGTCCCCAACCTCCTCCTCCCCTTCTCCAGTTTTCCCAACATGCCTTCCTCTGCCGGAGTCTGGTGCATGTGTTTTATGTGGAGGAATGGCTGGATCACTACAAACAGCATCTAGAGTTTCTGACTGCCCTAGGATGATGAAAAACACCTAAGAACTAAGAACACATTTTGAAAAGTTCCCCTCTTCCCCGGCAGCATCCCTGTGGCCTTTCCACCAGGTGAGGGGGCAGGAGTCAGAGCTCTGGGTTCTGCTGCTTATCAACTGTGTGACTGGGTGGGAATACTTCTATGTCTCAGTTTCCTTTCCTGCAAAATCGGGGCAGAGGGCTGACTTCATGCCACTGCTATGAGACGTAACAGAGTTAACACAGAGAAGTCCTTAAAAGACTGCTTGGCTCATAAAAGGCACTTTGTAATTGCCGTCTCTGGTTACTCTGATGGACAGGGCCCAACCTACACATCCCGGCAGCTAGAAGTGGGGGGGCAGACAGGCCCAGTGTGCGAGCCAGGGTCGCCCGCCTCTGCCTGCTGTGGGGCCTCTCTCTACGCGGACAACCTCCTCTGGCCATGGGCTGTAGTCGCTGATGACGAGGCCCTAGAGAGGGGCGGGAGAGTCACAGAAAGGGACCCGGGCCCCATGGCCCAGACGCCACATCCTGACTCTAGCTGGGGAGTGAGTCAGGGCCGGGGGCCCTTGGCCACTCGGGTCACGGATGTCTCTAATTATGGCCTGTGAAGTCATGAATTACTTTTCTCAAGAAAAATGTTAGTCAGAGGGCAGTCTCTACGGGCGGAGAGGCAAGGGGGGAAAGCAGGAAGCAGGGACCCTCTGGTTAGGGGGCTGGCTCTTCACTCCAACACTGATGATGCTGATGGTAGTTACAGCTAATGTTTATATAGTCAGTGGTCTTCTAAGCGTTCTAAGTAACTCACTTAGACCTCTAACAAACCACCCTATGGGCACGGAGGGGAGGTTAAGCTCAACCCCAAGGTCATGGGGCTGGAACCCAGACAGTGTGGCTTGAGTCTGCACATTTACTCACTGGGCTTATGTGACTTCTTAGTCACTTACACACATGCACACACGGGGTGGGTTAGCAGCAGTGACTCTCCTGGGAACCTGCTGGGTACAGGTGTTGTACTGAGTGTTTGAACACAGCCTGTGACCCAACTACCATCCTGGGAGCTAGGAGGGAGCTGTGCCTTCTGGGGCTCGGTGGGGCCAAGTCACTTACCCCAAGTGGGTGCCTTGGCCAGCCAGCTGCCCAGAGGAAAATCATGCAGTTCACATGCCAGGGGCCTGGGGCTGGGGTCCAGAGCCTGGAGGTCTTGGGGTTGTGTAAGGTCATGAGAGAAATAAGCCTGGGCTGCATGTGGCCAGCTATGGTCCTATCACATGGTGTAGCCACCCTCTTTAGAGTGGCCTGGGTCTTCCGCTGCAGGAAGGAGGACTCTGAAAGCCTTCCTGGGTTAAACGCCCATGCCAGGAGACTTGGTCCACACGGACTGCTGGCAGTCTGCATGTGCCAGAGCCAAACAGCCTTCCGAAATACGGATGCCCTCATGCCTCCATGCCTTGTGGCCTCCCCCACCCTCTGCTCCCAGGGTTTCTGATTTCCAGAAAGGGAATCTAGGCCAGGACAGGGACAATTCCTTCCCAGCCCTTACATGCTCTGTTGTGCGACTTCTACAGCTCTTTGCTGCCAGGGCCATATTAACTTGAGGTCTATCACTCAGGACAGGGAAGGGGATGGTTTTGCTCTGTTCCAGGTCCTCGGGGAGGGATGCAGACAGACTAGGGCAGTGTCTGGGGAAGAGGTAAGTGTGGGAAGGAAAAGAAGGCCGTGTCCTCTGAGCAAGAGCAGGGAGGGCTCAGCTGGGGAAAGGCAGCCTTGGGACCAGCCACAACCCCTAGATCTCTACAGGGGGCAACGGGAGCAGGCAGGTCTGAGGAACCAGAGGCAGGGTGAAGGCAGCCCTGCAGCTTCAGTGGATAGAGATTTTTAGCAGTTCAGCTACTGGGGGAGGGGCTGCCTTAGCGGATACTGCCAGTGTTCCAGCAGGGACTAGAAAACCAGTCTTCAGGGACTACTGCAGCTCAGGGTGGGTCACCACCCAAATACACTCCCCCACCATGCCACATGGGAGCCCTTGCACAAACCATGTCCACATACTTCACCCCTGCAATGATCCCATAGAGGAGACTCAGGATTCGTGGCTTGCCCAAGACTGTAGAGCTCGGAGCAGAGCCAGGACTCAGTCGTATGATGTTCTCCTAGTCCTTCCCACTCTGTGAAAACTCCCTGGGCCAGGAGGCAGCCCCCCAGGGTGGGCCTGGCTGCAAAGAGCAGGGTACAAGGACACAGATGGATGCATTTCAAGGTAAGAGTGAGTGTGTAAAGGGACACACAGCCAGTATCCCAGCAAGAAGGGGACAGAGAAGACTTCCCCAGGGAAGTAAGGGAGGCTCTCCACACCCTCTTCCCTCATCTTGGATAATCCAAGAGACACCCCGGAAGGGCTTGGCAGATGTGGGGCGGGGACTCAGGTGGGTTCCTGCTTTAACAAGTTACCAAATTTGCTTTAAGGAAGATATACAGTAATCACAGAAGCACCCCCCCAAGCCCCAACATCTAACTGCCCAGCACCACCCCTTGGATGACGAGTAGACCCTCTCAAAGGCAGGATGGACACAGAGCTCCTGTGCTCCCCCCAACCCTAGGCCAGCTCCTTCGGCAGCCTCCCTGACCTCGGCTGAAACCAATGCTATCCTTCCAGCGGCTCAGTCCATAAATCTGAGAGTAACTCCTGGCAAGTTTCTCTTCTTCACACCCCACTTCCCATCTGTTGGCAGATCTGGCTGCTCTGCGTTCAGAGCAGAGGCAACCTCTGGCCCACAGGGCTGCCCCCTGCCACCAGCCCAGTCTTCACTGCCATCACCTCTTCCCTGTGCTGCTGCCATAGCCTCTCTACTACACCTCCCCCCCTTCCCCAGACAGTAGCCAGAATCCTGTTAAAGTACAACCCTGACCACGCCTTTCCTCTGATCCCAGATCACTGGGATCCAGAGCCCGAATCCTCAGAGTGACCCAGAAGACTCTAACACCTGAACGAACATTCTTCCTGCTACCGGCCTCCCTCCATGCCCTCTTGGCCACCCCACCCAGGCCCCACTGTTACTCTACACCCCTGGCATACTCCTGCCTCAGGACATTTGCACATGCCTTTCCCTTTGCCTGGTCTCTTCTTTCAGATGGTTACTGGGTTCACTTCCTCACCTTCTTTGGCTCACCTTGTTTAAAAGCCATACCCCTCCTGGACTCACCCTTATCTTTCCCTGCTTCATTTCCCTCTACAGTGCTCAACGGTGCCACTACATGTGGGGATGTGACTGTCTTCATGTTCAGCCCTGAGAACTGGGGCTTCCCCACTAGGGCAGGAAACTGATTCCATTACAACACAGAACTCTGGCGCTTCACTCAGGGAACACATACCGAATGCCAACTAGGTGACCGACCCCTGCCAGGCACTGTGAGTATGGCAGTGACCAGACAGACATAGCCCTGTCCTCGCAGGCACTCAGAATGAAAGCCGTGTCAGGGAAGGGAACAGAGGAAGCAACTGGTGCAGCAAGGTGGAGGCAGCGGAGCCCCGTGCCCTGGAGGCTTCCTAGGAGGCATAGAGCCTCAGCCAGGACCCAGGGAGGAGCCGTGTGGCCGTGAGGGTGAAGACCGAGCTGAGGAGGTGGGTGTCCACAGTGTCAACAGGGATGGGAGTTCAGCGCGGCCTGCATGGAGGGGCGGGCAGGCCCAGAACCTGCAGGCTGAGAGCAGGGAAGGAGGCAGGGAGGACATGGCACTGCCTGGGGGCCAGCACTATCGGCAGCCAGGTGGGGACAGTGAGAAGAGATCTATGTGGGGTTTGGTGACAAGCCACAAGACACCTGTGGGAGGAATGAGAGGAAGGACAGGCATCCTCAGGGTCCTGATGCCACCAAGTTGGTGAGGCCAGAGTCACCGAGCAGCTGAGGCAGCAGAGAGCAGGGACAGGGCAACGGAAGGCTGGCACAAAGTGGGGTCAGAAGTCGGGCTGTGGCAGGGTGAGGAAAGAAGCTGGAGCGGAAGAAGCCTTCAAGGACAGTGGCTGAGAAGACAGGGGGCTTGGAGTGACAGCTGAAGGGGACTGGGGTCTGCAAGACTGGGACAGCTCCAGCCTATCTGAACAGTGACAGAAGAGGGGTGGCCCACTGAGATTTCAGCAGGCAGCAGAAGGCGTAGCCAGCTGGGGCCTCCCTTCTGGGGGTATCACCAGTTCCTGAGGGGCAAGGAGGGGGACCAGGGGGCTGCTGAGGGGGCCAGAGCCCTCCTACCAGCAAGCCAGGGCCGAGGCATGGCAAATTTCAGGAGTCAGAGGTCTCAACCAAGAAGAAATGGGAGATTCCCTCCAGCCTTGGAGTGGGGCCCAGCCCCTAGCACTGACCCCTGGTCTCCACCCCCATGTCTCTTGGCTTCTGTGACCCTCTGACCTCTCAGGAGGCCCCTAAGCCCAGAACAGCTGCTCCCAGAGCAACAGCACCATGGGTGCCTGGCTGCATCTCTGCTGACTGCCTTCTGACCTCCAGGCCAAACCCCCTCCTCCTAACTTCTCACCCTGAGCCCTGCCCTGCTGAGGCCAACATAAGGTCTGGCCCAGATGCCCCTCCCGGCTACAGCATTATTCCTAATTAGCCAGCACCCAGACCTCCAGAAGTGGCTTTTATATAGGTATAAAAATATAGGACTCTGAACAATGAACTTCTCGAAGCGGGGGGCTATTTTTAGAGCTCTGCTTACTGAACCAACATCCAGCATTCCCCCAGGTTGTCAGCAGCTCCTGGTGGGGCGGGCAGGCAGCAGTTAGGAGGGGCAGGGTCTTCCTGGACAGCTTGCGCATAGCACGAAAGGGTCCGAGTGGTACCATATCCAAGCAGGAGGGCGCACAGTGGTGGCCAGACTCTTGCTCCCTGCCCTCTGGTCCCGAGTGCCCTACACGGCGCTGCAGGTCACTTTCCATTCTGATGCCAAATGTGAGTGACAGTGAGAATCTCCAGCCCCAGCTTCCCTGAGCCTCAATTTCCCACCCTCCTGGGGTCGGAGGCAGGGGGCAGGCCGTTACTTTGAGGCAATGCTGGGGGGGGGGGTGCCCCTGGCAAGGAGCCCTGCAGACAGCTAATGCTTTGCCTAATTAGAGGGAATTATCCAGGAGGGGCCTCAGCAGTGCTTGTCCTCTGGTGGGGCTTGTTCTCATCAGCGCACAGCCAGAGGGAGGAAGGAAAGTCTGCTGTCCCGCGAAGCCAGTGTATACGCCAGGCCCTCGCCCTGTCCTGTCCACATGTTTTCCAAGGTCAACTTTCTGGCCCCAGGAAGGTGGTGGCTCCAGTCTCCCCAGCCCAGGCCTCACTCCTGAACATAAAGAACATCTGTCTGCCCCTGCTGGAGATGAGCTGGACTGTTCCATGGTGCAGCTGTGAGTCACTCCCATTAAAACAGCCCAGAGGACTGAAGTGGGCTTTGGAGATTGGAGTTTAGCATCCTGGGGACAGGGAGTGGCTGGAGGGAGGCCCCAAAGACCTGCAAGCAGATCACCCTGGAATGTTCCTGACGCTGGGGGGCTCCTGTCAGGAAGAGGGTCTTGGCTATGCAGAAACCCAGTGCCCAGTGTGCAGCTCGGGAAGGCCCCTCGTGGTGTGCAGGGGCCTGCACAGGGTGTCCCCCGGAGATTGGAGCATGGCAGAAGTGGGGGGAAAGGGGTGTTCTGGGTCTATGATGCCACCTCCACTGCCTCTGTCCTGTCGAACTCCTGGGTCCCTTCACAGCACGTCGCACTGACCACCTTCTTCTTCCCTTTGATCTGTAAGTCCGTCTCCCACCAGGAGAGAGTGGGTTCTGGAAGGATGGAGGTGTGGCTGCCTGTGCTGATTCTGTGTCTCACCAGGCCTTCCCAGGGCCGCCAACAGGGCGTGGTGTGAGCAGGTGCTGGTATTTGTTGGGTGAGTGAATGAATGAACGAACCAAGGAGCGAATGAGCGATGCTACTGGGGACTAAGAAGCCCACACGCACCTGGGAAGCAGCATCCTTCACTTGTCTGTGCATTCACACGTGGAGAGCCCTGTGTTAGGTGCACCTCCCTGACCCCCACAACCGTGCCTATCTTACCTTCTCCCTTGGACCAGGAGCCGTAGGACTGAACCGCTCCTGATTTCCTTTCAGACCCCCTTAGCCCACTGTCCCCTGGCACGTCACCCGGGCCCCTGGTTCACTCCCCTTCAGGGGCAGGGCTCACTCCCCTCTCATCTGTGAGCAGGAGCACCAAGGCCTAGAGGGGAGAGAGGCTTGCTGGGTCATTGACACATGGCATAGCTGTGACAAGGGCCTGTGTCCACATTCGCTCCCCTGCCTGGCAGCTGGGCCTTGGAAGTACTCAATGGCTGCGGAAACCTGCAAGTTTCTCCGAGATATGGATATGTCATCGACACCCAGAGCACTGGTCTCCAGACCCTGAGTGACAAAGGAACGGGGGCCCCATGTAGTCTCACCCCTCAGGGACGCCTGGGTTCAGCTCCCCTGGGCCTACCTCCCACAGCCCTGGGACGCCTGTGGGGCCAGGCCAGCACTGGCGGGGCCTCAGACAGGAAGCAGGAGCAGAGTCTCATGCCACAGGTTGGCAAACGTGCACTCTTACTTGGGCTGAAAGCCAGCTGGCAGAGGGGAGACACGACGCTCTGCCTGAGGGCAGGGGCCGGGGGCTGGCGTGAACACCATGCCATCAAGCCCAGCCAGGGCCTCTGCCCGGGGAGGGGCTGCTCACTTTAGTCCCAGAGAGTTCCTCAAGATGCCTGGGATCTCACCTTGCATCTGGGGACCGGAGCACCAAACCAGGGATAAGGCCCAAACCAAGCGCAAAATCAGGCCTTGATCATCAGGTCTGCAGGCAAACCCAGGACAGGCAGCCTTTCCACAGACAGCCTGTGAAAAAGCCCTTTATTCTTCCCAGTGCTATCTTGGCCAGGACCAAGGCAGGGGTGAGGTCCAGCCATCCAGGACCCCGGGTCCTATCCCTAAGATAGCTGGGTGGGAGGCCCAGTGCCCACCCCGCCACTCCTCATACAGACACTATAGACTTCACAGAGCTCTCTGGAAGACAGAGTGTCTACATGCAAGGGACTCCCAAGGTCCCCAGGCCCAAAGAGTATTTACAAAAGCAAACAACACCAATCCCCCTGCTCCGCTCCCCCCAGCGGTAAGAAACCACCAATATTTAACACTAGAGGCTTTTTTATAATGAAAAGTCAGACTTCTGACTTTTCTTGGGGAGAGAAACAGTTCAGGATCTGGCCATACTGGGCCTGTCATCCTGCTTGATGACAGACAGAGCTGGGGGCAGCCACACCCAACAACCCAGGCTCTACCCCATCCCAATCCTCACCACTCCCTAGCACCTGCCACTCTTGCCTGCTCCTCCCCACATGTCACCTTCCTGCCTATTGAAGGCATCTGCTCTTCTTGCAAAGCTCACAGAGGATCCTTCTCAAAGAACAGCGGTCTGATCTGCAGCTCTGGGCTCAGTCATTCCCCAGGAACCTGATTTAGAACACCAGGTCCCAAGGGGCAGGACCTAAGCCTTCCTACAGCTCTGCATAACTAGTGGAACGCCAAGGCCTTCCACTCTGCTGTATCCTCCTTTTAACTTTTTTTTTCTTCCTTTTAGCTTTTAAGAGACTCTCCCAGAGTAACACCACCACACTGGTCACAATTCAAAAGCCCACAGTCATCATAGCCACCGAGCCCCAATTTCCCAGATATCCTTATTCCTCAGGTCCATACAACCAAGACATGCTCTGAAAAGCCATCTGATATTCCCAGACCTGACATGTAGGTGGTTTCCTGGGGTCGGAAGCCCAGCTCTGCCCCTCCTTGGCAGCCTTCTCTGTCCGTCTCTGCATCTGGAACAATGTCCTGGTGGCTCCAGGCATGCCTACAGAGGATGTGGGGAAACTCTGGTTGGAGATCAGACCAGGTCGAGATCAGATGGCCACTTCAGGGCTGAGTGACCTGGGGCAAGTTACCTCAACTCTCTGGGCTTCTGGCTGTCTCATCTTTGCAGTGGATCTCACTCCCCTGACCCACTGGTGTGACAGGAATGCGGGTCTTGGTGGGGCACACTCTGCCATCGGCAAAGCCCTGTGTAGATGTGTGGAGCTGTCTCTGTTGTGGACCACACACTGAAGAAGGGCCTGATGGAGAGAGACTGCTGGGATTGCCAAGGCCAAAAAGAAGGGCTCAGGATGAGTGTTCTCCAGCCCAACACCAAACTAGGCACTGCCTACTCAGGAAACCAGAAATGTCTCTTGTGGATCTGTATGGAGCTTTATACTTTCAGAAGCCCCTTCCCCTTCATCCTACCCACTGCTCACCTGGCCTCAAGCAACGAAGTTTATAAAACAGCTTCCTTGACCATGATTTCATCTATGTATGGCATCACTCTCTTCTCTTTTTGGCTTTTTTGTTTGTTTGTTTGTTTTATTTTTTGGCCATTTCCTATAGCCCACTCTCAGCCAGACCATCACGCCAGCTAAGCCAGGGCAATCCTTTTTGGTTTTGAGTGCATAAAGACGACCAGAGCTTCCAACCCCGGGGCTCACTTGGAAAGATTTTTCAGAATACACACACACACACACACACACACACATACACACACACACACACACACACACACACACACACACACACAGCCAAAAATCTTCCTGGCTGAGCCAAATTAAATACAGAGGCCTCTAGTTATTTCCATACGCACAAAATGGGCTCAAATAAAGCAGTTCTCTGTGGCAGGCTCCAGCAGACAGGGCTGGGCCAGGCCCCAGGGACGCCCTGGGAGTGCCGGGCGGGAGGCACAGGCTGGGGAGGCTGGCTCCGGGACAGAGTGTGGGCAGAGAAGAGGAAGATGCCCGTCGTGCTGGCCTCGCTGCCTCCGGCCCACCCTGCTGGCCAGCGTCAGGCATGCAGGCCTCTCAAAGCCTGGGACAACCTTGGGCCCAGCTCTCCAGTCCCACCCCAGACCTGCATCAGTGCTAAACTGTCCTCACAGGGAGGCGGCGGGTTGGGGGGTGCTGCCTTCGCCCACCCTTAGCTTCCAGAAAGCACATTCTAAAACGCAAATCGTTCGTGTCTTTTATGGCATCAAATTGTTGTCATGGTCCAGACCTCTGCATGTGGTGTCGACATGCTCCTCCCACAGGCTCCCTGCCCACCTCCCAGTCTGCTGGCCCCCCACCACCCCCATGCAGCAGTGATATGGTGCTATGACTTCCAGCCGGTGGCAGTGTGCACTGCTCCCCTCCCCGAAACACATGGTACCCCACGGCAGAGGGAGAAGAGCCCAGGAGAGCCCCCAGGACTTCACTGCCCAGTTGCGAGCTCACCCCGGGAAGGGGTGCATTTTAGCATCTGTGTCCCCAGGAGTTCAAATCCATGTGTGAAGTGACTGACCCAATTACTGGACAATCTGATGATGGTGCAAAGAATGCTACAATGACAACAACAGATGCTCTAAGCACTTTGCACCGAACCATCTCCTAGCATACTGATGACTTTTATTTTTTAAAGCAGTTTCAGGTTCCCAGAAAAACTGAGCAGAAAGTAGAGATTTTGCATATTTTCTGTGCACCCCCCCAGTGCAACCTCTCCCACTCTCAATACCCCCACCCACACTGTGGTACATCTGTTAATCCATGGACCTCCGCTGACACAGCAGGATGCCCTCAAGTCCACAGTTCACATTAGGGTTCCCTCGGGGTGTTACAGATAACCCCATTTGAGACAGATGCGGAATCCTCTCCCCATTTTGGGGATGGAGAAACTGACATGCAGCAGGGTCATGTAACTTACTGAGGCCCACACCACTCACACGGGGCGGGGGGTGGTGTGAGGAGAGGGCAGGCTGAGCAGGACCCTGGGCCCAGCACTTCATCCCTCCCCCCAAGCTCTGCATGCTTTCCCCTCTGCAGGAAAAACGCACCCACCCCAACTACCCACTCTCCTCTTCCTGCACTCCCAGGACCTATAGCACCACAACATTCCCGGGACTGGCCCCCATCTGCAACCCATGCCACAGTAGGCATGCACTAAGGGCGCCTGGGTGGCTCAGTGGATTAAGTGTCTGCCTTTGGCTCAGGTCATAATCCTGGGGTCCTGGGCTCGAGTCCCGCATCGGGCTCTCTGCTCAGCAGGGAGCCTGCTTCACCCTCTCTCTCTCTGCCTGCTTCTCTGCCTACTTGTGATCTGTCCAAAAAAAAAAAAAAAAAACCAAAAAAACTTAAGGGGAAAAAAAAAAGAAGTCTTTTTAAAAAAAAAAGAAAGAAAGGGTCTGGGGGAAGGACAAAGGCCCAGAGTAGGGAATGCCTCCTGCCCTCCACCCTCCTGCACCTGCAGCTTTGACACACAACCCTTCCCTGTAGACTGCCAGTCTGGCATGTGGCAGAGAGGGGCTGTGTGACCTTGGGTAAGTGCCTTTTCTTCTCTGTGCCTCTATTTCTCAGCCATCAAATGGGGAGTACTGTCTTTGTCACAAATGATAATGCAGACACAAATCCTCAGCCAGAAGGGCTCAGGTAGCTGTTGTTACTATCACAACATAGGACCATTGTTCCCCACAGTGCACGGGGGCCCTGAGGGTGAAGGGAGGGGTTGTAAGACTGTGAGCATGCAACAGTGGGAAAAGGCCTCAAGGAGCACCCTTTGTTCAGAAGATAGGCACCTGCCCACCTGGCCCTACCCCAGTATCTGCACCTGAGGACAGTGAGGGGTGAGTGGACAGGGCTTGGTCCTGCTCAGAGCAGGACTGGGGTGGGACTCAGTCCCGCTGCCTGTTTTTCTTTCTTTCTTTTTTTTTTTTTTAACCTAAATTTGGTTGAGGGCCCTCTGTGTGCCAAGCACTGTGTAAAACATTAGGGGTAGTAATAATAATATTCCTAAGAATATATTACAATACTATTGAACTAATACAGCTATCGCCACTAAAATTTACTGAGCACCTGTCATGGGCCAGGCTTCAAAAACAGCATCGTTAGAAGCTGTGGATGGAAGAGCCCACAGGGCAAGAAGGAAAGATGGCCTTGACAGAGGCTTGAGGGAAGCACAGTGTGGACACAGTGTCAGGGGAGGAATGGGAGGGCCTGGACTCTTCAGCCAAAAAGACTGCTCTGAGTGTGTGCCCAGAGGCCAAGTGAGTTTGAAGGGCCAACCTGTCGCGGGGCAAAGGCAGGTGTCACCACCTGACTCTACCTCTAGGCAAGGGGCAATAAGGAGAGTAGAGGCAGGGCCCATGGGGACACTCAGCAGCGCCAGTCCTGCCCAGGGAGCCTAGGCATGAATGCAGATGGCTTAGGCACTCCCGACCTGAAACCAGTCCTTCCCCCAGGAAAGCCCTGCATGAGGGAGATGGCACAGGCCTGGCCTCCCCTGGCCACCTGCAGACACCTGGTCTCCAACACAGACTTCTCTGAATGTAGCAGGCACTATTGGTCTACGAAGCTGGGAAACTGGACCAGGCTCTGGCTTCCCCAGTTGGGCCACACAGCCAAGGGCTGTTGAGGGAACTTAAGGGCTCTGTCCCAGGAACCCACCCCCAGCAACTTGACATCTCCACCTCCACAGGACAGGTCCCTGATTACAAACATCAAAATGTCTGGTATGTGTCTTAAAATAACATGGGATCAATGAAATACAATTGCCCATGGGGGTTACCCTTCTATTCTCTCTACTTCTGTATACGGTTCAAAGAGTCCATAAGGAGGGGCGCCTGGGTGGCTCAGTCATCAAGCCTTTGCCTTTGGCTCAGGTCATGATCTCAGGGTCCTAGGATCGAGTCCTGCATTGGGCTTCCTGCTTGGCGGGGAGCCTACTTCTCCCTCTCCCACCCCCCCAGCTTGTGTTCCCCCTCTCACTGTGTCTCTCTCTGTCAAATAAATAAATGAAATATTAAAAAAATAATAAAGAAAATAAGAGTCCATAAGGAAAAGTTCAAAATAGTGCTAAGAAGCCACTGCCTTCCTCAAGGCTTTCCCGGGTCATTCTACCATTTCTTACTAAGTAGGAAAACAAAAACAAAATTGCAAACCCTGCCCATTTAAATTATGGCTCTTAGAAAAGTCAATGGCCCCAAAGGAACAGAGAATTGGAGTTTGCACGGCTGCACAACACCCCCTCACTCCCCCAGCCCTGGTAACAGCAGAGGAAAGAGCCGCTTCCCCAAACACTTCCTCTCCAAACCCCCGCACGGGACTCACTGCCCTTCAGGATCTAGTCCAGGGCCTACCCCAGGAAATCACAGCAGGAACAACTGTAGTTGATAGCAGTCAATAAGAATCATAGGAACAACCAGCATTTACTGAACACCTGAAAGTCCGGCACTATTCTAGCTCCTCCTTTCTCGTATTCTCTGTGGAAAATCCTCCTAGGGAATGTGGAGGACAGTTCTTATACCCAGAGGACCTCCTGGGGCTGGCACACCACTGATTCTGGGATTCAAGGCCACTTGCCAGAGCTTCCAAGGGTGTCCTCTGTGGTCTCTGCCAAGTGACAACACACCGCTACGCCCATCCAAGGGCTGGCGCCCGGTAGGACCCTGCAGGTTCTCTCCACTCTTTTACCTTCCCGCCCCTATTTCTCCGTCCATTCTAAGGCCCACCCCCTCCCACCCCCTAACAAAGTCAGGGAGCAGGAAAGACACATGAACCAGAATACCAAATCTACTTTCTGCGTAGCTCAGACATGATTTTCATTTTTGCCTTAGTTTCCTTGTCTGTAAAGTGGGAATAATACCAACAACATCGTAAAGTCTCTGGGGTGGGTTCAAATAAGGTAAGTATGTGTAAAATTCAAAGGCCACCCAAGTGTCAGATATTATCATTTTTATTCTGTAGCCTGTTCCAGCTCTAGTAGCAAACTCGTGCCAACTCCAGACCCATCACAAACAGCCGTGGCTTTGCCCAAAGCCAGCTGAACCCTGTCCCCTTCTGCCAGCATGTACTAGGCACCTGCTGTGTCTGCTCTGATAACCGCCTCTCCCACCAGGATCCCCACTTGGTAGATAAGGCTCACAGAGGGGACCACCTTGCCTGGGCCACTTGTTCAGAGAGGGGCAGAACTGGGACTCAGGCCAGGTTTCTCTAGCCCCAATGCCACCACCTTTCCACTGTAGCCAGCTGCCTCTCTGTCTGGTGGCTGGAGCTGGCTGGGGAGGGCAGAGTAGCACAGCGAGGGTCCTGAGGCAGGGCTCCAGAGCTCTTAGCCCCATTAGGGGCCGGAAGCAGCCCCAGTGAGATGAGGATGCCAGAGTTACCTAAGTACCAGAACTCAGCACCGGCCACCAGCTGAGGACTCTGGACACCCTGCCACCTTGTCCCACCTCGGCACTATGGGGCTGGAGCATCAGCCTCAGTGTCTCCAGGCGGGTCTCTCCATTGCCCTGGGTGTAGGCTGCTTGCCCATCCAAAGAAGTCTTCACTCCAACTGAGAGCCAAGTCCCCTTACTTTGCAATTTTTCCAATCCATGGGCAAAGTGATTTCTAAAACACTCTGGATCACCCTCTCTTAGCAGGCTACAAGCACATGCACATGACCATGGCCTTTAATCCCATGTCACCAAGTTTATGACCTGTCTCACTCCCAGGTACCACCACCTTGCACACAAGCAACACCCTACCCTCACTTGGCTCCCCTCAAAACTACTACCCCTCTTCTTCCTTCATGCTCTTACCCCTGGCCTTGTCTGTGGCCAGAAGGACAGACAACACATTCCTGTCTAGCAACACATCTCTCTTGAACAAGTACCATGGTTCAGTTTCCCCACAAGTGGCCTTGGCAGCCCTGACGTCACAGCTAAAATCTACTGCCTCTGAGGAACTAACTGTGTACCCTTTAAGCACTTCATGCGGATTAACAACTCCATGAGCTCCTCCTGTCACTGGCAGTTTACAAATGGGGAAATCGAGGCATGAAAGCCCAAGGAACATGCCCAAGATCACAGAGAGTGTGAGAAGCTGGGGTTAGGGTTAAGGACAGGCTGATGACAGAATCTGTCCCACTCCCCACAACACTGGGTCAAACACCCTCCCTCAGCGAATGACCACAAGCGTCACGAAGCTCACCCCCTTCACAGATGGGAAACTGAGGCTCAGGAAGGGGATGGGAGGAGGTGACTGATGCCAGGGCTTCTAGGGAGGCTGAATGCCAAAAACTAGTTAGAGTGAGCTCTTCTCAGCCCTCTGGAGGGAGAGACCTTCCAAGCTTAGTAATAATCAGGATAAATAGTGACAACTATAGTGACTATAATTAACATTTATTGAGCACTCACTATAATACAATAAGGCACCATTTTAAATGTTTCACGTGTACTAATGCATTTCATTCTTGTACCACCTAGCCTAGCCTCTCAGCCAGAAGTAGAAACGCAAACATCATTTGCTTCCATCTTTTAAAACAGCCACTGGGGAGAAAGTATTCATGTTGGTGGACAAACCTGGACCAACTCAGCCAACAGGCGATTCTGGGAGCCTGAATGGGGAGGCTGCCTCGTAGCTAGGGACTCCTCCAAATTAATAGTCCTTCTCTCTCATGGGAGCAAGTTCAGCAGCCCACACGCATATGTGTCCTCTAATGACGTCAAAGGCCTTGGCCTTGGGTTTCCTCCCCATGCAGACGGTGGCTATGTTTGCAAGGGGCCTGCAGAGAGTCTGGGGATGGTTGGGTTTTGTCGCCGAGACCCTGCTCCTTGCTGCGGCTGGCCTGGGGCAAGCGTGTTATCCTCAGAATGCACAAGTGGTCAGGGCCAAAGGGCACTATCTCAGAACCCCACCGGAGTGTATGGGGAAGAAGATCGTGGGGCCTGGCAAGACAACAGGAGACGTCCTCAAACCAGCCTAAAGGTGGGACATTTTGGAAATGCTGACACCAGGAGATCCCAGGCACCTACCTGTTCCACGGCTTGGGAAAGATACGAAAGGCTCCATTTATGATGGTGACAGATTTTGCTAAAGATTACTTAACCCCAGAGGAGGCACAACCTGGCTATAAAGAGCAGAGACCCCAAAGCTAGGTGAACTGAGTTCAAATCCCAGCTCCGAGGCTTACTGGCCAGTGACCCTGGGCAAGTCACATAACTGTTCCCCAACTGTTCCCCCAAGTGGGGGCAGAAGCCCTTACTCACAGATTGCTTTGAGAATTAAGTCCTTTGCGCAGAGCTGAATGGCAACCACTGCGATTACTATTATTATACTGACCTTTGAACAAAGAGGAAAAAACAAATGTGGTCATAGTTTCCCCACCCAGACAGACAAGGAGGGGACTCTTGCTATGGCTCTACATCTGGGCCTCCGGTTCACATTAAATGCTCGCCATGTTAGGAAGGCGCAAAACAAGGAAATAAAATACAAAAAATGTCCCTTTCCATCAAGGAGCAGGGAAGCAAAAGCTACGTTCAAAGAAAGCATAAAAGGATATCCAAGTCAGAGATGCTAGGATCGTGCCTTAGCTCCTTCAAGGACAAGAGATTTCACAAAAAGCCACGTAGCTCCAGAAACCAGCAAAAAAGACGACTGTGATGAACCACTTTTAACTCAGTAGTCACTTCTCAAGAGAAGAGGTGGTGATGAGGCTGGTGTTGCTGGCTACTGGCTACTGGGCCAGGGATCGAATAGGTGTGAGTCACCAGGCAAAGCTGCATATCCCCTGCGGGGAGGTAATTCTTAGTCCCATTTCATGGATGAGAAAATCAAGCTCAGACGGGGGAGGCCACCTCACCAAAGCCACACAGCTGGGGAGAGGCAGAGTAGGCCTTGTGGGACCCCACCTGTCCGGGTTCTGTGATACACAGTTTCACATGACGAATCTCGGTTCCTTTCCATCTAGCCTAGGGTCTGGCACAGAGCAGGGGCGCGCGGTAGCTAGGGAGTGAAGAGAGGAACACAGGAAGTGCAACAACGGGTCCCAACGCATCACTCCTGAGAACAAAGCACCCCCATGCCCAGGGGAGCACACATGCAGCCAAGGGTGCAGTCACTTGCTGCTGCCTGGCTGTGCCTACCACGTGGCCGGGCACTGTGCTGGGCAGGCATGGGAGCACACAGGCCTCAGGACTTAAAGGGGCACTTGCCCCTTCAGGGGGACAGCCACAGCAGCCAGCCGAATGGCAGGTCCAGGAGTCATTGTGCCATGCTTCCCACCATAATCACCATCCACTGCTCCTCGAGAGTAGCTCAGACAGTGGGAGTGGCCAGATTCTCGAAGCCTGCACCAATTAATTCTTCAAGAGCCTTAATGGTCTTTAAAGTCATTAGGATTTGCTTTTGAGGACAAATGATAAATCACACTCAACAGCCTTGGCGCATCCTCCCCCTGCCCACGGCACATACACACACTTCCACTAGGGACCTGGGCCACCTCTGCAGAGCTCTCCCCGGGCCTCTGGCCTGCTGCAAGCCCACTGGGCAGACATTCCAAGCGTCATTGCAATTCAGAGGAAATTTACAAAAGGGGAAGGAAGAAAATCCCCTGGGTCACTGGCAGCGGGAAGAGCAGAGTGCTGACCTGGACAATCATACCTCGGACCAAAGGCCTGGGGCTGGCCAGCATGGCGAGGGCTGTCAGACATGTCCTCATGCATCTCTGTGAAGCCGGGTACCAGTCCCTTCTACGGAGGGGGAAATTGAGGCTCTGAGGTGGTGTAGTGACTTGCATAATGTCACAAAGCTGAGCTGGGATTTGAAACCCAGTCTGTTTCCCTTCTTTGCTGATGCCCTGAGCTGCTCCTGGCCTCATAGATTCTCCTGGCAAACCAAGATCCCTCGTTCCACAGAGTCTGGCCAGCTTACACCCACACACATGTGCACCTGAGCTCCCAGAGCCCGGGGTGGGGGTGGCGGGGCTGTTCATTCCCTTCCACAAACACCTTTTTGCCCAGCCATCACACGGTTTGACGATGCAGCTGTCAGTCTTGTCCATGTTTTTGAGCTAAAGCTGTGTAAATATTAGCACAGCTAGTTCATAGTCCGACTTCCTTGGGCAAAAGCCTGAAAATCCTGGCCGGGCTGGCAGGGGCCCTCCAGAGGCTCTCTGGCAGAACATGTGGGTTCTTCTCCAGGCTCCCCTTCTCTTACCACCCTGGTAACAGCCTGGTCAGGTCACTGGATTCCCTATTTTAACATGCCCCTTTAGAAAGGGATGGTGGGGAGAGACCAGGGCTGCTTTGAGGCTCAAAGAGCAGGGCACTTAAGTGCTGCCATACAAAGGGGGCCACCTGTGCTGTCACAGTGCTTACGGGGTGGCATGGCTGTTCTTGGAGGGGTTATCTTAGACCTGTTACAGACTGGGGGTCTCCTGAGGTCTCTGGAGCATGCTGGATACTTCCTGGGTTTAGAGAGGGAGAGATGACCAGCTGGGAGGGCTCTGGGTGGGGGGCAAGCTGGCCAGCCTCTGCAGGTCAGGAGCTGGGCTGATTCTCTGCCCCTCACCCCCCACCCCCGCTTTCTTTGGAACTGCATACCAGACAATCTGGAGCAAATGTGATTCCACCTGCTCTGAGGCCGAAGGGCGAACCTTGGGTTGTGCTGCAGAAGGTCTTCTCAATCTCCAGGACACCTGGTCTGTGCTCTGAGACTGGGGGAGCAGCTGTTCATCAGCAACTCTGACAACAAAAGGACTCAAGCAGGCTTCCCTGCAGCTAGAAGGTTTAGAGTAGATTCGAAGAAGGACTTCCAATAAGAAGGGATGCAGGACTGGGAAATATGCCAAAGCGGTCCCTATGGACATCCCAACTGGAAGGGTGACACTGGAGAGGTCTCAAGCAGGGGCACTGGGGACACCCCGCAGTCTCTCTCAGCTGGGAGCAGGAAAAGAGACATTGCCTGCGGAGCATGCCGACTGTGTCCCCACAAGTGTGCTGGCCTTTACAGGGACAAGCACCCTGAGTTTTGCTCACTGCTATGTCTCCAGTGCCTAGACAGGGAATGCTCATAGCAGCTGCTCCTTAAACTAACTGCAGAGCCCTGGTGCCGACAAGACTTAGCGCTCAGCCTCAGTTTGCTCTCCTGCAATATGGGGATGCCGGAGCCACAAGGAAAAGAATGTACATGCAATACTGGGTGGGACAGCTGCGTAAGACAGTAGCATGTGTGCAATATGAATATCGTGACCCCCGTTTTCGGACTGATGCCACAGATCTCAGACAGCTGGCCTTGCAGCTGCAGCTTGCCCAGCCTCTGCCCCCCAGACACAAAGAAGCCACGGGTTCTTGGGAACCACACCCCCACAACCCCACATGGAGCCTCAGGCCCAGAGTGCCAGGCCCCTGGGGCCAGGACTGGGCCAGAGGGGAACATATGCATGTTCTCAGTGCAACTGCTAGACACAGGCTGCAGAATTTTTGAACTCAGAGATCAAACGGCTGCAGGTGGTTTGCCCCCCAAGCCTCCTGGGCCCGACACAAGCCAAGTCAGCTTGTCAACAAATCTTCTCCGCCCCACAGCCTGGCTTCTCCAAGGGGCCTGCAGACAGCTCAGGGGGCAGCTGCGCTGGCGAGCGGTGCAAGAAAATCGATATTCCCAGCACATACACACTCTCTCTCCATAAATACGGGCCCTTGGACACTCAGGCAGCCACCCACAGGCCCCAAAGCAGAAAAGCGCTGGTCTCTGGGACACACATTCAAACTCCCACCCCTCCACCCCTCTCACTAAGACTCCATCCCTGACCACACCAGGCGCATTGAAAACACGCATACACCCAATCACAACAGCAGACACTTCCCAGCCGCCCTCAACACAACAGCAGCAGCCACACAGATCTCAACCCCACCCCCCCCAGGGCTCCAGGCTCTCCAGTGCTCTCCTGGGTCCTCCCTCTTCCCCACCCCCCACCCCGAAGCATACCTGGATCACCTGTGCACAGTCGGTGAAAGAATCCCTCGAACCCCCACACACTTGCCCAGGATCTCCCCAACAGAGCTGATGCAAAACCCTGGACACAGGCCCAGGGGCTGGCTTAGGCCCCCAGAAAGACTCCCTGGCAGCCTCAGCCTGCCCCAACCAGATACAAGTACAGACACCCGCCTGCCACACTCCATCCAGTCCACGGTCTCCTGCCTGGCACCGGATACTCACGGTTTCTCCCATGGAAACTCACCCCCACACAAGCTCCCATCCCGACACTCACTTGGGAGCGACTGCATACATGCACACACGCGCCCGCGCACACACACACTTCTGTCCTGACAGCGTCTCTTTCTCACACGCACAAACTCAGGTCCCTGGGCTGGTTGCACACATACTATTACAGCCACGCTCTACTCCGTCAGCCCTTCTCCCTCCCTCACACACAGGCACTCATCACACACATCCTGACAGTCTCACGCACCCCGGCACACCCATCCCCGCAGCCTCTCTGGCACACACTTACACTTAGAGCCCCAGCAGGAGCTAACGAACCGGGGCACAACACAGGACCCGGCTCTCTCACAAACCCACAACATACCGCCCGCAGCCGTGCAATGACTGGGTTTCTGCTGGCACCCCCACCCTGCCCCGCCAGGCCATTTCCGTGAAGCCCCTCCCCAAGGCCCTCTAGCCCGAGCCCCGGCGCCACCCTCCCCCACCCCCCACTACGCCATCCCCCCGACCCGCGGCCACCGGCTTACCCGCTGTCAAGTTCCAGCTCCAGCAGGGACTGAGTCCGCTCGGAGTTGCAGTGCAGGCACCACATGGCGGCCGCGGCGGGAGCTGACGGGGCCGAGCGCCCGGGACCGAGGCCCCGCCGAGCGCTGCCGACTCCCGCTGGGGCGGCAGATCCCGGGACCGACACCCGACCACCGAGAGACCTGACCACCCACCACGCGACCACCTCGGGTCGCCCCGCCCGGTGCCCGCCGGTTCCCGCTGCTCCCGGCTCTATTCCTAGCCCCAGGCCGGCCAAGCCCTCCCCTCCACCGCCGCCGCCGCCGCCGCCACGGCCACCCGCCCGCCTGGCGCAGAGCGAGGCCCGGCCGGAGGAATGTGGCCCGGGAGGGGGCGGGGCCAGGGGCGGGCCCGAAGGCCGGGCTGCTCCGGGAGGGCGGGGCTGCGCGGAGCCTCGTGGGGAAGCGAAGGGGGCGGGGCTGCGCGAAGGGGGCGGGGCGATCAGAGCCAAGTAGGCAGGCAGGATAGTCTCCGCCAGGTTAGCTGACCAAAAGCACCCCTGTACCGGCAAGCTAGGCCCTTCTCTGGGAGGGCTGTGCACTCCCTCCAAAACAGAGTCCCCCCAAATACATATTTGGCTCCTCAAGGCATAAGCACAGCAAATATAAAACCCAAACCAGCCAACTGCAGCCTACTCTGCTTATGGCGCCAATCTCTGCCAATCCTAATTTTGGCCTCTTCTTATAAAACGAGACCTCTGCTCCCGGGATGTTGTGACTTTTGGGTTCTGATGTTTCTGCCCCAGAGGAAAAAAATGGGTTCCATCCTGAGGCTGGGGACACCCATTTGGGGACTTCTGGGTGAGGATCTGATGAAAGCAGCTTCTTTTTCCCTAACCCCATTCAACACCCTGCTTTTCCCTCACCCAGAGACAACTTTCAGACTCCCACGGCTGGCTTGGAGTAATCCTGATTTGCTGTTAGAGCTCTTTACCTACACTTGGTCCTCAAGACAACATGTGATATAGGTGAAGCTATTGGTGGCCCCATTTTCCGGAAGAGGAAACTGAGGCTCACCTTAACTGGGTTAACTCTAAGAGGTTTTCGCTCACTTCTCTTCCAGGCTGCTCCTCTCTCCCTACTATAAGCAATCCTGGCTTGCGGTTCTCAATTTGCATATTTACTTGTTTATTATCTGTCCTTGGGCTTCATGAAGGCAGGCATAGGGCCCAGCACCCAACTTGTGGAATGCCCATATGTGGTTGGGAGACATCAAGCAGACACAGACACAATCAAAACCCCACCTGCCCCAGCTGCAAGTTTATCTCCTGGAGGGCCAGGCAGCTGGCACAACTGCAGAAGTCAGGAAGAAGTAGGAAGCCACTAATGCAGGGACATCATCTTGTGCCTTTTTGAGTCTTCCATTTGGAAGGGGTGTTGCTGAGAGTCTAATGATGAGTGCTTTCCCAGATGGGGAAACTGGAGTAGGGTTGGGGACAATGAAGGAAGAGGGCTGGGCTGGCCCAGCTGGTAGCACCGGAAGAGGCCGTCCCTAGATCCAGTTTAGTGTACCAGGGTTCCCAGGCAACAGGCTGAGCAGGAATCTAGTGCCCCTCATTGCCTATCTCCACGTTTCTCCTCTCTGCTTCTGATGCTGTCTTTGCACATGAAAAATAAATGCTCAGAATTGGAGAAAATATTTGGAAATCACATATCTGATAAGAGTCTAGTATCCATGTCATATAACGAACTCTTCCATCTCAACAATAAAAAGGCAAATAACCCAATTTTGGAACAATCGATAATTGTTCAATTGATAATTGGAACAATTAGAAAAAGGGCAAAGGATCTGAACAGACACTTCTCTGGAAAAGGTATATGAATGGCCAATAGACACATGGAGAGATGCTGAACACCACTAATCATCTGGGCAATACAAGTCGAAACCACAATGAGAGAGCACCTCACACCCACCAAGATGGCCAGAATCAGGGAGATGGACAAGAGCACTTACACACAAGGGTTCCAGAAGGAAACGACTTCGGACATGCACTGCTCAAAGCCTGTTACCATGTCCTGCATCCTGGTTGGGGGGTAATGGGAGGTGGAAGGGGATAGGCTTTAAATTGTACAGTTGCAGGGGTGGTGGTGGTGGAAAACCCCCACCCCAGCTTGAATAGCCCTCTAAAAATAGGCTGCAATAAATGGAGCCAAGAGAATTCCCCCAGCCCAGCTGCTGGAGCCCTCCAGACACAGGCTCTGACCGACAGCCTCACAACCTGGATTCTCCAAGAATTCCAGGCACTTGTCCAGGCCCACGGCATAGCCGCCTGCCAGGATGGTCTTGGCGACATTGTTCCGGCTGGGATTTAGAAGAAGGGGGTTGAATTTCCCTGTTAGCATTTGGAATACCAGAGGATGGAGTCCCTGGAAACCAAATGCCTCTTAATTCTCTTGTTTTATCTTTCTACAAAGTGTGCCTCTTGTTTCTGCTCAGTTAACTGCCTTGCGGATTAATAATTTAGGGAACCGTGAGGCAAACAACAAAGTTCAGCCTGGAAAGGCAAAGAAAGCCAATTTTTCTGCTAAAACGACTATACTGGGCAGAATTCTTATATGTTCCATTTGGGCAAGTTGCTTAGCCTTCTGAGTCTCGGTTTTCTCAACTCTAAGTTATGGCTCATGGACCACAACTATCCTGGAGAATTCATCTTCCTGTTTAATTTAATTTAGTAAGCATTTATTAGTGTTTACTCTGTGCCTGTCATCTGAGGCCTCAGTGGGAGACACTGATGTGACAAGTGTCCCTCAGTATGATGTTATAATAATCTGGAGGAAGAAGCTCATAACAGGCTCCAAAGATGAAGGGGCTTTGGGATGGAGCCTTGAGGAATAAGTAGGAGCCCATCTATAGGGGCACAGGATTCAAGAAAGTCATGAAAATATTTAGTTCCACTGTACCGTCCTGGGTTTCAGTCCTGAGTTGCTTGCCTTGACCTGTCTCACGTGTCATGACCCAACTTCGTCCCCATCCCCCAGCTTCTGACATCAGACACGTATATAGCACCCTGTCCCACCCCCAAGGCCAACCTTTGCAGTCCCTCTCCCAGAGCTGTCAAGATGAAGGCCAGCTCCTCCACACAGCCTGCCTCCAGGCCTGTGCCCTGATTGAGGTTCTCCTCTCCAGCCCTTGCCACTTATCATGTTCCCTCCACACACGCCACATCTCCAGTAGCACAAAACTTCTTTCAAAGCCCCAGACTCCTGCTGTGCCTGACTCCTGGCTAAGACTTTGGATTTCAGCTTACAATGTCTCCTCTCCCAGAAAGCCACCCCTGACCAGCCCCTAGTCCAAGTTAGACATTCCTCGTAGACACTCTTGGGTTTACTCTGCACCTGCTCTCCCATTACACCAGTGAGCTGTACTGCTCTTGCCAG
This sequence comes from Mustela lutreola, assembly GCF_030435805.1. Classification (NCBI taxonomy): domain Eukaryota; kingdom Metazoa; phylum Chordata; class Mammalia; order Carnivora; family Mustelidae; genus Mustela; species Mustela lutreola. The sequence goes on along the minus strand of NC_081291.1, from coordinate 57,453,790 downwards.
GCAGAGTTGGGCCTGTATTGTTCTCTGCAGCATTCCCCACACCTACTAGGGGGCCTGGGACACAGAGGTGCTCAGCAGTTGAATAAATCCAGCCTGAGAGTCAAATCCGGCCCACTGCTTGCTGTTTTAAAATAAAGTTTTATTGGAACAGAGTCCCACTCATTCACTTATGTATTGTCTGCAGATACTTTTGGGCTACAACAACAAAGCTGAACAGTTACAAAGGCGATAGATGACTCACAACGCCTAAAATATTTATATCTAGCCCTCCGCACAAAAAGGTCATCTACCCTGCAATAAATGAAGGTCCTCTGGGGAGTTGGCACCAGCTACCCTGCCTGTCCTGCCAGACCTCCAGTGCCCTTGTGCAGGCCCACCACAGACAAGATCTGGAAGAGCAGAATCCAAATGTCATGGGGGAAGGTGGTGATTAAAACCATAGGGCCGGGGGCACCTGGGTGGCTCAGTGGGTTAAAGCCTCTCTGCCTTTGGCTCGGTCATGATCCCAGGGTCCTGGGATGGAGCCCTGCATTGTACTCTCTGCTCAGCAGGGAGCCTGCTTCCTCCTCTCTCTCTCTCTCTCTGCCTGCTTCTCTCCCTACTTGTGATCTCTGTCTGTCAAATAAATAAAATCTTAAAACAAAAACAAAAACAAAACATAGGGCTGGGCCAAGTGACCTCCAGACAAGATGGCCACATGTTGGGACGATCCACTGCTAGAAATGATTCCTACGGAGCTTCTTGCCTGTGTGTACAAAGACTTAGGATATTAGTTGATTGTAACAGTGGAACGGGGAGAAGGAGACATACAATGTCCCTCAGTGGGGACTGGGCAGTGGGTACATGGCTATACGCCCATTACTGGAGTTCTGTGTTAACAATATGGTGGCACACCATACACATAGGAAATGATCTGAGATGGGACACTGTGATTAAAAGTCCAATAAATAATCATATGTACTCATAGTAAGATATATAGAACACTAGTGTGCTTATATAGCATCATATAACCATTGACTATTTCTTAAAAAAGATCCAAGAAACATAGACCAGTGATTGTCTCTGGGAAGGGAAACTGGGGTTTCCAGAGATTCCTGGAGATGGGCCTCTGCCCTCTAAGCCTGAAGTCTTGTTGGGACAGGGCTGGGAAAGAGAAGGGAGGACTTCTTGCTGTATGCACCACCCCCGCCTTTTTAAAAAAGATTTTATTTATTTATTTGACACAGAGAGATCACAAGTAGGCAGAGAGGCAGGCAGACAGAGTGCGGGAAGCAGGCTCCCCACTGAGCAAGGAGCCTGATGTGGGACTTGATCCCAGGACCTTGAGATCACGACCTGAGCCGAAGGCAGAGGCTTAACTCACTGAGCCACCCAGGTGCCCCTCTATGCCCTTTTATAGTTTTCAAAATTTTAAACATGTTTGTTCCCTTAAAAACAAACCAAAAAAGCCAGTGCAGTGAAGAAATCAGTACAATCATGGCAACCTACAGGACCGGAGTTGTTCTAGCATCTTATAGGAGACCCTGAGGCCCTCCAGAGCCAGTGCCCAAAGACCCCAAATTCCAGATGGTACTTAAGTTACCTCTCGGGCCACTTGGGTTCCTTTGTCTCTGAGTAGGCTGTGTTTTACTGACAGCGTGAAAATCTGTGGGAGCCCATTTGACTGCACCCTTCAGTGTTGATCATTCCTCTGTTGTTCTTCATAACACCAAATGAACATCGCTACAGCACAGCTGGGATGCCGGGTGTGGGAGAGAGCTCTGTCATCATCCCTGCAGCCCATGCCTTCATTTTACAGACAGGGAAACTGAGGCCTGGAGTGAAAAAGGGATGTGCCCTGGGCTGTGTACTAGGAACACTGACACTGGTCCAGGCATCCTGCCTCCCAGGCCACAGTACCCCACAGTCCAGCACACAGCTGGGCTTGGCGGGGGGCAGGCGGTGTGTTGGCTCCCTACAGAATAGAACTTCTTCCTAGGAGCATTGGATGCTGTGAAAACCAGAGGCAGCTGTGCAGAATGCAGAATTGTGTAAAATGGTATCTCAGAGAAGCCAGTCAGTCCCCCCAGGACAGAAAGTTTCCAGATGAATCCAGCTGCTCCAAAGTGCTGAGTTACTTTTTAAAATTTCATTTGTTTTCACATAAACCACTTGCAAATCACAGGCTTCCCTAATTGCACTACACCAAGTAAAGTAAATGACCTTGGGATAACTTACTTTGGGAGGCTGGAGTTGGCCCCGAGGGGGTGTAGGACTGTTTACCGTGAACTAGTCGACATGGCCATCCCCAGTGCAGGTAGTACTTTGCTTGTCATCTAGTCCCTGATGTCTTGCCTTCCAGCCTCACCTCCAGCTACCATCCCTATAATAGAGCTCCTCCCAGTATGCACCGCACCCTCTTTTGTCCCAGTGCCTTTGCTTATGCGGTTCCTACTTCCCAGGCTACCCTTTTCCTCTGCTTGGCAACCTCCTACTCAGCCTTTAAGACTCAGCCCAAACGTCACCTTCTCTTCAAAGCCCTTCCCAGTACTCTGTCTCCCAGGTGGAGAGGGAAACCCTCACCTGGACTGTGGGCATCACAAGGGCAGGAACAATGGCTCTCTGTCCACTCTTCTGGTGGTGGGGCTCAGACACTGCCACTGCTCCGAATGACCAGCTACCAGCAGAGCTGAGTCCCAACCATAAAAACTCAGTGCTACTTGGGCTGGCCAAGACCCAGACTGTGACAGCGAGATTGAAGAGGCTTTAATGTTTGCATATCCTAAATTTTAGGGCTGGAAGGAGTCACCATGACCCAGCATTTACTGCTCACTAGGTGGGGAGCCTGAGGCCTACAAGACGGGGTTGCACTTCCCGAAGTCATTCTGGGGCCAGGCCAAGACCTGGTCATCTGACTTCCTTTCCGCATCTCCTTCCCCACTGCTCTGACAAAGCAAACCACAGAGTCAGGGAACCATTGTGGTTTGAGGTGTAAGGAGGATGTTTTTCTGTGGTCTTTGAATGAACAATAAAAATCAGACGCAGGTGCTACTATGCCTACAGTTGACAATGGATTAACTGAGGCTGGAAGAAAAGATCCTTAGGGAGGGCTTGCAATGACAGAACCGCATAGTCAGGACACAGGGTCAGAAGCAAGGAGAATCGAAACCCTTACCAGTACTGGTCGGCGCTACACAAACTCTGAAAAGCCTAGCATGTGACAGGTGCTCCGTGACTGACACTGTGAACCAAATGGTCAGGAATGATCACCTCCTCCAAGAAGCCCTCCTAGCCTACAGCCCCAGAACAGCCTATGTTTCCAGGTCCCCAGTGCCCACCACAACCCGTGACACAGTGTGTGATTATAAAGTAGGTGTTATAAAAGTGAAGGAAGGTGGGGGGGTGGCCATGGGTCAGAAGGTGCTGATGGCTTCCCGCCTTAGTCCGGCCACTCTTGGGGGCCCCCTCCCTCCATCCTTGTCCCCCTGCTGGGCCTGGTCAGGTAAGCTGAGCTGCTTGCCTGGGGATTTAGAGCGCAGGGCCTGTGGAGAACAGACCTGTGGCTTCTAAGTGCCACTACTTGAGTTATGGGTCTCTACTCAAGTGGATGGGAAGTGGCCGTCTGCCAGTCTTCTTGCAGGATTCGAGAGGCCTGACGACATCAGGAAGACATTTAGTAGCAAATACCTAATTAGGCTGCTACCTTCGTCAGTGAAGGGCTCTTCCCTGACCACACCCCGCCCCACTGCCCTCGAAATCATACTGCACACCACAGTTCCCATCAGGTGGTCTTGCCAGCCCCGGCTCACAATCAAAGTGACTCCACCGCAGCCCCCCCTTTCCCTGGCTGGTAGCACTGGGAAGCTGCTTGGCCAGATCCTCTGGCCTGACCCTTTGGGCCCCTCCATACCTGAGATAGAGCCCAGGCCACCTCGGTTCTCTGTCCCAGGGTGAAGAGGCAGCCCTGTGGCCAGTAGGCCTGGACACACATCCCAGCCCCTGACCCCCTTGTGTCACCCTGGCTGAGTCCCCCAGCTTCCTGGGGCCTCAGTGTGTGGATCTAGAAACCCTCCTTGCAGGAGTGGTGTGGGGGCTTGGCAAGAACATCTGTAATTGCCTGGCCAGGGATGGGTACCACGGAGGCCTTCAGAACTGGGCAGTCCTTCCCCTGCTCCACCACTGTCCCCACAGAGTGGGAATGCTCACACCTGGGGACACCAGTTGGGGTCACAGCCTAGCTCCCCCACATCTGATGCTCGATCTTGCATCTTGGGCAATGGGATGGGTCTTTCTGTGCCTCCTTTCCCCCTTTCTGCGTCTATCTGCCTCTTCCTTAAGTTTGGGGCTGTTACCTCTCTAGACAGCCACAAGGCCACCCCTCACCGGCGCCTACCCTGTATCAGGCACTTTACAGAAGAGGTAGCATTTAATTCTCAACAACCTTCCACTTTACAAATAGACGATGACTCAGAGAGGCTGAGTAACTTACTTAAGGCTTCCCCCCACTCCAAGGGCTTACTGAATGAGGCTCTGTGCTAAATGCTTTACACGTATCATTCATTTAATGAGCCTTACAATGACCTTCTCAGGAACATACCACTATTACTATCCTCATCCGATCATCCAGAGAAAGAACCGAGGCTCAGAAAGCTAAAAGAATGTGCAAAAGGGCAAACAGCTAGGAAGTGAGGATTTGAACCCAGGGCTGTCTGATTCCCAAGTCTATGCTTTAAACACTATTCTCTTTGGTCTTCAAGGCCCAGTTCCAAGATGTCCCCTGCAGAAGACAGTTTCCCTTCTCAGCTGATATCATGGAAATAATAAAAGCAAATCCAGAACCACCCCCCGCCACAACTGCCCCACACTGGCTATGGAGTCTGACTCCTGGCTTTGTCCCCTTCTTGGCAGTGTGGTCTTGGGCATTGCCATTCCAAACCTCAGTCTCCTCCTCTGTAAAATGGGCATGAATAACCAGGCATATCACTGATGTTGTAAAGACTTTAGTGGGATACCCAGTGCTGGGCCCTCAGCAAGAGTTCTGCCCCCACTTAACCAGCTCCCAGGTCCCCAGTCACAAATCCCAATTCCCTCTGCCCTACTCTCTTCCTGGGGGATGCCCCGCTTGCCCTCTGGAGTGGAGAGCAGCTGGGGAAAAGCAGGCAGGCATGGTGGTAGCTGGCCCCGGGAAGGACTTGAGGCTTCTGCCAGCTCTGCTAAGGCAGCCCAGAAGCCCAGGTGGGGTCACATGGGGCAAGCTCACACTCAGTGGGGCCACCAGGGATGAATTAACTTCTGTGGTCCCAAGCCCCACCCACAGGGCTACAGTCTGGGAAAGAGACCCCCACGTGTGAAGGGCTTTGAGACAGCACACACATGTTCCAACAGACGGCAGCCCGCTTGCCATCACCTCCTCTGAGGGATCTTCTGGAACACCCCCAGGTAAAGCCCATCCCCTTTCTCTCTATTTCATCTAATTCCCTTCAAAGCCCATCTCTCAGCCTATATTTATCTTGCTTATATTACTTGTTTACTTGTTTATTGTCTGTCTCTTCCATCAGAATGGAGCTCTGTGAAGGAGGGACTTTGTTTACCACCGTGTCCCCAGTATCCAGATGGAGCCTGGTCGACAGTACGTGCTCAGTAATTGTCTGATAAATGAGTGAGTCATGCTGAACCACAGTTGTTCTCAGTCAGGGACAACCACATGGATGCAGCAAGGCCTGCACGCTGGGAAGGGAACGGCAGGCTCCGCTCCTGCTCCCCATTCTCACCCTTGTCTTATTCGATCTCAGCCAACGCCTCTATTTCCACCATAGATAGATTATGGAAGGGCTGGGTGAGATGGTCTTTCAAAAACACCAATTTTCATCTCCAGTGTGCCTAGTACATAAAGGAACCATCAGCCAAAGATTTTATTTAAAAAAAAAAAAAAAAAAAAAAAGATGCATCCCTTCAGCAGGGCAAATGACCATCCTTGACCTATCTGGTTCTTTCCTGGTAGCTTTGCTTAAACTGGGGCCCCTCTGTATTAAAGGGAGCAGGTAAAGTCAGGGCATCGGGGAAGAAATATGGAAATCTGCAAGGTCTTGTTCTGTTTCAGATTCAGACACGTGTCTTTCCAGGGAGCCGCTAAGGAAGGAGCCTGCTTATTCTTGAGCCATGGGTCCCCACAGCAGAACAGCTACTGAGGGGTTGCCAAGCCAAGGCAAGGCCCCTTGTGGCCCTCTCCCTTAATGAATAGACACGTTCATTTACAGCAAGTGCCAGGGACGCCTGTTTTGCAAATGGATGCCACTAAGTGCTCCTAAAACAACAGCCTCTCTTAAGTGGGTTAAAAATTCCCCTCTGCAATTTTCTTTATGTTATTGATTTAAACAGCACCTTCTCTCATCTGGCTGGGACGAAGACTGCATCCAGCTTGACCCGACTCCACTGATTCGGAATTAATGGAGGCGGGATACGTGTGATGCCTGATTCAGTGTCTGAATAAATCCATAACTGAGAACATGTGCACTCCTGAATGTGTCCCACAACTACCCCTGACATTTATTCCTACCTACTCTGTGTCTTTCAGGCACTGACTGGGGAACCAGAAGGTGCAGAAGGAAACAGAGGCCCTGAAGCCCGGAGAGCCTAAGTCATTTGTCCAAAGACGCACAACCTCTAAAGCACAGAGCTGGGACAGGCACCCACCCATGCTGACACTCAGCCTGTGTTCTCTGCTCCACCGGTGGTTCTCAAAGGCTGCTTCCAGGAATAGCAACAGTTGCAGTCTCAGCTGGGACTTTTTTGCAATTGCAAAGTCCAACGGTCCAGGTGGGTCTGATGCCTACTCCAGTTTGGGACTCTTGGGTCAGTCAGGGCACTGAGGTGGGCCATCAGTTCAGTATGGGAGCCAGATGGCACAAGGTCAGGACTGACTGTGAGCAGGTGGGATGGCCATTTAGGGAAGGCTTCCTGGAGGAGGTGAGGTGAGGCCTGTCTTGGGATCTGTGGCAGGAATGGGAATTCACTGGGTGGCCCAGCAAGAGAAGGGCACTCCAGGTAAAGGGAATAGCATAGGAACAGCTTTGGTGAGCTTGGGAAAATATAATCATAGTTCTGCATATATGGGGAGTGTGAAGTACGGGGATAGGTGAGCTGTGAGGAAAGAGGCCAGAGGGTGAAGAGGTTAGACTTCCGGTGACAAAAGTGGCCTGGATTTATCCCTAGGTTGGTTTTCCCAATGACCACAAAGGACACGTTTACCAATTACTTAACACCATGCTTTACATGGCGGGGGGGGGGGGGGGGGACTCGATCTTCTCCATCAATAATAAAAAAAAAGTTTCACTGAGAATAAAAGAATAAATTCAGTTTTCCCATAAAAACAAATCACCCAAACTAAAACACTGTTATAAAATCCTGCTTGGATTCTGTTATCAGCAGAAGGCCTGTGCTGGAGGCCTGCTCTGGGTTTGTTTAACGCAGACATTAGCAAGCAAAGAGAATTCATGTTCTAGAAGGCAGCCATAAAACAGAAGGGTGCTTTTTATATCCTGATAGGGAATAAGACACAAGATGTATTGCTAGGTGAAACAAGTAAAGTGATGAATGCTGTATTTGGGTAAAAAAGGAAGGGGGAGGAGTAAACACCCCCCCACACACACACACACCAACGCGGACATGCACGCACACACGCACACTGACATATGCATAAAATACCTCTGGACAGCGGTTACCTCTGAGGGAACTTGCCAGGGCTGGGAGGGTGGTTTGCTGTTCACTGTGTGCCTTTTCTATCTTTAATTGTTGGACCATGTGACTACACAACGCCCATAAAAACAAGATAAAATGAAGCCCTTTTTTGAGTGCTAAAGACGTATTAGCAGGAACCAACACTTTGGTCTCAGAATAACTGGCAGGGCTGAAAGAGCACTGGGAGGAGTTACACTCTCCCAAGTCCCATGTGATTCTGTTCCTGGTCCCTGGACGCCGAGTCTGGGGCTCACCTGGAATCATTTCACACAGCCAGAGTCTCACACTTCCACCTGCCTGGTGGGTAGCAGGGGCAGGGTGGTAGGGGAGTCAAGGCCATCTTCCTATACTCTTGGGAATAAGACTTGGCTGCCATTCCAACGTGCACCTCTTGCATTGTGAGGGGAGAAGGCCAGGCCCCCAAGGAGCACCTCCTGTATGCTGGGCAGTTGGCAGCTATCTGCAGCTTGGCACACACTGTCCTGTGGGTGGTTATCAAGCCCTGTTAGGCAGCCCACCAGGAAGCTGAGACACACAGAGGTTTGGTGGTACACCTGAGGCCGCTCAGCTCGCAGTGGGCAGAGCTGGGATTCCAATCCACAGGGTTCGCAGGAAAGCCTTGGAGCCTCACTCCATGCCAAGTGGGACTTGGGCTGGTAAGGGAACATGGCCCTATGAAATAAGAGTAAACCTGGAGGCCCCAGATGGGGCTGCCCCAGACTCCTGGAGTGGGTCCATAATGAGCAGCCCTTATGCAACACAGCCCACGGATAATTTTGGTCTCTCTCACTGTTTCCGTACATGAGCATAATTTATGTGTTAATAGCAAAGATATCAAGGTTTGGAAACCCCTGGAGTGTTGGAAACGCAATTTGTAATTACAAGCACACAGCAATTTGTTCAACATGTCAGCCCTGTCCACGGTAATTATTCCCCTGGTTAAGGGTAATCCCAGCCGTGCATGGGAAAGGGAAGCCAGGAGCGAGGGCGCTGGGGCTGGGACCCCGGTTGTCTTCCTTGAGGCCATTTCTTCTCCCAAGATCCCTTCCCAGCCATAGAAAGAGCACAGTCTGCACCTTACAGAAGGGACAGAGGCCCAGATGGACCAAAACACTTGCACAAGATGTGAGATCACACACCAGAACACGGGGAGCTGGGATTTGATACCAATGGATGGCCCAAGCCATGAGGGTCCTCACCTGGGATGCAGCTCTGATTGGAAAGGGCATTCTTCATTCAACACACATTGGTTCCCCTTAGGCTTTAACTCCAGGGCAAGGTATGGGGGCTAAGGGAAGCAGGGGAGGGACTCCCAGGCTCTGAAGGCCCCCTGGTTGTCTAGCTCTGGCTGCACTAACTGTAGAGCCCTCATTCTCTGCTTTACACACGTGGCTTGCGGATGCCCTGTCCACCCTGTAAATCTGGGACCTCACATTTCCATTTCACTGCCCAAGGCTGTGGAGCAGAGACCTGGACCCCAGCACTCCCCTGCAAAGTGGGGGTCCACCTAGCCATCCCAGGTTGGGCTTGGCGGCAAATGAAGTTGGGTTTTAAAAGGACAATTTAGGGCACAGCTGGTAGAGCCATCCTTGGAGAGGAGGAAAGATGGGCTGGAGCCATTGAACCAGCAGTTTAGGTGTCAGACTGGGGTGTAGGTGAGGAGCAGGGGGAAGGGTGGTGGGCTCTGGCATGACCAGAGCAGCCCCAACCCCACCTCTCACCAGGCTGGGCCTGGCTGGGCCAGTCCACCCTTCACCACTGGAGGGCTGGCGCCACCTGTCGTCCTTCTGGGGAACTGCATCCTGGCCTTCCCAGCCCCAGGACAGAGAGCGGGCAGGACTCCATGGTACCCCAGTCTTGGGAAAGGTGCAGAGAGGGGCAGCTGAGTCAGCTTCTGGACCCCACCCTAAGCTTCCTCATTCAAACCTCTCTCCTCATGCCTGAACCATCTGAGACATCCTCCTCCCCAGCCCCCTTGCAGCTGGGTTAGGAAGGGCAGCTGGGTTAGGAAGCAGAGACAAGACTCAAAGCCATTTTCACTGACATTTCAGTCTAACGACAAATCATCGCCCTGCTTCAAAATATGGCTCTTCACTGCTTACAAAATAAGCACCAAATTCCTTGTTATGCCTAGAAGTCCCTGCAAATTTGGCCTCTGCCCTCCCTACTCTGCCTCAGCCTCTTACCTACTTGGTTGGCTCCTGCCACCCACCCTTTAAAAATGCTAGTTCAGCACACATGTCTCTCTCTTTTCACCTACTTAACCGTGACTCCACCTTCAAGCCTCAGCTCCTTCAGGGACGCCTTGCCTGGCCTCCTCACTGGCCCCCTGAGCAATTCCTCCTAGCAACTGGCTGATGTTGTTCAGGACAGCATTTCCCTCTCCTATACCAGACAGCTGGGTAAGGATAAGGAGCATGTCTGTGGGACTCAACATTTACTTCAGCCCCAGAGTCGTGCCCAGCACATACTGGATTCTTGAGAAATCTTTGTGGAAGAAATGAATTATGTCTAGATCAAGTGAGTCGCTGTCCCCAAATTAACATGCCTTCATAAATAAAATATTCATTTCTCAAGGGGCCAGGCATAGAGGTAAAGGTGTTTCATACTTGAGCTCTGGGGGAGGGTATGGGGGGATATTAACAGACAATAAAGTAGGGGGTCTGTGCACAGATGTCCTGACCAGGAGTAGACAGCCAGAAAAACTCGAGCTGAGATGTGAACCCAGGTCTGTTTTCAGTCAAGCCATCCTGTGGCCCCTGAGGCCCAGTTCCCTCTGAGGTTTCACCTAGCTGGGTTTGCTCAAGCTGCTCACACAGATGGAGGACAGTGGTTAGAGTTCCCTTTCCCCTGAGGTTACCAACAGAGTTCTGGAGAGAGATTCTAGAAAGCTAAGCACAAGAAGACTGCCTAAGTGGGGAGGAGAACCCACCACACCTGGCATTTCTCCCTTGCCAGTGAGCATGCTCAAGGCTGGTTCTACCATCCGTGTGCAGGGCTCCTGTGCCTGTGTCTCTGTAAAAGGCGCCCTCTTCTGGTGGACACAGCCTCTTAGACTCCTGCTTGGAAAGACTGCGTTCTTTCTTTGCCAAGTGCTCTTACACAGTGCTCAACCTGGACATCTGTGCACTAGAGGTGCCTGGAGCTCTGCCCTATTGGGTGACTATGACCCTTAGTCCCTGCCACCCTCCTGACACCAGCAGTGGATCCTTCTCTTCCTTCAAGGGGGCAGGGAGCCCTTCCGGTAAGGCTTTATACCTATGCATGCAAGACATGTGGGCCACATGTAGCCACCAGCTGCTTTCCTTTCTCAGACCCTGGGAGAAAGAAGGCCCCAGAAAAAGCCCTCTGGGAGATTTACATGGCAAAGATAAGACAGTAGCAGGTCCAGAAATCACAAGGCCCACAGAGAAAACATCAGCAAAACTTAACACTGACTTAAGTTGCCTCAAGGGAAGACCGTCAAAGTTTAATAGGGAGGCAGGAAAAACTCCAGGCCACATTATCGGCATTAGCCCAGGTGAGATGAATGACATGTTGCCTGCCTGGGTCTTCAAGGAGACAGATCCTCACTCCTTTCAGAAAAGCTGCTGCATGTCCTGGGCTTCTGCACTGAGTCAGGAACCCGGAGGAGGCCAGGGCTGGCTCAAGGTCACCCAATGGCCAGCTGGCAGCCAGGCTGGGCCCATGCCAGGGCCCCAGGCTCCACCTTCGCTCCAGATCCAGATCTGCTGGAGTGGGGAGGAGGGGGAGCTGTTCTCCAGCTCGGGCCTTCAACTGGGCACAGAGGGACCGTTCTTTGCAGCTCAACGATCCCCCTGTTTGCCCCGTGCCAGGCTACAGCCTCCCTCGAGTCCTGCTGACGAGGAAAATCTGGTGCCAGCGTCCACAAATATGTGTGCCTTCTGGAGGGAGGAGGGAGTCAGGTTCTCTGGCCGAGTAGGTGGATTTAAAGGCCCAGAGGGAAGTCACAGGATGGGGGCAGAGCAAGCTACCGGTGTTTTCTTTAAAAGACACTGCAGGGATTAAACACACATATACATGTATCTCCTGAACATTTCCAACCGTATACCCCCAAAATGCTCCTCATGTTTACTCTGAGTGGGGGGCATATGAAGTTTCATTGTATATTCTTACAATGCTGAATATTTTTTTACCAAGTGTCTGTTTTCCTAAGTAAAGAGTAACCTCCTAGAAATAAACCAAAAATAAGAGGTCCAGGAAGAAAGGAAGCTGCCAGAAGGAGCTCAGAATTTCGGAGATGGAGGGAGCTCAAGTACTGACCTTCTCAGTAAAGAACAAAAGCTGAGGGGCACCTGAGTGGCTCAGTGAGTCAAGCATCTGCCTTTGGCTCAGGTCATGATCTCAGGGTGCTGGGATCAAGCCCCATACAGGGCTCCTTGCTCAGCGGGGAGTCTGCTTCTCCCTCTCTCTCTGCCACTCCCCCCTGCTTGTGTGCTCTCTTTCTCTCTCTACCTTTCTGTCAAATAAATAAAAATTTTTAAAGAAAAGACATTAAAAACAAAAACAAACAAACACCCAAAAGCTGAGATTACCTGTGCTTGCTGGGAGTTGGGTCGTGTTGGTGGCCCATTTCTGCATGGTGACAGTTTAGCCTCAAAGTGACCTGAAGAGGCAGGCCCTATTATTGTCACTCCCACTAAACAAACCAGGGGACATCGCCCCAAATCCTAGCCACTAGCCCAGTTTGGGTCTTGTTCTTGGCCTCAACTTCCTTGTAGGGACCCACAGTTCTCAGAGAGCCCTGGGGAGGAGCGACACTGCTCCAGAGGGAATGTGCCTCGTCAGGCAAGCGAGGGGAGTCCCCCGGCGGTGGTGGCCATGGAGGCAGGAGTAGAGTCTGCAACTTCCGGGGCCACGAAGGCAGGCTGCTAGTGGAGGCAGGGCCATTCTTGCAGCCCAGGCCCCTGCCAAACCAAAGCCACCCCCCCACACTGAGGCCTCAGTTTTCTTATCTATTAAATGGGTGAGTCTTCCGTGTTTTGCTTGGTAGGAATAAAGCTTACCCGAGGGGAGGTGCCTGGCAGGTGCTCAGTCTATACCCACTTCCTCCCTCCTTCCCTGCCCTAATAATTCCAAGAGCAGTGAGGCTGTGTCCTACCAGGCCAGGTAGTGGCCACTGCCCAGGGAAAGGCAACAAGATCTGGAGGGCTGACTGGAGGTTGGCAGTGACCCCTCCCATCTAGCAGGCACGCCCTGGACACAGAAGAGGACGCAGAGCCCCTTGGGAGATGGGTGGGGAGGGTGCCCGAGAGGCTGTGCGAGCTCGAGTGAGCTTGCATAGTGGCCTGAGATCTGGCAGACCCTTGTCCCACGCCGGGCCCTTCCACCTCCTACCTCTAGCTGCTTCCAACAGACCCAGATGCCAAGAGATTAGGAGGGGATGTTTATCTTCTAGACGGAGGCACCCGGAGTTGGGCAGGGAAGACAGGGCCAGGGATCACCCTGGCGCTCCCTTACCTTGGTCCAGTGCCCCTGCCACAAACAGCGCAGCCTCGCTGGCCTCTGGGGCCTCCTCGGCGGCCCAGGTAGGTGAGCTCCCTCAAGCCCTTCCCTGGCCTGTGCAAGTGGCCAGCGTGGGTCCTAAGCCCTCAGCCCCTGCTTAATCCGACAGGGCCCTAGTCAGCGCCAGTGGGACACGTGACACCCACAGCCCCACAGACCTGTTTGGCAGGAGTGGCAGCTGGGCTGGTGGGGGAGGGGTGCCTGCCCAGCCGGCGCCCTGCCCTCGGGGGCTGTCCCTGATCACCTCGCTCCTGCTGGCTCTTCCTGGCCAGAGCCTGTGGTCCTGGGCTCCTGCCCGCCTTCCTGGGGAAAGGTACGGGTATTCGGGGAGGAGGAGGCAGGACAGATGAGGAAAAGGGCACGCTTTTTACCAAATGGTGCTGGGTAATGGTGTGTGCGTGAACATGTGTGTGCACGCACATGCGCACACTTGGAATGAGCCCCTTCTTTCACAACACACACCAATCAATTCCAGGCAGATCAAAGATCTAATGTAAAACACACAGAAGAATATTCATGACCACTGAGTGGGAAAGGAGTTCTAAAACACAAGACATGAATACTAAAGGAAAAGTTAAATTTGACTTCTTAAATTAAGAACTCTGAAATGAAGACATTCACCCCAAGACCCCAGAACAAGTAAAAAAAAAAAAGGCAAGATATCTACCACGTACGTAAATGATCAAGGATTCAAGTCTCAAATGCCTAAAGAATCCCCCCACCGCAAACCCACAAGAAAATAAAAAAGCCAGCCCAAGATGGGCAAAAGACTTGACCACGCACTTCACCAAAGAAGAGATCCAAACGGCGAATAAACATACAAAAATGGCCCGACCTCACTGGCAATCAGGGAACTGCAAGCTAACATCACAGTGAGAAACCATCCTCCCGCCCTGGGTGAGCAACACAGGAAAAGACTGATATCAGAAGCCTAGCAGGGCCTAGGGAGAAGGGGACGCGATAGGGAAGGACCAGGACCGCACGGCTACTTTACAACCCTGTTAAAGGTAATGAGCAAGAGAAGGAAGGGTACGCCCGCTGCCCTAGGACAGACAGATTCCAGAACAACAGCCCCAAACTGAAAATAACCCACCTGTTCATCACAGTAGACCAGCTACATCAGCTGTGGCCCAGCGACATGAGGGAATATTATACGGCAGCAACGAGGACTCACTGTAGCATCTTAGGACTGAATGAGCCACACGGCTCCGACTTCAAGCCCAAGAAGCCAGACCCAGAGAAGTATCTACAGTCTCAGTCTATTTACAGACAGCTTGAAAAGCAGCAAAGCAGAAAAGCGGAAGGATACTGTAAAAAATTGTTCAGTAAGGTGGTAAGACAGCAAGAACAAGAGCATTATTATCAGAAAAGTTGAAATGGTGAGACTCTTTGAGGCATATTGATTGGGGAGGAACACAGAGCGGGGGTCGGGGGAAGAGTTGTTACTGACAACGCTCCATTTCTCGACCCAGGTGGTAGGCTCTTGTGTATTTCTCTAATTTTTCTTTAGGCGGCTGCATATCTGTCTTTTCACTTTCCTATGTGATGGGTTCACAGCACATTTAAACAGACACATTCGTATGGGTGGGGGATAGGTGGGGACCCCTAGGTGCGGAGCTACCCACCCCTCACCTCACCTGCAACACCTCAACACTGCGGCCACCACAGCCACATGGGATGTCCCAGCTGAAAGGGCTCATTCTACCCTCTCGTTTTCGAGACAGGCATGGAAGATCAGAGACAGAAAGGAACTTGCCCAAGGCTGCAGAGCAAGTCAGGGCCAGAACTGGAATCTAGGTCTTAAACCAGGGCTGTCTCCTCTTCCTTTTGGAAGAATTTTCCCATTGCAAATCACCTTTAATCACCAGTTGGGGCAGACTCATTCTGTTTAGCACTGGGTGCTCTCAGGAATTTTTATTCACTTGCTTATTCATTTGGGACTGTGTATGCTAGAATACAAGCTCCTGGAGGAAAGGGCTTTTGTGTCTGTTTTGCTCTTGTGGTAAAATACTTGTTCCATAAATATTTGTTGAATGAATGAATGAACGGAGCTGACATTTCTATTTGGACTTGGAGGCCCCAGAAATACTTAGTAGCTCCTGTGATATTCCCAAAGGAGAAAATGAAAAATAACTGTATGACATTGACACACTTTCTCAGAATTACTTTCATAACTGCCTTGGGTGGCCAGCACTGTCATCACTCCCATCTTCGGGAGGAGGAAACTGAGGCTCATCAGGGAGGTCTAGTGACATGTCCCAGGCCACGAAGCTAGGAAGTAGAGAGCTCATGTTTAAACCCAGCCCCAGAGGCAGGCTGGCCCTCAGCAGGTCCACGAAAGGATCCCCGTATCAGGATCCGCATGCTTCAGCCCCTCCTGCCCACCCCCACCCCTACCTCTTTCAAGTGCCAGTTAGAGCTTCCAAAGTGATCTCTGGTTTCTTCCAAACTCCTTCGGCTCAGAGAGGGGAAGGGACTGGTCCAAAGTAACAGGGAGTCCAGCTCTCTGCCTTCAAGCTTCCCAAGGTAATGTGACCAACAGTGACCCCAGTGCGGCTCGGGGATTTGCCAGTAGACACTCAATTTCCATACTGCTTTACTTCCTACCAGATTCTCAGGCCCCTTGGCTAAGTCCAAAAGCTGATCCTACTTCTGCAGCTGGATGAACCGGATAATGAAACATTCCCAGAATACCCTCAGGCAACTGGCTTTATTAAAACACTGGAGCACTTAGCATTTTTACAAACCTATATTACCATCCTGATAGCTTTCACCAAGCCCCCAGATGATAATTAAAAAAAAAAAAAAAGTCATTGACTCTGGGAGTCTTGGAGCTACAATGACCCTCGGGGGCACCTATACTACTGATCTACAATAAATCCTCCGTCCATCCTCAGTTTGCATACCTCCAGGGAAGGGAACTCACTACCTTCTAAGGCAGCTTGTTCCTTGTTTGGACCCAGCTCAGTAGAGCACAACAGAAACTTCTATCAGCCAGTGAGGTGGTTTGGCCACCGTTCTGCCTTTGGGGAATTCAGTCGTAAGCGATTGCCTTTGGGGAATTCAGTCGTAAGCGATTGTGTCATCCCAAAAGAATGGGACAGAGCCCAGGCTGGGATTACCTTCCAGAGCGGCAGCATGAGAGGCCTGAGCCATTATATCCCCATCACATGTGGCACGTGGATTTATGTGGGTCAGCCTGGACTCTGCTCAGTTGAGAACCCCTCCGGGGTGCTACCTCCCCGAGAGCATCTAGGCATGCAAACTGGCAAACTGTGAGGCTCTAGGGCCCAGGGAACGGAAAGGATGGTCATCACTCATAGGTTGGAGGGTGTGGCATTCCAAATAGTTCCCTCTGGCCTAGGGGCTGACATCACTGTTTTAATATTATGCTTCCAGAACCTTCATACACATGAACGGATGGCTCTGTGGTTTTGCAGATGAAGTGGGATGATATATGTGAGAGCCACTGTCACAGGTTCTGGCAGGTGGCAGACATTTAAAAAATGTTGAAGATGCTGGCCAAGTATGAATTGCAATCATGCAAGATCAGAAGGCCACATACACACTTTTCTTCGAAGAGTCACTGAGAACTTGGCTGCCTGTGTTCTGCCTTCCCAAGTTGGCACATGCTCGGGTAGCCCAGTGGAATGGCCTGGGCGGGCAGGAAGGGTTTCCTGCAGCCTGGTGACCTCACTGCACACCTATGCCCCTGCACACTCTCTGACAGGGAGGCTACAGGGACTCAGGGAAGGTTTTGCTGCAGCAGTGACATCGATGAGAGTAAAGGATGAACAGAGGTTTCTGTGTGTGTGTGTGTGTGTGTGTGTGTGTGTGTGTGTGCGCATTCCTGCAGGAGCTAGGACAAGGCAAGCCTGAGTCCAGAGGGAAGACAAGGGGTATAGAAGATGCTGCTCCTCCAAACACGTTTGAGTTACACTTCACCATGGCAACAACCAGGACTGAGTGTGGGGGAAACCCAGCGCATGCAGACCTCATCAACATGAGGGGCCTTTGGCCAGTCCCCTTTATGCAAAACACACTTTCCTTATGGGAACAAACAATCCCATTCCCTACCCCCTGATTCCACTGAGTGATGAGACCATAGACTGGTGACAGAGAGCTGGCTGGGCTTTTTTAGGCTAGCTGACTCTCCACCCCAGTCGTCAGAATGCGGGGGGGGGGGGGGGGGGGAGAAAGCTGAAGACACAAAGGGTCCCAAGATCTGGCCTTGGACTTGGCACTCCCTCTGCACAATGGGGAAGGGGCATGACTAGAGGCGGGGGGCTGCTGTGGGCCTAGCAGGTATAGGGTGGGAAGGAAAGGGCGACTGCTCAGAGCTGCCGCTGGATGAGCAGGCAGCCACGGTCCCTTTCAAAGCCACCTTGACAGGCTGGCAACTCTGGTCATGAGACCCAAGATTACTTAATGTTTGCAAACTGTGCTGGAGCCAGAGTCCCCTGCAGAGGAAGGTGCCGGTCCCCTTCCTTGTCCCTCCACTGCAGGGACCTCTGTGGGAACACCAAGTCCTCTGAGTGTTCCCTAGGCAGCAGTTGCCCCAAGGATGGCTGCACTGCTGAAGAGCTGGGGACAGTGGGATGTAGTGTGACCTTGAACACGTTCCTGCCTCTCTCTGGCCTCAGTTTCTCCAGCTCTAACAAGGGATGGGCTCTAGGATGCTTCCTCCAGCTCTGATGCTCAATGGCTAGGCTATGGGCATTGTGGAACCCGGGGCACCTCTTAGCTCAACTTTTCCTGCCTGGGGATGGGGGTGTGGGGCAAAGGGGGAATGGGGCTATTTCTCTTCTATCCTTTCCAACCCACATGTGGGTTCAGGAGCTTGGCCACCTTACCAGCCCACAGGAGGAGCCAGGCATGATGCTGGAGGCAAAGGAGAGTGACCAGAGGGATACTCCTGTGTCACCTCAGTTCAGAGTTGCTCTGAGGGGGCTGCACAGGCCAGCATGTGGGTTGTCTGGCAGGGACTGATCACAGAGAGGAGCAGTAGCTTTGTCAAAGGGCACAGCCAGACTCGGCTCCTAGTTCAGAACAAGTGCTTCTCTCCCCGCACCCCACCCCCCACCAAATATAGAGCATGCTCAGAGCAAAATGTACAGAGCTGACCAGGCAGAGCAGACTGTTGTCCCCAGAAGCCTAATCCCGTGGATAGGCCCCGGGGGAGGGGACACCCACCGTCATCTTCTGCTCTGTTTGCTCCAGGAACAGATCAGCTGTGACAGTTGAGGGCTTGGGAATTTAAAGCAGCAACTGCCTGGCAGAAACTTGGGAGGGGGATTTCCCCATGACTGGAGTGGGGGTGGGTGTGGGGACAGCCTTGACTCACCTCTGCCAGCTGTGCTGCCCCCTATACTGCCCAAGGGCAGCCCTTCTGGACAGTGCAGGGATTTTCCACAGCGGGAGCCCCCTGGCCCCTGAGGATCCCCTCTCAGGCAGGCAGGTGGGGTAGGACATCCTGACACCTGACACAACCCCCTCAGTTCTCAGACCTGCCTCCTGTCCCATTTGGGACTGGGTCCAAAGACTGCCACGGGCTGTTCCAGTCCTTGAGCACCGTCACCCACACGGAGTGCCGGCTGCTGGGCCGCTGGGATCTGACCCGGAGCAGCCTCGAACAAAAACCAGCCTCTTGCCCACGTAGGGGCAGGAGGAGGGGTCGCCCAAGGTCACACAAGGGGTCAGGGTCAGGGCTGGATTTGGACCCTGCCCCTCCAGTCCAGCCAAAACTCCTCACTCTCTCCCTAGACGCGTCTATCTGACTACCAGCGAATTCCTGAGATGCTTCAACCTCCCGCCCGCAGGCTCCGGACCCTGGACGCGGTGGCGGGATTTCTCGTCAGGAGGCAGGAACAGAGAGGAGCAGGGAGGGAAGGGAGGGAGTGCAGTGGTTGGGGGGTAGGGTACAGTTTCGCTTGACGACCCTCGGGGCCTGGATTCACGTTTCCCCGCCCCGGGGTGTGGAGGTGGGGGGGACAGCAAACTGCATAGGCGCGGAAATGGAGCACCCTGAGCTCCCCTCCCCCCAAGATCGCGCTTTAGCGTTCACAAGGCTAAACGCCCCGCATAGCGGCGGAGGCAGAATCTCCTGCGTCCTCACCGCTCGAGTCCCGGAGAGCGACACCCGTAGAGCCCGGGCTCAGAAAGACTGGCGTTGACGCACCCCAGGCGCTCCGCGTAACCCCGACCTCCAAAGCCGAGAGCCCGGCGGCCTCCGATCCCCCAACTCTACAACCCGGAGACCAGTGTCATCCTCGCCACTGCGGCCTCGGAACCTCTACAACCAGCCGGGCTCCGCAAAGCCGCCTGCGATCACCCCTTTTTCCTCCCCGGCTCCCAAGAGCTGCTCGCGCGTCCGTGCAGCCGCGGTCCCGGGGGCGGAGCTGTCGCCCAGTCCTCTCCGCAGAGGGGACTCCGGCCGCGGCCCCCGCCGCCCCCAGCCCCGGACTAGACCCGCACCGCACCGCACCGCACCGGCTGCCGCCGCGCGCGTCCCCCGCCGGCCCGCCTCCTACCTCGCGGGTCAGCCTGCAGCCGCCGAGCGCGCGCAGTCCCCGCGGCGGGAGCGGAGCGCGGGCGCGGCCCCAGCGCGTCGGACCCGCGGGGCGCCGGCGGGGGGGCGGGGGCCGGTGGCCCGGGGGCGTCCGCAGCCGGAGCCTGAGCCGTAGCCGGAACGCCGCCGTCCCTCCTGCCTGCGCCGCCACAGCGCGCCGTGACCTTGGCTGCGGCCTCTCCGCGCCCGGCCTCAGTTTCCCTCCTTTGAAAGGTGTGTGTCGGGGGCGGTGGGGAGGACTGGTGCCGCCCCGGCCGCCGACGTCACCCGAGCCGGGACGAGTTGAGGGCGCTCGGGTCTGTAGGGGCCTCTGCAGCGGAAGGGCCGGGGAGCGGGATACACACAGTCCAGGCGCATTGGAGGGGGCACTGTGACCCCAGCGTTTCCCTCAGACTCCCCAAGACCCCGAAATAAACACCTAGTAACCGCGGCCTCAAGCCAAGTCCCTTGGCCCCTCCCACGGAGAACTGCAGCCCCTGCAGGCAGGCAATGCCCAGCCCCCCCCCCGTGCCTCCCCAGTTCACAGATGAGAAAACTGAGGCCCAGAGAGGGGCAGCCACAGGTCCAGAGTTGCACAGCGGGTGGGGGCTGCTCAAACCCACCCTGGCACCACGTCTCCTGAGGCCCTTCCAGGACCAGTGCTCCTTGCAGTTCGGGAGGGGATCTCGGCCTGCCGGCTGCGCGCCTTATCCCACAGCCAACATTGACTCAGCACCAACTGAACGCTGGGGATGGGCCTCAGTGGTGTAGCAACTGTCATAGAGAATGGGGTGGCACAGTCTGAGAGACAGACCCAATCCGCGGGGAAGAAGTGGCATAAATAGGAGAGGCAGGAAGGGGGCGGATGCTCCGGGAGGAGTGTGCTTAAGGAAACAGCAAGGATGGGAATGCGCATTGCCCAGCGTGTAGGGGAGAGAAGGCGGGTTCTGAGAGCCTTGAACACCAGACCGGGAAAAAAAAAAAAAAGGCGGCAGCGAGGAGCCCCCTCCCCGACCAGTTTGGAGCAACCGCGTCAGCGGTTTGGGCTGTGTTTTCGGGAGCGCCCCCTGGTGCCCAAAACGGGGTGAGACAGTAGGCGAGAGGGCCGCGTCTGCAGTGGTCCAGCTGTGAGGAAGCCTGCTTAGTGATGTAATGAGTCAGGAGACTGGAGCCTCTGCCCGCCCTGCCACCAACGGGCTGTGTGACCTTGGGCATGGCACTTCCCCTCTCTGGGCTTCTGGGAGGGAAGGAGCCTGGTTTTCAGCTCTGATATCTCATCACCCTGGATCCCCGGGGCCAGGTAGGGGTAGCAGACAGGAGATTCAGGAAGGAAGAGACAGATCAGAGACTCAGCACTTCATGAGGCTTATTTCATTTACTTGTGGTAGAAACCACTACACCAATTTTACAGACAAGGACACTGTAGCACAGAGTGGGTCATTCACCTTTCCGGGCTCACACAACTGCTAAGTGTCTGTCTGCAGTGTAAATGGGGGCCTGACCACCTCAGCCTCTTGTCTTGTAGCATTTATTGAGCACCTAAGGCATTCCTAGAGTATACGAGGCACTGGTGACAGTCAGACAAATAAGGAACAGTCCAGCTCCTGGTGGCTCTTCCTCACTCTGTCTCACAGCAAGCCCAACAGTGGTCACCCTGAAAAGACACCTCCTTCTGTTATCAGTGCCAGGAGTCAGTTACCTGGCTGGTTGGGATGGTGAGGGAAGTGGGAACAGCAAGGGTTCTAGAAACTGTTCCACCTGGATGAGTCTCATCACCGCTCTGAGGCTCACTTGAATTCTTCTGTAAAATGAAACTAATGCTAAAAATCCCTACCCTGTCCCCCTTCAAAGGCTGCTGTGCAGATCAACCATGATATTTTGTAAAAAGTTTGTGTAAAGTGCACTGTGTAAGTATTTTTATTTCCAGAAACCATGAAGGAAAATATTGATAAACTGAACTATGTAAAAAATTAAAACTCCTGAATAGCATAAAAAATACCACAAAGTTTAAAAAATCAAATAGCAAATAAAACAATTATCTGCAGCGCATATGCCAGAAGTTAATTAAGGACAATGAGATGAACGTTAATGTTCCTCATACAGAAAGAGCTCTTTCAAATTGATAGGAAAAGATGATGAACCAATTAGAAAAAAAGAGCAAAGGATATGAGCAAGGAGTTCGTGGGAAGACACTCAATCGCACTTGTAATTAAATGCATATTAGAGAAATATAAATCAAAATATAACATGCCCATTACTTTTTGTAACCTGACCAAGTTGGCAAAAATGAACAAGCTTGGTAACACTTTTGCCATTGAAAGTGGGGGGAAATGCAAGCAGTCACTGTTGGGTGAGGGTTAAGATAGTGCCATACTTCTGAAGGGTCGTCTGGCTAAGCTATGCAGCAGGCAAATGGAAACATACAAGGACAATCAACAGTATTCTATGTAAGCAAACAGAGAAACACCTGTGGTGTCCAACAGTAGGGGACCAAGAAACGGCATGAAGACACATAAGCCAGGGCTTCGTCCTGGGAAGGACTGGGATGATAATGATAGACCTCAGAGGTACTCCTGGTAAGTGGGAAAAGCAAGGAGTGGTACAGGGTATGGTGTGTTCCTTTTCATGTAAAAAAGACGGGGGTCTCCTACACATGCTGGTCATGCATATATTATCTATGACAAGTGTGCTTAAGAAATTGGAACAGCGATGTCTTCAGGAATGGCAGAGACGGCTGGGGCTGGGGTGGAAAGGAAACTGGCTTTTCACTGCGATGTTGATTTGTGTGTGTGTGTGTGTGTGTGTGTGTGTGTGTGTGTGTGCTGTATGCATGTACTACTGGTTTTTGAAAAGTAGGTTGAAAAAAATAATCATTTATGAAACTGGGTGGGGAGTTTCTAGGGCCTGCTTTGACAGAAGCTGGGGTTGACTCTCTATGTGACCTCGATGCAAGATGGTGTCCCTCTGAGCCTCAAGGTCCCCTTTATCTAGTGGACAGGAAGCTAGAGATAAGAGTTTCAAGGCTCCTTACGCCTCTGATGCCATTCCAGCCCCAGAACTTTCCCACCAGAAGAGCTAACCAGCTATAGAATGGCTGTGGGAGGTAGGGGGCTCACCACACTTGGACCTGTGGCAGCAGAGGCCAAGGGTCATTTGTCCTAATGATGGCAGCCTGAATGACTTCTAAGACCCCTCCTGGCATGCCAATATGTTGTTCCTTTTTCCTTCTCCCAGTCACAGTGCCCTGCCTGGAAACTCCTGGTTCATATTTCCTCTCTGGGTTACCCCTGGCAACATCCCATCTGTCTGGGTTTGAGGTCAGTTCTGAGGAGCCAGGACAGATGACACAGTCTTGGGCACCCATGTGGGATTGAGATGTCAGTGGGGGCAAAGCCTTACGCTGGGAAGCTAAATCTCTTACCCCATCCAGAGATCAGCCTTGGCCTCAATCTTGGTCCTTTCCACTTTTGTAGGCAGCTCTCCATTCCACTGCCTCTCTGGTTTGCCCCCAGTCATCACCCAGAATGTTCTGTGGCTCCTCATTGCCTACCAAATCAAGCTGACACTCTTCAGCTGGACATTCAAAGTGTTGCACTTTCTGGCCTCAATTTACCCTTGCAGCCGTCCCTCCATCCATTATGTCTCTTATTTAAAGCCATTTCAACAAGACAGATTTAATTACACCCCCCACTTGCTTAAAACCCTTCAATGGCCCAGTGACCTGTATGATAAAGTCTAAGTGTCACCAGCTAGACCCCAAAACCTGACCTTGACTGCCCACCTGGTTGTACTCACTGAACTTTGTCATACATTTTCCCTTAAGCTCTTCTTTTGGGTTTACCTCTTAACTTAGGCAAATAAAACCCAAAACCACCCCTCAGGTGATGGTGACTGTCCTGATGAGACCTCCCACTGGCCCAGACAACTCAGACCTTTTGAGCTAAACCCCCAATTTGCCCCTGCGCAGATGGACCAAGGAGTGACCTCTGGTATGACATACCATTACCTCTACCCCATTATAATACTAAAATCTTTGCACAAGGAGGAGCCCCAGGCTCATATAACATACAGTGTATATATAGGCATGTTTCCTTAAGATGCATGTGCTACCTATGCCCACATCTACATATGATAACAAGGCTTCACTATATAAATATTCATCCTAACCCAAAACAAACGTAACCCATTTACTCCTCTCTTGGGGAGTCATGGCTCTGGAAACCATTCCCTACGATCTTATTTACCACAAATGAAAATTTTCTTTGTGTGACAACTCAACCTGGTGTAGTTTCTGACTCACCGAAGGGCAAACTCACTTTGGTTTGGTTACATATTCTTCTCAGGTTAGCATCAGAACTGGTTTCTGCCCTCCTGCCTAGCTCCATCTTTAGTGGCTTCCCCCAGAGCCAAGCTCTACTTAATGCCTTTTGAGCACACTGTACTATTTCACGACATTGAGTATTTGCACATACTATTCCCTTGGTTCCTCAATATATTAAGAGTTCTTACAAATAAATAAGAAAAAAATCATGAACTACTCAAAATAAAAATATCCAATTGATTTCCCTCGGTAGTTTAGAGAAAAAGTCATCCAGGTGGTTGGGAAAATTCTTTCGTTAAAATGGAAGGGGGTTGTCATTTTCATGCAAGTGACATTTAAAAAACTGTATCATTGGGGCGCCTGGGTGGCTCAGTGGGTTAAGCCGCTGCCTTTGGCTCGGGTCATGATCTCAGCGTCCTGGGATCGAGCCCCGCATCGGGCTCTCTGCTCAGCAGGGACCCTGCTTCCTCCTCTCTCTCTGCCTGCCTCTACCTGCCTGTAATCTCTGTCTGTCAAATAAATAAATAAAATCTTTAAAAAAAAAAAAAAAATAAAAAACTGTATCATAGTCAAATGATTTTTCACAAAGATATCAAGAGAACTTACTAGAGAGAATAGTTTCTTTAACAAACAGCACTGGAACAATTGTCTATCTACATGCAAAAGGATGTATTTGGACTCTTCCCATCACACTCAAAAATTAACTCAAAATGATCAGTGATCTAAATGTAAGGCTTAAAACTATAAAGCTCTTAGAAGAAAATAGAGGAGTAAATAGAATAGAAATAGAATAAGTTAAATTAAATAGAAAAGAGAGGAATAAATAGAATAGAAATAGAAGAGTAAAGTTGTGACCTTGGATTAAGCAATAATTTCTTAACTATAAAATGATTTTTTAATTCTTTTTTTTAAAAGATTTTATTTATTTGAGAGAGAGAGAGAGCACAAGCAGGGGGACTAGCTGAGGGAAAGAGAGAAGCAGATTCTCCAGCTAAGCTAAGCAGAGAGCCTGACACGGGGTTTGATCCCAGGACCCTGAGATCATGACCTGAGCCAAAGGTAGCCACCCAACCAATAGAGCCACCCAGCACCCCTAAAATGATTTCTTAGGTTAAAAATATCTTAAAAATAGGTTTAAAAAAGTTAGATATAATGATTTCTTAGATACCCAACACATAAGCAATAAAAGAAAAAATTGACAAATTGGGACTTTATCAAAATTAAAAAATGTTACATTTCAAAAGACACCATCAAGAAAGCAAAAAATTAAGCCACAGACTGGGAGAAAATGTTTGCAGATCATATAACCAAAAAAACAAAACAAAATGAAACACCCCACAAAGACTTGTATTGAGCATATAAGAAGAACCCTTGTGACTCAATAATAAGAATGCAACACACTTAACATATGGGCAAAACATCTGAATAGGTATTTCACCAAAGGAGATTTGGAGTGGCCAAGAAGCACATGAAAAGATGCTTAACATCACTAGCCACCAGAGAAATGCAAATCAAAACCACAAGGAGATAGCATGCACACCCACTAGGATGGTTAGCATCAAAAAAACAAGACAAGTATTGGGGAGGGTGTGGAGAAATCCGAGCCCTCTTACAGGGTTACCACTTTGGGAAACTGTTGGGTGTTTCTTAAAAAGCTAAACAAACGGTTACCCTATGACCCCCGGATTCTACTCTTAGATAGCTACCCAAGAGAAATGAAAACACATGTCCACATTAAAAACTTGCATACATTATTATAGCAGAACTAATCAGAATAGCCCCCAGAATGGAAACAACCCAATGTCCATCAACCAATGGACTATTATTCAGCCATAAAAAAGGGGTGAACCACGGCTACATTTTACGGATGAACAGGAAAACCCGAAGCTAGAGTGAAAGGGGTTAGATACAAAGGTCATCTAATGACCATTTATAATGAAAGGCTCAGAAAGGCAAATCTCTAGAGACAAAAAATAGATTTGTGGTTATCAGGGGCTAGAAGGGGGACAAGGCCTTGATGGAAACTAGGGGATGAGGCCTCTTTTCAGGGGGTTGGAAATAATTTAGAATAAAATTGTGATGTTTATATAACTCTGTAAATATCTCTAGTAATCACTTGAGCAAGGAGTCTCTAAGGGATGTAAATGACATCTTTACAAAGCTTTAAGAGAATGAGTAGTGACGGAATGCAATGGGAGATCTGGATGAGGGAACAAATTGACATGAAGGACATTCCTGAGACGACTGGTAAAGGTGACTATAAATTGGAGATTAGATCCCAGTATGGTGTCAGAGTTAAACTTCTTGAATTTGGCTATTGAACCATGTTTATGTAACAGAATGTTCTTGTTCTTAGGAAATAGACCTCGAAACATTATTCAGAAGTAAAAGTCATGTTGCATGTCTGCGATGACCTCTCAAATAGTTCTGGGGGAAAAATATGGTGAGAGAGCAAAGTTTGACGAAACGTTAGTAATAAGGAATTTGGGTGAAGGGTACAGGGGAGAAGGTTGTTTTTTGGTTTTGGTTTTGGGGTTTTTTTTGGTATTATTCTTGCAAGTCTTCTTGAAGATGGAAATTATTACAAAAGAACTTACAACTCTGAAAGAATCCACACATTAAAAAAAATTATTGTGTGGAACCTGAAGACCTCTGAGAATAAACCCATGGACCCCAAAGGTAGAAAAAGCAGCAATCTAGTCGTAGACACAACTCCCATAGAGGGTGCCCCCTCCCTGCTCATTGCATGACTCTGAGATCCCGCCCCCCACTACCACCAAAACAAGACACAGCCAGAAGCCAGAGGGCAGTGTTGGGACACACGCCTCTGTGCCCCTCAACTTGCATTAATTAATTCAGTAATTCATTCGTCCAACATATATCTGAGTGTCTACTATGTGCCAGGAATCAAATGGGACACACTCAGATGTTCCTCCCCTTGTGGCATTGACATTCAGCTGGGGTCAAGGAGGGTCCTGCCAGAGAAGGAAGGGGGTGTGTAAACCCTTCAGCTCTACCTGGGACCCCAGTCTAGAGGGCAGGGAATGGTGGCTGAATCATCTCTGTTCCCCTGGTTTATAGGGAAATCAAATTCTGTCCCCATAGATGAGAGGGTCCTAGCTTTTGGACACTGGGGCCCACAGCCTAGAGGCACCAGGCAAAAATCCTGGGTCACCTCAGATTGGCAGAGCTCAGAATAGAATCAAAAGAATGGCCATTAGGGAGGGGGGCTGCAGATTGTGAGCATGGAGGGGTGTAAGAGTGGGGTGGGGGACAGGGTGTCGAGGGAGAACCTCACTCCTCTCCCACCACAAAACCCAGCACAAGTGCTGGCCACGTAGAGCTATCATGAGGTCCCCCTCCCCCCATTCGGATCCTGGAAGTTCCGGGGATTCCCAAGCTGAGAGCCCCTGAATTATTTTAGGGGATGTTACAACCCATATGCACACCCAATGCTGTTGGTAGACCAAACAAATACTGTTTCACACATTAACATCTTTCAAACCAAAATAGAAGCTGTTGCGAATAAAATTCATAGACTTCAAATTCATCTGAAATGGATTCTCAGTGGCTCATTGTCATTTTTCAGCCATGGATACTAACCAGGGGGGTGGTGAGGGTTCTCCCGAGTTTTGGTGATGTAAAGGCATCCTGCTTTTACTGGAAAAGCCTGGCGAGTGGATCTAGAGTCCCCCCCCCCCCCCCCGCCCCACCTTACTTCATGGTGGGGAGGGCAGGGTTGGAGCAATGGGCTGGTGCCAGAGCAGGGTGGCCCTCCTGCTCCTGGCTCAGCACACCCTGGGTTCTGGCTGCCTGAGTGCAGGGCGGGTGGGAGCCAGGGGCTGGGGCTGGAGGGATGGTCTTTCTCACACCCTGTTACCATGTGTTATCAGTTCTCCTGTCTGGGAGAACCCCTCAAGAGCAGAAACCGGGAAAAGGCTGAATCCTTTCTGGGTCCCAAGCAGCCAGCGCGAGGTCTGGACGACCACAAAGGCAGGCACAAGGGCAGCTGGACAAAAGGGGTGGAGCTGGGCTCAGGCCAGCTGACTCCTGGCTCTCCACTCGCTAGCTGGGTGGCCACTGCGCACTTGGAACATGTCTAGTGCAGATGGGGAACTGAAATCTAAAAAAAATTCATCGAAAGCGTTAAAATTTAAATAGTCCCATATGGCTGGTGGCTTCCATCAGGAGCAGGGCATTTCTGTGGGCTTACCAGTAATACAGAACAGGGCTGCCGAAGGTGAGCAGTGTTTGGACCCCCTAGCACTCCCAGCAGGGATCTGTGGGTCCCCTCTTCACCGCAAAGGCTGGAATGCTGGGGCAAGCCTTGTGGTCTGGCTGGGGACCACACACTTCTGGTGGGTATACAAACCAGGGACCCTGTATATTATGGGCAACTGAAGGGTCTTCAGGGGTAATTTACCAGGCTGGTTTGGGGCTTTGAATACAATGACCTTAGATCTTGCTTTGCTCACCCTAACCTTTGTGAGAGAAGAACCCAGTAAAATCCTAATGATACATGTGCTCTGATTATAAAATATGGCCACAAATTCCCCCCATCCTGGTGCCCAGGCCCCTCTGCAGTGGGATTTGTCCCGGTTGCCACCTGGGAGGAGGGCAGACCCCGGGGTGGGAAGCACGTGAACGCCTCTCCCCTTATTGGACCCACTATGCCAGCCAACCCTCCAGTTCCTGAAGGCAGGGAGCCCCTTTCCAGCTAGCAAGGAATATGGACAAGTGATCTGGCTGACCTCAGTTTCCCCATCTGCAAAGCAGGGTGGATATTCCTACTTGACGGGGTTGCTACGAGAATGTGATGAACACCAAGTAGGGTCCCACACACATTTGGCATCCAAAGAACGACATGTCATTCTGGTGGCTGCTGGGAAGCCTCCTTGAGCTGCATGGCTCCTTCCCGTGCACTCCTGGGTCACCTGCGGGCGAGTCAGGGTGCCATGTGGCAGCCTTGGGGTGCTCGCTGTGGCCTGCTTATCTGGGGCATCTGTGTGTGCAGGTGAAACGTGGCTTGTCACGTGGTTATTTACTCAAGTTTGGGGCCTAGCCCAGACTTCTGATGTCTTGTGTTGTTTCTGGGGCCCCACCATTTACCCCATCACCCTTGGTCAGGAGCGCCCCCCCAAATGTGTTGAGCTTGCCATGGGATCCACCATGACACCCCTTTCCCAACCACGCTCACGGGATCTCCTGGCCTGTGGAAGAATGGCTTGATGGTTTCTTAAAGACTGTCTCTGCCACCTCTGCTGGGGAGCCATAGGCGAGAGAGCAGGGACACCAGCTGTCCAGAAATCCAGTGGACCAGGAAGGGGCCAGTCCCTCTGCGAGCACATTGGATCTTGCCAGTGAGATACGTTGTGGAGCCCTTGGGAGCTATGGGTCTTGCCAGCCTGGGTTCAGATCCCATTTGTGACATTACTGAATGAATTTGGCTGAGGGACTTAGCCTCACCGTCAGTTTCCTCCTCCATGAAGTGGGGCGGATACAAGTGCTATGGGAAAACAGACCCCCTTTGGGTTAGTGGGTGCATCTCCCCTTCAGTCAGGGGGATTTCTGGGCCATGGTCAGCTTCTGCTTTGTACACCCATGAGGGAGCCACTGTGGAGAGCGCCCAAACCAGGACAGCGCATTTTAAGGACAGACAGCTTTAGGATTTCAGCCCCAGAATTTTTTTTTTTTTTTAAACATTAACAGTCTGTGTTTCCTATATAAAGTCACCCTAGAATCCAGCAACAGAGTCTTTCCATACTTGGTCTCAGTCCCATCCAACAGACCCCCCCCCCCCCCCCGAGTGCCGAAAAGCCCGCTGTAACAACACGAGACACCAGAAGATGACACGATCTGTGTAAATGGCCTGACCATGCTGGACACATGCTGCTGCTCCACCAAAACTTGATATCATTATTTGTGTCCCCGTGTCTCCAGAAAGGTCAGGGATCTAGGGAAGGGCAGTGGCCTGTTTTGGGCACACGGAAGTCCGGGCTGGGGTTATGACAGTTCTTGAAGATGAAATGTGGTTACTTATGTGGTTCTTAGAGTTCCAAAGTTTGGAGCCGACCCCAGCTGTTTCTCCCTGCAGTCCCCCTCTGCCAGCACCACCTGCCATCCTCAGTCTGGGGCTCCAGGGCCAAGCACCAAAGGTGGCTGGCGACTTCCAGGCTGTTGGATGCGCCCTTTCTCCTCTGTCATGATCCCCTCATCATCCTTCACAGGTGGGCCTCCGCCACCCCTGCCTCCAGCAAATGCTTACTGCATGAGAAGGAATAGCCCCGAACCCCGACCCCCGGGCTCTCACACGGGCCCACCCAGACTCCCCTCCTGGGGAGTAGGTGCCAGAAGCCCCTGGCCCCTCTCTCCTTTGAGTCTGAATTCCCTGGTGGCCGTCCACCCCACTCCTCCCTCTGTCACCCATCCCCCATTTCTGCAGATCACCTCCTTGTCCTCTGGTGCCTTCCTTGGAGACCACTTGCTGACCATCCAATTGAAAGGGGCCTCCACCAAGTCATCCGCCACCTCACCCCCCCCCCCCATCAACCCATTTATCTTCCTCACTGCAATGTCTTAAAGTATTTTGTTCAGTTGTGTCCTTACTTATTTCCTGTCTCCCTGCCCCTCCCACCCTGCAGCTCCAGGGGAAGGAGATCTGCGTCTGACTTCCTCATGGTTTTCAGCAGGGCCTGGCACACAGTGGGTGCCCGTGGATACTAGCTGAATGATTTACTAATAGAATCCCTCACTTGCTACCCTCCCAGGGCAAGAAGAGGAGCCACGGGGGTAGAGGATGTCCATCTGCCCAGCGGGAAGGAAACACACCAGGAAAACCCATCCCAGGGGCTGGGCACTCTGGGCACTCATCTTCGCAGGGACCCATGAGGTGGTGATTAGTAAGCCATGTTCTAGATAAGGCAACCAGAGGCCCAGAAGAGTGAAGAGGCTTGCCCCAGGCTGCCCAGTTTAGACACAGGTCTCAGGGGGCCTGGGTGGCTCAGTCGTTTGAATACCCGACTCTTGGTTTCGGCTCAAGTCATGATCTCAGGGTCGTGGGATCAGCGCTCAGTGGGGAGTCTGCTTGAGATCCTCTCTTTCTCTCTCTCTCTCTCAAATAAAGAAATAAGTAAATCTTTAGAGAGGAAAAAAAAGAGAGAGAAAGAGAGCTGGGTCTTAGGCCCAGCTTTCTTACAATCTATAGCCACACAAAGGAGAGTTCACTGCGCAAAGGAAGAAACTGTAACAGCCAACATTTACTGACACCTGCCAGACACTGACCCAGCTGTTTTTTCAAGCTCCATTCATCTGTCCACTCTGGGAGGTAATTACAGGTCCATTTTGCAGATATACAACTAAGGCCCAGAGCAGCTCTGTGACTTGCCCCAGGTCACACAGCAAAGCAGCAGCCCCTTTAGGCTATGCACTCAGGCTGCCAGACTTCCCCATATGGTGAAGACAAAGGTGAGGCATGCTGTGCCCCCTGGCTGCCTCAGTTTTCCCTTTGTGCAATGAAGGTATGGGCAGAATGACCTCTGACCTACATGATGTCATCAGGGAGGCAGGACTCATGCCTGGTAAGACTTAGGGCTGAAAAGGGAAGTGAGGAGTGGCTGTTTCCCCATAGCACCCGCTCCCCACCCTGGCCCTGAGCCAGGTGGGTGGTTACTTCCCTTCCACCACTTCCTCCGGAAATTCCCCAGGAAATGCCCCTGTGCCCTAGCCCCAGCAGAGGTCCAGCCTCCAGGCTCAGAAGCCTCACACCTTGCATCCTCCTGCTAAGATCGCCCGAAACAGAAACCAGGAGGCAAAGTAACCTGCACGCTTATGTGTGTGTATTTGTACATGTGGGTATATATATATATACATACACATGTGTGCATACAAATGGCTGTGTGTGTGATATATTGCTGATTAGATCAATTTCTTTATCCACGTAAGGAAACAACAGTGAAAGCTAGGGCTGACAGTGCACTGGGACATGCCACACCTCTCTCTGTCAGGGCCCCTTCCCCTCCCCTCTGTGTGGCACCAGCCTCCTGCTCCATCCTCTGCCTCCAGTCTCCCCCTTGCCACTCCACCTACCACTGGAGCTCCAAAGGCACCCTCTTTGAAATCAGATCTGGTACCTCCAAGGCAGTGGGGGAGATGGTTAAGAGCCCAGGCTTTGGGGTCCAGCAGACTTGGGGTCTGAGGCCATTTGCTAACGGTGGACCTTGGGCAAGCCACTCTCTGTCCCTAAGCCTTGGTTTTCTCATCTGTAAAGCAGGGATCAGAAGAAATCCTACCTCATGGGGCTGACACGAAGGGGGGATGCTGGATGTTTCTGCCTGCCCAGTCTCCTTCTCACTTCAGGAGACGCACCCTGATTTTCTTTAGGGAATCCCCCTCCTCCACTCTTAGTCCATCTAGTTTGTATCCGCCGATTCCATCCCTAACTCTAGAATAATTTGCCCCCTCGCCAGAGTGATAGGTCCAGAGAGGGGCAAGTGACCCCAGCTAGACCAGTGAGAGTCTCTTCTAGGAGTTCTGTTGGAACTGTTTCTGCTGTCGAAGTCGTGAGAGATGAAAAAGGAGAAAAAGATGACAGTGTTTAGAGAGTTTAGCTCCTGAATCAAACTGTACCTGAAGCCCTACTGTTACAGAAATAGAAGATAATAAAACCCTGCAGGGCTCCTCTGTGTCTGCTGAGTCTAGCACTCTGGGCTCTGGGCCCCACCAGCCCTCCATTTGGGCCTCAACTCTGGGCTTCATCCTTCCAGACTCCATGCCACCCAAGACTGATGGCTATTCTCAAACACACCATGGACACTCAACCGACAGTTTCCCCCAAATTCTCCTCTACTCTCCACTTGCCCAGTGTTCCCACTCACATGCCAAACCTGGCTCAGAGGTCGTTTCCCAGGAAATCTCCTCTCAATATCCCTCCAGCACTCCAAAATATAAACGATGTCTCCCTCTGGCCTCCTTCCGCTCTCTAACTATTATCACTGGGATATAGGCCGCTAGTTTTTTTTCTTTTTCCTCTTCAAAAAGCTTTGTCTCACCATCTCATTAAAGAAATGAATACCCCAGGGGGCACCTGGGTGGCTCAGTGGGTTAGAGCCTCTGCCTTCGGCTCAGGTCATGATCCTGGCTGTCCTGGGTTCAAGCCCCGCATCGGGCTCTCTGCTCAGCAGGGAATCTGCTTCCTCCTCTCTCTCTGCCTGCCTCTCTGCCTACTTGTGATTTCTGACAAATAAATAAATAAAATCTTTCAAAAAATTATAAAAATAAAAATAAATAAAAAACGAATACCCTGGGAGGGTTTGGGTGGCTCAGTGGGTTAAGTGTCTGCCTTCAGCTCGGGTCATGATCTCAGGGTCCTGGGATCGAGTGCCACATTGGGCTCTCTGCTCAGCAGGGAGCCTGCCTCTCCCTCTCCAGCTCCCCCTGCTTGTGCTCGCTCTCTCTCACATAAATAAATGAACAATCTTTAAAAAGAATTTTAAAAAAATTAAAAATGACTACCTTGGATCAATTAATATTTGACAAGTTCAGAATTTGGTTTTACGTCACCAAGTGCATTTCCTGAACTTGAAGCCTGACCAGCAGACACAGGGCTGAACAAGCAGGTGCCTGCCCTTGGGGAGGGGACGGGGAGAGTCGTAGTCTGAACCAAACGATTTCCCATTTGGCTCAAGTCTGTGGTTGCAAAAACAGCAATTTTTAAAATGTTATAATCAAACCAAGACGATTGCTTTTCCTTAGGGATAATAATTCTGGACATTTATTGAGCTCTTTCCATGTCGTTGCATAGGGCATGCCCTCGCTTTACAGAGGGGATATCCTGAAGCTCAGAGGGGTTCTAGCAAGCAAATGGGGAGCTAGGATCTAGCCCTTGATCCTCCTGCTCCCACCCCATGCCCTCCCTGGTTTACCTCAGCTACAAGTGAACACACTGTGGGGGGCAGCTCAGAAGCATTTTAAAAATTTGCCACTTCAAGCCCCAAATCCAGCTGGTTTCTCCTGGTTGCTCATGTGCAAGTGACTCTCCATACCTGCTTCACCACGGGGGCCCCTGGCTAAGACGTGTCCCCTATCTTGCGGACATCAAGTTTCAGATTCGCGGTGTTTGCTTCCGGCTGCCGGTGCAATGGGAGTCTTAGTGGTTAGTGTGCTGGGAAGGTGTTTCAACATGTAGCTGTTTTGAACACTGTAACTTCCCCATATGTCCCTGCCATGGGTGGTATCTTAGTAGCTCTCGGCGGCTGGCCAGAGGCCACCGAGCCTGGCCAACTGGTAGGTCTGAAATTCCAAGTTTGTGGGGAAATATGTTTGACAGACTTAGATAAGGTATTTTGTCCTGGCACCTGTTTCATTTTCTGCAAAATGGGGGTGAGGTACCTCCAGGCTTGTCGTGTAGCCAGAACGAGGCAATGTGTGGAAAGTTACAGGCACACAGTAGGTGCTCACTAAATGCTCATTCTTTCCCATCCTCGCTGGCTTGAAGCCAGAGCCATCTTTCACCCACATGTTAGCTCAGCTGTTCCCACCCTCCATTGCTCACCGCACCCCCCACCTAGTCTGACCTCTAAGTCCCACTGGGAATTCCACAGCCTGGCCAGCCCCACTGGGTGTGGGTCCTGAGGCAACCAGAACTCCACACTGAATCCCAGGGCTCCTGTTCCCTCACTTCTCATTCCCCAGACCAACTCCTTCGCCTTCAAAAGCTAGTTCAGCTGTCATTTCTTCTAGGAAGACTTTGGGGAACCCATCCAGATGTGGTCTCTGACATCCCTCCTCTGGTCTCCCACAGGTTTGGAGGGCACACCGCTCTCAGCTCTGATCACCCTGAACGGCAACTTCCTCTTTTCTTGTCCTATCTCCCGCCGTGTACTGTCAACATCCCTAAAACAGAGATAAGGTGTTGCTCATGGCAGCCTGGTTCCTGAAGCTGGTCTGTTGTTTGGTTGGGGAGCATTCCCTGCATGCCAAGCACAGAGCTGGGGACCCCACCTGGAGGAGCCCTGCTTCAAAATGAAGCCAGTGGGAGGAGGGAGTTGAGAAGTCCAAACCTGTTACATAAATTTAACCTCTAGATCCAGCCATTCCTGAAGCTAGTTTACCCCCTGCCCTAGACTTTTTGGTTCCATGAACCAGTGAACCCTCCTTCTGCTTAAGCCTGTTTGATTTGGGATTTCCTCTCACCAGCAACTGGAAGGGTTTCCTCACTGACAGACTGAGGCTAACTTGAGGCTAATTCAAAGTCAAATAGCTAAGAAAGCAGCAGAGTTAAGACTCACACTGAAGTCTAGGCTCTCAACCTACTTCAACAGCCTGACTCTTCCCAGAAGCCTGCCTCATGGCCCTCTGAGTCCAAACCCCAGCTGACAGCTGCGCTGATGTTCCCCACAGGCAGGTTACAGCCTGGACACCTCACTCTGAAATCACACTGATAAGGATTCCTGGGCATTGGTTGGCTCAGCCCTCAAATGGGGCTCACAAAAACTCCCTTGCAGACCCAGGCAGAAGACCCAAGAGCGCCTCACACTGGCCTAATTCATAAAGGACCCTGAGTGGAGGCCGCAGTGTGGGCTGTCCCGCCTGCTCTCACCTGTCTGATTCGTGCAGGTGCTGTGCTCAGCAGACCCCTTCCCCAGCTGGGGCCCGAGGGCATGTCTGGTCAGGCCCTCCCTCTCTAGGGATAACCCTGCATCCGTGCTGGGGTTCTGAAGGCCATGCTGCTCTAGCTCCCTAATGATGGGGGTAGGAGATCTGAACGCCTCTGCCCGCTCCAAGCCCAGGGTGGGGGCTCCCAACAGGATGAGACTGGCAGGCCCCCGGGAGATGGGGGGCCCAAGCTGGCTTCCTGGACTCTGAGTCCCACCCAAGCCCAATCCCCCTGGAGAAGTCCTAAGCAAAACCCTCAGGCCTAGAAGGATGCAGGCTCTTTAAGGTGTGGCAGGCGGAGAGGGCCCATCAGCCTGAGCTTATTTGGTGCCATCAAACAGGCTTTCATGCTCGAGGAGCTGGCAGCTCAGGGAAGGCCTGTGGCTTCACAAGACTCACCCAGGCGGGCGCGTGGTGCTAGGACCCAAACCAGAGCCTGTCGGACGTTGACATCTCCACAGCGGCGGGGCGGGGGGGGGGGGTGTACTAGGACAGTCAGCAGAGTTCCAATGTGACCGTTGGCTGTGATAGACCTGTTTGAGCAGAGCCAAGCTGAAATTGTCACGTTAGAAGTGGGACTTGGTCTGGGGACTTCCAGAAGGTTCTGGGGAAGGAGCATCTCTGGAAGTCCCACATCTCTCCTCAAAGCCTAGACTCCCCCTAGGCATACATTAAAGCTCAGCACCCCCACTCGCCGGCCTCTGCTGAGAACCCCGGGCATCCACAGCCTACATGCACCATTCCGGCCCTCTCTGCCCACCGCCCACTCTCCAGGTCAACTTCAAATCCACTCACTTTTTCATTTGGTGAGTTTGTTTCCTCCTAAGCATTGGCATCTATGAAATCCTGAATCTGGTAAGCTGGCTGGTTTTATTTCCTAACAGGCAATACGTAGCTATGAAAACAAAACACACCCAACCAGGTACGCCTCCCGGCCCTGAACGCCCTCCTCCTGTGGCCTCCCGTTTATCACTTCTGTAGCCCCAGAGACAAGACGGTGCTTGGCCTGAAGCAGGTGCTCTGTAAGTCTGTTGAATGATTGAATTCATGAATGAATGACAAGCCTGAAACCCTGCAAAGAGTCACAGAATGCCTCACGGCTCCTGACTCCACCTGGATGTTCACAGGTGAGAACACAGGAAGACTCAGGAAAGAAAAGGGCTTGTCTGGATCCCAGATGAGCCCAGCTCTCCTGGCTCCTGGTTCCGCTCTTTCTATCACCCATCAGCCAGGATCCCAAGTCTGCACCCTGGAGCCCAACCAAGGCAGGTAGATGCTGGAGACCCCTGAACTGGAGGCCAGAGCCCTGAGTTCTGAGCAGCCTGACAACCCCGGGGTTCTCCCATAGCCCCCCGCCCCCTGGCTCACTTGTGTCATCAGGGGGTCTAGCAATGTGTCAGAGGAAGGCTTTGTTGACCTGAGAACACAGAGCCCCCCTGGGAGCTCTCACTCGTGTGGCCAAGCCTACCCTGACCCCAGCCCCAGCTCCCGGAGGCCAGTGGGGCACACAGCCCCTCTCCTCAGCACTGGGGGCCAATCCACTACAGATGGAAAAACGGAGACCTAGTTATGGGATAGTCATGCGGTCATTCACCCTAGACAGAGACTACATGATGCACTGAGGGGCTCGGAGTCACTCTGGGTTCAAGCCCCAGCTCCCCAACTTATACCTGCTGGGAGACATTGCACAGATATCCCAACATCTCTGTGCCTGAGTGCTAGCTGTTGTCCTCTCCAGGACTGTAGTGAGCTTAGATGGAGAAGCAGAGCTCAGTGGGGAATCTCCCTGAGGTGCAGGTGGCCCCAGGCTCCCCATGTTGCTCAAGGGGATTTCCCAAGGGACAGCACCAAAGAGGCTCACCGAATCTCTCTCATTCTGTGTGTTCAGAGATGCCCATCTACCTGGGGGCTGTCTCCGGAGTACCCCCCCTTCCCCGGGGCCCTGAGGGAATCTGCAGACCCTCAAGGTTCTACTCTGGATCATTTAGGGAAAATGCTTCTGATCCCTCTGCCCTGGCTGCTTTGTGCTCAAAGTTTAAGCTGGGGGGGGGGGCAGGAAGCAGTGGGGGAAGAAACTGAACCAGCTACACTACAGGGGCCCTCGGCAAGTGTGTGACCCCTGTGGACCTCAGTTTACTCAGCTGGAAAATGGGCATGGTTGCTTCTCGTGGAGGTGATGATGGGCCCTAGATCTTCCACCCCCACCAAGGCCTGGGGCTGGGCCAATGCCCTGGGGAGTGAAAGAACTTCCCTCCCACAGCTGAAGCCACCCTTCTAGGCAGCTGCAGGGAAACACCTGAGGTTCTCTGGGCCCTGGGTGGGCCTCTGTGCCATGCAGGCAGTGAGGACAAGTCACAGAGAACAGTTTCAAGAGACCTCGAACAGCCCGATGAAAGCCCCAGAGACCTTGCCACAGCAGGCTGCGCAGACCAGGAGCGGCCCCTCACAGGTTTCTCAGGTGGCCAAGACCCTCTCCCTTCCCCAGGATGGATGGTTGGTACTCACAGTGTCACGGGGAGAGGGAGGAGGTCTTCCCGGAGCCCCAGCACCCTGCCTGCCTCCACGGCCCCCAGGGACAAGCTCTACGCCCTCCCCACTACAGGGCCTGACGTCGAACTTCCTCCCTGGTTCAGCCAGCATCAAGGAAACCACGCCCTGGAGAACGGGTGCCAGGCCCCCTGGGGCCCCCGCCCACCTCTGGCTGGGCCCCAGACACTCACTGCCCAGTGGGCTCCTTCGAGGTCCAGCCAGTCTGAATGGCCCCAGCAGGCCGGCCCCAGAAGCTTTGGTCAATAAATAATACAGCTCCCTCCCTGGTCAGTCTCGTGTGGCGGATTGCGTTTCAGGCCACTTGAGTTTCTGATGAGGCTGTTTTGTTCAGAATGCCTGCCCAGCCTGGGGCTCTGGCCACAGGGGTGCTGACACTCTCGCTGAGGGCCAAGCAGAGCAGGCAGGACAAAGGCGCAGAACAGGTGGCCCTGGAGACATGCTGCCCTACTTCTTCTGAAAGCAGCTGGGGCGCAGCCGGAACTGGGGTGGCAGGGGCCCAACGTTCCACCTCAACTCCCATGGCCTCCAACCTCTCAGCTCCCCACCCCCATACTGGTGGTGCCCCCTGGAAAGCCCTTCTGCCTGACCCACCCCATTCTCAGAGGCCCCGCCCTGGCCCCGCCTCCAGGAAGTCCCATCCCCCCTTCAACCCCCACCCCTCTGCACGCGGGAGTGATCTGTTCCCATCTGAATTCCTACTGCCATTGCCTGCCAAGCTGTCTCCTCTGGGTATCAATCATCATTTCTCCTCTAGACAGTGGCCACTACCTCCTGATCAGTGTCACGTCCCCCCAGCCCGCACCCCTCCCTCTTCGCAGTCTCATTTCCTTACAGCAGCTCCAATGATTGTTTTGAAACAGAAAGCACATCGTGTCATTATCCTGCTTTAAACGCTGCCTGGGCTCTCCCCAACCCCAGTCAACTCTCAGGTCCTCTCAAGGATCTGACATTGTCAGGCTCTGAGGACTGCACGTTCCTTCCTCCTAGACTCCAGCTGGGCCTCCTCCATGTTCTTCAAACCCACCAGGCATGCTCCCGTCTCAGGGCCTTTGCACCTGCTGTTCCCTCCGCCTGGCATGCTCTCCCCCAGGTCTTTGTAAGCTCCCTTCTCTCTGCCACTCTCAACTCAACCCCACTCCCTCAGACAAGCCTTCCTCCCTTCTTAAAACAGTTTTATTGAGATATAATGCACGTTCTAGAAAATCCACCTATTCAAAGCATACCATGATTTCAGTCTATTCACAGAGCTATGCACACCTCACCACAATCTAAGATTCGGACATATTCATCATCCCCATCAAGAAACCGCGTTTGCATTAAGCAGCCTTCTCGTTTCCCCCGCAGCCCCTATTCCCCTGGCAGTCACAGCTCTACTTCCTGTCCGTGTAGGCTTGCTCACTCTCAGAGGTCTTTTTGGCCGGCTTCTCTCACTCAGTGGTCTTTTGTGACTGGCTTCTCTCACTTCTACTGTTTCCAAGGGGGCTTCATGCCAGGACCACACAGCAGCACCCCATTCTTTTTTTCGTGGCTGTGTAGCATTCCACTGTGTAGACAGACTCAGTTTGCGTGCTCTGTGGCCAGTGGGCAGCTGGGAGAGGCCTTTTCCAACCACCCAGGTCACAGGCCATCTTGGCCCCAGTCGCCCAATCCACCCTCCCCGTTTAATCTTCTTTCCTGTAATCTCTGTCCCAAGACCCCTCTGTCTATTTGCTTGCTTTACTGCTTCTCTCCCCCCGAACTGTGGGCTCCATGGGGCCTGGGCCCTTTACCTTACTCCGTGCCACATCCCCAGGGTCAGGCACGGGTCTGACACAGAGCAGGGGCCCAGCAAATATTTTCTGGCCAACCAAACGAAACTTTTCCAGCGAGATGCCCATGCGATCTCCCTCCCCAGCTCAGGGGAAACCCTGCTGCCCTCACCAAGAAACGCCTCAGCTGTGACCCAGCTTGGTGACCAATAACTTGAGGCCCTTGAGCCCCTGGCTCCTCCTACGTGCAGTGGGATGGTGGCCCTCCCACAGTGGACATTAGCTGGCTAGATGTGAGGCTGGACACCAAGCACCGGGCACAGTGCCAGGGCTGGAGGAAGGCTTCAACCCTGCACAGAGACTGGATGGGGGCGATGGGCAATAGAGCAACACGGGGAGGGGCCATGGGGTGGGGGACAAGTGGGAGGGAGTGGGGAAAGCAGGCCTAGGGGCTGAGGCCATTAAGTCCCACGTATGAAAGGGTAAAGCAGACACCAGAAGAATCCATGTGTGCTTTGGGTCATGCCTAGGCAAGGGGTGGTGACAACTGGCTGAGCCCTGCCTAGGAACTCCCGTCCCAACCCATACACAGCTCTAACCCTGCCCAGAGAGGGACAGGGATAGCCGGGGCCTGTCCAGAAGGGGAAGGGACTAAACACTCCGTCCTCAGCCTCAGGGAATCCTGGCCACTACAGGCTCTGCTGGGACAGAGAAGCAGATGGGCTGGGGGCTGGGAGAGCAGAGCCGGGGCGGGTCGGGGAGGGCAGTGTTCATTTATGTGTGTGTGGGTAGGGGGGGGGCACATCATAGGAAGAGGGGTGTCAGCTCCAAGTGGGAAAGAATTTCCTTGCATCAGAGCTCAGCAGGCTGGGAGGTAGGGGTGAGCTCCCTGTCCCAGGAGGTGTGTGCACACGGCCTCCCGCAGAGGGCATCAGATGGCTAATTGTCCAGGAAGCTCCCTGGAAGCTCCCAGAGCCTGGCTGCCAGCTGCTCCTCAGCCCTCCCTCCCAGATGCACCACAGCAGGGGTGGGGTGGGGGGCGGGGCTGGTTCAGCAAACCCCCTGCCCAACCCCCATCAGTACCCCAAGCGGGCTGCCTCTGCCCACCAGGCAGTTCAAATGCCCCACTGGCCACCGTGGCACAAAACGATCTGTCACTCCCAAAATAACAACCAGATGCAAAAGTGATTTTCCAGCCTGGCCCCAGAGGCTGAGGATTACCGATACCACGGACCTCGAGGCCTGTGACAGACAGGAGCTTGTAGGTGTCTGCTTAGAGACAGAGCCGCCACTGTGTGGCACCTAGCCTGCCCGGGGTCTTGACTCCAATAATCTTACAACAGCCCCGGAAGACGCTTACCCAGTAGAAAAAGGCTGGACTGGGGTTCGAACTTAGACAGGGCTGGCTGCTGAGCTGGCGTTCTCCCTACTCCAGCCCTGTGATGCTGAGACTCAGGGGGAAGAAGGGGGCAGGCTTGGCAGGGAGGTGCTCCACTGGGTGCCGGCCAGCGGAACCCATTCATGATCTTCCCAAGAACCTCCTAGCTGGCACGTTACCCGAGGAAGCAGGCCCAGAGGGGTTTAGCAACTCGTCCCCGAATGCACATCATAGGACCTACCGTCATTGGCTTTGGGCCCCCGTGCGCAGTTCCCAGGTGTTGCGCCCCCAGCTTCTGGGCTGCAGTCACTGAACCCCTAGGCAAAGGGCCAGGGCTGGCCGGCCAGTAGCCTTCTCCCCACACACACCTCTTGCTTTTCCAGATGTCGGCGGGTCTGGGCCAGGGGCGAGAGACTCAGGCAGAGGGGAGTCTGAAGACGCAAGCAGAAAACTATGTGCTGTCCGACTGCAACCCTCCAATTTGTCACTGTGGCTGCGGCACCCCGCCTCAGGCTGCAGACCTGCTGACTCAGGTCTTCCCTGGATCCTGGTGGGGGTGGGGCGGGGGAGCTGAGATCCCACCGAAGGCGGCTCTGTCCATCCGTCTGTCTGCATGACTTGGGGAGTCAGCTCAGCCCTCTTGGTGGCCTCCCAACAACAGGGGGTGTGGGTCCAGAGAGCAGAGCAAGTCTCCCAGGGCCCCCTAAGCACTATCTTTCCCAGCCAAGCACGGAGGTGCCCTGTAGTTAAAGGTGCTAAGTGGGGGTCTGGGGCTAACCCAGTGCCAATTATGGGCTCCACACCCACCTGGTGGTGTCTTTGAGGGTTAGGCGACCACCCCACCAGAGCTCCTATCGGTTCTGCAATGCAGGCCTGCCCATT
Organism: Mustela lutreola; assembly: GCF_030435805.1. NCBI lineage: Eukaryota > Metazoa > Chordata > Mammalia > Carnivora > Mustelidae > Mustela > Mustela lutreola. Next base: position 57,411,470 of record NC_081291.1, on the reverse strand, counting down.
GCCTCTGACAGTTTACCGGGCCAACAAAACACTCTCAGAGCGTTACCACGAGCCATGCAAGGCTCTATCCCATAGCCCCGATGGGTCATTATCCCCTACCATTATCCCTGCTCTGTAGAACAGGGAACTCAGCAGCAGAGCGGCTGGTCTACCAGGTCCTGTGAGGTTGTGCTTCTCCTCCTTGGGCTGGACGAGCTTCTGGCAGAGCATGGCGGGGCCTCCCAGGCCTGGGCCCCCTGCGTCCTGTAAACAGCCCTTGAGGTTTCCATAGTGCCAATCCCCGGAAACCACAGGAGGGAATGAGACACAGGGAAATCCAGCTGAGGTTGGAGGGAAAGGCACACAACACACTCACTGTAGCTGGGAGACTCACCCCCTGCCTTGGCCTGCCTGGCCGAAGTGCCAACCCAAGGAGGTCTCTCCCAGGGTCTAAAGAGGGACAGGTGGCCACTGACTCAGTCCTGGGGTGAGCTTTCCCCTCTCTATTCCCACAGCCAGCCACATCCGCGTTCAAGAGAATGCCTCCGCCTTCATTCTCTGTCTTTTCCTAAAGTGAGACCCAAGGCCTATCCCTGCCATGCCTCTCACCTTCACCCACCTATCTGTCCAGGCTCAGAGGTCCAGGGTCCCAGACCTCTCACCCAGCAGTGAAGACAACTGTGGCCACTGTAATAACGGTTTCCTAGCACGGTGATCATGGCTCAGGGGCTGGGTTTCTCCTTTCACTCTGGCTGCCAGGAAGCTCAGCAATTTTCACCACCACAGAAGGACCTCAGGACCCTGCTTAGCTCTGTCCCATTCTACTTTTTCCCTCCTAGGTTATGACGTTCTGTTCCATATTGTGCTTATCCTGGTCCTGATGTTTTATTTGATTTTAAAAAAATTGTTTATTTGAGAGAGAGAGTGGATGAGGGAAAGAGAGTGAGCACGCACAAATCGGGGGGAGGTAGAGGGAGAAACAGACTCCCTGCTGAGCAGGGAGCCCAACATGGGGCTCGATCCCAGGACTCTGGGATCATGACCGGAGCTGAAGGCAGACACTTAACCGACGGAGCCAGCCAGGCGCCCGATTTATTTCATTTACCGTAGGTATCTCCTATAAGCGGTCACAAATATTTTGTAAAGGAAAGGAGGAAAAAAGGAGAGAAAGCTTATATAGTTTGTAAACTATGTGATGAGGGTGGGAAGAAAGAGAGAGCATCTCCCAATCCCTTGCCCTTCGTAAAACCTCCCCTTAAAGTGACAAAGAGGCCCTTCGGTGATATCTAAGTAAGATGTCTTTCTGAGCCCTTCCAAGCAGCTGCCTCTAAGCCTCTCCCACATGAACTGCAGCCCCACCCAATCCCCCTCTCCAGACAAGACCCAGCCTTGCCCGTGATTGCACCCGGTCCAGCACAGGGTCCAGCTCCCCACTCCTCCTTCTGAATGTTTTCAGCAGGTGCGGGGGCTGGCGTGCACAGCGGCTCCGGGCCAGGCACCGCTTCCCGACCGTCCAGCTGGCCAAAGGGGAGGGACGAGAGAACAAGAGCAGTGGTAATCACACCTGAGGCTTACCCAGCGTGGGCCCCCGGCCAGGCCCTGTTCTTTGTATACCACCTCCTTTAAGCCTCCACTAATCCCGTAAGGATCTGCAGGTGGGAAGCTTTGGCCACAGAAATGAGGCCACTTCGAGCTGCTGATAACGCCAAGGCCACTTTTAAATTTGGGCAGCCTGGTGGCTGCGTCCAGGCTGAGTTCTCAGCCACTCAGGAGCTGCCCCGGACAGTCACACGAGATCGCCCCATGCCACACTCTGAAGGAATGAGTGGGAGCCCCATTTTACTGAAGGGTAACAGACACAGAGAGGCTAGGGGACAGGGCCAAGGTCACTCGGCTGTGCCCAGTGCCTGTGCGTTATGTAACAAACGCCTGTTCCCGTGCTTGCCGGGGAGTCTGCCAGCCATACCGTACCTGCCCCTGGCATCCTCCAGCGGCCACGTCGGGTCCCAGCCAAGTACCCACATGCTCCCCACTACTGTTCCACACTCCTGTCTCCCTCCCTCGCCATTAGAGACTCCGAGTTTCTCCAGAGGGCACCGGGCATGACCTTTCCTGCCCTCCATCCCTGCTTCCTCCAAGCTGGAGCTATCCCCGAGCTCTCAGAGTCCGAGCAAACCGGCTAGCCCAGTACCCAGCCTCCCCTCCCAGCAGGCGATGGCTGGGCAGAGCCGCGTACACGCGCGCATGCGCACACACACACAGACAGACACAGGCATACAGACACACACACGCGCGCGCTCATGTGCGTCTCCAGGTACCTGAGGGTCCTCACGGAGATGCAGTACTTCCACATAAGGTTCCAAACGGCGCTGCCACCACCCTTCATGCCTGGCTAGTTGGGAGAGCCAGCGGCTGAGGGACCCACGGCCACGGCCCTCGGACCCTGGTCTCCTCCCTGTCGGGGCTGTCTTTGCTGGCTCTCAGGTCACTTCCTTCTTCATGGTGGGAAGAAGAAAGACAAGGCTAAAAGCCAGGGGGTAGGGGGAGGTGCTGGCTCCCCCAGGCCACTGTAAGTCCCAGCCACTGGCCTTGCTGTCCCCAGGCCAGCCTCTGTGCGCCGGCCTGTCCGGCTGCTTGCAGACCCTCCTCCTGGCCAAGTGGCCGAGTGGCCCTCTCGCACTAGACCCCGTGGCTTCAGCACAACCTTACGCCTGCCTCCTGCCAGGAGACAGCGGTGGCTGTGGGCCAGGGGAACAGTGAGTCACTCGGGGCGGGTAAGGGGCGTCTGCCTGGTGAGGGAAAGTGCTGGTCCTGTGTCCAGAGGCTGGCCTGGGACGGGAGAGGCTGAGCCCGAGAGGGAGGGAGGTGGGCGGGGAGGCGAGGGCGGGCCCACATCCTCCCCATCTCCCCAGAGGCCTAAACCCAACACCCTCCCGCAGCCCGGCCCACCGCAAGTGGCAGGCCAGGCGCTGGGCAGGATAGGGAAAGGAGCTGCTCTGGCGGCTTGGCTCCTGGGGGTAGCTTGGGGTGTGCAGGAGACAAAAGAAAGACAAAGTCATGGCAGCTTCCTAGGAGACTAGCTGGCCCATGAGGGTCTCCATTTGCTGGGAGAGAGACAGTTCCCAGACCTGGCCAGGCCACTTCCTTGCTGTGTGACAGACGATGTGTATGGCTGGCCCCCCCACAGACCTTAATTTTCCCTGACCACTTTGGGCTCATGGAGTCCTGGGCACGGGTCTAAGCTCTCCACAGGGCCTGAACGAACACATCCCGTCCCCCCAGTGGTCTTATTTGTGAAATAGTTTTGATCTGTTTGTGAGGCAACTGAGGCACAGATGGGGAAAGTCACAGCCTTAGAATGCGGGGGAGATAGGCTTTGTGCTGTGTCAGTCTGGCTCTGGGAGCTGCATTTCTGGGTGGGGGGGGTAGGGGATTCGGGGCCTCTGAGTGGCCAAGGGGGGGGCTAGGCCTGAGTGGGGTCTGGGGCATTTCCAGACTGGGGTCCCAGCTGGAGCCCCCGCCCTTGCTCCCCACCCCTCAACCAGCTGCTCCTAGGCCTGCCCAGGGCAGGCAGCTGGGGCTTCCCAGGCAGAGCCCCCAGAGACAATGACTCACAGGTCAAGGTCAGTGCTCACAAAACTACTTCTACCCACCCATAGCCCCCAGGAAGTTCCCCAGGGTCAGGTGGGCCCCTATCCTCAAACCCTGCGAGGCCCTGGGTGTAGAGCTGTGTAGCTACCGGCAGCTGCCAGTGTCATTCTGTCCTGTGCCCATCAGGGCCCCTGTTTCACCTATAAGGAACTGAGGCTCAGAGGGGGGCATCACCTACCCATAGACAGGGAGGGTGGCGCTGGGCCCGAGCCTGGGTCTGCGGGTCAAAGCCTTTCTCTGTCCTCCGGCCCCTTGCCCTGGCCTGGGCAGGACGTCCAGAATTCCACCCTGATTCCCACAGGAGGATTAGCAGCTGCATGCTTGTCCGTCCCCCAAGCCAGGAAAGAACTTTTTCTCTGAAAGCAGCATTGGCTTCTACAAAGGCCGTGGCCTCCCTGGGGGGCTCGGGAACACCAGTTCTCTCCTTATCATCAGAAGCCACCACAGGGGCCCACTACCTGTCATAGGAGCTCCTCCACAGCACCCTGGGAAGGTGGCTGCCCAGCCCTGGCTTGAACCCCGCCCAGCACCCCCCCCCCCACTCACCCAGTGATGGGAAGCTCATTACTTCTCAACCTCCACTGACCTAAGGAAATTCTCTCTGGGGCAGAGCCTCACTTCCTTGGGCCGTGCAGAGTGGGACTTCCATTCAAGAGTTTCTCTGGTCTGTCCTACTGGTGGAAGTTTTCTCAACATCTTCTGTGGGTGGAGGCAGTGTCTACGTCTCCTTCATGTCTATCCACGGCACCCAAGGACTCACGCCTCCATTCACACATCCATGCCCGGCTCCCGTGTCCCTTCCCTCGTCCCTTCAATCATCCACCCACCTGTCCTTTCCTCTTCCTTCCATCCATCCCCTCACTCACTCCCCTCTGGCCTGGGCCGAACCTGGCTCCCCACAGGGTAAAGAGCAAGAACACGTGATCTCAGAGAGAGGTGTCATTTTCAGGACAGGAGGCCAAGATCCCCGTTGGGGACACTTCCAATTCCCTGTCCTGGAAGACATGTCTGCCTCCAAAGCCTCTGGAGGGTCCCGGGCCTCTCTCTTCTTCCCCTTGGCTGCACCCTCCTATGTGCCCCTCCTTTCCAACAATAGCACACTGGGGCTTCCCACCCCCACTTCACAGATGGGGAAACTAAGGCACAGGGAAGGGATGGGTGTGGCTATTCCCAGCAGCCAGGGCATCGTCTGCTTCTCAGAAGACTGCTTCTTTGGCCTGATGGGTGAGGGGGTGGGGGGCACCCATGAAGGGTTAGCAAAGCCTGAGGGAAGAGCTTGAGGGTGCGAAGGAGTTTAGTGCCTCCACCTGGGGTGGGGGGCACACCCTCAGCCATCTCCCACACTCCCACACCAGTGACCCTTGAAGATCTGCTTCTTGAAGGTGCTGGCAGCCCCTCTCCCGACCACTGGCAGACTGGTCCAGCGTCATACCCGAGCCGTTACAGGTCCCCTGCGCTGCTCCCCAACTTTGTGGGGTGCCAATGGCACAGAGACTGTCACGCGGTGGTGTGAGGGTGGCAGTGGCCTGGGGACATGTGGCCCCCCCCTTTGCAACCACTCTCATCATGTCCTCTCAACAGCGTTGGGGAGAGTGGCTGTCACCATCCCATTTAATGAGTGAGAAAACTAAGGCTCCTGGTGCTCCCACCAATGGTGGCTTGTCGCTGAGAATGGGAGTGGACTCCTTCTTCACCTCTGACTCCCTTGTCCCTAACACTAGTCATTCCATCTCTCTGAGCCTCAGTTTGTTCCTCTGCAAAATGGGAACAAGCATCCTTGCTCTCCTGGCCAAGGGGAGGAAAAAGTGATACCAGGTTCACAGAATCGGGTGGCCCTGGGCGCGGGACTCAGCCTCTGAGGGCCACCTTCTGCAGGACCTTCAGTGGAGCTCACGGTGGCGGTCATGACAAAGGCCCCTGGCCCGGGGATATCGTCCCTCTTTCTGCCCCTGTAGGACACAGGCAGCCACAGCAGGAAGAGAAAGTGAGGTAGGTCTGTGTGGAAGCGTTCCCACCCTCGGCTCTTCCCTCTCCCCAGCCACGCGGCCACGGCCAGGCTCAGCGGAGAGCTGGCCGGCCCTCCACCCTCTGTGCGGTGACTCACATGGCCCGCTGGGGATGAAGTCACTGCCGCCCAGGCAAAGAAAAGGATACATTTGTTCCCTGGGAGATGCTGATGCCATGGTGAACTTGGCCTGTGAGGGCAGGACAAAGCCCAGGGCCTGTGCTCTCTGGAGGGACTTAACCACACCAACAGGGAGGGCAGGGGGAGGAGACGCTGGGTGTGGGGGGAGGGGACCTAAGGAGTGGGAGGCGCCCCTGTTCTGCAGACCCAAGGGAGGGTCTGTGAGCCTCCCTCTAGCCTCCCCGCCGAGCCAGGTTTGTCACTTCTACTTGCCTGGAGAGAAATGTCTGTGGTCTCGGGGCTCTGAATGTCCCCCCAACCCCTGCCTCTGACTTCTGCCTGTCTTGGCCACAAAATGGTCACTCTCCACTCTATTCCCTGGTAGTAAACTGGCGGTGACAGTGGGGTTTAGAAGGCCAGACAGGGGCTCCCTCCCTGTTCTCTGGATCTCTGTGTGGCCTCCCCAGGGCTGTCCCTGCCTTTGGCCTGTCCCCCCACCTGTCCATCATAAGCTTCGTTTTAAACCCAACATCCTCCCTGTGGCTGGCCATTGCCTACTCCTGGCCAAAGCACAGTGAGGCAGGCAAGACCCTTTGCTGTCTGCCACCCACATCGAGCTTCCTGATCCGCACATGTGGTCCCTGCTCCAGGCACACCCCAGGCCTCTCGGCTCTAAGACTTCTGACTCTGGACAGGAGCTCTGCATCCCTGGGCCCATTACTCTCCCAGTGCCCTCAGATGGATTGCCTCCTCTGCTCTGGGCCCATGGACTGAACCAACAGTCTCCCGTGCTCCCGTTCCCTGTCTGTGGCCAGTGGGAGACCCTGGCAGGACAGCAAGAGGCAGAAGAGAGAAGCGGTGGTCAGGGTGTCCGTTGCCCCTCAGCAGCCACAGTGCCTGGCAGGTGTCCCTCTGTACACCTCTCTCTCTCTCCTGTTCCACCTAACTGCCCTCGGGCTCTGGGTTGGAAGGCCTCCCCGTTGCAGCCCCAGTGCTACTCCTTCCCCTGGGTTCTCTCTTAACCCTACCGCCAAATCTGCGTGTGGTCCCACTGTGGCCAGCATTGCGGACAAGTATTTCTAGGGAACCCTTGATACCCTGCCCTCCCCACCAAGGCCACCGCCTCAAGGAAGCCAATTATTCCTGTGTTTGTTCAGCATGTATGGACTGCCTTGTTAGTGCCAAATACTCCTCTTGGAACCAGGGAAAAGGACAGGGGAGTCAAGCAGAGCTGTTGCTCTGGAGGGAGGAGTAACCGGTCCCAAGCTGGTAAGCTTTCCTGGGCTCCTTCCTCTTCCGCCCGACATCCGCTCTGAGCCCGGAGCCTCCCACTACATGGACATGGCCTGTGTCCGCGTCCTTTCCCTCCCAGCTCTGAGACCCCACGGACAGCACGGAAAATATCCACGTGGTTTAGCTCTTTCCACCCTCCGCCTCACCCTGAGAGGTGGTGCTCCCTACTACCTCTTTTTTTAAAAACAAATTAACAAATGGAGGTTCAGATGCTTTGTCCAGAATGATCTCTAAAGCTGTCCATCTCCATCCAGCTACAAAGGCAAAGCTCTTTCTCCTGCTTCATGCCAAAAACAAAATGAATCACCCATCATTTAGATCTATAGACTTCTAGTGGTATCCAGAGCAGGGCCAGGCTGAGGCAGCCGCCCAACATGTGCCAAGTTGGCTGAATGTTTAAACCCTTAAACTTTAGCTTCTCTCTCTTTTTTTTTTTTTTCCAAGTTTTTATTTATTTGACAGACAGAGATCACAAGTAGGCAGAGAAGCAGGCAGAGAGGAGGAAGCAGGCTCCCTGCTGAGCAGAGAGCCCGATGCTGGGCTTGATCCCAGGATCCTGGGATCATGACCTGAGCCGAAGGCAGAGGCTTTAACCCACCGAGCCACCCAGGCACCCCAACCTTCCTGCTTCTTAAGCAGCACTTGCCTTATGTGGAGGGTGTGCTGGGATGTCCCTATTTTCCAGATGAAAAATGGAGGCTGAAGGTGGTTAAGAGTGTTGGGTCATGCAGGACCACTGTTGAGTTCCCAAGCCAACCGACTTTGCCTCAGGCCTTAGAGGCCACTAAGAGCTCAGGGCACTGGCAGGGATGGCCACAGACTCAGGCTGGGTGTTGGGGAAGATGCTAGAGAAGAGCTTTGCCATGTCCATCTTGGAGAACACGAGGCACATTGTGTCCAAGCTCCTCACTTTGTCTGCTGGGCAGACAGGAAACTGGGGGTGGGGGGCAAGGACCAGGGAGCAACTGATGCTTGGACCCCGGAGGTAGCCCAGATGGTGGGAGCAAATGGCTGGATCCTAGGAACATTCTTGAAGCCGAGCCAGTAGGGATGGCAGAGGGATGTGCTATGGGGTGAGAAAGAAGGGAGAGCAGGAGGTGATGCCTGGGTTGCCGGCCTGAACAACTGGGGCATTGGAGGCCCCACTGATGGCGATGGGAACATGAGGATGGCTGGTGGGGAGAGGTGTGGGGGATGGCCAGGTGGGACAGAGGGCTGCAGATCATGCCATCTAAACTGTTGCTCAGTAGGAATAAGGCTCTGGATTTTTTCAGAAATCCAGATTTTTGCCCAAAAGCTCCTGATTTTTACGTGCCTGCAGTAAATTCAAACTTGAAATGCCATGTTAGGGCTAAACCCATGCAGGTCAAATCAAGTCCGTCTGTGGGTGTCTGGCCCACAGGTCACATCTTGGACTCTTCGTTCACTGAGCTGCCATGTCCCATAGGAAGCTGCCCATGCCTGGTCCAGCACCTTGTGGCTCCTCACAGCCCTTAGAGCAGGGGAAAATCCAGACTCAAGGGTAGATACGGAGTTGCTCATCAGTTTCTCTTGCCCTGGCAAACAATTTGGCCCAGAGGAGGAGTATGAAGGAGTATCTGCCCAATGAATGAACAACCCTTTCACTTGAGCTGTCTGCCTTTTATTTTGTAAATGAGGAAGTTGAGGCCCAGAGGAGGGGTGTGTGCTGCCTAGGGTGAGATCTGGGGCAGGACCTGCTCACGTCCAGCCTGTGTTTGTCACCTGCCCCTGAGTATCCAAGGTGAGGGTGGCAGGTGGGTAGGGAGACTGTTGTGGAATGTCTCTTCAGGACCTGCCATGGGGGCCTGGCTGTGGGACCCATGGAGCCCCAGGGTCTGACATCGACGATCCGTCAAACTGACAGCCAGCCCTCCTGGCTGCTCTCTTCTGGGACTTGTGAATTTGTTCCCTTTTGGGCCTGGGGAATGCAGACAGTACCAGGGACCCTCAGGGGTTGTGGGCCCACCTGCCACATATGGAAATTAGACAGTGGAGGCCCCACTCCCACTCCGCAATGTTGGAGATGGAGAAACAGAGTCACAGAGGTGTTAAGTGACTTACTTAAGGTCACACAGGGAGCAGAAGGGAGCAGAAGCAGAAGATCTGGGACTCTGAACACAGGTTCTAAGACCTTTCCACACCACTGAGCTGTACCAGCCATGGGGTTTTTATAAACCATTCCCCGCCCCCCTCCCCCCCCCACCTCCCCATAAGTGTCCTCATCCACAAACGGGGAGAGAACAAAACCTGCCTCAGGGGGCATTTGTGAAGATCAAAGCCATCATTGGAGGAGCCAATGTTGTGTGAATGTGCTTTGGAAGTTCTAGGAAGGATCGTGGACATAAAGCAATGCTCTTCTGAGCTTCTAGTCTCTACAGCTGTGGGCTGTAGCCATCACTAAAGCTGCCAGGGAGAGAGACGTTTCACTCTCACCCAATAGTAATACTACTACTTGGTGGTTATTGAGTGCTTACTGTTGCCGGCGCCCTACATGTGATGAGCTCACCAAATTCCTAGGCCCATCCGTGGAAGTGGGTACCACAATGATCTCATCTGTAGACTGGGGAAACTAAGGCACAGAGAGGTGCACAAACATCCCTAGGGCTACACAAATAGGAAATGGCAGAGCTAGGATTTGAGCCCAAGCAATTCTGTTCTAAAACACATTATAACCACTATGCAACATGACTTTCCTGCTCTGGTGGGGAAGTCCCTCTCTATGCCTAACCTAAATCCCACTTGCTGCTGGCCTTAGGCATTCCCTAGGTTCTTCTCAGGCAAAGAAGAAGAGCTGTTCCCTGGGACACCCATCCTGTGCTGAAAGGCCTAAATTCTTTGGCCCCCGGCTCCTCGCTTCCTAGGTCTTGGCACACAAGACAAGGGACCCCAAACGGGAACCCTCTCCTTGACTGATCGTGCCCACACATGAAACTCACTCAGAGAACTGGTGAGGACTCAACCGCCCAGGACCTTGTCCTCCATGGCCTTCCTGCCTCCTGTCTTTCTCATCCGCACCCCCCACCACCAACCCTGTCTGGCTCAGCTCCCTGGCTGAGTCTCCCCTGTCACTTTCCTTTGCTCATAGACAGTTCTTAGCTCTAGCCTCACCCCACCCTTCTGATGCGACTCTGTGGACATGCTGGTGTTGCATCTAATACTGTTTAATATTTTCCCTTAAAATCAACTGGCTTAAAATATCCAGCCTGGCTTCAAACAGCAAGTCTAGTCAAGCACCTTGCTGTAACTCTCAGTTCATAGCAACTACAGGAGACAGAGGAACAGGTGAGATGACACCCGTGGGGTAAGCGATCAGCCAGAAACGGAATGTGGGAGGTGCTAAAGCGTATGGCCTGGTTTCTTCAACAAAGGGATGGCAAAGCCGGAAAAGGACGAGGAGGTTCTAGACATAAGGAGACTCAACGGACCCATGCAGCATGCGGATCGTATTAGAATCCTGATTCAAACACATCGGTTGTAAAAAGGCATTTTGAGGGACCATCTGGGAAAGCTGAACACAAAAATGGGTATGGAACGTATGGAGGAAAGATGAAACACACCGGGCAAAGCCGGGACATCTGGCACAGGTAGGTGATTCATGGCGGGACCCTGCTGTGGACCCTGGGCAGTTGCTCTCTGCCTCCAATCAGATCTCAAATTTCCAATAACAATAAGTTAGAAACAATGCACAAAACACCCAATTTGCTCTTGAATACATTCACTTTAAAGGGAAACTTTATATCACTCCCCCAAATGGAAAACTACTATCACTTGCTGTAAGTAGAAGGTTACCATGAAAACAAGACAATGTTATTCAATTTCAGGCAGATACTGTTTCCTGCCAAGGGCGCTGGGCTTAAAATCTGCCCGGTCTTTGTTAGGAAGCAGCTCTGGGAGAGAAGTGAATGCACTCTCATTGTGGGTCCCGCTGTATGGGGACGTGGGCCTTACAAGGTAAAGTCCGTGAAACACATTTTTTCTGTTCTTCCTCCATCAGGGAGGGGAGAAGTGAGGAGCCTGGGAGGCAGGGAGCAGGGAGGCAGGGTTACCCTGCCTGGTAATTCCCACAGCAGAGAGGGTCTTAGCTGGGGGATGCCGAGATGGTGCAGCAGCTTGGGACTTTCTGCCTCACAGCTTTAGAGCCGGGCTAGAGATGAAGAAATGGAAGCCCAGAGTGGGTTGGGACACTGCCCAGGGTCACTTGGCAAGTCTGCGGGGGAAACTGGGAAGGACAAGACTCTGGGTTTTCTGACCTGCAGCCCTCTGATCGTCTAACCTTTTTCTTGGTCACGGATGTGGATTGAGCACCTACTGTGTGCCAGGCGCAGAGGATGGGGAAGGGACACGGACGAACGAGATAGAGTTCCATGGAGTTGACATTTACAGGTGGGGCCAGAGGAGACAAACACCAGGCAAATGATGAGATCATTTCTGATGTTGTGGAGGGTGATAACGAAAACAAAACTGGGGGACGCGGAAGATGACAAGTAGGACAGGATGGTGCTATGCCAGGTAAGGCAATCAAGGAGGGCTTCTCTGAGGAGGTGGCGTTCCAACTGGGGCTTGACAGACTGGGATGGAGGCAGAGGGGGTAATCTGGGGACACAAGGCTCCAGAAGAAGCCAGAGCATGAGTACTGTGGACTAGCCTTCAACAACTCCTGACACTTTCTTAAAACTTTGTATTTTGAGTTAATTTCAGATTCCAGCAAAGTTGCAGGAATACAAAGACTGTGTATCAGAGTGCCTGGGTGGCTCAGTGGGTTAAAGCCTCTGCCTTCGGCTCGGGTCATGATCCCAGGGTCCTGGGATCGAGTCCCGCATCAGGCTCTCTGCTGAGCAGTGAGCCTGCTTCCCCTCTCTCTCTGTCTCTCTGCCTACTTGCGATCTCTGTCAAATGGATAAATAAAATCTTAAAAAAAAAAAAAAAAAAAGACTCTGTATCCTTCACCCAGATTCCCCACCTATTAACACTGTATCCCATTTTACTTTATCATATTGTCTCTCTTTTTCTCTACACATACACAAATACGAGCAAGCGCGTATGCATGTGCATGCGTGTGCACACACACACACACTTTTATTTTTTTTCCCAGAATAATTTGAGAGTCGGTTGCCCACCTCAAGCCCCTGCTACTTCAGGGTGTCTGTCCTAAAACAGGACGTTCTCTGATATAACCACAGTACAGTTTTCCAAAGTCAGGAACATTCACATTGATTCAATACCACTGCCTAACCCTTGGATCTTATTTAGAATTGTCAAGGGACCTAATGATGTCCTCTCTGAAAAGACAGTCCCTAATTCTCAAGCCTCCTTTATGGATATCCAGAGGAAAATGCATTTTCAGGGCAGGTTTGCAAGGAGAACACCCAGCCTGACCCTTTAAAGCGGACGGCATGGCAGGTGGATGGCTGGCTCAGGGCCAGCTACAGCCTGGCCCGGTGCAAAAGGAAAAACAAGCACCCTGATAACATTCTTGCCAAAATAGCGTGCTCTATTTTGAACCAAGTGAAAAAGTTAATAAGCCTTTAAAATTTAAAAAAAAAAAAATGATTATATATATATATATATATAGCTTCACAGTTCGCTCTCTCTCTGCACATCACTGTCGACTGTCAGAAACCCACCCTGCAGGGCACACGGGGCGGAAGGGCCTAGAAACCAGAGCCCCTGGTTCGCAGGACACATCTTTAGGTACAATTCTGACATTTTATTTACTTGATTACTGAATTCTTTCTGGTGCCCGCATAAATTCTGTGCCCGCAGTGAACACCTGCCTCACTTCACCCAGATCCCAGCCCCAACCGCCACACACCAGATACACTGGCTCTGTGAGTGGACAGACGGTGTGTGCACACCTGTGTTTGGCTGTCTCACGATAAAGCTGAGAATGGGCCCTTGGACCCACGTCACAGATGAAGAAAGAGAGGTTCTACAGCAGTTCACCATATCAAAGTATCACACACTAGGGAGCTTAAACAACAGATATTAGTTTTTTGTTTGTTTGTTTGTTTGTTTTTTGTTTTTCAGTCCTAAGGCCTGGAAGTGTGAGATCAAGGTGTCTGCAGGTTTCCTCCAAGGCCTCTCTCCTTGGCGTGTAGATGGCCTCCTCTCCCCCTGTCCTCAGGTGGGGTATTACTCAGGGTCCTCTAGTGGAGGAGAAACAATGGATGTGTATGTATGTATGATTCACTGTAAGGAATTGGGGTATGTGAATAAGAGGGCTGACAAGGCCCAAAGTCTGCAGTTGGCAAGCTGGGGATCCAGAATGCTGATGGTGGGTTCCAGTCCAAATGCTGGGAGGCTCAAGGCCCAGGAGCGGCCAAAGTTTCCGTGTGAGCCCAGAGGCAGGCCTCAAAGGGAGCAGGTAGAGCTCCCTTTTACCTGGCCTTTTTGTGCTACTCAGGCCTTTGATTAAATGAGGCCCACCCATGCTGGGGAGAGCAATCTGTTTTGTTCAGACTTCTAAAGCAGATGTTAAACTCCTCCAGAAACACCCTCCCAAGTACATTCAGAATGATGATTAGCCAAATATCTGGACACCTGTGGCCCTGTCAGGTGACACATGCATTTAATCATCAGACATGGTCTTCCCTTGGTGTGTGTCCTAATCTCTTTCTATAAAGACTCTAGTCACACTGGATTAGGACCATCTTTGTGATTTCATTTTAACTTAATTGTCCTTATAAAGACCCTGTCTCCAATACAGTTCCATTCTGAGTTATGGGGGTTGGAATTTCCACATATGAATTCAGTGCAGGGTGACAGGGGGAGGGGAGGGTCACCACTGGCCCCGTAACAGGCCCTGACAGGAGAAGGGACCCAGCTCATAAGCTCTGGAGCCCTTCTTAACCTCCCTCCCATAGAGGGGGACCAGCCTCTCTCACACACAGTGCAGTGCTGCTGGGGATCGGGGGGAGACACAAAGGTCTTGGTGGGAGGTGGAAGCCATGGGGTCTCCAGAAGCATCTTTCTGGAGATCCTCCCCCAGCCTCCCAGCAGGAGATGGCCTGAGCTGGACCAATCAGACCGTCGCCCCAGACTTTACATCTGGAGTGGGGGCCTTTGGCTGTGGGCTTCTTCATAGCAGGGAGCCTGCCCTAGGGGCGATGGAGGTCCTGCTCTGGGTCCAGCCCACTTCTTCAGCTTCCTCTGAACTCCTGAGAGCGGCACCTAAGTTCCTTTTGCTTTAGCTGGCTGCGGGCGATTTCTGTTCTTGCCACTGAAGAGCCTATCGGATTCAGTGTTCCCACACCACCACTCTCATGTCCTTTTTGTGCCTTTTCTGCCCTCGGCACTGACCTCCTAATGGAGGTTTTGCCATTGGAAAAACCTCCTTCACCCCTGAAGACCCATCTCAGTTCCACAAGAACCTTCCTGGCCTACCCTGTTGACATGATCCCTCCCTCTCTTGAATAATAACCCTATTTTCTTCAAACTTCTTTCATTAATAAGAAGACCTACAATTTATCAAGAGCCAGCTGCATGCCAGGTGGTTTCACACCAATTAGGCACTGTTTCTAAGCCCTTCTGAGCTCAGGACTGGGCTGTGGAAAGACTGGGGAAGTGTGTTGGATGGTCGCCGTGGCAAGTCTGACCTCCTAAGATGGCCCCATAGGCTGGGCCAGACCTTGCGAATCCTGGTCAGGAAGTGGGGTGTAAATTGCCTCCCCTTGGACATAGAAAGACCCTGCGATGACCCAAGGAGTGGACTGCCATAGAAGTGAGACCTCATGACTTCTGAGGCCTGGTTGTGAAAGCTGACACACCATCTATGGGGCTCTCTCTCTCTCTAGGAAGCTGCTAATTCTGGGAACCTAGCCACCATGTCATGAGGAAGCCCGCAACCCACGCGGAGACCCCATGTGAATGGGTTGGGGTGGGAGGCTTCTGAGGAATGCAGCCTCTCATCTTCCAGAAGCCCCATCTGATGGGAGTAGAACAGGCCCCGGCCAAATTGGAGATCCATGGGAAGATCAAACATTGACATTGTTTGAAGTCATTACATTCTGGGGTCATTTTTAAAATTCAGTCACATCTAGTGGAGCAGTTCCATGGAGCCAGGAAGCCTTAAACAGTGCAGACAGGAAGTGAAGTGGGGTGGCCCAGTGGGGTCCATCTCTTGGGTTGCACTGACCACATTCTGTTACCTCAAGGAGGTCACTTACCCTCTATGGGCCACTGTTACGTTGTCAGAAATGTGGGGAAAATAACAGTATCTATTTCATAAGGCTGTTGGGAGGATTAATGGAGACAACATATAAATACTCAGGGAAAGTAAGGAATAATAGTCATAATTATTATCTCAGGGACTGGCCAGATTGGATTCCCGGTCAGCTGGACCTCAGAGCCTGCACTGTCTCCCCAAGTCACAGAGCATCTGGGGTCTCACTGCCATGTTTCTCCTCAACAGACCAAACTTCCAGCCAAGAGCTGAGGTCTGGGACTCTGGTGCGTGTTGGGGTCAGCCCGGTACCCCCTAACCAGCCCTGGAAGTTCTGCCTGTCTGGCTCCCTGGGCTGTGCCCTCAAAGCTGCCAGCCCACAGAGTCCACTCACAGGGGCTAAGGCTTAGGGAGTGCTCTCCAAAGGGAGTTTCTTCACGCCGTGGTTTTGATACACCTGGCGTCGGTTATTTCCAGCAGATGTGGTCAGTGAGACCTGCCCATCAAGAACTAAGCTGACAAGTGGTCTCACCTGGAGTAACCCTACATTTGTAACCAGACATCTGTAGTATGCCCAGAGGCGAGGCTATACATCAGCCTGGGGGCAGGTGAACACGGGGAATTATAATCACTCTTAAAGAATCCCTCACTCCAGAGGACCTGGAACTACACAGACCGAGGGAACAGCACATGCGTGTCTCATCCTCCACTTCAGGAAGCCTGAGGCTGCGTGGAGGTACGAGTGTAGTTGCACACCATTTACAGCTCTTTCTCCTCTTCCTCTCTGTCTCTTGCTCTCCTTTCAACATCAAAAATAGCATCTGGCTTTTAATACCCAGTACAGGCAAGCATGTAGAGACACGGGGACTCTCACCTACTGCTGGGGAGGATGAAACACTGTTAAAACCACTTTGGAAAGCAATTTCACAAACCTCAGTGGATCTTAAGGGACTCATATACTGCCCTGGAACAAACCCTACAGAAACTCCCCAAAAGGGAGGTAAGAGACATGTGCAAGATGGTTTACCATAACCCTGTCTGTAACAGTGAAAGACGGGAAGCCGCCTAATTCATCAAAACAGCAGAACGAATGTTGGCACAATGGCATAGACATATAAGAGAATACTATACACCAATGAAAATGAATGGAGAAATATACATGGCAACATGGATGAAACACACCAAGAAATGACGAGTTTCAAACAAGTTGCCCCTTGAAGAACTAGATAGCTGTACACCTGTGTCCACAGCAGCATTATTTCCAATTGCCAAGAGGTGGGAGCAAGCTAAGCATCTACTGATGAATGAATGGATAAACAAAATGCAGTCTCTACATACAATGGAATATTATTCAGCCTTAAAAAGCAAAGACAGTCTGCAATCCGCTCCAGTGGATGAACCTTGAGGACATTGTGCTCAGGGAACTAAGCCAGCCACGAAAGGGCAAATGTTAGATGCTCCCACTTACATGGAACCTAGAGTAGTCAGATTCAGAGACAGGAAGTAGAATGTGGGTTGCAGGGGCTGGGCAGGGGAGGGAATGGGGGTTGGTGTTTAATGGGGCCAGAGTTTTGTAATATCCTGGAGACAGATGATGGTGTGTACAACAGTGTGAACGTACTTCATGCCACCAAACTGGACATTTAAAAAACGGCTAAGATGGTCGATTTTAAGTTACGTGTACTTTACCACAATTAAACGATTTTTAAAAGCAAGTTGCAGATTACATCATATATCTGAAATAGCCTTTTGGTTAGCAGAGTTATAAGAATGTGCATGGGAAATAGATGCAATGGGGAGTGGGAGCACACTACTTAGCTTTAGCTCTGGGGGCGTGGGGGCTGGGGTGGGATTTGAGTGCAGTCCACAGGGGCCATGCACCACACTGGTGAGAGTTTATTTGTGAAGCCAGGCAATGGGTATAGGATTGTCTACGTTCCTTGCACCTGTTTCTTGAACAAGAGAACCCTGTGGTCTGCTGGGCTCTGGTGACTGAGGGGAGGGTTCTCTGTCCTTCCACAGTGGCCTCTTGGCCAAAGCTGAAGAGCTCCCGGGTGCCACCATCTCCCCAGGAGGAATGCAGAAGTGCCCTATGAACATTCTTTCATTCTCTAGTTGAAATAAGCAGCTCCACTCCTCCCCCCAGCCCCAGCCTTTGACAGAGCTCCAGGATTATTTTACATTAATTTAAGATCCCTAATGAAGAATAATTAACAGCTTCAAGGGAGCCTGGCACACCCTGTGTTTAGAAGTGGTTAATTATGCATTGTCTGCAAAACATCCTTTTCATACTCTTAAGTTTTGGGCCGCTGTTTTAAACGGAATATGGCATCAGGAAAAAAGCCAAGAGGTTCTGTTTGCAAAGCCTTCCTGGGGGGGAGGGTCTGTGTGGGCCAGGACAGCCACATGTTCTATGCCCCTACCAAGTGCTTTCCTGGAGTTGTCCTTTGTCAATCCCCACGGGAGCCCCGAGCCCTGAGGGGTGGGCTAGCACCCCTCCCACATTGTATAGGGGCGGGCTTGGAGGGAAAGTGAGTTTCCAAGCACTCTGCCGGGATGAGGTGTGACCATAAAGCCAAGTTCTTGTTTCCCTGACTGGTGTGTCACCATTATTTATGGTCACTCCCTGGGCATGGAGAGAGGCCTGAGCATCTCATTTGTTTTGAGAAGCCCCATTAGACTCCTCCAGCAGCAAGGGGCCTCTGCAGCCAGACTGCCTGGTAAGATCCTGATGGTCCCACCGACAGGCCATGGGACTCTGCGCAAACTACTCCTTCCTGTACCTCAGTTTCCCCCAGCAGGAAATGGGATAATCATATCCCCCACTTGTTGGGGTTGCTGCGGAGTTGGGGCTTGGGGGACCTGACATGTAGTGAACCTCAGCATTATTGTCACCTACACTGCCTTCCTTTCTAGACTCATCTCCCTACAGGTACCTTACGTGTCAGCCTCACTTTTGGCCATTTCTGAACCATGCCAGGCTACGTCCTATTTTCTTATGTTTGTTTAAGCTGTGCTCTCTGCCCTTCCCTGTCTGGAAAAATCCCACTCCTACAAGCAGCTCAGATGCCACCTCCTGCAGCAAGACTTCCTTGATTTCTCCCAGACACCCTCCCTCTAGCTACTGGTAGCTTTGTGCCACCTCTATCTCCCATCTTTAATTTTCATGGCTTGTTAGTGAGTCTATTCCCCTTGGAGGCTGGGAGCTCCTTGAGGACTATGTCACATTTGATTCTGGGCTGCAGTAGGGGCTTGGGAAAAGAGCCCTAACTCTGAATGTGAACTTCCCAGGGTGGCCTGGAGGCCAAGGGGACTGTCACCAGCTCCCCCTGGAGGCTGAGCCAGGCTGCTCACAAGGGCCATGGGACTCCCAGAGACGACACTCAGCGTGTCCTTCCCTCTCTCTGTTTCTCCTGGGGTCCTCACTGTGTGCAGCACAAAGCCCAGCCCTGGGTTCTGGACAAAAGTCCCTGGCACCCGCCTCCTAGCTCCATGGTCTTTTGCTACCACCTGAAGACATCTGCCCTTTGAAAGCTCCTGGGTTTTTTGCCCACATGCTTTTCCCCTTTGCCTAAAACACCCACCTCCTTCTCAGTCCTGCCAACTTCTCATGCTTCATTGCCCGCTCACCTGTCACCTCCTCCATGAAGCCTTCAGACCCTACTCCTCTGTCAATGCTCTGACCATGACCCCTACCTTTTCCACCAGAGTCCCTGTGGGGTAGGACTGTGCCTCTCAGTCCTCCCTCCTGCTCTGAGGCCCTGGTGTGCGTGCATGGCCTCAAGCTGAGGAGCACTCAAGAGAGACTATCTTGGAACAAGAGGAACCTAGATTCAGACCCTGTAGCCCCACTTACTTGGCTGATGGCCCTGCAGTTTCACTCAGCTCACCTGCTCAGAGTGGGGGGCTTGGTGCCTCTTAGCAGTAGGGCTGAGGATGGATGATCCTGTCTAGGGCTCCACCCTCCAACCATCCCTTGATAACTAACAGCCAGAACCGGCCAGGTGCCCCAGGCGTTACAACAAACTCCCCAGGGGGCGGGTGGAGGCTCGGCCACGTGCACAGGGTGGAGATCCCACCTGGTGGGGCCTTCCGCTTAGAGGCTGCGGTGCTAATTAGATGCAGCACAGGCCTCTTTCCCTGGCACCCACCCAAGAGCAGGGACTTCCTTTCTGAGGCTGCCGTGAGACCCTCGGGGCCCGCCCCATTCGGAGAAAGCCCCTGGAAGAGAAAAGAAAAGCTCCCACGCTTTCCCAGGGCTGCTTGCATGCTAATAGCTGTAGACTTCACAGAGTGTGAAATCAGGAAAAACTAATTCCCTCAGAATAGCTGGTATTCGGGTTCCCTCGCCCCAGGCCTTTCATCCCATGCCGTTTGAAGACGACCACGGGGATGGCCCACAGTGCCCTTCCTGCCCCGGCCTAGGCCCCAGCGTTTCTTGGCCAAGGTGTGCGTGCCAACACAACACACGTGTCAGGTTTGTTAACATTCAGGCTCGCGGTGTCTGCGGCCTGGATCATTTCAGGGAGCAGTCCCCAAATACCACTAGTGTCAGTTCCAAACACCGAAAGATGGGGAAACTGGGGCTCAGAGAGGGTAGGCAACCCGTCCAGAGTCCCACAGCAAGGGAAGGGACTTGAACTCTGGTCTCCTGACCTCCACACCAGGGATCCCTCATCCAGCTTTCCCAAACAGGTATCAAATTTCTTCTTCGGAGGCAGGCAGTCACACCCGTGTATCACGCGAGGCACCCATTAGGCGGAGGAAAACGAACCGTGGGAGAGCCAAACTGCCCTCCTTCGGGGTCACACCTGCCCAGGATCCAGTCCACTCCAGGACCGATCCCGGCAGCAAGAAACAATGAAACCCAGCGTTGAACTGTCGAACGCTTTTGGGGTGAGCACTTCCCTGCAGAAAGCCTACAAGTTTCAGGGCTGCGGGAGAGGAGAGTATAATTAAGCTAAGTTGCAAAGTGACCCATGGCAAATGCCCCCACTGTTCGTGGCCAGTGGCGGCGACCCTGGGCTGACCTGAAAAGGCCCTGCAATCGGCAGCCTGGGGCGTGGGGGGGCCCTCACCTCACAGCCCGCTGCCTAGTGGCAGAGGTCCTCCCCGGAGGGTCCACGTACCTCTTATAGACTCCGTGCAGCGGCTGCAGACACAGGAACTGCCAGTAATCCAGGCAAAAGGCCTTGAACTTGAGCATTTTCACCTTCCAGTCTCCAGCCGGACCACGGTAACTCCTCCACCGAGACTCGGAGAGCGGTTGGGGGTTGCTGGGGGCCTGGCCACTCTGGCACACCCTGGTCCCGCTGCAGCCCCCGCTCACATGGCCCAGCCCTGCCCAGCCGGCTCCTAGAGCGCACGCCTCCAATACAAAGAGCAGCGCGCACAAAGCCCAGCAACTCGTTGGCGCTGCTCACCCGGGGCAGTCTCAGACTGCTGCTGTCTCTGGCGGCTGGTTCTTCTTGGGGTTTCCCTGGGGGTCCCAGGGGCAAACCGAGGCAGCCCTGGCCGTGCCCGGTAGCAGGGGCCCCCGGCTCGTCATCCTGGGGGGCCTAGATGCTGGGGCTCTGATGGCGGCTCCAAGCCCCTTCTTCCAACCAGGCCCTGGACACTCGGTGGCCTCACCCGCACCTGGCCAGGCAGTCGCCCACCCTGGCCTGTCTGGCCCAGAGTGGCTCTGGCCCTAAAGACCCAGGCGTGAGGTGAGGAAGGGGCAAAATGACGGACCAATGCCAACCTTGAGACCCAGATCAATTACGTTTGGTGGAATCCCGGTCCGGCCAGTGTGAGCGAGAACTCACCACTTAGCCACATGGTGTGGGTGGGAGCAGCTCTCCTCTGAAAGGCAGGCAGAGAAAGACTGACAGGGCCGGCAGAGCCGTTGCCTGGGCAACGGGGCACATTGATAAAATCTAAAATGGAACCTCGATGACAGCTGCTCATTGGCTGCCAGGAGGGGACTCCTGTCGCTAGCGAGGGAGGGCGGGAGTGAGAAGGGCAGGGGGGCTCAGGGGCCAGGGCCAGCCCGGGGCTGTTGGGCAGGAACAGGGGGGTCACAGGCAGAGTGGGTGGCTCTCTGGCCCCAGAACCGGGCAGTCACAGGCGACAGGAGCAGAACCACAGGGCCTGGCCTCTCTCCCCACCCCTGCCAGTGGTCCTGCTTCTGCTCTGACCGCTCTAGGGGTCCTTCCCAGCACACCAGCCACAGGGACCTGAAAATGTCATTCTTCTGCTCCACACCCTCATGTGGCCCCAGGCCGCTCTCAGAATGAAGGCCAAACTTCTGACCCATAGACTGGATCCCGCTGAGCTCTCTGAGGCTCCCCTTCACATCTCCTAATCCAAGACAGCCTTCGGGTCTTCCCATGCAGGGCCCTTCCCAAAGGAACCCCTCCTCTGGGGAAGTTGCTCATCAGCCATCAACCATCATCTCCATCTCGGAGCCTCCTTCACCTGCGCCCTGTGTGATCTGCTCTCCTGGATGGGCCATCATCAGATGTGATCCAAATTGTTTCCTTGTTAATTGCCGCCCTGTGCCGGCTGCAGCGGGAGCATCTCCCGGGCATCTCCCAGGCAGGGTCCCTACCTCTCTTTTCCCACCCATCTCCCAGCTCAGCCCCACGCTGGGCCCACCATGGGCACTCCGTCCTCATCTGTGGAAGGATCGGCAGATCTTGGGTCACAGAATGGGTCTTAGCACCTGACATGCCCCCCTACACACAGCACGCTCCCTCCTCTGCTACTCCAGGTCCCTGATTTGCTCAACATTGTTTACACGGCAATGGTCCTGTGGCCCTCCCCTGCTGCAGGATAAGGGAACTGAGGCTCAGGAAAGACTCTGGACCATGCATGAGGGGTGACCTCCAGAAGATGGCAACCTCAGAAGGGAGCTGGTGCTGAGCTAGGCTGCCAGGTTCCGGGGGCCAGGTGTGGAACCAGGAGCCCAATCCCCAGCCCTGTGCTCTGACAAAGCCAAAGAGCAGAGTCACCTTCGCCTGGAGGGCATTCGCAAGCACTGGGACACATAGCACTTCTGGGAGGGTGGGGCTTTTGCCTCACCTGCCTCCCAGCCAGAGACCACGTGGCAATGTCTGGAGAAATCTGGGGTTGCCACAACTGGGGAGGGGTGTGCTACTGGCATTGAGTGGTGCGTAGATGGTGCTCAAAGTCCTCTGATGCACAGAATGGACCCTGCGATTAAGAACGATCCCTCTCCAACTGTTAATAGTGGTGGAGCCGAGAAATCCCACCCTGGAGAGTAACTCGCCCGGAAATACCTCATCATGGACAGTTAGAACTGGAAGGGCATTCGAGATGGTTCAGTCCAAGGCTCCTCTTGTACAGACAGGGAGTGTGAGGCCCAGCCAGGGGCAAGGGTACACCCAGCATCATTAGTCTGGGCCCAAGCTGGATCCAGAAAGCCCCGTACTTTCTGGGGGGCTGGGGAGAGGTGGGCCGATGGGGAAGGAGGGTGACGGTGGCCATGTGCCAAGGATGAGGAGCCTGTCTGCCTGTTTGCGGAGGTAGCACGGGCCTCATGAAGTGCCGCCCCGCCCCTCCCCTCTCCCCCGACCAGGACATCAGCTTCCCTCTCACGCATGTGGCAGAGGAAGCCGGCTATGCCTTTGAAAGGAGGCGATTGCTGGCTGGGACCTTTGTTTCTGAATTCCCAAGCTGTGAATGAGGCCTCCAGTACCTCCATGGGATGGGTGGGCAGAATGGCACCTCCTCCACTGGGGCCCAAGGGCCAGGTTTCCCTGAGGCTCCTGCAATGCTGCCGCACAGAAAGGGCATGGAGGCCAGGCCAGGTGCTGGTAGTGGGGGCTCTGAGGCCTGGGTCTGGCACCAATATTCTTCTGGGTTCTGCGTCTCAGTTTTCCTCATCTGTGAAATGAGAACATTGATCCTGGCTCGGCCTGTGTCCCAAGGCTGCCGTGGGGGTCAGCAGTCAGGATGCATTGGGACTGTGAGATCAAGGGGTGGGCCAGATCCCAATTAGCATCTGTCTCTTTTCTGTTCCTCAAATAGATCAAGCATGTTCTACCTCAGGACCTTTGCACTGGCCATCCCCACCTCCTGCGTGCTCTTCCCCTTCTGGTCTCTGGTTAGATGGCCCTTTCCTGACCACCCTCCTATCACTCTCTATCTCCTTTGCCCTGATTTATTTTTCTTCACAGCACTTACCACCACCTGACACAACATTTTAAAACCAGATTCCTTTGTTTGACACCTGTCCCCTGACACAGTAGCTCAGCGAAGGCAGCCACACTGCTCACCACAGTATCGCAAGCACTGGACACCCATAGGTACTCAGGAAACAAGAGCTGGGTGGAGGAGGGGGAAAGGGCAGAGCTGAGGGGTCCTGCTGTCTGCTAGGGGTCCCTAGCTTGTTCCTCTGGGACTGTGAAGGCACCGGGTCATTGGCTTCAAGGTCAAACGTGACCAGCCTCAAGGGGTGGAGGTTATTGTGGCCATTCCCTGACCATGAACTCCTGACTGGTATGGTGAGAGCCAGGTCTGTGTCAAACCTGAGGGGAGCAGGAGACATGTGACTGCCCCTCCCCAACCCCCAGATGCTCTGGGACAGAAGCCCTGTTAGCCCTCCCTTCATTCTAGAGCCTTCCCTGCCTGGCCCTGAGCAGAGTGCTGACGGGGCTGGTGGAGCGGGTAAAGCGGGGTGAGGCACACTGCTGTCTGAATCGGGGGTGGCTTTCAGATAAACCAGTGGCTCAGCTGCTTTGTAGGAGTTTCGTGAGCCTCTGCCCCCGGGGCCAGCGTCCGGCTGTGAGCACAGAGCGTGGCTGTGGCGGGGGTGTGAGCCGTGCGCAGGAGGGATGGAGCAAGCACGTGAGGAACGAGTGTGCAAATGTTCCGGATGCCGCGTGTGTGACGGTGCCGGCGCTGTACCGGGGGCTGTGGGCATGAGGAGGAACGCCCAAGCGGGCAAGGAGCGTATACTGTGGCCTCGGGTGGTATTCACAGTAGGATCTGGGGTCACACTCGGGCTCTGCTCCCTGGCTGAGAATCCTCAAGTCACTTCTGTAAAATGGGTTGGTATTAGCTCTGTGCGGTGGTGAACACGTGGGGTACCGTGGGGTTTTGTCACACGTGCACACTCGTCAGCATCACACGCAGCTGTGGCCATGGGGATGACCTGAATGTGTAGGTGGCTCTCTACCCTCGTGGGTGGGTGGGGAGCTGCTAGCACCACAATAGCTGGAGGAAGCAGCACCCACAGGATCACGTCTCTGCCCTTCTCACAGCCTCGGGGAGCCTGAGGCTGGGACCAGCCCATCCCAGCGGAGCACCCATGGCTCTTGTCCTCAGCACTGGGGGCCCAGGGCCGGCCGTGTCTCCAGTGCTGGGGCTCCCAATCTTATAGGCCCCCTTTCAATCTCCCCAATGGGACTCAGCTCAGCCCGATCCTCTGCTTCACCTCTGCCAACTCTGCGTGTTGGGCCACATCCAAACTTGTGGGTCGTCACCAAGTATCCCCCTTCCTGGCCACGGTTCTTCTCCCGCCCTCCACAAGGACCAGCCTATTTCTTGTCGACAAGGCCCAGGCCCCATCTGCCTGACTCACACGGCTACACCAGACATGGCTCCCCACGCCAACACCACTCCAGGACACCAGCCTGTGACTTGTCTTTTGTGCCCCTCGCCTGTGAGCAGAGATTGGCTGACTTCCGATCCATGGGACCCTGCTCTGTACCTCGGTCTCCAACGCTTCCACGTAAAGTCAGAGAATGTCTTTTTCTAAAGGCATCTTATGGAAATGTCAAGACACAAAAACCTCAAACGCCCCCAGTCCCACCAACTATCATCCGAATGCCAATAGAAAGCATCAGCTTCCCCCTTGGGCTGTTGCCCCGTTGCCATGGGAACAGGTGCCGCAGCCTGGCCCTCAGAGGGGACTCCCCCGCAGCCTTGAATCTCAGAGGAACCATTAGCTGAGCCCTAGTCTTCAGGAGACCATTCCTTGCTGGACTGGATCTCAGAGAATATGACAGCAGTACCTCCGGTACCCGGGGGAGGTTTCAGGCTCAACAGGGAGGCCAATTTCCCGTGATGCCTCTTGGGCCCACCCTTGGTGCTGATGGGAAGAGCGGGCCCAGAGGGGAGGGAGCGACAGTACCTGTAGCGGTCAGTGGACAGGCTGCTTCCGGTCTCCAGGGAGCTCCTGAGGCGGTAAAAGTGAGACAGTGTTACCCACGATACCCACAGGACCAATGCTCCTGGGGGCCATGCAAGCTGAGGCTGCACTGGGTGGTCCCAGGACAAGTCCTGGGGATAGGTGAGTAGCCCTGGGAAATGTGTTTGGCCTCCACATGCAAGAAACCATGTGCTTTCTTTCCTCTCTGACGGGTCAGTGACAGGTTGCCATGTCTTTATCCCACATGCCAGTTCAGAGAGCTCAGTTACAAAGGACCCTGGGCAACATCAAGTCCAGGTGCTCCCTGTTAACCGGGGAAACCAAGGCCCAAGATCCCACAGGGAGTCTCCCAGTCTGAGGCTCCTTATAGTCAGAGACCTGACAGGGACCTGGGCCTGCTACATGGGGTACTCCTGCCCATGAATGAGCTGACTCCTGCCTCCTCACCCTCCTCTCACCCTACCCCCACTTCTGACCATCCTGCTACCTCACTGTTCCTATAACATGCCAATCTCATTCCTGCCCCAGGACCTTTGCCCCTTTACCTAGGAGGCTAGGCCTCCATGCCACATTTGACACTCATTTTCCAGCTTAGAGGGGCCTTCCTGGAGGGGCAGCCCTGCTTCTCATGCTCTCATCCCATTGCTCAGTTTTATTTCTTTCGGGGCCCCATGGGAAAAGGAGTTAAGTTTGTTCACTGCCTGTTTTTCCAGGCAGGACCTTGTACCTCCTGGTCATGGCCGGTGTCACTAAGACTAGTCAATCCTGTCACCTGTTATAAATGGTTGGTAAGAGGTAGTGAGTACAGGTGAGTAGAGTCAGAGGAGGAGAGGGAACCCCAGCTGAGGTCCCAGAGTGGCCTGTGAGGCAGCCTCTTAGCCTCATCATGGCTGAAGATACTGAGGCTCGGAGTGGCGAAGCACCATGGGCAGGGTCTAACAGCTCTCCGACTGGGACTGGGCTGGGATTGAGACTCAGGTGTGTCTGGCCGGGGACCACCATGCTCTGTCCCTAAAGTGGCCTCTCGTCGGAGTCCTCGTAGACCACAGGCCAGGCTCACAACCTCCATGCCCAGAGTCCAGAGCCCCTGCCCAGAGACTCGATATTCAGCTCTGGATCTGGGCCCAGAGCCAGTCCACCCTGGGGTCAGACGCCACTCTACCCTTGCTTGCCATGGGTTTGCTACAAGTCCCTTTATGCACCTCCATGCCTCAGTTTCCACATTTCTAAAAGAGGGATAAGTAAATTGTTCATGGGAGCAAATAATGGATTTGAAACGACCATGGAGAAACACGAGCCTCTGTCTGCTGTGTGTGGTGGCATCGCCAGTGTCCTAGGCCTTTGGGGCCTTGGGATGTGGCCTGTCCCCCCCAGCACAGCCTGTCCCTGCCCTCCTGGGAGCAGCTTCTATGACACTAGACACACCCCAGCTGTAGAGGTTAGAGCCAATCTCCCTCCCCGCACCCCCCGGAGCTAGAGCCCACCCCAGGGCCATGCACCTTGGGCTCAGCAACTCTGTGTCAGTGAGGTCTTGCCAAAGCTCAACAAGAAAAGAGGACATAAGGGACGGTGTCGGGACGCCCTCGAGTCACTGTCCCAGACTCTTCACTGTCCTGTGCCTGTTCGGGTGAGCGATGGCTTTTCCAGGGGGAGAGAGGGTGGGGCTGGTCAGGAGGGGCTTACTTCCCTTTAGTGGCAGGACCTCCTATTGGGAGTGGTGAGGAGCTCCTGCCTTCAGGAAGTCCCTAGTCCAGACAAGAAACCCCAGTGTTCAGCACTCCTCAGATGCAGGATGCCACAAGAGGAAGTACAAATACGATGTGACAGGGACACAGCAAAGTGATGCCAAGGTGCCCAGGCATAGAGCCATCCAACACAAGCAAAGGGGTTTGGCTCCCTAGCTCCAGTCCTGCTCTGACTACATAACGAGAACCTGGCAGTATCCCGGCCAGCGGCAGAGAGCCCACCTGGTGCTAGGTGCTGTTCCCACATACGTCCTCATCTAACCCTTGCATAACCCTCACGAGGCACAAGGCAGGTGCAGCTTGGGGTGCCCTGTCCCTGGGAAACCATTCTGTTCCCTGCCTCTTTATTATGCAGGAAACTCCTATTCACCCTACAAAACCCTGCTCAAGTATCAACTTCTCCATGCAGCCTTCTTTGCCGATCATGACCTCCAAGGAAGATCGTTTGCTTCCTTCCTTCCTCCTTTCCCCTCTCCCCCTTCATTCACAACGGCGAGTCTATTTGGAGCAGCTCTTCTGTGCTAGGAGGCATTGCTGTTAACCCTCTCCAGATATCAACTCTTTCAGTCCTTGTGGGAGCCCGTGAGGGTGGTACAGTGAGACTGAGTATAACTGCACTTGGAACCAACCACCCGAGCTCACACCACAGCTCCAACCTTGGTAGTGAGAGAAACGCTGAGACTCGGCCCCCCCTCTGAAACAAGGCATGGCACCTTGTTCCACTCCACCCAGTGCCACCTCACATGGACGAGGGGAGAGATGAAAAAGCAAAAGCACTTTGTAAACCAGAAAGTGCCAGTGCATGCCTATGAGATACTGACACAGCTATTATCATGCATGTCATAGTGCATATTGAGATGTTAGGCCTTCTACGTTCCAACATGAGTTCTAGAGCCAAGAGGGCCAGGGTTCAAATCCTACCTTTGCCACAAACTAGCTGTGTGACCCAGGGCAAGTCAACGAACCTCTCTGTGCTTCCATTTGGTATCCTCAACTGTAGTGTTTTGGGAAGTCAGCTGGCTTAGACATTTAAGGTACTTAGCATTCCATAAATGCCAGCTATCACTAGTATAGATAGGATTCGAAAGATTTGGACATTACTCAATATGCCTTATATTATGTAACATACATATATGTATGTAATATACATACATTATGTAACATACATTAAAATAGACTATATTAATGCTTAATACCAATAGTAAGTCAGCAAAATAACAACATGTTACATTAGCACTGATCCTATATTAATAGACATTTGTTTTATTCACATATACAAAACTCTCATTTTATATGCGGGGGGAAATTTCTTCAATGCCTCTAGTCTTACTGGAGGACTGAGCTGCTTTACCTCTCCCTGCCCAGAGGACCCTGGACCAAGCTCGGACACAGGACTCTCAATTAGCCAGGCAGACCTCCAGCTCTGACTCCTGTCTCCAGTTTGGGTGCGGGGGAGAGAACAGCCCCTTCCGGCCAGCCTGGACAAGGTGACTGCCCTGGGACAGTCCTTTCTCAGAACCCCCGCCCCCAGCCTTACTGTAGTGGGTTCCTGGGGGAGGCCACTTTCTTTTTTCTTCCGAATAAACCGGCTGCTCCAGTCCTCTCTAGCACAGCTCCTAAACAGTACCCAGCCCTCATACCAAGTTTAGGAACGGGAAAAACTGCTCTGTGTTGGAACAAAACAGGAGAGGGCAACTGTGGGGGACAGGCCATGGCTGGCAGGGCCAGGAGGGGGCTCTTGGGGAGTGGGCTGGAACATCCAGGGTTTGGGGGCCTTGGTGCTGATCACATGAGTGTGCTGTCTGTTTACAATTCAACTGTATATTGTATTTCAATAAAAATTTATGTGAAAAACCCTGCGTGGTTCAGCCGTAGCCTGGAGCAGCAGGAAATAACTCAGAGCTTGGGCCTTTTGTAGCTGAAGGTCCCCTTCAGGCACCCTACAGCAGCTGTGTGGCCTCAGGAAAACCCCTTCCCCTCTCTGGCCTCAGTTTCCCTCTGCTGAATGAGGAAGTGGTCAGTGTTTCTATTCCAGGCTGTACAGTGGGAAGGGCGTTTTTAAGAATTCTGAGGTACTGATGCCTGGGCTCTACGCCAGGCCAATTAAGTCATATAACCTCTGGGGGTGTGTTCCTGCATGGTGGGTGTTTTGTTTTGTTTTTAAAAATTCTTTGCTTGGAAATAAACATAGATTCACAGGAAGTAGTAAAATGCAGTGTACTGGGAAGTCCCAGGCACCCCTTCCCCAGCCTCCACCAGTGATAACATCTTGCACAACTACAGGGTGCCATCGAGGCTGACATAGGTACCATCCGCCATGGTTATTCTGACTTTGCCAGTGAGAGAAGCACGTGTGTGTGTGTACATATGCACGCATGTGTGTCTCTGTGTAATTTTAACACACATGTAGCTTGGTGTAACTTCCACCGTGATCAAAGCCACAAGGGTTCCCCCACCAGGCTCTGGGCTACCCTCTCCTCCCCAGTCCCTCCCTGCTGACAACCACCCGTTGTCAACCACCGTCTTGGCAAATGTGTCTTATCAAGAATGCTCTATGAATGGAATCATACAACGTGTAACTCTTTAAGACGGGCTTTTTTTTCACTCCATGTAATTCCTCCCTGGGGGTTCATCTGAGTTGCTGAGTAACTCATTACCTCCTTTGGGTGGCTGTGGACCTAATGCGTACCCCATGGCACGGACGCACCCCAGCTGTCCCACCAACAGACATCTGGGTCGTGTCCGGTTTGGGGGCCCTTATGAGTAGAACCACTACGAATATTCTGATACGGATTCTTTGTGAACATGAGTCTTCATTTTTCTGGAAGAAATGGCCAAGAGTGCAACAGCGGGTCGTATGGTGAGCATACATTTGCTTTGAATGGGAAACTGCCAAACTGTCTTCCAGAGTGGCCAGACGGTTTTAATGTCCCCCGCAGTGACTTAGGCATGATCTAGTTGCCCCATATCCTGGCCAGTAGTGTGCTGCCACGGTTTTTTTGATCTTAGCCACTCCCAGAGCTATGAAGTGCGATCTCCCTGTGGTCTGAATTTGCATTTCACTGACTTCATTCAACCACCGACTTGACCATTGTTTCCCCAGTTTCTCTGTATCTTGTGTGAAACCTCTGTTCACGTGTACCTTCCTTATCAAAAGCTCCCCAGGTGAGTTTAATAGGCAACGAGCTAATCCCCTAGCACTATCTGAACTTGGCAAGTTTAAAAAGAACCTGGTCTCTGCTGTGAGAATTCTGCAGCCTGGACTTTCTGGAAGGGATACTTGGAGGGCTCTCTGGTGGGGTCCGGGCTGCCACGGGTGGCTCTGAGCTCCTGTGTCTCAGGCCCAAGGGGAACCCTGTCTGCTCCTGGGGAGAATGGGGAAGGAATGGGGTGAACACAAACAGCAGAGACAAAGGACATGGGAAGGGACCCCTCCTGGGACCCCCGAACTCTGGGGAGTCGGTGCAAACGCCACAGGCGCTTCTATGAGTGGACTTGTCTGTAGAAAGCAGTGGGTAGCCAGGTCCATGTGTGGGGTGAGGGCATGACCCAGGAGGGAACTTGAGGCCAGGCAGCTCGGATTGTCACAGGCCCCGGAAGGGACATATTTGTGGAATTTACGTCCGTCTACAAAGAGACGGGGGAGACCTTACCCTTCCCGGTTACACTGTCCCTCGCTCCCTGTCATTAAATAAGCAATACAGCGTCACTGCATCGACGGTAAGAATAACAGCAGAGCACAAAGAACTAAAATCATCTACCATCCCAGCTCTCCAAGAGACTGACCAGTGTAACTATTTCAGAATATTTTCCGGCAGGGCCCTTCTCTAAGTGCATCCCCGTGACTAGGCATATATATATTTTTTGGCTACACAAAAAACAGTCTGTTCTATAAAATACTCCCACCCTACCCCCTCGCTCCACACTTCTCTCGGATGTGTTTTTAGGTCTCAAATATTCCTGCACGTCACCCCTTGGAAAGCTGCCTGGAACCCTTGTGGGTTCCCCGTCTCCCCAGGTGGGTGCTGGGCTTGGGCTCCTCTCTCCTCTCCTGGTAAACAAGGCTGAGGGACCATCCCATCAATACTGCCTCTGTGCATGGGCTGGGATGTTCCTCTAGGACCCATGCCTAGAATTTCTGGGTCACGGGGTGGGAATGTTTTTGTGTCTCTGGGTACACGCGGATGCTGACCCAAGAGGCTGGACCAGCACTCTCCTACAGCATTGGGGATGGCGAGTGCTTGGCCATTCTCAGGACCTACAAAGTGTTTCTGTCTGGGGCAGAGACAAGGTTGAGGGAGGACGTACTGGGCGCCGTTCTGCTCCACGCCTACCCCATGCCCTGTCTACATGAATCTGTTGTGACACACGCCACGGGCACTGCGTGAGCAATGGCAGGCTGGGTCTGGGCTCCTGACAGCTCTGCTGGTGGCCAGGGAGAAAGCCCCTCAGGACCAGGGCCAGGGTGCTGTCATCCTTCCCCTCTGGGGCTGCGGAGGCAGAGACACAGAGAAGGTATGCAGTGGTCCTGGGACTTGAACCCAGGAGGCCTCTCCCCTGGGCCAGGCTGCCCTGTTGTCTCATCCCCTTATCCCTGAAGGGTGAGGCTTTTTGCCCAAAGTCACACAGTGGTGCCCACAGACCTGCTGGGGCTCCCAGTTCTGGTCTCATGAGTTAAGGGATGCTGCCTCAGCCTCTGCTTCCTCATCTATGATCTGCCTGCCTCAGAGGCCAGAATGAGGCTCCAGGAGTGGACAGACAGGAGGCGCTTTGTAAACCAGACAGATGTGAGGTGTTGCCATGCTGGCCATGCCCTGGCGGTCCTGCCCAGTCCCCTACACCCCTCCTGGGACCTGCCCCTGGAAAAGCCACAGAGGGCTCCTGCCCACCCAGCCTCGGCCTTCCTGTCCTGGCTCTGGGCCCCAGACGGCCCTGCCCAGCAGCCTGAGGCCCCACCACCCAGCGGCACAGTGAGACGATTGTCCCCAGGTTGGCCTCCATGCCCCTCTATCCTGCCAGGCAGCTCTGCCCAGAAACTCAGCCTGGGTCTGGAAAACTCCCTGCTGGCGGGTGGGAGGGGGGAGTGGGTGGGCGGGAAATTGTCTCTGTGCAACCACCCCCTCCTTGGACAGAGGTGTGGAGAGAGAGATCAGGGCGACCACGCAGGGGCCCTAGGTGAAACCAGGAGTGCACCTAGTCTCTCTAAGCCTCAGTTTCCCCAGCTGCACCATAAGAGGGTTTGTCTAAAGATGTGGTTCTTAACTTTGCAGGGGGGTGCGTCTCAGGCCACTCTGGGACAGTGATTCATGCATCCCACCTACTAACTACACAGCCCCCACTTTGGGCCAGGCACTCTAAGAACTTTGTACTGACTCCTATCACCCCATAACCAGCCTGCAACTCGAGATGTTCATATCCCCAATTCACAGATGAGAAAACAGAGGCTTCCAGATGTCATCAGAGGCATTCTTCAGAGTACAGGATGATACAGAGTGAGCAAGACAGACATATCACTGTCTGAGTAGAGGAAGGGGACAGACAAGAGAAGTAGGTAAGTGTGTACACCAACAAGGTCACTTGGACCAGGACAGAAAGTAGAAGCAGGTGTATGAGACACTAGCCAAGAAAAGCCCTTTGGAAGAACTGACCGCTGAGCCTAGGTCTGAGTGACGACTGAACACTGGCTTAGAAAGGTGGGGCTCTGTGTAAGGAATAAGCAAGGGGAAGGCCTGAAATGGGAACCAGGGGAGCATGTTCAAGGCAAGGGTCCTCTTTTTTGCGGGGACAGGCCAGGCATCTGCTGCAGGAATAAATCATGGTTTGGAGAGGGAGGCCCACTGAGACCCTCAACCCCACCACTCCAGCATCTCAGCTGAAAAGATGCCACCCAAAATATCCCACCAGGTATTCTCTTTTTAAGGCAGAGACACCAGCAGAAGGTGTCTACAGGACAGGGCAGCAGGAGAGGGCACGTTCAGAGTCTTTCCTGGCTGGGGGAGTGGACTGAGGCCTCCACATGTGGCTCAGAACCTGGCCATGCCTGTGCCCCAGGGCCTTTGGCACTGCATCTGGGACTGCCACGTCCTGTCAATCCTAGGCCCAATTTGCTGATGGGCAGGGAGCTCAGGACGTTTTAGTCCAATAGAGGCTGGGAGAAGGGGACAGTGTGTTGCAGTCCCTCCCAACTGGGACTCCTTGCCCTGCCCATCTCCAGGAGAGACGCAGCTTCCAGCAAACCCACTGGGTCCCCTTGGCCTTTCTGGAGGGTCCTTCCTGGGTTTTCAGCCTCACCCCTGTCTGGTGCCAGGCTCTTCAGATAGGTGCTGACAGGGTCTCATTTAATCCTCAAGCCTGTGGGCGGCTGGAGTTTCTTTTTTCTTTTAAAGATTTTATTTATTTATTTGACAGAGAGAGATCACAAGTAGGCAGAGAGGCAGGCAGAGAGAGAGGAGGAAGCAGGCTCCCTGCAGAGCAGAGAGCCCGATGCGGGACTCGATCCCAGGACCCTGAGATCATGACCTGAGCCGAAGGCAGCAGCTTAACCCACTGAGCCACCCAGGCGCCCCGCGGCTGGAGTTTCTTATCCCCATCTTATAGATGAGGAAACTGAGGCTCAGAGGGGCTCACACCTGCCCAAGTCCTGAGGCCTCTTGGCTGGTAAGCAACCCCCCACCCCAGACCCTGACCTGGGTCATCAGGGCTCTGTTCCCCACCCTGTTCTCCATGGTCCCCATCATGCAGTCATTCCAGACAGCTGACCCCCAACCGGGAGAACTTTCTGACCCCGCACAACCTTAAAGTGGAAGATTTGCTGAGCCACGTGTTCCCGGAGGTTATCTTTCACTTGTAGGGCTGGGGATAGGCGGGGACCGGGGCAGGGGTGGCTTTGGATAGCCAGAAAACAAGCTGATTCACCCCAAACTCAGCAACTTGCACATTAAAAAAATTTAACTTTTAAATAGTGAACACATTCTCATGGTTCAAACATAAATAAAAAAGATAGAGTTTAAAGTGTGCCTCCCCACTGCCCTGCGCCCACCAAGGCCACCCCCCCGCACCCCCAGGGAGTCCCGGACAGCAGTTCTTCTTCTAGAATGACTGTATATGAATACACCCAGATACATACATGCATAGCTATATATATTACTTATGTACTTGCTCCTCACAGAGAGGTCCTCTCCTGGACACACTGCCCTTGCTTTTCCCCGAACGATATACCCCCTGAGCCCCGTCAGACTGAAGACTAAGCCGGGTGAAGGAGACATATGTCTAGGTGTAGTGGTGAAGGCCATCTCTCTTCTGTGGTCGGGGAATGCTGGGGGGCCCTCCCTAACCCAAGCCCCTGGCCCTGGAGCAGTGCGGTGGGCACGGGGCACTCCTCCTGGAGGCCATGGACCTCAGTGGGCACTGTGTCCCCTTCCGCATCCTACGTGGGGCCCACTAACAGCACCTCGACTCACGGATGTGCTCTCAGACCTACACCTTGACCATCACATGAGCATGCGCACACGCACACAGGCACGCACAAAACAGTGTGCACACACACGCGATTGCATACGTACGAGCCTGAAGCACAAAGCTGGGAGTACCGTGGGAGGTGGGGCGGGGCTCAGGCCACCAAGCATAGGGTCACATGGTGAGCAAGTCACGGGGGGGGGGGGGGGTGACCCTGCTCCTTCCACCTTTGTGGCCACACTCCACAACCACATTAAAGGCCACTCTGCCACCAGACTCCCTTCAACTGAAAGCGGGGAACCAGGACCCGGGAGGGATGAATCACTCAGGTTCCCCTTGCAAGCTCTTTTCATGGAGATTTGCCCCTGCAGACTGGATGTGTTGATTCAGTTCAGTTAAATGAAAGCTAAAAACAACAAAGAACATTTGCAGAACCCACTGCAGGCCAGGCCCTGGGCTAGGTGCTTTATTGTAAACCTCACGAGAAACCGAGGCTCAGAGGAGCCAGTAACCATGAAGCCACTACATGCTGAGGGCCTGTTGTGTGCTGAGCACTGGGCATGTGGCTTCTGCCCTTCCGACCAGCCTGGGAGCAGGTTCTATGATCACCCCCACCTTGCAGAACAGCCAGCTGGGTGCAGAGAGGGGAAGGGGCTTGGCCCCAGTCACACAGGAAGATAGGGCACTGCAGTGCTGTTCTTGACTTCAGGGCAGACTAGACTGGAGAGGGGGTGGGGCAGGAGAGAAAGGGTCAGATCTGCACAACTGACAAGGGACCCCAGCGGGCAGCAGCAGGAGGCAGATCCCAGCTCCGTATGGGGGATAGCTCAAGGGCAGAAGACCCTGAAGCCTTCAGGGGTGGGAGTGTCGGCTGGCAGAGCTCTTGGGCACTCCCAGGCCTTGGATCCAGGGGTGTGGTGGTCTCTGGATAAAAGGGGAGCTCCGACCTACACACTCCGTTCAAAGAGGGAGGAGCTGGAGAGTAAAGAAGTTCAAGGTGAAGGCCACAGTGTGGGGGCTGCTATTTCAGGGGCGGCAAGACGCCCTCCCAGCATGCTCTACTCCCCACAGTCTGGTCTCTGCTCAGGACACAGAGCATTCTCTAGGCAGGTGGCTATAGCCCAGGCAGGCCTTGGGCATCCTTGGCCTGCGGGGCAGGCTGGTGGCGGTAGTAGTAGCAGGCAGACTTTGTCCTTGGCCGGCTGGGCAGGGCAGACCCCTGGGGTGGGGAGCTGAGGGGTAGACGGAGAGACAGCGTCCCCACTGGTGGTCTGTCCCAGCCTCTGACTTTCCCCAACTCCAACCTATACAACACTCAGCTAGGTGCTCCCCCAGCTCCTCCCTGGCTGCCCCACAGGGGGGCCCATCTTGGTGACAGCACTGCCACCCACCCAGACCCCAAGCCAGATCCTGGATAGTGTAGCCTGTGACTCCTTTGATGTCTTCCCCTCCCTTCCTGTCACCCAGCCTTAGGCCGACCCTCAGTGGGCACTCTGCTCTGTTAAGCCCTTGGCCTCCCCACTGGACCACCTCTGGCTTTTTCCATCATGCCTGCCCCACCCAGCCCAGGCCTGGCAGGGGGGCGCCCCCTGGACAGTGCTTTCTGGATGGAAGAGAGAGAAACAGAAAACAAACTACAGGCTGAAGGAGACAGGCTGTCCCTCTCTTACCTGGCAAACACTGAGGGCTGCTCTGCGCTGGGCTCTGACCTGTCCCTAAGGCCTGCCTCAGTGTCATCTCCATGGCACAGCACCCCAAGGTCTCTGTTCCCTCAGTCAGTATAGAGATAGTTGCAGGGCCCAAAATGGAGGGGTCGTGGCTGGGGCCAGGGAGCAAGGCCTGGGTAGGCAGGAAGGCTCCTGAGGGCCCAGCCGGGATATTCAATATCAGGGAGCCAGACGTGGCCCTAGGAGAGGGGGTGAGCAGCACTGCCGTCCCCAAGCTGGAGTCCACACCCTGGCTTTCCACTGATGGGCTGGGTGACCCTCGGGAGAGCCCTGCCCTCTCTGGACTCATGTCCTTCTCTGGACTTGGGGGTGTGTGGCAGGGACCTCTGTCTGAAGCCTGATGACAGGCTCAGCGCGTGTCTGAGGAATAAGCACTGGACGGAGACAAAGCCACACGCACAGCCTAGTCTGGGAAGCCTGCTGGAGGGGAAGGTGCCCTGTGTGTCCAGGAGAGGTGCCTCACACTGCTCGGGGGGCTCTGGGGTTGGCAGACCCTCAGCCCTAGCCTCCAGGAGGAAGCAGCAGCCCGGAGAACAGGAGGGAGGGTACCCGGAGAACCCAGACTTGATCCAGGGAACACATGAGCTGAGCCCAGGACCCATGCCTGGACCACCCCTTTAGCCCACAGGGACCCTGAGATAAACTGCGTGCCTCCCAGGGCCTCAAGCTTCTCCTCTATGAAAGGGCCTCCAGCCGTGCTCTGTCTCTGGGGTGGTTCTGAGCCGCACACGTACCTCTCACTGACTGCTCCATACACTGGGAAGTGCTGTGGACAAAGGTAGGGTGTTCATGCCCACGGCAGCAGCCCAGGCCATCTGAGGCCCTCGCCCTTGCTAAATGATTTTTCTCAAGAACCTGACAACCTCTGCGTGCCGTCTGCAGTCACCCCCATGAGTCCTCACCCTGGCCTTGGTGGGGGGGCCCAGGAATGGCCCGTTTTACAGAAGTGGGGCATGCCTGCCTCTGTAGCCCTCACTTGGCCTCTTCCCTATACTGCTCCTCCCCTGGGAGGCAAAGCACAGACAGGATTTCCTTGCCTGAGGGGCTGGTGAAAAGGAGGCGAGGGCCATCTGAAACAGGATTTTGGGGGAAACACACCATGCCCTAGGCAGCTTTAGAAAAAAAATCTTGCTATTGTTTAATATATGCCACTGGGGAAAAGAGAAAAGATGAAATGCTAAGAAAAATGGCTCTTGTTTATAAGCCACGGTTGGCTAAGAAAGTGGGAGGTATGGCAGCCTGTGGTGGCAGGTCGGCTAGTCCTGAGCACTGGGGAGTCCTGGGGAGTCCTGGGGAGTCCTGGGGACTTGTGCAGCCCACCTGGCTGTAGACCCTGTCCTCCCATCCGCACAGCCCCTGGCGCTCAGGCTCAGCTGCCTGGGTGAAGGCCAGCCTCCCTGATGCCTATCTGCGGTTTGGTAGCCCTGAGCCTTTGCCCACGCCCGAGCTGAGGTCACCAGCTTGGCTGAAGCCTCAGTTTACGGCCTCTTGCCCACAAACACGCACATGCGAATCTGCCTCTACACTCCCAGGGCCGTGGGCCAGGTGGGGGTGACCCTGTCAGCCCAGCTCCATGGGAGCCAAGTGACAATGGCTGGCCTGTTGGCACATGGCCTCCCCTGGGTCATGGAGAGGGTGTCAGGAATGGCCGTGACCCCAAAGCCCCCACGTGGGAACAGGACCTGGGGGAGGGCAGCAGGAGATGGTAGCCAGAGTAGAGGAGCCCCCGGATTCAGCCACACTGAAGCAGGCCCCTGGGCTGTGCCCTGATTGTAACCACTCACGTCTCTTATGATTGGAGTTTCTGTCCTTTGGAGCCCAAAGGCTCCTGGATTAACACATTTCCCAACCCCAGCCTGGCTTCCTTCCCCTTCCCAGATATCCATGTTTCTTAAGTCTCAGCGTGTCCCAGAGCCCATCCCTGTGCAGTGAGAATCCAGGGAAGGAAGGGGATGAGAATGATATTTTAGGCAACAGAAGCACCACGTGCTTTATTACCTCACTGAATCCTGAGGGCTACCCTGCCAAGCTGGAATTATCGGTCCCATTTTTACCGAAAAGAAACTGAGGTTCAGACAGTTTAAGTCATTTGCCCCAAGTCACACTGCCCCACTTGCAGGTAAGGGGTTCCATCCAAGCAGCTCCTCAGAGGGTGACTGGGCCCTGTGACAGGAAGAGGTATCAGAAAAGGCTTCGAGAACCCCACTGGTGGGCCCCTCCAGTCTGCAGGGCCTGCCCAGTCTCAGGGAGCTCCGCCAGGGCAGCCTGATCACCCAGCAGCCCTGGGGATGGTCAGCGCCTGGATTTGGCCCAGGATGGGGGACTGAGGGACCTGGGAGGTGCCTGCAGGCCTCTGGGGGACAACTGGGCGCAGGCGGGCATTTCTCTCTGGTTGGATAATGAGAGAGAATGTGAGGAAGGCTGGCTCTCTGTGTTATCTCAGCACCCAGCAAGCGCTGCGAGAGACAGGCTGTGAATTGCAGAGAAGGCTGCAGTGATTAAAAATGCATCACTTCCCTTATTAACCATTCCAAACAGATGCCGGGACCGTCTTGACGAGGAAGGAAACCGCCGGAGCCAATAAAACATCTTGCAATTAACCACGCTGAGATTGGCCGCCTGCGGAGCTCTGAGGCCGCTCCGGTGGGAGCCTGTCACCATTGGGCGATTCGTCCCTCTGAGGACAGGCCAGGGCACCAGTGTCTGGCAAGGTCAGGTGTGACTGGAGGCAGGGATAGACATGGGGCATCTCCAGCCTAGGCCTTGTGCTCCTGGCTCAACCTCAGAGAATCGGGTAAACCGAAGAGGGGAGGCCAGAATCGGTCTGCTGGGGAGGGAGTCTGTCCAGGGGGCCTGGCCCCCAAGATCCCAGGTGGGTGGGGGCCTGAGCCGACACTGCACTCTGTCTGGTTTTGAACCCGCCTCCGCCAGTCTCCCTCAGCCCGTGACGAGTCAATTTGCCAAAAGCCCATTCACTGAAAAGTCAATTTGCAGGACGACAGACTCATCAAAAACACTTGCTTCCCTTAACCTTTTAGTTTTAGTTGGCTGGGTTGCATTTTTGTCTTTGAATGGCATCGGAAGCAATGTTCGATTTGTGTCTGTCCTAGCTCCCTGTGGCTGGGTGGGAGGCAGGGAGCAGACACAGGGGCAGGGAAGAAGGAGGTGGCTGTGTTGTCACTCATGGAGGTGGCATTGGGCAGAGGCTGAGCAGGAGGGAGCAGGCAGGCCCACCCGAGGGAGCCTCTAGGTGGGGTTGAGCCTAGGCTTCAGGAGGGGGGCTTCCGGGAGAGTGAGGGTGTCTGCAGAGAGAGTTCTAGACCCTTCTACTTATTTCCAGGGCTGATTAGGCCCCAGCTGGCAGTAAAAGGGGCTTACATTGTCTTTCTGGAAGGGGAGGAAGCTGGCCCCAGGGCCCCTGGTTGGGTGCTGCCTTTGGGGAGAAGGGGTCAAGGAGTGTCCTCTCTCAGGGAGGTGGTGACCACACAGGCTTCTTGTGGAAGGACTGAGCCTGGGGGTAGCCCATCTTCCTGTCTCATGGTCACCAGGACTCCAGCCCATTAGATCCAACACCTGTTAGCCTTTTAAAAAAAATTAACCTTTTTATTATAGATTCACCTGTAGTTGTTGAAAATAATACAGAGAAGTCCTGTTTATATTTTACCCCATCTTTCTCCATGGTGACGTCTTATTATACAAAGCGTAGGACAATACCACTGCTGATACTGACGAGGTGTGGTCCGCCATGCTAGACCTCCCGTTTTACTCCTACTTGTGTCCGTGTGTGAGCACGCACACGTGTGCAGGTGTGTGTTCAGTTCCATGGGCTTCTATCACGTGTGTGGGTTCATACACGCACCCTCACAGATCAGCCACACCACAGTTCTGTTACAAGGATCCCTCGTCCTTTAGAACCCTAACCTTGTGCTGCCGCCTTCTGTTATGACATCAAGTTCATATGTAACAGCTATCGACACAAAAAAAAGTCAACAGAATGCCCTCACTGTAACAATCCAGAGAGCAAAGAAGGAAAGTAACCATAAGGAAGAGACAGGACACCAGGCGTGACGCGGTGGGTCTGGCTGTCCCTCAGGGCATCAGGAGGATGTCAGTCGCCTGCCTCTCTAGGTGGCGGTGGCTCCAGTCCAGGCAGGGTACAGGAGATTGCTGACAAGTCACTGCCCCGGGGTGGGGGGCTGGGGGGGAAGCTGCCCTCGGTGACAGCTCTTGGCAGCGCTCTGAGCCTATCAAAGTCTGATCTTCCCTCGACTGTGAGAAGAGCAGTCGCGTTCCTGGAAAACGCAGTGTATATTAAAACCTCATGAAACGCGTTTTGTGGTTTGGATGCCGAATGGAGTGAGGTCCCGGGCTTGGTTATCTATGTATGCATGGATTTTCACTCCCATGATTATGCAGTTAGACATTCACAGATTCTTTGCTGTGCAGGCCTGCTGTCCACACTGTAGGATACTAGCCCCTGTGGCCCCTGCTGACCAGACCCCTCCCCTCGAGCCCCCTAGAATGCCTGCCCACATCTCTAGGGGCCCCAAGGAGGCAGGGCGTCCCTGCTGAAAGCCCCCCGCACTCACTCTCTGTCCCCAAACTGGCCACTCCACCTGCATCTGTCTCCCCAAGGGCAAGGGGCTGCTGTTCCCCAGGCTCCAGCCCAAGCCAGGTGCTGGACAGGCGCTAATACCTGTGCTCAACAGGACGGATCTGGACTGCCAGCCAAGGTGACAATGGTCAAGCTACGTGGAACTAGCTGGTCAGGGTCTCCCACCAGAAGGAGATGGCTGCCTCCTTTAAGGCCTAGTTGGTCACATGTCCCCCCAAACTGAGCGTTTTTCTTCCCCCTTAGATTTTATTTATTTATTTATTTACTTAGAGCACCAGCTGGGGGAGGGGGAGAGGGAGAGGGAGAATCCCAAGCAGACTCTGTACTGAGCGCAGAGACTGACACAGTGCTCAACCTGACAACACCAAGATCATGATCTGAGCTGAAATCAAGAGTCGGACACCTAACTCCCTGAGCCACCCGGAGCCTCCTGACCACCAAACTGAGCTTTTAATTGGCTCAAATCCAGAACTGCCAGCTTGACAGCTGAAAGCACGTAGGTACATATGCAGAACTTCTTGGGCGCCTGGGTGGCTCAGTGGGTTAAGCCAGAATCGGTCTGCTGGGGAGGGAGTCTGTCCAGGGGGCCTGGCCCCCAAGATCCCAGGTGGGTGGGGGCCTGAGCCGACACTGCATGATCTCAGGGCCCTGGGATCGAGTCCTGCGTCAGGCTCTCTGCTCAGCAGGGAGCCTGCTTCCCTCTCTCTCTCTCTCTCTCTGCCTGCCTCTCCGTCTACTTGTGATTTCTCTCTGTCAAATAAATAAATAAAATCTTAAAAAAAAAAAAAAGAACTTCTCTGAAGGACCTGAAGAAAGTGGACACAGTGGTGGCCTCCGGGTAGAAGGACAAGGAGGGAGGGG
The DNA here is from genome assembly GCF_030435805.1 of Mustela lutreola. Lineage (NCBI taxonomy): Eukaryota > Metazoa > Chordata > Mammalia > Carnivora > Mustelidae > Mustela > Mustela lutreola. The sequence continues at coordinate 57,369,678 of NC_081291.1, read as the reverse complement.
TGTGATTTTGCACTGCATACAGACATTTTTTTTAAACCACGTGGAAGAATTCTCTCTCAGTTATATGACTAAATAATCACCAAAAAATAGACTGAAGCAGGTATTGCTTTTGTGATTAAAAATTTTGAGGACCCACTGTGTGCCCATCACAGCCAAAGGGGCCAGGCCCCCTGGAGGATTAGGTTCTGGGTGGTGGGCCCAGAGCAGACAGACCTACACTGGGACAGATGCCCCAGTGAAGTCAGTGGAGGTCCCATTGGGTGCCCAGCCCGACCCAGCCCTCCTGAGTCAATGCCAGGGGTCCCTGGGGCCAGGCGGTCCATCGGGAGGTGGGGAGGTTGCCTCACTCTGCCTTTATCAAAGAAAGGGTCAGTCAAAACCACAGCGATGGACCACGTTGCACCGGGAGGATGGCTATTATAAAAAATTCCCAAACACCGAACAGCAAATACTGGTGAGGAAGTAGAGAACCCGGAACCGTCCCCTACTGCTGGTGGAAATGTAAAATGGGGCAGCTACCATGGAAAACAATACCATGGTTCCTCAAAAAATTAAAAATAGAATTACCATTTGAGCCAACATTTCCACTTTGGGGTATATATCCAAAAGAATTAAAAGCAGGGTCTTGAAGAGATATGAGCACACACATGTTCAGAGCAGTGTTACTCACGGTAACTCGAGTCCACTGATGGGGGAATTAATAAAGATGTGGGCTACCCACATAACGGGCACAATGGAGTACTATTCGCCCCTAAAAAGGGAGGAGGTTCTGATGCAGGCTACAGCATGAACAGTCAGAAAAGGACAAGCACCGTACGATCCCACTTACATGAGGTCCCTGGAGCAGTCACAGTCCTGGTGACAGAAAGTAGGACAGTGGCTGCCAGGGACTGGGAGCGGGGGGGGCGGGGGATTGGGGAGTGTGTGTTTCACGGGGGCAGAGTTTTAGTTTGGGAAGATGGAAAAGTTCAACAGCAATGTGGACATGTTTAATGTCCCTGAAGGGCATACTTAAAAATGGTTAAAATGGCAAATTTTATGTTATGTGTATTTTATCACTTTTTTAAAGATTTTACTTAGTTGTCAGAGAGGGCACAAGCAGAGGGAGTGGTAGGCAGAGCCAGGGGAAGAAGCAAGCTCCCTGCTGAGCAAGGAGCCCCACTCGGGACTCGATTCCAGGACCTCAGGACCATGATCCGAGTGAAGGCAGTCAGTCCCTTAACTAAGCCACCCAGGCATCCCTTTACTGCCCCTTTTAAGGTTACTGGTGCTCTGCCAGGCCAGGGCCTGCAGGGGTGCTGAGAAACAGAGGCGAGGCCCTGCCTGGAAGCTCCCAGTCTGATGGGGGAAATGGGAAGTGGGCAGTTGGCAACAATGGAGGGGACTTGCACAAAGGGAACTTGGCAAAGGGGAGCACCGGGCAGGCAGGGGCCCAGCGTGGGGGCCAGTTTGCTTGGGGAGGTCAAGAAAGAGCCATGAGCTGGACCTTGGGGTCTGGAGTGAGGGGGAGAAAGGGCATTCCTGATGGAGGAAGCAGCTGGGGCGGGAGCTCCTGAGAGCACTGGGGTGTGCAGTGAGGGAAGGCAGGACTGGAGAAGCGGGAAGTGCCAGGCAGCCACAGAGCCAGAGAAGGGGAGTGTGCGAGTGGGACCACCCCACTGTTCCTCGGGGCCCCCTCTTTTCTTCCCTCCATCTCTCCATGGCTCGGGCCTCTGTGGCCTTGGTTATCGCTGCTCTGGGCTACTGCTGCTTATAGTAAGCGGCCCACCAGGCCTGGTACGCAGACTGGGTGGGGTGAATGGATCCGTCCGTGGACGATGATGCCACGTCCATGTCCCCAGCATGTGGGACAGACAGAGCTGCATGTGTGTGAAAGAGTCGGCATGTCTGAAATGCAGGTCCTGCTTCTCGCAGCTGCCGGCCTCTCTCCTCCCACCCTTCCGAGTGGGCCTGCCTAACTGACAACCGGCAAGAGGGGACCCTGCCTCTCTTGTTCCCGATGACACGCTGGCCCAAGATGGCAAGAGGCCTGCTCCCCAGGATCACAAAGCAAGGCAGGGACAGAGGTGCAGGGGAATGTCCATCTCTTGCTCTGTGAGACCCTGGGAGGGCCAGGGCCTCAGAAATGCAGGGGCAGGGATGAGTGTGAGGGGCAGACAGACAGCAGGTGCCAGCAAGTCGGTGGGGCGAGGCATGCAAGGGAATGTGGGCCTCAAATGGGCCTGGTGGGTGCCCAGTCAGCATCCAGCAACAATGTGGCCCCTGTTGGCTACAACCAAACCGGTCTGACAGTGAACCAGGAGCATTCTCAGGAGCACCCTGGCTCCGCAGTCCCCTCCTTCAGCAGGGCTGCAGGGCGCAAACCACACTCCTTACCTCTCCCACAGTACTCCTTCCTGACTGTCCAAATGGGGTGTGGACTTTTGAGGGGACCTGACATCCCAGGGGATGCCACTGTTCTCTGGGGACATGTGTGCCTACTATGGATAAGGACAGTTGAGAGCCCTGTTCAGCCTCCCCTCAACTTCCCCCACAGTCTGGTGATGTAAACATGGTCCCCACCCCTGGCCGGAACCCTCCATGGCTCCCCATGGCCCACTGCCTGCAGAGTGAGCCCCCTCCGGGCACTCCAGATGCCTCCTGCCCTTGGTCCTACCTACATCGTCAGTGTCATCTGCCACCATCTTCTCCCTCACACTTGGGGCTCAATCCAGACATAACTACTTCCAGTAAAAACCTTCAGCGTAACAGGCACTAGAGCTGGCTTGGGGGACCAGCTTCAAGACCCACTCTACCCCCTGATGGGGTGTCGCCTGGGGCATTATTTGGGGACTCAGTGGCATTGCCAGTATACAGGGGATAACAGCCCACCTCCCAGGGTTACCGTGAAGGTCAAATGAGCTGATGCCAGCGATACCTGTAACCGTGGCCTAACATTTGTGTACCAGAGTGCCCTTTCCTCCCGTTCATCCTGCATGCCCGCTGTAAATCATCAAAGATTTACAGAGCAATTATTATATGCCCATGCCTTTCGAGATGCTAGAGGTAGCAGCAGCTATCTCTCCCCTGATACGGCTGACATTCTTGTGGGTGGAGGGAGACCGTGCTGGGCAGGGGAGGTGGGATCTGTAAGCTAGATTTGGTGCTTAGAGCAAAACCCCGAAGGAATGGACAGAGGGGTCCCGGGAGTTCCAGGCAGAGTGAAGGAATGCACGAGCCAGGGAAAGAACAAATGCATAAGCAGGAGACTGGCTCCCCCAGCCCCCAACCTCCCCCAACAGCTCTGAATAGCACACTCACTGCTAACTTCAGTGTTTGCATGGAATCCAGCTTCCCATGTTCAAGCAGCAGGATATGACCTGCCTGTAAGACGGTGGTTACCTTGCTATGTGTAGTTATAGTCGGAAGGGGGCTGACCTTAATTAAGACACCATTAATTAAACTGTCAGTACAGTAAAGACCTCGGTTGTTAGCAGATTTGATTCTTGGAGGCCTCATGATTCCCCCCATTTCATTAAGAAATCTCCCGTTTTTGTTGTCACCCTTTATTGTGTTTGCTATGCCACCGCCATAAGTGACCAAGCCCTCAGGGGGGCTCCCACTCTCAGAGAGAGCCCAAATTCCATAACACTCTCTTAGGGCCGACTCTGCGGGACCCAGAGACTGAAGGACAAGAAAATGGAGGACTCGCGACACCCTGATCCTGCCATGCACAGAGACACTGGAGTGACTCTGTCAACTCTGGCCTGTGGTTTACCAGAAGAGGGACACCACTGCCCAGTGGACAGCATGAAACAGCCATGTGACCTCAGCCCAGCTCCTACTCTCCCTGATCCTCAGTTGCCTCTTCTGTAAGATGGGAACAACAATACCCCATTTTACAGCACTTGGTGAGAGCCGATGGGGCAGAGAAGGCTCTGAAACCCAACAGTGCAAGCGTGTGTTGGCTAGATGCTACCATGCTTGAGTTTCCAGCTGCCCCAGAAGTTAAATAGCTACAGATACTTAGCTCCTCATCCCCACCAACCCCCCATACCCCGCCACATGGAAAGCCCTGGAAACAAAGGTGGAGCAGCAGGGGCTAGGAGAGCGGAGGTTCTGGGTGAGGGCGAAGTGGGGGACCAAACATGCCCTCGGGGGCCCCTGTGAGGCCTCATCTAGCAGGCCAGCTCTCCGGCTCCAATCTTTACATAAAAACACGGGGTAATAACACCTGGGGGCAACGATACCTCCCCAGTCACCCACTACTCCCTAGCTCCTTTGCAAGCTCTTGTACCCATAGGTTTGGTGACAGCATCTGGGGGAACAGCCTGGATGCGACAGCCCAAGGCCATGGGAGCCTGAGAGCTGAAGAAGCATAAAAAGACCCACATGCATGAGAGGCAAGGGGTACCCAGCGCCCCCCAGAGGCCCTCCCTCTACACTGGCTTAGCCCTTCTCCCACGCAAGCAGCAGGACAGGCTGTCTAGGGGACAAACCTGCCAGGGGCTATGTGTTAGGGTGCAGGGTCCAGGGCTCCTGGCAGACAGAATGCGTCTCTGCCGGTTTTGGGATGGGTTGTGGAATTTGTACAGCAACTGTGTCCCTGGGAACATCATGAGCAGATAGGACCGAGTAGCTCCTGAGCCCAGGCAAAGATGTGGCTGGGAGAAGGCTGCCTTGGGAGGACCTGTTCCCAGCAACAGTGGCGGCCGTACCATGCTGGGGAAAGGTTTACTATTTGTTTCCAAAAATACAGCTGGGGCCTTGTCACAGGGAGTGAGAATGCCGGGGTGTTCTGCGCACATCAACAAACCAACCTGTGGACTTTTCCACCGAAAAAGCAAATGAACATCACAGCAAACCATAGAAACGGGCCACCTTCCTCGCCCCCTGGGGCTCCTGTCTGGGCCTGCTGGTGCAATGGCAAGAAGTATGTTTATTTTCCTTCACGGTCTGTTAGTGAGAAGCTATCCCTCCCTGGAGGGGGATAGGTGCTGCTTAACTCAGGGCTCCACAGGTCCCTGTCATGCTACAGGATTCTGAGGCCTTGGAGGGGACCCCAAGATGCGCCCCTACATAATGCTCCAGGCCTCTCCTTTCTAGCCTTGGGGACTGAGCCCAGCCCAAGAGGGTCCAACTCGGTTCTCTAACCTTACAAGGTCTGAGGTCACTGAGCAGCCCCGAACATCTGAGACACTGGGCAGGCCGCCTGCGGCAGATGGGGATGCAGAGCTGCATCTCACCCCTATAGTTTCGAGTCCCAGAGGAGAGATCCTGCAAGGCCAGAGCCCAAAGGTTGCTTGCCCCAGAACAGCACAGTGCAGAGCCCCAGAGAGCGGGGTGGGAAGCTGACGTTCTAATCCGAGGCCCCCCGGGATGCCTAGCTTAACGAGGCATGGGCTTGGGTTTCCATAAATACCCGGACCCGTGATGTCACCACCCCGTGCAGAGTTTAACAGCTTCTGCCACTGGCTATAGGCCCAGCAGATGAGTGCTCTGCCGCTGGCCCCACCGAACACCTGTGTGGCCCAGGAGGACACCAGTGCCCCCTGCTCAAGACGGCGGGCTGGACCTTCACCTGTCCGTGGAGGACACAGCACCCTGTCCCCACCCGAACCTTCCGGCCAACCTTCCATCAGGCTTGGCTGGAGCACTGGTCACGAATGAGCAGGGCACAAGAGGCTTCTTCCGATAGACATGCTGGGGCTCTAGCAAAAGCCAAAATGGAAGAAGTGGCGTCGAAGACCCTGTATATGCATTTTTGGGGATTACCTGCCCTCAGAGATAAGGAATTTCACGGCCCAATGGAGACCTGCTGACTAACAGCCGTTTTCTCTTCGTCACCACCAACAAATACCTCTGCTGCAGGAGACAAACGCTGACACCTCTGCCTGGTGGCCAGCTCCCACTGCAAGCCCCCTGCATGGCAGCCCACCCCTTCCCCCAAAGCCCCCACTCAGGCTCCAAGCTCAGTTGGGGCCCCTCTGGCCTCTGGCCCCGCGTTTCAGGCATAACCTGCCACATATACTCACAAGTAGCGTCTTCTGCAAGCCATCCTGTCTGGGGGCAGTTTTCCCCTTCTCTTCCTCTCCAGCTGGGAAGTCTCAGGGTGGTTAGAGGAGAGGCAGGATGCTCAGAAGTGGAAGGGAATAAAATTAAATCGAGGGGCGAGTCACATTCCCGGGGGCGGCGGGCTCCTCCGCCCAGGCTGGGGCGGGAGCAGGGGTGGCAGCAGCAGGCTCCGAGGGGCCCCGGGCACAGCAGGGCTCACACAGTGCCCAGAAGCCTGTGAAGTCGTCCAGTCACCATGGTCGCCAGGTTGGGCGGGGGCGTCGGCCTCGATGCTACCTGGGACCACCTCGGGCTTTTTCCCTCCCGCACATCCGGGGTGGCTGAGCGCGGGGAGGAGGGGAGGGCTGGGGGGAGTCTGCGCCCGCTTTGCTCTCGCAGCATCCGGAGGAGGGGCGGGCGCTCGCGAGCCTCCCCCCACCCGCAACCAGGCGCCCAAGGAGCAACGTAGTGCGGCCGCGCTGGACCAATCGCCGAAGCGCTCGTCGCCATGACAACTGCAGCATCAGGCGCGGCCACCCGGAGGCGCCCTCGCTGCAAAGTCACCCGCCCGACGGAGAGCGCCCGCGCGGGTGCGAGGCTACCGCAGCCTGCCCGGGGCCCCTTTCTGGCTGTCGCTGGAAACCTGGAAATCTTGTTGCTAAAATGCACGCGCTGCCCGGAGCCTGCGATGACGCTGCTTTCCAGGGTGGCTTCTCTGCCTTTGGCACGGAGACATGAGAGCCATGGAAGGCACAGGCTGCCGCCCTGGAGGCAGGCCTACCGATTCCAAGGCTGGCTCTGCCTCCGAAGGGCCTGGAGGCCTTGGGCAAGCCGCTTCTCTTCTGGGAGCCTTGACTGATGCTACCGTAAAATGGGATCATTACGCCCACCTCACAGAGGTTCCAAGAGGACTTGTCACACACAGTGGCTGCACAGAGGCACAGCTGTTATTATTTGTACTGGCCATGTCCTGGAGACAGGGAGAATTTCTGGTCTAGCTGTGGTGCTCACTCACTCACTCACTCACTCACTTATTTGACAAACACCCCTGACCACCTTCCACGTGCCAGGCACTCCTCGTGGACAGGCAAATTAGTGATGAAAAAGGCAATGTTCTCATAGTATTTACATCCCGAGAGGGAGATGGGAAATGTACATTAGTCAAATTTTTAATTTTACGTGGTAAGGATGAGGACAAAAAGTAAAGCAGAAGACCGAGAAGGGAGGCAGAGAGCGGGAGAGAGGGAGGAAGACATCTATATCAGAGGGGGTGGTCAAGAGGGCACATGTGGCTGAGACCCGAATAATGGAAGCTCTAGGAAAGCGGCATTCCAGGCAGAGGGAAGAGCTAGCGTCAAGGCCCTGAGGCAGAAATGAGCAGAGTTTGTATCTGAGTAACATAGAGGAAGCCAGTGTGGCTGGAACGGAAGAGCCACAAGGAGGTGAAGTTGAGAAGGTCCACATCCGTCCCCCCCCCACCCCCGCCACCGATTTACTTTTCTCTCATGCACAGATCTCTCTCTCTTTTATTACTTGATGCTTAACTGATCAGAGTCTGTTTCCCTATCTATAAATCAGGAATCCAAAACCTATCTCAGATATATACACATACATGATTTTTATGTCCGTTATGATCTTTATGACAACCTCAATGAAGGATAAGATTATCATCCTATTTTAAGGGGAGAAAATTAAAGCCAGAGGTTTAGCAGCTGCCCCAGAGTCACACAGCTGGTGAGCGGTATGCCAGGGGTGTGTGGGTCAAGTCCCAGCTCTTAAGTACCTGTGAAGCTTCCTCATTGGGAAGATTACATGAGGGAAGAGGTATGAATGCCCCACCTCTGGTTGGCAGCTCAGAGGGCCATTCCTTTTTTCCTATTCTCTCCTGACTCTGAGATCCGCTGAAGTTAGGGGAAGGAGGAATGTTGCATCCTTCAGTTTTGTTCCTTCCCTGACAGTGGAGAAGATGGAACTCAGAGAAGGTGAGTAACTTGCCTCAAGCTGCACAGCACTGAGTGGCAGAGGTGGGACTGGGACCGAGGTATCCTGGCTCCGTGTCCCATATGGAGCAGGGGGAGAGCCACGCATCTGAGTGGTGGTGGTAAATGACATCAGAACTGCGCGATGCTTCCCAATGCACTCTCTGGAAGCAAATCTTTGAGGAACCAGTCTTCCTACATCGTGGACTTCCCTTCCTGAGAAGAAAGCTGTCATGGATGTAATTTGTATTGCTGTGGGCTTAAAATGTTGCAGATCCTGCTCTTAACCCTCTAGCCCCGCCGTCTCTCCTGACTGAAGTTGCACCAGATTATTGTATTTCATTTTGTTTTTGTTTTGCTTTATTTTAACATTTTATCCATTTGTCAGAGAGAGAGAGAGCGCAAAGCAGGAGGAATGGCAGGCAGAGGGAGAAGCAAGCTCCTCACTGAGCAGGGAGCTCGATGTGGGACTCGATCCCAAGACCCTGGGATCATGACCTGAGCCAAAGGCAGCCTCTTAACTGAATGAGCTACCCAGGTGTCCCAGCACAAGATTTTTAAAATTTTTTTTTCTTTAAGATTTTATTTATTTATTTGACAGAGAGAGATCACAGTAGGAGAGAGGAAGGGAAGAGATCACAGAGAGAGGAAGGGAAGCAGGCCCCCCGCTGAGCAGAGAGCCCGATGTGGGACTCGATCCCAGGACCCTGAGATCATGACCTGAGCCGAAGGCAGCGGCTTAACCCACTGAGCCACCCAGGCGCCCCCCAGCACAAGATTTTAATAACAACGCAAACATTACAATACTATAACCATGAGGGCTTCATGAGGATCGTTTTGTCAGATCCGATGTTTAGTGAATCCTCAGAGTCACCTTCCGAAGTAGGTGGATTACGACCCCCTAGAGAGGTCTCACCTTGACACATCATGGGGGGCAGGAAGCCCTATGGCATGTTCATTGCTTCCTGGAACTTCTTCCTTATAAACTTACATGTCTGTTTCTTCTATGTTACGTTGTTAATTTCACAATAGGGCAAATGATGAAGACGCCAGCATTCAGAAACAAACGTCGAGAGTGTAGGCAAGGGTCTACAGGACACCTGGGCTGCTCTGATTTCTGATGGTGGTGGGCCAGGCTTCACGAAGTCTCCAGAAACCACGGAGCTGAGGCCCGGTGGGAATTGGTATTGGGACAGCAGCAGCTGTTACTCACTCCTGAGGTCCCTCTGGAAATGCCCATCGTCCCACCCCCCACTTCCACCTTGTCACTGTGGGCCCCTGGAAGCCACCTGGACTAGAATGTGAAGGTGGCTGAGAAAGAGCGGGTGGGGAAATTTTCCACATCCAGGACTCCTCTCCCCGGCTGGAAAATTCCAGCCTGCCGGCTGATAGGCACATTCACAGAGGGAGCGTCTGGCTGCTGCACTCGCTGCCGATGTGCCCCATCTGTCCCCAGCGTGAAAGGAGCAGAACAGTGTTTGGGAAGAGGAAGGACAGAAAGAGCTGGAGCACACTGTCCACAGATCCTCAGGTCACAGGACCTTCCAGGCTGGGAGCTCTGGAGTCCCAGGGATCGAACCTCTTCCATGGGGGTAGTATGGAGCCCTGGCCCTCGTCCTCAGGCCCCCAACTGTCCTAATCATGGAAACACGGAACCATCCCCATTCTGACTCTTCATACCTCAAATCTTTCAAATCCTAGATTTTTTTTTCTTTTTAGTTTAAGCTTTACACTTTAAAGAAACAAAACCTGGGCCGCCTGGGTGGCTCAGTGGGTTAAAGCCTCTGCCTTCAGCTTGGGTCATGGTCCCTGGGATCGAGCCCCACATCAGGCTCTCTGCTCAGCGGGGAGCCTGCTTCCTCCTCTCTCTCTGCCTGCCTCTCTGCCTACTTGTGATCTCTCTCTCTCTCTCTCTGTCAAATAAATAAATAAATAAATAAAATTTTAAAAAAAAATAAAGAAACAAAACCTGAAGATCTCTCCTCTTTGAACAAATGAAAATCCCCTGGACCACTCCCCTTGCCCACCTCTGCAGAGGTAACTGATGTCCTCTGTTTGGAGCACATCCTTCTAGAAAGTTTGCAGTGCATGTAGCTATAAAATGGTATCCTATTAAATTATGAAGGGTTTTTTAAAATTTTAGTTTCATGACACCAAAAGGCACAAAGACAACTGCAGTGAACTCTGGTGTCCCCAGCTGCTACTACAAGAATTAGGACGTGACAGGTCTGATGGAAACCCCATCACCACGTCTGTTCCCTCCTCCCCAGCCCTTCCCTCCTCACATCCCCACAGTGATTTCACCCCAAAGTGAATCGTTCCTATACGTTGCTCCTACCCATATGGGCGCCCACAAAGGGCAGCAATGCTTGCCCACGTTTTTAAACTTTACACAAATGGAATCGCACTGCATGTCGCTTTCTGCAATTCTTTTTCCCCAGATGGAATCTCTAAATTTGTTTGCTGAGTTGCCAAATCACAGGCTTTTCTGATCCCAGCCATGGGCTGGGCTCCTGGAGCTGGGAGGGGGCCTGGCAGCCTCGTGTACAGCCCTCCTTGAGCCTGCACCCCCCCGCTTCTCACGTGCACACGGTGGAGGCAGAGAGGAGGCGGCTAGAGCAATTATCTCTGGAAAGGCACACGGACTCCCAGGAGCTTAGCAAACACCCTGTCTGCAACAGACCGAATCCCACTGAGGTGTTCAGTCCCCTATCCTAGGGGAGAAGCCCAGCCCCTGGCCCCAGGGCGGCTTTTGCTGGGGTCCATGACAGGCTGCTAAGACACTGTGGCTGCTGCTTCTCAAGGCCATTTGGAGCCCAGGCCGATGGAGACTTGGAAGCCAGGGGATTGGCATCAGTCTCTCTCCCCCTGCTGTGGCAGGCTAGCCAAGGACAGCCCTGGTCCATGGAGCTGGTCAAGGCCAGGAGGGACACTCCCTGCAGACGCACCCGCTGCATCTGGGCTGTGCTGGTAGGGGTGAGGAGGTGTGGGAGTCGGGCGTGCCTTGGTGTGTCCCTTCTGCAAGGCTGGGACTCTGTGTCCTGTTCACCAGAGGGCAAGAACCAGCAGGAGCAGAGGGTGCTGGGAACAGCCTGTGCCCTTCCGAGCTTCTACTCATCAGCCTGCAAGGGCCCCCAGTGGGATGGAGGGCAGGCGTGACTGTGAACGAGAGGCACCACTGGCCAAGGGCTTGGCCAAGGATGGACCAGTGATAGACCCTAAGCCAGAGCCGATGGGTCTGAGTGTGCCTTGGCGTGTGGGCTCCCAGCCTCTCTCAATAGGGGCTATACTCCCGCCCTGCTCCCCCGTCCCCCAAGGTGCTGCTCCTTCTCAGCATGCCATGTAGCCTGATGGTCAAGGCCAGGAGCCACCTGCGCCACCAGCCACGTGACTGTGGGCAGGTAACCCATCTATGTCCTGGGGCTCACAGGGCATGTCCCTCTACTTCTAGGTAAGGACTAAATGAGTTAACAAGTGCAAAGTGGTTTAGACCATGGCCTGACAGCCTACTCGCACTAGAAGTGTTAGCTAGTGTGGTTATTGTTCTTGAGCCAGTTGGGCTGCTGGGAAGTTCACTGAACTGAAATTCACTGGGCAGTGGAGTTCGAAGACTGGGCTAACACCTCCCCACTCCCCCACTTCCCCCGCTGAAATGAGAGCATCCGGTGCGTCCCAAGCCAACCTCACAGCTCCTCCCATCTCTCACCTTTCTGACTACTTTGACTAATATTTTTCTTAAATCTAAAAATAGTTTTTATTTAAAAACTAACTTACTGTCACTATGGTACATGGTGTACCCAGTGGGCTAGTTACACCACTATAAACATTCAGATAAATAGGGTCGTGAAAGAAAAGTTGTTCCCCCCGAGGCCCTCTTGACCTCAGGGCTCCGAGGGTCCCCAGGTGGAAAACCCGGTGCTGATGCTGGGGACACCAGGCAAGCGGTGGGAAAGGCCGTGCTCATGAGCTGGGTCAGGACAGGCCTTGAATGTGTGTGACAGTGTCTGGGGAAGGTCACAGGGTGGTTTGTGGTCACAGTGGGGTTGGAGACTGCCCCTTTCCCTTCCAGGAAGCCCTTCTGGCTTGTCTTGACTGGAGGGTTCTGTGTGTGTGTGTCTATGTCTGTCTGTCTGGGTCTATCTTTGGTGATTGGCACTGCTCCTTGGAATCAGAGTGCCACAGCATCTTCATGGGAATCTACAAAGCTGTACTGGGCTGTGTGTGTGGTTGGGGACCAGTAAGTGTGGCCACCCACTGCCCAGCCCCGAGTTCCTAGGATCATGAACATTCCTTGACCACAAAACAGCCCTAATTCCCCATCCACTTCCATCTTCAGCCATAGAATTCTGACTACTTGCCTTGGGTCAGGCCCAGTCTAGGCAGCTGAGGGGACTAAGGTGAGAGAAAGCCACATGTCCTGCCTGGAGGAAGGGAAGAGGTCTTGAGGCTTGCGGTGAACAGCCAACCCTCCCCCTGCCCAGCCGCCTCCCCTCTCGGCAATCAACCCTGCGTCCCCCTCAGTATTTGGGGCTCAGATGGGCTGATGCCACTCCCAGGAACAGACATGGCACTCAAGCTGGGCCCATGACAGGCAGGCTCAGACTTCACTGGCATTATCAGGAGAGAGAAGCTCTGAACTTGAGTTCGAACTTAAACCTGAAAGATAGGAGCCGCACTTTCCATGGAGTCCTTTGAGAAGGAGGCCAGTGCAGGGGGGAGCCAGACTCAGAGCAGAAGAGAGACAGATCCAGGGTCAACATGGGAGCCTCTGGATCCAGTCATGCCTAAAGCTTTGAGGTCGTGTGAGTGGATAATTCCATTTCTTTTAGGGCCCTCTGTCACTTACAACCGAAAGTCCTAATACATGTCCCTCCCAATAGTTATGATTCCGAGTGAATACTATAATATGGAGTGACTGTTTCAATGGAATTGTACACAGAATACAAGGTGGTATGGGAGAAGGAGGGCGGAGTTTCTGGAAAAGAGACGTGGGAAGAAAAAATGGAAGCTTTCTGGAAGGCAGAAGCTGAGTCTAAAAGGAGGACCAGAAGCTCGTCGGGCAGACAGCGCATGGAAAGGCACACATGCAGATGGAACAGCAGATGGAAAGGCCTAGAGGTGAGAGGCACAATAATGAGGGTCAACTTACCCTCATGAGGGTAATGGGGAGCCACAGAAAGATTCTGAGTAGAGGAGGGACATATGACTAACTAAATCTCTTCTTGGGGTATGGGTTCAAGGGGGAGAGGTTAGAGGCAGGGGGACAGTGCCTCTGGAGAAAGGTAATGTCTTGAGGCCTGTGGTGGACAGCCAGCCAGCACTTCTCTCTGCCCTGCAGACAGCATGGGGTGCGATGGGAGAGAAGAAATGCATTGGGGAGAGGTGTGGGTGAGGTAAAATGGAGAGGGAGGGTCAAACGCAACACCCAGGTTCCTAGCTTGGGCACTGGCTTCATGGTGGTGCCATTTACCTACAGGGGGACACAGGAGAAGGTGTAGGGCATAAGGAGAAAGATGACCTCACCCCGTTTGGATGTGTTGGGGCACAACGCCTCAGGGACACCCGGGGAAACATCCAGAAGGCTGTAAGAATCTGGCTGGAGCCATGGCTCCAGAAGAGAGGGGTGGGGAAGGAGTACAGGTGAAGGGGGAAAGCTTGGCAGAGCCCTGGGCATGTGGACATTTATGGGAAGAGAGCTGCTCAGCTCCCTGCCCACAGGCGCGAGCTCCACGCCCTCCCATAACACATCCCCATGCCAGCGCACTCACTCCCAGCCCCAGGACTGGGCTGTGTTCCCTGGCCCCACCCCTCAGATCCCTCCTGGGGATCCACCATCTGCCCTGCCAGTGAGCTAGGCCCCGCCCCTGCCTCCCCAAGGACCTGACATAATGTCATGGCATTTCTTAGCAAAAAAGAATCCAAGCTGAGCACTAAGCTTCGTTCTCAAAGATGTTCATCACAGTGTTATTTACAACAACAATAAACAAACTAAAACCCCAAAGAAATATTAAGGTCCAACATGGGGGGCCGGCTATAAATACACCATTCTTCATTTGCTGGGCTCCCATGTGGCCTTTAAAAGGGAGGTTTGCAAGCAATCATGCTGACAGTGTTGTTAGACAAAAAAGTAGGTCATCAAATGTTATTTGGTACAAAACCTGCAATATGAGTGTAACACAACTAGAAACATGCCAATATGCCACCGTTAAGAGTTCCCACCTCTGAGTGGGGAGGGTCCTGGTCAAATTTATTTCCCTCTTCATTTTAATTGATTTTTCATTGTTTCTACAACGTGCTTAACCAGAATAAGGGGGGGAAATACTGCATTCTGCAGGGGTTAGCGCACAGGTTTGGAATAGAATGTGGATTTGAATCCAGCTCCCCTGCCTGCCTCGGTGTTGGCTTGTCCTAGCTCCTCTCTCGGTCTGGTTTTCCCTCCAAGGATCTGGCCCCGCCCCTCCCACAGGACTGTATGGGGACGGAATGAGTGAATTAGGCGGAGCCCCAGGAACAGTGGGTGCCCAGGACAGGAATGGCACAGAGATGACCAGCATTCCCAGGGGTCATAAAATCAGGACACTGTGGGTGCGCCTTGGTGGCTCCATCGGTTGAGCATCCAACTGAGGTCATGATCTCGGGGTCGGGGTCGTGGGACAGAGCCCCCCACGTGGGGTTCTGTGCTCGAGGGGAAGTCTGCTTCAGGATTCTCTCTCTCCCTCTGTCCCTCCCCCTGCTCACTGGCATGCATGCTCTCTCTAAAATAAGTAAATAAATCTTAAAAGAAAATCAGGACGCAGTGCAGGTGACCCTTGGGCACGATGTGCTGGGCTGCATGCTGGTAGCAGCCCTGAGTGGCTGGGTCCTACTGAGCTGAGCACCCAAGGTGGGCCACAGGACCCCTTTCCAAGCCCCTGATAAAGTTCTCGCAGTTGCACTGTGGATGGCACCACAGTGAGTCCCCTTGCAGCCTCTGACAGGCGTCCTCATGGGGATGGAGGCTGGACACGAAGCCGAAGGTTGCCTCTATAACCTCCCTACAAAACCTGTTCCTGGCCTGAGGGCCATGTGGGAACCCAGGCCTAGAGTCAGGCTCCACTGGGCTCCCAAGAGTAGGGGCAGCTGTCGGAGTTCTTTCTATGGGAGCCTCAGACCTGTAGGCCAGACTGGGCCTGCGGAGAGGACCATAAAGAAGATGCTGACCCTGGGGAGCCTGGGTCTTGTGGCTTCCTCTCCCCGCACCTCCAGCTGGCTCTGGGGCGGCGTTTCCCTCTGCCAGTCACCTGCTTGCCCCTACCAGAAAGGGGATTCTCTAGGCCAGCGTGGGCTGATCTGGCTGCTGACCCTGGCTGCCAAGGGGGCCCAGGTGGGAGGGCTGGGGTCCTGAGTCACTCACTACCTGCAAAGAGACACGGCCCATCTGGCCTGATGAAGGCTGTCCCCAGGGCAAACTGGGGTGAGACAGGCTGGGGGCACAGCGGGCATGGACTATGCTCTCAGATCTCAGTTCAGGTCGCAGCCTTCTGCTTACCTGCTGTGTGACCTTGGGCAAGTGACTGCCTATCTTTGTACCTCGGTTCCTACTCCGGAAAACGGGAAAAGCAAATCCTTCCTGCTTGGCTTCCCATGGCCCTCAGACTAGAATCCACATGTCTGGCCTGGTGTCATGACTCTGCCACTCTCATTCACACGTTGACATTCACCTTTCGGTCACTCGGTTCTGCACCAGCCTTGCTCCTGCCTTAGACCCTTTGCACATGCTGTTCCCTTTATCAGACCGCCCCCCACCTTCCCACCCGCCCAGATCTCTGAAGGGCTCACTCTCTAGATCTCAGCTCAGAGATCACCTCTCTGGGAGGCATTTCCTGAGCATCCTTGTTGAAATGTTCCCCCACATGGCCCCCACCCCCTATGCCCATTCTATTTCATCCAGAGCATTTAAACTCATACTGTTTAGTTGTTTTCTATTTTTCAACATCTGTCTGCCCTCCAGAGAATGTTGGGTCCCAAGTGGCAGGACCTGTGACCTGTCACAGGTCGCGATCCTGCCACTTGGTCATCACAGCCTCTCCCAGGGCACTGATGGAGCCTGACATACAGTAGGCGCCTAATAAATGTTCACCAACTGAAAGAATAAATGGATGCTCTCCAGCCACGCTACCTGGCTCATGCCCACTGGATCGGAGGGAACATAGGTACCAGCCTGTAGCTTCTCATTATTCCCACACGCCTCAACCTTTGCGGGCTTGGTAAAAATCCCAGCCCAAACGAACGTTCTTCCCACAGTCTAAATCTGCACGGGGTAATTACTTGCGCATCCGCGCTAATAATAGGTCTTATGATTATAGTTTATTTGCTGCGATTTTAGTTAATGGACCGGATGGAATATTTGCATGTGGAAAGTTCCCCAGCTATTTCGGGGAGCTCACAAACTCGCCTCCCAGAGGAGAAAAGGCTCTTGGTGCAGAGAGAGCCCTAAGGGCAGGTGGGAGACCTGGAGGCGAGCCCTTTACCTGTCTCCATCTCATCTGTAAAATGGGGTGACAACATCTGTCTTGCAAGGAAGGAGTCCTCGGGCCAATCCCAAACCTCCACTGCCACGAACCCTGCGCCATGGGCTAGCGCTAGCTTTCAGTGGGTTTTTATTTTTCTTTACTTGAATGAGTTTAAAAGGGAAATTTTCTTTTCCTGCCCTAAATGGAAAACGGGATTGTTTGTCTGAAACGGATCTCATGGAAGAGCGGCCCTGAAGTTTTGTGACACATTGATGGATTTGTGGGTTCAGGGTCTGTCTCGCCCACCGGATCACTGGCCCTTCTGCCTGTCCTCAAAACTGCAGGTCCCCCAGGGGCACAGCGTAAATGCTCATCGAGTCAGTGGTGAATGATGCTGCTATTTTTGTTCACATTTGTTCTTCAAGCATGTCCCTGCCTAGTACATTTGCAGGATTCCAAAGCACCAAATGCAAAAGGTTCAGGGCGGAAAGTCTAGTCCCGCCTCTACTCTGCGCTTCTCAGTTCCGTGGCTCCCATTCATAAAGGCAACCGCTGCTCTTGGGTTTTCTGGTAGGCTTCCTGGGCAGGAATTGTTTTGTTTTGTTCTTCCAGAAACAAGCAAATATGGAGCAAAGACTCTGAACAGATATTCTCCAAAGACGATGTACAAATGGCCAATAAGCACCCCAGGAGATGCTCCGTATCATGTCGTTAGGAAAGGGCAAATCCAAACCACAAGGAGAAACTACCCCTTACACCCTAGGACAGCTGAAATAAAAAACACACAGTACCAAGTGCTGGGGAGGAACCCTCCCACACTGCGGGCAGGACTGTGAATGGGGCAACAAACAGTCCGGTGGCACCCTGAGATGTTAAACATGGAGAAACCACAAGACCCAGTCATTCTGCTCCGAGGTAGGTACGCACAGGTCTGGAAGCATGTGTCTACACAAAACCCCTCCATGAATGTGCACAGCAGCATTGCCCAGAGTAGCCAAAGGGTGGAAAGACCCAGGTGTCCACTGCTGACGAGTGGATAAATAAAATGTGTCGCGGCTCCTGGGTGGCTCAGTCCGGTTAAGTGTCTGTCTTCGGCTCAGGTCATGATCTCCTGGGCTCTCTGCTTGGTGAGGAGCATACTTCTCCCTCTCCTGTTTCTCCCAGTTCATGCTCTCTCTCTTTCTCAAATAAATGAATAAAATCTTTTTTTAAAAAAAGATTTGATAGGTATTGTGCAGGAGAGAGCAAGAGAGTGGGAGGGAGATGCAGACTCCCCGAAGAGCAGGGAGCCTGACACAGGACTTGAACTCAGGACCCTGGGATCATGACCTGAGCCAAGTCATATCAGGCAGATGCTTCACCGACTGAGCCACCCAGGTGCTGTACAGGGTTGACTCTTGAACAATGCGGAGGTTAGGGGCTCTGATCTCCATGCAGTTGAAAATCTACACATAAGTTTTGACTCCCCCAGAACTTAAATACTAACATCCTACCATTGACCAGAAGCCTTACCAACAACCTAAGCAGTCAATTACTACATATGTTGCATAGATGACACACCATATTCTTCCAGTAAAGCTACAGAAAAAAAATTAAGAAAATGATAAAGAAGAGAAAATATGTTTACAGTCCTGTCCTGTAAAAAATCTACATGTAAGGGACATCTGGGTGGCTCAGTGGGTTAAAGCCTCTGCCTTTGGCTCTGGTCATGATCTCGGGGTCCTGGGATCGAGCCCCGCATCAGGCTCTCTGCTCAGCGGCGAGCCTGCTTCCTCCTCTCTCCCTCTCTGCCTGCCTCTCTGCCTACTTGTGATCTCTTGTCAGTCAGATAAATAAATAAAATCTTAAAAAAAAATCTTCATGTAAGTGAACCCACCCATGTTGTTCAAGGTCAGCTGCACTATCGCCTATCAAGTGCATGACAGCATTGTGTCTAAGGAACAATGTACGTGCTTTCATTTAAAAATATCCAGTTGCTAGAAAATTCTAACCATTCTCTGAGCTTTCAGCCAGTCTGAATCTTTCTGCTGATGCAGGGGGTTGTCTCAATGTTGATGGCTGCTGACCTCAGGGCGGTTGGATGATGGCGGCTGGGTGGCTGCGGCGGTTCCTTAAAATAAGACAACAATGAAATCTGCCGCATCGACAGACTCTTCCTTCATGGCCGATTTCTCTGTACCACGAGATGTTGTTTGATAACATTTTAGCCCCGGTAGAATTTCTTTCAGAATTGGGAGTCCATCCTCTCAAACCCTGCCACTGTTTCATCAACCGAGTTTATGGGATATTCTAAATCCTTTGTGGCCATTTCAACAATCTTCACAGCATCTCCATCAGGAGTAGACTTCATTGCAAAAACCACTTTCTTGGCTTATCCATAAGAAGCGACTCCTCGGGGCACCTGGGTGGCTCAGTTGGTTAAGTCTCTGCCTTCGGCTCAGGCCATGATCCCAGGGTCCTGGGATCGAGCCCCATATTGGGCTCCCTGCTCTGTGGGAGGCCTGCTTCTCCCTCTCTCACTCCCCCTGCTTGTTTCCTATCTCCCTGTCTCTCTCTCTGTCAAATAAATAAAATCTTAAAAAAAAAAAAAAGCGCGACTCCTAATCCCTTCAAGTTTGATCATGAGATCACAGCAATTCAGTCCCATCTCTGGGCCCCACTTCTAGTCCTAGTTCTCTTCCCATTTCCATCACATCTGCAGTCACTTCCTCCCCCTGAGGTCTTGAACAACCCTCAGAGCTATCCATACGGGCTGGAATCAGCTTCTTCCAAATTCCTCTTCATAGTGATATTTTGACCTCTTCCCACGAATCACACATGTTCTTAATGGCATCTAGTATGGTGAATCCTTCCAGAAGGTTTTCAATTGACTTTGCACAGCTCCACCAGAGGAATCACTATTTAACGGCAGCTACAGCCTTACGAAATGTATTTCTTAAGCAATAAGCCTCGAAATCAAAATGACTCTTTGATCCATGGAGTACAGAACGGATGCTGTGTTAGCAGGCATGAAAACAACATTCATCTCGTCGAATCTCTCCATCGGAGCTCTTGGGTGACCAGGTACATTGTCAGTGAGCAGTCATATTTTAAAAGAATCTTCTCTGAGCAGCGGGTCTTAACAGTGGGCTTAAAATATTCAGTAAACCATGTTATAAACAGATGTGCTGTCATTCAGGCCTTGTTGTTCCATTTATAAAGCACAGGCAGAGCAGATTAAGCCTAATTCTTAAGGGCCCTAGGATTTTCCGCGTGGTAAATGAGCATTGGTTCAACTTACCGTCATTGAGCTGCATGAGCCTCTAACAAGAGAGTCAGTCTGTCCTTTGAAGCTCTGAAGCCAGGCACTGACTTCTCTCTAGCTCTGAGGGTCCTCGACGGCCTTTTCTTGCACTAGAAGGCTGTTTCATCTGCACTGGAAATCTGTCGTTTAGGGGGGCCACCTTCATTCGTGATCTCAGCGAGATCTGGGCGACGTGCTTCAGCTTCTGCACCAGCACTGGCTGCTTCACTTGCTCTTTTCTGTCACGGAGTCGGCTTCTCTCCTTCACCCTCGTGAACCACCTCTGCCAGCTTCACACTTCTCTTCTGCAGTTTCCGCACCTGGCTCAGCCTTCACAGAATGACAAGGAGAGGGCCTTGCTCTCCGTGAGGCTCTGGCTTAAGGGGATGCTGTGGCTGGTGTTACCTTCTCTCCAGACCACTACAACCTTCTCTGTATCAGCATTCAGGTTGTTACACTTTCTTATCATTTGTCTTCACTGGAGGAGCACTTTTCATTTCCTTCGAGAACTTTTCCTTTGCCTTCACAACTAGCTTTTGGTCTGCCTCAGTTTTTGACCTGTCTTCCTTGCTAAGCTGGATCATTTCTAGCTTTTGATGTAAAGTGAGAGACGTGACTCTGTTTCACCCGAACAGTTAGAGGCCATTGTAGGGTCATTTGTTGGCCTGATTTCAATATGATTGTGTGTCAGGGAACAGGGAAGCCTGAGGAGAGGAAGAGGGATGGGGGAGAAGAGCTGGTCAGTGGAGCAGTCAAGACATGCACATTTATCGATTAAATTCTCCATCTGACACGGACATGGTTCGTGACACTGCAAAAAACAGTTACAAGGGTAACATCGAAGATCACAGGTCACAGATCACCATAACCAATACAGTAATAATGAGAAAGTCTGAAACATTGCGAGAATTACCAAAATGTGATACCGAGACCCAAAGTGAGCAAATGTTGGAGAAATGACGCCCCCAGACTTGCTTGAAGCAGGATTGCCATGAACCTTCAGTTTGCAAAAAAATGTAGTATCTACAAACTGCAATAAAATGAGATATATTTGGACTAAAAAAATATTTGATGAATGAATGAGTCTGCTTGCAGGACAAAGTCGCTGGGCTTCTTACTCAAGGGATTTGTCCTCTTCCTTCCCCACGAAGTTGGCCAACTTCCCTCCCTCCTCGACATTCCTCATGGCCTCCCTGTGAATGCCTTCCTCTGTGGCTACTGCAGAGGCAGGGGCCGGGT
This sequence comes from Mustela lutreola, assembly GCF_030435805.1. Classification (NCBI taxonomy): domain Eukaryota; kingdom Metazoa; phylum Chordata; class Mammalia; order Carnivora; family Mustelidae; genus Mustela; species Mustela lutreola. The sequence continues at coordinate 57,348,652 of NC_081291.1, read as the reverse complement.
CATGGAAGGTTCTGGAAGCCCCATGTGAGACGGGCCCCATGATGCTCCAGAGAATCTCCAGCTTCACCCTGGCTGACTTCTCTGAGTCAGTCACCCACCCCATGTCCACATCCAGCCATTCCTCAAGTCCTGGTCCATTGTCAAGCCTGTCCTTGGATTCAGGGAAACGGAGCGGCTCTGACATGGAAACAAAGACAGGGGTTTCCCTGAGAAAGCCACATCCTCTGTGGGGGCCGCAGCTATTTGGAGCTCCTGCTGGGTCTCTTTGGTTGGGAGTTCTGCATGGAAGACGGACAGGCATAAGGCAGCCTGGGTAGGGCTAGCTAGGGTAGGCTGGGCCTCGGGGACCTGGACAGTGCAGCCTGGAGCAGGGCAGCACGGGGGAGGGGAGTGAAGACCCCCTTCCCACCCCAGCCCTACAGGCAGTCCTGAAACCCAGGGAACAGAGATCAGGAGACAGCCACCTGCAACTCTTCCTGAGGTCAAGTCTATCTGCGCTGTGCAGGGTTGGAGCCAACTGCAAAAAGAAATGAGCTCCTTATCCAGAGGGATAAGAAAGCAAGCATCTATCAGGGACAGGAGAAGACCCTGGGAGCCCCTGACAGCCCTGAGGACCCTGGAGCCCAGGGATGTTCCCATGAAGTTTTTAGAGAAGTTCTGGAGTTTGTCCAGTCCCAATGTCATGAGGTGTAATACTCAGATGTCCCAGCAGAGGGCAGTATGTGGCTGCTTAGAAAGTCCTGGAAAGCATTGCCTACAAAATCTTTGGTACCCAAGGAGATCTGGAGAGGCTTCTCTCTATGTCCACGCCCATGCCTTGCTCCCTGGCTATAATGTCCTCTCCTCATCTCTGTCTCTGACAACCCAAATTCCTTCTGTACCCTCATGTTCCTAAGGGTTAGTGGTGCTTTGTCGGCACACTCTTCCCCAACCCTGTGCTGCTGTTGAACACAGTGCACCAACATGTCCCTCAGCCCCTACGTGCTCTGGCCCTGGCTCATTCCCCTGGGCTCACTCCTCAACCCTCAGCTGCTCTCTCCCTCAGCTCCAGGCCTGCTGTTCTTTTTTCCACCCTATATATGCCTCAGGGCCTTTGTACTTGCTTCCGGTTTCCCCACCACATAGCTGGCTCCTTCCACCGCTGAGTTCTTGGCTCAACGTCACATGTTCAGACGCCCTCCCTGGCTCCTTAGGTAATGTCCTTCCCTGTCTTATCTCTGGCTCAATAACCAGCATTATTTTACCTCACCGAGGTCCTAAGTCCCACAGTGTCCCCAGCAGTCTGTCTCCAAGAGCCCGCGGGGGTGGGCTGGGCTGCGCCTGGTCAGCTGTCATACGTGACTCTCAGGACACTAATTAAGCATTTCCCAACCCATTGTCTGTCTTTCTTTGGTATTTTAATCCAAGGCATTTGGGGGCCTGTCTCCCTCATCCCTGTGAGGGGTTAAGAGGCCAGGCTATGTCATTCCTGTGCTCAGGAAGACCTACCCCAGACCTGACACTAGGCTCAGCGTGACACTAGGCTCAGCGTGAGCCAAGTTTCCACACTGTCCCCAAGGAGGCCACGAGCTTCCCAACAGCAGCTCCCAGAGGAAAAGTAATGTTTCAGGGAGGGGACTTCCACCGTGTGACCCTGGGGAATTGCTTGCCTCACTCTGACCCTCAGGCTCCTCATCTGTGACAAGGGTGCATGGGGAGCACCAACCCTGCTCTTGAGTTTGCCATGACGAGGTGGCAACAGAGAAGCGACTGGGTCCACTGTTGGGGGACTGAGGGCACATGGTGATGGTAACCTCTCTTTTCTCCTCAGGCCCACAGTACAGAAGATAGGGGCCTGCTCCTGGCCAAACTGCCGGGAAGAGGGGCTCAGGGACCAAACCCAGGCCAAAAGACTTCAGCAACCACAAGCTTCAGGGCTTTCTCCCAGTGAGTCCTGTACCTGCTAAGCTGTGTGACCTAGGGTGGAGTGCATGACCTCTCTGGGCCTCCAACAGAAATTCAGGGAGGGTGAGAGTTGAGTTCAATCATTACAAAGACTTCCATGATGTTCAATCACTGCTAAGAGAGGTAGGTATTCTGTGTCTGGTGCACAGCAGGGGCTCAGAAACAGGATCACGGCTGCTGGGTTACAGTGGTGACGATCATGGTCATCTGTCTGAGCTGGGACCAGAACTAGGCTTTTCCCTCTGAGCACCTTCCCTCCTCTTCACCTGGCTCTTGGCTTACTGAATGCAACTCCAAAAAGATGCTCCATGGGTGAACGAACCAGAGGCTGCCTCTGTCCCTATCCCTGTTCAGATGAAGGCTGCCTTCCCCAGGTGGGCTCCTGCCCTTCCTGAAGCCCCCTCGTGGCTCCCCTAACCAAAGCATGCCAGGTCCACCCCAGGCTTCTTGACTCAGAACCTAAGGCGGGCCCAGCCCTCGGGGTGTTAAGAGCCTTCCATGCTGCTCCACTAAGGAGACACTCCCTCTTGGGGAGGCAGGAGCGCAGTCTTTGTGGGCCAAGGGAGCAGAAGATATTTTAGAAAATGTGTTCCCTACTTAATGCATGCCTTGAGCCTCCCAGAGGCCAAGCCTACTTCCTGCTCAGTGATAATCATGGACACCCTCTCCTTCCCCAGCCATCTGGGGCTTTTTCTGCCACTCCAAGTCTCCAGGTAGGCCCAGTGGGGATGCTGAGGACACAATCACCAGCCTTTTAGGAACTGGTGTTTGTGAATGAAGCCTGGACGTCTTCTTGCTGAAGTTGCTGAGTGAGCCTTTCGGGGCTGGCAATTTGCAGAGCACTCCAGATGTGGCAGGACAATGGGGGTCTGATTGGCAGGGGAGCGGGAGGGGCCAGAAGCTGCAGCTGCAGAGCAGGGAAAGGTGGGGGGGGGCAGGAGAAGGGGGGCTTGCAGGAAAATCTGCGGGGAGGTGGGAGTCCCGCAAAGGCGTGGGGAGGGGCAGGTCTCATTCTCCAGCCCCAAATAAAAGCGCTGAGCCAGCTGAACAGGAGAAAGGCCTGGGCAGGAGGCAGAGGGACTGGAGGGAGACAGAGGAGGGAGACAGCAAGCTTTGCCTGAGAACTCCAAAGTTCGCTCGTTTATCGGATACTCATTAATTTACGCGTGCACGTGTGAACGAACGTCTTTGGAAGGCATCACAATGGAGTGGCAACAGCTCTCAGGAGTCATTCAGACTCCGTGGTTTAAATTCTGGCTCCTTCACATATTTGGGTCCTTCTGCCTCAGAAGGAGAATGGGCATACCAAGCCCATTGCACACATCTGTGCAATGGGCTTGGTATGAGGCTAAGAAAGGATCTTACAGGCAAAGATGCCCAGCACCACCTGTGACTCTAAGTAGGGGCTTAGTAAACATGGGCTCAGCTTTCCTATCTCCTCTTTTCCTTCTCAGCCATTCTGACATCTTTCGGGTACCTATTATGACCAAGAACTGACCTGCGCCGTGGCAGACAGAAAAACACAAAATCTCTAGGCCAGGCTCTGGCTCTTGGGAAGTTCCCAATCTTGGAGGCAGAGGCCAGTGAGGGACAGGCCTCTAAGTGCTATCAGAGCAGGGGGGAGCATTTATTCATTTATTCACTCATCCCTTTACTTATTCAATAAATTTTTTTTTTATGTCACTGCACACACACAGGCTGCACAGAGCCCCAAGCCTTCCCACGAGGGAGTCACAGTCTAGCAAGAAATCAGGTATGTTTGGACTACAGAAGGCAAGAAACAGACTCAGTACTGGGATGGCAGCACAGAGGAGGTTCCACACAAGGTAGGTTTTGAAGGATGCATAGGAGTTCCCTGGGGGGAAGGAGATAAGAGAAGAAAGCACAGTGCCAGAAAAGAAAAAGAATGAGCAAAGCAAAGTAGCCTTCTGGTGCTTTGAGAGACTGTCCTGGCAAAGGGCACACTTGCTTGGCTCTAGACCCAGAATGCTGTCTTCATGCCCTAGGTAGGGACAGCAGTACCCCCAGCTGTGCTCCGTGACCGGTTCTGGGCCTTCAGTGGTAGCTACTGTTAACCGAACATCTACCCTGTGCCTAACGTCTCCCAGGCCTACGTATAAATGGCCTCCATTGTTTGCACACCTTCATGTGGGATCTGCTTTTCTTGGGGCTCAGGAGGAAACTGAGGCTCAGAGAGGGCGACTCACCCTTTGATACCACTGGTTGGAATAAGAGCCAGGATTTGAATCCAGATCTGTCAAACATCAAAACAAAGCTCTTCGCCTGCTCTGGCATCTGGACAAAGCTAGGGGCCCTCTGGTCACTAAACTGTCCCCACGGGCTCTTGGCTCTGTTTGGCTGCATACCACGTAACCCCCAGCTCCTGCACCCGGCAGCTCCAGCCTCTGGCCACGCTCCTGGGCTGACATTAACCTTTCTGGATTTCACATCACCTTCGAGGCACTTGCCTCAGCCTTTCCCTCTGTGCAATGGGGCCTGGCCCCTCAGCTCTGCCCTCCCTGCCACCCACACCCCGCCCCCCACCTCGCCCGCTCTCTGCATCCACATCTGCGAAACCCTGATAAACCATCGCTGGGCCTCTTCTTTCTCCAGCCACGCTTTTCTCTACATTTTAATAAGCTGCTTGCAAAATCGGTGATTGATGAGTAAGAATGAGGAGGATGTGGGGCTGAACATTTTTTTTCTTGGAATCGCTTCTGGCTGCGCACTCAACTTTAAATTGATTAATAACGTGCAGGTCCAACATTAATTATCAGCCATTTGTCACCGAGGAAGGCTGGAGCCGGAGCCCTTTTCTTCATGACCAGCTCCATAGCATTGTGGGAGAGGCCCAGCGGCCCCTCCTGGGCATGGAAGGCCCCCAACACTTAAGGCCCTTGCTGGCCTCCGTCCCTGATGCCCTGAACATGGTGGCGGCCTCTAGAGGCCAAAACCGAGCATCCCAGGGTGAGGATGCCCCTGACATCTGCCTGCTCCAAGACGGCTCATGGCATCACAGGACCCTAGACTGGGTCTGAATAAGGTGAAGGGGATACCAGAAGACCCCGGGGTTTCTTCATTCAACCATCACTGACTGAGCAGTGATGACACCCAGCCATTCTTGGGCACTGAGGGCACAGCAGAGAGCAAGACAAGGTCCTTGACTTTTGGGGAGGTTCTTAACTGAATCATAAGGAAGTGCAGGAATGTCAGAGGGAGCTAGGTCACTGAAGAGAAGCAAAGCTTGTAAGCTCAGAGGGCCCAGGAAGAGGGCAAGACTACCTACTCACATAGGGGTTGGGGAAGACCTTCCTGAGGAGGTAGAAGAACATTCATGGCCAAGAGAGCAGCAGTGCAAAGGCTCTGGGGTAGGAGGAAATGGATGATTAAAAATAACAATTTGCTACATGAAAGAAGTCAGTCTCAGGGCACCTGGGTGGCTCAGTTGGTTAAGCATCCAACACTTGGTTTCGGCTCAGGTCATGGTTTCAGGGTCATGAGAGCCCTGCATCTGGCTCTGCACTCAGCAGGGAGTATGCTTGGGATACTCTCTCCTTCTGCCCCTTCCCCTGCTCACCTCCATGCCCTTGCTCTAAAATAAATAAATCATAAATCTTTTTAAAAAAGAAAGAAAGAAGCCAGTCACAAAAGACCACAGAGCATTTGGTCCCATTTATACGAATTTCCAGGATAGGCAAGTCTGCACAGAGATAGAATATGGGTAAGTTGTTGCCAGGGGCTTGGAAGACGGGGGGATTGGGAGATGACTGTTAATGGGTACAGGCTTACAGGCGAGGAAAGCATTCCAAAGTTAGTTAGTGGTGATGGTTGCACAACTCTGAATATACAAAATCAACTGAGTTGCATGCTTTAAATGGGAAAACTCTGTAGTACGTAAATTACATGTCAATAAAGCTGTTACAAAATTACTATGTCATATGTCAGGTCCTGATCAGCACCATGAAGGAAAAGTAATCAGGATACGATGGCAGGGGTGTGGGTTGGGAAGTGACACTTGAGCAGAGACCTGAGCGGAGTTTTGGGGCCGGAAATGGGTGGCGGCTGGACTAGCCTGCCTGTGTCTGCCCCCTGCCCCCGGGGGCCCTACCCATGTGCAGTCCTGGGAGGGGCGGGAAGGAGGGGGCCTAGTGAGCCATCTGGGGAAGCTAATACCAGAGTCAGGCACATGGGCTGTAACAGACTCCATCCTGGGGATTGTGGAAGGGACTTGGTAGGGCGTGAGCGGTACAATTTCAGGTATGCAGGGCTGCATTTCATGAGGATCTGACATTTCAAAATCACTAGGAATTGCATCATCTCAAAGCTAGTGGGACGAATCTTTTTCAGGCTCCGGTGCCTTGGGGGGTCGCAGCAGTCACCACTGTCCTCTGCTCAGAAAGAGCAAAGATGCTACTCTGCAAAGCTTACAGGGAGTAGTGATCCCATGCCCAAGTGCTGGCACACACATCAGTAGTCCTTACGGGCCCCACTTAACTCGTGTCAGCAGTGCAGCTCGATATTCTAGAAAGCAAAGGTCAGCATTTATAGGAATTAACCAGGCCGAGGTAAATGAACTCTTCCAGATCACCCTGGGGCTCCATCTCTGAGAGGGCTCCTTGACCCTAAGATTTAGGAAAATAAATATTAGTGTTTCCCAAAAGGTCCCCTGCCCACCCAGGGGCACCTTTGGATGCCAGGGAATTCCCCACAACCTCAAAGTGTTCACTGTTCATGCCCTATTCACCCCATCTCCTCATAAAAGCAGAACCATCAGTGAAGGAGGTAGTTGTATTCCAGGGTCCCTGGCAGAGGGCATAGCACGTGCAAAGGCCCTGAGGTGGGAGCATGCCTTCTGTGTTCCAGGATCAGGAAAGAAGCTGGTGTGGCTGATGCAGAGGGAGTGATGGGGACAGTCAGGGGAGGGAGGAGACAGAGGATCGGCTGGCACAGGCCTTGGATGGCCTTGGCCTTTACTCTAATGTGGGAGCTTTGGGAAGTTTCTGAGGAGAGGACAAGAAGGGCCCCTCTGGCTTTATGCTGGGAGCAGACAGTAAGGTGGCAAGGGTAGGAGCAGGAAGAGCAGGGAGGAGGCTGATATGAGCAGCTCCAGGAGAAAACTTCCCCGTGATCTTGAGTGAAGATCCACCAGACTGCTCCCGGACAGGGACAGGGGGATCAAATAAGGCAGATGAAGACTATGGTCCTTCCAAAATGAAGCATACTTGGCTTTTTCCTCTTCTTTCTTTATACCCTGCTTTTCCTATATCTGGGTCTTTGTACATGCTATTCCCTCTGCCCAGAACACTCTTCCCTCTCTCCTTATCTGCGTGGTGAAGCTTCGTCCTCATTCCTAACACCAATGGGTGCAGGGGGTACTTCCTCTGCTGGGGTGGGCACCCCTGGGTAAGGTGTAATTCCCTCCCACCTACACGGCGGGCTTGGGCCCAGCTTCCATGACATCTCCCTGAGCCCCGCCCTCAGAGCTAGGACAGAGCCAGGGGCTGAAGAGACCACAACGTCACCTAGCCTCAAGTCAGTGGTTGGGGTGGACGGAAGGGGTGGTGCAGAGACTGGGCACAATGCCACCAAGTGCGGGTAAATCCAGCATAGCCCAGAATTCTGGGCTAAGTCAGGTTGTGTCTCTGGCTGAATTTTGCAGAGTCTCACATTTTTTGTTCATTGATTAATTATACAAATGTTTACCTGGTCTAAGCCCTGGGGATTGGGCAGTAAGTAGGAAAGACAGTTCTTGCTACCATGGGGGAAGGGGTGCACACTAAAGATATTTTGAGAAGGGCACTAAGTTCTGTGAAGGTGCACGGGGGTGGTCAGGGAGGGTTTCTCAAGGAGGTGAACTTTGAGCTGAGACCTGGACAGCAACAAGGTACCAGCCATGCAAAGACCTGGGGGCACTAGTGGTTGAGATAGGGAGTAGCAAGTGCAAAGGCCCTGAGGCCAGAAGACACCCCATGTGCTTGAAGAGCTGCAATGAGAACAGTGTCTGGAGGGGAAGGCTTTGCAAAGAAGAGGTTGAGGGGGAGACAGCGAGGTGTGATGGGGAGCCTGGATTTTATGCAAAGAGCAAGAGAGCAAAAGAGCATTGGAGGGTTTCAAACCAGCAAAGTGATGTCATTTGTGCTTTGAAAAGCTCCCCCTGGCTGCTCAGAATAGAAAGGAAATGGAGACGGCTCCTGGGTGGGTGGGTGGGGGTAATTGTTGTGCCTGAGGAGACCCACTGATGCTCAAGCCTGGATAGGGATTTGGGGGGGCGGTGGAGGCACAGGCTGGAGATGGAAATTTAGAGGCCATCTTTCAATTTTATTGTTTCAGAGATAAACCGTTATAAAGTCTAGGAATCAATAAACAGACCAACACTGGCCATCTTCTCCACCCAGATCCTGGGAGAACATTTCATGAGTAAGTGCTTTCCAAATGACTCCAGTCTGGGCAGGGCAGGAGGGGGGAGCAGTGAGACAGAAGCCCGGGCACCAGCGGGAGCTTAATAAACTCTGCCCACACCTCGATGGCATCCACTCTCCAAGGGCAGGGTGAACAATCACCGCACACATTCTAGAGCAGCGTGGCCTGAGATACCCCGTGGGGACACTAAGGGGGACACTAAGGCAACAGAGCCACACCCACACCATGAGCTGGGGTGAAACACTGCCCTGGAGGCCTGATTTCCTAGCTGTGTGGCCTTGGGTCCTGGCCGAGCTGTTCTGAGCTTCAGTTTGCTCATCTGTGAAATGGACATAAAAACACATGTGCCGCAGGGATCGTGCAAGGAGAAAGTGAGCAGATACACACATCAGTGGTTCTCCGCAGCTGTGCTGCAGGCCCTTGGGGGGCAGAGGGTCCAAAACTTGGGAAGGGGTGTTCCTTGGTTGCCATGATAACGTCCTATTCACATCACAGGCTACAGCTGTCACCTGCAGGCCATGAGGGGCTCCCCCTTCCAGGCCTTCGCATACATGGTTCCCCTGGAACTGCGTAGTACACAGACCTGTGTGTTGTGTGTCTTGCCGCTAAAATGTGAGCTCCAGGAGGGTCTGGACTCAGGGCAGTGTATGCGTTACTGTGTCCTCAGCCCTGAGGACGGTGCCTGCCACGCCTACTTCTTTTTGCATCTAACTTTACAATAGCACAACTCCGAAGTTGCCATATGAGAAAACGGAGGCAGGAAGACGTTTGTTACTTGGTCCAGCTAGGAGCTCCTCTGACCCCAAGCAGAAGCACCGCTGGTTCCCCAGCTCTGAGCCAGAGCTAGTAGCCCAGGGCCCCGCTGGGAGGCAGGGGGCACCTCAGCAGCCCCTCCCCAGCCCATGTTCCCAGCCTACCCGGGGCTGACTGTCTCAGGGAAGGGGCCTCATCGATTCCTGCCACCTCCCCTAAGCCAGAGCTGTCGGCACGCTCAGATACCATCGGCTTCCCATTAGGCAGATCAATAGCTTCCACTGGTTTCCAATTTGTGTTTCCAGAAATTCATCTCCCGGCCACCTTTTTAATTAACCCCCTTCCAACACACCCACGGCACCGATAGATCATTCTCTGGGGGCTGTCTCTGCAGACCAGAGACCACAAGGTTCCATGAGCCCCAGGGGAGCTGCAGGTGTGTTTAAAGCCCACCGGTTGTTCCCATCACTGGAGGAGCTGACCCTGCTGGCTTGGTGCCATGTACTCCTTCCCCACTCCTCTCACAACAGTCGTGGAAGGAACGGGGTCCTCCTTCACAGAAAGAAAGCACAGGAATAGAGGCCAAGGCAGTATCCTAAGGACCCCCCCACCCCAGATGACAAGAGTTAGGACAACTGCACCTTTGGAGGCAGAAAGTTTGCAAAGGCTCTCCAGATGTTGCAAGACCATGGGGGTCTGGTGGCAGGTGACCAGGAGGGGCGGCGCCTGCAGGTTCAGAGCTGGGAAAGGTAGGAGGAGCATGATCCCCCGGGAGTCTCTGCTTCCCACACCTGGGGGCTTCTGGATATCCCCCCGCTCATCTGTTTATTCTTCTGGTGCCTACCACCCCACGATGGCAGGGGCCTATGCCTGTCTCCAACGTTGTCCTGTCCCTGGTGCCTGGCGCACAGTATGTGCTCAGTAAATTGCTGCTAAGTAAACAGTAATACTTGCCATACTTAGAACACTCCACTTGCCCTGGGCAGTGTTCTAGAAGCTTCACTAAAGGATCTCATTTCATTCTCATAGCACTCCCTGAGGTGGGCACTACTAATGTTTCCATTTTATAGGTGGGAAAACTGAGGCACATAGAGATTAAGCAACTTGCCTGAGGTCACACAGCTAGTAAGTGGCAGAGCTGAGATTTTGAACTTCTCTAACTCTGGAACTCCACTCCACTCTCCCTTACCTGCTCGCTGTGGCCTGTCAGCTTTGAAGGGCAGGAACTGGGGGTCCTGCACCCCATGTAACTTCCAGGGCATATACTAATCAGGCAAATGTGTTTGTTGAGTGAATAAATGAGTGCATTCTGTACTCCTTGCTTTCTTTGAAACACAATATGGTCAACCCGTCTCCTGGCTGAAATCTGGAATGTTTCAGGTTGGGGATGAAGGGGAGAGAAGGGGTAAATCTCCTCAGGAGACCCAGAGGTGACAGATCTCCCAGTGAGTGCAATTTGGAGAACATTACCAGGGACCCTCAGATTTCAACCCAGCTCACTCCTCACCAATCTGCTATATTGGGACTCTCGGTTGTCTATGCAGAAGGCACAGAGCCATGATTTTGTTTTATGTAAACCCTTAGAAATTTCCAGTGAGGTAAATGGATTACTGTTGACTCAATATGGGGACAAGAACCCCCTGAGGGGTCACTCTCTCTTTCCTGTGCACACTGGGGACCAGGCCTCAGTCAGCAGATGCCCCAAGTCTCCAGACCCCAGACTCTGCCCTCCCATCCCCCTCCTTCCTCTGTCCTGGCTCTGGCTTCAGTTGTTCTCACTGGCCCCAGGTGCATGGCACCCTCCCCCTTCGTCTTTCTTTTTGGCCACCACCAGAAGCTGATCCTGACAACCACATGCGGCAGGGGCTTGGCTTCCAGGGACCTCCGGATGGGGAAGAAGCAAGGGAGCTGGGTGAGTGGGGGTGGGGGCGGACTGGAGGCTTCCTGCTCTGTTGGGGGTGGGGGCCTCTGCGGTGGGCTCCAGCCCGAGGTTGCAAGAAGGGAACCCACCAGGACTGCCAGACTTTCTGAGCCATCAAGGGAAGACAGAAACCCAGCCTTCACCTGAAATCTCCTGGTTTTCAAAGTTTGAAAGTCATTACTTTATAAAGTTTTAAAAACAAAGACCTTAACCCACATTCTGCAGGCCAGAAGCAGTCTTTTAGCAGCTAGTTTATGACTTCTGCTGCATTCAGGGTGAACTCTCAGGTTGAAGTTCAAGACCTTTCATGGTCCGGCCCCTCTGTATGCAGAGTGGACTTCCTTCCAGACAGGAGGCTGCTTCCCTTCTCAGGCCTGCCCTCTCTACCCAGAATGGTGCTGCCTCCTCTAGGAAGCCACCCCTGATTGCTCCCACCCCCTTCCCTCAGGCAGAATCCACCCCTCCTTCTCTCCCGCTCAGGCCCCACCACCAGCCAGGGGCAGAGCCTGGGCTAGAGCCACATAGCCCAGGTTCCTTCCAGTGCCCTGAAGGAGGGTCAGCAGCCACTGCTCAGGTACCTTCACCTCCTTCCTCAGACTCCCACCCCCAACCGGCAGGGGCAGAGAAAATAGTGGAAAGAACCTTCAGGAGCATTGTGAATCCCATAAAACACAAGGTCAAGCTAGAGTTTGCATTTGAAAATACCACCGAGTTACCAAAAGCTATATGACCCCCATGCACACATGGCGAGGGTGGGGGGTGCTGTCCCTCCAGTTTCCCGCCATCCGCTCCCTGGGTCCATGCGCTCCCCTCCCAGCTCACCAGGGTACGTGGCCGATCAGGGTGGAATGACTTAATGAGTGAATCCTGGCCAAGGCAGAGTGTCCAGCTTCTGCTCACACCATCTCCCCCACCCCGTGGGGGTGGGTGGAGAACCAGCCTCTACCCCAAGGGAATGGCAGAGCCACAAGAGGGAGGGGACAGTCTCCTCGGCGACTGGAGCAGAGTCCTGGGCTCATCCGGGCTGCCTCCTTGGACTCTTGATAGAGCAATGAACATCTCTCCATCGCCTGAACTCCCACCAGATTCCTCAGGAAGCTTCCTACCCCCTCTCTGGGCTCCCACTGCCCATGCTCCCCTGCAGCCCCTCCCTGGGGTTCCCACTGCCCACACTCCACCGGGCTCCCACTGCTTTGGCATACCTGCCTCCCCAGCCCCCCCGCCCCCACACCCTCTCCTCAGGGCACAGGACCCTGCTCCTTCCTCTTCTTATTTGGGAATCCCGCATGGGGCCTGGGGTAATCAGTCTCCATTGTTGAGTACCTCCTATAGGCCAGGTATGGTTATGAGCTCTTTAACTCATATAACCCTGAGCACAACCCCACAGAATTGTACAGATGAACAAAATGAGGCCCAGTAATGGGCTCTGCGTCCCACGGTAGCAGGAGGTGGGGCCGTGAATCCAGCCCTCACCATGGGGCAGCTCTGCCTCCCCGCGCAGCCGGCTCGCCCCAGTGAGCAGAAGGATCAGTGAGTGTCAGGGTGGAGGATGAAGGACAAGGGAAGAACTCACGGACCCGCCTGCCTGGTATTTCCTGCTGGCGAGGGGTCCCAGGGTCCAGTGAATTCCGTCCCCTTCCCACACCCACCGTTAGCACCCAGCTGAGCCCCGAGCCCGTGTTCCAGGCACATTCATCCAACAAGTGACCAAACAGACGTGCTGGTGGACGGCCGCGATAGCGGTCCCACACCGCGGGGTTCACAGCCTTGCAATCCTTCGTGCACATCTGCCCCCAGTACCTCATTTCGGATCGGCCTGAGAAGAGATGCCAAATACCAGCTCCGCAGCGCCGTAAAGCTAACCAGCCGTGCGGAGTTAGTAGCAAGAATGAAATAGTGGAAGGCTCAGGGGGTTTTATGGGAAGGTTTATATCTTAACGAAAGGCCAGCCCGAAGCCACAATGAGCAGGTGAGATGTCACAAAGCTGGCAGACACCCCCCAACCCCATCCCCCACCGTCTCTCGCCTTTTCTGCCATTTCTGATGTGCAGAAGGTGTAGCGTGGCTCCGGTGACGGTGACCGCCAGGGGACAGAGGCCTGGGGGCCTTCAGGAGCAGGGAGAAAGGTGAGCCAGGGCTGCTGGGGAAAAGCAACACCATTTCCCACTCTAATAGGCAAGTCCACGCCCTCTAGGAACCATTCAGGTAAGTAAAGGCAGCGGGCAAGTGAGATGCTTTCCACCTGTTTAATCCCCCCAAGAACGCTCGTGGGCCATTAACCAGAAACGAAACAGGCTCTTGTCAAAGTCACTTGCAAAAGGTTAAGCTGGGAGGTGCCCAACAACGAGGCGCCCCCTAGTGGTCTTCTCAAGCCATTTGTTTCTACCTAATTGCATGTCCCACTGGAGTGGTCCATTTTGTCTTCCACTTCTTTCTCTCTCTCTCTCTTTGCCTTCCATTTTTTTCATGACCATTATTTCATGAGCATCCTTCCATCTCATTTTTTAAAAAAACCCTACTTTTGAGGAGCCTGAGTGGTTCAGTCAGTTAAGTCAGTTCTGCCTTCTGCTCAGGTTATGGTCCTGGGGTCCTGGAATCAAGCCCCGTATGGGAGGGGGTCCCCTGCTCAGTGCGGAGTCTGCTTCTACCTCTCCCTCTGCTCCTCCCTCTCCCTCTGCTCCTCCCTCTGCTTGTGCTCTCTCTTGCTATCTCTCTCTCAAATGGATAAATAAAATCTTAGAAAAAAACCCTACTTTTTAAGACTCTCTTCTACTCCAATATGTGGCCGTGAGGGCCTCTATTTTTAGCTAATATTCGGCGGTCAAAGAGCTGTGTGGTCAGGCATTTCCCTGTTTCAATTTACGAGGAGTTCCTTCGGGAGCATTCCGAGAGGCAGAATTATGGGTCAAGACTGAACGCCCATACCCCCCTCTGGCCTGCATTTCCCAAGCAGCAATGAGTGTGCTCCTTCTGCTTCTTTCCAGCCACACACCCATCTCCCCTCGGGCAAACACTCCACTTTCAAGGGAATCTTCTCACTCCCACTGTGGGTCAGCCTTTGCTGGGAGCTTCCCTCACCCACTCATCCCTCTGAGTTGAGAACCCTGAGCTGAATGGCTCTGAGGTAGAAAGGCTGCTGGGCACAACTTGGGATGTGCTTTTTTGCTCTGCAGGGGCTTTTAAGCACGAACAAAACCTGAACCACACCACAGTGAGCCAAACAGGGCAAGCTGCCAAAATGGAAGTGCCAGCTGATAACATCAGTACCAAACTCACAAATGAGACAGCATCATATGGACCCCAGAGCCCTATTGCTGGGGGCGGGGGAGAGAGGAAGCAGGTTATAGCCCCAGAGTCGGGAGAGGTCTTGAAGATAAGAGTGAGGGACAATAGATGGGATGCAGTATGGGGAGGGATCCTCCTCCAAGTTCAGGGGCCAATGAGGCCAGCATGTCCCTCTGGGGTCCTGACTGTGGATGCAGACCTCCAGAACAGCAACCGGGAAGGTCATGTCCGGAGAATGGGTTACAGGGGAATAGGGTATAGACAAGGTCTACCACGGTCCTCGAGTGCACACACCTACATGAGAGAATGCCCACCCGGGGAGGGGCTGGGGCAGCCTAGAACACTACCCCCCTCTCCCTTCTTCCCCTACTCCCTCCACCCAACTTTTACTTTTTTTCCCAAAGATTTCATTTGTCAAATATTTATTTGTCAGAGAGAGAGTGCACGCACACAAGCAGGGGGCGGGGCAAAGGGAGAGGGAGAAGCAGGCCCCTTGCTCAGCAGAGGCTCGACTATGTGGGGCTCAATCCCAGGACCCTGGGATCATGACCTGAGCCCAAGACAGATGCTTAGCAGACTGAGCCACCCAGGCGTCCCCCACCCAACTTTTAAAGGCAAATTATCAAGGCCAGCTAGTCTGGATGGTGGATGGGTGCATGTCTGGTGCTCTCCATTCACACTGCCTGGGTTTAGATCCGGACTCCGCCTCTTTCCCAGGCAAGCCCAGCGGCAGGAACTGCTCTGTGCCTCAGAGCTTCACTAGAAAACACTGAACCCGCCTCAAGAGGTCCTTACGGAGATTAGAAAAATTTTTCTTTATTAAGCGTTTAGAATTGTTCTGGGCACACAGGAAGTGCTATATGCGTACAGGCTCTTGTTTTTATTTTCCCTAGGTTTGAAATATTTTGTAATTTAGAAAATCCATACCACTGTAGTTGAGTTATTCCAAAAGAGGTGACAAAGCCTGTTCCCTGCCCCCCCCTGCCACCACTCTAGCTTCCACTACATCCCCCTACCCTGACCCCATCTCTCCATCCCTTTGGGTGATTTTGGGCAAAGCTTTTCTCCTATCTTGAACTTGAAAACCTGCCTGATTCTCCACCCCCCAACTCCCACTCCCCCCCCCACCCCCCACTGTAGGCACTTCCTAGGCTGCTGGGTGACTGGGACATGCAGAGCGAGAGACAAAGGCCTCAGACCTCAGATGCCTGGCAGATTTACAGTTCGGAGATTTACACGGGGTGGGGCAGGGCACCAATTAAAGGGGTGGTGCACATGAACTTGTCTTAAAGAGCTTACCCAGGGAACAGCAGGCGAGGGGCAGGCCCTGCAGTGAACAATGAGAATGGCTGGGGAACTGCCCACCCAGCTGTCATCCCTAAGCAGAAAGTCAGAGGGGGCTGGGGGAAGCGGAAGAGGAGAGTTCAGGAAGCCAGTAAGGAAACAGCAGTGCTGGGCCCCCAGCACCCGGGGAGGTGTGCTGGAGAGGGAGAGCATCCATACCAACTTCCTGCCTGCCTTGCAGGGGCTGGAGAGCTCATTCCCTGCAGCTAGGGTTCGGGATGTCCCTGCCTGGGTTTTCCAGACCTTGCAGGCTCCATCCCCAGCCCAGCCTTGGGTCAACACGCACCCCCAGCCCCCAGCCCCGGCCCTCCCCTGCTCTTATACTTTGGCCGCGGCTACTACATGTCTTGGATGGAGGGTCTGGCTTTTCCTCCAGCAGCATCTGGAGGCCGAGTCACCAGCTTCCTGGGTGGGAAGGGGGCAGCCATGGCGGCTTCCTGATCCTTCTTTGGGCAGCTTCCTGACTTTCAATGTCCAGACCGCAGTGGAGGCCGATCTGGGCCAGTTCTGTAGGGCTGCTGTGGGCTGGCTGCTAGATGCCCACGGAGAGCTTGTGCCTCAACTTTCCAGTGATGTAGGGAAGGGCCTGATCCCCTGTACTATGACCCTTTCTGCTTAAGCTAGCTGGGGGTGATGGGTTGGGCGTTTGTGTCCCCCACAATTCATAAGTTGAAATCTGAACCCCCAGGGGGATGGGGTTTGGAGGTGGGGACTTAGGGAGGTAATTAGGTTTAGATGAACCCCCGTGGGATCAGAGTCCTTATAAGAAGAGAAACACCAGGGGCGCCTGGGTGGCTCAGTGGGTTAATGCCTCTGCCTTCGGATCAGGTCATGATCCCAGGGTCCTGGGATGGAGCCCCGCATTGGGCTCTCTGCTCAGCAGGGAGCCTGCTTCCCTTCATCTCTCTCTGCCTGCCTCTCTGCCTACTTGTGATCTCTCTGTGTCAAATAAATAAATAAAATCTTAAAAAAAAAAAAAAAGAGAGAGAAACACCAATGTCCCTGTTCCTCTCTTGGACACAGCAAGAAGTGGCCAAATGTAATCCAGAAAGAGAGCCCTCACCAGAAACTGAACTCACTGGCCCCCTCGTCTCGGACTTGCAGCCTCCAGAACTCTGAGAAAGAAATGTCTATTGCTTAAGCCCCCCCCCCCAACCCCCCAACCCTGTGGTATTTTGTCATAGCAGCCCAAGCTAAAACACTGAGTGATTTTTTGGTTTGGCCATGTTCCCTGAACTTCACACCTCACACACACGCAGCCCTCTACCCTCATTGCTGTTCCCTGCACTCGCCCTATCTTTGCACCTGCTCTTCCCTCTGTCTGGGCTGCCTTTCCACCCATCTGCCCCTCCAGACTCCTACTCAGCCTCTAAGGCAAAGCTGATGTGCCCCTCCCCCTTCTGGTGTCCTTCCGGACCTTTTCCTGGTGCCCATAACGCATAGAATTAACAGCCCCCGCCCTTGGACCCTCGTTTGTTAGTGCCAACTGTCTGCAAATACTGATAGGGCACCCGTCTGCTCACCATGGGAGTTCCAGGGTGAAAAGGGCAGCATAGACCAGCAATGCGCACAGGTTCCCAGCCCGGTCCTGGTCTTGATGAGCTGGGTGACCTGGGGCCACTGCTGAATTTCCCTGGGTCCTGTCTGAACAGCGAGACTAGCAGGACTGTTAACACCTGTAAATGGCCTGGCAAATTCTCCAGCACAGGTAGGGCTATGCAGGTGATGGTAACAACCAACAAACAGACAGGGGAAAAACTGCCCCAGCCCCGAAAGCTGTGAAGGGAACAGTCTGTCTAGGGGTAATCAGGGAGGACTTCTCTGAGGAGGTGACACTTGAGCGGAGGCCGCTTGGACACCTTGGAGCATCTGCCACTGTGGATACAGAGCTTCTTGGGCTGTGATCCTACTGCAGGCAGGCCAGGCACCCCACCCAGCACAAGAAGGTGGGCTGTACTGGGTGTGGCCATGCTGCTCAGTGGGAGGGTTAGGAGAGTCCCTCCAAACCTCTGCCCACATCCCTCTCCCTCAAGGCCCAGACCTGGCACAGTGCACAGTGGGCATGGGGCAGGTGCAGGAGGCCCGCAGGCTGTCAGGTTGCTCCTAAGAGCAGAGGCCCCATCCCTGCATCACCACCGAAGACAGAGAAAGACAAATGAGACGTGAGACAATGTTGTCACATGAATCAGTGTCTGAATCTGCCAAATTTTCATCTTGCTGTGATTAAAAACCAGCTCAAGCGTCATAAACTTGTTTCTGGCTTCGGGCGGCAGTTGCTGAACATCAGTCACTGGGTCGCAGGCAGCTGGGCCCCAAACTGCTCTCAGTAGGGGGGGACGCCCACATCTTGGACTCCTGCTGTTCACCCAGAGCTGTGGGGGCATGCTCCAAGGTCAGCCTCCACAAGGAGGGTCCCACTGCCAGCCCCTCTCACAGTGAGAAAACTGAGGTTCAGAGAGGGCAAGTAACCAGTATCGGTCACATGCCTTGGAGGGAGCAGCAGAGCTGGACTTGAACCCTGGCCTGCTGCCCCTCTGCCCAGGTTTGGGGTAAGACATGGAGGTAGGTGCTAGCAGTGACAGGGGAAACACTGAGGTTGGTGGCTGGGGTGGGTGGGTTCAATTCATTTGAGCCCGTTCAACATTTTGAAGAGGCAGCAGTTAAATGCATGGACCAGAGCCCTCACTGTCTTGTGACCTTGACCAGCTCTGGGACCTCTCTGGGCTTCTGTTTGTGCGTCTGTAAAATGAAGGTCCCGCTTGCCTGCCTCAGAGGGTGTGGAGAGGTTGAGGGCAGTAAAAGCACGCACAGCTCCCAGAGGAGAGGGTGACATAGAATCAGGACCCTGCGAAGGAACGTTGCCTATCGGCGCTGCTTACTGAGCTGGGCGCTGTCCTCACCTGGGGGCTGAGGGGATGGGGACTGGGAGGGAGCTAGACCTCTGCCCTCTGGGAGCTCAGGGTCTCCTGCAGGAATGTGAGGGGTGGGTGCCGCTGGCAAGGGAGTCCTTTGGGAGCCTGCCACACTGCTGATGTGATAAGGGCTGGTCGCATCGAAGCAAAGAGGTGGGCGTCCCCCCGTGAGGGACCAGCAAAGATACGCCAGCATCCACTGCCTACGGGTTGGCAAAAGAGGGCCATGGGTGTGTATTCCTGAAGAGGCACAGAGCGGCCGCAGGCAACGTACATAGCTGGGGAGCCCAGCAAAGTTCTAGAGGGGGATTTATTATGTTGCTCCAGTTTTTCCATGGGTTTGACGTTTCGAAAATACAACATTTAAGAATGTGTGACCTGGAAGAGATGGTAGAGCACCAGAGAGGAGGGCCAAGAATTTGGGGGGATCCGCAGAGGAGGGGTGGGGGCGGCAGGGTGGGGTGCGGGGTGGGGGCCCCCCAGCACCCTGGCAGCTGGAGAGGCTGGGAACGCTGCATGGGAAGTGGGAGGAGCAGGAGGGGACTGGCTGGGGTTCACGGGAGAGGCTGGGCAGGTGGGCTGCAGACACTGGCAAGCTCAGGAGAAGCCTTGCAGGTAGGACCAAGGGATTTGGGTTTCCTCCTGTTGTTCCTGAGGAGCCAGGGGTGATTTCTGCGTTGAGTGGGCAATAGAACACTTAGAGCATCTGGTAGCTCCCTTCATGGGTCTGGCCTGACTTAGCCTGTTCCCCTCCTCTACCCCCCCTCCTTCACCCCCTTTCCTGTTCTGCTGGCTCAGTCCTCTTCCTTCTCACTCTGGGATATTCCACCTGGCCCGATGCTCAGCTGGGCCCTATTTCAAGATGAAAGTCACGGTGTCTGCTGAAGGTCTGGGTCTTCTGGTGGGGTGTCCCCATCCCCTTTGTGACCCTAGATAAATCTTCCCCTCTCTCTGTAAAGCAGGGACAATAATGCATTGTCTCACTAGCTGATGCACATACTGGTGGCTGGACCGGAGGCTGTCAGAACATTTTGGCCCTCATGACTGCTTCTGTGACCCCAACAAATGCCCAGGGCCAGGTGTCTGGTGTGGGCACTAACAGTGGGCCAAGCTCCGCTCTAGGTCCTTTGCATCAGTGCTAGTCATGGTACTAGTCACTGAGGGCTATTAACCAGTATAGCACCTGTTGTTATAGTATCTGTCACCTTGAGTCCCCTCGCACTATCTGGCTGCCTGCATAGAACTGCTCCCCACTTTCCCACAACCTAACTAAAAGGTTAACATCTGGTGCAGCAGGGAGCTTCAGGAGGCTGTGAAATAGCTCAACCATGCCTATCAGTTTTTTCTCTAGCTGAATCCATAGGGAAGGAGGGGTCCTCAGGAATGAAGGAAGGAATGAAAGGTCCCTAGGGAATGAATGAGGGACCCATAGGGAATGAATGAGAGGCTCTAGGGAATAAATGAAGGGCTCCTAGGGAATGAATGAGGGGCTCCAGGGAATGGATGAGGGGTCCTGTTGTACTTTAACCTCTTTGCTACTATGTCTCTGCAGGTGAACCAGGGCAGAGCCGATTGAAAACCCTCCCAAGTCAACAGAGGGCAATGAACCCACGACACTGGTGGGGCACCTACTACACAGTAGACCTCATACTGCCTGCCGGGGTTGGGGGGGAATACAGGAAGCCAATCAGGGAGCTCACATCCCAGGAAGGGCGGAAGGGGCCCTGCAGGCAGACAGGACTGGACCATTTTGGCTTTGAGAGCCTAACTTTCTTTGTCACAACAACTCTGACTCTGCCAGTTTTCACTCCAAAGCTTTGGTAGATAATACATAAGTGAATGGTGTGGCCACGTTCCAATAAAACTTTACAAACACCGAAGAGAACAGAGACCCCAGGAATAAACTCTCGCCTACATGGTCAAATGGTCTTTGACAAGGGGACCAGGACCATTCCACGATGAAAGTCTTCAGGGAATGATGCCATGAAAACTGGATTCCATGTACAGAAGTTTAAAGTCAGACCTGTACCTCAGGTCTGTATACCAAAATCAATTCATATGAGTCAAAGACCTACATATAAGAGCTAAAACTATAAAAAAAAAATCTTAGGGGAAAACTTCATGACACTGGATTTGGCGATGATTTTTTTTTTCTTTTGGATGTGATACCAAAGGAGTCATAGACAAAACGTATGCAGGCACCAAAGGAAAAAAAGTAGTTATCCTGGAGTTCACCAAAATTAAAAAATTCTGTACACAAGAGGACACATCAACAGAGTGAGAAGAAAACCCACAGGATAACAAAGATATTTGCAAATCATGTATTTGATAAGAGATTGATGTCCAGAATATGTAAAGAACTGCTAAAAATCAACAACAATGAACAACAATCCCAATTCAAAAATGGGTGAAGGGCTCAAGAGATATACAAATGACCAATGTGCACATGAAAGGATGCTCAGCTTAGGGAAATGCAAATCAAAACCACAGTGAGATACCACTTTACACCATCTGGATGGCTGTTACCCAAACAAGCATTGGTAAGATGTGGGGGAAATGGATCCCTTGTGCATGGCTGGTGGCAATGCAGCATGGTACAGCAGCTGTGGGAAACTGTAGGGTGGTTCCTCAAAAAACTAAATATATTATTACCATACAATGCAGCAATTCCACTTCTGGGTAGATAGCCAAAGGAACTGGAAGCAGGGTCTCAAAGAGACATCTGTACACCATGTTCTGAGCAGCGTTACTCAACAATAGTTGAAAGGCAGAAGCTAATCAAGTGTCCAACAGTGGATGAATGGATGAAACAAAAGGTGGTCTGTCCACTTGATACAATATTACTCTTCCCTAAAAAGAAGAAAACCAATACACACTATAACATGGATGAACTTGAGGACCTCCTACAAGTGAAATACACCAGTCACAAAAGGACTAACACTGTATGACTTCACTTATAAGAGGTCCCTAGGGTCATCAAACTCACAGAGACAGAAGCAGAATGGTGGCTGCTGGGGGTGGAGTGTGGGGGGAACAGGGGATGGGGAGTTCGCATTTCATGGAGACCGAGTTTCCCTTTGGAAGATGGGAAAGTCCTGGAGACAGGTGGTGCGGATGGTTGCACCACACTGTGAACGTACTTAAGCCCCTGAACTTCACACTTGAGAATGGTTAAAATGGTAAATTTTATGTTACATAGATTTTACCACCATAGACAAAGTAAAAAAAAAGGGGGGGGTATGCCCATGGGAACACAACCCCATCCTTAAAAATGACCCAGGGAACTGGACCTCTGATGGTGGATGGTGGCTCCTGGTGGGCACTGAACGAGGGAGGCTGTGGATATACTGGTCATGTTGGGAGGCAGTGAGGTCTATGGGGGGGGGGCGGTGCTGGGATTCGTGTGGACTAGGAACCCTGATTTCACTCTGTCGTGTGGGCTCTGGTTTTCCCAGGACAGCAAGGCATCTCTGTTGGCCTCTCTGTCAGCAAAGAGGGCTGTCACACCCTGCCTTATGAGCTGAGTATCACCTCCTAGTTTCTCTGCGGCCCCACTGGGGAAATGGCCAAGGACTGGGGTAGGGGCAAAGGACAGACTCCCCCCCACCCCCAGCTGCTCTCTAATCCCCCTGGAAGGCTTTGAGGACTCCTTAGGCCACAGTGGCATGCTCCTTGGAAGACATTCCTTTGGCATGGGGATAGTGTGAGGACGTAATGCACACAGGACTGCTGCCAACCACTCCAGCTCGGAAAGAAGGGAGCACACCGGACTGGCTGGGCAGTCTGCAGCAGTGGTGACCTTCAGGTCCCAAAAGACAGGGTGAGGACTTTCTGTCCCTCTCCCCCCTGCCCCCGTCCTTCCACTCTGTGTGGTAGTAACTGTCGCTTTGCCTATTTATAGATGGGCAAACTGAGGCTTGGCGGGAGGGGACATTCTCCAGCTCCGGTCCCTCTGACTCCAGCTTACATTACTCATGCCTGGTCTCTCCTATGAGGACAAGATACAGGGCAGATGGAGCAGGGGAGCGAGGGAAGGTCCCAACTCCAGATCCCAGCTTTGTGGCTTTTATGCTGTGTGCCCTTGGGCAGGCATATAACCTCTCTGGGCTCCCTGTACTTTTCTCCCCAAGGCTGCATGTGGCACACATTCAATTAACATTAATTCTTTCTCTTCCCTTCCCGAAGGAGGAGCTGCTCACAGTCTAGAGGGAGGAGGCAAACATTTAATTAAGAAAAACTCAGGACACAATCTGAGACGGGGCTGCAGAGAGCAATGAGCAGAGAGATCTCAGAGCATCAGGGAGACAGCGAGGCTGGCGCCAGCAAAGCAGTCTCACAGGCAATTAAGCAAGATGCAGGAGACCCGTGGGGCTCTTGCCTGCACCCAGCTGCCCCCGGGGCCCAGCCCACGCTTCCTTCAAAGTTGACACCCAGCAAGGGTCCAGAGGATGAAACTGGCTGCCTCCACAGGGCATCCTGGCAGACCTCAGCCGTGAGTTAAGTCCTAGCTTTCCTCTCTCTGAGGTCTTAACCCACTGTGTTAGGGATTAACTAGGGCTCCAGGGAACCCCAGACTAAATGAGGCTTCCTCAGACTGAAACACAAGAGGGCTCTGTGCAAACCTCACCTTGCTCCTCCTTAGCCCCAGCGCCCTACCACCCCAGGACCGCGAGCTTCCTGTGGTCCTATGTCCCAGATGAGGACAGCAGTGTCACCATCATTGTCATCCATCAACATCACAGCAGCACCTGCCCCTTTGTCTGTGCCCAGCCTGGATGCTGTGCCTCAGGGGTCAGCGGGCCATGGCCCTCCAGGCCACACCTGGCCTCCCCCACACCGCACCCTGCTGTTTTGGGGACAAAGGTCTCACGGGAACACAACCACACCCGCCGATGACATATCATCGCTGGCTGGGGCATCTGCAGAACTGAGCAGTGATGACAGACTGTATGGCCACCAAGCTTGAACTAGTTACTACCTGGTCATTTACAGACAGTGTTCGTTGATGCCATCCTCTGCCTGTCTCATTTCCTCCTCACAGCCTCCTGAGAAGCTGATATTAGTATTCTCATTTTACAGGAGGACCGCAAGGCTGGGAGATGTTAAAGCCAGCCTCATGGGGACAGGGCTTCATCCTATGCTGAGCACACCCAGCAGGGCAGGGCACAGAACAACTGCCTGGTGATTCTAGGCTGAATGGAGGAACAGACATGTGGATGGAGGACATCACTTTAATGAATGACCCTACTTGGCGTGGAGTTTGAGGTCACAGGGACCCTCCTGGCACCTGAGGGGACAAGGGGCTCCTGCCCCAGGGACCAAGGCTCTGAGTAGAGTTGTGCACCCATAAATTGATGTGCTCTGAGACGCCACTTGCCAAGGTCCAGGACGGCCAGGCCACAGAAGGGCTAACGCCAATCCAAAGCCAAGGCCACAACCAGGGGTGGCCAGGGAGGTGCAAACCAGCTGGTATTGTCTCTGGAGGATGACAGGCTTGGGGCCTGGTTTGGGGGCAGCGCCAACCACAGAGAGCAAAAGTGAGAGAATGGGGCTAGGAGTGGCCGGCCCACGGGAAATGAGGGCTCCACTCCGTGACTACTGAATCAGGGGAGCATTACTGGGGCTGGGCATGAGTCAGGCCACGGAACTCCTGGCTCTGACCATGGAGGCGACAGACCAGGGGCAGCCTGGTGAGCTGGGCATGTGCAGACCTCCAGAACTACCCCCCTTCTCCCAGGCTCAGGGCACTGTGGAGGCTGCAGGCTGAAATGGGCTCTCAGTCCAAAGGGCTATGTCTCTCAGGACTGGGTGGGAATAACCCGGGTCACCCAGGGCCAGGCAAGCGCTCCTCATTCATGCCCTGGAGCAGGTCAGCCTGCAGGGCACTCGCCTTCCAGTGAGGGAGAGGACAAGGATCCTCGGGGACGGGGACACGCACTGTGGGTGGCAACACCAATCTCAGGGGAACCGGTCCATATTGCAAATACAAACAGGCCACTCAGGGAAGACCCCCAGGAGATGAAACCATGTCAAGACTGGAAGGTTAGGAGCAACATGGGCGTCTGGAGGAAGAGTGAGCCAGGCAGAAGGCGCTGCCAGTGCAAAGGCCCTGGGGCAGAAGTTTGCCTGGAACCCAGTGAAGGACAGGGATCCTAGGAAGAGCTGAAGGCAGAGAGATGACAGGGCAGATGATCAGGACCATGCAGGGTATGGGGAGAACATGGTCTCTGAGAGAAACAATGAAAGAATGCACGGAGAGAGAGAGTGAGGGGAAATAGGAGCTGAGCAGAGCTATGCACTCAGGAGACCCAGAGCGGTGGGGCAGCATGTGGACTGCACACCACTCACCATGTCCTGCAGGTGTGCCAGAGCCCTCCCAGCCAGGCCTCAAGCACAGGCTCCCTAGAAAAGCATTCCCGCCAGCTCCCTGCTAGTGGCTCCCCTTTGCTGCTGGAGACCCTGAGGCTCAGAGAGCGGTGGACCTTGCTAAGGTCACATGGCCCATTACCAGACAGGTCAGGATGTGGGCCTACACCCTTATCCTCCCAATGGACTGGCAGCATCTCCACTCCTCGGATGCACCAGGAGCTCCTTCTGAGTCAATCTAGTGAAGGAGGAGAGCTTGGTGAACCTGTGGGGATGCAGCCTAGGGAACCTGTCCCGCTGGGTGGAGTGTCTTCATGCACGCTCCCTGGGTGAGGTTTCCTGAGCACCCTGCAGGCCCCATGGGCAGGGCTGGGATTTACTGCTCTCTTTTCATAAAGACCATTCAAGGCCCTGAAAATTAATTTCCCCTAGGAAGACAATTACATGTCAAATAATACACCCGCTAAGCAAATGATTAAGAAGAACCCAGCCAGGAAGGCTTTGCGCAGGCTAATTCTGAGCTACGTGAGCTCAGTACCGAAGGCCTTGTAAGGTTATTACCGGGTGATAATGAACGCAGGCGTGCAGGGAGTGGAGGGAGTCCATTTCTAATGTTTGTGTCCCACTGTAATTTATTTTGTACCTACAAACAGTGTCTGTTGGGAAAGCCAGTCTCCTCTGTCCTCTAGCAAAAGCATCACCAAAGGCCACGCGGGAGGAAGCAGACAGCAGTAAGCTGAGAGGCTGCAAAGGGACATGGCCTGTGGCCACTGTTGGCCCCACACATCCGGCTGGCCTGAGTCGGTGGCTAGCATGCACCTGGGAGGGCTCATATCAAAATGTGGCCAGTGACTCTCGAAATGGCCACACCAGAGTCTCTACCAGCAATGACGGCCAGGAACAGAGAAGCCACCTTAATCCTTAGATGGGTCCAAATCCCATCCAACCAACCTTTCTCCATTATGTGGTGGTGTGACCTCCAGGAGCCCTGACCCAGGCTCCAGGTATGGAGACCGAGGACCAGAGAGGGAAGAAAGCTGCTAGGACCACACTGTGAGGCGGGACAGGGAACCCAGGCCCAGCTCTGTGTCCCCTAGCCCATAGCCTTGCTCTGCCCCAGGTTCAGTGGTCGGGCTGCAGCTTGGCCTGGGGTCAGCCTCATGAATCTGGGTTATCATGGGATTTGGCATATGTAGAACAAAGACTGGCCAGCTACGGGTCTTGAGCCAAAACTGGCCCGCTGTCTGCTTTTGCAAATCAAGGTTTACTAGAACACAGCCATACCCTACTTCTGTCTATATTGGGGTACGGCAGCTTTTAGACAACAGCAGCCTCAGGGATGCTCCTGTCCCCCTTCAGCTGACCCAGCCACCGTCAGAACTCATAGGCTCAGTGTGCATTTGTGCCCTAGTCTGGCAAGCCCTTTTTTGCCCTGAGAAAGCTCACAGCAGGGTGCATGGCCCCTTTGCAAGGCTGCAAGGGTGAGCAGCCTCTGGGGGGTGGGGAGAGGGTGGTGAGGGCAGAGCATCAGGACCCCATTCATGGACCAGGTCAACTTGGTTGCTTTAGCAAGCTGTGACTACTGGAAGGGGAGGGGGAGCTTCTCGGGGGTCATGATGGTCCCTACAGAGCTCACCAAACTATGCTCCTAAAGCAAGGAATTCTGGGATTCCAGAATGTTAACCACTGGAAGTCATGCACTTCTCCTGAGCCTCAGTTTCTCTGCCTATAAAAGGGGGTTCATACCCAAAGATTTCTGAGGCCCTGCTCTGCCAGAACAGTCTGTGGATCTCAATAAGGAGAGAGATGCTGTCCTAATCTAGGCCTCGTGTGTCCCTGTCAGTGAGGTCCTGTTGAAAGGTACCTGACTGCCTGGAGAGGGGTTCTGCTACTCATCTCCCTCGGACAAAATCTGGTCATTTTCACACAAAATCATGAGGGGAAAAGGAGATTTCCTCACTGCACAAGTACTCGAGGTTTTTAAAAGAAGAAATTTAGTATTGTTAATATTAAAGGGAAACGTCAGAAGCCTCTGTGTGTGTGTGTTGTGTGTGTGTGTGTGTGTGTATGTGTTTAAACAGCTTCATCAAGATAATAAAGGACATGTTTAAAGTTCTTATTGATGTTTAATTTCATTGTATCAGAACATATAACTTGAAACTTGAATCCTCTCAAAATTATTGAGATTAATTCTATCATATATGATTTTGTCTGTCTTGGTAATCATTCCAAGTGCACTTGAAAAGAATGTGTATCTGCTGTTGTTGGGTGGCTAGCCAAACATGTCGAGTGGGTTGGTGATACTGCCACTCAAGTCTTTTATAACCTTAGTGACTTCTGTTTATTTGTTCCATCAAGTGTCAAAGGAAGGATGCTGAAATCTCTAACCATAATTGTAGATTGTCTATTTCTACTTATTTCTGATCAGTTTTTCCTCCGTGTGTTTTGAACATCTGTTGTGATGATTCAGGATTGCCATTTTTACCTTTATGAATTGATCCCTGAATGACGAGGGAATGACCTTCTTTGTCCTTAGATTCTTTGCTCTGAAATCTACTTGGATATTAATCAAGTCATTCCAATTTTCTTGTGGCTGGTGTCTCATGTATTTTCCATCCTTTCACTTTTAACGTATTTGTATCTTTATATTTAAGTCATTTCTTTTTTTAAAAAGATTTTTATTTATTCATTTGACAGAGAGAGATCACAAGTAGACAGAAAGGGGAAGCAGGCCCCCCGCCAAGCAGAGAGCCCGATGAGGGATCTGATCCCAGGACCCGGAGGGTCACGACCCAAGCCGAAAGCCAAGACTTAATCCACTGAGCCACCCAGGCACCCCTAAGTCATTTCTTATAGACAGTACCCAGTTCTCGCTTCTTAAAAACATCTAATCTGACAATCACTGCCTTTTAGTTAGGGTACTTAGACCATTTACGTTTAATATGAATGTTGAAATGGTTAGGTTTAAATCTATTTGTTTTCTTTCCATCCTGTTGGTTCATTGTTCTATTTTTCTTCTTTTCCAAAAGCTTTTTTTGGGATTATTTGAATATTTTTTTTTGTGACTGCATTAGAGCTTTAATCTCTACAAGTTAAAAAAAATTTTTTTTGTGCATTTACACCCAAACTGTTGAACATACAGGATGTAGTTATAATAACTTTTAATGGCCTTTTCTGCTCATTCTAGCATCAGTATCTATTTTGGGCCAGTTTTGATTGACTAATTTTTCTTCTCATGTGGGTCAGATCTTCTTGCCTCTTTTCATGCCAGAAAATTTTTCACTGGATGCCAGACATTGTGAATTTTACCTTGCTGGATATTTTTGTATTCCTCTAAATCATCTTGAGTTTTGTTCTGGGTCATGGTTAAGTTATGTGGAAACAGTTTGATCCTTTGGTGTCTTGTTTTTAAGATTGTTAGGTGGGACCCAGCAGTGCTCAGTTTCCCACTACTGGGGCAAGTTTGTTCAGAATCCTCTGGCCGATGTCCCAGGTATCATGAGGTTTTCCAGTATGGCTAGTGAGAATAGGAATAATTCCTTGTCCATAGATGGGTGCCACGCAATGTGCTGCTTCTGGTTTCTTTTGGGTAACTAATTCTCCAGGCTCTGGTAGTTTTCTCTTGCACATGTCCTAGTTAATACTCCACTGAATGCCCAAGTGGAACCCTCCGCAGATGTCCCAAGTTCTCCCTTCAGGCAGTGCAGTCCTCTCCAGTGCTTGTTTTGGTGTGCTCTAACTGCCGTGGTCCTTCCCAGACCTCAGTTCCATCTCTTCAACTCAGGGAGTTGTCTGGGCTCTGCCCTCCCCTCCCCAGCTACACACAGGCCACCTGCCAAGCTGGACCAGGACCTTCTCCCAAGGCAGATCCTCAAAGCACTGCAGAGATCACTTGGTTCTTCTCCCTCCTTTCAGGGATCACTGTCCTTTGTTGCCTGATGTTTGGTGTTTTCCAACTTATTCCATGTATTTTGTCCATTTTGGGGGGTGTTTCAGCTGTCCCGTTCTGTTTGAAGCCTGGTTTTGAACATCAGATTGGACTTATTTCTCGAGCAGATTTCCGGGAAACCTGGAGGACCCTAGAATTTGATCCCATGTTACAAGCAGAGACTCCCTCTACACCCAAATCTCCTCTGTATGACCCCAGAATGTGTGAGTCACCTCCCAGCGTTCTGAACCCAAAAATGAGAGGAGGCTGGAGCTCTATTTAGAGATAAGAAAATGAGACATGTTTCTCTTGCATAATTTGATATTAAAATTTTATGTCAACATTGGCATGGCCAGTGAGCTTGCACTACAGAGATAACACTCTGCATGTCTAACCAGCTAGCCCCATTAGCACCTGTGCAGATCAGAGGGCTGTGGCCATGGAGGAAAGGCTGAAAGAGCCATCCTAGCTGTCCAGGCACCCTGTCATGGTGTCCCACTCTGTCCAGGTTGTTGCAGGCATGGATTCAGGCATGTCCCCAGAAGAGAGAGCTGGAATTAGCCGGAAGCTAACTTCCCATCAGTGTGACATGCCCTGTCCCTGGAAGGGTGCAAGTAGGAGCTGATCCTCTAGCAGGGATATCACAGGCCGTGCTGAACCAGGTGGTGCTCTCTGCCCCTTCCATGGGGCACCCATGCTCTGTGAGTGGGAATCCGGCTTCATGAGTTCACAAAACCTGGCTCCTTGCTGGGAGTGCATGTCCACAGAAATGCTGGTGAACTGTGCAGACCCACAGCATCTCCCCATGCTGGCCCTGCACTCCTGGGTGTCCGGCCCCCTTGCCAGACCCAACATGTACTGCCTCGCCAAGGGGACCGGCCCTGGCCTCCCTCAGCCAGTTACATAACCGGCCGCCTTTGAAAAGACGCTGCATGGAGTCACACGGGTTAGCAAACTAGTTCAAGGTAATTTATGACTCCGAGATGCTTGGGTTTCTAAATACAACAGACAGCTACAAACTGCAAAAACCTCAAGCTCCCTCCCCAGGGGAGACTGCCCAGCCCAGCCTGGGGCGGTGGTGCCGATTCCAGCTTGGCAGAGGGAACTGGCACTCTTGCAGGCCTGGCTGGCCTCACCCACTGTGAGCCCCAGTGAGGCGCACCCTTGAGACATCCTGAAGACCACCTCCTCCCACTCCATGTCTCTGGTGTGCACGAGAAGGTGATGATGACTTTTCTCCTGCCCTGCGATGGCACAGAGAGCCCGCTGCATTCAGAGTTGACCTCCAAGTTGACTGTTTTTCTTTTTCAGTGCTAATAATATTTATCTTGGATAAGTTGGAATTCAGGCGACAGAAACTCCAGTATGGGGAAACTAACTATTGTCAAAGGTGGCTGAAGTTTCCCTTTTCTTTGGGGGTGGCGGGACCTCCCTGGCTTTCCGTCTGTCCAGTGCTGCCCTTGAACGCTTGAAGTGGGTTTTCTGCACGCTCTCCTGCAGGTTGCCTTCCTGCCCTGGTGCTTGTGCCTGAAGCTTGAGACCCAGTTCTGATCGTCTGGAAGGAGACTGTGGGATCTGCCCTTGCTTCACTGCATTCCTGCTGCTGCCCTCTGTGTCCACCATCAATTCCAGCAGCCCCCAACCCCACTGCAGGCCGGGGTTAGTGGGAGCCTGCTGCCAGGCACAGACCTTCCCCTCCCCTTCTATCCTCTTAGAGACACCAGCTGGGAGTCAGCACTGAACTCAGGTCTCCAGTACCACACCTCACTAGCCTAATCCTCAGCATCTCTCCCAGGTGTAGGGATCCAGGGTGAGCAGGACACAACTCCGTCCTGAAGCCCCAGCTTCTGACTCACACATGCACCAGTGATGGCCACACAGTGCACTATCTGCTGTGACAGGGGCCAGCAGGGGAGCCTGGGAGAGCCTAGAGGAAGCCTGGAGAGCCAGAGCACTTCCTGGAAAAGGTGATGCCAAAGGTGGGCTTTGTTCCTTGTGATCTCTGCAGTCCTGGGTTATAAGCATCCCAAGAAAGACGCTGCTGTGGGGACCGATGAGTCTAAACTCTGCAGGTTGGGTGGCTTTAAGTGACAAAGTACCAAATGGTCTGAGCCTTCTCTCTCTAGTCCTGGACAGTCAGGGACTGGTGTCTTCAGGGAAATACAGGCACAGCTGCCCACAGCCAACTGTCCCGGGGCCCTGGTTCCTCCTTAGCTCCTCCCTCAAGAATGAGGGACACTGTGCTTGATCCACAGACAGCCCTATTTCTCCACCTTCCCATCTCCACACCCTTTGCACTGGGACTGGACAGCTCTTCCCATCAGGAGGTGGGGTCTCGTCCCCTACACCCTTCAATCTGTGCCAGCTCCATGACTTGCCCTGGCCAATGGAATACGGAAACAGTGCTGTACCCATTCCTTGCATTGGCCTCAAAGAGCCTTGTGTCCTCAAGTGCCCACCCTCTTTGGACCCTTCCACCACCATGAGCAGAAGCCCAGCCAGCCTCCTAGAAGAATGACATACATAAAGCCCAGTTGCCACCACCCTTGGTTGGCCCAGCCAACAGTCAACTGGCAGTCAGTTGACGCCTTCCCTCAACTACATGTGCTTAAGACAGCCCAGAAGACCTGCCTGGCCAGCTAGCTGCTCAGTTAAGTAAAAGGCTGCTGTTTAGCCACTACATTTCGGAGTGGCTGTTATGCAGCAGAAGCTAACTGATATAGCTGCCCCAGAATTCTGGGTGCATAGGCTGCAGGATTTACAGGCAGAGACCTGGCTGCAGACAGATGGGCTGACTGGCCGCAGAGATCTCACCTGGCCCTCTTGTTGCTATCATTTGGGCTCTGCTCAATAGATTGGACCCTGAGCTACAGTGACCACAGTTTTAATGAGTCTGTCTGGCAGTGTCTGTGCTCAAGCCATCTGGCTACTTCTACTGCTTATTGATCCTATGCAGAGCCCTCCAGGGGTTTCCCATGACACTCAGGGTGAAACCCAAACTCCTTGCCAACCCACATTGCGCTCCCTATTCCCATCAACCCTCCTAGCTTTGTGCCCCTCACTGCACGTCAGGCACACCTGCCTCCAACCCCCAAGACCCAACCCGACCTCTGGGCCTTTGCACATGCTGCTCCCCTGACTAGGATGCTTCTCCCTCATACCTACACTGCTCCCTCCCCACTTCCTTCAGGCCTCTGCTCCAACAGGCTTTGCCAAACAATCCACAGATTACTCCTTACCAAATGGTGTGTCTTTCTCGGTGCCCTCCTCCTGCTTTATTTCTTTTCAGAGCACTTAGCATGACCTGATGCAGTAAGGTCCACACTGTGAGTATTCAGTGGGAGCCAGTGAAGGTTATGAAGGGAGGGGGTTGGTGAGAAAGAGGTTAGCCGTGGGACCTTCATAGCACAGAGCCACTGACTGGGAGCCCGTGTGTCCTGAAGAAGGCTGCCATCCCCCACTGCCTGGCAACCACCAGGGACACTGTTGGCAGTGATGTGCTTTAGCCACTTCTAGGAGCTGGTAACTTGCTCGGCAGCACAAGCTGAGATTTACGGCTGTGGCGTAATTGCTTACAAGCCTCATGCAGGTGACACATGTTTATGAAAAATACCTTGTCTTGAGGTGGCCCCAGAGATCTGTTCCCTAGGACACAGAAGGCTCCACAAAGAAGGTTCTACCTGGGAGCTCCTGCTGTCTGAAACCCTTTAATTGAGGGCCCAGCATTTAGGGCCCTTCTCAGAACTGCAAGAGCCTGCAAAAGAGAGAATTCTCTAACAGGGAGCTGGGATTCCCCTGCAGCAGGCAGGAGAAGTAAGAAGTGGCCTGGCTTAGCCTCAGAAGCTGGGGAAGGCATTCTCCAGGACCTGGAAAGCCCAGGACAGGCCCAGACTCACCATGAATCCAGGGTTCAGGGATAAAGCTCTTCTACACTCTGGGAGGGGCCCCCTGGGCACTGGGGTCTTGGGCAGAGCTGGGGGCCTCATCAGGGTCCGAAAAGGCTGTGTGGTGTTGTGGTAAAGAGCACAAAGTCTGGACCTGCACTACCTTGGTTCAAATCCCAGCTCATTCACTGACAAGCTGCATGACCTTGGACAAGTTTCATAATGGTTCTGAGCCTCAGCGTCCTCATTTATAAGATGGGTGTAAAAACAGAGTCTCCTTGCAGTGCTCTAAGGAGCACTGCACATGCAAGGAGCACTGAGCCCTGCAGAATGCTCAGACCAGGGCCTGGCACACCACAAGTGCTGGGGAAGTGAGTTGTCATTAACAGCATCAGAGGCCATGACTCTGCACCCTCAGAGCAAAAGAGGAGCCTTCCTGGCAAGGACACAACTCTGTTCCAGGCTCAAGGGTGATGGAGTGCTGCTCCAGAGTTTTCCATCCCCTTAACAGGCAAGGAGCTGGCAGGGAGTACGAGAAAGTAGTCCATTAAACCTCAGGTGCTTCAGCATCAAAATGACAGGGGTGAGAAGCAGAAGCAGCAAGAACTTCTCAGGCCTTTAGGAGAAATGTGCTAAATTGGCTTTCATTCCAGCTCAGTGGAGCCCATAAGTGGAAATGCAGGCTGTCAGCTTTGATCACTCTACTGCTATCTCCAGGGTTCCAGGTCCCAACCAACTGTGTATAGCCAGATACCAAGTGGAAGGAACACAGTACCCACCTTCAGAGAGCTGGAGCCAGACTCCACATAGGGTCCACTCCAGTTGTCATTAAAATATCAGCCACTCCTCTTTGCTCCTATTTCCTCATTCTCACAAAAACATCCATGGATGGCTACACAGGGTTTACTAAAACACTTGCATTTATCGGAATTTGCAATTGTAAAGAGGGAGAAGGGGAGAATACACGGACAACAGGCATGACTGCAGGGTGTGCTACAAATTATCAAAGATCTTAGGGCCTCAGTACCTAGGATTTTTAAGAAGGCTTCTTGATATGTGATTAGAGAAAGGAGGCCCATTTAGTAAGTGGTGATAGGACAACTGAGTATACACATGGCAAAATGTGTATACTCACACCCCCCCCGCCCCCCAATTCTGGATGCATCAACAGTCTCCATTTTAAAGAGAAAACTCTAAGAGGAATTTTCTCTGGGGGAATATCTTTACAAACTTGGGGTTGGGAACAATTTCTTTCTTTTTTTAAAAAAGATTTTATTTATTTATTTGACATAGAGAGAGATCACAAATAGGCAGAGAGGCAGGCAGAGAAAGAGGGAGAAGCAGGCTCCCTGCCGAGCAGAGAGCCTGATGTGGAGTTCGATCCCAGGACCCTGAGATCATGACTTGAGCTGAAGGCAGACCCACTGAGCCACCCTGGCGCCTCTGGGAACAATTTCTTAAACAAAGTATAAAAAGCTCACTAGGCATAAAAAAAAAAAAATTGGTAGATTTGACTGCAGTAAAACTAAAAATTCATTTTTATCAAATGACTGGCAAAAAGACAAATCACAAAAAGCAAGAAGACATCTGGAATATGTACAATAAGCAAAGAAATAGTATCCAAAATACATAAAGAACTCCTACAAATCCATAGGAACAAGAGAAGAAATGAGCAAAAATATCACAGCAGTCATGTCTTAGAGGAGGAAACAGGTGTATAGATGAGCATGGGAAAAACTGTTCAACTACACTAAGATGCAGGAAAGTGCAAGCTAAGGTCACAATGAAATATTTAATAATAGTTAGATTCACAGTGAGTAAGACATATGACAGTACCAAGGGTTTGAGAGGATACAGATCAACTGGAATACCTAGTGGTTGAGTGTGACACCTGGTCTGGCCGTGTTGAAAATCACTTTGAATTTTCTTGTTAGGTTGACCATTCATATACATACCTTAAAATCCTGCAAACTCACTCCTTGGTATTACAAAAGGCATGTACAAGAAGGTTTCATAGCAACACTGTTAATATTGGGGGGGGATGACCTAAATATTCACTGACAAGAGAATGCAAAAATAAATTCTAGAAAAGTCACACAATCTATTTTCACACTAGTGGAAGTGAACTACAGGTACACAACAGCATAGCTAAAGCTTAGAGTAAAATGTTGAGTAAAAAAGGTGCAAATTTTAGACATCTAACTAATAGAAGACAAGTTTTCAAAGCTTAAGAATAAACAACATAATGTTTAGACTTATTCAGTAAGCCTATGAGCAAGAGAAGGATGAACAAACACAAAATTGCAGATAAGGGCTGACCTCTAGAGTAGGATAAGATGCAAACACATGGATGCAAGCTACTGGGAATGTTCCAGTCTGGAGCTGAGCTGTGGGCTTACAGATGTTTGTTGCTTCCTTACCCTTTATAATGTACAAAACACATTAAATATTAAACAGATACAGGCAATGGAGGAAAAAAAGGAGAAAAAACAAAAAGAGGAACATGGTATGGATCTAGACAGATTTCCTTGTCACAGCGTTCACTATTTCCTTTGTGTCATAGTGGGTACCAAGAAGTCTGAGGAGAGGCCAGACCAGGAGGTGAAAGGACTGGCAATTGGATGATGGCATTCTTCCTTCTGAGCCTCAGCTTCTCCCTATGCAAAATAAGAGGGTGTACAAGGAATGATAAATTGTTGGCAGGCATAACACAGGTCTCCCTTTCTACCCCCACTGCAGACATTACTAATGGATTGCAGTACTACTTCACAGGGATCACATACACAGACTTGGACTCCTTCTCAGCTGGGCCTGCAAGCTGGTCAAACGGAGATGGCACACTAATAATACGTATGTGTTGTCAAGGAGACTCTACCCAGTTCTGACCTGCAAATCATGAAGACTCACAATCAGGCACTAGCTAGTCTGAAAGCCTGTGGTCCTAGGGAGAAGACTGCTGGCTTTGGAGCAGATTCTAGCCAGACCCTGCCAGTGTGCAGCCTCAGCTTCCATGGTGCCCACTCCCGTGGCCTCCAATCTGCTGCATCTGGACCCTGCCCACTCACCATCTGACCAGACCTTTTGCTCCCATCTATTGGGTGGGCAGGCTTGTATCTACCCTATGCTGGTGAGCTGTACTAGACTCAAAAACAGCTCAACTAACATAGGGCCAGGCAGGAGCTTATCATCATTCTCTAGTGCAGAGAGTACTGGAGTCAGCTCCATTGTGGCTGATCCAAATAGCCCTCTGAGGCAGGAGTATGGTATTGCTTTCATTGCCTTTGCCTATATGGTCCTACAGGCTTTCGCTCCCGTGCTCTTCTCTGCCTGCCCTCCTCCTCCTCCCCTCACTGGCCTCAGCTCACAAGCCTCCTCCCAGGTTGCACTGCTCCATCTCCTTCCTCCCCAGTGAGCGGTGACATCCCTTCCTCTAGATGTCCACAACAGAGAGGTCGGCTTTTTCAAGGAGAAGTTGTGTGCTGGGTCTGGTCCAGCTTTTGTGGGTTTCTGTCCTTCTAGTGTGGGGAACCTATCAGGATCTAGCTCAAAACTGGCATGAAAATAATAATCCCATCAGGAGCAGCCACAATGCCAATGAATAAAAAGGCTTCTTTAAGCACTTCCCACCTATCCTATGAGCCTCACAGCCAGGAAAGTTGGCAGAGGGAGACAGCATTTCACTCTATTCTAACAAGAAAATCAAACATCTGTAAAGGGGAGTGACTTTTCCAGCATTACTGCCCACCTTCCCACCTTCTGGAAGGCTGGGAAGCTTTTCTGCCACATTCCATCAAGACCCTGAAACCACATTCTGGTGTGGAAACCCCTCCCCTCCCCAAAGCAGGGGAGTGCTGAGTGACCACAGCCCCTAATCATAGAGCATCTGGTTTCATCCTGCTACCTGCAGATTCTTTTAATAACGAGATCATATTGAGAGACATTATATTCAGTGACATGGTGCCTTGGTGATTCATCTCTCTTTCATTTTATTCATCGTATGCAAATTTTAAATGACTGCTGGGCTGTGTGCACAGGAAGTCTTGATTTACTAGAAAGAACTGTGGCAAGTTCTTAGAAAACAAAGATGGGAATTTAAGGCATTGAGATGTGTCCAATGAGCAGAGTAAGGACAAAGGTGTCTCCCACTGTTTTGTCCTGGAACAAAGCTGCCAGCACATGCCCACACGTGGCCTGCCAGACCCTCAGATCAGAGTCTGCCACTGACACCCATTGTGTGGAAGGGCCTGAAACCTGCTATTATCTTCAGCACCATCCACAGACTCTGAGAAACAAACAGCACACCCTTGCAAAGGCGCTGAAACAGGAATGCTCAACTTGTGTTCCCAGAAATACAGGTGCCAGATGTTTACTTCTGGTTCCAGCTTCTCCTGGGTTCATTCTCTTTCAAACCTTGGAAACTTTGGGCACCACTTTACAATCCCTCCATCAGATCCCTCCATCTCTCTCTATCCCAGGAAGCTCCCCCCCCTCCCCGGACAATTCCAAATACTCCTCAAAACCATCTCTGATGCCCCCTCTTTCAGGAAGTCCCCTTGCCTTCTCCCTGGTCTCTTTATACTGCTAGAATGATCATAATGGGTTCAAATGCTATTGCTTACACATCTGTCTCCCCGGTCACGGGTAGGTCTGTGGGAGCTGGTGTCATGGCTGAGCTACTTCCATTACCTCCAGCCCCTCAACATGGGCCCTGGCACATTGTGGGGATGGAGTAGGGCCTCAAAAAAGCCTAAATATGTGGGCTCTGTCTTCCTGGAAATTATTGAATAGTGAAAGAGAGCTAATGACAAAGGTGAACTCAAGGTACTCTGAACACATACCAGACAATCCTTTCCTGAGTACTTCACAGCTAAGCCAAATCTCATTGGTGAGTAAATGTCAACTGCACAAAAATGAGAGTAAAGAACTTTCCAAGGAGAAGCAGTAACAGAAAAATGTTCTAAGGTTGGAGGGAGCAATTTGTATAACTACTGAAAGGCCACTGGTGCTTTAGCAAAGCAATGTGGTAATGAGCAAGAATGCATAGATTATGTGTATCAGCTAGGATAAGCCAGGTCATGCTGTGTAACAAATGACTCTTAAAATCTCAGTGTCCTACAATAAGGTTTACCTATGTCTCATGTTACATGCCATGTGGCTTTCCTTCATATCTTTTCCCTTCTGGACTCAGGCTGACAGAACAATCTCTATCTGGAGTATTGCCATTGTCATGGAAGAAGGAAAAGAAAATTGTAAATCACTCACTGATTCGTAAAGCGTGTGCTCAGATTTCTTTCACTGTTTTACCAACCCCTCTCCCATGCCTGAGAGCAATATGGACAGTGCTGTATAATCCTCCATCTGCGAAGCACACCACAGTAAAAGGCACTGAATGTGGGGGAATGGTAATCCAGTTCCACACCATGATTAAGACTTTGATGTTTATCCTAGAAGCAATGGAATCTGTTGAATAAATTTTTCATTTCTAACAAATCACTCTGGCTGTAGTGAGGCCAACAGACTGGAAATGGGCAAGAGTGGATTGAGAGAGAAAAATTAGGAGGATACTTCAGTTTCCTGAGCCAAAAAAAAAGACTAGTGTCAGACTATTTAGTCTAAAGTAGGGTCATAGCAGTGGAAATGGAGAGAAGCCAATAGATTTTAAAGTGGGAAGTTCTAAGGATGTACAAAGAGAAGCATGGGTGAGTGAATGTGTGACCCCAGGATGCAGAAAGAATGTAGCAGAGTTGGCTTCTTATGTCTTACCACGTGCTGGCTCTCATCTTTTAGGAAGACCAGCTACTCGATTCTCTACTTGTCCTTGGGCTCTCTGTGTCCTCCTAATAAATCTCCCTTCTTGCTTAAAAAAAAAAAATCCTGAGCTAAATAAAGAAGGGAACAAATGGATTAATAAGGTGATGAGCAGCCAAGAGAACTGACAAATGAATGACAGAGTGACCAGGT
The DNA here is from genome assembly GCF_030435805.1 of Mustela lutreola. NCBI lineage: Eukaryota > Metazoa > Chordata > Mammalia > Carnivora > Mustelidae > Mustela > Mustela lutreola. The sequence goes on along the minus strand of NC_081291.1, from coordinate 57,309,934 downwards.
GAGATTAATTCATGTGTCCAAGTGTTCAAAGAATGAAGAAAAACTAGACTCAACTAGAAGAAAGGTCTCCCCACTGGACATGCCTTAGAAGGATCCCTCCCTCCCCTACCAACACATCAGGCATCTCTCTTCTTCCAGGAAGCCATGACCAATTTCAGCTGTAGCAGAGAATAGAGAATGGGCAGGAGGGGAAGAAGGGAGGGACAGGGAGGCAGATGAAGGATGGGCTCCATGGAACCTCTATAGCATCCTCCCCTCTCTTCTGTGGCCTCCCTACACTTCCTTTCCAGAGTTCCAAACTTGACCTTCAGTAATTGGAGGGCTTGGACTCACAAACATCCCTGAAAGAGAATTTTTGTAACAGCAGCATTAGACAAACTTCCAGGAACTTAGGAGCCTTGGGATCCACACAAGCACAGAAAGCCTCATATCCTTCTCTGCCCTGGGTCAAGAAAATGAAATTCAGAGACAGAATGTTAGGGTTGTGGACTCAGCTCAGCTCACCATGGACAGCGACCCCCTCACTCCGCTCCCCCGCAGCCAAGGAAGTGTTGTGGTCACTGTCAATGGTGCTGACGGGCCGACACAGCTGAAGAAACTTCTAACACCCAGCCACAGTATATCAGAGCTGAGAGGGTTCTGGGATCTCAATTTTCCCAGTGCCTCATTTTGCAGATAAGAAAAGAGAAGTCTAGATGGGGAAGGAATTCTCTCAGGAGCACACAGTGAATGGCACTGTGGTATTGGAAGCTGACCTCTAGATGCTTACTCAGAGAAAACTCATTTCCTTGGAAGGCTCCTGGCTGTTGCCCACTACCCAGAATAATTAAGTCCTGAAAACTGATAGTAGCACAGAGTAGGTACTCACTGAACATTTGTTGACTGAATAAATTATTATGGTGAGACACAAAAAAAGTCTTGAGGCTGGGAGTGGACCCTGAATCCTGAATTCAAACAGGAAGTCTTGTTCTTTTTTGGTATGGGTGAAATGGTATGGAAGGAAGCAGTGGGGGAAGGGAGGAAGTGCATAGGCACAAGCCAGGACTTTAAGCACAGAGGAACGCTAACCTCTGTTCTCTCAGGTTTCATACAATCTCCCACCCAGGAAAATAGGTTGAACAGTTGAGGAGGTTCCTTTCGGGAGGCAGGGGGATCACCTGACCTCAATCTGGCCAGTCAGCATATTCTATCCTTCCTGGCCACAGTGATTGGCTTGGGGCTGAGTATGTGACCAATGAGATCCCAATGGATCAGATCTCAGGGTTGTAATCATAGGGAATGAGAAGTTCTATTTTTGTTGGGGGAAGGGATTTATCAGTTTGTGACTGTTGATGGCCATCTTGATATCCCAATCAGAAAGCCTACCTGAGAATAACATCAGCACAGAGGAAAGTAAGCAAAGCCAAGAGGTAGAGAAAGATGATTACTGATGATGTCATCAAGCACCCAGGAACAGCCTTGCGTGAAGCTGTCTGCCTTTGGACTTCTCAGTTACATAAATTATTCTCTCCTGCATTGTTTGATTGCTTGTTTAGGCCACTTTGGGTTTTCTATCACTGGCTATCAAAAAAAACCTACTTCCAGTTGGTTAAATGGAGCATCCCGGAATTGTATGGATTTAGGCTAGCTTGAAGAAAGGATTTCCAGAAAACACTGCAAAATTCTAGTCTAAGCTAGAGACCCAAATGGATTTAAACTATATCTATTGAAGGCTTGCTACAGGCTGGGCCACTCACGTTACCCAAATGAATCCTCCCAGGATTGACCTCATTAAGATAGCAATGGAGGACCCCATTCTGGAAGATGTGAGACTGAGGCGCCGAGAAAGGAGATGCCTGGTTTGTAAGTGTGGAGCCAGACTGCAAATCCCGACTCTGCTGCTTGTGTTCCAGGAAGCCTCATGATGTGGCTTATCCATGTTACAGAGACTTGGGTACACAACCCCATGCCTGGTATACTGTGGATGCCTGAGGCTTGGTAATTGTCATGTTCTGTTACAAGACTCACAAAAGCAATTCGCACTGAAGGGAGGAAGAAGAACTTCCTTCACCAGTACCACACACACTACTAACTCCCTGAAGCTTAGAATCCCTTTCTTTCCCTTACTTTCCTTTCCTTGGCAGAGTCATGCCCACATGACCATAGGACAGTCCCCCATTCACAGCCAGCATCAGGAGCTGTTACAGGGGAGGCCAAAACCTTCACCCCTCTACCATGCCTGGGGACATCTCTTTCTTTGGGGCCTTGGGGGACCCTACTCCCCATATGCACACCAGAGGTCTTTTCTAGAACATGCAGAGAATCTCACTCAGTTTGAAATAAGATGTATCCATCACTGTCATTCCTAGGTCTCCCTTGAAACTGAGCTCATGCACTCCTTTCTCTGCATAGTGGCCTCCTGTGTCTGCTGCAGGAGAGGCTGAACTGACAATAAATCAACAGCTCAGCACTTGAAGGCACACACGAAGCAAGAGCTGACAGCTGGAAAGCTCTGTTTAGAAAAGACCTCGCATTTCACCCTGAAGAGGCTGCAGGAGCCCCTCGGGTCCAGAAGTAATGCTTGGACCAAAGCGAACTGGAAGGTTTTATGATGGATGGAGGCTTCTTGCCATGATGGAGGGTGTGGCGAGGTCTCTGACATTCCCAAAGGCTCACTGTGTGCAGGTTCAAGGTGCACAGAGAAGAAAAGGCCCAGAGGTGTTCACAGACCAAATATGAACCGGCCACCCAGCCATGCAGTACACCATAGTTCATAACCTGCTCTCGTGGGTGTTGAATGGAGGGACAGGGGCAGATATCCAAGTCTTCTGGGGAACTAGTTAAAAATAGAGAAGTTTTAACTCACCCTAGAAGGCTGAATCTGTTAGATATGTTTGGCTGAAGTGACAAAACCCTCCTAAGAGTGGCTTAAACTACAAAGACATCTAACATTTAATATTTAATGATGATGTAAGGGATGGGAGATCCGGAGGTAGTCTGGTGGCCCAACAATGTCATCAGTAACTCAGATACCACCCCCCTCTCTATTCTACCATTAACAGAATGTTGGTTCATTTAATACCCCCTTATTGTTGCAGTGTGGCTGCCTCCACTCCAGCCATCACATTTGTATAGTTAACACTCAAGCAAGGGGGCACCTTCTTCCCTACCCACCTCTTCTTGGGAAGGAAGATCTCCCATGGAAGCGTCTATAGTCTCCCTCTAATATCTCACTGGCAGACACTGGGTTCTGAACCCTTTCCCCAGACAATCACTAGATGTAGGAAAAGTGGTTGCCACGACTGTCTTGGACAAACCTGATTCCTCCAAGTTTTGCATCCACAGGAAGAAGGCAGGGTGGGCTGGACAAAGGCTACTGTGTGAGCATCCAACACCACCCAGCCATAAGGGACAAAATGGACAAGGGAGCTGAGGGTTCAAAGGTAAGGGAACAGATGAGCAGTAGGGACAGAACAAGCAAAGGTGCAGAGGTGCGGGAGACACCCTGGGTGCTCAGGTTTACTCGTGGTTCATGTCTCCAAGAACACCAACAAGTGGGAAAGGTGGGAAGGGCCTCATTTTACATTTTTGGCCTGTAGTGAGGCAGGCCCTAGGCAATGGGAGCTACCGAGAGATGCCGAGCAAGAGAGTGAGCTCAGGAGCAGGTGGAAAATTGCAGGTGTGTGGACGTGTACTTTAGGAACTGAGCAGAGCTGTTCTGTGACAGCCAATAATGTTGCTAATAAAACTCTGGAGGTCTCCGTTCAAACAGATGATTATAATTGACAAGAGAGAGTAAACATGACCTTAATTAATTAATTTGCTAATGGCAGCTACCTGCTTCTAGATATTAGAACGCGCACCCTCAGCCAGGTCCTTTACACAGCTACCCTGTCACATCTGCGACCCCGTAACCCTCATCTGTCCCACCTGTCCTCGGTCTGGCTTCCAGCTGCACAATCCCCAGGGAGCCCGAAATGACTCAGTGTTCTGTGTTGTAACTTACAAAGCACGCCCCCAGCTCAGAGGGTGAGGCCAACTGCGTCCCACTCTACAGGAGAGAAAGCAGAGGCTGGAAGTGAGTAAGGGGCTTGCTGTGGGGTGTTGGGTGGGATCTGAACCCAGAGCCTCTGCCTTTTTTAGTCCACCATGCTGCTTCAATGGCTTCAGAGTGGGCACCCCCTCCAAGCCCAACCAGGGTGCTTGCCCAACCCAAGGGGACTCGGGGTAGGGGGTAGGATGCACGCAGGGGCAAGGCATGGAAGAGGAGAAGGGGTGGGGAGGGGAGGGAGGAGGGTTCTGCTCTGTGCAATGCCAACCCATGCAGACGGCATGCATGCATGCGACCCCACAAATGTGTCATCCATTTCTCATGCCCTGGGGCCTTCCAAGCTGAGCAGGAGGAGTGCCCTGTACCCGCAGGGACCACACAGTTCATGGGATGCACAGGTGGGCAGGGGCACAGCCCATCCCATGACTGAGAGGACAGCGTCCCTAGTTAAGGCCCTTATTCCAGGCAATCACATCCTGGGATTGATGAGTGCCCAGGCGACCAGGTTGGGAAATTCTGTCCTTGAAGTGCAAACTGGAATCTAGGGGGCTGATTTTTGTTTTAATTAAATTATACATTTATAAACCAATAGTTGAGCGCCTTGGCCACTTTCTTGTAGCCCTCAGCCTTGGCTTTTTTTTCTTTTGGGGGTCAGTTTCTGAACCTTAAGTTGAGTGTCATTATGGACATAAATATTGTCCCTTTCCTGTGTCAGCTTCAGCATTAGAGGCCACCCCAAACACCCCCTCCCACACTGGTGACAGGCCTCTTTTAATGCAGTTCTGTAGGATTATGAGCTGAGGATTTAGAATAACAAGGCCAGGAGGGTCTGTCTGACCAAGCAGGGTGAGTAGGCGGGCGCTGACCATTCACCCAGGACTCCTCAGCCGGCAAAGTGTCAGGCAGCGGGAGAGCTGCCCCCAAGGGTCCGGGGGGTTTAGAGTAAGTTGATTAAGTGGATTAATCCAGCCACTGCAGGGATGGCAGGCCCTGAAGCAAGGCTGTATGCTGAGAAAGACGGAGTGTCCCAGTGTTTGGTCCTGCTTATCCGTTCTAGAAACCAGGGGGTGAGACATGGCTTTGAAATCAGAACACTGGCATTTAAAGCTGGCTCGAAACCTTGGTTAGGTATCAAAAACAAAACGAGCCTCAGTTTTCTTATCTGTAAGAAGGAACTCTTGAACTCTCTCCCCGCTTAGGTGCGGGGATTAAGTGAGGTAACACCAGATAAACTTAGGAGCTGATGGGGGCTTCTCTCTTCCCGGGCAGGGTCGGCAAACTTTCTCCATGAAGTGGGCCTTTTACTCCGTCTCTGTCTCTGTCCCATCTCCTTAGCTCTGCTGTTCTGGAGTAAAGCCAACACTGGCCATAGGTAAGTCTGCACTCTCGGGCCCTGCTTTCTGGGTGAGAATGCTCCGGGCACTTGGGACCCTCCATGTTTCACACTAGTGTTTCCAGCTGTGTGGGGAGCTGTTTTCCCATACAGCTGTACTTGGCCTTGGGTCATGAAGTGTGTTCTAGCAGGCTGGCTGAGGGAAGGAGTGTGGGTAGGCGGGCATGAGTCCCCTGAAGCCATTGGGCAGAGGGGAGTGTGCTCTGGAATCCACATCTCCCAGCCCCAAACCAGTGGGGCAACTGGTAAATCCTGTCCCTGGGGGCTTGCCGCTAAGACAGGAGTGGGAGGGAGGGGCACTCTCCTTCCTATTGAAACGTCCTAGAAACCCAATTATGTGGAACAGGGGATGCACTCAGGTCACACAAGCTCAGTTCAGACTTCCTGGGTTTTTCTGACCAGCTCCTCATCACTGCCATGGATGAGGGAAGGGCCTGAGGCAGTGGGGCAGGAGGACCGGCTGGGTCGCACCAGCCTCGCTGCTCAAAGAGTAATTCTGGGTGCCTCGTCGCACACGTGGTTTGCCTCTGAGCACATAAGAGAGAGTCTCTTTGGGAAGACTGGCTTTTGCTCTCTGACGGAGAACCGCCTGTGTGCCAAGCACGGCAATCCTATGAGTCAGGTTTAGAAAGCCTGGCACAGAGAGGTCAGGGAAACTTCCAGGTCACACAACTGGTAGGCACATGGCTGGGGCTACAGAATGCCTATGGAGGCATGTCTAAGGGACTGGGAGAAAGGTAGGTACGTAAGTAGGTAGCAGCTTTGGAAGTCAGAAGCCACAGTATTCCTGGGAGACCATTCCCAGTGCCCCTGGTCCCAGGCCTGGCCACTTCCACCCGCCTTGGCTGCCTCTACAGGATCAGCTGAACCCAGCTGTGGCTCGTGTCCCAGGTGAGGGAATGAAGTTCCACAGGGCTACCTCGAGGACCACAAGCTCAGAGGCCTTCAGGGGCTGGGCTTGGAGAGGCAGGGGGAGGCCTAGGGAGCAGTGGGGACAGCGGAGGCCTGGGGACTCAAGCCCTGCCCAGTGGTCGGCTCCAGCTTGGCCAGGAGAGAACGGCCTGAGGGAATGTCTCCCCCACTCCCCCCGACCCCCACTGGCTGGATCGTCTCAGGCCCTACTCAATAGTAACACAAACCCCATACCTGGATTTTCATCTGAAGTCTTCCAGTTTACACATGTGAAAATTCATTTCTTAAAAGTCTAGATTGAGGGGCATCTGTTATTAGCTCTCCATTACAGATGAAGACACGAGGCCCAGAGAAGGAGCTGCTTGCCCAAGTTCGCAGAGCAGGGAGTTGTGCTATAATGCAGACCCCACGGGCTGGCTCAAAGGTGCAGGCCTGGAAGAGACTTTGAAAGCAGCCTGATTCCCAGTGCCCCATCGGATGCAAAGTCATTGTCAGGAAATAACCCCTTGACACCTACTTGCATACCCCCCGGCATAGGAAAGTGCACCGATCCTCCTAGAAGCTGGCTTGGCCTCCCTCTGAGTTGGCCTGAGGTAGTCCAGGAGAGGCATAGGGCAGCCATAGATCTCCCTGAGGCTCTCTGTCCCTCGCCTAGCAGCTCCAGTCCCTTTGGCTGTCACTGGCAGGGGACCTGGTAGAGATGACAGCCATGCAGCCAGGAGCACAGTGGAGACAAGATGGTGGGCACAATGCAGATATTCAGATAGCCACTCAACAAACATCGACTGCAAGGTGGCCAGCCTGGGTATAGGCCTAGGTGTCCAGCTGTGTATACACCACAGTCCCTTGAGCTGCTAGCCTCATGGGAAAGCACTACTCAGAGAAAACATCCCCTGAGCCCCCACAGTGGCCCACACAAATAACCATGCTGATGTGAGGCTGTGGCTACGGGTCACAGCGAAGGGTAAACAGAGACATAGGACATCCACAGCAAAGACTGACCAAGAACCGGGACGCTGGATCCAGACAGCCTGGACTCTGTGATTCCACTCCTCAGTTTCCTCATCTGCAGAAAGGGGTACCTACTCGTACCTACCTCTGCAGAAAAGGTGTACCTACTCGTACCTACCTCCTAGAATTTTCATAGGAATAAGTGAGTTCTTTGTTTAAAACACTTAGGACAGTGTCTGACAGTGGATTGGGCTAGCGCTCACCTCCACAGCAGCTCTGTAAGGAAGGGTTTGCTGTCCCCATTTTAAAGATGAGAAAAGCAAGGCTGAGAAGGGCTATGAGACCCGGTGCATGCTCACTCCCTCTTCATGCTGAGCCCGAATGTGTACTTTCTGTCCAGCTCGCCTGTGTTCCCTTGCACTCTCTGTCCCCACTGTAACCACAGTTGCAAAGTAGGTGTGCAGAATTTTTGAACAAGTTAGCATGTGAGTGAACGCTCCAACCCTGTCCCCATCTTGGGTTCTCAGAGTGGGGACTGGATGGGATATGGAGCTCCCCCAGACTGTCCAGGAAACACAGAGCGTGAGAATTCCCTCACTCACAGCCCACACAGCATTCATTCAGTGTGGGCACTCAGGTGTGGGGAGCAAGGATGCTGGAACAAGCCCTGGGTGAGCAGGGCAAGGCACCGAGGCCCCTGAAGGGGGTGCACGCATAGCCGGGATCCTAGCAACCAAGGAGCAGGGAATGATTACTCCCAGGAGGGGCAGAGGACAGGGCCCAGCCTGAGCACTGCCGCTTGTAGGGCTCTGAGTGGCCGGGAGAATCAGCATAAGCCCTCCCCCACTGCATCTCCTGCTCAGCCAGCAGAGGGGAGAAGAGAGAATAGGTCTAGTCCAGATGTTGCCACAGTGCTCCCTGCCTGCCAGCACTGCTTCGAGGGTTCTGTACATATTGGCACATTTAATCTTCCTTGAAGCCTCATGAAGTAGCTGCTGATTTCAGCCCTGTGCGGACAGGAGGACTCGCCCAAGGACAGAGCAAGGATTCAAACCCAGCCTGGCACCCAGGAAATGTCCCTGTCCTCCCTTTTATGGCTTCCTGGTTGTCGGGCAGGGAACTCTCCCAGTGCCGATAGCGGGCACCTCTCTGAGGGACACTGACATGTGTCATGACGGCTCTGGGAAAGTAGAGAGGGTGGGCCTGGGCATCGTCTGCAACAGACTCCTGCTCTGGGGGGCCGTGGTCCCAAGGTCAGCACTAAGAGCACCCAGCAGCAGACACCCAGCCCAAGGGTCCAGCCCCGCAAGCTCCTGTAGCGCAGTGTGACGTGGCCAGGGCCAGACCCATCTGTGGTGACAAAAGGGACTTGCCCAGATCACACAGACTTCGAGGTCTTAGAGTTTCAGTCTGCCAGTCTATGAAGCTGTCCCACAAAGAGCAGACCAGGCATGCAGGAGACTAGTTATCCTCGGGCATTACGATCAGGTGAGCTAAGTATAGATGGGGTCCGGGCGTCAGGGTACGGGCCGGGGTGGGGGGCAGTGGACAGGCAGGATGAGCAACAGATGCAAAGAGCAGGGTCCTAAAGCCTGGTGGGGAGAGGAAAGGTATTCCCACTGGAGAGCCCAGCTTGTGCAAATACTGGGAGGTGGGATACCGTGGGGGAAATGGGGCTCATGCGTTTAGGCAGGAGCATCAGGTTGTGACAGAGGTGACACTGGGTGCCCCTGTCCCCACCTGTGGAAGACCCTGGACCCGCACCTCCTCCTGGCTCGCGACCCAGGTCCCGGCAGCTCTGCCCCAAGGCCCAGCCCCCAGCTTTCTCCACAACATCCTGCATTTCTATATTGTCCTGTGGCAGTTCAGGCACAACAGATGGATTCCCGCCCTTGAAGTGATAATTAAGTTTCTCATTACTGAGAGGTACCACCATGACATGTCCTCAAAGTTTAAAATAAATTAAAATTGAAAAAAAAAAAATCCAGACTGTGAAGGGTCTAGATGAGCATGGGAATAAGAGCAGGTCCCTCAGTTCCCATTAATGATGGAACCCTCCTGGTCCTAGAGGGAGGGAGGGGGTGGACTTGACCCACACGCGGCCTGTCTATTCAGGGTCTAAACTGTCCTCACTTTTTTCCTGAGCCCCTTTCTGCATCTGGCCTAGAGCCCTTACAGAGCTCACAGGCTGAAAGGGAACTCAGAGGGTGGTCACAGCCCGGAGTTGAGGGAGGGGGGTCTCGGTGAGGCCAGAGGAGGCTGTGGGAGGGGGTGGGAATCAAGAAGGGCTTCAAGGAGGAGTTGACATCTGCAGTGGCTCTCCATGGATGAGCCGTCATCTAGCCACGGTGAATGAATGGGAATATATGATGACTGAATAAGTGAATGAATGAATGAATGAATGGGCATCCACCTAACAGAGCCAGGAAGGGTGGCCAGCCCAGGCCAGGCTGAAAATGAAGGGCACCCGAGATCGGGAGGGATCATGGTGTGATAACTGCCTTACCGTCTTTATGGTCTTCTCACTACCATGATAGCCTGAGCTGGCTGCTTGGGAGCCCTTATCTGTCCTCTGCTCTAGGACACTGCCTCTAAATAGCCTTAGTGTCCCCATAGGTACTTGTATTCACCTCCTGGGTGTTTATGAAGAGGGGACAGTTGGTGTGCCACCCCAGGCTGAAGAAAGAGGAAGAGGCTGGTGGGGAGATTCACAGTGGTGGGATCATGGGGTGGCAGGCATCGGAGGGGTACAGTGGAGAAAGCAACCTCCAGCTCGAGGATCCAGATGGTGGTGGCTTTCCTCACCAAAAGGGACTTCCTGGAGAGGAGGCAGTCACAGTCATCCAGATAGGCAGAGCTGGACACAGGGGACAAAGGTGGGACAGAACATCAGGGTCAGAGCCCCTGACCCAGATTAAATGGGGTGGGGCAGAATGGAAGGGCCTTGAGGACATTGGGGACATTTATTCACTGGGGTTGTCAAGGCAGAGATCATCATGTTTATTTCACAGCTTCCTGATCCCCAACACAGCTGGGCCCAGGGAAGCCACTCAGTAAACATGTGCTAACTTGACCCAAATGCACCCATTTTCACTTTAAACCACAGGAAGAGAACTTGCCAAGATCAACAGATTGATAACCCAGACTCAGGTTAATTAGTTAGACAGGTGAAACCAAGAATTACCAAATGAACAAAATATAGACTCAAGACAAAACTAAGAATCTACACTAATAAGTAAGACTCTCATACAAGCAGCCCACTACGGCCTCAGGGCCTTTGCACTTGCTGTCCTTGCAACCTAGAACACTGCCTAGTGTGTTGCCTGCTTCCTAATTCCTCCTAAATGCCTTTAGGAGTTTGCTCAAACATTCTTTCTGACTTTATTTTTCTCCACTGTGTGGCTGGCTGTTGTATATTTGGCTTTGTGTATATTTTATGTCTTTTTTTTTTTTTTAAAGATTTTATTTATTTATTTGACAGAGAGAGTGAGCACAGGCAGATAGAGTGGCAGGCAGAGGCAGAGGGAGAAGCAGGCTCCCTGCTGAGCAAGGAGCCCAATGTGGGACTGGATCCCAGGAGGCTGGGATCATGACCTGAGCCGAAGGCAGCTGCTTAACCAACTGAGCCACCCAGGCGTCCCTATTTTACATCTTTTTTATTCATCTCTCCCACTAGGCTGTCAGCTACATGAGAACAGAGATCTCTGCCGGCCTCAGCCACTGTTGTACCCCGGTGTCTGGAACCAGCCTGCCCTGGGTGAATGCATGTTGTAGACTACAAGCAAGAATGTTCTGGGAACTCATAAGAATTGTTTATTCAATACTTAATGAGCTCCTACTATGTGCTCAGCACTGACCTAGGCTGTAGGAACAACAATGAGTGAGATTAAAACAAACAAACAAACAAAAAAAAAACACCAAAAAACAAGCCACCCAAAAAGCCAAAAACCAATAGCTCTGCTGCTCCTGCGGCATCACCACTGTGGAGGGGAGAGAGTGAGCACGGTGTATGAGAAGGGGCACATGCTACGGAGGAAGCAGGGGGACTCAGGAAGCGCAGGAGTGCCACGTGCTGCTGGAGCAAGCTAGGGGCCAGTCGGCACTGGGCTGGGGCAACAGTGGCTGGTGAAGAGATCCCATATGTCTTTGCCGGGGGAGCTGTGGCTGGGTGTCTAGCAGGGGCGGGAGCCCGAATGCCCTGTACCGAGGAAGTGGGTAATGGCTAGGGAGACACCATGTACAGGGGCAGCTGCCCAGCAGCCCCCACCCCAAGCCTCCCTGACTGTGTAGCCAGGAGAGGCCCTCTGGAGGAGGTGACAAGTGAGCTGAGGGAACCCTGCACGCATATGCCTGACATGGCTTGTTCTGAGTCATTTGACTTGGCCTTTCTCGCTAGTCACCACCTCCTCCCAACCCAGGAAGAATCCTCCTTCTAGGGGCCCCCTCTCCAAATACAAACCAATCAATCTGGGACACACACCCCACCACCTCCTTTCTCCATCAGTCTCTCCTATTCCGGGCCACTATCCACCTGCTGTAATCACCCCAGGACCTAATGCCGGACAACTCGGTATGGTCTCCATGCGCTAGAGTCCTGAAATGATCCCTAGTAGCAAATCCCCAGCCTGCGAGCCCTGCCTTTGCCTGTTCCTTCCTGCAGGAACCATGAAAAAGTCCCTTCTCCTGGGGTTTCTCCATGGGACCATGTGGGGTGTGGAATGCCCCTCCTCTTGGGACTGTAACAATGACATCATCTCCCAATCTTTAACCTTTACTGAATCTCACGTTTTCTCTTAATACACTTTATTTTAAATCAGCCCGGTAAGACCCTTTGCAAACACTTCAGAGTAAACAAACAAACAAGGTATATACCTTGTGACATCTTCAACAAGGTTAATATGATTAGAATTCCTTTTCCCCACAAAATGGCAGGCTCCCTAAGAGTGGAGGGCATGTAAGAAATTACAGTGACAAGAACCAGGCCCCTTGGAAATTGTCACGATCTGTCTCCCCAGACCGAGAGCTCAGGCCGAGTCCCGGGCTCTACCTCCCTACTGTGCGTGGAATTCGGTTGGTTTCTCAAATTCAGCTTTTAAACTTGTCAGCTTAGCGGGGAACTTGTCAGTTCCACGCTCATCTTTCTAGCAATAATCAAGTTACACCATGCGTGAGACGGCCTGTTCCCGGAGTTATTTAATTAGAATCTGCAGATATTAGCAGGGAAAGAGTCATCACAGTGTATTTCAAAACAAGCTGCATCTTGGAAGAGCGCGGGGATCTATGATTGTGGGAATAAAGAACAAGATGAAGCCCCTAGAAGATATTAGCTCAACTCTTTTTCATTGGGAGCATTGATTGTCATGCATTTCCAGAGACACACCTGTGGAGAGGAGTGGGCTGGAGCGGAGCTTAGGCATCACCCCATGGAAGTAAGGGCAAAAAATTTCAGACAGCCATGGTTCAGGGAGCAGCCTGACCCAAGGGAACCACACAGAAGGGTGCCCTTCAAGACCGCTGTCTTGGTTAAGATCAGGTTCAGCTGCTGTAACAAAGGTTTCTTCCCCTCCCCCCTTGAGAATGGCGAATGGAACTTTGCATTTCTCTCCTGATTGGTCTAGAGACTCATAGTCCAGGGCTGAGCTGCTTCAGGAAGCTCCTCTCCTTGATGCCCTGTCATCCCAGACCAGTTGCCCTTGTCCACATGGGCCAGGATGGAGTGCATGTTCCCAACAGATGGGCAGGGGGAGAAGCAGAAAGGGCCTGATTTCTCTCTGCCAGGAAACATCCCAGAAGTACAGATCACTTCCCTTCTCATCCTGGAGAGAGAGAGAGTCTGGTCGCCCAACCAGCCTGCCCTCAGAAGATGCTGGGAACTCTGCAGCCTTTGATGGCCACATACTTGGGTCAAAGTCGGCTGACTGCCTGGAGTAGTGGACAGTGCCACGAGGAGCCCCATAACATGTCTGCCACCTCCCTTTCAATGTTGTCTCCCACCACTGACCATTCCCTACCCCAAGTGCATGCTTTAGGAGAGATCATCTATCAGACAGGCCACATTAAGTAGTCTGTAATTCAGAAACCAGTCAAAAACCCACCAGTGGGTGTCAGATTGCTGGTGGACCCTATTACTGCCTCTGAGACTCTCTACCCAGAGCCCACGTGCATATGCAACTAGAGGTGTCTTGCACAGTGAAAGACAATCACATGGCTCCCTGCTTACAGGTCACCCACTCTTTAGACCATGAGGGCCCTTCCTGAGAAACCTCTTGGACTAATGAGACCAGAGGCAACCAGAGGCCCAGCGGCCAAGGCCCTGAACTCACAGGAGGAGAGAGTCACACAGGCAGAATGTTCTGGCCTCAGGGTGGACTGCTTTCCAGGCCTTGAGCTGGGAGACATTTATGTTTGCAGATGCAAGCAAAATTTACCAGTGAAGGTGGCCTGGAAATAAGGGCTGCTGGTCCCCACCCCCAGCCCGCCTCCCCCGACCCCTGTCCTGTATGTGCATAGCCTCCTTGCATCTGGAAGGCCTCCTCCCATTTCCTGTGGGTGGGGGTGGGGTTCCTCCAGGATGGGGCAAGTGGAAAAGCCAGACTCCAGCATTCCAGTCAGGTTCCACCCATAGCCCATGTTCATCATCACCCGAGTCACTCCCGGGGTCTCTGTCATCCCAGGATGGCTCCCTGCAAGGCCCGAGTTGCTCCCCCTGCCCCATATTTACCCATACGTCCCCCATAATGTTTTAGCCTTTCTCTCTGGCTGGGGTTGCGGGTCACACATTTTCTCAAGCAGTTTTCACATCTGAGGGACAGAAATACCAGAATGTAGCCTTCCCTGCTTAGTTATTAGTCTTGGCGGCTCCCAGAAAGCTTCCCCCACAAAAGGCTGGCATCCAGGGACCAAACAATATAAACCCGCCCCCAGACCCCACACACCCAACAGGAGGGCAAACGTGTTCTCAGTGCAGGATATGTCTTGGGACTGCAAAAGCGGGGGCTGCCCTGGAAAGTGTTGAGTTTGTAGCCAGCAAACTCGATGCTGAGGCCAAATTTGGCGAATTTTCTAGTCAACTCATTGACAAAAAGCATGTTCTCCAGCTTCAGATCTCTGGCAACCATACTGTTTTGGTGGCCACACTGACCGCCTGACAACAGCCAGCAGAGTTGACCTGGAGCCCCCTTCTGGGTCACTCGGATGAGGTGCACTTAAGAGTCACACAGGTGTCCCCGCTTACATATTCTCCAACGAGGAGTAAGGTTTTCTTGGTGTGGATCACCTCACATGATTTTACAGTATTCGGGGGTTCACAGAGAAGTCCCTAGAGGCCTGTGGCATTCTGCTGGGTGTTCTCGATGACCTTCACAGTCACCTTTGTCCTGGTTGGGATGTACTGGGCCAACTTCATGGTGGCGAAGCTGCTGATGGGCTAACTACGCTGACAGTACTAAATAGTAATGCGAACTATGCTTACTAAGCTAATTAACAATAATAACTGTGCTAACTAACAATACTAAGTATGCAAACTAGCAATACAGACTGTACAAAATATGCTAATACAAACAGTGCCAACTATGTTCACTATGCTAATAATACTAACTATATGACGCTTACCATCATTCTATCAATATAATATTATACTATAATATACAATTAGTATATATATATAATCTCTCTATATATATACAATAATATAATATCATACTATCAATACTAACTATACGATGCTTACACCAACAATATCAACTATGCCAACCATACTAAAACGCTCATACTAAACAAAGACAAAAAAATGAAAAAAAAAAGAAAAGTGAGAATGGAGAGAAATTGAGAAAAAGGAAAAAAAGAGGAAAAAATGAAAATAGAGAAAATTGAGAAGAGTAGAGAAAAAAGAAAAAAATTAAATGAAAAAAAAAAAAGGTAGGAAACAAGTTCACTGGGGTCAAAGTCAGTCAGGTCACCATGGCTTCCTAGGCTACACAGACCACAAACCCAGGCTAAGTCACAGACCAGTCACGACTAGATATAAAACCATACTGGTTTCCTTACTTTTTGTTCCCAAGACTGCTTTACTCAAAAATTAAAAAAAAAAAAAAAAAAAAAGGACCTCTAAATATCTTTGTGTTTGTGTGGGTTTTTCAAGATTGACATTTACTTTATGAGAAATAAAAATCTATAGAACATTTCCATGGCCTTTTCATTTCTAGTTTGAAAAAAACAACTGCAATTTTGGCGTTTAAAGACCTCATCACGTCTACACTTAAAATACTTAGTTTCTTTGGTTTAAACCCTGGTGTCAAAATGATGCTACAACTTAACAGACATCACCATAGTACAGGAAGACATTCTGTTGCATAAAATGCATTAAGGGTCACATTTATCTATGAAACTCAGAGGAAGATTGCTCTCATTGTATTTTCACCAAAAAGGTTGTGAGTTGGGTTGGGAGGTCAGGAGGCTTGGGTTGAGGTGTTCCAAGTGTCGAAGAGAAAAAGGTGTCAACCAAGAATCCTACATTTGGCAAAACTGTCCTTCCAAAATGGGGAAGAAATGAAGACCTTCCCAGAGAAACTGAAGCAAGGAGAATTGGCCTGAACACTGGGCCAGGCCTGCAGGAGAGGGAGTCCTTTGGGTTGAAATGAAAGGCCAGTGGATAATACCTCGAAACTATGGAGAAATAATGTCTGGTAAACATGAATGCACAGATAATTATGAAAGTACTGTTATAACTTTGGTTTGTACCTCTACTTCTTGTTCTCTATATTAAGAAACTGATATGTACAAACACACACACACACACACACACACACATTTAAAGATTTATTTGAGAGACAGAACATGCGAGCAGGGGGAGGGACAGGGGACGAGGGAGAGAGAGAATCTCAAGCAGACTACATGCTGGCGCAGAGCCCGATACGGGGCTCAATCTCATGAGTGAAGATTGAAGATCATGACCTGAACTGAAATCAAGAGCCAGAAGCTCAACCAGTTGAGCCACCCAGGTACCCTAAGAATGATATATTTAAAAACCTAATTATTAGTCTATGCTTTTGGACACACAATGCATAAAGATGTAATTTGTGACATCCATAACTGAAAGAGGCGTGGCTCAGGGCTGTAGAGGAGCTGAATTTTCATGTTATTGAGGTTAAGCTGGTATAAATTGACATGAAGTGCTGTAACTTTGGGATGGTAAGTGTAATCCCATGGTAATCACATACGTAGAGGTTATAGAACGTACACAAAAGGAAACGAGAAGGGAATGTGAAATGTTTCACTACACGAAAAAATCAACTAAATGTAAAAGAACCCAGCCATGCAGAAAATGAGAGACAAAAAGCAAATAGAAAACAAAGGACAAGGCAAAAGGACAGAGGTAATTACTTTATTTTCTTAAAAAGATTGTATTTATTTATTTGACAGAGGGAGACATGCTTCCCACACAAGCAGGGGAGTGGGAAAGGGAGAAGCAGGCTTCCTGTCAAGCAGGGAGCCTGATGTGGGGTTTGATCCCAAGACCGTGGGATCATGACCTGAGCTGAAAGCTGACGCTTAACGACTGAGCCACCCAGGTGCTCCAATAATAACTTTAAATGCAAATAGATTCAACAGATTAGCAGAATGGGAAAAACACATGATCCAACTATCTGCTGTCTACACACTTGAGATCCAAAGACACAAAAAGTTGAAAAAGTTGAGTCAGAAATCCCTGCAGGTGTCACCAAGAGTCACCAAAAGAGAGAGTAGGGTGGCCGTATGTTAATTAAGAAGTTCAACACACCAAGAAGATAAATGATAAACATTTATTTACATACCTAATGAGAGGCCATCGAAATAAATGAAGAAAAAATTGACGGAAGTGAAGGGAAAAACAGTTCTAAAATAATTGTTGGAGCCTTCAATACCCTACACTGAATAATGGACAGAACAATCAGACAGAAGGTAAGTAAGGACAGAGTGGACTGGAACAACACGATAGCCCAACCGTATTTAACCGACTGGCACAGGACCCCACCCAGCATCAACACGTGCGTCCTTCTCAAGTGCACACAGGACCATCTCAGAACAGACCTTGTGTTAGGTCACAGGTTAAGCCGCAGTAGCTTTTATAAGATAGATAGCATACAAAGTATCTTTTCCAACCACAATAAGATGAAGTCAGAAGTCAGTAACAAATGGAAAAGGAGAAAATTCAAAAAATTTGTGACAACTAAAAACATATTCTTAATGAACCAACGTGTCAAAGAAGAAATTACAAGGGAATCAGAAAATAGGAATGAAGGAAATGAAACGCAACAAAACTCACAGAGAACAACAAAGCAGAGATATGGGGGACATTAATAGCCATAAACACTTACATTAAAAACCAAGACGGGGCGCCTGGGTGGTTCAGCTGGTTAAGCGTCTGCCTTCGGCTCAGGTCAAAATTCTGGGGTCCTGGGATCGAGCCCTACATCGGACTCCCTGCTCAGCGGTGAGTCTGCTTCTGCCTCTCCCTCTGCCCTTCCCCACTGTGCGTGCGCGCTCTCTCTCTTTCTCTCAAATAAGTAAGTAAAATCTTAAAAAAAATATCAAGTCTGGGTAGCTTAGTTGGTTAAGAGTCCGACTTTTGAATTCGACTCAGATCATGATCTCAGGGTCGTGAGACTGGGTCCTGTGCTGGGCTCTTTGTTGAACGTGAAGTCTGCTTAAGATTCTCTCTCTCTCCCTCTGTCCCCTCACTCTCTAAAAGTAAAATTGAGAAGACATCAAGTCAACACCATAACTATGCAACGTAAGAAACTAGAAAAAGCCAAAGCTAGTAAAAGGAAGGAAATAAAAAAAGATTAGAGCAGAGATAAATGAAAGAGGGAATAGAAAAACGAAAGAGAAAATCAATAAACACAGAAGTTGGCTCTTGGAAAAGATCAACAAAATTGGCAGACTGCTAGCCGGACTGTGGGAAGCACAGAGAAGGCTGCAAGACCATGTCACCATGGACGCTTACAGATGCAGAAAGGATCAGGGGCTACCCGTAGTGTACTCTAACAACTTGGAGAACCCAGACAGAACAGACAAATTTCTAGAAATATCAAACCTACTAAGATCAAATCACGAAGAAATAGAAAACTGCAATGGATTAGAAACTAGTAAGGATGAGTCAGTCATCAAAAACCTCTTGAGAAAAACAGTCTTGGCTCCAACAGTTTCACTGGTGGATCCTACCAAACACTGAAAGGATTAACACCAGTCTTCTCAAACTCTTCCAAAAAATTCAAGGGAAAGAACACTACCTAAATAATTCTATCAGGCTGGTGTTACTTTGACGCCCCCAGATACTCTGGCCCACTTCCAGACAGTCACTAGAAGATTTCTGTAAAATATTTGGCCAGGGGTGCGTGGGTGGCTCAGTGGGTTAAGCCTCTGCCTCAGCTTAGGTCATGCTCCCGGGGTCCTGTGATGGAGTCCCACATGAGGGTTTCTGCTCAGCAGGGAGCCTGCATCTCCCTTTCCCTCTGCCTGCCACTCTGCCTACTTGTGCACTCTCTTTCTCTTTCTGTCAAATAAATAAATAAAATCTTAAAATAAAACATCAGGTAGATGAGTTCTGTGCTCAGTGACTCGAATCTGGCTCCTATGAAATCCTTCTCTTTCTTGTGTAAGGAGAGGACCAGTAGCACCTCCAGAATCAGGCTGAACACATATGGACCCCTTCTAAGAGCCTCGGTCCACAGCTCCAGAATTGGGCAATCTTTTTCTGCAACTCTGCTTGGACACAATATTCATTAGACTCCTGAGAAAAATGACCAATTAATGGATCCATAGACTATAATACCATCTTGCAATTAGATATGTTTTATAAAAGGGAGCTATTTGGAAATTGGGTCTTTAAAATTTTGCTGCCTCTTATTTGTGTATTTTTAGGTGTGTCTATATATGTTGTAAATGTGAGATATTTTCTCTACTTCCAGGATTGTTAAAATTAATTTGTAAACATGCTCTATTTAATTGGTTTAGAGGCAAGCACTTATAAATAAGGATTGGGCATTCTAAAACTCAGAAAGATAGAAACAAACCCGGATTGTTTCTCAGATTCATGTGATCTTGGAAAATATTTGGTATTAAAGCTCACTTAAGGTTGTTTTTTTTTAATTAAATGGATATGCCCTTAGAATTGCTAACGTTATAAAAGTTTTATTCTGCCTGTGTTTATTGAAAGTCAAGCAAGTTGATATCATCTCCCTTGCAAAATTCACCAGAAAAGAAAAAAGAGCTTTGTCTAATCCCCTTGGAAGCTTTATGGGTAATCGACGAGCAAATACACAGATGTAAATAATTTTAATAAATGTAATCGAGACCATTGGGAAAAATACGGGAAATAAGTCTGTATGCAAGGAAAGTGAGACTGGTTATTTAAAGAGGGAAAACCTAGGGCAAACTCTGAATGAATATAAAATTTATATATTTCATATCTGAATGAATAAAAATATTTGTAGAAGGTTGATGAGAAGGGAATTTCTAGGAAGGAGTTTTATGCATGATCAGGACTGAGATTATGGAGATTAGCACGTAGATAGAGTTTATGAGGGAGTGATGCACATCTGTGGAAGCAAAGGGAGAGCAAGAGAACAAGATGGGGCAGAAGTTGAGCAGTGATTCCACACCAACAGAAGCCATAGAAGGCTCTATGAGGAGTTCCAAAAGTTGGACTGCTCCTCAGAGACATCTTAATTCAGGTCAAAGGGGTTGGATCTTCAAAACGGTCTTTGGATGTGACCACCTGGGAAGGAGGCATGCCCTTGGCAAGGCAGCTGTCTGTAGTCAAGGCCATCCCCAGTGGCGGCTGAGAGTTGAGGACTGTTGGCAGCATTCCTACAGCTGGGAGACCTTTGCCCAGCTGGAGATGCTGGTCAGCATATCCCTACACCCATCAGGAAAACTTAGATCTATGTAGTGCCCTGGATGTCCTTGTCAAAATCAGTCAATATCAATGTGGGTGATGACACAGAGGAAAAAGGAGGGACTGCATAAATTTTTAAAAATTCATCTTGTTGCTGTGAAGTGTGTAAACCTGGTGATTCACAGACCTGTACCCCTGGGGATAAAAATATATGTTTATAAAAAAATAAAAAATTAAAAAAAAAATAAATTCCTTGTGAGAGTTAAAAAAAAAATTCATCTTGTTGCAATGAATGAGTTTTAATAGCAGAAGTACATCAGTGGAAGACTGGAATGTGGGTTTTCTCTCCGTTCATATGACGGGGCTTTCTTAGATTATTGGTCTAAATTATAAACAAAGGTTTTTCTTTATCTTTAATCGGCCTAGAAAAACAAAGTTTCTATGTCTTGTCTCTGTGAATTCTTTGAATACTTAGGAAACTTGAGTCTGTTCCCTATTAAGAGAGCTAAGGTTTGTTAACAGCTCCAAAACCTTCTGCATTTACCTTGGGAATCTTTTCTTGCCCCCTTGGCTAAGTCAAGTGTTGTGTTTCATAATGATCTATAATCTGATTTACCCCTGTGCTTTAAAATCTCCTGATATTTGGCAAGCTTCCAAAAATTCAACTTCAGGGGTGCCTGGGTGGCTCAGTTGGCTAAGCATCTACTTTCAGCTCAGGTCATGATCCCAGGGTCCTGTGATCGAGCCCCGCATCAGGCTCCCCGCTCAGCAGGATCTTACTTCTCCCTCTCCCTCTGCCTGCCATTCTGCCTACTTGTGGACTCACTTGAGCTCTCTCTCTCTCAAAAAAAATAAAATCTTCAAAAAAAAATTCAACTTCAAAATGAAGTCTTTCTGGATAATTAGGCTTGTTCATTTGCTATGTCCAGTCACATGGGAAGCACTGTCACAAGGAATGATAAACCTTCTTAGGCTAAATTGTATGGGTGAGTGCCATAGCTAACTGTTCTAGAAATTTTATGCAATTCCTAAGGCTTTGATATGTCCTGGTATAATGTAATTGATTTGTAATTTGAATTACTGAAGAACTGTGTGTCACAGAATTTCCCTGTCAGCTCTATTGTATTGACAAATACAGGTCTCTGATTCCTTTAAGGTTGTAGAGCAAAACCGAGTAAGAATTTCCAGAACTAATGGGGAAACTGCATTTAAACAGACTTGTTTAAAACACTGCTCATTCGGGCCACCTGGGTGGCTCAGTGGGTTAAAACCTCTGCCTTCGGCTCAGGTCATGATCTCAGGGTCCTGGGATCGAGCCCCACATTGGGCTCTCTACTCAGCAGGGAGCCTGCTTCCTCCTCCTCTCTCTCTGCCTGCCTCTCTGCCTACTTGTGACCTCTCTTTGTCAAATAAATAAATAAAATCTTAAAAACAAAACAAAACACTGCTAGTTCTCCAATGTTTGCTCTTCTGGATTTAAGTCTGTCTATGACTTACAGAAGTTTGGTAAAAAAAATTTATTTGTAAACAGATATGAAACATTTATCTCCTTCTCTCTACCTGATACCATCAGAATTCAGAAACTCTCAGTGAGTTTTTTTTATGGTTTTCAGGGCAATGTATTTATTTGCATAAGGTCAAAGCATCTGTTCTCCTTGTAACAGGACACAGTTAGAAACACTGGTCATATTCCCAAAGCTCTGACTGGAAATGTCATAGTTGAAGAAGATGTGCATAGACTCCGATATGACCAGACAGCTTTAGGGCACTGAGGATGGCTTTATGGAGCCAATGAGGCCCTTTGGAAAAATCGCTGGATACCTTGCTTACACAGTTTCCAGCAGCTTTTCCAGGTGATTAAGAAAGGTCACTTCCTGGCAAGAACATTAGGATACTTTGGGGACCTTGAGAAGAGAGTAATCCACCCAAATCTATAGGTATAAAGTTCCATCAGGGGTGCCTGGCTGGTTCAGTCAGTAAAGCAAGCAACTCTTGATCTTGGGATCATGAGTTTGAGCCCCATACTGGGTGTAGAATTTATTTAAATAAGTAAATTCTTTTTTTAAAAAGTATTTTATTTATTTATTTGACAGAGAGAGAGAGAGAGATCACAAGTAGGGAGTAAGGCAGGTAGAGAGAGGGGGAAGCAGGATCCCCGCTGAGCAGAGAGCCCGATGTGGGGCTCAATCCCAGGACCCTGAGATCATGACCTGAGCCGAAGGCAGAGGTTTTAACCCACTGAGCCACCCAGGTGCCCCTAAATAAGTAAATTCTTAAAACAGTGTGTTAAAAAAATGTTCTAGAAAAGCAGATTAAAAACAAAAACAAGAACCTATATGCAATCACCATTGTTTCTTTACCTATGTACATAGGCCAACTTTATTAAAACTGGACCTATTTTACAAAGGAATTTGTCTTAATTTGGCTCTCTTTAGTGGAAATAAGGGTGATTTTAGAGAAAGAAATTCTTTCAGTAACACACTTTGTAACACACTGGATTCTAGTTCTGGTGTCTTTGAGGGTTGGTTGGTTGTCCATAAAACTGGGCTGGGTACTGAATTCTTCTGGTTTCCTTGAATAGCTGACTATGACTCTCAAAACTGAGGTTTCCAGTTCTCTCCCGCTGTCTTGACTTGAATCATTGAGAACTAAAACTGCTCTTTTTCCAGAAACCCTACAAACTGAAGCTGGACAACCCAAGGTAAATCTCAGAGGAAAGTTGCCACAGTGGCCCACGTGGAAACCATCTTCATGCCTGAGCTCTGGGGGCCACTAGGAAAAATCACTGGAGACACATGGATCATTGAACAAACTTATTGCAGCCACCCTGATTGGACGATCTGCTATTGGACAATCCAGACTTGGAGATGTACATGGATGAGGTCTGTTTCACAGATCAAAGACAACACAGAGCTGGGTGCAGGGGTGACCCATGAGTTATTGCGCACTGTAAAGGTTGCCAGAAACTGGATCACTGCCCAACGGATCCATATTGACAGCCCATACAAAGACTCCAAAACTCTCCATAATGGCTATAGGACCAAACATAGGTTTAACTAAGTATCAACCCCAATATTCCTTGGCAGACCATAGAGGAGCTAGGGAATGGGGATTTGGACACCTTGCTGGCACTAATATTGCCTGGAAATATAATGAATCCTTATCCCAGAACATCTTACGGAACAAATAGTTCATATTTGTCCATATCACCAAAGCGCCCATTAGGGGAAAGATGATATTCTTCAATGGATCTGGAAGTATATTGCAGGTTCCAATCTTCAGAGAACTGCTCAAAAATGTGCCAGTTGTGCTAGAAACAATCCAAAGACTAGGGCCCACCAGTTCTAAAAGGTATACAACTTACAGCCACCGCATCTGGAGAAGACCGACAGGCGGCCTTTACCATGATGCCAAAAACAAGTGATTCTGGTGTTTGCTAATATTGGCAGATCCCTTTTCAAGCTGGGTTGAAGCTTTTCCATGCTGTTCAGAGAAGGACTCAGAAGTGTGTGTGTGTGTGTGTGTGTGTTTTTAAAGATTTTATTTATTTGAGAGAGAGAGAGAGAAAAATCAGGAGCAGTGGGGGAAGGATAGAGGGAGAAGCAGACTCCCCACTGAGTGGGGAGCCTGATGCTGGACTCAGTCCCCGGACCCCAGGATCATGACCTTAGCCCAAGGCTGACGCTTAACTGAGCCACCCAGGGCCCAAAGGCCTCAGAAGTTGTCAAAACACCTATAAGCAAAATCATTCCTAGGTTTGGACTGCTACTAATAATTCAGAGTGACAATGGAGTAAAAAAATCCCATGAGTGGTGTCCAATGCCTTGGTCATTCAATGGAAGTCATATGCTTTCCTCGAGATCCCAACAGAATCACGAGAATGCATAGGTTTCCTATCTGGGAAAAGGGAGAACATTGGAAAGGGCCCCACGCAGACCAGTGAGCGGACCCCAAACCAGTACTACTTAGGGGGAACTGGTCCAAGAAATCAGTCTGTGAGTGCAACATGCTACTTGGTCACAACACCCTCCACTAAAACCCTAGACAGAACATAGTACAAGAACTATTGACCATAATACAAAAGTCCCAGTAATGCAGAATGCTGGCTTTGAATGTGGAACTAAAGAACAGTCCAGAGAAAGAAAGCAGCAGAAAGCTTCCATTCCTCTACCCCTGTCTTCACCCCACTGCAACGGGAATTAACCAGAGTGGTCATCTTTCCAAAACACTCAAGGATGAAAACCGGTCAAAAGACGGTGGGGACTGAAACCAGTAACCAAAGGGTTAACGGGATGAAAAAGCGCAACTGCAGCTTTTTACCCAGAACTTCCTCCCTTGACCCTAAGCATCCCTGACTCTCCTCCTGGGAGAGGGTGGATTTGAGGTAGATTTGAGGTCCCCATTTTCCCGTTTGGCTGTTTCTGCGTACTCGATGCCCCCCTGATGGTCTTTGCCGCGCATCAAGCAGACGAACTTGGGTTCGTTTACACATACAGTAGGTGCTCAAAAAAAAAAAAAAAACACAAACTCTCTGAGGCTTGGAGTTCAGGGTCTTCTTCATGGTGACACAGAGAGTAAAGATGAACAAGGCTTAATTTAGAATCCTCTGAACTCTGTGCCTGTATTCCTGTCCATGGTGCTGAAAAAGTTCTGCTCTTCTCCCAAGGCCATCTGCTCAGCCTTTAGCGCAGCACCTCGGGACCCAGCTGCAGAAGTCCCCAGCACCTCTCCCTGATTTGCAGCCAGCTCTCATTGCATCCTGGAGGTGACAGTTCAACTCAGTTTACCCAGCCCCACAAACAGCCCGGCTTTGTCTGCCACCTTTGGCAATTTTCATACCTCCTTGCACACAAAATAAATTGCACATTCTCGTTTTGGGGTTGGGGGAGGGGTGGCCTGGTTAATTACAAAGTCTGCCTCACCTTGGTGCGGAGTGATGGGAGATGTTCACAGGAAAATGGATTCATTTTGACTAATTGCTTTCACTTACACGTCTTAGTTCTAATTAAGACATTTGTAACCGAGCCCACCCTCTCCAGAAGCGGCTCCCACGCTAGACGAGCAGCCCTCAGGTTTCACCAGCTGCTCAGGGTCCTGAGAAACTCACTGCTTGGGACCTTTTGGGAAATGCCAGTCAGTGTTTCAGGATTCCTCCCAGGGAGGCGACCTAGGGGAATAGCCTCGTTCAGTCTTCCTAGGGACCGGTCAGCTCACACTTGTAAGCCAGGCACGGCCTGACACTGGACACTGGGAGGGAGGCTGTGTGTGTTCAGGCTGCCTGTTAGAATCATGCAAGAAGTGGTTAAAATCCGGAGTCCCCTGCCCCACCCTGGTTCTACCTAGTCAGATAGGAGAAGGACAGGGTCTGGAAATCTGTCTATTCCACGAGCACCAGCAGGTGATTCAACCTAGAAAGGTCTGGGTGTCAAATCAGGGCTCTGCATTTGAAAACCATGTTATCTAGGGGAGCTGTTCAAGTATTTCTTTGCCTCAGGGTGTAAAAAATGGGGCTCATCTAACTCTCGTGAAGGAGGGGGGTGGTTGTGCTGGTGAGGTAAGACCCTGACCCACAGCCAGCAATCATTAACTGGTACTTACTCCTATTACTGAACATGGCTGGGTTCATTTCAGGGGGTTGATGAGAACCACGGGGAGGCAAAAAAAAAAAAAAAAAAAAAAGGAAAAAGAAAAAAAAAGCTTTTGTGCTGAACAAAGTCCTTATACCTCAGACACAGAATCAGCACCCTCTCTGGGCCCTCCCTGCAGTTATTCATTCTTTCAAACTCCAAATTCTGCAAAGCTCTTCTTTTCCCACTTCCCCCCAACCAATAAATCATTAGAAGGTTTCCAACTGGAGGGCCTCCACAGCCTCCCTCGGAATGCAGTGGAAAACAGACACACGCACCCTGGGAATAAGGGAGCAAAGTCCTACGTTTGCAAAATGGTCAAAACTGAGTCATTTCATTTGTGGAAAATGAATACATCTGATCTTGCAAATGTTTTGCCTCGGGGAAAAGTAGCACGCACGCAACTGCAAACAGGATTCTCCTGGCAAAGACCACTCCTTGCTGCTCCGGGAGGCTCTGCCAGCCCACCAGAAAGCCAGCAGCAGTGTGTGTCCTGGGAGCATAAAGAAAAACTTTGCCCAGCGGGGACCCCAGGGTGGGCGGGGTCTCTCAGGATTCAAGTTCATTTCCTTAACATTTAGCAAAGATCATCAGCTCTTGGTGTCTGTCCAAACCTCAGCTAGGATCAGGAAATCCAGGCACTGCCTTTCTGAGTCAAATGTAGCCCCTCTCCCCAAGAATTTTGGTGTTTATAGTGGAAAGGGGGATGAAGCAAGGGGAGAGGGGAGTTCTCCACGGAGCAGAGTAGATGGTCCAATTTTTTTTTCCCCTTCCAGTTTATTGCCTGAAAATATTTATGAGTTCTGAATCCAATTAAGCAAACAGTAATTTGTGCCCGTTCTGTGGACAAGGCATTGTGCCCGGGGTTCCCAGTGAGACCAAGGTAAATTCAGTCCACTAAGCCTGTTGGTGCCTGCTCTGTGCTCTACGCTGGGTGGGGGGGCAGCCTCATCTGGGTTCCTTACTCCTCCTGGGGGGTTTAGTGCTCAAGTCACTAGGACAGAAATCAAAGTGAACATGGGTATCAGAGTGGAGCACAGAAAGCCAAGGAGCACAAGCAGGGGGAAGGGCATTTCATCCACGAACACTTGGCAGAAGACCAGGGTCCCTTTAGGAAGAGGCTTCATGGTCATTCTTCCCTGGGAAACAAAGTTTGCAGCTGTCTGAGGGTACTGAGCTGAAGTACAGAGAACGGGTCAGATCTGAACCATCTGGGGGTCTTCCTATCCTGTGCCCCTGTGCCTACCCCATGCTAGTGAGCAGAGAGTGGCACATGTGTCCGAGGCCTGACCCCTGTGGTGACAGCTCCCTGGAGAGCAAAGCACATGCCTGGCACAAGACAGAGACACAGTCAAGTCCTGACAACATCATCTTAAAGTCCCAGCAGTGGCTTCTACCATGAGTCCTAAAGGTCTCTGGGCCTGTCCCAAGAGTCTACGCAGCAGAGTAGAAGTCACTGTGGGGTTGGGTTCTGGAGCCTTTAGAAAAACTTAGATGCAGCCTTCTCTGCTTGGACTCCCACCGGTTTTCTTCCCTGCCTCATCTCTGCATGTCCTGCCGAGAACCATTTGGCTTGAGCTACAAACATATGTTCCAATTTGCAGACAGTCCCCTGCTCCCGTTCCCAGCCATTCGTTATTCTCACTACACAGATCCTTGCCTATGCTGTTCCCCCCACCAAAATGTCCTTTCCACCCTTCCCCCTCCGTGGGGGAATCACGCTCCTGCTTCAGGGCTGTCTTCCAATACCTATCCTACAAAACTCAGCTTCCTGATTGCCCCGGGGGCTTGGGTGGGTGGGCGGGGTGTTTAGGGCCAAACATCCACCCCCTCACACGTCTCCTAGCACCCATTCAATTAGGAACTTGGCTGAGTTTGCTGGTGCAAGCCCACCAGTCTTAGAAAATTCCAGGTGAGTGTATCAGAGGGGGAAGTGCAGATCCTGAAGCCGAGAGAGGCAAGGGGCTGAGGGCCCTCTCCTCCCCCTTCCCCATGTGAATCCCCTTCCAATGCTGGTGCATACCCCAGTGACAGGATGCTCACCCCATCTTGGTAATTCACCCTGTCTTAAGACAGCTCTTTATTTTTACCAAGTATTCTGGGTGGGGAATATATTTGCACGGTTCTAAGCTCAAGCAACAGCACAGTACGCGCTTGCAGAAGGCTCACAGCCACTCTTGTCCCTGCCCGCCCTGTTCCCCATCACCCAAGGGACCATTCTAATGACTGCTTGCCTCTCTTGCCATTGCTTATTTATGCAAACATGACAAGCAAGAAAGCATGTTCTTATATCTGATTTTCATTACCCAAAATATAATGTGAGGTACATGCTAACCTGCCCCTTGCTTTGCTCAAGGGGTCTCCTCCCCCATCAGCCCACCAAGGGCACCCTCCCTGGTTCTCACAGCTGCATATATTTGGCAGTGGGGGTGGGGAATGGTTCCAGAATGCCCAGCTGCCCCTCTTCCAGCATCTCCTGGCCTCAGCCATTCTCCATCTCTACATGTATCTCCTCTCCCCTCTCAGGCCAGTGGCTATCTGCCCTCACTCTACTGGTAGCCCTCATATGACACTCTACTCAGCACCCCTCCCCACACCCTGAGTGGGCCTCTGCTTCCTGCTGGGACCCTGCTCTCCCACAGCCCCCTATTCTGCCTCCCTGGCTTGGGACCACCACGCATGTCTCCTGGGTTAAGCTAAAGCTAAGTGCACGGGTACAGAATGGGGTCTCCCTATGCTGCTTCCCGGAACTTCCCCAGGATGTAGCCACGGTCACCCATCTGTATTTCTCTCTCCCCAGGCTGCTTAGAGCACCACACTGAAGCCAGAATTTCCCAGTTCCAGGCTCAGGATGAGCATCTTGTCTTCCCAGCACTCTCGCAGTGCTATTCAAACCAGCCAGAAACCTGAAATCCCATCTGCTGCCAATGGGCCTGGGCATCCCTGTGGCTCTTTAGTGGCTTCCTTGCTTCTCCTCCCCTCTCCCACCCTCATCACTAGCCCACCGTCTCCCATCCCTCATGGCCTCCTTGGTCCCGCAACTCAAGCCTTGAGACCTGCCTGGCCCCAGCCCCATGGGCTGAGGCACTAGCACCCAGGGGATCTGGTTCCTACCAGTCCTACAGTCAGTATCCCCAGCTGTGACCCCACTCCATGATGACCCCCCACGACCCTCCACTGGTGGGGTTGGGGAGAGACATGTCTCAGTTGCAAGCGTCATCTTCTCCATGTGCCATGGAGATACACTGCATCAGTCAAGGCTGGCAGGAGGGGGCTGTCTGAGCTGAGAAGCTTCCTGTCTTAGATAAGTCACAGTCTAGCCAAACCAGACACCGCCATAGCCCTTGAGGGAACAGCACCACCACAAAGCCAGGTGACTCCCCCAGGAAGGTCACTCTAGAATCAGCACCCTAAACCAGGGCTCTTGCTGCTCCAGGACATGAAGCCAGCAGACAGAGCATGGCCAAGGTCTGTGGGGGGCAGACCAGGGCCGGGGGCGGCAAGGGAGCAGGGCTCTGACCTGGTGAGACCTCATCAGAGAGAAATCAAAGCACATGGTTTCTGGAAGCCGCCCTCTCCTCGGACCCAGACACACAAGTGGAGGCTGATGAACACATACCTGACACTCCGGGAACTTTCTCCTTCAGACCTGCAAAGAGAGAGAGCACACACTTAGAATGCAAGGAAGTACCCTCCACTATGGGGGATCCGCATGAGGACGTTAGATGTGGGAACCCACGAGGTCCCCAGGACCCTGAGAGCCCTTCTCCAGCCTCAGCAGACTGCTCCCAGGTCCAGCCCCCAGGGCGTCCCATTGTCAGGTTTTGACCTACAACTCCACCCTGAAAACCACCTCCTCCTGGAAGCTTGCGGCTTCCCAACCTCCTCCAGGGCACATCACCTTGATTATAATTGTCTTCCCAGGATTAGAACATCCCAGAAGTTAGGGAGCAACCCCAAAACGGGGCCTGTGGCTCCAAAACTCTGTGCCCTGGGCGCTGCGAGGCAGCGGTGGAAGGAATGAGTGAGCGGGGACGGCGCAGCCGGCCTTCCTGCGTCCCCTACTTGGTATTTCCAGCATAGAGCCCACTACCGGCTCCATTTTCAAGTACCCAGAAATCAATTACACCACTTTACAAAGGAGACAAGCCTGAATGTCAAGGAACTGGACAATTAGATCGTATCGCGCACACTTGAACTTTCACGGAGACTGTGAAATACACGGCATCCACTGACAGTGGTGCCTTTGCGCTCAGCAAGCCAAAGGAAAGGGACTTGGAGATTAAACTGCTCACAGCGAAGGGCTTTAAAGCCATGGCCAGGCTCCCAGGGTCTGATGGAGCAAAGGGCTAAGAGCAAGCACATTCGGGAATCTAATCCCTGGAAGTCCCAAATTGGATTTTACTGCCAGTGAGCTAATAAAAACACACTTAACCCAAAGTCTTTTTTTTTTTCTTCAAATTGCCCTTTTCAGTAATTTTACTGACTAGCTGCATATGGCCCCATCAGCACTGAAGCCCAGAGGAACGGCTTCTCTCACGGAGCTGGACTTGCTGATCTTACAAGATCATCCCGTGTCCTTTCCTATGTCTGCTGTGTCAATGACAGATTCTACCCAGGCTGTCTTTCAAGCTAACTGATGGCCCGGCGCAGGAACGTTTCTCCAGGATGCCATAAAGGGTCCTCAACATCACTAGCTGCTGGCTGTCTGGGAGGTTCCAGCTGTCCCCAGCTCTCAGCCAGCTACGCAGCACCTGCCAGGGCCATGGGCCATCTCCCCACTCAGCCAGTACAGAACGGGAAATAAGAGCAGAGACAACCAGCACTCAGTCCTTACGCAGTGTCAAGCCCAGGGCCCGGCCCTGACGTGTGCTACTGATTTTCACAGCAAGCTGGCAGGCCTGGCATGGTCCTCATTTGCCGAAGAGGGACTGAGGCTCCCAGAGGCAGTGTAAGTGCTCAGTGGCAGGACCAGCCATGGAGGAGGCTATTTCCTGTCGCCCCTTAATGGGAGACAAACAAACCACATCCTTCCATCCCGTTAGAGGTCAGGATGGAGTTTCCTGGGGTGGTGATGGAAGGGGGCTCTGGGGGTTTGCGGGTGCTGCTCATGTTTGGGTCCTGATCCAGGTCTTGGTTACCCAGGTGCAAAATAATGATTAATAAAAAATATATATTTGGTCACTCAGATCACCAAAATGTATTTCTCATATATATTTGGTCTTGGTCCATAGTTCCCTGCTCACCCCAAAACTTGCAAATTTCTTCCTTCCTTCCTTTCTTTTTACATTTATTTATTTATTTATTTATTTATTTGAGAGAGAGAGAGAGAGAGAACACACACTGGAGGGGAAGGGCAGAGGGAGAGGGAGTGAAAGAATCTCAAGCAGATTCACTACTGAGTGCTGAGCCTGACCTGGGGCTCGATCCCAGGTCCCAGAGATCATGACCCGAGCTGAAATCAAGAGTCAGACTCAATTGACTGAGCCACCCAGGTGCCCCCAATCCTTTGGAATTTCTGAGCCATGAGAGCAATGGAAACATGTTTTGTTCTACTATTTGGTCTCTAGTCCTCAGTCCCTGAAATCACTTCAGAGCACACCAATTCACGTGAAACAAATGTCTTTTCATTCCTAATAAGCTCCTTTCCACTGTAACTAGGTTCATGTTAATGTGGTGACTTTTGGAAAGCACCTAGGGATGGGGGCTCGTTGCCAGGGGAACCGACCAAGAACAGAGGGTTGGAAGTTTCAGTCCCACCTCCTGACCTTCTGGGTGGGAAGAAAAGGCTAGAGAATGAATCAGTCACCAACAGCCAATGATGTAATCAATCAGGTCTATGTAATGAAACCTCCATAAAAACCCAAACAGAGGGGGTTCAAAGAGCTTCCAGCTGGTAAACACACAGAGATTCAGGGACAGTGGCACGTCCAGAAGGCAGGGAAGCTCTACATCCCCTCCCTGTCCCCTTGCCCTGTACATCTCTCCGACCTGGCTGTTCCTGAGTCACGTTCTTTTAGAAGCAGCCAGGCTCTAAAGCTAGAGTTCCACTCTAGCAAATTAATTGAACCCGAGGGGGAAGTCACGGGAACCTCTGATTTATAGCCAGGCAGTGAGAAACACAGGTAACAAGCTAAGCTGGCAACGAACGGGTGTCTGAAGTGGGGGTGAGAGCAGAACTGAGGACCTCACCTGGGGGCTCTGAGGCTCTCTCCCAGTAGAGAGGGACAGAACGGGGCTGAATCCGAGGACACACAGCTGGTGTCAGAGAATGGCTTGGTACTGTGGGAACTCACCCCCCCCACACACACACATGCTGGAACTGGGTACCGGAATCTCTCCTGGGAGGCCCACAGCAGGAAACCCACCCTGCTGCACACTTTTGACACAAGTGTTTTCAGAATATGTACTGTTTTGTTCACAAATTGGAGAAAGTATCACATGAAGGAGAAGGGGGGGGGATAGGGAAGATAAGCGGTGAGTTGATAACTGGTGAAGTTGGGGAGGGGTTCTGACCCTGTTTCCCCTACTTTTGAGTGTGTTTGAAATTTTCTACAAGTTTAAAAAACACAGTTTTTGTAGGATGAGCCAGTCTGGAGATCGAACATACAGTATGGTAACCACAGGTAATAATGCCAGACAGTATATCAGAAATTTGCTAAGAAATTTCAGGGGCTTGCACCACAGAAAGCAAAGACAATTATGTGAGGAGGGAAAACCTGGTAATCAGCTTGCCTATAGTAACCATTTTACTGTATACGTGTACAACAAAACACGTGGTACACCTTAAATAGATGCCATTTTTATTAAAAAAAAAAAAAAAAAAAAGACAAGGTCTGTGATGTGAGTGACCAGTGGCTGTACCTGGACTCTGTGACTTTTGTCACGGCAGAAATGACGCCCCTGCCTGGTTCAGCCCTAACTTTTGAGACGACTGGCAGATTTTGCCTTCTTGCTCTTAGAAACCGACTGCCATGCTAAAAGGAAGCCCAAGCTGCCACATGGAGGAAGAAGAGGAAGATGGGGAGGGGGAGGATGAAGAGGGGGAGGGAGAGGGGGAAGGCGCTAAGCCATCAGCCCCAGCTGAGCCTCCAGCTGCCGGCCACTGTGAGCAAAGCCTCAGCTGATGTGACACAGAGCTCAAAAGAGCTGTCCCTATGGGTCCTGCCCAAACTGTGAAATCCTAGTAAAGAAATGATGACTGTGGTTTCAAATCACTAAGTCTGTGAAAACCCAAATGCTGCCCCACTTCTTGCCCTAGGAATGTTCCAGTCCCTCAAATCCTCCTCAACCCTGCTATGGACTGAATGTTTGTGTCCCCCACATGCATACGTTGAACCCTCCCCTCTCCACGCACAGTCTGGCTATACTTGGAGATGGGCCTGTAAGGAGGAGTGTTAAGTTTAGTGAGGCCCCGGGGATGGCGACACCAGAAGAGGAAGAGACACTGGAGCTTGCTCACTTTCTGCTGTGGGAGGACACCATGAGAAGGCAGCCCACTGCAAGCCAGGAAGAGAGGCCTCAGCGGAAACCAACTCTGCCAGAGGCTGACCCAGGACTTCCGGGCTCCCTAGCTGTGAGAAAATCAACATCTGTCATGCAAGCCGCCCAGTCTCATGGTCCTATGGCAGCCAGAGCTGACTATCACCCCCTCCAGCCTCAGGGCCTTTGCACACTCTCTTCCTCCCACCTGCAGTGCTTTATGTACTTAACACCCCATGACCATCGGTCACTTTCTACCACCGTGTCTCTCATTTGGCAGGGAGGCATCTCCGCCCACCTTCTGCAAACTCAGCCAGGCCTCCCTCCGCATTGGGCCTCTCAAGCAGTCTGCCCCTCCCCCACAGCAGGGGTCAGTTTGCCGCTAAGATTTCTTTGGATAATGGTTCAATGAATACTGCTCCTCGTTTCCCCAGCTCATCCAAGGGTCTGGCACACGTAAATGCTCCATGGTAGAAAAGATGGTGTTACCCAGGAAAGTAAGAGCACCCCCTGACCCACAAGAGGCACAAGACATGCCCCAAGCTGGAATGTGTTACAGCAGGAAAATGGATGAATGTGGCCCATCCACACAAAACCAAGGACACCGAGCAGCCAGGATACCACACAAGCTCTGGCGGTCCCCCAGCAGCAGGGGGAGTGGCCTACCCAGTCACAATCCCCCGGACAGAAACAAAACAGGCAAAACTCAGCGCTGCAGCTGAGAGGTGCCCACCTGGGAGTTAAACAGTGAAGCCAAGCAGGGACATGACTGTCACAAAAGTCAGGGCACACATCACCTCCAGAGAGGACTTGCTGTCAGAGGATGTGCTTTCCAGGCTGCTGGGCCTGACTGGTGAACACAGGTGCCCACATTGAAGTGAGTCTTTACACTGACCCCTACACACATATACACACGTGTGTCTATATACATTTTGTATGTCCTCTGCATGTGTAAGTCACAATTTCAAAATGGGAAACGTGAACAACTGTTCAACAAGGTGATGAGTTATTTTAAAAGTGGAGACAGAGTCCCTGCTTTGTTCCTCAAACCTCCAGGCCTGGGGCCATAGGGGGGATCAAACTCCATGCCCAAACTCCCCCGTGCACTTGCTGGTAGCAGAGAGAGTAAAATGAAAAGCAGATTATTTCCCAGCCACGTGTGTTCCAGATGCCTGAATGTAAACCCCTTGTTCTAGAAGGACTGTGGACTCCCTGCCCAGCAATTCGAGCGACTTCAGCACACAGGAACTCAGGTCACGCCCCCCTCACCCCCCATCCCCCACCCTGTGGCTGGCAGGTGATGGAGACCAGAATGGCCCAGAGAAGTGTGTGATGCTTCCCCCACCAGCGAACGCAACAAGGTGCGGATAAGCGCTCTGTTAGCTGGAAGACGCTCCAGATTTGTCCACAGGAAGCCACAGAGGACTGAGGATCCCCAGGAGCTGTGGTCGAGGTTTTTGTTTTGTTTTCCTCTGTATCAGAGCTGTGGCAGAAAAAAGCAAGCAGGGGCTGTGTGTGTGCACGTGTGTGCCTACGTGCGTGGGTCCGAGTGCCCACGGGCATGGGTGCGTGTGCACACGTGTGTGTGCGCGCATGTCTCCCTCTTCATCTCCATCTCGACTTCTCACGCTGCCTTGCCTTGTGAGCAGCCGTGGAGAGACCCACGTGTTGAGGACCAGAGGCAGCTGCCACCAGCCACACGAGTGAGCTTACAGGTACTTTTCCCAGGCCCTCGGCTGGTGCAGCCCCAGCCAGCGGCTTACTGACGATCTCAGAGTCCCTGAGTCAGACCCACCCAGCTAGGCTGCTCCCGGGCTCCTGACCCACACACACCAAGATAAGAAACGATTGCTTCCGTAAACTGCTAAGTGTTGGGGTCGTTTGTGACGCAGCAGTAGAAAATCCTCCTCCTTCGCATCACCCAACTGGGTAGCCTTCCCTCAGTCTCATTTGAAACGCTCTTATCTGTGCCTGTTTACTGTGTCTGTCTCCCTCAAGAAGGGAAGCTCCACGAGGACAAGGGACTTGTGAGGTGCCCTGCACAGTCTCCGGTGCTAAGACGAGGCAGAGAATCCTGGTTAAATGGTTGAGTTGCAAGGACGCAGACAGGTTGAAAGCCCATCATACTGGGATGTCCTATGTCTGAGAAGCCAGGACATACCAGGGAATGGGACCAGACCCTGAGTCAGACCTTTCTGGTCCCAGCCCCATTGCTGCCCCTTATTGCTGCCAAGCAACCTCGGAACATCACTCAACCTTTATGACCCTCAGTTTCTTCACCTGTGGACTGGGGATGATAAGAGCACCCAAGGAGGCTATAAGGAGACAAGGTGCATGCGTGACTCAAAGTGGTTGCTTGATAAAGCTGCTTCTCTCACCACCTGCCTGAAGTATAATTTGAGAATTCGAGCTCCTGCCACTAGGCTGCTGGGCAGCTGCTCACGGGCAGACCCACGGTGCAGGAGAGAAGGGTGATTCTCTAGTAGAGGATGTATCCCCATGTTCCAGAGGCCAGCAAAGGGCCTGGCACCCAGCAGGCTACAGGGGGCAGGGGGACGTTTGTTGCAAGAACCCATGATGGAGCTGATGGCAAACTCACACACTAACAGCAGCACCCAGCAGTCCCCTTTTAGACCAAAGGTGGCATATCCAGAACCACATGTTCATCTTTGAACCCCACAGCATCTCATCATGGTCTTAGGGCATGAGGTGGGGAGAAGGCGCATGGAGGGTTAGGCAGAATTCTGGGGAGGGTGAGGTCCTGTGGCATGTGTGACCATGGCATCAGCGTGGGTGAGGTGGCAGGTGGTTGACAGCATACTGGAGCTCCCTGGTTCCCTGCCAGAGAGGGTGAGAACCCAGAACAGGATGACGTTACAGATTGGTATGAACAGATGCAAGGTCACAGACGCAGCCTCACACCTACTCAACCAACGCCTGGAGCCGGCATGAGGCTCTATGTGTGCGCATGCTCAGGCCATGATGCCTTCGTTTGTGTTGCCCCAGATGCACTGGAGGTTAGGATTCTGGTGCCAGAAGTTTATATGGGAGGGGAAGGCAAGGGGGTAGGGAAGTGAGACGAGGAAGAGAAGGCAGCTCATCATGGCTGTTGATCACGCGGCCCACTACGCATAAGGCCAAAACTGTGGCCAAGAGGAAGCTGGTCCACCAGGAAGCCCTGGAAGCCAGAGCAGAGCTCTCCTAGCCAAGAGGCAAGGCAGCCAGGGCACCGATTGAAGTCTCCTGGAGACACTAAGTTTCCACGCTAAGTGGCCAAGAGGTCTCCAGCAAACCCCCAGGCAAGTCAAGCCAGTGTGTACTGAGGAGGCTGGGGCTAGGGCCTCTGGTGACCGGTGCTCTCAGGACTACGAGACAGCTTCCTGATGTCCTTATGACAACACAATGGATGACTGAGCCTTCAGGTGGATTTCAGAAGGTCAAGGGTATAAGTGACCATTTTTGTTGTTCTTGTTTTGATTCTGTGCTGGAACTTGCAGACTGATTCATTAAACATGCATGCCGATCCCCTCCTTCCATGCCTTGTGGACATTAGGCAGCCTCTGGAAAAAACGGAAATCTACATTCCCAGACACCTTGCAGCTGGGGCTCTGCAGGCGGTCTCAGCTGCTCTGGGCAGATGCCTTCCTGAGGTGTGGAAGGTGGATGTGAGCACCATGCATAGTCAAGATGGAGTGCCTGGCTGGCAGGGAGTAGAATCTAGTTCTCCAACAGCAGCAGGCTGAGCTTCACAGGCAGTGCTATTTCCATGGCAACAGTCTCGGGTGAGGTTAGGTGATTGTCCAGGCCATGTCATCCCTGGTCATGGTGCATCAAAGTTGATTCCCCTTGTAGTCCTAGAATCTCAGTCTGAACACCCAAGAATAATTCTCACTCTGCTCAAACCAGAAAGACTGGATTCTGGTGTCTGCAACGAAACACTGAGACTGGCCCACATTCAGATGCTGAAATCACCTATATTGTTGTGTTTTCTTTTCTTTTTTTTTTTCCTCACTTGGAAGAAATACAGAAAAGTTTAAGAAAAACAAGCAAAAAATCATCTGTGATCCCACCATCTAGGTTTTGTTTTCTATCTTTTTATATAATCCAAAGACTGTGGCATCCTAAGCCACCTCTGTTCAATAATAAATTAACAACAATAGAGGTGATTTTACCACCACCGAATGTGGTTTATAAATGTGTCCCATGACCTTATTCCTGAGGCCTCGAGCAACCTGGACCAAATTCTCTCTCTTTTTTTTTTAACCGCCTTGAGGTATGACTGACCTGTATTTAGTATATACAATCTGATGACATAGGAGATAAGTAACATCCGTAAAACCATGACTGCTACACCATAAACACATCCATCACCTCCCCTACCCTCTTTCTTTATTTTTTTCTGATAAGAACACAGCCTAAAAATCTTCCCTCTCATCAAAAGTTTTATGTATATAAAATGGCATTATTAGTGACAAGCACTGTGCCACATGGATCTCTAGAACTTACTCATCATGTATACCTGAAACTCTGTTCCCTTCCATTTCTCCCTCTCTGCAGGCCCTGGAAACCACCACTCTACTCTCTTCTTCTATGAATGTAACTATTTTAGCTTCCTCATGTAAATGGTGTTCTGTAGCGTCTGTCCCTCTGTGTCTGACTTATCTCACTTTGCACCATGTCCGCCGGATTCATCCATCTTGCTGCAAATGGCGGGAATTCCTTCTTTCTTTTTAAAGATTTTTTTTTTTTTATTTGACAGAGAGAGATCACAAGTAGGCATAGAGGCAGGCAGAGAGAGAGAGGAGGAAGTAGGCTCCCTGCTGAGCAGAGAGCCCGATGCGGGACTCGATCCCAGGACCCCGAGATCATGACCCGAGCCAAAGGCAGCGACTTAACCCACTGAGCCACCCAGGCGCCCCCCTTCTTTCTTTTTAAAGGCTAATACTCCATTAAGATTCTACACCACATTTTCTTTCTTTTTTTTTCTACACCACATTTTCTTTATCTGTTCATCAGTCATACACATTACATTGCTTCCAAGTCTTGGCTATTGAACAATGCTTCAATGAACATGGGGGTGCAGATATCTCTGAGATGCTGATTTCTATTCCTTTGGGTAGGTACTAAAAGGTGGGATTGCTGAACCATATGGTAGCCCCCCCCCCTTTTTAAAGATTTTATTTATTTGTCAGAGAGAGAGAGAGAGAGAGAGAGCATGTGTACACAAGCAGGGGGAGTGGAAGGCAGAGGGAGAAATAGGTTCTGCACTGAGCAAGTAGCCTGATGCAGGACTTGATCCAGGATGCTGGGATCATGATCTGAGCTGAAGGCAGATGCTTAACCGACTGAGCCACCCAGGCATCACAGTAGCTCTTAATTTTTTGTCTAATTGTGGTGCCAGGGTAATGTTGGTTTCATAAAGTGAGAAAAGAAGTATTGTGTTTCTTTTTCTAGTTTTTGGAAGCATTTGAGGATTGGTATTAATCCTTTGAATGTTTGGTAAAATTCACCTGTGAAGCCATCTGGTCCTATTTTCCTTTGTTTGGAGGTGTTTGGTTACTGATTCAGCCTTCGTATTTATTATCAGTCTGTTCAAATTTTCTTTTTCTTCCTAATTCTGCCTCAGTGGGTTGTATGTTTTTATTTATAAACATTTATTCATTTCTTCTAGGTTGTCCAATTTATTGGCTTGTATGTGTTCCCAATACTTTATCATTTTTATTTCTGTAGCATCTGTTATGATGTCTTCTCTTCATTTACAATTTTATTTATTTGAGTCCTCTCTCTTTTTTTCTTAGTTTTGCTAAGGGTTTGTTGATTATGTTTCTCTTTTCAAAACACCAAACTCTTAGTTTCATTTATTTTTTTCTACTACTTTTCTATGTTCCATTTCATTTATTTCTCCTCTGATCTTTATTATTTCTTTCATTCTGCTAACTCTAGGTTGTGGTTGTTCTTTTTCTACTACCTTATGGTATAAAGTTAGGTTGTTTATCTGAGTTTTTTTTTTTTTTTAATAGAGGTGTTATTAGGTAACTCTTAGTACTGCTTTTGTAAAGTTTTGGTATGCTGTATTTTCATCTTCATTTGTCTTGAAATATCTTCTAATTTTCCTTTTAGTTTCTTCTTTGATCCAGTGGTTGTTCAAGAATATGTTGTTTAATTTACACATATTTGTGAACTTCCCCATTTTCTTCAGTTACTGATTTCTAGTTTCATTTCACTGTGGTCAGATACCTGAGATGATTTTCATCTTGTTAAATTTGTTGAGACTTGTTTTGTGATCTATTTTGTGAATTATCCCAGAGAATGTTCTGTGTGTGCTTGAGACGACTGTGTATTCTATGCTGTGGGGTATTCTGTATATGTCTGTTACATACAGTTGGTTTATAGTGTTGTCCAAATCTCTGATTTCCTTATTGATCTTCTGTTTGGATTTTCGGTCCATTATCAAAGTTGGGTATTGAAGTCCCCCACTATTATTAAATGCCTATTTATTTCTCCCTTCAGATCTGTCAGTTTGCTTTATATATTTAGGAGCTCTGATGCTGCATGTGTATATAATTGTTACATCTTTCTGTTGCACTAATCCTGTTATCATTATATAATGACCTTCCCTATCTTTTATACCATTCTTGATTTAAAGTCTATTTCATCTCATATAAGTATAGTTACCCTTGCTCTCTTTGGATTACCATTTGCAAGGAGTATCTTTTTTCTAGTCCTTCATTTTCAGCCCTGTGTGTCCTTAAAGCTAAAGTGAGTCTCTTGTACAGAGCATATAGTTGAAATCTGTTGTTTTATCCATTCAATCTTTCTATGCCTTTTGATTGGTGAATTTAATCCATTTACACTTAATTATTGATAGGTAAGGACTTACTATTGATATTCCATTCATCATTTTCTGTCTCTTTGGTAGTTCTTTTGTTCTTCTCTTACTCTTGCTGTCTTCCTTTGTGATTTTATGATTTTTTTTTGTATTAAATGCTTTGACTCTTTTCTCTCTTTTTCTTTTGTGTGTCTTTTTTTTTTTTTTTAAAGATTTTATTTATTTGACACACAGAGAGAGATCACATGTAGGCAGAGAGGCAGGCAGGGGAGCAGGCTCTCTGCTTAGCAGAGACATGGGGCTTGATCCCAGGACCCTGAGATCATGACCTGAGCAGAAGGCAGAGGCTTAAACCACTAAACCACCCAGGCGCCCCTCTGTGTATCTTCTTTAAGTATTCCCTTTGTGGCTACCATGAGGCTACCATAACATCTTATAGTTATAACAGTCCATTTTATGCTGACAACAACTTAATTTCAATCACATTTACACTTTTACACAAATTTTACACTTTTACTCCCCCACACATTTTATGTTATTGATACCAAAATGTGCATATTTTATATTATGCACCCATTAAAAGATCTTTGTAGTTATAGGTGATCCTTAATACTTTTCTTTTTTAATTTTTATACTTGGGTTAAACGTGATTTATGCATAATCATTACAGTATTGCATTGTTATTTGTCTATTTATTCACCTTTACCAGTAAGATTTGTTCTTTCATAAACTTT
This sequence comes from Mustela lutreola, assembly GCF_030435805.1. Lineage (NCBI taxonomy): Eukaryota > Metazoa > Chordata > Mammalia > Carnivora > Mustelidae > Mustela > Mustela lutreola. The sequence continues at coordinate 57,269,099 of NC_081291.1, read as the reverse complement.
CATGTTGCTCTTTAGTGTACTTTCAACTTGACAAACTCACCCTCAGTCTTCTTATAAGACAGGTCTAGTGGTAACAAACTCCCTCAATTTTTGTTTGCCTGGGAAAGTTTTGATCTCTTCATTTTTAAAAGACAGTTTTGCCATGTATAGTATTTTTGATTGGAAGATTTTTTTTCTTTTAGCACTTTGAATATATCATTCCCCACTTTGCTAGCCTTCAAGATTTCTGCTAAAAATTCAGCTGATAATATTAGTGGAGTTCTCCTGTATATGATGAGTTGCTTTTCTCTTGCTGTTTTCAGGAATTTCTCTTTGACTTTTGACAATTTTAATGTGCTTCAGTATAGACCCTCTTAGATTCAACCTATTTTGTATCCTTTGGACTTCATGAATCTGGATGTTCATTACTCACCCTATATTCGGGCAGTTTTCGGCTGTTACTTCTTTAAATAAGATTTCTTCCCCCCCTTCACTTTCTTTTCTCCTTCTGGAACTCTCAGAAGGTATACTGGTTAGTTATATTGGTTTTCTCGATGGTGTCCCATAGGCTTTCTTACCTCTTTCTTATTTTGATTCTCTAAGTAGACAATTTCAAATATCCTGTCTTCAAGTTCACTAATTCTTTATTCTGCCTCTTCAGGTCTGCTTCTGAGGTTCTCTACTGAATTTTTCAGTTCAGACATTATATGCATTAGCTTCAAAATTTGGGTTCTTTTTTTATGGTTTCTCTTTGTTGAACGTCTCATTTTGAGCATGGGCTGTTTTTCTGCCTTTTTAGTTGTCTATCTGTGTTCTATCATAGTTCAGTGAGATTCTTCAAGATGATGATTGCTAAGTTATTGCAAGGCAATTCAGAGATCTCCATTTCTTTGGGGTCAGTTACTAGATCCCTGTTTTCTTCCTTTGGTGCTGTCATGTTTCCCTGATGCTTTGTGATCCTTATAGCTTGTGTTGGTGTCTGCACATTTGAAGAAGCAGTCATCCCTTCCAGTCTTTATAGACTGGTTTTGAGAGGAAAAGACCTTCCCAGACAGCCTCCTAGAGATTCTGCTGCTATCCCAAAACTTTACTATGGATATGCCTACTCCACTCCCACTCCCTCCTGGAGAGGTAACTCAGGACTGTGAGTCCTTTCTCAATCACACAGAGAAATGCCAGGTGCTCAGAGTTACCTATTCCTTTTCTCTAGGGCAGGACCCAGATATGCCAGGACACTGGATGCAAGTTCTACTTCTTTACTCCCTTCTGAAAGGTATGTCTTATGATTTTGTGCTTTCTCCCTAACCTACACAACCATGTCGAGTACTAAGAGTCACCCACCCCTTTTCCATGGCCAGGAAAATGCCAGGATGGTGGGTACAGGTTCCACTTCTGTCCCTCTGTGCTGAGGGAGCAGCCTTGGAGTTGCGCACCTTCTCTCAATCTGGCAGAGTGAAGTTGATTGCTGAGATCCTGCCTGACTGCTGAGATCTGCATGCCATCTTGGGGAGTATATGGGGCACCATCTGAGGAAGATTGTGGTTTGTGGATATATGTGCTAGTTGCTACAAGCCTCTGCCCTTCTTTGTTTTTAGCTGCTCCTTGATGATACAACCATACCTATATTCTCAGTGTTCTGGTGTGCCAAGATAAGCAGGGCTTTTTGACATTGTCCCCAAAAGCCAAAGAGCTGGACCTTCACTTGCTCTTTTTCCCATGGGAGAGGTCTTGGGCTAGGGGAATCTCTCCTGGTTCTGAGTTTTATTGGTCTCAGGGAGGGGTGGTGCAAAGTGAAACTGCTCTTTTTACTCTTTTCAATGTGGCTTTTCTTTGGATTTTTGTGGTCCACTGGGGTGCCAGTACCTTCAGCTGAACCCCAGAGCCCTCTCAAAGGTATTTTTGTCTGTAGATGATGGCCAAGTCTGTGTTTCTGTGGGAGAGATAAGGGCTGGGACCTCCTATCCTGCCATCTTACCGATATCACTTCCCTTCTCCATTTACTGTTATAGCACTCTGCTCTATAACACACATTCCACCCACAGCTTACAAGGCTGGAGGAGTCTGGGCCTGCTCCCTTCTCCACCTTCTGGTGGAGCTCCTGGTGATTCCTGTTCCTTCTGCCTGGAAGATCTTTTCCCACATGTTTGTTTTGCTGGCTCTCGTCTTTGGGTTTCACTTTAAATCCCAGCTCCTGGGAGACAGGCTTTCCCTGTTTGCCCTATTTAAATATCTCCCTAAGCCCACCCAGGATTCTCTGTCTCATTACCACATTCTCCCTTTGTTGTACTTGTCACAGTCTGAAATAGTCTCATTTGTCCACTTACTCATTATGTGTCTTCCCCAGTAGAATGTCAGCTCCAAGAGGGCAGGCATTATGTCTGTCTGGTTTGCCACTATATTCCCTGCCTGTTCCCTAACAATTTCTTGTAAAGCAACATTTCCAAATGTAACATATTGGTCAATGTTTAATGCGTCACACTTGACTTTGCCCTTTCCTACTCGTGAATATGTAGTAGTTGCTGAATATAAATAATACTGCAATTGACATCTTGGTGCATAATGTGATTCTGTTAAGCAACAACTTCAGAAGTAGAAATCCTGGCTCCCTTAAACAGCATGAATATTTTTAAGGCTCCTTCATATACATGACCACACCGTAGTCCAAAAAGTCTGAATTAAAGACCTAATGTAGGTCTCGCCACCGTGAATTTGAGGGCTAAGAGATAAGAGATGAGTCTTTAGACTAGTATAGACATCAATCAGCTGGGGATCCAATCAAAATTCAAACTCCAAGGTAGGAGGTCCGCAACGTGGCTCAAGATGCGGCATTTCTAACAAACTCCCAGGAGAATTCTCCAGAGGCTCTCATTGTTATGCTCTCCTGCCTGCTTTTTCCTACCAGTATCTGGGTTCCATCCTGACCCAGCCCCTGGGCACCTGTGCCTCTGTCCAACCCCCAGCCACCCACGCCAGCAGCCCCAGCAGGAAAGCCTGTGCTTGGTTTCCTCCACTTGGTTCTCAATTCCAGGTTCTGTGACACCTGGTGTTATGTGTGGTTCTTAGGGGTTTTGAGTTGGGTTTTCTGCCAGTTGTGGGGTGAACTCATCCCCTCAGATCCAAGGATGCGCCACTGCCCTGGATATGGGAGTAGACATTTGGGACTATATTTCTGCCTTCCCTTTCTTACCTCATCTTATGCCAACAGTATCTCTGTTTTAAATTTGAAGACCTTACCCCTGAGCCCCTCCTAGTCTATATGATTTGGGGGGATGTTAACTCTCTGTAATACCAGAATCAAAAGGGGAGCATATAACCTATATTTGACCAGTCAGTGGATTTCATCCTTTTGTTTCTATAACTGGTTCAAGGCCGGACATGAGACCTGGGCCCAAGCAAACCCATGCCAGGACTTGGAACAGAACTTCTCTGAGTGAGAAGCTCTCTCCCCCTGGGGAGCTGTGATGGCTACTATGTGCAGCAAACTCACCAGACAGGGAGACCACCATGGAAAGTAGAGCTGAGGTAACTCCTGATTGTAAGGGCCTATTTAGCCAGAGCGATTCCATCTTGGATTAAACAGTCATTTTGTTGTTTATGCAGTAAAATTTAAACTGTCCCTGCCCCCCTTCACCCCAGGAGACTTACTTAAAAACAAGCCCGGGAAACCAGTCCCAGGTAACAAAGCCCAAATACAAAGGTGGGTCAGGCCAGGTGGAGGTATCCAATCAGTGGGGGTGCATACTGTCTCCCTAGCTACCAAGGAGTATGGGCCCCACCTTTTGGGTACCAATTCGGACCAAGGTGATAGGCTAGTTCAAATGTCTACTATAGGGTAAATTGTAATTCAATTGGTCACTTATGTGTGACCTAGCATGACCGTGTAGCTTTCTCTGTGTGTTACAATCTCATTGGCCACCTGTGCGTGGCCAGGCCCAACCACATGGCCTTTGCCCTTAAAGGCTAGTCCGTGGGGCAGACTGTAAGAGGCGTGGTCCTGAACGTTCAGCTTGATTCTCGATGTTTGGCGTGAAATAAAGCTTTGCTTGACCTTCACTTTGTATCAGTCTCGCTCCTTTAATCGCGGACCCATTATTGGAGGACCTTTCACTGATAACATAATTTGAGCCCATGGGTTAAGCCAGACCTGAAGGTGATTTGATTTAGACAGTGGAGCTGTGATCAAAGCCTAGCTCAAGCACCGATGCTTGTGCCTGTCAATGTGTTTGGCATAAGCTATAGAGGGAAGAAGACTGCTGAAAGAGAAACCCCAAGAGTGTGCGTGCACACGCACAACACACTCATAATTCAGGCCAGACTAGTGTGCATCATCGTGGGGGTGGGGAGGGCTTGCAGTCAATGGAGAGGAGGACTGCTCAAGTCAAATAGGTGGTTTTACCACATTATTGGCCTCTTTGTATAATACACAATTAGCTTCGAAACAAGAATAAAAATAAGAGACGCATTAGTCAGCTATAAAGTAGCTTAATGGGTGCATGAATCAAAACAGCATTTAAATAGGGTACAGCAGCCTATTCGGAGTCTTTAAAAAGCTGTGTGCCATTTATCTCTCCCCAAGGAGGAAATCCTCAGTGTTGCTGCTCTCTTTCTTGTGCACAAACAGAGACCTCAGATGCATCCTGTCATGGGATCTATGGAGGACAGGCAGCTGGGTCAAGGTCACAGGAGCTGTTGGGGCACAGCAGACGTGGACAAAGGTCTTCCTACTACAAGCCTAGGTCTGACTCACCATCAGAGACGGGTTTCCTGGGGAGCCACCAGGGCTGACAACGCAGGGCCCTCACTTGTACGGCCCCTCCTTCGATCTGACGAATAAGTCTGGGTTCTTTTTCTTAAAAAGTGCCACTCAAAACTATGTTAAGTTTTCCACAAGGCATGGATCAGCCCCAATCCCCAACCACACCCGAGGCTGTTTCCCTCCCTTCTCCCTCCTTTTTCAAGAACCCCAAACCCAGGGGCGGGTGGGTGTTGTCAGAGACTTGAAATAGGTACTCAAAGGCTCTGCTTCCAGAAAGTTCCGGCTCGTCTGCCCCATTACTGATGATTTAGATACTTGTTATGCAAATGACATCTACAGAGAACCATTCCGCAAAATGCTTACAGGGCTCTTTGAAGGCCTTCTTCATCTTAAAAATAACACCAAATCCTCCTGCTTCTCCCTGGGCCAGTATTGGGGGGTCCCAGTCTGTGGAAGGGAGAAGCCACCCAGCCTTCCGCTCCCTGGCTCTTGTAAGAACAATCCCCATCTCTTGGCCTCAGGGAGCTCTGTCGCTTGCCTTCTAACCTGTCGAGGCTGGACGAGGGCTGGAGGCAACACTTGCAGGCTCCCCTGTTTGGCCCCTGACTCAGTGTCCACCCAGAAATCCCCATCCTGCCCCTCAGGCCTTCTCAGACTTCCAAGGGCATCCCAGCCCTAAGACTGAAGGGACCCACCTGCTCTCCCCATCCCAGTGCAAAGGAGCCCCCAAGGCGGCAGCACTAGACAAGAATGTAGGGGCTGCCGAGGGGCCTGGACCCTTGCCCAGAACCACCTTGGGCTTCTCACCTTCCTTCCTAGAGTGTGATCTCAGTGCCCTGCACTCCTAGTAAGAAAGGGACCCCCCTCTCTCCTGAAGTTATATAACCCGTTAATGATTTTGCAGAGCTGCTTGAAAAGGAACAGTTCTAGTAATAATAATGATTATCTTGTTTTATATTATTATTATTATTACTATTGTTACAACAACTAACATTTACTTAACAAACCCCACAGACCAGGCCCATTCCAATCATATACACATATTGGCTCATTTAATCCATATGACGTCCCAGGAGGTGGGCAGTACCTTTAATTCATTTAACATTTCCCCTCTCTGGGGCTCCTTTGTTTTAATTACAAAAGGAACACCGGCTCAGTGGAGCAAACCAAATTGTCCAGAGGTGTGTAAGAGCGCGTGCGCTGTGTCCCCTGTGCCTGCACTCTCTCCCCTTCATCCCGGCTCCACTACTCTCCCCTGGCGTTAGCAAGTAGAGTAGTCTCCGGGACACGGTCTGTGCTTACGCCAACGTGTGTGAGCACATACTGGGAGGCTTTCTTAGAATTTTTTTCCCCATTCTGTGGAGGAGGAAAATGCGCCTCAGAGAGGTTAAGTGACTCACCCAAGGTCACACAGCAGGCACGTGGAGGAGCTGGCACTTAACTTGGCTCCCAAATTTAACAGCAAAGCCTGCGACCTTCTCTACTAGTGAATATTGCCCCCAAAAGTCCTAGCAGCTTTGAACAAAAGGAGTAATAATGGTTGTAAGGATAGGAAATAGTGCACATTCAGTAGCAATCACATACCATTTCAGGTGCTTTATACATATTCATCCAGACTTCCCCAGAGCCTATTATTTGCATAGCCTCTTTCCCATTTCACAGATGAGGGAACTGAGGCATCATGAGGGGAAGCCACTGGCCCACACAGCCATAAGTAGTGACAGAGCAGGGTGTAGACTCAAGGTCTCCAAGTATAAATCAGCCCAAGAAGGAAATCGGGGTAGTAAAGGGCAGGGTTTGGCCCTGAGTCAATGAGTAGGATGGCCACTGTCCCCACCTTGAACTCACATGGACATGTGAGAGTATCTCAAACTGGCCAGCCACCTCAGAGCCTTTGCACAGGCAGGTCCTCCCTGATTTTCACCCCTTGATTGGCCTGGATAATACCTTTTCCCCCTCCAGCTCCCAGCTTACTTAGCAATGAGCCCCTGGAGCCCCTGGGTAAATCCTAGGGCTTGCCACTGTCACACTGGTGCACAGCAGACATGGGATGAACATGTGTTCAGTGAACAGTATTCCATGAGTAATGTGTTCCCTTGGTGGGCAGGCTGTGCTGGGCTGAGGGGATGCCATGCGTGAAGGAACAGGGGGAAGTCTCATGTCAACAGGCCTGGATTCAGGGAAGGCACAGGAAGGGCAAGGACATGGCAGGGCTGGCCTGTACCCTGGGGGGGCACTGCAGAAGGTGAAATGTGGCAGGGCTGGAGATTGGGCCACCAGGATGAATGCCAGTGGAAAGTGACAGAGAAACAGGAAGGACCCTAAGCACTGTCATTCCAAAGAATAGCAGAACCCCAAGAGCAGAACTTAACATCTCTCTGGACAGTGCTGCTTACTGTGTCCCAGAGCCAGTCAATAGGGAAAGCCTCCCATAAGAACACAGTTTCCAGTCTGCTGGTGGCCGCCTGCGGGGACTCTGCAGGTAGTGCGGGTGCTGGGCAGTGACATACAGATCCGACGTTGGATAGGAGTTCCAGAGCATCCCCGCCCCATCCTGCTGTTGTGATACTTGGCAAATCCTCCACACTCTGGGCCTTCAGCTACCCATCTGCAAAATGGGGATATGAAAAAACACAGAAGGAACAAGCGAAGGGGTTTTTGGACTAAGATGGGTGTAAATAAAACATAAGCAGATCACCTTTCCTGGGCTTGACACAGATGGGTGGTACACGAAACGTTTCTGAATGAAGGCGGAGATGAATGAGTGAATGGCCGCCCCCACATCTCGTTCCCTCCCCTTGTATCACAGCGAATGCTTTAATGAGTCCAGATGGCATCTCCTGCCCTTATTAAAAATCACCAAAAAGCTTCCATCTCCTGGGGAGAGGAGAGGGCAGATCGAGCATTCTGAATCGGGACACCGCCAGGAGAGAAGGGCCGGGCCGAGCAGCAGCGAGGCCACAGTCCACAGACGTGCGGTGCCCGGAAGCCACTGCAGAGACAGCAGGTGCTCAGGCCAGCATGCGTAATCACACGGTCAGCCGCCTCACTGCTCCAGCGGTCAGGAGCCCAAAAGGTTTCCTTCTGTAAATGTCCAACTGTAAAAGGTATTTGTGCCAGAACGATCGATATGGCCTGGGTCGGGGGAAGGCAGTAGGCTGGAACCTCAGACACAGCCCAATCGAAGCCACTTGTCCTCTCTAACTGCTTCTGCGGTCCCCTTGGTGGACAAGATGGTTTGCAGAAAGGGAGCATGGATTTAGAATAAGAATTACATATTCAAACAGGATCTATCAAAGCCTGAGCAAAAGCTGTATCTTCAACAGTGCTGATTGCATGCCCTTTGTATCAGGCCCTCTGTGGGTGTCCAGGGGCTTCTCGGCGGCAAATTCCCCGCTGCGCAGTCGTCAAGTAAATCACCAGGGATGGGGCCATGTCAGTGAGGCGTGTGATTCGGAAGGCTGTGTTCCCCTAAGGGATTTTTTTTTTTAGCTGCCAAAATGAGCCCAGCCCAAAGCTAGTTCTCTCACTTGCCTGAAATATGACACTGGTCGGGGCTGGGGTGGGGGAGGTGGGCAGGGAGGACAACAGAGGGTGCTCAGTGGGGACCCCCAGCCAGTGAAGAGTGCCTGGGGGCAATGCCCCTCTGTCTCAGCACCGCTGCCCAAGGGCAGAGGGGAGCAGGTAGAGTGAGGGTCCCCCAGAGAGGCACTGACCCCACCACAGGAAGCAGAAATTGTGGTTTTCCATCACAGAAATGGTTAAATCACTATAGCTACCTGGAGATGGAATGCTGTGCCTGAAAAACAGAGCTCCCTGTCCCTGGAGGTCTGCAAGAGGCTGGGTGGGTGGAGAGGGCCCGCAGAATAGATGAGGGACCAGACTGTCTACTGGGGTCTCATTGGCCACCAGGAGGTGCCCAGATGCAAAGATCTGACTGTTCTTCCCTGGTAGACCACGTGTAGAAACCTCCTCACTGGCCAGTGCCGGTCAGTTGAGCACGGATTGTGGCCTGTAGGTAAAATAATTCTGCATCACGCGTGCTTCTGCTGGCAGCTGCTCACCATCTTACACGAGATATGCAAAGCCCAGCTCCATGCCGGGTACCCTGGGAAGGAGATTAGCAAAGCTCAGCAGAGAGCCACCTACTCGGGGTTTGGGGTGTGCGAGTCTCCTAGAGGGGGCCGAGGCGAAGTCAAGCATTCCAGGCTGAAGAATTAGAGAGGTTTCTGGGAAGAGACCTAAGCACAACCGCCTATCGGAGAGAGCACAAAACATGTCTTCACTCCTCCAGAAGCGCCAGGGTGGGATATGCAGGTCCCAAACTGCCCGGCTGTCTGCAGGCAAGGATACTGTCTGCCTTTGCTCCCGAACAGGAGCCACATCGGCAGGTAGGACACACCCTACTGTCCAAATGGCATTCTGGGGGAAAAAAAGTTTGCCACTTTCCTCTTCCCTCCTTCCCTAGCCGAGTCCTCCGCGGACGGCAAGGGTCTCTGCCTCCAGCCTGCCAAGGCGGGTGGGAGAGGGTTGTAGCTGGCAAGCCATTGCAACCACTGCCAGGAGGTGCTGGCTGGAGCAGGGCCGGCACACAGTAGGTCTGACTTCCATAAGCGGCTGTTGAAGGAAGGAGAGAGGAGATGCCATGTGTGGGACTTAGAGTGCTGAAAAAGAACGTCTGGGCAATATGGCCCAAGCAGGATCTTGAGCAGAGGAGGGACAGGATAAAAATGGAGCTCCAGAAAGAACACGTGAGCCATCTGGCAGTGGTGTGCACAGGAGATACAACAGGGATGAAAATAACAATGATCAGAATGAATGAGCACTCCTTGAGAGCAGGGGAGGGGCCCGGCATGTTCTGAGTGCCATGTCTTGGTTACCACATTCTGCAGGACAGCAGGGGTGGGGTGGCGGCGGCGCCACGGTCCCCTTTGCACAGAGGCACAGTGACCCACCTGGGGTCACATTGCAAGTATGCAGCAGCACCAGCTCCACAAAAGGGTGGTCTGCTCTGCGGTCTCCTGGCCCTGCCCTGTTTGGGGCATTCCTCAGCACGCCCGGCCTCAGTGTCCCCATCTGAGAACTGGAAGTCATAGATGCTTTTCTCTCCACGCGGTTCTCTCCTACCCCAAAGACTATGTGTGATGTGCCTACTGCGGGGCAGGCGGAGACCATCCTTGGAGAAAGCCTCACATGCATTTTCAGGAAGAAGGAAAACAAAAAACAAAAAACCTTTTAAATGATTTCCTTGAAAGGCCACTTTTAACCCAACTGGCTGGCATTTTGATTTTCTCCCCCTGAGAAGAATCTGGAAGGAATTATCTAGTGTTGTCAAAATCTGGGAACCTTCCCAGGCCTTTAGGATTCCACTTCCATTTCAGTTCTGGATCAGTCAGTCACCTTGAAACAAAATCCAATACTCTTTTTGACTGTACACCTTGCGGGGAATCTTTAATATGCTGCAGCAGTGAATGGGGAAGAGGGACAGACATCCCCGCTCTGTGTCCCCTCCTGCTGGCATGGCTGAGTGGCCGAGACTCCCCTGTCCCCAAAGACCCAGGCCAGGACAGAGGGGTGCTTTGGGCCCTCCCAGCTCTGGGGCACCTGCAGCCCTTCCTGCTGGCCCTGGCACCATGTGGGTCACCACATTAGTCCCTGTGTCTCAGGTCCTTGGGGAAAGGACCCAGAGCAGCCTTGCCTGGCTGCCTAGGAGGGGCCTCCTGCTCTTGAGGGGGGGCCAACTCATGGTAAGGGTGGGCTTGCCGGTCCTCCCGGGCTGAAGCCAGCTTGTGGGGCACTCCTGAGGGCTCTGAGGACAATTCCAGGAGCCTTGTGCTGTCACCCTGCCAGATGCCTCATCCCTGCTGAACTCCAGCATGGTCCTGCCTCCTATTTCAATAAGAGGGTTTCCACCTCCAGTGAGAATCAATATGGGCTAAAAACCAAATGTACATGGCCAGCCCGAGCTTTCCCCCAATGGAGACCAGTATGGCATGTCCACTGGCATTGGCACATCTGCTAGGATGGCTGGTGGGCATCTCAGACTGACCTGGCTGAATCCCCCACCACCCTCCCACAGGCTTTCCCATCGCAGCTGGGCACCTGCCTGCCTTTCCAGGTGCTCCAGCCAAACGTCAAGTCAGGCTGTATCCCTCCTTGTCTCATGCACCCTCATCTCATCCACCAATCCTGGAGGTTCTGCTAGCAGAATTGCCCAGAATGTATTACTTCAACATCCCTCCCTCCACTTTTTGGGTGAGGGGGACGCAGACTGGACTTAGTGACTTGTTTCTAATGAGCAGAATGTGGGGGAAGTAGTGGCAGGTAGTCTCCGGTCACGACAGATGTTGCTGCCCTGCCTTGCTCACTCTGAGGAAGCCAGACGCCATTTTGTGAGGCCCCTCAGACAGCCTGTGGGAGAGGCCAGAACGGGGAAGACCGAGGCCTCCTGCCAACAACCACATGGGTAAGCCAGCCTAGAGGCAGATCTTCCTTCCCCAGGAAAGTGCTCGGATGATACAGTCCCAGGCAGCAGTTCAACGGCAACCCCGTGGATACTCTCAGCTGGGCCACCCCAGACACTGGGAGCACAGTACATGTTTATTAAGGTTCTAAGTCTCTTGGTTTAGGTAACCGGCAAAGCATCAGTAGACCACAATAGAGCCCCTCCCCCTTGGACACCCCGAGCCCCTATGAGAGCCCCCTCCTTGCACACCCAGCCCCAGCCTGAGCTCTGCCATTATGTGAGATCAGCTGGGGTAACTGGGAACTGTTAGTGAGCTCTCTGAGCAGCCTGCAAAGTAGCAGGAAACAAACATGCTCAATATGGCTCTCAGCTTCTCATTTCTTTCTTTTTTTAAAAATTAATTAATTTTTTAAAGATTTTATTTATTTATTTGACAGAGAGAGATCACAAGTAGACAGAGAGGCAGGCAGGTGGGTAGGGAAGCAGGCTCCCTGTTGAGCAGAGAGCCCAACACGGGGCTCAATCCCAGGACCCTGAGATCATGACCTGAGCCGAAGGCAGAGGCTAAACCCAATGAGCCACCCAGGCCCCCCCTCATTTCTGAAGTAAGTCCCAAATAAGCACCAGGGCCCAGGACAACACCTGCGGGGCAGGGTACAGCTCTGCGCAGAGCTGTGTGAGTCCCTTGGATATCCTGAAGGACCAGGAAGCAGGGGGAGAATGAAGCCAAAGCAAAGTAGACAGACCTGGAACCCAAGGGCACCTGTGCTGCCCGAAATCAGTGAAAGTACATAGACTCATTTTCAAACATGTCATATCACTGAGTGATCTCAAAATTCGGGAAAGCACTGAAACAAAACCAAATCAACTGAGGAATGGTTAAAAAAATATATATGCTCTATCCAAGCAATGGAATATTATTCAGCCGTAAAAAGGAAAGAAGCATTGCCAAGCTCTAGCACTGATGAATCTGGAAAACACTCTGTGGGGTGAACGAAGTCAGACACAAAGGGTCACATAGTATAATTCCATTTCCGTCAAACTTTCAGGACTGTCACATCTATGGATACAACAAGTAGATTTGCAGTTGCCAGCGTCCGAGGAATCCTGGGGTGGAGAGTGGGCGCGCTGATGGGTAGGGCGTTTCTTTTGCAGGTGATGAAAATGTTCTGGAGTTAGGTAGCGGGTGATGGCTGCCCAACTCGGCAAATAGACAGAGAACCACTCATACATTTAAGTAGGTTGACGTTACGGTTTGTGAGCTATCTCTCGATAAGGCTGTTAAAGCGACAGCCTTGGCGGTCCCCACCAAGCAGGGTGCTACAGCAGGAGGCCCACTCAGCTGAGGTCCCAAGGCAACACACCTGCAGGGCTGTGAATCGAGCCAGCAGCAAGGAAAGCTGCTCTGCTGTCTCTATCTCCATCCCGATCAGACGGAAAAACAGAAATCTCCCGTGAGAATTCATAATGGCAGAGATGCGACAGGCCCGAAATGGGGCAGAACAGGGCCAGGAATAATATCAGGTGTGGAGCCCTTCCTCCCACGGACCTGAGGGCTCGGGACAGAAAAGAAATGGCTTTGTCTCCTTTAAGGACATTAACACTGCAATGCCAGACATGAACCAGGCACTTAGGGCTGTGGAATATGCCCATGTGGGTCCCTCCCGCTCACGTACTCCCACCCTGCCCTAGGAAGCTGTCGGGTCTCCATGTGGCCCCTGCGGCCCCGGCGTGGGATGAGAGAGGACCCTTGCTGACGATCTTTGAGCAGAGAAGGATGACACACCTTGCGGCACGTGCCCGGTTTGTGCCGCATGAGTCCCCTGCCGGCCCTTCTGCGGGTTGACCAGCTGTCGGTGCGCATGGCCGACAACACTGCTGATTGTGCTGTTGGTCATTCTGCAGTCCACAAGACCAACCACACTGCTGGCCATGCTGTTGGCCACAGGGCCTCTCATCTGGAGAAAGCAGGGGCCTCCACGTACTGCACAGCTGCTCCCAGACAAAACTGGCCAGCTGATGCCAGTGGGGACAGACACAACCCTCACTGTGTGATCAGCAGGAGCCTGTGTCCTACTAGGGCTGGGGCTGAGGGAGAAAGCCATCAACACTTGGGTGATGGGCATGTCCCCTGATGGTGCTGGAATGTCCATGCCTGGGTCATGAGGCCCTGGGAACAGACCCTGGATGCCCGCAATCTCTGAGAGTCCCCAGGCCTCCTGAGTCCTGGCTAGTCTCTCTCGCTCTCATGCATTCACTCATTTCTTCCTATCAATAAATATCTGAGGGATGACCACGTGCCAGATGTTGGTGCTAGACAGCCACCCGGTCCTTGCTCTTGGGGAACTTGCATCCTGGGCATTAAAGTCAAGAGGCAGACAAATACACAAATGGTCATTAGACTCTGGGACATGCCACAAGATGAGGTGGGGTGGGGTGGTAGAGAGGATCTTGAGGACTCGGTTCGAGCCCTAAAAGATAATTTTCAGAAGGTGACAGTTACGGAAAACGTGAGGTGAGTAAGTTGCCAAGGGGGATGGACCCTTGAGGTGGAGGTCTGGGCTTTCAGATGTGGAACAGAGAAGATCCACAAGCCCAGAGGGAGAACAAATGGTCAGTAAACACATGAGGAGATGCCCCACCTTCCCAGCCATTGGAGTCATTTCCGTCCAGACATTATGCGAGATGCTGTTTGGGACCCACTAGACCAGTAAAATAAAAGGTCTGGTCATTCCAAGTTCTGGCAGGGACTCTCATCACCATGGATGGGTGGATTTAAGTTGAAAAGCCTCCTATCTTATGACTAATTCCACTCCCAGGAACATGCTATGTAAACTGGGAAGTGTGTGTGAGAACGTTCAGAGTGATGTCATTCAAAAGGGCCTTGAAACGGAAACACCTCAGTTCCTATCAGTTGGAAAACAGATGAATAAATCATGACAGCATACTCGGCAGCAGTGAAAGCAAACTGACTATAGCTATGGGCAATAACCTGGATATAGTTCTGTTATTTAATCAGGAATGAGGAAAGAAAGTTCTGGAAGATAATACACAGGTTAAATATCTAAAAAAAAAAAAAAAAAAAAAAAAAAAGTTAAGGAAAGCCAAGCCAGGATGTCCAGCTTCTGCTTACAATGTAGAGTTTTAGAAAGAGGTCACCCTAAAAAGATAATGATGGCAAGCCAGGCAATACTTTAATTCATGACTTTTCCTCACTTATCAGAAAGCTCAGGCTGCAAGAGACCAATAAACTCAAAATCCAAGGTAGGCACCTCCAAAAAGAGAGAAGATGTGAGCTCTGGCTTATTTAAGCATTGGGAAAAATATCCACAGTGAATGGCATTCACCAAACCATGGAGCCAAGGAGCTCAGACAGCAACAAGCAGGTAAATACAAAAGAAAAACAAAAACCTTGGCACATCATATTCACACTTCTGGAAGATAAAGAAAGACAAAGTACTTAAGGCTGTCAGAGTGAAAAAGACAACACTACAGTAACTACAGAGGACCAAAGAAAGGAGTCACGGTAGATTTCTCAACAGAAAATCATGCAATCCAGAGGACAACCTAGAATCTATATTCAGATAATAAATATTTTAGGCTTTGCTGGCAACATATGGTCCCTATCACATGTTTTTGCTTGTGCTTTCTTTTCTTTCTTTCTTTCCTTTTTTTTTTTTTTTTTTTTTTTTTTCTTTAATTTTAACACTGGGCCATGGCCTGGATTTCACCAGAAGGCTGTAGTGTGCTAACCACTGCTCTAGACAGACCGATCAAGAAAAAAGGGAGAAAACACATAACTTACAATAAAGAGTACTAGGGAAAACCCTACACTCAGATATCATGGTGAATTCCTTAGAAGATACAAGCTGTCCAACTTCACCCAAGAAGAAATAGATAGCATGGGTAGTCCTATATCCACAACTCAGTGAATTCCATCAAACATGAAAGGGAGACATGACACCAATTCTACAGAAAATCTTCCAGAATATAAAGGGAGAAATCACTTCCCATCCCATTTTATGAGACTAACATTTGCCCCGACCCAAACCAAACAAAGTCATTGCCACAAGGAAAACTACAGACTAGTATGCCTCATGAACACAAGACACAAAAATCCTTCACAAAATCTAGTGAATAAAATTCAGCATGAAGGATGGTTCAACCTTTGAAAATTAATCAGTGGAATTCACCATGTTTACAAACTAAAGGAAAAAATATCTATAGATGCAGAAAAAAGCCTTGACAAAATTCAATGCTAATTTGTGACAAAAACTCTCTACTAGCTAGCAATAGAAGGAGAGTTTCTCAACATGACAGAGGATCTCTGCAGAAACCTGCAGCTCACAGCCTCACATTCCCACTCTCCCACCCTCGTCTGAGCCAGCACTTCCTCAGTCTTGGACCTTGCAAGAGAACTTATCTTCTAGAATGTTCTGCTCTGGCTGTTTAAAGGGCACCCTGGCACCCTCTCTTCCTTTAGGTCTTGATTTAGAGAAGCCTTTTTGACCCTTGCCCTCACACCCTGTCATACCCTGCTTTACCTAATGCTCTTGTTTCTTTGTGTACTTATTTATTCTGTGTCTACCACCTTAATGTCAGCTCCAGGAGGACAAGAGCCCCTGTGCTTACTCACCATATGGTCCAGCACTGGGCCACCTCAGCAACTATTTGATAATGAATACACAATGTATGATCACAGCTGCAACTGGAGCTTGATTTCTTCCAAAAACAGGGAGATCATTACGTATGGGAGAGAGCCCATTTCACAGGTAGATACATCCAAAAATAAAGGCTGAAATGTAGCTTGGACGACTCTCAAATGGGGAAAGTGAGGCTCAGAGAGGAGAGGGGGTTATCTAAGGTCACAGGACAGCAGAGATTACCTTAGAGTCAAATGTTGTTTCCACCACATCCTAATTGCTGGAAAGCATTTTTGACCTGCCAGGAGACCTATCCTCTGAGGACTAGGCATGTTTAAGTTGCTGGCTTAGAGGTCAACTGCCTGGCCCACTTTTCTGGGCATATTCCTCTTTGCTCCTTTCCAGGACAGAACTGCTACAGGGCACCTGCCCCAAGGTGAGCTAAGTCCCATCAGGAACATCCTGCAGAGGAAATAGTGGACATTAGGCTTGGACATCATAACTTACTCTGGCTTGTAAACTTCTTTAGCCCAGTTTGACACATTCAGCAGGATTTAAAAGAGGTGCTCAGCAAATCTTGTTAGCACTGATGGGAGAGGCTCTGTTCTCCTCATCCCAAGTGGCCCAGAGGAGAATAAGTATATCTTCTCTGGAAGGTTCCCCCAGCTGCATCAACCAGGCAGGAAGCCATGAGAGGCTGCTAGCAGCCAGGTCCTGAGCACCAAGCAGCCACCCGGAGCACATCTGAGGTCTGGAAGGCAGGGCCCCAGCTAAACTCTTTCACACCATAGTACAACTTACTGTGTAAGTTGTTCTCTGGTTCGAGAATATGAGTATTCTTTCAAAAGACTAACACAATTTTGTCCCTACATGTAACTTTAAGAAGGAGCTGCTTTCTTAAAATGTGAATCTTTGTATCAAAGGATCAAGTTCCCCCTCCCTCCCTTCCTCCCTCCCTCTCAGAGGAAAGGAAACTTGCTTTCATGGAGGACTCATTTTGCCCTTGTCCCTTGGTTCCCCCAGACAGGAGCTTGCACACATGTAGTCTAATCTGCTCCTGCCAGTGACACTGACGGGTAGGGCTGGGAGAAACTGAGGCTCAGAGTGATCTTAAACACCGTCCACAGGCCCCAGCATGACGAGTGACATGGCCCAACTTGGACCTGAGTCTGGTCAAAACGGACAAAATGTGTTCATAGAATTCAAACGCAGAAGTCAGCCCCACGGCCAACTTTAGAATATCTTTGCTTTCTTAGAGCTGAGCACACAGGGTGGGCATCTGACTGAGAAGCCACCAGCATGGTACAAGTGAGCCCAGACAGGAAGAGATAGACATACTGACACAAGATACTGATGAATTTGTCTGAGACCTGGATTAAGCCACACCTGAAGCCAGACCTTGCCCTAGAATTCTCAGTTCCATGAACTGATACATTGATCTATTTCCCTCCCCATCTTTTTAAAAGTCTGTTGAAGTTGGCCTTTCTGTCGCTTGCAACAGAGTTCTCACAGCAGCCTGTGTAGAGCTAGCCCATGTGTCTTCTTTCTGGACTCTGGTTCCAGGTGAGAACATACAATCTACTTACTCTTCACCTCCTACATCCTGTTCTTTCTCCCTGAACCTTCTATCTTCCCGCCTCTGCCCCCCAGGGAATCCTCTCCTTATTTCTAATGCTATTGTTGGCTCCTCCTGGAGCAGGGCCTTGAATGCACTGAGCACATTCCTTTCCCGGGGCCTCTGCTAGTGCTCTTCCCTTTGCCAGACTTTCATGTGTCCTGCTCCCTTTCTTAAAACATTTTAAAACATCAGATTTGATCAAATATCAACTCATGAAGAAATTGACTCCTGGACAGTGGGTTCTAGAGAACCTCTCAATGCCCGTAACTCCTATGCCCCCCACCCTGGCTTGTTTTCCTTTATTACACTTAGCACTACCTGAAATGACATCATGTTTACTGGTAGATTACCTGCCATCCACTGAAATGGCAGTGCCTGATGGGGAGGCCAGGCTTGTGTCATCCCCGCTGGGCCCAACACTGTGCCTGCCTCTAGATGGAAGGTCTATAAATATCCTAAAACTTGAGTTAGGAAGAGATCTTTTCTTAGACCATGAATTGTGATCAAGGAAGGAACAGTGACAGAATTTGTATAAATACGATCATTACCAGAAATGAAAAGTCTGACAAAAATGGTGTTTACAACTGCTTAAAATACCCCACACCTGGAAAGGAGTCATTTGGGGGTGGGAAAAGCTGGGAAATTGGGCTCTTTTACATTTTAAAGACTTGCCTACTTTTCTTACTTTGAAAAAAGAATCCATAGCTGGGGTTGGAGGCTCCTGGCACACTGAGAGGATCCACTCGTCAGCCCAGCTGAAATGTCTCAGGCATTTCCACATACAGAGTAAGTGTCTGGAGAATGGATTGCCAATTCTCTGATGACCCAAGGATATGCCAGAGCTAACCCAAAAAGTTAACACTGTTGATTCCAACAAGGAGGTGGGGCCCCAGCACAAGGTTGAGTGGTGTTTCCCCATCTATGGTGCCGTGGCTTGGGAACCCGGGAAGGACTCGAGCCCTTTAACAGACCCAAGTTCCATTGGAGATTAAGTTTTAGGGAGTATCCAGTCTTTGCCCCCAAACTTCAAAGGAGACACCTACCAACCAGGAATAGACTCCAAATCCCCTGAAGGCATCAGATCCGGGGTAAACATATTCAGATGCTATAAAAATCTCCTATCTCAAGATGCCCTGGACTTGTTGTATAGACTAAGTGTAGTAGGAAGAGTTTGGTTGGCAAATGGAGTATGTGGACAAGTTCCTTCATCCGTCCATCCTTCCTTCTTTTCCTCCTTCCTTCCCTTCTTCCTTCTACCTACCCATCCATCCTCCTACCAACTATCCATATATCCACTTACATCCATCTACCCAGGCACTCATTTATCTGTAACTTCCATCCATCTACCCATCCATCCACCATCATTTATACACTCATCCATCCACCCACTCATCCACCCACCCATCCATCCATCACACAAACCCATACAGGTACAGGGCATCTGTTATGGATGAGGCACCATACTCAGCATACTCAGATTACGTCCCTCATGGAGCGTACAATCTACCAAAGTAAAGAGACATGTAGACAGACTACTCCTCCTGCAGCATGGGTGGCGTGACGAGACAGACAGATGCAGAGGGAATAGCAGTGCCACTGAGGCGGGTGAGGCCCATATATCCAGCATCTAGCCCAGCACAAACCCTTGGTAGATACCTGATGAATGGATTTGTTTTAACCAGTCTTGGATGTGTTCTGTATATGATTTTAATGTGAAACAGGGAACATAAATTTTTGAAATTATGAATATATTTTATTTGTGATCTTGTTCATTGACCATCCACTACCCTGCCCTCTCCCACCACCAGAACATAATTTCCAGGAGAGTAGTAAATGTTCCTGTCTATGTTTACTGCTAACCCACAGGACTCAGAATGATGGCTGGCACATAGTAGGTCCTCAATAAATGCTTGTTTAAATAAATGTCCTTTCTGGTTCCCAACTCCAACTTTGTGTCCTATTTTCAGCCATGCTCTTTGCCTTGGAATATGTCAACTACTCTTGGTCTGCAGACCAGCCTCTCAGAGCTTTTGTAGGATCTGGAACTGGAATCCCTATGGTTCTCCCTTTTTCCATGCTTGGCCATGGGCACTGGCCAGCTCAGCTAATCAGAGCCCTACCCTCGTGGTCACTCTGCCTCATTCAAAGATAAGGTACTGTTTGAAGAAATGTTCATTTGCTAGCTCTTTCCATCCTTACAAAATACCTCTATAAGGTGGGTGTGCTATTATTATCCTCACTTTGCAAATGAAGAAACTGAGGCCCAGAAAGCTTAAGTGACTTGCCCCAGGTCACACAGCTCTAAAGTAGCAAAGCCAGGACCTGAACTCTGCTGTCTGGCTCCAGAGTTCAAACTTGAAACTACCATATCTTTTGAACAAAGGCCAAAGCCATGTTGGTCACCAGACTGAGGCTCTGTCTGCTGACAAAGTCCTTTCCTCACTAAAGCCCAGAGCTATCAGAATGACAAAGAAAGAAGGTCCAGAGGAAGAAGTCAACTAGAGGCAAACAGGAGTAAGAGAGGGAAAGAGATACAGGGCTGGCATTTGTGCCCCTGGATCCATCAATACCTGAAGGAGGTTCGGAATTTTAATTTTTATAGGCCCCAAATTCCCCTACTGAAATTTTAGTGGCCTTAAGGCTATTTGAGTTGGGTTTCTGTTTGGACTGACAAGCTAGATCACTTCCACATGCTTCAAGCCGGAGACCCGAATTTGCAACCATCCTCTCATGAGGGGTTTAGACTTTGCATGTTGGCTTCCTCCTTGTCTCTCATCAGTATTCTCAGCTCCTTCCATTTCTTAGCCCAGCAAAACCCTTCCAGGACTAAGCCCACCCTGCAGCAGTCCCACCCTACCTCCAAGTAGGCTGAGGGGGCCCAAAATTACTAAGTGGGTTTCCCTATAGCCCACAAGTTCCCCACACTGCAAACTTCCTGCCTGTACCCCACGATACTGACTCTCTCTGTGTTAATGAAATTCTGCCCCTGGGTTTGGGGTCACCTGTAGATACTGCCCTGGAGTGGGCCCCATTGTCCCCCACCCCACCAGATGCTGCCTAGAATCCTGCTCCAAGCCAGTGGGCCCATACCTGGCTCCCTCCACAGACACCTTGGTCTGGAACCTTCTGAAGGTCTTGCTCCTCCCCCACCCCCCAACGAGGCCTCCCACCTAGGTTTCCTAGGCCACCTCCCCAGAACACCAGCACCCAGACATCCTCCTCCAGATTCTGGATGACATTCCTCACCACGCCTGCGCTATTGGAAACAATGTGCACCAGTGATAGTTTCACTCTTAATTTGTGCACCAGTGATAGTTTCACTCTCTCCAGCTGGAATGTTGACCTCTGAGGACAGGAACCTTATGTGCCCTGTTCAGTGCCTTAGCCCAGCATCGGTAAGGTACACAGTAGGCACTCAATAAGTATCTGCTGAGTGAAGGAGGGGACTTCTCTGAGTTGGTGAGCCCACCCCCAGGGCAGGCTGCATGTAGTCTAGTAGCCTGGCTCACAGGTTCTGACCCTTAGACACTTCCTGGATTGCCCAGGGCTCCTCAAGAACCACATAAACAGCAACAACCACCCAGAAAGCCCTAAGACACAGAGCTGGACATACTGGGCCCTTCGATAGTCCTAACAGAGGGACCACGGTTGTTCCCGCTTAGAGATGGGAGGGGGCGTGGCTCACCAGGGTCACATGGCGAGGGAGCTTTGCAGCCTGGGGGACACCGTGGACTGGGAAAGGAACAGCCCACAGAGGCTAGGTCGAGTATCTCCTTTGGGCACCCTTAATGGGGTTCGGCAGGTCTTCCTGTTGGAAGCAACCAAGTGACCCCAACTCATCTCACCACGAGCTGGTGGCTGGAGCATCAGAGAAGCAAAAGCCAAAAACAGCTGAATGGTCAACCTGGGAAATCCAGCTCTCGGGATGGCCACACCCACCATCCCAGGAGGTTGGGAGATCAGGCAGTGGGGTTTCAAGCAGTGGGCTGACGCAGGGCCCTGCCTGCAGCCCCTACCCAGCCCCCAAATGCCAAAGCCCAGGACGCAAGCCCGGTTGTAGCTGCCTCACTCCCTCCCCAGGCAGCCTACCCGAGGACCTGGTCTTGTTCCTCTAAGTCAATTCCCGGGCTCCTCACCCTGCTGCGAACTCCCAGTGCCTTTCATTGCTGTTCCCTTCTGCCCTTGACTGCCCCTGAGAGCCGTTCTGAAACTGCCCAGGAGGCACAGAGCCCTGCCTACCCTGACCACCCGAGCCAGCAATCAAGGACAGATGTACACTTTGAACACACACAGTTTCCCAGACTCCCTATCTCAGACCTCCAGTGCCTAGGCTGCATCTTTGGTCCCTGGACAGCCTGTCTAGAACCAAGACACCTCCTGGACTGGGCCCTGATGGGATGTTTCTGGGTCCTCCACTGTGCCCCAGCGCCGAGCAGAGCACGTAGTTTGAGGAGCATCGTCAGCAAACCGTGCCCCTCCTCCTGGCCCCCTTACACGACAACCCTGCTCTGATTCCAGCCTGTTACTCTCTCCTCGGCCTCCTCATATATTAGCTCAGACATGCAGTCTCCCCAACACCGGAGCCCAAACCCTTCTAGAGCCAGGCCTGTTCTGGGACCACCCTCTTCACATAAATCATCTGATTTATTCGTTTTGTCTCGTGTGAGCCCCGGGGCACACCTACAGCTGTGTTTCCGGTGCTATCTCTATCTGGACTTTTGAGCACATCCTCATCGACTGTCCTGAAGGTTCTGGTCCCCAGGGCAAGCCGTATATTCCAGGACAGCAGTCCTGGTGATAAAAATCCAGAAACACTAGCATATCAGTAGATAAAGACCAGCTGTCTCCAGCCCTTCGGGCACCCCTCCCCTGGGGGCCCCAGGACTTCCCCATGGTTCAGAATTAAGCCCTGGAGCGGAGAGCCACAGCTGGGCCTTTGTAAATGGCCCGTGCTCTAGAATGCTTTAAATACCTTCAAAAGGCCGTTCTATCCCAGCTGCATTTATTCTGAGTTGCATTTATTCCGGAAACATCCTTTGAGCGCCCGATCTCTGGTAGGCCTGGGGTGAGAGGACTCTCCTAGGTCGCACTGAGGTCTGACGGCAGGCTGTGTTGAGGACACACTCGCATGGATGGGCCGGTGTCCTGGAGCATGGCCAGGGGCGCGCTCTTGGGGAGGCAGAGTCTGGGGGCTAGCTATCTCAGGGCAAGCCTGGATTCCCATCACCATGCTGTATAGCCCACGGAACGACCCTCCCCCCACCCCCAAACACCTGGCTCTGGGGGAGACCCCTCTTCATGGCTGCGATGCTCTAAGTAGGGCTGACTTGGTGATTGTCCCTCCCACCCACAAACCCCAGGGCATTACGGGCTCCAGAAGCTGCTACGTCCCAGGGGCCAGAGATAAGGGCACAGCACTATCTTTCTTATTTCCAAGACGGTGCAAACATGCTTCGGCTCTTTTATTACATTTTTCCTTTTTTTCTATTAAATCTCTCAGAATCTTGGACGCTGGGGAATGGAAGGTCCCTGAGGTCATTTGGCCTGATCCTCCCTGGGTGCTTCAACATCCTTTTGGACTCACGGACTTTACAAAGTCAGTATTTTTGAGAACAAAAACTAACAGTGTGCTTCTACGTGATAACCTTTAAGCTGCTGCTAATCACTTTCACTCTTCCCGTCCAGGGATGGGGACCGCCCTCAGCCCCGCCGCCCCACCTACGCAAGGCCGTTCACCCTGAAACGCCAGCTCCAGGCTTCCTGGCTGTCCCCACCTTTGCTGGCTATGTGACCCTGTGTTCTGGCCTGGGGGTGCTGCTTCAGCCTCATCTCCCACACGGGGCCCCACAAACCATGTCAGCGAAGTGCAGGCCCCCTCCCCAGCTGGATAGGCACGGCAGAGACAAACTCCCCATCCTCCTGCCCCCCACAAATCCCCTTCAAAAAGAGGTGGGAACTGCAGAATTTTCTATGCCTATGAAGGATGCCAGGAATCATTTCGTTAGCCTCTGGAGAAAGCCCGTGTGCAGTTCATTGCTTTAACGCAGGCTGTCAGGGTCCTCTTTCAATCGCAAACGCACACACATTTCCAGCCTTGCCAAAATGCTGTTAAAGCCTCCCATCGCTCATCCCTGTTAATTGCATTTGCCATCAAGAGGAGAGCAGCATCAAGGAGAAGCGGTGTGTGCTGCTGGCAATGCCTGCAAACGGGTCTTTCTGCTTCGTAACAAGCAACTTCGAGGACTATTGATGGCATAAGGACGTCCCCATAATGGGCGAGACAGGGTCTAACTTTCATTCCAAGGATTAAAACAAAACAAGGCAAAACAAAACCATGCACAGGCAGGAGACCAATTGTCTGTAATAACCATCCATTTCTAACTGGCACGAAAGAGGCCCTTCAGGCAAACACAAGTCCTATAAACAAACCGCCAGCAGCCCCAAAGCCCAAGACCGTAATAATGATAATTATTATTACCGTTCTTATTATAATAGTAACTTGCATTTTAGTAATACTTGGTACTATAAACAAAACATGGGCTGGCTGCAGCCGAGAAACCCAGAAGCAGCTCACTCTTAGGGAGACAAGTGATTCCACAGTTTGAAAACTAATGGATCTAAATAGAGAGCTAAAAAGTTAAATCCTAACTCAGCCCAGGAGGTCAGAGGGCTGCCTGGAGGAGGCAGCCTCTCTGTTGAGCCTGGACAGGAGAAGTAGATGTTTTCCAGGGAGAAGAGCCAGAAGGGTTCCTGGGAGTAGGGAACAGAATGAGCAAAGGCTTGAAGGTGGGAACAGCACATCACATTTGGGGAACTTGGAGTTACTCAGCATGGCTGGGAGCTCAGAGCTCCGGGGGGTTCTGTCTGGTAAGGGGGGCCAGAGCAGGCACCAAAGGGTCTTATAGGTTGTGTGGAAGAGTTTGGATTTTACCACAAGGCAATGGGAAGCCACAGAAAGATTTAATTTATTACACTCTGCTCTCTGTGTGTGTGTGTATGTGTGTGTTTCACCTAAGGAGGGCTTGTGATTTGCGTTCAGTCTCAAAAATCCTGGGACACGATCCCTTCCGAGGCTTCTTCTACTCCTCCCTCTGTCTCAGCTTCTGGAACTGCTGCATCAGAACCACTCAACCTGGCGTCCAAGTCCCTAACCTGGCTTTTCAGAGATTTATTCTTAATTCCTCGAGAAACATTCTTAGATAAAGAGATACCCAGGGCTGTGTTTTGGGTGAATTCCTCAAGACTCATTTCAAAGCTACTGTTCTCTCTTTGATGATCTCCTGCATTTGACTGTCTACAGTGGCTTACAGCTCTCATTCCTATGAGGGGTTTTTAATTTTTAGGATGACTAGCTGGTCCTTTTTCATGTATTTCCATCCCCATCTTTTCTGCTTTCTATCTGGATTTCACAAGTATTTGTCCTTTTCCTGGATGTTATTCCTCCTTTCCTCTTTTTTTTTTTTTTTTAAGATTTTATTTATTTATTTGACAGAGAGAGAGAGATCACAAGTAAGCAGGGAGGCAGGCAGAGAGAGAGAGGGGGAAGCAGTTCCTCCTTTCCTCTTAAAGAATCCTGCTAAGGGTTGATCTCTCCAGAAAGACACACTGAAGTCCTACCCTCAGAACCACTGCTGGGACTTGATTTGCAAACAGGATGGTTGCAGATGTAATTGGTTAGGATGAGGTCATCTGAGTGGGCCCTTAGCCCCATATGACCGGTGTCTTTATTGGGGGGAGCAGGTTTGGACAGAGATATGCCCAGAACGAAGATGATGTGCGGACACAGGAAGAGGGCCGTGTGAAGACCCAGGATGAGGCAGGAGTGACAAAGTCGCCAGCCAGGGAACGCTGAGGCATGCTGGCACCACCAGAGAAGAGGAGGGAGAGGCACGGAGCTGGCTGTCCCTCGGAGCCCTGGAAATGACCAACCCTGCTGACCAGCTGGTTTTGGATCCCAGACTCTAGAACTGTGAGAAAACAAACTTGGGTGGCTTCTAGCCCTACCTCCCCCCTTCTGGGACACACGGTTATGACAGTTGCAGGAAACTCATGCAGATCCCACACAACCCTCATTTCACAGACATTACATAGGATCTTTTGTGTGGCTTTGCGGTGGCCTTTCGTGGTGTCCGTTTTAGGAATTCTGGGGTGCAGACACATCTCAAGTGGGGTGCTTTTGCTCCCCACACTGCTCAGCCTTCCCTGGCCAGCAGAGTGTGCTGTCCAAAACCAGCACCTTCCCCGTCCCATGAAGCCTGAGACAGGGCTAGAACCGGTCTAAGGCTGACACATGGGACCCCTGCTGCACAGTGACATCAACGGATTGTACCTGTGGCCAGTAGGTAGCTTGGCCCATCCTGGCCCTGCAGCTGCACCCCTACCTTCAGCCTCTGGCAGCCGGACAGACGCCCCATCCTTGCAGCATGGTAAGAGCACCTATTTTCAGTCTCCTCCTATGAGCCAGTGGGACCCCCTGTGCCCAGGACTCCCTCATTGGGCCTGGTGCCTGTGCCCCACCTGTCATGGGCCAGCTCCGGTCCCGGCCACCTGCCAGCGTCCTCTGCTGCATCTAAATCCTGAGTTCAGCAGATCCACCCCTTCAGGCCCACGGACAACCTTGTGTTTCCGAACCGTGTCTAGTCCGTAGCAGTGTCTGTCCTTGCTTGCAGAGCAGCTCTGCCCTTTCCATTTTTGGATATGTATTTAGCAGTGGGGGACGGGGTGCTGAAATCCACTGGTGAGCATGCACAAGAAGTGGAAAGATGAGGGTGTGGTTTTCCAAAGATTGCTCAGGCCACAGAACAGAGGTGGTGGCAAAGGACAGCGGAGACGGAGGCCCCACGACATGACTCGGAACGGGGTCGTGGAGGCTTTGGAGAGATCTGGAAGAACTGGCAGGGCTCCGTGATTCAGTGGGGAGGGAGGTGACAGCAAGAAGAGGGCAGGTCAGGAGGGCTGACTTGGTTAGGTAGATTTATGGTAAGAGAGGGAGGAGAGAAGGCACGCAGGTTTTGGGCAGGCCAGGGAGAAAATGCCAGGCCGAGGTGTCTAGAACACTCGCCCCAAGCTAAGAGGGCTTGAGTCTGAGCTTGAACCCCATTTCTTCAGCGAGGCTTTCCCTGACGTCCTGTGCTAGACACTGTCCCACAGCCCATGCCCTTTGCACCTGCTCTGCACCGGGGGCCCGACCATGGGACTCCACCAAGTCACTTCACGGCCAACAGGCTTCCGGTCTGTATTAGCTCCAGCTGCCATAACAAGGACCACAGACCAGGGGCTTAAACAACAGACGTGGATTGTCTCACGGTTCTGGAGGCTGGCCATCCAAGGTCAAGGTATCAGCAGAGCTGGTTTCCTCCAAGGCCTCTCTCCTTGGCTTACAGATGGCCATCTTCTCCCTGAGTCCTCCCATGGTCATTCCTCTGTGCTGTTCATGTTTTAATCTCTACTTTTCCTAAGGGTACTAGTCAGACTGGGTTAGGACCTACTGATATGACCCCATGTTAACTTAATTACCCCTTCAGAGATTCTGTCTCCAAATATGGTCACATTTTGAGGTACTAGAAGTTAGGGCTTCAGTGGATGAATTTTGGGGGGCGGTCACAGTTGAGCCCATAACACAGTTGGATCAGTCACTGAGCTCTGGTAGCATGCCCCACTCCCGAGCCCCCTCAGCCTGGAAGAAGCAATGACTTCCGGCCACCGTCTGGCCCCAGGTGTCCCTTGTTAGCTCCACCCAAACCACCACATCTCTGGAACATATCCCTTCATGAACCTCTCTCCATTTTCCCCTTGACTGTGCGGGCTCTTCCTTGCCCAAACCCTGAGTGATAACTGTCTGCCCATTTTCCATCCCTTGGCTCGAGGCTGCCCTGACCAGTGGAAATCAGGTCACCGAGTGATGGAATTTCAAACTAAGATATTCACAGGCGATAAAAGCAAACCGTAATCCTAAACCTCACGTTTTATAGAAAAATGACCTCTAAATGGGTCATGGGCTTAAGTGGAAACCAAGTTTATAAAACTTTTCAATTTTATGAACCTGGACCTAGAAGCTCAATCAGAACTCGGCAAAGGATTCTTAGACTTGACACTGAAAGCACGCCCGAAAGTTGGTGCGCTGGACCTCAGAAACACTGCATGTTTTTACCTCGTGCAGGATGCTTGGAAGAGGGTGAAAAGGTAAGTACTGACTGGGAAGGCTACCCGCAAACCACACATCTGACAAGGACTGGCAGTTTGGAACATTTGCAATAGGACAAAGCCAAACAACTCAAGCGGAAGACAGGCAGGAATGGACACTGCATGTAAGAAGCTATTGGGATAGCAAATGAGTGCATGGATGCGGCCACCATCGCCAGCCCTTAGAGGAGCACGGATTAACCCCACAGTGGGAGATCCACACGTGCCTGAGGTAATGATGGTAACAAAAAACAGCTCTGCACCAAACGCTGGAGGGAATGTGCTGGTAAGACAGTGCGGCCGCCCTGGGAAAGACGATGGCGATTTCTTCCAAAACTGAATGGGCAACTACCCTACAAAACAGCAATGACACTCTTGGGCATTTCGCCCAGAGCCATGAAAAACCTACGTGTACAAGTAAACCTCTACCCAGATGTTCACAGAAGCGGACTTTGCAGCTCCCCCAAACCGTAAACCACCCAGCTGCCCTTCTGTGGTTGATGGTTGAGCCATGGTCCATCCATATCATGGAACGCTCCACAACAGTCAAAATCATCTATTGAGACACACGACCACTCGGATGGGTCCTGGAGTCGTTATCCGGGGTGAAGCAAGTCAATCCCAAAAGGTGACATTCTGTATGAGTCTGTGGATAGAACATTCTCGAAATGACAACATGGTAAAGATGGAGCACGGATGAGCAGTTGCCAAGGGTGAAGGGGGCGGGAGGGAGAGGAGAGTGATTATAATAAGGGCGGAACCAAGCCTGGGGGATGGAACTGTTCTGTATCTTGACTGTGATGGTGGCTATGATTTTCCATCTTGAGATGCTTGCCTTTGGGACCCAGCCACCACACTGTAAGGGAGCTCACACCACATGGTGTCAGTGTCCCAGCCAACAGCCTCAGTTAGACCCGAGATGACACCAGCAGCGTCAGCAAGACGAGATTGACAAAGCCTCCAGATGACCCCAGCCTCAGGACCAAGTCACCCTGGGCCTCTGCGTCCTCCAGCTGGTGCCCCAGCTGTTGTGAGGCTGAAGCCATCCTGACCTGCGAGGTCTGTGGAAGAGAATACAAGAATGTCATCTTTTTTTTCTTTTTTTTTAAGATTTTATTTATTTATTTGACAGAGAGATAGAGAATACACATAGGCAGAGAGGCAGGCAGAGGGAGAGGGAAAAGCAGGCTCTCCACCAAGCAAGGAGCCAATGTGGGACTTGATCCCAGGACCCTGGAATCATGACCTGAGCCAAAGGCAGAGGCTTAACCAACTGAGCCACCCAGGCACCCCAGGAATGCCATCGTTTTAAGGCATGAAGGCTTGGGAGCCTCATTCCCCAGGCCAAGTTGTTGCCTCGGTGTCAGGCCTGCTGTCCTCAAGGCCTTACACACATTGCTCACCTGCACTCACTTTGTTCCACCTGACAGCCACAACAAGGGTCTAGGTGGGGGGTGATGCAGGGCTGCAGACCCAGCCCAGAACCAAGCAGAGACACGCAGGGGTCACCAAGGTCCATCCAGACCTGGAGTTGGAGGACCCCCGGGGCCTGGGCATCCGTGGCTCCCAGGCTGCGATGGCAAGAACTGCAAAGGCAGTCTCCTCTGGGTGCTAGAGAGATCTGTCGACCTCTCAGGGGGACACTGCAGAAATCCTAACGGGTTTTCTTGGAGGAAGATCCAGGAGATGCAAATGAACCCTTGTCTTCCCTCATTAGAATGGGAAATGCTTGCTCATTGCACACAAATGGGATTTTAAAAAATCAACTTTGCCAACCCACGCAGAGTGCCTACAGCCGCATGAAGGAGCTATGTTCATGAAGGGCGGCCTGCTGCCAGGGCAGGATGGATGGTAAGGGACACTGGGGGCTTGGATTACACCTGCCCTCTCTCACGCTGGGGGAAGGAGCTTTCTGTGCGAATCTGCCTTCAGGGCGAAGCTTCAGATGGATCTTAGGGACCTGCTTCCCACTTGGCCAGAGGGTCCCTGGGGCCTCCAGCGTGACTGGCTAGAGAATGACCAGGGCCTCCATGACGAAGCCACCCTAGTCAGTGGCATCTTGACAAGTAACCAGACTCAAGGCCCTGAGGTCATCATGCCTGCATGAGGTTGTCACCAGATAGGGACCCATCTTAAAGATAAGGAGACTGAGGTTCAAAGAGGTGACATCCCGATCTGCTAGGGGATCTGTATGCTCCTCTTCCAGGTGGACACTGCAGTCCAGAGAGGGCATGAACAAGATCACACCGTCTCATGAAGTTCTGAGCAGCTGTTTTCTGAAAGGAGTTGGTGTTCTGATGTCATATCAAGGCCATGAAGATCCAGCTTCTGAGCCTAAGCGAGCATCCCAGTGGCTCATCACCTTGCCCCAGCCTGCTGGAACAGCCCCACTCTCATAGTTCACACACATAGTTCACACAGAGGGGCTCTGGGGAAGAGGAGACTGTCCTGCCAGCCAGCTGCATCTGTCACCTCTCACCACAGGCCAGTTCCTCAAGCTTTAGCCCAAGCCTGGTTGTGAGGTTGGTAGGAGTGAGCCCTGGTCAGCAGAAAGGGGGACCCTGGGCTTGGAGGGCCTGAGCGACCTGCCCAAGGTCATGGGGCAGGGAGCAGAGCGTGGTGGCTGCAGCTTGGCGTCCCAATGCAGAGGTGTCCCAGCCTTCCCAGCTTCTCTGCTGGGAGGGGTCTGCTCTGCACCCCAGGAAATTCTGCAAGCAGACGAGTCTGAAATGACGGAAGTGTGACTCTGGCTTGGAGGCGAATAGTACAGAGAACTGCAAAGCCCATCCAGAATGGTCGAGGGTCAAGGGGTCTGTTTTCTTTGATTCTAACAATTTCCACTCATTCTTCCCACAGAGGACCGCTGCAATCTAGTCTTACAGTCTTCAAGCTGATCCAGACATTAAAAGTTAATTTACTCTCTGCTCCTTCTGCCTGTTATGGCCCGTGTGTGGGCTCCCCCCCAACCAAAATAAGCCCTGCATCCTTGTGAAATTAAACATTTAAACAGCAATTCCAAGGTTCAAGCTGACCGATTACCATCTTCCTGGAGGCTCTGTGTGGCTCACGACCAGGACTGAAAAATATGTGTGGCCTTGGTGGACACCCAGCCCAAGAACCTATCAACCGAGGCATGCGTGCCACAGGAAGGCACTCCTGAGTCAGTCATTCCAGAGTCAGAAGCAAATTCGGCACCTGCTGGAATGTTCTGTTGCCATGGGGAGTCCTATTCTTGATGCTCTCGGCAGCACGGGAAAATATCCTTGTTCTGTGTGGCTCTGTGACCTTTAGAGCCAAGACCCTGACTCAGCCACCTGGCTCTCCATTCCAGCTCTGACACCAGCTGGCTGTGTCCCTTTGTTCCCGTGTGGCCCTGGGCAAATCACATCAATTGCCCAAGCCTGTGCTCCTCGGCCACAGCACAGGGTGAAGACTAATGACCCCCTAAGCATTCTGACCTGGGGTATGTGAAAGCTTCAGCCCCACACCTGGCTGAGAGTTTAATACCCACGGAGTGGGGGTTATTAGTCTACTGAAGAAAAGCAGAACCCCAAATTTTCTGCTACTGGGAAAGAAAAAGCACGCAGAGGAAAAAATGTGCTAGGAGGGGAATACACAAAGTAATCATAGCCAGGCTCGGGGAAGGAGGATGCCCCCCCCCCCCTTTTTTTTGCCTTTCTTTTCCAAACTTTCTGTAACACAGTCTGTTTCTTTGACAATAAACTATGCTGAAATTATGATAGTGCATTTGATCATTTGGGCATCAACAGCCATAGTCCACTGGTGGCGGTGGGGAGAAACCTGCCGGGGGCAGGTGTCAAGACAGACTGGGATCAGCCCTGCATCACAGGGAGCTAGCGGGTGGGAGGACACCGCTGGACCAGGGTGAGGGGGGCAGTGGGGTGGGGAGGAAGAAAGCTAGCTGGAGAAAATGATGTCTGACTCCTTAGGGGGAGAGAGCCCCCTGATGTGGTCCTCCTGAGAGGTTCACGAGTAGACATGAGGGCTCATGCCTCAGGCCTCAGCTATTAGGACTCAGAAGTGGGACACAGGGGCCACCTGCGAAGCTCAGCTGGTCAAACGTCGAATCTTGATTTCTGCTCAGGTTACACTCAGGGTCGCGGGATTGCTGGTGGGGGGCTCCAAACTTGGCGGGGTGTCTGCTTGTCCCTCTCCCTTCCCCTCCACCCCGTCCCTTGCTCATGTTCGTGTGCTGCATGGGTGCTCTCTCTCATAAATAAAATCTTTTTTAAAAAGATTATTTATTTATTTAGAGAGAGATCACAAAAGGGAGGAGGGTTAGAGGAAGAAGCAGACTCCCCACCAAGCAGGTAGCCCCATGCGGGGCTCCATCCCAGGACCCCGGGATCATGACCTGAGTGGAAGGCAGATGCTTGGCCAACTGAGCCACCCAGGTGCCCCATCATAAATAGAATCTTAAAAAAAAGAAAACGAAATGTGACACATGTCAAACCTCCATGGTAAGATATGGGCCAAGCACCCCCCAGCTTCCTCACTGGGGATACCCGGGGGTTGAGGAACACACGTAAGCCTCGCCACAGAGCCATGACCCCCTTCCGAGCCAGGCACTCCACATGGAACTTCGAGCAGTACCTGAGATTCCCCAACAGTTTGGCGAGGCTGGTCTCCTCATCCCCCATTTATAGTGAGGCTCAGAACACTCCAGGGGCTTATCTAAGTTGACTCAAGGCATAGATCCAGTCCAGACCTGTGGGCCACCAGCACTGGCTGTCCTTCATCACTTGTCCCGAGGCTACCTTTCATTTTCCCTCCCAACTGCAAACGCCAGCCTGTGCCAACTCTGGCTTTCGGCTCTTTTCTCTGGGCAGCCCCAGAATGGGTGGCCCCACGCCCTCTGCTCTGGGGACCACATAGGCTGCCTTCATCAAAGTCTGTAGGGGTCACCTGGAGTCCCACCTGCCGCCCTTAGGGACATGCTGATCCAGAATGACACCCCCTCCCCAGATCTCTCTGCCCTCAGCAGGCTGTGTCCCCTGCAGCCGAGGCACCTGGGCTGATCATGAACCAGGAAGGGTGTCCTTCCCTCTGCCCAGAGTCAAAGCCTCCCCCCGATGACCCCTTTCCCTACAAGGAAATGGCACTGATGGCAAAAACAACCCTACAGAATTCTTTCTCCCCCTGCTTTATTGAGGCATCACGGACACGACAATGTGATGAATGGAGACACATATACACTATGAAATGTTTGCCACACTTGGGTTAATCAACACATCGTCCCACATAACTACCTTTTTGTTTATTTGGGGTAAGAACAGTTAAGATCTACTCTCTTAGCAACTTTCAAGTATACAACATGGTCTTCTTTGCTATAGGGACTATGCTGTTAGGTCCTCGGAACATACTCGAAGTGGGAAGTGTGTGCCCTTTGACCCACATCACGAATTTCCCCCACCCGACCCACGGCCCCTGCCAACCATCGTTCTCTCTGCTCCTGGGTCTGCGGCTTGTTCCAGATCCCACAGGAGAGTGATAGCCTCTCTGTCAGGCTTATTTCCCAGAGCATAATGTCCTCCACGTTCATCCACATTGTCGCAAATAGCAGTATTTCCTCCTTTCCTCCTTTTTATGGAGGAAATGGTTGCTACATTCACAGCAACCAAGATAGGGAAACAACCCACAACCTAAGTGTCCTTTGATGGATGGATGGATAGAGAAAATACGGAATATGAACCCAGCAGACTATTACTCAGCCCTATTTTTGGGGAACGCACCAAGTTGTTTTGACTCAGAAAAAACTAGAACTGTGTAGAAAGCAGACTGGAAGGACATTCGCTTCAGCTCAGGGAGCCCTGCAGGGTTTCCTTTCTTCTTTCTGTTTTCCCAGACCCTCTAAATCTGAAACAATGATCAGGCATTCGTTTCGTCATCACCAGCAATAACTTGTTAAAGAGGACCCTCGTCAGAATTCAAAGCCCTGCCTTTTTCATATAAGGAAGATGAGCCCCTAAATGAAGAGCCCAAGGTCACGGAGCTGTGGCCTGGCAGGGGAAGGAGGAAAACCAAACAAGTCTGGCTCCCAGCTGACAGGTGACTCTGGAGCAGAGACGGGAGTAAGAAGGCTCCTGGCTCCCTCTCTGGGGACGGGGGATGGTTTAAGTTAGGAAGATGGTAGAGCAAGGAGACAGATCAGCACACAGTCCCCCAGCCGACACTACCACATTACACCCTCACGCCCCATCCTGCATAAGGATTTTTGTCATCTGCTTTTTTTTTTTTTTTTTTTACTTATTGCTCTGCTGTGTGCTTCTGCACGAATTACTAGACCTTTCTGTGCTTCCTTGTCCTCATTTCTAAACTGGAGGTGATGATTTTTGGGGATAATCATAGTGACGGAGTTAACTAAAAAAGGCTGTAACACGGGCCAAGACACAAAAGTATATACAAAATGGGGATCGAGGCAAGACCACATTCCAGGTTCCCTGAGTCCTACCTTAGTGCACTATTGCGTTCAAATCACCTTTGGGGGGAACCACCTAGGATGATCTCATATCATGTTCACAACAAACCTCTAGATGAGTTAGACTGTTCTCATTCTGCCATAGACAGAACTGGTGGTAGGCAAAGAGACAGAAATCAGCTTACCCAAGCTTCCACACAGCTAGGAAGGGAGGTGACTGGAAGACACACACAGGGCTCTGAGACTTCCCCCTGCATCCACCAATTCCCCCTGCGCTCCTATGGGCCATTCTCGTCTGTCGTTTCAAAGCCAGGTGGGAGGCCAGGAGAGGGGACACAGGGAAGGGCTGAGTTAAAAGGATTCTGTGTGCAAAGGGCAGATCTAGCCCCTCACCATCACAAGAGGCATCCTGGGCAAGAAGCACCACACTTTTCCCCGGTGATAGTTTAATATCAAAGCTTTCTCAGGAGGGAGACAGCATACTCATCTCCAGCACTGTAACCAGATGGGGTGGGTTCTACCAACTACAGCGAAGACCCACTAATTCGGCCTCAACGCCATGCACCCGTGTTGCTAAGTCTGGTCACCTGTTGTCACAAATGCTGTGATTCTTGGGATTCTACTAGGAGGACAAATGGGGAAAGAAGGGAAATTCCTTTTTTTTTTTTTTAAAGATTTATTTAAGAGAGAGTAAGCACGTGCACACAAGCAGGGGGGAGGGGAAGAGGGAGAGAAAGAAGCAGATCCCTGCAGAGCAGGAAGCCTGACACGGGGCTCGATCCCAGGACCCTGGGATTATGACCTGAGCCGAAAGCAGACGCTTAACTGACTGAGCCACCCAGGCGCCCCAAGAAGGGACATTCTTACTGAGCACTTTAAAAGAAGTATTATATTATTTTCCATCCCAAACAGACACTCCAGCTACATGGCAGCCAAGTGCCACCAACAGGAATCTTGCTTCAGGGAAGATCTGCTCTTCCCGCCCACCCATCGGTCTGTCCTTCCATCCGCCCATCCATCCACTCTTCCTTACTGTGTAGTCTGTGCTGACACCGCCCACCCATTAGGATGGCTACCATCAAATCAAACCCAGAAAATAACAAGTGGTGGCGACAATGTGGGGAAATTGGAGGCAGGGCCTTGAAGAGACCTTTGCACACCCACGCGTATGGCAGCATCTCTCCCCACGGCCAAGAGGCAGAAACAACCCAAGGGTCCATCAACATTAGTTTTTCTTTTACTAACGATGAAAAGATAAATAAAATGTGGAATACGCATATGATGGAATATCCTCCAGCCTTCAAAAGGAAGGAAATTCTGACACAGGCTACAACATGGACAAACCCTGAGGACACTGTGCTCAGTGAAAGAAGCCAGTGACAAGAAGACAGCTACGGTGGGGTCCCACTAACCTGATGTCCCTGGAGTGGTCACTTTCCTAGAGACAAATGGGAAGTCAGTGTTCAGTGACGGCAACGTTTCTGTTGGGGAAGATGAGAGGAAGGGTTCTGGAGACAGGTAGCGGGGCTGGCGGGGCTGGCGGCTGAACATACTTGAGGCCACTGGTAAATTTTTATGTTAAGTGTATTTTACCAGAAAACTCTGTGCTAGATACTTTTTAAGATTTTATTTATTCATTTGATAGAGAGAAAGAAAGAGAGCGCAAGCAGGGGCACAGAAGAGGGAGAGGGAGAACCAGGCTCCCTGTTGAGCAGGGAACCCCAGGAGGGGCTCGATCCCAGGACCCCAGGATCACAACCTAAGCTGAAGGCAGCTGCTTTACCAACAGAGCCACCCAGGTGCCCTATGCTGGATGTTTTCTATACGGATATAAAGGGAGTCCTGCCGGCAGGATTGACCACTTACGTGTGTCACGGGGGGCAGACAGCATTCCAAGCACATTATAGCCTGTGTTTCACTGGTTCCCCGCAGCACTCTGTAAGGTGGGTGCTCTTACTATGGCCATTTTATAGATGACTTCTCTGCTCAGTCTGAGGGGGAGCTGGGAGTCCATCCCCAGGAGGTTCATTCCCACAGACGAAATCAGCCAACCTCCTCTTACTCTTGGCTGAGCTCTTTCAGCCACTTGGCGGGGGGGGGGGGGGGGGGGGGCTCAGCAAGAGACTGGAAGTCAGAGAAAGAAGAGGCTGCGTGGGCTATGTGTCCCCTGCTCCCTCCCTACGCACACGGGACCCGCTGGGCGGCCCTGTATTGGAGCTGTGGTGCTCACTGGATTCTATTAGCACCACACAGACACGTGCGCACGCCACTTGCACACACGCATGCACTCACACACGCCTACATGTATGCACATGGCTGTTTCCCCACTGCTGCACCGGCCCTGCTGGCTTCCTTGACATTACTCATACCTCTGCACACTGTCCTTCGTTAAGCTTCCCTGTGGGGGTGCCTCAGTTTCGCCAGCACCCCTGTATACCTGTCTCTTCTCTTAGGACCACAAGCCCAAGAGAAATTTCTAGCCGGGGTGCCCGCAGATTGCAGGCTCCTGATCCTGCGATGCCCATGCTCCAGGCCTGCCATGGGAGCGGGGTGTGAACAGAGTGTGGGACCCCGGAAGCATGCGGGAGTAGAAGGGTCGGCTGTCGCCAGAGCGAACAGACCCCACCTTGGCAGCAGTTACAAAATGAATTTGCCATGCGAATTCGTAAGAGGCACAGACACCATCTGCCAAGCTTAAAACTAAGTCTGGGGCCCCATTTGCTGGCAAATGGTAAGTGGGTAACAATGGAGTCCGAGTGAAGGGACAGCAGACCCTGCCCATTAGCAGGGGCACAATGACCTCTGTCATATGGCCCAGGTCCAAAGACGAAGCCTTCCTTCTGCCCATCCTTCCTTTCAAGTTCACTCACCATGTGCTGGCACCCATGCCCATGAGCAGACAGGGAATCAGTGGCAGGGACGGGGCTGTCTGTGGGGGCTTGGGCCTCTCCCGGCCCCCATGCTCAGCTTTCCTGTCCTAGTCCCTGGGTCTGTGTTTAGGTCACGCTGACAGTGGAACTGGGCTCCTTCCCTCCCCAATCCCGGCCAAGAGTGTTCCTGCTCCACCTCCCCTGCCCATCTGTGACAGCCTGTCCAGGGTGGGTATTGTCCCGTCTTCAGAAGTGAGGAGCTGGCATTTTCCACCATAATAGTTGCAGCAATAAGTCCCTGCTGGTCAGGGAAGATTACAAACCCCAAAGAAAACTGGTGCAGGGCTGTGGAGTATGGTGGCCGTCTCCAGCCCCTTCCCTGGCTACAGACGGGGACTGTGATAAGGAAAGCCCTCAGCCAGCCGCTTGGGCCACAGAGCCGCTGCAGGGCGCGCGGGGCCACTGAGTCAGCAAGGAATTGGGACTTACAGCGAGCAGCTGTGCCCGCTGCAGCTTGGAGCTGGGAAAGCCCGACAGAGAGCCTCAGCGGCCCCAGCGGGCTGTGCGATGTGCGGAGCCCTCCCCCATCCCATGACGCGGGCTCTGTTCTCATCCCGGGTTTGCAGATGAGGACACTGGGTCTGCAGGAGGCGAGGTGACTCCCCCAGGCGGCTCAGAGCCAGTGAGAGGAGACTGACATCGAGCCTTGGTTTTTCTGAGCTCCAAAATGGGGACAGTGAAGCTCAGCTTCGAGGAGCTCTGTGAGCCCCAGGGGCATAATGAGGCGTGAAAACCTCTTAGTGCTGTGCCAGGCCCATTGCAGGAGCTCAGCTCAGCAGAGGCGGCTCCCTGTCCCTCTCCCTGCTCCTCTGTACCCCACCATCTCTCACGTCCAGCCGAGTCCCAAGCCCTGCTCTTCCCGGCACCCGAGAGGAACCAGGCCAGCCAGTATTTCCCATTCCCGGCCTGAACAATAAGACCATAGCATAAAGGCAACCTATTGTCTATCTATCTCAGAACTGGGCTCCCCAAAACACGAGGGACTGACCACTCTGTGCCACAAGTACACCGCAGGTGGCATACGTCAGGCATATTCAGCCACTCCACCCATCCCAGATCCCCTGGGCTGGAAGAAAACACTCATAGCACGTACCAAGACCATGAAGCTGAGGCCACACAGCTCAAACGGGCCCAGTGTTTGTTGTTCATATAGAAGGCACCTCCCAGCCACCCTGTCTGCCTGTCCATCCATTCGTCCATCTGTCTGTCCATCCATCCAACCATCTATCGGTTCAACAACCCACATGCAAAGCCCTGTTCTGCGGCAACGTGGACTTGCGGAAGGGAACGTGGTGGGGTGAGTTGGGGGCACTGCACATAGCAGGGACAAGATGAGGACACTCAAAAGCTCACACCACGCCACGCCCCTCCCCCACCTCCTGATTTCCCTGAATTCCACTATTATTTTTACATCATCCCGTTTTCAAACTCACATTCTGTCCATAACTGGATTTCGTTGTCACCCTGTATGGAAATGGATTAAACAGTCACCCCCTGCCCTTCATCAGCTTCCCCATTCCTGGATTCTTCATTCTGATTCATCCGTGAACTGAATGCATTTCCGTGTTCAACTTAGAGACGGTCTGCCTGTTGTGTTTATACAAACACAACAGCGAGGCCACGTGTATGTTATTCTTGGGGGTAGCACGCCCTCCGTCCCCGGCACTTTCCAACTCAGAAACTTCGTGGACATCTCCCCATTATCCTGAGATCTCCACCCTTGTAGGTGATGCATGTTTTCTGACTCCTGGAGAATTTCTCCTCTTGTCGGAATTTGGTTATGTCTGATCAGATGTTTCTAGAACACAGAGGGCATGTCGGACCTTGGCTTCTATAGTGCGGCGCTGAATGTTCTTTCCTTCGGATTGTTAGCCGCTGCCCCCACTGGGAGCGCAGACTGTGCTTTGGGCATCCTGGGCTCCTCTTCCACCCCGGCTGGCTCTCCACTGATTGCTTTCATCTCTTCCTCTCCCTCCTTCCCAGCTGCATTCGCTCTGGTTATCTTAAGTCTTCCGCTTCTGACATTTTCTCCTTTTTAGCAGTCTATCTTCTATTCCTTGCTGTTCCTAATTTATTTATTGGTCCTTAATAATCCTGCTTTGATCTTCAATTTTTTTCCTTAGGTCCTTCAATCTCCCTTTTTATCTCACCCTAATTTTTTTTTAGTCTTTTTTTTTTTTTTTTTTTTTTGAGCTCCTCAACTGCGGATCTTATTAAGTTGCTTTATAGCATGAAGCAATTACAAGAAAATTTCATTTTTTCGAGGTGAGGTTCTTTTTTCCTAACCTCACATTACAAAAATTTTTAGAGAATGTAATTGGAAAATAGCTTTAGGTTGAACCATACGAAATTGCTGATATGTGGCCATTTTAGACCTATAAATGTAGTAATTTCATGGTTCAACCTAACACCTTGAAACCCTGTTAAATACTTATCTGTGCACTTTGTATTTTTGCTAAAAAATAAGTTTCCAGGCTCATGATACTTCACTCCTAAAGATTTCAGCAGGATTCTCCTAAGAAGAACCGCGCCCTATAAAGCCACGAATCTGTGTTGGGTTATTTATCTGTTCCTTCCTTCCTTCCCTCTGTCTTCCCCTCCTTCCATCTTTCTTGCTTTATTTTATCCTCAAATGTGTTTGCACAGCACCTGTCATCTCATACGTGTCTGGGCAGCTCAGTGCAGATGCTGCATTTGCTCTGTTGTGGTGGGCATGGACCCTCGCTCTCTCTCCAAGGGTCTGCTATTCTCTCCCAGGCACAGTGGGAAGGCCGAGGATCCAGGGTCCGCCCCCTCTTCCCATGCCTGGAAGGCTTAGCACAGAGCTCAGGGAGACTGTGTGTCATCCTTGTTAGGAGACCCAAGTTGTGCTCTGTCTGCAACAGGGAATGAGAACCAAATTCCCAAGTCATCTTCTGGCCCAGTGCAGCAACCTTGAGTCATCCCCCGGCTGCCTGTAGAGGGCTGAAATAGCCAGAAAAGGGCATTCTGGAACTTTTTGCCCTCTACATGAGTAATTCTTTCCGCCCGGACTCCATCTTCCCTTCTCACCCTCTCCTTGCCTGCCTCACCTTTTCTATGTAACCTCCTCCAAGAAGCCCTCCATGTCTCCCACAAACTGGGTTAGGGGATCTGCTTCTATATACCCACTATCCTAAGGGTTTTCTCTGTCAGCACCCCATCACCTGAGACGTCATTGATGAATGATGCATCTGTCCTCTGCTAGGCTGCCGGTGTCTGAATGGCAGGAACTGGGTCTTTCTCGCCACACCCTCTCTGTGCCTGGCACAGTGCCTGACACGTACGTCAAAATACATTTCCAAGTCAATGAAAAAGCAGGTGGTATCCAGAGAAACCTAGGTCATTGATAAAGAATTATGCAAAGATACACATTGAATTTCAGTAAAATTAAGAAATTCTGTTCACCCTAACACCATAAACAGAAAGAAAGACAAATCACAGAGTGGATAAAGACATTTACCATATACACATCTCACAGAGGGCTTGCATCTGTAATACATATATTTTAGAACCTTCTACAGCTCAATAAAAAGACAGCCCAAGGAAAAAAAAATGAGCAAAAGACTCAGTCATGCATTTCATAAGGAGGAAGTTCTAACAGCTACGACAGCTATGACACGATGCTCGAATAAAACCACAGAGATCCCACCGCACACCCATCCCAGCGGCTAAAAACCAAAAGGCCAACCACCCCAATTGGTGCTGAGATTGGGAAACAGCTGGAAAACCCTGTTCTTTGTTGGTGGGAATGCAGAAAGCTGGCTGGAAAATTGTTTCTGTGAAAGCCCTTGTCAATTCCACCCCCAGGGCGTACCCAGCAGATTCACG
Source organism: Mustela lutreola (assembly GCF_030435805.1). NCBI lineage: Eukaryota > Metazoa > Chordata > Mammalia > Carnivora > Mustelidae > Mustela > Mustela lutreola. The sequence continues at coordinate 57,228,237 of NC_081291.1, read as the reverse complement.
CACGTGCGGCCCCAAAAGTCACGAGATACTGATAGGGGCGGTGAAAGTGGACCAGCTGCAGTTATACAGAAAAATGTGTGCCTCTCACCTAAAGTTGAGTGCAAGAAGCCAGACAGAAGACTATATACCCTACGACTCTGTCTGTAAGATACAAAACCACACAAAACTTATCTATGCTGATATAAGTCAAGACAGCGGTTGGGGTGGGGAGCCAATGGGAGGGGACTGGGGGAATCCCAGAGAGCATTCTGGGGTAGGGGAGAGGTTGTCAGTCTTCACCTACATCGTATACACCTGGGTGTGGATGAATGCGAAAATCCAGCAAGTGTGCCGCTAAGATGTATGGCCTTTCCTCTGTAAATATACCTCAATAACACATTTTAAAATCATAGAAAACTCTTGAAAAAACACTTCTGCATTTACTATATAATAAAGCAAAACCAAGGTGAGGGTTAGACACAAGATCGAGGACAGTGTTCACCTGGGGAGGGTGAAGGTTGGGATGAGGAGGAGCACGTGGGGAGGTAAAACTTAGGGATAATATTCTCAAAATTCCTGCCATTTGTCATGCACACCTCACCTCTTCCAGGAAGCCCTCCTGACCACCATCATCGGTCCCTGCCACCCCAGTCATGCTGTCATATCACCCCTATATGCTCTGCTTTGACTTTTTACTTATTTATTGACTGCATTTACCTACAGCATAAGTATCCAGAGAGAACAGATCTTTCTCACTACTATATTCCCAGTCTGGCACACAGTAGGTGCTCAATATATACATCTTGAATGAAGAATAAATCACCATATTTGTATTAAGGACATCTTTCTCCAGCTCATTAAACAGTTTGCCAAATAACACATCTTTACAGTTCAGGGTTTTAAAAGTATCGAGTAGTTTGGAACCTAGTGAAGTCTGGGTGGGTTGGTGGTCAGACAGAGATACGAGCAAAACCAAGAGTGACTATTAACTAAGTTTGGAACAGCCACTCAAGGCTAGATGGAACAGGTCAGGCTGGGGGAAGAAATCCTTCTAGGTTCCCAGCTTCCCACTGCTGCTGGTAAAACACCAGATGCGGAAGGTACACAGGCCCGGCCCTTCAGGATGTGGCCACCAGCATCTTCTCCCCCTATGCACCCCCAGCCCCAGAACCTTCTAAGACCCTAACCTCATTGTTTTATTCTCCCCTGCTGTTTCCTCTGCTCATTCTTTGTCCATCTGGTGAACTCCTATTCACCTGTTAACAACCCACGCTGGGGAACCCACTCGGGGATTTCTCCCTTCATCTCCCCCAGCATAAGCCCCTCAAACACACCTGTGCCTCGGTCCCCGCATGCATGATTTCTTGAGTGGGTTCATTTGCACACCTACCTCCCAGATCAACTCATGCCTGACCCATAGCCTGGGCTAGGTAAATAATTTCAAGTGAGGGAACAAATGCACAATTTCTGAAGGGAAGTGGGTAGCTGAGATTTCCTCACTGTTGAACAGTGTGCTGACTTGAGGTGAGCCTCTCCCTTCCCCTGTTGTACCTGCCTCTCTCCCCAGACTGCCCACACCAACCCCAAACTGCTTTTCCAATTGCTCCACACCCCACTCTGGGAGGAGGAGCTGGCAGGATTTGCCCTCTGAGCCCTTATCACCCTGCCCATCGAGTGCCCAGGGTGCCGTCCCAGGAGACAAAGGCCGCAGAGCAGGGCCACACCTGACCAGATGGCAGCTGGGGGACAAGAATCATAACCAGACCAGCCCTCTACGGAAGCAGTGTGTGAGTCACCTGTAAACGACGCTCCAGCTGCCAGGGTCACTGGTCTTCAGCAGCAGTGGCTGTTGTCTCTGGGTGAACCCAGATAAAACAATCGGCTTTTGTTCAGGGGCCAGAGCACGTGTTGTCAGACAGCGGAGTGACACTCAGCAGGAGACAAGCTTGTAGCACGAGGCATCCGGAACCTAGAGATCCTGTTTCCTGACTCTGGGCAGGCATGGGCCAGAAGTGAAGGAAAACAGGTTCCCCCGCTGTTCTCTGTCCTCCCGCCACTCTCCCTCCCTCCCCTCCTCTCCAGTGTGGTTAAAGGAGCACAGACTAACCAGGCCTGTGCTATGATTCCTTGCGATGCATTCCTTTCTGGGGCCGGTGAAGCAGCCGGCCGCGATTCGGGGAGGCCCGTGGAACCATGCCCCAGGCCTCTGTGGCAGAGCCAGCCTCCCTGAGCCGATTGGGCTCCACCCTCTAGGCCAGTTCAGTTTGGGGTCCCAGTGGAGCATCGGCTCTGGCAGCCTGGGCCGCCCTCCCATGCCCTTTCTTGCCCATCCTGCATAGGGCTTGGGTCCTGCCTGCCACTGCCCCCACCTCCCCAGCTCCTTGGGGGACCACACGGAAGTCTCTCTGGGTTGGGGGGCCTGTGCTGGGGGAGGGAGGCTTTCATTCCAGCAGACTTGCAGCAGAGCCTTTCCAAGTCCTCGGCAAGTCCTCCTAACAGCCCAGGGAAGGTGGGCCTGTGCTGGACACCGCTATGTTCTTTCCATCAAGAACTTTCCTGCTTTCCAGATACTCTGTACCGGAACCAGTTGGCCCTCACACTCCCTAGGGCCACGGCTCCATCCTCTTGCCATCTCTGGACAAAGGAATGGGGCAGAGACGTCATCCAGGCTTCACTTGATATCCTACAGCTGAAGCTCACGGAGGATTGTCATGCGATGGCTGTGTGACCTTGAGCGGGTTGTTTCACCCTTCTGAGCCCTGGCTCCTCAGCCAGGGTGGGAGGCGGCACAGTCTGTGCGGTGAGTGTCCCCCTCGGCTGGGTTTCCAATCCTTGCTCCATCAAATGACAGGGTTGTGATGCAGGTAGAGTGGACTTACCTGCCCAGCCCTTTAGTTTTCCCCTCAGTAAAATGGGGGTTTTACTAACACCCCCTAGCTGGGGAATCCAGTGAAGCACACATGTGTCAAGTGCTTGGCACAAAGTAGATTCTCAATTAAGGAAAGTTGCCTTTGTCCCCAAGTGACCTGCAAGGACCCCAGTTCAGTCCATCTAGTCTCCCACATGCTCATGGTAGGACGTCTTGCATGAAGCTGGTGCAGTCTGCCCCTCCCCGTGCTGCCTTGGGAAGAAGGGGACCCCCAACCCCCAAGCCCCCTGCTCCAGCTCTGCAGAGGCTCCGAGCTGCCAGACCACCTGCTCCTTCCCTGGGATAATTGTTCTCAGCCCTAGGGAGAAGGAGCTAATCAGCACCAGGGTAGATTAACCCTGGGAGCCCCAGCAACTACTCCAGATGATTCCAATTTAGAAGATGAAGTCTGGCCTCTGGAAACCACAGGCCTACCATGTCACAGTGTCCAGAGTCCTCTAATGGCCCCAGGCGCCTCTGCTCTGACTTGGCCTCACAAGGAGAGGGTGGCAGATCTCCAAGGGGCAGAGTGGACATTCAGGGATCCTCAGGAATCGTGTGGGAGGGTTCTGCAGTTTTCCATCCCAGTGGAGACCTTCCTGGGAGAAGGTAGAGGAGACTGGCCCCAAGGCCCTTTAGACAAATGCTGCCCACGTGGAGGGCTTGGCCAGCTCTGGACTGAAATGACAATTGTCTGGTTAATGAGGCAGGTCCAGGAGGTCTGGCGGGAGGGGAGCTGGCTTGAATCTCCAGTCACAGTGGAACAGACAGCAGATACATGCACCTGGTAAGACTGACTTGACAAACATGACCGCAGTGTTCCCAGCGCCCAAGGGGGTTGGTTGGCTTGAGACTCTGGACAAAAAGACAAGAGTGCCCCAGAATGTAGGGACTTTGGGTACTCTGCTTCCCGTGGTAGTACAGTGCCTGGCACATAGTAGATGTGCAGTGTAGGTTTGCTAAATGACTGAATGATCTCCACCCTCAGGGACTCACAGTCCGAGGAAAAGACAGAAGAGCAGTGTATACCCATGTGGTCACAACATGCTGGAAAAGCATAGCCTGAGAAGTGAGGATCCAGCTCCTGCTTCCATGCCTGTGGTGACAGGGACCTCCCTCCCTAATGCATAGCACTCATCAAGGAAATGCTCCCCAGCAGTGAGCTCCTTCATCTTTTTCTAATAACGTGTGTTCCAGAAAACTCATTGAATTAGGTAGGAAGGGAGGAGATAACGTGCCAGTGCTCCCCACTCTGCTCTCTGGGTCCCCCACAGACCCACCTGTTCCCTGTCCGATGCCATCTCACAAAAACCCTGACTCTGGGTCTGGTGTCCATCTTCTGATTCCTTTTCAGAAAATAAGGTCTTCAGTCATCTCCCCTGACAAGTCCCTCCCCAAAGTAGGAGCCCTGAGGGCCGGTGGATAAGTAAGTCACTTTCCTTGGCTCTCCAAGGGCCCCTCAAGAAGGACTAATCTCCTTCCTAAGGGCCATCCTGAGGGCCAGTTGGGGGTCCCAGTGCTCTGCTACGACTCCAGTCCTGCTCCCTAACCACTCTCAACTCAAATGAGGCTGCTTCACCTCTAAGCCTTTGTCCTTGAATGTCCTTCCTCCTGGAACGACTTCCACATGGCCACATCCTCTCCCTCCCAGCTGCATGTTCCCACGTCTCTGCATCTGGCCTGAGCAGAGGCCACACCTGGGCTCCTTGGGGAGCCTGAGAGCATCCGGCAGGGCTGAGAGGCCCTGGGGGGTGGGGCAGGGTTGCAAGCATGGGCTTTGTTGAAATCAGGCAGGCCAGAACCTGAATGCCACTTTAGCCACATCTGTGCTCTGTGACCTCAGGGACAGGTTCCTGAGCCTCTCTGAGCCTTAGAGTTCTCATCTGTACAGTGGGGCTGATTGAACCTTGACAAGACTGCTGTAAAGATTAAGTGAGGTAATAGAATCCCGCACACAACAGGTTCTGATAAGTAGCACCTGTGCACACTAACAGGCTCAGTAACCAGATTATTCCACATGCCTCTAGCAGATTTTAACAAATATGAGTGAATCACACAGCTTAAGAAAGACCTCAGGACAGCAGCTCAGGCAAACCAGAGTCTGGGGTGAAAAGACGGATCCTGGCCCACGTGTGTGGGACACAGAGGCAATGAGGAGCTCTGTCAGCCCATCAGAGTTGAGGCCCGGGGTTTACACAGACAGCCCCGGTCCCAGCAGCTCCGCCCTCGTCTGCATAGTCGGCCCATCGTCAGGGCCCTCCTGGCCAGGGCCTCCAGGGTGGAGGAAGCTGGCCTCCAGCTTCCACTTCCCAGAATGCTGGGAAGATGGTCAGGCTAAGCCCAAAGGCTTTAAGACACTGTGCACTCCCAAACCACAGGAAAACCAAGCCTTCTCAAGCTTCGAAGCTCAGAACACATCTCCCCGCCCCCCTCCCCGCCCCCACCACTCAGAGCACCCCCAAGGCTTCAGGTGGCCCCCACACAGGTGAACGTTTTATGTTGCTGTATTTATGTTCCCATTTCAGAAAAACACACAGCAGGCCCACTGTAGCCATGATTTCACAGGAACTGCTGCTCAGGACAAAGCCCAACACAGTCAACGTAAAACTCACTTTTATAAGAATCTGCACAGGCAGTGGCATTCCCATGACCAGGCCACCAACCTCCTTGGTCTGCCCCTTCCCTGAGCCTCTCCCACCCAGGCCTCCCCTCCATCTCCCTTCTCCCCCAGCTCCCAAGCCTGGGCACCTGCTCCCCATGGGGGTGGGCTGGAGCTCTATCAGAGAACCTTCCAACTAACACTCAACGCTCACCTCCTCTGTGAGGCCCTCCCACCCCAGACCAGGAATTCTCCCTCTGTCTTCCTGGCCTCCTTCTGCTGGAATGGGTAGTAGAATTCCAACTCCAAGCCGGCCACCAGCCCATCTCTCTCTCCCACTGCCTCTGCAGCTGTGTGTGTGCTCACCTGAGACACAACCCTGTGCTGCCAGGCATCCGGGTCTCTCTGCCCGCCATCATGAAGATGGCTCATTGAGTGTCCATCCAGGCCTTTCCTCCAGCTTCTATATCGATGGGCTGGGGCAGGGAGGGGGCCTCATCTGGCTTGCCCAAGGTGCCAGAGAGAGCACAATCATGTCCGCAGTAGCAACTCCTGGCCCAGTGGCCAGGCTTGGGCCATTCCATGTGCCCTCACGATGGCTCCACTGGACAGGACTGTCCCTGCACGGGGCACCAGGTGAAATGAAGGGCCTGGCCACCTGAGAGCTAATAGGCTCTGCACAGCTCCCTCCAGGAAGCCCTCAGCAACCTCACTGTTACGTACAAGGAGACCAATGTTCCAGGACTTTAGAAAGCCAGGCTCTGGGCTGCAGGGTGTAGGAAGTCGGAGACCCATCCACATCGGTGTCCCCAGGTCCCCAAGGCCAGCTTCAGCAAAATCCAGCAGGTGTTTATGCCCTGAATACATTATTACTCCCATTGATCTACTGGTTAGCAAATCAATCAAAGAGGTCAAGACCACAGCAATCCCCCTATTTTATTTGCCCCCACCCCCGGCCATAGCTGCCTCTACAAACCCACAACACAGAAGGCATTTCAAGAAAACCACAGAAAGCCGAGTCCCACAGGGTAGTAGAGATGGAAAGTTGTATCCCAATAAAGGCGTTTAAAATAGTCATCCTTCCAACCCCCAACAAGGTCAGGAATCTCTTCCACGGCATTCCTGAGAGATGGCCATGAGATGCTTCTTAAATACTTCTAGGGATGAGCAGCTCACCCTTGTTCTTTTTTTTTGAAAAAACAACATTATTAAAGTGTAATTCACATACCATACAATTCACCCATTTAAAATGTACATGTCAGTGGCTTTCAGTGGATTCAGAGTTGTGCAACCATTGCCAAATTTTAGAACATTTTCATCATCTCAAAAAGAAACCCTCTATTTCTCCCATTTCTCCCATTTCCCCCGAACCCAGACTCTAGTAAACACCAATCTACCCCTGTCTCTATAGGGTTTCCTCTTCTGACTTCCATATTAATGGGATAATATGTGGACTTTTGTGTCTGGCTTTCACCTGGTATCACATTTTCTAGGTCCTTCCATGGTGAGTGATGAGTGCTAGCATTCCATTCCTTTCCAAAGCTGAATAATATTCCATGGTATGGATAGGACACATCACTTCTAGCCATTCATCTGTCACTCATCTTGGACACCCAAGTTGTTTCCATGTGCTGACTGTTGGGAATAACACTGGTGTGAACATTTGTGTACAAGCTATCGTGTCGACACAGGTTTTCATTTTTCTAGGGTCTATACCTAGGAGTGACATCGTTGGGCCCTATGGTGGCTCTGTTCAACTGCTTGAAGAACTGTTTTCAGGCTGTTTTCCAGAGTGGTTGCACCGTTTGATATTCCCACCAGCAGTGTAAGAGGGTTCTGATCTCTCCACATCCTCTCCAACACTTGTTACTGCCTTTTTTTTTTTTTTGAAGATTTTATTCATTTATCTATTTGACAGACAGAGATCTCAAGTAGGCAGAGAGGCAGGCTGAGAGAGAGGAGGAAGCAGGCTCCCTGCTGAGCTGAGAGCCTGATGCAGGGCTTGATCCCAGGACCCTGGGATCATGACCCCAGCCGAAGGCAGAGGCCTTAACCCACTGAGCCACCCAGATGCCCCACTGCCTGTCTTTTTGATTAGAGCCCTTCTGTTGGGTGTGAGGTGGTATCTCATTGTGGTTTTGATCTGTGTTTCCCTGATGCTCAAGGATGTCAGACATCTTCTGTGCCTATTGGCTACTCATGTATCCTTTTTGGAGAAAGGTCTGTTCAAGTTTTTAGCCCATTTTAAAAATGGGTTGTCTTTTTGTTGTTACTTTGGCCACTTTTTAGTTAGGTTGTCTTTTTATTATTATTGAATTGTTAAGAGCTCTTTATATACATACAAGTCTCTTACGAGATTATGTGATTTCCAAATATTTTCTTCCATTCTGTGTGTTTTCTTCTCACGTTCTTGATAGTGTTCTTCAAGGCACAGAAGTTTTTTATATTGATGGAGTTCAGTTAAATTTATCTATTTTTTTCTTCAGTTGCTCATGCTTTTGATATCATGTATAAGACTCTTTTGCCAAATCCAAGATCACACAGATCTACTCCCTGTGTTTCTCTGTAAGAGCTCTCATATCTAGGTCTTGGATCATTTTCAGGAAGTCTTTGTTTATGGTGTGAGGTAGGGTTCCAACTTTATTCTTTAGCATGTGGATAATCCAGTTGTCCCAGGGCCATCTGTTGGAAAGACTGCCCTTTCTCCCACTAAATGATCTCAACACCCTGAGGAAAACAGTTGACCACAGATCTCTCCATTTGTTTCTGGACTCTCAATTCTATTCTATTAACTTACGTATCCATCCTTATGCTAGTACCATAGAGCCTAAATCACCATTGCTTTGTATTAATTTTTCTAATAAAGATTTTATCTATTTGACAGAGAGAGAGAAGGAGAGAGAGAGTAAGAGAGTACAAGTAGGGGGAGCAGCAGAGGGAGAGGGAGAAGCAGGCTTCCCACTGAGCAGGGAGCCCAATGCGGGGCTTGATCCCAGGACCTGGGATCATGACCTAAGACAAAGGCAGGCACTTAACCGACTGAGGCACCCAGGTGCCCCTGTAGTAAGTTTTGAAATTGGGAAGTGGGGGTCCTCCTTCTGTGCTTCTTTCTCAGGACTGTTGTGACTACCCTGGGTCCCTTCCAATTTCATGTGAATTATAGGGTCTGCTTGTTATCCTTTCTCTTGATCAACATGAATGTGCTGGAAGGATTTTACCCAGAGCTCCTTTAATATTTCATGTCCTTCACTTGGAGTCAAGTTTTCAGCCATAAAAAATCATATTAAACCTGATCAAATCTAATCAATCGGCACATTGAGCAATTACCAGACTGCAAATTAAAGTGACGGATGCCATGTGAACCCGCCTGGCAATGACCAGGTTCCCCGTGAGGAACTGAACTCCGCTCTAAGAGATGGCTGGATAGGAAACAAGAGATGCCCATGCCGTCCCAGTGATGGCCGTCACCATCCTCCCCAACCCCAGGTGCCCAAACCAGGGGCCAGCCCCATGGCAGATGCCCACAGTCCCAAGCCTTGCCAATGCTATCTCCCCCAAATCTCATGTAAGACCCTCCCTCCATCCAGAGCCCAGACCCCACCAGCCCTTCCCCGGGACTCCTCCTGTCACAATGTCCTCACCTCCCGCCATATCCACCGAGCTCAGTCTACACTGTCACTCCCCACAGCCTGTGTGGGGATGATCCAGGCCCCCGCCACAGGAATTTGACTCCTCTGGCTTTGCTTGTGCTGGTTCCTCTGCTCCAGTGTCCCTTTCCCTACCACCAAACAGCCCCAAATCCCTGATCGGACAAACACCTCTCTCAGAGATTGTTTTTCCTTCCTTCTGGATTCTGCTCCCCACCCCCTTTATTACATACTTGAAAGGCTTTCCGTACACATTCAATAAATACTTATGGAGTGCTTGAGTCAGACATGGGAAGGAATGAGGACATAGTGGGGAGGAAAAAAGTGTTTCCACCTTCATGGTAATGACATTTTAGCAAGGAAGACAGCTAACAAGTAGACACATGAACCCCAGGGGTGGAGCTGCTGGGACACAGAGCAGCCGTGAATTTACCTTGAGTAGGAAATGCCAAACCCAGCATTACAAGTTTCTATTAGAACCCGTGGCATTCTTAGTCAGTATCCTCCATTGTGGATTTCCTTGATTACAGATGAGGTCAAGTACATTTTGTTTGTTTATTATGCATTTGCATATCTTATTTTGCAAAGTGCCATCCTCCCCTGGTACCCAGTAAGGTGGACTGAGTTATGCTCTGTGCCCCTAAATCATTGACACAGACCTTCCTCGGAAGATCAACCAGGCCTATCCCACCCAGCTCTCTACTGCCCATACCACATTTGCCAAGGGCAAGGGCTAGTCTTTAGCTCCGTGTGCCCCTGTTTGTGGCAGCAAACTCCAATGGTGGCTTCTGGCTGTGACACCCCATTGCCAAGTTTGGGGAACTTCTCTCCTTGTCAGCTTTCCATTCTCTAAGGCACAAATGAGAAACAGGCTCTCAGAGCCCCCACCATGGTTCAAGTGCAGCACAGGGGCTTCGCTCTGCCAGTCGGGCACACCTGGACAGGAACTGGGCCAGAAACCTGCAAGGTGAGGAAGCCATCCCAACAGGCAGACAGACGATGGCAGGGGAGACTACTGGCGCTCGGGGGATGGCGGCTTGGCTGGAGTTGCCAGGAGCAGGGCCCCAGGGAGCAGACTTGTGGTCTCATTTGAGTGCTGTCCCTGACCGCGCAGCTAGTTTCTCTGGGTCTCCTGGCTGGCACAGAGCACCCAACATCCTTCAGTAACTTACTTCTCTGCTTAAACTTGCAAGAACAAATTCTGTCGTTTGTAACTGAGCTCTGAGACTAAAGCAGAGTTGGAATAAACACTGGCTGAATGAGTGGGTGAGCAGCTGAATGAACGGATGGGTACCTTACTCCCCCATGAGCCCCAGCGCCTGGCACAGAGAAGCCCTAGGACACATCTGAGGGCTGGCAGAAGGAATGCGAGAGTGCCCACGCAAGGTTAGGAGCAGCTGACGCCAGGGAAGCTACCCAAGGGCTGGGAGAAGACGAGGAGCAGATGGCGGGGACTCAGCTCCTCATTCGTCGTCTGGCAACGAAGAGAAGGTGACTCCTGACTCGCCGTCACTTTCACTCGCACTTCCACGGGGCGGGCAGCACAGGCTTTGTTCCCCTCCTGCAGCCCATGAGACAGCAACGTGGAGAAAGATGAAAGAAAACCCCTCAACCTGGGCAAGCATCAGCCGGGACCCTGGTACAGAAGGGCTGGCTCGCAGATGTGTCCAGAGGACCAAACACGCCCCACGCGGCTGCCCGGTGAACTCAACAAGGATGCCCATTCGGTTAGTGAGAAGCATCAGCTCAGGACAACAACAACCACCCAAGGCCTGCGCTCCTGACACACACAGAGTGACAACAGTCCCACTGGGTGACTCTGAGGGACTTGTGATCACCCTCGGGCTCCCTCGAAAGAGCGAAGGACAGCAAACAGCAAGATTTTTATTTTCAAATGATTTTAAGCCCAAATGTCTTCCGAGTCATAAGGAGCAGGCGGAGTATTGTGCACTTGTGAGGGCGTTAATAAATGGCTCTTTGAGGCTGGGGCGGGGAGAGGCAAAGCTACAGCGGTAACAAAAGGCTGGGATTCTATGAAACGTTCTCAGTGGCACCGATAAGGGAGGGGCTATGTCAACCACTGAGAAAAGGCACAGACACGATTGCTGTATCTGACCCCCTGGTATGGCTGGGCCAAGGGCTCGGAGCTCAGAGGGAGTCCTGGACAGCCAATGTCCTGGACAGCCAATGCTGGCCCTGTTTCCACGTGGGCTTTGCCACATTTCTCAACCACACCTGTAATTTCTGGCCCAGGGCACTCAAGGCAGAACCCACTTGTGAGCTCACAGAACAGCATCATCAGGGCTCTGGAATAAACTGGTCTCCCAAACCAAACTGCTGTTTTCTTAAGGATTCCTAAATGTCCCAGAGGCTGGGTCCAGGGCCCTGGAGCTAGGCCAGCTTCAAGAGCTTTGTCCAATATCTACTGGAAATACATTTCCGTGGGCAATCCTTCAGACGTTCTAGGAATCTATCCAAAGCACATAATCATTGCACAAAGATGCAAAAAAATATTGGCGGTGACCAGCTGCTCACCAGCAGATGAAATAGATAACGATAACATACACGTGACATGGGGAATGGTGTGTCCCCAAAATCCTGCTTTGGCCTTTCCCAACTGGCAGTCCTACACGCCGCCAGCCCCTGTGACCTCCATGAGAACCACGAGGTCAAATACACTCTGGGAATGCCACCCATCGGGAATAGGAGGCCCTCGAAACAGGTCACTGAGCAAACTATATGAAGGGCTTGGGTTAGGGGAGCCAAACAGAGATGCTGAAACTCCCAGGGCTGGCATGACTGGGGAGCTGCTAAACCCCGAGGCCTAAGAGACGGGGAGGGAAGGGAGCATTTACAGAGCCCGCAAGGTTGGCAAGGGGAGACCCTCTTAGTGGGGGCTGTGGCTGTGGACAGAGGGTCACAGCCACAGCCTATCCCTGGCCCAGAAGAATGACTACTCCAGCCTTTTCTCGTCCTGCCCACTGATCTCCTGTCCCTGCCTCCCTGGGTGTGCCCAGCAGGAGGTCAGCGGGCACGGGAGCCCAAGACAGAGGGCGTCCTTCAGGGCCCGGAACATGGTGGCAGGGAGCGAGCAGAGTGGGTCCAGGTAGATAGACACATCTCTTGGCCTCAGAGAATCAGAACGCGCGTTCATTAGTGCTTCCACACACACATTTAGCTTTGTTTCCTCCAGCCTCTTCCCAAAGCTCCTGACCTTTTCTCCTGGGGCCTCTGGTTCACCTTGACTGAAAAGGGCTAGTGTCAGATGCAGCATATCATGAAGTCGGCAAAACAAACAGACCCCCGGACTTCACTGATGCCGACGTGAGCTCACTCAGCGTGGGGACAAAGCACTTGCCTGGACAAAGCACTCAGGAGGAAGTGTGCCCACATCAAGGACAACTAATCCTTATTTTGTTCTTAGTGACTTTCTGTATTTTTCCAACCAAACTGAGGGAGTGTGACTCAGGTTGTTTGGTGGGTTGCCTGGCTTGGTTTCATAGTTCAGTGCTCTTCAGGAACTTTACTAAGTAGGACGGCCACCAGCATAAGTCAGTTTTAAAACACTCTGCCTCCAATAAGACCCCTCGTACCTAATTACATATAGCCCATCCTGTTCCTGTCACCAGTCCCTACAAACCAGGAACCTCCTTCTGTCTCTACAGAATTGCCTATCCTGGCCTCGCTGAGGATGGAGTCCTGAGGTACAGTGGCCTCATGCGACGGGCTGCTCTCACTTGAGTATAACATTTTCTTTTATTTTCACTTTTGTTTCCTTTGCCTTTGGAGACATATCTGAGTATAACATTTTCAAAGTTTCACCCATGACATAGGATGGCTTGGTAAGTAGTTCATTCCTTTTTCAGGGCTGAGTAGTGTTCCATGGGGTAGACTTAATCACATTCCATTTATCCACTTATACCACTTCCCAGAGCATTTCCCCTAGAAGCCACCCCCCAGAAGAGGAACCCTGAAGTCCAGCAAGAGGGCAGGAAAGGGCAGAGCATGGGCACCTCCACACCTGTTCAAGCGGCGCCAGACCCAAGCACCTCTGAACGGTGTGACATTCGTAACACCTGTTTCCAGGTTCACCAGTGAGAGGAAGCTGACGATCAGCAGGCTCAAGAATGGATTGTTAAATACACAGTCATGACGCCCACTTTGTCCAGGGGCAGGAATCCCTCCCTGGAGTTGCTCATAGTGATGTAAGCATCTCCCCCAACCTCAGGCTCCCCAAGGACTTCCCCAAACTGGAGAACTTCCTGGTGACTTCAAGATGGCATGGCCATGTGGCCTTTGAAGAAGTGCCACCCCCACCCCCAACCCAGCTCCATCCTGGTGGGAAGGAACATTAAGCAGACACACCAAACATAATGCTGCCTCATTAATATTCATTACCACCTCACCAACTGCCCGCCCGCCTGCCCAGTGGGCCCAGAGGGAACCAGTGGAGGACGTGAAAAATGGACTCGTTAAGATGTTAAATAATTCAATAGCAAGCAGACACAGCCAAATGCTCGGCAGTCTTTCTGCTTGGGCCACAGCCCCAAAGCTTGCCCAAGGACCAGCCACCCACTGCCGGACCCGCCTGGCCTGGGGCACCATCCATGCCTGTCATGGGGCGGCAAAGAGGACTGGCACCACCCTTAGTAAGGAGGCAGTGAGACTTTCTTTGTCTAAAGATTAGCACTCGTTTCAGCAAGACCCCCAGAGCCACTCATGGCTTATTTCATTGAGGCTTGCCCAAAGCAGCTGGGAAACTTGACTTTGGGATGCAAACGTGTTTGTGGATGAGAGAACCAGGCCAGCTGGGGCCTGGGGCGAACTGGTCCTTCCACAGGAATAGTGCTATTCCAGTCCCATGCCACATCCTTCAATCGCAAACCCGGAAGACATCGCAGAGGAGGAAGGTGGCATTCCCCCAGCCTCTGGGTGTCCAAGGAGGAAGAGGCCCTTATAATGACCCACTGAAGCGGATGACTAATAAGCCTATTTTCTGGCCTCGAGCAAGGCACAGCCTTAAAGCAAAAGCGGCTTCTGGTTTATGGTCTCACCCCAGGAGCCGTTCCCTGAAAAGCAGCAGTGCCTGAAAATGTCCCGTGGCGAGTATCAACCCTTGCAGAGAACCCCCTCCTCCCCAGGAATGAGGGGCAGTGCCCAGCTGGATGCCCACGTCCTGGGACACACGGCTCTGTCAGCCTCATGAACAGCCTGGCCAAACCACTCCTCACGTCTCCCTTCATCTAGATCTGCATGGAAGGAGTTTGGCTGCCAAACTCCTGTTACTATTAATAGCTACCAGCTATGGGAATGCTCCACAGGCATTTTATTCCACTTATTTCTCAAAACAACATCGTGAGCTGCTTCTCCCTGCTTCAGGAGAGAAGAGAAGGAGCAGAGAGAGTCAGTGATGAGTCTGAGGGAGGCAGGGAAGCCAGTAACTGGGGAAGCCAGCACAAACCCAGAGAGTCTGGCTCCGAGGTCATGCTCATCGCCATGTCCCAGGATTGGCCACTGGAATGACCCTGTGATGTCAGCACCTCAGGAGCTCCCAGTGGGGAGAGATCAATTAAGGTGGTGAGACAAGGGGCAGGTGCTTCTGCCATGGGCAGAAACAAGGCCTTCCCAACCTGGTCAAGGTTGGGTGGGGGGCTCACCTTGTGCCTGCCTGGCAGTGGCCCCTGGGGGTAAATATGGGGGTCCCATGCTTGCCTGATCTCTGGCCCACCACCTCTATGCATGCCCACCTGGCTCAACCAGAAGGATGACACTGTTCCTGCAGCTGGGAGAGGAACCAGAGAAAGGACAAAAAAAGACTAGAGGCTCCACACAGATCCCTCCCTCACACCTCACAGCACCTCTGGGAAGCACGTGGGGAAGCTTCCCAGCAAACCCAGGTGGAGGGTCTGTTCTTGTCACAAGCAGTAGAGCTGGCATTCCCCCCACTGTGGCCACCTGGCACCTTGAGTCCCCGTGCAATGTCAGGTCTAGGCCCCCAATTCGCTCATAAAACTTGGGCTCCCAAAGCTTCTGGGAACAGAGGCCCGGAGTGGGTTGGTGGCCCCCCTGAGCCCTGGAGGGTACGGTCACTGCTGCAGCCAGGGATGCATATGGCTTGGGGACTGAATCAAAGGGGCCAGTTCTCCTCCGCATGGAACTGCTGGCACCAGCATCTGCCACGAGACGGGGGTTCCGCCTTCAATTAGCAATCTGGAAAATGAAACTCGGCGCCCACAGTGACCAGATTCATTTTAAAGGACCCCAGGGCCAGGCAGCTGCCTGGTTTCGCAATTTAGTGTGCTCCAGAGATGACTGAATTTCTTCAGCCAGGCCCAGACCCTACCCAAGGACAGGAGCCCCAGGAGCAGAGGAGTGGGAGAGAGAGGGAGCAGCTCACCCAGTCCTCAGCCCAGCAACCCAGAGGCAGGCCTTCCTTCCTTCCTTCCTTCCTTTTATATTGTAGTTGAAAGATACCCAACATGAAATTTGCCATTTTAAGCACAGTTCAGAGGCATTAAGGACACTCCTACTGTTCAACCCTCCCCACCATCCATCCCCAGAATTTTCTCATCTTCCCAAACAGAAACTCTCCCCCATTAAACACAAACTCCCGGATCCCGTGCCTCAGCCCCTGGCTCCTGCCATCCTTCTTTTTCTCTCTATGGATTTGACTCCTCTCGGGACCTCCTCACTGCTTGTGACTACTTATTTCCTTGAGCACCATGTCCTCGAGGGCCATACACACCATAGGCTGTGTCAGAATTCCCTCAGAATTGAGTCCTGAATAACATTCCATTGGGTGGACAGACCCTGTTTTGCTGATCTGTTCAGCCATTGATGGACTCTTGGGTTGTCTCCACTTTTTGGCCGTTGTGAATAATGCTGCTACAAACATGGGTGTGCAAGTATCTGTTCGAACCCCTGCTTTCAGTTATTTGGGGGTACAAACCCAGAAGTGGGATCGCCAGGTCATACGGTGATTCTACATTCAACTTTCAGGAACCTCCATACCTCCATACCACTTTCCCCAGTGACTGCGCTATTTTGCTTCCCCACCAGTAGCACACAGGGGTTTCCATTTCTCCACAGCCTCACCAACCAGAGACGACTTTCTCAAAGCTAATTCCGAGGTACAGGAGGAGTTGTGACAGGCCATGGAAAAGCATTCCAAGACCAACAAGGTTTGGGAACTGGTAAGCACGTGTCTTTCCCACAGAGCTCCTCAGAACTATGAATATGCCACTGAACTCAGGGACCAGACAAGGGATGAGATGCGTGGAGGTGCTCCAAACTCTGCTTTCTTCAGAGCTGTCAGGGATGGCCAGTCTCCAGACTACCTGGACCACAGCAGAGGAAGTCCAGAAACACAGAGTCAGCATTCAGGAATGGCTGCAGCCATTTCCCAGTGTCCTGACATCCAGTGTGGGATCTTGTACATGATCAAAGTATCCACTGCAATGGACTGGTGATAACAAAACAAGGGATGCTTATTTCAGAGACAGAGGTTGAGTACTGTTGTTCTAGAAGACGCTGTTACAGAGATTTGGGCAGGGGAGAGGGGAAGGTACAAGCCCCCCTCCTTCCCCAGACCCCTCGGCTTTCCCCCTACATATGCTGTGGTTCACTCCTCTACCTGGTTCTCCATTTACGTTGTAAATTATTTATTTTGTAAATAATTTCCCAGAATGTTATCTCTTACTGGAAAGATGAATGCTTCATTGCATAACTGGCCTCTTCTGGGTTAGAGACATGGACTGTGGGAGGAAGTCACCGAAGGACAGAAGCTCAGGTTGAGGACCGACCCTAAAGTCTCAAAGGCTTCTGGGAAGATGAAAACTCTCTAGTCTCACAGCCAAGTGGTGCCCAGCCTCTGCTTCCCTGCCTGTCCGGAAGGAGAGCTCTTCACCTCCTAGGACAGCATCTTCGAGCACCCATGAGTGAAAAACCTTTCCTGCACACTAAGTCAGACCCTCTCTGCACATGGGGATTGCTGGTGGCCCAATCCCTTGGGGCGGGCAGGCCCTCCACCTCAGAGAGAAGCTGGGAGGGACCAGAGTGATGGGCCAGCCTGGAGTCCAGCGTCCTCACAGAAGGATGGGCAAACCAGCCTCCCACTCTGTCCACCCCTATTCTGTCTACAGGTTCCACTGGATCTGCAAATCCAAGCTTCTGTCTACCAGAGATATGTTGGGACACCAGGGAGACCATGGCTCTCTGTAAAAGGAAGTCAAAACAAAGGCATTAGAGGGAAGAGGAAAAACTTATTAATTTTTGGGCCCCATTCCAGATTTGACACCTGGCCCATTTCAGCATTTTTCTGAACTGACAGACTCAGGCAGGAGGAAGGAAGGGGGACATCTTGTGTCCTAGAAATTTACTGCCCAGAGCCACCTACTAAGGCATGTTGATTTAGAATCACGGGACATTAATTAGCTTTGGATGAGAATGGGAGGTCAGCACAACGCAGGGATTCTGAGCCAGACTCTGGAGCTGGATGGCTGGGGCTGAGTCCTCACTTGGCCACATACCCACTGAGCAACCTTGAGTGAGTTACTTAACCTCTCTCAACCTCCAGGTCTTTATCTGAGAAATGGAGACAGGAAGGATGTAGACCCCCTGAGGCCATGGGAAGGCTTAACTGGGGAAAAACGATGCAATCCAGGGCTGGCCTGGCGTGACAGCAGGAGAGGGTGTCCATTAGAACTAGCATGCCCAGCTCCCCACCCTGGTTGGGAGTTCCCTCCACAAGCCGGTGCAGGCAGAGGGAGGGAGAAAACAGAGGTCTGCCCCGATCCCGTCTAGGTGTAGCCGGAAGAAGGATGCTCACCCCATCTAGTTAGCAGGCTCCAAGGGGGAACAGCAGAAAGGCCTATAAGGGGAATTATTTCTGTGCTGGGGTGGTGTCAATGCCAAAACAGCAGGTGTTCATCACTGCTAGGTCCAGGGCTCAGCCATGGCAAGGACTGCCTGTTTGGGGCACGGTGGGGCAAAGGGAGTTGGACACAACATGGGTGCCAATCAGCCTCAGACCTCCCATGCAGCCAAACTGCTTTTCACATAGATTCCCAGGTGTTTATAAAACACTGCTTACTTATTCTCTGATGCTGAATTAGGTAAATGTTAGAGCAGATTTCGGCAACACCCACCAGGGTGTTTGGAGAGCAGCTCAGCATTTGGAAATCACACAATTATCTCATGCCTCTATCCGCTGAGAAGGGCACAGGACAGAAACAGGGCCTGCCAGAAGGATAGATTCAAGTGTTCCTCCTCGGGGCCAGGCCGACGGGAGCCATCACCCCTATGAATAATTCCATCAGCAAAGTGTCCAGGTTCCCCGCAAGGGACTCAGCCAACACAAGAGCTGCTGTGCTCAGTGAGGCCACAGCGTGGGGGGCCCATCAGGGGTTTAGAGCCTCAGCCTGTGCAGATGCAATTTACCCAGCAGGAGACATTGGACCACAAGCAATGCTGCCCAGCGACAGAGGTGAGAGTCTGTTGTCTGTTGTCTGTTCCCAGGGCAATAGCTAGAAAGTTAACCAAAGGTCAAATTGTCACATAGGAGAAAGGGTTTTGCAACCCGCTGTTCACACTGTGACCTCTGGTGAACACCTTTCCCAGAAGGTAGTGCATTTGATGACTATCGGGAATTTCCAGTACCCCAAAGGGATATTACTGTCCCTTTATCCCCTAACCAAGTAGACTTTGTTTATGGCCAATTAGTTTTATAGGCCTCACAATACCTCTTAATTGTGGGGATCTATTATAACTTTACATCAGGTAATGTTAAGTGTTTGTGTTTAACACACCAAAGACAGAGCAGTATTTCAGCAGAAGCATTCTCCTCTAAATGAATGACACGAAGAGCTGTCACTAGATACAATTTTATTAGATTTTGTTATGACTTGGGCCCATTTTTCTCTCTTGCAAACATATGGACGGTGTTAACATGAAAGTTCACCATGAATAGGTTTGAATATGCATATCCTCACTTGGCAGGTGGTAAGTGCCAGAAACACTTCTAGTCACACATTCAACAAATATTTATTAGGCCCCTAATGTGTTAGACCCAGGCTGGGAGAGAGAAAGAAAAACAAGTCCCTTGCCATGAAGAGACTCAAATTAAATGGAGATTCAGAAAATCCCATAAATAGGTGGGTTCTAAGAAACCTGACCAAGGTATGTCCACAGGCCAATGAAAGCAAGGAAGAGAGAAATTAACTGCCTGGTAGAGACAGGAGCAATTTAGCTTGGGTTTTGAAGAATGAATAGGAGTTCTCTACAAGAAATAGCATTGTAATAAGATACAACAGCATGACCAAAGAATGGAGGTAGGAAAGAGAATCAAAAGCAAGAAAAGGTTTGATGATCTAGTGCAGAGGGTCCAAGAATAATCTAGAAACGAATTCACCAGTTTTTAACTAGACAATATAGCTTAGAATTAAAAACACAGATTCTAAAACCAGTCTGCTAAGTCTGAATCTCAAGACTGCCATTTAGCACCTGTATGTCCCCAAGTTATTTCATCTCCCTGTGCCTCAATTTACTCATTTGCAAAATGATAATAACTGTACCTACCTCAGATCATTACCCATTCCTTCTGTAAATACTTACGGAGCACGTCCTATTGCCAAGAATTGTCCTAGGCTTGGGACCCTTCAGGGAACAAAACAGAGATTCTTGCCCTCTCTGTGGCTCACATTCTAGTGGGAAATAGTAGACAGAGCAAAAGGAAGGGGAGGAGGACATGAGGTCAGAGGAGTGACAGAGACAGACAGTGTAGGGCCTATGTCCTCTTGCCCTGGATAAGGCAGCAGTCATGACAATGTGCTGAGCAGAGAGGAACGAGGGCTGACTTGAGTTTCAGCAGGCTTCCTGTGGCTGCGAGCAGAGAGGGAGACCATTTATAAGGCTGCAATGCAAGTGAGAGCTGGTGGTGGTGTGGCCTGCGGGGTGGGGGTCACGCAAGGGTGGGGAGGGCTCAGATTCCTGGTGGATTTTGGAAGCAAGCCAGCAGGATTCACTGATGGATGAGATGAGTGTGTGAGGGACAGAGAGCAGTCGAGGGCACTCAGAGGATGACATAAGTTAATATGTGAACAGCACACAGGACAAAACAGGGCAGGGGTATGGTGAACCCCCAGGACATAGCAGGAAAATAATTACAGGGTGCCTGCTTTGTGCCAGGCGTGCTGCTACATGAGGACAAGAGGAAGTGGGACAACTCCATCCAGGGGCAAAGGGAAAGCCTCTGTGCAGGCTGTGATGGGAGCCCAGCTCCGGGTACAGGCCTGCAGGGGTGAGACCAGGGGCCAGGCTTTCCAGGTCAATGGCCACAGGTCTCTCAAAGATAGCATTTCACAGGAAGAAGTCAACACATCGGGAACAGGAGGGGTCACAGGCCAAGCTGGAAGCAGCAAGGACACATGTGTCAGGCAGGGATCCCCTCCAGGGCTGCAGTGGCAGCTGGGGCCAACGCCCCACATGCTGAGGCCTGAAGCCCAATACCCCCAGATGGGCTGCCCTCCCTCTGCCACCTGCTCCTCACCTGGAGCCCAGCCCCAGCAGCCTGGCCTCAGTTTACAAAAGGGATAAAGGCCAGGAGAAGACATCCCGACCCTAACCCTGACAGCCCCGCTGTGTGCACACAGCCAGGCTCCCCTCATTCTCCGAATGCAGCCTGTGCTCCCCTCCAAACTGGTTCTCGCCAATAAATGAATTGAAAGTCCATCTTTTCTGCTCCCGGGCCTCCTGCGGGTCCCAGACCCCATAGCCTGGGAACAAGCTGATGTTTCGATGCCATTTGCTAAAGAGCTCAGAGTTGCTTTTCCTTAACAAGGCTTTGCAGGATCCCATCAGTGTAAGATATAAGTGTAAGTTAGGATCACATCGGTGTAAGATTGCCAGAGCTGCAAGTTCATCAAAGATCCCCATTCAATAAACAGGAAACAAAGGAGCAGAGAGAAGGACAGATTCCGAAAAAGGTAGGGTAGGCTGGAACCTGAGCTGGTTCCTGCACAGCCCAGCCCACCACTCCCACCCCACAGCCAGCCTCTCGTTCCTCAAGTCCTTCCATTCAGAATGCTCTGGAAGAATGCGTCTGTCTCAGCCCGGAGCCCAGCTGTGGGACTGTGGGCAACTCATTGCCCCACTCAGGGCCTCCCTTTCGCATCCCTACACAGCAGACAATAAAGACCTTCTACTGAGCAGGTGTGGGCAGAGGGAAAGACAATGTGCGTAAAATGCTCGATAAAGAGTCGACATGGACAATTACAACAATTATTTTTTATGGATTTTATATTGAAAACTATCTTGGAACTTTGAAAAGCCAGAATCTTATTTTCACTTGCAAAGATCTTAACATCTTTTAAAAAATTGAAATCCTATTTTAAAACATTACCAAATTCCTTTGCATGGCCTATAGGTGCCCAGTAATCGGTTCCTGCTCACTTCCCCCTTCCTAGCTCCCCTCTCTTACCCCTGCCCTGCATGCTCCAGCCTCACCATCCTATTAAAAATTCTCCAGACAAGAAGACTCATACTCATCTCAGGGCCTTTGCACATGCTGTCCTTCTGCCTGGAACAATGTTCCCTCCACTGGATACCGGGCAACTCCTTCCCTCTCTTTCCTCAGGCGTCCGTGTAAATGCTACTCCCTTGGCAAGGCCTTCCATGCTAACAATTCCATCCCTACCATCTCACTCGATTTTCTTCTTTTGACACCTATGACAATTTCAGCTTCATCTGAGAACTCTCTCTAAGAGTATCTGTCTGGCTGGCTTTTTCTTTTTATTGGTAGAGCTCAGCCTGCTTACCTGACACCAGGTAGGTACCCATTACAAAACAGTGTAAATCAATAAACCTGTGCTGTGAGTTGGTACCATGTGTGTACACATACACACACACGCATGCACGCATGCATGCCCATGCTCACGCTCACACAGTCAACATAGGACAGCATAGAGTGGGGTCAGTTTCTAGAGTGCCTAGGTTCAAATCCCTCTTTTGCCCTAAAAGCCCTTAGATACGTTTCTTGCCCTTCTTAAGGTTGGAATATTGTTTTGGTTGGCTGGGACCTCAGCATCACAATATCGGGTTTTGTGTTTTTTTTATTTTTTTTATTTTTATTTTTTTTTTTTTAAAGATTTATTTATTTATTTGATAGACAGAAATCACAAGGAGGCAGAGAGGCAGGCAGAGAGAGGAGGAAGCAGGCTCCCTGCCAAGCAGAGAGCCCGATGCGGGACTCGATCCCAGGACCCTGGGATCACGACCTGAGCCGAAGGCAGAGGCTTTAACCCACTGAGCCACCCAGGCGTCCCTTTGTGTTTTTTTTAAAGATTTTATTTATTTGAGAGAGAGTAAGAGAAAGAGAGAGCACGAGAAGGGGGAGGGTCAAGAGGGAGAAGCAGATGTCCCACTTAGCAGGGAGCCAGACGCGGTGCTCCATCCCAGGACTCCAGGATCATGACCTAAGCTGAACTCAGTTGCTCAACCAACTAAGCCACCCCGGCGGCCCAGCCTCACAATATTGTACCACGACTGTATGCTCTGATAAGTACATGGTACATACGGCCTGCGACACAAGGGCAAACTGTTGTTCATAGGACTGAGCACAGAAGGACTGTTCAGCCCTGAAACGTTTACTGTGGAGCAAGAGAGGAGTAAGGAGTCAAGGCAGCGGCTGAGCTGTCCCAGGGCGCCAGGGACTGACCATCAACGTGCGCGATTACAGACTTGTGCAGGGGACATGGGGGAGAGGGCTGAGAGTCGCAGCGGCTCTGGAGAGGAGGAGAGGTGACAGAGGACCCACATTCATGGACTCATCCACTCACTCTTCCCTCAAACTTCTTTTGTTCCTGATCCTGAGCTCAGGAGGTCTGGTGCCCCCCCACCCACCCTACCCTGCCAGGAGGTGGTGACAAGCAGACCATCACACAGAGCAGAGGAATAGCACCAGGGGTCAGGGGTCGGATCTGGGACGTGACGTTGGCCAGCCATATGTTCTCAGACCTTGTCCAGGATGACGGGAACAAATCCTTTGCTATGGAGCACATGCAATGGGCAGGACACCAGGTATGGAGACGCAGCATTGCCGCCATCTCCACTGGAGCAGACCTGCGGCAACGTCCTGAGGGCAGGCAGACCGGGTCACCCATGCACCAGTAACTCTCAATATTCTCCTGTCTGCAGAGGCGATGAGCCTGAGATCTCTCCCGGCCATTCCACCATCAGACCGGTCACCTCCCTGCACCCCTGCACCCCTTCAGGGAGAGCAGTGATCTCCCCACACTGCCTTCCTGCCTCCTCAGGGCCATGGGGCAGCTTCCCACCACAGAGGCTGAGGCCATGGGGAGGGGGCATGCCCAGGGAGAGGCAGAACAGGTGGGCCAGCTGGACCCGCTCCCAAACAGTGAGGCCGGGCAGTGGCAGGCAGCCGGGGGTGACCGGTGGGAAGCACCCAGCGTTGCTGTCCTCACACCTGAGCTTTTCCACCCAGCTAGCTGAGCACCTGATCCATTTTCTTGGCCTCTCTGGGCCTCAGTTTCCCCATTCTATCATGCGACAGTGGTAGGACTGAGATGCTTCTGCACGGGTCTTAGCCCAACCAGATGTGCCCATCTGGGGTAGCAAAAACATTTTTATGCCCCTCCTTTAATATCCTGAAATGAAAATCACAGCTGGCCTAACATGCCCACCAAATAACTTTTGCAAAAACCAATATAGCATTCTGACCATACTATAAAGTAGAAATCAAAGGAAAAGGATTTATGACAAAAGTAATACAGGGTTTTAGGATGTCAGCACAACTTGTCCGGGGCTAATAGGACCCCGCTGTGGGACAAGGCAAAGAAGGGACATCACCATCTACACCTGGCCACTACAGAGACGGTTGGGAATGGACAGGTGTCTGATGGAGGCTCCCACAATGGTCAGGCTGTTGCCAAGGTGATATGATTTTTCTGAAACCATGAACAGCTCTCGGTCAAGATCAAAGCTAAAGAAAGGACAACTTCTCCCCATTTAGAGACTAGCTGTGCTCCTGCGAAAATCAGCTCTGAGGCGGAAATCAGGGTCCAGGCTCAGGGGCTTAAGGGCAGAGGTTCCCTTCATGAGGGTTTGATGGGATATTCAAAAGTCATGAGGCATACAGGAGTGTTCCCTCCACTCTGGGGACACTGCTGTATGTCCAGCACGTCCACCCCTGTGAATGCCAGCCACCCCCATGCCCTAGGCGGGCAATCACCCCAGCCAGCACCTCTGTGATGGGGACCATGCAGGGACAAGACTTGCCCCCCTACCAGGAGTCAGGTAATGGAGGCTGATGGCTATCCTGAGGCTTCTGCTCTCCCCCAGTGCCCTGGGAACAGGAAAGGGTTGGTGAGGGATGAAGTAAGAGGCAGGGAGACAGGTGAGCAGGTAGTTAGAATAACTCAGGTGAGAGATAAAGGAGTCTTGACTACAAGTAGTACCAGGCAACACACAGGGAAGGAGCAGGGGGTGTTGGGAGGTATTTTAGGGACCCATAACCCAGCGGCAAATGGTTAAGGTGGGGAGAGAGGGCCGGGGGTCGGATCTGATGACTCCTTGGGGCTGGCCTGGATGAGTGAGTGGGTGAGGCAGGGACCCCATGGAAGCCCAGATCTCAGGAAGAGGGTGAGCACATTCCTGGCCATGCCCAGTGCAGTCTGCTTGTGGATAGCCAGTGGAGAGGTCCCATGTGGATCTAGAGGTAGCCACTGGGCCCAGGAACCACAGACTCAGGAGACTACAACCCCCCCTCAACCCCCTGGCCCACTGAGAATATGCAAAAAATTGATCACTGCTCTCCCGATCCCAGTGCGCTGCCGCATTGAGCAACCTGTTCCCATGTTCCTCATCATCTGCCCTGGCCAGCAGACCCCTCCTGCCATTTACCAGGATGACCTGATCCCAGCAACATCACCATCAGCCTCAGCCCAGTGACGAGCCAGACCCCGAGTGATGGGGCTTGCAGAATGGGGTGTATGGGGTACCCCATTTCTCCTCCACTCACTTCCAGCCAGAACCCTGATCTTAAAACCCAGCACTGAGACAGCCAGTGTCCCTGGAGCCGAGACGGGACCTTGTTTGTGGGCAACCAATCTGCCCTGCTTGGCCCCAGCTCTCAGAGCTGGATTTCCAGATCTAACTACACTAAGATTGTCCTGCCAGGGTCCTTGGGGGGAGGAGATGGAGGGGAGGAACCCCTGGGGCTAGACTCGGCAGCACCAAGAACAAGGTTCCTAAAGGGAGGAGGGAAGGAGATTCTCGAACATTAGCGGCCAGTAAGTGGTTCCTAAATTAACTAAATAATTTCAAGAATTATTGTACAAGCAAACCATACAGAATTACGGTATGATGCTTCTGGGTATTTACCTATCTGAACCGACAGCAGGGACTTGAAGAGATATTTGTACACCCACGTTCATGGCGGCATTGTTCACAGGAGCCAAGAAGTGGGAACAACCCACAGGTAGGAGAAACCTATCCAGGTGGATAGAGAAACAAAGTATGGTCTACACAGACTACGGAATAGTATTCAGCCTTAAAGAGGAAGGACATCCTAGTGTGTGCTCCAATGCGGATGAACCGTGCGGACACGGCACTAATGGAAGAAGCCAGTCCCAACGGGACCGTGTAGGATTCCATTCACGTGAGGTCTCCGAGGGTGTCAAACTCACAGGGACAGAAAGCAGCATAGTGGCCACCAGGGGCTGGGGGAGGGGAATAGAGAGTTTGTGCTTAATGAGGGCAGAGTTTCAGTTTGGGAAGTTGAGAAAGTTCTGGAAACAGATGGTGGGGAGGGTTGTACAACAGTCCCATGGACTTGGTGGCCCTGAACCAAGCACTTAAAAATGGTTCAAATGGCCCAGCCTCTTCCCTATTCCAGCTCCACCTAGTCCCTGTCCACTCAGCCAAAAAAAACCCCTTCCTTTCCTTCCTTCCATTTTCCTGACTTTTCTCTCAGCCTCTCATTAAAATCCATACAGATTAGCCCAGAGTAGCTTGCTGTCTTATTTTCTAGGTCTTGTTTTAAAGAATCCCCGTCCTCTCCCTGAGCAACAAAGCCCAGAGGCATGCAACTCCCCAGGGAAGACTGCGGACTCTGGGGCATACCACTGGGGTTCAAATCTCAACTCCACTGCTTCCAAGCTGTGTGGCCTTGGGCAAAGCCCTTGACCTCTCTGTGCCTCCCTTGTGAAAAAGGAAGCACTCTAATACCTAGTAACCCACACATGGTGGCTGGGAGGGTTACGTGAGGTAAAGTGTGCAGAGTGTTCAGAACGGAGGCTGGCACCAGGGCAGGTGCTATTTACGTGTCTGCCGTTATTATTACTGACAGTGTGAAAGAGACACTCACTGAATGTTACTTCTGGGATCTTAAAAAAAAAAAAATACCATCTTCTTCCAGCTCTGGAATCCTCAGTTTGTCATAACATGATGCTTCAAGACTTGGGCACAGATTGTGTCTGTGCGCCTGTGTGAGGTGTGTGTGTCCCTATGTCTCTGCGTCCCTGCGTCTGTCTACACATATGTGTGTTTGTGTGTGATCTTTCTACAAATGTGATGACAGCTCTCTCCCCAGGGAAGATGTCACTGTGACAGGAAGGTTACCGGCACACCCTGTCTGCCCTTTTGTATGGAGCTCACCTTTCCTCCAGGAGTCTGCCCTCGACGTCCCAGACGCTGCGCTACTCTATCCCACACACTCCACACAGCAGGCACCATCAGATTCTGTGCCTTTGCTTGTGCTGTCCCTTAATGAGGACCCTTTTCTCAGTCCCCTAGACGATCCTAACTCACTCTCCCAGAACAACCTCTAGGGTGCCTATGGGCCCCCCCAGTCCTGCTCTGCCTGCATCTTCCGCGCTCGGGGGCACTCCCTACATATCCCTCCTCTGCGAATCCTACCTACAGACCCTCCTCGGAGGACAAGTGCGCTCTCTGCCTTCCACACCACCCTGCAGGGCTGGGGGACCCCCAGAGAGATCCTGCGTCCAGGGTGGGGTGTAGGTGCCCCAGCCAAGGACTGGCAGAGTCATCCCTGTCTTCCTGCTTCCCCTGGGGCATCGCGACCTCATACGCTGCCTGCATCACAAACCCCGCCCCCCCCCCAACATGAGCACCTGAGGTGCAACTCCATAAGAAGGGACATGAGACAACAGCGGAAGCCGCGTGGGGGTGCACGTCTCCAAGAGGAGACCCATAGACCTTCTCTTCCCTCCAGGAGCCCCTCCCCAACCTCCCTTCGGGGCAGCCAGCACACTGAATTTCCTCTGAATTGACATCCCTCTCCTTGTCATCCTATCCTATTGCTGGTGATGTTAATACATTCTTGCAGCTGGACAGGAGGGATGACTGTGGCACCCCCAAACCATCCCTTCCAGAGGCTGGGCTGGCTCCGATTTAAAAAAAAAAAAAAAAGGAAATAACTCCCAGGCTGTTGGTGCCTCAGCGATGGCGGGGGTACAGTGAAATGGCCCAGAGGGCCCCCAGGACCCAAAGCACACACAGTGAAATCCACTTCTCCTTCCTCCCCCTCCCCTGCACCTCGCAGTTCTTGTTGTGCTTGATTAAAGACAGAAAATATTAGTGTTCCTTAATTCTTTTCTGGCATTTACAACTAATGAGAAATGTATCCTGTTATTCCACTTCTTGCCGTTTCTCACCCCACGAAAGCTAATAAATCTCTCCTGCTCGCTTTCCCCGACCACTGCACACGGTGTTTATTTTGAAATAGGATTGGAGTTTGCCGGCAGTCAGCTACAAGGAATGGGTTATTGCTGAGGCACTGGGAGAAGATGGGAGGAGAAGGGGTCCCGTGTGTGGATGGGGGGCTCTGAGACCACAGGCCTGGGGCCAGGCTCTGGAGACCCGTCGAGATGTACAGGCAGTCTGTGTGTGCATTTTATTTTCTTCGAGGGATAAGATCCATCAGGCTCCTCTGTGGGATCTGAGAACCAGAGAAGGAGTCAGAGGGATGCCTCCATTAGAAGTAGTAGGGCTGGGGTGCCTGGGTGGCTCAGTTGTTAAGCGTCAGCCTTCTGCTCAGGTCATGATCCCAGGGTCCTGTGTTCAAGTCCCGCATCGGGCTCCCTGCTCAGCGGGAAGCCTGCTTCTCCCTCTGTCACTCCGCCTGCTTGTGTTCCCTCTCTCACTGTGTCTCTGTCAAATAGATACATAAAATCTTTAAAAAAGAAAAAAGAAGTAGTAGGGCTGGACTGCAAAGACCTTAAGGCACCTGCCTCCAGGGGCTCTGAGGTACAGAGAGTCCAGATCTGTCCAAAACAACCCTATATACAATGTGGGTGTGTGCACCCCACACCACCCCCAAAAAACAAAAGCCCCAGATGACACAGCCCTGAAGGACTCTCTCTGGGTACACGTCCCCTGCTCCTGGGCCTGTATCTCCAGAGTCAACCAGCATTCCAGGCTGGTCACGGGTGCTGACGGTTGGGTGAATGGGGCTGGCTGCTGAGCCAATGGAGGTGTGAAAATATGAGAAGAAGAGGGGATTCTGTCCAAAAGCCCCCACGGAGGCCAGGCCCTCTCCTAAGGCTTAGAGAGCCTGCTGATCCCTGCCTGTGGAAATTCTTCCAGGACCCCAAGTGGCCTGTGCAGCTGAGAACTGAGCTCCTTGTCATGGTGACAAATGTCTGAGCAGGTTATTCTTACGTCTGTGAAATGTCTTCAGTCCCTGACACTATGGGTTTAATGCAGAGTACTAGTTATTTGAAGGTATGGGGCAATAACCTTGCGGTGGGGGGGCAGGGAGAGGCCTGTGCACATCCTAGGACAGCCCTGGTGAGTCTGGTCTTTCCATCCTGTTCTCACACTGCCTCTCCCTCCTCTGAGGCGACTGGCACATCTGAGACAGCGGGCTGGAACAGAAGGAGCAGGGGATCCACAGGCAGAAAGGCCTGGGTCTACGCCTGGCCCTGCCACTGTCATTGGCCTGACCCCCTGAACTCAGGACTGACCCCTGGATTCAGACTGAGCCCCTGAACTCAGACTGGCCCCCTGGACTCAGGACTGAACCTCTGAGCTCAGGCTGACCCCCTGAATTCAGAATTGACCCCCTGGACTCAGGACTGAACTCTTGAACTCAGGCTGACCTCCTGAACTCACAACTGACCCCTCCCACCCCCAACCCCGGACTCAGACTGACCCCCTGAACTCAGGACTGATCCCCTGGACTCAAACTGACCCTGTGAACTCAGACTGACCTCCTGAACTCGGGACTGACTCCCTGAACTCAGGATTGACCTCCTGAACTCAGGAAACTCCTAGAACCTTCTGCCTGTCAATCTTACCTTCTATAAACTAAGGAACTACAAGAACAGAAAAAGAAACATTTGAAAAAGCTGCCTGTGCAGATGAATCAGAAAGTTCAGGAACCTGCCCCCATCTCATTATAATGTTAAAATCCCCCTCTGAATATTCATCCCAAGCCCTAACAAGAGGAGCCTGCTTTCCCTTGTCTGGTGAGTCTTGGCTTGAGAAATCATCCTGTGATCTCCTTATTTGTACAAATAAAGTGACCTTGCAAGGCCATTCCACCTGGTGTGGTCTCTGTGGGGACGCACATTGGTCCTATCACACTGCCTTCTGGGGGGGCGCTCAGCAAGAGATATAATTTTTTTATGCCTTTGCTTCCTGCAGAATGGGGTGAATGGGTCTCCCCCTCCAGGAGCTGGTGGAGGTGGACGTGACCATGCACAGAGAGCCCTGCACCTGACCAGGCACTGCCAACATTCACTCATGGCTGTTCTATGGCTCCCGCTGCAAAGCTCAAGGACAAGAGACCTCACTACAAGCTCGTAGCCAGAGAGGCGATACAAAACCCTTCAGAGGGGTCAGGGCAGTTTAGAGGTCAGAGTCTAGATCCGTAGCAGGGTGCCATGAAGGCTGATGTCTCTAGCCCCCTGGCCCCTGGGGGTGAGTCCTTTATAGTCTGGCTAAGCCGTACTAGAAATCCCTCCGATGACCCCCATTATCCAGCTTTCCAAATGAAAATGGCCACTCCCTCTGCTCAGTTGACATTTCCAGGGCCTGGGTGGTCCCTCTGCTAGTGGGAGGGGCTTCGGTTCCAGACGGTGCTGAGGGCACCCTAAATTTGCCCTCCCTCCTCACATCACCCAGGCAGTCTAGAGCTATTTCAGAAAAGAAGAAAGCTAGTGCCCTGGATTCATTCATTCTTTCCACCTGCACATCAGCCCTATGCAGTGGGTTCCAACCTTACCCCCAATTTGTCAGATGAGGAAACTGAGGCCACAGTATGGGTGCTGCCAGGATTGGTACCCAGGCCGACTGGCTCCAGACCCGGGTTCTAAATAACCACAGCACGATACCTCCAGAGAAGAATTTGGTGGAGAAAAGTGGATGAGAAGGGCAGGGAAGCCAGGCCTCCCAAGACTCAGGCAAATACCATTTAAGCCTGCACTCCTCTGTGCTGTGGACATGCGGCTCTGCTTGCACACACTGCAGGGATGGGAGGCTCACTACCATACAATAGGCTCCATCATCGCTCCATCATCAGGTGCTTTCAAATTGTAGAACCTTTTCCCATTGAGCTGATAGTCCCCTGCCAACCCATCTTTTCAAGGGGAAGTACACATATTTTCCCTCTGCTGTGACCACCCTGCAAAGATGTAGGCTTATGGAGATACCAACTCTGTGCTGGGCCTGGGCTTAGAGCAGAGAGAGAGAGATACAATGGAAGGAATAGGGTTGCCGCCATCAGCCACCTGGGTTGGCTCTCTGTACCTGGGGCCTCTGACCTCTGTTGGAGGTAGCCCATGCTGTCCCCCACTCCCTGAATATCCTGAGGTGAGAGTCTATGTTGTAGATATGACAAAACACCCCCCGACCAGGTTTTGAGGATCAATTTGCTTGTCTGAGGTTAAGGGCCTGGTCTAGAGGGCCTTGACCTGGTCACAGGTTGCACTATGCATTGCTAGCAATCCCTGATGCTCCTGCCCAAGGGCTCCTGCCCTTCCACCTCCCTTCCTGGAGGTGGAAGGATGTCCTGCTGTACTTCCCTAGAAGCTGGGTCCAGGCGTGGGGTGGCCTCATGGGAGGTCTTGCCCTAGCCCTGTCCCAGAGCGTGTCTGCTGTCCGCTGATTTTTATCTCCTGGTTCCATACCTTTGGAGAGTGTGTTCTACTGACAAACATTTTAAAATATAAAAGGTCTGAAAATGACTTCCATGAAAGATCCGCTTGTGTGAGGTGGGATAGCACTGAGTCATGGGTCATTCAGAACAGAGTCACTGGGCTGACAATAACTGCCCCATGGAGGATGGTTTCAGCACCCCTCACCCTCCCGGGGCTCCAGCCGCCCCCCACCCCCCGCCCCGTCCGATCTACCTACAACCGAGTACCTTCCTTCCAGCATCAGGACTCACAGACCGAATGCAAAATGTTCCCCATTCTGAACTTTTCCTCCAACAATCTTTGTTTACCCCTTTGGCCATCTGCCTCCAGTCATCTCCAAGCGAGTGCACCAAGACGACAAAATAGTGGACCAAGGAGCACAAATGTTAGGGGAGCTCTGGAACAGCTGCGGGGCCTGGGCCACCTTAGATGCAGCATTGGACTGGCTGGACTGCAAGCACAGAACAGCAGAGTCCTCTGGGGCAAGATTGCTCCAGGGCAGTGGGGCAGAACGTGACAGAAGCATGACAGAAGGAGGATTTCATACTAGCAGAGCCATGTTTGGGCCACCGCTTTGCCTTTGGAGATGTGTGTGCTTTGGAAAGTCGCTTCCCTCTGGGCCTGTTTCTGCATCTATAACATGGGCTTCGTACTTGCCCGGAAAGCACTCTGTGGAAATCAGACCAAACACTACACTCCCTTTGGTGTCTGGGCAGATGTTTCTAACCCCAGCTCAGCTTTCAAGAGGAGACCAGGAGCTCCACAGCAGCCCCCAGCTGCAGAGGCAGCCCTGTCATCACTCGGCCAGGCTGCAGAAGCTTCCTCAGCCCCTTCCAGACCTGCCATGAGGAATGCTGAGCTGTGTCCCTGGGCACCCCGCGCATCCTTGAGCTGGGTGTCCACGTGTAGAGAAGACAACCGTGTTTTGCAATCAGGGTGGCCTACATCACTCCTGGCTTCCACTGTACCCTGAGTGGCCCAGCCAGCCAGAACATTCTGCACTGACAGGACTCCTCTGGGAAACCAGGGACTGACCTGCCTCAGGAGCTGAGCAGACAGGCACTGCCTACAAGTGGCTCTCCTGTCCTGGGCCTTTTAAGACACAAGTAAGAGCCTAATGTCCCTCTGTACAACCATGATGTATGAACACGGCTCTCTTTCTTTCTCTCATGCACACGCACACATTAATCTGCATGAGCCTCTGAGACCTTCGAAAGATAAGAGGCAGCTGTGGAACAGAACTTTTAAAAATGAAAGCTGCACCAAGTTTCTGTTTGGGAAGATTGAGAAGATTCTAGAGATGGCTGGTGGCGATGGCTACACAGCAGTGTGAATGGCACAGAACCATGTGCTTTAACATGGTTGGTCAATTTCATGTTATGTAGGTGTCACCACAATAAGATATAGAATAATGTGTGTACATACATATATATACATTTTAAAAATAAAAATACCCACATGGGGCAAAGAGACAGCCCCTGTGTGACAGTAGGGACAGTGCCACATTCACCTCGGCTGGCCCCGCCTGGGGTCGGGCACTTGGGTACCCAAGAAATATTGAGGGGAGGAAAGAAGTGTGAGGAGCAGCTGGGGTGCAGTTGGGCTCCAGTTCTTCGTGACCTGAGTAACTTACACAGCCTTTCTGGAGCCCCAGACTGCAAGAGGCAGGAGACAGTCTAGTTCTGGCAAAGACGATCACCAGGATACTTGCTGAGCTTTATGATGCAAATTTTACAGAACATATCTCAGGCGCTGTGCTGCACATGTTGACCGGAAAGATGGGTGCACAGGGGTGCCCCTCTGGCTGAGGGACGTCACATTGCCAGCAGGGCACAGCCGGTGCCTTGGCTGCACGAGGTAGGTCATCACCACACCCAGCCATCCCAGCGCATGTCCCTGGGTCAATGCACCTGCACAGTGTCTTCTCGGGGGGTGGCGGGGGACACGTTGGTTGCACTCTCTCCTCGCCCTCAGGGGGCTACTCAAGCACAGTCACTTGGTGACAACCCTTCACCCACTTCTGATGGGCGTTTCTGCTTCTTCCATAGCAGCTCATTTTAAAAATACAGCGTTTGCCTTGATCAAGCTGCTCAGGGGTCTTACTCACCAAGATTGGGCTGGGGTTTCTTCAGAGACGGATGCCAGGTTTTAACACCCAGGCGTGAGATAGAAAGCATGCACAGGCCAAGAACCCTTGACAGTTCCTCAGATGACCTGCTGGGGGGGCGAGCAGGGAGGGCCTGTGTCCGGGTAGGTATTGGGGCCTGAAGGGAAACTTTGGATCTCAGCAAATGGGGATGGTGAAAAAATCTAAGTGTCCCGCTGGCCTGCATGGTTG
Source organism: Mustela lutreola (assembly GCF_030435805.1). Lineage (NCBI taxonomy): Eukaryota > Metazoa > Chordata > Mammalia > Carnivora > Mustelidae > Mustela > Mustela lutreola. The sequence continues at coordinate 57,194,591 of NC_081291.1, read as the reverse complement.
ACTCCCTCTAGGTGAGTCAGGTCTTAAAACCACCCTGCACAGAAGCTCAGAGCTAGTCTCAGCACTGTGAGGAGCTCAAGAGAAAGCACAGGCAAGGGCCCTGAGCGGAGGCCTGGGCACACAGAGTTGTTCAAAAATATTTTCTGACTTGCGTCTTCAACTCACAGGGCCACACTTCCTCGGTGACCACCTCTTCCTGCCCGCCCACCTAGGGACACTCCTTTGCCAGCTCCACTGCCCAGTGGAACTCACTGCGCCTGGGGCAGGGGACCCAGGATACCGTGGCATGCCAGTTTTGAGAAAGAAAGGGATTCAGCTGCCCCTGAGCAAGCGCCAGCATGTCTACCGAAGGCTGCCAGCCAGCCAACAACTGGACAGAGGGTCATCTGGCCATCTGGAGCCCACTGGGGTCCCCTCAGCCACAGGCCACCCACCCCTGTCCAAGGCCAGATAAGAGCCTCTTTGAGAGGGAGTTTCTGAAAGACCCTTCTGGAGCAATACCTTCCTCCTGTGGGTGGTTCTCAGCTCCAGATGGCTGGAAGGTGGGGTGGCTGGCCTGGCGCCCACCCTTGTCTCTCTGCCCCTCACAGAAGCACCCACAGCCGGTGGGAGCTGAAGTCAAGCAGATGCGCTCAGCAGGGAGAAGGCTGGGAACCGACAGCTGGGCAGCCCCACTTCCCGAGCGCTGGCCCCAGAGGACCCAAGACGAGTTCTAAGAACAGATCTGACCATCACGGGCTGATCCATTTCCTGCAAAGGCGAAACCAATGTGGGTGGTCCCCTCCCCCTAGAATTGTCTGGATTTGCAGCTGTTCTCTGGGCATTCTCTGTATTTCTAAGGAGATAGTTTGGCGGAGTGGGAAGTAGCCTGGGGCACTGGATTCCCCCTCTGTTGCCTCTCCAGCCTCACTGTCCCTCTGGGCCAAAGTTTCCTTGTCTGCCCACGAAGCCTCACAAGCCACAGGGAAAGAGGAGGAAAATTCAATGGCATGTTACGTCCTTTGGTTTGCTCTGCACACATCCGTACTACATGTGCTCTGTGCCAGCTGCTGTTCCAGGTACTGGGGAGACAGTGCTGAGCTAGGCAGAGGGAGGCCCCACTTTGCAAGCAGAGCTGAAGACTGCCTCCTCCCTGGCCCTGACTCCATAACATGCTGTTGCTTTCTAAAAAGCAACTGATTAAAAAAAATTTTTTAAAGCAGCTGATAATTAAATACAACATTATCTGCAAAAGTGCAGGAAAAGGTGAAACTGACAGGTATATACCATATCCCAGTGATCATCAGGAAGTGTAATCATCTAATCATTTGCACGTCAGGTCCTGGGTTTGGCATACAGTGGTGCTAAATAAATGTCTGCTGAGTAGATGAATGGGGAGGTCCACGGCGTCAGAATCATGTAACCCCAAAGACCGCACAACTAGCCTACTGACCTCGGCAAGTGTGGGACCCCCACCTCTCCTGGCAATTGGGAGCAGTCAGCCCGGACACTTGACACAGATCTGTTTTTCCAGTCTCAGACATGTGATCAACCAGAGACAAAGGACTGTCTAAGGGTGAGCACGGCCCTTTGAGGAAGACTTCCATGACTTCTGGCCTCCCCACCATCACCCCCATCAAGCAGGCCAGCAACTCCATATAACACGGCACAGAGATAGGCATCACAGAGCTGGCCCTCTCATCTGCTCTGCTCTGGGGGTGGGAGGGAGGGTCAGTGACCCTGTGCCGGCTGGAAATCCCAGCTTCACACACTATTGAAGTACCCTAAGAACCTCAATGAGGACATACTCCAGGGTCCAGAGTCTTGGGGAGCAGGTGTATCAGCTCCTGTTGCTACAATGATGCTGCCCAACAAAAAAATGGTCCAAAACTTAGTGGCTTAAAACAGCCACCATTTGTCATCTTTCCCAAGTCTACGGGTTGGCCTCCTGTCTTGGGCTGGGCTGTGCTCATCTTGTCATGGCGCTGTGGTCAGCCCAGGCCTCGAGGGAGGTTGGCCAGCCTGGACCAGCTGAGGTTCAACGATTCAGAGTCAAACTCATGGAGAAAGAAATCGGGATGGTGGTTGCCAGGGACCAGGGAGTGGGAACAGGGCATTACTGTTTAACAGATTCAGAGTTTTAGTTCTGCAAAATGAGAATATTCTGGAATCAGAGGATAGCGATATCTGCATGCTGTGAGCACACTAGTGCCACTGGACTGTACACTGAAAACTGGTTAAGATGGTGGGAGCGCCTGGCTGGCTCAGTCAGTTAAGGTCATGCTTCCGGGGTCCTGGGATCGAGCCCCGAATCAGGCTCCTTGCTCAGCGGGGAGCCTGCTTCTCCCTCTCCCTCTGCTCCCCCACTCCTGCTCTATCTCAAATAAAAACTTAAATCTTTAATAAAAATAATTGTTAAGATGATAAATTTTATGCTATATGTATTTTGTCACAATCTAAAAGACCAAAACAAGACCAAACAGAACTAGTAGTGCAAAGGAGGAACAGATCGGCCAAGATTGTGAAGGAGGTTTTTAGAAGCTCCTTATTACAGAGCCTTTAACTGACCTTAAAGTCCTCAGCCTGGACATCCTACCATTTGGAAGTCAGGCCCCAGGGAGCCATCAGGGCAGTAACTCAGAGATGCCTGCTGCCAGCGTGTTCAGCCCCACTGCAGCCACAGGCTGCACTTCCTAGGCAAATTCCATGTGTGCCTAGCTCTCCGCACCCTCAGTCAAGTCCAGAGGTATTGCGAGTTGGCCGGAGGCACTCTCAGGAACAGGGTTTCACAGATGGAGCCAGTGGATTGCTCATCAGCATGGCTGCAGTGGGAATGGGCCCTCACTGGCCCAGGGAAGGCACTCCCACCAGAATCCTGCAGATGCCCTCCCTTTCACTGTATGAAAAAGCATGAACAGCCAGCAAGAAACTGGTGTCCTTGAGCGGGGTACACAGCTGGGTCCTCACACAGACCCGACTCTGACAGCGGGTGAATGGGGAGAAGTCTCACACTTTTGCTGACCCAGGGAGAGGGCTAATAGGCAAATCCTACCTCTGGCACACTGACCTGCTTGCCTTGGTGAGCCTTTCCAGAAAGTGGGTTCCAAATACCCAAAAGGACTTCCTTGAGCTTTCCAAAGTGGGCTGTACTGCTCTTAGTGCCTACGTGGGGGCAGAATCTGGTCAAACATCCCCTCCCTTCAGAACCTGCTAGTGAAATCCGCAAGGGGAGGCTATTAATTCATTCACAGCCATTTTGACCTCCAAAATGGATGAAAAATTCCCTAATCAATATACCTACCGAGCCTGGTTTTGCCTGGGCCCCGCCCCTCCCAGATTCCCCCAAGATGCTCTGGGACTCCATTCCATTCCCTTGGATAATGTGACCTCTGGGTAGCTTGTACCCATCACTTCCTCCCCCGGCCCCAGCTCTGCCTCTGGACCTCCCACACCAAGTCCTCACCCTCTGTCCTCACCCCCTGTCCTCACCCCCAAGGCACATGTCCGGGCCCTGGGATGAACGTCCAAGCTCCTGTGGCCTCACCACCCTTGGGTGTCCCCCTAAGCTGTGGTCGCTCTCTGGCTGGTCACGCCTGCTTCACCTGATGAAGGGCTCTCTGGCCTCACTCTGTCAAGTGAGCCCTGGGCTCACTTCTTTTCTTTAACCGAAAGCTGGGCCAGATATTTATCTCCAATAATTTTCACTACATGAGCTCTCGCCCAGCAGTTAGGGGTGTCAAAACCACTTACAGTCTTCATTCCATCACATTAGCAGACTTCTCAGTTCTGTGTCAAGTGCAAATTTGATAATGAGCTTCTGTGGTCTCCGTTTGGATCTCTCTGGAGAGGCTTCAGGGCCAGGAGGGGGTGCGTTCTGGGGGCTTCCTCTGGGCTGGGTCAGCCACCCCCAGAACCACACAAGGCTTAGTCCCAGCTGTCCCACAGGGGCATGACCAACATTACAGTCTGGCGGACGCCTGGGGAAAGGCACCTGCAGGGGCCATCCTCCAGGCCCCCGGGGCTCTCATGGACCCTGTGGTGTTCACGGTCCTTTCCAGAGCCCCGCTTGAGGTCAAGGCCAGCTCATGACCATGTGGGTTTGGATGTCCTAATGCCCCAGGTTGGGGAACAGTCTCCCCCTGGAATCACCAGGGTTGGGGGGGTAAATCCCCCTTCTCCATCTGCCTTTCACAAGCTCGGGAAGGGAGTGTTTTGCACTGAGAAACTGCTGCTCTTTCCAAATTCCCCACCATGCCTCAAAGGCCACCGAAAAGTCAGTGTGCACTAGCTCGGGAGGAAACCAGGTTTCTCACCTGTACTTTTTTTTTTTTTAAGATTTTATTTATCTATTTGACACAGAGAGATCACAAGTAGGCAGAGCAGCAGGCAGAGAAAGAAGGGGAAGCAGGCTCCCTGCTGAGCAGAGAGCCCGATACGGGGCTTGATCCCAGGACCCTGAGATCATGTTCTGAGCCGAAGGCAGAGGCTTACCTCACTGGGCCACCCAGGCACCCCCTCTCTCTAAACTTCTTAACAATGGCTCTCGCCATATCACCGTGTGCCGGAAAAAGTTCTCAAGGGTGTTCAAGGCTGCCCTGCTCTGGCCCTCTGGCTCACCTCCCCTGTGCCCAGACCCTAGGCAATCAAGCTCCCACATCCACTCCCCTCCAAACCTGCTCCCATTTCCCCTGAGAAGTAACCTCCTGTCTCTCTGCTGGGCTCCTCCCTACTCTTCTAGGCCCATCCTTACTCTCCCCTTCTCCAGGAAGCCTTTCCTGATATCTCAAGCCACACACTGTGTCCTGCATCCTCAGATGTTTTTTGACCCTGGCAATGATGATGGCCAAGGTTTACTGAGTGCTCTGTACAAACCAGGCATTGTTCTGAGCATCTTACTTATGGAGCTTTAATCTTCACTGTGACTCTGTGGAGACTTTTATAATCCCCATAGGATACACACAAAACTGAAGCAAAGAGAGGGTAAGTAACTTGACTGAGGTCACACAGCTGGTCAATTCAGAGCTGGGTTGGACCCAAGTGCTCAGGCCCCAGCATCCGTCCTGTTGAGCCCCTCTGCCCTGAGTAAAGTCTCCCCCTGCCCCACACTGTGGGCAGCTGTCTCGCTCATCACTAGAATCACTTGATGGGTCCTGACTCCACCTCTAGAAAGGTCGGACTTCGATGCCTGGTTCTGAGAAAAGAAGGGCATTTCCTGGGGGGAATTTCCTTATGGCTTCGTCACCACTTCAGTGAACAGAGTTTATTTTATTTCTCTTCCTCGGTTGTTGTCGTCAGCTTACTCTCACTTATTTCAGTTGAACAAGAGGAGCCAGCATGGAACAGCGGAGAAGGGTCAGCCAGCTCTGGGTTTGAGCCTCCGCTCTTGCTCTGTGGCCCTAGGCAGCTTCCTTTCTCTGTCTGGGGCTCGTTCTCCAGATGGAAGAGCCTAGGATCCAGGGAAGTCGAGGATGTGAGGAGACCCCGATGCAGAGGAAGCAGATGCCCATCCCTCTTGCCTTCATTCTCTTAGGTCAGGACAGAGACTCCCAGGATTCAAGGGCTGCTTTGACCCCAAAAAGGCTTTTTTGGGGCCATCTCTTAGTCTGTCCAGAAAGGTCCCTCTGGCCTCCTGCACTTGGGAGGTTGGGAGATTTTTTGATGTGTAGCATCCTGTCTGTTCCCACCATGATTACCAGTTACAGCAGTTCTACGTCACCCCAGACAATGTACAGAAGGGGCATTTCCTTCTTAGCCTTTCTAGGGCTTGTCACAGAGCAAACAGCGAAAGGTCTGCAGATTCAAAGAAGACAAGCCAGGTCCTTGGATTTGGAGCAAGCACGGAGGGGATGCCCCTCTTGCCAGCCACCATCATGACTTGCTTGGATTACTGCTACGGCCTCTTCAGTCTCCTGTCCTCTACCTGCATGCCCCCTTGGTCTCTTCTCCATGTAGTATCCAGAACAGTCTAGATCTAGATCAGGTTTCATGCCTCTGTGGCTCCTCTTCTCTGGTGTAAAAGCCAGAGAGTCCTACATAGCCCTGTGTGAAGGACTGTCCTTCCCTTGACCTCTGTGTCCTCACCTCCACTTCCCTCCCCTTGCTCACTCTCAGCCTCAGGGCCTTTGCACTGGCTGCACCCTCTGCCTGCTCACTCTTTCCAGGGATGCACACAGTTCATTCCTCGCTTCCTCTGGCCTTTGCTGCTCACTCTATCCACAATTCCAATGTCACCCCACCCACCCACCCCCAGCTCTCCCTGCCAGCGTTTTCTTTTTCTCCTAATCACATTTTCGCTTGAACACACTAAATATTGTCCATGTTTATCTCAATTACCTGTTTCTCCCCATTGAAATGTGAACCCATGAGGGCAGGACTTTTCTTGTTTTGTACACTGCTATAACTACTCAACAATGGGAATAATGCCTGGCACATGTAATGCTTAGTATTTCTTAAGTGAACAAATGAATGACGTTTGCTGAAAAAAAAACTCAAGCACTCAGGATTATTTTAAATGTTGCTGTGATTCGCGGCCAGCAAAATGCAGAGAAAAACCCTGAATAGCTGTCACAGACATCACTCAGAGGACAGAAAACAGTGTTTACACACCAGCATCTGCAAGAGTGAAATATGCCAGCTCAGAGCTGAAGCCTGGCTAAGGAAAACAAAGGTCCTGATAAGGACTGCAAATGATCACTGATTCAAGAGGCAAAGAGACCTCACCAAGGAAGTTGGAGCAATGACTTTTGCACTTCACGCCAAAATTAGAAGCCAGGCAGAAGATACAACAAAGGCACCCCTTCACTGCTGAGTGCTGAGACCACAAAGTCCAAGATGGGGATTTCTGACTTCAGATAGCTCGAAGCTTAGTAAGTACAACAACAGTAGCAAATGGAAACCCATTGCTCACTACAAACTAGATGCTATTTTAAGTGCTTAGTAAATATTTATTCATTTAAGCCCCAAGCAATCCTATAGGGTATGGACCATGATTATCTCCCATTTTACAGATGTGGATGCTGAGGCACAGAGATATTTAATATCTTGCCAAAGGGCACAGAAGCAAACACCGGAAGTAGCAGAGCCAGGATTTGAACCCAGGATGTCAGACTCCACAGAGCATACAAAGCTGTCCAGAGAAGGGGCAAGGCACCCAAAGGGCAGCTGACTCCTCCCTGAAGTAATCACCTCTCCAACAGCGTTAGAGGCACATCTCTCCAACTGAGTTGGGCTAGCGGCGACTGGGCGGTGCAGTGACCCCAAGGAGGGTGTCGGAAGTACCTGCACCAAGGTCGAATGAAGCCTCAGCACTACTTTATTGTGAATGCATCTCAAGGCTGCCATAGAGAGAACTAAATTCAACTCCATTTTCATAAAAGTTCCATCCATCAAAATATTAGATAAGGAACAGGCAGCCTTTAATTTCTAAAATACAAAATGGGAGCACACACAGGGCGATAAATGATCCTCTTAAACAACTCAATTTTTGAAGTATCGATAGCCTCATTTTCTGGGTAGCTCAGTGTGTGTGGGAGAAACACAGATGCTCACAACACTGCCGTGAGACCAGAGCCTGAGGGGAGGGAACCAAGGGCCAGGGTGAGTAAGAAACTCAAAGGTAATCCAATACCATGGCTTCCAAGCATGGGAATGAATGATCATGGAAGTGGAAATGGAAAACCATCCCGACACACAGGGTGATGCACCCTTGGTTGCCACCCCTCACCCGCCCTCTGCCTCCCGCTGCCAGGTGACCCGAGGATCCGAGCTCCAGCTGACACAGGACTGTAGCCCACCTCTCGGCTTCTTGTCTAGGGTGAGGAGCTTCGTGTGATGGCAATTACCCACGCGTGCTCACCGACAGGTCCAGCTGGGCTGCACGGGTCCTGTCTGTATCCTTCCTAATCGCTGGCAGATCTGCCCACGTTACAGTATAGGACAGCATGGGTGTACACCCACCTGCTCCGAGGGGGATGGGTGGACTCCAGCCACGGGGGCTACTGGCTAATTCTGGAGGAACGTGCAGATGGGGACACCCCAGCAGTGCCCTGGGGGCGTAATGGACCCCTGGGCCACTGCCTTAGCCGCCTCTCCTCCTGGCTCCGCTGTGCCTGGAGTGATGCTGAGCAGAGGCAGTCCCAATGGCTCTGAATAAAGGTGTCAGGAAGACATCACTGCAGGGAGAGGGGACAGGAGGTGGGATCCAGCAGCGGCAAACCCCGGGCTGGAGGTGGCGAGGAAGGACAAGTTCGAGCCCAGCACAGTGACAGGCTGGAGAGCGGGAGCCAAACACAGACTCTGGCAGTTAAAGACACACCTCTGCGGGCGGATCCCACGTACCTTCTTCCCTCATCCCTGTGGCTCAGGGAGAGCTTCTGCTAGCGTGCACTAAGCCTGCACCCTGGAATGTTCTCCACGACCTCATGTGCCCCACCCTGGAGACGAGGAGCACCAGGCCCAGGGCCGTTCCGCGTTCTCAGGCTGCAGGTTGACCACCTGGGCTCCGCAGCCCTGGGGCAGGCCTGTCACAAGTCCACACAGCCTTCTTTAGGTCACCCGAGGTCCCAACAAAGCTCCACACCACACCAGTCAGATCCGCACAACCCTTGCCCTGGCTCCAGTCATGACTATCCAGAACCAGACAAAAAACTGCCCCTGACAGCTGACCTGCTCTCAGAAACGTCTAGAAGGGCTATTCCAAACCTCCACCCCAGGCAGCTATAGGGGCTACCTTCATTTTTATTAAAGACTGGTTTTCCAACCACAAGGGAAAAAACCAGAAGCCAGTCATTTTCTTTCCAAACCAGTTGGGTTCACCTGACAGCAGGTGGGAGGGAGGTGGAGATGCTGGGCCCAAGGGAGGGGGAGGTCACTGCATTGTGTCCACAGCCTGGGTCCCAAGAGTGGTCTGCTGTGTGGGACAGAGATCTGTCCCTGCCCATCCAGGAACAAGGGGTGTGTAGTAATGGGTAGGGGCTGAGTTGCCCTAGCCCGCGGCCTGTGCTGGTATTTGAAAGGAAGAACTTGTACCCAAATGTGAGTGCCCCTAGCCTGTGGCTGCCTCAAGGTCAACACAGGGCTTGAGGAGCCAAACATATAGGAAAGAGCTCTTCTCGGTGATTGACAAAACTCTGCAATGTGTTCATAATTGATGGGCTCCCCAAAATAAGGCTTCTGCTTTCCAACTACGTTCAAGTTCATAAGCCGATGGTTCCCAGTCTGAGGCAACTTCCAACCCAACCCAGGGGGCACTGGCCACTATCTGCAGACATTCTCTTTCTCACTACTTACATATTTTTAATAAAAATGGCATGCATGAGGGATGCCAGGGTGGCTCAGTCATTTAAGCATCTGTCTTTGGCTCAGGTCATGATCTCAGCATCCTGGGATCAAGCCCCACATCCGGCTCCCTGCTCAGTGGGAAGGCTGTTTCTCTCTCTGCTGCTGTTCTTCCCCCTGCTTGTGTGTGTGTGCCCTCTCTCTCTAGTAATTTAAATCTTCAGGGGGAAAAAAAAGGATATGAACAAAAGAGTACAATGTGTTGCTCCAGCATACAGATGCAGAGGGAAATGATGACCATATAGCCAGGCTGGTTACCATGACCCCCAGCCCCAAGGCTGCCATTTGTGTGTGTGTGTGCTGAGAGCCCCTGACATGCCCTCCCTTGGTATATTTCCAGCGTCCAGTGTGTGTGGCCTCACTCAGGCCAGTCATCATCCCTCTACCGTAGATCTCTAGGCTCGTTCAGCCCACACTGCTGGTACCTTTATACCATTTGGAGATGTTTCTTAGTGTCACGACTGAGAAGGGGGGGCACCACCAGCATCCACAGTGACGGTGAAAGCCAGGGATGCCGCCCCACATCCTATGGTGCACCAGATGGGTCTGACAACAAACTATGTGGTATAGAATGCTCTGGGAGCCTGGGCTGAGAACCTTTGTCCCAAACAGGTGGACCCTGAGCTGAAATTGTCTCAGAAAAAAATAAGTGTACACCTTGACAATACCACACATAATGCATGTTTCATGGGACAGAGCTTCTGTCTGGGACAATGGAAAGGGTCTGGGCACGGATGGCAGTGATGGTTGCCACAGTGTGAAGGTACTTAATGCCAGGGTTAAGATGGTCCATTAAAAAAAAAAAAAAGATTTATTTATTTCAGAGAGAGAGGGTGGGCAGGGCAAAGGGAGAGAGAATCTGAAACAGACTCCATGCTGAGTGCAGAACCCAATGCAGGGCTCGATCTTGCAACCCTGAGATCATGACCTGAGCTGAAACTGAGAGTCAGATGCTTTACCGACCGTTCCCCAAGATGGTGCATTTTGTTTTACATGCTTCACCACAATAAAACCCCTATAATTTATATTACATAATTATATCATATAATTATATATTACATACAATTACATAATTATAATTATGCAAGAATGTCAAGGAACCCATGACTTCCCATAGAACCCGTGACTTCTGTCCCACCCTCATCCCCTGGGAGGGCTGAGTGCAGGGTGTGCAGTGACTTGTCCGTGGCCACTGAGCGGGAATGGGGCTCTGGATGCGGGCATTTGCCTGTTGCTCAGGGAAAGGCCTGTCTTCCTGGAGCTCTGTTCTCAACTGAGCTGACCTTACCAAGCCCAATGCAGCCTTCACGGTAGGTGGTTCGGCCAACAGCCATTGGGCACTGGCTCTGCGCCAGGCCTTGGGGAGGCACAAGGAAGGAGACATCTAGACACCCCCCACTCAGGGAGCCAGGCCAAGGTGAGGGGACAGAACATGAACCAGAAACCAAGCCCATAAGGACACACTGTAAGGCACGTCAGCTGGTAAGTACCACGGAGAGAAACCAAGTGCATGGAGATGGCAAACAACCCTGAGGTAGGGCAAGAAGTGTCATCCGGGTACAGAGCCACAGGAAGCCCCGCAGGAAGTCAGGGAACCCAACCCCACCCCCAAAGCAGCCCCTCCCTCCTTCTTTGCTCCTCAACCCGAGAGCAGCCTCTCTGCACAGATCCCAACCAATATGCTGTGCATTTACAAGCAAGTGCCTTCACCTTTCTGTGCGTAGGTTTCTAAAATAGAAAATAAAACCTATCAGTCAGTGTTGTGAGGCTTAAAAGGGAGGGCTGTAACTGCTTACACCTTGCTGGTATGCTTAGGGTTCACGGGCCACAACGCCAAGTCATCAAAAGAGGACAAGAGCAACAATTACATCGTCCTGCAGAGACACAGCCCCTCACGGCTGGGGACTCAGAACCAACATCCCCAAAAGTGTTGTCTTTTACCACAATATGTGTATATGAGCTGTCTGTGAGCAGCTTCCACCTTGCGTGTGTATGACAGATGAACAGATGTTACCTTCTGGCATGGCCAGGCATTTCCAAGGACACCCGCCCCCGTTTCTCAGACCGTACTAAGGCCCTGTGCTGCGGTCTCACGTGCAGGGAGTACTTTGTCTCGTTCTGCCTTATCTAGCTCCCTAACTGCTCACGCACATTAGGCTTACCTCCACACACAGGCCAAACACAGGCCAACACTTGCTGATTTTCCCTACAAGCTTCCCCGCTCCCAGCCCAATGGAACCCAAGAAAATTCAAAGACCCGGCACATTTTCCTTACTGGTGCCTGCACGAGACCATCACACACTGCTCTCCATGCCATCCACATGGGCTGAGAAGGCTGGGGAGAAGCAGAACGAGCCTTGGGGGTAGGCTGGGGGATGCACTAGGGTCTGTGAAGTTCTCAGAATCCATACAACCCCTTAAAGGGGGTCAAAACTCTAGAACCTTACCAGTGCCAAACGGTACAACCACTTTGGAAGACAGCTTGGCTGTTTCTTACAAAACTAAAATTACTCTCACCATATGATCCAGCAATCACGCTCCGTGGTATTTACCCCAAGGAGCTGAAAACGTCCGTCTCAACAAAACCTGCATGTGGGTGTTCAGGGCGGCTTTATTCATCATTGTCGAAACTTGGAAGCGGTCACGATGTCCTTCAGTGGGGGGAACAGATACAGAAACTGGGGCACGTCCAGACAACGGAATATTACTCAGCACTAAAAAGAAATGAGCTATCAAGCCGTGACAAGAGCTGGGGGGCCCTTAAATGCATGTTACTGAGTGAAAGAAGCTCGTCTGGAAACGCAGCTGTGTCATCCTCTTGAAGGAGTGAGAAGATCAGTGGTTGCCAGCAGCTGAGGGGAGGCAAGGATGAATGGGCGGAGCTTGGGGGATGTTTCAGGCAGTAAAACACCCCGTGTGATACTGTTACGCTGGATCTCTGTCGTTATCCACGTCCAGCCCTACAAATGGATTAACACTAAGAGTGAACACTCACGTCATCTACCCACTTCAGTTACCGATAATGCAGCCACGTTTGTTTACCCACTGTAAGGACCGTGCCACTCTAATGCAAGCTGTTAATGCAGGGCAGGGGTAAGGGGGGTGCGGGAGGGGGAGGTACTGGCAAGAGTCCAACACCCTGTATGGATGGCTGCATTTTCCTGTAAGCCTAAAATTTTCTCAATAAATAAAGTCCTTTTTTTTCTTTATATCTAGAAGCCAGAGAAGATGACAGAGGCAGGGGCTTGGAGCCAGGGGAAGTGAAGCTTCTCACACGCCCCTCCCGCCACGCCCGGGACTGCCCCACCCCCACCCCACACACAGTGGCCCCACCAACTATCCTCTCAGTCATTCAAACCTAGGGGGACTTCCGTGATTCCAAACATCACTGCCCCACTCCCATATACCCCATCTGTGGGTCTTGTGGGCTTTGCCTCACAGCAGCCCCCAAATCTGGGCTTCTGACCCCCCTCTCCCACCTCCCTAGCCAGAGCCCCATCATCTCTGTCTTGGGCCACAGCTGTCATCCCTGCCGTGTGTCCCTGTAGTCTGTTTCCTACCCCGGCCAGGGAGGTCTTCTAGAATGATACCTTGGACCTTAACATTCCACAGTAACCAGAGCAAAACGCCAACAGCCCCAAGGCCCTGCCGACCTCTCTCCTGCACCTGTACTACCCTCCACCATGTGGGCATGGGCACGTACACCTTAGGTATCACTGGCACTAGGACAGGACCTGGCACACAGTAGGTGACAGCCCCGCAAAGTGCTGGATAGATGTTATAATCTGTATTCTGTAAACAGGGAATCAGGGAAGTACCACTGGATCGCCCTGGGGGTTGGAGGCAAGCTCACGAATGGAGCGTTTAAACCCCAACTGTTTACTAAGTGTTTATTACCCTGATGATCAGAAGGCCAATTACACCACTTTGCTGCCATTCAAAACTCATGGCCTTGGAAACCTCCTCTTGTCCAGCCCCCACCCCACCTCAGCGCTGCGCCTCCTGCGGGAAGCCTCCCTGCCTCAGTTTCCCCCGCTGTCCTTCTCTGATTATTGATAGATGCCAACAGGGGCCAGCAGACACCACTGTCCAGCCGAGACCATCCCAAGAGACTGGTCAGCGGGGCCTGGGGGCTGTGGTGTTCAAGGGGGGACGTTTCGGCATATAGAGTTATTAATGACTTTATTTATATACCAATATTTAGTACTGCTGGCAATTAAGCAGATCTGCTTTCAAAATATGACTAATTAGAACAGTCGTGCTGGCAGGGAGACTTCTGCAAGGAACGCACAGCATTCTAGCAAAAGTTGCCCCCGCCAGCGGCAAAGCCAGGTGCCGGGTCTCAGGAAGGAAGGCGGGAGGAAATGGGAGGGGAGAGGCAGGAGGAGGGCAGAGGGAAGGCAAGGTGCGGTCCTCAACCCAGGAGCCTTCATTTGTATGATGCTACTTAACTACATTCTCTGGCCTGACATTTTCTGCTACGTGGAAGCCAACCAGAAAGGTATGGGCTGCCTAATTCCCCGCGCTGACATTTTGCAGGGAGCCGGAGGAGGGGAACTTGTTCAGTGATGCGGAAACCTGGAGGGTATGTAAAAGTTGGCATTAATCACCCGTGGGCTCCTGTCCCCACGACACCCTCACTAACTTACACCCAGTAAGGGGCAGGACTTTCTGGGTTTTTTTTTTCCCCGAGGGACCATTTTTAGTCAAAACAGGTAGTTCTGAGGCGCCTGGGTGTCTCATTCAGTTGAGCATCTGCCTTTAGCTCAGGTTGTGATCCCAGGGTCCTGGGATGGAGCCCTGCTGGGTGGGGAGCCTGCTTCTCCCTCTGACCCTCCCCCGGCTCATGCTTTCTCTCTCTTTCTTTTTCAAATAAAAATAAATAAAAATCTTAAAACAAACAAGCAAACAAAAAACCCACAAAAAACAGGAACATCTGCCAAAGGGGGCCAAAAGCTCAAGTTCTAAGGATTGCCCCAGTCGTGGAGTCCTAAGCAGATGGAGAACCAAAGTCCCTCAGTGATGTCTGCATCTAATGTTGCCCCACCTGACTCGAAGCTGCCTCCTACCTGATGTCCGATTCCCGTCCCTATACTGCGCTAGACATAGAGACTATGCTCAGAGGCTAGCTCTGACCTTGACCCTGACCCCAAGGTCCTCTATGTGGGTGACACGGGCATAGAAATAGACAATCATCCTGCCCAGTGACCCGGGGGCAAGGCCCAAAGGAGAAGCCTCCTAGAGGAGGACGCTCAAAGCTGAGGGGATACGGGGTCTCTGGGCTCAGCCAGCACATGGCAGCACGAAGCCACATGCTGGGTGCAGAGAGCGTCCAGACCATCTGGCTCCGGTTCCCAGGGGCAGGCTGCTGAGAGTGGTGTGGCACCCCTAGACCCCGACACCGCTCACTCCTCACTTCCCTTGCTTTCTGCTCAAGGTCACCCACTAGAGGCCCTCTCCAACCAGGCCGCCTAAAACTGAACCCCATCACCCTCCACCCCCTTGCCCTGCTGAGTTTTTCTGTCTAGCCCCCACCCAATGCTGGACATTCCAACCCACACTGACTTGCTTCTCTCCTTGTGCCTGTCTCCCCACTCCAACACAAGTTCTCTAGTAGATGGGATCCAGGCAACAGTGCAGAGCCTGGAACCCAGTCAGAACTCTGCCCCCTTATTCCCCCCACTTCCCCGAACATGGGCTGAGTTACGAGTAGTGAGGAACAGAGCAGAAAAGCCATCAGCAGCCCACAGGGGCTTGACTGCAAAGCCTCCGGCAAGGGAAGGCGGTGGCTGTGGTTGTGGGAACCGGGCTGTCCAGGCACAGGGAAGGCTACCCTGCAGCCAGAGCTCCCCTCTGTGAGAGGGAGGGGGCCCTGTTCAGTGCTCAAGAAAAGCTGGAAATCTCAGGCTTCATGTGAGATCTGCTGATCCGTAAACATTGGCAACTAATCCCCGTTTTAAAAATATGTATCTGTCATCTGGGTGTAGTCCGAGGAGCCCGATCTGTCCACTCAGAGGGAGAGAACATGGGAGGGGCTTTCAGAGCAGAAGGGATGCCCTCTGTTTTGCACACAGAAAGAGTTGCCTGACCACACAGAGTGGACACTGTGGTGGCCACCAAGGTCCCCCTTTGGCTGGGGGCCCGAATCCCATACTTGAGCTCCTTTCTGCAAGCCACCTTGGACTGAGGTTACGACTCCCTTATCTGGGATAGCCACAGCCAATATCTGGTCCATGCAGAGTGACAAAGGACCATCTCTTTGCCTTGATGAGGGACATCTCTGCAGGGTCATGCCAGCTCCAGGGAGCTCACTGTTATCCCTTGAGGGAGGCCTCTGTTGGAGTATGTCACACCCAACCTCACCCCAGCCCTCCCTGCCCTCTGTAACCTCCTGCACTTGGTGACTGGTGTTTCTGTCCCCTGGGCTCCTGGGGCAGAGCCGGGTCAGGGGGCAGAGCCCAGGACATGCAGCCCCAGGAAGGCTGACAGTGCCAAAGCCTTACCCTGAAGGTCCAAGGTAAATCTTCCCAGGGCAACGTACCCATGAATTCATGGCAGGCAGCTCTGTTTCCCTGGTAATTTACAGGGCTCGGTGCTCCAAGACTTTAGATGTGACCCTGGTCATTTCGGTGGGTCCAGTCAGGAGCCAATGTCAAAAAGCCCCATGTTGGGGCATTATGGGTTTGTAAAGTATCTTCTCTGTTTTCTCTTAGGCAAATTTCATAGACCAGTGCATTCTATACCTGGGGGAGTCAGCAGCTCCTACGACTACAAGAAGCCTTTTTTGCGCGCACAGCTGTGAACTCAGTGACGGGGTAAGGATCTTTACCTGTGACCTTAAAACCAGGTCCGGAATGGGCCAGCCCCTCCATGTGTGGCTATCAGGGGCAATGAACCCCCACACCTGTCCCCATCCCCTTAGGTAGCCTGAGTCCATCACAGACATGGGCCATGACACTAAGTCATAGCAGTGATAAGAACCACAAGTGTGTGCTGACCACTCCCTACACACCAAGGTCTCTGTGCTCACACTCTGCATGCTTTTACCCTCGACCTTCTTCTGAAGCACAGTCCTCCCCCATTTCACAGATGTGGAAACTGAGGCACAGAGGAGTTAAGTGCACCAAGATCACACAGTTGGCTTTGGACCCCAGGCAGTCTGGCTACAAGGAATAGCCTGTACTATTTTAAGCCATTAAGTCACTGTCCTGGAAACAAATGCCAGCCTGGCCGCCTACCTGATGGTGGACCCACCTGGGTGGTCCTTACATGGTCAGGTGGCAGTGGGCCTCCCTGACTGCCAGCAGCGTACTAGGTCCTCCTTCTAACCCTGTGGGGTAAGGCCACTTACCTTCACTGAGCACCTGGCAGAAGGAGAAGCAGGGGCACCTCAAAGATGGCTTTGAACCTGGGAGGGTCGAGAAACACTGCCTGGCGTGGGCGTGGAGACACAGCCCTGCTGTAGGAGCACAGCCTGGAGCGCCTCTCTGGAGAACAGCCTCTCCCTGTTGGGGTACTGTACCCCCTACGACCAGTAAGCGCACCCAGCATGGTGACCTCTGAAACATTCACAGGGGCCCCCAAGGGGACGCGCAGAAGGATGCAGCTCCGTGACGGTAACCTGCTGTGGAGGCAGCCCAGCGCCTGTCCCCAGGGGAGTGGCTAGTGCCTTGCCCCCAGAGGATTCTGGTCAGGGAGAAGTGACGTATGGGGTGCCCATCAGCCTTGACATGCATGTTAAATACACAGAACTGAGTGACACAAGAAAGACAAGATGCCTCCATGTGGGTTTCTGGCAGCAGGGGCCGTGTCAGCAGGGACTTGCTCTCAGGGGGAGCCCTTCAGGGGGCAGAGGCTCCAGGAGGGGCTGTCCTCGCCTGACCCCGTGGGTCTGGAGTGTACACTCACCAGAAACGTCCTGTCTCGAGGCGAGCCATTGGCTGTGTGGCCCCACAGGGGTGACAGGTGCCTGTGTGGGTGAGGCCCCCCACATTGGCTGAGGGCATTTCTCCAGGGAAGGCCCGCCCCAGCCCCTGAGAATGAGGGGGGTGGGGGAGACACAGATCACTATGCGTGCTGAAGACAGACACAGAGGAACGGGGACCTAGAAGAGCCCAAGAGGACGGCCACCATGCCAAGGGGAGGGAACGGTTGGACGTGGAATGGGGTGGGGGAATGAATGGCTGGAGCCGGACGGAGGCCTTGGCTGGACGGCGACGGAAAACACACCACACCTGCCGCATGTGATTAAGTCACCCTCCTGGCGGGAGGTCAGGCACAGAGCAGGGCGGGCTGTGGCCGCCGTCTGCGCAGTGCATGTGGAAGGGACGCCTGCCCGCTGCAGACGGGATCACGAGATGCTCCCGGCCCCTGAGTCTGGAGCAGCCAGAGCCCATCAGAAGCCAAGTTAGTAACTACAGCGGTAGAGGGACGTTCGTCACTGTCAGCCCTGAGTGCAGGGCCAGGTGGGGACGGGAGTGAGGCCACCAGGCCTGGGCTGCCCTTGGCAGCTGCTCCAGGTGCAGAGAGAGGAGCTCTGTCTGTGGGGAGACGAGGCCAGGGCCGGGAGCAGGTGCAGGGCCCCTCGGCTGGGCTCCTGCAGGCTTCAGTGAGGCCTCTAGCAAGGGCCAGCACTGTGCAAAAGCAGCGAGAAAGGGAGAAAATGCCGGCCATGTGCCATCAGTCCCTCGGTGAGTCTTTCCTGAGGGTCTACTGTGTGCAGCAGCTGGGGCTTGAATGAGCTTGAATGAGCAAACACCCCAAATCTCGCCCCTGTGAAGCCAGCCTCCTTTGGGAGAGGCAGGAAAGCAGCAAATACACCAAAGTGTGGGGTCAGTGGGTCGGCGCCAAGAGGGAAAACAGGCAAGGAAGGATCGGCGGGGGAGAGCCAGAGTCTCAGACAGGGTGCTGAGGAAAGGGGGACCCCCAAAAGGAATGGAAGGAACTGGGGAAGAGCCAGGACACAGAGGATCATGTGACTGCACTGCAACCCCTCCCATCTCCACCTTCTCCAATTCTTCTGCCTCAGTTTCCTCATCTGTAAAAAACACAGACAGTACCACTTTGCTCAGTAGTTCTGTGACAGCTGAGTTCCTCTCTCTGGAAGTCTCTGGCACATCACTTTATCACCCAGAAACTCCACTCCGGGGCAAACACCCCCAAAAATTGCCAGTGTGGTCTCGAAGGGATGTCTGCACACCGTGTTCAGAGCAGCACTCATTGGAATAAGCAGAAGGTGGAAACAACTCACACACCCATCAGTGCATAAGCCAAGTGTGGTCTATTCCTACAATGAAATACTACTCAGCCTTCAAGAGGAAGGGAACTACAACACAGGCTCCGACAAGGATGAACCCTGAGGACATTATGCTTAGTGATAGAAGCTGGTCACAGAATGATAAATACTGTAGGATCCCACTAATACGAGGTCCCTAGAGCAGCCTAGTTCCCAGAGACAAAAAGCAGAATGAACGGTGACTGTCAGGGGAAGGGGAGTGGGGAGCTAGTGGGGAATGGAGACATAGTTCCGGTTTTGCAAGAAGAGTTTCTAGAGACGGCTGGTGGGTCTGGCTGTGCAGCACTGGGCAGGGACTTAGCCACTGAACCAGACACTGGAAATGGCTGCAGTGGTAAATTTCATGTTATGTGTATTTGCCAGAACTTTCATTTTTATCTTTTTTAAAGACTTTAGTTATTAGAGAGAGAGAGAGCATGTGTGTATGAAAAAGCAGCAGGGAGGGGCAGGAAGAGGGAGAGGGAGAAGCAGGCTCCCTGCTGAGCAAGGAGCCTGATGCAGGACTCAATCCCATGATCCAGGGAATGGACGGAGCCACCCAGGTGCCCCTTACCACAGCACTTTTTTTTTTTTTTTTAAGATTTTATTTATTTATTTATTTATTTATTTATTTATTTGACAGAGAGAAAGAGCACAAGCAGGGGGAGCGGCAGACGGAGAAGGAAAAGCAGGCTCCCTGTTAAGCAAGGAGCCCAATGCGGGGCTCAATCCCACGACCCTGGGATCATGACCTGAGGAGCCAAAGCCAAACATCCAACCCACTGAGCCACCCAGGCGTCCCCCGGCTCTGCTATGACTTTTAAAAATAAAATAAACAACACTCCTCTGGATGAAAAAAAGGATCTGGTACCTAGTAAGTGCTCAAGGGAGGCCTGGTTCCTGCCAGTGCTACCTCTGACCTCCTCAGGACACAGAGACAAGAGCACAGGGCTTGGCACACACAACTGGTGATTCTGGCCACGTTCTCAGCCGCCCCCGTGAGTCTGGGTTGGACGAGGAGGTCCTTCTAGCCCAGCCCTTCTCTGAAGTCAGCCCTTGTCCCTGAGCCTGCCGACCCAGGGGACCGGCGTGCAAAAGCAAGCGACTGAGCTTTGCGCAGGATCATAGAGATCAAAAGATTTGCTGGAGTGGATATAAATAGCCCCAAAGCTCTGGCTTCGCTAAGCCTGGCACCGGCCCGGCAGGCCAGGGAAACCCCGGTAAGCCTGGCTTTAAACACCTTCCCAGAGCAGCCCCCTACAGACCCCAGCAGAGGACTCAGAAGGCCCCCAGGTTCAGGCTTTGTGCCCCAACTCCCACCTCACTGCCTGTCATGATTCCTCTTTTTTGAACTCAAATTGGTTTTTAGATCAAAGCAGGCCCCTCCCTTGCCTGTGAAAGCATCTGGTTTGCTGGGTAAGGATGGAGGGGTGGGGGGCCGGTGGAAGGGAAGCATTTTGAGGCACACCTGGGACACAGAGGAAGGGTCAGGGCTGGAGGCAGGCAGTAAAAGTGCATCCCCTTGTCTGCCTTACCCTGTCTGGGACTCGGGCTTGCTTTCACCCCCACTCTTCTAATGCGGACACTGTTTCTGATGGGTGCACCTCCGCCCTCCCTCCCCCTCCTGCACACCAGCAGGCATCCTCCTGAGGGCTGCCTCCAGCACGCCGGACTCCATGCTGGCACTTAGGGGGCTCAGCAAATGCTGCTTAAGTGAATGAATAGATGAATAAATCAATGACTAATTCAACACATGTGGGAAGAAAGGAAGGAAGAGAGAGGGAGAGGAGAGTCCCAGACATGTGGTTGCCTACACGTCTCTGTCTCTGCCTCTCCTTGGGTCTCCCTCTGTCCCTCTGTCTCTGTTTCTGCACCCCCAACACAACCCATCAAGGTCTGTTTGTCTTCCGAGGGCAGCTGAGAGCGGAAGGACCAGGGAACTCTGAGCTGCCGCTGGGGTGCCCCTCCTTCTCCCTGGTCTATCCACCTGGGTACCTTCCCATTTTATTTTCTTTTTTAAATATATTTTTTAAAGATTGGATTTATTTATTTTGAGAGAGAGAGAGTGTGTGTGTGTGTGTGTGTGTGTGTGTGTGTGAGCAAGCAGGGGGAGGGGCAGAGGGAGAAAATCTCAAGCAGACACCCCACTGAGTGCAGAGCTGATGTGGGGCTCAAACTCATGACCCTGAGACCATGACCTGGACTGAAAGCAGCACAAGAGCTGGATGCTTAACTGACTGAGATACCCAGGCACCCCCTTCCCACTTTCCCAAAGATCAGCTTCTTCCCCTTCTTCTTGGCTGGAGCCAGCAGCCACCCAGCCAACCCACTGACTCTTCCCCTGAGAGAACCCTGCTGGCCCCATCACTTCCCTTGGGTGCCATCATCCACTAGTGTCAGAGTCTGGGGGGCCTGAGTCAGCCAATTCTCTGCCTCTGTGACTCATACTGTATGAAGTAACTGGCCCTCACCCACCAAATAAGATTAAATTTAGCAACAATCTTAACACTAGGGTCCCCAGGGGACCCACCTCCACTCCCAGTGATTCAAACTCTGAGGCTTCAGGCTCCCAGACATGTAGTCAAACATCTTCAAATCATAGCTGTAAAACCACCTTCACTGTAACCTTAGGACCAATTAAGAGAGGCCAAAACCAAATGTACTAA
This sequence comes from Mustela lutreola, assembly GCF_030435805.1. Lineage (NCBI taxonomy): Eukaryota > Metazoa > Chordata > Mammalia > Carnivora > Mustelidae > Mustela > Mustela lutreola. Next base: position 57,173,336 of record NC_081291.1, on the reverse strand, counting down.
CATGGGCTTAAAGACATGGTTTTATTCTCTCATGTAAGAGCCTGGAGATGGCGTGTGCTGTAGTTTCCCCAGGCTACAGGAGCTCAGGCTCCCTCCAGCTCACTGCAACCCTGTGAGACAGCTCTTGTCCTCACAGTCCACAAATGGCTGCCTATGCACCAGCCATCACATTCCCATTCCAGTGAACAGGAAGGAGCAAGAGACAAAAGACCCACCCTTTCTTTAAAAGACACATCCTGGAAGCTGCACACCACAGTTATGGCCAGAACAGAGACACATGTCCATCTTTAAATACCAGGGAGGCTAAGAAATGTAATCTGTACTCCCCACAATTTCTGAAATAATAATGACTGTGGGGTGCTACAGAGTGAGCCTCCCTACAGCCAGTGCTGGACTTACTGGCCTTGTGCCACGGGGAAAGCTTTGTTCCCTATTCTTATGCCCCCTTTCCAGATGAGGAGAGTTGCCCTGGCTGCTTAGGACAGAGCTGGTCAAAAGCCAGACTTGTGTACATTCACCACCTTGGCAATTTTTATCTATCAAGCTGCACTTGGCAAATGGGGCCTGAGAAATGACAGAAGTGACCTCCCTATGCAACTGAGACTACGTCTAGACCACAGCCCGAGACTGTGTCTCAACTGTGGCAGATACCTGAGGACCCAGCATGGGTCTCACTATGCAACACTGGCCTTTTCCAGACAAAAAGCCAAGCTCTACATGGGTTGTGGCCAGGCTGGGCTGAGCCCACTGGCCCCAGAGGACTAGACCCCAGCTGGGGACTTTTCCATTAAACCTGGGGGCACAGGCTGACCACCAGCTCCTGCGTGGGGGAGGAAGTTGTTTGTATCAGTCAAATTAAAGCAAAGGAGAACCATTCGGGGAGAAAGATCATGAGCTTCAGCCAAAGCTATCACCTAGAGAAGAAAAAGAAAGCCACCCCCTCCTAGAGGGACACAGGTAAAACCCAGGACGTGAAGTCCCTGAAGAGTAGTGTGGAAGGGGGTACTGAGAACGTCTGGGGCTCCCTGTCCCTCATAACACCCTCTCTCACCTCCCCAGCCCAGCAGTCTCTCCAGTCTCTTACATCCCCCTGCACAGGGGAGAGGCCAGGGGACACCTGCCTCCCTACCAGGTTGAGAGGCCATCTCCTTGTGCCCCTGGACCCATCCCCTTCCCTGGCACACGTCTGTACACAAAAGGCTCCATAACCACTTACTGGATTGGACCTGAAGTTCCAGTTCAATAGAGAGATTAAAGACACTACCTTTTACAATAAAAGCAGCCCTTGCCGAGAAGAGGAACTGACCTTCTGGCAAAATAAAAGCCGCTGTTCCCATCCCTCCGGTCTCCTCCAGCTGAGGGGGACGGGACTTTTGGCATCTGGTGAAGGGAGAGCTGGGAAGATGATGATGAATCAGCTCCCCCCACCCCACCCCCATACTGCGCTGTGCTCCCGGGGGCCAGCGTCTGCATGCTCTTAAACAAGAGGGCCATGCTGTTCCTACTGGGCCGGTGGCCTCCAGATCCATCCACATCCTCTCCTCCTGGGCTGCAGCTTTCAGGTTTCTGGGTAGACAAGAGACCAGGCTTGCTGAGTCCTAGCCACGAGGGAGGAGACTTTGCATGTCATGTCCAGCCCGAGGATAGCAGGCCTGCCTGCTCTGGAGGCCACAGAAACAGAGGGGAGGCTAGCTCCCATCACTGCTACTGCCCGACCACAGGCAGGGCCCAAGAATTTGGCCAGCGGTGGGCCTCAGGACCACCAGACACAGAGCAGAATGGAAAGAGGAATACTTTTGGGAGTCACAGCTCATGTTGGGCCCCTCCCACCACTCCCCCAAGTGCAACCCCAAGCAAGATGCTTTACTTCTCTGAGCTCAGGTTCCTCATCTCTAAAGTGGAGCTATGCACATAAAAAAGGGGACCAGTTGGGGGCACCTGGGTGGCGTAGTCTGTTTAGCATCTGACTCGATTTCAGCTCAAGTCATGGTCTCAGGGTCTTGAGATCGAGCCCTGCATCAGGCTCTGCCTCAATGGGGGAGTCTTCTTGGGATTCTCTCTCCTTCTCCTTCTGCCCTTCCCCCTTCTCTCTCTCTCGCTCTCCCAAAAAGGGGGGGGGGGGCGCAGGAGAAGAGATCAGCTAGCATACAGCAGGTGCTCAATATAGGCTTATTCCAACCAATCTCATAGTGAAGACCTCCAGTGCTAGAAAAGTAGCTGCATTGAAGAGAACAGCCACGAAACATTTTAATGAGTTTGAACACACAGCCACACAGTAAATGGAGGCACCACTACAGTGATAATACGCATATCATCAAGGAGACCACCAAAATGACACTGAGGGATGAAATTAAATAATCAAGGGAAATAGAAGGCCTACCATTTTCTTCCTGTGCCTCCAAGGATGGTGGTCTTTGCCTCCATGGTGTGCACACTCCATTTGAGAGACCTTGGGCTCGTCCATGTAACAGTCATGGATTTAAAGGGTCTGATTTTAAATATAAGCAGTTTTCTGGGAGGGTACCCAAAAGCATGGGGACCTGGCTGCTGCTTGCCCCAGAGGGAGGAGAGACAGGCACTGTGGCATGGCATGGTCGTGGGAAGTCAGACGGGAGGCCCCTGGAGGACCCAGTCCTGCAAGGAGAAACCTAAAGAGAGGACTGATTCCAAAGTGTATAAAATCATGAAAAGTTTTGAGAGGAAAAGGCCATGAGGCCGGCATGGAGGTGTGGGAAGGGCATGCCAGGCAGAGCGAACAGCATGGGCAAAGGCACCGAGGTGGGACAAAAGCAGAGGTCCGTGGTGGGTGGCAGTGCCGAGGACACGCAGCCACCTGGTCGCCCAATCCAGGACGGATTTCCAAGCAGGAGAAATAGCTGTGTGAGGTGAGAGGGACAGGCCCAGGAAGGAATGGAAAGAAGAGGGAGAGGGTGTCCACCTCCTGCGTGCTCCCCAAGTAGCAGCTTAGGGCTCAGCACACTCTGGAGGGTCCTTTCCAGGGACCTGGGTCAGGCCTGTGTGTGACAGTCCTGGCCGGGGTGTCCCCTGAGGGTCCCAGCAAGACGGGAGTGCACATCCGTGGGAAGCCCCACCTGCCCGCATGGACGACAGGCTCCCCTTTGCAGGAATGCCGCGCTCCTGAGGCCCATGATGCTGGGGGAACACTGCAGGGATGAGAACACCACACTCTTAATGATCGCAGTTATCCAAAACCCATTAGCAGTGATGATTTCCTCCAGACCCCCCTCTCCTCCCTGGATGTTTTGGCTGCTTTGCCATATGGCAGGAGTTAAAAATACAGCTCAGAGTGACAGGGCTGCTAGCAAGAGTGGGCAAGCATTCACCGAGGAACTGGGTGGGGGGCTGTGGCCAGATTGGGTCCCCTGCTCCTGTCCCTGGCCGGGTAGCAGCGCTGGGGACGGACATCCTAGGCTCCTCGTAGCCAGTCTCCAAATGCACTATAGAATGAGAAGGCCCTCAGGACACATGGCCACAGCTAAGTTACCCAACAGAGACAGGTCACCACGATGGGGAGGGACAGGCTGCACACTCCATGCTGAGAGCAAGGCACAATGTGGGCCCGGCCTGCGGGCAAGCTGCGAGACACACTTGTGCCAGCATCAAGGTGGAGAAGCAATAGCAGGGCCTGAGCTAACCCGAGGGGACAGATGAAGGACAGCGGCAGACCCCTGTTCCTTCTCCCACTGAGACCAGCAGGAAGTGGCCAAATGGCTTCCAGGACTCCCAGAGGCAAGTCACACAAAGCCTCACGGCTCCCCCCGGACTTTTCGGAACACTGGCACTGGGATCCCTGCACCTCCAAGGAAGAAGACTGACTCCCAGAGCCCATCATGCTGGGGAAGCCACCTATGCACTCAGCAGCTCCAGCTGTGCCCGGCCTTCCAGACTTGTCTGCAAGTTCCCAGATGGATTTGGGAATCATGCTGGACACTCCGGACCAGCTCAACTGGGACGTGAATACCACTGAGTAACTTCCACTGGCAGAGAGAGAAGCAGATGCAAGCAGTGAAGCCCAGCCCAAGTCTTGACCTGCAGAGTCTCAGGACCGTGAGTTGTTAACATGGCCACAGGGGACCAGAGTTTGTAGACTGACTGGCAGACCGACTGAGTCCGTCCATCTGTTCATCCATCTGTCCATCCTTCTTTCCTTCCACACATTCATTAAAATCCACCCTGAGGCAGGGCCTCTTCTAGGCATCCCAGAGACAAAGAATTCATTCTCCCTGTCCCCATGGGTGTTTCTAGGCTGGATCCTCCGTGCCCACCCAGTTAGCCCGGGTCTCTCCCTGTCTCCCTGTTTGGCAGTTTTCTCCCAGGGGCCCGTCCCTTCCAGGCTCCACAACCGACCAGCCTACTCTTGTCTGGTTCCTGCCCCTGCCTTCATTCTCTCTGGGTGAGGAGAGGACATGCGGGATGTTCCATTTCTCAAATGGGCCTTCGTATGCTCGAAAAAAATCACCTGTGTACTAAAACAACAAGGGTATTTAAATGTTGCATTGGACAAGATCTCTCTAACACAAAAGAAGGTAGTCAGAGGGGGACAGAGGAAGAAAAAAAGATAGAAAACATATTGAAGGTAAATAACTAAGTGGCCGATGGAAATCCTACCTTAGTAATAATTATATGGCGGGTAAGTAGATTAAACACTCCAATCCAAAGGGGGAGACTGGCAGAATGGACTAAAACCACAAAATCCAACCATGTGCTGAGAGACCTGCTTTAGATTCAAAGACACGAGAGGATGAACATGAACGGATGTAAAAGGGGACACCACGCGACTGGGAAGCCAAAGAGAGCGGGGGGGGGGGCGCACAGACCCCCAAACACGGACTTGAAGATGAAGACTGCTTCTGTGGACCAAGAAGGATGTTTTCTAAGGACAAAAGGGTTGGGCCCTCAGGAAGACACAATACTTCTTAATACACATGCACCAAGCAATAGAACCCCAAAACCCATGAAGCAAAAACGGAGAGCAATAAAGGGAGAAATGGGTGGTTCCACAGGAACAGCTGGAGGCATCGGTGCCCCACTTTCCATAACAGGGAGAACAAGCAGACAGCGGGTCACCAAGGAGACAGAGGACTTGGACACTGGAAACCAACCAGACCCGACAGCCAGGCCCAGACCATCTCCCAGGAGCCGGTGCATATTCCTCTCCAGGGTTCGTGGAACGTTCTCCGGGACAGATCCCATCTTACTTAGACTTTAAAATGAGTCTGAGTTTGGGGCACCTGGATGGCTCAGTCTGTTGAGTGTATGACTCTTGATGTGGGCTCAGGCCATGATCTCAGGGTCGTGATTTGGAACCCCGGGTAAGGCTCCACGCTTAGCCTGGGGTCCGCCGGAGAGACTCTCTCGCTCCTCCTCTGTGCACCCTTTCCCCTGCTCACTCTCTCTCTCTCAAAAACCAAAAACAAAACCAAAAACTAGTCTCAATTCATGTAAAAAGACTATAATCATAATAATCATATGAAGTATCTTCTCAAAACACAGTGGGCTGAAATTTAGAGCCCCCTAAATAGGGCTAGATGGCAGCTTTCAGGGGAATGTGCTGGAGTCATCCTTGTTCAAACCACCACTCTCCCTACCTCCCTCGCCTTGCTGTGCCTCTGTTTCCCCAGCTGTGCAATGGGCACAAGAGTAGTATTTCACAGAGCCGCAGCAAGGGTTGATAAGAAACCACTCGGCTATCATAACTATTACTTGTCATCGATGGAGGGTGGTAACAATAATCTCTTACATTTCATCTCTGGGTGAGGAGGCATCCCCTCATACAACGGGTTAAGATTTTCAAAACACCTTGACGCCCACTGTTTAACTCGGTCCTCACTGCGGCCCTGCAGGATCACCTGGTACATGAGAAAAAGCTGGTAGTGGTGAGGCCCCAGCATGGTAGCATCTTCTGAGTCCTTCGCCCAGGGCCTGGCTCACAACAGGTGCCAGGAAGGGAGCAGGTTGGCCTACGGGTGGGCATCGAGTCGGGGTGGTCAGTTCCCCACACACCCCTTGTGGTGGAGCATTTTACACACCTCCAGGTCTAGAGGGGTTCTGCTGGGTGAAAGCAGAGCCTGGAAGAGATGTCTAGGCAGAGATGAGAGCTTATAATGGGCTGGGGCAGGGAAGAGGGGGAGCAGGCAGAACATTCTAGACGGCTCTGCCTTTTTGTAGGGAGTCCTCCATCCTACTGAAACAATGTACGTCTCCCCCTTTAACTGCAGGTTGAAGGGATGATGATGGCACATCTTACAAATGCACCGGATTCACGATCAGCTCCATTAAACATGCAGAAGTCAGACAGACAATACAGAGATAAACGCCAAGTCCCAGTCACTGAGTTCTGAATCCCGTGACTTTTCTCTGACGTCAAATTTCTTCTCCAGCTAGTAAAGAGGGGACAACAGCAGCAAAAACTGTCAGGGAGGAGGGGTGCTCAGATCACTTGTGTTACAGATTTAACCCTCACAGTTCCTTTCTGAAGGAGGCAATGCTTTATAATCCATTTTACAGGTGAAAACATGGAGGCACAGAGAGGCTAAGTGACTGGCCAGAGGCAACACAGCCAGACTGCGGTGGAGGGAGTGGTCTGGCCCCATGGTGCGTTGCCTGACTGTGTCTGAGTATGACCATGACTCCTGACCAGGAGCATCTGAGTGTGACTGTGACTCCTGACCAAGAGCCCTCTAGAACCCCCAGCCGCCCTAGGGGAGCTGAGCGTCCTTGCTCAGGCTGCTTCTCCAGAGGGGTGAGTGAGAGAGGGGAGCTAGAGGCAGGGTCCAGGGACATCAGCCGGTCCCCCACTCTCTTGTCAGTCCGAGAACACCGCAGGCAACAAAGACCCACATGCACTCCACCATCTGGAGCCTTTCCTTCTGGGTAAGCAATGCTCTCTCCTTCCCGTCTGGATAGGGAGTTGTTGGGCAAGGGGACAGGATGGGACCATGTCCCTTTTATCCATAACTCATGAGCTTCTGCTCAGCTCCAACAGCACCCCGGGCCAAGCTCCTGGCACCCCACATCCCAAGTTCTGTAGCATCTCCTGCGACCTTCTTCTCACTGGCTCCCGCCTCCCCCCCCCCAGGAACAGGGGTCCTGGCCACACCTGAGTGCCGTCCTGGCCCTCTTCTGTGCAGCAACCCCAGGAACACTGTCTCCCAAGGTCCCTCTGGACCTCTCCAGCTCTGCTTGCCCTACCCACCCCCCCACCCCCTATGTATCCCCCACCCCACTCCTCTCCCTTGCTGTGCTGTCTGTCCCCTTGCTCACTCTCTTCCAGACACACCTGTCACCTCACTGTGCCTCGACCACGCCAGGTGTGCTCCCCTCTCAGGACAACCCCAAAAGGGAGATCCAGCTGTCCTCCTGGATCCACTGTCCGCTGTTAGAGAAAACGAAGCTGAGGCTCATGGAGGTGCCTTTTATATGCTAAGGGTGAGGAAGAAGAGCTTGGTCTCCAGGCCCTAGCCCCATCAGAATCTTACATTTGAGCTGACCACATGGCCAAAAGCCCATTCACGTTCAATTTCAGGCTATCCAGAAACTCCTACAACCTATCTTCAAATAGTCTACATTCTGGACTAGAGGACATCCCAGCCAGGGTCTCCAGCAGCTGTCACAGTACGTAAGATACAGCCTGGAGAGCACTTTGAGCACTAAGAGACCTTCATTATCAAGGCCTGCCACATCAGACACATTGCAGGCAGGTTCCAAATGACCCACCGTGAGAGGCTCCTTCAGACCTGCCAATCCAGGACACCCTCCTCGGATGCCCTAGTCCCTGTGGTTCAGATGAGGAGGGCCAGGCCCAGGTGCCCTGATTCTCTGTGAGGCCTGACACTCTTCAGGCAGGGGTGCACACAGGGTGCACACAGAGCAAATGACCCATTCAAATCAAGAAGAGATTTGGGGGGTGGGGAGGGTCAGAGCCAGAAGAGGGGCACATGTGCCAACTCTCTCATAGGACCAAGTGTCCCAGTGTGTCCTGATGAATGGACACCTGGAAAAAGGCCCGAGGTGGCTTCATGGCCAGCTTCCTAGCAGGCTGGCAAATGCCCACAGATTTGGATGGGGGTGGGGGGCATTCCAAGTGGGATGCCTGGCATGGGCTGGGTGGCACCTGCCAGCTTTGGGAGTCCCAGAATCCCTTCCCCTGCTTGTGCACACCCACTGGTCTCTACCACTCCATCATCATCCTGCCAAAAAAGAGACCTGGGCCCCTGGCAGTGAAGTCATTCCTCCAAGGTGACCACAAGAGCAAGGTGCCCATTCTGACACCCAAAGGGAAGAGCCATAGCTGTCCTGGGTGGGCGATGGTGCAGGAGTTCATTCTGGGCTGTCTGGGGCCCACACAGATCCGGAAATGGCCCCATGTTTCGTAAAGCGTTGACACAAAGCAGCATGCAGCTTTGAAGTTATACAGCACGGTGGGGAACTGCGTGGCCTCTCATGGAGGGCAGACCTGGGTGCCAAGTGACCTCTGACACTGGGTGATTGCAGGCAACCCAATTCACCTCTCGGAGCCTCAGTTTTCCTGTCTGCGAAATGGGCTAATAACAGCTCACAGCTGTCATTGGGAAAGCCTGTCAATGGAGACCACTGGGAGGAGGAATCTGCACTCAGCCCCCGGAATGGGCTCAGTTGTCACTGCGTTTTGTCTATAATCAGTGTTCTAAGGTGAGGTGCAAAAAAAAAAAAAAAAAACCACCCAGGATTTCTGTTCTGCCCTTCTGTGAATCTTGTCTCTTCCAAGAAGGAAAGCCAAGCATTTCACAATCAGGGCTCGGACAGAGCACAGCTTGGGAGCAATGAGCCAGTCTTGTTCACCAGCCCCCAACCCCCAACCCCACCGCTGACCTAGCTGAAATCTGGGTACTAAGCAAGTGCCCCGGGCTGGTCCCTATCTTCTGGAACTCGCCTGTCCCAAGTGTCCCCACTCACAGACCTGGTGTGACCACTGACAACACCTCCCACTCCCACCCCCAAACCTGCCAGGCGCCTCTCACCTCTTCTTTCTTCTGTGCTATTTCCTAGGTTGATACCAGCCTCCTCCTCCTAGCTCAAATGTCACCTCCTCCAGGAAGCCCCTGTTGACACCCAAGGGTGGCCATCTGCTTCCTGCTCTGAGGCTGCACACCACTTGACCCCACTTCCTATCCTGGCCCAGTATCTCTGCAACCTTCTTTATAGGCCTCTATCCATCCCCACGGGTGTCCAAGCAGATCAAGGGCAAAAATCAGGCTGAGCTGCCCCAGGATTCAACAGTTAGTGAATAAAAGGACATGCAGATAGCATAGCCTCCATGCTGTGCTCAGCCTATTTCCTGGTATACAACAAGCGCTCCATAAATGGAACACGGCTCCAAATACCCTCATGGATGACAGGCAGGCAATACAGCAATTAGGGCAAAATTTACATTGTAGATCTGGAGAGGGTATTGTGCTTTGTATACATTTTTCTGTATATTTGGAAATTTTCATAACAAAAATTAGGGAAAACAAGGCTCAAAAGCATTTTCAATACCCTAGCTGTTCCTGCCCCTGGAGCTACCATTCACTGTGTTCCCTAATGCCAGGCCTATTATACAACGCCTGACTCCGATCTTCCTGAACAGAAGCAGCCCTCCCCACTTTACATGGCAGGGAGGTGGGGTGGGGTGAGACTGGCCTCAGGAAGCCAAGGGCTTTGCTTTGCCTCACTTGGAAAACCTGAACCACTGGGAGGTGGCCAAGGCAGGACAGCAGGGATTGCACCCACCTGCCACCAGGGCAGGGCTGAACTCCAGGTGTTGGTCACCGAGTGCCTGGAGGGCCCGCAGAGCAAGGCCAGGGCAGCTGGGATGGGGGAAGCATTTGAAACCCTCAAGACTGCAGTTCTCCACCTGTTACAACGGAAGCACTTAGTAATTCTAAGAACTGGTCGTGTGTACCCTGCTGGAAACGAGAGCCCTACGGAGGGGCTAGGGTTCAGACTCCCAAGGCCACTCGGAGATGTCACCAGCCAGCACAGCTTGGCTCCCAGCTGGGGTGGTTGCAGCCTGGCTTGGCCTGGGTCTGCCCTGGGCACAGAGTGGCAGACTTGAGGCCCAGGGCGGACTTCCAGGTTACAAGTGGGTCCCAGAACTGCCGCCTGGCCATATGTATGGCTTCTGCCCCATTTTAGTTAGATCACTGCACCTGCCCCAGTCCAGCTCTTGCTGCCCACCCGGCCTGTATGTGTGTTTCCTGCGGCTCCATGGCAATGACTCAGATGGTGCTTACCCTTACAAGCTCTGAGCGGTACCCTTCCCAAGTTAGGCAAAGCCATGCTCTTTCGTGCAGAAACAGACAAGAACAGAAACCACCATCAGCATCAGCTGTCAGGACACTGTCAGAGATGAAAGAGCTGACAGGTAGCCACCCAGCCGACAAAAAAGGCTGATGCCCCCAAACTCCCAGGGTGGCACGCCCCCATCTTCACTCTGGCCTGGCCTCAAGATCTCTGCAGCCTCCAGGAGGTCAGAAGGCAGAGGGCAGAGGTGGACACGGAGGTGGGAGCAAGAGGAGGTCCTGGCTTCATCTCACACTCAGGGCTCCTCCCTGTTTCTCTCGAGCCAAGCCAGATAAAGAAGCTTTTCCTGATTTATTTTCCAGGTTGTAAAATAATCATTTGCTTAGCTTGTCAGACGGCTGGGAGAGAACTTCAGAGAAACGCACTCTCCTCATCTCTCTGCGGATTCTACCATCTGCTGAGAAAACAGGAGCGGCTCGCCCTGGGCCCTGGGAGTTGGAAACATTTTGTCCAAGCAGGACCAGCCTCCCAGAGCATGTCGCAGCCCGTCCTGGCCAAGGGACACCCTCCCCGGCATTGGATACTCCACTTTATCTTGGCTGGGAGAACAAGAACATTCTTTCACTAAACTGTGAACGCAGCATCTCCCTCTGCCACCTTTGCCACTGCCCTCTCGGATCAGGAAAAAGCCCTCAAGGCTTCTCCTGGCCTGTACGTGGTCCCAAGTCTGATTAAAAGGGGGCGAGGGGACAGGGACACAGGCTCTCGGGTGTGCAGAGCCTGGACCACGGGCTGGGTACTTTCAGTGACTCTGAGGAACAGAACGCTCTCAGAGGCGTCTTGCCAGGACCCTCCTGAGTACAGCTGACGTTGACTTCTTGCCTGCCACCCCCTCGGCACTGGCCACCCTTAAGCTCCCCTCCGAACTGCCTCCACCATCATCACGGTTAATGTCACCACGGACCTGAGGAGAGCGCTTGTTTGGTAAGTCAACAGAGACTGAATACCACTGGAAACCTCCCCCAGAGTGAGTCACCGACTCCAAGCTTCAGAAAAACGTCCTCTGCAAGTGATGTGACAGCATTTGAGGGCTGGAGGGGACGAGAAAGCTAGGGAGGCTGCTGCACAGGGCCCTCTCTCCAACCTCATGCGGGGGCGGGGGGGTCTTCCTTCTGCTGGGACACTCTGGAAGATCAGAGGCTGGAAAGGGTGGACTTTGAACCCTTGCCCCCTCTCACTGCCACCTCGGGGGATACTGACTACCAGGACTTGGTCACGGGATACCACATGACAGGACCAAAGCCAAGCACACTGGACTTCCTCTGGCACTGGAGGCCAGGAGTCACACGGGATCCCGGGGTGGGGGTGGGAGGGGAGGGTCATCCGATCTTTCTGCTGCAGCAAGGGTGGCTGGTGGTGGATTAGAACAGGGGGCTAGAGCCAGATCACCTGAGTCCCAATCCTGGCGTTACTACTGGGTAGGTAGGAAAGCCTGAGCAAGTCACACGACCTGAACTTCAGTCTACACATCCATAAAATGGGAGCAGCAACTGGTCCTGCTGTACCTGGCCATGCAGTACGTGGCCATGCAGTAAACCGGTGAATGTGAAGCCCTAGAGCAGTGCAGGGCACATGGGGAGGCCTTCAGGGGGTGGGGCCAGAGTGCACTCACGCTGGCTAACCAGAGATTTCTGCAGGTTCAGACACCAGTGGTGCCTGCTCAAGTTCAAGCTGACTGTCTGAAGGAAAACACAGCAGTTCTAATCGATCCCACTAGCCTTCATCCACTCGACAAATATCTATTGAGCATGTATTATGTGCCCGAACCTCTAGTGGGAGAGGGTGGTTCTGGAAACATCATTAGGATGTAGCCGACTAAATACTGGGTATGAATTTTGATGTCAGAAAAAATCAATTAAATAATCCAACATAACCAAAGCCGCTGTCTTTCTTCCCTGTTATCATCCTATTGGCCCAAGAGCTGAGAAACTCAGTGTTCTCTTTCAGCAGAAGACTTCGGAGAAAGGGCTTAAAGTTCTGGGCTTGAAAGTTTCTACCGTGCCTGGGTGAGGTGGTACAAGATCGCTATTGCCCCAGGATGAACCCTGTCAATGACCTTCACCTGCATCTCTGTGTCCCAGAAAGAGGGGAGGGACACTGCACCTTCTGGATATTCGGGGACAGCCTGTCTCCATGGTAGCAGGGGGCTCCTGACTTGAGCTAGAGCAGCCGACGGCTGCTTAAGAAAAGGTTAGCCAGCCCTGCCTTAGCCTGCCACGCTCAACGCACTCTTGCCTACAAGGACCCCCATCTGCAGGCAGGAGGGCCTAGAGGCCGACCCTGGCAGTGTCCTTGGTGGGAGGCGGCACCAGCACTGGGAGAAAGTGGAGCCAGGTGCCCAAGCAGGAAATAATCCCGATGCTGTGGCCTGGCTCAAACACAGGTGGCCAACCCCAACTTCACCCTTAGGTCTGGATCCCAGGAGGTCTCACCGAGTTGTAAAGAAGTTTACTCAGCTCCTGCCTGTGCACAGTCTCTTCCATGCCCATTATCTTCCCTTACCTACCAGAGAAGGTATGGGAGGCAGCTGTGATCATCCTGTGTGCATTAAGAAAGAGCTCTGAGTCTACATGAGGGGAGCGTGACTTGTCCCACGGTCACTGGCTGGCAAGTGCAGAGCCAGCCAGGAGACCCAAGTCTGCCCATGTCCCTTTCTCCACGTAGAGCTGTTTTTCTCTTCCTCTGTTCTCTGCTCTTGCTTTTTCTCCCTCCGAGAACATCACTAACGGCTCTGCATACAGTAGGCACTTCATAAAAGTTGGCTGCTCTCGAGGAGGCTGGTTAAACCATGCTCCCCGGGCATCAATCACTTTGCGATACAGATGGCCTCCGACACCGTGAATCCAGGTGCAGGAAAGGAGCCCTCAGCTCATTCCCCCTATACCTCAAGTATTTGAGATGGCAAGTACGATACCACCACCACCCCCAGCCCAAAGAGTCTCCCATGAAAGGAGAGAGGCTCCAGTATTCTCCCTCCTGAAAGGCAGGGAAATGAAGTGGATGCTGGAAAATGGGCCCAGTGTGCTCCGTCTTGAGCAAGCCCCCTGTTCTGTGAATATTCTGGTACCACACAGTGTCATTCATCACGGGGGGTCTGGCAGCCAGCACAACCACATCTCTTAGGAGTTTATGAGCCTGCCCCAGACTGCTGGTCAGAATCTGGATTTTAGCAAGATCCCCAGGTAGGAGGTGGGCACCGTCAAGTTGGAGACACTCCCCTGACCTAGAACTTGGCTGGTGGTGGTGTTGCCACCGTTCCTCTCAAAGGGGATGGCATCACAGTCCCCGGTTGTGTCTCAGTGAAGGGAAGCCAGTGGGACAGAGCTGGAGACTTGCAAAATAAACCCCACGGCTACATGCCTGGCTCACCCCCACTCTGAGGCCACCACCCAGATGTGACACTGGGGATTCTGCGTAGCAAGAGGGACTCACAGTGAGTCCGAATCCTCCCGTCCCCACACTTGGTCACCAGAGAGGTGACTTTGAAGAGAAGAAAGGAATGCATTCCCCAGGACGGTGCTGGGAGGCATCTGCCAACAGCATGTGTCACTGTTGCCTAGGAAAGTGGAACGTGCATTCCTGCCCTTGTGTTGAATCCCCAAGCTGCTGAGGACTTCACCTGGGCAGCTCCCAGCTTTCCCTCCAGCCCCTGTGTGGGGGATAGGAGCTCAGTACCCTTCGGGTAACACCAGGTAACACACAACCACTGTGGGAGGGGTGGAGTGACACCAGAGAGCCAGGGGCGGGGCACCAAGAAGTAGCAGCCTGGTCTCTGCTTTCTCTCAGTGACACCAGCGAGGAGCTAGCCACAGGCTTCCCTCTTCCCTCTCCGGATAAACAGAAAGCGGGAGTTTGCCACTGGGCCTGCCACCACAGAGCCCTGAGGCTGACCCACGCCCTCACCTCACCCTCACAGCCCTCCTTCTTCAGAGCCCACCAGAGCCCAGAAGCACTGCCCAGAACCGGTGCAAGACACAGGGTAGCAGGCAGGAGCCTCTGTCCCATGGCCACAGCCTGGCATAGTCCCACAAGGTGGGCCAGACACCAGGTCTGAGAGGACTGTACCTGGACTCGGGATCAGGAGCTCCTCCCCCTCTCCCCCGCCCCCACCCCAGCAGAATTCTGGAGTCAGGATCAACTCCTCCCCCATTACCCCTGCCTATCCCCCCTCCCACCCCGAGGAAACCTTCAGGAAGCTGCCCACTGCCAGTCCCCCCATCCCTCCCCCACCACACGGTGTTTTTCTCCTCTAACGCGGGGTTCAAACCATGGAGTGTGGCCGGTGGTCCCGAAGACAGAAGGACAGCGAGCGTAGACAGGCTCAGCGCACCCAGGAATCCAAGCCTGGAGTCACCTGAAGCCCCCTGTGCCCCTTGCCTCGCCCCAGATGGGCTCCCGGACTTCTGCGGAGAGGAGCCCCGCACCCGACTTGGGCACTCCCAGAAAGCGAAAGGGCTGCCGCCCGAGATCTACGAGCTCGCCCGGGACTCTGGGGGCCAGGGCGGCGGGGCAATCCCGCCCCCATCCTGTCCCCCGCTTAATCCTTGGTCCGAAATAGCTAGGGTAATCCCAGGGTGCGGCGGGCGGGGTATTAACCCCGAGCCTGGAAGGGAAAGACTGAGGCGTTTAGAGGGAGGAGAGCTCGGCGCTTCCCGGGCTAGAGGGACCACAGGATCTTCCCGGAGGCACGGCGACCCGCAAGTGACCCAGGCCCGCTCCAGGGCGGGATCTGCGCCTCCCGCGCCCCCTTCCCACTGGGTTCTCCGGGTCAAGAGTTCTAGCAGCGCTACCCAGAGCCCCAGGTCTGCGCACGGACAGCACCCTGTGGCGAGGCCGATCCCGCAACCGAGCCCCGGGGTCCGTCTGCGGAGCCCAGCCGGTGGGAGCCCTGGCAGCGCCACGGAGCCGGTTTCCTGGGGGAGTCCAATCCCACCCGCCCCAGGTCCGGCCCCAGTTCGGGGGTCCCCAGGTGCGCCTTCCGGCCGGGCCCCCTCCCCGCCTCCGCCCGCCTCCCCGCCCGACCCCGAGGGGAGCGAGTAGAGCCCCCCAAGAAGTTCGCGCACCCCCGACACGCCCGCGGTCCCCGGTCCCCGCTTACTTGTCGCGGCGGCTACCGAGCTCCGGGATGACGCCGAGCGGCTGCGGGCCGGGGTCGGGGCGGCGGGCGCACGCGGCCAGGTGTCGCCGGTGCCGCTCCAGCAGGCCGGCGTTCTCGCGGCTCAGCCGCGCCACTTGGCGCTCCAGCTCTTCGATGCGCCGCCGCCGGCGCGCCAGCAGCTCCTGCTGCGCCGCGACGATCCGGGTCAGCTCCTGCAGGTACTCGGCCGCCTTGCCGGGGGTCTCGGCGGCGCTGGCCATGGCCCCCGCCCGGCGGCCGGCAGCGCCTTAGGCGAGCGGGCGGCGGGGCGGCGGCGGCGGCGGCGGGGCGGCCATGGCTGCGCGGCGGGGACGGAGAGGCTCGGCGCGGCGCGGGGCTCGGCCCGGGGGGCGCGGCGGCGCGGGGCTGGCGCGGCCCCGCCTCGACTCCCGCCTCCGCCGGCGCCCGCCCCCGGCGCTTCCGCGCCTCGCGCTCCCCGCGCCGCCGCGCTCCGCCGCCCGCTGCCCCACGGACGCGCCGGGGCGGGCAGGGCGCGGAGCTGCGGCCGCCACCGGCAGGCGAGGAGTTTTGCAAAGTGCCGGCTGCGACGCGAGGGGGAGCGGGAGCCTGAGCGGCGGGCGCGGGAGGAGGCGGGAGGGAGGAAGGGCGCGACGGACGGAGGGCGCCGCCTGCCGGGCCCGCCGCCCGGTGCCCCGCGCCCCGCCGCCCCGCGCCCGGAGCCCCGAGCCCAGCTCCCTTCGGGGACGACTACCAGCTCCTCACCCGCCCCCTCCCAGCAGCTCTGATGTATACATTTAATTTAAAAAGAAATTCGGCCTAATATATCTTCATACTACTATCAGCCAACGATTTTGGTGTGAGTAGAAAAATAGCTAATAAACTCTGGCCAACTTCGAATTTAAAACAAACAAACAAACAAAAACTGATCAGTCTCTTAAACGCTGGGTTGGTTTTATGGAAACTCTCGCAAGTTTTCTAGACTCCCCTTCTGCGTTCTGAATTCTTGGTGGCCCCAAAGCCTCCAAGAAGTCGACTCGGACCAGCCGGCAAGACTCAGGCATGAGACTCAGTGCGCTCCAGGTTCTGGGAGAGGCAGTGTAGGGCAAAGACTCACCCAGACACTGGCATTGAGACCTTGGGCAGCTTGTTTTGTCCCTGAGCTGCTGCCTCCTCAGCAATGTTTTCTATTTCTTGACTTTTCGTCATCTTCTTCATTTTCATACTCCACATTTCTTTGGGGCCAACTTATTTTTCACTCTTTCTGGCTTGAAGAGTTAGGAGATTTCCACTGTTTCTTGTTTACTAGCAAATGCCTTTATGGCTATAAATTGACCTCTGGGTAAAGCTTTAGCTACATCTCATAATTTCTGAAAACTCTACAACAATGTACATTTTGATGGTATTGTTTTCTTTGTTAATGGTATCGTTACACTGGCCTTTCGATATTCCATACTTACGTTTGTTGCTATCTTTCTACCTCCAGGAGAGGACAAGCCCTGCGTGGAGGCCCTCCAAGACTCCTTGTGTATTCCCTGGGCATGGCTTATGGAGAGGGAAGAAATAGCAGTGGGGCCATTTGTTTGGGGTCCTGAAATTCAAGAAATAGACCATCAGGATAAGGTTATACACACATCTTGGTGAATGAAAACTCAACACTTAACTTTAAACTTGGCCCCCATTACTAGGCCAGCAATAGTCCTCTAGAAATTAATATTATTTTTTATAAATCCTGCACTTGTAGTGATCTCTACAAAAAAATATCATTTTTTAAATCCCGTAAGCTTCTCAGAAAAACACAATATTACATTCTATTTGTGTGTGTAAGAATGTTTATCACTTCAATTTATACATTTAAAATACACCAACATCTTTATGGTCCTATTTTAATACTTCCTTATTTAGAAATACTCCAGGAGCTTCCCCAAAAGGGAGGTAGCCCTGGCTTCTTTTGACTTCTTTGGGGAGAGCTGACCCCAGAATCAGGCATGGGGCCTCTGCCAGTGTTTGGGAGGGAAGGAAATTCAATTCTAAATCCTGGTGCATGTCAGTGAGGTTGCTGGTGAAATGGAGCAATGGACCCCTCTCCCAGCCCCAACCCCTATTTGCCTGTCTCACACACCACCGCCACTCCAGAGGCGCCTTCTAGCACTTCAAGGTGGAAGTTGACCTCTCTCATTTCTCTTTCTACCTCCCTGCTCTCTGAAACTTGACACCTCTCCACTCAGCAGACAAAGGGCCCAGTCAGTGCCAGGCCCTTATGGGTGCTGGACACCCTGGGGGGATGAGGTTCCACCCTGACTCCTGGGCACTCCCAGGAGGCAATCTGGAAGTGGGACCCTCAGGGGACCTGAGCCTGTAGCCTATGACTGGGCAGGATCCTTTCCTTCTGGAACTGCTATCCCTCCGCCCCATGAGCCAAACAGAGATGTCCAGAGAGCATACATGGAGAACCCCCATGGGTGCCAGGAATGATGGTGAGTTTTGTGATGCTTTTTTCTGCTCTTTCCAGATCCTATTGCTGAGCTCCTCAGCCTTAGGCAACAGGAGAGGAGAATGGAATGAGCCACTGCCGGCTTGCCATCTGCCTCTGTCTCCTTTGTTTTCCTTGACCTCCATTCTTGACACTCTGGGGCATACAAGTTAGTGCCAAATCCCTGGCACTGGTGATCACAAGAGAGTCTGCCATCATCAATGAAGCCACATGAGCCAGCCCTCCCAGCTCACAAACAGGTACACAACCAAAACAAAGACTGCCCCCTTCCCCCAAAGACGTCTTTCTCAAAGAATATCACCTGGTCACTCATTTAGCAAATATCACTACACAATGACTCAGGCCAGGCCATAGGGGACACTGTGCATGACACCAATAAGGGCCTGCTCTCCTGGAGTACCCACCATGGAGATAGACTCTGAGCTTAGGGTGGGTGGGCATACGCTCTGGGTGGTCACCCAGGGCCCCCTTGTTGTCACTGTCTTGATGTTCTTAATTTTTGGACAAGGGGCCCAGCATTTTAATATTGCACTGAATTCCCAAAACCAAGGCCAGTCCTGGAGGAGTGCAGTGGTGTGCCAGGTGAGCATGGAGCAGTCAGAAGAAAGCCCTGTTTAGCATTTGCCAATTTCTGTGGTGTAAATACTCCTACCATAGCCAGTTCCATGAGATGCCAGTGAACATGGAGCTGTGTTGTGCACAGTGGTGCTGACAAAGGTCAAGGTGTTGCAGTGGCTGTAACATGTGCTTGGCATGTCTGAGACTCAGCATAAACCTAATAGTATTAATCACGTGTCAGCAGGAGAGTTTCACCTTTGGGCCAAACAAGCTGAGTGCTAGGAGTAAAGATTCTCACCACAAAAGTCCTCATGGATGCCTCCACCATGATCCAAGCTAGAGAGCATCACCCCCTACCATATTCCTCAAACTGCAGGGGGAATATAATGCTTACACACTTGTGCCATGTAGGCTCAACCTTGAAAGACGGTCCTGCAAGACCTGTCTGTGACAAGCTCTGTTGGCTTGGATCCCACCACTGGTCCCCCGTGTTGTGAGGTAATTGACCTCTCTTCTGGGCAAGGTACTTAGTTGCCCAGGTGTCTCTTATGACCTCCCCACATAAGAACACTGATAGGAAGAGCTGACCACAATGGATAGGAAGGGGTAAATCAGAGTGCTTTGACATGATGGGCAAAGAAAACAGTCTTAACAAATTTAGAAACATCCTGTTTAGACACTATCTCTTGCTTCAATTCCCACAGTGGACAATGATAGAGCTGTAAAACTGCAGTGGACACTGTGACGACTGTCCAGAACCCTTTCAGGATCTGACCCTCATCCTCCATCAGCCAGGCATGTGAGCACCTGATGGCTCATGACGAAGTCTATCTTGGGAAATTGTCCTGTGCTGATGGCATCTGCCTCACCCAAGGATGTGTTCCCTCTTTCCCAGGCAGCTCTAACCCAGTGATGTGTCCATGTAGGATTACAAAGCCCAGGCTCCTTGCCTGAATATGGGCAACTCTGCAGGTCATTCCACCTCCAGGGGCTCTGATAGTGGCCCTCCATCAGGATTATACCACAGCCCAGCTTCTCCATCTGCCCAGCCCTGTTTCCCTGACCACCCCCTCACTGGAGCTGGTCCTAAGAGTGTTCCCCACTAAAGCTCCTGCAGGCAAACCTGTATCTCGTTTTTTGCCTGGGAAGCAGCCTGAGATACCCTTCTGTACTGACCCCACACCACTACTTTTACCTTGTTATGATTTGTGGGGTTTACGTGCTATTCCCTAACTCTAAGTAAGATCTCCCTGCTTTGCATACAGATCGATTCTAAACCCTGAAAAGCCAATAATTGGCTTGTCGATTATTATGATCATATAAATGCAAGGCCAAATAGTTTACCTTGCACTCAGGGGAAAAAGATGTAACTGTGCATTCAGAAGAAAATATAAGTAACAACCACTTGAAATAGGAGACAGGGGAAGGAAATGCCTATTATAATCATTTATTAACTATTACTATTATTATCCACATCTGTTTCTCAGTGAGACCATCCATCTTTTTTAATATTACCATTTGTTGCAGCATATTCATTTTTCTTCTTAAAAACCTTCCTCTGTGAGCTCTCTGATTCACTGTTGTAATTTGGGCTGGCTGCATCCTTGGCCTGCTACATGGCTATCATTGGAGATTTCTTGGCATTACACTTCTGGATTGGATCCACAGTTTCTTGGATCCTCTGTATTCTCTTTCTTGGAATCATTTTTTATTTTGCTGGGTACATCCTCCGACAATTCTCCTAACAACTGCCTATAAGAAGGTCTTCAAGTCTTTGTGCATCTGAAGGTATTTATCTTGCCCGCACACTTCTTCCAATTTTAGTATATGAGCTGCCAAAGTGAGCACTTGCCCGCACACTTGATTGACAGTTTAGCTGGGTATAGAATTTGAGGTTAAAAATCAAGTTCCTCAAAACTGGAAGTGTTTGCTCTGTTTTCCTCTATCCCATAGTGTTACTACTGAGTATGGTTCCTTTAAATAAGAGATTCTCTTTGGGAGGTGGGAGGGGGAGGGGTACTGACCCCAATCAGGATGTATAGAACTATGGTGAGGGGCATTTTTGATCATCACAATGACAGAGGACACTCTGGTACTAATGGGCACAGGCCTGGGATACACTGTACAAAGTAGTCCCACCCAACTCAAACTATCCCCCTCAAACTACCAAAAAGAGGCACAAAGTTAGGGGACTCACACTACATGATTTCAAGGCTTATTATAAAGCAAGAGTAATCAAATTGAGTGGTTCTGATGTAAAGGCAGATGTAAAGATCAATAGAATAGAAGAGAGTCCAGACATAGTTGTCCACATATATATGGACAATTGTTTTTCAATGGGCATACCCAGGGAATTTGATGAGGGAAAGGATAGTCTTAACAAATGTTGCCAGAATAATAGGAGAACTACCTGCAAAAGAAAGACTCTTGACCTATGCCCCACAGGTCTATGAAAATTAACTTGGATTCAAAAGTAGACTCAAACACATAAAACTTTTGTTTGGGGAGTGGGGGAACCAGGACAAAATTTTAATGGTCTTCAGTTTGGCAAAGATTTCTTAAGTATGATATCAAAAGTATGAACTTTAACAGAAAAAGATCCATAAATTGGACTTCATCACACACATGAAGGAAACTTACTTTTCCATAGACACTGATAAGAAAAAGAAAAGGCAAAGTACAGTGCGGGAGAAGATATTTGCAACATGCATTTTCATTGAAGGACTTGTGTGTAGAATATATAAAGAACCCTTAAAATTTAACCATAATAAGACAAATAGCTCCATTTAAAATGGGCAAAAATATTTGAATGGACAGTTTACCAAAGAAGACAAGCAAGTGACAAATAAGCACATAAGAAAGATGTGCCACGTTGTTAGTCATTAGCAAAATGCAACGTGAAACCACAGTGACTTACAAAGGACACCCAGACCATAAGCAACAAAAGGAAAAGTAAGTCGAATGGATATCATCAAAAGCCAAATCACTTGTGCCCCAAAGGCTGCCAATGAAGAAACTGCAAGGACAGCTTACAGAACAGGGGAAAAGAGTTTTTGCTGATCAGGCATTTGATTAGAAACTTGTATCTAGGGGTGCCTGGGTGGCTCAGTGGGTTAAAGCCTCTGCCTTTGGCTCAGGTCATGATCCCAGGATCCTGGGATTGAGCCTCTCATCGGGCTCTCTGCTCAGCGGGGAGGCTGTTTCCCTTCCTTTCTCTCTTTGCCTGCCTCTCTGCCTACTTGTGATCTCTGTCTGTCAAATAAATAAACTAAAATCTTAAAAAAATACAAAACTCGTATCTAGATTATCTAGGAACTTTTACAACTCAACAAATAAAAAGGTAAATAACCCTGTTATAAAATAGACAAAGAAGCCGAATAGACCTTTCTCCCCCAGCAGAAGTAAGAAGGACATGAAAAAATGCTCAACCTCAGTAACCATCAGGGAAATGCAAATCAAAATCACTTGACACCCTCTCGGTTGGTTAATATTAATAATACAAATAATAATAAGTGTTGGCAAGTATGTAGAAAGATTGAACTCTAGCACGCTGCTTGCGGGATAGTTTATGGCAGAGCTGCTTTGGACAATACTCTGGCAATTCCTCAAGCATTTAGACCATAGGACCCAGGAATTCCATTCCTACGTATAGAGGCGAGAGAATTGAAAGCATACATCCACACAAAAACTTGTACACAGATATTCATAACAGCATTATTCATAATAGCTAACAAGAGGAAACAACCCAAGTGTCCATCAATTGGCCAATGGCTAAATAACACGTGGTATGGCCATACAATGAATATTATTTGGTAAGAAAATGGGATAAAATTCTGACACATGCTATAATAGGGATAAATCTTCCAAACGTCATGCTTCAGTGGAAGAAATCAGTCACAAAAGACTACTGATTGTAGGATCCCATTTATACACAATTTCCCGAATAGGCAAATCTACAGAGACAGAAAGCAGATTTGTGGTTGCTTAGGGCTGGGCTGGGGGTAGTGGGTAGGTGAAGATTTCTTTAAGGGTAAAGAAAATATCCCAAAATGGATTGTGGTGATGTTTGTAAGACTCTGTGACTATATTGAACGTCATTGAATGGTATACTTTTAAAGGGTGAACTGTTTGGTATGTGAATTATATCTCAATGACGCTATTAAAAGAAAAAAAAAATGGGACCCCTGGGTGGCTCAGTCAATAAGTGTCTGCCTTTGGCCCAGGTCATGCTCCTGGGGTCATGGGATGGAGCCCCACATCAGGCTCCTTGCTCCACAGAAGGCCTGCTTCTCCCTCACTCACTTCCTCTGTGTTCTCTCTCTTGCTGTGTCTCTGTCTGTCAAATAAATAAATAAAATCTTTTAAAAAGTCAAAAAGAAAAAAAAAAAAACATCATATCTACTAGATGGCTTCAGTTAAGAAGATTGACTATTCTTCTTCCAGAGTCCCCATCAGGTGCAGGGCAGAGGCGGGGTGGGGATTAAGGGGTGGATAGCTAGCTTCTCCAGGCTCAGCATGTAGCCCTCCCAGGGCCCCTGCCCAGTTGAGGCCCTTGATGTAATTGGGGGGAAGATGGCCTCCCTCACCTCAGTGCACCTCAGGGCTTGGCCCGCAGAAGTCTCAGTCAGATCACTGTGTTCCTCTTGAAGAAATAGCTGTGTGAATCCCTGTGACAGACCCAGGGAATTTATAGTTCATCCCCATGACTGAACTGGACCCCAGGACAAAGGCTGCAAATGGGTGGCTGGCTGCCTGTCCCAACCCAAGATGGCAGGTATGGGAAGATAATGCAAATCAGTCACTAACATTTTAAGGGGAGGAGCTTTCATACAAAGAATCTAATTTGGGTCTCCTCTCAGACTGGCCCCTCCAGGCTGCCATTGTCCCAGGTGGATGGGGGTGTCACTGGCCTGTCACTTGACCATGTTCTGTTGGCCAAAGCAAGCCCTGAGGCCAGCCACTTTTGGAGGAAGGGTAATCCTTCCCAGCCCTCTGGATGGGAGGTGCCACAACGCCACATGGCAAAGGTTTTGGAGACTGGAAGGGGAGTGATCAGCATGGCTTACCGTGGTACCAGCCTTACAACAGGGGCTCAGGAAGTGATGGCTGGCATCCCTCACTCCTGTAGCTGTCCCCAACTCCCTTGCCTGGCTAGAAGCCAGGAAGATGGGGACATGAGGGAAGGGGCTCACCTTCAGAACACCCCAGCCTCCAGGGCCCCTTGGCAGCATCATAGAGCTGGCCTTCCTGGGCGGGACCGGTCTCCTCAGCTGTAGCTGTCCCTCCACAGGGCTCCCATGTGCTGTCACAGCCCCCCTGCCCCTTGCTCGTGGCAGAGATGATGTGAGGTGCTTCTGCGGCCATGTCTACCTCCCTGGAGGGACACTGGGCCATGGGCTCCCACCCCAATTTCCCATTCCCAGCAAGCGTAAGGACCAAGTGGCCCCACTGAAATGTGCAGTAACTTCTTGATAAGGGAGTCTCACTGTGGAAGGCCATGGGCAGAGCTCAGAAGGCCCAAGAGTTGGGAGGTGAGTCGAGCCACGGGACACCTGAAGTCCTTGCATGCCAGGACAGCCACTGCCTGCTAAGCCCTAACACCAGCCATCTTCCCCAAATCCTGCGTGGGGGCCCTGCCAACAAGCCAGGGGTGGCTTGTTGGATGCACCACGCAAATAATGAGTGTGAAACCTCATGACAAAAGTGACTCGCCCAAGGCCACTTGGCAAGTTAGGGGCAAGGGTTCTTGACCTTGAACTCTAGACTCTATATGGGCTGTTGCCCTCAACCTGCACCATTGCCAGTGGTTTATTGATTATTTCACAAGGTCTCACACTGAAATGGAGCCTTCTTTCATACCCTACCATAGAGGGTGCTGAGAAAAATGGTCCACATATAGCCACCATTGCCCCCCATTCCTGGGTACCCACCTTCCCTCCTTTCCACTCTACCACGCTGCATTTCCTTGCCTTGGACATGTCGTAGGCTCGAATGTCTTTGCATTTTCGTACATGCTATTCCTTCTTCCACATACTCCTTTCCCACACTCCCCAGACTGGAAAACCCCTATCTATCCTACAAGACACAATCCAAGAGGCACCTCCTCCAGAAGCAGAAGCCCTCTGTGACTTCCCTAGCCTACTTGAGGGCTCTTTTGGCTCTTCTTGCTATTTTTATTTTTAAAATTTTTTAAAAAGATTTTATTTATTTATTTGAGAGAGAGAGTGCAGGTATGTGTGCATGAGCAGGGGGAGGGGCAGCAAGAGAGGGAAAGGGAGAAGCAGATTCCCTTGCTGAGTGTCGGGCACTAATCAGACTCAACAGAGGGCTCTTTAGGGCAGGGGTGGGGATGGTGCTCCATCCCAGGACCATGAGATCATGACCTGAGCCGAAGTCACTGCTGGGGTGACAATTGGCACAAGGTCCTTGAAGGACAACCAGACCATGGAACTGTCCTCCAGAATTCAAATGCATGTACCTTTTGGCCCAACAACTCCAGTATTAGGAATTTATCCCACAGTAAACTCACTCCTCTGCTCAGGAATCGTGGGGAGTCTGTTCTGCGGAAACTCTGCAACCTTAGATGACATTGGATGGCTCCCTATGCATCCACAAGGGTGACCTCAGGAAAGAGGAGGGGATGGAAGATGGGCACAGAGGCAATAGACAAGGGTGTTCCTAACAGTATAAAGATATGAAGGAATATGCAGATTGTGTGCTTGAATATATATAGTCTATTTCCAGAAGGATGCACTCCAGATAGTGCGAGATGTGGGCCCCTCTGAAATTTTTATACTCCTCATGTATATTTTACCTTTTTACAAAATGACAGTAGCCCAGGGATGGGGAGAAGACTGGCCCTCTAGCCTTTTGTAAAGTTCAGATATTGTTTCCCAGGCACGTGTATTGTCTTTCCAAAATATAGCTATAATAATTAACTGACAGGAAACAAATAATCTCGGGGTATTACATTCTCTGTGCACATCTGCCTCTCATTTCTACCACATTCTGTGGGTTGGAACTGTGTCTGATTAGTCCCTGTACCTCCACTTCCACATTCTGCCACCAAGAAGGGCTCAGGAAACATATGATGAATGAATGAATGAGTGAATGAATAAGAAAATGAATAGATGAGGGAATAAGGGACCGGGCCGAGAAACCTACGAGGCGGGGACAGTCTCTGAGCTCCCAGTTCAGACCTGAATCAGCACAGGGGTCCTTCTCAGAGCTCGGCCAGCCTCCTTGGTAGCCTGAACCCGCTCTAGCAGGAATCAGGGGGAGCTCCTTCCTCCCCCTGCACACCCTTACCCCTACCCCTGGCATTCCTTGTCTTCACTCCCCAGCTCGCCTGACCCTTTAGTAAATACAGACAAGTATTGGACAGGACAGACAGAAAAAAAGTGGTAGAGCCAGGACTCAGAAGTCCCACTTGGCCACCATCTTGCTGATAAGCCCAGAGAAACTCTCTTCTCTTAACACTCTCTTAAAGCTTCACATTCCTATCTGTAAATGGGCACACTAAGCCCCCTTCCCAGGCTGCTCCGAGGGTAAAATGGGGTCATGTATGGAAACACACAAAAAGGCGCCTGGCACGTGGGAGGTGCCATAACACTGTTCCATCCCTTCTCTGCCCTCAGATCCCTGCCTGGAAGGTCTGTCAGCATCACCAGACCAAGCTGGATAGAGACACTGTTAAACAATAAGCATTCAAAGGAAACTAAGCATGTGCATTAAGCAATATCAAAGTAGCCCTTAGAAGAATAGAGATGGAAGGCAAAATTTTCAAAGCTATAGAGGCAAAAAAAAAAAAAAGAGAGAGAGAGAGAGAAAAGGGGGAACAAAGACAATTTGATCAATTTAAAAATGAAACAATGAAATTATGATGAATTAAAAACACAAACTAAGGTGGCGGAAGGAATCCAAACATCAACCACGGCAATAAATATTCATGCTTCCAACTCCCCTACTAAAAGGCAAAGACTCTCACGACTCTCGCCATGCCCACCTGCCTGTAGCTGTAAGAGGAAAGAGGAGGCAAGAGCTCCCTCCAGGTCACAGCCCTGCCTGCCACCCCTCCCACCTCACCTGTGCTGATGTTCCAGACCTCCGGTCCTCAGAGCTGGCCATTTGGACCCTTGCCCAGGGGGCAGCTGAGCAGTATGTTGTGGTCTGGCCAGATGGGGCTGGCTGGGGGTTTCAGTCCCCCTTGTCTATCGTTTTTCTGTAAATCAGGAAGGCTGCTCACTTCTCGGCTGCCCCACGTTCCACAAGCAGGTAACTGGTTACAGTTGCGAGCAGCTGCGCACAATAAGGTGGAATTGAAGCCCCTCCGAGGCCTGGCATGCCCCGCTCCTGGAGCACACGTGCACACAGCATAGTATCAGGACTCAGGCCTGTTCTGAGGGCCCTTGGTCCACTGTCTGCTGGGCCTAAATGGAAGACTTTCTTTTTCTTTTTTAAAAAGACTTTATTTAGTTATTTGACAGAGATAGAGAGAGAGGGATATCATAAGTGGGGGAGGGGGAGAAGGAGAAGCAGGCTCCCTGCTGAGCAAGGATCCCTATGCGGGGCTCCATCCCAGGCCCCTGGGATCCTGACCAGAGCCGAAGGCAGACACTCAATGACGGAGCCACCCAGGCACCCCCTAAATGGAAAACTTTCATCTTCCATTCAGAAAAAGGAGCCTTCAGAATTAGATGGTTAGTGCTGTAGTCTGTCAGGGCCAAGAATCCCTTACTGCAAATGAAGAGGCCCAGAGAGGGAGAGTGACTTGTCTGAGGACACACAACCTGTTAATGGCAGACCACCCCCCCCCATGCAACCCTAAATTTGGTTGTTCAAATCTTGCCTTTGTGAATTTGGCCATCCCCAGAGACACCAAAATGCCCCCTTGATGTTTTTCTTTGAAAGCATCTTTTTAACAAAATATCTTTGATTTTTTAAAATCTTTCTTACCAAAATATTTAGTCTGAAATAAAACTGTATCCCTTGCCATAATTAGAAGGTAATCCATAAAATAAAAGAGAATGAAAAAGATGTTATGATCTGGATGGAAACCGTTGTCGATCCACCCTGTGAGACGAGGCCTGTCCTTTCCAGATTAGCAAGTGTCAAAGACATGGTAAAGACCGGTCAGCACACAGCTCAGCCTTGCTCCATCTTATCGGAAGGACTGGAGAAGAGACTTTCTCTCCCTGTCGTCCTCTGTTGTTTGGTGTGCTTCTGTCCGCATCTCAAATGACCTCGGAGACTTGGTCTTGGATGTGTTAGGGCCCTGCCACCCCAAGTCTCTGCTTTTCAAATATAAATCAGGGATTAGCCTGTGTCCTGCAGAGGGATGTTGGAGGCAACTCAGGACTCAGAGATGCCCTCGCTGCAATAACTCCTAAGGGTGTCGCTTTAACAATCCCCCACCCTATGGGAGGAACATATAACTCTCCCTTTTTACAGATGGGAAGCCTGCGGCCCTGGGACAAGGACTTCTCCCCTAGAGACTGAAGCCAGGAGCCTCTCAGGGGCCCAAGAATATGTTTGCGAAGGGGAGTGGGGAAGGCAGGAAAAAAAAATACACCAACAAACACGTCAACATGAATAAATGTTTAATTAAATGTCCAGAGAACATAACATTAGCCAACTAGTCAATTGTGTCTCAACTCAGCGCTGGTATAGTTATATATAAATTTTATTTAATGAGGCGTGTGGGTGCCTTTTAATATGTCTGACGTGACATGGTGTGGCTATGCCAAACAGGACCTCGCCGAGATCTCAAAATAGTGCTGCCCACATAAAAGAAGGGGTTTGCCAAAGAGCCCACTTGCGTTCGTTCATCCCAATCATTCATTCAGCGAGCGGGGAGTCTGTGATTTCAGCGGAGCCCCCAGCAGTCCCTGATTCTGCTGGAGGGTGGCTCAGAGCCACTGCCTCTGTCCGGCCCTCTTCTCTTAGGATCTTGTCCTGAACTAGATTCCTCCCTCCATCTCCCCCAGGGCAGGGCGCCCCTCCTGTACACATGGGGAAACTGAGGCTCAGAGAGAGCAGGGGATGCCTGAGGTAACAGAGGATCCCCTAATTGGTGGCAGAGGAGTGATCAGCACCCACCCCTCAGTGCTGTGCCTCCCCTGGAAGCGGCAGGCCTGCGTCCTCCATCATCCCCCAGGGGACCCTCTCCCGTATCCTCATAAATATGTACGCGGCTGACCCTGTCCAGACTCCCCTTTCCAGAAGTCTGCAAGGAATCCCATTACAGATTCATGTGGCACCAACTGCATTTCTAATTAAGAGAACACGGTTGTTCTAATTTTAACATCGCTCCCGTACTACCTCCAACCGCCACCCCTCCCTGTCATTTTTATAAGGGATGTTTTCGCCTCTGAGGAGCATGTGCGGCCCTAGTTCTCTTGTCTGTTACTTGGGATGAATCATCTTCTGGAGGGCTCTTCATAATGTGGGTGACTCGAATCACTTGTCCTGGGGTCCCCGACGGATGCTTCCTCCATTAAGTGAAGAACACCCACCCAGTTAGCACCTGCGTGGAGCTGGAGGCTGGAGGCCATGGCCCCAGTTAACCATGACCCCTAGAATAAAACATACCCGCCTCCCCAGGCTTGCCAAGCCTCTGTTGCTGACTCATCTCCTCCAGCTCTCTCTTTCCTGCACCCCTCCCAAGCCTAGGATTGCCAGATGAAATACAGGGTACCCAGTTAAATTGGAATTTCAAATAAACGGCAAATGATTTTTTTAGTTATAAGTATATCCTAAGCCATGTTTGGGACATACTTATACTAAAAAATTATTTGCTGTTTATCTGAAATTCTCATTTCAGAAATACCGCTCGGTGTTCTATATTTTTATTTGCTAAATCCGGCAGCCCTATTCCAGCCACACAGTCCCCTTGCTCTTCCATAATCACACTGCTAGCCTTCCCACCTCAGGGCCTTTGCATGGGCTGTTCCTTCAGTCTGGAACACTCTTTCTGCTCCATCTTTGCTGGTTCCTTGATGCTAAGATCACAACTCAAGTCTCACTGCTGCAGAAGTCTTCCGTGACATCTCCAGACTGACGCAGTGTCCCACCATTGAGGCTGCCATCCTTTCTTCTACAATCTGGCTTTGTGCTTCTTGTGACACTGCCCATGAACTCTGAGATGACCTTATGTGTTTGTGGTTTCTCTGTCTCCCTCCACTACAGTATCAGCCCATGAGAGAAGCTAGTCTGCATAGCAGGGGGCCAGGCACCTGTATACATGTTGAACGTTGTTGAATATGTACAAGCCCCCCTTGCAGAGAGCTTTCGTCTGGCCCATGCTGTAGCTCCAGAAGCCCAGTGCGGAGGGGAATGACCTGTCCTTAGTCTCCAGCTGGCCTTTTAAGTGCCAGGACTACGCCCACTACTTGCCATTAATTAGCTCATTTAATCTCAGATCAGCCCAAATGACGGAGGCACTGATGACTTCCGTTTCCCAGCTGAGGGAACTGAGACACAGAGAATTTCAGCAACTTGCTCACAGTCACACAACTCATGAGAAGTGGAGTCAAGGATTTAAACCCAGGCCTTCTTGTTCCAGAGCCTGCACATGGAAAACAGTGGCCTGCTCCAGCCTCTCACTTCACGCACTCAAATGTTTACAGGAAACCCACAGAAGTCCCACCCTAGCCATACAACCTCAACACTCCCCTCAGTCTCAGCCGCATCCCTCCCTGCCATCACCACTGCCTACCCAACACATACGCAATTCCTTGTCCTCCCCCTGGGCCACTTAGCAAGTGCTGTTCCCTCTTCTTGGGAACTCTTCTCCCTTTCTCTTGTCCATCAGAAAACCTTTTATTATTCCATCAAGGTGCCTAAAGAAGTATCTCCTCTTCCAGGCAGCCCTCCCTGACTACCCCATCCCCACACTAGGCTGAGGCCTCCTCGGAGCTTCCTCAGGACTCCCATCCATCCCTGGACTAAGCCTGGGCTCTCTCCACACTGGATCATGAGCTCTGGAAGGGCAGGAGTGGGTTGAAGGCCTCCCAGGGTCCCTGTGCCCAGTGCAGACTGGGATGAGCGGGTAACAGAAGTTCAGGATTGTGAGGGCCATCCCTCCCATCAGCAGGGAACCTCAGCTGCTTTTGTCCTTCCTGTCCTCAAGCAGGACTTTGGTTCCCATCTCAGAGTGTCCTGGGCCCACTGTAGTTGACTCCACTCATGTGACTAGAGCAGGAACAGCCATGGAACTGGGGTAGCTGGCCGTCAGAGGGGCTTCCAGAAATCACATCTACGTTGGGGTTTTGGCTCAATTACTCTCAAGACCCTCCCAGAGGAAAGCACATGCTGCATTTAGAAAGTTATCCTAGAAGCCTTTGCACACACTGTTCCTCCTGTCCGGATCACTCTTCCCTCCCCTCCTTACCTGGTTAACTACTACTCCCTCTTCAAATTCCAACACAGTCAACACTTCCTTGGAGGGTGGGGGGCCCTCCCTGCCTGGGTCAAATCCCTCAATAACATGGTTCTTCCAGGAACCCGTTGTATTTGCTGTGGTCCCTGGATTGGTGTGATTCTTGGCTTATCTTTTCCCCAAATGAGCTGTAAGCTTCCCAAAGGTAGGAACTGATCTGTTTTGTTTCCCAGTGTAAACCAGAGTCTAGCATGGTGCCTGGTGCATGACGATGGCTCACTGTTTGTTGAAAGGATGTCTGCATTAATGAATGACTACTGGATATAGACCCATGCTTACCGACATGGCGAGATACCCATGATATATTCACATGCATGAAGAATGTAGGTTACAAAATCTCTACAGTTTGCTGACATTTATGTACAAAAAATGACTTCTCTGTATGCATACATATAAAAGAAAAAAATCTTGGGAGAAAGCACGGCAAATCAAAATGGAGTTAGCAATCAGCAGAGGGACTGAGGTGATGTTCCTTTTTTTTCTTGCTTATCTATACTTTCTGCTTCAATTAGCTCTGCTTACCCCATAATTAGAAAAGTGCATAAAAACCCCTGGGGGGTGTCTTGCTAAAATGCAGGTTCTGATCCAGCCGGTCTGGGGCAGGGCTCCCCGGCGACGTCCATGCTGTCAAATGGAGGACAAGTCTCTCTCTTAGATGTCCTGAGGCAGGCAGGGAGAGCCTAAAGCTGCTTGTTGCAGCATGCAGACTCTCACAGTGGTCCCTGGCAGTTAAATCAGGCCAGAGTTTGGTGGGCAGCTGGCCCTCAGACCCACCCAGACCAGTAAGGGCAGCATATATGCTCCCTGGACCCTTAGTCCCTGGGAGCGGGGATCACCTGATCAGAGCTGAGGGGGACACTGAGGCCCAGAGAGAGAGGAGGGGACTGGCCAAGTAGTCAGGACCAGAAGCAGAAGCCTAAGAGAGACTGGATGAAGGACAAAGGGGCAGAGCGAGGTGATGGCGCATATTTTCCCCAGATTGACCAATCATCTTGTCAGCCACCCCTGAGGGGACTCCACTCTCACACCCATCTACCCCTAGGAGACCTCTTTTATCCTAAACACATCAGGATCCTGCTCAGGCACCATCCATGGTTCCCCATTGCCCATGGGAGAGGTTTTACAATTTTTTGTTGACTCTCAGATAATTTTCACAAAACTCCAACCCTCCTAACATTTGTAGGTTGGCATCTATGACCTCACCCTATGTTTAAAGGTATACTCTTATGAATAGGGAAGAGAACATATTAAACATTTTGCAGGATGAAGCGCAATGAGGACCAACCATCATTAGAATACTTTAGGATACAACTTGACAAAATATTTTAATTATCAAATTAAATACCCTCCTCAGACTTTGAAATCATGTGACATCTTATCGAATGGGTTTTATCCATTTCATAATTTAAAATGTGAGAAACCTCAAAAAGAGTCCAGGGAAATGGGAAAGAATCAATTTTGCTGACTTCTCTTTGGCCGTCCTGACTTCAGAACACCTCCACCCAGGCCACATGTCCCCGAGGGGTTGCGGGGGGTGTTATAAGATGCAGGGAGAAACAGGAAGCCTGTGGTTTGAATGCCGTGATCTCCGTCATCCCAAATTAGTACCTGCCATCATCCCCATGTCTAGGGGTTGGGAGCTTTTTATACCCAGCACAATAGGCCACAGCTCCATTCCAAACAGGTAAAGATTCAAACCCAGGCTACTGCCTGTTTCTTTCTACTGCTCATCACTTACTGTTCCTATGGTGAGTTTCTAACGTTGAGCTAAAACTTGTTCCTCTGCTGAGATGCCCTGGTTTCAGCTCACATTCTGACTTACCTCTTCCTTGGGCTCTCCTCTGACCCACCCACCTGGCACAGTCCCTTCTCCAAGGTTCTAACACTTTCCATCCCATAGGAGGTGCTTGTCTCTTTCCCTCCCTGCCCCTCCATAAAGGAACTCCATCTGACTTGAACTCTTTTCCCCTCCCCCTCATCCCCGCTAGCTCCTTGGGAAGCTGCCAACACATAACTTGAGCTAATAAATATTTGGAGAATAAATACATGGGCAAGCAGGGCATTGATAAAGAGTGCCAACACCCCTGGGAGGTGATAACAGCAGCTCAACTTTCCTGGCTTAGGGAACAGAATTATTGACTTGGCAGCCCACAGGAATCTGCCACCAACTTGGGTGTCTGAGAAACAGCCCTTGATAAGTGTTCTTTGATGCAGATCATGAGATCCCATTCCCCTCTCCCCCAACTCATGGGAAATGCCATTTCAGGGGTTTCTGAAAACAACAGAATGATTACATTCACACGTGTGAACTCCCTGTGCCCCGCCCGCCTGCAGATCCCTTGCCCACTATGTCTGGAACCCACGGCAATAGGAGCAAGGAGCTGGGGCTGCCGTTGCCGCCTGCTCCTTCTGCATTTTAAGATGCTCCGGCTCCCAACCTATAATTTTGAGCAGGGGTGAAAAACCTTCTAGCATACACAGCATCTTTGAACCGCTCCCTCTGTCCCTTCCTCTCTCTGTTGTCCATCCTGGGCAAGGTGCTGGAGAAAAGTTCCTGCCTCCACAGCTTTCATTATGGGTGAACTAAAACCAGTCCTTCTCCATCTCGAAGATGAAGGGCTTCTCCATCGACCCCAGTGGACTGGCTGCGGCTGCTTGATTAAGTCCTGCCTGAGCCGGGTGGGAAAGAGTGTGCAGAGCAATTAGCAATGTCTGCCAGGGCCATGGGAAGGAGAAAGGCACAGAGAAGTTGACCATTTATGAAATTCAGATTGAAAAGTGGTTTCTTTAGTCCACACCAGTGGTATTTTTTTTTCCTATTCTTTAACCTCAAATTTTATTACCACTATTTATGAAGTGGAAGGTTTTATCCCAGTAGCCCCCAAAGCTGGATTTGAGGAATTTCTAGAAAAACCCCTTGGCTTTTATCCCCCCGGGGCAACTGGAGCCAAGTGGGTGAGGTCATGAACTCCAGGTTAGTCCCCGCCACTGGCTCCTTGGGCATGTCATCCACCTGGCCTGTCATACTCACGCTTAGGAGCCCGGGCTTGATTACTGATTTCCTTGGTTGGCAGGTGGCAGAGGGGAGTGCTATGGAAAGGCTCCCAGAGGGCAGCGTCCTGGCCCCCGAGAGAGCAAAGGTGGCTGTCTCTGACCACCCAGGGAGAGCAAGGAAGCAAATTTCACATTTTCAAGCACCAAATATCTGCTTCCCACCACACTGGGGGTGTTCTACTCATTAAGCCCACACAACAAACCTCTGGAGGAGGTCAGATTATAATAGCCATTTTATAGACAGAGAAACTAAGGCTCAGAGCGATGATGTGACTTACCCAAGGTCAAGGTCACCGGGCTGGTAAGTGGCAGAGGCAGAAGTGCTAGTTGATGCTCGGGCCCCGTTCTCCAGGCTCATGGGCATTTGCCTTCCCCCTCCTCCATGCGGAAGGGCCCTGAGGGAGGGAGTGCGGCTGCTCTGGGGTGATTATGTCTTAATGCACTGAAGCAATGGGTCTTTCGGATTCCATTTTCCTGATTCTTACAAATGGTCTTTATTTGCTTTCAGTAAATACTTCCCAAATGAAAGTGGTCACCTGATGAGGCTGCTAATGAAATCCTCCACAGAATTTTATTTGCTAATTACATACAACATAAAACTTAACAAAATAATAGACGGTACCCAAACCCACAGTCTTGGGTTTTAGTTTCTTCCCTTTCTCACTCCTTAACTACTACGATCGCTCACTTCATTTGATGAAAAAATTGTGGCTCTAAACTGGCTCCTCGAGAATTATTCATAGGGTAAAATGCTAACAGGGATTTGTCCATACACCCGCATGAGTTGTCTTAGCTGCAGCGGCCATGCCATCAGGTCGGGAGCCTTGAATGTCAGGGGAAGGGGCTACAACC
This sequence comes from Mustela lutreola, assembly GCF_030435805.1. Taxonomy (NCBI): domain Eukaryota; kingdom Metazoa; phylum Chordata; class Mammalia; order Carnivora; family Mustelidae; genus Mustela; species Mustela lutreola. Next base: position 57,138,500 of record NC_081291.1, on the reverse strand, counting down.
CGGTGTGTTACTCATGTGACCATGGCCTCGTTCCTTGTCATCTCTGGGCCCGGTTCTCCCATCTGTACATTGAGAGAATTGAGCTGGATCAACAGGTTTCAAAATTTTATTCCAGAAGCAGAAGACCTCAGACAAAATATCCATAAGTAAAATATTGATGTGTATGTATCTTGAATACAGAGCTGTTACTGATGATCAATACAAAAAAGACAACTGGGACAAATCTGCATCAATGACCTTGGTTCCTCTCCCCTCCTTTCACACTCTATGCCCTGTGGCTTTGTAGGTCCTCCTAGCAAAGGGAGAGTCTGTTCTCCAAGCCCTGATTTTAGATTCGGACACATGACTTGTTTTGTTCACTAGGTTGACATGAAAAATGACAGCGTGCCAGTCCCAGCCTAGCACTCAAGAAGCTGGATGGTGTTCCCACTTGCTCTTTTCCATCTAGGCTGTCGCCATGAGAAGGACGTGTCTCACCTGTCCTGTGGGTTCCGGGTGGAGGATGAAAGACACACAGATCAGAGTCATGGCTCTGAGTACCTGAACCCGGCCTAGAGTACCTGATCTTTGGACTCATGAGAAGTAATTTAAGATACTGGGATTGGTGGGGAGAGTTAAGTTTTTACACAAATAGCTAACTGATACACTGAATACAGAATTGGGCATATGAATAGGTATTTTATAGTATTTCTCTTTCATTTTTAAAAAAGATTTTTATTTATTAATTTGAGAGAGAGAGAGAGAGCACACAAGTGGGGGTAAGGGCAGAGGGAGAGGGAGAGGCACAGAAACCCAAGCAGACTCCATAATGAGCACAGAACCTGACACGGGGCTCTATCCCATGACCCATGAGAACACGACCTCAGCTGAAACCAAGAGTCGGACGCTTAACCTACTGAGACACGCAGATGCCCCAGTATTTCTCTTTTGGCGTGACAAATAAGTTTTAAAAAATAAGTCAACACTGGGGTGAAGGACAAACAATTCGCAGAGAAAAATATCAGTGGCCAATTTTAAACCAACAAAAAAGCTTGCCTTCAGTAGTGATCCAAGAATTTGAACTAAACTTACAACACTCAACCGCACCCACCAAACCAGCAAAAATAAATACACATGGATGACAAGGGGACGTGCTGGCAAGGACAGGGAGGATAGAAGCTCTTGTATCCCGCTGGTGGGTGTGAGCATCGGGCAGTGCTGTGGAAATCAATTTAGCACCATCGAGGCAAACTTACAACGGACGTACCCTTTGCTTCAGCAGCTCCGTGCCTTGATATCCACCCCTTGGAGAAACTCCAGCCCCTGGGACCACAGAGCCGTGCACAGGAGCATCGGCTGGAGCACTGTTCAACATAGCAAGACTCAGAAATAAGCTTGCTGGGCGCCTGGGTGGCTCAGTGGGTTAAGCCGCTGTCTTCGGCTCAGGTCATGATCTCAGAGTCCTGGGATCAAGTCTCCCGTCAGGCTCTCTGCTCAGTGGGGAGCCTGCTTCTTCCTCTCTCTCTCTCTGCCTGCCTCTCTATTTGTGATCTTTCTCTGTCAAATAAATACATAAAATCTTAAAAAAAAAAAAAAAGAAAGAAAGAAAGAAGCTTGCTGTCCAGCAAGAAGGGAGTGAAAAAAAAAAAAAACCAAATGAAATGAACCTCTATGATAGAATAATACAGAACATCTGAAGAAAAAAAATAAGAGCCGAATGAGACAAAGTGTGGCCACGGTCATGCCGAGTTCTAAAAATATACCACAAAATAGTCATATTCTAGTTATAGACACTCGTTATTAATGATCAAAGTTGCTTTGGGGGGGCATACTGCAAATTTATAAAGCTAGCTATCCCTGAGAAGGGAGGGAAGGGAGAGAGGCAGAGGGTAAATGAAACTCAAGTTGTAGTTGTAGTTTTTCATTTTTCCGTTTTTCTTACCACGGCCTGGGAGCACACGTTCACAGTGGCTGTCTTGTCATGCTTTGTACTTTTCTATATTCAGCATTTTTTGTTTGTTTTTTTCTTATGAAAAAAATAAGATGACCATGAGCCATCAAGTAGAACTGCTTGGAAGGGAGGGGGTGTGGGCCCTGGCTCCCTGCCCACACAGCCTCCTCTCTGCAGGGGGGATTCCCCCCCAGCCCCATCCCAGATGGGCAGAGACAAGAACCAGTGTGAGACGGTAAACCCCGATGCCAGTCTGGGGGGATCTGAGTTCTGGTTCTGTCGCTTACCTGTTGCAGGACATCAGAATGGTGGCTAAACCTTGCGTGCCTCAGTTTCCCCATATGTAAAAAGCTGAGGTGATGATGACGTGAACCAGAGGTGGGAAAGGGCTTGGCTTGTGCCTGGTTGGGGTGGATGGTATAGTAGATAATCAGCAGTTTGCTTGGTCAGGTGGCCCCAGGCCTCTCCTAACAGCCAGACAGGCCATAGGGAGCCATAGTTGGCTGTGGGAGGAGGTAGCTACCTGCCAGGCTGACTTTGCTTGGCCCTGGTCCAGGTGGCATGGAAGTGGCTGGGGGTCTGGGACAGGCCCCCTGCCTTGGGCCTTTGGAGTGAAAGGGACTTGGGAATGTCTGCTGTCACCTGCCTCTCTCGGCCTGGCTCCTCTCCTCGCTGGCCTGAAGCTCAGGGTATTTATTCCAGAAAACCCACAAGTCACTGAGTCCTTCATGGGGCTCATTCTTGTATTCATTCAAAGAACCATCCTGAACACATCCTTTCGTGTGTGGTCCCACCTCCACAGTTTTTATTTGGATGTAGGACCCACACAAATGGAGCAAGGAGTCCTTCAGAGTCATGTGGCTGTAAGTCCCTGGCGGCCTTGAACATGTGGCTGATGGCGTTCACCTCCCTCCCCCTCAGGATGGAGGCAATCGGAGCTAAGGGAGGGGAAGGCCCTCTACCAGACAGCTTTTCTGTGCCCCTCATCCTTGGAGGATCCTGCCTGAGCATGTGGCCCCATGCCCTTCCAGCCATTCGCTGAGCCCTCCCAGAAAGCAGGATGGACCCACCGCAGGGCCCAGCTATGTCCATCAGACCTATGACAAGTGGCGGGAAGCTAGCCTTCAATGGTTCAGCGGGAAGGGAATCCGTATCACCTCCCGTGACAATAATGCTGTCTAACAAACTATTCCCAATGCCAGTGGATGGAAGATGGGTGAATTCATTTCGGGTCCCTCCTCCCTGGGCCAGCAGTTACCTGAACGTCCTTATTATTATGTCAATGGCAGAAGCACAAGAAGGGTGAGTGGACACTTGAGGCCTCTTTGAGCCCAGGCATTGAACTGACATGCTGTCACTTCTACCACTTCTACTGGCCAAAGCAGGTCACAGAACCACGGCCAGCTCCCAGGGGGCGGGAACCTACTCAGCCTCTATGGCCAGGCTCCGTACTTCTGAGCAAGAGGGAGCAGCGAGCAATGAGGGAGAAGCCTGGAATGAAAATGTACCTGCTTTCCATGGGTGGCCACTCAGGGTGGCCAGCAGAACAGATGTTAGGATGGACATTTTATACAACAGAAACTTCTATGGCCCAGAAAGGGAAAATGATTGCTTTCTAGCCCCAGAAGCTAGACCTGCAACTCCTGGCCACCTGACCTCTAAGCTTCACAGACTCCGCACTAGCCTAGACCTTTGCCACCCATCCTGGATGCCCCAGGTCCTGGGCTTTCTCCTAGCCAGTCCATCAGACCTGGAGACGTAACATTTCCAGAGCACCCAAGACACAAATAGAGAAGCAGGAAGAAGCAGATAGTTAATTTTTATCCAAACTTGGGAATTCTGCAGGAAAAAAAAAATCTATATGCAATACTATATTTTTAGCACTAAATGGTGCTAAAAGCATTTTTTGGCACCCTTTAGAGAACGAAAGTTGCACGGTTGGGGAGCAGAAAGCTGAACATGCTGGGCACCCTCTGGTTTCGTCAATGCACTCACTTCTGGCAAGGTTGGCCTGCTTCAGGCAGCATGTGTGTTTGCTGTCATTGTGTGTGCTTTGAAATGGTGGTCCCCTCTGGGGATAACAAGGCCCAGGCCTCCCACCTGCATGTCTGGCCATCTCTCTCGAGTATTAGAGGTGGATAAAGGGAAGAAAATACCATCATCTGAGAGGAAACCAACGGAGCAGATGCAGAGACCTTTCTATTTTGATCTGAAAGAAGTCGAGGGGGTTGACATGCTGATATTCAGTCAACCCTAAAGGATCGCACTGCATGGAGGTGATCACCCCATTGTCTTCGCTAGCCAGGGGAGTGGAATGGCCATGAGAGCCAATCCCAGCTACAGATAGGGAGGGAGCTCTCTGCTGAGGAGCCTTCCAGAAAAGACATCTTTAGTCCTTAGGAGATAAGGAGAGCTTGTCTCTCTGATTCTCCTCTTTTTGTGAATGCTGTCATGTCTGGATGTGATGTGATGCCTGGATCTTGGCAGCCATCTTATGTCGGTGAGGGGGGTCTCCTTGAAAGCGATACTGACACTTGAATTGAGTGCTGCATGCCAGGCAGGCCCTGTGCTGAACATAGGACATTGGTTGAATGCTTTCTAGGTCTTCATATGTGCCAGGTCCTGGGGCCATAGTAGGACCAGCCTCAAGGAGGTCCCAGCTGGGAGGGGATAGTGGGGTCAGACAATGCCAACATAGTACAGGGAATGACAGCGGAGGTCCAGGGGGTTAGGGGAGCACCCTCCCTCCTGTTCACCTGCTATTGCTCCATTCTACAAACCAACACTGTCTACATCTGGATTCCTCGCGGGCCCCATGTCAGCTTTCCCCAACAACAGTGATTGCAGCATATGTGGACATAGCACCTCCTGTCTATCGGTTCATTTTGTCCTCATAGAAGCCTCTGAGGACAGTGTCCTCTTCATTTCCCAATCAGGGAAACCAGGCCCAGGGCACTGATGGCGCTTTTAGCTTCTGCACTCAGCTTTTCAGTGTAGGCAGGCCAAGACACAGGCTTACATATCCTAAAAGTGCCCCTTGTCCCCTAAGCACTTGTGCGCCCAGTCACCCCCATTGCCCGGGGCCCTCAGTCCAGGTCTGCTGCACAGAGTTGTCCGCAGTCCCTCAGCTTCTCCTGCCCCCACCATCCCCTCTAAGAGTCGATTAGCCATCTTCTCTGGGAGAGAGGGCACCCCTTGTCACCAACCCACTGCCCCAAAAGAAGGCCTCACACACAGTCTCTTGCTGATTTTTACCATAACTCTGAAGCCGCTGCTATGCCCACTTTGCAGAGGAAACTGAAGCCCAGGGTGGGGAAGAGACCACACAGGTGGGAGCAGGCGGGTATAGGACCTAGCCCAGCCCTGGCTCGTATCAAAGGCCCAGGGCCTGGGGGCAGCTTCTCCCTGAGGTTAGAGCAGAGGTGAAGGTGCAGAGCCTGTCTGGAAATTGCAGTTTGCTGGGTGTGTCCCAAGGGTCAGCGTCCACCCCAAGGGCAGGCCGGGCTGTTGCAGCATGTAAGCTGGAGGGGGTGATGGTCAGATCTGTGAGCAGCCTGGGACCTCATGCTGGGGGAGGGCCCCTGGGCCAAGAAGAGGGCCACGGGGAGGGCAGATTCATGAGAACTTAAGAGACTGGCCAGATGTAAGGTATGGGTGACAAGGGACTGCAGGAGTGACTTGTCGTGCAGAAGCAAGTGTGTCAGTGGTGGTTGGGGCAGGGCTCCGGAGAGGCAACGGCTAGATGTGGGGTTGTGGCCTGCAGGAGGGTCACAGAGCTGGGCCGCTGGGCTTGCTTTTGGGCGATGCCACTGAATCCACGGGGAGGAGGTCTGGCCGTGGCAGAAGACCCACTTGATCTTGAGGCTGCTGGGAGTGTCCTCTCCTATTGAGGGAGGCCGTCCTGGGTCTGGGCACAGGCTCCACAGACAAGGACCTAGCCATTCTGGTGGCCCTTACCTGGTCTGCTCAGCCAGGGGAGGGACGATGTGGTGTTGGGGACACCACCTGCCATTTAGTCCGTTTCACGAGCTGCACGGGACACCGCTGCCCACGTTCTGTCCCCACAACACAGTTGTGTGTTTGCCTCCAGCAGCCAAAGGGGCTGCGGGGCCTGGAGTGTGTTGTGACCACTTTTCACCCAGCTCCGAGTTGGTGGTGTGGGTCCTAAGGAAAAAGGCGGGTGACGTGGGGGACAGGTGAACTCTGCCAGAGGAACCTCCGGGTAGCCTGCCACCTTGGGTGGCCCCCTGGTCTCTTTAGGCATCTGCTCCATGACACAGGACAGCAGAAACTGCCTTGGGCTCTTATGGTGAGCCTATGGCGGGCCGGTTGAGGACCACCCCAAGAGGAGCAAGTACCCGGACAGGCAGAGTGTGAGGGGCTGGGGACCAGTAGGCAAGGGGATGGTGATCCCAGGGAGGTCAGCTTCTGAGGAGAGTGGGGGTGGAAACCAGGGGGACAGGAGGAAGGAACAGCTACAGAGTGAGAAGAGCCCAAGGGAGAGAGGGAGATGGGGTAGGGAGGCCGTGGTGACACCTGGTGACATGTGGGCAGGGCTGCCATGTCCCCCCCCATAAGTGGGGCACTTATGGGGGCCCCAGGCTGGCAGCCATGGGAACACAGCGTGGGAGGGAGGCCGGGGTGGCCAGCCAGAGAAGGGGGAGTATGACACAGAGGGGCAGCAGAACCGATCTGCTCCCCAAACCCATGTAACCAGAAGCAAAGTCACCAGAGCCTGGTCCCTTCCAGGCAGGACGTCGGCAATTCTGGCAACGAGCATGCCCTTCTTACGAAATTAGAGAGAGCTTTATTAAATAAACCAAGTAGAAATGCGCCTATTTACATCCAAGTTGTCAGTTTGAGCTCAAGTAATATGCAAGGCACAATTCTTCCTGTCTCCAGCTTTACAAAAATAAATCGCACAGCCCAGCCCTAGAGGCCTGCAGCGGATTCACACTTGTGGCTCAGAGTCAAAGTGGATGACTCCCCACGCAGCAGCCACGCGTACCTGGCTTGGGGGCGGGGGGGTGTCTCGAGTTCATCCTGAGAGTGGCCCGGCTCTTGGCCACAGGCAGAGGGGCCACAGTCTGGAGGCCTCCAGTGCTAAATGATGGGCTGGGAAGGAAGAGGGCCTTCTCTTCATTGTCTTCTCCTTCCCAGCCCCTTCCTGGAGAGCAGGCCCACTGCCCTCACTGGCCAGGCCGGGCTCCGTGGCTCGCTGGGGGAATGCCACGGGGAGACTGGGGCCCACACTGGGCGGGCCAGAGGCTCAGGTCTGCTGAGATGCGGAAGGAGGAACAGATAACCCTGGGTCTTTGTGCTTGGGCAGAATACAGTGGCTTCTCCGGAAGAACACATGGAAGGAAAGATCCTGGTTTCTGGCTCAAGGACCTTTTCCTAACTACAATTCCATAGAGAAGCGGGGAGAGAGAGAAGGAACCAGACCCCACCAGATAGCCCAGTGGGGCTGTGGCCACGTCCCAGGAGACTTTTCCACGCTTAGGAAACAGAAACACAAATTCACAGTGGTCCACAGAGGGGCAGAGAGCAGCCGGCTCACAGCTCCCATGGCCCGTAGGGTCCCCCGGGAAGGCTGAGCCAGCACGGGGTCGCCATTGCTGCATTTCTGAGGCTTCTGTGTGGTCACAGGGCCCACATCTGACACTCATGTCTGTTCTCTCTCCTCATCTCCTAGCAGGAGCCAGACTAAGGGTAAAGTTTTCATGGTGCGGGGGAACCCCACAAAAATCCCTGAGGCCACTGCAGTACCAACCCCTCCTAGGAAATGGAGCTTCTGCCTGTTTAAAGTCTTAAGAAGAAGGGGGTTCTAGAGCCTGGAGGGAAAAGAGAAGCAGGACTGCACGTTGCCCAGAAACCCCAGACAACCAGGCATGAAGGACGAGCCAGCGTGTTCGCGAAGGCTAAGAACAAAACCAAATCCAAGCCACCTGGGACTCCTACATGTCAGCAGCAGCTAGCGGGCACGGCCTGAGCTACAGGCCAGGACAGGCAGCGAGGAGGCCTGGTACTCCAGGCCAGGCTGAGCAGGGGTGTCCCCACCGTGGGGGCGCAGGGCTGGCCAGCCGACTAGTGGGAGGTGTATGCGGGGCTCCACAGCCTTGAGGGCGGGCTGGCTCTGCGGCTGGGAGGCAGTGCGTTGAAAGGCGTTGGCGATGAGGCGGCAAAATCTAGGAGGGAGAGAGACGAAATGAGGAACAAAGCAAATAGGAGAGCTCAGCCTTCCCCAGGGATTCCTCAGCCATGCCAGAAGAGCCCCTGGGAAGAAGTGTTGGCAGCCCACCTCGGCCACCTCGTTCCCCCAGCGACCAGTCCCCTAGGCAGCCCTGGGTCAGTGGCGTGATGTCACCCAAGGGATGGTAGTGATGTCCGGACATCAGGGAGACCTGGAGCGGAAGCCTGACCTCCCTCCCCTACAGCAGACCTGTGGGAGAGAGCAAGCAGCAGGTCTCAGGACCACATGGAAGCATCCATGAGCCCACAGGGCATGCTGGGAGGAGGTCCTGGCTATCCCGGCAGGAAGAGCTCCTTGAGAAAACTGCATGAACAAAGGCTCCCATGTGAGCAGAAAAGTCCGGAGTATTCCAGAAATAAAGCCAAAACTCCACAGTGGCCACAAGACACTGAGGGAGGGGTGCACTGGGAGAGGGGGTTAGAAAAGGTGAGTGTCTGCTGCGAGGCTGGCTGGGGGATGTTTGTGGAAGGCTACGGTGCTAGGGGTCCAGGATGCATGCAGGATCTTGTCACCCAGGAAAATGCATCTATACATGAAACTCTTATCTTCCAAAAATTCAGATTCTTTGAAACCTGGCCATGCCCTCTTGGGCTCAGCAGACACCTGTACAGGGGAAAGAACCCTCCAACGGAACACAGAAGATGTTAGGGCTGCCACGCACCATCGTGGTCGGACATTGCACTTCTCACAGACAGAAGTATCCCCTGGAGCTATATAGGGTCACCAGGGACAACTGGACTATGAAGAGGCATGGTCCTCGTGATTCCTCTCCCTCTGAGATCCCTCTGAGATCTATCCCTGGGACTGTCCGAACCTGCACCTCTGAGTCAGCCAGCCCAACCCTCTGCGGGCCTCTGTGGCAGCCCTGGCATGGGGAGCCAGTTCCAGCGAGCACATCCACAGACAGCTCCCTGCCACCAGCCCACCACCCCGCCACCCTGTACGGTTCTGCCTGGGGAAAGCTCTCCTCGCCCAGGACCAGCATACCGTTACCCCTCCTCAGCTTCCCGATTTGCCTTCTGGGCCTCATACCTCAGCTTCCACTCTTGCCCAGGGCCAGAGCTTCTGAGACTTGGGGTTCAGGGCCCTGATCCCCACTTCCTCTTAGGACCCCTTCCTCTTAGCCCCAGCCCTGCCTGGCTGCATCCGCCAGTGGTGGGGTACTCACAGTGGGGGCTGTGGCGAGGGCTGGCTCGGGGGGAGAGGGCCGGAGGTGCGTTGAGCTCCCGGGGCGCGCAGACGGTGTGGTAGGCTGCAAGACCACGTGGCTGGTTAGAGTGGGCGGGGGGAGCAACCCAGGGCATACAGTGCAGCCCACCTCACCTATGATCATGACAGCAGTCCCAGCCAGCAGGGCGAAAAGCGTGAAGAACATCACTTGGTAGGAGTCCAGGAAGTGCTGGAAGAGGCTGGAGCCGTCTGCGATTGATGGAAAGACAAGTCACCAAACCAACATATGGAGTTGCCTTGTGTCTGTGTGCCCACCCAGAGGGTGAGGTGGCCTGCCCAAGGCCTGGGGTGGGGGACCAGTGTCCGGTCCTGTAAGGCAGTCACCCCAGTGCTCTGTTCTAGCCCATTCTGGGTCACTGGAACCAACCCAGCTCCATCTGAGGCCCCACTTCCTTGGAGGTGGGCTCAGCGTCCATACCCATTCTAAGGAAGAACAGATGTGTGGGGGGGAGTCAAGGGGGAGGGGGAGATGCCCAGGAGGCAGCTGTGTTGCCTGGAAAGGCAAGGCAGTGTTGAAAGTGTCAAGCCATGAGCTGCACTGCCCATGGCAATGCCAGTCAGTGTTGGGTAAAGGCACTGGACAGGGATATTGCCGTTCTCAGAACTGGGGCCCATGCACCAAGGGATGCCAGTATCATTTGCTCCAAAGCTATCGCACCTCTGGGGCCCCGCCTCAGGGTGGTCCAACTGTGGCCTCTTCTTCCGTCTCCCTCTACCTCATCCTGCACCTCCTCTCCCTCACTGGGCTGTCCTGTGTCAGGACACATCCCTGCTTGGCAGTAAGGAGGCGTTCGCCTCTTCAAGTGCCCTTGACCTTGGTCCCATCCCTACAGTCTGCTCCCAGCCAGAACGGACCAGGCCACTTTCTTGCTCTCAAGAAAAGGCCTGAGCCCCTGACCGGGCATTCAAGGCTCCTCGTGGCCCAGCCTCTTATCCGGCATTATCACCCCAGGGTCTTACTAACTGCATTGCCCTCCCCCAGCTACTCCTCCTTCTGGACCTGGTGGAAGCAGCCCCTTTGAATGGTACCCTCAAGCCAGCAGAGGTAAAATTACCCCTCCATATGCCTCTATTCCTTTCTTGCTGTGTTTATAATCCATGCCCTATTTGGGGTAGGGGGCTTCTCAGGCCTCTGCCCAGCACAGGGCCTGGCACACAGCAGGTGCTAATAATGTCTACAGAATCAATGAATTGCCCATTACTGAGCACCTATAGTATGTTAGGCCCTCTTCTAGGCGCCGTCCCCACATACAGTGCTTAGCTTCTAGTGGGGGAAAGACTGGTGGCAATCATAATTGTATTAATTATTAACTAATGGTTAATTAATTAATCATTAATTGTATTAATTATTCCATAGGCTGGCAGTTGAGAATAGTGCCATGGAAGATGGAAAAAGGCTCGAGTAGAAGTAAGGTTCGAAGTTTCCTATTATATGAGCAGAGAAAGTTTGAGGGAAGGTTGGCTGGAAGCAGGCGAGGGGTGTTGGCTAAGGGGCTATCTGGGGGAAAGGCATCACAGGCAGAGGGAACAGTGAATGCCAGGGACTCAGCTGGGGGCCACACATGTGCCCCAAAGAGGAGGGAGGCTGGCGTGGCTGGAGCAAGTGCTCACAAATGGGTAGGGAAGGTGGATTACGTGGGGCTTTCCAAGATCCTGGAGACACTTGGGCTTTACCTCATGAGGGAGGTGGGAGCTATAGCAGAGTGTTGAGCAGTGGAGGGGCATGGTCTAGTCACTTTTCAACAGGATCCCTCTAACTGCCGCGTTGAGAGCAGACGGGGAAGCAAAGCACGTGTGGCCGCTCAAAAGAGCCATATTCGCGTCACAGGACGTTCTGCATTTCTGAGTCGTCCTGTTATCGATGCCCCCAGGTTGCCACAAACAGCTAAGACCATGTAGCCCAGCCCTCCCCACCCAGGTCCATCCCAGCTGTGTCCCGTTCCATGACTCACGAGGACCAGGCCCTCGGCGATCCATCACAAAGGCCACGGTGACCGGAATGGTGATGGCTTGATTAGTCATGGGACTGGAGAAGGTCAGGGCGGTGGACAGAGGCCCCTGGCTGCCGGCTGTGGGATCTGAGATGCCGACAGTGTAGGTGATGAAGCTGGGGAGCCCCAAAGACTTCTCCTTCTCAAAGGCCAGCACGGCTGGGGACCCCGATTTCACCTGGGAGAAACAGTGCAGGAGAGGAGCACTTCTGCCTGAAATGCTGTGCTTCCCTCCTGGGCCCAAGGGTGGAGGAGTGGAGACCCCTCCCCAGACCCCCTTCCTAGGCAGGTGATGATGCCTGGGTGCTTTTAACTGACAGCAGGAAATGCGCGAAGTCAGGGAAGGAGCACGGTGTCTATACTTAGAGTGTTTTTAAGGAAAGGACAAATCAATACCATTGAATTCTAATCAAGGGCTCTTTATTAAAAAAGTGTTAAACTAACATGAACTATCACCAAATGCCAACTTTCCAAGGGAATAGCCTGGAGCTCTGTTACTGGCTGATCGCCAGCAGCTCAACCCCAAGGCCTGGCAGACCCTCTGTCACCAGCAATGAATCCATCCCTGTCTCTCTCCAAGAATGTTCAGCCACATTCGCTGCAGTGAGACAAGGGCTGAGGTAAACAGAGGAGCCAAAACCACCTTGGGCCTGTCACCCCAGATCTCCCAGCGTGCTACATGGCAAAACACAGGACACCATTCACTCAGCACTCAGCAGATGGGAAACTGAGGCCCGGAGCAAGGGACTTGTCCCCAGCTGTGCAGGTGTCAGCAACAGGTCAGGGATTAGAGGTTTTCCCTCCTGCCCTATGTCAGTGTGCAGTCCTGCACTGACTTCATTCACTGAGCATACCAAACGTTCACTGAGCACATACTATGTGCCTGGGAAGCCCTATGCTAAGTACTGGCTCCACATACTTAACTCCTGGTTGGGGAAGACTTGCAGAAATCACAGTAATTCATAGATAACGGTAGTGGCATGGGAAGAAAGAAAAGGATATGGTGTATTCACATTTTCTTTTAAATTTCTCATTTTAAAGAGAGGTGGTCCAGGCCTCCATGATCCACCTGGGCCTCCCTGCTTCCCAGTCATCTCCGAGGCCCCTGGCTCACGTGTGGATGCCACTCACCTCCAGGTTCTCAAGAATCTCCATGGCACCAAAGACCTTGACCTCGGAGCTGGTGTAATGGTTGCTCAAAAGGATTTCAGCCTGGTCAGTGTACAGCCCTGGGCTGAAGGGCACCTCGGCGCCCACATGCTCTCTGGGGGCATGGCTGCCCGGGATGGAGGCGGTGACCAGCAGTGCTGTTTTTTTCATGCTGAGATGTTTCAGCTGCTTGTCTGTCAGCCTGTGCATCATGACCGAGCAGAGGTACCGGCCTGTGGAGATGAGGATGTTCCCCTTAGTCCCCTCTCCTGCCCGTGACCTCATGCTACACTTTCTACTGGCTTCTCTAACTGGACAACTCCTACCCCACTTCAGAGCCCACCTGAGGCATCCCCTCCTCTGGGACCCTCCAGGGACGTAGCCCTGGTGGCTTGGACACCCTCTCTGGGACCAGCACTCTGGCTCCCTTCCCAGAATGCTCTGGTTTACCAGATCCCCATTGCCTTGCCGTTCCCTGGGGTGGGAAGGCATGGGCCAGTGCTGTATCTCAGGGCCCAGCCATCCTGGCTCAGAGGGACTGTGAGTCCATGATCAACAGTTACCCTGACCCAATGCTGGGCTTACAGGCCAGCTGGGGCTGACTCCCAGTAGCCTTCCTGCCACATGGAGGGGGGCTGCCACATGGAGGGGGGCTGCGGAGAGCGGCTGTCACCCAGCATGGGCCTGCCAAGCACTCCTGGTGGCTGCAAGGGACCCGCGTCCAGAGGGTGGCCTAAGTCCCCAGGCTGGGCTCCTGACAGACAGGGCCCCTCTGCACAGAGGCATGGTGGGCCAAACACACCCATTCACACCCTCGCCCACTCACCTAGAGTTGCGTCAAATCCTGGCTCCACTGTGAAGACGTCGCGTGCTGGGAAGTCAAAGACGTCTTGCTTGAACTGAACCTGGCAGCTAATGAGGGATTCTGGACGCAGAGTCTCAATGACTTCCATCTGGGCTGGGGAGCACTCCCCTGGGGATGGGAAGTGGGTGAGGAGGGTGTGAGCCAGGCCCGCCCGGGGCCTGTGCACCTGCCCGTGGTGCCCCAAAATGAGGACGCAAGAGCAGGCTGCACACACAGGCCGGAGGGGTTGCGAACAGACGCTTGCGGGGTGCCCCGGGACTGCCCCCAGCTTCACGATGCTGCTGGAGGTTATAAAAGCCGAGGACAATTCTAGGGGGGAGGAGGGCCATTCGGAATTGGGGCAAGTCCAGATCCAAATTCGAGCATTTGTGCTAGAGGCTGTATCCAACGGCCCGGCTGGACAGGTCAGGCCCACTAACGCGCATCGTCTGTCCCTGTCAGTGGGGAAAAATGGGCAATTTATTTCTGGACATCAGGAGGGCAAGAGTTCCCCATGGATGCGCTGAGGATCATTTCAGCGACTGCATGGTGCTGTCCCCGCACACTGAGGTAGGAAAACAGAGGTGAGTGGATACGGTAAAGGTGTCTCATCAATCAGAACGAGGACAGCCATATTTAATTCCACCAGTTAAGTGGTTAAAAAAAAAAACAACAACAACCAAAAACAAACAAACAAAAAACCAGTCCGTATTGATGGATTTATTCCTAACAGCTGCTGTCCAGGACTGTCATGGGCAGGGGACAGGGTCGAATGTTCCATGCAAGGCTTGGAAGAGCTAATTATAAAAATCAGCCATGAGATCTCTGCTAAGTCACTACTTTCTGGGATTCATGGGGGTAAAGTGTGGCTTTCTTTCCTCAGGTGACCCAAGGGTGAAGGGGCATTTCTGGCTCAGATACAGGCTATTTCTGGGCACCAGGATCTTTTAGGAAGGTCTCTTTTCATTGTCTCTGCTTGGGGACAACTTGGATTTCTAAAAAGCTGGAAGCAACAGGCTACAAGGAGTTTAAATGCAGCTCTGGCGTAAGTTTGAGTGGGAAAAGCAGACAAAATGGCAGCAGAGCCCCTGAGCCCAGCAGGGCCCCTCCCCAGACCAAGCAAGCCCCTTACTCTCTACCTCTCAGGTTAGAGCTTCTGTCTCCCACGGTGACGGTCACCTTGGAGGCCTCCTGGAAGCTGGTCTGGCCTGGGCGGATGGAACGGGCCACGATCCTTTGAGGGACACCAATCGCTATCTGGGGAGGGAGCCGAGGCAGCTGCACTGAGCACCGACCACGTGTGGGCCTGGTGGCTGGGCAATTTCGTGACCTCACCCTGCTGATGAGGCAGGGTGATGAGGCACAACCCACTGCACAGGGCACAAGACTGAGGCTCAGCATTCGAGGGACTTGCCCAGAGGTGGTGGAGCTGGGGTTAGACCCTGCAGCCTTGCCCTCTCTCTGAGCTGACTGTTTTTCCAGAGCAGCAGAGCCCCAGCTGGACTTTGGGCCTGAATTCCTTCAATGGTTTGGGGTGGGCTACAGAATTTGGCTCCTGGGACAGTTGCGATCACTTCTCTGGTTCATTAGTTTCGTTAATTAGGCCTTCAGTGAAGAGAGAAGGCACTGTTTTACTTTACTGTCATTTCTTCAACATAAATCACCTGGATGAAAATGCAACCCACATACCCTGGGTTAAGGACTGACACCCCCCGCCCCCAGGCCAGACTGAAGTCTTCCCAGATTTTTTCCTACCTATCCCCTTTGCTCATCCTGCCCTGGCCACACCCAGACTCCCCCCACCCCCTCGCCGCAGCTGTGCACCTACCTTAAGCTTCCACCCTCCCTGCAGAGACTGACCCTGTTGGTCCTTGTAGGCCCAGCTCGAGTCACCCCCTCTAGCTGGAAGCCTGTCTACCCACCTCTGGGCAGGCACTCAGCACTTCCTGCCTCCCACAGATCTGATTTCTACCAGAATGTGATCTCCCTAAGAGTAGGGATGCGGTCTCACTCCTCCCCAAAGCTCACGAAGCTACCAGGGTCATGGCTGATGCAGAAGCATAGGCAGGCCTGTGGGCTGGCCCCAGGGCCTTCAGACTCACTGGTAGGCACCTGCACTCTGGCCCTAGGTCTTCCCATCTTCTCCTGGACTCCTCCTGACCACCAGGCTATCATCTTCTCCCCACTTCTTCTTCCTCCTCCTCCACACCTTGCAGAGGGGACCCAAGGCCTTGCCCCTCTCCCCTCCTGCTCTAGTATGCTCTGCAAAGTCCCATCCATTCTCAGGTCTTCCAGAACCATCCCTGTCCTCAGCCCCCCAACCCCTCTCCTGCTCCCTGCTCTGGAGCTCCAGGAACACCTGCTGCCTTACCACCAGCCCCATACAGAGGAGCTATAACCACTTTAGGCTGGCCATTTCTCAACTCACTCATCTTCCACCCACACCGGCCCCTCATTCTGCACCCCACCCACCCACCACCGTAGTCAGTGTAAAGGACCAACATCCACCTTGTCACCCAAGCCAGACGCTGGATCCCCAAAGCCTCTTTCTCCCTCAATCCCTACTTCCAAATGGTCATCGATTGCCAAAGACTCTCCCCGCTCAGTCTCCCCCATACCCACCCTTAGTTTCTGCCCGCCCAATGGTGCCAGTCCCATCCCCAGCCCCCTGCCTGGTTTCCCTGCAGCAACTCTCCCTCTCTCGGGCTCTTAAACTTTGCCAGGCACTGGGACCCGTTCCAAACCTTACCTCTGATCTAGATCACTCTCTACTGTAAAAAACAAACAAACAAAATCCCTGGTGAAGCCCTCCTAGGTTTGGCATAAGCTTTTGTCTCTTTGCTGTAAAGCAGTAACAGTGCAGCTAATACCTACTGAAGGTTTGCTGAGTACCATTCCAAGCTGTTCACACATGTGAGTGCCTTTAATCCTTATAACACTCTTCCATCCATTTCACAGACAGGAAAACCAAGGCACAGAGAGGTGAAATAACTTCCCTGATGCCACACAGCCTCTCAGTGGCCCAGCTGGGATATGAACCCAGGCAGCCTGGCCCTCAGGCTCATATGCTTAACCACTCCACAGAACTTCCTGGAACCCAGGGTGCATCATGATGGCCATGCCAGCCTCCACTGCCCCCCTCCCGCCCTGCCTACCGCCTAGGTAGGTTCCCGCTGTCAGGGCTGGGCTCTGGAGCTGGGTACAACTTTGCCTATGCCACGCTCTCTCATCCAGCCGCCCCTCCCTCCCCCAGCCAACGCCGCCCAGCCCCTGCCCACTCTCGGTGGCTCCTCCTGGGAGAACACAGCTTCGTCAATCACCAGGTGCCCCTATCTGGGATCGGCTCCCCCACTGCACAGCTCCAGCACTAAACGTGTGAGCTATCAGGTTAAACTGCTGGATTCGATCACGTGCACGCTGGCTCTAAAATGAGACACATTTGGAACATGGCCCGACGTGGCTCATTGATTCATTCTCGGCTGGAGATAAACAGAGGAGAGAACAGTTTTGTTCGCCTCCAGAAAGACTCAAGGGGTGGCTTGCCAGGGAGGCTTAACTTCATCAGTGACGCCAAATCACCACACTGGCCCACCCACCCCAGGTCTCCCAGGGGGATGCCCATGGGGGACCTTCCTGCCAGTCCACCAGTGTATGGGAGCGGGGGATGGGGGATGGCAACTCCAGGACACCAGCCCTTGTCATGGCACCATTTTGAATGCGGGGAGGCAGGAGCCTGTGCCAAAAAGGGAGCTTGTTTCAATCCCAGAGGCAGGGGGCAGCGGAACCCAGACTCATGACTCCGGATCCTGACTGCTAGCAAGATGCTACTGCTTCTTTGCTCGAGAAAAGGGAGTCATTCAGTAGAGAAAGCTAAGGATTTCACCCCAAGAGGGTCAGCCACGTGTGCCCCCCCAAAGTCCCACCTCCTTGTAGGTCCTCAGGTGCCCAGCAACCTCGTAGTAAATGGTCACAGATCCTGCCTCTCGGGCCACCGCCACGCCTGTCCTCGGGTCGATATGGAGGACGTTACTGGATGAGGAGCTCCAGGTTCCAGAGAGGCCTGGGAGAGGAAGTGCTGACTGTCACTCACCATTCCCATAGCCAATACCACGGCCAAACTCTTGTCCCCCAGGTGACAGCATCAGCCTCTGGCCCCGCCCAGCCCCATGCTCCACATTGCTGCCCCGGGGGGCTCAACTCATCAACCTCAGGGTAGAAGCCATCTATCCCACTGGCCTTGGCACCCTGGCTGGGGCCCACTCCCCCCACTCCCACCGCAGGCTCCTGGCTGCAGCCACCCGGGGCTAGCTGTAGGCCTAGGGCACCTGCTCTCTGCACAGCTGCAACCCCTGCCCAGAGTGAACCTTCCGCCCTCCTTTCTCTCTAGTGCCTCCCTGCTTGTAATCTCATCATTCCTTTGTCCTGGGATGACCTGGGAGCTGGCCCTCTCCACAGGACCACCCCCTTCCCAGCCCCAACTGTTTATCCAGTGTTTTTTAGCAAACAAAGCCAATGTCAGGGTTGAGGGCTGGTGCTAGACAACATTTCTTAGTTAAGAGCCAATCATGTAACAGAATATAGACCACAAAATAACAACCATATTCTATTTCTGGCAAGTTAGATTTGTTTTTCTTTAAGAGCAGTGTTTAACTTCCTTTTAAAATGAATTAGATAAAGAAAAAATAGGGAGTCAATTTGAAACTTTGGAAAAAAAAAAAAACAAAAAACAAATGATGTAGATCATGGATATATAACACAGGTGGCATGGGAGCAGCTGAAATCCGGAAATCACGGAACAGGCCCAGTAGCTATTCTTTGCTCACATTTCCTTTTGGACGTACTCTGACCAGCCCTGTAGCCATTAGGCACAAGTGCCTTCATATGAAATAGGTAGTTTCCTGGGTGCATTTTGAGGGCTGGATTGGGAGGGCCCCCCCCGCCTTAGCAGATATGGGATGTCTCCTGTGGCAGAAACTTCTACCAGACAGTGCTACGCGAGTGCAGGGGCTGGCAAGCTTGCTCTGTAAAGAGCCAGATGGTACATGTGTCAGGCTGTGGGGGCCTGGAGGTCTTTGATGCCACTGCTCGGCCCAGCCGTTGTAGGGGAAACACAGCCACCAACAGCACATGAATGTAGAGGGATGGCGGAATTCCAAAGCCATCCTGTTTGCAAAAAGAGGCAGCACACTGGATTTTGCCTGTAGGGCTCTGATGCCTGCTCTTGGACCTCCTCCGAGCTCTGTTCATCTTACCCACACCAAGGGAGCCCGCTCCCATCTTTGGGGCTGCCCAGATTCAGAAGGAGTCCCCGGCCCATATCCATCTCTCTTACCTTCCAGGCCGACCAGGACTGTGGCCAGACAGAGCACGTCTCCCACCACAAGCGCTCCGGACAGCTCCGGGGAGATGGCCTGTTGGACAGGCAGCGGGACGAAGTCGGAGAGGCCCACGTGCTCGGCATCCCACACGCTGAGCAGCGTCAGGCCGACGCTGATGGTGCGCACGACGCACGTGTGGTTGATGGCGCCCTTCCCGATTTGCACAAACTCGTCTCTAGGCACAGGAGGGGGAGGTGGGCGCTCAGTCTCAGGGAAGAGGTGCCTGACCCCGGAGGGAGAAATATGGAGGCCCCTGCCCAGACAAGCTTCTTGCTGACCGTGGCCCCAGATGTCCCTCCGGCTCAAGGTTACTGAGCAGCTGGTGCAGATCTGGGGCCACTGCAGGCCATGCTAAACCTGACCTCCTCTCCTCTGTCCCAGGAGGAGCCCTTGGCCCAGAGCTGGGGTGGCCTGGAGCACGTCCCCATGTTCTAGAAGGGAAAGCTGAGGCCAGAGGGCAAGGGGAGTTACAAAGCGCTTGTCAGTCCCTTCCCAACAGACCAGTGGAAGGAGGCACGACCTCTGTCCTCTGCCTCCTTTAAAATGGGGATGAGAATAAACTCATGGCGTCCTAGGCTTGAGATAGTGCTAAACCAGGTCGGTGGCTATAAAGCACAGGGACCAGCAGCTGGTGCGTGACACATGCTTGGTCAGCACCAGGCCTGCACTGGCCGGCCAGAGAGGCAGGGTTTCTGGCTTTATCACTTCCCTCCACTGCCTTCTGATCCCTCAGCCCTGACTGGTCCCCAGGAGATGGGCTCCCACCACAAAAGGGCCAGCACGACTTCTGTGGGGTAGCCGAGGGCTGGGAGAACCTGCCTCCATTTCCTCCAGGGTAGCCTTGGTCCCAGACCGAGGCACGGCTCAGACCATGGGCACAGAGCTCCATGGTTTGCCGGAGGCCTTCATGACTATGGCCTCGGTTGATGGCCCTGAGGATGAGGCAGGTTCCCCACATGACAGGTATGGAGACTGAGGCCTGGAGAGATGAGTTGCCTTGCCTGGGAAGGGTCCACAAAGGATAGAGCTGGGGCTTGAACTGGGCCTAACTCCAAACCCCAGTCCTCCTACCATGCTACTTCCCTAGTGCTTGGCCCTGGGTATGTGAGCCACAGGGAACACATCTGTTGCAGGCCTGCGGGGAGGCCAACTTGCAATGGTCACTCACACCTGCATATACTCTTCTGTCCCCGTATTCCCTAGAACCACCGCCTAAGCTGTCCTTTTTCCTCCTGTGCCCAATGGCTCGCTCTCCTGCTTTTAGCTAGTATGTACCAGAGGCTTTAAAATCACCGGCAGGTCTCCTAAAAACACCAAGTGCTGGGTCCTGGGAACTTGCATTTCTAAGGGCTCCTGGCTGCTGTTGGCCAGGCTGGTCTGGGGACCACGCCTTGAGACTCACTGCTCCAGCAGACCCAGTCAGAGGTTTCAGTGGGCCCAGATGGAGGCCACAGCTCTCTTCCTGCTCTGGAGAGCACCCTGTCACCTCACCTGAGACCTTCCAAAATACAGTGTAGCTAACAGCTATAAGAGATAGCCAAAATGACTTGCCCATGGAGCCAGATGCAACCTGGTATTCAAACCCCACTTTCTGGCTGTGTGACCCAGGGCAAGTGGCTTGAACTCTCTGGGCCTCAGCAAATGGGCTATAGTGAGGCGTCAGGGCTATAGTGAGGCGTCAGTGAGACACGGCAGAGGCAGTGAACATCACACTCCTTCCTCACCAGCACCAGAGTGCTGGAAGGTGTGGCCTTACGGGGTGACCAACTTTTGCATCTGCCTATCACAGAGCCAGTTCATTGGCCATGACTGTGTCGTGGTTCCATGTCCCCTGCGATGGGCTTTCCCAGGTATACAGAAGTCTTACCTCAAGCCCTCCAACCCCAAACCCAAACCCGACACCTGTGTCGGTCAGGTCAGGTGTCAGGTCACCTCCTGCCCACTGGGGACATCACCGATAGCTTCCTGCCACATGGTAATAAAGGTTCTGGCCTGTTTTCCCCTCACTCCTGCCTCCGGAGCCTGCCCAGGGTTTCCCCCTGGGACCCTACAAGTGTGGCATGTCCCCTCCTCTTGGTGACCGCAGGTAATGAAGTCTCCTTTCAGTGGCACTAGACTGTCCAGTTGCCATCCAGGTCCAACTGAGGCACTCCTTCCTGTGAGAAATGAGGGTCTCCCACAGCCTACCTGTTGGTTGCAAAGCTGAGCACCGAGTTGTGAGCATGGAAGATGTCTCCAGAGTTGTCGTGGAAGTGGACTGTGAAGGTCACAGTCATTCCCAAAGGCAGGGCTGCCAGAGCCTCCCTGTTGTGGGTGTGCAAGACAGGGCTCATGGAGATCCTCAGGTAAGAAATAGGAGACACCTGAGGACATGAGCAGATGTGGTAGTGACCGCTCTGGGAACTAGCTTCCCCAGCTGGGTACCGCCCTCGGGAAGGACCGGGGACTAGATTGACGTGGGGGTCCTGGGAGGAGGAAAGGCCTTGGTCTCCTGAGAGTCCTGAGCTAGTGATGAGATTCCTGCCTTCCCACAGAGCGGGCCAGACTCATGAAAAGAAAACCCAACCTACAAGAGCCTAAACCCGTGACTTTGAAAAATTATTATCGTTATTCATTTTGCAAAATATCCCCTAGGCTTTGAATGTTCGGTTTCTTTGGGAAACTTGGCTCTCTGGGCATTCAAGTGAAGGAATGCCCATTGGGGACTACAGGGGATGCATTAACTGGGGGGCACTGGGAGGCTATGGGTGCTGCAGGGAAAGCAGGATGGGGAGGAGGAAACCCGAGCTCCTGGCCCCCGAACTCCGAGATAAATCTATCCCGGCCAGAACATTTGCTCCCTCGAAAGACCTAAATTTCTGGGATGAAGCTCAGTGGGTGCAGTGATAGGTAAACAGCTGGTGCTCAATACCTATTTGCTGAAGTAGGATGAGCAATGAGTAGCTTCCACTTACTCAAAAAGTAGGGTGGAGGGTTCCCTGCAAGGCACCCACTTTGAAACAAAAAGGCACTAATTAAGGAAGCAGGTCAGGGACCCAGGCAAAAATCTCAAAACTTGAAGTCATGTGTCTTGTCTGTCACTCAGGATTCAGCCTGTGGCAAGGAGGTATAGGAGGGAAATCCGGGGGACCTACCCAAAGGATGCCCAAGGAGAAAGCCCCCAGCACTAAGGAGCATGGAATGGCAGGGGGCCATGGAAAGTGTTGTGATAAGGCTGGGAGACACAACCCCGAGCCCAGCCCATGTGGATTAGGGCCCAGGCTCTGCCTCACAGTCACCAAGAGTGACTCACTTCCACAATAAGTCTCACTTTCCTTGCCTGTAAAATTGGTTACTGAATTCTTCATGTCACCATGGATATAATGTGATGATTTCTGCACCGGGCATCTAGCACACACAGCCACTGCTCCTGGGCACCAATCAGGTACCGGCGGCCCCATCGGGACACGGGGATGCCAGTCCCAGCAGATCACAGGCCTTGCTGGGCCTGTTTCCCCCTCTGTGAAATGAGGCCATTATGATCAGTAACCTACAAGGACCTTCAGCTGTGACACCCAGAAGATGCTATAGCTTTTCCTCTGGGACCTTTGTCCCCAAGTTATCTGTCAGTGAATTCTTCCATACAATTTCTCAGCTCAAAGGTGAATAGATCCATTTTACACCTGCGAGGGGCAGGTTTTTCCTTCAGTGCTATTGCCTTCATTACGCTAAAACAGGAGGAGAACACGATCCTACCTTTACGGCAAAGATGATGGTTTGGTTGGCCCCGAAAGTCTCTTGAGCAGTCACTTCGATTGTAGACGTCCCAATCACAGACCCGGACGTCAGGAAGCCCTTCTCATCCACGTGCACCACGGGGACCTTCTCCGGCCCACCCAGGACGCGGTAGCTCAGAGATGCCGCACCATCCCTTTGAAAAACAAACAGACCCAGTTTTTCAGAGCGCAGCAGGGAGAGCAGGTCGCAGCGAAGGGGCCTGGCGTCTCTGCCCTGAGATGCAGCCATCTGGGCTTCCTGAGGGCTCCTGGGATAAGGAAAGACCTGAACCTGGCCCCACTGTACATTAGGACCCGGGTGGGCAGCCTGTGCCTAACCTCCTTGGTCCCCTGTGGGAAACCTAATATAGAAAACCGATGGTTCCAAGGAGAGCGTTGCTCCTGGGAGAAAACACTGACAGCTGAGCTTCTCCCATCCCTTGCATGGGACATTTGCTGTAAAGATCGTTTCTGGGGGGACACCTGGGTGGCTCAGTGGGTTGAGCCTCTGCCTTCGGCTCAGGTCATGATCCCAGGGTCCTGGGATCGAGCCCCGTGTCGGGCTCTCTGCTCGGCGGGGAGCCTGTTTCCCTCTCTCTCTGCCTGCCTCTCTGTCTATCAAATAAATAAATAAAATCTTTTAAAAAAATGAAAAAAAAAAAGATCGTTTCTGGGGCAGACTGTTTCTCATTTACTGACATAAGGCGGCCTAGGGCCCTGAGTCGGGCAGATTCTGAGCACAGTCCCAATGCCCAGCAGATAGCTGCATGCCTCGAGGCACCTCGTGTCTCCTCTCTTGGCCCTCAGTTTCCCCAACTGTGAAAGGGAAGCAATGGTCTTGCCCTGTCTAATTTCTAAGGGCAGGGGACTGGGTGAAAATGGGCTACTTGCTCAGAAAACGGTTCGTAAAGCTGCCAATGATCCTCACTGGTTAGAAGACAAATACCACAGTGTTTTGTTTAATAAAGAAACGACAAGGGGCGCCTGAGTGGCTCAGTGGGTTAAAGCCTCTGCTTTCGGCTCAGGTCATGATCTCAGGGTCCTGGGATCAAGTCCTGCATCAGGCTCCCTGAGAGCCTGCTTCCTCCTCTTTGACTATTTGTGATCTCTGTCTGTCAAATGAATAAATAAAATCTTAAAAACAAAAACAAAAAACGACAAGAAGGAAATGGGCTCGCCCCCAGGGCTAGCCTCTGTCACCTTGCTCTTTGTACGCAGCCTACGGACCCTCCCCAAACGACGATAATAAGGGCTATTGCCTCGGCTGCAACTTTCTGCCCCATCACCAGTCCCTTCCTTGGAACCTGCAGAGGTCCTGCTCATCCTTTAAGACGCAGCTCAAGGGCGCCTGGGTGGCTCAGTGGGTTAAGCCGCTGCCTTCGGCTCAGGTCATGATCTCAGGGTCCTGGGATCGAGGCCCGCATCAGGCTCTCTGCTCAGCGGGGAGCCTGCTTCCCTCTCTCTCTCTCTGCCTGCCTCTCCATCTACTTGTGATTTCTCTCTGTCAAGTAAATAAATAAAATCTTAAAAAAAAAAAAAAAAAAAGACGCAGCTCAAGAGGTGCCTGCAGGGCTCAGTTAAGTGTCTGCCTTCAGCTCAGGTCATGATTCCGGGGTCCTGGAATGGAGCCCCAGTAGGGCTTCTCGCTCAGCGGGGAGTCTGCTTCTCCCTCTGCCCCTCCCCCTGCTCTTGCTTGAGCTCTCTCGCTCTCAAATAAATCAAATCTTAAAAAAAAAAAAAAAAAAAAAAAAAGAAGACCTAGTTCAAGCATTTCTATCTGACATGTCTCTCCTAAAGCCTCGCACAGAAGGCCCTGCTTTGGGTTACAGCTAAACTATCATACCTTGTTTGACTGTCACCCTTCTCGTGCCATGCTCCTCTTCACCACCACGGGCACACCAGATGGTATTTAGACATGTGTGTTTCACACAACATGCAAGTACCCTGTGGTCCTCGGAGCACCCCCTGTGGCAAACCACCACTCACACGCAAGTCAGGGCTACCAAAGGCACTCGCATGAAGGCAAGACAGGAATTAAACCGCAGTCAGTGTGCGTCCCCCCCCGAGTGGGGACCTGGCTGAGTGCAGGGCTGGGGTGGGGCCCAGAACTTGCCTTTCACCCTGTGCCCCGGAGATGCCCACGCTGCTGATTCAGGAATGCTACCCGCCGAGCAGCGTGTCTTGAAGACAAAGGGGCATTTGGAAGTTTAACTCTTCCAAGGTGGTACATTTTCCCCCTTTGGAGTCACGGACTGGAGCAGTGGGCATTACAAGCTTGCTGGGCGCGAGGGAAGAAGAGACAGGCCCACGGGGACCAGCAACGTGGAGCCGCAGGAGCAATTGGCGGGGCAGGGAAGGGGCCTGCAGAAGCCGCACCCACTTCGCACAGAGAGGGACGCAGCTGGCTGGAAGTGTCTGACAACTTTGACAAATGAGTCGTTGGACGTGGAGCGCTGCTCCTCAGCCTGCTGCAAACGAGCGCTGAGTCACGTACCTGTTTGTCTGAAGCTTTATAAATGAGTTGGGTGACATTAGTATTTGTTCTGCTTCTATTTCAGGGTTCAGCAGCAGCAGCTTCTCGAATACCTGGAACGGAGGGTGAGGTTGGTTCCTGGCATGCGCTGGAGTCCTGTCCAGCCCCCTGTCCCCGCTCTTGGCAGTGAGACCGGGTGGGGGGAGGGGCAGAGATGAAGAACACCGTTGGGGGCACCTGCCAGATGGCAGGGAATGGGATGCGTAGGGCAGGCTTTTAACAGAGGCCAGGGGTATGATGAGAAAGAGTGGACAGGCAGGCTCATGTGTGCATACCCCATTGAAGCCAGGGAGCACAGGCTACTCCCCAGGTTCCTGTGGTGGGGGGGATCTTTGTGGGCATGGAAGGAGGTGTGCAGAATTACAGGGCTCAGGGTCTGTCTCAGCTGATCCTCATTGTGCCCAAGTCAGGATAACCCTTAGCTGCCCATTGGCCCTGATCTTCCCTCTTGTCCTGCTCTCCTGGGAGCCACACGGTGCGGGGGCAAGTGGGTCAGTGAACCAGACTGGCAGGTGAGAAACCTGGTCATGTCGGAGTGAATCAGACCAAATCTGATCCTCGCTTCCCAGGAGCCCCAAGGCCTGCCACAGCTCCCCAGCCTACGGTTGCAGCTCTTATGGGAACTCCAGACCCCTCCCGACAAGCACCCTAACTGCCTACCACCCTTCCAAGTCCTTTTCTCTAGGGGGCCATGGGACGACCTCTCTTGGCCTCTGGGCCTGGATGCTGAGTCCAGCTTTGTGCTCCCCCACTGGCTTCTGATCTCATCAGATGGGCTGGAGTCTAAAGGGTCCAATTTTCCTTCCCTTCCAGCCTTGCTATGTTCTGATCATATACATAAGCCCAAACGTCCTCATCTGTAAAATGGGTCTAAAAGCAATAATCCTTGCCACGTTCGTCTCAAACAGCAGGCCTCATGTGGCAATGGGAGCAGTGCTTCCTAAATGGTGACTGATAAATTGTCTCTGGGAGCAAGATGGGGTTCTGATGTCGGTGGGGGGGGGGGGTCCCTGCCCTGGGCAGGGGGTACCCAGCATAGAGCATCGGTTCTGACTTGGATACATGCATGGGCCGGGAGACATACTTATAAATAGGTTTCCTCCTGCTTTTCTTATATGCATGTTCTTTGTTGCCCCTCTTCGGATGGAGAGGTAGCTGTGAGAGGGATCTTACTTTCCTGTTAACTCAAGTGTCAGGAAAGCAATAGTGTGAGCACCAGGGTCAACAGCGACGGACCCATGGCCTCACCACCCAGGGGATGACAAGGGGGAGCGGTGGGGCTGGCTCCGCTGAGGGGAGGCTGCTTCTCATCGCCTGCTGATTCTGCTGTGTACCAAGACACCGAATCTTTAGGACAAGCTGCCTACTGGGTTTTTAGACAACATCTTCCTATTTTTAAATGTTGGCAACAAATAAAAATTGTTTTAGAGCGTTGCATGAGCCAAAGCAAATACATCTGTGGGCTGGATCCAGCATGTTGAAGTTTCTGAGGTACTCAAGCCTCCAGCTGTCAGCTCGGGAAACTGAGGCACAAAGATGTTAAGTGTCTCACTTGAGGTCACAGAATGTGGAAGCTGTAAAGCCCTGTCTTTAATCCCGTGAGAGGCACCAGACACGAGGGGGCTTGAATCTGTTTCTTTTCTCATGATATTTAGGGACCACTTTCAGGGTTTTTTTTTTTTTTGCAATTTAGGGGGACCCAGAGGTTACTGAGTCCCAGATGGGCAGAACGGGGCCCTCTGAAGCTAAAAATGCTCTTCAGAAGCAACTTGTCCCCTCCTAGTTTTACAAGGGCCCCGAAGGACAGGGGAGGTAGGAGGGCAGGCCAGAGACAGAAATAACGGGTGTCGAGTCCCAGGAGGGAGAAGAGCCATCTCAGGTCGTCCACACAGCACAGCCCTTTAGGCCTTTCTGGGCCCACCGCCCATTCACAACCTGGAGGGGACACTTGGACCCCTTCCCCCTTGGGCCGCAGGCTTGTCCTCAAGCAGCAGCCCCCGCGGACTTCATGGGAGCACCTCCCAGGACAGACAACACTGGGAGGTGGAGAAAGGCAAGTATGCCTCTGCTAAGTGCTGAGTATTTGTGAAATAAACACAGACAATTCAATGAATGCCTCACAATTTTCCAGCTTCTTCCTACCATGAAGGTGCTTCCAACACCAAGCATAGAATTATCTGCTATTTGGGGAATACACCAAGTTATTTCATGCCTCCCGGACTTTGTACACACTGCTCCTGCCACCTGGCCTGCCAGACACCCGGCCTGCCAGCCACCCGCCCCCATCCTGCTGGCCCAGGGAAGCCTCAACTCTGGGCTCCCACAGCACCTTATATACTCCTGGCCCCTGCAGACTGAGAAGCCATCAGGTGTAGGAGTGGTAGCAGGGCTCATGTGGGCCCGAATGGCCCTGGGTTGGGGTGTGGGATGGGCACACTGGCTTTCCCTCTAATGGTGGCTCCTGTCCCCCTGCCCCTTTACCTGGATTTGGATCTCATCGGCGAGTTCTTTGGCGAGGCCGTGCAGCTGCCCAGCAGCAGGGTCCAGAGCCTTGACCACCACCCGCAGCCCGGTCCTGCCTTTCACCCGGCCATGCACATTCATGGCAAAGTTGTACTGTGACGGCAGCTGTAGTGAAGCCTGGGACAGACATCAAACGCGTTCTCAGGAAAGGCCTAGGGCCCTGGTACCCCTGACAGCTGGTCCTGGGTACAGGACCCTCCCAACCACCCACTCCCTGTTGTGCACAGGTAAGGTAAGAAGAAACCTCCCAAACCAACTCCTACTTGGGCCCTGCATGACCACAGTGCACTGGGGGTGGCAGACCAGAGTCACCAGGGCTGACTCCTGTCCCATTTCCCCACTGGTGCACTGGGTGACATACGCCAAGTCCTTTCCCTTAGATGGGCTCTAGTCAGCACTAAGACGGGTCCAGTACCTTTTCTTCCAGCTCTGAGGTTTGAGGAAAGGCCAGGGTCCCTCTAAGAAGGGCTAAGGGGAGGAGAGTTTGTCCTTAGGGAAAAATCTGGAAAAAGCCCCAGGGTTGCCCGGCATCACCTCTGAGAGAACGTGAGAAGTTACAGACTAGGGACCCTGACCCCTGTGATGTTCTGGAACTTCTGCAGCCTCCCCACAGCCTGTCATTGTTGCTGCCTTCTGAAGTTGGCTACTATGAAGCCCATCTGTAGCGCTTAGCAGTGTGTGCTTCAAGTGGAAAGGGCTACGAGGAGGGAGAGCTAGGAGCCCAGATTCCGGGACACGAGAAGACTGGGAGTGGAGGAAGGACACTACGGGAGGATGGTTGTGGTGGCAGCATTTGCAAGAAGCTGTCCAGACGAGCCTTGAGAGATAGAATGGGGCTAGCAGTAGCCTGGGAGGGAGGGTGCAGACCTCATGGGCAGAAATATGGGGAGAGACCTTCCTGCTCTGGACACTGGCGCACATGCTGGGGGAGAGGGCCCTGGGTGGGTAGTTACCTCGTGGTGTCGCCCCCGGATGTCCAGGATGTCCCGCTTAGTGACAGACCAGTGGAAGGTCAGGCCTGGCACAGCATTGCCAAAGGAGAAAGGGTTCTGATTGTTGGTGATCCCAGTGATATAAACAGGCATCTGCAGGAGAGAAGGCAGGCCTATGACCACAGGAGTCCCGCTGCCGAGAGGGCCCCCCAGAGCCCCAGGGCACTGACTGTCTCCTTTGTGCCATGGGACATGTGCCCCATTCTTCCCTTACCTGGATGGGCCCAGTGCAGGTGCAGGAGGGGCGGGTAGAACAGCCAATGATCAAATGAAAGACAGAACAAGCCCCTCTGTGTACTGTCCTTCTTGGGCTGTGGACAGTGTCTCATCTTGGCTGACCGACCCCCTTCTTCGTGATATGACCCCCCCATCCCCCCCGGAGCTCCAGGGTGCCGGCAGTCTCCCAGATGGCACAGCTCATTCTGCCCTGGGTCCCTGCCTCTGCTCTTTTCTTTCAACCTAACCGGGGGTCCCCACACATGGGGGATGGGCATGGGTGGGAATTGCAGTTTCTGAGTGCTCGCCAGGGAAAACACGTGGAGGAATACTGCCAAAAGCTAAGAGCAGACTCCGTGCCAGGCTGTCAGGTCGATTTCCAGTTCTATCACTTACTAGTTGTGTGACCTAGGGCCCAGGCCATAAGCTTTCTACATGCATTCATTTCCTCATCCATATCAGAGAGATGACATGGGGGGCAACCTCACGGGTTGTTAGCAAACATTGACTGAATTATTGCATAGAAAGCGTGGAGCAGAGTACCCGCCATACAAGCATGAGCTCCTGTTATATGCCAGGTGCTATTCTAGGTTTGGGAAGCTGGCAGACTCTGGGGGGGTGGGGCGGGGGCACAGGTGTCCCTCAGTAATTGTGCTGGAGAAAACACAAGGGACCTGGAGCAGGAAATATGGGGAAGGCTCCTAAAGCTAGAGCTGAACCCATGGACTGTTGGGGGGCCTGCTGAATGGGAGAAGGAATAGCGACCTAGCCATGACTCAGCCAAGCTCAACCAGAACTCAGAGCCCAAGACCCTCTAGGAGGCTGCTCAGACAGCCAGCACGGATGGGAGGGGCCGGAGAGCTTCCCGCCTCACCTGGGTTCCTGTCCTCATGCGAGTGATGGGGGCTCGGATCCTCACCGCCTGGAGAAGCAGCACCTCCACCTCCACGAGGTCCTAGGAGAAGGGCTTTGGGAGTTCAGGCTGGCTGCAGAAGGGACTAGGGGCTAGCAACGGGTATCACACGAAGGGACCCCTCCAGGGAAGGAGGATCTTGTCAAGGCCAGCTTAGGGTCCTGAAGGCCAGGAGGTCCTCACAAGATGTCCAGCACCTGCTTCTCTTCCCGACGCAGCCTGGCTTTGTGGGTGGCTCACCCCCCCAGAGATCTGGCTGCTGTTTTTCCTGTTCCCTTGGGGGTCCCACCTTGGGCCTCTGAGCTTAAGAGGCCTATCTGAGCCACCTGCTCCAGGTCCGCACTTCAAGGACTTGGGGGCAGTGACTGGGGTTGGCTCTTCTGGGTGGCCCTCACAGGACAGGATTCCAGAGTCTCCCAACCCCAAATCTAGCATGTGTCTCTCTGTAAGTGAATAGGGTACTGTGACGAAGGCAGGACACAGAATCTGGCTAGAGCAGACTGTATATGCTCTTTTATCCTGAAGTCTGTACTTGAATTAATCTGGTCAAAAATTAATTTTAGGGGCACCTGGGCAGCTCAGTCGGTTAAGCATCTGCCTTTGGCTCAAGTCATGATCCCAGGACCCCGGGATGGAGCCCTGCGTCAGGCTCCCAGCTCAGCGGGGAGCCTACTTTTCCCTTTGCCTCTTTCCCCTACTCATGCTCTGTCTCTCAAGTTAGTAAATAAAACCTTAAAAAAAAAAAGTTTGACTTTATTAAGTTTCTTTATAGTGCTATTGACTCTTGCTAAACCCAGGCTACTAAAACCTGTAAGCCTTTTTTGCATTGGCTCATACAAGGACCACCTCCTGTGATCCGGACTAAGGCCTGGCATTTAGTAGGTACTCAATAAATATCCATTCCTGTCCTTCCTTTTGTCCTTTTCACAGCCTGGTCTCCTTTTGCTAGTCCCGGCCCACACCCTGGCCATGGGTGCTGCATCGGTGACCTGGTTTGGACAGATGGAACCGGGAGTTTCTGAGCTCCCACACTCAGCTGAGCCCCTACCTGCCTGGGCTCAAGAAGATGGCTTTCAGCTGGTGCTGGTGGCCCAACCTTTCCAGCTGCCAGGGGGCACCAGGACCTTAACCCAGCTCCTCTCCTGACTTGCCAGATGGGAGACACAGAGAGAGGTGGCCCAGCGAGGTCAGACCAGGAAGAGAAGTGGCTGGGAGGGAACTGCATGGCTGTCTGCCCCTCCAGCTGAAGTCACAGCCAGCTGCCACTTCAGCCACCTGGGCCCTCAGGAGGAGAAAAATAAACTAGTTCCCGAAGCTGCAATCCTTTCTTTAGAAGGGGGGAGAAAAAAAAGCAACACCTCGTTGGTCCTTCATCTTATTCTCCAGGACGTCTATCTGAATCCTGCTATATGCCACAGGGCAGATTCACATTCCCAAGGCTTTCTTGTTGGCTTTATAAAATCGATAGGTAGAATCAGGGCATCTACCTCCATGATTCAAAAAGACTTTGTGGTTTAAGCACAATCCTTGCAGAGATGCTGAAACTCCAGCAAAAGGGAGTAAATCAATGAACTCAATGTCGGATCAAAGTCAGCCTCGGGGAAGAAGGACGCATTAGCCTCCCCTTCTCCAGGACGATACGCACACCAGCTCCCCTGGGTGCCCTGTGTTCAGATGTGGAGAACACAGTGGAGCTCACGGACACCTTCCAGGGAGCCCTTATGCCAGACAAGGAACCAGGAAATGGGGTTCTGAAAAGGCTGTCCATGGTCTTGCTAGAGCAGACACTTCCGCAAGTCACCATGTTCACAGGCTGTCAGGGAGAACTCAAGTCCTCAGCACATGGAGACCTTCTCCCATCTCCCCTGAGGAGCCCAATGAGGTGCCCACCCCCAGGAAACAAAGAACATGATCAGACTTAGAAATCAATGTTTAGGGTACCTGGCTGGCTCAATTAGTGGAGCATGCAACTCTTGATCTCAAAGCCTTAAGTTCAAGCCCCACACTGGGTGTGAAGCTTACTTAAAAGAAAGAAAAAAAAAGAAAAAAGAAACAAAAAAGAAA
The DNA here is from genome assembly GCF_030435805.1 of Mustela lutreola. Lineage (NCBI taxonomy): Eukaryota > Metazoa > Chordata > Mammalia > Carnivora > Mustelidae > Mustela > Mustela lutreola. The sequence continues at coordinate 57,106,729 of NC_081291.1, read as the reverse complement.
CCAACTTTCGGGCGCCTGGGTGGCTCAGTGGGTTAAGCCGCTGCCTCCGGCTCAGGTCATGATCTCAGAGTCCTGGGATCGAGTCCCGCATCAGGCTCTCTGCTCAGCGGAGAGCCTGCTTCCCTCTCTCCCTCTCTCTGGCTGCCTCTCCATCTACTTGTGATTTCTCTCTGTCAAATTAATAAATAAAATCTTTAAAAAAAAAAAAAAAAAAAAAGAAACCAACTTTCTCCCACGTGGAATCAGGGCCGCTGATTAGGGGCAGGAAGAACCCCCACTACGGGGAAAACTCCTCTAGCTGCGCCTTCCAATGTCTGCTAATCCAGAAAAGCACTTCGTAAATGTCTCGGAGTCCAGCCAAGAAGCTTGGGGAATAACTTAACCTGCAGTGGCAAAAGTGACTAGTTCATGATTCAGGTTTTCCTTTTTTCCTGAAAATACAAGTCTGCTTCTAAAATCCTACTGGGGCGCCTGGGTGGCTCAGTGGGTTGAGCCGCTGCCTTCGGCTCGGGTCATGATCCCAGAGTTCTGGGATCGAGTCCCACATCGGGCTCTCTGCTCAGCAGGGAGCCTGCTTCCTCCTCTCTCTCTCTCTGCCTGCCTCTCTGCCTACATGTAATCTCTCTCTGTCAAATAAATAAATAAAATCTTTAAAAAAATAAAATAAAATAAAATAAAATAAAATAAAATCCTACTGGTGTCCAACTGTCCATGCTTACAGTAGTAGCCAAGCTATGCACACTCCTGAAAACCCACACTAAGCCATAAAGCATGTCGGAGGCAACAGTACCCTTCTCTTCCATCTGAATGTCCCCAAGCCTTGGGCCCCTAGCTCTTCCTTAGGCCCATCATAGGGAAACTGGGTAGCAGCAAATGTCCGGGGGCAGGGGTGCCAGGGGAGCTAAAGGAGTTAAGGGTAAAGTGCCCAGTGCAGAGTCTGCTGTCATGCCTTGGAATGTCCCCAGGGCAGGGATAGCGTTGGAGATCCTGTCCTTTAAGAAGCAGCTAGGGAGGGGCGCCTGGGTGGCTCAGTTAAAGCCTCTGCTTTTGGCTCAGGTCATGATCCCAGAGTCCTGGGATAGAGCCCTGAATCAGGCTCTCTGCTCAGCGGGGAGCCTGCTTCCTCCTCTCTCTGCCTGCTTCTCTGCCTACTTATGATCTCTGTCTGTCAAATAAATAAAATCTTAAAAAAAAAAAAAAAGAAGCAGCTAGGGAGACTCAGTCTGGAGAAGATGTCCCCAGGTTGGCCGGGCTGGCCCTGGTGGAGGGCAGATGGCAGAGAGGGGCTGTGGACTCAGAGGGCAGAAGCCAGGCCTTCAGGAAGGGGGGAGTGTCCTTGGGACCAGTAACAGCCCGACCCCAGTAAACAGACCTCCTTGCCATCATGGCTGACTGGCATGCCAGCTGCTGGGGGGAGAAGTGCACCCCACAACTAGAGGCTTCAGGAGCCCCCATGACCAGAGGAGCCCATGTGCATTACCTGAGACACGATGACAAGCTTGCCAGTCTCAGCATCCACAGCCTGCACGACCCCAGACACAGTGCCATTGCCGACGGCCAGCCCCCGCACCAGCCCCGCGCTGTTCACCACGGCAACGCTCTCGTTACTGATGGAGAAGAGGATATTGGACTGGGGCTGCGGGCCGCCCTCCGAGGTGATCTGGAGCAGGGAGAAGCAGCAGTGCCCAGTCAGCCCCTGGGTCTCATCCTTGGAGGCGAGGGCGCCGACACACCCAAGCTCTCCATCTTAGCCTCCTGACGCCCAGAGTGGGGGTGGGGCGCGGACTGGAGCCAGGCAGGGGCCACAGGTTGGGTGTGGGCAAGCATGCAGCCTTCGGCTCCTACCTGCATCATGGCCCCAATGATCAGCGTCACCTTCCTGGGTATCAACCTAAATGGGGGAAAGACCTGCATGTGGAAACAAAAGAGAGAAGGGGGCTGTTGTGTTCTGAGTGCACCCGGCTGGGCAGAATCCACCCTGAACATATTCAGGGAGAGGGACACGTGGCTCCTGGATGTCCCTGCTCTGGGAGAGGGGACTGGGGTGGACCTGGGTCCTGCTGAGCTCAAGAAGAGCCTGAGTTCCCCTCCCCAGGACCTCAGCTGGTCCAGGGCCTGAGGATCTGTGGTACCCAGGGGCAGGTTCTGCTCTTTGCAACCCTGCTTCGTTTCGCCAGACCTGAAGCCCCGTGAAAATAAACACATCTTTGTCACATGAAACCTTCTTAAAAGGCTCTCACCTCATGGTCCCCTGGCCAGCCATATCAGTGTTACCTGAGATCTATTAGAAATACCCATTCTTCAGCCCACCCTGATCTATGGAATCAGAATGGCAAAGGGATTGTCCCTGAAATTTGTGTTTTAACAAGTCTTCCAGGGGATTTTGATACATGGCAAAGTTCACATTCCGCTGCCTTCAAGGTTTTCCCCCTTGCACAGCATTTCTCCAATTTCTACTGATAAATTGCCCGGGGACAATTCTCTTTTTCGATGCTCTCAAAATTCTCAGATGAAGGAAGAGGGGTTGGGGGGGGGGGGGTCAGGGACAAGGACGTCCTTGTCTCTCTGCACCATGGAAGGCCTGACGTCCTCCTCCTGCCTGGCCACGCCCCCGGCTCCACCTAGCAGGAGCGCAGGAGGAACCCGGACCGGAGCACAGAGCCTAGTTGGCCAAGGGGCTGCTTTGTACATGAGGATTAATCTCTGTGGTGTTGCGCTATTTATAGGCAGAAATGAATTCTCCATCACCAGAAAGGAGCCCTTCCATCCAGAGGCACAAACCACAACTGCCGGCTTCAGAACCATTTAATATAAAGCCTGCCAGCCGCTGAGTGGACAGGCCTGTGGAGGATGCCGACGGGAGGGCACGCATCTCAGCACTGCCACTGAGGGAGAAACTTGGACTTGAATTTGGAGCCATGGCTGTCTTGGCCCCTGAGGACTAGAAGGCTCCTGTGAAACACCTAAGGTCCCAAGACAGTCCTAACTCACACATGGAGATGACTCCTGACATCCCCACTTGCTCCAGGAGCTGCCATGACAGGAGCCCACTCCTTCAGAGGGCTGGTTTGGAGCAATGGTCAGGATGAGCTTCTAGATGTGAGCCTAATTGGCCCACAGCTCCTGCCCAGCTACTCCTTTCTGGCACTTAAGGCTTTACAGAGTACTGTGCCCTCCCCGGCCATGTGACAAGTGGCTCTCTCCTCTGAGTGACATCTCTGAGTGACAACCTGTCCCCCATGTCCCAGAGGGAGATGGGAGTTCCTCAGACCCCTCCCTGTGGTGCTACCTTCCCGAGGACTGGTTGGGGGGGAGCTCCCTTTGAGTCAGAGGACACGGCAGGGCAGAGATCTTAATATGGTTTCTCCATGGCAGCTTCCTGGATGACCCCTAGAACTCCAAGTCTGTTGCAATAATGACACGTTTCCCACTCCATGCGTACAGGTGGCGAGGGATGGATGGACACCACATGGCTGCCTACTTTTACCTCGATCTGCTGGGAGGCCGAGTTGATTCGCTGTCCAGCTTTATCCATCACCGTTGCGGTGAGACTGGTCTGGCCAATGGCCACACCATGGATGCGGAACGTGGCTGTGTAGTTGTCAAGGGCTTCGTCGAGGGCCCTGGAACAGAGGGAAGGGCTGGGACTTCTCCCCTCAACCTGCCAGTGCTATCCCTGAGATGGCTTTCTGGGATGTCTGGGAGGACTCACACCAACGTGATGATCTGAGAAGCCGCTCGGAGCTTCAGGTCCATGAAGGCAAAGTATTTGGCCAGGAAAGGCTTCTTGTGAAAGTCTAGCACGCGGACATAGGCCTTGACCGTCTTCCCAATCTCCACCTGCATCGTGGGGACAGAGATTCAGGGTAGTCTTTGAGTGGCTAATTCTAGCACTGGTGGCACTCCAAGGCTTTCTGCCAAAGTGTTGCTAACCTCAAACCCACCGGCCCAGGCTGAGCTCCAGATAACAGGCCAATCAACAAATGAACATCAATTAAGTGCTTCCTGTACACAGGGGACTTTGGGGATACTCAGATTCATCAATTACACTCCCCACTCTTAAAGAGCTAAGAAGCTAGTTAGAGTGATAAGATGCAGCCAGGATGACGTACAGTAGGCGTTCAATAATGGTCACTGACCAAACTGCTCACACCTGGCAGCGTATACAGTAAGAGCCTTGGCATACCAAGCGTCAGACATGTTTAGTGAAGAAACCGAAGTCTGATGAGGAAATAGGACCACAGAAGGAATATCTGAAGTCACATAAGAGAATATTGGCTTTTTGGGTACTGTAAGCTGCTCAAACATTTTAATACTAACCATTCTCTCTGGTCAGGAAACTAGGAACCAGAGACCCTCGTAAGCCTGGCCATAGCTCCTTCAGGTATCAGCAAGATAAATTCCTATTGGCATTCAAGAAAAGCCCAGATCTGTCATGTATTCCTTTCCCAAAAAGCACTTAGCAGTAGTGTGTTTTACTCATTGCCACTAAGATTCCCACGAATCCACAACCCACACAACAGGGAGAAATTCACCATCAGCAGGGTGTAAGCCTTGCTTAGTGTAGACTAGTAACCTACATCAGCTAGAGGACGGACATTTCCACCTTGGGTCTAAGGAGGAGACAACTTAGGGCAGAACTTACAGCTGAACTTTCCTGACATAAACTGGTGTGGAAGTCTAAACTCAGAGGTCCCTCCACATCGTGCACAAGGAGGGACGGAGGCAAGACAGCTCTAGAAGCTCCAAACAACTCAGGAGGTGGGTAGAGGGACCCAGAGACCAGAAAAAAGAGCAAAGGGCATGAGGAAAGTAATTCCTGCAGCCTCACCACTCTCCGCATTTCTGTGAACCAGCAGCGGAGGGCCCTGTCAGGAAGTTGCTACTGACCTTATCCACCACGCGTACGTAGAGCTCCTGAATGTCCGAGACGAACACATCCACCTTTGCTGGGGCTGGGAAGGCAAGGCACAGGTCGTGGATCATGATGGTTGACATGCCTGGGAGCAAAGGGTGCACCTGCAAGGTTGGGGAGTGGTGCTCAGTCTGACAGCTGCTTGTGGCATCAGCCCATCACCCATGAGACACCACCTCCAGGAGGCCTCCAGGCCAGGGCACAGAAGCAGCGGACAAGGAAAATCCTAACCCAGCTACTGTCCTGCCTACTCCTCGTTTTGAGCCCTCACTGCCAGCCAGGCGAAGGGCTTGAAATGTAACATGATAGAACCAGGGTGGATCTTGAAGTACATTTACTTCAACCTACTAAGATTTACAATTTAAGATTTAAAAAAATGGAAGTTGCTCAAAGCAGGGCAGTCAGAGGCCACGGACACGCACAAGGGCACCAACCAGGGTTTCACATCTCCAGTGCATGCCACCTGCCTCTGCAGCTTCAGCAGTAGAAGACTGTGCTATGCGTGACATAGCTCCTTTCTGAACGAAACTCTCACTTGGCGGTCCTCATCTGACCCCACAGAATCTCAGAACCTGTAAACAGACCACAGAGGCCACCACAGTTTCAAATATTCGCTCTGTGAGTCTCATTCATCCCGACATTCATGTCTGCCTTGGCCGTGTTTGAAGTAGGAACCTCGTGAAGATTCTGAGTGGAGGGACACACCTGAGTGACTGTGTTCCAGTCTTCGCTGCAAAGACACCCCCACCCCCATTTTAAACCTCCCTCTTTCCCTATCTGCTTCACAGATCCCACATTCAAACTGCACGATAATCACTATCTCATGCTGCCAATGTGCCCACAGTGGTATGCTGTATTGCTTAGGCATGTATCTCAATTGGGTGGTCTGGGGCTGGGCAGGTGGGGGGTAAGCCACGGAGCTGGTGGCTGGGTCCAGAGGGTGGCTTCCCATCCCTGTCTGGCCCTGGCTTTGCTGGCTGCAGTTTGCGCTGGTGGAGTCATTTGGCAGGAGGTAGGAAGGGGGGCAGTTTACAGGGATTCAGTGTTTGAAAAGCTACAATGTCAGTATTAAGAACCTGTGGGGGGGAAGAAAAGCAGGTTTCTGAACCAAAGGAGACATCCAAACGTGGTCACATTATATCCAGGTTAAAATCCTTTGAAGGTGGCCCAGAAAATGAGTCCAAATCCTTCATATGTCCTAGAAGAAACTGGCATGAAGCTGGCCCTTGCCCAGGGCTCTAATGTCACTGCAAAACCTGCTCCCTCACCACCGTCAGGCTCCAGCAGCCACTGTTCTGCTCTGGTTCTCAAAGCCAGCTAGGGCCTGCCTGCCTCAGGGCTGCATAGCCCATCTTAACAACCTGGGGCTTTTTTCCCTGCACCCCATCTTCACCGGCTGGCTCCTCCTCATCCTTCAGGCTTCTGCTCAAGCATCCTTCCTAGGAAAGTCTTCCCAAATTAGACAGCTAAGGCTTCTTTGCTTCTGCTGCTCACTTTTCCTGGTGCAGCTTTATTGCTTATAATTGGGCTGTGACAGAGATCATTGTCTAGTGTCCATCCTCCCCCAGGCTATCTTCTCACCAGCCTCTCTCAGGGCTGGGCCTAGCGTCTGGCACAGGCTCAGTCCCCAATAAACATGTATTGATCAGACCAAGACCCAGGGTACAGCTCTAGGTTACTGTAGTGATGGCAAAGAAACCTGGTATTCTAGTCTGTCTGCTTAGCTTTAATATTAACTTTGTGAAGAACTACAAATTCTAGAAAAAAAAAAAAACAGTCTGCAAACCCATGTACCCTCATCTCTTTGGGAAGTACTAACTGCAGTCCAACTCCTTCAGTGCACATATGGGGGAAACTGAGGCCCACAGAGGTTGAGAACCGAGCCTTGAAGGGGCAGCACTGAGAAGAAAAGCCAGGTGCCTGAGCTCCCAGTTCAGGGCTCCTTCTACCACACTCTGCCAGAGCGAGATGCCCGCAGCAACCAAAATGGAACTGTGGGCAAGGGAGGAGGGCAGGCCAGGAAAAGGCCAGGACTGAGACTGAGGCCCGAGCCCACAGTGAGCTGGGGGCATGGAGGATTAGCAAGCTTGGCCACGCTGGCAGTATCATTGAGCTCAAGGGCACACTAGCCCCGAGGAGGCGTGCCCAAGTTCTTCTGCACTATGACTTAAAGTTGATTAACAAAGATCCCAGAGTGGAAATCACAGTCGTATCCTGGAGTAATGCCTTGGCAATTTGAGCCACCGCCACCCAAGTCTGGTACGAAATACGGGCCAAGGAGCGGGGTCTGGGAAGCACCAGGCCTCCCCTTTGGCCGGGGATGATTCACCCAGCTTATTCCTTTTCCCTTAATGTGAATGCATTTACAAATTCGAGAGAGAAACCAGAGCTATCTTTGAAAACCTAATTCAAGGCTCCAATCTAATCCTCCTGTGGAACTCGGTGCTGTCAGGGGCCAGTGCGTCCTTCACGGCGCTGAGAAATTACATGTTACACTGGCGGCAGATGGACCCTCACAGGTAAAAGCACGGAGGGCTTTTTCTAGCTCTCCTCTCCCCCTTCAAAAGGACCATTTTGTGCATTTTAAACAATGACAAAAAGGCGAGCAGAAATCAATTCGTCTTCCACTTGATTTCCCAGAGGCTGGACGTCTGGCTGCCTTCATCCTTCCGAATGACGGACGCAGAGGGCAGCATCAAGCTGTCCTCCCACCACACAGCCACTCCCCTTGCCCCTGCTGAGCAAGGCGTCAAGGGCGAGCTCTGCTGGGCCGCCTGTGAGACTGGCCCCTCTTGGGGAAGGGAGGGTGTCTACCAGGCATCTACTGGCCGCGAGGGGACCAGCATCACTACTAACTCTGGACTGTGCCTGTCTGCCTCTCCAGGCGTTTTGGGTCCACCTGCTTCTTGACTGACATCCGGGGGCATTGCGTATGGAGGGGAGGAGGAGGGGGCACTCCAGGCCCAGAGCGAATTCTCATCTCTAGGTGTTGAAGGTGCCACCTGAGAACTTCAGCGCGTATTGAGCCGAGAGGAGAGTCCTGTCATCTCTTCAGAGACGATGAATGCATTACTGCTCATTAAGACCCTGCTAGTGGAGCCAGAGGCAGCTCCGCTTGCGAGTGATGCTGTGGATGTCCCCGCGTACCCGCCCAGCCCGAGATGCCGCCTGCACCGGCTCAGCTCCTTGCTTCCCTAGGCCCCCACACGCTTCAGGCTTATCCTCTGATGGGTGGTGTTTATAGAAGAGGAGGAGCCCTACAAATATGTCCAAATGTCCCAGGAGTCATCAGCTCCCATTTCCTACTAAAGAGTGCTTGTCAATAGCATGGGGTAGGGGGTGGTGGTCAGGGCATGTCCTTGAGACCTGTAAGTGGTGACCACAAACAAAGGAAAGTCACAGGCAGAGGGAAGAGCCCTGGCTTGGATGTTGGATGAAAATCCATCCAGGACTGGGACAGGTACCTCTGTACTCAGGTCATTCTCAGGGGAAAAGCAGGACACACACCCGAGTTCAAAGCCCATGGCTGCCACCTGCTACCCATACCCTCTTGCTTCTGGAAACACTCCTTGAATATACAAGGTCACTGTGCTTGGCTAGGCCTCACAGGACTGAGGATACGGAGACAAACAATGTGGCTCATGATTTGTTTCCCACCAACTACCAGTACCTGGACCATCACCAATCTTTGCAGAATGAACGCATTACTTTAAAGGTATGAAGTGCCTGGCGCACAGTAGGTCACGTGCCCCCATCCCTGCCTCCCCTTCTAGTTACATGGGTTCTGCGTAGAGGACTTGATTTGAAATGGAAAGAATGGGTGAGAAAAAAGGAACCATAAGTTTCAGTCAGGTAAGCACTCCTAGGGGCATGCCAGCCAGAAATGAACTAAAGGCTGCTCTCAGGGAGTTTGTGGGGGGCAAGGGGTGTAAGAATTCAGCACAGCCATGCACGGCCCTCCACTGTGTGGCCAGAGAGCCTTCATAATGGCCCTGGTGTGTGAGCGTGACAGCTCCCTTCCAGAGATGCTCAGAAGCCGAAGCGCACCCAGGAGACATTCTTGCATCCTGAATGTGTATCAGTAAGAAAGAAAGAAACATCTTCTGTGAGCTAATTGAAGAACTGCTGTGGGCTTTCTCGTCTCTGTGATTAAGGGAAACGAGAATGTTGCTAATTAGCAGCTGGAAAATGCCAAAGAAAATGTGTAAACGTCCTTCAGAAACAACTGTCACCGATTGTCAACGCTCCATGAAAAACCCCATCCGGCAGGTTACAGAAGAGACAGAGGGAACCAGAGCCCAAGCTCTACCTCAAGGTGCAAGGGTCTTTGTCCAGGCCTGAGTTGACAGGAAGCAGAGACCCCAATGGTCAAGGTGCCCCCGAGAACGCCTCGTGGGGCCCGCCACATGGGACGCTGTGGTGCTTTCCACAGTGCTAGGCTCGTCCTGGGGGTCGTGCCTGCCCTGAGTGCTCTGTCTCATTCCACGGGAACCATGGCAGGATGAGACACATGAGCAAGGGCTTGCCCACAACCAAGAGAGAACTGCTGGGGCTCTCCTGGGACCCTCTTAGAATGGGAACATCATTACTGGTCTTGACTAGAGAAGCCTAGTTTCTGCTACTGACAGGGACGGCATGGGGGTAAACCTAATATTGTGGGACTATATAGGCACTCGAGGTCTCCTGGGGAAACTTGGCTCTGATGTTGAAATCCCATCTCGAGTCTCCCAGACAAGTGTCCCACCTCCTGTTTGGCTGCCTCCAGAGATGGGGGACTCACTACCTATAGGGGCAGCCCAGTCCAACACGGGCTCTTAGAAGCTCTTGTTCTTGGAGGAGAGTTCACTCTCTGGCTACAGATCTATGCTCTGGGCTTATTCAAAAGATAAGGGGCAAGGTAAATGTAACTAAAGGGGTCTTCAAGTTTTGTTGGCACTGTACCCATTTTTTCTGAACTCAAGGCTTCCCTCTTCTTGATAACAGGGACTTTTTAAAAAAGATATTATTCATTTATGTGTGTGAGAGAGAGCACGAGAGAGACAGCACCAGTGGCAGAGAGGGGCTGAGGGAGAGGGAGAAGCAGACTCTCCACGGAGCAGGGAGCCTGACACAGGGCTCGATCCCAGAACCCTGGGATTGTGGCCCAAGCCATAAGGCAGACACTTAACTGACTGAGCCACCCAGGTGCCCTGCTGATAACAAGGGAGTTCTTTTTTTTTAATCTCCAGAAGTAAAGCAAAGCAAGGCATATCTCAAGCGGTCAGAATTATTTACAACTTGAGCTTTTCCTTTTAGTATGAAGGATGTGACAGTGAACGCTCATTTACATGGCAGGAGTGATGGCCAGGGAACTATCCATTCTTTTATAAAGGGAACAAAAATACTCTGGGGACAGTTTCCTCTGATCTCAGACTTCTAGTAACCCTCCTGCTGCCTCTAACAACACACATTTGTTCCCAGGTGGCGAGAGAAAATGTTTTCTTGCTCTGATTTATGGTGACACACCTAAGGGGTTCTGTCGGCTAAGACTCTGCCTCTGAGAAAACAGGATTATTATGACATGCTTCCTCACCAAGGGACGGAACCAAAAGAAAGCCTCTCCACAGCCAGGAAGAGACCAAGGTCAATCACTGGAGGGATGTAAATGTGAAAACAGAACAAACACCCAGAAAGCAAAAAATCTTAATTGTCCTAAAAAGGGCATTCTGTCCTATAAAGACCCAAGCTATGGACTCAAAAAGAAACAGTGTGAATAGACCTATAACATATAAAGAGATGGAATTAATAATCAAAAACCTGCCCTGGAAGAAAAGATCATGTCCCAGTAGCTTCACTGGTTAATTCTACCCAATATTTAAGAGCACTTCATACCAATGCCACACAAACTCTACCAAAACTAAGAAGCAGGCCTCATTCTGTGAGGCCAATGTTGCTGGATACCCACACTGGCTGAAGACATCACTGGACAGAAAAGCACAGACCAGTACCTCTTAGGGCTGTTAGTGTAAACCCAAAGAAATATTAGCAAACAGAGTCTCGTTACATGTAAAAAGAATTCCATATCATGATCAAGTAGCATTTGCCCCAGAAATGCAAGGTTGGTTTAATGTCTGAAAGGCAATTCATGCAACACATCATATCAACAGGATAAAAAACAAAAACCACATCAGTATTTCAAGAGACATAGAAAAGCCATTTGACAAAATCCAATGCTCTTTTGTTTCTCTGGGTGAGAACAGGGAGGACACAGCTAGAGTGTACAGGGGTTTCTTTCTCAGGGAATGTAAACGCTCCAGAACTGTCCGTGGTCCTGAATGCACATGTCTCCTAGTGACTAAACACCGACTGACCTTACACTTGAAATGGGCAAGGTGTATGGTATGCGAATTATACCATGATAAAGCTGGTATTAAAAATTATAAAAGATGGGGTGCCTGGGGGCCACAGTTGGTTGAGCGTCTGCCTTTGGCTCAGATCTTGATCTTGGGGGTCCTGGGATCAAGCCCCACATAGGGCTCCCTGCTAGGTGGGAGTTTGCTCCCCCCCCCCTTATGCTCTGTCTCTCTCTCTCAAATAAATAAAATCTTTAAAAACAACAACAAAAAACAAAAACGAAAGGTGGGGTGGGGGACATCTGGGTGGCTCAGCTGGTGGAGCATCTGACTCTTGGTTTTGGCCTAGGTCGGGTGATGATCATGGGATCAAACCCCCTGTTGGGCTCTAAGTTCAGCATGGAGTCTGCCACTCCATGCTGGGAGAGTCTCTCCCTCACCTTCTGCCCCTCCCCCAGCACTTGCATGCATGCTCTCTCTCTAAAATAAAGAACTAAATAAAACCTTTTGAAAAATAAAAAAATTTTAAAAATAAAAATTAAACAAAAGCCACCTGGAGGCACTTGGTGGCTGTCCCTCAGAAACGGTCTTTGCTTTCTACTTTGCCATGGTCCCCACCACTCCCTACTACTGACACTGAAAGTAAACATCAGGGGCCATGTGGCACAGCACTTCCATGTATGTTCCTCATCCCGGGAAACCCTGCTCGTGACCCTCATGTCCTTTACACGTGTCCCACTCCAGAGGCAAATAACTGTGACTCCCTGTGTCAAGACAGTCAGTGAGTGCAAACAGAGAAATGGACTTCAGAGCAGTCTAAGGGCCACGGCAGAACTGCAGTTTAATGGTACTGCTTGGGTGTCATGTCTTTGTTTGTATATTCCATAGTACGTTTGTTTTGGAGAAAGTTCTGTTTGCATGATTGCAAAATAACTCCTTACACACATATGCAGACATTTAGGATTTTGGTGTGTTTGCTTTTACTCTTTGCTATAACTGTAGAGCTGTTTTTAAAAAGCAAAAAGATCTGAACAACTGAAATCCTCTACAAAGAGAGAATAGCTAAGTACAAACAATTACATAAAAGCAGCCTCGGGGTGCTTGGGTGGCACAGTTGGTTGGGTGTCTGACTCTTGGTTTAGGCTCAGGTCGTGATCTCAGGGTCATGGAATCCAGTCCTGCATCGGGCTCTAAGCACAGCACAGAGTCGAGTCTGCTTGGGACTCTCTTTCCCTCTCTCTGTCCCTCCCCTCAATGCTCTCTCTAAAATACATTAACAAACCTTTAAAAAATATATTTTTTTAAAAGTCAGCCTGGACACCTGGGGGGCTCAGTTGGTTAAGCAGCTGCCTTCAGCTCAGGTCCCAGCATCCTGGGATTGAGTCTCACATCGGGCTCCTTGCTTGGCAGGAGCCTGCTTCTCCCTCTGCCTCTGCCTGCCACTCTGTCTGCCTGTGCTCACTCTCTCTCCCTCTCTCTCTCTGACAAATAAATAAATAAAATCTTAAAAAAAAAAAAAAAAAAAAAAAAAGCTCAGCCAGCCTACATAGCAACATGGTGGGGAAAAACTAAGGGTGCAACTCCTGACAAAAAGCAGAATCTTAAACCCTTCCACACCGTGGGCACAGCTGAGTCTGTATTTGCCAGAACAGGGAGCCGGTCAAGAAAGACACAGGGAAAACAGAAAAAGCTGATACACCTTTCAAAAGCAGCCTTCCTTATCACTGTTACACTGCTGCTTATATATCATGTTTTAATTAAAAGACTGACAGGAAACCGCTGGTTCACTAATAGTGTGGGCAGTTTATAGACGTGGAACCAAGTCTCAAAGGTAGTTCACAAATGATGAGAGTTTCACAATGAACTACAGACTCAAAAGGCTTCACCAATTGCATCTGGTGTGATTAAGCACCTACTTTGGAAGTAACCACTCTGTTACACCCAAGGCCAGCCTAAGGAGGAATTGCAAGGAGCATGGGGACCCACACTCACCGTGGCCACACCCCTGGCCTCCTGGTAGACCACCTTGATGACATCCATGGTGCTGGTGTTGAGGAAGAAGTAGCCCGAGCCTTCTCTGATGTGCAACTCCGCCTGCAAGGAGGGGTCAGCCTGGGTGTCAGAGGCAAGCCCCCACCCATCCCCACCGCATGGGCCACACCCAGGTGTCACGGTAACAGGGAAAGAACTCTGTACCTGCACACTGGGGTGGTTGTAGATGGTCACCTCCTCTGGGCTCACCCTCACGTCCTCTACCAGGATGAGTTCTATGGAGGCTGACACGGGCACGAGAGGGTCGTACTGGAGAAGCAAAACAGGGCCATTAGGTCCAAGGCAATGGGCCATCCCAAGGCCAGCCCACAGGCTTCACCACTAAAAGAGCAGCTCTAGAAACCCTGGGTCCTGGTGTTATCCCAGGGCACTCAGTATGTTGGGGACACAAGCCCCAGGAAAACCTTCGTGTTCCAACCCAGCCAAGAAGCCACATCCCTTTGAGACATCCAATAATTCTACCCAGGCCCGCATCCCACCCCACCTTCCAGGCCCCATGAAACGGGTGATTCATACCCTCCACTCACCAAGAAAGCGGGGACACATAGCAAATGACCAGCTGTGGAGCCATGTGCAAGGGGCTGGGGCTTGGGTAAGCAGCAAAGGGGCTGAGTGGAGGGGATGTCGTCACAGTGGGTTCACAAGGGAACTAGCACTGCCCCTCACTCCCTCGGGTGGCGCACATTTCCAAGTATGTGGTTCAGCCACATGGCCTTCAGGGAGACTGCTGGACCTGACCCAGCTCGGACCTACCCGTGTCCTCGTGCTCGAGCTCCTCCCCTGTACCCAGCCCTGTGCTAGCCCTAGGGGCCCAACAAGTGCCCTTGGCAATGATGCGAACTGAATCTAAGGTCAGGATTAAAAGGGAAAGCAAATGAATGGCCTGTGTCAGAGCTTAGGGTGGGCTGCGAAGGCAGTGAAGGGCATGTTGGAGGTGGTAGGGGTGGGGGGGCTCGCAGGTGAGCAGACGCCAAGGAAGTGAAGGTTAAGGGCAGTTATCACTAGAGAAAAGCCCACAGGCCAAAGAGCCTAAGTGCTGAGGCCCAGAAGGGGGAGGCCCGTGAGGCCACCCACAGCCAAGGGACACCCTGTGCAGGTGGGGAACAGAGGACCCAAAACTTGAACCGCAAGGGGCATACAGGTGTGCTTCTTGAGGTCAACCTCCCCCCAGGCCAGCCTCAGTGCTGTTCCCGCTGGGGTTCCACCCCCTTCAAATGCTTCCCTTACTCCCCACTACCCAGAAGGAAACTTCAAGCTCCTTATCCTGGCACTTAGGGTTTCCTGGAACCCAGTCCCACCTCCTCTTTCCAGCCACCATCTGCTGCCTTCACCCTATATAAAACCCAAGTCGACTGCTGCCCCTCCCTCACCATGGGGTGGGGATCATCCAGGTAAGACCACTCTAGGGGAGCCCTTCTCATGCCCCACCCCCCAGATGCCCTCCCTTACTGTCCATAAGCCGTGCCTCTACAGGCAGCCCATGAGATGCTGGGGTGGGGAGAGAAGATTCAACAGGCCTTGACCCAAGTGTATGTGGATGATGGCAACTGTGTGTGTGTGTGGGGGGGGCATCTACACCACGCTGGGGGTGGGGGCAGCTACTCAGTGCCCAGGCTCAGGGACCACTCCGCAGACAGGCTGACAGTATGGCTGGGACTAAGGAACAGGAGGCCACCAGCTGGGTAGGAGTGAAGGGAAGGAGGGGGATGGTGTTCCAGGCAGCAGGGACTCGGGGTATAAAGTCATGGAGGGCCAAGGCCCTGAGGCACATCCAGGTGGGGTGTGAGGTCAGGACCTTGCGGGAGAAGAGGCAGGAGAGATGAGCTTGAGGGCTCCCAAAGCTGTATGCAGGGGCCATGAGGGGCTGGGGCCAGACTGCCCTTAATTTGGACCCCCCCACCCCAGCTGCCTGAGTGCCAGGCATGAGGGATATGGGTGTTGGAGGCAGGAGGTCAGCAGGAAGGCACACCAGTTCATGCGAGCCCATGGCATTCGATTTGGGTGTGGGTTAGTGAATGCAGTGAGCTCAGGGGGCTCCAGATGCTCAGACAGTGGGCAGGATGTGAGCAGGAACAGTGGGGACAGTGGGGCGGGGTTGGGGGAACCACTCCCTCCCCGGGGCCCCAGGCAGATACCGGCTGCTCCACTCTGGCCGTGCTGAGGTGGGACTGCTGGTAGCCAGTAGCGGTGGCGGAGATGGCCGTGGTCCCCGATGCCTCATGAACCGAGATGGCCTGCAAGCCTAAGTCCAGGGAGAGGAGAACAGATGCTGGGTTTTTGCCCCCTTGCTGCCAGGGAAGCAGCCCCTCCCTCCTTCTTACAGTTTAAGTCTCTGGTCCTAAAAATACATGACTGAGTTGGTTTAAACTATATGCACCATATGAGTTACCAGGCCTGTGGAGCCAAGTTTGGTGCGGCTTCAGGGAGCAGCGCTGGCCCTGACTTCTGGCCACCACTGGTCTGTGAAGGTGCGTGGCTTGGAGCAACGTGGGCCTGGGAGGCTGGCTGATCTGGACCAGCTGAGACGTGAGACTCCCCTGCCCTGAGCCTCAGTTTGTCTGCCCATCCCTGAAAAAGTGATCCAGTGGGGTTCATAGTTGCCGCCAGCCCTCCTTCAGTGTCCCTCCTGTCCATCTGGGGTGTCACTACACTCTGTCCTCCTGGCCTGGGTCAGCAGACTACCCCCACCCCCCAACCCCGGGCTCACCATGCAGCTTCTTCTGGCCGCTCCCATCATCCCGGGCCACTAGCTGCATGGGCAGCTCCAGCCTGATGCTGGCCAGCAGGGGCCTGGTTGACTCCCACTGGATGTTCAGAGAGCTGAAGTTGTCGAATCTGCGGCCTTGCTGGTCATAGGCGGCCAGGTCCAGCATGGGGTTGCGGTGGCTGGAGACCGGAACCTGCAAGGGGCAGAAATCTCGCATCCCGGCCGTACCTAGAACAGGGCACATTTGCCCTTGATCGTGTGGGGCACCCTAGAACTGGATGGCTGCCTTCAGGGCTCCCTGGGGCCTGGGTAGGGGGAGGGGGCAAGTCACCAACTATGCTGCCCCGCCTCAAGATGCCTCATAGCTCTGTCCAACCTGGCCTCTCACTCCAGCCCATGGTCCCCCTTGAGGGAGGAAACATTTGTTACCCCAAGGGTGATCCTGGCAATGTCTGAAAGCCTTTTTGATGATCACAATGGGGGGGCAGGGGGTGCAACGGGTATGTAAAGTGTAGGGGTCAGGGATGTGGCCTAACACCCCACAAAGCACAGGACCACCCTCAAGAAGTAAGGATCTGGTTCAAAATGTTGGGAATGCCAAGGTCAGGAGACCCCACCCTAGAGACCACACCCTCCCAGCGCCACCTTGGCCAGGCTGCTCTACTTCTTCTTTGGCCTTACCTTCCCAAATCCTTGCCACCTCCTCTCTGACCCATGCACGCCCAGCCCAGCCCCTCTAGGATGATCGCCCCCAAGGGTTCAACAAGAACACCAGTTACAACATTCGAAATGTCCTAGTCATTCAGCTTGCAAAGCTCCTTTCAGAGCCAGGTTCTCTCTCACCTCATCCTTAAATATGCCAGTGAGATGGAAGCTGCCATCCCCACATTAAGGGTGAGGAAGCAGAGTCCCAGGGAAGCAAAGGAACAAATCAAAGGCAACTCGGCAAATGAGTAGTACACTGTCAGGGTTCAGTTCCAAACCCTGAATTACAACCACTGTACCATTACCTCTGGCTCCCTAAGCAAATCCACCCCTTGGAACCCATGCCAAGTCGGCCTCATTTCTCCCAGAGGCTGGTTCATCCCCTTTGCTCCCTGCCCGGATGGCAAGGGGGTAGGTGGGGCAGGAAGCAAAGCAGGGACCCTAAGCACATAGACATCCGGATTCTACTGCCTGGACTCAAACCTCGGCCTCTCACCACCCAGGCAAGCTGCCCACCTCCCAGAGCCTTAGTTTCTACATCTGTGAAGTGAGCATCACAGCAGAACCTACCTCCCAGGACCCCGTTTTAAAAAAGGGTCATACGAGATCCTTTTCAAGAGCCTGGCTCACTGAAACAAATGAGCAAGTCTGGAAATGGGCAGTCATGCGTGGTAGTTACCAGTATGTCCAGTCCTCCAGCAGCCATGGGTCCAGAGACCAGGGCTCAACTTCTCTGGCCCCTGCAGTTAGGAGGGACCAGGTCACTTGCTTTGACTGGTGAAAGGCAGAAACTGACTTTATTTTTTTTTTTTTTTTTTTTTTTTTTTTTAAGATTTTATTTATTTATTTGACAGAGAGAGATCACAGTACACAGAGAGGCAGGCAGAGAGAGAGAGAGGGAAGCAGGCTCCCTGCTGAGCAGAGAGCCCGATGTGGGACTCGATCCCAGGACCCTGAGATCATGACCTGAGCCGAAGGCAGCGTCTTAACCCACTGAGCCACCCAGGTGCCCCCCAGAAACTGACTTTAAAACACCTCCAGGGCAAAGCAGCCTGCCAGGCTCTCCTTCTCTCCGGCCATATTCCACCTGGTGGGTGTCCCACCGACTATGTCTCGGAAGGAAGAGAGCAGTGACACGAAGCCAGGTCCCCCACTACCGTGATGCACGGGTGGTGCAAGGAAGAAATGAACTGCTGTGGGAAGGCCCTGGGATCTGAGGGTACTTGTTCCTCCCTAGCCTCGCCTGTCCAGACTGAGACTGTCCCTGAATTCCCGACTGGTGCCAGGAAGACTCCTCCCTAGGTCCTTCTAGCTTTCTCTCCCCTAGATGACACTGAGCCAAAGCATATAGCAAATTTTAAACGCGGGTCAGCACAAACCCCCAGGGATGCAAAGGATCTTGTAACCAGTCTGGATTCAACCCAGGAGCTGCTGATTCTGGGCAGGGATGAGAAGTAGCATTTTCTCTTTTCTGTAGAAGCAACCTGGGTGGGAAACTAATGCCTCCCCCCTCCCCACCACTGTGCTCCCAGGGAAGGACATTAACATCCTGTGCCAAGCACACTTGGATCCTTCCAACGGGCATTTGGAGCAACATTATCTTCATTTTAACAAACAGGAAGACTGAGACTCAGACACATCCAGCAACTTGCCCAAGGTTACACAGGTTTTGTTCTCTAGAAGAGAGCACTACTTGGGGTAGGTGGAACTCTGCTGGTCTGAGAGCACTACTTGGGGTAGGTGGAACTCTGCTGGTCTGACTTTAAAGCCCACAGGCCTCCCCTGTGAGTGTGCGGCCTCCCCTATGTGGCCTCTCCCCGGAGTACAGGTCGGGCAAGGGCTCCACACATGCCCCGGGGTGATCAGTCATCATGGCACGCAACGGGGCTCAGCCGCAGTGAGCTGAGCGCAGGACGACCAGAGCTGAGGACTGGGGTCAGGCCGGAGTCTGGTTCCACTTTGTCACTCTGACTGTTCTGCTGCGTTCTGGTGTCTGGCCTTGCCCATAATTTACTCTGCAAACATATCTTGGGTGGCCTTTGGCTTTGGAGAGGTATAAAATTAAATTGATACTGCACCCGGGAATGCATGGCACGGATATATCTTTCTCAAGGTCCCCTAGTGAGATCAGAAATCGCAGGAGCCATGCCTGAGCAGCTCACAGCTCCGCAACACCAGGCCTGATGGATGGCCCAGTGATCCTGTCTCTGAGGTCCATTATTTCCTGACGAGTGAGATCTACGACATGCACAAGCCCATTCAGAGCAATGCTCCGCAGCCTGACTGTCATCCTTCCATCAAGAGAGACAGCCCCGCGCTGACCCTGAGGTCACAGCCAACAGACAGCCAGACACAGCTCACTTGGCAGGTACCCAGCGTGTGAAGACAAGGAAGATGCCCATCGATCTGCCTGGCCTGTTTTTTTCTTTGAAAATGAGAAGGTTTGGCCAGCCTGGGCTTGAAGGGGCTGGAGCTGAGGGGGGCAGGCTGTCCTGCAAAGGGGTGCCTGCTCTCCAGGTTTGCATCCCTGCCTCATACCCCAGCCCCTTTTCCTTCACCAGCACCTCACCTGGCTTCTCCGGGCATTTGACCCTGCAAGAGTCAGGGGCAGAGGGGCACCTGGGTGGCTCAGTTGGCTAAGCATCTCCCTTCAGCTCAGGTCAGGATCCCAGGGTCCTGGGATCAAGCTCCGCATCGGGCTCCCTGCTCAATGGGAGACTGCTTCTCCCTCTGCCATTCCCCCGATTATGCACTCATTCTCTTTCTCCTCTCTGTCAAAATAAATGATAAAATCTTTAAAAGGGGGGGTGGCAGAAGACACAGGGACACGGGCATGGTATGCTCATTCCTGTGTTCATTTGTCCATCACATTACTGACCTCCTACCCCAAGTAGTGCTCTCTTCTAGAGACTCACAAAGAAGGAAATAAACATGCAAATTCTATGGCACTGGATGATGGTAAGAGCTTGGGGACAGGGGAGAAGAGAGCCAGAATATAAAATGTTGAGGGAAGGGGAAAACTCTGGGTAAGTTCTAAAGGCTGAGGACACCCTTGCAAGGAGTAGCATTTGAATAAAGAAGCGAAGGAGGCAGGGAGGGAGTCCTGGGAACACAGGAGAAGCCACGCCAGAGGGAACAGTAAGTTGGGGATGCACACAGGGCATGTTCTGGGGTGCTCATGGCATGACAGGGTGTCCCAGTATGGGGGGAGCAGGTGGGAGGGACATTAACAGCGGCCTGGACTCAGGGACTGGCGGTCACAGAAGGGGACTGGCTTTTGCTCTGGGGGAATGGGAAGCTGCTGGCCAGGTCTAAGCAGAGAATAAGATAAGAAGGGTAACATTTACTGCTTTGAACACCTTCGGTTCACCCACGGTTGTCCCCTACAGCCCTAGAAGACCACTGTCACCAAGGTCCTTCAAGGAGGGATCCAGCCCCAGCTGTCAGTCCCTACTGATGTCAGCTGATGGCTGACTCCTGGCCTCACACCCAGGGGACGAACAGGCTAGGTTTTCCAGAAGAGTCCAAACTTTGCCTGACTATATTCTTCAGGGATAATGTGCTAAATAAATATGTGAAAGTGATTTAAGATGTGAAGCTTTCAGGACATTCGTCTCAAAAGCACCTCAAATCAGGGAGAAGAATTAAGTCTTGGATGCACAGATTTTCAGCTTGGAAACGACAGCTCCCTGCCACCAACACCCAAGCCTGAGTTAGGGGTGAATGTGGCTTCAAGGTGACAAGCCCCCAGAGCCTCACCTGTTGAGAGGAAACACAGGGGGGTACTCCTTGGCCAGCGGTGGGAGAGGCAGGAGAGCGCGCCGAGTCTGGGCACAAAGAACCCTCCCTTCGTGCTGAATGCTGTTGAGGCAGTGACCCTTAAAGGGACCAGCGTCGGGGGCAACAGAGGGGCTCCCACGGCCGAG
This sequence comes from Mustela lutreola, assembly GCF_030435805.1. Lineage (NCBI taxonomy): Eukaryota > Metazoa > Chordata > Mammalia > Carnivora > Mustelidae > Mustela > Mustela lutreola. Next base: position 57,086,092 of record NC_081291.1, on the reverse strand, counting down.
AACCTCAGAGCTTAGCAATCCAGAAAGCCTGAGAGAAGGCAGACACCCACCGGGACAGCAGGAAGACAAGTCACCCAAGCTTGCAGGAAATGCGGGGGCCAAGAGGCAGAGTTACACGCCAGACAGGCAGAGCTATTCCTGAGTCCTGGAACTGGAGTCGGTGACCCCCCCCAGAGCTTCAAAGAAATGTGACTTTGACCAGACACAAAGCTGTTCTCCTCCTTTACCCACAGGGAAGCCAAATCCCGAATCTCCTCCCCCGCTGGGATAGGCTACCTAGGTAAACAGCTTCAGGAAGCTTCAGAAAGCTTCCGTTGTGTGCACAAAGACTAGGCACTGAGTCCTCTCCAGGCAAACGGCAAAGAGGGAAGAGGGTCCTATCCCTAGAGGGGGAGGAGACACAGGGCCCCTTAGAAGCCACCAAGGGAGAGGGCAGCTGGACATGCCTTCGGGCTGATCATAAGGCCGGGGCTGGGAGGAAAGAACCAGCTGCAGGGGCCATAGAGAAGGCACTGAAAACATAGGAGTGGGCAGATCTAGGTTCTTCCTCTGGGACCCTGCCCATCTCCGGGTCTCGTGGGCAAAGCCATGAATGGGATCCAACAAGCCTGGCTGCCCAGATGGTCCTGGCAATGGGCAATGAGGCACACAGGTGAGAGTTCCTGGCACAGACAACCATTCTGATTTCCACGTGGGCAGCAGGGACACAGAGACCCTAGGCTAGTCTCAAGGCCTTTGCAATGCCATTCTACTTGCCTGGGACACCCTTACCTCAGCTCTTCTGGGCTGGCATCTCCTGACCATGGGGCCTGACACAGTGTCCTCCTGACAGTGGCCTTTCATGGCCCCATCTGAAGTGGCCTCCGCTGATAAGGATCCTACCCTGACTCCCGCACTCCACAGCAATCCCCACCTTTCGTCCTTCTCGTCTGCTCTCCGTGGGCCTCCTGGTCTCCTGTCCCCTCTAGGTGCCTCACCTGTCCTGAGTACTCTGTATTCTCGAACCCAGGACTCTGAGCACAGCATACAGAAGGTGCTGGATGAACACATGTTGAAAGAAGGAAGGAAAAACTGCCAGCTGGGTCTCTGCCTGAGAAGGGCCTGGGGGCTGGGGCTGGCCGGGAGGTTGTTGGTACCCCTGAGCCTGAACAGGAGGGCTCCAGAGTCCTCTGCATCTGTCACTCTGGCCTCTGGGTGTCCTGGGGTGGAAAGCTAGACTGGTCACAAGCCCAGGGGGACCAGACCTGTAGGGTTCATCTTCCATCCCTGCCTGTGAGAGCAACCCCCAAAGATTTTCTTCCCCTCCCATGTGTACGTTTGAAACACAGCCTCCCTACGTTCCCCTCACCCATGGAGAAAGGTGCAGAGTCTCCCCTCTGACCACACACACACTGGCTGCCCACAGACCAAAGGCCCACCTCAACACCCCCAAGTCACAGAAAATGATGAGATTTTACCAGCTGCCAAGTGCTGCACAGAGAGGGGGAGCCTGGGACCAGAGGCACCCTACCTCCACCTGGCATTGTCACGAGCAACTGGGAATCTAGGTGAGCCCCTCACCTCTCTGGGGCTTCAACCCGCAACCCTCTGATATGTAAAAGCTGCCCAGGAGCAGGCCCCAAGCAGGGGCCACCGAGCATGGAGGCAAGGGCGCACCATGGACCTGCTACCCTCCCTGAGCACTGCTCACTTACCACCTGCTTGTTCTGCTGCAGCAGCGGACACGACAGGTCAAGTTGTGGGCTGGCATAGACGGGGGTCAGTGTGAGCCTGGAGGGCGGGGCGCAGACGAACTTCACCACAGCAGGCTCCAGCGCCGGGAAAGGGTTGGTGACGCTAGGCTTATTCCCCACCGAGAGGGCGATGACCTTGGCAGAACAGAGCAGTCAGAGTCTGTGTGCCTGCTCCACTGTGAGCCTGGCCTCAAGAGCCAGCTCCCTTGGACTCAGGCTGCTGCCCTGTAGAATGGGCAGATAAGACCTGCACCACCAGAATACAAAGGGCCAGGGACGTATGTGTGGGAGAAGGCTCTCTCAGTATGCAAGAGGCCTTTGGACAGAGTCTCTAGGGCCCTCTACAAATGCTGGCCCAACCACTGCTTGCTCTGTGACCCAGGGAGGAGGGGGAGCAGTAAGGCCTCCCAGCTTGCCGGGACCCTCCAAAGACCCCAGAGTTGTAGGGGCAAATTCCCAGGCCTGTGGGTTTTCAAATGAGGGGCCTACACTGACTTAGAAGATCCATTACAATGGGGTACAGGTGTTGGGAGGGCATGTGCTGATGGACAGAGACCTGCATGGCAGACAGACTGGACAATAGGCTGTGGGGGGCCCGGCCTGTGAGGCTGTGTGAGGGGCTTCAGCCTGCATGCTGTCCTTCTCTTGGAGAGAAGTTCACTTGGCTGCTGCAGAAGCCACAATTAGAGAGGCAACAAAAGAGGGAAGCTGAAGTCTAGTTTAGCCTGGGAACTCAGAAGTCAAGCCCAGGCCTGAGTTTTGCAAGCACCCCAGCGAATGACCCATGCCAAGGGAGCACCTTCGGCCCCTCAAATGACACGATAATGTCGTAGGACCCAATGGTCAGATCCTAGAGCCCCTCACCCTTCCTGACCACAAGGCAGGACAAAGGGTGGTTTCCATGCTGACCTGCAGGCCCCGCGCCTCCACCGTAATGCCCCCAAGGAAGTGAGAGGCACAGCACACGGAGTGGGAGGATCCCGGAGGGCCCTCTGCTCAGAAGACCAAGTCCTCCAGCCCAGCTGGGACACGGATGAGGATGCCAAGCCAGGGAGGATAAACTTCTCTCATTTCCTTCTGGACTAAGTTTATTCCCTTATTTATTTTTCTTATTTTTTAAAAAAATTTTCTTATTAATTAAAAAAAAATGACAAAACAAAGCCAGTGGGAGTCAGGGCCTTTCACTGTGCATCTTTCCCATCCACACCAAGGCTGTCTGGGTTTGGGCAAGCTTTGTAAGTGTAACTCGGGTGATGTGAGCACATGTGTTCTAACGCAACTGACATCCTTTGCACTACTGCACGTGCAAGGGCATCCTCCATTTCCCTAACATTCTCCACTTCCCTAAAAACATGGCCTCTCTCCTATCTCTCTTGATCCCCGCTGGCCTCCCACCTTGCTCTTGATTTTCCGGCTCTGGGGTACCCTGTGAATGGTGGGCTATGTCCTTACTATCAACAAAATGAACACTGGGCCCTGAGCCTCTGGAGTCGCAGGCACAGGTGGCCCCGATGGGTGAGCTGCTGCTCTCTCTAGCCCACACCAGCCCCACGAGAGCTCAGATCACCGACATGTTGGGTTCGGTCTTCCAGTCTTCAAGTTTCTCTGGTTTTCAGCATTGTGATAAAAATTGATGGATTTTGCAGAAAAAAATATTGGGATTCCTTGCTTATCCTGAAACACTGAAAAGAGATGCCAAACCTGGGCTAAAGTCTCGCTCATGTACGCTATCTGCCTGACCCTGGCTGCCTCTGACTGTGATACCCCAGGATTTGTCCCATCCCCCAGTTTGGTGGCAGGCAGTGATGAAGCCCAGGGAGAGAAGTCACCCACTAGTGGAAAGGGAGCCAGAATTAGCTAGCTCTAGCAAAGCTGTCCTGTATTGGCAGGGTCTCCAAATGGGTACCCTGGTCAACCTGCCTATCCCATTGACCCTCAGTTTGCCTGTCTGGGAAATGGTGCTGTAAGCACATGGCAGGGTACTCAGGGAAGGGGATTTTCCACCCCTCCTTCTGGACAAGATGGGTCTAGGGATGGCTGCCCTCTCACCTGTTCTCCCAAGGCCTGGCAGGTCACAAGGATCCAGTGTTGCTGGTAATTCCGGGAGGTAGAGGGCCCAAAGAGAGCCAGGCTAATGCTGTCTGTGTCCTCGGAGGTGATGTTCCGGAAGAACTTGGAAGGCTCGAGGACCCAGGGTTTGGGACCTCCTTCAAACAGCATCTCCTTTGAGGAGCCAAGGGTCACCAAGGCAACAGAGGAGGGATCCACAGCCTGTTGGGGGATGGGGGGAAGGAAAGTCAGCATTCATGTGCACGGGAGGCCTTGCCCTGCCACTGACGACCCCGTGGAGGTCAGACAAATTGCAACCCCTCCATGGAACTTGGTCTGCTCATTGACAGCACCACTGTGGTTTGTTGTCAAGATCCAAAAGCATATGAGTGTTTTGAGAAGAACTGTGTTCCCATTCTGATACACTGCCTAGGCGGGGTGGGAGGTAAACTGATTTGCCTCTTCTGTAAAATCATGGGTAAAACCCTTAACCATGAGATTAGCAAAAATCTAGGAGTTTGAGCACATGCTCTGCTGGTGAGTTGGTAGAGAAACGTGAACCCTTTAGTAGGAAAAGTTTACTTTTTTCTTGAAGTATAATTGGCATGGAACATTGTATTAGTTTCAGGGGTATAGCATAACTATTCAATATGTGCATGCACAGCTGACCCTTGAACAATGCAGGGGTTTGAGCTGTTGATCCACCAGGCAGCCGAAAGTCCATGTGTAACTTCCCTAAAGGGAAGTGAAAGCAAGACTTGCAAAGATCCTCCTAAGACAGGTTTAACTTTGGAACCACATAAACAACTTACATATGCGTTAAAATTAAAGAAAAAAAAAATCATCCGAAAGCAAACCCTAAAATTGAGAAGAAAGGGAAACAGACCAGTCTGAAGAATTGGTCACCGCAATGCTGCAGTGACGGAGCCTGCACCAGTCCCCTACTCTTGGCCTGAAGGATCCCTTGACCTCTCATGATCCCCAACATTTTCATAACAAGCATTGCAAATACCTATTACCCTGACAGCCTTGCAACAGCTGGCAAGACGGAGGAAGGGGCACTGGTTCCGAAAGTGGAATCACCATCAGGCAAAAAAGGATGCCAGGACTGATTAGCAATGTCTGCTGTGGGTATGGATACACACAGGTGTAACGTATGTCATAGACTGCCACCCACGTGGGTGGGGCCACTTCTAGCTCAGAATGGCCAGCATGCTGGCAGCTGGGAGGCCACTGTTAACACACCTCGAGTGTGTCTTCGGTTTACTGCCTAGAGCATCCAGAGTTACATCTGGGTCTTGCTTCCCCAACCTCTACTCTCCCGGAATCTATAAAGCCCCGAGGGTTTGTGCCGCTCTGGGCAGAACATCCAATCTCAGACACTTTGCAGGTAGAGACCAGAATGTATTGCTGGGTTGTCATGAAGACTGGACGGTCAGTGCACACTCCAGTCCAGTCTACACTGACCCACTCACCAGGGCACCTAATCCTCCACCCAGGTCCTTCCATGCCCACATGGTGGCTAGATTCTCATCCCCCAAATGCCAAGAGCTTCAAATCCTCACAGGTACAGACTGATGGCTGCTCGGCTGTCACCTGGAGCCGTGTCCTGGCAAGCGGCCATCTTCCTCCATATGGAGGGGGAGTCTGACCTGAGTGACAGGTTTTAAGACCCACACACCCTCCAGGATGGAGGCAGGAGGGCAAGGTGACATGACCTGCTGAGGCCTCTTGGGCACAGGTTCTCTGGGTTGGGTACTTACATTAAACCCTTAGCAAAGAAAGCATATCACTTGACAATGAGAATTCTGTCCTTTGAACTTCTTTGTTTTTTTGCAATATGGACACTTTCCTGAATTTGTTATTGGGTATCACTTCTCCAGGTCTCCCTCCATGCACATGTACACACACATGTGCAATTTCAAAAAACCTGGGGCGCCCGCAGCCACAGACTCTACCTTGCTTGTGAGCCCAGGTCTCAAAACCATCAAAAGAGTCCTTTTCCTGCACATGAATGGCCAGAGCAACATCAGGGCCTTCGTTTTTCTTCCTCAAGACAGCCTCATGGCCTGCACCACTCAGGCCTCTGCTCAGACTTCACCTCCTCGGAGACACCTTCTCTGACCCCTTCAGACAGAACCTCCTGTCCCCAGCTACCTCTTTTCCCAACTCAATCACCCTTGTCACTCCCTGCCACCATTTTCCGTATGATGTTTCTCGGTCACCACAACTAGAATGAAGTTGGTACTGGCCAGCTGTGCAACCTTAAGCAGGTTAACCTCTATAAGGCTCAGTCTCCCCATCCAGTAAAATGGTACAACAAGAACGCAAGCCTCATAAGTTTGCTATAGAGATTCAAGGGCATGTGAACGAAAGCCCTAAGTACATGTCCCATGCGTGCTCAATAAATGGCCCCTGCTGTTATCAACCATCATTATTATTAACTGACATCCCCATTTTACAGATGGAAAGCATGAATCCTAGCAAAGTGAAACCACGTGTCCAGGTTTACCCAGTCTGTTCCAAGTCCAGTGCTCTGTTCTTCCCCAAGTCTCAATGCTACAACCAGCAAAACTTCTCTGTGGCAAAGCAGGTCACTGTAAATGTGGCCAAAGGACTTTTTCTTTCCATGGCCAGCCCAAAGGGAAAGATGGTGTAAAGGCACCACGTGGCCTGTAATTAACAACTGGAGAACAATGAATTATCACCTTCATGTGTAATGCTCTTCCCACTCAGGCATAAAAGTGTCACAGCATCCTGTGCCAAGAAGAAAGGTTAATAATCAGCCCAGCTAATGAAGGACACCCATAAATCGTATAGGTTCCTTGGCGGCTATGAAGGCATAGGTATTTGAACTGGCCAGGCCAGAGAGGAGAGAGCCCCTGCACCTCGGACGAGACCCCGACTCTGGGGCCTTGGGAACCTGGTTTGCAGAACAAGAGGGTGAGTCTAGACATCAGGAGGCCCTTAGCGCAGACAGCCTACACTTCCAGCAGCCAGCACCACGCGCCCCCTCGCAGGGATGCTCACACTGGGTCCAGAATCAAGAAACAGAAGGAGAGAGGTGGGGTGGGCAGAAGTCAGGGCCGCACTGCACCTGGCTGTCCCAGGGGCTGAGGTTGTTGAGTTCAGTCATGCTGACACTGTGGGAATGGAGAGCCAAGTGGGGTCCCCAGACCCATGCAGTAGGGACTCCCGGGGGTAACCTGCTGGTAGGTTAAGGGATGCCAATCCCTGTAGCAGACAGAAGCCGGATTGTAACTGGGGTGCTGATTGTGGAAGGGATGAGGTAGCCAGCAAACATAAGCCCCTCCAAGGTCCAAATAGAGGGGGTTACCATGTATGTCAGGGGGCAGGGCCGAGCGGTGCCCATCTTAAATGTGGACCTGACTTTGTCCTTCCCTGACCTTCACCAGCTGTCCACTGCTAGGTAAGAAGAGAGTAAATAGCCACCCCTAACTCGGCATTCAAACACCTCCTTGATCTGACTGACCCAGGGAGACTTCACAGCCTCCTATGTCACCTGACACACACGATTTCGAGTGCTCTCATCAGCCAGGCTCCCTGCAAAGAAGGCCCTCCTTCTACTTCTGTGTTCATCGATGACCTGCCCCCTTGGGGCTCTTCATTCCCTTTACTATGTTCACTGCAGTTGTCTGACCACCTGCCGTCCTCACGGACTAGTGGCCAGCCAGGGCACAGTGTGGGATTTCTCCCTGCATCTCTGTCTCTCCAGCCTGGGTCAGGTACCAACTGTGTATCTTACTCAGAGATGATTTCCACACTGCTCTCTTCCTTAGAGAAAGGACCCCATTTTGTTAGTGTAGGTAACTGTCCAGCTAAAATATTTCCTAGCCTCTGTTGAAGATAGATATGCCCAACGGATTAAGTTCTGGCCAATGAAGTAGAAACTGTTCCTTTAAACTTCTGACGAAAGAGCCCTTTCCCCTTCTAGCTACACGGAACGCAGATGTGATGGCTGGAGCTCCAGCAGCCATTTTAAACTATAAGGCAAATGTGAGGATGAAAGCAATGTACTAGAATGATGAAAAATAGAAACCTGGGGCCCTGGTGACTATGGAGTTGCCACACTAGCCCCATGTGAAGGCTCTCATGTGAAAGGGAAATAAACCCTCTACACTGGCTAAGCCACAGTTTTGGATTTTGTTATATGTAAATAAACTTGATCTTAATTATTATCAGAACAGAAGAAAGATTAAAAAACGAGAAGAAAAGACCTATATCCTTCTATAATTTGTCCAGTCAGGAAGCCTCGATTGGGAACCTGTCCATATTTTCTTCACACTTAATCCCACCTTGGGACAGTGAGCTCAGTCGGTTGCCTCTGATACTTCAGTCACACACCCCAGTTAAATAGGATGTCTGGTCCTTTAGAGCAAGCACCAAGGAAGAGTCCCGTGGAACTTCCTTCCCAGGGTCCTAAAGAAACTCTACCTGAGGCTGTGGGTGGCAGGGGTTCCTCAAGAAGGCTGCCCATCTCTGGAATCATGTTTTCTGAGCCCTACCCCTGTTCCCTGATCAGGAAGGGGATCCTGACTTCCTATTTTTAAACTGCCACCCTCCCCCTTCCTTACCCTCCCTTTCGTCCTCTCCCACTTTACTTTTTGCATGGGAAGCACTGGTTTATTACTGTCTCTGCCAGCATGTCCGTTCATGAGGACAAGGATTTCTGTAGGTTTTTTTTTTTTTTTTAAGATTTGATTTATTCATTTGAGAGAGAGAGAGAGAGAGAGAGAGAGCATGAGAGGGGAAAAGGGCAGAGGGAGAAGCAGACTCCCCATGGAACTGGGAGCCCGATGCAGGACTCGCTCCCAGGACTCTGGGATCATGGACTGAGCTGAAGGCAGTCGCTTAACCAACTGAGCCACCCAGATGCCCCTTCTGTGTGTTCTCTGTACTGTGCATTCCTAAGTTTCAGAGCAAGAACTGGTGTAGAAAAGGTGTTCATATAGATTTTGGCAATGGAGGGGATTAGAGGGGAGGGCTAAGGAGATGTTGGTTTCTGTCCTGGCTAGTAAGTCTGAACACATGTGCACACTCATTGATTCTAAATAAAACAACCCTTCTCAAAAAATACCCATTTCCAGGTATTTAACCAAAGGAAATGAAAACGCTAACTCAAAAAGATATTTGCACTCCCCTGTTTCTTTCAGCATTATTTACAACAGCCAAGGTATGGAAATAACTTAAGTGTTCAGCAACAGATGAATGGATGAAGATGTGATACACACACACACACAGGAATATTTTTCAACCATAAAAAAGAAGGATATCCTACCATGGGCAACACTATGGATGGACTTTGAGGGCAGTGTGCTGAGATAAGTCAGAAAGAAAACACTGTATGATCTCACTGTAATCTAAAAGAGAAAAAGAGCTCACAGACAGAGAACAGATTGGTGGTGGCAGGGCTGCTGGGGAGGGCTGTGGGGCAGCAAATGGGTGAAGGGAGTCAGGGGTACAAACTTCCAGTTATAAAATTCATAACTCCTGGCAATGTCCTGTACAGCACGGTGACTAGAGTTAATAACACCATGTCGCATATTTGAAAGTCGCTAGGAGAGTAGATTATGACTAAGAAAGTTGATAAGACAGAGTAAGACTAGACTTACTGGGGTGACAATTTCACAATGTATACAAATACGAATCATTACCTTGTACAGGTGAACTAGTATGTCACATGTCAATTACCCAAAAGAAACACAAAACCAACCCAACCCTTGGTGGTTATCTGTTCTGTATCAGGCGCTATGCTCAGGGCCAGAGATTCAGAGGTAAAAGGCTCTAACTCCACTGACTCCACTTCTAATGTCTGAGAGGGGGAAGAAAACCTGTTCCCACAAACCACAGGGACCAGAGCTGTTCTAGAGGCTGATGCTGGATGTCAGGGAAATGTGGCCCTAACTGGCCCAGTCTGGGAGGCTGGCAGAGGAGGGGGCCTCCAGGAGGTTGACCCTTTCCCCCTCCCCTGCAGGGGGAGCCAACTCACCGAATCAGGGCCTCCTGTGTGAGAGGCAAAGTTCTCAGTAGGTCTGCCATCCCCCTACCGCAAGCTGCTGTGTAAACCCTTCCAAACCCCCCTTGGAAGAAGGTCTGGTTCCCTTTCATTAACATTTTAATAACTAACCCTGCTGCACTCACTCCCTTCCAGGCACTGTTCTAAGTCTGTTTCATTCATTAGCTCAGCTACTCCTCACAACAACCCTAGGGTTTAGGTGTTGTCTTAGCCTCATTCTACAGACAGGGAAAGGGGAGGTCCGGAAAATGAAATGAGCCAATGCCACAGAGATGGTGTCAGAGCTGGTGACTGGGAGTTGGTGTCAAAGCCGAGGCAGTGGGCGCTGAGCTGCAAAGGCTTTAGCTGCCTCTGGCTACAGATGGATGAAGGGGGACTCCTACTCCAGCTGGTTGCCTGACAGAGGGCAAACAGCACAATTCAGACCTGAGCTGCATCTCCCAGACCCCAGAGTCAGCACCGTGTGCCATCCTAGGGTTCCATGAAGACCTGGATAGCTCTGGAGTGGACCAGAAGCCTTCCTGTCCGGACCCCTTCAGGGAACATATCATCCACACACGTGTTAACAATCACTGTCTCCAATTGGGGAGGCTCTGCTCCTTCAACATTTCAGACAAGAGGGAGCGGTCGCTCTTCCAAAAGCTATTCTCACCAATCAGGGTTTTAATACAAATTTGCCAGAGCCAGTGAATTACTCGCATTGGGGGAGGAGGTAGAGGGCAGGGACCCCAGGCTCACCTTGAGGGGCAGGTAGGCGGCAATGGTGATCCGTGCGCTCAGGTGGACGTGGCCATGTCTGTAGCTCACAAGGAGTGTGGTGTAGCCCTGGACCTCTGCTCTCACCTTGACCCCACTGCAGTGCTCAGACCCCGGCTGCAGCCTCCCTGTAAGAAGAGAGTCAAATGGTCACTGTGAACTTGCCTTTGCCTAGAAAAGCATGACAGGCTGACAGCCCTTCCTTCATCCTGGGCTTCATATGCAATCTAATTTTTTCAACTTAAAAATATCAAGACTAATTCCCATACCAAAAATATACGTAGCATAAGCATACAATTCACAGTGATTCCCCATCCCTCCCCACAAACTGAACACACCCTGTATTGAGGATCAAGAAAAAGAATGACCAAAAAAAAAAAAAGAAAAGAAACAGGATGACCTATAACCCTGCATCTCCCATAGATCTTTCTGGTCACTAGCCCTCCCCAAAGGAAAACCGCTGTTACCTGACTTTTTACCACCAGCTTAATTTTGCTGGCTGCCCTATTTTAACCACAGTGAATCACTAAACATAAACTCCTTTGTATTTGCCCTTTTGAGCTCAGTATTGGTGGTGAGAGCCCTCCTTTTATTTTGCATGAGGTAGACCTTTAATCCACATTTGTAGTATGATTGTGCTGTGTGAATAGACAGCCGCTGATGTCCCCATACTATTACAAACATCTGGGTTGTTTGCAGGGTGGGGCTCTGATGCAGGGTGCTGCTATGAATGGGCATGTGTACGTCTTCTCCTGGCTGGATATATTCTATCATTTCTATTACGTGTACCCCTAAGAGTATGGTATGTCCACCCCCCATCTTTACTGCTAGGACCACACGTATGTTCACTCTTCATCTTTATTGCCAAATTTCTTCCCCAAAATGGATGCATCAAGGCATATTGCCACTAGAAGCTACACAGCATTCCCACCAATACTCGGTATTTCCCATGATTAAAAAAAAAAAAAAAAAAAAAGCCATTCTGGTGGGAGGGTAGCAGCATCTTACTGTTTTCTTTCTAAACATGAGAAAAAATTTCCGTGACACCCCATATACTCATCCCCTAGATTCTACGAAGAATATTTCGCTGTATTTCTCTTACTGCATAGCAATCCATCCCCCTACTCATCCAACAACTGATCTTACTTTTCAGTGCATTTAAAAGTAAGTTGCAGGCATCAGCACACTTCATTTGAAATGTTTTAGATATGCATAATTATCTCCAGTTCAGTATTTCTTCCTGGTTCTTTTTTCTTAAGGTCAAATTTACACAAAGTGAGATACACAGATCTTAAGTGGGCCGCACTATGAGTTCAGACAAACACATCCTCCTGTGAAACCCAAACCTCTACCAAGATGTGGGACGTGACCTGCCTCTGTGGTTCCCTCCTACTCCTTCTCGGGAGCCACCACCCCAACCCCAACCCACCCCCGGTCCCAGAAGCAATCACTATGACATTCTGATTTTTTTTCCACCATAGTTTTTCTTTTTCTTTAAGGGTTTTATTTATTTATTCGACAGAGAGAGACACAGTGAGAGAGGGAACACAAGCAGGGAGAGTGGGAGGGGGAGAAGCAGGCTTCCTGCTGAGCAAGAAGCCAGGTGCAGGACTTGATCCCAGGACCCTGGAATCATACCTGAGCTGAAGGCAGACGCTTAATGACTGAACCACCCAAGTGTCCCAGTTTAGTTTTTTCTTTTTAAATAACAGTTTCATTGAGCTATAACTCACTTACCACAGAATCACCCATTTAGAGGGTACTCACAATTCAGTGGTTTTTAACATGTTCATAGAGTCCCATAGCTATCACTGCTAATTTTAGAACATCTCCTCTCGGGGAAAAAGAAACCCTGCCTCCACGACCAGTCTCTCTCTGTGTAGATCAGTCTGCCTCACACTGCACATCAATAAAGTGGGCTCTTTGAGTAGGGCTGGTTTCAAGCAGCATGCGTTTGAAATTCATCTAGGCTGTGGCATGACCAATAGTTGGCTCCCCTTTATTGCTGAGTCTTCCATTGCAAGGGTTCCAGTTTGCTCATCCATTTGCCAGCTGATAAGCACTGGGGCTGTTTCCTGGCTGGGGTGATCAAGGAGCTAAGTCGGCTGTGCCCTGGGCAGAAGTCCCTACACCACCAAGGGTGAGCTAGGGAGTCCACGCACAGAGCCCACGAGTTCCGGAAAACTGCAAGTCTGCCAAATAGACCGATTTGTGTTCATAGCTACATACAGTGGACAGGGAAATGCTAGGTCTGAGCGTGGACTCTGCTGGCGGGGAGTCTGGACAAGCGCTTTTCTGGACACGGCCCTAAATTATGAGCCAGGAAACCAAGTCCTCTGCATAGCTGGGAAGAGAGTGCTGGAGAACCGGGGGTCCTGACACCTGGCAGAAGAGCCCCCTGAGCTTCCTCCCACCCAGCCTGCCGTGGAAAGACTCAGGGCTCCCCCAGTATCCAGGCTCTCCCCATCCTGTGGCCTCCACCGTAGCAATGAGAGATCCACCTGCACGAACCTGGGGCCCAACTTGGAACATGCCACCGCCTCTGCGGTCTCTGGCCTCTGACATACTCTTCCTGCTCCTCGGTACACTCCCCAGTTTGTCCCCTCTCATCCTTAGGGTTCTGCTCTCATTTCCTCTAAGCAGCCTTCCCAGACACCCCCAAACTGGCTTGGGCACCCATCTTGGGCACATTTCTGCTCAGGAATACATTCGGGCATTTCTGCCGAGGGCCCGCCCAACAGTGGGAGGGACTTCCGGGACCTGGGCTTACGCGCAGGCGCACTCCCTTCCAGGTACGTAACTGCCTGCGGAAGGGTGGGTCTTGCTAGGCTGTGTGGGCCATGAAGGTGACACCACGCCCTGGTGTTTACCAGGAACCCCCAGAGCACGGCACTTACTAGGTGCCCCATGAACAGGCTGCTGAAAACCAGCTGAGGCTGGGAACAGAGAAGGGGCCAGGGCAGAGCAAGAGCTGAGATGTGGCCACCCTGGGCACTGAGCCTAGCCAAGTCCAAAGCCCTGGGGTTCCACCGGAAGCTCCCTGGTGCCTACAGCCCCAGAACTTTCAGGGGGACTTCAGTGTTGAGGACGAGGAGCAAACGGGGTCCCAGCGGCCAACTCCAATAGGAAAAGAGTGGAACCTCAAACTGACCCAGAGGGTGCTGGGAGCCTGGGGCCATCCCTTCCTGAGAACCAGGACCTAAGTCCCATCGCTTGTCCTCTCAACCTGGGCAATCTTGCCTGGGAAAGAGGCTGAGACAGAAGAAAACCTAACAGGGGGATCTGCTGGCCCCACCTGGTCTCTAGTCCCACAGATTTCCACAATGCCATCATCCCTCTGCCCTGATGAGGCTTAGGTGGTAATATACATAGTTCTCATAAAACCTGGATCCTACACACAGGCTTTCCAAAGCCAAATCAGCTCTACACTGAGACATTTCAGGGGCTTCGTAAGGGGAATTTTGATGCCACAGGATTTTGGTCTTGGCTGTGGTATTTAGAACCAAACTCCTTGAAAAATCCTTCTGCACTGGGCTGAGAGATGTTCATTTGTAATCCTCACAGCAAGTGAGAAGATAGTATCCCTGTTTTATACATGGAAAAGTCAAGGCTCAGAGAAGCTGGGCAACTTGTCTACCACCATGCAGCCAATTTATGGAAGAAGGATGCATAGTTGTAGAGCTCCCAACCCTATCCTTCATTCCCAGGAGGTCCTGGGAGGAGGTCACTGACCTAGTGCCTGGGGCCACAGCCTGAAGACTCTCCTCCCAGACACATATCAGGGGTGCTACAGGGGGAGCCATCAGCCAGCCTCTCTCTCCCTCATGCTGAGATCTTCCTCCATTCTAAATGGTTGCCTCACTAAGGACACTTAAATTTTCAAAAAGCTGTTCCTCCATGGATGGTCAGAGAGGGCACAGCAGCAGCATCCAAGGACGGACGTGAACGTGGTTTGCTTAGTGGCCTTTCAGAGACACTGCCCCCTTCCTTGGCATAGCTTCAGGTTCACAGGTCTCCATGAGTAACCACAAATACAGCAGGGGCATGTGAAGCCGCCCAAGCACTGCAGGCAATCCTACAAATACCTCTGCCAACTGAGCTTCTTAAACCTGTTGGGATTGAGTGGTCACTCCTGTGCTCAACCACCAACAGTGGCTCCCCACTGGCTAGACCCTGAAGTCCAAGCCCTTCGTGATTCATGATTCCACAGGTCCCCATCCCAGGGCCACGGTATGCGCCTGTGCCCCACAGACGTGTCCACCTCTGGGACCACAAAGACCCTGCCCACCTGTGACTTCTAACCCTGCCCAAACCTTCCTCTTCCCTCAGTGAATTATCAGTCCTTGGTTTTCTCTGTCCACAGAACCTCCCCCCACTGCCCCGACCCGCTGCCCCTGGCCGGCTCCCCTGCGAGGCACCATTTCTCAGGGGACAAAAGGCTTCAGGGTCAGTGTCAGACTCACATCAGTCTCTATCCCATCCCACCTGTGCCCTTGTGTGATCTTGGGCAGCCAGGCAGCCCCAGTCTCTTCCCATGACACGTGGGCCAACCACAGTCCCCCTCCCACACTCCCAGGAAGTCTGATGAGTCACACACACTGAGTGCTCACTGCACCTGGTAGGGTTGACATCCCTTAAACTAAGTTCTGTGGCCACCATCACCACTTATATCACCACTGAAACCCTGCCCAGCATGCCCAAGAGGAAAGAGCAATGTGCACAGCTTCGACTATTCAGGGGGTCGGACCCTGCATGCCACGAAGGTGTCAGGACTGTCACCAGCCAAAATCCCTACGGACCGTGTATTCTGAGCTCCTCTTACCATCTAGACACTGTAACGGGCACGAGGACATGCAGTTCTACTTAGGATGACACCCATTTTAGAGATGTGGAACCTGAGGTTCTGAAAGCCCAGTGACAGAGCAGGTCACATGTGGGCAAGACCATTGCTGATGGTGGGACAAGGGACGAATGCCATTCCTGATGCTGTAACCCTCAAGCCCTCCCTTTAGGAATCTGGGGCAGCCCATGTTGAGAACTTTGGCGGTCTGGCCTGATCCCCGTCTGGCACCTGCCCACTCACCAGTGCTGGTTTACCTGGAAGTGGCTGGAACACGCCCTGGTTCTCCACCTCAATAACCAAGTCAAAATGGGAGCAGTCGCTCAGGGTGACCACCTCGTTGGCCCCGCCAGGAATAAGGCCATTGATCCTCAGGGGCAGCTCCAAGGTCTGGCCCACACGGGCCTCCACCTGGCACGGGGCGAACTCCATGCTGCTGGGCTCGATCACATAGACCTGGAGGGCAGGGGTGCAGACAGAGGTCAGCAGGCTCCATGCGAGAGGAAGGGCCCGCGCCAGTATTTACTAAGAGCTGCCATGCTCTGGGCACCAAGGATGCGTCAGTAAGAAGACTGAGCTTTGGAGGACATGGGTGCTGGGACTGGAGTGAGTTCAGGGACAGAGCTGTCCAGGAAGGCCCCTCTGAGATGGTGACACAGGAGCTCAGACCTTAGGGGCATGTCAGAGGTGGCCAGACAGAAGTGTGGGGGAAAGACGTTGTAGGAAGAAGAGACAGTATGTGCAAATATCCTAAGCCAAGCAGCAGCTCAGCTTACTGGAGGAATATAAAGAAGGTCACAGTACAGGGCGAGAGGCGTCCTTGCCCACAGCTAACACTTCGATGAAACAAAACTTTCCATAGTCCAGGTTCTTTTTAAAAATGTTGCTAAGTTCAATCCCCTCAGCCTGTTTTTTAAGAAGATTCTATTAGCAATCTCTATTTGATGAAGACACAGGAGGTTAAGGGACTTGCCCACCCACCATGGAGTCTGGCCTGGGCAGCCTGGTCCCAGAACAGGCTCTAACCATGACACACACTGTCTCTTAAGGAACTCTCCTCGGATTTTTGGTTGGACAACTGGGTGAAAGGTGGCACCTGTGCTGACATAAGGAAGCTTGGGGCAGGGGAAGGGAGCAAGGTGGTCGTAGTTTATGTCATATTCCACAATTATGCTGTAGCTAAAGGGTCTCAGTTACAACACTTTGTATGCGAGAATGAGATCAATCTTTAGATGGGTGTGTGTGTGTGTGTGTGTGTGTGTGTGTCTGTCTGTCTGTCTACGCGATCCAAATAAAAAGACTAGAATCATCTGTCCATCCATGTTCCAAATAATAAAAGGGAAGGCTGGGATTGGACACATAACATATGGAGCTTTGACTTTTCCTCTCAATGAAGTAACAATGACAGATTGAGGTCAGGGTCAAGAAGTCAGGAGGCCAAGGTGGGGCTGGCAGAGGTCAGTGGCCGGTGACCACTCCCACCCAAAGCCTTATGCTAAGTGAGTTGGTCCAACATCACTTGTGATGAAGAGCCAGGTGTAGGGCCCCAGTACACGGAGAGGAAAGGAGTCAGAGCCAGGTGTCCTGGAGTCTGGCACCTCCCTCTCACTGCGAATTTACCAACACTCAGTGGCCCTTCTGATTTGGAGATTCAGACCTCTCGGGTCTGAGGAGTTTTCTAGAATGACTCCTTTGAATATCTCATGTCTTCTGTGTTCTCTGATCTCCTTTCCAGAAATTCCACCTATGCTGACCCTGGCCCTTCTGTGTCCCATCCCCTGGCTGGTGGGGAATGTCACATCCATCCCCCTGCCCACCACCAACACCAAGTATAAGACTGAGGACTGGATGTGAGGAGGTAGCTAGAGACTGCCATCCTGAGCTTTGGGCCCCTGAGGTCTCACCTTCATTTCCCCGAAATGTAGCGGGTTCTGCACATCATGTGCCTGGATCACACTGAGTCCGGTGTCACTGCCTGTGGTCATCACACCCTTGACAGTGACAGTGGCAACCACATAGCTTGACGAAGACCAGCTGAAGTTCCCACTCCCACCATGGGCCTGCAGAGAAGAACCATCAGATCAATCCACCTACTTGGTCTTTCTGTCTGTCCTTCTGTCTCACTCTCTGACTCGCATGGTCAGCAGCCTCCCACCCCATGGAAAACCCTGGCATCAGGGCTATCTGGCTGGAGGCCATCTCCCTACCTCATTCTCTCTGCCCTGCCTCGTTTCTCCTCCTCATAATCTGGGGGTCTTGTGGCTGACACCCACTGTCACCTGTGTCACCTGCTCCCCAGATCAGGGAGCACCTACAGACTGGAGTAGGAGAACCCTGGGCCACAGTCAGGTGCTAGAAGCTACTTCCCTGACCAGGCCCAACACTCCCTCCTGACACATACCCCTGCCACTCCTGGTCATCCACCATGGAGTAGAGACAGTCCAGTGGCTTCCCAGGTCAGGGGCCACCACCCCGGAGCCCAAGAGAGGCCAGGAAGGGGAGACACCTGTGTGAACAGGCAGCAGATCCCAGTGACAGTCCTCACTGCCAGGGAGACAGCGGGGACTGATGGGCACTCTACTGGCCACTGATGGGGACTCAAGCCCCCATGGGAGTCAGTCCCTGCCAGTGAAGGCCAGGCAGGCACATGAACATCAGAAACTGAGAACACTTGACAGGTGACAGTTAGAGATGTTTTTCCCTGGAATTTCACATTTCACATTTTTCTCCAGGAATAGTTACACTATTTGTAGAAAATAATCTTTTTTTGTTGTTGTTGTTGTTGTTTTTAAAAAACAACAACAACAACAAAAATGCAGGTGGAAGTTAAATCTGTATTCCAGGTTTTATTATGCTTTCTTTTCTGTTTTTCAGGGGTTTTTTTCTGATTACCAAAATACAATGCTGTGATAGAAACCCCAGAAAATACAAGAAGCATAATTCCCTGACTTTAAATTCTTTCCAACCACTAGAAGGTAATAGTAAAAGAAACAGGAGGGGTGAAAAGCCCCAATCCCAAGGAAACACCCAAAGGAATGCACCCAGATGTGGGGAATCACGGTTACCTTTATTGTGTACTGATAGGCGCCTGTCTTTGGTTGCCACGGAAACGTCAAGATGCTCGGATAGAGGGTGATGGGGACGTGAATTTCTACCTCCTGCTGGTTCCACACAGGCACCCGTAATGTGTGGACCCCTCCATCCTACAGAGAGGTGAGGGTGCCACACGTCACCATGACAACCAGGTCATTAGAGGTTTTCCCAGTCAAGCAGACCCCCACCCCTCCCTGGAGATCAGGTCACAAAGAGATTCCTTGATGGTCTGGGAGCAGGAAGGAAAATGCTAGATACCCTGGAGCCTTCTCTGTCTCCATGGAGACAGCTTCCCAGGGCTCTGGAACAGCCACGCAAGTAATGCTGCTTGACTTCACCCTCTCAGCACCCTACCTGGGATGCTGTGGTTACCCTCGCTTGACAGATGGGGAAACTGAGGCATGGGCCACTGCAGCAACTTTGCCCAAAGCCCCTGGAGCTGCAGTGACAGACTGGTAGGAATTGCAGTCTGGCCTGCAGGCCATTCTTTTCTGCTGCCTGTTAAGGGGCCAGGACAGGTTTTGTGCAGGGTAGGAAGATAAGAATACCTGTGCTAATGTTCCAATCAATAAAAAACTGCTCATGCCTAAAAGAGACTGGCATTTTAAATGAAGGGGGGAAATGAAGACTTTAAAGGATCCAAGAGCTAAAATAACCAGAGGGTGCTCATGACTCCTGGAAACGGCACAGCTAGGCACATGGGCCTAACTCCGTTTCCCTAACAGGGTTTCCACCCCAATCCTAGAAGGGCAGGCTTACCTTGACAGAGGCTGGCAAAGGGCAAAGGAGGAGGGGTACCCTGTGTGGACATGGGGGACAGGGAGGCAACCCCCACGGTACCCACAAGAGTGGCACACCAGGCTGAACTTTGGGCACCCTGCTCCCCCAGCGCATGTCCAGCCTGGGAGGCTGCAGGGGACAGAGGAGGGAGGTGCCGACTTGCCTGGTCTACCACGGAGGTGAGGGCTGCCTCGATGGCCGTCTGGCCCCTCTTTTTTGCCCTGACGTGATGGTATGATCCATTCTGGGAAGAAGTGAGCACCTCAAAGAACTCGGGAGGCAGCACGGTTTCAATGCGAATATTCTGGAAGGGAGGCAGGATGAGTGAAAGAGGTGTTTCTGGGAGTGTGTCTGGAAGTCAGAACGCAGTAAAGGAGCAATGTGACCCACAGAGAGCAGCCAGACCCGGCAACAGGGCCCCCTGAGGCCCAGAGGTTTCCAAAACCAGCAGAGCAGCTGGACTAGATGTAAAACTGGGCTCTGTCTCCTCTGGCCTTTGACCCCCTCCCAGGCCACTACCCTCTCCCCACATGGCCCTGCTGTGATTACCCATGTGGTGCTCAGGGGAGCCCAAAGCCTACTTTCGCCAGCTTTCTCAGACCCTGAGGTTCCAAAGAGGAAACCAGCAAACACCAAAAAGGTCACCAATATCCATTAGAGCTTTCTTCCCCCCAAAATGTTGATCGATAGTCTATGTAAAACAACACGAGGAAAGCAATGACCTGCAAAGCTGCCAAGGGGGAACATTGCTTCCTTCTTCTAAAACCCCAGAGCTCCCTAGGAAGGTCGCAGACGTTCTAGCTGATGATACTGGGAACTTCTCACGAAGGACCAAAACCTGCCAAGACTCCTGTCGTCCTATGTCTGCCATTCCTTTCTAAAGCCAGAAAGCCAAGCTTGGCCTAGGTCACAGTTACGGGTATTAGACAGTTACAAGTATTCCTGGCTCCGCAGGGAAAGGTCAGGAACTGTTCCCTGCACTTCCATAAAGCAGGCAGAGACAGATTCTCAGCACCATGAAGTCTCAGGCCAACGACAAGGGAGCAGGAAGGCAGCTGGCAGATGTTATTTCCCATCCCTGCCTTCTTGAACCTTCTTGAGCCTGCAGCCTGCTCTCCCCACTTGGACCCTGCAGGGGTAGGGCTAGGGGGGCAGAGATTCGCAGGTTCACAAAGTCCAGAGAGGCACGAGGGATGTCACGGTGCTGTCCCCCATGAACCCAGCAGCACCATCAGCAATCACTGAACTCAGCTTGCCTATATGGGGGCCCTGCAGCTTTGGGGTGCCACTCAAGGAGACATATCCCTCACTGAAACCCCGCTGGGACCCAAGGCAGGCACTCACGTCTGACAGGTAGACCTTGTTGCCGGACTTGTCAAGCACTTCGATGGTGACTTCATACAGGCGGCCGGTCTCCAGCACCCACCTGTCACCAGGATGGACTGTGAACCCTACAAAACAGGCAGGCAACAAAGCCTGACCACTTGGGCCACAGGGACATGCCCCTGAGGAAGAAGATGGTAGCAGGCACACCGGTAGGACCCCACAAACTATTCACCTGCACTCCTCCAAGGAGAAAGAACAGCTGCTAATCACGGGGAGACCTAATGCCCACCAGCAGCCCTGGGGATGCAGATGCTGGGCTGAGCCCTCAGCCACCCCAGCACCACCTGAGCATATCCCACACCAACTGCTGTAGGGCTCATTCAGCCTGAGCCTGTCCACTGAAGGTTAGACTCTGAATCCATTGTAACTGTTATGAACCGAATCCACAGTAGGTCTGCACTCTGAATCCATAGTAGGTCTACTCTTTAAATCCACAGTGAGTCTACATCTGAATCCATAGTAGGTCTGCGCTCTGAATCCACAGGTCTACCTCTGTATCCACAGTGAATCTACATCTGAATACACAATAGGTCTACATCTGAATCCAGAGTAGGTCTACCCTTTAAATCCACAGTGAGTCTACATCTGAATCCATAGGTCTACCCTCTGAATCCACAATGAGTCTACATCTGAATCCATAGTAAGTCTACATCTGAATCCACACAAGATCTGCACTCTGAATCCACAGTAGGTCTACCCTTTGAATCCTCAGTAGATCTACATCTGAATCCACAGTGAGTCTACATCTGAATGACGCCTTTCTGAATGAATGAAGCTCCTAGGACCCACAGGGCTACCCTGCCTGGTGTTTCAACATTGTCAGCTCAGGCCTGAATCAGTCAGCAAGCTTGTTTGGTGGCTAACAGGAGGACCCAGGGATTTGCTGCATATTCTCTTGCCTGAACCCATTCAGTACACCCAACAGGTACATCAACAGGGAGGAAACTCGAAGGGAGCATCATCTCTATGACCTGGGCTACACATATGTCCCAGACATCTCTCAAGCACTCAACAGTTACAGCAGCTCTGGGCCTGGGCTCTGCCCCCACAGGTCCTCCATGACCACAGACTCCTCCCTTCCTCCTCATTGGTCAAATGCCTCCCCTTCTTCCCCACTGAGACTTTTACCAAGTGTCTCCTTGCTTGAGAGGCTCCTTTGTCACTGAGCTGATCACTGGGGCCCCTAACCTCTAGATGTCCACAGCCACGGTCAGGTCTGGACAGAGCCCTGGTATAGGAAGCAGGAGACAAAACCCTCTGGCTTCTACCCAAACACTTCTCTCTTTCTGGAGCTACCCACCTACCTTGACCTTGGCCTACCCTCTGCTTGTTTCTGTGCATCAATGCAAGAAGGACTGGGGAACAACCCTGGCAAAAAAGCTGGCAGAGCTGGCCAGGGTGAAGCATTTTCTGGGCAACTGCTGTTGCCTTTATTTATTTATTTTTTTAACTCCTGTCAATAACATCCATGAGGACCCATGATGACCAGACTCACCCAGGTATCCAGGTTCAACCACGTAGATGGTGCTGTTGGGTAACCTGGAAGCACCCTGCATGCGGATACCTGAATTCTTACTTAAGGAACAAAACACACAAAGGTAAACAAAGCAGGTGGCAGGATTCAGCAAGGCTAGGGCAGCCTGATTACCACTAAGACATCATGTGAATGGGAGAGAGGATAAAAACCCTCTTGCCTGAGGCCAAGTAGAACAAAGTATGTTCCAGAATCAGAGGCCCCGGCACATTTCCCACACCAGCAGGGGAGGATCTCTTGCAAGGGACACTGGAGACTACCCGCACAAGGCTAGGATAGGGACAACCTACATGCTGGTATGAAAACAGCCTTGGCCAGGCCCCTGGGATGGGGCTGTCCATGCCAGGGAAGGTTCCGGAGGCAAGGAGCGAGGCTCTGCTCCTACCACCACCTCCTGGCCTAGAGCCTCTCCAGTGAGTCACCCACGGAGGTGAGCGATGCCACACAGCCGTGTTGCTATTTCGGTTCTTTTCTGATTTTTCAGACCTTGAGGGAAAACAGGGTTATTTTTAGTTGAGCCAAGCTTTTGGGGAGAAAAATGACTCCTAAACAGGCCAATCTCCTGTGCAGGATGCACATATGGACTTGCAGCCGGGCTAGAAAAAGGATATTCCTGTGGCTCAGGACCAGGCTGCTCTGTCCCAGTTGCACAGCGGTGACTGTCGACGTATCCTGGTCCAAGATGGTCACAGGCTGGCCTGTGGCTCCCTCGGGGCTTGCGATGCTGTTCTGAAGCTGGAGCTCATACTGCTCGGAAGGCATTGACAGCTCTGGCCGCCCAGAAGCAGAAAGAACCAAGTGGAAGAGACAAGAGCAAAGACAGGGAACGTTACAAACCAATACCACCACCCCACCCCAAATCCCTGGACCCAACCATCCGTATGAATGCTTGATTTTTCTTTCTTTCTTTTTTTTTTTGCTTAGTTTCTTCAACACTTTTTTTTTTAATTCCAGTATAGTTAACACACAGTGTTATAATTTTCTCGACGCTTTAAAATTTAACAGTATTCTCCGTGCCCGTGGACAAAACTGACACTCTCCATGAATTTTCAGAAGCAATCAGTTTTTTAGTGACTGTCATAAACTGCTTTTTTTTTTTTCCTAATTAAGCACAGCTTCTGACAGCAATTGTAGGCTCCCTGCAGAATCCATAAGTTAAGTGAATTCTGCTGCTGCACCGAGGGGCCTAGAGTGGGGCTCAGTGGAGCCATGTGCCTCTGGGAGTGGGGGGTTTCCAAAAAGGCACCAGTCCATGGTTTTCCACCGGGTTTGGGGAGCTCAGTCTAGGATCTGCAAAGAATGTTCTCCGTCACCATCCTGACCATCCATCAAGGTTTCCCAGCTCAGTGTCACGTTGTAGAAGAGAACTCACTCAGTCTGGGCCGGGATGAAAAACGATTTCCCCAGGAAATGAGGGACCCTGCAAAACCCGCCACTTTGCTGTCCGTCTTCCACACCCTGTGGGTAGTGACCACGAACGCTCTTATAAATGGCTATTGCTGTCCACAAAAACAAGATGTGGCGGGACTGTGCCTGCTGCTTTAGGGGCCTATAACCACATTTTATCCCATAACAACCCCTGGCGCAGGTACTGCTGATGCCCACACCTTCAAGATGGTGGTGCTATGGAAATCGAGGCAAGAATCCCACAGGGTCCTCCAGTGGGGGAGTGGCGGAGCTGGGATTCAAACCAAAGACAGCAGGATGAATCACTGAACACTATGACAAAAAACTAATGACGTACTATACAGTGGCTAACTGAACATTAAAAAACAAAACAAAACAAAAAAACCCAGAAAGACAAAAAAAAAAAAAAAACCAAGAAAACCAAAAAACTAAAAAAACAAAGAGCACAGGAACACTTTTACTTGACCCCTCTCAGTCCTGTCCCTCAACTTTCCTACCAAGCAACCTGCTCAGTACGCTGTAGGCGTGGCCACATCCCGGCCCTCTAGCTAAGGGAGGCAACTGGTCCACCTCCTATCTTAGGGTGTCTTCTGTGTTGTTCTGATAAATCCCCAAGAATTTGCCCTAGAGCAGAGGGTTCTCAAAGTATGGGCCCTCAAAGTATGGACCATCAATGTCACCTACTAGCTGCCAATGACTGGCCTTACCCCAGAGCTGCTGATACAAATTCTGGGGGGTGGGCCTGAAGCTCTGAGCTTGCACAGGCTGTCTGGGTGATTCTAGCACATGCTAGAATGGAGAATCCTCTAGCATATACACAGCCCGTCTCCTCGTTCTCTACCCAGGGGAAGCCCAGCCAAACTAGGCTGAGATTCTTGAGGATTATATGTACAGAATATGGCAGCAGGGCATCAAGGATCCACACCGTAAGAAAATAATGCCATTGCTCAATCAAGCAGTATTACTTTATGCTGTTTTATGAAGTGCTAGCTTCCTCCCTTATTTGACTTCTCCAGACAAAGAGGCCATTTTGAGAAATGAACATACTGATTCTCAAAAGATCTTGCATGACAACATAATTAAAAAATCCTAAAACAAGGAAAATAAGGGGCTTGACTCCTGGAACACCTCTCAGAATGCAGAGCTCGCTACTATGAAAAGCACTGAATGCAGAAGGCTTTGCAGATGTTCAGGGTCACTGTCTATCTGTAAAAATAGGAAGGCTGCTCTTGGGGCACTGGACCAGCCCATCTATCATCTGCAGGGGTAAAGGACCATCCCCAGGGCTGCCCTTCTGTAAACCAGGAGGCCCACATGCTTCTAGGAGACCAGGCTCTGTGACCCTCCTGATCTTGGCCGACCCTCCAGACATGCTTTTCATCCCCTGCCACCACCACCCAGCCCAGGGTAGGCTCCAGGGATGACCATGGAGCTCCTGCAAAGGATCTCAGTCCAAGAGGATGGGAAGTTCACTCCCCTGCTTCTGGCTCCAGCCCCTGCTCACACAGACCATGTGAGCTAGTTCTAGGTAGCCACAGCTCAAGGGGGTGCTAGACTCCAAGTCCCTTTGACACCTGGGTCACTGACACCAGCCTCAGCAGGTGACTCTCCCAGCCTCAGTGCATTTCTCTGTCCCTTCCACCGTTCCACCCAAGTTCTTTCAGACACCAATTCCCTTAGTCAGCATGGTCTTCCCGCATTTTGTTCTGTCCGGTAATTTGGTTACTGTGCCAATCATGTCTTCAAGCAGCACAAACACCAACACCGTTAAGAACTGAGGAGAAGGACCAGCATCTCCCCCCGCCTACCCGCTGGAAACACTGCTCTGAAAGCAACACACATCCCCCTGGTTAGGAGCTCTAAGAGCCCCTCTCCTCCCTCCTCTGTCCCCACTTGTAAGATGTTTGCAGAATAACTGTCAGAGTGGCTGTTGGGCTGTGTGTTCCAGGAAGGCAGGAACCCAGGTGACATATGCAGCAGCCAGCAAACCATGGTACTGAGTAGGTGCTCAATAAACGGGCTTGGGGGTACCTGGGTGGCTCAGTGGATTAAGCCACTGCCTTCGGCTCAGGTCATAATCTCAGGGTCCTGGGATCGAGTCCCACATCAGGCTCTCTGCTCGGCAGGGAGCCTGCTTCCCTCTCTCTCTGCCTGCCTCTCTGCCTACTTGTGATCTCTGTCTGTCAAATAAATAAATAAAATCTTTAAAAAATAAACAAAACGGGCTTGCAAGAAAGCAAGCCACCCAACAAAGGGAGGCAGACAGAAGGGAAATAAAGACATGGAAGAAAAGAGGAAAAAAGAAATTTTTAAGGAAGGAAAACTAAAAACAAAAAGAGAAAAAATTAATTGGGGTTGTAAGGATCTGCATGTTCATAAGTCCGGGTAACTGGCCTCTAACTTAGGATTCTCTAAGCCAATGCAGGGTGCTGTGCGAGACAGGCAACAGCAGAAATTCACACTCCTGTCCTGTCATCAGTCCTCACTTCCCTGTCCAGTCAACTCACTCAAAATGACAGTGATGTGACTTGTACTTCAATTTAAAAACAAAACAAAACACCCAAGCCCAATCCATCTAAAACAAATGAGCAGAATCTCCATTTGTATGACTAGGTCACTGTGGACCTTGGTGGTTCAGGTCTCGAGGCTTCCTTGTGGAAGCCGCTCTAGACCTGAGTCAACCAGAACCATCAGTCACACAGGTGTGTTCATTTTTGGAGGAAGTTTCGATCCTGTTTCTCCATCAATGAAAGGGAGGCAACGACATTCCTAATTCCTGCCCTGGGCTATCTTTTGTGTGTTCTGGCCCTTTGAGATCTATGGTAGATCAGTGACCCAGCCCACAAATTCTCTGGGTCCCCTGAGATGTGCTGTTCCTCTGGACTGTGACACCTGAGCTAATTCAGGGTGGGCTCTTAAGACTTCTTTATTAAATCACCCACCCTTAACCATGCTGACTACCCTCCCCGGTTGGGGCCCAGCTCTCAGATCTCTGGCTACGAGCCCCTGCCCTGCTTCTTACCCAGAAGGAGCCTAGTCCCAGCTTCCACAGTCTGAGGGGAACAGTGCTCTCTCACACTATAACTGCTCCCCAGATCCACTGCTCCCAGGTGAGGCAGGGTCTTTTAGGACCTCCTCTATGGAACAAAACCCAAGTTCCATGGATATGGAAGCATCTATGTGCTTCTTACACAATACCTTGCATCACAGACAGAGTGACCCTCCAACCTGGGGGAGACATCTGCCTCAACACATGTCAAAGCCCTCGGGACAGGTGAGTGACACCCTTGACCTCCTGGGCTCTGGCCATGATACATTGATAAACTTTTTTTAAAACGATAATAATAGTAATAATTCTTAGGAGGATGGGTGCTGCATTAAGAACTCTCACCATATAAAATGCATCCTAGGTCCGCAGCGTTCTAGAATTACCAGAACAAATCCATATCCACTAATTAACTTTGCCCTCAAAGCATAAGCAGAAAGGCCTCAAGGTATCTGAAGGAGAAACTGAGCCCCAGAGGGTGGGCAGTAGCTGGCCAAGATTGGCCGGCAGTTAGCAGCAGACCAAAGGCAAACCCATTCCCATGAGACGCTCACAGCTTCTGACACTCTCCAAACAAACGGATGGATATACACCCAAAAGGACCGAAAACAGTGTCCTGAAAAGAGTATTTGCACACCCATGCTCCTAGTAAAACTATTCACAATAGCCAAGACTTAGAAACAACCCCAAGCGCCCATCGACAGATGAATAGGTAAGCATTCAACAAGTATCAATACACATATGCTAGAGTGTTATTAAGCCTTAAAAAAAAAATTCTAGTACATGCTACAATGTGGATGAGCCCTGAGGGCATTATGGCTAAATGAGATAAAGCCAGTGACAAAAAGACGAATACAGTAGGATTCATCTTATTTGCGGTCCCCAGAGAAGTCAAAGTCACAGAGACAGCAAGAAAGATGGCCACTGCCAAGGGCTGGGGAGGACGAATGTGGAGCTAGTGTTTAATGGAAACGGGAGTCTCAATTTTGGGAAGATGAGAAAGTTCCAAAGAGGGCTGGAGGAGATGGTGACATGATAATGAGAGTTATCTTAGTGCCACCAAACCACACACTTAAAAATGGTGAAAATGGTAATTCTGTTATGGGCGTTTTACCACAATGATAGAAAGGGTAGCCTCTGCCATGTTGAGTCAGTGACCCACCTGTGATCTTTCCTTGCCTGATCTTCTGCACCTTGTAGCGAATGGAGGTCCCCACCATCAAGTAGACATCATAAGCTGGATTCAGAAGGATGTTCTCCAGAATGAGCAGCCTGACCTCCGCAGGGCGCACGTGCTTGGAAGAAAGAGGGTAGAAAGGATGAGGTGGGGGGTGCGGGGGCTCAGCGGGTACAGTCAGTTAAGCCTCCAACTCTTGACCTCAGCTCAGATCTCAATCTCAGTATCGTGAGTTTGGGCCTGGTGCTGGTTCCCACACCCAGCACAGAGCCTACTTATTAAAAAAAGAAGAAGAAAAAGTGAGGTGCGGGTGGGGAACAAGGAGCAGTGTGGGCAGGACAAAGAGTCTAGAACTTCTCAAGATGCTTACATGAGGATAGGGAAGTTAGCGGTAAAGAAACAAGGCAATGCTCAGAGCCCCACACCTTCAGACCCCTCAAAGCCCCAGGGGAACCCTGTGTGTTCACGAGGCCCATGTCCAGTGGCTACTGCTGGACGGTGCTGAGCACATCACTTTACATTAACGTACACTATAGCTCAATGTGCAGTCATCATAGTTACAAAGAAAGAAAAGTAAG
Organism: Mustela lutreola; assembly: GCF_030435805.1. NCBI lineage: Eukaryota > Metazoa > Chordata > Mammalia > Carnivora > Mustelidae > Mustela > Mustela lutreola. The sequence continues at coordinate 57,057,676 of NC_081291.1, read as the reverse complement.
GAGTGAGATCATGGATACTGTGGCCACCAGGGGCTCAGGGGCTCCACCCACGGAAGCCCAAAGATCAGGGAGCTTGGGGAACCAAGGGCAAACCTGGAAAGGGGGAGCAACACATGTCCCTCCACCCCACCCCCACCACGCTGTGACCTCCTCAACGGGAAATGGCATGAAAGACTTGAAATGGGAGAACGATCACCAGTGTTGAACCCAGCACACCCCTTGGGTCACCGGAGTCTCTGGGGGCCCGCGCCTTCCCTTGCCTTTGATCTACTGGCAACTCATCAAGTTGGAGGAAACTTGGCAAAGAAAATGATTCTCATCCACAGAAATGCCAATATATTGTCTCAGATGGAGAGGGCATCGATCAGCACCCCATGGATACTGACCAGTTCTGTGTCTGTTCCCAAATTCTTGGGGGTCTCCTGGGCCCCAGGTGTAACATCTTACAGGTTTCCTCACTTAATAGGAAGTTGCATAGTATCTTCGATCATCCAAAGAGACAAAAGCAGCCTTTGGGCCGGGCTCTGCTCTGGTGAGTGCTTTCTAGTGTGGCAAGCAGGGAAGCCTCCTACAGGCACCAGGCAAGACAAGAGGGAATTCCAGCTCAGGGGCGGGGTAGGCTGGGCTCAGGCCACAAATAACAAGAGGCAAATGGTCTCCAAACATGATCTGCAGGGTGCTACGGGATGAGCTCCTGTAATGTGGCATGTCCTGTGCTTCTAAAACCCCCCATGACCCCTGCAGGGCCTATAGGCTAAAAGATGAAAGAGGGCATCAGGAGGCATACTCTCATCTGTCACTTTAGAAAGTCAGTGGTGGATGGAGTACGGCACGCTCCCTGTGTGAGCTCCAGGAACCAGGCAAATGAAAGGAAGGTCTCAGGGCTGTAGTTCAATGGAGGCAGGGCAGACATGTGCCCATGAGAACAGGGAAAAAGAGCCTTTCCTTTCTGCTGTCCTATACCCCTCTCCAGACGGTGCTGGAGCAGGTGCTAGTGAGGCCAGGGTAACTGGGGGAAGGGGAGGGGAGGGAAGGAGTCTTAGCTCTCCACAGATGGGACCACCAGTCCCAGTGCTCAGAGTGGGACCTAGGAAGGGATGGCATGGAGGACACCTGGAAGCCCCCAGTTTTTCCAGAGCTCCAAAGGCTTGGCTGCATCCCTCCACAGGAACCAGTGCAGGGGGGTTGCTGAACATCAGTGGGTTAATGGGCATCCCCTTCCCTGACCTGCCTCAAAACGGACCATGGACCAACTACTTTGTGACTCTGGAGATGGTGCCCTCTGGTCCTCCAACTACGTCCCTCAGAAGCTGTGGAACCCTTCCTCCAAAAACCAAACCCAACGAACAGAAACACAGAATCACACCCTGAAGTTCCCAGTTCATGAAGAGTGAAACTTTCATGGTACCACGCCTAAATGCGCTCACAGATGTGAGCCACCTCAAAGAGCCCAGTGCCCCCTGACCCCTGAGGCCCACCTTGTAGACAGCCTCCTGGATGCGCGCCTTAAGTTTGGAGCTCCCCGTCTTCATCCCGGACACGAGAACAGTGTCCCCCTGCTTGGCCACCTTCTCCATCTCGGAGATGTAGGAAGGAGGGATATACGTGGACTCCAAGAACGTGAGGATTCTGGAGAGGGAAGATGTCATCAGACCTGATTGCAAAAGCAAGGACCTTAACAGATTCACCAGTTGCTAGCACCTCCTGGGAGGGGCCAAACCCTTAAGTGAGTGGCGGTGCCCTGCTTGGCACCACATAGAAATGTGTCCCCGAAACTTCCTACATCAGAACTGCCCACCTCCTGGTGAACAGTGCAGATTCCTGGGCCCCATACAGGCCTTTGTCCGCAAGAAGCCTGGCACTGTGCTTTTTATCAAAATCCACATGCAATGATGGTAAACCCTGATACATGAGGACCACCTGCTTCAACAAAATGCTTCACGTTCACAGGTGTGACAGGTGAGGCCCATGGAAACTAGGAAGCAGGCCCAGGAGCACAGACCCAGCTGGGGTGGGGCCAGCAGTGCCCACCAGGCTCCCAGGGACCCCTATGATGTTCTACCCACCCCTCTGGGCCAGCTCCTGCCACTGGGAAATGATGTTCAATGACCCTTCCTCCAAGTCAGGAAGAGGGTATCACACCCATCTTATCGCCCCACGATAAGGCATTGGGCTGTGGGGAGAAGCCAGGATGTGGAGACCCCACCATGTAGGCAAGAAGCAGGGCTGGCTTGAGGGATCTTTCCACGTGGTCTCTCTCTCTCGCAGCCTCTGGACGCGCTTCCATTCTCCCCAAGATATGCCGGCTGTGGTAGTGTGCTGTGACTGATTTCCCTGTCTCGTCTGACTAGGTGTCACATGCTGATTTTAATAAAAACAAAGGGCACTGTGGTTGCAACCTGCCTTAGTGCTTTTGATTTCGATTAACATTCAGCTCATGTACAGAGTGCATGGACACTTAGGGGCTGTCATGGTAGGAAACGCACCTGCTAGCACAGACTGGGGCAGGGAACCAGCGTTCTCTGAATGTCTAGCAGGTGTCAGGCCCAGGGCGGGGCGCCAAATACCATGTAGACCCACACAGCTGCTCTCAGAAGTAGCCACATTACTCTCCTCTCTCCGACAGAGGGGGACGCCGATGCCCAGACAGGCTGCACTCCTTGACTAAGGCAATAGGCAGGAAGTGACCAGGCCAGGTTGGGAATCCAGGTCTCTTTGACTGTCCAGCCCATGTTCCTGGCTTCGTGAGACACCAGAAATTCCAGTGCTCACGCAGAAGACGAAGGTTGAGGGTCCCATTCCCCCCTGCCCCCAAAGACCTCTGACCCAAAAGAGCAACCCGCCTTGCACAGTATCAGGGCATAGTGATGTCTGCCATGGGAATAAGCATGGGCTAAGCCGAGATGTTCCTTAAAGCCTGGAGCTGGACTTGGAAAGGTGTAAACAGAAGACCAGATTCTTAACTCCCCACAAAATACTTACTAATTGCAAAGGGATAGGACAGTGACTTCACAGTGGGGCACCTGAGCAGGCACCATCTACCCCAAGTGATGACCGTGAAGGTCATCCGCGACAGACCCACCAAACCGTGATAAGATACAATCAGGAGACTACAGAAGCTCACCTCTGTGATCTTCCTGCCAAAGATGCAAAGCTCTGCATCTAATCAGGAGGGAATATCAGATAATCCCAAAATGAGGGACATTCTACAAAAAAACTGAACTGTAATCTTCACAAGCATCTTGGTCCCAAAAGAAAGACAGACCAAAGAACTATCTTAGGCTGAGAAAGATAGGACGACAGACAGCAGGCGACTCTGGCTGGGTTTTGTGCTTCCTATGAACAATATAACTAGGATAGACTGGCAAGGCTTGAATGAGGTCTGATGACTGTAGGCATCAGTGTTCATCTCCTCATTTTGATGATGTTGCGCGTAAGCCAGAAAATGTCTCCGTGGTAGCAAAGGCACATTAAAATAATTAGGGACATCAAGTTGGCTCTCAGACGGTTCAGGGACACCACTTTTTGTATTATACTTGCAACTTTTCTGTAAGCTGAAAATAGCTGCAAAGTTTTAAAGGGGCACCTGGGTGGCTCAGTCAGTTGAGCATCTGCCTTTGGCTCAGATCATGATCTCAGGGTCCTGGGATCGAGTCCTGCATCGGGCTCTCTACTCAGCGGGGAGCCTGCCTCTCCCTCTCCCTCTGCCTGCTGCTCCCCTCTGCCTGTGCTCTCTGTCAAATAAATAAACAAGATCTTTAAAAGAATTTCTTTTTTAAGTTAAGTCTTCCTCCACAACTAGAGAGTATGTTAAGTGAAATAAATCAGAGGAAGACAAATACCATATGATTTCACTCACAAGTGGAATTTCAGAAACAAAATAAACAACCAAAGGAAAAAGAAAAGAGAGAGAGAGAGAGACAACCCAAGAAAGAGAGTCTTAATTATACAGAGAACTTGTGGTTAGCAGAGGGGGGGTGAGTGGGGGGATGGATGACATAGGGGATGGGAATTAAGGGGGGCACTTTTATGAGCACTGGGTGATTTATGGAAGTGCTGACTCACATATTATACCCCTGAAACTAACATAGCATTGTATGCTAACTATACTGAAATTAAAATTTTATAAAGACTATAAGAGAATACTTTTAAAAATTAGATCTTCTTCCCTTAAAAGAGACTAAAACTTGATTCGATAAGGCCTGAGGCACTGCAGGATAGCAAGGGAAATGAGCCCAGTCCTTGGGTCTACACCAGGACCAGCCAACAGGACCTTCTGCTCCCCATCTTCTCTGTGCAACGTGTCATAACCACTAGCCACATAGCAAACAAGCACGTGAGACACAGCCAGTACATCCAAGGAACTGGAGTTTTCATTTTACCTCATTTAAATTTAAATAGCCAGGGTTGGTGGCTACCATATTGGATAGTGAAGATTTATATAGATGTAAGTCCAATTCTAGCTCTGCCACTTACCAGCTTGACCAGTGGCTTAAATCTTTGTTTCTTTGTCTGAAAAATGGCAAAAATGGTGGTACATAGCACATAACAAGCCCATCTGTATCCCCCAGTGCTGGGGAACACAGGGCTGGAAATGTCTCCCCAGCCACAACCTGCCTCCCCTTTAACTGACCCCCAGCGAAGGGCCACAGGCAACCCTTCCCTGTACCATGGGACAGCTTCCATTATCTGGGGCAAGTCTTCTCTTCCACAGCTGGGCATGCCAGCCTCCTCCACAATTTCCCACACCCAGAGCACACCCCAGCGGAGAGCAGAAGCAGCAAGGTTCCCACACAGCTGTGGGAGCCGAAATGCTCGTCCTTGCTCAGTCATGGGGGATGCCAGCCAGCATCCTGATGACCCTGGGTTCCTTGCCGATGGTGATGGTGCTGCTCAAAGTCCCCCACCCTGTGTGGAGCCAACTGACACCTCCTTCCTGCTTTTCCTGCAAAGGTGAGGCACCTCTTACCGCAGAGCGTTGTGGGAGTCCGAGAACCCATCAGCCTCCGTGTCCTTCACGATCGTCCAGTCAAAGACCAGCCCAGCCAGGGTGCTGAAAGTGTTCCCTGCAGGAAAAGATGGGGGGAGTGGGGGGAGCAGAAAGGCTCAGAGTTAACTCCCTGGAGCCAAGGGGAGGGGAAAATGCACTCAGGACCACCCCTCTGCAAAGCAGGTGTTATGCCCCCATTTCAGGAAAAGGAAACTGAGGCCTCAAGAGTCAGGGGATGAAGGGCGACAGCTCATCTCTCCCCTGGATCCTGGGACTCCCAGGGTCCCAGCGTGGAGGAAATGGCAAGCCACCCAAGCCAGATTTAGCTCTGCAGTTGGCTTACAGTTCGGGATGTCAGGACATGTGAGCCCAAATGGGCCCAGTAATGATTTTGAAGACGGGACTCAGAGTGGGTCCTAACACTCTAGTGTGCGTACAAGGTCTGGTTGGGCATCAGTCAACACCCCGCAGTGGGGTGGGAGATGGCAACCAGTGGCTCTGAGGCCCCATCTCCTAGGAGCTGTAGCTTTGCTTTTACCTAGGCAATGCTGCTTTTACATTGTTGAGTTAAGTCCCATCATCTCGAATGAAGAAATGCACCAAATAAATTCAACTCCCAAGTTCTCTTGGAAAGTCTACATAGCTGGATTCCTGGGCCAATGTCCCTCTGGAGACCAGTGGTTGGCTCAGCCTTGCTAGGTGGGATCATGGTCTTGGATTTGCCACACTCCCTGCCATGCCCTATTGCCCCCCTGCCCCCCCACAACAGCCCTCATCTGCATTCCCTGCCTGCCTGGCAACCCAGATAAGAGCATCTGGGATCTGGAAAAGCTCCTTCTACGGTGCAAAGGGTAAGGCACTTAGTGCCAGATGGGCCCCAGGTCCTGCCCCACCCCACCTGTTGGATCTCAGAAGCCAAAAAAACATTGCTTAGCAAAAGCTCCAGAAAACTGGGCTGCTGCCTTTGCTATTACTTTTAGGCCAGCACAGAGTTATGCTGTGACCCAGCAATTCCACCCCTGCAGAAGCACAAGAGAAATGAAATCCATGTCCACAAAAAGACCTGTACATGAATATTCACAGCAGCATTATTCACAACAGCCAAAAGGTAGAAGCAACCTAAATGTCCATCAACAAATGACTGGATAAACAAATGTGCTCTCTCCACACAGTGGGATGTCATTCAGCCATACAAAGGAAGGAAATACTCGGCACAACGTGAATGAACCTTGGAAACATTATGCCAAGTGAAAGAAGTCAGACTCAAAAGACTGCACCATTGTATGATTCTACTTATAGAAAATGTCCACAATAGACAAATCTATATACACCAAAAGTAGTGGTTGCCAGGGGCCGGAGAGAGGAAAGAATGGGAAGGCACTGCTCAAGGGTACTTGGTTTCTTTTCTGTACTGACGCAAATGTTCTAAAATCAGCTAGTGTGATGGCTGTACCACTTCGTGAATATATTAAAAACCACCAAACTGTACACTTTAAATGGATGAATGTCATGGCATACAATTCTTTTTTTTTTTTTTTCAAGTAACTTAAGACAGGAAATAAAACAGAGTAGTCAAGAGTATGTGGTCAAGGGCGCCTGGGTGGCTCAGTGGGTTAAGCCACTGCCTTCAGCTCAGGTCATGATCTCAGGGTCCTGGGATCGAGTCCCGCATTGGGCTCTCTGCTCAGCAGGGAGCCTGCTTCCTTTCCTCTCTCTCTGCCTGCCTCTCCCGTCTACTTGTGATTTCTCTCTGTCAAATAAATAAATAAAATCTAAAAAAAAAAAGAGTATGTGGTCAATAAAGTTTTATTAGAACACAGCCACTATGCAACATTTAGGGCTGCTTTAGAGCGACAGTGGGGGGCGCCGAGTAGTTATAGCAGAGACTGTGTGGCCAGTAAAGTCTAAAACATTTACTCTCTCTGGCCCTTCACTGGAAAGGTCTGCTGAGCCCAGGCCAAGAGAGTGGACTCAGGGACCAGGACCAGGCCGGAGCTCAGACTCTGGTTGTGTTACATACTAACTATATGTCTTCTCCCTGCGCACACGTGTGTGTGTTCACCCTCTGTGCCTAAATCTCATCAATGGCTGTGAAATGAAGTTAGAACATGCAAAGTGCTCAGAAGAGTGCCTGGCCCCAGCATGGCGTCAAGTGTGGTCATTTGTTCCCAAGATCAATGACTCATCCCCGTGGGGAGCTCCTATCATCTCACTGCACAAACCCCTCCCCCAGCTCCCTCCCTTGAAGACCAAGTGCAAACCCCATGTGGGCAATGCAAGGTCCTTTACCTTTTGCATCCCCCGCCCCACCACCCTGCTGCGAGTTTCATCTTCTCAAGAAGAAAATGACCTTCCAAGGTGGGCAAACACCACACTCTTCATGGCTTGGTCAAACAGCATGTCCCTAAGAGACCATCCTAAATTCTGTCCCCCACACCCAATTTCCAGTGTGCCCCAGGTCGCCTTACATCTGATTTGATGACAAGCAGCACCTACTGAAATGCATGTGGTCCCCCCTATAGCCTGAGCTACTGGGGCAGAAGGCAGCCCTTCCTTCCCAGCATCTGGCAGGATGGCCAGCAGGTGGAACTGCTCAGATGCCACCAGGCTCACTGAGACCCGCTCTGTGCTGCCCAGCACGAAGCTCTGTACATGCTTCTTACTGAATCCTTGCAAGCCCCAAGTAAGCACCACCATCTCAGTTTCACAGACCAGAGAACAGATCAGAGAAGTGAGGCAGCTTATCTGATAAATGAATGGACAGGAAGAAGGGGCCTGATTGATGCTCTAGAACCATGACTTTGTCCTCTAGGCACATTTGGCAATGGCTGGAGATACTTCCGGTCATCAAAACTTGAGTTCTGGGGTGCATGGGTGGCTCAGTGTGTTAAGCGTCTGCCTCTGGCTCAGGTCATGATCCCAGGATTCTGGGATTGAGCCCCACATTGGGTTCCCTGCTCAGTGGGGAGCCTGCTTTTCCCTCTCCCTCTGCCTTCTGTTCTACCTACTTGTGCTCTCTCTCTCTGTCTCTCTAACAAACAAATAAAATCTTTAAATAACAAACTTGGGGAATTCTACTTCTTGTGGGTGAAGGCCAGAGATGTTACTGAGCACCATACAAAGCACGATACAACCCTTACCACAAATAACTCTCCACCCCTCAGTGCAGATACTACCCTAAGGTGGGCAGTTCTAATCTAGAGAATTTTATTTTTGAGCAGAGGGAGGTGGGGTGGCCAAGGAAGGTTTCAAAGGCAAGGTGAGCCAAGGACTGGGCTTACGTTTTGGGAGATCCCTCCTCTGAAAGACATCATTGCCTGAGTCACTTTCTCTAACGGGAATCTTAACCTACAAATTTCCCTTTGCTTAGCTTCCCAAGAGGTCAGTCCAAGAACAGTCTTCCCGAGACTTCCCAAGACTTGGACTTCCCAAGACAGTCCAAGAACAGATCTCCTCAGAACGCCAGAACAATCCAATGTTGGAGTCTGGTGAAGTAAAGTGAATACGGCACTCGGGCCAGCATAGGGAGGCGACCCAGTGCACACACACACATGCCCAGGTGCACCCTGCAATCTAGACCAGGAAGCCAACCCCAGCCCTCAAAGCTGGGCAAGAAGGACACTCCCACCATTTCCAGTGCATCCAGGGAGCATCTCCCAGCTTCCTACTGCTGCCAAGACACCGGAGGTCAGCTTCCTGAAGACATGCTTTACCCAGCACTGTCCTGGGCACAGAATCAGCCTCTAGGAACTGCCAAATGTCTCATCTCACAGGCCCTGCCACAGAGGCCAAGGAGTGTCAACCCCCTATGGGTCCGAGAGCCACTCGGTGGTCCTGACCTCATCAGCGTCTCCCCAGCACCAGCTCTGCCTTCGGCTGGAACCGCCCTCCCCAGGGGAACGGCAGGGCCAGACATGAGGGGACAGCGAGCAAACTGCCAGCGGCCTGTCCTCACCTTCGGAGTCCAGAGCTTGGACCTTCAGCTCCAGGGGCGAGTCCTCCAGGTACAGCTCGCGGGTCGTGGAGACGATCTGAATGCCGTGGATGAGGTCGACGATGGCATCACAGCGGAGGACCTGGCCCGTGGCTGGGGGATGGGAATGGAGGGGTTGGCACAAAAGGTGGCACCCTGACTGCCACTCCCACCTCCAGGGTCTCCTGGGTCAGAAGCTCTCTCACTTTGGCAAGGACGTCAGCACCCAACAGAACCACCAGCACGATGTGGAGCTGGGAGAACCACACTGACTCTCAGCATCTAAGCCGCTGACCAACACACGGGCCTTCCGGAAGTCAGCACAGACCCGTGCAGAGTAAGGGCTCGGAGGCATTATCATGGCCTCTCTTGTTCTTCAGCAACATGAGCACCAGCATTTAGAGCTGCACACGAGAATACTCCTTGGAGAAAATCTGGTTTTGTTTGGGGTGTGACCACTAAGTTAAAAGCCCAGGGCTCTTTACGATGAGTTAGCACCAAAGAAGATAATGCAGTTTGGAATGCTTGTCCCTGTGCTCCAATTAGGAACTGCACCCGGAGTTCGTCTGCTTACACTGGTTTTTATATGAGACCATCAACTGTACTACAGAATGAAAGGGTTTTTTACTAGCCTTTTTTACTAGCTCCTTAAGTGCAATACATAAATGGCGTTACCCGGGGAATTCTCCAGTGTAAAAATAACAGCAGGTGACACAAAAACATCCTGCCCACTCTCCAGGCACCGTAGAAACCACCTGTGCCCCATTCACAGTACCTCGTTAGAAAGCACCACATCAAAATCTTTCAACTCATATGTAAAACTGGGAACCTATGCTTGGTAGCAAATAGCTCCAAAGATCCCTAAGTTGTCCCCTGGACAAATATATTTATTTTTCTATATAACACCCCACAAGCACCAAAAACAGTCTAAATGTCCAACAGCAGGGGATCCTTATAGGACAAGCCCCTGTGAGGAATAGTGTTGAGCCATTAAAAATAACCCTATAAAAATGAAAACTTTGCATCATGTTAAATGGCAGAAAGCATGCCAGAAAATGCCATTAATTGTCTTCCAAGCAGTTTACAACCCTAACAGGTTAAACTAAACATGGGCAGGAAAAGAACTGCAACAACTCTTTTTCATTTTGACTCAAGACCCATTGAGAGTTATTTGGTTAACAAGTAATTATTTAGAAATGAAAGGCAGACTCCACAGAGGGAAAACAGGACACAGCGCTGATGGGAGGGTCCAGGGTGGGTCCTGCCTGGGCATCTTCTGACCCAACGAGAGAGAGGCGGGCTGTGGGGCTGAGGTCTCAGTGGGGGGGCAGGTGCAGGGAAGGTGATGGGGGGTGCCGCCTCCCGTCTCTTGTCCCCCCCACCCCAGGTATTCCCACAGGGCACTCAAAGCTCTTACTGATGTCCTCGGCGAAGATGATGCTGGTCAGGCGGGCAGGCTGGGACAGGCGGGCCTGCACCACGGCCTTCTGGGAGCACTGGGCTTCGTCGGCACCCAGTGGCTCTATACTGGCCACTTCCGGCCGGGTCGATGACCTGGGGCAAAAAGGTCAGAATTTACTCTCTGGAGCTACCCCAGGAGGCATAGCTGGGGCCTGAAGCCAAAGCTGCAGTTCCCCATCCCGGGCACCATCCCAGACTGAAACACAGAATCGATGTGGGCAGTGTCCAGGATCTTCCCACCCAGGAAGAAGGGCCCGGCAGAGGCCCCTCTTGTAGGAGCATGACCACCTGGGTGCATGGGACCTCCACACGCACGTGCCCACCGAGCAAATGAACCAGGAGACCAAACACGGGGGAAAAACCTCCACGTTCAGTAGATAGTCGCCTTAAAAGACTAGTCTGTGGAACTAGGAAGAATTCTCTCTTGGTGGGAAAACTGCCTCTGGGGTCTGGTAAGGAGGAACCACTGTGTGTCATAGCAGGCACCAGCATTCACCACCACCAAATAAGTCCCATAAAACCTGGAGATCACTGACTATAAATATAGCAAACAACCGTAAAGTCTAGTGTGCCCGGAGCTGACATTAAGGTGAAGCTGGGGAGAAAGACACACCACACACAAACAGACCATTAAAATCTATGAGCTGCCTTCCCATGGACAGACAGGGCTTGACAACAACAGGTGGAAGGGAGAGCGTGACGGAAGGAGTGACCCAAGGTCAGTGCCATGGTTTCTCACCTTGATTATGACACAGCCTGATGACAGTTTTGGGATCCAGGCAGGATGGGAATGAGTGGGTATGAGCAGAGCGGATACTTCCCAGAGCGGAGTGTCATTTTGGTACTCTGCCGACAGGGGGCGCGAGGGAGCTGCTGGGGGAGGCCTCTCAGAGCCTACCACAGGAAGATTGGATGTTTGGGGCAAGGCCCTGAGGTGGGAGCAGCCAGGAGCACTCAGAAAACAGGAGGGCTAGTGTGATCTGAGGCCTGGGACTCAGGTCAAGGAGATGGACAGAGGCCAAGGTCAAGGAGGTGGAGATGCTGGCCACAGCCTGTGTTCTTAACCACCACCCCAAGCTGCTAATGGCTTTCCTTGAGAATTTTTTTTAAAGTTTGGAGTCTGATCCTCACAGGGAAATGTAAAAACCACAACAGTTCACACCTCACACCTGTTAGAATGGCTATCATCAAAAAGATAAGAGATAACGAGTGTTGGCAAGGATGTGGGGAAAAGGGAACCCTCCTGCACAGTTGGTGGGCATGCAAATTGGTACAGCCCCTGTGGAAAACAGTATGGAGGTTCCTCCAAAAAAAAAAAAAATTAAAAATAGAACCACCATATGATTCATCAATTCCACTTCTGGGAATATATCCAAAGTAAATGAAATCCCTAACTTGAAAAGATATCTGCAGCCCCCATATTCACTGCTACATTATTCGCAACAGCCAAGACACGGAAGCAACCTAAGTGTCCATCGATGGTCAAATGAATAAAGAAAATGTGGAACACACACACACACACACACACACACACACAGTGGAATATTACTGCACCATAGAAGAGAAGATAATCCTGCTCTTTCTGACAACATGGATACATCTTCAGGGTGTCACGCTCAGTGAAATAAGTCAGAGGGAGAAAGACAAAAACTGTGCGATCTCACTTGTATGAAGACTCACAAACTCACAACCAAACTCACAGCAGCAGAGAACAGACTGGCGGCTGCTGCAGGTGGGAGATGGAGGAAATGGGCGAAGGGGATCAAAAGGTACAAAGTTCTGGTTATAATTAAATAAGTCCTGGTGATGGAAGGTACAGCGTGGTTACTACAGCTCACAGTATTGTACTGCATATTTGAGTTGGTTAAGGGAATAGATCTTAAAAGTTGTCAACACAAGAAAAGAACCATAACTATGTGTGTTGATGGACCAGACCAGATAAAACTTGTTTGATCATTCTGCAATAGACACATGTATCACCTCATTGTGTTGTATACCTTACACTAATACTATGTTATATGTCATACATATGTTTTTTTTTAAGATTTTATTTATTTATTTCACAGACAGAGATCACAAGTAGGCAAAGAGGCAGGCAGAGAGAGAGGGGGAAGCAGGCCTCCTACTGAGCAGAGAGCCTGATACGGGGCTTGATCCCAGGACCCTGGGATTATGACCTGAGCCAAAGGCAGAGGCTTTAACCCACTGAGCCACCCAGGTGCCCCACGTCATACATATGTTATACATCTATTACAACTCAATAAACCTGGGGCGGGGGGAGTCCTTAAAGGAAATGGCAGGGCTTGATTCCAAGGAGATGGCAGGAACCGAGATTAGGGAGGCACCAGAGGCCACAAGCAAAGAGCTTAGATTTATTCTGAGAGAAATGACAAGCCACGGAAGGATCTGAAGCAGGTGCACAATTCAAGCCGTTGCATACTGTATGGAGCAGGGGACAAGGTGTTGCCCTCAGGGCGCTTACAGTGTACTCCAGGACCCAGGGAATGGGTGTCCCCTGTGCAGAGTGTCCAGCACTCATTCCTAGGGGCTGTGCTCAGCACAGCGGCCTGAACACAGCATGAATTACCGGTCTTTGCTTCCTTCCCAGCCCCTCGCTTAAACTCCCCAAAACACCATCGATGTGGAGTATTCAGAAAGAAACTTGTTTAAAACAAAACAAAAAACGCCTGCTGTAAAAAGCAATGGTGTGAAACAGAGCCCAAAAGACCTCTCCAAGTCTTCTGGCTTGTCACCAAGAGCCTCTCCCAGAGCCAGGTAGGCACAGTGGTCCCACCAGACGCACCTAAGGATGACAGTGTGGCACACACATCACAGACCCACACTGAGCAGCTTGGGGGGTGCCCGGATCAATACCTCCATGAACATACTCAGAACACAGAGCTCACCCACTGTCATGGAAGGAACCCCCAGCCCCCGAGGAAATACACCGGGGTCTCCTCGCAGTGGTATTTCTTCTGAGAAAAGAGCATGTGAGCAACTAAGGAAAGACGACAAAGTGGGGCAGGAATGCATATGCAGATGAGAAGGTGAGAGGAGGTGATGATAGGCAATGAGCCTCATGGCATGTGGGAACGCACTCTGTTTAGCTGCCAGCGGCTCTGCGACTTTAACGTACTTTTCTTTTTTCCTTTTAAGATTTTATTTATTTGAGGGGCACCTGATTGGCTCAGTGGATTAAAGCCTCTGCCTTACACTCAGGTCATGATCCCAAGATCCTGGGATTGAGCCCCACATCAGGCTCTCTGCTTGGCAGGGAGCCTGCTTCCTCCTCTCTCTCTGTCTGCCTCTCTGCCTACTTGTGATCTCTGTCAAATAAATAAATAAAATCTTAAAAAAAAATTATTTATTTGAGAGAGCATGAAAAAGAGTGAGCATGAGCTGGAGTGGACGAGGCAGATGGAGAAGCAGACTCCCCACGGAGCAGAGTGCCCAACATGGGACTCGATCCCAGGACCCCCAGGATCACGACCTGAACTGAAGGCAGAGCCACCCTGGAGTCCCTCTAAAGTAGTGTTCAAAGGCCATTAAAACACACACACACACACACACACACACACGGGCATGTATACACACACAGAACTGTGTGTGGAAACAAAAAAATTAGAGAACTCACACAGAACGGAAGAGACCAAGGAGGCAGGACAAAGAAACGTAATGTGGGATCCCGGACAGGGTCCAGGAGCAGAAAAAGAACCTCCATGGGAAAACTGTGACCTCCGAAAAGTCTAGAGGTTGGTGACTATTCACCAGAGTTGGTTTCTTCATTCTGACCAAGGTTCCTGGTTGTGTGACACATGAACTTTAGGGGAAGCTGGCAAAAGAGTGTAAAAAGATCTCTGTACTACCTTTTTACCTTTCCTGTAAATCTAAAGTTATTCCACAATTAATTAAAAAAACAAACAAACAATGGAAGGATGGATAAACAGGCAAAGCAGAGAGGATTTTTATGGCAGGAAACCATTCTGTATATTATCATGGTGACACAGGTTGTTACACATTTGTCCAAACCCACGGAATGTATGACGTCAAGTAGAAGCCATGATGTAAGCTATGGACTTTGGGTGACAATGACGTGTGGATGTAGGTTCGCTGATTACAACAAATGTTAACAGTGGGGAATGTGGCAGGCGATTCTATATGGGAAATCTCTGTAATTTTGGCTTAATTTCTATGAAGCTGAAACTGCTCTAAAAAAAAATAATAATAAGGTCTATTTCAAAAGACAATTCCTATTTTCCACTTCTACATTTGAGAAACAGTGTGGTCTACTTCACGTTCAATGGCCCCTGGCAGCCAGACATGGGGATTCTTGGTCTGGGCTGAAAACCCTTCCCCACTCTCTGAATCTCAGTCTCAAGAATGAGACAGGGACAGCCATCTCTCCTCCCGCTGCTGCACAGCGCAAGTTAATCAGAGGCAGAGAAGAATGGAGCTAGGTCAGGTCAAGCTGGAGAGGCCGGAGAATCTCTCTCCCGCCTCCCCACCCCCCATCCCCAGCCCTTCCGCAGCCACCCCAGAGAGGCCCTGCTAGCCTCAGCACACCTCTTACTCCCAACTAGGTTACATCCAGATGCGGGCCTCAAGGCAGCCCTGTCCAAGAGAAATAAGGCAGATCCCATCTATCGGTTTTTAATGGCCTTGTTAACAAAAGTTTAACAGGTGAAATGAATATTGTTCAGCGCAGTTTGGGATTTGCACAAAATTGAGTGCTAAGTACGGAGACTTCCCATACTTTCTACCCACACCCCCAGCACACACACACATACACACACTGTCTTGCCCGTTGTCGACATGCCTCACAGGAGGGCACATGTGCAACAACGGGGGAGGCCACAGACACATCACTATTGCCCAGAGCCTCCAGTTCACATGGGGGTTCATTCTCAAGGCTGTACAGTCTGGAATGAGGACATGTAGCCACCATCAATAACCTGACCCTGAGCAGCGTCGCTGCCCTAGAAATCCTGGGCTCCACCAACTCATCCCCGTTTTTCAAGTTTCTATGAAAAAGCCATTTTAAAGTAATAGGCGGGGAATGACTGGGTGGCTCAGTTGGCTAAGCATCTGCCTGTGGCTCCAGTTGTGATCCCGGGGCCCCGAGATCGAACCCCATGTCGGGCTCTAGGCTCTCTGCTAGGTGGGGAGTCTGCTTCTCCATCTCGCTCTGCCCCTCCCCTCTCACTTTTGCTCTCTGGCTCTCAAATAAGTAAATTCAAAAAATAAAAATAAAGTAACTGGCGAGTTAATTTTAACTAGACTTAGGATACAACCCAGCATATCCCAGATGTCATCATCCCAACACTTGGCCCAGCTGTCCTGCAGGCCCTCACCACCACTCGAGGAGAGTGGCAAAGGCAGGGGATGGCCAGCTCTGAGGGCCGGCCCGCAGGTGGGCAGCCAAGGAGGCAAACACGACTCTCAATTCACCGCTTGTCCTGGGAATATCCTTTGCTCCCTGCCAAGGACCAGCGTGGGATCTGGCGGCCACAGAGTGCTCTTAGTGCCTCCTGGGAAAGTTCCCCCTCTTCACAGTTCGGGCTGATACGAGGGCGCTAAGTGCAGCCTTCAGATAAGACAGAACAGCTGCCTGGAAGGAAGGTGCCCACCCCAATCTGGGGCCTGTGTCCTAACCAGAAGACAGTGGGATCTCGTGCAGGGAAGGCAGCCACTAGTCCCCGCAGCACCTGCGGGCCTCGGCTACACTGGGGCAACGGGAGCCACACTCTGTCCTCATGGGGCAGCTGGGAGGGCCAGAGAGCACCTTGTGAGAAATGCGGAAATGCCAGAATGTCAGCAGGTATGGCAGACGGCCAGGATTTGAGCAGAGTGTGCCACATCCCCCCACCCCCAAACCCACACCAGCCTGCTGGTGTCACCCACGGATTCTCTGTGGGCTCCAGGAGGCCACAGCTGAAGCCAGAAGGCCTCAGGACAGCCCCCTACAGGACAGCTTAGGACAGCCTTGGGTTGTGGTTTTGTTAAGTAGCAGAAGGGCTCTTTTCAGTTACCTGATCTTTCTGGGACATCCTGAGGCCTGCCTGCTTCGGGCGTACTTTGAAGGGGCACAAAAGAGCCACAGAACTCGGCAATTTATGTGCCCAGGTCACAGTGAGGTTCAAGTGAAAGACAGATAAAAAAGCACATTGAAAAGTGTTTGTCGGGAATTTGTCGGGCAGGTCCCGTCAGGACTCAAAGTCCAACCAGAGACTGCGGGGGCTAGGGGTGAAAACCTGGGGCCGTAGCAGCAGACAAGGAACAAGGACAGAAGTTGTTGACGATGGCTAACTCTGATGGTACGAGTATTGGTATTCATTACATTATTCTTTGTTCTTTTTTGTACTATTTCAACTTCTAAATATAAACATTTCCCCAACAGCAGACATAACTTAGAGAACTATTGCTGTGCCTTCCTCATTGTACACGAAAGTAAACTGAGGCTCAGAAAGAAGAAGGGACTAGTTAAAGGCCATGCTGAGGGCCAGGACATACATGATCCAACGCTAAATTTGGGGGTCTTCTGCAGTTCGAGTCCCTCCCGGCCACACAGAAGTGGGGTCTCTGCATTCTGCAGCTCTCCAGGTGGGCTCAGAACACCTTACAGATACGTGCTCCTGAAAAGTCAGGCTGGCCCTGGGGCTGGGCACGGAAGAGCTGGCCACACATATGCAATTCTGGAATGTTTCTGCTTCCAGGATCTGGCAAGAGATGAATCACCTTTCCCAGAGAGGAAGGACGGGTAATTCTTGAGACATAGTTGTTAATCACGTCAAGCCAGGCAGACTGAGAGAGGGAGTGCCAGAGGAGATAAGAGACGGGATGATGGGCAGAAGCAGCTCACATCTGGCTGGTGCTGAGACCTCCAGGGACCGTTTTTTGATTAGTATAAAAAGCATGGGACACTTGTCTGGCTGGCTCCACTGGAGGAGTGTGTGACTCTTGATCTCGGGGTCGTGAGTTCAAGCCCCATGTTGGGGGGAGAGATTACTTAATAAAACTTTAAAAATATATATATATGGGGGCGCCTGGGTGGATCAGTTGGTTGAGCGTTTGCCTACAGCTTAGGTCATGATCCTGGGATCCTGGGATGGAGCCCTGCATCGGGCTCCCAGCTCAGCAGGGAGTCTGATTCTCCCTCTCCCTCCCTCTGCTTATTCTCTCCCTCTCTCTCAAGTAAATAAATAAAATCTTTTTTAAAAATTTTAAAATATGTGTGTGTGTGCACACGCGCGCGCTGAGGGAGTATGATAATTAATCTTATGTGTCTCCTTGACATGTCTCCATGTCAGTGGGCCTCACCCCATCAGTTGAAGGCCTGATAGCACAAAAGGGCTGACCCTCCTCCAAGTAAGAAAGGCTTTCCCTTGCCCGAACACTTTTGAATTGGGACACTGGCTTATTCCTGCCTTCAGAATATGCCTTTGATGTTTCAAACTGAAACATCAGCTTTTCCCAGGTCTGCAGCCTGCCAGGCTTTGGATGGTAGTTATATCCTGGGCTTTCCTGGGTCTCTAGCTTGCCCACACCCCTGCAGATCTTGGACTTGTGAGCCTCCATAATCACATGGGCCAATTCCTCCTAATAAATCTCTTTATATATAATAAAATTACATACTATCGGTCCTGTCTCTCTAGAGAATCCTTACTAATACAGGAAGAGGCCAGAAGACAGCAAAGGGAATCGCCTGCCACGTGTTACACCCAGGGATGAATACGTCTGTCAGATTGCTTATCCTCCGGCAGGCCTGTCTGAGACAATGAAACCGAGGCTCAGAGAGGGGCAGCCATTTCCCCAGAGCCACACCACTATAACTGGCAGGGCCAGGGGTCACAGGAAAGTCTGTGCAACAACAGGTCAGCTGTTTCTCCCACTTCGTGTCTTCTCCATGGAGTGACACACAACACTGGAGAGGATACACAGGTGAACTATTCTTCCTGGACTCTTCATGGATTTTCGTTATTATTCTTTCGGTTTCAAGCATTTGAGGAAAAACAAACATATCCAACTTGTGCACTCATGCATGTTAATACTGACGACAACATCAATATCCTAAAAAGTGAACCATTTTGTAGGAAAAAGCGAATTCCAATATGGGTCAGAAATTAAAAAAAAAAAAAAAAGGCCCAAGCCTGACAGTGGCAGGAAGTGTCTGTAGGCAGTGGGGGGCCTGTGGGGTCCAGGAGTGTGAGGGCCTGAGCCTCGCCCACCAGCCATACCTTCTCTCTGGTGCTACTGTATCCGCTGCCATTTTCCAAGGTGTCTGGAAACACGAGGACCATGTACTTGCCCAGCAGTACTGGCAGCTCTGAACACACCAGGGAGACCCCTCTCTGGTCGTGTCAGTCCCCTGTGAAGGACAGTGTACTGTGTGCCACGGGAGCTAACACAGGGGCCACACGCATCCTGAGCATCCTCAGCATGTAGCATCCTCAGGAAGGGTGGGTGTGGAGTCGGAGGCCAGACACAACAGGGCTTGGAGACAGACAAGCCCTAATGACATCCGGAGGCAGGTCTGCATGTGGGCCTGACAGCTGAGATGCCCGCAGTGCCACCTGCCACCCACAGAAGCCAGGTCTCTGCTACCACAGCCCAACTCGTTTGCATACAGCATCGTGTTCCGCCAAAGAAACAGGTCCTAGCTCGCATGGCTTTTCTGCCGAAGAGCCCGCCTCTGCCCCCCAGTTTAAATTAACTGCCACTCTGCAGAAAGGATCTGTGGTGTTCCAGCTTGCACATCCGGGGTTCCTCTGTACCTCCCAGCTGGTGCTCAGCAGGTCTGCCCCACCCTCCCAACACCAGCACCCCCGCCCCC
The DNA here is from genome assembly GCF_030435805.1 of Mustela lutreola. Classification (NCBI taxonomy): domain Eukaryota; kingdom Metazoa; phylum Chordata; class Mammalia; order Carnivora; family Mustelidae; genus Mustela; species Mustela lutreola. The sequence continues at coordinate 57,038,422 of NC_081291.1, read as the reverse complement.
TGCCCAGGGCCCACAGGACAGGCTCCAAGGGCGTCCCAGAGTCCCTGGTGCAGTCTGGTAAGCAGCCCTAGGTGCCGGTGACATGTCTCATTCTGTTCTCTCATCTGGGGCAGTCTGCTTGCTGCCAGGGCACGTCCTAAGATATTGGGGTGACACCTGCTGTTTGACCTTAGGCAAATGATTTAACCTCTCTGGGCCTCTGTTTCTTCCTCTACACACTGGAATAAAAATAATTCCTGCTGCAAAGGATTGGGGTGATTAGGTGGAGTAGAAAACACAAAGCTCTCATCACGGGACTTGTACATAGTAAGCTCCAAAGATCAGGAAATAAAAGGAGGTTCCCAAAGGAGGGGTCTTTGGTGCAATTCTGACCACAACAACTTTGCTTTTTAAAGAAAGTTAGACAGGCACCTGGCTGGCTCAGCTGGAGGAATCTGTGGCTCTTCATCTCAGGGTTGTGAGTTTGAGCCCCAGGCAGATGTAGAGATCACTTAAAAATAAAATCTTAAAAATAAATGAAGGCAGGCAGGCAGGCAGACAGGCAGACAATGCAGGTCCTTCCATATTGCGACCATTTATGCCTCACCCTGTCCACCCCCTTCCCCTGGTCCCTGTTGTCGGGGCCCCCACGGCAGCTTCATCAGGGCCCCCCATCCCCAAGGCAGATATCCCCAGAACCACAAGCAAAGATTCAGGCCCAAGACAGGGTTGCTGGCCCAAGGCCACACCGCTGACAAGACCCCAAGCCACTGCACTTGGCATCTAACCTCTGTTCGGAAGCCCACCCCTCCCCCTCCCCCTTGCTCTCACTTCCGGCACTCCATTCCTTTGCTGCTGTTCCTGCCACTTCACCCGCCCAAGCTCTCCCACTGCAATGGCCACTCTTCCATGGACCCATCCCCAAGCCTCCCCCTCCCCTCTCCTCTCAGCACCCACAGCCCCACTGGTCTTCCTTGGGGTAGGACCATTCCTTCCTTCATTCACTGAATCCATTATTTACTGAGTCATATGCCATATTCCATGTACTTTTCTAAGTGTCGGGGATACACCAAAATACAAAATACATATTAGTCCCCAACTTCATGGAGCTTATGTCTCAGTGGGAAATAAGGATGAAAAAAACCAAGTATGTAAATATAGGATCTTACACAACAGGGCTAGGGACAGACATAAAGTAGGGATGGGAAAGCCAGGAGGGTCGGAGACATAAAGTAGGGATGGGAAAGGCAGGAGGGTCGGAGGAAGCCTATCAGAGGGGGTGACATATGAACACAGCCTTAAATAACTCTGAAAGAGAGGCAGAGGTTGGCTTTTCAACTATCTGGGAGAAGAGCATTCAAGGCAAAAGGATCAGCAAGCCCAAGTGGTGCAAGGCAATGCCTCAGCCACGACCCTCTTCTCGTCAGACTTCCCTCAGAGACAGTGTGTGCACAGAGCCTGTGGCTCGTTCGTTTCTTGCCCCCCCACTGCCCCTAGCATAAGACTCTGGTACAAGTTCCAGCAGATGTCCTTTATCGGGTTATAGATTCTCTTCCATTCCTAGTTTGCTACATATTTTTATCACGAATAGGCACTGACTGCTCTGCACCTATGGGGACAATTAATTACATGGCTTTTCTTTTAATTCTACAGATATTGTGAATTATACTGTTTGCTAATGTTAAACCAACCTTGCATTTCTGGGATTTACCCTGGTGGGTCAAGATGACTCATCCGTCTTTTTAATAGTTTTCTGGTTTTGATTTGTTATTATTTCGTGAAAGAAGTTTGTGCTTTTGGCCTGTGGATTTCTTTTCCTTGTAATGTTTTTGTCTGGTTTGCGATCAGCAGAAAGTTGGCCTCATGAAAATGATTAGGAAATAACTGCTCCTGTCTCTTTCCTGAAAGAGTTTACAAAAAAAAAAAAAAAAACTTGTACTACTCCTTCCTTAAATGTTTCATAGGATTTATAAACAAGCCACCTAGGTTTGGAATTTTCTTTAGGAGAAGGTTTTTAATTATAAACTTAATTTCACCAAATGTCCTAAATGCAACAGGAGGCAAGGATATCACGCCCATAGGGGACCCGTGTTGAATTTTGGCTGCCTAGCCTCTATCTGCCTCTCTCAGTAACGACACCCAGCTTTTCCATGGGTGCTGCCTCTCCTCTGCTCTCAGACCAAAAGGCTCCAGAATGCTCACACTCCTCCCAACACTAGAAGGCAGGAGGCTGCGGTCTGGCCAGTCGACTCTGTGCTTCCCTAACCAGATAGGGGCTCAGACCCTGGCACGTGCCCAGGTAAGTTAGCCAGAATGGGCAATGCGTGCCCCACTAGACTTGACTCTGGGGACTGTATGGCTGAACCTATGACCTTGGATCTCAGGAGAGCACCTGGCCAAAGCAGAGACACAAGGACTGAGAACACGGGTCCTGTTGACAATCATGTAAACCCCTGCAGACAGAAGCGGGAAACAAATTCTGCCAGGGCTTCCGTTTTGGGGAGCCAATGCAACATTTCTTTGTTTTGTTTAAACTATTTTGGCTTGTGTTTCCTGTTGCATATAGTCAGAAGAGTCTAGACAAAAGAAACACCCCTGACTGAATACTTTAAGGCTTATTGCTTGATTTCATTCAGACTACTGGTTTTTTTTTTTTTAAAGCAAAAAAGAAACAAAAAAACCCTTGCATTTACTAGATGCTTATTCTCTGTCAGGCACAGAGCGAAATGCACCCCAAATGTTTCATTTGCTTTGAGCATCTCATTAAGACTCCCATTTGGGGGGCGCCTGGGTGGTGGCTCAGTTGGTTGAGCCTCTGACTTGATCTCGGCTCAGGTCTTGATCTCGGGGTTGTGAGTTCAGGTCCGGCGCTGGGCCCCGTGTTGGGTGGGGAGCCTCCTTAAAACTAAAACAAAACAAAAACCACCTGATACCTGAGGAGACCTCTGCATGGGTATTAAGTCACCAGCCCAAGGTCACATTCCTAGAAAAACGGCTTAGTCCAGCCCGGTCCTAGACCCCTGGTCCGGACACTGCCCTACTCCCTTGTGCTGAAGACACAACTATTTAAAACAGGGCCAAAGGCCTCTTGCCCCTGCCTGGGGGCTGCCCATCTGGAGGGCCTGGGCTCCCAGATTCTGTCAGAAGATGGCCTCAACCCTCTCCTGAATCACTATCCCACCTGTACCTTTCACACTGCTTTTGAAAAGTGTCACTGGTTTTATTAAACCAACCACTGGCCAACCCCAGAATCAAGCTGGCTCTGAGGTCAGAGACCTGGTTTTGAACGTGGCTTTTCCAATCGCCGGCTCCTGATCCCTGGCTCCCCAATTTTGCCATGAGTCATCATTCTTACCAAAAAAAGGGTTTTGTTTTGTTTTTAAGATCAACTGGGGGAAATAATACCAAGAGATTAGCAAAAAAACAAAAAACAAAAAAAACCCTGGTTCTGCTATTTTGGTTCCCCTGGCCACACACCTGCATATCTGGCCACCTGTCCCCACCACTAAGGCCTCCTTCTTTATGCTGCCCTTCCTGGTCTAGTCACAGCCAGCGAAGCCTTGTGTCTTATGTTTCTCATTTCTTTTTCTCTTAAATAGATGCTTCTTTAAAGAAAAAGTCCTTTAAAAGTAAACTGTATATTGCTAGTGTACACGGAAAGCCTGTATCATTTGTCATACATCTCAGGTAACCATAAAAACAAACACGAAACAAAACCATGTTGCTAGACTCCGGGAGCTAGACATTGGGAGCTCTGGGGCCCTGCTGCCTTGCGGTGGGGCGTTCCCCGCGCCTCAGAACACAGGCTCAGGAGCTGGGCAGGGGAACCCAAGGACGTGGGAGGCTCAGGCCAGAAAGTGAGAGTCCAGGAAGGGGAAGTGAGATGCACGAAGAACAGGGGTGGGTGGGTGGAGGCAGAGGGAAGCACAGCCCCCCACCATATACCTGCAGACTCCGGCCCCTCTGTGGCAGGGTCAGGCCTTCGGGGACCCAGAGAGGCTGGCAGCTCAGACCACAAAGGAAGCAGGAAGAAAACAACCCAGGACTAGGTCAGCTCAAATCAACACACGTACCCACGGCAGCTCCCACCGTGGGCCATGGGAGGGAACTGAGCAAGGCCCCAGCAGCCCTGCAGGCGCCCTTCACGGCAGATGCAGAGCAGAGAGCAAGGCCCTGAGAGCCAGCTGGTCCCTAGCCACCACAGCCCAAGTCCTGACCCCGGCAAGCCCCTCCCTGCCTCCTCACCACAGCCCACAAGGTTCCACACGGCATGGCCCTGCCAACCTCTCTAACCCCGCCCTTCCCCTTCACCGGCACGCCTTCTCTTTGCTCTGCTGGTGAGCTCTGCCAGAGGCCCTGACTGGTACCCTCTCAGGTCCCGATCAGCTCCAGAAAGGGCTCTCCCGGCCAGCCCATCCAAAACCACACCCCACCGTCTTCTGCAAACCTCACGGCCCGCTGTTTTATGTCCATCGCAGACTTAACTGCCACACAGCCACTACTTTCATCTGGGTTGATTCTTGAATGCTCCTAGCCAGCTCCAGGCTCCAGGGAAGTGCCATCTGTTTCTTTGCTATCCCATGACCCAGGACCAGAAAGGTGCCTGGATTAGCTCTAAGTCACAAATACTCCTCACCTGGAAAGTGGACCCCCAGCTGTCATCGCTGATCAGTGAGGCCCCCCCCCCCCACAACCCTCCCCAGGGCATTTGAGCAGGATGGGTCCTCACAGTGAGCACTGGTGGGCCTCCGGCTAAATTAAACTCACTTTTGGGGTTAAGCTTTCACAGTGTATATTTTTTATTCTAATGATAGTGCCTGATTCTCCAGTTTCCCCTGGGTTCTCCTGCCTCCTCTGAGCAGAAGACAGCCAGGCTGGATGACTTTCCAGCCTGGCTCAGTGTGTAGAGGGGTTTTCTGGAAGAGCCAGAGGAAACCCTTCCCCTCTCCCTTTCTCTCCCACTTTCCCCAGGCTGTAATGGGGCGGGGAGGGGCAGGGAGGGAGGTGCTGCTGGCCTTGGACTTCGCACCGCTACAGGTCAGCAAGGACAGAGGGACTGCTGGCTCTTTCAAAACCATGGATTCCCAAGGGGGATCTGAGGAGTGTGGGACACAACACACACTGAAGACAAGCCTACCGAGTGGGGACCCATGCAGCCGGAAGGGCTCCCATTTGCCTCCCCAAGAATCCTTATCCCTGTGACTGAGAAGGGCACCCTGGTTCAGGACCAAGCCTGGTAGACACTCCAGGCAGCTCTGGGGTGCCCTGGGGAGAACTTCCAGAGCAGGAAAGGGGGGGAATTCTGGGCATGGCACTTCAGTGGGGCTTGGAGGATGCCCTTTACCAGGCCAACCACCTCCCCTCACCATCCAGTCGGACACCCCCGGCCAAGAGGCCTGCTTCACCCAGAGGCCCAGGAGGTTGCACAACACCCCCGCCACACACACACACCCAACCAGGAAACCAGCCGAAGACACTCACTCCAAGACGGGGCAGTGCACTGGGGAAACCAAAACACCCTGGGACTTCAATCACAGGGAAAGGCATGGGCAGATAATGGAACAGGTACCAAGCAGAACGGCGCTCAGACACCTAAAGCTTAGGAAGATAACGAAGCACTGGAGAAAAATAGAGTCTTAATGTGAGCTGGTGGTTGACAGAGCAGGGTACCGAGGGGCCCAAACACCAAGTACAAGCTCCAAGGGTGAAAACCTGTGCCTAGAAGAAAGCCCAAGCGGTGACGAGCCCTTTTACAGTTGAAAGATTATGGTATATTTCTCTTTTTCTCTATTTTCCCAATTTTCCATTTTCCATGTAATGTCATTTTGTATATAAAAGGATACCTTAACCAAAAAAAAAAAAAAAAAAAGAAAGAAAAGAAAAGACCTAGGGCACCCAGCTGGCTCTGGCTCAGTTGGGCAAGTATGCAACTCCTGATTTCAGGGGCCGTGATTTCAGGGGCCGTGAGTTCGAGCCCTGTGTTAGGGGTAGAGACAACTTAAAGATAAAATCTTAAAAAAAAAAAAAGACCTAATGAATACTTTCAGTAACACAAAATAGAAAAAAAGGATAAGAGACTTGTCTCATATAACCAGCAATGCAATGGGAAGGATTCAATCAGCATCCAGCAAGTGCAGAGGTCTCAAGCCCTGAATGCGGTGGGAACAGGGGCATCCCTGTGAGCTTCCACACAACCCAGAGACTATCACCATAGCTCTTCCTCTACCTGTGACGGGGTTAGGCCCCGAAAGACCCAACCTAATACCGTTAAGTCAAGGGGTGCCTGGGTAGTTCAGTTGTCAAGCATCTACCTTCAGCTCAGGTCATGATCCCAGGGACCTAGGATCAAGCCTCACATCGGGCTCCATGCTCTGTGATTCGGCTTCTCCCTCTCCCTCTCCTTGCTCCTCCCCCTGATGTGCTCTCTCTCTAATACACAGATAAATAAAATGTTTTTTTAAAAAAAAATCGAAAGTACCTTTAATACACCAACCCCCCCTCCCTTGGTGTGGGAGCCTGACCTACACTAACCATGTTAGGAACACTGGCATCAGCCTGCAGTTGGGCAGAATCCGCTAACACAAACCGTTTGATCATAAAGTGCCGAGTGTATCATGTAACTTACTGGATACTGTGCTGAAAGTGAAAAACAGAAAGTTGTAGGAGTACAGGATGGCTGTAAGGGTATTGGTGGCTGACCCTGTGATCACGTGGCCTGGAGCTGTGGCCGCTGACACTACCCAGCATCATGGGAAAGTGTACTGCATGTCGCTAGCCTGGGTAAAGATCCATACTCAAAGTTCCAAGTACGGTTTCTACATTTGCCCATCGCTTTTGCACTATTGTGAAGTTGAAAAATCGAAGTGGAACCACTGTTACTTGGGGGCCACCTGTGTTTACGGGATATCACATAGAGCCCCTCCTTTTCAGAGGCTCAGAGGACAATGTGGGTAGTTCAGACTACATGGATCTCTAAGGCTCCTAGGGCCCGAAAACTGTCCAGTTATTTGATGCCCTAAAATCAAGAAATGGGAAAAATGAGCTTAGAGCCACTGGCTGAGACACGCCGTGATTTCAGTCATCTCGGAGCCTGGCCCCCAATTTAAAGGAGTGAGCAAAAATTCCCCCAAGGTCCAGGAGGGTTTTAATTTTTTTTATATTTTGGTCTTCATCTCAGACTTAACGATGAACTTCTTGGATGAAGAGGATATTTTCCTCCCAGGTTTAGATAACTGAGGATACACAGTGTTGTCTGCTTGCCAACTCTTAAAAATCTCCAGAGGAGATTCTTCAAAAACTAAAGCAACAGAGGCCTCAAGTAGGAGCAGCGCTACTAAAAATAAGTATTTTCAATGCTTGATTGATGGAAGATTTTCCTGTGAAGGGGAAAATCACAACACCTCTGAGGAAATGCTTAAGCTAAGCAGTCACACATTTGCAATAAAAATTATGGATCAGATGCAAAACAAGTTATAAAGTATTAGCACTTCTCTGATGTATAAGAAATTAGGACTGCTTTCTCCCCCCACCTTCCTCCTAAGCAGCTATATGAGCAAATTAAAAAGCACCAGACTCTCTCAGAAAAGAAAACGTACTGGGGGTGGGGGGAGGTTACCTCAGGGGGTGGGGAAGTGCAGCTATAGAATCTCAAAGGAAGTTGCATACAAATACATCCAAAGGGATTCACTTGAAGGCACCTGTTTTTAATAACCAGCTTCCTCTTTCTTGCCCATATATCAAGAAGGACAGATGAGTTCAGCCAGAACGAGCACGTATCTCCTGAAAGTATGGACTAAACAGCTCATCATCCCACACAAGACAAGGCCTTAGTCAAGGATACAGAAAACCCTAAGCCCAAGTTCAGCCTCTGATACCCAGCCAGGAACAAGACCCCTCCAGGTGCATAACTAAACCCAAAATACAACTGGCTAACATAGCATGACCTATTTCAGAAGGCTGAATTTCTGAAAATAAACAGCCTCAACTACTGCTATTGAGGAAGAATGCTCCTCTGAGCTCTGGGGGCCCATCCTTGCATATATGCACAAACTGATTTGGAAACAGACCTGAAACACACACGCACACATTTGGTTCTCTGTAACAGTGGAAACACCTCGGTCATCTGACCCAGGCATCAAACAGGTAAAGAAAGGGAGAGGCAAAGAGAGCCTCCTTTCATCAGTAGCAAGGTGGGGCTGTGAGGTGTGGGTGGGGCCTCAGTCACACCCAGGGCTGTCTCCAGCCCACAGGAGTAAAAGCTGCATTTTGCTCAGTCTGCTGGACAGAAGGTCTGGACCACATCACCCTGCCCAGCCAGGGGCCTAGCCAGGTCTCTCTGTCTAAGCAGAAAAAGGGGGAGCAGAGAGGCCTCTCGTTTCATTAGTTTCTGGGGTTTCCAAGATCCCACCGCCCCACAATGAATGTAGAATTCCTGAGTACCCCCAGGAAACCAGGAGGGGAGCTGTTGAGAAAAGCCTAACCCCACCCTGGACAACGTGGGGTGAATCACCAACCATTCCTTGCGTTTCATTTTTCATCTGTAAAATGGGCCTCTAGGATTTCCTACGCAACACCTTTCATCAAAGGTTTACGTTCCTCCCAAAGACGCTGAACATCGTATGGGATTCTTCCCACACATGGCTTTCTGGCTTCTCCACAAACCCAATTCCCACACCAGTCCGGTACGGGGCATGAGTGCCCCATCACTAGACAAAATCAAGACACTTGCGTCTCCAGACTAGGGCCTCGACCACCTGCTCCCCGGAATCCTGGACAAGAAGGGGAAGTAAGACCACGTGGACCCTCCCATCCCCGGCGCTCCAGTGCTTTCCTCTCCCTACAGGGGAAGTCCCGAAGACCCCCTTTCCTGGTAAGGCCTTCCCGGGGCCCTCCGCAGCATCCGACGCAGTTCCTCCTGTCAGGCGGACTCTGGCGCCCCTCCTGGCGCACAAACCACAAACAGCTAGCTGCGGGCCAGGCCCCGCTGCCTTCCAGCTCGAGCGGCGCGGAGGCCCAGGCGGCGCCATGCGCGGTGGCTGCAACCCGCGAGCACGCCGCCGAGTCAGCCGCGGCCGGTCGCTCCGTCCCGCCCTGACCGCCTGGCCGCCGCCCCAGTGCCCGGGCAGCGCGCGCCGGCGCACCTGCTGCGCGCGGGCCTGCTGGGGGCGCGCCCGGCCGCCCCGCCGGCACCCCCCCGGCCCCGGCGCCCGCCCGGGCGCCCGCCCCGGCCCGGAAGCCGCGCGTCCCCGCAGGCTCCGCCGGACCAGTCCCGGGAGCTGCGGTCGCGCTCTCACGCGCCGGCGCACCTGCAGCGCGCTCCCGCCCGCCGGCCTCCCAGGCCCGAGGGCCCTCCCTCCCTCCCCTGGTCGTGGGCCGCGCGCCTTACCAGCGATAGCAGCCCTCTGAGGCCTCCAGCGTGAAGTTCACGCGCGTGGCCCGCGTGAAGGGCAGCAGCACTTTGGGGATGTTGAGCTTGGCCGCCGCGGCGGTGGGGCCCAGCGCCAACAGCACCGACAGCGCGAGCAGGAGCAGCGGCAGCCCCCGGCCCCGCGCCGCCGCCATCCTCGCCGCGCTTCACCTCCCGCGACCCGGCGCCTGGCCGCCCGCGCGCTCCCCCTCGCGCCCTCCTTCGCCGCCCGCGCGCGCCGGGCCAGCAGGTGATAAGCGCGGGAGGGAGGAGGCGGAGCGAGGGCCGCGGCCTAGGGCCACTTCCTGGGCCCCGGCGGAGCCCGAGCGCGGGAACTGAGGGGGCCGAGCCCGCGGCGACCCCACCCCCGGCCCGGGCCCGCGCGCCCTAGACCACGCCGGGCGGAGGGAGGCTCTGGAGCGCGCGCGCCCTGGGCCACGCAGTGCGGGCGGGGGAGGGGGGGTAATGAGATGGGGCACGCGCCCCGGGACACGTGGGGGATGGGGCCCGAGCCCGAGCCACGCTCCGGCCCGGAATGAGGGGCTACGGCGCGCGCCCGCAAGGAGTCAGCCTAAACGCGCACGCCTGCCGGGCACCTCTCGACCTCGGGGGAATCCTTGCGCAGTTTTCTGGTCTCCACGCTCACACCCCGTGGTTTTAAACTCGCTGGCTGTTACTGGGCGCCAGTGTGGAGCCTTCTAGCCGTTCGTGCAGTCATTCATTCGGCTCTGTTCAGCGCCTTGGGCGATTGAGCCGGGCCTGGAGAAGGGCAAACGAGGCCGCCGAGCTCCCGTGACCATGACAGTGCGCTCGGTCAGAGTGACTGACCGTCATCATGCAAAGGGACAGGCACCTCGGAAATCTGGGATGCGGAGTGCCGAAAGGCCCTTCGTCCTGGTCGTACTTTACAGAAGAGGGACCCGGTACCATAAGCAGCAGCGAACCGCTGAATCACTTGAAGGCCGGCAGGGTGCTTCCTCCCACTTTAACCTCCACACAGCCTTGCCAGAGAGAACTTACGATCCCCATTTCTCCAGGAGGAAACAGACTAAGTGGCCCAAAGATCACCCAACAAGAAGGGCAGTGCTAGGGCCTTCAGATCCCAAAGCCCTTGTTTTCTGTGATACACCTGCTGTCTTCTCTAACTCCTAGAGAGGTTACCCAAAGGGTGGATTTAGGGCCAATACTGCCAGAGCACACTCTGCCGGCTCTTCCCTCAGTTCAGCATCACTGAATTCGTCTGCATGCAGAAATCTTAGCTCTTAAATTCAGTCTACATTTTGTGCTCTATGGTTTGTAGAGGTCTTTGTCCTGACTTGCATGAGCCATGGGTTCAGAGGTCACAACATGCACCAGTGTCTCTAAAGAGTTCACCTACTGCACTCACAGAGGGTAGCGGGAGTCTAGTGGGAGGTCAGGAAAGGGGTGGGGTGAGAGTGCACCAGCCCAGCTTTAGTAAAATGTTCAGGAAGTGTGCATTGAATTGTAACCAGAAAGGCACACGTTAATGCCACTGCAGGACAGGGAAGAAGATGCTGAATATCAATCAGGCTGGGAAGGCTTCTTGGAGGAGGTGGCCACTAATTTTTCTGGGATTCAGAGAGGTGCACATGTGTGTGCTTGCCTCCCAGGGGTCATTGGGCTTTTGGATATGTTTGGGTGTGTTTTGGGATCAAAGCCTTAAGATCTCAGACCAGGGAATGTGTGCATTAGGGGAAACTAGATCCCAGTGCTATGGGGCTTTCCCAGTGTAGAACCAGGTGCTGTAGGAGGGGGAAATTCCAATGGGTTCTCTTCTCTTAAGAAACAGAGACGTCAGTATGGGGAAAGCAGCACCAGAGGCGGGATCCATGAAGAAATTTCAGTGCTCTTTTTCACATTTCATTCATTTTTGAGTAAGTAACACAGATGATTTAAACTAAAAAGGCCCCAAAGGGCTCCCAGTAACAGTGACTCCCATTCACTGTCGTATAACCAGATGCCCTTCCCCATAGGCAACCAGTGTTTTCTGCTTGAGTGGAGAAATTGTAGATGTAGATACATATCTATAGAGCGATATATCTTTAGATCAATATATCTATATCTAAGCACTTCATCCCGGTTTTACTTATATATATAGATTGATATAGATATATCTATATATAGATATATCAACCTATAGATATATAGATATATCTATATCTAGGTAGATATCTATATCTAGATAGATAGATATAGATAGATAGATAGATAGATATAAACTCATCATTTCCAATTTTGCCCGCTTAAATTGGCAACCAGGAGAAAGGCACTAGACAGGACATGAGGGGACTGGAGTGTTCTGGCCATTAGGATCATGAGTTGCTGTGCCCCATCTTTCCAGATGCTGTGATTACTGAAATCAGGAACATGGTTTTTTTCTGCGGGTGAAATATTGTGATTGTAAAATATGACAATTCACTAAAAACAAACATACATACTCTTGGCCATTTATCCCAGAAAAGTGAAAATTTATGTAAAAGCTGTCCATAAAATGTTCATAGAAGCTTTATTTAGAGTAACCCTGAAGTGGAAACAGCACAGAGGTCCTTACGCGGATAATGGCTAAAGAGACTGTGGTCCACCCATCCCATGCAGTCCTACTCAGCAGTAAAGGAGAAAGCTAATGATACGTGGATACCTCAGATGACTTTCCGGGGGAAAACAGCCAATCCCCAAAATTTCCATACTGTATGACTGCATTCATACAACATCCTTGAAGAGGCAAAGTTCTACAAATGGCGAGCTTCTGGGTGATTGCCAAGTGTGAGGGTCTGCCCAAGTGGGCCTGGGTGTGATGTGACTATAGAAGCTCAATGGGGGAAACCATCGTGGTGACGGCAATGTTCTATATCTTGACTGGATCATGTCAGTTTTCTGAATGCAGTATTTGCCTCTGTTTTTGCAAGACATTACCATTGGTGGGAATCTGCCTCTCTCTTCCCTTTGCCCTCCCCAGACTCCTGTGAGCTCTCTCTCTAATAAATTTAAAAAAAAAATTTTTTTTTAAAGAATCTGGGTAGACATAGCTTGCCAACCCCCTAGCAGTCAGGAAATTTCCCCCAAGAGAAAACAACCAATAGGAAACAACAAAATGATGGATAAAACATTTTCCCCTTTACATTGTCCTTATACTTGTCCTCCTCCTTTGACTCTGAACCTAGTAATGGATGGTGTCTGGGCCCGGTTGGGGTCCATTCTGCCAGCCAGCCTTCTCTGTGTGATCCATTTCCACTGCCTGCCATTGGCCCACCTTCTCTGTGTCAAGTGCTTTATCTGAAATTCAAGGAGATGGCAGGCCTGAGCAGACCACCTTGTTCCAGGCACAGAGAACCTCCAGCATGGAAGGGACCTCAGATTTGTGTTAGAGGTTGTTGACATGATAAATAAAATAAGGAAATGTTTCCTGTGACTGGTATCAGTGCCTCCCACACTTCTGTCATTTCCCCCCACCCTAAAAAAAATCCTACAATAACTGAGTACCACCTGTAATCTCTCTCTTTTTTTTTTCTTTTAAGTATAATCCACGCCCAGCATGGAGCCCAGTGTAGGGTCCGAACTCACGATCCTGAGATGAAGACTCGAGCCGGGATCAAGAGTTGGACACTCAGCTGAATGAGCCATCTGGGCACCTCTGTACTATTTGTCTTTAAATGAGGTTGTTTACATACATGTATTTAAGAAGAAAACTGTCACTTCTGTAAATAGAAAACCAGTACCAGTTGCAAAAACAGAAGTAGCCAAAAAATAAATACAATGAGACAAAGGGATACCATCAAGTTACAAACAGACAGGGTGTCCCACCAAAGCCTCAGAGCCGGAGGCCTACTCTACCTTTGTAACTGGGATATGATCAAGCACTAGACAATATGGAAGACAGACTGGCCCAATCAAAGGGCCTTGTTCCTTGAGTGGATAAGGGTGGAGGGATAATTTAAAAGGCAGGTAAGGAGCACCTACCTGGGTGGCTCAGTCACTTAAGCGTCCAACTTGTGATTTTGGCTCAGGTCATGATCTCATGGGATCCAGCCCCACTTTGTCTTCACACTCAGCAGGGAGTCTGCTTGAGATGCTCTCTGGCCCTCTCCCACTGCCCCTTCTCTCTCTCTCCTCTCTCTCTCTCTCAAATGAAATAAGTAAATCTTCAAGAAAATAAAATGCCGGTAACTTTTTCCCTAATGGGATGTTGTCATCTTAGAGCCTATCCACCACCTTTTTGCAAGAATTTCTTTTTTTAGTTTTGCAGTGGAGAATCTCAAACATTCACAAGAGTAGATCGAGTAGTATAGTGAAACCCATGACCCTTCAGTCCTATGACCACAATCCATGGCCAATCCCATGCCTTCTGCAGATCACCCCAAACTCCGCTCCATGTCGTTCTGAAACAAATCCAAGGGATCCTATCATTTCGTCTGTATTTCAATGTGTGTATCTCTTAAAGAGGAGAAGTCTTTTATATATACACAATCACAATACTATTGTCACATCTAAGAAATTAACAATGATTCCTCACTTATATCCAGTGAGTTCAACTTTCCAACTGTCTCCTAAGTGTCATTTTTTTTTTCATAGTTTGTGTTTTAAGAACCAGGACCCAAGTAAGATTCACATATTGCAATTGACTGAAGTAGGCCTTTAATTTCTAAGTTTCCCCTTTATCCCTGCTTCTCCTCTGGCGATTTCTGTGTTTCCCCTTTATCACCAGAGTACATAGAGGTATGTATTTCAGAGCCCCCTCCTGCTGAGTCTGCCTGCTGTGTAGCATACTTCTGGCCACCCACCACAGCACCAGTGGTTTCCCTGCTGCACAAGTCTGCAGCTAGGTTTTGGTCATGGGAATTTAGGAAAGGCAGACGCAACATGAACCTTCGTGGGTCTCTGAGCTGGAACACTCAGCATTTCAATAAAAAAGTAAGAGAAAGAAGAAAGAGGTTGGGAGCTTTGGAATGGCTCCAGCCTTTGCAAAACGATTTCCAAAACATCATTGCGTGTAAGATCATGGCACTATTTAATTACAGAAATTGCTCTTCTTTATCAATGTGCGGACAAGCTGCCTGCCTGTGGATCTGATTTCTGTTCGTGCGTATACTCTCAGAAGGTCTCACACTTGCCACGTTCATCCTCCATCAGAATCCGTGGTCATTTACTTTAGCCGGTTAGCTTCCTGTGGGCTGCTGGAGCTCTTCATCCTCTGCCCCTGGCTTCCTTCAACCTCAAGCACTCTGATTACAGCTCCACACTGTCAGACCCCCTCAGAAGCTCAGGCTTACATGTGTCAACCCAGTCCATGAAGCCTGACACTGACAGCCCTTGGCTGAACACATGAGGGAGCCTCAGACATCTCTGTGGCACCAAAACCAGAGGAGGGCAGATCCTACCCCTGGCTTCCTCGAAATGCCCCAGCCAGGCCACACAGCTCCACGTGGGAGCCGGAATAGTCAACACAGATCACAGTGCACTCCTTCCCCGGCTGGTCCCCTAGAGCCTCCCAGATGCCTTTGGAAGAGAATCCAAACTCCTTCCCAGAGTCCTCAGGCCCTGAAAGGCATCCCTACTTACCACACAGTGTCACCTCTTACTTGTAGCTCCCACACCCCTCTCCCAGCCTGGACACATCTAGATACATCATGTCTCCAGTATCTGACACCCTAGGGAGGATCATTTTTTAAATTTATTTTCAGTAGTGAACATTAAATGCAACATAATAATGGCGGGGAAAATGATTTTTTTGCTGTTTTATTGAGCTTTAAGCCAGTAAAGAATAAAGTATTTAATAAAAAAATAAAATATTACCATCAAAAAAGGGAAAGACAGTGGATCATAATTAATGACATTAATGCATTTTTTAACTTACATTTATGTAGTTGCCTATTGCAATAATGAATAACATTAGAGTGTACTAACCATTAAATTAAAAAAAGACAAAATGAAAAAATAAATTTCCAATTCAGGCTAATATGCAGATTCAGTAAAACAGTTCAGGTATAAGGTAAGACTTGCACTTATCAAAAATATTACCCCTTATGGTTGGCATTCTGTTGCATGTTTTAAAATTTAAACCAAATAAAGTGTCCGGTGGCACAGTCGGTTGAGTGTCCGACTCTTGGTTTTGGGTCAGGTCATGACCTCAGGGTCCTGGGATGGAACCCCATATTGGGCTCTGTTCTCAGTGCACAGTCTGCTTGAGACTCTCTCTCCCTCTCCCTCTGCCTCTCTCTCTCTCCAAGATAAATAAATGGAAAAATCTTTAAAAAAATTTTTTAAGTAAAATTTAAACCAAATAAGAATTATAAGTGGTTGCACAAAATGGTTGAATCACAAAGGGTTTCATTTCATTGTCCTCACAATCACTATACTATCGTTGTTTATTCTGAAATTATTGTGTAAACATAGGAGTGTGTATTGCCCTAGAGATTGGAGACAATAACTATCCCCAAAGCAAATTCAAATAATGCCAAAAACATTACAAACTTACTCTGGAAACAAAAACATGTGCTAAGTCCATGTGTCTGGGGAGTCAATTGTGTAACTAGGAATTTCCTGAATTAACATCCATGTATAATACATTGTTTACTACAGCCTAAATTTTGTAAGTGAATTATTTTATAGCTTATATGTTATTAAAATTCGACAGTGCACAGGCACCAAAAGTAAAAACAGATAAACTCGACAACATCAAACTTCAAAAGTTCTACACATAAAAACATGAGATCAACAATGAAAAAGTGACCTACAGAAGGGGGGAAGTATTTACAAAATATATACTGTTAAGGGGTTAACATCCAGAATACATAAAGAATTCCTATAACATATCAATAACAAAAACAAAACAACACAATTTAAAAATGGACAAAAGGGGTACCTGGGTGGCTTACTTAGTTAAGCATCTGACTCTTGACCTAAGCTCAGTTCTTGATCTCAGGGTCATGAGTTCAAGCCCCATGTTGGGCTCCACTCCGGGCATGGAGCCCGCTTTAAAAAAAAAAAAAAAAAAAGGTGGGCAAAAGACTTGAGTAGACATTTCTCCAAAGAACTATAAATGGCCGATACTCATATGAAAAGGTTTTCAACATCATTATTCATTAGAGAAATGCAAATGAAAAACTACAACGAGCTATTACTTCATACTCATCAGCTACTTCAAAATTAACACGTACACACAAAACAAGTGTTGACAAAGATGTAGGGAAATTGGAACACTCGTGCACTGCTGGTGGGAATGTAAAATGGTGCAGCCAGTATGGAAACAGTCTGGTGTTTCCTCTATTTTTATAGATCTACTATATAATCCAGCAACTCCCCTTTTGGATATTTACCCAAACAACTGAAATCAAGGACTCAAATAGATATTTGTGCTCTAATGTTCAAAGCAGCAGTATTCACAGTAACCAGAAGGTGGGAGTAACATAAATGTTCATCAACAGATAAACAGATAAGGAAAATATAGCAGAATAACAGTGGAATATTCCTCACCTTAAAAAAAAAAAAAAAAAAAAGGATGGGGCACCTGGGTGGCTTAGTGGGTAAAAGCCTCTGCCTTCAGCTCAGGTCATGATCCCGGGGTCCTGGGATCAAGCACTGCATTGGGCTGTCTGCTCAGCAGGGAGCTTGCTTCCCTTCCTCTCTCTCTGCCTGCCTCTCTGCCTACTTGTGATCTCTGTCTATCAAATAAATAAATAAAACCTTTAAATAAAAACAAAAGAAAAGGAAATTCTAACACAAGCTACAACTCGGAAGAACACTGTAAGCGATATAAGACAGTCAAACACATACACACAAAAATACTGTGTGATTTCACTTACATGAGGTCCCTAGATGAATCAAGTTCATAGACTCACAAGTAGGACAGTGGCTGCCAGAGGTTGGGGGAGGAGAATGGAGATTTGTTTAATGGGGACAGAGTTTCAGTTTTACAAGAAGAAAAATTCTAGAAATTGGTTACAAAACAACGTGAATAGGCTTACGCTGTGCATTTAACCATGGCTGGGATGACACATTTTATGTTACATGTATTTGCCACCAACACGAAGAAGAGGTTTTTTTTTTTTTTTAATATTTTATTTATTTATTTGACAGAGAGAGATCACAAGTAGGCAGAGAGGCAGGCAGAGAGAGAGAGAGGAGGAAGCAGGCTCCCTGCTGAGCAGAGAGCCTGATGCGGGACTCGATCCCAGGACCCTGAGATCATGACCTGAGCCAAAGGCAGCAGCCCAATCCACTGAGCCACCCAGGCGCCCTGAAGAGGTTTTTTTAAAACTCCTCAACAGTAGCCTCACCAATTCCTTAGAACTCAGACCTGCTGGAGTTTTTCCAGGGATTTGTGTATTTCATCACTGTGATAAATAATAAACACACACTAACATTAATAATGATGGTGCATGGTGATAATAAAAAGCAGATGAACTTTAGCCCATTTTTATTACTGTTTTAAAATTCTTTGTGAATGATGCATCCATCCTCTTACTACCTGCAACCAAAGCCGACCAATCCCACTGCCCACCTTCGGACAATGCTTGCTTTGATACCCTTGCACTGGCTGGCCAGATCCTGGCACTGCTCTCTATTGGCTGCATGACCCTGAGAAATTTACTTAGTTACATTTTCAGCTGTCTGTAACATGGAAACCTTCATGTTATCTCCCTCACAGAATTGGGAAAAGCATTCCATTAATAATACATGTAGAGTTCTCAGGACAGTGCTTAAAACAGTATTCAAATATTTACTCTGCTAGGAGTCCTCAACTCCCTTTCATCAACTGCCAAAAACACCTACCCAGATTTCCTTAATTTGAATTGTTTGTAAACATTTCAAAATCAGAGTATTTGATATAAAGTCTGCATTTATAATCTCTCTTGAAAAATCAGAAACTCTGGCAACCTTGGGCCTACTACATTCCCACATAGCAATGTTATGTTGGAAATCAAGGACTGCCACCTTCACATAAGGATTTGTGACCTCTCTGATCTGCCACAGTCCCCACCACTCCCTACTGCATCCCAGTCACTTTTAATTATTTCCATTACCTGCCAGCCCAGTAGACCTTTGAGTATGTGGTCCTTGTTCAAGACCCATCTATAACTTATCCCCTTACACTAGTCCCCAGACCTGCCCTTTAGGTGAACTAAATAGAAACCACTCCCTCTCCTGGAGCCTGAGTTTTCTTGAATGACAAAAGGGACCAACAATTTCCATCTCAAAGGAGTATTAAAAATATCAGGGGAGGGGCGCCTGGGTGGCTCAGTGGGTTAAAGCCTCTGCTCAGGTCATGATCTCAGGGTCCTGGGATCAAGCCCCACATCGGGCTCTCTGCTCAGTGGGGAGCCTGCTTCCCTCTCTCTCTCTCTGCCTGCCTCTCTGCCTGCTTGTGATCGAGGTCTGTCAAATAAATAAGTAAATTCTTAAAAAAAATATATCAGGGGAGACTGGCTGGCTGGCTCAGTTGGTAGAGCATGTGATTCTTGATCTCGGGGTTGTGCTTGCTCCCCACATTGAGTGTAGAGATTGCTTAAAAATAAAATGTTTTAAAAAATGTGTCAAAGAATATATTTAATATAAAAGCATTTGGTAAGGATGCCTGGGTGGCTCAGTTGGCTAAGTGTCAAACTCTTGATTTCAGCTTAGGTCATGATCTCAGGGTCATGAGATAGAGAGCTGCACAGGACTCTGGGCTCAGCATGGAGTCTGCTTGGGATTCTCTCTCTCCCTCTCCCCTTGATCCTTCCCAACTCAAATAAAATTTTTATTTTTTTAAAGACTTTATTTTTTTTTTTAAAGACAAGTAGGCAGTCCATCTGGCAGAGAGGGGGTGGGGGGGACTCTCTTCTGAGCAGAGAGCCTGAAGAAGGGCTTGATCCCAGGACCCTGAGATCATGACCTGAGCTGAAGGCAGAAGCTTAACCCTCTGAACCACCCAGGTGCCTCCCAACTCAAATAAAATTTTTAAAAAAGCATTCGGTAACAGCAAAGGACTCTTCAAATGGAAATAATTTTATATTCTGGTTAAGATGCAGCCACAATATTCTACTCATTATGTTCTTCTGAGTGTAGTCCTTTCATCCACAATGTGTGACTGCATGTAAACCAAAAATAAAAATTAGACCCAGGCAACAAAATATGTGTTAGGAAACTCATTTCACCCACAGCCTCAGCAACACAGTGATCAAGAACAACTTCAGGTTTTCCATAATTTTCCACTATCTTCTTGAAGGAGGAAGCCACAGGCTTAGCTCTGCCAACCTCCCTGCTTTGCGACTGTCAACCTCGCAGCTTTGTGACTTTCCATCTGAAACTTCCTGTCGGTGGGCAGGCAACTTCCTGTTAGTGGGAGGGTGACTTCCTGTGAGATGCTCCAGTCTTCCTCCCTGCCCATGGAGGAAGTTGCTTAAGTTAATCATTTAAGTGACCAAACAGGTATATTTAGCTCAACTGTTGACATTAACTCAACATTGACATCACAAAAATACACATTAGACTGTGGCAAACTGGAGTACCTTTAAGTCATAAACCAGCTTGTCTGAATAATTTAGGTTTTGCATCCACTAGAAACTTAAATGCATTCAAAATTTAATCAGTTGGGGGGAGGGGGAGAAATGTCTTTTTTCGGCCATTTTTATACTATGGGCCCTGAATACTTCTTGTATTGGGAAAGGCAGAAATTATCCTTACTGGAAATTTCTTAGTTTCTCTTCTAAATTTATTATCTCAAGCGGGGAAAAAAACATAAGTTTGTCAGAATAAATCCAAGTTCTCCAACAGCTGAATATTATAATAGCTTGAATATGGTGTTGGAGTCCATTTGTGGAGAGCCAAAGAAATGATAACTGAAAAGACAGACAGACAGACATGTGAGTGGACAATTCCCAGTAGAGGAAACCCAAATGGCCAGTAAACATAAGAAAATCTGTTCATCCTTTTTGAAAGCCAAGGAAATGCAAATTAAAGCATCCCCGATTAGCTTTTCTGACTGGTCAGATAGGAAAAACTTTTAAGGTCTGGCTCTATCAAGTCTGGATAGAGATGGGGGAACATGAATTCTCTCATGCTGCTGGAAGAAGTGTAAATTGGTTCAACCAATTTGGAGAGCTTTTTGGTACATATATCTGCAAGCTCTTATTGGAAATCTTTGCAATCATATTTGTTTTGGAATTTTTTTTTTTTTTTTACTTTGAAAGTAAAAGGTACAGATACCATTTTTACATTACCATTCCTAATGAGTTCAGGAGCTACACCTAACATCAACACATTGGTTTGTCTGCAGTGAAACATCAGTATTCAGATTAAATGTGATAAATATAAACTTTAAATAGCCTTAGCTCATCTGAGGCCACTTTTCACTGCCACAGGACTTTGTTGCAAAGATATAGGAAAAGGGGTTTCTAGAATTTTTTGGCCTTCACATTTGCAGAAGGGGGCTTGTGATCCATACTTGGTAAACTTGAACATGGGTATACTCTGTGACCAATCAAGTCATCTCCTAAGTAGACACCTTAAAATAATGGGATTTGAACTTTTATGAATGCATTCACAGTAAGAAATACAATTCATATACACACTTGTATGATTCAAACCAAAGTTTCATGAAACGGTATCCACCCTACCTACAGGTGATCACCCTGATGTGTATTCCAGATTTCTGTGCAGTTTAATACATGCCTGCACAGCTCTAAGCATTTTTTCTACATTTCAACTTTTTGAAAATTGTTGGATTACAACTCAATGATAAAAACATAAATAATCCAATTAAAAAATGGACATAGTGGCCAAATAAGCCTTTTTTTGAAGGAGACATACAAATGGCCAATAAGCACACAGAAGGATGTCCTATACCATTGCCCATCAGGGAAATGCAATTCAAAATCACAATAAGATACCACTTCACACCTTAGGATGGCTATAATAAAAAAGATAGACAATAACAAGTATTAGGGAGGATACGGGGAAATTGGAACTGTTGGGGAGGAAAACCTTTTCCTCTACCTTCTTAGTTTCAGTTCTTGGAGCCCTGTAAATTAAGCTAACAAGGTGTAGATTAGCAAGAGAAGACTTTTATTAACATATGTATGTGGAGTTCACAGAAAAACATGACTCTCTAAAGAGTATAGGATGGGAGTTTACATACCTAACTTAATAGGGGAGAGAGATTGGGAAGAAGAGGTTTCTATGAGAAGAGCAAATGAGTTTCTAGGGAAACAAACAGAACAAAAAGTTTGTGACAATATTTGTTTAAGTAGATATGAATGATCTTTGCCTTCTTTCTGGCTAGTAAAATTCCCCTGGAGAGGTGATTTATGGCAACCTTACTTCCAGAAGTTTCTGCTTTTAATTAGATAATGGAAGCTCCAAAAAGGCTCTTTTTGCATTTGCTGAAACTCAGCTGTGTTTATTTTTTAATAATCTTTAAATTATTTTATGAAAAATAAAATAAGGGAGGGGTTCAGGCAGGTCATCACAGAATCCTCCATATAGCATTAATGGGAATGTAGAATGAGGCAGCTTCACAAAGGTTAAACATCTGGAGTTCTCATATGATCCAGTAATTCCACTCCCCATAGATATGAAAACATACCTCGTACATTCATAATAGCCAATGGAAACAATTATCCATCAACCAATGGTTAAACAAATGTGGTATATTCACACAATGGAAGTACTAATATGTTCTAACCAATGGATGAACCTTAAAAGCATTACACTAAGTGAAATAAACCAGACACACAAGGCCACATATTATCTGATTCCATTTATGTGAAACGTCCAGACTAGGCAAATCCGTAGGAGCAGAAAATAGATTGGTGGGTGCCTGGGGCTGGAGTGGGCTGTACGGTGGGCAGCAAAAATGAGATGTGACTGCTAATGGTCATGAGGTGTGTTTGGGGGGCTTTTGAGAATATTCCAAAATTAGATCATGGTGATTTTACAACTCTGAAATACTAAAAAACACAGAACTTTATGCTTTAAATCAGTGGGTTTTATGATATGTGAAATTTATTTTACTAAAACTGTAAAAAAAAATTGGCTAAAACTTCTGACATTGATTTCTCAACCCACTAATAGGTTACAACCCCAGTTTGACAAAACGACTACAGAGAAATTCTCACATGTGTATAAGGAGATAAAAGGAAATGTATCTATTGTAAGATTTTTTTGTGAACGTGAACCAACTAGAAACATCTTTAATTTCACTTAGTACAAGAACGTATAAGTAAACCATATTCATGAAATTTTAAAAAATGAACTAAAGCTACAGATTGACATTGGTACTTATATTAGATGTACAGTAAAATTTCATAATAGATGCTCTTGGGTTTTTTTTTTTTTCCTTTTTGGCCTACTTTCACATGAATGCTATAGTTTGGAGGAAATACCATGTTACTGAAAACAAGACAACAGGCCCAAAGTAGAGTCACTTACGCTAAGCCCCACGTCACCAAACTGAGACTTAATTACAGTGCTGGGTCTCTGAGAAATGCAATCTTAAACCTTGTTGCCTGATCAGCACTAGTGAGGTCATCTGCCTGATAGAAACTGTGTCTCCTACAGGAAAGTAACCTCGCAATAACCAACCTACTTTTCACATAGTGTAACTTCCTTGTTTCCTCTGCCTATAAAGATCTTCCATTTTGTATAGCTTCTTTCTATGTGCTAGGTGGGATGTTGCCTGATTCCCGAATCATCAAATTAAGCCAATAAGATCTTTAAAATTTCCTTAGTTGAATTTTTTTAACAACGTCAAGACAATGATTTTAAGCTCTTATAACTGTAAGAAAGATCAACTTTGGACAGCTCTTTAAAACATGCTTAATGATAAAAAAAAAAATGACTTTGATGGAATAGATAGATACTGGTCGAGTGCCCTGGTATCCTCTTCTCCAGTGGATGAATTGGGAGATAAGAGAAGGATAAACTGGTGTCTCAGGTTGTTCCCAGTGCGTGAGATATAATTTATATGAAATACATATTTTATCTTTCAGATGATCAGACTACATTTCTCATGCATTTGGTCTACGTCCATAGTTCCTGGCTCACAGTTCCACAAACCCTTGAAATCTCATGAGCAACTTTTGTTATAGTATTTGGTCTCTTGTCTGTGGTTCCCAAAATTACTTCAGAACCCTTATGGTGGAATGAGTGTCTTGTTATTCATAACAAGCCCCTTTCCACCACACCTGGATTTGTGTTAATGAGGAAACTTTTGGAAAGCACCTAAGGATGGGGACTTGTTGTCAGGGACCCAACCAGGAATGAGGGTTGGAACTTTGAGTCCCACCTCCTGATCTCTAAGGGAGGGGCGAAGGGCTGGAGGTTGAATCAATCACAACAGTCAATGATTTAATCAATTGTGCCTATGTAATGAAGACTTCATTAAAAAAAAAAAAAAGGAGGGAAGGGGGTTCAAGAATGCTCAAGTTGGGGACCAGAACACTTCCATGTACCACTGTGCCCAAACTCTGTGAGGACAAAAGTTTCTTTGTCTTCATTTGAGTGTTTCTTTTTTTTTTTTTTTTTTTTAATAAAGATTTTATTTATTGGGCGCCTAGGTGGCTCAGTGGGTTAAGCCGCTGCCTTCGGCTCAGGTCATGATCTCAGGGTCCTGGGATCGAGTCCCGCATCGGGCTCTCTGCTCAGCAGGGAGCCTGCTTCCCTTCCTCTCTCTCTGGCTGCCTCTCCATCTACTTGTGATTTCTCTCTGTCAAACTAATAAATAAAATCTTTAAAAAAAAAAGATTTTATTTATTTATTTGACAGAGATAACAAGTAGGCAAAGAGGCAAGCAGAAAGAGAAAAGGGGAAGCAGGCTCCCCTCTGAGCAGAGAGCCCGATGTGGGGCTCCATCCCAGGACCCTGGGATCATGACCTGAGCCAAAAGCAGAGGCTTTAAGCCACTGAGCCATCCAGGTACCCCAGATTGTTAGTTTCTTTCCTTTAATAACCTTTGTAATAAATCCACAATCTAGTGAGTAAGCAGGTTTCCTGAAATCTGTGAGCGGCTCCAGCAAATTAACGGAACCTCAAGGAGTGGGTTGAGGGAATCTCTGACTTATAGCCCATTGATCAGAGGCACAACCTAGACTTTCAACTGATATCTGAAGCAGAGGGCAGTCTTGTGGGGCTGAGCCCTTGACCGGTGGGATCCAGTGCTATCCTGAGTGAGGAGTGTCAGAATGGGGTTGGATTGTAGGACACTGAGTGGGCCTTGGAACATTGCTTGGTGGCGTGGGGGGAAGGGAGGGGGACTTCCCACCCTTTATCTGAACTGGTAACCAGAACTTTTAACAGTCTAGTGGGGAAGGCTGAAAACCAAGGTTTTCATTTGGGACACAAAACAGCTCTGCCTATATATTTTCCAAGAGTTTGGATTTTTGCAAGAACATGTCTAATGGCTGTAAACAAAAACAAATTAAAGTTTAAAGTAATAGAATGCACGTTACCCTAGAACAGTGGAAAAGAGAGGATGTTCTGGGAACCCATCAGACAATCCCCAACCCAGTGTCAAGCAGGGGTGCGGGTGGGGGGATCTGTCCCAGTGGACCTTCTAAAGCAAGAACTGTGGACCTTTTCTGCTGGGTGCTAAACTCTTTACAGGGTTAGAGCTGTTTTCCTAATGTAATTTCCTCCTCACGGCTTGGCAGGTGTGTAGACAGAGCACTCCTGTGTTTCCACTTCGCTCTCACATGGCTACCAAACTTCCCTTCTGATACCAGATGTGTGGATTTTCCACACATCGAGTCATTCTACACCATCTGGGTGCCCTACCATCCCATTCACTTCTGACACCATCGACCTGGACATAGGTTAGGGTTCAGGCCCACGAGACCGTCCCTACTTTAGACCCCAATCACGAGTTCAGCTTGTCACCTAAACTTCTCACTGACCAGGTCTAAGCTGAGGTTCTCATGATCTCAGGTTTGATAAACCTCTTAGAACGGCTCACAGGACTCAAGGAAACAGTAACTTACACTTACCGGATCAGTATAAAGGCTAAATATAGAGTTCCATGGGACAAAGTCAGGAAGAGTCCCACACACGGGAGCTTCTGTCCCTGTGAAATTGCAGTGTGTCATTCTCCGGGCCCGTGGGTGTGTTCGGGAACTTGGAAGCCCCCTGAATAGCCTGGTTTGGGGGTTTTACACAGGCTTCTTCATGCAGGCGTGAGAGATCATTAACTCAATCTCTAGCTCACCTCTCCTCTCTGGAGGACTGGGGTGGGGCGAGCTGAAAGTTCCAAGCTTCTGACCATGGCTTGGTCTCTCTGGGTACTAGCCTCCAGCCTGAAGCTATGGAGGAACCCACCAAGAGTCACCGCACTAGAACAAAAGACACCCCTCCATCATTCAGGCAATGCCAAGAGACTTAGGAGCTCTGTGTCAGGAACTGGAGTCAAAGACCAAATATTAAAACAAAAGATGTTCCCAGTGCTCTTATGACACAGGAAATTACAAAGGTTTTAGGAGCTCTGTGCCAGGAACTGGGGGAAGAGATCAATACATATATTTTTTTCTGTTATGCCACAGTAGGTAAGTAAGACCAACCCCCTTTACAACTTTGGAAACTGAACAAGGTAAGTGGCTTTTGAAGGGACTCAGGACCACTTGGTGGGTAGACTAAGAATTAATTAGTTAATTAATTAAAATTTTATTTATATTCAACTAATTAACATATAGTGTTATTATTAGTCTCAGAGGTAGAGTTCAGTTATTCATCAGTTTTATATAATACCCAGTGCTCATTATTTCAAGCGCCCTCCCTAATGTCCATCTCCCAGTTACCCCAACCCCCACCCCCAGTAACCCTCAGTTTGTTCCCTATAGTTAAGAGTCTCTTATGATTTGGGTAGGCTGAGAATTAAAACCCAGTTCTCCTGACATCCATCCAGGCCACTGCCAAGAATATTCCCAATGATGTATTTTTTAAAAATCAGAATTCTTTTCGAGTTTTAATTCTCCAAGTTTGAGATGTCTGTGGAAACAGGAAGTGGACCCATCTGTATTATCTCCACACTAATTAGTCTCAGTTTTATGTTGCTAAGGTAAGCTCAGGGACACACTGACCCAAGGATATATTAGTCATTTTTTAAAAAAGAGAGATAAAGCAAAGTAAAAAAACTTGTCCTGGAGCTGCCATGAAACATTTTGTGGTTCTCAAATGCCCATCTTTGGTCCCCAAGGTGGGACGATGTTTGCTGTCACAGAACTAAATGTGTCTTTAGGCAAAAAAGGGTGGCATTTGGATGCTAAAGAAATTATATCCTGGGTTTTTTTCTCTCCCAAGCAGGAGAAAATTACACCGTGTGTGTGCATTCAGCTTTTTACTTTTCAGATGTTGTTTTCATGCATGATCTTTTTATCCTCACTGAAAATCAAAGCACAGGACACAACAATTGGAAAAGTAGTGTAAGAGACCCAGCAAACAAACACACAAACACTTGGGACTTTGGTTATTACACCCCTCTTAGAGATGGGCATATTGAGACCAAGAGCGGTAAAGTACCATGCCCATGATCCCACAGAGCTTGACCCAGAACTTGGGCCCAAAGTAGTTGGGGGACTGAGACTGAGGTGAAGTTAGAATGTCCTCTCCGTACTCCTGAAGGCAAGACAGTTTTGTTTCCACATTTCTGTCAGGCAGGGAAATGCAGGGAAATGGACCATGTTCCTATTTTAAATATCTTCATGGTCTTCAGACCAAGAACCAGAAAATTATGGCTTTTAAAAAATAATCCTTAAAAAAAAAAAAACCCAAGATAAATTAGGCAGAACATGATAGCTTTTTGAAGAGTGTCCATTAAATCCTGGTTTGAACATCAATTACAGGGTTTGCCTATGAGTAGAGACAAGTTATTGTCTGACTTTGCTCTTAAATACCTCCAGGGACAAAGCATTCACTGCCATTTCACCCAGCCTGTCATGCATTCTGTGTCAATTCCAAATCTGCCTTGCTAACAAGAGCTGCTCTCCATCCACTGGTCCAAAGTCTGCCCTTGGGAGCACCACACAGGATTAGCCTGACCACCACTTTCTCCCCAACTGCCGTTCCCTGCAAACTTGACACAAGCCAATGGAAGGCACATAAGCCAAGATGCAGCCTGCGGGTTAAGCTCCGGACTCTGGAGCTGGCTGTCTGCATTTACCTGGCTCTTCCACATACCGACTACAGGACTGCCTGTCCTTAGAGAGCTGATTCTGTACTTTATTAAAAGTTTTTTATTTTCTTTCTTTTTTTTTTTAAGATTTTATTTATTTATTTGACAGAGAGAGATCACAAGTAGGCAGAGAGGCAGGCAGAAAGAGAGGAGGAAGCAGGCTCTCCACGGAGCAGAGAGCCTGATGCAGGGCTCAATCTCAGGACCCTGGGATCATGACCTGAGCCAAAGGCAGAGGCTTTAACCCACTGAGCCACCCAGGCACCCCAAAAGTTTATTATTTTCGGATAGAACTGTTTAGAGCTGTATTAGCAGGGCTTCCAGAGAAACAGAACCAATAGGGTATGCCTATATGCATGTATGTATGCCTGTGTGTGCAGGTATGAAGAGATTCATTATAAGGAATGACTCACATGATTATGAAGGTTTGCAAATCCTAAGGTCTGTGGAAGGGAAGCTAGATACCCCAAAGAGCCATTGGTGTAGGTGCAGTATGCATCTGAAGGTCTGAGACCAGAAGAACCTACTTGTAAGTTCTAGTCTGAGAACGGGGACCAATGATTACTGATTAGCCCAAGTAATCAGTCAACAGAAATTCCCTCTTACTCAGCTTTTTGTTCTCTCCAGGTGTTCAGTGGATCAGACCCACTCGGAGAGGGCAATCTGCTTTACTCAGGTACCAATTCAGATGTTCATTTCACCCACAAAAACGCTCACAGAAACACCTAGAATGCTGCTCGACCAAATATGTGTGCACCCCCTGTGGTCCAATCCAGTCAACACACACACAAATGAACCAACATAAGAGCCACCAATTTCCTCTAAGCACTGCTTTCCTGGCTTCTTTGTTTTTGCTTTCGGTTCCAAAATATTTCCAAATTCCCTTGTGACTTTTTCATTCATCACTATCTAAAAGTAGATTGTTTAACAATCAAGTGTTGTTGAGATTTTGAGGATTGCTTTTTAAAAAATTTTTAAATTTTTAAATAAACAAATAATGTATTATTAGCCCAGGAGTACAGGTCTGTGAATCTCCAGGTTTACACACTTCACAGCACTCACCATAGCACATACCCTCCGCAATGTCCATAACCCCACTCCCCTCTCCCTACCCCTCTCTCCCCAGTCCCCCTCAGTTTGTTTTGTGACATTAAGAATCTCTTACAGTTTGTCTCCCTCCCGGGAGGATTGCTTTTTAATTTTATTTTTAATTGCAGTGAACATAACAGAAAGACCACCTCCTTCCCCTTTTTTAAGTGCTCAGTTCAGTGGCACTGAGCACATTCACAGTTGCATGCAAAGTTCCCCATCCTGTCTCCAGAACTCTTTCACCTTGCATAACTGGAACTCTGCCTCCATTAAACAACACGTCCCACTGCCCTCTCCCTCGAGCCCTTGCCAGATATCATTCTACTTTGTGTCTCCTTGAATTTGACTCTAGGGACTTTGTTTTTTAAGATTTTATTTATTGATTTATTTAGAGAGGGAGAGAGGATCTCAAGCAGACTCCCCATCGAGCATGGATCCTGATGGGGGGCTCAATCTCATAATCCTGGGATCATGACCTGAGCCCAAATCGAGTCAGATGCTCAGCTGACTTAGCCACCAAAGAGTCCATCTCTAGGAACTTTATATGAAAGGAATTTGTCTTTCTGTGACTGGCTATTTCAGGTAGCACAATGTCCTCAAGTTTTCTCCATGCCAGAGCATGTGTCAGGATTCCCTTCTTTTTTAAAGCTGAATGACATTCTGTCATGTGTCTGGATCATGTTTGTTAAGTCATTCCCTGGCTGATGGACCCTTGGCTTGCTTCCTCCTCTTGGCTCTTAGCTACTGTGCAAAGTACCACTATCATAAACGTGGGTGTGCAAAGAGCCCTTTGAGAGCCTGCCTTCAGTTGTTTTGAATATACCAAAAAGTGGAATTACTAGATCTTCTGATAATTCTATTTTTACTTTTTTGATGAACTGCTGAACTGTTCCCCACAGCAGATACACTATGTTACATTAATGCATAAGGGTTCAAATTTCTCTACATCCTCGCCAACACTCGTTAGCTTCTGTTTTTCTCTTTTATAGTATCCATACTAACAGGTATGAAGAACAGTGTATTTTCATTAATATCTAATTTAATACAGTTTTTGAGATTTTATGGACCCACATGTGGTATACATACAGCGAATATTCCATGTCCACTTGGAAAGAATGTGTGTCCTATAAGTGTTCAGCATGATATTCTATACCTACAATTCAGACAGGTTTGTTGATAGTGTTATTTAAATACTCTGTATCTTCACTGATGCCTCATTTCACTTTCTTCTCCACTGGAAGGAGGCGTTAAAATCTTCAATATCATGAACAGCTTCACTTGGCAACCTAGATGAAATTAATAAATCCTTTGAAAAACACAACTTGCCAAAACAGAAGGAAATTAAAAATCTGAATGACCCATGACAGCTAAAAAAAATATTTTAATTTGCAATAAAAAACTGTCCCACAAAGAACATTTCAAGACTGGATGGCTTCTCTGTGGGAATTCTATCAAACATTTATGGAAGAAATAACATAATTTACACAATCTCTTCCAGAACACAGAGGAGGTGGGAATGCTTCCCTACTCTTTTTAGTGGGCTAACATAACCCTGATACCAAACATTATAAGAAACAAAAATTACAGTTCAATATCCCTCATAACGAGAAATGCAAAAATCCTTAACAAAATATCAGGAAATAGAATCCAGTGACTTATCCCAGGAATGAAAGTTTGGTTTAACATTCAAAACGCAATCAATATACATCATCCCCTTAACAAGAAAAAAGGGCAAGATAACAGGACCATCTCCTCAAGGCAGAAAAAATCATTTGAGAACATTCAATATCCATTTGTATTTGTTTTTTTTTAATATTTTATTTATTTGACAGACAGAGATCACAAGTAGGCAGAGAGGCAGGCAGAGAAAGAGAGGGAAGCAGGATCCCTGCTGAGCAGAGAGCCTGAGGCGGGGCTCAATCCCAGGACCCTGAGATCATGACCTGAGCTGAAGGCAGAGGCTTTAACCCACTGAGCCACCCAGGTGGCCTCCATTTGTGTTTTTTAAAAAATATTTTATTTATTTGACCAAGAGAGAGAGCACACACACATGCCGAGGGATGGGCACCCAGAGGAGAAGAAGCAGCAGGCTCCCCAGTGAGCAGCGAGCCTCAAGCAGGGCTTAATTCCAGGACCCTGGGATCATGACCAGAGCCAAAGGCAGACACTTAACAGACTGAGCCACCCAGGCACCCCTCAGTATGCACTGGTGAGAACAATTTTCAGCAAAATAGGAAGAGAAGGGAATGTCTTCAGGCTTATAAGGTGCATGTATGAAATACATGTAGTTAACAACAAGCTTAGTGTTAGTAAAACTTGGAAATAGTGAAACATGAAGGCTTTCCTCCACATCGGCAACAAGGCAAGGATGTCTAATCTCATTTCTATTCAACATCAATCCATAAATTCTAGCCAGTGCAGTAAAGTAACAACAAAACACATATTGTAAGGAAGAAATAAAGCTGTTTTTACCCATAGGCAACATGATCTTGTATACAGACAACTAAAGAATCTTTTAAAAAAAAGGAAAAGAAAAAAAAACTTAGAAAAATTAAGTGAATTCAGAATCCAAGGTCGGTCTTCCAAATGTGTGTTTATATGTATTAGTAACAAGCAAGAAGAAAAGGATGTAAAAGGACACATTTGTAATAGCTACAAAACCAAAATATTTAGAAATGAATTTAATGAAAGCAGCACATGATCTCTACCCTGGAAACTACAGGACAACAGTGAGAGATAGTAAAGATTTAAATTAATGGGCAGATACAGTATGTTCACGCACTAGAGGACTGGAAAATTTACAGGTGTCCATTTTTTCCAAATTCACCTAAAATTTCAACGCAAATCCAAGAAACAAACAAAACCAGCAAAGCTGTTTAGTAGATATTGACAAGGTGATCCTAAAATGTATGTGAAGTTGCAAAGGCTCTAGAACAGCCAAAACAACTTTGAAGAACAGATTCAGAGGAGTTAAACTTCTGAAAGACTCACTGTAAAGTTAATAATCGACCATTTATGATACGGATAGAACTGCAGAACCAGGACAGTCTAGAAATAGACTCTGCCGTATATAACCAATTGACTTACAAAGATGATAAGGTAATTCAAGTAAGAAATGAAAAGTTTTGGGGGCACCTGGAGCCTCAGTCGGTTGGGTGTCTGACTTAGACTCAGGTCATGATCTCAGGGTCCTGGAATCAAACCTGTTTCTCCCTCTCCCTCTGTACCCCCCCCCCCCTGCTTATGCTCTCTCTCAAATAAATAAATAAATAAATAAATAAAATCTTTAAAAAATGAAAACTTTTTAATGGCTGATGCTATATCAACAGGGTAATCAAACCCATACCTAAAAACTAATTTGAGATCTATCATCGCTGGAACCATTAACCATCTAGAGAAAACACGGGAGAATACCTTTGTGACCTGGGGGCAGGCAGAGATTTCTAAATAACAAGACCAAACAAGAAAAAAATGGACAAACTGGACTTCATCAGAATTTTAAGATCTCTGCTCCTTGAAGCCCCTGGTAAGAGGATGGAAAAACAATCCACAGACCAGGAGAAGTACCTGCAAATCATACATCTGCGAAAGGACTATGTATTCAGAATACATAAATTACCCTCCAAACTCAATAGGAAAACAAGCCAGGGAATAAGAAAATACACAAAAGATTTGAACAGATCCTTCACCAAAGATAAACGTGGCGCATAAGTACCTGAAAAGACACTCAACCTTGTTAGACAAGAATGCACATCAGAATCACAGTGAGCTACCAGTACGTACCGACGGAAATGGCGAGAACGAAAAAGACAACCCAACACTGATGAGGACACAGAAGAGTTAGAATCCTAGGCTGGTGGGAATGTAAAATGGCACAGCCCCTTTGAAAATCAGTTTGGCAGTTTTTAAAAAGTCAAACATAGACCTACAACATGTTTGGGCATCCTCGTGGCTTGGTAGTTGCCCAGAAAAATGAAAGTATTTGTCACAAAGCCTTGTATACAAATATTCACAGTGGCTTTGGCTGACACAGCCAAAACCTCAAGACACCCCACATGTCCATCACTGGATGAGTGGATAGACAAAATGCAGTGTCGCCGTAAAACAGAATACGTCTCAGCAACAGAAATGAACGCAGCACTGACACACGTTGCAACATGGATGGATTTCAAAATAATTCTGCTGAGAGAGAGAAGCCAGACATAAAAAAGAGTAATGCTGTATGACTCCATTTACACAAAAGTCTTTATAGCAATAGAAAGTAGATAAACGGGTGTCTGGGGATGGGTGACAGGAGAGGCAGGTGCAGGAAGGGAAGAATCACAGAGGGGCACCAGGAAACTTTGGGGGGGGGTGACAAATATGCGTAGTGTCTTGATTATGATGATGGTTTTCACAGTGTTTATATACATACACACACACATGTACAAATATATGTATATACATGTTGACATACATGTCAAAACGTATCCATCTATATACTTTAAATACGTAGAGTTTATTGTTTATCAATCACATGCCAAAGTTGTTCTATTTATTTATTTATTTAAAGATTTTATTTACTTGAGGGAGAGAGTGCGCATGAGAGAGAGGCAGAGGGAGAGGGAGAAGCAAACTCCCCACTGAGCAGAGAGTCTGATGCAGGGCTTGATCCCAGGACCCTGGGATCATGACCTGAGCTGACAGCAGATGCTTAACTGACTTAGCCACCCAGTCATCCCCTAAAGTTGCTTTAAAAAAGTTAAAAAAAAAAAAAAAAGCGAATAGGCAAGACATACACTGGGAGAAAATATTCCCAATACCTGTCTCTGACAAAGGGACTATTTCCAGGATTTATTTTAAAGCACCAACAAATCAATACTGAGAAGACAGATAATGTGATTTAAAAAAAAAAAAGGGTAAAAATGAACAGACACTCCGTAAAAGATACACTAATGGCCAGGATGTACGTCAGGAAGTGCATGCCATCATTAGTCATCAGAGAAATGTGAAGAAATGCCACAACGAGACACTGTTTCCCATCTGCCAGACCAGCTGAAACAAGTAAGAGTGACAACCCCAAGTGTTCTGAGGCTGAGGAACAACCGAATACCCCTTGCTAGCAGAGTGTGGACTGGGACAACTGCTTTGGAGGACTGTTTGACAGTTACTTATACAATTAGATCCGCTCTGTGACCCAGAAATTCCACTGCTATTTACCCAAGTAAAATGATACGTCGGCTTGTAGACAGTTCCCATAAATAATAATAAATTATTATTATTAATAAATTATTATTTATAATAGCTCCAAGGCTGGAAGTTCCCCACCTGCCCATCAACGGGAGGATGTAAAAAATGGAGGAGCAGCCAGTCATAAACGTGAAGACACAAATCCAGAAGGCATAATGTTGAATGAAAGAAGCCAGACACAGCAACAGTGCATTAACTATACGATTCCATTTCCTTGAAGTCCAAGAACAAACAGAAAGCAATCCGTCCTTTTAGAAATTGGAGCAGTGGTGGCCTCTAGTGGGGAGGAAAATTAATTGGGAAAGGACAACTCATTTCTGAAGCTATGGACAGGCTCCATGCCTTGATTTGGCAAATGAGCACATGCATACATACTTAAGATCTATACATTGGACCTGAATTAAAAATTTGATTTAATTTTAATAATTAATAAAACACACGTGGACACCTAGTGCTTGTCCACGTATTGCCTCCTGTATAGTGCCATCATTGAAACCTCACAACACCTGGTGAAGCAGGTGCTACTGTCATTCCCACCTTATAAACGAGAAAATACAACTGTAGAAGAGCTGGGCCACCTGTCCAAGGTTTGCAAGGTGGGGATGCGGGTAAGGGCGTTGAACCCTGGGAGTCTGATGGTCACGGGCTGTGCTCTTTGTCACCACACTGGTTGTCCTAAGTCCTGTGCTAGCTACTGGGAGCTTCTGGGCTAGTGGATGAGATAGCAAGTGAGTGGGTGACAACCTCAAGTACATCAAGGGAAAATCAGGGGCAAGGCCTGATTCACCTGAGAGGAGGATAAAGGGAGAGGGGTGGGGCAGCAGAACCCTATGAAGCCAGCGGGGCTGACCGCCA
The DNA here is from genome assembly GCF_030435805.1 of Mustela lutreola. NCBI lineage: Eukaryota > Metazoa > Chordata > Mammalia > Carnivora > Mustelidae > Mustela > Mustela lutreola. The sequence continues at coordinate 57,003,707 of NC_081291.1, read as the reverse complement.
GGAGGAATCTGGTGTTTCACCTGCGGAGCATTTCTGGGGGCATCCTGACTTCCATTCCCAAACCAGACTGCATCTTAGATCTGCCTGGGAGCCTATTAATGGTGAAGACTCCTCCAGCCTCTATGGAGTGTCTTGAAACTGGAAGAAGCAGTCTCCAAGGGAAGTGTGCAGACTTAGTTGTTCTCTTTCCTAACTTTCATAAATCTTTTGGGAAAGGGGCACACAGAAGTCGGCATGGAGCTTGGGAAGACAGGAAGGTAAATACACGGTGGGTGTCAGAGGGCCCCCGGGCCCACATGAGGATTGGACGAACAGCATTGCATTAAGAGCAGTAATTAAAGACTGAGATTCCAGAGAGCCCAGAAATAAACCCAAGAATATTCAGTCAATTAATATTTAGAGGGACAAGGGAGCCAAGAGTATTCAGTGGAGAAAAGATAGTTTCTTCAACAAATAGTGCTGGGAAAATTGGATATTCATATGTAAAAGCATGAAACTAGCTTACACCACTCATAAAAATCAACTTAAAATGGATTAAAGACTTAAATATGAGACCTGAAATCATGTAGCTTCTAGGAGAAAATATAGGAAAAAAGCTCCTTGCTTTGGCTCTTGGCAATGACTTTTTGGATATGACACCTAAAGTGCAAGCCACAATATTAAAAATAAACAGAAGGGTCTACATCAAACTAAAAAGTTTCTGCACAGCCAAAGAAACCATCAACAGAGCGTAAAGACAACATACAGAGTGGGGAAAAAAACTGCAAACCATGTAAAGAATAATGACTTAATATCCAAAGAATATAAAGAACTCATACAATTCGACAGCAAAAAACAAACAAACAAAAAAATCAATTAAAAAAGGAGCAAAGGGTGCTTGGCTGTCTCAGTCAATGATGTGTATGACTCTTGGTGTTGGGGTAATGAGTTCAAGCCCCACATTGGGCATAGAGCTTACTTAAAAAAAAAAAATAAAGAAAGAAGGAGCAAAGAACCTCCTAGACATTTTTCCAAAGAAGATATGTGAGTGGCCAACAGGTTCATGAAAAGACACTCAGCACTGCTAGCTGTTGGGGAAATGCACCTCAATACTAGGAGGGATACCACTTCACACCTGTTACAATGGCCATCACCAAAAAGCCAAGATATAACAAATATGGGTAAAGATGTGAAGAAAAGGGGACCCTTGTGTACTTTGGGTAAGAAATGTAAATTAATTTAGCCACTATGGAAAATAGAGAGGGTTCCTCAAAAAATCAAAAATAGAACTACCATATGATCCAGCAATCCCACTTCTGGGAATATATCCAAAGGAAATGAAACCACTAACTTGAAAAGATACCTGGACATTCACTGCAGCGCTATTCACAATAGCCAAGACGTGGAGACAACCGGAGTGTCCATCAACAGATGAATGGATAAAGGAGTTGTGGTACGTTGTGTGCATACATAAGTATATGCGTGCACACACACACACATACAGACACACCCCTATTTACAATGAAATATTACTCAGCCATTAAAAAAAAAAAAAAAAAAAAAAAAACAAGGAAAACCTGCTTTTTGTGACATGGTTGGACCTGGAGGACATTACGCTCCATGAAATGAGTCAGAGAAAGACCAACACTGTACGAGGTCTGAGATCTGTGGAATCCTAAAACAACAACAAAAAAATCTTATAGAAAAAGATGCACAGTTACCAGAGGCAGAGGGCAGGGAGGGGGGAATCGGAGGAAGGTGATCACAAGCTACCAACCTCCAGTTGGAAGGTACATAAATCTGAGGGCTGTGATGTACCACATGGTGACTAGAGTTACCACCCTTGCAGGATATCTGTGAAAGTTGGTAACAACTAATTCTCATCACAAGGAGAAATTGTTTTTTCCCCCCATCTCTTTGTATTATATCTATATCAGGGGGTGGATGTTAGCTACACTTACTGCGGTGATCCTTTCAAAACATATGTAAGTCAGACCTTTCTACTACACCCCTGGAACTGATAGAGTGATGCATGTCCATCGCATTTCAATAAAACATGGGGGTGGGGGCGGCGGGGGGAAGATTGGTGTTCCAAAAGAGTCCTTCCTGCTAGATGGCAGAGAAAGAGTTGGTCTGCTTTCTTCCAGGAATTAGGTGGAAGTTTCACCTGTCCTAAATCAGTAAGAGTCCATGGAATGCAGAGGATAAAACCCTGGGGCAGGAGCTGGGACAGCGATGTATGAGTAAGCAATCATTACATAACAAGCCATTCCCAAACACGGAGGCTTAAAAAAAAATACAGTCACTTTTAAAAAAAAAAAAATTACTTACCGAAGACTTACCCATGATGCCGCAGGTCCGCTGGGTGAGCCAGGCTTGGCGGATCCAAGCTGCAGTCACGTGGCAGCTCGGCTGGACTGGCGGGGCTGGCAGGGCCATGTGCCCATGCTTGACAGCTCTTGGGGGACGGGAGTAACTGGGCCACGTGTCTCTCATCCTCCAGCGGGCTAGCCTCGGCTTGTTCACACAGTAGCTGGGTTTCAACAAGCAGAGATGCTTGCCGGGCCTCTTTTGGCTGAGGCTGGCAATCAGCAGCGGCATCCTAACTGCCAAAGTAAGGCGTAAACCAGCAACAGACGCCACTCTTGATGGGAGGGTAGGCCCCTCACACCACAAAAGGCATAGATATTAGGGAAATGCAGATCAAAGCCGCAGTGAGATGGGACCTCACATGAATTGGGATGCTACTATCAAAATGACAGGAAATAACCAGTGTTGGCATGAATGTGAAGACACTGGAGCCCTCCCACAGGGAGGCTGGTGAGAATGTAAAACCACCCAGTCGCTGGGGAAAACCGTAGGGTATTTCCTCCCTCCATAAATTAAGTATAGAATTACCATATGACCCTGCAATTCCACTTCTGGGTATGTACTCCGAACACAAGAAAGCAAGGCCTTGAAGAGACACGTTCAAGGTCTCTTCCCTCATCTCATAGCAGCATTCACAATAGCAAAAGGTAGAAGCAAATCAAGAGTCCTTTGATAGATGATTGGATAAACAAAATGCGGTCTATGAATACAATGGAATATTATTCAGCTCTTAAAAAGGGAAGCTTGCACATAGTATAACATGGATGAACCCTGAGAAGATTATCTCCTGTCTTTTTGGTGACGGCTATTCTAACAGGTGCGAAGTGCTATCCCTTCTGGTTTACTTTAGACAGAAAGAGAGAGAACGTGGGTGTGCACACGCACAAGCAGGGGGGAGAGGCAGAGGGAGAAGCAGGCTCCCCACTGAGCAGGGAGCCTGACTGCAGTCTCCGTCCCAGGCCCCTGGGCTCATGACCTGCGCTCTGGCAGATGCTTAAGCGACTGACTGAACTACCCAGGAGCCCCTATCCTCCCTGGTTTTGATTTGCATTTCCCTGACAGCTAGCAGTGTTGAGCATCTTTTCATGTCCCTGTTGATCATTCATATATCTTCTTTGGGAAAATGTCTATTCAGGTTCTTTGTTTCTTTTTTTACCCTGTCCCTGATCACTCCATATAAAGTGCTCCCAGTTCACTCAGTTTCAACATTACCCTATTTCATCTTTTCCAGAGCTTATTTACCTGCTCTGTGTCTCTCTCACCTAGAACAATACTCCTGGAGCGCAGGAAGCAGTCTGGGTTTTGTTGTTGTTGTCCATTTCTGTACCTCCAGTAGCTACGAGATGCTCACCAAGTATTTGTGGAATAAAGGAATTTGACCCTCAAAGCCCTGTGAGATAGGGATCATAACCTTCATTTAATAAATGAAAAAACTGAGGCTCAGAGAGGCCAAGTGACTTACTGGAATCCCAAAGCAGGTAAGTGAAAAATTTGAGGTCGAAAGGCAGAACATCTGATACAGTATGCCATAGCTAGCTGGTGGAGAAATCTCAACTTGATTCTTTGTGGCCAGGGGATATATTACCAATGATCCAATCTCACAAATTTAAAGAAGCATGAAGAGTGTGATTCACTTGCAGAAAGATCAGGGTGAGCATTTCCCAGTAACATGCCCTGACTCTGAGACACCTATGTGGTCCCTTCTTGTTCCCCACTCCTGCGCTGTGTTACACCCAGTAAGTCACTTTCCCTCTCTGGGCAATTCCTCGACCTGTACAATGAGGGACCAAGGGAAGGAACGGACAGGGTCTGGAGGTGCTCTGTGAGGTCTGTCTCAGAAGCCCCATTTTCCTTTGCTTTACCCAGGGACCTGCTTCCTCCTTATCTGTAAGTGAGCCACACCTGAGGGCAAACCACTTCCTGTCTTGGAAGGTCATCTCCCTGACTCCAGGGCAAGGCTGCATTCCACAGCTCCTTGAACCTCACAGAGTAGGAGCAAGAGGTGCCCTGATGATCTTGGACAAATTCTACCCTAAAGGGTGCCTCAATACTCACTTTTGATTACACTGACTCGGGGCAGCACAAGAAACGGGTCTTGTTGGGGGTGGGGGGCGGATTCTGTCCTTGTTGGGTGTAGTAAGGCAAAATGTGCTCCCCACAGACCAGATGCAGATCCCTGGGAAGGGGTAAACCCATGAGCTGTTGTTAGAAAATCCCTGCCCAAGAGTCTCCTTCAAGGGAGGGCAACCTCAGTAGGAAGGCCTGGAGGGGCATGTGATTATCAGATAGGGCATAGTTAGGGGTTTTTTTAAACCAGAAAATGAGCAAAACCTATGAGATCTGTCTAAAGGATGGGGGGACCCTGTCCCTAGAGCTGGTGGGAAAGGGGCAGTTGTGAGAAAGAATAAAACCGTTTCCTGTTTATATCCCACCTGCTGGGCCCCACAGTGTGTTCAAAAATCCAGTCCGCACCCTGACATTCCAACCCATCTTAGAGCTGCACACGATTAGAGGATTTGGGGTTGCAAAGACCAAAAACTGACTCTGGCTGACTTAATCCCAAAGCGGGGCTTTTCATAAGGATTCTAGGAGTTCCAGCAGGTCTGGGAGCCTGGAAGAACAAGCTTGCAAATGGGCCAGAACCTAGGGTATGGTTGGGCAGTGGGATCTTTAGCGGAGGTCCTGCTGCAGGAGTGGGCCACTCTGCCTGTCCCCGTGCCGGGACAGTCGGCATAGCCTCTGTCAGTAATCGCTGCTTCCCGCTGAAGGATCCAATCCTGGGTGACAGCACTGGGTTGGCCAAACCTAATCCCGTGCCCTTCTATGCTCTCCTGGCTGGGCTGGTGGGAAAGGAGGAGAATGTAACGAGTGCTACAGCTCCAGAGCTCCCGCCGCCACCTGGTTCCCAATCCTGGCGTCCCTTGAGGGTTTTTTGGCAACTGTGAGGCAGCTGTATTTCTCCCAACAGCCAAAACTGCTCCCTTCAATCCCTGATGCCCTCCCTGGTGTTGCTCCCCAAGGCACTCCCGAATAACCTGCACACAAACATGCCTCTCAGAGGCTGTCTCCCTGGGAACCCAACCTGCAACAGCCAGTGTGGCTCTTCGTCTTCACTGGGGGCGGCTCCACGTACTCTCATCAAAAACCCGCTTCCCAGGCGTGGTAGGAAGGACCCTTCATCCCCCAACGCCCTTCTACTCTTCCCGCCTTTGTTACAACATCTAGGTATTTTAGCCCCGCCGGCTGGTACCCAGCTAAACGCATATTCCAGAATCGTTTGCAGCTGTGGCCATGTGATTAAGTTCCGGGCAACAGTATGTAAGTAGAGTCACGTGAGCTGCTCCCGGCCAATAGTGTGTAAGCAGAGTCATGTGAGCCACTCCTGGCCAATAGTGTGTAAGCAGAATCATGAGAGCCTCTCCTGGCCAATAGTATAAAAGTAAAGTCTGGGCGCACTTTCTGGTCTATGCCCTTAGAGGCAGGGTGCTTACCTTCCTCTTGCATTTTTCCGTTTCCACAGTCGGGAGGGAAGGAACGCTGAGGGAAGTGGGACCGTCTGTCTTAGACCCAAAGAGCCATGCATAGCGGATGGTAGAGCAACAATTAGAGCCTGCGTTGTCCCTGAGCTGGGTTACCTGTCCTGGACCAACCCCACCTCCCCTTCCCAACAGACTTTTATGAGAGAGGAAAGTAAAAGTCTAGCTAGTTTAAGCTGTTACTTCTGGTGTCTCTGTTATGGGCCAATATTTTACACTAATCAATACAGAAGATTCAGCAGAAGGAAGATGGGGTATTGGAAGGGTCTGATTCGGGTTCCGATACCCGAGACAACACAGACAGGGCCCTTTGAGGACGTCCCCTCCCTGCCAGCCCCCAATCTTGAGTTTCCCTTGCCCTGCACGAAGTTCCAGCACAAGCAAGGCTTCCTGGGAAACCGAACCGTGATTAGAGGGAATTTAGATGTATTGACAAAGTGATCAACTTGACAGTCCTGGATGGATGCCGAGGCTGAGGGAAAAATTGGAACTAATTACCTTAGATGTGTGCCTGGCCTAGTTTACCCTTCCCATTTCAAGTGGGAGGTAATTAAACCTTATCCTAACAATCAAACACATGTGTTTGCAGGCAAAGCCGCAGACCTAGGAGCAAACAAGAAAAGGAAAAGAGAAACCTCAGGTAGGGACTGCGACTAAGGCCCGGGGTGGGATATCATTGAAAAGACAATTTAACAACAAAATTAAGGCTAACTTGTGATTAATATAGCAGTTTGGGAATACAAATGAGGTTCCCCTCTAATTTTTCACATTTAAACAGAATTGAGTCTGCATATTCCTAGATAAGTTCTCTTCCTGAATTGTTGGAAAACTGAGTAATTAATTACTCGGTCTAGCAATTGGAAGGAACTTCCCCCTCCAGCCCACTCCCCCTCCAACAAAGGAACTCTTGAAAAGAGAGCTGGACCAAGCCTGTGGTAGGGCCCAGTTTTAGCTGGGATTATTTCTACCCCTGCCACAGGGTGTTTCTGTTGAACCTGATCCCATGATGATGTTCTCACTGGTCTGGATCCTGGAACTGGCCGCAGTGCTGTCCTACACTGTTCAAGGCTGTGGCGGATACTCTGGTGGTCAGCCACTATCCTCAAATCATGCTCAGCATGCCAGGGTTCCTAGTTTTGGTACAATCCAAGGCTTCCCTCCACCAACACAAGACAGATCAGGCCTCAAGTCATTATGTTCCATGGTGCGTTCTTCCTGTCCATTCTTGCAAGGGAGTCTTTAGATAGAACACCCCACTCTGCCAGACAGGTTTACTCTAGTGGAATCTCTAGATTCCCTTTGCCTGGTGTTCATCACCAGGACTGAGGCCTTGGGACTAGCCCCCAGCGTCCTAGTTCCAAAAGTTTGGTGAAGGCGGCGGCTGGAGGACATAAAGGAACTTTGCCTTCTGTGGCGGTTAGGTTCCAAAGCCTATATGTAAGACTCAAAATGCATTGTAGTCAATTCACCCTTGAAAATTCCACAATTAACAGAATTTAGGGCCCTCGGAAGTTCTAATCTAATCATTAACTTTTTCTCTTTTCCTTTTGGCCATGGTCTTATTTTCTTTGGGATGATGGAGACCAAAGGCTAATTTGAATGGGTGGGAAGTGGGGAAGTGGTAGGATGTTCAGAAGAGCTCTTTCTCTTATGTTTGATTTAGTGCAAGTAAAAGTGCATATGATGTAACTCCTGCATGTAAATGCTAATGTGCAGTGGGCTATAGTAGTCATGGATGGCTTGTGTTAATTTCACAATAACTAGATGAGGTCCATAGTATTATTTCCCATGCGCCCTTCATAGATGTGGGAACTGAAGCTTGGAGAGGGCTCATATGTAGGCGCCAGTCTCGAAAATGGCCACTTGGTGTCTCTTACTTAGCTCTGTTGGCTTATAGGATGGGTCTGGACCCCTCCGAACCCAGGGCAAGCTCAGCATAGGCTCAGGTTGGGACTCCGACACAGAGTGCTCTTTGCTCCAGGTTCAGAGCAGGGGCTCTTGGATGCTGTCAGATGGGGCTAAGTACCAATCAAGGGGACAGAAATCAGGGACATGTCTCTGAGGGGGTGGCAATGTGCTGTTTTTCTGTAGATACTCAACAAGTGAAAAATGGGGATAAACAGGGCAGAAAAGCACACCAGGCAGAAGGAACAGGAAGAGGAAAAAGTGTAGAGGCTGGGAAGCAGAGCCCGTTTCCTAGGTGTTAGACTGTGGCTGAAGTAAAATGGGTGGGGAAATGTTCTGGGCTAGAGAGCTAGGAGGGGGTCAAATGAGGGTTTGACTTGAGGGTCAGCATGAGAGATGAGCTTGGGGGAGAGGGAATGGAATACAGCTCACATTTCTAAGGTCCTTCTCAGGTTGCCCATGGAGTGTGGCTATTGGATCCCAAACACTGATGAAAATTGTCCATCTTGAGGTTTGCCTGTTTAAGGCATCAGGGAGCAGGCACTCAATATGTAGGAAGCGCACATGAATCCATCAGAGATGCCTGGCTGAGCCACTGGAGGCTTTTGTCTTCATATGAAGCCTCTCTCTGCCTATCTTAGCAGATTGGAGCAACACATCCATCAGTGGCAGGTGACAGAAAATCTAGCTCAGACCAGCACAAAGGGAGCTTACAGAGTGGGAGAACTGGCTTCTGGCATGGTTCAAACCATCTGGGGTCTTGTCTCCCTGTCTCTGCACTAGGCTTCATGATGAATTGGTCTCACTCTCAGCTAGGCTCTTCAGAATTGGTGGCAAAGCGTTCACTAGCAGCTCCTGATGTACGTTCCTTATACCCTGACTTAGCAGGCTCCCGTGAAGAAGCTGCTTTTTCTAAGAGATCCAGCAACAGTCCCAGGAAGGGATCTAGATGGCCCAGCTCAAGTCACATACCTGTGCTTGACCAATCACTGACTCCCCATTCCCCCTTTCCAAGCCCCAGGCAGCCACCATCCTATTTCCTGTCTCTGTTTGACTCCTGTAGGGACCTCATGTAAGGGCCATTGTACAATATCCGTCCTTCGTGTCTGGCTTATTTCACTTTGTACAAAGTCTACAGGTTTCATCCTTGTTGTGATAGGTGCCAGAATACCCTTCCTGTTAATACCGATGAATACAGGGTGCCTTGGTGGCTCAGTTAGTTAAGCAGCCGACTCTTGATTTTGGCTCAGGTCATGTCTGGGTTCTGGTGTTTGGCTCTCCACTCAGCGGGTGGGGAGTGTGCTTGAGATTCTCCTCCTTCTCTCTCCACCCTTCTGCCTGCTCAAGTTCTCTCTCTCTCTTTCAAATAAATAAAATCCTTAAAAAAAAAAAAAAAGACCGAATAATAATACTTCATGGTATGTTTATACCACATTTTGTTTATCAATTCATCTGTCAACAGACTTTTGGGTTGTTTCCACCTTTTGGCCATTGGCATAATGATATGAACAGGAGTGTACAGTCATCTTTTCAAGACCCTGCTTTTTCGATTGTTTTGGGTCATATCCGTGAGTGGAATTGCTGGATCATGTAGTAGTTTTTTGTTTAATTTTTCTGAGGAACTGCACTACTGTTTTCCATAGACACTGCACCACTTTACATTCCCACCAGCAGTGCCTGAGGTTCCAAGGTCACCACATCCTCACAGACACCTGTCATTTTGTCATTGTTGTTTTAATTATAGCCATCCTAATGGCTGTGAGGTGGTATCTCATTGTAGTTTGATTTGTATTTCCCTAATGGTTAGCAGTGTTGACCATCTTTTCATATGTTTAGTGGCCATCTGTATATCTTCTATGGAGAAATAACTATTCAAATCCTTTTCCCAGTGTGAATTTGTTTTTTGGGTTGTAGGGGTTCTTTATATATTCTGGAAACAAATCCCTTATCATATATGATTTGCAAATATTTTCTCCCATACTCTGGGTGGCTGGGATAGATTCTCTAAACAAGAGGCTTTGCTGGGCAGGCAATTCCATGGACATCCATCCCCCCAGTGCAGGCTTCTAGAAGGTAGGAGTCAAATGCAGCCGGGAGACACATAGAGCCTAAAGGCATGATGGGAAAGATGCCATCCAAACTGATACATGTGATTACTGGGATTAGTTTGGTCCCCTCCCAAGTGGGAATCTGAAAGCCCAGCTTGTCCAAAGAAGCACTCCAGCTCTTTCTGGAACCAAGACCACGCATGACTCTTTCCCGGTACTTTGCAGATTTTTTCCCCTAAAGCATCTAATTCCTTAACAGTTTATAGCAGGCAGAATTGAGATTCCAGATGAAAATTTCACTTTGTGGAAGAATTCTGAAAAAACAGGCAGCCTCAGGCATTTTGTTTCTTACACAGATGTCTTCCCAACTGCACTGCCATCACTATTTCTCATATTTCATGGAGTGTCACATACAGTAGGTTCTTAATAAATGTTCAACTTTGTGCCACATTTTGCAGTCTGTAAGGGAATTCTAATGATATCTTTTTATTTGTGCTCACCTAGTCTTCAGAGGAAACCAATCACGGATTAACACATCCATTTTATCATTTAGGAAACTGGGGCTCAGAAAGGGGAAGTGACTTATCCGAGATCACAAAGGCAGATCTGGGATTCACACCTGGGTCTGCCTTACCCTAAGCCTCTGCTCGGAGTGCTGCCCCTGGCTGCTTCTGTAGAGCAGAATGGAACAGAACTGTCCATTTGGGGGTATAGCTGTCAGACAAAATATAAGATGCTTGGTTAAATTTGAATTTCAGTAAAACAACAACAGAAGACTTTATTATAAGTACGACCCATATTGCATGCATACACTCATACTAAAAAAGTATTATTTACTAACATTCAAATGTAAACGAGCATTTTGTTTTTATTTACTACATCTGGTAACTTTAATGTGGGGAAGACTTTTAGTGGTCACTGAGATTCAGAGAGGGACCAAGATTTACCCAAGATCACACAGGAAGTTAGTGGGGGAACCTTGGACTGGGTCCAATCTGCCTGATCCTCCTGGGGAGGTTGGGAAGTGCTCAGAAATCCCTGGAGCAGGGGGTGGTGGTGAGAACAGCTGTGCTCTCTGGAAGACAGCTTGCTTGCAAGCCCTGTCCCCTCCCCAGCCATCCTACTGGGCAAAACCATGAAGCAAATCCCTGTGTGGAGGACATGAGAAGAGCGAGGTCACACCAATTTAGAGATGATGATGTTGATTGAGATTTCCAAACAGGGAGCACAGGCCGCTCAGGAAGCAGCTAATTAAGCAGGAGACTCCAATTAAGAAGCAATTTGAGTGTTTGCAGCAAAGCCCAGCAGCAGCCCAGCGTAGCAGAGGGAAGCAGAGGCATGGGTTCTTACCTCCTGCATGATTAGCTTACTGTGAGATCTCGGATGGGTTATTTAACTTCCCTGGGCTTCTGTTTCCTGGGCTATGAAATGAGGGGATGATGTTGGTTGACATGTAAGGAACCTGCTGGCCCCCAAACTGGCAATTCTGAGGGAATAGGAGTCTTCGTTCCCTCCAACACTGCACACTAGCATTCTAGTGTCTTAATAGCCTCTCTCCATTCTACCCAAGGCCAATTTTTTTTTCATCTCTTGTGGATTTGAAGGCTAGTCTATAAACTCAGGTGTGGGAGAATTGTATTTTTATTTTTTGTATCCCAACTTAATTTTTCTTTCCAGACCTCATTCCTCAAGGGTGGTGATTCAAGCATTCCCCTCTTCCTATTCCCATGGTGCACCTATATTCCGGGAGGATTAAATGCGATGTCCAGTACGTGTTGGGGGCAGGTCAGCAGCCTCCACTAAGATGTTGTCTTGGTACCTTCTGGGCCTCAGGAGTAGTCCTTGCTGGTTGCTATGGTGATCATATTCCCATCTGCCAAGGATGCAACTACGACCGATTGATTGCAATAAGGGTCCCGATTTTTCCTGTTTCCTGCAGGCATAGAAGTATAGAGAAAAGCCATGCATCCTTCAGTAGGGCCATCCCATGCTGGCCATAGGCTTCCCCACAGAAGAGGGGGGAGATTTGCTTTGGCAAATGGAATGGAGGGAGATTTAGTACACGCAGAAGCTTGACAAAGCCCTTGATCATCATGGCTTTGTCTCTTGGCATCCTGCCACTGCCCCGAGGATATACCCAGGCAAGCTGGTTGGAAGGAGGTAAGAGATACACTTCATGAGTTTACAGCAGACTAACTCAGAAGGCTGAGTCATCCCATCCAAGGCATCCTAAGCTGAGCTTAGCCAAGATCACCAAAACTTGACCCAAATTAGCAGAACCACTGAAGTGATCCACAGGCTCACAAGAAATAATGAATATTTGTTGTTTCAAGCTTTTAAGTTTTGGGGTGAATTGTAAGACAATGATAGCTAATGGATGCATGGCTTTTCCCTATACTTCTATGCCTGCACCTTGGAAATGAGCCCTTCTTCTCAGGCCCACTGGGAATGTTGGCATTTTATGTCATAGATAGGAGCGTTCTCCTATCAGTTAAGGAGCCTTATAATCCAAGGCACAGGAGGTCCTATCCTGTAATGGTAGGCAAGGTCCTCCTCTGAGGGTCTGGGGAGATAAATAGATTTAGTATTTATAGAATGTAATTTGATCGTGTATACCAGAGACCTTTATTTTTTTTAATTTAATTTTTTTCAGTGTTCCAAAATTCATTGTGTATGCACCACACCCAGTGCTCTATGCAATGCATGTCCTCCATAATACCCACCACCAGGCTCATCCAACCCCCCACCCCCCTCCCCTCCAAAACCCTCAGTTTGTTTCTCAGAGTCCACAGTCTCTCATAGTTCATCTTCCCCTCCAATTTCCCCCAACTCACTTCTCCTCTCCTTTACCTAGTATCCTATATTATTCCTTATGCTCTACAAGTAAGTGAAACCATGTGATAATTGACTCTTTCTGTTTGACATATTTCACTCAGTATAATCTCCTCCAGTCCCATCCATGTTGATACAAAAGTTGGGTATTCATCCTTTCTGATAGATGCGTAATATTCCAATGTATATGTGGACCATATCTTCTTTATCCATATAAAGGACCTTATAAGGACCATATAAAGGTCCTTATATCAAAGACCTTTAAATTGTCCATACCTTGGGTTCAATTTAGCTAAAGAAGAAATCTGAAAATGGGGGGGGGGGAGGGAGAACCCTATATACAAATGGATTTTAATTATAGTGTTATACTAGCAAAAACAAAAACCCCATCTAAATGTCCAACAATATATTACATTCAGGTAATGATATATTATGGATAACCATTCAAAACCATGTTCACAAGAAGTTCATAAACATGGGGAAATCGTGTACTATGCTGCCAGCTAAAAAAAGCAGATTATAAAATTATACAGGATATAGTATCACATATTCAAGAAACATGGAGAATAGTAATAGTGCTAAAATTTTAGTAGTAGGATTATGGCTGATTTTTATTTCATTTGTATATGTTTCCGGATTTATTTTGCACAATGAATACATACAACTTTTATGATCTGAAAATTTTTTTTTTTTCTCCATCAGTGTAGATATCAGCCTCGGTATAGCCAGCAAGACACAAACCACCCAGAGGGAACTGGTTCCTCAGGTAATGGAGGAGTTGGAAGCGAAATAGAGGACAGTGAGGTATCCCATCGGTTAGCCCAGGAGGAAGTCCGTATCATTCCTCTGGATAAAGAGAGGCATCAGTGTTCTGGGTTACGCGGGAGCTGAGATTGCCTGGCAGGCGCTAGAATCATGGTAGGAGCCTTCCTGGTAGGAGCAAGGGCCACAAAAAGCTACAGAGGAGAACCACTCCCCCCACACACACATTGTCAGAGATCTCGCAGGGGTGAAGAAAAGGAGAAATACTTTGGCTTCTCTTTTCTTCCTACCTTCACTGTACTCCCACGGCTTCCACTGGCCACATGTGAGGCCAAAGGGCAAGAGAAGCGAAAAAATGGATGTGAGCACACATGGGAAACTGACAACGCAGTATAAATAGCTTATACGCAGTCAGTGTTTATTTATACATGGGCCATGTATAAATAGAAAACTCTTAGAAAAAAAGATAGTGGGAAATCTTCGTGACAATGGATTTGGCAATGATTTTTTGGATATGACACCAAAAGCTCCAGCAGCAAATGCAAAATAGATAAATGGGACCACAGCAAACTTAAAAACTTCTGCACATCAAAGGACACAGTCAACAGAGTAGAAAGGCAACCTACAGAATGGGAAAAAAAATATTTTCAAATCGTATACCTGATAAGGGGATAATATCCAGAATATATATGAAGATCTCCTACAACTCAACAACAACCAATTTTAAAAATGGGCAAAGGACATAATTGACATTTCTCCAAAGACATACAAATGGCCAACAAGCACATGAAAAGATGCTTAATATTACTCATCATTAGAGAAAAATAAATTGAAACCACAATGAGATATCACTTCATGTCCGTTACAATGGCCACTATAAAAAACACACAAACCAACCAAGTGTTGGTGAAGATGTAGAGAAATTGGAATCGCTGTGCACTCTTGGGGAATGTAAACATTGCAAGCCCTGTGGAACTTCCTCAAAATATTAAATACAGAATTACCATATGACCCAGCAAATTTCACTTCTGGGTATATATCCAGAAGAACTGACAGCAGGATGTTAAAGAGGTATTTTAGTAACAGCATTACTCACAATTCCCAAGAGGTGGGCACAATACAGATGTCCATCAGTGGAAGAATGAATAAAGAAAATAGGGAATATACATATGATAGAATATTATCTGGACTTAAAAAAAGAAGGAAATCCTATCACATGCTACAACACGGATGAGCCTTAAAGACATAATGCTCAGTGAAATAAGCCAGTCACAAAAGGAAAAACACCATATTATTCCAGTTCCATGAGGTCCCTGGTGTGATCAAATTCATCTACACAGAAGGTAAAAGGGTGGTTTACCAGGCATATGGGAAAGGAAGAATGGGGAGTTGTTTTTTGCTGGGTAGAGAGTTTTGGATTTGTAAGATAAAAAGTTCTGGAGTTCTGTTGTATGACAATGTGAATATATTTAACACTACTGACCTGTAAACTTCAAAATAGTTATGATTAATTTTTTTAACCACAATTAAAAGAAAAATTGAGATGATGGTGGCCAAACCTTATTCAGTTTTAGAATGCTTCCCTTACCCTCCTCTGTTGCCAAGTCACTGCTACTTTTTAAATTGAACTTGCCAGTGTTAAGACATGGACATAGATGGGTTATTTCTACCAAATCTCTGGTGTCGGTTGTATCTGTTAGGAATGCTTTTCAGGCAGAAATAACAAAAAGTCTATTACTCGATGGCTTAAAGACAAGGGTTTATTTTCTTCATGCTACTAGAGGTAAGCAGTTGCTGGCAATGAGTCACCTCTTCTTATCTTTGAATGCCCACTTAATCCTTAGTCATCCTGCAGACTTCAGCGTAGGCCTCCTTGGCCAGGACTGTGTGCAGTAGAGCCTGGGGAAATGAAGGAGTCACCTAGGCAAGGCTCATTGCTGCCCTGAACAAAGCTGGGGTATTGTCAGCAAGGGGCAGGAGAAGGGAAAGGTGAGGAGAGCACTGCCAGGTCTGCCTCATAGGAACAGAGATATCATATAGGCTAGACTCAAATGTCACCTCCTCAGAGAATTTTTCCTTGACCCCACTCACACATTGATTGTCTGTCCCTCCCGATAGTGGGTTATTAGGTCTTGAAGGCAGAGATTCTTATCTTGTTGACTCCTGTATTCCCCAGTGCCTGGCATGTAGTAGATGCTCAATAAGTATCTATTGGCTGAAAATAAGATCAGTGTTGGGAGAAAAGAAGAAATAGCCTGAGAAGTCAGTGGAGGGCTGTCGAGTGGTGGTTCCTGAACCTGGCTCCACATTAGGACCCCCATCCCCTAAAGTGCTTCTAAGAGAAAAAAAAAAAAAAAGATGAATAAAACAAAGCAATACTTGGGCCCTACCCTCCAGAGATTCTGATCCGATGGGTGGGATCTGGATATTGGTGTTTTCTTAAATGCCTCCTGATGATTCCAGTGTGCAACCAGGATTGAGAGCCATGGTGCTATAGGGTCACAAAGCAGGTTCGAGGACAACACTGGAACATGAAAGTTATGGTAAAGTAGTAAGAAGCAAATTTATGGTAAAGAAATTTCATACGGGTGGTGACAAAGATGGGTTCCTCAATTAAAGACGTTGAGATGATTACTTGACCATCTGGAAAGAACACTGGATCTTTATTCCTGGTACCAGAATAAAACCCACAAGGATCCAAATTTTAAACATTATAAAACAAGATGGAGGAAAGGCGAAAACCATGAAGTTACAGATAAATTTATAATTGTGGTGGGGAAGACCTTATTTAGCTGGTTATAAGCCTAAAAAGAAAAGGTTAGTAATTTTGAAAACATAAATTTGATGTCTGAATGTTATGCAAGACCATAAATGAAGTAAAAATACAAGGAACAAACTGGGAAAAAATGTTTACAATATTCGTGCCACAAAATGGACTACATTTTCTTAGCAAAGAACTCAAATCAATAGTATGATTCTGACACCAGTTCTAATTCTGCTCATCAATTCCAGAATGTGGGTGTTTTCCCCACACCACTAAGCAATTCGGAGACACCAGCTGAGTGTCCTACAATTCAACTCAATTCTGACACTCCCCCAGAGAGAGCCTCAGATCCCACAGGTGAAAGGCTCAGTCTGACAAGACCGCCGGCACTTCAGATGCCAATTCCAAGTCCAGGCTGTCACCTGCCTTCTGATTAGACTAGCTATAAATCTGAGGTTCCCATGACCCCTCCTTGTGTTTGATTGATTTGCTAGAGCAGTTCACAGAACTCAGGAAAAGTTTCCTTACTAGGTTAATGGGTTATTCTAAAAGGACATAACTCAGAAAAAAACCAGATGGAAGAGATGCACAAGGGAAGGGATGGGGGAGGGGCAAGGTGTTTCCATGTCCTCCTCTCCAGGTGCCATTCTCCCCAAATCTCCATGTGTTTGTGTGCCCAGAAACCCAACAAACCTCATCCTTTTGGGCTTTTATGGAAGCTTCATTACCTAGGCATGATTGATTAAATCTTCGTTCATTGGTGACTGAATCCAATCTCTGGCCCCTTTCTCCTCCTTAGAGGTCAGAGGTGGGCCTAAAAGTTGCAGCCCTCTAATCACAGGGGGTCCCTTGGCAACCAGCTCCCACCCACAGGTACTTTCCAAAAGTACCCTCATTAACATAACAAAAGATATCTTTAATGGTCCTCATTGCTTAGGAAATTCCAAGGGTTTTAGGAGCTTGATGCCAGGAAAGGGATGAAGACCAAATATATAAAAATATACATATTTTTTCACAGCACCACAAATAGAAAACGTGCAAACAACCTAACAGCAAAATGGACAATGGGTTTCAACAGACAGCTCTTGAAGATGTTCACCCACACTTGAAACGAAAAGAAACTCTTGTTAAAACAACAGAGTCCTAAGTATGTATCTGAGAGAAATGAAATCGTACATGCACACAGAAACGTGTACATTCATGTTCACAGCAGCATTATTCCCAAGAGCCAAAAAGTGGAAAAGACCCAAGTATACATCCTCTGGAGAATGGATAAGCAAAATGGGGTCTATCTCCATGATGGAATGTTCTGCCATAAAAAAGAAGTGCTGACACAGGCTACAGCATGGAAAACCCTTGCAAACATTACGCTAAGTGAAGTAAGGCAGACACAAAAGCTCATAGAGGGTATGATTTCCTTTTTACGAAATGGCCCCAGTAGGCAAATCTATCCATGCAGAGAGTGGATTCGTGGCTGCTAGGGGCTGGGGGAGGGCAGGAAATGGGACAGTGACTGTTAAGGGTACCAGGTTTCTTTCTGGAGTGATGGAAATGCTCTCAAATTGATGCTGCTGATGGTGGCCCAACTCTAAGTACACTAAAAACTATTTGAGTGTTCAGTCTACATGGATGAATTGTAGAGAATGAGAATTATATTTCAATGAAGTTGTTGAAAAACACCGAGATAGGACTTTTCACTCCTCCGTTTTGACAAAATTAGGGACTGTGTAGGGGGACAGACTCTTTCATATATTGTTGAGACACTTGTAAATTAATGCCATCCTTTTGAAGGGCGTTTTGGCAATTTCTACCAGAATTAAAAATTCATATATCCGGGGTGCCTGGGTGGCTCAGTGGGTTAAAGCCTCTGTCCTCGGCTCAGGTCATGATCTCAGGGTCTTGGGATCTAGCCCCACATCAGGCTCTCTGCTCAGCAGGGAGCCTGCTTCCCCCCACCTGACCCCGGCTGTCTCTCTGCCTACTTGTAATCTCTCTTGGTCAAATAAATAAATAAATAAATAAATAAATCTTTTTAAAAAATGGTGTATCCTTTGACAGAGTGCTTCCACGTTAACTGGCCCTGCGGAAATATCTACAGTGTGAATCGGGCTCACCAAGGGGCTGCTGGGCTACAGTTAAGAGGCAAGAAACTGGAAAGTGATATACATCGACAGAGAATGCACTCAGACAACAGAAAAAAGCATGGCCATTAAAAAGGCGGCAGTAGCTTAGACCATGTTGATGCGGAAAGCTCTGCAGAGATGCGTTTTAGGTGGGAAACTGGCAAGGCGTGAAAACAGTGGGCAGAGTGATTCTGTTTTTATCAGTCAAAGCCAGTCTACCAAAGTATTCAGGAAAGAAATGCAAAGAGCGATCACATCCAGGGAGAGGGACTGAGATAGAAGAGCAGGTTTTAGTTTTCATTTGGTAATCTTTCAGGACTGTCTGAATTTTCTAAATGTGGGCCTGCATTAGCTTTATTTTTAAAATTCCACCAGGATTATCTGTACGGCCATATTTCGAGTCGTTTTCATTTTCTTTGTGCTTTACGGTCTTGAGAATCTTTTGTAATCTTTGGCATTCCAGAGTTGTGTGTGATGGGTATGTGTGTGTGTGACACACTGCTCTTCCCCCAAGAGGACCCACACAGAGCTCAGGACTTCATCCCATTCTCAGGAAAGGCAGTAGGGTGGGCTGGAGAGGTATGGCGGGGAGGGGCACTTCAGTAAGCTTTGGCCAATCCTCTCTGCAGAGACAGCTCCCTCCTCCTCCTCAGCCTGCACCTGTGATAGGAAGCCAGCTCACAGTGAAGGGACAGGTTCAGGTGAGGAGGCAGGGACAGAGAACAGAGTCCACTCCTCTCAAACAGCAAAGTGCACACATGGGAATGGGTCCAACAGGATGCCCAGTTGATGTGGAAGGAGCTGGACCAGGGCCTAAATTCTAAATGAGGGCTGCAAGGGCCTCTGAAGCCTGGTCTCCAGAGGGCCCAGATCCTGAGAGCCACGGAGGGCTGGGGCCATGCGTGTGTGTGTGTGTGTGTACCCATATGCATACGTGTCTGGGAGGAAGGGGTTCCAGGGTCTGTGTTCCTAAATGCATTAGGGGGCTACCCGTCTGTGTTTCATGCATGTGGCAGAAGCAGATTTACTCTGCAGCTCTGGGTCCCTTGCTTACACAGGCCTCCTCCAAGCCTCTGTCTCTAATTTGTATTCAGAGTTTTGGTCTTCCTTTTTGAAAACCAGTCCACCCCCACCCCTGCATATAAACATGGGGCCCAACAAAACTGGGATCTGCCCTGGCATATTTATCTCAGACTGTCCCATGTTCATCATGACTATGTCTCTGTCTCTCTTCCGTTGTCCCCCTCCTTCTTGCTTTCCCTCTTTCCTTTCCTCCTTCTGTATTTGTGCTCTAGAAACTTCCCCTTCTGTGACAGAGGGACAGAGATGAAGGAGACAATCCATTCCAGAGAGGTTCGGGGGTCCACAGGAGCGTATTGTGGGACATCCCCCTTCCTCCTTGGACCATCAGGAAAATGGAGAGTGGAAGAATGGAAGAATCAGCAGGGTGGCCAGACACAGGCTGAGCCATGGGGGAATGCACTGTGGGTCCATGTCTGTCTGTAAGCATCTGTGTCTGCACCTATCTGTGCATTTGTGTGTGATGCTGTGGGTGTGTGCCTGTGGCCGTGGGGTATGTGTTTCCCTCCATGTGTGCAGCTGAGGGAGAACCTGCATGCCAACGTGCTGTTTGTTGCTGGCCTCAATGTGTCTTTGAGGGAGAGAGTCCAGGCAGCACTGTGGGCTAATGAGTTCTCATGGCTGTGCAACTCCCTCAGGGACAGTCCTCACTGGCAAAGCAAACCACCCTTAGGAGCCCAGAGATGGGAGCAATGACTTCATCCTTCCCCAGGGTGTCCAAACATCTTTGCTGATCTCAAGGGGCCCTGCCAACCTGACCTGGCTGAGCCCAAGGCCAGGGGCTCTAACAGATGCAATGATTTCTCAACGTTTGGGCATCATCTGGTCACCTGGCTGGACCAGCTCCTTGACTTGTGGTTTGGATGGTAGATGCAGGTAGCCAAGCCTGGGTATAAGGTTGCCATGGCGACTGCCCTACTAAGTACTCAATACTGGCAAGAAGGGTACTTTTCAAGCCCAACCCATTTCTGTTTCAGAGTTGGCTCAGAGAGGGCTGGAGAAATCTTTAAGTTTATCTAGAATACCTGTGGTTATTCTCTGCCTAGGCTCCACATCCCAGATCCCTTAGCCATGGTTTTCACCTGTTCTGTGTTCCCCCAACAAGGCCAATCCCTGTGGATGCCATCACCTGGGCTTCCTCGGTTTTAGGCTCCCAGTTGGGTTCGGCCAGTGGGAGGCACTGATGAGCATCAGAGGGTGGGAGGAGAGAAAGGTGGGGTATTTCCCCTGACCTATTCCCAGTTTTGGCAGTGACTGTGTCTCTAGCCACAGCTTTTCTCGGGGGACCCTTCACCCGACACTAAGGCTCTTACCGCTTCCAGGAAACCACTCCTCTCCTCCTCACTTCAAGTTTAGGGGGTAAAGTATCCCCTCAGCTGCAGCCCAGACACTGCACCATCCCACTCATTTCCTTATGACAGTGCCCCCCAACCCCACCATACACTTGGGGTAAATTACCCCTTTGCTAAATTCTTTTCATGAAACCCTATTGACTGGGTCCTGCCTCTTCTGTTGGGACACTGCTTGGTACACATTTTCCCATTGTGGTAGGAATAAAACATACACTACATTCTCCTGCTCCATCTGGCGTCTAGTCTTCACACTTGGGGTTTCCTCTGATCATTTAAGAACCATCTCTTCATCAATAAAACAAATAACAAAACACATTGTATATGGTTAGCATGCTTGGCACTCTTAAGGTTTTAAAAAACACTAGCCAGTAACATTATTATTCTTGCCAAGTCCTGGAATGCAAATAGAAGTGCTTTCTTATTAAAGGGCCTGGTTTTAATACTGTTGTCAACTTAACTAATATTAACTAATATTAAATATTGGATCTGTGCCATTCATTAGTCATCTTTGGTACATTTCTGCAGTTAATGTTGTCACTGAATGCCTGTATTTTTTAAAAAGGAGTGTTAATGTTTTGAGGGTTTCTCATTCATTTGAAGATGAAACATATTCTAAGATTGCACAAAGGGGGAAAATTATAAGTATATAATTTTTGATAAATCAGTGTCTTGTTATATCACATTTTAAAAAAATTTTATTTATTTATTTGACAGAGAGCGACAACGCAAGAGAGGGAACACAAGCAGGGGGAGTGGGAGAGGGAGGAGCAGGTTTCCCGCTGAGCAGGGGGCCCAATGTGGGGCTGGAACCCAGGACCCTGGGATCATGACCTGAGCCAAACGCAGACACTTAATAACTGAGCCACCCAAGTATCCCTCACAACGACATTTTAAAATAAGATTTACAGGGGTGCCTGGGTGGCTCAGTGGGTTAAAGCCTCTGCCTTCAGCTCAGGTCATGAGCCCCTCTCTCTCTACCTGCCTCTCTGCCTACTTGTGATCTTGTCTGTCAAATAAATAAATAAAATCTTAAAAAAATAAGATTCACAGGATTAAAAAGTAGAAAACAGGGGCAGCTGGGTGGCTCAGTTGGATAAGCGGCTGTCTTCAGCTCAGGTCATGATCCCAGGGTCCTGGGATCAAGCCCTGCATCGGGCTCCTTGCTCATTGGGGAGCCTGCTTTTCCCCTGCCTGCTGTTCCCCCTGCTTGTGATTGCTTCTCTGTCTCTCACTCCCTTGCTCTCTCCACATCAAATAAATAAACTTAAAAAAAAAAATGGAAAACAACTATCTCTTCCAAGATGCCTTCATGACCAGTGTCTAAATTGGGGGGCACCATCACTCTCTCCCACTTCTCAGCCCATGCCTTTCACAACACTTATATTTTGCAATTTATTATCACTTCTTAGTTTGAGATTTGTCTCTCTCACTCCACCATCATCTTGACTAAGACATTCAGATCTTGCCTGTTGGGTTCACAGCTGTGTCCCAGTGCATGTCTTGGTGAGTGGCCATTCCAAGATGCTGTAACAAAGAGGCCCCAAGCAATAGGAATAACCTAGTTAATTTCTCCCACAGGTGATGGTGTAGGTCAGTGGTCCAGGCTGGTATGGTGGTTTGAAGGTGTTCCTAAGCCCCTGGGGCTCCTCAGACCACCTCACTTCTGAGCCACACAGGGGACAATTTGAAAAAACCTCTTACCCAGAGCAATCAATCCTACTCTGTTTGGTTGTGGCTTCCTGAGTCTGGCCTGCCCTAGACCCTTGTTCTCCCAACAACAAGGGGTGGGGTGTTTCAAACCACAGAGCACGTTGCCTGAGATGAACTTCTCACGGTGAAACAGGTTTGCTACACACAGGTTCTTACCTGTTATTAAAGATTACTTTTTTTCCTTCTGTGGCTACAGTTTACAACTGTCCACATTCCTGACCCTAGGGAATTATTTCACCACTCTGTGCCTCAGTTTCTTCCTCTGTAGAATGGGGAGAACTGTTGTTCTCCTCCTAGGCTTGTTACAAGGATGAAGTGATCATAAAGCTCTTAGAATTGAACCCAGCAGACAGGAGGTGCTCTTTAAATAGTCATCAGCATTACTATCTCTTTAGATGGTCTCAACTTCCCCACGGGGTAGGTGAGAAGGCATCACCTCATTTTCAAATGCAGAAACGAAGGACCAATGTTCTAAAGCAAACTTGCCCAAGGCCATGGTGCTGACAGGTGGCCTTGTCTAGGTTTAACCCAGACCTGCACCTCAGCTCAAATAATGAAAAAACTGGGGTGACAGCAACCCCTCCTAGGAATTGGTTGCGAGAATCCAATGCCATCATAAAATCAAGTGATAGGCACTTGGAGGGCACCGTTCAAATGTCTGTGCCCTTCTCCTTCACGGTGGCCCACTCTGTCACGCACACGAGCGCCCTCACGGAGCCACCAGGGATCCCAGCTACCCTGTTCCTGGCAGCCCTTGGGTCAGCTGCTTGTTTGGCTGGAGGGGGCAGCTGGGCCAACAGAGGGGCCCATTGTCTCTGTCTTCTGGAGCTCTGTTGTTGCAGCCTAGTCCCAGCGTCCAGCCCCAAGGCACTCCCAGCTATCACTTGGGCTTGTTGGATCAGGGTGGGAGGGACAGGGAGCGAGCTCGGATACCTGGCTGTACCCTTAAGACTGGATCTCCAGACCGGCTCTGCTGACGAGGAAACTGAGGCTAGGAGCCCAAATGACGTGTGGGGAGTTTGTCTCATCTTGGGGTCGCCAAAGATGGGGAGGGGAGGGCACACGTGTGGCCTCAAGTCAGAGAAGTCATGGATTTCATTAGGTCACAGACTGCAGGGCCAGAGCACCCCCATCCCATTTTACTGGAAACGGAGGCCCCAGAGTGAGGACGCTTGCCCAAGGTCACACAGCGCACCTGCCGCAGAATCAGCGGGGAAACCCGGCGTCCCTAGGCCTCAACCCTGAAAGAGAGCAAGGGCGCGGGTCGGCTGGGGGCGGGACAGTGGGTGGCCCCCTCCCCCGGGGCGGAGCGATTCCGCACGTTCCAAACCTCCGTGGCGAGCCTGGTGAAAACTCGGGCGGCCCTCCCCCTAGGGGGCGTGGCTTCCCGAGTCAGCCGGGATTCCACTGGGCCTTTGTCTGCGAAGGCGGGACTTCGCGCTTGATGGCCGTTGGAGGCGTGGCCTCCTAACTGCGGGCGCGCTCACTGCGGGACTCCATCTCTCTGTGACGCTGGCGAGAGCGCGGGCGGGGCGGAGTCAAGCCCGCCGGAGCTCCGCCCCCAGCGGAGACGGCCGAGGCCGGGGGCGTGTCCTGGGCGGGGCCGTGCCCCGCCCCGCCCGGTCGCGGAGCAGTGGCCAGCGCAGGGAGGGCCCGGCCCCGGGATGTGAGTGAGGCAGGGGTGGGGGCGCGGGGTTGGGCGCCAATCCTGGCCCCCGGGGTTCCCAGGGGTCCCCGTGGGCGGGAGCGCTAATGCGCGGGCTACCCGGCGGGCTCGTCAGGTGCGTGCCCAGGTACTGCAGGCGAGGGGCCGCTCAGGCCGAGTGAGTCCAGGCCGGCCCCGCGCCACTTTTCTGCGGTGCGAGGTGCGGGCCACGGGGCTCGACCTGGGCGAGGGCAGGCGACATGCGCGGGTCTGACGTCTGTCTTATCCCGGGCTCCGCCGGCTGTGCGGAGGCCCCTGGCCCTGGCAGCAGCTGGAGCCGGGTTTCTGGTCCCGGTGAGGCGGTGGCTGCAGAGGTGTGATGGGGTGAGAATGGAGGGGGGTGGTGGTGAATTGCGCGGCAAGGCTGAGGTGATCTCCATCCCTGGCTGCGAGTTGGGCCACAGCCTGAATGAACCCGGACTTGCTGTTTCTGGGAACCGTCACCCCCACCCCCAGCTCTAAGGGATAGGGCGCTTTCTGTGCTCAGCTGTTTGGATGCATTATCTCGCGACAGCCCCATATTTTACTGTTAAGGAAACTGAGGTCTAGGGCCACACGGCTGTTTAGCGTGATTGTTATAATGTGGAAATGAGATGTGGAGGCCTTTGCACCCAGGTGGACCTGGGTGAACTCTGGCTGCTGCACAGATCTGCAGTGTGACCTTGGGCACTCCTGGTTCCCTCTCCAAGCGTTTGTTGCGATGGTGGTGCCTACCTCCCAGAGCTCCGGCGAGATTTGGGTTGGATAGTGCTGGGAAAGAGCCAATGCTCAGTAAGGAGCTGCTCTCATGACTGTTATTACGGTTGCTAAATGGCACTCTTCCTGCCACCAAGGGAGAGGGAGCTAGTGGTACTGGGTCAGGGCTGTGGGGTTAGTACAATGGGGTGGCAGGGAGGAGGAGGATGCTTTCCACACTGAGATTGCCCCTCCCTGTGTCTGTCCCTGTGCACATGGAAGGCCGCACGCAACTCAGCTGTACCAGCATGTGCCGGAGTCGCGCTGGCCCATCGTGTATTCCCCACGCTACAACATAACCTTCATGGGCCTGGAGAAACTGCACCCCTTTGACGCAGGAAAATGGGGCAAAGTGATCAGCTTCCTAAAAGGTATGCGAGGCCCCATGAGACCCTACATGTGTTTCTTCCAGCCCACCTTCCCCACCCCAGTCCCCGGCCTCTCCTGGTGTCCTCCTTCCACAAGCTGCCATCTCCCTGGTCCAGGCTCATTCCTTATACTGCCTTCCACCCATGGTGGCAAAGGGGCTTTTGAACACAGGCTTGTCCTGTCTCTGTCCGTGGAGGCCCATAGAAGGGGAGCTGATGAAGGATGGACACAGGGAAGCTGAAGGTCAGAGGAATCCAGTGCTTGGAGAATCCAAGAGGTAGAGAGCCTTTGCTCCAACCCTGCTGATTACAGATGGAGGAAATTGGAGCCCAGAAAGGTTAGGGAACATGCTCAAAGTCACACAGCTGCTAAGTGGCAGAGTGGGGTCTGGAATTCAGAGCTCTAGGCCCCCACCTTTCACAGCTCATTCCACTGAGTAAGGTGGTACTCTGGAGTATGGTTTCAACTTCGGTTTGTAACCCGGGGGTCTGGTTTAGGTGGGAAATTCGGGCATCACAGTAGGCTAGTGGAAGAATATTCTCCCTTTCTCCTGCATTAGGGGTTCTTTAATTGACAGAAGTAGAGAATGTTACCTGGCATAGGATAAGGCATGGGGAATCTTTAAATCACACATTCCTGATCACACCATGGAGAAAGTTTCACTTTGGGGCTAACTTGTCTTTAACACTGAAGCCCATCTCCCCTTTTAATAAATCTAGAGCAAGCCACAGCCTCTGCATATCACAGAAAATAGAATCAAATAATAGATTAATAATGGTTTGTTGCTATCATACATGTATTCTATTTTTGGTTAACTTCTATTTATGGCAACTGATACTGATTTTCCATTTACAACTGTGACCAGAATAGGTATTCAAAGAAAACTCTTTAAGTAGAAAAGAATAAAGGTGGGGAGCTAGGACTGTGAAAACCCCGGCAAGGTGAGTGGGGCCAGCCTGCTGCTCATCTAGCTGGTCTCTTGCGTTCTTGACTGTGGTCCTTCATGCTCTGTTTCCAGCAGACCCAACCTGAGTCACTGCTCCCATTGCCCTTTCTTGGGATCCTGTATTACCCAGCAGCTCAACATAGGGTTCCTTGTCTCCCTCCTCTCTGAGCTGACAGTCCTCCTGAGTTCTTTCCTTTCTCCTCTGAGGATGTGGGTGGAAAGGAGGCAGGGGCCACATGGTGAAGGGCCTTGGGAGCTGCCAAGAAAAGAGCTGGCCCTTTGCCTGAAAGCAATGGGGAGCCATGGAATGTTACTGGGGCGGAGGGCGGGGGAGAGTAGAGAGTGCCTTCTGTCTGTGGAGCTATATTGGGTAATGTATGGAACTAGTTGGCTTCTACTGGTTACACATTAACACAGCTTCCTTAGATAATGACCTTGTCCCTTTGATTTCCCTAGAACCTGGAGCTGGATGGTCTTGTTCTCACTGTGCCCTAGAGCACTTCCTGCTCTTGGCTTCAGTGTCTTCTTTTGCAAAACAGAGCAAATCTTGTCTGGTGGTTGTGAGGGGTGATAAAAATACTGCAGTGTTTCCCAAACATCAATTATTTGCAAACGGCTATTGGGACCTTGCCATTTCCTCATACCACCTGCTCCGTTATTTACTTCATATATACACACACACACACACACACACACACACACACACGTGTGTGTGTGTGTGTGTGTGTGTGTGTGTATATACTTTTTAAAATCGACTTAGCCTGTGCTTAAAAAAAAAAAAAAAACTTAAATGAACTTGTTTTAAAAGGAAACATTATATCATCTAAATGGGAAAAGTCAGTTTCACTTGCCATAAATAGGAAGTCATGGTTAAAAAATAAATGCAGGAAAACTATAATTCACTTCAGGCTGTTTCCTGTTGCCTGGCAGTCTGCGAGACTGCTGCTTTTTGGGTTAAAAACAGGGAGATGAGCAAGGGTTTAGGCAAGCCTTAAAGAGAGGCCATGCCACATGGAGCCTTCCATGATGTCATCAGAAGATGCAGGGAGAATCCGGAGAATCAAAGTGAGAGTCAACATTACCAGTCCGTGTGTTACCTCGACTGCTACATGCCCAATATCTGACTCCCTTGGGCCCTCAGGCCTGGTGTTGTCTACCCTGGCCCAGGAGGTGACCCATTCTCAGAAGTCAGAGATTGCCCACTGCCTCCCAAGGCAAGACTATAGCAGAGGCTAAGTCTGCAGTTCTGTTGGAGGAGTGGTCTGGAGCCAGGTCCACCTTCCAGTCATCAGGGAAGCAGGGTGCCCACTCTGTGGTTTCAGAAGAGAAGCTTCTGTCGGATGGCATGCTGGTGGAGGCGCGGGAAGCTTCGGATGAGGACCTGCTGGTGGTGCACACAAGGCGCTATCTCAACGAACTGAAGGTACAGGGGGCCTGGGGTGAGAGGTGGCCAGAGCAGAGAGGCAGCTCAGCCTGGGGAAGCACAGCCTCAAGGGGCCCCATTCCTGCCCCTCATGCGGGGGGGGGGGGGGGAGCATGAGAGTCTGTGGTCCCCAAGAGAATGAGAGAGTGTCATAAAAAAACAGATACCAGGATGGGCTAAGCTGCTTAGTGAGCTCCCTGTCCCTGGGGTATGGGATCAGGGTTTCCCATCTGGTGGGGTTTGAACCTTCATAGGTGTATTGGGCCTCTACCTTAGTGCCTTTGAATCTGTGTCCTTTATTTTTATTATTTTTTAAAATTTATTTGACAGGGAGAGAGAGAGAGAGACAAACAGGCAGAGGGAGAGGGAGAAGCAGACTCCCCACTGAGCAGGGAGCCTGATGTGGGGCTTGATTCTGGGACTCTGGGTCATGACCTGAGCCGAAGGCAGATGCTTAACCAACTGAGCCACCCAGGCACCCCTCACTCTGTGTTCTGTGAACAAGCCTCAGAGACCCTTGCTGACATGCTGGATGAGGGGACCCCCAGTCCCTTGTCCTATCCAACCAAAGCTGTCTTTTTTTAGGTCTATTTTTATATTGCACTTAAGTATAAGACTCTTGTACGAACTTCTCCTGCTAAAGACTTGTTGAAAACTGTTGGGCTAAAAACTTGTGTGAAACTCTCTGGAGCTAAGCAAGGAGTGTAAACAAGTTGTCAGACAGGTGGTGGCGGTGTATGGGGGTCAGCTGGGGAGCTCCTGCCCCTTCCCAAGTGGGCGGCTTGCTACTCAGCTCCACTGTGGACCCAGCATGGCCGGGGTCCTGGCTTTTGAAGAGAAGTTCGAAATTCAGGTTAGTAAAGCGGCAGTCCCAGGTTTCTTAATGTGACCACTCTCCGAGACTTTTCAGTCCACCCTGCAGACCAAACCAAGCATATAGACTACCTGCTTGTGACTTCTTTCTAGAAGAGCTCACAAAGCTTTCATGAGTACTTGTGAGTCTGAGGCCCCTAGGTGAGGTGCTCCCCTGGAGGGGAAGCTAGGCTGGGGGAGTGGGTGTTGCATCAGAACCTGGTACTGCCAGCACACTCTGGCAGGGGGATGGTCACGGATGCCACAGGTTCTCTGCCAACAGTGTGGGATCCCACATCCCTGACCCCCAGCTCATCCTAGACTCAGTAGATGCCAGAAGTCACCAACCCCTCCCCATGTACCCCCTCCCTCCCTGCCATAGGTGGAAAAGCCTAGGCCCAGAAAGAGGCTCCACCTGCTCAAGATCACCCAGGAAGTCCAATAGCCAGCCTTCAGGGAGACCCCAGGCTGGGCATCTAGTCAGTCTTCCTGCTTCCCGGTCACAGTTACTACCTACCCTCCTCCCCAGCTCTGGCCTGAGCTGTGAGAATTCTAGATGAAGCTGTGACAGTGTCAGCTCATGAAAGATTACCAGGAAGAGGTTGAAACCTGGCTCCTGGGAGAGAGAGGTGTGCAAGGCCTTGGAAAGAAGCCCAGTTCTTGGCTGCCCTGGTTTCCTAGGGCCCAGACATGCGTGGTCACAGTCCACAACCCAGGAGCTGGGCCAGGAAGACACACCTGCCAGAGTTCAGAGGGTGAGTTTGTGGAGCAGGGATAGATGGCAATGGGGCAGGACAGGGAGAGACCAGAACAGAAGGATGCTTGGGTGGATGGCATGTGAATGTACCAAGATAAGGCTGGGGGTAGGGGGGCATAGACTCCAGGACCCCATCTGTTTGAGGAGCCTTAAGGAGAACCATGCAGGGCTCCCTCTGTGCTTGGCCTTGGCCCCCCCAAAAGCCTAAGGCAGCTTACTGTGTATAAATAATAATAAAAAAGTGTCAACAGCTGGAGACCCAAGTAGAAAATTGAGGTCAAGGGCAGGAGGAGAAGTCAGATATGTCAACTGAGAGGATTAGCTAAGATGCTATGATTGAGCTCCTGGATTTGCCTTGGAGCTCCCTGGCAGCAAAAGCAAATGGAGAAACATGAGGATTCCCACAGCACTTACTAAGGAGAAGTACTCAGTCATTCAACACATCTATATCAAATACTGACTGTGTGCTGGGTACAAAACAAAAAATAAGCAAGTTCCCCTGGTCACATGGATTTGTATTTTTGTTGTGGAAGACTGAGAATAAAAAAATAACCACACAAGAGCATTTCACAGAGCACCAAGGGCTGGGAAGGAAAGAAAATGGAGGGTAGCTGAGTGAAGGGTGAGGGTGACCGGGTGGTCTGGGAAGGCCTCACAGAGGTGAGGTTTGAGCTGAGACAAAAGAATGAGGAGTAGGTGACACTCTTGTGGAGCTTTGAAGGAAGAATATTGCAGAGCCACACGCCAGGAGGGGGAGGTAACTTTGCCTCCTACAGGGGAGAAGGGTGCTAGGCGGCATGATGTGGTCAGGGAAGCTAGAAATGTCAGGCCACATTGGGTCTTGTGAACTGTGGGAAGAGTTTGGATTTTGTTCCCGGTACTGTGGGAGAATGATACCATGTGAGGTACCCTTGGTGAGCACGTGGACCCATGCCAATTTCAGGCATTTTGGCCTTTAGGGACTGTGGCTCAGGAACATCCCCCTTGCCCCCACTCATCCCCTGCCCCCCATCTACAAGGTTCCTTTTCTTTTTTTCTCTGCTGTGGGCACCTGGGACAGTGCCCTGGAGAGTTCCTGCAGGTTTCCCCAGTTGTTCTGTGTGTGCTGTGGGACGTAACCCTCTCCCCTGCCCCACCTCACTCTGCCCCTCTGTTCCAGGGCTCATGCCTTGCCCTGTCCTGGCGTGGCCTTCAGGGCTTAATAATTCAGGCATTGAAGGAGATGCAGTAGCCTGAGGTTTGGCAGGTGATGTCTGTTTAGGGAAAGAAACATTTATTGAGCATCTACTGTGTGCAAGGCTCAGAATTGTCCCCATTGAGGGTGGTGGTTGGATTGGGCCAGTGCCAGGTTTTTTGTCTTCTGCTAACCCCAGTGACAGTCTGCCTGGGGTGTGGGGTAGCTTAATGTGAATCTGACTTTGTGCAGTGCTTGGGATACATTTATCCAGCAAGTATTTTTTTTTTTTTAAATCCACTAAGTATTTAATGAGCACTGTGCTATGTTCCAGTGAAGACAGGCTAGAACTAAAGAGATGGAGTCCCTCTCCTTAGGGAGCTGGCATTTATGTGGGGAGAGTCAGTCCATAGACATGATATCAATCACGTCATTGATACAGTGTGTTACAAGGCTCTCAGTGCTGTGGGCAAAAGTACAGCAGGAAAGGGGGTGGTGGGGATAGCTTATTGTCATGTGATCATGGACTGAGAGCAGTGAGGGAGTGAGCTATGTGGCCATGTGGAGGGAGGGCATTCCAGGTAAAAGCAGGAGCAAGTGCAAGGGCCCTGGGGCCAGGGTATCTCCAATGTGTTCTGAAACACTGTGTACCATGGGAATGGGAGGAAGTGGAAGTGGAGTGGAGACTGGCAAGAAATGGAGTCAGAAGACAATCAGGGGCCAGACCACACTGGGCCCTTTGTACCGCTGTGGCTTTGCTCTGAGGGATGTGGGAGCCAAGGAATGTTTTAGGCAGAGGGAGATGATCTGATCTAGGTTTTAGCAGGTTGCTTGGCAGCTTTAATGAGATGAGGCTATCAAGACAAATGCAGGGAGATCAGTGAGGAAGGAGGTTTCCACAGTAATCTGGTGAGAGGCCCTGGGCTCTCAGACTAGGCTAGAAACAGCAGCTGTGGATTTTGAGGGAGGTGTAGGATATGCAGTTTGTTATGAAGTTGAAACAATAGAATTTTCTGTTTCTCACACTGGATATAAGGCATGCAAGAGAAAGAGAAACCAAGGACATCTGAGCCTCAGGAAGTCTGGGCACCTCTTGAGCCTAGACATGACCTCCCAGCCCTCAGAGTCCTGTCCAGAGGGATACAGACCTTAGCAGCAGAGCATTGGGGAGGGGGAGGGGCTGAAGTCTCAGAGAGTCTCTGAGGAAGTGCTCCCCCACCCCACTGCTGCCTCTGATTTTTCTCTATCTCTTCCTCCCTGAGAGGACTCTTTTCTCCTTATTTATGGTAAAATTCAGATAGTGTAACCAGTAACCATTTTAAAGTGTAAAATTCAGTGGCCTCTGGGTGGCTCAGTTGTTAGGCATCTGCCTTCAAATTAGGTCATGATCCCAGGGTCCTGGGATCCAGCCCTGCATCTGGCTCCCTGCTCAGTGGGAAGTCTGCTTCTCCCTCCCTGCCCATTTGTGTTCCCTTTCTTGCTGTGTCTCTCTCTCTATGTCAAATAATTCAAGAAAATCTTTTTTTAAAAAAGTATAAAATTTCAGTGACCTTTAGTATATTTACAATGTGGTGCAAACATTGCCTCTAGGTCCAAAACATTTTCTTCAGTTTGTCTATTTCATCTTTTGTTGCTTGTGCTTTTGGTGTCACATGTAACAATCTATTGCCAAATCCAGGATCATGAAGATGGACCCATTTGTTTTCTTCTAAGAGATTCAGTTTGTGTTTAGGTCTTTGATCCATTTTAAGGTAATTCTTGTATATGGTGTGAGGTAAGGGTTCAACTGTAGTTTTTTGCATGTGGCTCTCTGGTTTTCCCAGCATGATTTGTTAAAGACACTGTACTTTCCCCATTGACTAGCCTTTGTACCCTTGTAGAAAATCAACTGGCCGTAGATGTATAGATTTATTTCTGGATTCTCTATTCTATTCCATTGATGTATATGTCAGTCCTATGGCATTGTTACATTGTTTTGATGACTGAAGATTTGTAGTAACTTTTGAAATTTCAAGTCCTCCAACTTTGTTCTTTTTCAGGTTTGTTGTTGTTTTTTTAAAGATCCCTTGAGATTCCCTATGAATTATAGGATCAGCTTCTCTATTTCTGCAAAAAAGACCATTGGGATTTTGATAGGGATTGTGTTGGATCTGTAGATGAGTTTAGAGAATATTGCCATCTTTAAAATATTAGTTCTTGCAATTCAGGAACATGAGATATTTTTTCACTTATTTAGAGCTTTAAGTTTTTTCAGCAGTGATTTGTAGTTTTTAGGGTACCAGTCTTGGACCTCCTTAAATTTAAAGTTAAATTTATTCCCAAGTATTTTATTATTTTTGATGTTATTATAAATGGAATTACTTTAAATATATTTTATTTATTTATTTGAGAGAGATTGAGCACTAGCAGGGGAAAGGGCAGAGGGATAAGCAGACTACCTGCTGAGAGGGGAGCCTGATGCAGGACTTGATCCCAGGACCCCAGATCATGACCTGAGCTGAAGTTAGATGCTCAACCAACTGAGCCATCCAGGTGCCTCTAAATACTTTTTTAAATTTCCTTTTTGGATTATTTATTGCTAAGGTATTGAAATACAACTGATTTTTGCGTGTTGATCTTAGATCCTGCAACTTTGCTGAATTCACTTCTTTAGTTTAATAGGTATGTGTGTGTGTGTGTGTGGTCTTTAGGGCCTTCTGTCACTAACATTGAGCCGTCTGTGAATAGGCATAGTTTTACTTCTTGCTTTCCAATTTTTCTTTCCTAATTGCTCTGGCTGGAACTTCCAGTGTGAGGTTGAATAGAAGTGGCAAAAATGGACATCCTGTCCTGATCCTGATCTTAGGCTGAAGATTTTCCATTTTTTAGTACTGTGTATGAGGTTAGCTATGGGATTTTGTGTGTGTGTGTGTGTGTGTGTGTTTGTGCATGCATGCATGTTTATATGATAAATGCCCTCTACCAGGCTGAGGGAGTTCCTTTCTATTCCTAGTTTGTTGATTGACTTTTCATGAAAGGGTGTTGGATTTTGGAAAAGGCTTCTTCTTCATCAACTGAAATGATCATGGCTTTTTCCCCTTCTCTCCTTTTGCTCCTGCTTTCACTGATGGAGAGTTCTGACCCAAATGAAGCAACTGGGGCTCCAAATGGGGTTGTAGTCATCTCTCCCCTGAGAGCAATTCTTGGCTTGGATTTCTGAGGGTAGGGTCCACCTGAGGAAATCAGGCAGCTGGAGAATAGAGCCTTGCAGAGCTGAGAGTACGGGGCGGAGTGGGGGGTGGGTGGGTCCCAGGGATGTCGTCAACCTCAGGTATGTCCTGCTATCTGTGGGGTCCCCAAAAGGCTGGCTGGGCATAGAGGCCATGGTACCTGGCCAGACCCTGAGATGTGGAAGCTTATAGGCCATGTCTTTTGGTGGGCAGGGGGCATTAGGCTAGGGCAGACCTCCCTTGTTCGTGTCATTCATTCATTCATTCATTCATTCAACATGGAGGGGGTCAAGTTCTTTAGAGCAGTGATTCTGAAACTTGCTTAAGCCTTGGAATCCACTGGAGGGCTTGTCATAACATGGATCACTGGCCCCACTTCCAAAGTTTCTGAATTAGGAGGTCAGGAGAGGAGCCCGAGAATCTGCATTTTTTTAAAAGATTTTATTTATTTGAGAGAGAGTTTGCGTGAGCGGGTGAGGGGAGGAGCAGAGGGAGAGAGAGAGAATCTCCAGCAGACTCCCCGCTGAGCACAGAGTCTAACAATGGGGCTTGATGTCACGACCCTGAGACCATGACCCAAGCTGAAACCTAGAGTCAAACACTTAACCGACTGAGCCACCCAGGTGCCTCAGCAGTCTACGTTTCTGGCAAGTTCTCAAGTGCCGGTGCTGCTGGTCCAGGAACTATGCCTCAGAGAGGCACTCTCTAGAAGCTGGGGCTATCAGGGATGGGGGTGCAAGGGATTCCCAAAGGGCCAGCTTGGCGGTGAAACCTGTAAGAGCGGGTGGGGGGCAGAGAGGGCAGGGGAAGCTGGGGGTGCCCGTGGGGGTTCAGCAGAAGCGTGGCCTCACCTGACCCCAGGGGGGATCCCCTTTCCTTGTGCCATCTCAGAACAGAGGGCCGGGCTGTTCTAGCCCCTTTTCTGCCGGTTACTGTTTGGGGCTCTCCTGGGTGGCAGGGGTGAGGTGGCCTCCTCCGTGGAGTGTGCAGGTAGGGAACTGGGCGAGGATGGATGGCATGTGCTGTGAGTACTTACTGTGTGCCAGGTGTCACTCTGGGCATTGTCTGGATGGCAGGAATGGGTGTTTGCCTGCCCTTCCTGGCCCTGGCCCCTTTCTGGAAGAGACTGGTAACAACAGAGACATACTGTGATGTCAGGTAGAGACAGGTGTTCTTCAGAAAGATAAAGCAAAGCTGGGAACTGGGGGGGAGGGAGGGCCCAGGTCGGGGTACTTCAGATGGGGAGGTAAGGGTAGGCCTGGTGGATGGGACTAAGTCCTCCTTTTAGGTCTGGTGGGGAGGCGCTCCTGGTTCATGGATGAGGAGGTAGGAGGGAAGTAAAGGGCCATGTCCCAATTCACACAGCAGTAGCAGAGCCTTGAGTTGGACTACTTTGATGCTGAGGAGGACTGCTGAGCCCTGTCCCCACTCTAGAAGCTTCTAGCTCATCTCTCAGTGCTCTTGCCTGGGGCCAGGCTCTCCCAGGACTTGAGCTTCTGGCAGATCTGCGCTGGGCCACAGGTCCCAGATAAATTGTTTGCCCTTCCTCTGTGGCCCCTCCCCACCCTCCCCATCCTCCAGGGCTCAGCCCCCCCTTCTCCCCTGCTCCCTGGTTTATTTTTCAGCCCGGTTGCTGGTGGCTTTTCTAGAGCACTACCATCCAATAGAACTTTCTGACATGCTAAGAATGTTCTAGAAGCGCTCTATCCAGCAGCCACCAGCTACATGTGGCTATTGAGCACTTGAACTGCGGCTAGGGAGACTGAGAAAAGAAATTCTAGTTTTTGTTTTTGTTTTTTATCAAAGTATGGTTGACTTTTTTCGTTGAAGTAACAAAATTCTAATTAAACACGTTTCAAATTATTTTAAAAGTATAGCCAAGTAGCCACATGTGGCTGGATGGGATGGCATGAGTCTAGACCATTGCTGCCTTATACAGAAACCACGGTGGGGCCCAGGAGAAGTCTAGCACCATCTTTCAAGTGGATGCATTGGCAGACATCACCTTGGCCAAATCCCAGACGTGCTTCTGGTGACTTTACACCTGGCCCATGTACAATTCATCCTCTAGCCTGAGAGGTTCCCAGTGTTTTCTAGATGACTGCCCCCTTTGAAGGTTAGTTTGGGTTCTATAAAGATGAGCCAAGCCAGCCGACGGATGTTGGTGGCCAGAAAGTTTGGGAGGTGGGGTGAAGCAAAGTTCGACAGGATTCTTCACTGCACGATTTAGAGCTTTTAATGTGCAAGAGTGTGTTTTGAATTTCTAAGGGGTAGACAGCAGGAACAGTGTTTTCCAGACTTCTTTGACGTGGAACCCTTTCCTGATGGGAGTGCTGAGCTGGACAGGTGCTGTGGAACACAGTTTAAAAGACCCCTTTGGGGCGCCTGGGTGTCTCAGTTGGTTAGGCAACTGCCTTTGGCTCAGGTCACGATCCTGGAGTCCCGGGATCAAGTCCCGCTCAGCAGGGAGACTTGCTTCTCCCGCTGACCTCTCCTCCTGCTCGCTCTCTCTCTCTCTCTCAAATAAATAAAATCCTTAAAAAAAAAAAAAAAAAAGCCACCCTTCTCATGGCTTTTGTGTCTTGAGTGGATCTCTCTGGAGGCCAGGATAAGGTTCCATTTTCTTTACAACTTTATTCCCTGCTAGCTTGCTGAGGGAGAGAGAGGGGGAGGCAGGGACTTAATGTGTTTCCCTCAGTGGCTCACTTGTTATTATACCGTTTATTCAGAGAAAATAGTGGCCCTGTGCTTCCCACATGCCAGGCCTGTGTCTGGCAGTGGGATTGGCATGCTGAGCGGGCAGAACTGGTCACCTTCTGCCCTCTGGGTCTGCCCCCCCCCCAAATGTGCACATGCATACACACACACATACACACATGCTTGCATGCACACATGTACCTGGAGGGGTCTTGGAGCTTTCTAACCATCCTGGTCTCACATCCAGCACCCCCCACCCACAGACCCTGCGGTGCCCTCCATGTTACAGCCAGAGGCCTGGGGCTTCAGGAAGGCTGGCTGGGCACCTCTCTTTTCAGACCACGAGTGGTCTGGGTTCTATAGGCCACGCTCACCAGCTCCTTCACTTGAGCGAGCTGTCCCCATCTTGGTAGCCTGGAAGGGGTGCCCACATAGCTGGTCAGTGCAGTTTGAGGCAGCTTGGGTGCCCAGCCCACCTGGGCCCTGAATAACGTCTTCCCTGTTGGCCATGGTGGCTGCAGCGGCCCCTGCAGGGGTTGATGTGTATCCTGTCCTGCACTGACCCCGAAGTGCACTGTCCAACTAAGGTGCTGCCAGCACCTTCCCAGGCATATCCCCTTTTGTCTCACCCCATCCTTGGCCTCTCCTGTTCCCCCTCTGCTGGTTCCTCCTCATTATTGAACATGCTCGGGCCTCCTTTGCCCTAAATTTCCTCTCCTGGTGGGAGAACCCAGTGGCCATGCTCCCCATTCTGAATACCTCTCTTTGCTTGCTCCTTCCTGAAACTTCTCTCCCTAGCCTCCCGAACGCCATCCCTCTGCCCACCCCCAACCTGTCCCAGGACAGCCCTCGATTGTCCCAGTGGGCTACACTTCTGGGCCTGGCCCTTCATGGTTGGAGTCTTAGGGTTCCAACCTTGCATCCTTGACCCATCTGTCTGCCCCTCCCCCTTGTTCTATCTGCTAACTGTGCCCCTCTCACCTCTCCCAGACCCTCATTATCTCTCCCTTCCTCCCTGGGGCAAGCTGCTGCTTCTGTTTATGTCCCCCTATTTGGTCCTCCTGCTGCAGCCAGGACAGCTTGGGAAAGCGCCATTTCATGGCTCCCCACTGCTGTGACCAGGCTATCTGAAAATATTCTCTGGCAGCCCAGGCCCTATGTGACAGGCACAGCCCAACTTCTTGGGAGCCTGTACTCACTTTCCAGTTGTCTTTTCACCTTTACCCCGACATCTGGGCAACTCCTGTTCACCTTCAGTCTTAGCTTCAAGGTCACTGCCTCTAGAAAGCCTCTCTGCTCCCACCCGGACACAGACGACATTCTCCTTTAAGGGTTTGTTGCAAATAAGTGTCTCCCCACTAGGCTGCGAGGCCTGTCAGGAGGAAAGGCCTGGCCCTGCCTTGGAGCCTGCTGCCTACCAGGCACTCACTAATTATTTACAGAGAACCCTGGGCCCTTCTGAGGCTCTGCCTGGGGTCAGGGGAGAGCAGGGAACGTAGATCCAGGAACATTCTCAACCAGGCAGCAGATTGTTCAGGACCTGGGTGAGTGGACATTTGCCCAGGGTCCAGGGGAAGACTGTGTCCTGGAGCAAATGCCTTTTGGATACCCTAGACTCTCCTGTGTCAGTAGCTGAGATGAGGGCCACCCTTTTGAATGGAGGTCCAATTTCCAGTGCATGAAGAGGTCATGCTGGGCCAGAGGAGATCTTCCCAGGTCAGGACCTCAGTGTCTTCCTCCCTCCCCCACTCCGTTTTGTACAGGGAGCCAGCTGGGGGGGGTCCTGGGTCTGCAGCCCATCAATGGTAGTCCTCTGCAGCTCTTGTTCTGGGCACAAGGGGGCAGCCAAGGGCTTTGGAGCACTGAGGAATGTGGGCCAACAGCTTTAAGGAAAGAGCTCTTTACTGAGCCCAAAGCTGGGTGGGGGGATGCTCTCGCATTTCTGATGAAAGGAATTGTGCTAAACTGGAAGTTTACCCAGGGCACCTTGAAACCGGCATTACAAGGAATCTGACTTCCCAGCTGCTGCCTCTGAGGTTTAGGCACAGCAGTGGGAGGCCAATGGCCTGCATCTCTTTCCACAGTGGTCCTTTGCTGTTGCGACCATCACAGAGATCCCCCCAGTCATCTTCCTCCCCAACTTCCTTGTGCAGAGGAAGGTGCTGAAGCCCCTTCGGACCCAGACCGGAGGAACCATCATGGTAGGTGGGGAGGCAGGCGGAAGGAACTGCTGGGCTCGGGACCCCCAAAAGTCTCTGGGCTTTTTCCCACCCTGGGCTTCTCCATCTGGACTACACTCCTCCCACTTTGTAGTTGAACAAAATCCTGAATATTTGTCAAAACACAGGAACAATCACCCTTTCTCCCAAAGCCTTTCCCACATGAGCCAGGACATTGAATTCCTTGTTCCTACCCCCATTGACCGCCTATTAGAGTTGCCGTATTTGCTGGTATATAAGATAACCAAACGCCCATGAGTTCAGCTGTGGGTGACCCTCCCCTCCCCCTGCATCCTGGTGGTAGTAAAGAACCCTTCCAGCAAAATTAGGTGTCATATCCCCTATGTAGCTGTCTTTAAAACTAGCCACAGGCTGCCGAATTAACTAGTGGTAGAGGAACATTAAAGTTTTAAACATGGGATCTCATCCAGAGCTGGACCAAGACCTATTGATTTTCTTTTCAGCTTTGCAAATTTGTCCCTTTTTTTGTTTAATGGGGTTTTTGGTTTGTTTGTTTGTTTGTTTATTGGAAGATTACTGCCCACCCCCAAATGATGATTTCCTACAGGATTTTGGTATTCAGTCTGCTGTATTTCCACAGGCACAAAATTGTCTATTTTCCTTTGAAAGCCCTGTTGAGATCGCTGTCAGCTCCTGGGTGATCATAACTACTTAACTTCGATTTCTTCCAGTTTCTTGGCAAAATTGCCAAGGGGCTTATGCACTGCACATCTCCTATGCTAGCCAATCTGGTCCTTGCTTCAAAGACTGAGTCTGAGCTTGCTGGAGGATGGGTGCCTCCTGAACCCCGCCTCAGAGATCAGCACTACCTCAGAGCTGGCTGGACACAGTGTTTATGGAATGAATGGGGGAAGCTGGGAATGAATGACTGAGTGGGGGAATCAATTGCCTGTGCCCCTCACCCTGTGCTTGTCTCCAAAGGCAGGGAAGCTGGCCATGGAACGAGGCTGGGCCATCAATGTGGGTGAGTTCCCTGGCCGGCCTGGCCTGCTGGATCCTGGGGGCTGGGAGGGCCAAGAGGAATCTGAAGGCAGCCCCTGTGAGTTGAGAGGTTCTGGTACCTTATTAAGTGGGATTGGGGGAGGCTATGTGACCATCTGGTGTCTGGGAGGGACCAGCTAGTCCCTCCATCTGGGGTGGGATCCTTATTTAAAGGAGTTCCCAGATGGCTTCCCTACCCTGCCTTTGCATACTTCAGTGATAAGGAGCTCGCTCCCTCTAAAGCCCTCTAAAGCCTTCAGCATTCCCTAGGCAGCTCCAGGTGTGGCTGAAACCTGCAGCATTTCAGAGTCTTTCCTGAAAAAACTCCATCGGCCTCCTGGGCCCCAGGACAGTCTGCATAATGGGCAGACAGAGTCAGGGTTAATACCATGTCCTTCTCTGGGGCTTCTCTGGTGCTGGCGCACCCTGCAGTCCACTGGACTCTCCCACAAGATTGGCTCAGGGGAAGGCTGCACACATCTTCTTCCTTGTCCTGTCTTCATCTGTCCCTCATGGAGACACAGCAATTCACAGTTAGCAAACCTCTTTCCTCTCTGGCCTCTCATTTGAGCTGGGCATTGTTGTTGTTGGTACCATGGTATGGATGAAGAAATAGGTATGGGGAGAGGCCTGGTGGCTTGCTCAGAGTCCTGGAGCAGAGAACCTCTACCTTTGGCTTTCTTGGTACTGCCGGGTAGCCAGCATTAGGCCTGGCATAACAGTGATGTTACGATAACACCACTAAACGGATGATTGAAGGAGACGTGCCTTTGTGGCTGCAGCAGGGTCCTCATAAAGACCCAGGGAACCCCTTCCTGCCTGGAAGATATTATGACCTGGTAGAGGTTAAGAGCCCAGGTCTTGATCCAGTCTGGGTTTAAATCTTCGTTCTGCCATTAGTGAACTGTGTGATCCCAGGCAAGGTGCTGGTTTTCTGTGTGCCTCAGTTTCTTCATCTGTAAAATGGACATGATGATAACAGTGCCCCCACTTGGGGCTGTAGGGAGGTTTCAGTGAGCTCTGTGCCCCCTTAGGAGTTCATGATTGGCTATTATCTTACTGTTAAGATCCACTGACAGCCTCTTGGTGGGAGAAGAGGCAAGTCCTTTGTAGCCGTGGGCCCTGGACTTGAACTGCTGGCTAGAGCAGCTGTTGGGCTCAGTTCTAGAGGCCCCTGAAACTCAAGCTCTTGTTGGTGCTGCAGGGCAAGGGTTTCTCAGAGTGGGGGAGAGGTTGGAGCCTGACTCTGGTGCCCAGGGGATTGCCATGGGCAGCCATGACCAGCAGATGGCACCCTTCCTGGCCGGGCCTTTCTACAACCTGCAGCATGTGGGCGGTCCTAGGATAAATGGGTCTCCCAAAGCCCCACTGCCCCATCCTGGCATGGGATGTCCCATGGAGGCAGGCATGGCCCTACAGAGACAAGGGACAATTATTTGTTTTGGGCAGGATGAGCTCCTGGCCCCTGGTGGGCTATGATGGGCACTGGGGGCTGACTTGTTGGGATAGCCCGAGAGGTTTCTTGCTGTGGACAGAGATGGCTGTGATGGTATAGCTATCTCCTGAGTCAGCTATCTCCTGACTCAGGCATAGCGACACGCTCAGGTGCTTAGTTCACTTGGCCAACCTGGAGTTCCAGGAGCCTGTCCCTGGGAGCTGAGTGGGCGTGGGCTGTAGGCAGGAGGTAGGGGTTGGAGGAGGGGGAGGACAGTGTGAGGCCCTGACCACACCACATGTGCTCTCCTGCAGGTGGCGGCTTCCACCACTGCTCCAGTGACCGGGGCGGGGGCTTCTGTGCCTATGCGGACATCACACTGGCCATCAAGGTGCGCCCAAGAGCATGTGGGGCCTTGCCTCCAGGAGCCCTCCCTGGAATGCCCCTGCCACCCCCCACTGGGTGTTCTCCACATTACAGAGAAGGAAGCTGGGTCCCAGGAGGGGAGGAAGCTGGGGGGGGGTACCCATCCAGGCTGGGACCGGACACTTGCTCTTCTGCGTTGTCCCTGCCGCGGGGAGATAGTGAGGCCTCCAACAATGGTGGGGTCAGGAGTGGGGCGGCCCATTGGTCAACAATATAGGGAGCACATCATTCCACTAGAGGGAGGAGGCGTGGGACATGATGACGGGGATGGCTGGTTCTGGCAGGCTTAGCCCGCTTGCCGTCCTCACCTCAATTACTCCTACTCTGCACGGAGGAGGAGACCCAGACTCAGAGAGATGAGGGCCAGGGCGGGCACTGGCCTAAATCTCTGTTGGGTGGCTGAACTCCCTTTAGCCACCCTGTGCCTTGCCTGGTTCTGGGCATCAGGAATGGGGCTGGCATGTTCCCTGTTCTCAGAGGGTGCACAGACCAAATGGGGGAGGGGAGGGCAAGCAGGTCAGCAGACCCTGGCCATTCAGAGAAGGGGACACACACACACACACACACACACACACACACGAGACCTTCTGAGAGGGAAGGGAAGGGGAAGGAAGACTTCCCAGAGAAGGAGATGTGAGAACTTGGGCTTGTAGGCTAAGACAGAGAATGCAGAGAATGAAGTTCTTAGCCTTGTAGGCTAAGACAGAGAATGCAGAGAATGAAGTTCCAGGCACAGCCGTGAGGGGATATTCCCTCCTCAACCCCTACATATTTCCCTAGGAATCTCCAAGGTCCTACTACCCTGTTCCTGACCTCCAGCCCGCCAGGGCGCAGCACGTGCTGCCTCCTCCAGGGGGTCTTCCCAGACCATGCACACACGTTTCTCTCGTGCTTCTCCTGGGTGGGTGAATTCTTTGCCTGGTGGCCTCATTGCCCACAAGTGTGTCTGGCCTCCTGCCTGACCCCTCACCAACTAGGAATCCTCAAGGGGCTATGTCCTCTGGCCTGTCTGGGTCCTCACTTCCTCCTCCCCTCCGCTGGTAGTTTCTGTTTGAGCGAGTGGAAGGCATCTCCAGAGCCACCATCGTTGATCTCGATGCCCATCAGGTGAGTACCCTGTGGGGGCTGCGGTTTGTGGCCCTGCCTCCCAGGCCCCCTCAGCTCCGTCGCACAGTGCCCCACTGTGGGGCTCCCTTCCCCCTGGGAACATTGCCAAGTGCCAAGCTGGGCCTCTTCCACTCCCACCCTCATCTTCCTCTCTCCTCGCTGCCCATCTTCTGCACCTTAGATTGGAAGCAGAGGGCTGTCTTTGTCCCTCTGCCCTGCTCAGCCCAGCCAGGCACTGGGTCTTCCTCATTGCTTCTGTCAAACCCAAGGGTCCTTCCTCCCTTCTGATTGCCCAACACACCAGGCTGAGGCTCTTCCTAAAGCCCAGTCTGGCCATGCCCCTCTCATGTTCTGAAGCCTGCTATGGCTCCCCAGTGCTTCCTGGTCAGTTTGGGGTGCCACCCCTGCAGATAGCTGAGGACTCCTGTGGACCTGCCCCTTAGACAGAGGCTCAGGGTTGTTGGGGCTCGGGGCCACTACTCAAGAACTTACTGCCTGGGGGTAAAGCAACAGAGTCCTCAGGACTCCAAATGTTGGGCTGGCTCCTCTGGTCAGACAAGGCAGGACCTGAAATGGGCTCTCAAAGACCTCCCACACCCCTGCTATTGTGCGTTAGTGCTGGTGGGTGCCCTGCTTTGGGTGGGTGGGTGTTGTCCAGTGACAGCAAGCTCCGGAACCAAGTCATTACCTGTGCAGCCCTTTCCAGTTTACCTTGCCCATCTCTGACCCCCGCTGATCCTACTGCAGACCAGGGAGGGTGGTAGGGCTAGAATTCCTTTCTAACTCCATGAAGAAGAAGCTTAAAGGGCTGGGGCTCACTCAAGGTCACACCAGAAGACCATGGGGCTGGGATTTGCGGTTGAATTCCAGCTC
This sequence comes from Mustela lutreola, assembly GCF_030435805.1. Classification (NCBI taxonomy): domain Eukaryota; kingdom Metazoa; phylum Chordata; class Mammalia; order Carnivora; family Mustelidae; genus Mustela; species Mustela lutreola. Next base: position 56,960,317 of record NC_081291.1, on the reverse strand, counting down.
TGCTGCTTAACAGCCAAGAGACCCTTTGCCTCCAAGGGCCAGCTGAGCTGCTCAGGCACATGGGCTGTTTCTTGGGGTGTGTGGGTGGGTCCTGGCCTTGACGAGGGCACCTGCATGTGAGCAGCTTTCATGCCTTCCCCATAGGGCAATGGGCATGAACGGGACTTCATGGGTGACAAGCGCGTGTATATCATGGACGTCTACAACCGCCACATCTACCCTGGGGACCGCTTTGCCAAGCGTAAGCTGCCCCCTCTCCCTCAGCCCTAACTGTACTCATGCTTGGATGGAGGTCTCTCTCCTGAGTGTTCCCTATATGCTGGGCTCCCCAGAAGTCACTTCAGTTATCCTCAGTATCCCTGGGAGGGGGTGGTGGCTCCCATTTTATAGACATGCAAACTGAGACTTAACTCACTTGACCCATCCAAGATCGCATAAACCTATCCAAGAAACAACACATGTGGGACCTTATACTAGGGTAATCACCAGAAGAAGAAAAATAGAACCCCTCCTCTGTAGGTGTTTGTCTAATAGAAAACAGGGAATGACAAAAAAGAAAAAAGGAAAAATAGGATAAAGAGGAAATGCGAAGATGGCGTAAACCAGGTCAAATATAATGGTGGTTAAAATAAATGCAGGTGGGTTAAACTTACTAATCAAAAGGCAGAGATTCCCTGATGCTCTCTGAAAACACAGTGCCCTGGCCACTTGGCAAATAGGGAACATTTATGCAGGAATGGGACTTTTATGCCTGTGGATCTGCTGAGGGTAATTCAGCCCCAGGTGTGGCCCAGGGGCCTGGGTTTCTGAAATGAGTCTTGGAGGTGCTGGATTTGGGCCTGAGGGCACAGTAGGGTGTCCACATTTCTGGACAGGGGTTCAAGGAGGCAATGAGATCAGATGTCCCCCACATGGGTCCCTAAATCCCCCTGGGCAGAATGCTTTAGCTGAAGTCGCTTCTCTCCCTTGGCCCTCCCGCCTTGCATTCTTGAGCTCCATTTGGGATGGAAGGAGGCGGAGCAGTTGCTGGGGACCTTGACCCTCCTGAGCCTGTGTCCTAGCTTTGCGCGTGGCGCGCGCGCGTGTGCGCACACACACACACACACACACACACACCGCTCTTCCTGTCTCTCCCTCAGAGGCCATCAGGCGGAAGGTGGAGCTGGAGTGGGGCACAGAGGACGACGAATACTTAGATAAAGTGGAGCGGAACCTCCAGAAGGCCCTCCAGGAGCACCCGCCCGACGTGGTGGTGTACAACGCGGGCACAGACATCCTGGAGGGGGACCGCCTGGGAGGGCTGTCCATCAGCCCACAGGTGCCTCCCAACCCGGGGGAAGGGGTGCAGGGTCCCCCCCCCCCCGCCAACCAGGGTGCTTCTGATGTGGGGGAGGGGCCGGGCAGGACTTTCTGGACAGAGCCACAGGACCCAAGCCCTCCCGCATCCCTCCACAGGGCATCGTGAAGCGGGACGAGCTGGTGTTTCGGGTGGTCCGTGGCCGCCAGGTGCCCATCCTCATGGTGACCTCTGGTGGCTACCAGAAGCGCACAGCCCGCATCATCGCCGACTCCATCCTTAATCTGTACAGCCTCGGGCTCATCGGGGCTGAGTCCCCCAATGTCTCGGCACAGAACTCAGACACACCCCTGCTGCCCCCTGAGGTGCCCTGACCACGCTCTTGCCCTTCTGCTCTTCTGCGTGGCTCCCTGCCTGCCTCAGCCCCGCCTGCCCCTCAGTGCTTCTCCTTTTCTAACCACAGGGGTGGTGGGGGCAGCAGCCAGGAGGCACCGAGGGGCGGGGGCCTGTCCCTGACTGGGCCGGCCTTTGGGGCGGTCCCTCCACTCTCCCCACTGGGTGTCCCTCTGTGGGTAGGGGCGGAAGACAGGGCCTGAGTCCCAGAAGACCTCATGTGGGGGTCATGGGTCTAACCAGGCCCTGCAGAGGTAGGTGGTTTCGCTAGGAGGGAGAACGGCAGGTGAGGCTTTGGGGGCAGAAGTCATAGGATTCGATTCACCCTCTCCTCACGCAGGAGGGGTACGAGGAGCCATGGGCGCCCGTGTGAGTGGGGCCAAGAGCTGGGGGTTGCAGGTAGGCCTCTGGGGGTGTGGGGTCTGGATTCCCAGCCGGCGGGAGCCCTAGGCCTGGATGTGAGGGGTGGCTGGGAAGGGGGTGCCAGTGGGTTTTCTCATCTGGTATTCCCCTTTCAATAAAGCAAGAGCTGGACCTATTTTCCCGGGGCTCCTTGGTGGGGATAAGGGGAGGGGTAGGTCTGAGGAGCCCCAAATCCATGCTTCAGCCATTGTCTTGCCTGTTTAGGGAAAGTAGCCGGGTTTGGAAAGTAGCCGGCTCTGTGATGGGCCTCAGCACCGGAGGCTTGAAGGGGCTTCCAGCCCCAGTGGGGAGGGGACAGAGGAAGATGAGGCCCAGAAGGGGATCTTGGGGATGGGGGCAGGTGGCCAAGCTAGGACCCAAGGCCCCAAGTAAGGACCGAGGTGCTGGTGGCCAGGCTAGAGCTCCCAGATGGAGGGCAGAGGTCTCCAACCTGGCCTATAGGTTGTATGGATAGGAGCTAGGGCAGGGCCTTGAGTTGTGGGGGAAGGGGCTATAGACTCCACTGGCCTCACCCATAGTGCCCAAGCCCTGATGGCGCTTGGAGTCCAAGGTCCCAAGTGGGCCCTGACATCTGGTCTTTGAAATGCTGCAGACCCTGACCTTGTTTTGTGCTCTGATCTGAAGGGGACACTCAGGGTCCCCCAGGAGGCTGGTTGCTGGGGGTGGTATCCGCCCCTCATTCCCTGGGTGTGTTCTTAGACAGTGATCACAAGTGGGGGGTGGGGAGGGAAAGTGGGCCAGCTGAGGCTTCCCTGTGCCCGACCAACCCCACATGGGGGACTCCTGTTCATTACCATTTGGGGGTACTCTTGCATTCTCCCACATACTCCCTTGGTGCTCTCTCTGCTGGAAGATGGGGGAAGGGTTTCAAAGGCATAAACATCAAAAAGACTGACCTCCTGGACTAGACCTCGAGGCACTAACCGCGCGCTTGGACTCCCACACCTGCCCCCCAGTCCTAGCCATTGGTTTCTCTGCACCTGACTGAAGGTACCTAACATCCCCTCATTTCCACCTGGGGCCTGCAACATCTGGGGGCAGGCAGTGGGCTCGCTTTATCACCATTGAGCTTCTGTTTGTAGAGAACCATAAAGGCTGTTCTTGACTAGATTGGCTGCTGTGTGTTCTTCAGGGGGAAGCGTCCTTACCTCCTTAGGATTAAAGGAAGTAAAGATTTAAAATTCACACAGCGTGAGGCCTGACCTTGAGAGCTGCCCAATAAATGCTAGTATTTTCATTCCGTTCTTGGAGTCCAGTGAAGTAGGTCATTGTTCCCATTTTACCGATGAGGTAACTAAGACCAGACAAGGCATTTGCCCCAGGCCACATGTGTGCTAACACCCAGTTTGAACCTACCTCTGCCAGATACTGAAGGATGTGTTCTCAGATGCCTCAGATTTGGCAGGAGTGAAGGAATGAGGTGGGGGTTGTTGATCTCCTGATAGAGGAGGGCCCAGGGTCTGGTAATGATGTGTGGGGAGGGGAGGCATGTAGGGCTGGGCTTTGATGGTGGCTGTGCACAGGTGGGGTGCAGTGGGGGGTGGTTTCCAGCCATGGCCTGTGGTTAGAGCATGTGGATGGAGCACGGGGATGGGATGGGCTGCGGCAGAGGGGTCTTGGAAGGGGGGAGAGCAGAACCTGTCCTGCCTGGTCGAGTGACCAGGGCAACCCCAGTGTTAGTGGCATAGCCTGGGCAGGAGCAGGATGGCCCCCAAGTTTTCATGCCGGGGACAAGGGCGGCAGGTGACAAAATTGGAGGGTGGTGGGCAGGAGTCCAGTTCAGCCCTGTGCTGGGCGTAAGGAGGGTGATGAAAGCTGACAAAGGCCAAGCCCTGTTCCAGACTCTTGGCCAAGGTGAACGTCACAGAAGTCTGAGTTAAGAGCTATTTTTATCTCTGTTCTACAGATGTAGACACGAGGCATAAAGAGGGTTGGTTAGCTGATTGAGGCCCACAGCTAGTGAGCAGAGGAACAGGGTTTGAACCAAGGCTCCAGAATTATAAGCTGGTTCCTTATCTGTAGGATGGGGCCATTGAAGGTCCTTACCTGAAGGTGGTTCCAGGAATTAAATGCCGTAATATAGGCAATGCACTTAGGGTGCCATGCCGCATTTTCTTAGCTCCTGGAAATGTTAGTCCTGAGGATGATGATTCTCCTATAGTCCAGGTTATTAAGAATCAAGGATAGTTGAGGTGAAGTGTTCAGGATCTGATCTTAAGATCCGTGCAGTTTGCTATTTGCACGTGACACCCCAAGTTATAAAAACCCAAGGAACATGCCAACTAGGGGGGGTTACTGAGGGTCTAGCACAGCAGCTTTGCTGATCCAGGGGGAGGTGGGGAGGGATCTGCAGCCTAGGGCGAGAGTGGGGACAGGCTGGGGACAGACATCTGCTCTGGGGACAACTTGAGGAGCAGGCAAGCTTGGGAAAGCTGTCCATTGGAATCCCACCAGCAGCCCTGATGCCTGGCAGGTGTGAGATTTCTGCAAAAGACCCCATGCATAGCTGCTTGGAGATCTAGAGCATGGACATCTGAAGTGGGATGCAGAACAGCCCTTCTCAGCCCGGTGCACAAAGGCATGGGTAGACCTTGGAGCCCGAGCCCACTACATGGGAGCTTTGCTCTACCTGGGCCTGAATGTAGGACCTTGGGCTTGGCCGCTCTGAGCCTTCTTCCTTAGCAATTCTGGGGAGTCACAGTCCTGAGCCCACAGGTCTGGAGCAGGTTTGTGGGGGGTGATAACGGCAGCAGCTCAGAGCCTCCGAGCCCCCCTCCCTGCTTCTCCCCAGAGACCCTAATGCCATGCCTGCCTGGCGGGCCAGCTGAGGCTTGGAGAGGTTTCATCTGCCCGAGTTACAGCTCTCTTCTCCATTGGGGCCAGCTGGGGAGCACTCAGACGGGCACTGGAAACAGCAGTGCCCGGCTGCAACTAAGCCATCCATGGGAATGCCAGAAGCTAGGCTAACAGACCCGTTGTGGCGGGGGAGGGAGTGGGCAGAGGCAGAATGAATGTCCCAGCCCGCTGTCTTGCGTGTAACAGAGGTGGGGCCCTTCCAGCCTAGCAGGACTCCCCAGCAGATCTGAAGGAGACTTCCAGGACCCTCCCTGGCTCCTCGGCCAAATGCTTGAGGTTTAGGGCCAGGATCTCCTCCTGGGAAGCCCACACTTGAGTTGGTTTTATTTCGCTCAGCCAACACTGCCAGGGGACACACTGCTCTGGGCCCAGGGCCAATGTGGGGAAGCTCAGTGCCCTCCCCTAGGAGTGATACTGTCCTGGGATTGGTTTTGAGGCTGTGGGGCACAGCGGTTAATGCTTGGCCTCCCATCTCTCACCAGCCTGGCTTTGAGTCTCACCTTCTCCCCTTGCTAGCCGAGCAAAATGTCCTCTCTGCGCCTCAGCTTATGTATCTGCAATACATATGGGGCATATGGGGAAGATAGTACCTCCCTCTTAGGCTTGTCATGAGGATTGAATGAACTAGTAAGGTGCTTAAAGCAGGGTCCAGCAAGGAGTTGTTGATCTTAAAAAGAAGTCCGTTATTTTACCAGCAAAAGAAAAAAGGGGGGGGGGTATTGGGGAATGGCAGTCAGTTGCAACTTGGGGCAAACAAGCTATGGTAAAAACCATAGCTGGTCCTTAATAAAGGAGAGGAACGTTATTTTATGGAGAAGGGGAGGAATTGGGAGGGGTTGTTCTGAAGGAAAGCCCAGTTGGAGACAAGCAAGAGTTAAAGGCGCTGACGGTTTTCCACTGGCTGAGTTGCTGGGGTAGTCAGTCTCTTGTAGAAGATGCAGCGTGCATTGTTTCCTATTGGGAGCTGTAACTGATGGTTTTTCCTCTTAGAAGTTTCTTCTGCTGAGGTCTGAATGACAGGGTTTCCTATAATTGACGTCTAGTGGTGTGGTGTGAGGGCTCCCCCTGCTGGCCTCTTGGGGCCATGCTAGTGAGGTTTTCCTTTGTTAATTTTCAGAGTAAGCACTCAGTAAAGGTTACCCATCATCATGATCGCTGTTTTTAAAATGAGGAGACAGGGACCCAGAGGAGTGAATATCACACAGCAGGCAATCAAAAAGCCAGGGAATGGACCCAAATCCACCCCAAGTCCACCTAACTGCAAAACCAGTGCCCTTTTCCCAAATCAGACCTGTGGGCCAAGGTTTAGAATGAGACTATCTTGGGGAGTGTAGTGTTCTGCAGGCCACCCGGACCTCTCAGCCCCTTCCTGGATCACACCCTTACCAGCCATCCAGGGAGAGGCAGATGTCAGCACCCCAGTGTCCAGATGAGAGCGGGAACCTGGAGGGGCAAAGCAGCCTCCTTGGCCCATGGATGGTGGGGGCAGGGCCAGGCAGCGGGCAGTGTGGCAGTAAGTGGGTAAGCAGCCGTGTGCTGGAACTGGAGCCTGAAAAGACGAACAGCATCCACGTCCTGCCCTTGAGATGCTCTTCAGCTGGAGGACACACATTGGGCTTTCTGCAGCTTGAATGGGGCAAGCACAAAGTGAATTTTTTTAAAAATAAAACCAAGCGGGCACGGAGAAGTGCTTTATAAATTGGCATAATTCATATATGAATTATCTGAAGTATATAGTAGCTGTTCCACCTATTGGTTGCGCAGACGGCGCACGGAGGCCCACCCTCGTGCCCCCGCAGCTGGATGGGACGCACTGGGCTGGAGGAGAGGGAAGGCTGTCCCTTGCAAGGGCCTGCTCAGATCCCAGCCCAGTGTGGGTAGTCCCCACCATCACTTTGGCTGTAGGAAATGTGAGCCCCACGGAGGGCTGTTGAGGAGCCTGGCATCCCTGGTGAGCAGACGAACCAGAGTCCAGCCTCCAGGCTTCCTCCCGTCAGTCCTATAGGAGGTGGCAGGAGGGAGGGACCGAGGGGCCACGTGGAGCACATACAGAAGATCATATCCGGAAGAGGACCTGGGGAAGCCCTCCCGCCACAAACCACACAGCCTCCGTGCCCCTCTCTCCCCCTCTCTGTTCATGCTCACAGTAGCCTCCCTGGGCAGGGACCTGGAGCCTCATTTACAGTCTAGGAAAGCAAGGCTCAGAGAGGCATGAGCACTTGTCCAAGGCCACAGCTGGCCAAGTGGCAGAGGCTAGGTTCTGCCCCCCCCCGCGTGTTTTTCTCCACATTCCCTGGTTGTTGTGAGGGTTAAGATGCTGTTGACAGGACAGGTAGGAGCCATGAGCTCTGCCAAGGGGGTCTCTCGAGAAAGAATGCAGGTAGGGGACTTGATAGCCTTGGACTCGAATCCGCCTCTTCTACCAGCCAGCAAAGTGACCCAGGACCAGTGGCATCTGCTCTCTGAGGTTCACTTCTCCCTCTCCAAGGACAGTGTGAGATGACGGAAGTGGGCTTGGCATATAGTCTCTGGGTCATTCGAGGACAACATGAGGATCCAGAGAACGAGAGCGTGGGAGGGACCCTCCTGACTCACCGTCCAACCCCTTGTTGCACAGACAGGAAACCGGAGACCTGGAGACACGGGGGCCTTGCTCCATGCCAGAGCTGGGCCCCTGGGAGGCAGTGTAACACGGTGGCTAGAGCAGGAATTAGCTTCCCAGCTGGGCCACTTCACTCCAAGGTCGTAGGGCTTTTCATGAGACAAATCACTGCCCTGAGCCTGAGTCTTTCCCCTCAGAAGCTGCGCTGGCATTAGTAAGTGCTCAATTACTATTAGCTAATAATACTATTCCGAGGGGAATGAGGCCGATGGTCTCACAGCCAGAGCTTTCCAAAGACCATCGTAATGGCAACCAACACAATGCAGCACTTCCGGTTCACCGCACAGTTCAGGCACCCAGACAGCTGGCGTGTGCTACACTGCTTCATCCTCCTACAATGGTGTTTGCCGCTGAGGAGAGGGGGTGCAGGGACGTTCTGTCTCCCAGCTGGGGTATGCTCCCTGGTTCACCCCAGAGCCTGGCGCTGAGCCACGGCATGTGCTCCACCCTTGGGCACCTCGTGGGGCGTAACCTCCCCCTTCTGGAAGGTGGGGGTGATGGAGGGTTTGCACAACAGGGGGCCTTCTGGCTAGGCTGTTTCTGGGACTGCCCAGCCCTTTTCTGACTCTTGAGTGTGCCCTGGCCTTGGAGCTCTGGGGAAGGTGTCACAGGCAACGGGGAAGGGGTTCCTGCTGGGCCGGAGGCCCACTCCCTTCTGGGACCCTGGAGCCAGTGCGCTCAGCCTGCTGGTCGTCTCGGTAACCGATACCCAGGCGGCCAGACAAAGTTATGGTGTGTGGCTGGGAGGCTATTTTGTCTAATATGCTAAAAGGCCTTTGGAAATTCCTGGAGCCCATCTGGTCCTAGTTACACCACAATATTGCTGTCTCTTCAACTCACAGACAAGGGAACACTTTTATTTCTCCTTTCGGAGCTTAGGAATGTGTCTTAAGTGCAGCCTGCAGCCGCCCATTTGGTCCCAGAGTTCCTTGCTCGTGTACCAGACCCATCATCCCTTTAAATGCCCACTGCTCCTTCCTCTCAGCCTCCCCCCACCCCAGACAACCCCTCCAAATCCTGAGGGCAACCGGAGAGGGCTGAGGCCTCAGAGGTGAGCCTGCCTGGCTTTGCGATGTGCCCCTGATGTCTGTGTTTTCTTGTCCATGGACCCATAGACAGGGACTCCAGAGACGTGAACACAGGCTTGGTGTAGGGGAGTCGCTTGGTAAATGCAGGTTTTCCGATGAGCTCCATGAATTGGTGAAAGTTCCTTGACCAGATACAGGTGCCACTCGCTTCTGTAAAATGGGGGCTGTGACTCTAAGGGATGTTTGTAAGCTTTTCTTTTTCGCCTAGCTCCTGTCCATCCACTGAGGCTACCCCAAAAATCAAGAGACAAAACAAATCGAGACTCTGCCTCTACAGAAGCTGAGGAGTCTGGGCCGGGGTGCCCAGACTCTGCTTCTTCCTGCGCTGGAGTACATGTGTTTCTTCCCTGGACTTCTGGTCCCCATGGGTCTCTTGGAGGTCCTGCTGGCTGCAGTGTCCAGAGGCTGGGTGCGGCTGCTCCGTGCCGTCTTGTTGACACATGGCCCTCCCGTCCTGGGTTGGCTGAGTACCCTGGGCAGTGGTTTGGGGCAGCCGGCACCCCCATCCCTTCCTTGAGGAGCTCCTGCTCCTCTTTCCCCAGGCTGTAACAGTCGTGGTCCCCTGCCCCGAAGGTAGAATGTGATGAAAGTTCAGATCCTCCTCATCCTTCTTCCAGGCCAGGCCAGGGCTATATTTCCTCACCCTCTGAAGCTGGATGTGGCCGTGAACTTGCTTTATGAACTGTGAGCTCAGGGGCTTGTGGACCTCCTGGGTGGAAGCTCTCTGAGCCTGTGGGTGATTCTCGTGACCCTTTGTCATGGTGATGGTGGGAGCATGTTTTGAGCCATAGCATCTCTTAGTCTCAGTCCCCTAAAGCCCAAGGTGACTAGAGCCCCCACTCAAACAGGGGATGGACATTCAGTATGAGTGAGAGTAAATCTTTGTTCTTCAAGCTACTGAGGTTTTGGGTGGCTTATTATGCAGCAGTAACTTTGACTGCTCTGACGGACACCCGTCCCCTCTCCATGATCACAGAGGTGATTTAGTGATGCAGTGTTACTCAATATGGTCCAGAGTCCTTACCTATACTTTTTTATTTTGGGGGATGCCTGGGAAAGGGACCTTGTTTCTTGAGTTATAGAGCAGTCACATTTTGACCACAAAGATAAAGCCAATCTAAGGCATGGAAGACCAAAATGGAGGCAGAAAAAGGTACAATGTGATGGAGAAGGAGAATTCTGTTGACATCAAGACAGAGCTGCCATGAACAGCTGTACAAGTTGTGCATAATTCTAAAGGATGCTATTTACACAGTTAACAAGATATACTTGTGTATTTATCAGGACAATTTCCCAGCAGATGGCAGTCAAGTGTCTCGAGGAAGTGGAACTTTTCTCTACTTGGCACAAATCTACTATACAGGCTAAAAGCCACACTGTGTCAAGACCCCGATCTCAGTCCTTGAGTCCCCAGAGCTTCCTGAACTTGAGCAGTACTTGATAGTTGATTCTCTTGATGAATTCCCTTTGCTGTTTAACTGTGCTCCCAACAGAATCATGGACACTCCAGTCACCAACAAGAGGCATCAGACTCATTTTCCATTCTTCAGAACAGACCTTAAGTGCTTTTAGAAATGAGTCCAACAACAAGAGAGGATGCAGAACAATCATTAAAAGCAGGCATAACAACATACCAGGTGGAGGCCATCTGTGTGAGTGCAGGTAACCTTTCCCCTCTCAATAAGGCTCTTACTCTACCTAGACTCACCCTACGGTGATGTGGCCTGAAAAAGGTTTGTGGTCGTAAATTTTTTTCTTAGGGACACAGAGAAGACATTGTGTAGACTTCATTTCCTCATAAGTGGTTAAATTATAACTGTTGTTGCTTAAAAGGACAGACCAAAATTATCTAGAGAGTTCACACATGTGTGGCCTGAACGAGATAAATAATGCATCATTGTAAAAGAAAGGCTGGTGTCCAGTGAGGTCCAGGCCCCCTGCTACCCCAGTGCAGGGGGGAGGCTGCATCTCCAGCCGGGGCCCTGCCCAGGAAAGCTCACTCCTACAGCTCTGATGCCAGGACTTTCCAGGAAGGGTTTAGGAGAGGCGGTGGGCTCTGACATCAGATGATCTGGGGTGGGGTCTTGGGGCTGCCTTTTTTAGCTGGATGACGCTAGACCAGCACTCTCCCCTGTGGAGCCTCAGTTGCCAGTTCTCGAAAATGGGACTGCTGACAGCCACCCGAGGGGTTGCTGGGAGGGTCCAGTGGGCGTGGGAACTCCCAGCGTGTCATAGGGGTTCAGTGCACAGTGACTGGGGCCTGGTGGCTTTCTTGTCGCAGCTTGCCCTGTTGTCTGCTCTTCCGGCAGACCAGGCAGGGAAAGGAATAGGATCTGCTCTCCCAGGGCCTGTCGGCACCCAGTAGGTGCTCCAGAAACACTCCATTCCAGTCGTGAGGGAAATTGGTGGGTGCCTTTTGGGGCTGTGAGGGAAGGGCCAGGAACTGTTTTTGCCAGGCCAAGCTGGGAACCCAATTCCCTATCCCACTTTTGGGAACAGTGGGGCTCCAGTGTCCCCTCTGAATCTGTGGGGACCCCCATCCCACAACTGAGCGGGTGCTCTCCATTCCCTACTCCGCTCCAGCCCCTTCCCGGGTTTCCCAGTGAGTGTTACCTGGCATCAGCAGGACGCAGAGAAGGGAGCTCCTGGGTCTTGCCAGCAGCCCTAGGCCAGCACAATTATTTTTCCGCCGGGAGTTTCCAGGGAGCTGCTGGCAGCTAGGCTGGGGGGCTTGGGGGAGAGGCACCAAATTCATCCCCCCTCTCTATCCATGGGGTAGCACTGGGGTAAACTGGACGGCAGTTTCCTGACCTTGGGTGAATGACAGCCTTCCTGGTCTCAGGTTCCTCATCTGTAAAATGGAGATAATATCAGCCTGTGAGAAATGAATAAGCGGGCTCATGCAAAGCATTCAGAACAATGCCTGGCAGGTAGCGAATGCTCTAGAAAGGAGTTGCCACAATTGTTATGATGGTAAGTCACCCCTGCTAGGCTACTAGTCTGGACTCTGGCACTCAGCTGCAATGATGTAGGGCTGTCATTTCCCGTCTCCGAGCCTCAGTGTGCCCTTGTGTGTGTGTGTCTGTGCTGGAGGCTGGGAGCCTGTGTGAGGTCCCCTGTCGGCATCTGCACCACCCCCTCCCCCCTGCCCTGCACAGCGTGGGTCACCTGACCTCTGGGAGGACCCGCCAGCTCCTTCAGCCCCAGAAACAGCCAACCTTGGGCCCCCACCCTGGGCTATTGCTGTGTTCCATCACCCTTTGTGCAGGAGTGAAAATGGAGGCCTGAGAGGGACAGGGCTAGCTGCTGAGCGGATGTCAGGTCCAGTGTAACTGAAATACGGTCAGCCAGGTTCCCTTGGGCCCAGCTACGGGAACAAGCTGTCCCGACTCATCTGGCTGCTGTCCCTTACTGTTGTTTGCAGACAGAGCCGTCCTCGGCCCCAGCCCCACCCGCCCCTTGGCTCCCCTTGCTCCTTGGCCTGCATGGCCCCTGCTAATGGAGGTCGTGCTAGGTGACCAGGGGTGGACCCTGCTGCTCCGTTCCTCACCTCCACCCGAAAACCAGGGGACGGAGCTCTTGTTCTCTGAGTGCCTTTCTTACCCAAGGCCTTGGAGAGAGAGGCCTGGAGGCATAGTGTTAGAGGGTGCGGGGCAAGGGGCCAACGCTGAGCATCAGGAATTGACGGCACATGGGAGGCAGAAACAGACATTGCCATTTTATGGGTGGAGTGTGCATACTCAGCAGTTGGGCGGAGGGGGCGGCTACCACAGCCCCGGCCTTCCCACCTTCTCCACCATCCCCCTGCCCTGACTCAGAGAGGGTCTGGGCCGAGCAGAGCAGTTCCTGGGCTGTGTGGATGGGCCACATTCCCCCAAATGGGGCAGGGCTCCAAAGCAAGCTGCAGGGGCTCTTGGGAAGGGGAGGTGAGATTTAGAGCGTTGGCTGGGGGAGCTGGTCCTGGCCAGGCAGATCCTGGGTGGGGCAGACCCTAGTCTAGGTGGGGCCCCATGACTGTCTGCTGGAACAAAGAGGAGCAGCAGGGCCGAGTCTTCTAGGCAGCATGGGAAATTGACACAGAAGCTCAGTTACAGGGCATGATGAACATGCCCCCCCACACCCCCCTCCCCAGGAGGTGGCTACTGTGTGGACACTTAGGCTCCACGGTCATTGTGAATTCAGGGCTCAAGGCCATCGACTTCTAACCCTACCTGCTGATGGAAAGGCGGCTGCTGCCCTCTTCATCCCCGGTCAGGTTGGCCCCAGACCCCAAACAGAGAAAAGGCTGCCTTGAGGGGCATTTGAGACTGCGTCCTGGGTTCAAATCCTGCCCCTGCCACTTCTTGGGCTGTGTGACCTTGGGCAAGGCCTTTTCCCTCTCTGAGTCCCCATTTCCTCTTCTGCAGATAAGAAAGTAATGCCTCCAACCGATGGAACTTGGCCACATGTCTACCAAAGCTCTAGTATGCAGTCGGGGCTCTGTGCCTCTGTCCTCTTCCACCTTCCCTTCTTGGTCCAGGGGGCCCGAGGAAGCAGGCAGTGGGTGATGTTTGCTCTGGCAGCAGTTCACAAGTCCCTGGCAACCTAAGGCCAGGCTGCAGCTGCCTCTCCCAGACGATGCCAACCCAGGGACAGATTCTCTGCCCATGGGAACTTGGGTCCATCCCAGGAGCATGGGCCAGATGGTGGGAAGGAGAGAGGGCAGGGTAGGGGCTTGGCCAGGGCTCTGCCAAGGTCTCCTGGTCACAGGATGGAGAGGAGATCCTGCCTGCAGAGTCCAGAGCCAGGGGCTGGCAGCCAGGGTCGAGTGCAAACAGTGGTGCTCCCAATGGGAGCCTGGGGAAGCCTGCAGGCAGTGAACAAATATTTTCCCAAAGGATGCTTGGAACAAAGCTCACTTGGGGGAGCTCCCTATGGGGGTTTGGACTTGTGGAATGCCGGATGGGAGGAGGGAGGTGGCACCTGCTGACAGAGAAGAGGGTGTCCAGCTGGGGTTGGCAGTCAGACCACAAAGCCAGGGGGCTGGGGGCCAAGACTCCAGGGGTCTGAGCTCCCTCTCTAGGAGGGCTGGAAAGACTCAGGAGGCCCCAGTGCTACATCTCAGCATGGCCTTGTGCACGCTAGAAGAAAGTGCCCCCTTGGCAGACACAGCTGGCCTGCCCTGGCTTGAGGAGAGCGGGGGGGCTTCCAGAGCCCGGTATCCCAGTATCACCAGCCACAGCAGCCCTGGGCTGTCCTCAGAGAGGGTGCCTCTCTTCCTGAGGCCGGCCCTGGAGCAGCAGCCTCCTCGGTGGTGGGTGGGGAAGCTAGATCACAGTGCCCCTGAGGATTTGGGCCCCACGTCCCTTCCTCCCTCACCAGCAACTTTAGGCCTGGTTGGAGGAGGTCGGGTGACCTGTCTCTCTTAGACACCCTGGACCCAGCATGCTGGAGGTCCTGCCCTGGGGTCCCGTAGCAGCAGGGCTAGACTGTTTACAAAAGCCTGTGGTGACTTAGGACAAGAGGGAGGTGAGCGTGGAGCGACTTCTTTTGGGATTCCGAGGGCTATAGCAGGAGCAGCTGAGTGTCCCATCGCCCAGGTGGGGACATAATAGTGTCCCTCCTCGGGGAGGCCCCAGCCCTCCAAACATTCCTTCCTGCCCATAAAAGAGCTTTGCAAACATGCAAAGTAGTGCTTCTCTTCTCATTTGTTTTTTTGTTTCAAAATAGTAGCTATTTTTCACAAAAATATGTTGTTTGTTATTTTACAAAATAACTCAGTATCTTAACAATTTTTCCATTTTAGCTTCTAATACAGTAAATATTGATAGTTATAACTCACATAAACTAAGATTCTTCCTCAATGATATTTAAGAGTGAAGAGGATAGGGTTTCCAGATAGAATGTGAATTATGTCCTATCTAATATCTGGGATGTCCCAGATATTAATACTAGAAAGATTATCTGTTATTTATCTGAAATTCAAACCGAACTGCGCATTCTGTATTTTTATCTATGCACCAAACCTGGCTTCCCTATTAAAACATCCTGACAGCGAAATATTTGAGGAGCACTGGTATAATATACCAACAGGTGATATACCAGGTCATAATTCCAAGATTGAGGGAGAGCACTAGGCTGCTGTGCTTGGGGACACGGGGACATTGGGTGAGCCATGGAGGGGAGAGAGCTGAGACAGAAGGCTCTGGGAGTATCAGGGCCTGGGGCCTGGACCACAGTTGGGGTGCTGGAGTCCCAGCAGAGGAGGGAGGGGGACATGGTCTCCTATTGCCTTCGGATCTGTTCTGAGAGGTAGAACATTTCTAGATCTAAGAAGTGGGGCTCAGGGCAGCTCAGGAACTAGTCCAGATTTGTGCAGCTCGTGTGCAGCCATCAGGAGCAAACCCTGTTGGGCGTGACACCAAAGTCCACTCCTGGCCTTTCTAGCATCTTCCATAGCTGCAGGATCAGGACAGGCCCCACAGGGCCTGCTTGGTGATAGAGGCAGGGCAGGAAACCTCCCCTCTCTGGGGGCGTGGGGAAGGCCATGATGGGGGCCAGGGTTGAGGGGCAGCAGAACAAAGGCCGTTTGTGAGAGGGAGGTCTCTGGCTGGCCCCATCGGGCACGTTGGGTCATCAGTCTGGAGTGCAGGCACGGGTTAATCCAGGCTGCATGCCAAGCATGGAATTACTGCTGGAGTGGGGGTGTGGTTCTCAGACCACATCTCCGTGGTGGGGTGTTCATGGCCATCTGGCCTGGGGAAGTGAGAAAGGGATCCCAAGGAGTATCTTTCTGGAACTATAGGGCAGGGCCAGAAATGTTCTTATCCTCAGAGACTTCCCTCCCCCTGGGGAAGATGGGGGTGCTGGTAGTTTCCTGGGATGG
This sequence comes from Mustela lutreola, assembly GCF_030435805.1. Lineage (NCBI taxonomy): Eukaryota > Metazoa > Chordata > Mammalia > Carnivora > Mustelidae > Mustela > Mustela lutreola. The sequence goes on along the minus strand of NC_081291.1, from coordinate 56,944,733 downwards.
GACACACTCAAGGGGAGGACTCCAGTTGATATGATGCCAGTGGGCTGAGAAAAAGGACAAAGGCTCCAGCCACAAACCTGCTTTGGTGGTCAGAGTGCCAGGGGCCGCTGGGGAAACCCTCCCTTGCAGCTGATGACATGCCAGGGCCAGAACGGGCCAGTGGCAGGAGAAGGGACTGGTTTCTCCTGGGGACAGTCAATGGTGATCTGGTATTAGTTGTGCATGATTTAAATCTGTCATAAACCCCACCAAATGCAGTCTGCTTTTTATTAGCACCAGGCTCTGGAAATCCGAAAAAAAAAAAAAAAAATACTCCTGCCTGTTGTAAACAATGGCAGTAGATACTGTTAAATTTTAATTATATAGATGCATGCTTCAAAATAGCATGTTTTGCTGATGTACAGACTCCTGAGATGTGGTCACCCAGACACGGGGGGGCTCAACTATGAGCATGTGTTCGGAGAGTGAGTGTGTGATGATTTGGAAGCATTCAGGCAATGGAAAGTCGGCTTAGTGTCTCTGACTGCTTGTGGCCCCACCTGCTCTTGTGTTAGGCAGTGGATTTGAAATAATCAATAATCGCACCGTGTTTCTGAAGATGGAAGGAGTACAACTTGACCTACTTTCGTTCTTTCCATGGGACCACGTGGAGTTTTTATGTAGGCTTAAAATTTAATCCAGTGAAAAGAAATATGCAAACTCGGAGTGAAATGCTTTTTGCTTGGTAAGCGCACATTTTTGTTCATTTATAAAATATTTCCATTTTTGTGATTACTACTGGAAATGCTTGTCCTGTCGACAACAGGGCTCTTGAGCACGGATCCTGAGTGTCTGACATGCTAGGTCTGCCACCGGGTTGAAGCAACCACAGAAAGAGCTGGATGGGGTCTGAGAAATGAAGCCCTAAAGAAGGTGACTCTAAACCCCAGGTCAGAGTAGGAGGCAAGGCTGGGCTGGGGAGGGGTGTGCTGAAGGCACAGCTGAAGTAGGAGTAGGTAAGAGGTCCAAACTGAGGCTGTGGATAGCCAGGTTCCAGATAGCGCCCAGACAGGATGGGGGTGCGTGTGACTGGGAGGAGTTTACCAGAAACTTCTACTCCCACTTTCCATACATCATATCTCCGTTAATATGACCCATGGCTGCTCCTGCTTGGTGGACAGACCTACCACTCCGGGACAGCAAATGATGACTGCTCTGCCAAGCCCTAACTCCTTCATTCTTTGTGTGCACTTATTTGTCTAATGCCAAGGGCAGGACTGGATGGTAGAGGGGGCCTAAGGGCGTGAGCAAGTCCCAATTGAATGCCCTCCCACCGTGGGCATCCTCTCTGCCACCCTCTGCAGACTGGGCTCCTCTGGGGCTTCTCACCCTGCTCTTCTCCAACCCTTTCCCTCTGGTTTCTTCTTGGATATCTTCACTCTCCTGTCCCCAAGGCCTTGCCTCCATCCTCTTGCTTTCCCCACCAAGATCTGGAAATTTCTCTCAATCCCACATGTTCCTTTACCCTCTCTCGGATTCTGGTCTAGAGCACTCCCAAACCTGGTTCTGGTCTAGAGCACTCACTTGAGCTCCAGCCCCGGTCCTGGACAGAGCCCTGATGGACAGTTATACTCTGCATGTCCATCCTGGACTCACCCTTGCTCTCCTCTCTTCTCCCGGATGTCCCCAGTCACCATGCTCAGCCAGTTCTGTCTCTGCCATAGCTATCCAATGTCTCACCTCTCCAGCCCCCAGCCCCCGCTCTTACCCTGGGCTTGGGCACTATTATCATACCTGCCTGCTCCGTCTACTCCACCCAGTGGCCCCCATTCCTCGTCCTAAGCACCACTTCCAGCACATTCCTGTTGGGTTCGTTGTCAGTTTCCTGCTGCACTCTCACTCCTGGGCTGGGCTCCGTGAAGAATCCACAGGCAAATAAAGACGTCCTCCCCTCCCTGAGGGTCTCTCCAACAGTGGAGTAAAGAGAACCAGCCCATCCCACCCTCTCTTCACCCGTGCCTCCTCCTTCCTCCCTTCCTTCTGTCCCTCCGGCCATCTCTCCCTTGCTCCATCCCCCTTCCCATGACTTTTCCTCCCTTCTCCTCCATCCCTCCATTTTTCCACCTGTTCCACTCTCCACCCTCCCCTCCATCCCTCCATCTCTCCCTCCATCTCCCTCCATCCCTCCCTCTGGCCACTTATTTATTCATTTTACCCCATTTTGTGCCAGGCCCAAGGCTGGTTGTGGGGGCTCAGACATGACTCAGGTGTGGTCTCAGGGAGAGGGACAGTAAGAAAACATGATGATCAGAGCTGTGAGAGAGGACCCATGGGGCCAGAGGACTGATGCCTGAGCTGGGTTCTGAAGGCTGAGTAGGAGTTTACCAGGGAAAAGGTGAGGGAAGGGCATCGAAACAAAGGAAACAGTATCTGCAAAGGCAAGAGGTATGAATGGTGTGGTGTGCCCTACCTGCACAATCTAGCCAAAGGGGAAGATGCATGGGGGATGAGGCGGCGGGTGGGGGAGGGCTGAAGCATTTCCCACGGGCCTTGAAGGCCAGCCTGATGCAGTCAGACTCCGTCCTCAAGGCACTGCAGCTGAGAAAGATTTCCAGGCAGGAAATTTCTGTGGGCAGGTGCATGTTTCCAGAAGAGCCTTATGGCCTATGTCTGGGCAGATCAGAAGGGTGCCAGGCAGGAGCAAGGCAGAGTGAGGGGGGGCACAGGGTTCCAGGTGACCCAGGGGAGAGACAGTAAAATAGGAGAATCGAGCTACGAGCAAAAGAGCTGCCCTCATCCTGTTGGCAAAGGACCAGTTGTGGGGCTGGGCAGACGGTAGTGGGGACCCAGGAGCAAAGTGGGATGGGGATGGGTTGTACAGGTGTGTCACCGCGTCTCTCTCCAGGCATCCAGTCACCACTTACACAGTTAGGTTTTCATTCCGTGTCTGTGATGCAACATGGGTTCAAGTCCCAGCTCAGCCACTTAACTTCCCCCTTACTTTCCTCCACTGTAAAGTGGGGAGATAGCTCCCAGGTAAGGGCTCACCAGCTCAGCAGTTGTTGAGGGGTGCCAGGGAGGGAGAGAAGGGCTTTGGAGAACCATGCAGACCCTGAGGGCACAGGTCCCATCTAAGGGTGGGCTGCTGCTCCGCTCCAGCCATGGGAACCCAGACCAGACCAGACTGTCTGACTTTCCAAGAGAATCCAGAAATACAGATCTGGCTGTATCCTGCATTTCAAAATATCTTCTCAGACAGCAAAAAATGTCTCTGAGGCCCAGATCTGGGTTGATTAGGGGTTGATCTGGGAAGATTAGCTGGGTCATGCCGACGAGTTCCTCCCTCTCCCTCTTCTGCCCTCCCTCCATCCTTCCTCTTCTCCAACACATGCCTCAGCTCTTCTGCGCTACATCTTCTCCCCGTGTCCCAGCGGGGATACTAAGGGTGGACTCACTTATTTCTTTGTGCAGAAAGGAGCACAAATGTATAGGACCCCAAACAATCAGAAGCAGGGTCTCAAGCTGATATTCACACACTCAAGTTCACAACAGTCAAAAGCTGAGAGCAACTTTTGCCCATCGACAAATGAATGGATAAACAACATAGACATACGATGGAATTTTCTTCTGCCTTTAGAAAGGGGGAAACTGTGACTCGTGCTACAACATGGATGGACCTCGGGGCATTATGCTCAGTACAAGTAATCAATCACAAATTCTGAGTGATTCCCTCTTTATATGAGGTTCCCTAGAGTTGGCAGATTTCTAGACACGGGAAGCAAGCTGGTAGCTGCCGAGGGGCTGGGGGAGGAGGGAATGGGAGTCAGTGTTTCACGGGGACAGAGTTTCAGTTTAGGAGGAATGAAAAAGTCCAGAGATGGATGGCGGGGAGGGTCGCGCAACAGTGAGAACATCCTTGGCGCTCAGCTGCACCCTTGAACAGGGTTAAGATGGTCAAGTCTCTGTTATGTGTATTTTGCTGCAATTACTTTAAAGAAGTGGCAGTGATATTCACATGGGGCAGGCCAAGGAGGCTTGCATGGTGTCGCTGGGGCCATTACTGGTGTTCCCAAACCTCCCGGGCGCCTACCTCTGCAGCAAGATGAGAACTCTGCCTAGCCAGTGAGTACATCTAGTCCCACTGGGGCAGGGACACGGTGCCGTCCTGCCACCACTGCACACGGTCCTGGGCCTGGCATGGGAGGTGCTAAGGGACGCTTGTTGACTGGAGGAGTGAATTGGTATGGAAATGAGGCGGGCAGGTTCAGCCCAGGTCATCATTTTCTGTGGAAGTTGAATTTCTAGATCGTATATGGAAACTGAAGTGTGTATGTATGCTTTATCAGATTAAGAAAGCTACTTTGAGGGCGCCTGGGTGGCTCAGTGGGTTAAGCCACTGCCTTCGGCTCAGGTCATGATCTCAGGGTCCTGGGATCGAGTCCCGTGTCGGGCTTTCTGCTCAGCAGGGAGCCTGCTTCCTCCTCTCTCTCTCTGCCTGCCTCTCTGCCTACTTGTGATCTCTGTCAAATAAATAAATAAAATCTTTAAAAAAAAAAAAAAAAGAAAGAAAGCTACTTTGAGAGGTCGACTTCACGAAATAGATTTTTTGCACGTACCTATTGAGACGATCATAAGATTTTTTCTCGTGCTGTGGGATAAACGATACTTGTATGTAATGTATTACCTTTTTAGAGATGGTTAGATTTGTTTATTGATGTTTGTTTAGGAATTTTTGCCTCTGTGCCTCTGGATGAGACTGGCCTGTGCTTTTACCTTGCTCATCCTTGGGGAAAATTGATTTCTCAGCACAGCCCTGCCCCGGAGACTGAGGGCCCTGGGTAGGGTGGGGGCCCAGTGTGAGCATGAGCCCATCTATGTAGCCTGGAGGGCTCTGGAGGTGGGAGGTTCATGATGTGTGTGGTTGGTGGTCACCGGCAAAGTCACTGAGGGGATAGTGACTTTGTCCCCCCAAGTCAGCACAGTGGGCCAGGGTCTGGGCGTGCTGGATGGGGACAGGGTTTGGGGGCAGAACCTAGAGTGCTCAGACAGGAAGAATGAAGTTCAGGCCACGGTGGACTTAAAATCTCCTCCCCTCCCCATCTCTTCCCTCTAGACTTGGATGTGGCCTGTGGCCCTGGACAGGGTGGGGAGGGTGTGGCCTGTCTTCCCTGCTCTCCCTGCCCTCTTTTGCAATCTAGCCTGGGGAGGCAGGAGGTTGCAGGGAGGACGGCCAGCCTCTCTCAGTCCATCCCTGTTGCCTCTTGGGCTGCACTGCGGGCATCCATCATGCGACCTCCATCTCCACCAGCACATTTCTGGGCACATGGGATCCTTCCTGAAGCACAGGGAGAGCCTTCTTAGGGGGACCCCTTTTTGCAAAGAGCCCCTGGCCCCAGTTGGATTCCTTCCAATCTGCTCATTTCCTGCCCCCAGCAGTGTGCCCTGATGCTGTGGTTCCCCCATAGCCCCATAGCCAGGTATCCCTGTAGGGCAAGGAACTGGCAAGGACATCCACCCCTGGCCCGCTATTGTAGTGCCCATCAGTGGGCTCTGGCAGGCAGTCCTCATGGCTGCTCCCTGCCCCACTCCATCTCTCCCATTCTCTTCTCTCCTGTACACACAGGCCCAGGACCCAGGGCTCCTGGCCCACTGTAAGAGACGATGTCCAAACTGGGAGTGAGGCACCCCATCTCCCCTCCTTGCAGATGTACCCAGTCCCTTGGCAATTTGGCTTTTGACAGGGCTTTACTTTGTTTTGGGGTGGGGGAGGGGAAGCTTGGTTCTTGCCCCAATAGCAAGAGTTCACCTCCCCCCTCCTCCTGGGAGTCCACATATGCAGGCTGATGGGGTGGGGCACAGGGGTTCCTGGGTGATGGCTGGAGCTACAGGCTGGGTCTCTCTTCTACTGGCTTCTGGTTTTCTTTAAAATGTGGGTTTTGGGCTCTTCTTGGTTCTCAGCTCTGGGTCCTGGTCACTAGCTTCTGCTAAAGCAAAAGTCTCAGCACCCAGGGCAGCAGATGGGCTTATATAAGTGGGTGACTTGCCCACGGTCACATGGGGTACTCTCATCAGATTGGGGACCAGCTTCCCTTCTCTGGATTCCCAGACAGGGACAATCCCTCCATCATTCCCTCTTGTCCTGACATTTAGGGATACAAAAGATGACTTGGGGCAAGGATTTGAGTGCAAGTGGTTTTTCTGGGCGATGCTTTCAGAAAGCAACATGACCATGTGAGGCAGGGGAAGGAAAAGGAAGAAAGCCCACAAAGGGTATGTTTGTGAAAGAGTTACCATCAGAGACAACAGGGACTCAAGCCAACAGGGGATTCTGTAGGGACTGCACAGGACACACCTCAGAATCGCCAGGCACGGGCTGAGGAAGCTAGGGTGTTTGCCCACCAGCCCTACACCTTATTGGCTGAGGCAGCTCCTGGAGGCCTTCATAGCATGGTGACTCAGGGCTGCCCCGTAGGCCAGGTGCCCTCCCGCCAAAAGAAGCCACCTGCGTACAAAGTGACCACGGAGGCTTCAGTTCCCTCCCTCCATGGGCTGAGAGGTGACAGGCGGGGCACAGAGGTGTCTGCCACAAGACCACTCTCCAGCCATCCCTTTAGAGTCTCAATAAAAACAAAACCAGACCGGGAGTGGAGTGGGGACATCACGGCTTACCACACAGCCCTGTCTTTGATTAACTCCTTATGCCTCGATCCTAAGTGTATGCTCGCTGGATTTTCCACAGATCAAACAGAGTCATGAAGGTGGCACTCAGATCAAGAAGCAGAACCCAACCAGCCCCCTGAAAATCGCCGTGGTGGTCCCTTCTTGTTGCCACCTCCTTGAGGGGAACTGGACCTGCTCCTAACTTCTAACAGCAAGAGATTCGTTTTGCCCTACTTTAGGACTTCCTAAAAAACAGACTCCTCCGTGTGTAAACTTTTGGGCCTGACTTGCACTCAGAGCTGTGTGGTGAGCTGTTGTTGCTCGTGGCCAGAAATCGTGTGTTTGCCCTGCTGTGGCGGGATCCAGCTGTGTGAACACACGACGACCCGCATATTCATACCGCTGCTGCCAGACATCCGAGTGGTTTCCAGCTGGGGCAGTTATGGACGGTGCTGCTCTAGGGACTGTCTTGTCCGGACTTCTGGGGGACACATGCTCTCCCCCTCTTGAGGCAAAACTCAAGAGTGGAATTTCTGGATCATAGTATGCGCATGTGATCAGCTTTAGTGAATCCCACCAAATAGTTTCCTAAAATGATGGGACCATGTGAACCCCCCCACCCCCACCCCTGCGGGCGGACAAAAATTCCGGTTGCTACACTTCCTTGCCCACACTTGGTCTTCCCATTGTTTTCCTTCTGTGACTTCATGGCTTTTTTTACAGTCTCCATGGGGGGCCACTCCCACCCCCAGCCGTTGCCCACATTTCAATGATGAGAAGACTGGAGTCTCAGAGAGGGGAGTCCCTCACCCCACATCGCACAGCTTGCGGCAGGCTGGGAACTTAAGTCAGAGTTCTAGCAGATTTTCAGATGGGAAGTGGTGAGTAGGGTTGGGGCCTCCTTCTCCCCTTGAAGTTGTCCAGCAGCCCTGAGATGACATCCTGTCCCTCCTGTCCGTTCTCTGACTTGGTGAGGGGAAGCCATATTGCGCCATGTGTTCTTGTAGGAAGGTTAGGGTGAGGTTTGCTGGAAGACAACCCCACTCCACCCCACTGAAGACTGCCCACCAGGAAAGGCAGATGACTGACAAGCATACAGGGAGGACACTGTGGTGTGCCTCAGGGCAGTGGATAGCTGGAGTCAGGCTGCCCACGTGTGGTCTAGCCTCTACCTCTCCTGGCAGAGCCGAGGGCTCGTGATTGTGACCTCCAAGCTTCCCAAGTTCTTCATATGTTTAACAGGCCCAGTGGCAATGCCTGCCTGGAGGGTTGGCGTGAGCCTTGCAGGAGACAAGAAGGGAACACACTTCCACTGGCTCCCTTGGCCCCCCACGGGAGACTTGGAGGAGTGCAGCCAGCAGGGGGTGGGGGGGGAAGAAAGGGAGCTCTCCTCAGAGTCTGTGGCATTTGGCACTCTGGGCAGGGCCTGGAGTTGAGAGGGGCGCTGGGATGCTGCCTGCACGCCTACCCCCTCCTCCCACGTGCTGGCATGTGGTTTTGTTCAGCTGGAGCCAAGCTGTTGGGGGGGAATTTCCGTGAAAGAGCCTGGGAACAAGGCCCCCTTTGTCTGGCCTGGGGTCTGCCAGCTCCCTGGGCCTGAAATTGTAGGTCAGACAAGGCTGACCTACAGGCTGACCATCCAGGGGCACTGTCTCTGATAGGAAGTAGGCCAGGGCTCCCCTCTTTGAGATGGGAAAACGGAGACAGAGAAGACAAGAGACTTTTCTAGGAAGCTGAGTCTGCCAGCTAGAAGCCAGCTCCCCTCCTCTGCCCTCCCTAACCTCAGATCCTAGTGGTCCCTGGGTCCCTCCAGGGTCTGTGCTGGTGCAACCACTTCTCATGCTGCCCCTGCCATCCCTCCCTCCTTCTCCCTCTTCTAGAGTTTTAGAAAGCTGGCTGACTGCAGCCACATTCCCAGTTACCAGGAATAGGAGCCTGCAACAATCACTGTCACTGTCACTTCCTGGGAGTTTGTTCTTCGTTCTTCAGGGAGTTTGTTGTCCAGTTTACAGCACAGGAGTGCTGACCCTGAGACAGAGTGAGCAGGCATTGTGCCCCTACAGTTGGGGTGGGGGTGGGGAGAAATCAGGAGGGCTCCCAAGAGGAGGTGATGTTTTAGCTGAGACTTGAAGGCTGAGAAAGAAGCAGCCAGGCAAGGATGTGGGGTCAATGGGGAGAAGGAGGGGTTTTCTGACAGTGCCCCAGCAGGAGCAGGAGCTGGAAGTTTGCAGAGACAGGGTTCAGGCAGGCAAATGGAAGAGGGGAGGGAAGAATGTGAGAAGAGTGTCAAGAAACAGCTCCTATCAAGAATGGAGACACAGATGGGAGCCAAACCACGGTAGGGCCTGGCTAGCCAGGCTGCTGGGCGTGAGCTTTACTTGGAGGCCCCCCGGGAGTCACAGAAAGGCTTCAAGGCAGAGAGTCACATGGCTAGACCGTGCTGAAGAAATCAGGGATTTCCAAGAAGAAACAATGTTTTCAGGGGCAAAAGCCGTAAGCAGAACTTTTGTAAAAGAGGAGAGGAAGACGGCCAACAAGCGTAGGACAAGACGCCCATCCCTGTTAGCGACGAGGGACGCGGAAATTAAAACTGCCCGAGATACCATTTCACACCTACTGCAGGGGCAAACGCCAACAAATGTTTCTGAGGAGGTGCGGCAGGCAGCAGCAGCTGGCAGCCCTGGTACAAACACTCTGAAACAAGGGTTTGGCATGAGCTGGTGAACTTGAACATGTGCACACCCTATGAGTCAGCACTCCCTCTCCTGGCTGCTGGCCCTGGAGGACTGAAACAGATGTCACAGGAAGACTGGGACGAGGAGAGCTATGGCAGCCTTCTTTGTCATTTGAACGAAAACCCAGAAAACAACCAAAAGAGTCACAAACAAGACAGTCCCTCGTGTTAGCCAGCCAGTGGAATACTATACAGCACTGAAAAGAAACGAAAGTCAGCTGCAAGCGCTGTCAGCCAGCTCCCATCCACACGACCAGGATGTCTGCCGACAGCGAGTTCAAAAACAGTCTGACCTCCATAACGAATTGAGGATGCATCAATTGGGGAGACCTTGCAGCCAGGGCGGGGTGCGGGAGAGGATTTCTAGTCTCTGTCTCTCAGAGTCCCCAGCTCTGGTATTTTCTCACAAAACCGGAATCCAACTATGGGCTCGTGTGGCATTCCTGCCTGCTGGCTTCACATTTTTGCAATGGGCGGACCCTGCTTGTTTTATTATTAGTCACCAACCACAGGCGACGACTCTCCTATCAGACCCATGTTGCTTCCACGGTGGCTGCGCCTGGCTTCTGGTACCTAGCCTAGCATGAGTCGATGATGTGTGAAGTCCAGGCCTCTCTGGGCTCTCACTGGTTGGACTGCCAGGGCTGGGGGCGGGGGGCTCCCTTGGCCCAGAGCCAAGCACTGACAAGCTTGATGAAGTCCCCTTGTGAATGTTGAGGCTTTTACAGAGAACATGTTTTAAAAATATGTGCCATTATCTGACAGTGTCTGAATCCAATGTAGACAAAATCAACTTAAAGTCCAAGGCTGCAAATTCACCCACCCCATCGGGGCCATTCACAGATTTCTTTCCAGCATCTGGCAACAGCCTAAGTTTCCATTTAGAAGTTCACCCTACCCCTTCAGGCTTTTAGGGTAGAGCTTAGGACCTGGGCTGAGCCAATCAGCACAGCCCATTCCTCTGGCTGCAGTGATTGGTTCAGACCTGAGCACCTGACTTCAGCCCCTCCAATCTGAAAGGTCTTTAAGTTGAGAGGATTAGTACTTCATTTGTCTGGACTTTAAGGGTTGTGTCCTGGACCTCCTGGAATGTTTGGTTACTAGAAGAGCATTTTGGCAGAAAAAGGAGGAGAGGAGAATTGAGGGACAAGGGAAGAGAAACTTGTTCCTGGAGACGTTTGAGCACCTGGATCCAGCTATGCTTGAAGTCCATCCCTCTACTCTTTTATGGAATTCCCTATCTCCCTCTTTTGGCTTAAGCCTGTTTGACTCAAGCATACTGTGATTTGCCCCAGAAAGTCCAGACCAGCACCCCTTCCAGCTAATCAGTGGCATATCCTGAGCCAGAAGCTGGGGGAGTCATCCCTCTCCCTCCCTTTCCTGGCTCCCAACATCCATCCTTTCCTGAGCCCCACCCCAGTTGCAGGGCCTCACCAAGTTTATCCATCCTCAAATTGTTACTGAGTCTGGGTTGTTTTTAAACCTGATGCGAACAGACATACTGTAAATATTCCCATGAGCATTGGTGAGACACCCGTGTGAGCATGAGTTCTTTCCTCTCAGTATCTATCCTATCCTACCACTTCCTGAGGCCTCCACACCCATCTGAACCCCCTCGTCTCCCACCTGGACTCTACCACCTGCCACCTCAGGGGCTCCCTTTAAAATCCTCCAGGGACTCCCTTGCTCTCAGAAGCCACACTGAACTCTTCCAGCAGCCCACCGAGGGCCCCTCAGCTTGCACATCACTCCCCCAGGAGCACGTTTCTGGAGCACTTACTCTGGGTCTGGCCTTGACAAAGTTCTGCTCACCTACGAACTCACGTAACCCTCTTGAAACCTGATGATTTAGGCATCCTTGTTGTCCCCACTTATAGAGAAGGAAATGAGGCCCAGAGCGGTACGAGCCTCCCCAGGCATTGTGCAGCTAGGACCCCCTAGGACCCCCAGGCTCTGCGGGCTAACCACCAGCCCACATGGCCTCCCCTGCACTGCCTCCTCAGGGTGCTTCTTGCTGGGTGTTGGTGAGGTTGTTGAATTTATATCTGTCTCCTGCAAGAGTGTGGGCTCCCCGAGGGCAAGAGGGAGTCTGTCCTCCTGCTGGACCTTGGTACCTGGCATGGAGTAGGTGCTCAGGGAAGATTTGTCGAGTGAGTAATATTAGCCAATACTCATTGAGCACTTGCCATGTGTAAGCCACTTCCTAAGCACTTGCCATATATTGGCTCACTTAGTCTTTCTGACAGTGTGTGCCAGTTGAAGGTTATTTTATAGCTAGGAGCACCAAGTCATTGAGAGGGAACATCCCCAGGTCACACAGCTAGTAAGTGACAGAGCTGGGATTCGAACCCAGGTTGCATGGCTCCAGAATCTGTGTTTGTAACCACACTACACCTGCCTGGGGGGACAGATAGATGGACAAACACTGAGAACAGATTCTAATGGGGGGGAGGACAGGATGAGCAGAGATCAGGGATGTGGAGCCAAGACTGGGCGCTTATCCCGAGCATGTCAGGAGGCCAGGGCTGGACAGATGGAGATACAGAATTAAGACACACCTCACCAGGGACCTTTTCGGCTTCCTGGGGCTGGAGCCAGTTGGCTGGTGTGTTACAGAGAGTGTGGGTCCCCCACCCTCCTGCTGCCTTCTCTGGGCCTCAGTGAGGAGAATGGAAGAAAGAAGAGGCCCGGCAGGTTCTAGGGAGATCTGCACGGGCTGGAAAGAGACCAGAGGGCAGCTCAGTGTAGATGCCCAGGATAAATGGGCTGGTCTGCTTGAAGGTTCCTGAGCCCCAGTGGGTTAGCACAAAGCCAAGGAGATCTGCATGTACAGCTGGGAAGTGGAGAGACCGGGAGTCAGTGTGTGTTGGCAATTTAAAAGTCACCCCAAATAAATACTTCTACATCGGGTCACATTACCTGAAGTCTAAAGGTTGGAATGTGGAAGGTGAAGCATCTCTTTGGGCAGTGCAGACCAGCGCTAGGTCTAGTGCTCAGCCCCGGGCTTAGCCCTGGGAGAGGGACAGGCTGTGTTGGGCACAGGGTAGCAGAGGAGCTGGGGTGACTCTGCATGGAAAATAGCAGCTTTTGCGGGGAGTAGACGGGCGCTGACTGAGGAGGAGCAGGCCAGTCTGGAGTGCCAGGGAGCACGACCAGAACCGAAGAAGGGAGTCCCCTCTAATTGTGCCGAAGACTTTCTGTCAACACCTAAAGTTGCCTGAGGACAGACGCACTGCCTCCCATCCCATAGCTGAGTTCCTGGCTCCTTCCTCTGGATTCAGCTGGGGTGGGCGGTCCTGGGCTCCTCCCATCCAGGGAAGGGGGTTCTGGCCCTGTCCATCTGACATTCCTATGGCCTAGAGGGGCCCACGGGTTTCAGAGTTGGAGGAGGGAACACAGAGCCTGCTGAGCTGGGGTTCCAGGGGAAATGCTATGGACTGGGATGCCCAGTCTGAAGGGCTTGGTACTCCTGGGGGCCACGGGGCTCTCCCCAGCTTTCCGGTGGGAAGGACGGAGCCTGGATTTGGACCAAAGCTCAGCTATCTCTGAGCCTCAGTCTTCTCACCTGTAACGTGGGCACAGCATTTAACCTCCTGCATGACGGAGAGGGATGCGAGAGAGATGGGCGTAGTAGCTAAGCTTCATAAATGTGTGACACAGTGGCGACGACTTTAGTTACTATCTTTTTCATTGCATGAGTTTTGGTCTGCCAAGGAGTCCATACTAATTTTGCCAAGACAGGATAGATGTGCAAGGACATTTCTGGGGGAGAGAGCAGGAGAAGGCAGGAGAAACTCAGGCCAATGCAGCACAGACACTTGCTACCAGAAATGGGGAAGTAAGGATGCTAGGGACTAAGAATCTCAGAGCACGAACAACTCCTGAGAGCTCCAGGCAGGACGACGGGGAACCCTCAGCCAGTCTCCTGCTGGCGGGAGGAAGTCAGGGTCTTGCTGGAATGATCCTGCTTTCGTAGCCACTATGGGGGGCAGCTCACTGTGGCCTCAGCAAAAATGCAGAAGTAAATGTAGAGGGATAGGCAGCCACCTGTGCTGCTGAAGCAGGAGATCTGAGTGGTGAATCTTCTTGGCAGCCATAATCATGGTTATTCTAAAATTTCAATACCCAAGGACTGCTCGGGCAAGCCCTGTCAGGTAACCAGAGATTATTTGCAGTCTCAGAGGCCAAGATTTGTTATTGAAGCAGAAATGTTTTCCCTCCGCCCGTTCCTAGAAAGGGAGGCTTCCAGGAATTACTGGAGATTTCTGCCCCACAGCCCGGCCGTGCACTGGAGCAGCAAGCCACCAGCTCTGTGGGATTGGGTGGCCGGGGGCCTCGGGGTTAGATGCGAGGGCAGCAACAAACACAAGATGGAAGGATGAGTGAATGAATAAGGAGCCCTGAGGGTCTACTGTAGAAGGGGCGAAAGGCTTTCTGAGCACAAAGAAAACAGTGGTCGGTTTTTCCATACCCCATCTCACAAGTTCCCTATGTCAGAAAACACATCACTAAAGTTAGAACGGAGTTGTCTGCCTCACGTACTTGGAAGACAAAGGGCCAACATGCCCTCTGGCTGAAGAATTATTAAAAGCTGTTGAGCTAAAGGGGCGCCCGGGGGGCTCCATCTGTTAAGTGCATCCCACTCTTGGTTTCAGCTCATGTCATGGTCTCCGGGGTCCTGAGATCGAGCCCGGCCATGGCTGGTGTTCAGTGTGAGTTTGTTTGAGATTCTTTCCCCTCCTCCCTTTTACCCTCCCGCCCCTCCCCTGCTTCCCAAACAAATAAATAAATAAATAAGTAAAATCTTAAAAAAAAAAAAAATGTTGAGCTTAAGAGAAACACTTCAAGAGGGAAAATGAAGAGTATGTGTGGGAGTTCTCAGAAGAAACCCAAGGGGCTAGTAACCATTTAAAAAGGCAGTCACCATCAAATAACAGAATGCCCTCTTCCCCTAATAGGCTGACTGAACATCCCCAGGACTGAGGCCAGCGGGTAGGTGGTGAGCACATGAAGAACGAGCCTTCGGACACAGGACTGGTGGGAGAAGACTTGGACATGTCTCTGGGAGTGTCCTTGGATAGTTGTATATCCAAATCACTTGAAAACATACATGCCCTTTGCCCTGGAAACTTCTTGGAGGTGGACAAACGTCTGCATACATAGATTCAAGGATGTCTTTCAAACCGGTTTTTATAATAAAGGAAACTAGGAATGATCAGCGAGGGCTCAGTAAATCATGGTGATGGTAGACTGTGGAATATTCTGTTGACAGTGATCCTGTGGGTCCATTATTGATGTAGAAAAATGGTGACAATATATCACATTAAAATGGAGCAGAAGGGGCGCCTGGGTGGCTCAGTGGGTTAAAGCCTCTGCCTTCGGCTCAGGTTATGATCCCAGGGTCCTGGGATTGAGCTCCGCATCGGGCTCTCTGCTCAGCAGGGAGCCTGCTTCCTTCTCTCTCTCCGCCTGCTTCTCTGCCTACTTGTGATCTCTGTCTGTCAAATAAATTTAAAAAATCTAAAAAAAATAAAAAAATAAATGGACAGAGAACAGTGTTCATTATAATTTGATTGTGTAATTTTATTTGCATACATCCACGCGTACATCCATTCACACACACATATATACATAGGTCTAGAACAAAACTGGTTGGAAGAGGTTCTCTTGTGAAGGTAGATTTGCTAGTATTAAATGTTCTATTGTCTGTTTTCCCCAGCTTATGTATTAAGATCAGAGTCAGCCTCTCCCATTTCACAAATAGGAAAACTGAGGCTCAGAGAGGGTGGGAGCCATGCTAAGACCAGGCCTCCTGTCTCTGAGCTACTTTTGATGTCCTGGGGGCCCCTTTCAGCCCTGTAGGTCTTCATTGTGTGGCCTCAGGCAAATCCCTCCTTCTCTGGGCTGCTCCACCAGGAAAGGGGCTCTGAGACCCCTCAGCCTGGTTTTCCAGCCCACTGGGGAGATCCCAGCCTCTGAGTTCAGTGCCCCTCGCCCCCTTGCCTTTGCCCTTGCAGGGAGAGCTGGCTTGAATGGCAAGGCTGAGCCAAGTCTTGTCTAGGGTGACCAGAACTTTTCAGAAGTGCCAGAAATTTCATCACACCAGGCAGGGAGATGGGCGGGGGTGAGTCACTAATGAGCAGAGTGAGCTGGGCCTTGGGAGGTAAGGGTTGACCATTCCCAGATGGGAAGCGCCAGGCTGGGCAGCTTTCCTGCACTCAGCAGACAGCTTGGGAAAATGCAGAGAAGCCCCAGAGTGGAAGAAAACTTGTAATGGTTTTCCCACCTCTTCTCTCCACACATCCCCTTCCATGTGCTTCATTCAGCCCCTCCAAATGCTCTGCCAAGAGCCCATCTAGTCCCGGCTCCCATACCCGTGGAGGAATGATCAGCAAGGGCTGATCTAATGATCAGCGAATGATCACCCGTGGACGTGCCCCACGCCTTCCTTTGCAAGACCAGGGAGAAACAAGCAGCCTCTGGAGTCAGACTGCCCTGGGCAGAGGCCCTGGCTATGCTGCTGAGCCCGCTTCTTTGTAAAATGGGGGTAATAATATCCAGCATCTCTAGGATTGTTTCAAGGATTAAATGAATGAATGAACCAATAGAAGGTGTCTATTCAAATGCTTGGCACACAGTGGATGGTGAACAGATCTGACTTTATTTTTCATTCCAATCATTGTCCCCTTTATTTAAGACAAAGCGCCTTTGGAGAGAGTCTGGACATCATAAAATCTGATCCCCAATGGCTAACTAACCTCAGTATCTGAAGCAAACCTCGGAAGTGCAGACACCAGACTGGGTAGGTAACATTGCCTTGATGAGATGAATTCCACTGGCCAAGAGTCTTGGGTGCAAGTAATAGAACCCCAGTTTAAATTGGCTGAAGCCCCCAAGGGAATGTATTGGCCTTTGTAACTGAAAACTCCAGAGGGGGGTTGCCAGGTCAAGCTATAATCAGGTGCTTAAATGTTGTCAGAAAGCTGTCTCTCTCTCTCTTTCTCTCTCTCTCCTCTCTGCTTTCCTCTGAGCTGGTTTCCTTCTTAGTGGGTTTTGCTAAGAGGTGGCTTCCATACCACAGGCTCATACCCATAGCCGAGCCATGCCCCAGAAGAGAGCCTCTGTCCCAGGCTCTGAGACAGATATGCTGCCTTAACGAAAGGGGCTCCTGGGGGCACCTGGGTGGCTCAGATGGTTAAGCGTCTGCCTTCGGCTCAGGTCATGATTCTGGGGTTCTGAGATCAAGGC
The DNA here is from genome assembly GCF_030435805.1 of Mustela lutreola. Taxonomy (NCBI): domain Eukaryota; kingdom Metazoa; phylum Chordata; class Mammalia; order Carnivora; family Mustelidae; genus Mustela; species Mustela lutreola. The sequence continues at coordinate 56,928,112 of NC_081291.1, read as the reverse complement.
CCACATTGGACTCCCTTCTCCCTCTCCCACTTCCCCTGCTTGGGTTTTCTCTCTCTCTCTCTCTCTCTCAAATAAGTAAAGAAAATCATTACAAAGAAAGAAAAGAAAGAGGTTCCTCCCTTCAGTTCCTTCTCTGAATAGATTACTTTAGTGGGGCACACCTGGGCCAGATGACCACCGCCCACCCCCGCTACCAGCCAGAAAGGGGGGATCAGCTCCATCTGAAAAAAACACATGGACTCAGAATGGAGAGAAGAGGCTTGTGGGCACGAGGCTCAGGAGGCTGGTCGCTGGTAGCTGGAACAAATTGCTGAGACAGCGGCAGATGGCCCAAGTGTTCATGGCGGGGGTGGGGGATGGGGAGTGAGGTAGGGGCCCTCTGGACCACGAGCTCCTGGGGAAGGCTGGTGTGCACTCAGTATGTCCATGACTGGCTTGCTGAGCGTTCGAGCCAGCTGTTGAAGGGGGGCGCTAGTTACTAGTTAGGTATAGGTTAGGTGGCTATAAATGAGAGATCCTGAAAGACTATGGCTGAGACATTTGAAACAGTATATTTGACTCTTCCATGGGAGAATCTAGGCCAGGTATGGTGCTCCATCTATGAAGCTCGGGGGCTCCTTCCACCCAAGTGTGACCTCCCCCCACCCCATGCAAGGCAGCTTTTCCAGGTCTCTATCCACCACCCAGTCCTTACTCAGCCGGCAGGAAGAGGAAAGGGAAGCAGGAGGTCACATCACTTCTTCTCCCATTCAATGGCCTCACACTTCCTACCTGGCTGCCGTGGAGGCTGGGTCTGCGTAAAACGTCTGCGGTTTTGTTTCTCACATGAAGGGTGGGGTGTGACTGGTGCCTGGTGCCTTGTACCTTAGATAGAGCAGTCTTCATGGTGGATGAAAAGGCGGGGAGGTGGGGAGTTTCCTGGTGTAGAGTCAGCTTTTTGCTGGGTTAAAGAGTAAAGTCAGGGATGTGTGTGGGGGATGAGGCTGGAGAACCAGGTGACGTGCAGACTAGACTGGGCCTGACCTGGGTTGCAGGGACTGATCACGTACCCACTGACTGCACACTCCATTCATGTCATCTGGAGCAGTGGCCCTAGGCCTGGAGTGCGTCTGCTGATGATGTGGCCCTCTCCTAGGGGGAGGGATGAGTGGAAGAAGCCAGCACAAACACTGGGGTTCTGGGCCACTCGAGTGGGGAATCCCAGGGACTGGTGTGAAGCCTGATGGGCTCCAGGTGGACGCATCTCCTTGATCTCTCTTTGGTCCTCTCCAGAAGGGCACAGCTGGAAGGAGAGAGCCAGAGGGAAGTCCTTGGCAGTAACTTCCAATCTACTGGGGATGAAAAATAACCGATGTCCCCCCCGCACCCTCTGGAGACTCAGTTTTAATTGTTCTAGAGTAGAACATAGACACTGGTATTTCAAAAAAAAGCCCCTGGGTGATTCGAAAGGACTGCCTTGGTTTTTATTTTTCTGTGTTTAATTTAAGTAATCTCTACACCCAACGTGGGACTCAAACTCATGACGCCCAAGATCAAGAGTCTCCCATTCCTTCAGCCAGATGCCCTGAGGACTGCTATGTTCTAAAGCCTGGGTCTGGCCGCTGCTGTCCTGGGTCTTCGCTGGCCCACAGGACGGCAGGTAGAGAAAGCCTTCCCCAGGTGAGGAGAGCCTCCATCTTAAAATCACTGCCCACCCTCTTTGAATATCTTTTCTGTATTTGTGGAATGCTCTCTTTCGGCAGCAGCTGGGCCCAGACACCCACTTTCTTAACCTCCTTGGTGGCCAGGCACAGGCAGCTGTCTCACACTGCCCAGTCATTGTGATTACAGAGGGTGCCAAAGGGGAGGCAGGCGCGATGAGTAAGTGGGCCCAGTGTGGAGGAAGGCGTGTCACATCAGCCATCAGAAGCAGCAGGAAAAGTTCTGGTGGCAAGATTTGGGGCACTGTTGCAGGCTCATGTTAGTTTAGGCTGTGTGCAATTGACAAAAACAAATATTTAATTGAAAGCTTATCACATGCCAAGCTTCGCTTGAAGCGTCTTAACTTCCAAACAATCCTATGAGGCAGGAATTGTTTTATAGATGAAACCTCTGAGACTAGGGAGCTGAAGCCACTTGCTGAATATCACCCTGAGGAATATGTCTTTAAATCAAGGCCATTCAGGGGCACCTGGGTGACTCAGTTGGTTAAGTGCCTGCCTTCGGCTCAGGTCATGATCTCGGGGTCCTGGGATGGAGCCCCACCTCGGGCTCCCTGCTCAGTAGAGAACCTGCTTATCCTCTGCTCTTGCATGTGCTCTCTCTCAAATAAATAAAATCTTAAAAAAAAAAAAAAAACAAGAAAACAAAAAACAAGGCCATTTGGCTCCAGGGCACTGCTCCTAGACCCTACTCCATTGTTGTATGGGAGTGTTGTTATTATTGTTATTCTCAGATGCCGGGAGAAATGCGGGGTCCTTCTGGAGGCTACCAAGGGAGGATGCAGACTTGGGAAGCCCAGTAAATCTCCTCCCCAGCCTGGCTGGCCAGGCAGTGCAGGTGTGTTCTGAGCCGGCCAGCCCTGGCGCCTTGGTGCCTGGGGGGGCTGCTGAGATTGTCACTGATGTTAATAACTCCGCTGCCCACTCTGAGCACTGTTTGTGCCTTATCAGCCCAGAACTTCCTCCAACCGTATCTCGGCCAGGCCCCGGGCCCCAAATTCCTGGTGGGTGATGTCCACTCTGTCTGTGATAACAGCCCTGGCAGGACTCCGAGGAGTCAGCTGCCTTGGCCACATCTGCAGCTCAGATAACAGGGAACGACTGAAGTGTCTCCACTTTATCTTGTGAAAGTTGGCCAAGTCTTGGGTTCCCCCAGGCTGCAAAGGTGAGGCAAAACCTTGGCTCACTGCCTCTCCTCCTGGCTTGGGACTTGCAGGGGGTGGGGATGGGGATGGGGAGAGCCTCATCAGGGGACAGTGGCTTACCTAGGCACAAGGGAGGCAAGGCTCAGCGCCTTCTAAGCCCCAGGGCTCTTCGATTGCTAACAGAAGGAAAGATTCCATCCGTCACTCATTCATTCATCAGACATTTACTGAGTACTCCCTCCCACTAAGCCCTGTTCAAAGTACTTTTGATGTTTTATATTTATATTTTGATTTACTTAATCTTCCCTGATATCATTATGCTCATTTTACAGTTGAAGAATTCAAGGCCCATAGAGGTGAAGTAACTTGCTCAAAGTCACACAGCTGGGGAGTGGTGGGAGTCCTAAGTACAGGCTCTACTACCTGTAGTCATTTATAAATGAAGAAAAGAGGTCAGCTAGTGACAAGGACTTTCAAGAGTAGAGAGGGTAGACAGGGAAGGAGGGGCAGTGGCGACCTGCACTGGGGTCTGAGGGAGGACTTCTCTGGAGTAGTGACATTTCAGCCATATCTCAATGCAAGGATGAACCAGTCATGAAGATTAGGGGGTGTGCAAAGGCCCTTGAAGAAAAACAAGCTCCAGTGGGGGAATAGGGGCCAGGTAGCCCAGGGTTAGACAGACAGCTGGGGTAGGGCTGGACCTAGGTTCTCAGTTCAGGCTTTGGCCCTCCATCCACTCCTGGTTCTTCTGTGGTCAGTCCTGTCTTAGCCCTTGGACACTGCCTGGCTTTGCCTCCTTCCAGCTGTGTGACCTTGAGCAAGTAGCTTCCCTTCTCTCTGCCCTTGCTCTTGGAGGCCTTATCCTTCTCTTAGGCTATGGCGAGGCCTCTGGGTGGGGGTGGGAGAAGGCCTTGGCCCATGGCTGCTGCCCAGATGTGAGGTGGCAAGTGTTAAGCTCCATGTCTCTGGGCCGCGGTGGAAGATGGTCCTGGAGGTCCTGGTCTAGGCTTTGGTCCTAGAGATGCGGCCCCAGGACTGAGAAACACACAGAGACCAAGGGATAGAATCATAGGGAAATGCAGAGCCCAAGGAGGATAGAATAAGACAGAGAGACAGATGGGCCTCAAAACAGAGACAGAGACACAGAAAGGGAGAGACAAAGTGGGGAAAGAGTGAGAGACACCCTGAGAGCCACCAGCCCACCTGAATGAGACAGCAAGAAATGCAGATAGAGGTGGATTCCAACAGAGAGAAACTGAGAGAGACAGAGAGACAGAGAGACAGACAAAGGTGGTATGGCCAAGAGAGGACAAGAGAGAAAGTTGTGTGTATTCTAAATGCGGCTGAATTGGACACTTCAAAGTGGTTGAAATGGTGAATTTTATGCTGTTGTAACTTTTACCACAATAAAAAGAGAAACAGGGAGACAGAAGATGGCAGAGAGAGAGAGAGAGAGAAAGAGAGAGATGGGAGGACAGAATTCCCGGACTGTGACTTTCTCACAGGCTGACTGGCCTTTGGGATGCTAAGATAGTGGTGGGGAGGGGACTGGGGGCTCGGGGTCCCTGTGTTAAGGTCCAGGCCTGCAGGGCCTGAGGATTTAGGGCCATTCCTCCTTTCCCTAGGCTCCTCCGGAGCTAGACATTTGCAGTGGGCAGGCAGCACCAGAATTTGCTTGTGTGTTTCGAGGATGGGCTTTTGAGCCCTGGCCAGGACCTGGGAGGTAGCCGCTTGCCAGCTGCCTGCTCTGAGAAGGGTCTCCTAGCAGTCAGTCATAGACTCTAAGTTGGATACCCCCATTCTGCCTCAGCTGTGGGGATGACAGTCTCAGTAATTAAGAGTTTAGTTTACATTTGGCAGAGTGTTCACTATGTCTTGGGGCCTGTGCTGTGGGTAGGACGCCAGATTCTCCTTGGCTTCCCATTACCCATAGGGGTTAATCCATTCAAGACACGAGGAGGCTGGACTCACAGAGTTCAAGGGTTTTGGGTGAGGTCATACAGGGGTCACAGGCAACTAGCTGTATGCGCTGAGGAAAAGGACAAGCTTAGATTGCCCCAAAACTGGGGGCTGGGATCAGTCTGTCCAAGGACCAGTAGTAGCCCTGTGGGGCGCCAGAAGGTCAGGTGGGGTGTGGGAGCCCCCAGGGTAGAAAGCAAGGGGGATGGAGAAGTCTGCCCTCTGATCCTGTCACACCGCCTGTCCCTTGGCACTGCGGTACGCAGACCCCTCGGGCCGTGCCCAGGGTTGTCGAGCCCAACTTTCAGGTGGGGACACTGAGGCCCGGGCTGGTCGAGGTGGTAGGCCCAGAGGCCCTAAGGCTGAAGGCAGCAGCGCGGGATCTGGAACTGAGTTTAGGCTGGGCGGGGCACGAGGGGTGCTGGACCGGTGAGGTGCTGGGGACTCCGCTGAGGACGCGCCTGGCGGCGGTCTCTGGGCGTCGGTTCGCGCAGCTCCGCTGGCTGCTAGAGGCGCGGGCTCGGCCCCCTCCCCCGCCTGCGGCGAGACCCCGCCCCGGAGGCGGAGTTAGGAGAGGGGGCCGGGGGCGGGCTAATGGCCGCCCCTCCGTGCCTTCGCCCCGCCCCGCGCCGCGCCGCGCCGCGCCGCGCACAGCAGGGGCTCGGGGCTCGCGACTGTCGACGCGCGACGGACCGGCGGACTGAGCGACGGGCGGCTGGACGTGAGGAGCGCCCCGCGGTGAGTGCGCACTGATCCCCTTCCCGCGCGGGGTCCCCATCTCTCCTCCCGCGCCGCGCCCCTCCCGGGCCGCCGTTGGTAAGCTCGGCTTGGGGGCCCTCGGACGCCCCGACGGTTCGGCGGCCCCGCGGATGTACGCCCCAAGCCGCCGGGTGCCCACACCGCCGCGCAGCTGCGGGCTCGCCCTCCCGGCCTCAGTCCCATTGGACGGATACGGGCACTGAAGCCGGCGCGAGGGAGCGAGGGGGACCTCGGGGTCTGCAGGCGGGTCCCCCCACCCGCCGGCTCGAGCGCCCCCCATCGCCGGTGCTGCCGCCCTCTCTCCCTCCGCTGCATCCAACCGGTCCCCGCCCCCCCCCCCCAGCCTTGCTGCACTCCTTCCCTACGCCCCCTTACCCCCCTCCCGCTGCCCCTCAGCTCCCTCCCCACCATCAAGCTCACATTCTCAGTTTCCCCCTCCTGCCACACTACCACACAGGCGCACCAGTAGCCAAAAGGAGTTCCTGCACCCTCTCTGCTTGGGCGCACCCACCAACCCGTTACCCCATCCCCCATGCCCCCCAGTTGCAAAGTCCCATGCTCAGCGCTCCCCCCTTCAATCTCTCACACACATGCCTGGATCCCTTTTACACACACGTGCCTCACACATGGGCGTGTCCCAGACAGGCACGCCTCTCTCTCAAACAGTTGTGTCTGTGTTACACGCGTGTGCCTCTGGCACGCATGCATGTCTGCCACACGTGTGTCTATCACACATGCATTTCTATCTCACATGTGTTACACACATGTCTCTCGCATAACTGGAGTAACAGTGCCTCACACATTGAATCTTTCACCCAGAGTCACATCCACCAACTTCATAGTCCCATGCACCCCTGACCCTCCATCTCTATGGGCATAGCCCTGCCTGCTATCCTGAGTTAGCTGGGAGCCAGAGGAGGGCTGTGGCAGGGGAAGCCTCCTGGCTGAGGCTCTCTTACTTACCATTGGGACTGGGAGGTTGTAGGAGCACAGGGAGGGGCATTCAGAGCTGGGCCTGACTCCGACAGCCTCTCCACTCCTCATCACCCCTTGCATCCTCTCCCCTTCCCCCACTCTACTCTCCCAAGCTGCATTGCCATTTCTTGGCCCAATTACCAGCCCTGTTAGAAGGTGACTACACTAGGACTGGTATGAGCCAAAGCTGGTGTGAGCCAGCAGGTGTCACTATGACAGGCCAGAAAAAGAAAAAAAAAAAAAAAGATTTGGGTGCTGATCATCACGCAGAGCCCCTTGGATAGCCCCTCTCAGAGCAAGCCCCCAAGAGCCGGCCAGGCTAGTGTTTGTAGCTGAATGACTGGGGCTTTGTGTTTGTAGCTGAATGACTGGGGCTTTGAGCTTCACCTTCCTCACGTGCAAAGGAGGGTGAAGATCCCCACCAGGAGGAGGGAGGGACCTGTAATTGTTGCTTCCTTGACTTCCACCCTCCCTTCCTGGATCCAGAGCTGTGAAACGGGGGAAGCGGGCAGGGGATGGGTGAAATCAAAGAATCTTACGCTGGCTATGCAAACCTGCCAGCCCCGGCTTTGACTGGATCTGTGTGTTTTGCTTGGCTCTTACCATGTTGTTATTATTTTTAAATATTTAATTAGCTGCCAGCATTTGCAAATTGGCAAGTTTCACAGAAAAGTCCAGATTTTCACCTTTTACCTGAAAAATCATAAGACCTGAAAGCCCAGGATCCACGTTCCTTTGTGGTACCAACTGTCTAGTGCTGTCTGCCTCTGCCCCCACGGGGATGGGACAGGAGCATCATTTGGCTATAGTCTCCACCCGGGACTCAGCTCCTACCTGGCCTGCATAGACCTCTATTGTTGACTGTGCCTGCCATATAAACTGGGCTCTTTTTGCGCCTTGCCTACCCCAAAGGGGCCCAGGCTAGTCCCCCCACCCAGGACTGGGAAAGCCTTGAGGGAGCCTTACACCTCTTCACAGCACTTGGGCACACCAGAGGCCTGGGCCACAAGGCATCTTTGTGATGATGGCAGGTGCTTTCTGCTGGACTGTGGGAACAGTGGCCTGGGAGCCCCATGGGAGGAAGGCCATGATATCAGAGCCAGCTTTGACAGTCAAATTTCTTACCAGATCCCATCAATGATTCTGCAAGGTCACATTCTTACCTTATTTGACAGATGGGGAAACTGAGGCTTGGAAAGAGTTTTCTAGCAAGCAAGTGGTAGAGCTGAAATTTCAACCCAGAGTTTGTTGGCCCTAAAGCCAAGCTCTTTGCCCTCTTTTGATGAATCCATGAGTGGAGGGACTTGGTTTCATCAACCCTGGGTGAAGTCCCTGAGCCAGGTCCATACCTGGCACACAGTAGGTGCTTAATAAATGCTTGTGGAATGACCAGGGAAGTGAAGTTGCATTCTCTACAGGGGTCAGGGTAGAGCTAAATTCAGGACCTAAAATGAAGAAGATTTCACAATAAAGTGAAGATTTAAATGACCACCCAGGTTCCTTTTTTTTTTTTTTTAAATTAAAGATTTCTTTAAATTTCTAAGTAATCTTTATACTCAACATGGGGCTTGAACTCACTGCCCTGAGATCAAGAGTCACAGGCTCCACCAGCCAAGCCAGCCAGGCCGTTTTCATCAGCCTGAAAGCTCAGCATGGTTTTCTGTTCGTCTTACAGTCATATCCACAATGACCCCTTGACCACCAGGATAAAGACTGCTGAGTCTCAAGTCTGTCTGGCCTCAGGAGCATCACAGTGTGCCCAGCTGGACATCAGGTTTCATGCTAACCTTGCATTTTCCCTGTAAGTCCCTGGTCAGCCTTGGTGGACGAGATTCCTTACAAGGAGGGACTCAGGTGGAGAACAGGCTCCCAGGTCCCAGCTCGCATTCCCTTGGGTGGCCTCTCCATGGGTGGCACAGGGTGGGGCAGTTGCTGTGTTACTTTAAGTCCCAGCTTCTGTGACTCTGCTCTCTCTTGTGAGCACACTTCTGTGGCTGATGTCAGTGAAGTGCCCCCTGGTATGTGCAACATCCTGGAAGTTTGTTATCTGACTGAATGAGGGCCAGCCCTTCTGTAGTGACTGGGGATGGTGGGCAGCCCTGACCTCTTCCTCAAGCTTCCTGGGGGTTTTCTTTTCCACTGGGGAGGAAGGTGCTGGGCTGTGTAAGATGGTGCAGAGGGCCCATCCATCCCTTCTCAGGTCCTCAGTCTTCCCTTCTGTAAAATGGGTACTGTGCTCTTGAGCTTTCTAGGGCTCATGGATCTGAAGGGGAGGGGAGAGGATGGAATCCTTGGGACCACTGTTGGGAGGCAGTTGGGTGTAGCCCTGCTCCCAGGCTTCTTGAATTCTGAAAGGCCTCCCCTAGCTGAAGACCTTGGCCTGGGATGCAGTTCCAGCTCGTGGCAGGATTCTGGGTGCTGGACTCCCACAGTCCCATAAGCTTTGTGAGGGCTGCCAGGAATAATTCTACCAGGTGGGAGCTGCTGCGGGAGCTTGGCTTTCCTGGGCTGGAGTGTGGGAGTCACATCCTAGAAGAGGCACTGTCCAGGTAGGTACTCAGGGTGAGCAATGCAGATACTCTCTTTGTTCCCATGCAGTCTATATTCTAGTTAGATAGGTGAGGTGGTGTGATTCAGGGAACAAAGAAATTAATGACATTAATTATTCACGTTGATTTCAGATGCTGTAAAGGAGCTTAAGTCAACAGAACAGCTAAACAGAAAGGGCAGGGAGGGCCCTTTGAGGAGGGAACTTCTGAGCTGAGACCAGAGTGGTGAGGGAGAATGCCAAGCAGGGGGCACAGCTAGTGCAAAGGGCCTGAGGTAGGATCCTGTTTGGTATGTGTGAGGAATGGAAAAGGAGGAGGCTGGAGTGAGTCAGGGAGAGGTGAGAGGGTGCCAAGGAAGTGAAGGAGGTCAGCATAGGGAGTTTGAAAGCTACTGAAAGGTTTTGGTGGAAGAAGCAAGGAGATCGGATTTCCGTTTTCTGACACCCTCTTGAGGAAGATTGGGAGGCTTGTGCTAGGCCCCATGCTGGGGTGCAGTTCTCACCCTTGAGAAGCTACTGGCAGAGGAGGGAGATAGGTCTGTGACTGGACATTTGAGATCGGGGTGACAGATGCTGGGATGGCCTCACCTTGGAATAGTATGCAGCTTTAAAAAATGAGGACACTCTTTGTGGAAAGGTCTTTCAAGATCTATTAAGAGAAGAAAATAGGTGCCACATTGCCGAATGGCTTGTAAACCGTGCTGCCTCTTGTGTCCAATAAGAAATCCAACTTCCTGTTAGCTTGTGTAAACATAAACAAGGCCTGGGAGGAAACACAAGGAACAACTTGCAGTGTTCACCTGTGGTCACCTGGGGGTGGGTTGGGGTGGGCAGGAGGGGGACAAGGGTGCAAGGGTGAGGTGACATGTCCTAGTGCCTTTTTAAAAATTTTTAAAAATATTTTCTGCTTTTTTGAACCACACGACTGCATTGCCTGTTCAAAACATTAAATTAAAAAGCAGATGGGCTGTTGGTGGGTGACCGTTCATTTGTGAGTTTTAAGTGGAAGTGTTTAAGGGTGGTTTTTTTTTTTTTTTTTTAAAGATTTTATTTATTTATTTGTCATAGAGAGAGAAGCGAGAGAAAGCACAGGCAGACAGAGTGGCAGGCAGAGGCAGAGGGAGAAGCAGGCTCCCCGCCAAGCAAGGAGCCCGATGTGGGACTCGATCCCAGGACGCTGGGATCATGACCTGAGCCGAAGGCAGCCGCTTAACCAACTGAGCCACCCAGGCGTCCCTAAGGGTGGTTTTTAAATTCCCTGCTTCACTGACCTTGTTGTTGAACGGACTAACTTCTTCCTGGCATGGTACATAAAAGTTTCCACTGAGATTAAATTAGATGGTAACAAAGTCACTTTTTGCAAAGTTTGGCAAATGGACAAAAGAAAAAACCCACCCTTTCTCTCTCTCACTCCGTTTCTTACCCCCTTTTTCCTGTGGGTGTGTTTCCTTCTGGTGATTTGACCGCTGATTCCTCCTGGCTTGGGCACCCACAGCACTTACGGTTTTGCCCTGAGATTGTTTCCCCAGTCAGCCCTGCCAGCTGGTTGGGAGATGAGCTGCAGGTCCAGAGCCAGGGGAAGCCAGGGGTAAGAAATCCTTGCTTTGGCATCCTACAAGGTTTGGATTCCCGGCTCTGCCGCTCGCAGGCTGTGATCCCGTCAGGCCAGTGACTTACACCTCTGAGCCTCAGTTTTTTTAATCTGTAAAATGGGTGTCCTGTCTCTGTTAGGGTTAACTGAAGGAGGAAATGAGATCACTCGTTCCATTTATTGAGCATCTACTGGGTCCTGGATGCTGTTCTGAGTGCTGGGCATAGGACAATGACCAAGGCAACATCCTCTGCCCCCACAGAGCCTGCTTTCTGGTGGGAGACACACACACAGGGGATGTGTGGGTGCTCACTGTGATGTCCTATGCTGGCTGTGGTTGCGCTAAAGAGATGGCAAACCTGGTCTGGGGCTGGGAGTTGGGTCTGGATATTTTAGGTTGAGCATGAGAGGTGTCAATGGAGCAGACGCCTGGGTGGAGTAGGGCTGTTCAGGCAGAGGTCATGGCAGGCACAAATGACCTGGGGCAGCTAGAAATCAGGACCCCTATGAGCAAGGAGAGCCACTGGAGGGTGGGCCACATCTGGGCGCCACAGGAAGGCTTTCATTTTTATTCTGGGTGGATACAGATTCAGTTCAGGGAGGGGCCAGCCCTCATTGAGATTTTAAAGTACCCCCATTCCTGAGCTGCTGGGGGAGAGCCACAGGGGCCTGGAACTGGGCCGTATGGGAGGCTGAGCATTGCTGGGAACACCTTACTTGCAGAGTCAGGGTTCCTGGACAGTGGCTCCCTGGACATCCATGCCAGGGATGTGTGCCCAAGGTTTTGGGGTGCTCACAGTAGCCTCTGGTGTGGGATGGCCTGTTGTCCCTCCCATGCCAATTCAGGGGCTCCAGGGAGGCACATAGGCAGTTCTGACCTGCTTCAGTCAGGGCTGTCCTGAAGGAGAGAGCACAGTGGTCCTGATAGCCAAGGAAGCATCTAGCTGAGTCTGGTGGTGGACAGGGTAGACCTCCCAGAGGAGGTGTACAGGCTCTGTGATGTGAAGGTAAAAAGGTGAGGGAGACACGAACAGGAGAAAACCCAATTTCTCTTGGAGAGGTGGGTTGGAGGAGAGGTGGTCCATAAAGTTGTGCTGGTGGACTGAACCCTGACAATGGAGAACCTCAAATCCTGGCCTGTGACCTGGAGATGGGCAGTCTTGGGGCATTTCTTAGAAGAGGATGGGCATGGCCAGAGGGTTGGAGGGTCTGTCTGGCAATCAGTCCAGGCATGAGGGACTAGAGGGGGGTGAGATGATCGGTGGGAGGCTTGTGAGAGTGACAGGGCAGGGAAACTGAGGCTGCGAGAGGGTCGTGTCTGCCTGTGGTCACATGGCAAGTCTGGAGGAAGAACTGGGGCAGGAGCCAGGTCTGTCCAGCTTTAGGTCCTGCTCCGGATGGGCTGCCCCTTGATCACGGGCACCACTGGCACGCACGCCCTGCTAATTTACCTCCTCCGGTCTGGTCCCTTCCCAGGGCCCCTCTCAGGTCAAGCCCTGCGTCATTTTGCACCATTGTCCTCACGTTTATTGGAACTTGGAAGCATTGCAAAAATGCCTCTGTCTTCTCATATATGGAGATTGTTGCAAAGAAAGTGCTGGTTTGGGGAAAGGTTATTTCCTTCCTCCAGGGTGGGGAGCCTAGCTTTTCTGGTGGGGGGATGCTGCATTGTAGGCCAGAGTGACCCCGCCCAGGTCACATGCTGGTGAGGAAGCGCGGCTGCCTGCCTGCCCCGGGCTAGGAGACTTGGCCTGGCTGAGAGGGTGGGGGGCAGTGAGCACCCACATTCCAGGGGACTGGGATGGCTGCCTCTGACCACCAGAGGCCTTTTTGGCTGCAGGCAGGCCCTGACCTGCAAGAGCTTCAATCTTTCAATTTCCTCATTGCAAACTTGGGACAGCCCTCCTGGCTCTGCTATGGTTTGATGGCCAGGAATGGCCTGAAATGTGAGAAGGCCTGGCCTGTGGAGTGCCAGTAGGGTGAGGACCCAGCCAGGCCAGGGAAGCCTGGAGGATGCTGGCACGCCTGCCTGGCCTGAGTCCTGGGAGCCCGCATAATGAGGGCTTTGTGTCCCAGCCTCAGCTTCTCCATCTGTAAAGTGGGCCTGGTGGTAGTGGCCTGCCTGCAGGGTTGGTGTGCAGGCTACAGGGGGCCCAGAGCACCATTTTTGACAGCTACACCGTGCTTCACTAACCTATGCGAGTTGGGTTTTTTCCGCTCTCCTGTCCTCCTTCTCATCATTGAGATGCCATCGTAGGGGCCAGCCCTTGGCCTTGTGGGCAGGACACACCACTTTTTAAAAAGATTTTTTATGTATTTATCAGAGAGAGAGCAGAACACAAGCAAGGGTGAGCATCGGGCAGGGGGAGAAGCAGGCTTCCCGCTGAGCAGGGACCCGATGCAGGACACGATCCCAGGACCCTGGGATCATGACTGAGCCACCCAGGTACCCCAGGTCACACTGGGTTTGATAAGCCTCCCAGAGTTCTTCTTTCCTCAGCCTGGGTCTCCCATCCTAGCCCTGAATTCCCAGCTGTGTCTTTGGTCACAAAGTGAGCATTCAGTGATCCAGATAATTCTGTTCTCGATGACTCCTTAAAATGAGAGCACAACATTAAAAACATTCTGGTAGAGAACTGTCAGGACCCCGGAGAAGAGCTCCCAAACCCCTAGCAAGTCTGTGGCCTCTTGTCTGAGCCAGAGGGAGCCAGGAAAGGGTTCTGAGCCCATTTGGGAATGAGTGGGACAGGCAGAGTGGGGCTGGACCTCTGTGGATCAGGGCCACCTCAGGGGATCTGGGCCCCTGGTGGTCTTCACACATGCCAACTCCTCAAAGGCGGTGGTTCAGAACTGTTATCTTCTTGACTCCCAGCACTCACAGGCATGTGTGTACACACATGCCCACAGACACACGGCCATAGCTCTTCCCTGTGGTTTCCGTGTCAGCCTCCTAGTTCTCAGGAGCTGAGAGATTAGCTGTCCTTGTGGTGGTTTGGTGCTGATCGAGCATCTCAGTGTTCATTATCTGTCCCCTGGCGTGTCCTCCAAGCAGAATAATTCAAATGTTGTCTGACGATGGACATCTCATGGTTTCTGCTGCTGGTCCCTGCCTATGGGGCTGATGAAAGGAGGCCCCATAGGGATACTTGTGTCCTCTCTTGGGGAAAAAGCCAGTGGGTATCGGCTTCCTCTTCTGATAAAGTAATGCTTAGCATTACACTGTCAGCGTTTTCCGCCAGACCTCACGATCTGCCATGCCTTTACGTGACACATAGTATATTTTAAAAAATCCCTTCTCTGTTTTACTTGTCCTTATTTAAAAGGAGACCTTTTGTCAGAGCTGTAGATAAAAATCAGATTTGCCCTAAATCAGCAATACCCATGAAAAAATAAAGATTAACAAGAGCCAAGCAGGGCTTTGAACCCTCATGACTTCTTTTCCCTGCTTCAGCCTTGAGCCGAGGGACCTGCTCTCTCTTTGCTACAAAGGTTGGCAAGCAGCAGGGAGACGTGCAAGGCACACGAGTTTTCCACAGGGAGTTCTCTGTGATCCTGAGTGGTGGAAAGAGACTGGATAGGGGGGGAATTACTCTCCATGGGCTTCTGTTGCTTCTGCCTTGTCTCTGAGATCTGAGCTCATCCTGCACGGTCCTCTGTAGTCCCACTTGGGCAGACCCCTCTGGCTGGTCCTCCCACACCTCCCAGCTTCTTGGGAATCCCCTTTTCCATCTTTCTGGGCCCTCACTGGCATGTTTCCTGCTGGGCAGGGATGTAACAGGAGGCTGCAGTCCCTCCAGCAGGGATGTCTCCTCTGAGGCCAAGTCCCTGGTTCTCAGGCCAGGGGTTTGAGGCATTCTCTGAGGTGTCCGGTGGCCTGGGACCCATGCTAGGGGGTCGTGGGCCAGGGGCTTAGGACCAGGGCTCTAGTGCTGAGGAAGGAAGTTGATGGTAGCTGGCGAGGTGAGGCTGGGCCCAGTTTCTGGATGACATGGGGAATCTAGGCCTGGCTAGATGGGAGAGTGCCGTGTAAGCTATGAAGTCTGGTGAGCAGAGGTCATTAATGATATGTCTCATGGGTAATTCCAATCACACTCATGATAATGGCTGCTTGGGCCCTTAATTAACGACATGCCCCAGTGTGAGGAAAAGTTTGCCCTACTCCCATCACCCCTCGTAACTCGTTTCCTTGAACTGAATGGCTGACCTTGCACCCTGACGAGTGAGAGAGACTCATGTAATGGAGTGCTGGCCGAGGAAAGGATATGGTGACGTCAGTTGCCTGTCCCTGAAATGCCCCACTGTGATCCCAATGCAGGACGTGCCTGGGCCAGGTACGCCCCTTGAAATGGCTGTGGCTTCCTGTGCGTGGGGTAGGACTAGTGACCCTCCCTCTTGGCTCCAGATCTCAGGGGTCTCATGGGGAGGGTAGGGCCTCAGCATAGGGCACGGTGGCCCACCCACGCCCTGGGCTCTGTCCCACAGGGATTTCCCCTGTGCTGGGCTTCAGATGGGGCCTGTCCACTGTGGGGTGAGTGATTTCTCCTTCACACGGGCTTCATTGGATGTCACTCAGGAGAAGCAGGGGGCTCCACTGCATCGTCAGGGGAGACTAGGCCCCGCTGGCCCAGAGAAAACTACAGTGAGGGTTTCTGATGCAGCCAAGACTGGCTTACACCCCGTCTTTATTTTGTCTCTGGTTTTCTCTGCAAGCTCTGCGATTTTCTCAAAATGACTTAAATGTGCCTTCAGCTTGGAGGCTGCCTGGCTCATAGTTCTTCCCCCCGGAGATGCTCTGTATGTTCTTTTAGGTCCAGTGCAGAATCCTGGGGAAGAGCTCTGTTTGGCCCATCGTGGGTGAAATGTCCATGCTGGGCCAATGGGCTGTGGCCGGGGGCAGGGTTGTGATAGTGACAGGGGCTCTGTAAGCTCTCTCCAGCTGGTCCCTGAGAATGGGCTCTACATAAAGCAGACTAGCAGTGCAGGAGGTCCTTGCTGCAGGGACCAAGTTTATGAACTCCAGAGACCAACAGTCTCAGAGTCGAATCAGCAACCAACACAACACAGTTGGCTACTCTTACTTTCATCACAAGTGTCAGGATTCTTTTGATCACAGGTTGAGAGAAAGTGTAACTTCAACAAAAAAGTCATGGAACGAAAAAGTACAGGGTGCAGTTTCAGGCATGGCTTTATCCAGGGGCTCTAAAGATGCCCTTGGGTCTGTGTCTCCATCAGGAGTCACATGGCCCGGCAGCTCTGGGCTCACTCCTTTGAGCTCAGAAGCTGCAGTGTGGGCCCATGTGGTGGTCCCTATGGATGGGGGATGGCCATCCTGTGGTCCATGTAACCCAAGAGAGGGTGGCTCCCCAGAGGATGATTGGGTTTCTCTTGCTAGGAGAAGGAGGTGGAGGTCCCCAGAGCATCATTGAGTTGCTCTGTATACTTGGTCTGCAGTTTCTTCCCTGTTCCCAGGTCACATGGTAAACCCATCCCAAAGGGAATGTTAGCATGTTCCAGGATGAGGAACAGCGGCTCTTTACCATCTGGGGTAGCCCTTACCCCTTTTCTTGACTCAATAGGGAGTCTTGACTCTGGGGGCTCTGGGGTCTTGACCTCCACCCCAACCACACTTGTCCCAAGTGGCGAGGGTATGGGCAGAATCTATTACTCTGTGGGTTTGGTCTAACCCTCTTGCTTTTATATCTTTCTTGTCTGCAAACCCTGTGCAGAATCGGGGGCTCTGTGTACAGAGTGCAGGGAGATCGAGAGAGGCAGCTGTGAACTCTGAAGAAAGGTTTCTCAGAGGAGGAGATACTGAGCTGGGCTTTGAGGGATGAATAGGAGTTTGATAAGGGGAGACCATTTGGGCCTGGCAGAGGGAATCAAGGAACAGGTGGAGTCGAGGAGCTGTGAAAGATTTAGAGTAGCTGGGAATAGCAATTTCTTAAAATGTTGAACATGTATTGAGTGCCTTTTGTTTGCCAGGTGACATGCTAGGGTCTCTGCATCATCTCCTTGAGTCCCTACCTGGGTGTGGCTGGGAGGCTGCTCTGATTGGGCCCATAAGCCAATGGAACAGGCCTTCTCAGAATGTCATATGCTGGAGTGGCCCAGCAGCCTGGGGAGTCCAGAGCTTCGTCCTGATTACTGTCTGTCTCTGCTCTGGCAGGGGTGGGTTATGGCGGGTGGGGGGAGGTGACGTTGGGGATGCCATAGCTGGGGCGAGACCCGGCAGGGTCTGCTGCACACAGGCCTCCCCACTGGAAGCCCTGAGAAAGTCCCTTTCTGTTCCACCCTTGCCCCCTGTGGAGCTGTGAGGCTAAATGGTGACACATGAGAAAAGGCTTCTGAGCACCTGTGTGCTTGGGGCTCCCAGTTCAGTCGGTGACTTGCCAGGTGACCTCAGGCAAGTTTTTGCTGATCTCAAAGGCCCTTCTGGGATGAGTGTAGGTGGCACTTACATTTATTTATTTATTTATTTATTTTTTAAAGATTTTATTTACTTAACAGAGAGAGATCACAAGTAGATGGAGAGGCAGGCAGAGAGAGAGAGAGAGAGAGAGAGAGAGAGAGAGAGAAGCAGGCTCCCTGCTGAGCAGAGAGCCCGACGCGGGACTCGATCACAGGACCCCGAGATCACGACCCGAGCCGAAGGCAGCGGCCCAACCCACTGAGCCACCCAGGCGCCCCGGCACTTACATTTATAATTCATCCCATGTCCTGTATTAGGACTTGCTGGGGCCATGCACACTAATTCATTCACCCACCCACCCAAAGCATTCTGAGTGCCCGCTATGGCCCAGACCCCAGGTCAAGGCTGAGCAGGAGGGCAGAGTCCTTGCCTCAGAATCAAGTGCAGCTGGGGAGACAAGCAGGCGGAGACATCAGTGTATGATGTTGGCTCCTAAGTGTAGGACATCACCCTGCCTGTCCCGGTCCCTGAGGGCCATCCCATCTGGCCGGGCAGAGGATGGGATCTCTGAGATGTGGTTGATGGCAGAAAGAGCCTCCCCAGGGCACTGACTGTGCCCCGAGTGTGGTGATGTCCGTGGGGCTGTTGACACAGGCTGGAGTGGTGGGGTGCTGGACGGGATGGCCTGTGTTGGAGCTCTGAGTGAGGTGGGGCTGAGGCGGGGAGCAGGAAACCAGTCATGGGGGCATCAAGGAGAGAGCGTGGTCAGGGCAGAGGGGAAGGGACACAGGTAGAGAGAGGGGAAAGCTCAGGAGACTTGGCAAGCAGTAACCCACTGGCTGGGGCTGCAGGAGGGGTGGGACCCGCCAGTGGGGGATGGCCTAGCATGTGTACATGCACACACATGTTTGTGTTATGTGCATATTCACACCTCCTCATACAGAATCATACACACTTAAATTTGCACACACCCCTATCAAAGGCATTCACATTATACACCCTTAAAAGTTCACAGACATGTGAATGCGTTCACTCTCCCTCACATCAGAGTGTACACGTGGACACATTCATACATCCGACTTCCGTTCCCATGAACACTCGGGCGAGTCCATTTCCATAGAAGCCTGGAAGGTGGTCCTCTCTACCAAAAGGAGCTGACTTCTCTCCGAGATTTTGTTTTATTTTTTTAAAGATTTTTATTTATTTATTTGACAGGGAGAGATCACAAGTAGGCAGAGAGGCAGGCAGAGAGAAAGGGGGAAGCAGGCTCCCTTCTGAGCAGAGAGCCCGATGTGGGGCTTGATCCCAGGACCCTGGGATCATGACCTGAGCGGAGGACAGATGCTTAACCCACTGAGCTACCCAGGCGCCCCTCTCTCCGAAATTTTAATCAGGATGTCAGATTTTATAGAATTTTTTTCCCCCAGCATCTAGTGAGGTGACCCCTTCGATTTTTCTTTTTGGTGAATTGCATTGCTTTTTAAAAATATTGAACTACCCTTGAATTCCTGAAGTAATGCTGTTGTATAGAATGTATTATCCCCCTTAACAAGCTGCTGGGTTCAATTTTCTGGTATTTTATTTAGGACCTGGCAGCTAGGATTTGTAAATGAAACTGGCCTCTACTTCTGTCTGCTTAGAGTATCCATGTCTGCTTTTGGCGTCAGGATTTTCCTTGTCTTACAAAATGTGAGGTGGCTGCCCTTTTCTTTTTCTAGGCCCCAGAACAATTTTTTTTTTAATAGGATGGAAATTATTGTCAGCTCTGACTGTCCATGTCTTGGGCTAGCCTCTGCAGAGAATTCTTTATTTCATCCCACAGTACCTTGTGAGGAAACCGTGATGGTTCCCATTTAACAGATGGGGAAAATGAGGTTCAGAGAGCCAGTCCCTGGTCTGTGGTCAAATAGTGGGAGTCTACTCTGTTGGGCTGTGAATGCAGGCCAGTGTGACTTGATGGCCATGCTTCCAAGCTATTCAATGTGAATAGCCAAGAATTGTTTGGCCAAGAATTGTTTGAGATACTGGCCTATCAGAGAGCCTTTGGCCTTATTCTAGGGCTTTCCAGGGGGTCTGGGAAGAGTCCTGATTGAGCACCAAGAGAACTTCCCTAGCTCCACCTGCCCATCTGCTGCTCACGCACCTATGTACCCACCTGCTATGCCTGCGTCCTTTTGTCCACTGACCCATTTCCTGCCTGGTCATTGAACTTCTCCTCAGCCATTCATTCCTGCGGTGATACGCCCACCCATTAACCCGCCTTACCATCCATCCATCTTCTACCCTCTCACTTATGTACCCACCCATCTGCCTATCCATTGGACAGGCATCCACATGCTGGTTGCCCTTTCATCCACTGACCCACTTTCCCATCCATCTGTCCTCTATCTGCCATTTGTTCACTCACCCGTTTATCGTTTGTTCACCATCTGTCTATTCCTCTATCCTTCTCTTCATCAACTGTCCCTCTGTATACCAGTTCACTTACTCATTGACCTTCTGCCTTCTCGGCCAGCCATCTTCCACCTGCTAACTGCTCATCCGCCACTAATCTATGCATCCATCCATCTACCCTTGGAGCTTAGCCTTAAAGTAGGAGCTGGGATTTGGGTCTTCAGAGATTCAGAAGGGAGGACTCGGGTTTGGGCTAGCAATATGAGGAAAACGGGGGTTGGGAATCTTCCAGTTTATCAGGAATTGGGTAAATGGAAGGCAGCGGAGAGAAAAGCGTCTGGGAAGATAGGTGGGGGTTAGGTAGTGATAGACTTTGAATGCCTCTTTTGGAGTTTCCACTATGTCCCTGGGCCAGGAGTCTTCAACCAGGGGTGTGTGAGTGAGCTCTAGGGAGTCTGTGAGACTCCTAAAATGATACACAACAGATTTTGGTGTATGCCCTTATCTCTGTTAAGATTCTCAATTGCAAGTGACAGAAAATCTGGTCCAGGTTAGCTTAACACACTGTGGGTTCGTGTCATTGCAAAATTCAGTTTTGGATCCAGGAATAGGAAACACTGATGGTGGGGGTGGGGGGCAGACGGGTTGTGTGGACCCCAGAAGGAAGCTCCCGGGCTGCTCCTGAAAGGCGGGTAAATATATAATGTGATGGCCAGAAACCACCCCATATCCATTACCCTGCTTTGCTTGCATTTTCCCTTTTTTGATGGAGGGGTATATTACCCATAGCTTTTCGTGGATTCTCTAAGGCACCATTCAGGATTTTGAGCAGGAGTGAGAGATCAGCCAAAAAACCTCCTGTGGGTGGGACCAGGGCAGGCTGGATGGAGATGCCTGGCTCTTTAGAGAGAGAGGGAGAGGTCAGGGGTGTGACGCTGCTCATCCACCCCTCCATCTGGGGCCGGGTGGAGGCCCCTGGACGCCAGGTGGGGAGAGCAGTGAGCTCAGCGTGGCTGTGGGCAGGCCCGTTTCTCATCACTACTCCCTGGGAGTGTTTCCTCTTTCCAGAGTTTTGACTTGTGGGGAAGGAAAATAGAAGCTCCCTCCTGGTGCCAAAAGCAACATTTTCTTTGCTTAAAGGTTGATTATAAGTCATGGACATTCATCTTTGTAATTTTTCACCTGCTTATGCTGGTAATGAGATTAATGGTTATATACATGGGGTCAACTCTCACCCAAGCTTTAAGGAGCTTTTTACTCATTTCATTTTTTTTTTTTTTTTCTTCTGAGGGAGGAGAGGGCAGGGAGGGAAAAAATACCCTGGCTGTTCTACTTGAAGAATGATTTTGCAAGTGTTTTCATGAGCTCACGCCTTTGGCAGTCCCCAGGGGCCAGTGAGCCTGTGAGGACACAAGGCTCCCAGCCCCTCTGTGTGTCCCACCTGGGTCCCGATGCTTGTTAGCACTCTGCACCCAGGATTGGCTCAGAGCCCCAGTGTCCCCCTGTACTTTGGACCCAGCTTCTCTCCTCTCCTTGGGGATCTCAAGCCATCTACCTGTGCCTTCAGCCTTGTCTGGCTCTCCCAGCACCAAGGACCCAGACCCCATCTCCTAACACATCCCTGGTCTCCTAACCCTTCTCCTCATGGCCAGCCCTGTCTTCTTACAAACCATGCCAGCGATTACATAGACTTCTGCCTCAAGGAAACGAAGGGAAATAAGACTTTAAAGACAGAAGCCAAACGTGACCACTTTCTTTCAGTAATTTGTGACTACTTTTCTCATCTTTCCCCTCCTTCCCATTTCTTCGGCCAACACCATTTCTTGCTCTTGTTTTCTTTTCCTGGACTACTATAATTGGCTTTTCTTTTAGAGAAGAGATTTTTAGAAAAATCTCTTTTATTGTGAAAAAGCATACATAAAAGAAAGTCTATAAACATCAGCATACCCTTGAGTGACCACTACCTGGGGGTATCAGGAGGACAGCGCCCACACCCAGGAGCTCCCATCAAACTTACCTGTGTCCCTCCACCCACCAGGTACTCATCACCAGACCTCTATGGTGGCCATTCCAGCTTGGCTTTTTAGTTCTGTCTCCTACATTTGTGATCCCTATATGATGTTGTTTAGGTTTTACCTGTTTCAGACTTTATGGACTGGAATCTTCCTTGGACTCCTTGGAAAGGATGTCTATAGTTCCTTCTTTTTTTCTTTTCTTTTTCTTTTTGGAGAGGGGTTGGGGGAGAGAGTGTGAGTTGGGGGAGGGGCAGAGAGAGTGGAAGAGAGAGAATGTCCAAATGCTGGGCCAGATCCCAGGACCCTGAGGTCATGGCCTGGGCTGAAATCAAGAATTGGATGCTCAACTGACTGAGCCACCTGGGCCCCACTTGTAGTTCCTTCTTGAATTCCCAGTATGCTGGACCTTGTGGTGACCCCTACTACCCTGCTGGAACAGTTTTTGCTAAATGTACTGGATGCTTTGTGGAGTTCCCTGGGGCACTGCACATGGGGGACTGATGGACCTCCTCTTTGGAGCTTCTCTCTCTCCTTGATTTTCACATCTCTTCTTTCATTTTTTTTCTCCTTTTGCTTCTCACCTTACCATCTTCTGCTCACTTTGTTCCCTGCATACCAGCCACAATGTGTCAAGCTGGTCCCTGCCTCCGGGCCTTTGCACATGATCTTACCGCTGCCTGGATGCCACTCCCCAAATCTTCGCATGGCCACCACATTTTTCCCTGGCAATTATCAGCTGAGATGTCACCTGTTCCATGTGGTTGCTCTGACCATTCCTTTTTTTTTTTTTTTTTTTTTAAAGATTTATTGATTTATCTTAGAAGGAGAGAGTGCACAAGCAGGAAGGACAGAGGAAGTAGGAAAGAGAGTCTCAAACAGACTTGCACTGAACATGGAACCTACTGCAGGGCTTGATCCTAGGACCCTGAGATTGTGTTCTGAGCCGAAACCAGGAGTCAGATGCTTCACTGACGGCACCACCAAGGTGCCCTGCTCTGACCATTCTTGACAAAGAAGTGCTCCAATCCCCCTTATTCACAACACCCGTATTACCTTCTTATTCATTTGTTCCCTGTCTCTTCCCTCCACCAGTGTTGGCCCCATTGCCCCTTTGTTGGTTTTGTTCACTGCCACATCCCAGCACCTATAAAAAGAGGTGTTAGGTAGCAGGTGTGTGATGAATATCTAGAAGCTGAAGGACTCTGGCTGTACTCCCTTGGCTAGACAGACCTGGGTTCAAATCTCCATGCCTCCTCTTACTGGTGATATGCCCTCTGTCTGGGCCTGAGGTTCCCTATCTGCAGACCATGGTTTATAAAATAAACCTTGGGATATCTGGGTAGCTCAGTTGGTTAGGTGTCTGCCTTTGGTGTAGGTCATGATCTCAGGGTCCTGGGATCGAGCCCCATATCAGGCTCTCTGCTCAGTACGGAGCCTGCTTCTCCCTCTGCCTCTGCCACTCACCTCTGCTTTTGTCCTCTTTCTCTCTCAAATAAATAAGATTGTAAAAAGAAAATAAACCTTCCTGGAAAGCCTGGGTCTGGTGTTTGGCATTCCCTTGGCACCAAGGAAGTGATCATTGAGCATGAACCTAACTAACAGCTATAATTCCCACTCACATTTTGTGCCAAGAACAAGTTTATTTTTCCCGATGAACTAGATGACTTCTTCCGATCAGACAAGGAGTTCTGGGTCATCCTCTAATTTCCCTTCTGACTTTGGCTGCCAGGAAGCTTACAACCTAGGGGGAAGTATCTGGGGCAGCCCTTGTTCCCTGTGGAGCCTTCAGTGTGGGACCTTGTTTCTTCCCCTCTCTGTGCTCTTCCTAATATTCACTTCTGGCTCCGCAGTGCATGTGTTTTTACTCATTATTGTAGTAAAATACATGAAATAGAAGATGGACCATCTTGGACACTTTTAAGTGGACATTTTGGTGCCATTAAGCACATTCACGCTGTGGTACAGTCTTTCCCGCCGCCCATCTCCAGTACTTCCTCATCTTCCCAAACTTGAAACTCTCCCCAGGAAACAGCTCCCTACCTCCCAGCCCTTGGCACCCACCACCCTCCTTTCTGTCTCTATGAACTTGATGACTCCAAGGACCTCACGTGAGACCTACAGGATTTGTCCTGTGGTGCCTGCCTCGTGGCACTTAGTACATTGTCTGCAGTATCTGTCCACGCTGTAGCCTGTGTCAGAACTTCCTTTCTAAGGCTGAAGAATATTCCAGTGTAGGTGTAGACTGTATTTTATTCATCTGCTCATTGCTGGGGGGAACACCTGGGTTGTTTCTGCCATTTGGCTATTGAGAATAATGCTGCCATGAGCATGGCTGTACAAATATTATTTTTAGTATATACTTTGTTACCTTTCTGAGCCTGGGGTGATCTCAGACTGAATTATAAATTAAAGGTAGGTTTGGGGACATTTTTAAGGACTATACTGTTTCATTGGCTTCTGCATTTTGTATGTGTGCGTGTGTGTGTGCGCGCGCGTGCCTGTGTGTGAGAGACACTGTGGCCACTGCTGGTGTCCCATCTGGACCCTCTCATCCCCCAGATGCTTCAGGTGTTGGCTGCTAATGGCTCCCACCTGTGTCCTTCTGCAGCCGCTTGCCCTTGGCCAACAGGCACTGCCTCCCACTACATGCCTGGAAAGTAATCCTTACCTCTTCACCCCACTGTGGTCCTTGGCCAGTGACTGACGGAGGTCCCTAAGTGGGACAAGTCCTGGGGTACTGGTCACCCTGCAGGGCTCCCCAGGAATCAGGCCAATGCTGGGCTCTAGCCAATACAACCTCTTTGCCAAGTTTTGTCCCCCACTAAGTCACATATACGAGAACCCATGTCAGGTTCTGCTTCTGGGCATCACCATCTATGACAGTGTGTAACTCCCATATTCCCCCCTGTGTGGTGTATCTTGTATAACTGTGGGATGCAGTTGGAATCGGATAGGACCAATACACTGTTGTCTACTAGGCCACTTGGGTAGTAGCAGGCACTTGCAGGGGGACAAAATTCCCACTGTCTGCCACTTAGAGAAAAGAGGGATCCTAACCCAGGAGACTAGGACATTCAGGAGGGGACGCCGGGCAGGAGGGAGCAGAAACTCCCACCTCCTCTGGGCCTCCCTCCTTTGGGCGTAGATAAGAGAAACCCAAGGCGCAAGTGGGTCCAAGGAGACAGTGAACCAGTGATGCCAGTGGAGAGTGAACGTGGACTCACCGTGGACCAGAGGGGCTCTGCTGGTAGGCCCTATCCTCTGGTTTTCCTTGAGATGATGGGGTCTATTCAGTGCAAAGTGTTCAGATTTTAAATGTTACACCACTAAACTGATGCTACATTAATGACATTGGAAGGTTAGAATATCAGCAACTGATTTCAAGAGGACACGTGACCCCCAGATGTGCCCTGTGAGCAGCCTCTGGTTGGACTTGGGAGCAGGGGGCAGCTGTTCTGGGCAGGCTTCTGGGAGGAGCAGGGCCCAGGTGGTCCTGATGACTCACATGTTTGTGACTGGTGTGTCTACAAGTGCCATGTATGTTTATTTCTTCTTTCCTTCCCCTGCTGCTTGAAAGTCCCAGTGTTTTGTTATAGATGTGACTTGTTTAAAAGAGAGATCCCCTGCAAATATTTAGAAAGTATTGAAGCCATACCAGCATCAACCTGAGCTTTTCCTCTTGTCTGGGGTTGCCCTGTAAAAAATGTGGGATGCCCAGTTAAATTGGAATCTCAGATACACGATGTCTAAGTACATCCCCTGTATTGTGCAAGACGTACTTATGCTAAACATTTGCACATTGCTTATCTGAAGTTCCCCCATAACTGCGTGTCTTGTCTTTTTATTTGCTCTCTTTGGCAAGCCTGTTCTTGTTGGGATCAGAAGGATCAGAGGACTGGGGAAGGGAAGCATTTCCTTATCTTGTGGCTTGATGCTATGTGAAGCCAGACCCCACTTTCGATAACAGCACTGGTGATGAATCAGGGTCTCCTGGGGCCATGTGGGGAGGGGTTGCAGCATGGCCTTGCCAACCCAGAAAGTTCTCATCCTGCTCTGCTCTGGATGGCAGCTGTGGGAGGTGGTGGCACCTTCCTGTGGGGATACGTGTTTGAGTTTTGGGGTGGCAGTCCTGAGGGCGGTGGAGAGAGGAGCTTGTAGCCAGAGCAAGGGAGGGTCATTGAGGTTCGAGCAGCACCCCAAAGCACCTCTGACTTTGCTATGCCAGAGATCTCCTTCCCTGACAAGGTCCACACCCTGTACCCTGGGGTGGGGGGTGGGGAGGAGAGTAGGCCCTGTCTCTGGGGGGATGCTTCCTGGGAAGAGACCCTTCCTGAGTGTGCACCCACCCCCATCCATGAGAACCTGAGCCCAGGCTACCACAGAATCCCCACTGCCCCCGCCCACAGCAGGTGTCCCATTAACAAAAGACCAAAGCTATTAGCAGCCTGGATGGTGACCTTGACCAGCCTGCTGGTCCTGCCTGGAGCCTGCTCCAGGACCTCCAGTTCTGGAATTCAGGGACTCACTCCATGGAGCTGGATGCACTCCCAGATATGAGTGTCGGTGGCTCCCTGGCCTTCAGTCCCACCTCCACACCCGTAGTGGCTGCTTATTGTGAGGAGTGGCAGACGGAAACCCAGAATACCAGAAAGGACATCAGGCAGCCATCATCTAGATTCGACAGTTGCGAACATTTGGATGTTTTGCTTTTGACTGCTATCCATGCTGAAATATGTCAGGGCATCTCATAGGCATGATGGCTAAATAAAGGATTAATAAAAAAATGTGAAAGTATTTGGTGGCCATCACACCTCACAGAATGATCGGCTGGTCCTCAGGCCATCCTGGAACCTTTCAGTGAGCAGAGACAGCTAGCTGGCTTATTGGTTTGTTCACACTGGGGCCGATTAGGAGCCCCACACGAACTGGGCTATTTTATCTCAGACCTGTGTGGGTCTAGAGCAGCCTCTCCTCTGTCTGCTTTTCCTATGTGCTGAAGCTGTGGGTGACATGTGTCCTGTGGAATGTCCCCCAGCCAGATTGTCTGCTTAGATCCCAGTGGTTTTGGTTACCTATCGCTCTGTGACCAACATCCCCGACCCCTGGCAGCTGAGAGCAACAACAGTCACAACAGTCAACAGAAGTTGGTCAGAAATTTAGGCAGGCCTTGGCTCCTTCAGTGGTGTTCACCTGGCCTTCCGGGTGGATGGGGGCCTCCAGAATGGACTCACAGACCCAGGGTTGCAACCAGGAGGAATGGATGCTGGGCTCCTGTGGTCCCACCATCAGGGTGCTTACATGTCTTTCCTGGTGACTCTGTGCCCTCAGAGACCCAGGTGGAAGTTGCCAGGCCTCGTACAGGCAGCTCAGTATCCCCACTGCCAAATTCCCCTACTTGGAGCAGTTGGGAGTTCTGAGTCTCACTGGTTACATGACTCCCCAGGCCCATCCCTCAACCAGTTGCAGTGAAGGGGGGATGAGCTTTGTGGATGGGCTGGGAGTGGTCATGTGGCCATGCCCCCCTCACCATGGAGCTGGGTGCAGGAAGAACCCCC
The DNA here is from genome assembly GCF_030435805.1 of Mustela lutreola. Lineage (NCBI taxonomy): Eukaryota > Metazoa > Chordata > Mammalia > Carnivora > Mustelidae > Mustela > Mustela lutreola. The sequence continues at coordinate 56,901,062 of NC_081291.1, read as the reverse complement.
GCCCTGAATCCTCCCTCAGGCTGCTGGGGTTCCTGCTTCTAGAAGGGCCCTGTTAGGACATGGGATTCTTTTTTTCCTTCAGCTAGACCTCAGGCACTCATAGTTGAGTTAATTATACTCCTCAGCTAATAACACACTATTATCTTGGTCTCTGCGGGGTCCTGCTTTTATTTTATTGGTCGGTTTATTCCCATTATCTCTGTTCCCCGTGCCATTCCATTTGCCCACTATGGCAGACTTCCAGCTCTGCTCAGTGTGTATCTGTTTCCCTGTGTTTTGCAAATGGTGTGTTTTACTTTGGGCATGTGTATTTTTACTCCACATGAATGGTATTGGGCTAGCTTTTTCTATTTCTTACCTGTTCCACTTCGTGTTCTAGTTTGAAGGTCCATCCGTGTTGCTCTGTGCACAGCACATCATGGACTTAGCATTCTCTGGGGTCCTCACAGGGATGTGTCTGGCAGAGTCCCAGCAGGAAAGGGGATCGAGAGGAGTGGTTAATGAAGATACCTAGAAAAGAGATATGGGCAGAGTTGGGGGGAACTAGGGGACATGTTTGGAGTCATGGTTGTGGGTGGGGAGCCCTTAGCACCCTGGGCCTGCAGGGGTGGGGATGAAATCCTGAACACAGTAGGGTCACCCTACTGGAGTCCTAGCCGTCGCTGGAGGGGCAGCCATCACCAACCCCTGCCCTCGGGGGAAGGGGGGTGGGAGGTGGGGAATAGATACCACACCCTTTGATCTCCTATCAGTGGCTGCCATTGAGGGGTGCAGGATCCTCCGGGATGCAGGCTGGAGAGGTCAGCCTCCCAGGTGCAGAGCAGGGTGGAGGAGAAGGGCGGGGAGTGGATCTAGGACAGGGAACAGCATCAGGGCCTGCGCCTGCTCGGTCCCCACCTACCACTGGACGAGTACCCAATGACCACTGTGGGCATGTGGATCTCTGTAGATTTCTTTGGATAGCTCACTTGGCAGGGGGACGCAGCGTGTGTGCATGGCATATGCTTGTGGACATGACTGCATAGGTAGCCCTCTCCAAGGTGTCCGCTCCCTGGTCACATGGGACAGTCGGCCTTGTCATAATCACAGTTTTGTTATTGTGAATGTACATACATTATTAGCCAGCTTGCCAGTGGGATGGGTGCAAGGCAGAAGCTGTGCAGGTTTAACTGCCTTTCCCTGTTCCCTGGAAAGTTCCCACCTTGGGAATGTGTGACCCAGCCTGCCAGCACTGGGCAGCCTGGCAGGAGGTTCTTTGTTTGTGACCACAGTCTGGCTGCTGGGGTTCCCCCCTGCAGGGAGGTCAGCCTCCATTTCTCAGCCCCTCCCCTTTGTGGCTCCTCTTTTTAGATTGCAAGGGGGGGGATGTCTGCAGAAGCCAGGTGTGAAGGGGGCCACTTGCTGTGGGGGCCATGGGAAAATAGCAGCTGGAGTCTCCAGGAGGGACATGTCTGAATCTGAGAACCAGCGATGTTGAGATTAGGCCCTCCAACTTCTCACCTGTGTGTTTCCAGCCCCACTTGCTTATGTCCAATGACAGGGAGTTCACCTCTTCCCCCTAGCAGCCTGGTCTAATGCTTGACCTGGAGAGAGCTTTGCCCTTATGGAGCTCTGTGGAGATCTGTTCCCCTCCACCCTTCATACACACCTGTAGGTCCTGCCCTGCCCCGAGTGGCCGTGGAGATGGACCCGGGCTTTCTGAATTGCTTTTCTCCAGGTGAGCCACCCTCAGGGGCCCAGGACCCTCCCCAGTGGGCCACCTTCTCTGAATATATCTGCGTTTGTCCCACCCTTCAGACAGCACCAGAAGGCTCTGGTGCAGTGTGTCATGCACCCTAGACTTCCATTCTTCTAGCTGGAGACCACAGTGGAGCTGGGGGGACCCTGAATTCAAGCACACCCAACCATGTGTAAGTCAGCGATAAGGCTACATGGGCTCTTGGGAGAGCAGGAGCCCATACCCCGTGTGATTATCTCAGTGTGGCTCAGGCTTGGTGGTTTTCAAGAGGAGTGAGAAATTTTCTCTTCTTTTTTAGAAACCTGAATTTTCATGTGAACATTTCCAGTTTGTAAAGGCTGGTTAACTAATTTAAGACTAAAACCCACTGTGTGGGACAAGCAAAACACAAGAGTTGGCTGACAAAACTCCAGAACCCGTAGGCCCTCTGTTGTGATCTGAGGTATGCTGGAGCCTCTCCGTGGTACGCAAATGCAGAAACGAGGCTCAGAGAGGACAAGAGCCTTGTTCAGGGTTGCACAGCAGATGAGTACACAAAGCCAGGGCCTCGGGTTAGGGTGATGGGTGAACCCAAGATCTAGAATCACCTCGATGCAGGCAGAATGTGATGCTTGGGGTGGGGAAGGTCCAAGGCCAGGGCACCCAGGGGGTTGAGAGGAACTAGGGGACCAATTTGTGGGAGAATGTGAGGTGGAATGGAGTGTGGCAGGGCTGACTGGGAACAAAGTTCCTCTGGGAGAAGGCTGCCAGCCTGGTGGGCATATTTGCATCTTGGGGATGCATTGTTAAAGGTTTGGCTCTTGGTTTGTAAAGGTTTTTTTTTTCTTAAATGACACTATTTAGAGTGGACTCGGGCTGCTTTCGGGCCTTCATGTCCCACCATCTCCAAGTAGAGGGTCGTTGACCTGGTCAAGGGGGATCACAGGCCCCAATTCTCCTAGATGCCCACCAACCTACCTCCTGAGATGGCTTCTTAGCTGGGGGATGGGGAAGGTGTCCTTCCACATCTTTACGAAATTCATTTGGACTTTGCTTGGGCTTCTCAAATTTGACGTGTCCCAAACTGGGCTGCACATCCCTCTGATGAGGGAGCAGAAGGCTGACTGAGGACAAAGCAAAAGCTGGCACCTTGCACCCCCTCTCCACCTACTCCCCTCAGTAATATGTGTGCCATTCCTCAGCCACTCCTGGCTGCCCTAAAGGAAAAGCAAATAGTTAACTTGCAGAGATCACAGTCCTGCAAGCCAGGAGTCTCCCTTGGTTTACCAGTGTCCTAGAGATTTACAACAAAGAAGCTATCTAGCAATAGCACAATTTCCAGAGGCAAATAACTCAGTTCCTCAAGCCCTAAATAAAGTTAAATTTCTTCTAAACCCAAATCTCACGAAAAAAGACGCTTGATAACAGAAATGTGAATGGCTTGCCAAAAGACAACATTGATCTAGCAGCAAGACTTCCCGTATCCCTGCACCTTGTAGGCCCTCTTTAGCATATGAAAGCTCCGTTGAAATCTCCCTTTTCCTCACCTTCCTCCAACCGCAGGGTACATAACCTGCCATCCCTCACAACCCCAGGCAGCAGCTCTTTCTGCCCATGGGTCCTGTCCCCGTGCTTTAATAGACCACCATTTTGCACCAAAGATCTCTCAAGAATTCTTTCTTGGTCATCGGCTCTGGACCTTACTCCACCGAACCTCACCTAGGTTCTAGAACTTTATCACCTCTGCAGGCCTTCCTTTGGAAGCCTCCCCTGCCTTGGGAAGCCAGAGCTCCATCCTTCCAGGTCCCTGGCTCTCCCAGACTATGGTAACTTTCTGCTGTTCCTCATCTCCCACCTGCTCATCCTGCCTCAGGCCTTTTACACTTGCTGTTCAGTGGCCTACAGATGGGCCTTTACCTCAAGATATTCACGTGGTTGTCTCCTTTGATTCACTCAGGTCTCAGATGAAGTGGCAGTTCTTTAGAGAAGCCTTGCTTGATCATCCTGGCTAAAATGGGCTTTCCCGCAGCCCTAGTCACTTCCTATTCCACTTCCTTGCTTTCTGTCATTTATTTCTTCATTGTCCTTGTTACTGCCGGGTATTCGTCATCTGGGCTTTGCTGTGGGTGTATTACTTGCTTCCCCACATCAGAGACTCTGCACTGGTGGAATGGCCATGGAGCTGTCTTATTTTTGGAGAAGCCCCCAATTCTAGAGGTGCATGGCACATAGGACCTGTTGAGTCCGTTCTGGTTGACTGGCTGGCAGAGGCCGACCTCCTTGTCTCGCTGTGCTGGGTGCTGAGTCACTGTCACTGCCCTCCTCGACTCAGGTCCTTGCACTCCACTCCAGTCCTGTCTGCTAGCCCTGTCCGGGGCATTGCTTGGGGGAGGGGTTTGGGGCGGGGTGGATGCTTGAGCCTGAAGCCGCTTTCCTCTTGACACAGTGGTGACTCTGCTCCCTGCTCCCTCTCTCCTCTTCTCAGAAACTTTTATGAAGTTATTGTTACATTGTTTGAATGTTGAAATGTTTGAAATTATAATATTTATAGGTTTAAAATGACAAGTACTTAAAATGCTAGAGAAGCCACTTTATTGTTTTTTCTCCCCATCCCCCACCCCCCTTTTTAGAAAGCCAGACAATTTTAGCAAAGCCACTGCAAACAATAGCTCAGCCTCACTGCGGTGGGTGGAGAAGTAGCCGGTGTCTGGGAAGGGAGGGCAGGGTGAGGGCGGTTCTCACTGGGATTGGGGCCCTTTTCTTGCTGGAGCAGGGAAGCCTCCACGGGGCTCGGGGCCATGGCGTGTTGGGGTCAGCTGCTCTCAGGTCCCATGGGCTTTGCAGAGGAAGAGCTGAGTGGGGTTGTGGAGGGCAGGGAGGGCATCTCCCAGGGCAGATGGGAGGTGAGGCTGGGTCTGGGGTGGGCCCAAGGAAACAAAGAGAAGGGGTAGAGAGTGGAGAGCTATTCCTGAGGGAGAGTGGACAGAACATGGGGATGGGGTGTTAAGGAGAGCAGGTATCTAGAAAAGTTCTGGGAATGGTGGTAATGTTCATGGAGGGAGCTGAGGACATTAGCAGGAAGCCCCTTTGAGGCTAAGCTTGTAGTCCAAGGACGGGGGGGTGTCTCCTGTCGGGCGGTGTTCCTGAGCCTTGCGGTCTGAGGGCTCCGGTGGGGGGCTTGGCTGGCTGCGCCGTGGCCTCAGAGGGGGGTTTGTTCCTGCCTATCATCTATCTGACCATATCCTCTGGCTGGCCGCCCAGCCTCTCAGTGGATGGCTGGGGATCGAGTGGGACTTCTGTGGGGAGAGAAATCGTTTGGGCGATCGTGTGTGTGTGTGTGTGTGTGTGTGTGTGACTTCCTGTGGCGTCCTGGCATGTGGATGAGCCTATGTGTGAGATAGCGTGAGTAGCTGTGTATGTGAGAGACCACGGTGTCTGTCACCAAGGGTATGAGAGACCAGACATATGCCCTGAATGAGTGTGACTGAGTGAGGGTGCAGGGGTGCGTTTGGGGGTGCTGTGGGGCCGTGGGCAGGAGGCTCCCACTCAAAGGGCCTGTGTCACAAGGCGGGGGGGTGGAGGGGTCAGCATCCCCAAGTTGGGGTCACGTTAATGACTGTGCGCCAACATCTGGGGCACGTGAGCGATGGCGGTGCGTCTGAGTGGACATGTCCAGGAGCGTGCGCACGTACCATCCAGTTGGGGGGGCACTATCCTGCCACATGCGTGTGCTGTACTGGGGGCACTGTCCAGCTGTGTGTGTGTGCTGTACTGGGGGTGCTGCCCAGCCACGTGCATGTGCTGTACTGGGGGGGCTGTCCAGCCGCGTGTGTGGTGGCCCAGGGGCGCTGACAGCTGTTCTTTCCTGTTCCCACAGAGCCTCGCAGCAGAGGAGGCGGTTCAACTGAAGGCAGCCCTTGAGCCGGCTGTGGGAGCATGGCGTGGCCCCGGGAGCCCGTGTTGGCCTGGCTGGCCGTGGTCTTGGCCATGGCCCTGGCCCTGGGCCCAAGGGCTGGCGCGGCAGCCCCGAGGCAGGACTGCACGGGCGTCGAGTGCCCACCGCTGGAGAACTGCATCGAGGAGGCACTGGAGCCGGGCGCCTGCTGCGCGATGTGCGTGCAGCAGGGCTGTGCATGCGAGGGCTACCAGTACTACGACTGCCTGCAGGGTGGCTTCGTGCGTGGCCGCGTGCCCGCCGGCCAGTCCTACTTCGTGGACTTCGGCAGCACCGAGTGCTCCTGCCCACCGGGCGGTGGCAAGATTAGCTGCCAGTTCATGCTGTGCCCAGAGCTGCCCCCCAACTGCATTGAAGCTGTGGTGGCAGCCGACAGTTGCCCGCAGTGCGGCCAGGTGGGCTGTGTCCACGCTGGACGCAAGTATGCTGCTGGCCACACTGTCCACCTGCCGCCCTGCCGGGCCTGCCACTGTCCTGACACAGGGGGCGAGCTCATCTGCTACCAGCTCCCTGGCTGCCGTGGGGATGCTGGAGGTGTGCCTGCGGCTGCCGTGGGAAACTTCTCCGACACGGAGGAGGGGGACCCCGAGCGACACTATGAAGACCCCTACAGCTACGACCAGGAGGTTGTCGAGGCAGAAGCTGCAGCAGCCCTGGCGGCCGAGCTCCAGGCAGGTGCCGGGGGCCCGGCTGCTCTGGGAGGTGGCAGTCAGCCATCCTCTGCCCTCCAGGCCACCCCCTGGCCAGCCGCCCTCCCTAGGCCCACGGCAGCTGCTGCTCTAGGTCCCCCGGCCCCCATGCAAGCCAGGAGAGTGACAGAGGACAGCCATGGCGAAGGGCTGGAGAAGACCGAGGAATTGGTCATCAGGGAGCAGCCGGCAGCAGGTGGCCCCAGGGGGCTGGATGAACCACCCATTCCAGGCCCAACTGGGCCTGGTCTCCCTGTCCAAGAGGACAAGGCAGAGGCGAGGGCAGGGCCTGAAGAGAACTTAATCCCGGAAGCACAGGCCACCCCTGACAGTGCTGGGCAGGAGGGAGCCGTGCCTGTTCTGGGGTCAAGCACGACCAGTGTCCCCCCACCACAGGGCACACCGAACTCTCCTGGGGGCACGATGAAGCCCAGCATCCACACCATGCTGACCCTATCTCCCCAAGAGGCAGCCTGGGTCCCACCCACACAGGAAGTGCCCAAGCAGCCACCGGTTCTGCCCCATTCTCAGCCAGAGGAGGACACAGACCCCAACTCTGTTCATTCTATCCCCAGAGGTGACCATGAAGGTAAGAACCCATTCTAGTTCCTCCAGGGGCACTTAGCCCAGGGAAAGACAGCCTCAGGGCCCTGTTAAGGCCCCCAGCTCTGCAAAGTTGCCTGGGGCCAGGGAAGCTGGGTCTGTGAGGCCAGGCTACCCATGGTCAGCCCAACCCCCACACTATAAGGCAGGGGGCACTGAGATGGCGCTTTCTTCCCAGCTGCACTCCTGGGGACAGAACTGTGGGTAAGGGTGAGGTCCCTGTTGTGGTAGGTGCTGGGCTACCTGGTGGGGCTATGGTTGAAGGGCTCTTAGGTATACCTTCTCAGGGCTAGAGTTCCTCAAGGAAGGTTCCAGCTCGGGTGCAGGTGGGGCCCACTGGGGTCCATGGGTGCCCTAGAAGGAAGTGAAAAGTTTCACAGACCTGGTCCAGCTCCATCCACCCCCTCCTGACAGTAGCCTCGGGTCATGGCTGTGTTCTTGGTCTCTGAGCTGATAGCAGAAGGGACATGGTCTCTCCTGGGGGCTCCCTGTGAGAGCCTAGGACCAGACCTGCCATGCACGCCAGCCAGGGTTCCTGTTAACACACACGTCGTTCTTGTCCCTGCTCTGTGCTGCACCTGCCGGGGCTCCCACCTACTCAGAATAGAAGCCAAAGCTCTCTCCAGGATCACAGGCTCTGCCCTGGTCAGCCCATGACCTCCTGGATCACCTCTCCATCACCCTTTTCTTAGTCTCTTCTGGTTTCTGTTAGAAAAATGCCAAAGACTGGGGGGCTTACCCCACAAGCATTTATTTCTTAAAGTTCTGGTGGCTGGGAAGGCCAAGATCAAGGTGCCGGCAGACCTGGTGTCTGGTGAGAGCCCACTTCCTGGTTTGCAGATGGCCATCTGCTCATTGTGTCCTTGCATGAGAGATGAGGGTGCATCTCACTGAGATACACAGAGAGGGAGCAAGTTTTCTTGTGTCTCTTCTTGGAAGGGCACTGATCCCATCATGAGGGATCCACCCCCATGGCCTAATTATATCCCCAAAGGTTCATCTCCACATACCATCCCTATCAGGTTTTTAAAAAATTTTGTTTATTTATTTGAGAGAGAGCGCATGAGCAGGGCTGGGAGGGGCAGAAGGAGAGGGAGAAGATGAGTCTCCATTGAGCAGGTTGCCTGGTGCGGAGTTCCATCCCAGGTCCCCGGGATCATGACCTGAGCCAAAGGCAGATGCTTAACTGACTGCCTCCCGCCAATTTGGGTTTTAACATACAAAGTTGGAAGTGGGGCCTAAACACTCAGTCCCTATTGACCTGCTTAGCACTGGCTTCCTAGCCCCTTTCAGGTACCCTGAAGCTCCAGGGCCTTTGCACTTTACACCTCCTCTTGAAATGCTCTCTGAGGTGTCCATGTGGCTCATTCCTTCCCTCTATATGCTCTCATTTCCAGGTCACCTCCCCAGAGAGGCCTTCTCTGAGCACGCAGTTAAAAGAGCACTCCACCTTCCTCTTATCCTGCTTTAATTCCTCCTAGCAATACCTCATATGATAGCACGTAGTTGACTTGTTTAATGTTGTCACCCCTAGTAGAATGGTAGTGCCATGAATGGAGGGACCACATCTGTCATCTTCTCTGCTATACCTAAGGGCCTCTGGCAGGGCCTAGCAACACAGTTGGTGCTTGGTAAATATCAGGTAAATAAACGAGTGAATCAATGGGGGCTTATCCTTGGTCATCCTAGCTTCCTTGCCATCCTATGAACACCTTACACCGACATATCCCTTTTCTCCCACCTATTTGCTCACACTGTTCCCAGCCAGCTCAGGCAGCACCTCCTCTAGGAAGCCTTCCCTGAATCTTTATGCCTTGTCTGATGCCCTCACCACTAACCTTCTCCAGCTCCCTGCCTCACCTCTGAGGTACCCTAAGCAGTTGTCTGGTCGTCTAGACATCCCTCCCCATAGCTGAGAGTCTGTGTCTTGTTCAAGCTAATACCTAAACCTTCGCTATAAACCTTCATTAGGCACTAACTGTGACTGGGTCCTAGTGGGCCTTGGGGAGGCAGAATTGGACCCCCATGGCCCATGTCTACAGACTGGGGACTGTGAGGGAGGGATGTCTGGGTGGTGGTGGGGGAGGAGGGGGTATGAGGAGGGTCCAGGATTTCTGCAGCATTCCCATATACCTACCTTGCTGCTGCCCACAGCTCTGTGGCCTTGGTCTCTTAACTGTCCTGGGCCCCGTTTTTCCCATCAGTCAAGTACTCCAGCCCTCATTGGACATAGACTGTGTGCAAAGCCCGTGCACATGTAGGGAAGGGTGAGACTGCAGGCTCCTCCCGACCTGGTGGGAGGATCAGCTCCCCCGACCCAGCCCAGATGGTTCTCCTTCCAGCACCATCATGGAGAGTGGGGCATAGAACTCACCTTTGCCGAGTGAGTACCTCCTAGGTGCCAGACCCCATTTCTGATCCTTCCTACAAGCTGTGGAGGTGGGGGTTCTTCTTGAAAACCAAGCACATCAAGGTCAGAGAGGTGTGGCTTGTGTCCCCAGGTCACACAGTGGGAGTTGGTGGGCTGGATCCAGGGCAGTGGGCTTCAGTGGAATCCTCCTTACCCAGCACTGAGCCTACAGGATGTGGGGAGGCTGCATGGGGTGGGGGGAGCTGTAATGAAGTACATGTGTGCCCGGGGAGAGCTTGCAGGCCTGGCTTTGGAGTATGGCACACGTAGTGTGTTTGGGTTGCTGCCTCTCAGGGGTTCCAAAATAGACACAACCCCCACCCCCCACCCCCGCCTCTCGCTCCAGAGGCCTCTCTGTGGTTCCAGGCCTTTGGAATCTTGGAGACTTACTTTGTTCTCAGGAGCCCTAGGTTTTTCTGTTTTGTTTTTGTTTTTTTCCCTCCTCTGCCCTGTGCTTTCTCAAATGGATCTTGGGGTGTGGCCTTTGATGAGGGCTGCCTTGGGGCAGGGGCCTCTGATGGGGTGTCCCCTCTCCCATCCAAGGGCTGTCCTGGCAGAGGGCCCAGCCCACGCAAAGCCCAGAGATAATTAGCAGGGCACGGACAGGCAGCTGCATTTTTTGGTGTGCGAGGAAAGGAAGGTGTGGGAAGTTGGGAGCAGGGGGACTTGTCCTAGCCAGATAAACAAGGGCTGGCCTGCCACTGACCACCCCCATCCATCTTTCCTCCCCTCCTCACCCTGGGACCAGCCATCCCCTGCCAGCTCATGAGCTCTGCTCCACTCCCTGCACAACTCAGGCTAGTGGCTTACCGTTCTGTGCCTCCTTTCCTCCATCCATCAGCAACGGGGAGGCTCCTGCTTCGTGGGGATGTCTTGAAGAGAGGAGCTGATTCATGTCCAGTGCTCGGCAGGAAGCTTAGCCCTTGCTGAGTAATTAAAAATGTTAGCTACTGGTTCTCACCCTCCACTCTTCATTCTACCTGTTTATTTCCTCAACAGATGTCTGTGGCCTACCCTCTCTGCACTGGGGGCTGTGCCTGTGAATGAGGCCAGCGCAGCCTCTCCCTTCCTGAGGTCTCCTCGGGGCAGGAGGGTGTTCAGTGGATAGGCACACACACACAGATTTCTTCGTGGCCATAAAGTAGTACACGCTGCCCAGGAAGTGTGGGTGGTGGGAAGCCTGATGGGTGGGGGCCAGGGAGCCCTGATGGAGCATCCTTTGGGAAGTGGGGACCTTCTGGGGGCGAGGGCAGGGGCATCTCAAGTGATGGAGGGGCCCTCAGTGCAGAGGAGCTGGGGAGGTAGCTCTGCCCTGCTTGCCAGTGGGGCCGGCGGAGAGGAGGACCATGGAGCCGGAAATGACCCCCAGCTATGTTGCCATGGCAGCCCTGGGGCCTGGAGAAGGAGGTTTCCAGCCATTGCCCCAGGACCGGCTGGGGTGGGGGTCTTGTCTCTGAGCCGGAGCTGTGCCAGGGATCCTGGCTGCCTCTGAGCATGTCCAGATGTGGCCTAATGGAAGCCATATGCCCGGCTCCCTGGGCTGGGGAGAAGGGGTCTGAAGTCTGTTGTCACTCAGGGGGCTTTGTGAGCATGCCCACCCCTTTTGCCACTGGACTGGCATGACCGAGGGAACCAGGAGACTGCTGGGCCCCAAGGGAGGGAGCCCTGGGGCAGGGTTGGCCCTCTGGAAGGCGGATTTTCTCCTTCCCGGGAAAGGCTCCAGCTGACCTCTGTGGGCCCCCCAGACCATGTGGCAGGTAAGGGGCCCCCTTCCTTGGAACCCATGTAACCAGGTTCTGCAGGGCAGGGGTCCTTGGATTTTCTGACATTCTGGCTAACAGAGAAACTTTAAAACTCAAGTAACTCTACCAAGTGCAGACATTGTCATGCTTGTGTCTTGCGCGGGCACCATTATAAGCGTGCTGTGATAATTAACCCCTTTAATCCTCACCACCACCGACTTGGTTTACAGCAGAGGAATCAGATCCCTTGTCTGAGAACACACGTGCGGGAGCGGTGGATCCAGGTTTCCCTCGTATTTCTTCGTGTCTTCATCCCTGTCATTTCTGAGTGCCTGGTGTGTGTGGGCTATGACAGTGGCTGAATGTGCAGTGTGGAACAAAGCCCAGCCCAGTCCGTGCCCTCGGGGAGCTCACGGGTTAGTGGGGGAGATAGCCCGGAGTCAAATGGGTGTGATGTTCTGAGCTGTGACCAGGGCTGAGAAAGGAGGTGGGTATGCTATCTAAACCTATCTCTCAGGGATCTGACTTCTGGGGATCAGGGAAGGCTTACTGGGGGAGGTGATGTTTGAGCATGAGGCCTTGTTGACTCCACGGCAGGTGGCAAGCAGAGAGGGAACAGTGCTCCAGGCAGAGGACACAGCACATGCAGGGGCCCTGTAGCTGGAAGGATCGAATTAGATTGAAAGGAGGCTGTGCGGTTGGTATGAGGCTGGGGAGGGTATAGGGGCCACAGTGGTGTTGATCCTCAAGATGAAGATTTGGGTCTTTGTCCCAAAAGCAGTGGGGAGCCATTGAAGTTGTAAGGCAGGAGGCCAGTATGATCTTATCTGGTGACTCCCAGAGGGAGTGCTGCAGGAGAACAAAGGACTAGCAGTGGGCCTCTCCAGCATCTGTGGGTGTCCAGCACCACTCCCAGTGCCTCCACCCCCCCTCCCAGAATCACCAGGCTGTGGCTGCTGGGACACAGGAGAGAGGGACTTGCCCAGATTCTCCTGTCCTCATTCCCCAGAGGATCCTTGCTCATCCTGCCCTCTCTTTTCCAGTCTTGGCCTATGGGAGATTTTAACTTGTGTGGGGCCTAAGGGAGCCAGGCTGGGATTCTGGACATCTGAGCCCCCAACCCATGCAACAGAATCACCTCCTACTAGAGCCCCAGGCTCCTGGAGCAGGCAGGGGATGGAGGCAGCCTGTGGAGGCTGTGGCAGGAGAGCTCACAGGAGGGCCTGGCCAGCCCTTCCTGGGCTCAACCCTAACCACAGGGGCTGGAAATGGGGTCTGTGACTGTTTCGGGCTGGGTGGGTCCTGTGGAGAGCAATAAGACAGGCAAACCGGGGGCCCTGGCTCCCCACATCCACAGTAAGACCCTGGTCTGAAGCCCCCCACTTGCTCGTTGTATGATCTGGGGCCCAGGACGTCACCCCTCTGAGCCCCCATTTCCTTATTGGCCAGATGGCATGGTTGCGAGTGCCCAAGGCTGTAGTGAGAATGAGCATGGTCAGGAGCGAGGCCTGCATGGAGCGAGGACATGGGCCAGTGTCACCTGCACTTGGGCCTGCTGTCCTGTTACGGCACACGTGGCTCTCCTCTGTCACCTGCTAACTTCTTTCTGCAGAGCAGCGTTGTAAGCCGTAGAATTTTGCTGTGACTATTTTGAAATTAGAAGATTTCATGTAAATTTCAGCTCTCTGTCTTTCCTGGAAAATTGGCAGTTGTGGGCACAACTGGCCCATGTGCTGCTGGCCATCGAGGTTGTTGAGCGGAGGCTCTCTGCCCTTTGGACTGCGTAGGTGCTCCGTGTTCTGTGGGGTTGGCTGTCCTTGGTTTCATCAGCGGTCTGGCCCTGGTTGGCAGCTGGGTTGGGTCCTATACTGGGGGTACCTGTCGGTGCATAGAGTTTTTACCCTGTAGTCTGTGTGGTCATTCTATTTTATGGAAGAGAAACTGGCATCTGGTGGTGGGAGGGGCTTTTCTGGAGGTCATCGGAGAGCCAGGCAGGGGGATGCAGGCTCCCAGTGGGGGGGTGGGCTCATGGCTCTCACAGGGGACCTGGAGCCATGAGTGGGTCTGAGTGGCCCTAGCTGAGCCCTCCCTGTGTTTACCTGCCCCAGACCATAGAGCACTTGGAAGAAATGGGGCAGGGGCCAAGGCTAGGCCTGTGGTAGTTTCTCTAAAACTATGTTATCTTTTTATTTTTCTTCTTCTCTTTTTTTTCTTTTCTTTTCTTTTCCCTCCCTGCCTCGCTGCCTCCCTCCTTCCCTTACCCTTCCGTCCGTCCGTCATTCCTCCCTCCCTCCCTCTCTTTCCCTTTCAGAACAGGTTTACTGAGATACAGTCACGTACCATAAAGCCCCCCCTTAAAGTGTATAATTCAGTAGCTTTTGTAAGAGTTGTACCGGCATCACTTGTGCCCAAGTTCAGAACATTGTCATCACTCCCCAAAGAAACCCCACACCTGGTAGCAGCCACTTCCCCTTTCCTCCTTCTCCAGCCCCCAGCCACCACCAAGCTCCTCACTGTCTCTGTGGAGTCACATATTCTGGACATTCCTGGACACGAAGTCATGTAAGAGGTCGTCTTCGGGGACTGTCTTCTGTCACTTAGCATAATGCTTCCAAGGTTCGTCCGCATTGTGGCAGGCGTCACTACTTTGTGCCTTTCTCTGACTGAGGAGCTTTCCGTGTGGTGGTTGCACTTTGTTTTTCACCCATTCATCCACCGACGATTGAAGTGTTCGCACCTTCTGGCCCTCATGAGGACTGCTGACACTGACACTTGTGTACGTGCTTTCGTGCGGACAGAGGTTTCTGTTGCTCTTGGTAATATTCCCGGGAGTAGAGCTGCTGGGTCACCTGGTGACTGTATGTTTAATCACCAGATGAGCTGCCAGCCGGTTTCCCCAGCACCATTTGGCACTCTTGTTGACAGTGCATGAGGGTTCCAACTTTTCCACATCCTTGCCAACACTTGTTACTGTCTGCCTTTATGTTTTTTTTCCCCCCCAGAGGAGGGGAGGGGCAGAGGGCGAGAGTGAAGAGAATCGTAAGCAGACTCCATGCTTAGAGCTCCAGGGCAGAGCCCCATGCCTGGCTCCATCTCATGACCCTGAGATCCCGACCTGAGCCAAAATCAAGTCGGACGCTTAGCAGACTGAACCACTCAGGCACCTCTTGCTGCTGAGCCTTTTTGAGTATAGCCATCCTAGTGTCTGTGAAGTGGTTGGTATCCAACTGCAGTTCTGATTTGCATTTTTCTGACTTGTGATGTTGATCATCTGTCATGAGCTTCCTTTAAAAAATTCTAGAAAACACAAAACACACAAGCACACATTCCATTAGCCATTAAAGTGATGACATCGCCACAATGTCATGTTGTTTCTGGAAGACGCTGCCATATGCTCATGGGAGAAAAAGCATGAAGAAGGCAACTGATGTTGTTGTGTTGTTCTGAAAATAGTGCTGATCTCCTGGATGCCTGGAAAGACCTCAGGGACCCTCCAGGGCCTGGGACCACACTTGAGAACCACCAGTCAGTCCATAAATACTAGCATTTTATGCACACTATTCTGCCCTGTGCTTTTTTTCTCTGACAACATATCTTGGGACTCCTTATCTTTATGCAGAGAGTTCCCTTACCAGCCAGCATGTCACTGTCCCCGTGTTCCGGCTTTTCTTTTTGGTCCCTACTGACAGATGTTCTAGTTGTTACTAGCCTTTTGCTGTTAAAAAGCAGTGTTCTAAGTGAATATCTTTATGCTGTGCCCTGGTACAGAGTGCTGGGTCAGTATGCATATGCATTTCTTTGTGTATTTTTTGTGAACTCATTGAAGTAAAATCAATAGAACTTACCAGAAGCATACGACTCAGTAACACATTTTCACAAATGGAACACACCCATGGGGCAGCCACTCAGATCACAAGCCAGGTCACCCCTTCAGTGCCTGTCCTGGGGAACCACTGCCCTGACTTCTAACAGCAGATGTTAGTTTTCTGTTCCTGGAGTTTTCTGAAGGGAACCAGAGGAGTCTGTTCTCTTTCACATCTGGCTTCTGAGGTTGGCCATGTTACCCACACTGGGGCTGGTCCTTTTGATTGCCGAGAGGTGCTCTGTCATATGGATGGACCCCAGTTTTGTTGTTTATTCTCCTGTGAAGGGGTGCTGGTGTTGTTTCCAGCCTAGGACCATCAGGAAGCATGTTTCTGTGCACCTGCTAGAACCAAGCTTTGGATGATCGCTGGCTCCAGTGTGCTCAGTGCTCAGCATGTTTATCCCCTCCGCAGACATTAGCTTGTCCTTTGAAAGCTGTGCCAGATTTTGGCCCATATCCGTAATACATGAGAATGCATTTCCTCATTATTGAACAAGTATTTATTGCATTATTCCAAGTGCTGGGGACAGAGCACCGTATCCAAAACCGATGGAATTCCCATCCCTTGTGGAGGGTCCACTCTGGCAGGCTTGGGAAGCACGCAGTCAGTCCCACGAATGTGTAAAATCTACATGAGATGGTGCTGGGCGCTAAGGAGAAATTGAAGCAGGGTGCTATAAAATGTTCTCAGCATGGCCAGCCTTGGAGGGGGAAGATGGTGTCTCAGGGTGGTTTTCGTTAACACATGTATTTAATTCTCCCCATCCCCGATTTTGGCCAAGGGTTCCCCAGCAAGTCTGGCCATGCTCCCACCAACACGGCATGGAGCTGCCACCTGGTCTTTCCGGCTCTCTTGCCAAACCTGTGCCAGTCCTTGTGCTTGGGACACAACTTGGTCATGGTATGAATGATCTATTGCCATGGTAACGTGAGCAGCAAGCCATCCCACAGTAAACTCTCATTATCACTGCCAAGTGCACGGGGCAGACAGGCTCTGCTGTCCCGAGCTGGGATTGGGGGATGGCAGCTGGGCTCTTGCTTGTGAGTGTCTGTGGTTGGCTGGCAGCTCTGCCAGGGCTGGTGGGTGTGGGGCGGCCTCTTCCAGGATGGCTTATCTCTACTCTCTGCTCTCTGACCTCTTCAAGCTGGTTTGCCCTGGCTTGTTCTCACCCCAGAAACGGGGCTCTAGGTGAACGAAAAGAAGCACACAGGATTCTTAGGCCTGGGTCCAGAACAACTTAGCACCGTTTCTAATGCCCCATTTTGTAGCCGGACAGTTGGGAGACCAGCCCAGGTTCAGAGGCTCCTCTTGCTGGGATTTGCTGGGAAGTCATGTTGAAGGGTGTGCGTACAGGATGGGAGGAGAATTGGGACTGGGAGAATTCTGGTCCTGGGCTGGGTGCTCCATGGACCTCATTTCACTTAGGCCCCACACGACTTTACAGTGAGTCCCTTCCCACTGGGGTTGGGGGGTGGCTGAAATGCTGGCCTGGTCCGTGGCCCAGCAGCAAATAAGTGGTCTGAACCCGGGTCTGCTGATGCTTAAGGCATGTCTGGATTTCTTGCTTGCCTCCTTTGGTAGGCCTGGTACAGAGCTCCCAAGGTTTGCACTGGCTCTGCCCCTCGCTAGCTATGTAACCTTAGGCAAATCATGCTATTGCTTGAGCCTCCGTTTTCTTGTCTGTGAAATGGGCTTTCTGAGGGCTCTTTTCTATAGCTCTGTTCTCAGTTTGAAGAAGGCTGGTGTTGGGCACTGGGTGCTGGGGTCTGTCTCCCAGCAAGTTTTGCTCACAGCTGGTGCCCTGGGTGTGGATTCCAGGCCTCGGGTCTCTGTCAGGAAGGCAATGGCCTTTGCGCTCTGGGCTGCCTCCTGTTTATACACTGAGCCCGAGACAGCAGATGAGACTGGCCTGAGGACTAACCAAGCCCTTTGGCCTCCTGTACCCTGAGCCTTCCAGAATCCTTGGTGCCTCAGCGAACTGGAGCTGAGAGGTCTGTGCTCAGGGCTCTCCTGAGAGCAGTGTCAGTTTGCCTGCCTGCCAGTGCCTCCCCCAAGCCCGGCCAGGAGTTTGTGTCCTCTGTGTCCTTTGTCCCGCAGCATCTGGGGCCTTACAGAGGAGGCCTCTGTAGACCAAGGTTAGCATTATGTGGGCTGAGGTTCTTCTGCGGGGCCCTCCTTGGGTCCACATACTGGGAAAATGGGCTCAGGGCCAGTGGCACTGAGGATAATAAGCCAGCTCAGTCCTCAGAGGGAAAATCCTTGGTGTGAATCCTGCCCCTCTATGTTGGCTGCGTGACCTCAGGCGGTTGACTCACTGAGCCTCAGTGTCCATATCTGTAAGATGGGAGAGTGACCTTACCACCGCAGGATTACGGAGAGGAGCAGCACTAGGAAGGTCAGCCACTTGGGACTGAGTTCCTGTCTTCCTGATGTCAGAGGGCCACTGCACCCTGGGGGCTGGGCCTGCGGACTTGCCTTTGTGCTTCAGTGAACAGATTGTGTCTTTTCTGTGGCCAGGAGCTGTCCCTGCTGGTGAAAAAGCCGAGGGGCCAGGCCTAGTTGGGTTGGGTGGGGGAATTCACTTCCTGTGCCCCACCCCGGGCTGTCACTCTTAGCTGCCTCCAGATGGGCAGGACAGGGGTCCTCCCTGGCCCTTCCTTCCCCACTCCACACTTCTCTCCCAACACCTGCCAGCTGAGTCAGCAGACGCCCTGATCCTAAGGTCTTGTCTTCAGGGGCACAGCCTGACCGGGTGGCCGATATCCCAGAGACGGGGAGGAGGCGCCCTCCCTGGGTCTGCACATGGTCTCGTCTTTCACCCTCACGGGACTGGCCTGCGTCGGGAAGCGGTCATGATAAGGCAGTTGCTGTGCTGGTCACTTGACCTGTGTTGGTGTGTTGAGCCTCATGACACCCCCTCCTCGTCACTACAAGGGAGGTAACTGAGGCAGAGGGAAGTGAAGCGACTTGTCCAGGGTCACTGAGGGTGCTGATGAAGCCAGCAGACATTTGCCGACCACTGACTCTCAGCCTTTTGCTCTGACCACCCCGCTGGGTCTGCCCAGTTGCCTGGTATGAGCGTGTAGCTCCTGTGGCCAGCAGTCAGGGACTCCAGCACTGCCGGTGTCACAGATCCACATGGGGCACCAAGGACCCAGGGTGGGGTCTGCAGGCCCCAAGCTCTGCCTGTGCCCTCAGCCCCAGGCACAGAGTTTTTGGAATCTCGGGTTCCCTGGGATACATGTGGGGGAAGGGTGGAGGAGGCTGAAGAGTGGAATCTGGTTGCAGGGAACTGCCCACCTGGGCGCAGAGAGCCCCTGGCTCCTGAGAGGGGGGTAGGAAGGAGGTGGAGAGTGACAGAAGATGTCTTGTTTCACTGGCACCCCCCCCCCCTGCCATCTGCCCCACTCAGCCCCAACGTGCTAATGGGCACCGTGCTCGGAACCAGGAAGCAGAACACTCCCCCCCAGCCTGGAGTGTGTGTACCTGCTGTCACAAGCAGACTTGTGGAACACACAGGATGGGGGAGCAAAGTCAGACGCTGGCAGTGGGGTAGCTGGAGGATAGGAGCCGCCGGCTGACGGGGCCACACAGGGGCTGTGCAGACCGTGGGACCAGGAAGGCGCCTGGAATGTGGGGGCAGCTGCTCCCCAGCTCTGATTGGTGCCCTGGGGCAGGGAGGCCCAGTGTGGCCTATAACTTCGGGTTTTCTAAAAGAAGCCAGGGATCTGGAATTTTCTATGAAATCTCCCAATTTGTAAATGTTGGCAGCTCATTCAGATACACTGAAGTACCAGTAAAGGAGGCAGGGAGTGCCAGTTCGCTGCCACAGTTCAGTCTCCCTACTCCTTACCACCCCTAATTGCCCAGCTGGGACCCGGAGGCCCAGAGGTGGGTGAGGGGCTGGCCAAAACCCCCGTGAGCTCAGAACATGGGCCCCCAGCCCTGACCTCCAGCCCAGTGGAGTCAAAGCACCGGGAACAGATGGTCCTTGCAAAGGGTGACTGAAGAGTGTGTCGTGAAGAGGCCACAAGCACAGTGTGGGCGGGGCTGGGGACCCGCAGAGACTGGTGTGGCGCTTGTGCTGGCAGCCATGGAAGGTGTTGCTCCTGGGCCTGGAGAGGAGCCTGGCAAGAGCTGGGGTTCACGGTGCTGTGGACTTTGGTCGAGGTGGCCACGCCTGCCTGGGGATCTGTGCTGCTGCCCCTTCCGCTCAGCTTCTGCCAGCAGAGAGCAGTGGGACGCAGGTGTGGGACAGATGGGGACAGGAGCAGGTTTTGTGGATGATGGCCACGTAGACTGTGGCTGGGGAGGGATTAGGATCTCTCCAGGATGCCTCACCTCCCAGGTTTGGTTTGGGGCTGTGCTTCCTGAGGGGGTGCCCCCAAGTCTGTAGGCCAGGGCTACTCATGGTCTTTTTCTGGAGGGTTTGGAGCCGGTGGCTGATACTCAGGTAGAGACACAGCCTTGACAGTGACCATGAGCATCTGGCATGCCAGACAGAGGTCTGGGCCAGAGGTGGAAACCTGATTAGAGGTCTGCTGGGTTTCTGTTTCTTCCCCCATTGAGTTGCCCTGCTCAGCAGGTGGGCAGCAGGTGGGCAGTAGGTGGGTGGGTGGGGAGGTGCCCAAGGAAGGCCTCATGATTCCCTGTTTGTCATCACATGACCCCTAAAGCCTGGATGTGGGACCAGATGGGCCAAGGGACTTGCATGAGATTGTTCTCCCAGTGGAAGGACAGCAGGGTTCTGGTGGGGTTTTCTGGCTGGTACAGAATGGCGGTGTCAGCTCACCTCTCCTGGGCCCCCGGGATGTGCTCATTGCCCACTGAATATTGAGTTATGGTGCAGGCTGCAGGGGACCAAGAACCAAGCTACTTGGGGGTTGGGGAGAAATGTGGTAAAGGTCTATGTGGGGTTGGGATCTGATGGGGCTGCAGTCCCACGTCACTTAAGAGAAATGCAAAGTTGCTGGGTGAAGTCACTGGGAATTTGGCTCTGGAAGGACCCCAGCCTGGTCCTGTGGTATCCCCCTTGGGAAAACTGAGAGCCTGTGGTCCCAGATTCCTGGCCCCTCCCCCTCGTCTGGTGACCCATCCCTGGGTACTCCCTGTCTCTTCCCTAGGCTGGACCTCTGTGTCAGCGTCACCACCTGGGGCTTTGCAGAAAACCTTGCTGGTGCCCTGTTTCTGTTTGCCTCAAAGAGGAGGAGGAAAAAAAAATCCAATTTTTATGTGATGTTTTAATTTCTATAATTCTTTTTTATTATTTATTTGACAGAGAGAGATCACAAGTAGATGGAGAGGCAGGCAGAGAGAGAGAGGGGGGGGAAGCAGGCTCCCTGCTGGGCAGAGAGCCCGATGCGGGACTCAATCTCATGACCCTGAGACCTGAGCCGAA
Source organism: Mustela lutreola (assembly GCF_030435805.1). Taxonomy (NCBI): domain Eukaryota; kingdom Metazoa; phylum Chordata; class Mammalia; order Carnivora; family Mustelidae; genus Mustela; species Mustela lutreola. The sequence goes on along the minus strand of NC_081291.1, from coordinate 56,880,682 downwards.
GGCGTGGCTTAACCCACTGAGCCACCCAGGCGCCCCTAATTTCTGTAATTCTTTAACCAATCCCTCTTTATTAAGGTGAAAAATAAATGTTTACATTTCTCTTATAGAAAAAAACTGGCCTGGGGAAACTAAAACTGCCTTATAGTTAAACATCTTCTCTTACTAAACTACATATGTACGATAATTACTGGTAATTAAATTGAACTATCCAGAAAGACCAGGGAAGTAGAATGAAGTCACTGATAAGAATCATGTATAAAACAAAATGTTTTCCTTAGAACCAGAATTCCATCAAACCTTTTTGAGCAAAAAGTACAGTCTTGTAGGTGGCAGCAAGTTTCTTCAACTCATAATGAGGGAGATACAATTCACAGTTCTTTTGAGGCAGAACAGAGCATGTCCCAAAGTGTCTTGATGAAGTTCTGATAGTCGGTGCCTTTGGTTTGAGATTTGAGTGATACTGGAAGACCACACTGGGCTTGGGGGCTGGGAGAGGCCCCCTCCCAGAGCACAGGGAGGGAGGAGTCTTGCTCAGGGATTGGGTGCCATCGTGAGCTTCAGCTGGCGGTGGACGTGGCCAGTAGCCTGGGGTGAGCCTGAGTGGAGGGAGGGACAACCCTCCTTTTAGATGAAGGTCACCTGTGGGTGAGGGGCCCTCATGGGCATCCGCTCTTGGTCACGGGCCCTGTTTTAGAAAGCTGTAGGCCATGATCTAACTCTGGAGTGATCTTCAGGGACTGGTTCATTCTTAGAATGTGAGCTGTCCACTCTTGGGTTCCAGCATTTGGATCTTTGTCCTGTCCTTTTTCTGGGAAGGTTATTATCTCAGACAGGGGGATGGTCCCGTTCAGTTTTTCAGAGTTTGCGTCCGGTTTCTGTGTGTCTGGTGACTCTCCCTAGGGTGGTTTCCTCTAAAAGTGAGGCCAGTTCCACACACTCTCTCTGAACAGAACTGAGCTTGTCAAGAGTTTTTGTGCTGTTCTTGATCAGGGCAGCCTGTTCTACTTTTCTCCTTTTTTCCATGGAGTCAACTTGTCATCAGCTGGAAAATTCTAAGTGGAAAAGTCTAGTTAAAATGCAGAGGACAGGTACACCCCCCATCCTACTCCTGGCTCCCTGGGAAACTGGGGACGGTAGGGCCCTCCTTTGCACGGGTCATCCTGCTGCTCACCTACCACCCCCACAGAGCTTCCCAAAGATGATGCTGCAGCCACGTGCATGGGGCCTCATAGCCCCTCTGTGTTGACTAAGCCCACCAAAGAGTCCCCATACCTGTGGCTCCACCAACCACAACACCCCCACACCCCAGGATTCCACCGGAACCCAGCACACTCCGGGCAGCCGGGATGGACCCTTGGTGGGGCTGCTGTAAGGGGCAGGGGCTCAGGGAAGAAGTTTCAGGCCCATGACTGTTCAGGTCTTGCTCTTCTTTCTCATTCGAGATGAGGTGTGAGTGTGTGTGCACACGCGTGTGTGTGTGATGGAGACCTTTCAATCGTGACACTATATATATGGTACAACTCTAAAAAATAAAGGCCTTCTCTCATATTAGTACATACTGGGACCCTGCACTTAATACAGTTAGTAATCCCTAATGCCATCTGATTCTCAGACCATAGTCCTATTTATTTCCCCACCTGCCCCCAGAGTGCATTGCAGAGCTCCTTTTGTCAAGTCCCCTCTAATCAAGGCCGGTTAGATGTTATCTAGCTTATCTGTGTTGTTACATCGCCTGAGTTTTCTTCTCTCTAAAACCTTGTGCTGACGTATGCTGTAGATGCCATTTAAATCTTGATTAGTCTAACAGTACTCCCCTGACAACTTCTTATTTTTGTATTTTTATTTATTATACTCTTTATGGAGTGTAATTGATGTGAATCACACGGATCTTAATAGAACAGCTCAGTGGATTTTCACATATGAAGACGCCTAGGCAGCTCCACTGAGATCAAGATCTAAAACACTTCAAGCATTCCAGAGTTTTCCTGGGGCCCCTTCTTAGCCATTTCTGCTCTCCCTCCCTCATGGAAACCACGATGCTGACTTTTTCCACCTTCTTGCCTACGCTTGAGGGCTTTTTTGTTTTGTTTTGTTTTTTGTTTGTTTGTTGTAAAATGGGAGCCATGTGGTATTTTGCATTTAACTTCTTTAGCTCAAGATAATATGTTTGACACCCATGTTGTTGCCTACAGTTGTCGCAGTGGTTCATTTAAAAAGACTGCTCTGTATTATTCCATTGTCAGAATAAATCATGGTTTATTAATCTATTCTAGCATGAGAGGACACTTGGGCTATTTTCAGTTTTTGGCTGTAATGAGGACAGTTGCTGTGAACGTTCTTAATGGAGTCTTTTGGATGATGTAGGCATTCATGTTGGGTATATACATGGGAGTGGAACGTGACATGGCCATTTTTCCAAAGTATACCACCAGTTTGCATCCCCACAGCAGTGAGTGAGTGTTCCAGTTGCCCCGCATCTTTGCCAACTGGATGTGGTTGTTCCTTTTCATTTTAGCCAATCTGGTGGATAGGTAGTGGTGTCTTGTTCTGATTTTAATTTGCATTTTCTCTTAACTTAGGATGTTGAGCACATTTTTTGTATTACTGTTGGACATTCCATTGTCATTTGCTCATTTTTAAATTGCCTTTCTTTGTCTAACTGGTTCTAGGAGTTCTTTATGTATTCTGTGTCTCTTTTGTTGGATCACACATTATCTTGTTTGATTGTGTAACTTTTCTTCCCATTTTAAAACATTTTATTTTTTATTTTTTTTAAAGATTTCTTTTTTGAGAGAGAGACAGTGAGAGAGAGAGAGAGTGTGAGCAGGGGAAAGGGTGGAGAGAGAAGCCGATGCCCTGCTGATCAAGGAGCCTGATGTGGACTTCGATACCAAGACCCTGGGATCATGACCTGAGCCTGGAGGCAGATGCTTAACCAACTGAGCCACCCAGGCAAACTTTTTATTTTAGAGAGAGAGAGAGAAAGAGAAAAAACACGTGCAAGTTGGGATGGAGGACAGGGGAAGAAAGGGAAAAGAGTCTTTAAGCAGACTGCTCTGAGCACAGAGGCCCACTCAGAGCTCGAACGCACGACCCTGAGATCATGACCTGAGCTGAAACCGAGAGCCGAAGCCTAACCAACAGAGCCACCCAGGCACCCCATCTTTCCACTTTCTTAATGATGATATGTGATGAGTACATTGCAAATGCTCTCTTGTGAGGAGCACAGAAATCCCTAATTTTAATGAAATGTAATTTCTTGATCTTTAATTTTATGTATTTTGTGTCCTTTTACAGAAATTTTTGTCTACTCCAGATTCATGAAGTTATTTTCCTCTTTTAATGTGTTTCACCTTTCACATTCGATCGTATTTAGATCTGTTTCTTTAGGCAGTGTGGATAGGAATCAAAATTCAGTCTTTTTTTCAAATGCATATTCAGCTCACCCAGCACCAGGTGTTACAAAAGCCATCTTTCCCGCCACAGCCTTGTTGGCTTTGTCAGGAAGCAGGGGCTTTTGTGCCCATGGTGAGGATGGGAAAGGAGCCCTAGGAGTGGGGGGGTCCTGCTTCCCCTGGATTAGCTGCTGCAGAGGAACTTGAACTCCCCCCTGCCTCCCTCCTCCTCACCCTCTCCTTTGCTTGCTTCAGTGCGCTGCTCAGGGGCTTGTCCTCTGGAGTGTGCGGCTGCCCCTGGCTGGGCTTGTGGTCTGGGGCAAGTGGGGCCTCCTCTCTGGGTGGCTGCCTGCTCATCTGTAAAATGGGGATGCATGTGGGACCCTCTTTCTGGAACTGGAGGGGAGATGAAGTGGCTGCAAGCTGGGGTCCCCAGGGGGCTCGGCCAGGGCAGAGACCCAGCCTCCAGCCCGTCAACAAGAGCAGCCCAGTGCCACTGCCATTGGGCAGTGGTGGGCAGGGAGTAGACACCACCCCACGAGGAAACCAGGTGATGGGAGGTGCTGGAAAGAGCAACGGAGACTCGGGACTGCCCTTTCCGGTTGGGGTTGGGAGGAGAAAGGCATCTTGAAGGGGCTGAGTTGGGGGGCCGTGGTGGGTGGGCTCAGCCCAGGTTGGTTGTGACTATTGTGCCTGTGATCCTGGCTCAGGAAGATGAAGCTCGGGAACTCTTCTTGTTTGTCCACTTTACAGTCCCTGTAAGAGGACTCCAGGTGCTCCCAGGGCCTGCAGGTACCCACTCCCCGCCCCCAAGAACGCCAGGCTGCTGGGAGCAGAGAGCTGCAGCTCTGGGCTGTTTGCTCAGGCCTCTCAAACATCCTGACCAAACAGGGCGCTGGCAGAGATGGCCCACTCATCACCCTCCTGCCAGGTGCCCAGGTTTTTCCGCAGCATTTCCAAAGCCAACATTCTTTAGGACTTTGATGTCCAGGGAGAGGGGACTGTCCGAAGGGGTCGTGACCTCCGAGCTGGATTGTTTAGGGCACCCATTGTTCTGTGATCAAAGGTGACTACAATCTCTAGAATCTCAGAATCTTTTTATAACAGAATGTGTCTTGAATGGGCAATACCTGCATACGATAAGAAACGCATAAAAAATACAAAAGGGGTGAACAGTGAAATGTTAGTGGGCTTCCTCCCTCCCACGGTCAGATCCTGCCCTGAGCCAACCACTGTTACCAGGGTCTTGGCTGTCCTTCCAGAAATAGTCCATGTATGTCCGTGTATCCCTTTAAAATGAAAAGGGATAACTTTTTTTAAAAAAATATTTTATTTATTTATTTATTTATTTATTTATTTATTTAGTCAGAGAGGGAGCAAAAGAGCGAGCACAAGCAGGAGGAGTGGCAGGCAGAGGGAGAAGCAGGATCCCTGCTTGGGAACCTGCCGTGGGGCTGGATCCCAGGACCCTGGGATCATGACCTGAGCCAAAGGCAGACCCTTACCTCACCGAGCCACCCAGGCGCCCCTGTTCTCAATTCTTCATAGTACATTCAGAAATCAGACCATATAATTCTTTTTAACATCTACATAAGAGTGGACAGAAATACATCAAATTATTTAATCACTGCCCTGTTGATGAGATTTTGGTTGTTCCTCACCTTTGCTCTCACAAATTCAGGGGTAGCAAACATTACTGTCCAACTTGTTTATGTCTGTGGGCGAGATTAGATTTCTGGATGGAGAAGTGCTGGGTCACATTTTTTTTTTTTTTACAATGCAATGCATTATTATTAGTTTTTTAAATTGCAGTGATATACACATAACATGATATTGGCCACGTTAACTAGTTGTAAGTCAGTGAGATATGTTCACATTGTGCAAGTATATTAATCCATCTCCAGAACTTAATTTTTGAGCTTTTATTTATCTATTTGATGAAGAGAGCACAAGCAGGGGGAGCAGCAGTGGGAGAGGGAGAAGCAGATCTCCCCTCCCCCTGCCCCGAGCAGGGAGACTGATGCAATGCCGGGCTTGATCATAAGACCCTGGGGTCATGACCTGAGCCAAAGGTAGATGCTTAACTGACTGAGCCACCCAGGTGCCCCATTCCAGAACTTTTTCATGTTCCTGAACTGAAATCCTGTGCCCATCCAAGCTGACTTCCCATCCGTCCTCCTCCAGCCTCTGGTAACCTCTTTGCTACTAAGGAGCATTTAAAGTGGGCCGCTGTTGGAGGTACCAGCTGTGGGGACAGAGGCTGTGGCCCGACTGCCCTGCCCATCTGCTCCATCATTCTGACCATCCTGACTTCCATGCACATGGGCTCCTTCCTTTTCTTTAGAGCTGTACAGTTGTTTTGCTTTTCCCCATTTTTGAACTTCTTCTAAAAGGCAGTCTGCGGTCTTCTTCTGTGACTTGCTTCTCCCCCTGCCCAAGATCCTGTCTGTGATTCATCTGTGTTGTTGTGTATGGTTGTAATGAATTTGTGCACATCATGTGGTCCTGCCAGGGCCCAATTCCACCCTTTCCCTTGTTGAGGCGTCCTTGAGTTTTCTGCAGTTTGGGGCTTATGTTTGTGGGGGTCCAGGTGGAGACCACGGACACCTGTTTCTCCTGGGCGTGTACCTGAAAATGAGATCACAGTGTCATTGGCTCTGGGTATTGTCCACCTTCCCAGACGAAGTTAATGGTTTCCCAGAGTGGGTCTGTTCTCCCTCTGTTGCTCAGGGATGTCGGAGGCGGCTTCCTGCCAGAGTCTGTGAGGCAGACGGCTGGCAGAGCCTTCGGAAGCCAGAGTGATGGGGGCCGTCCCATGTCACTAGAGGCCAGAGAGAGGGTCACGGCTGCAGCTGTCACAGCGGGAGAGGCCCCTCCCCTTCAGCCCTCACTCGCAAATAATCAGCAGGCTAGGGACACTGCACGCCCTCTGGCCCAGGGCTCTGGCCAGGTGGCAAAGTGGCCAGAAATGGGGGAGTCCGCAGAAACCCAGAGGCAAGCAGAAAAGGCCGGGGAAGGGATTGCCGAGAGCCCCACCAGCTTCCTGCGCTCAGGGGGTTATTGTTTTGTCCATCCATTTACCGGTCAGTTCCTTTGTTCCTTGACTAATTCACTGGTGAGCATTCCACAAACACATGTGTGCCAGGGCCAGGGAGGTACTGGTTCCCAAGTGCCTGTTGTTGGCCAGGCACTGAATCGTCTCACTGCCCCGCTTTGTGAAGCGTGGCAGAGAGAGGTCGTTTGCCCATTTTACAAGCAAGGAAATGGAGGCTCAGAGGGTGAGTGACATGTCTGTGTCCCCTTAGCCCATGCTCCCCTCTGGCCCCCTTGCTGGAGAGGCGGTCTGGGCCAGGTGGATGGGCCACACTTTCATTCTTTTCCCGCATTTTCTAAGTCTGTGCACTGGGCTGTGTATCTTAAACTCTATTTACACATTTGGAAAATCAAAATAATCATCCAACATCATGTTGTTGATGATGTAAGCTTTTCGTGAGATTGTCTACACTGAGGGCCTGGGCTGCTTGATTCAGCCCCAGGCCTTGGGAGCCTTAAGAAGACTCAGATCCATTCTTGATTCCTGAGACCTTCTGAGTCTGGTGGTTAAGACAAGCATGTCACCTGACAGCAGGGACATCACAGTGGAAGCCTGTATCAAGTGCTGGTGTGAATGAAGCCAGAAGTGGGGGCTTTTGGTCCCCCCAGTTTGGAGGTGAGTGCCAGTGGGAGCCCTGCAGATGGAGAGGCAGGGAGTCCCACGTGGATTGGCTGGTTAGGGATGGTGAGTGGGACAACGCAGAGATAGGCGTTCCCCACCTGGACCAGCATGCAGAGACAGAGTGGCAAAGAGAAGCATATAGGGCTAGGATTGAGGGTCAGAACTGGACGTGACTCTGGGCTGTGACTGTCCAACCAGGGAGGGGTGCTTCGTCCTGGAGGGCAGTGGCCTTCCGGTAGGGGTTTGTGGACCACAGGTTCCCTGAGCCGATTGGGACCAGGGAAGGCCGGGGAAGTAGGGTGTGTGATGAGGGTTGGCATAGAGGTGAGTTTAGATCCAGAAGTCAGAGAGCTTCTCTCTGAGGAGGTGAGAACCCTGAAGGAGAAGGGCCAGCCATGTTGACAGTGCTGGTGGGAAAGGGCACAGGAAAAAGGCAGAGGATTCCAGGCAGAAAGCAGAGTCCACGGAAAGGATCTGGGGCAGGATTGAGCCCAGGGAGTTCAAGGAGTGGAGAGAATGTGTGGCAAAGAGGATCAGAGAAAGGAGATGAAGTGGAGCAGTCAACAGGTCTTTGTAAAGAAAGGGGAACTCTTGGGGGCCTATAGGCCAAGGAGAGACACAGTCTGATTTATTATGTGTGAACTCATTCTGGTGCCCTCTGGACAAGGGCCTGGAAGAGGACACCTGAAGGAACAGGGACCATGTTGGACCAAGAGGTGGTGGTGGAGTGAAGGGCCCGGTGGGTGGACTGGGATGCACTTTGGAGATGGCCTGCTGAGTGACGGAGGGAGATGGGAAATGGGGAATGGGTGCAGGAGGGTTCTGAGGTTGCCAGGGGCCCTTCACTGATGCAGGGGAGACCTTGGGAAGAGGTGGTTTGAGGGAAATCAGTTGCTGAATAGTTCTGGCACTGAGAGCACTAGGGAGCACTGTTGGTGGTTTTAGCCAGCTGTGGTGTGTGTGCACGAAACTACAGCTGAGACAAATGTGTGTATGTGGGGTGGGGGGTGCGAGGTAGAGCAGGTACTTGGAGCTTGGCGCTGGATGAGATCAGCCAGGGCCAGGGTGGAGATGGAGAAGGGAAGAATCCTGGGACTGGACATCTGAATGGTGGTGCTTGGGAACTTAAAAAGAACCAGAGAGAAAGACAGAGGCTGGGGACCTCAGAGGGGCTGATCAACGAAGGAGACCTGGAAGAGAGGGCCTTTGGGCTGAGTCTTCCAGCACTGGGATGGGGAAGGAAGGTGTGTCTTCTGGATGAGGAGATGGGGGTACACATCTTATGCAGGTTTGCCTGGCCCTGCCTCCCACATCTTGGACAGTACCAAGCAGCGCCAGGCTTGGTCCCTCCTGTTCCAAGTGGGTGGCCCTCCCAGCATATGGGTTCATGGCCTCTTGAGTTCCTTTGTCTGAAACAGAGGGAAGCCAGAGTGGGAAAGGCCAGTGGAGAATGGTGGGATGTCTGCCAAACGCAGGCTGAAACCTGGCTTCTGATCAAGGAGGGGGCAGGAAGAGAACACCATTCAATCCACAGGGAAGCAGAACCCGCTCTCAGGCTGATGCTGGTCAGATTCTCAGACAGGGCCTTTAGGATCAGCTATATCAAGTCATCCATGCCATGGATGTGGGAAAGCTGAGGCCTGGAGAGGGGAAACTGAGGTTTGGGACTTCTGACTCACCACCTTATCTGTGAAGTGGGGAGACAAGAGTACTCACTCATCATAACTGTAAGGATGAAAGTGCTTGGACCCAAGGCTGGCACTAGCCTGTACTTCATTTCTGCTCTTACAGTTATTTCAGTAGGGCACCTATCTCAAGTCACTTGGCTAAGACCCAGGGATCCACTGCAATCTCCTGATCTCACTCAATAAGGCAGTCTTGGAGAAGGCTTATGGAGTAAGAGTTCAGTCCAGTACAAGAAAGACGTGAACTATGCAGAGAAAGGACAAACTGCTGAGGTAGCGTGAGCTCCCCATCCACAGAAGTATTCAAGTGAGGCATGACTCCCACATGCCCAGAGTGTAATGAGAAAGGATTAAACATGGAATAGTGGCATCACTTTTAGTGGCCACAGAGACTCTAGTGTCTTTGTAGAGAAAGAAGTGGGTTAAGAAGTAATTTCATAAATAATCAAGATTTCACACAGTAATAAATGCTATGAGGAGTCTCAAAAATGAGTGATGTGATGACAGTAACTGGGGCTGGTTGGATATGCTGTCTCTTGCTGTATAGGGATTTTACACTTTTATTGTATTAAGTTTTCTTTTTTATTTGTGGACACTCTGTTTAGTGTTGTCCTAGAGATACTAGCAGATGCAATAATTCAAGGAAAAAAGAGACAGTTATGATGAGTGTGTATATATATGTATACACACACATAGACTTATGTGTATGTATATGTATGTGTGTATATGTATATATGTATATGTACACATAGGTATGTATGTATATGTACATATAGGTGTGTGTATGTATATATGCATACATATGTATATACATAATGGAATATTACTCATCCATAAAAAGGGAGATCTTGCCATTTTTCAAGAACGTGGATGGATCTAACAGGTATTATGCTAAGTGAACTTAGTCAGCCAGAGAAAGACACACACAGTATGATCTCACTTACATGTGGAATCAAAAAAGAGCCAAACTCAAAGAAACAGGAGTTGTTTGGGGGCTGCCAGGGAATTGGGGGGAAGTTCTGAGAAGATGGAGAGATGTTGGGCAAAGGGTACAAGCTTGCATCCAGTTATAAGATGACTAAATTCTGGTGATCTATGGCACAGGACGGTGACTAGTTACCAATACTGTATTGTGTACTTGAAAGTTGCTGTGAGACTAGATCTTAGCATGTTCTCACCACAAGCAACAACAACAAAAAGGAAACTCTATGCGATGGTATCCCCTCACATTAGTGTAGCAATCCCCTCACATTGGTGTAGTAATCCCCTCTCAGTATTTATTTGTGTCTGTAGGCATTTTTATTACATTTCTGACTTCGGTGGGACAGGTGTCTAGTGTTTCATCGCTGAGCGTGACATTTGCTATTTGTTTCTGGTAGATCATTCTTTTCATTCCTCCTGGTACAGATCTCAGGTTGTTACTGAAACTTATTTCCCCTCTTCTACAGAAGGGCCTTGAAACCTAGAAAAGTTTAATAACTTGAAATGCCCACTCTGCAGATGAAGCTGGCGATTCTTACTAAGCTGTCACTCTTTTCCTGGAACCTTGCGGTCTGCTGACATCCACCGGCACACTTGTTCCTTGCTAGATGACGTGTACTGCTCAGGGATATTTAGAGTTCTTTCTAGGCTTTAGCACTTCTGCAGCTAAAGGTCCTCAGAGTAGAGGAGGACACTAAGACTTCAGAGAAAGGAAATAGCTATCCATGGTAGCATTGAGATGTGGGCTCAGGCTCAAAGTTATTCCGTTACACCCCTGTTGTTGCCCTAGCACGGATATAGGTATTCTAGATGAGCTTTACCTTTTTTGGTTTAAAATTTTTTATTTTAAATTTTATTTTAAATTTTAAAAGGATAATGGCATGCAATGTATTAGTTTCAGGTGTACTAGATCAATTTAACAATACAGTACATTGTTCAGTGCTTATCACAATGAATGTAGTCATCATATAATGTTAATTACAACATTATTGACTATATTCTCTAAGCTGTACTTTTCATCTCCATTTATTTCATAACTGGACGCGCTTCTATCTCGTAATCCTCTTTATCATTTCACCCATCCCCCCACCACCTCCCCTCTGGCAACCACCAGTTTGCTCTCTGTATTTAAGATTCTGTTTTCTTTCTTTCTTTCTTTTTATTTGTGGATTTGATTTGTTTATTACTTTCCCCATGTAAATGAAATCATATGGTATTTGTTTTCCTCTGTCTGGCTTATTCCATTTAGCATAATACCCTCTAGCTCCACCCATGTTGTTGCAGATGGCAAGATCTCATTCTTTTTTAGGGCTGAGTCATATTCCATTGTCTATCTGTACCACATCTTCTTTATCCATTCATCCACAGATGTACATTTTGGATGCTTCCCTATATCTTGGATGTTATAAATAATGTTGCAACAACAGAGGGGTGCAGTTATCTTTCAAATTAGTGTCTTGTTTCCTTTGGGTAAATACCCAGTAGTGGGATTACTGGATCATGGGGTATTTCTATTTTTAATTTTTAGAGGAATCTGCATACCTGTAATCTGACTGTATCAGTTTACATTCCCACCAGCATGCCCAAGGGTTTCCTTTTTGCCACATCCTTACCAAAACTTGTTGTTTCTTGTTTTTTTTTTTTTTTAATAGTGGCCATTCTGACAGGTGTAGGTGATATCTCATTATGGTTTTAATTTGCATTTGCCTCATCATTAGTGATGTGAGCACCTTTTTAATGTATCTTTTGGCTTAGATGTGCTTTATCTTGGCATGTCATTTATTTTTAGACCTCAGAAGCAAATGGTTGCATTATTTATACTTATCTTCTGGCACCTCACACATTATTGTCTCTTTAAGACTCTCCCTTGTTTTATTTATGTATTTATTCCCTTTTATCCCTTTTCCCCATTGCTGACTTCTGCCCCACCAGAGGCAACTGGTCCCCTCTGTTTAATTTGCACGTGTGTGTGTTTTTAATTAATGTGCAAAATGTGTATTTTAATTTTGTTCTCAGTATTTTTCATTTGTGTAACAGATCTCACTTGGTTTCTTCCTTCCCCCCACCCCAGTGCTTTTTTTTGTACCACTCCATATTTTGTGGGTACATCTAATCTGTTATTCCTGACAGCTGTGGGGTCCTCCATGGAGGACATCCCTAAATTCTATCCAGCCACTCCTCCACTGATGAACACCCACTTCCACAAATGACACCAACATCTCGCATCCTTGTAGTGGTCACATTTTGGGTCTGGCTGAGGACTTCCCTGTAGTGCACAGCCACGAGTAGAACCTCTGGGTCCAGGATGATATGTGTACTTAATTGTGTCTGCGGTGCCTTATCTCCTTCCAGACCCGCCGTGCCAGGGACCACTTCTACCCCCGGGCATGAGGGTTCTTACCTGTGCCTGGCATGTGGCACGCTTTCTGATTTTTCCATTTTTTTTTTAAAGATTTTATTTATTTATTTGACAGAGAGAGAGACCACAAGTAGGCAGAGCAGCAGGCAGAGGGAGAGGGAGAAGCAGGCTTCTCACTGAGCAAGGAGCCTGATGCAGGACTCAATCCCAGGACCCCGGGATCATGGCCCGAGCTGAAGGCAGATGCTTAAGGACTGAGCCACCCAGATGCCCCTGTGCCTTTCAGTTTTAAGACATTTCCCTACCCCTGCCTCCTCCTGCTCTCCTAGCTACACAAATATTTTCTCCACTAACTTCCCTAGATGAGTTTTTTTTTTTTTTTTTTTTTTTTTTTTAGAGAGCAAGCGTAAGTGTGGGGGGAGGGCAAAAGAAGAGAGAGAACCTTTTTTTTTTTTTTTTTAAGATTTTATTTATTGATTTGACAGACAGAGATCACAAGTAGGCAGAGAGGCAGGCAGAGAGAGAGAGAGAGGAGGAAGCAGGCTCCCCGCTGAGCAGAGAGCCCGATGCGGGGCTCGTTCCCAGGACCCTGGGACTATGACCTGAGCCAAAGGCAGAGGCTTTAACCCACTGAGCCACCCAGGTGCCCTGAAGAGAGAGAATCTTGAGCACACTCCCTGCTCAGCTGGATCTCGCTACCCTGAGATCATGACCTGATTGAAATCAAGAGTTGGATGCTCAGCCCACTGGGCCAACAGGTGGCCCTCCTAGATGAGTTTTGATCTTCCCTCGCTGCTGCTATTTCTTCTTATGCCTTATCCTATCTTGGTGTCTTAGGTCAGGTTCCTTAGAAGCAGATCCTGAGTGGCGGCTGGGTGGCTCAGTCATTTAGGTGGCTGCCTTCAGCTGAAGATCATGATTCTGGGGTCCTGGGATGGAGCCGTGTTGGGCTCCCTGCTCAGCAGGGGGTCTTCTCCTTCTCCCCGTGCCCATACTTCCTGCTCGTGTGCCCTCTCTCTCTCTCTCTCAAAAGTAAATAAATAAAATCTTAAAAAGAAAAAAAAAAAAAGCCCAACAGAGCCTGATTTGAGGGTTTTGTGCATGTAGTTGTTCATTTGGAGAACCGGCCTGGGGAGGGGGCAGGGAAGGAGCTAGCTGATGCCCTTCCGATCCCTTTGGGAGCTCTGGAGTGTGAGTGGCCCCCAACACTGTCCCCTTTGAGGCAGGGCTGGGTTTTTGTCAGTAGTAGTCAGTAGTCACTGATTGGCCATAGTTCTGCCAACCTCCTCCCCTGTGGGGGGTACTTAACCTCGCAGGCAGCTCTCCGAAGCCTGTTGTCCTTGGGAACTACCAGTGGCCACCAAGCACAGCAGCCTTAGGGGGTCCGGGGTAGAGTGAGTTACCTTCCCTGGGAATGGGGGTCCAGACAGCACCAGCAGCATCTCTGAACATCTTGGAACCAGGTGCCTCCTCTAGAGTGGTGACCTTGCCTGTGTTGCCCCTCCACTCCAGTGTCCACAAAGGATCTGATCGAGACGTGCTGTGCCGCTGGACAGCAGTGGGCCATCGACAATGACGAGTGCCTGGAAATCCCCGAGAGTGGCGCGGAGGGTGATGCCTGCAGGTAAGGTGGGCACCCCGGAACAGGCAGAGCTGCCCGTTTACCTTTTCCAGATTCCAACTTGCTTTGGCCTGTGGGCCCTGGCAGTACAAGGGGAGCGCAGTCTCCACGTGTCTCCACGTGCATGTTGTGGCTGCTGTGAGCCCACCGGCCAGGCTTACCCCAGGAAAGAGAGCCTAAAGGCTGGCTGCGGGAATATACCAGCCACGCACATTTGTAGCCTGCCTGACAAGTGGGGTTAAGATGGTATGCTTTGGAGCCTGTGTTCAAGGACTGGTACCACCTGGGAGTGGGGAGGGGCCTCACTCACTGTGTACTGCTCAGACCCCATGAGATTTTCTTCCTCAGCTTTGAACCAGGAGCCTTCAGCCCTCTTTTTTTCCCCCACTCTGCTATCCTGGGGTCTCCAGAAGTCTGGCCCCTCACTGTCCTCTGCTGTCTGTGTGGATTGTTTTTACTGACTCTAATGTTCTCCGCAAAGGATTAATTTGTACCTTTGCCCCTTTGGCACTAAGTGTGGAAAACGTCTTGTTCAGCCATTCACCTCTCCCTTTTTCCTAGGGAGGACTTCTTTCCCAGCCTACTTATTTTTCTCAATAAGGACAAGGTCCAGAGAGGTGATATGATTCACCCAAAGCCGCACTGCTCCCTGGGAGCATGGCCAGAGTCAGAGCCCCTGTTTTCCCAATGTCTAGCCCTCTGTGCCTCTTTTAGAGACATTTAAATTCTAACCTTGTCCTTTTCCCTTCCCTTTTGTCATCCTACCAGTTTGGGGACGACTTAGGAGTTAGAGCGTGCCTTATCAAAGAATTTGGAGCTTAGGGGCCCTGACTTCTGCTTGTATTCCTCTTGTGATGGGAAGCTCACTACTTCATAGATAGGCATTTCTGTCACTGAATAGCTCCCACTGGGACATGTCCTTTCTCAATTGAGACTAAACTCCACCTCCCAGTGACCCCCATCTTTGTGTGCTGGCTCCCCAGAGCAGCCCTACAGATATGGGGCGTCATGGCCGGGGGACCTGGAGGCTGCTGTCTTCCAGACTGAGCTGCCCTGTGCTTCCTGGGGTTGAGTCTGCCTATCCTTCTCAGCCCTGTGGGGACCTGGAATGCTGACCCTTCCCACACTGGTCAGGGATAGACAGCGTGAAGTCCCCTGGGCCCCAGGCCTGAGTGTTGTTGATGGACCTCAGACACAGAACCCTCGTTCTTTGGTAGGGGTGGGGGAAGTGCCACCAGCACAGGCCTTGCTTGCTGTGGACCTCTGGCGGGGGCTGCCTTCTCTGAGCTTCATTTTATTCTCTGGGAAATGGGCCCGGTCATTCCTCCTGGAAGGGTCACTAGGAGGATGGGGTCCGGTGCTTGGGCAGAGCTGAGGGACCCCTCTGTTGCAGGACAGCCCAGAAGCACTGCTGCGTGTCCTACTTGAAGGAGAAGAGCTGCATGGCTGGCGTCATGGGGGCCAAGGAGGGCGAGGCCTGTGGGGCTGAGGACAATGACACGTGCGGCATCTCCTTGTACAAGGCAAGCCCGACCTGTGCATCTGTAGCCTGGGCCTGAGGCCCTTGCGGGCTGGGGTTCGGCTCCCTGTGGGACTCCTCCATAGGAGGTTTGGGGGAGCCTCTTCATCTGGAGAGAAGCCGTCCTCAGCTCTCATTGCGGCCAGCTCACTCAGGAGCTACTCGTCAAACACCAGCCTGTCCTGGGCCGCGTTCGGCATTAAGGATATAGAAACGAACAGCCCATGATAAGTCCTGTCCTCACAGGGCTTTCTCTTTCTGTTTCTTCTTTTTGTATCCGACTTATTTCACTCTGCTTCACATCCTCAAGGTCACCATGTTGTAGCGTGTGTTAGGCGCTCTTTCTCTTTCAAGGCTAGGTAACCATCCATTGCGTGGCTGTGACATGTTCCTCTGACGGCTGTTGGGTTGCTTCTGCCTCTTGCCTCCTGTGAATAACGCTGCCCTGACTGTGGTGCTGAAAAGAGCCTTTCTCCTGAGGACAGACAGTGCTCCCCTTCCACCATTCTGGCTAGAACTTAGTCCGGGGTCTGCACTGCGCTTCTAGGGAGGCTGGGGAATGCGGTCTTTCTTCTGGAGAGTTCACTTGCGGCCCCAGGCTGCCTCCTGGGGACCCTGAGGGAGTCCCTCGGGCTTACAGTCCATGGGAAAGGCGGATGGGCTCCGAGGGGCCGGTGGGCTGTGGGCAGTGATGCGTGTCTCTCTCCAGCAATGCTGTGACTGCTGTGGCCTAGGACTCCGTGTGCGGGCCGAGGGCCACTCATGTGAGTCTAACCCCAACCTGGGCTACCCCTGCAACCACGTCATGCTCTCCTGCTGTGAAGGGGAAGACCCCCTCATTGTGCCCGAGGTGCGCCGGCCCCCAGAGCCCGAAGCCATTCCACGGAGAGGTGAGTGAGGGGCAGAGATAGCCGTTGGGGCTTCCAGCTAAGGCTGGGTGTCCTCTTGTTTTCTGGGGGACCCTGGGGTCTATTGTCACCTGTGGCTGAAGTCCAGGCTCTGCTCTGGCTGGAGTTCTGTGGCCTCCGATGGTGGCCTCTGCCCTGTTACTTCTGAGACGGTGGTCTCATCCAGCTAAGTACGTACGATCCGCTCCACCCCCCAAAACGCCAGCTTCCGGCCACCCTTCCCCTCCTCACTCCCCTGCCCTCCCATGTCCACCAGCACCTCCACACATCTTCCTCTTTTACTCTTCTACCCATTTCGTGCTCTTCCAGCCACTCTTCTACCTATTTCCTGCTCACTGGCATGTCCTCCTTACCCTGGTTCATTTCTCCACCCATTCATCCTGCTACACTGTCTATTCCCGTACCCTCATCTGGCCATTCACACGTCCTTCCTTCTGTTCGTGTATCTATCCAGCCACCCATTCATCCACCCGTCCACTCACCCAGCCACTTACCCTTCTGCCCGTCCATCTGTCTGTCCATCCATCCATCCGTCCGTCCTTTATCTGTCTGTTCATGTATTCACCCACCCAGCCAGCAGAAACCTTTCACTTATTCATTTACCTTCATCCATCTGCCCTCTATCCTTGTCAGCTAGGCCATCCCGTGTCTTCAGGGTACAGGACAGAACCAGTACAGAGAATGCATTCAGAAACTGTGCCCCACCCACCTGATCAGCCCCTTCCGGGATAGCACTGTCGTTCTCCCTGAATCTTCAGCGCTTGGCCCTTTAAGTCACTAGCAAATGACTGATGAATGATGGGTTTGTTTGATGGCCTCCCCTTCACCACCATGAGCCCTTTGAGGGCTCCATGGACCTGTGTCCTCTTCCTCTGTGCCCCTGCCCAGGGCCTGCCCCCACACTACCATTGACTGTGTGCACGGGAGCTTGGGTGACGGTGCAGAGCCTGGAGCCGGAGCCGTCTCAGACCTTCCAGCCTTCTGTGTCTCCGGGGTCTCCTCTTTCCTCTGACTTCCATGTGCTATGGTCCCTCTGATAGCCACCATGTCCACTTCTGTCACCCTAGCCAGGGATGTCAACAGGACTTGTGACTGTTAGCCTTCTTCGTGCCTGTGAGCCAGCAGGAGCCTGATGAGGATGTCCCAGGGAACCCACAAGGACTCTGCTAAGAGGGACTGGGCAGCCTTACCAGGCTAGCGTGGACACAGATCCGCATCCAGTCCTAGGAAATACCACTTGCCGGGGTTGGCTGTAGGGGCCTGGTTGAACGGGGCTGTGAAGGTCTGGTTAGTACCCAGAAGGGTTAGGTTCAAGGTCAAGTTTGGGAGGAAGTTTGGCCTTGAGAGTAACAGGGTGGGGAAAGGGCCAGCCAGGGTCCAGAGTAAGAAGTGCATGTTCCTCTTGTCCAGTGGAGAACTGGTGGATAACCTAGGTCTCAGGAGACACAGATGGTAGAGTCAAACTGACCTGGGTTCCCATCCTGCTCAGGTGACCTTGGGCAAATCATTTTGCTCCTCTGAGCCTCAGTTTCCCTTCTGCCAGGAGCATTGTATGAAGAGCATGCTGGTGAGGGCGGGCTGAGTGTGAACCCTAGAAATGCTGCCTAGCCTGTGGCATGCTCGGCAGAGTCCTGAGCCCAGACCTGTCTGCTGCCTACCTGTAGTGCCTGATCTCTGGGCTGGACTACCAGCTGCCACAGCCCTGTCTGCATGCACTGGGCCAGGGCTGATTGGCCCGGAGCACAGTGTAAACATGCTCAATATGAAACATGTTTCTTAGACGTGACCTCATGGCAGTTGGTTTCTTGGATGGCTTGGCTGCCTGGGGCCAGAGAGCAAGGCTAAAGGCCCGTGCCTATTGGGGACATGGAGGCCTGTGGGTTCTGTTCCCTATTCTGCTACTGGCATATGAAGAGCCTTCAAGGCAGCTCAGCCCCAGGAGCCTTCTCTGCCACTCCCACCTGCTCCCCACTGCAGAGGGGACAGGAGAGACCAAGCACTGCCCAAGGGGACATGGCTGCGGAGGGCCCAAGTGAGAGTTCAGATCCCCATCTGACAGAACACATGTTTGGGTCCTTTCTGTTGCTAGGGATGGGCCTCCCAGATGTCACTGAGATCAAGGATCTGGATCCAGTTCAACACTTCAGCCAAAACTTTCTGGGGACTGTTATGGGCCTGGTCCTGTCATACTGCAGGCAATAAAGACTTGGATGTGGCTCTGATGGGTTTATTCTTCTTGCTAGAGGTCTGTTTCTTTGTCCATCC
Organism: Mustela lutreola; assembly: GCF_030435805.1. NCBI lineage: Eukaryota > Metazoa > Chordata > Mammalia > Carnivora > Mustelidae > Mustela > Mustela lutreola. Next base: position 56,862,234 of record NC_081291.1, on the reverse strand, counting down.
ATCCATCCATCATTCACTCACCCCTCCTTCACCATCTGTCATCATCATCATGCATCCATGCTTTGTCCATCTGCACTATCTTAGCTGGGCACACAGAAGATCCTCAGGAGGACCTACACTGATTTCCCAGGGGCCTATAGTGTCAGCCACCTGCTAGGGCCAACCTGTGTTCCATCACGAGGACTCACCCCCAGTCTGGTTGCAGAAGCAGAGCTGGCGAACCGGGAGGCCCTATCCCTGGGCACAGAAACTGAGCTGCCCAACAGCCTGCCTGGCGATGACCAGGATGAGTGCCTGCTCCTCCCAGGAGAGCTGTGCCAGCATCTCTGCATCAATACCGTGGGTTCCTACCACTGTGCCTGCTTTCCTGGCTTCTCACTGCAGGATGATGGCCGCACCTGCCGCCCAGGTAAGGGCCCAGACGGCTGGGGCAGGGCCTGACCTTGCCCATGGAACGTGGTGTTCCTGGGATGGGCACAAGGCTCCTTCTCCACCTGTCACCCTACACATTGGAACCCATGGGAACTGGAGGCCCCTAGTAAGGGGATTTGTAAGGCCACTTGGACAGATTGAAACTGTCTGCTCCATCTGACGCTCCATTTGCATGGGCGGCCCCAGCGCCCCACCCTAGATCCCAGTGCAGGGCCAGGACCCAGACCACAGAGCCTCCCAGCAACCCAACTCAAGCTATGTCCCCAGTACTGGGCCTGAGGTGGTCAGGCTTCAATAGGAAGCCTCGAAGCCTGCCTCAGTCCCTGGTCTGGGGAGCTTTCTGCCTGTCGGCTCTCCAAGAATAGACACATTTTTAGTCTAAAAACTCACTCCCCTCCTTCCTCTCCTCCTCTGCCTTAAATAGCTGTGAGATCCATCTTGCCTGGGGTACGTTGCTTTCTGAGCCTCAGTTTCCTCTCCTGTGAAATGACTAGGAGAAGATTAAACAAGGCAGTCTCTGTCCAATGCCTGGTATGGTGCCCTGGTTGTGAGAAGAGCCTGAGGCCAGGCTGAAGGCATGAGCTGCCCCTTCCCGTCCCCCTTGCCCCTGACAGACGGTGACCCCCCAAAGCCAGAGGCCGCAGAGGAGTCTGCACCGAAACCAGATTCCTCCCAGCTGGCCTCCAACACCATCCTGCTACCAGTGCCACAACCTAACACCTGCAAAGGTAACCTGGGCCATGGAGTGGATCTGGGCCGTGCAGGGGGCAAGCTCCCCAGTGCCAGGCATGCGCAAGATGGTCTCTTGCCAAAGGGGGGTTTCTGCTTTGGAGCTTTGGTTGGTCTCGCCTGTCTGAGGTCCGGAGTTGAGAGTGAAGCTGAGGAGGTGAGAGTGGGTAGGGGTAGAGCATCGGGCCAGGATGTGACCCTAAGCAAGTCAGTTAGTGACTTTTTGCCTCAGGTCCTATAATACGGAAAGAATAGAATCCTTGCTTGAAAAACTGTCTTGGAGACTGTTGTGGTACTGTGTGGAAAGTTCTCTTTGTTCTTCCTCTCTTCCCCTCTTCTTGTTCCTTCTATCTCCACATCCTTCCTCTCCTTCCTTCCCTGTCTTCTCTGTCCCCTCCTCTCTGGCAGCATCATGACGCCAGGGAGGGGTTTGGTATCTGAGTGCCGGTGGTGATGGGAGATCCCAAACATCGTCCCCAGTACCACCCGGCGTACGAACCCGTTTACCAGGGGACCTCGTGGAGAGGACCGGAGTTGGGATTCCCTGGCTCCCAGGCCCTCCTTGAGCTGGAGGTGACAAGCCCGGTGGTCTCTGATCTGTTTGGTTTTTCCTCAGACAACGGGCCCTGTAAGCAGGTGTGCAGCGTCATTGGGGACACAGCCATGTGCTCCTGCTTTCCTGGCTATGCCATCATGGCGGATGGTGTGTCCTGTGAAGGTGAGTACACCCAGGGCCGCTCTCCTATGCACACCTGAGCTGGCCTGTGGCAGGGGCCCCAGAGTGAGGACGGGGCAAACGGCATGAGATGAGGGTGTTTTGGAGGTGAAACTCTCTGACTTAGTAAGGGAGTAGGTCTGGCTGCTCTGACGGGAGCCCCAGATGGAGAAGCTGAAATAGCTCTTATCTTTCCTGTCACCATGCCCAGGTGTGTGCATGCCATCCAGGTGTTGGCACAGGTGTGTGCCTGCTGTCCAGGTGTAGGCACAGGTGTGCACACGATGTCCGGTGTATGCATAGGTATGCACATGCTGTCCAGGTGTAAGCACAGGTGTGCACCTACCATCCAGGTGTATGCACAGGTGTGTACCTGACGTCCAGGTGTAGGCAGAGGTGCGTGCCTGCCATCCACGTTATGCACAGGTGTGTACCTGACGTCCAGGTGTAGGCACAGGTGTGTGCTTGCCGTCCAGGTGTGCTCACTGGCTGGCCAGGGCTTCAGGCCTCTTCCACCTTGTTCTGCCATTCTCTAGAGCAGTGCTTCTCAAACTTCAGCATGCCACAGAGTCACCTGGAGGCCTGGTAACAGCACAGATCCCGAGAATTACACAGAGTCCCCAGAGACCGTCACCCAGTAGGACTGGGTGGGTTCTGAGAGTTTGTGTTTCTGGACAAGGTCACTGGACAGCACTCTGATGAGCCTGGTCTGCTTTGCCGAGGTTGGATTGTGACCTCCTTGTCCTTTTTCCAGCCATGTGCAGAGAAAGAGAAGGAGGGGAATACGTGCTCCCCATTGTTGTAATGCAGGACTCAGAGGTGATGCTTGTCACCCCCCTACTTGTCTCTCGGGGAGTTGGAGCCCCAGTTGGATGGCATGTGCTCAGTTCTGTTATGGAAACCAAAGAAGGGGCAGTGGATCTTGGTAACTCTGCATTCACCAAAGGGCCAAAGAGAGACCAAAATCATGTCCTGCTAGGACCAGGACCGGTGGGACTCTGGAAGACAAGGACCGCCTGGTGTGAAACGGGGGCATTGGAACTGGCACCTACTGGGGTGCTCCCCACAGTGAATGACACCTTGAGAGTAACCCAAGAGATCTCGAGATGACACCTCTTCATGTCTGGAGGCAGTACAAGCAGGGAGCTTGGAGATAGTCCAGGAAATGCTTTCTTTAGTTCAGGGTCAAGTTTAGGAGATGTGACTTTGGTGGGTGTCCACCAGTGCCCATGTCCCTGTCAGAAGCTAAAACCTCACAACTAGCCCTTTGGTGTTGAGACTATTCTGATGTCGATGAAAACCATCCATGTGCCCAGAGAGGGCAGGAGGCTGGTCCAGGGTGCACAGCATTGGCAGTGACTGGCAGACCTTTCTCCCAGGTGGTGGGGAGCAGATCTCAGGTGGATTCTGGGTTTCCGTCCCAATCCCTCAGGGTCCTGAAGACGTGAGGAATGCATCTCTCCTGGGTCAGGACTCCTTTGGTCCCTGTCAGGCCTCAGGCCAGTGTCCGTGCCTGTCCCGGCCTCTGCAGGACCCCTGGCAGTAAAAGCTGCAGGGTCAAGGCCAGATGTTGTAGATGGCATTCTAAGGGGGCAGCCCGCCTGGCGGGGAGAGCCTGCTGGGCTCCACCCTGTTTAAAATAATCAAATAAGAGTTACCAACCATGAAAACCCAAGAATTTTTTTTTTTTTTAATGACCAGATTTATGGTTCTCATCAAACTTCTGCCCACAAGGGGTTCACAGTCCTGGTCTCCCCATACACAGAGCACAGGGCCCAAAGTGCCCCAATGAGCTCCCCTTGTCCCCCAACCCCTTTTCCTATATGTGTCACCAGCTTGGTCCACTAGGCACTTAAGTTCCAAACCCCTGCCATTGTGTGGCTCCCTTGGCTGCTGTGGAGGTGGAAAGTCTCCAGAGCTGGTTGGGAGACAGCCTCTACCTACTACCCCCCCACAGTGCTGTGTGCTCATGGGCAAGCTGCCTAGCCTTTCTGAGCCTCACCTTGCAACCTGTCCTCACTGGGGTTCTGGCTCTGAAGGCCTTTTTGACCGTACAATCTCAGACTTGGGCCCAAAGTCCAGGGGGAGGACTAATGCTCTAGGAGGCCCTGGGCGGGTCCTTGCCCCTATCTGGGTCTCAGTTTCCCCTTTCTGTCATGGAAAGCTCCGTGACAGGCCATATCCCTCTAACGGCCCTTCTGTTTTTCCTCCTGCGGCCGTCACTAGACCAAGACGAGTGCCTGATGGGCACTCATGATTGTAGCCTGCGACAGTTCTGTGTGAACACCTTGGGATCCTTCTACTGTGTCAGCCACACGGTGCTCTGTGCCGAGGGCTTTATCCTCAACATGCACAGGAAATGCGTGGGTAAGCGAGAGCACCCGCCTGCCACCACCGTCACGGCTCTCTGCTCTGCACCACGCCACGCCGCCACACCGTGGCCACATGCTAAAGGGCCTGCCCTTTGCATATGAGCTCTCAGCACCGCCGGCACCCCCCTTCCCCTGCTCCATGTCATGCCCTACGTGTCCTGGTGTCCTGTCCTGCTGCTTCACCGACGCCCCTGGGAGGCTGCTTTACCTAGGGACATGCGTGCCCAAGAGTCAGAAAACAAATTCATGTGTGATGTGACTGGGTCATTGGAACAAGGAGACCCCATGTGCAGGCAGCAGGATGGAGTCCATGGGGTCTGGAGGTAGAGAGGCCCGAGTTTGAAGCAGGACCCCCCAGGAGCTCTGTGGCCTTGGACAATGTCTAGACCTCAGTTGCATTACCTGTAAAAAAGAAGGCATTGATCCTCCTTTGGAGATGATGGGACATGTGTGCAGCCTAGCACAGAGCTGGGGGCACAGTGAGCACTTGATATCAGCTGCTCCCTTGGGCAGGTGCCACTAGAATCCCCTCCAGAGGTGAATGGATGGAGTTGGGGTTGGGCAGACCTCGCACCTCAACTCAGTGTTCATTTGCTGTGTGACACTGAGCAGAGGTGCTCCCTCTCTGATCCTGTTTTCCTCGCCTCTAACTTTGGGGCCAGAGAACGGGGCAAGGGCTGTTACCCATCGGTACCCAGCTCCTGGCCTGAGCGTGGATATGGTCGGTGCTCCAAATGGTCCTTCCCTCCTGCCTCTTGGTGTATGTGTGGGCCAGGGGCTGGGGCTTCAGATGTGCCCCTGGGGGCAGTGAGGAGAGCAGACTTGATGCTCTCCCATGGCTCAGGGGTCTGATGTTTTCATGGAGGAAACATGATGGCCCTTAACACAGAGTTAGACCCAAAGCAGTAGGGACTTGGGGCAGATGGTTGGAAATGCTCCAGCAGAGACACAAGCAAAGGGAGAGGTCGCTCTCACTTGTGGTATCGGGACATACTCTCGTAGAAGGTGGCATTTGCACTGGTCTCTGAGGATGGATGGGACTTGGGACTCGGGAAGAGCATGCAGGGTGGAAGGGACAGCTTGAATAAAAGCACGGAGATAGACGCAGTGCAGAGTGTGTCCAGAGCACGCGATCAGAGCCCCGTCTGTCTTCTCTGTGCTTGGGGACCATGTCCAGCCCGGACATGTTCTCTTCCTCACCCTCTGCCGCTGGGCAGATGGGCCCACGGCACTGGGCTGAGGGGCGGCTGCAGACATGTTTGCCCCTGGCCTCCTGCTGATGGCACAACATGCACCCTTCCGAACCCGCTTCTCAGTGGCTGGGCATCTCTTCCTGTCTGGGTCATGTCTGTGTGTGGATGTCTGGGAAGGTGGATCCTGCCCGGGCCTGCAAGCACCCTTCACAGGGTGCCCTGGTCATGCCCGGGGGTGTGGGCTCCCCCAGTGGCCTGGACAGAAGACCTCATACTAGAAGGGGTCATTGGGGTGCCAGAAAACAGATTCTGGGATTAAAAGAGCAAAGGTATATTTCATTCAGCAAAATTTATGAGCTCATATTCTCGTTCTTTCCTGTCTCCCTCCTTGTTCATTCTGCCCTGACGCCCCAGTGTCCCCTTCCTTCCTCCAGCTCCATTGACATGCTCACTTTAGCATCTGTTGCAAGTGTTCTCCCCATCTCTCATGCTCAGACGAGTACCGATGTCTTCTGCAGTTCATCTGTTAGCTCCAGGCTCAGCTGTGAAGCCCGGCTGGTGTGATGGGAGACCCACACCGGGGTGAAGCGTGTGCCCTCTGCGGCCCGACTGCCTGGATTCAAATCTTGGCTCTGCTGCTTTCTAGTTGCAAGAGCTCAAACGAGTCCATTAACCTCTCAGCCTCAGTTTCCCAGTCTGTGAAATGACATCACACCCGCCTTTGACATCACGGAGATTGAGTTAGTCCACTTAAAGAATAGTACTTGAAAAAAAAAAAAAAAAAAGAATAGTATTTGATGTCATTGTTATGACTTAACAAATGGGTTACACTGAGGCAGCCTGCATAGGTAGTGAGCTCCCCATCACTGAAGGTGTGTAAGCTGAAGTGGGATAGGGTGGAGCCAAGTCCAAAAGACTTCTAATGGATGAGTGACTTCTGCAGTTTGTCGTTTGTGCCCTGCCCTTTGAGGACCACCTTGGCCCCTGGGAAAAGTGTTCCAGGTGAGCTTTTCCACTAGATGATGGGAAGGAAGGGCCCATCCTGCAGCAGTGTGGAAAGGGCCAGCTCTGGGTTGGGTGTCTGGGTTCCCTTCTTGCTGCTGCCATGTGCAGGCTGTGTGATTTCGGTACGGTCATGTCACTTAGTTTGTGAAACTGCATCTGTAAACCACCAGACCCCTAGCAAACCTCAGTGTCAGCTGCTATTCTTTATTACCGTGGGTCCTCCCAGGCTACAGAGGCTGTGGACTTGTTGGCCCTTCTGGGGTTGTGGGAACATCTCTCCTATAACCCCATCCTGGGAATCAGAAGTCTTTATGTTGCTCAGCCAAGCCTTCCCAGGAAACTGCTGGCCCGAAGCTCTCCCTTTCCCACCTCCCAAACTCCTCCATCTCCAGAGTCAGGGTGAGCCTGGACTGCGTGCCGGTTGGTCACCTGTGAATTCGGGAGGGTGTCTTCCCCGAAGCCCTGTACCCCACGTCTCCACCTGGTCTCCATCATCCTCATAGGCACAGCTCCGGGGTCTCTGCTCCTGAGAAGCAGCTCTGATGGGCCGGGGCTCCGAGACTGCAGCTTTTCTCCGCAGCATCTCTACTTTCCCTGTCCTTTCCCCATGCCGGGAGGGCAGTTCCTGAAGGGTGGGCACTGTGGCTGACACCCCTGCTTGGCCAGCTGGGCCAGGCACAGAATAGGTGCTGGGGAATGTGTGTCCAAGGGATGCCAGGTGGGGTGAGGAAGTGGCCAGCATGGAGCTGGCCATTCGCTCATACTCATCCTTAGCACCAGGCCTGGGGCGAGCTCTGGTGAATTCTCCAGTTCTCCTGCCCTCCCTTCTGTCACTTTTGGGGGGTTCTCCCCTTCCCAGTTGCTCATCCCAAGTTGGCTCTTGGCCTCTTCTCTCTGTGCTCTGTCCCCCCAGGGGACCTCAGCCACTGACCTCTTCCCATTTAGTGTTCCCACCTAGACCTCTCCCAGGAACTCCCGTGCATGCCTGGTCCCTCTGGACACTCAAACTTCACGCGTCCACAGGCTTCCCAGCCAGCCTCATCGCAGCCGTCCCCATCCCAGGCTGGCACCCCTGCCTGTCCAGCCACTCAGCCAGGAAGCTCTGTGCACCTCCTAGCTCCTCTTTCTTGCTCACCTCTCAGGGGATCCTGTCTGCTCTACTTTCACAGCATTTCCAGAACTGGCTTGCTGCTCCTCCCCTGCATGGGTGGTGATCCGAGCCTTGTCAAACATCTCCTGTTCTAACAGCCTCCATGCTAACTCCTAGAGAATTATTCCAGCCAGGGGACCCTGTTACAGATGAGTCCAACCACTTCTGTCCTCTGCTGGAAGCTTCTATGGCTCCCACCTCCACCTGCATCCACGAACACACTCTTCTCTTCTCTCCCCTGCAATGGCACCTTCTCCTGGCCAGTTCTGAGTCGGCCTGGCCGGCTCCCCGCTCAGGACGCCGGCACCCACTGTCCCCTCTGCTGGGATACCTGCGTGACTCATTCCATCAGCCCTTCACATGCTGGCTCGAATGGCCTGCCTGAGGATCCCCCCCGGACCTCCCTGCTGCTCCCTCTGTTTCTCACCCCCTTCACCCTGCTCTGGCTTTTCCACTGCACTTATGACCACCACTCTCCCTACCTGTTGCTTGTTTATTTATCTGCCGGGGCCCCTAGTAGCGATCTGTCTTGTTCACCGTCAGATGTACCCAGGGCTGAGAACCATGCTCGTGGGCACAGCAGATGCTTGATAAATCTTTGTTGAATGAATGGCTGCATAGACAGGTGGACAGCAACTGCATGTGGCTCTCTGGGTGGCAAGGACCTTGAGGCCTTGAGGGTAGGGCTGGCTGTGTGGGCCCCGAGGTCCTGGCACCCCTCGCCCCGCCAGCCCCTGCCACTCCCACCCCCGCCCCAGTACCTAATGGCTGCGCTCTCCCTGCAGACATCAACGAGTGTGTGGCGGACCTGCACACGTGCAGCCGGGGCGAGCACTGCGTGAACACCGTAGGTTCCTTCCGCTGCTACAAGGCTCTCACCTGTGAGCCTGGCTACTCCCTCCAGGATGGAGAGTGCGAAGGTGAGGAGGGCCCTGAGGTGGGCCGCTGGAGCCCCCGCCCCTGATGGGCCCTGCCTCTTGCTCCTCCCCATCCCTCCCTCTCCCCGCCCCTGTCCCCTCCCTCACCCCGCCTACCATCATACCGTGACCTATCCTGTCCTGCCCCCACCCCACCCCTTGACCCGCCCCTGCCTGCTCAGAGCCTTCTCCCTCTGGCAAGCTCCAAGCACTTGGGTTTCTTGCCAAGCACTTGGGCAGAGCAGGGCATCTGAGGCTGGTGGGGGGAGGCCAGAGTGTGCTTCCGGCTTTGCTACGTTTGCTGGCATCTGGGGGGTCAAGTTATTCCCTCACCATGCCTTGGTTCCCCTGTCTCCACACTGCGGTGAAGCTCTGCAGAGCAATCATATATGTGCCTTTCACTGGAAAATTCTAGCCTCCTAAGAAGAGGGAAAATTTTCATGAAACCATTTCAACAGATGCTTCCTGGGCTGCTTTTGATGTGCCTGGCAGTGTTTTGGATGGTGGGCTACGGGCTGGGGTGTGGTGTCCTTGTCCTTGAGCTCCTGATGAGGGAGAACAAGCAAACCTGGAGGGCAGGAGTGGCAGTGGGCTGGGTGTTACTTTAGGTGGGGCGCCAAAGAGGCCCTCCTTGGAGGTGAGATCCCAGGAATCCAGATCTGCAGGATGAGAAATTCTGGGAGGGGCTCCAGGCAGAGGGAACTGCAAAAGGGAGGGCCTCTGGGGAGAAGAGAGATCTTGGCATGGTTGAAGACCAGAAAGTCTCGGGTATGAGCAGGCTGAGAGTGTGCAAGGAGGACAGGGTTGGCAGGCCCCATCCGGGAAGACGCTTGGAGTCTTCACTTTCTTAACTAAAAATATCCAGAATAATGTCACTGAAGAGGTAAGCCCTACAGACGTGCTGGAAGCTGGATGAGAAGTGGCCCAGAGGTTGAGCGTGAGCTCAGGGAGGTGGATTAGCAAGCCCTACTTGGGGCCCTGAGCTGGGCGTGGAGGGAGCTGGGAGGAGAGGCGAGCCCTGTCCCCTTTGCACACATGTGTGCACACACAGACCTGGGGCCAGCCCCCTCCTGAGGACCCTGCCGGGATGGGGGGCGCCAGCTCTATGGACCTGTCCCACGCCCTCTGCCCCTCTGTCATCAGGGACAGGCCACCACCTCCTTAGACCAGAGTGGCTGCCTCCTCAGGCATTGTCTCTGGACGGGGGCCACAACTGGTCCATAGTTGGGTGCTTGGAACCCAGCACAGGGCCTCGCAGAGGCCGGGCTGCTGTGAAACAGTGGTGGAAGCCTTGAAAACCGACAGGGGAGGGATGGAGGGAAGGACAGGTGGAAGGACTGCAGACAGACTCACATGCCTTGGTCTGGCAGTCAGCTCTGCCGTGGACTCTCCATGTGTCACCTTTCTGCCTCCTGCCTCTGTTTCCCCGTCTGTCGGAAAGGCCAGGTGTGCAGCTGCAGGAGCCTGAGGGAAGGTGCAGGGCCTGCACTTTGTAAACTGTGGGGTACTGCACAGAGGTCAGGGGCCATCAGGGACTTGCTCTGTGCCACAGAGCAGGTAGGGGACAGCGGTGCCTTCTGGATCCGGCAGCCTCCAACCTCCGTGCCACCTCCTGAGAAGGCTGGACACAGGCCCCTGGGGACTTGGGCCCTTGTCCTCATTTCTACCTGCCCTGGGAGCCCAGAAGCTGGAGAAGGCTCTGGCCTGTGCCCTGAGCCGTCAACCATGTTCGTGCCTCCATCCCCCCAGTTTAAGATGGCGTTTGTCGTGGTCCCTACTTCCTGGGGTCGTTGGGAGCATTAGGTAAAGACAGTCATGTCAGGGTGCTGGGGACAGTGCTAGTACTGCAGAGGAGCTGAGGCGCTGTGGCAACGGCATCATGCTACTGGCCCAGGTCCCAGCAGTGATGTGCTCTGCCACTCCCCCCCCCACCAATGATGGAGGAGACCAGCCCACTGGCCCCTGACATCCTGTCTCTGTGTGGCAGACATAGACGAGTGTGAGCTGGGCACGCACAACTGCCAGGCGGGCTTCATGTGCCAGAATACCAAGGGCTCATTCTACTGCCAGGCACGCCAGCGCTGCATGGAGGGCTTCCTGCAGGACCCCGAGGGCAACTGCGTGGGTGAGCGGGCTCTGCAGGGGCTGTGGCAGGGGGGTGGGTGTGGGGTGGTGGTGGGGCTCCGGGAGGGCTGGTCAGGGCCTGGCCCCGGGAGGCACTTGTGAAACAGAACTCTTGCTCTCCTGAGCTGCTTGACCCTGGCTGAGTCCCTGCTCTTGTGGCCTCAGTTTACCCTTCTATGGGATCAGACCACATGAATGTGCATCAGAGGTTTCTAACTAGCTAGCAGTAAGGAATATTTTTCTCTCTTGACATGGCGCGCACACACACACACACACAGAGCTAGAACAGAGAGTCCACAAAATGTTATCCTACTGCACATGATACTTGCTGACATTTCTGTTTGTAAAAGAACATTAGTGGGACCTAGGGGTCAATCTCATGCTGCACTCAAGGGGCAAAGACCTGCTGTTTGCAGATGGTGGCCTAGTTGTCCTCAGGTGGTCTGAGATCTCACACTCTCCCCACCTTTCTTCACCTCTGTCCCCACGCTGCTGGCCTGCAGCCTCCCCTTCCCTGGGGCTGCTGACAGCGTCGGGCCCAGAGGCAGGACCCATGGCGTCTGCAGCCGGCATGGTCAAGGCTGTGCTCAACTCTGTGTGTGGGGGCGGGCGGGGAGTGAAGGATGCAGAAGGAGAGGTAGAAAGGCGGGCATGTGTGCAAGGCCAGTCCCTGGGTGTGAACAGAACCCTGGGGTGTGTTAGAGCGCAGCTTCCTGCCCACACCCTTCCCTGAGTGGGACAGCTGGTGGGACAGGCATTGCCATCTTACAGGGAAGACACTTAGGGACAAGAGGAGTGTTGGCTTGATCTGAAGCCTTTCTCGACACTGCAGGGGTCCCTTTACCATCCTGGGAGCTGGAGCTGTTTCTGGGGTACCCCCTTAACAGCTCCTCACTCTGTGCCTCTGGCAGTGTCACAGGGATCCCCAGGGGTGTGGGCACGAGAGGGTCCCTACGATCCTCAGCTGGGGTCGGGGCAATGTGGGGTATGGTCTGCCAAACTGCCAACAGTTCCTCAGTGAGTCTTTGATGGACAGTGTTATCAGAGCAGCTACTATGTGCCTGGTTTAGATGTCAGGGAGTTATAGCACCTCAATGAAATGTCTTAGAGAAGGGACTAAATAAAAGCACACTTAAGGAAGTGGCAATTATTCAAAGGTGCTTTGATAAATAATAAAACAAGGAGGGGATTAAATCTTAAAGGGAACAGCTATACACTAGAATGGTTGGGGGCCTCCTTGAAGAGTTGACATTAGGGCAGGGACCTGAGTGAGAGAGAGACCCAGCCATGCAAATATCAGAGGGCAGTGTGTTTGTGTGTGAGAGAAGTGGGGGGACAACAGGTGCCAAGGCCCTGTGGTGGGCTGGGGGCATCTCGAGTTGATGAGGAGGCCAGTGAAGCTGGGGCAAAGGGTGAGGGAGAGATGGAGGATGAACTTGACAGGTTGGTGGGAAGAGCCAGAGCAGGGATGTGATTTCTTGTAGTTAACCTACAACTCAGCTCTCAGGTCTGTGGAAGCCACTGCCTTCAGCCACCGCATCAGGGCAGCTGTGAGAAGAATGTCGGAAGAGCTCTGTGGGTGCTTAGATTCTTGAAGGAGAAGGCCCTGGGATCAGAGGAGACCGTGATGGGACCATCTAATTGTGCAGCCCTGTCCTAGGCTGGTCTGAATCCCCAAACCGACCCCCTCCCAGTGTGGCCCTGGACTCAGACACCAGGACACGGGGAGGGGTTGTGCCAGGTTCCCTGTTACTTCCGTCCCTTCTGCAGACATCAACGAGTGCACGTCGCTGGCCGAGCCGTGTAGGCCGGGCTTCAGCTGTATCAACACTGTGGGCTCCTACACGTGCCAGAGGAACCCTCTGCTCTGTGGGCGCGGCTACCACGCCAACCAGGATGGGACCAAGTGTGTGGGTGAGGCCAACCACCTCCCTGCCCACCTTCTGCCCAGCCGGGGGTTTCCCGGGTTCCTTGGCCCACAGGTGGCCCTGGCTGAGGGAGAGCCCTGGCCTCAGGGTGCCCTGCTCACCTTCCCTGGCAGACGTGAATGAGTGTGAGACGGGTGTGCACCAGTGTGGCGAGGGCCAGGTGTGCCACAACCTCCCTGGCTCCTACCGCTGTGACTGTAAAGCTGGCTTCCAGCGGGACGCCTTCGGCCGGGCCTGCGTCGGTAGGTGGGCGCTGGTGGCCGGGAACCCCTCTGTGGGGTCCGCCTGTCCCGGGCCAGCCCTCAAGCTTCCTCCTCCTTCCTGCTGGCCCTGCCCTCTGCCTTGCTCTGCTATTCCTCTTTGCTCTGGTCTCCTCTGCTTCTCTTGGCCATGGTCCCATCACCATGCTTTCTTGCCTCTTACTGTGTCTGTCCATCCTTCTGTCTCTGCCTCAGCCTCTTTCCGACCCACTTGCTGCCTTTCTCTTTGGCGCCTGCTCTTGTTGCCTCTCCTATTCCCTGTCTAGGTTCCTCCCTTAATCTCCTTCTGGGTCTCTGTGTCCCTGTCCTCACCCAGCCCCCTTTTTTCTACCCCGGGGGTGGAGGGAGCTGGCCCCCAGGCCCCTTCTGCCATCCCTATGGGCCACGCACCCTCTGCCTGCCGCCCGCCCACAGATGTGAACGAGTGCTGGACCTCGCCGGGCCGCCTGTGCCAGCACACGTGTGAGAACACGCCGGGCTCCTACCGCTGTTCCTGTGCCACCGGCTTCGTGCTGGCTGCAGATGGCAAGCGCTGTGAAGGTACCACTGACCCTGACCTCTGACCCTGCACAGAGGTCCTCACCATGTAAAAAGCCCAAAGCCCTGCCAGCCCCTAGCTTCATACCTTCACTGACCCCATCTCTACCTCATACCACTTCTCTACCTCTCCATCTGGGCAAACCTGGCCTTGGCTGCTCTGCCTATATCCTGCCAGGAGTCCTTCCAGAGGGCCCAGGGCCCAGCCATCTTACACCAGAGGGGCTGGATCTCTGTGTCCTCTGCACCCCAGACAGGAGCTCCTTTCTGGCAGGGATGGCAGCCCAACTTTGGCCCCTTAGTAGCTTCTGATCCTGGTCGTGGCTGCTCAGCCTGGGGGTCCAGGCAAGGAATAGAAGTGAGTGAAACATGAGATCAGGCTCCTGGGCAGCTGGAGAGCCCAGTGGCCATCAGGAGGGGACAGCAGCCACACGGCCCTGGAGATGGTGCTGCCCAGCAGTGACAGTGACAGTCCAGGGTGACCCAATCTTCTTGGTTTTCCAGATGCTAGAAATGGAGCTATCTATGTAAAATTTGCTGGTTTTTATATGTTATGATAGATTTAAACTTAAAAACAAAACAAAAAAACAAAACAAAAAAACGCTGTATGAGTAAAACCAAGAATATAAATGGGCTGGTCCCTGCCCACGGATCTGGGGTCAAGAGAGGGAAGGGGATGTGAGTCTCTAACCATTCCCGGCCTGGAGGCGCTTTCCTTACTTCCCTCCTGGGGAGGGGAGTTTGTGGGGACCCCTGAGTTGGCCCTTCTGTGGGATAGCACCAGCCTTGAGGGGAGGGCAGTGTGACCAGGCCTGGATGCCTCCGAGGGCTTTTGGAGGGCCCCATGGAACAGACCTGGTCACATGCATTCCTTTGTCTGTGTGTGGTTTTTTTTTTTTTTTTTTTTTTTTTTTTAAGATTGTATTTATTTATTTGACAGAGAGAAATCACAAGTAGATGGAGAGGCAGGCAGAGAGAGAGAGAGGGAAGCAGGCTCCCCGCTGAGCAGAGAGCCCAATGCGGGACTCGATACCAGGACCCCGAGATCATGACCCAAGCTGAAGGCAGCAGCTTAACCCACTGAGCCAACCAGGCGCCCCCTTTGTCTGTGTTTTGATCACCTGTGAGCCCCTACTCCAGGCCAGGGTGGGTGCAGCCAGCAGTAGGCATGGGCCTTGCATCCCAGGCACTACTGCGTGGCGTGGCTCATTCCCTCGTTTCTTGGCCCTTCTGCCTTTACTGCCACCATCCCTGTTTCACATGGCTTCTCTAGGCCATCTGTGCCTGGATGCCAGGGACCAGAGATGAAACCAGTATGGCCCCTGGCACCAGAAGCTCAGAGCCCAGGAGAGGAGATGATGGCTTGTTTTCTGTGGACACAGTGTGTGTTGGGATGTCCTGAGGATCTGGATGTGGGTCAGACGGCTGCCCACTGGGCCCTGTATGACTGACTGCCCCTGCTCCTCTCTCCTGGCCCCCTCTGCTCTTAATACACCGGCCTCCTTGCTGCCCCTTGAGGGCATCTTACCACAGCGCCTTTGCTCTTGCTGTGCCTTCTGCACGGAACACTTCCCTTGGAGGCCCACATGGCTGCAGAGCTGCAACCTCCCAGCCACGTCCCCGTCTCTTTCTCTCCTCTTGCCTCACAGCGCTAGCACCTCGGATGTAGTAGTTACTTGACTCATTCTGTTAGCTCCTCCCCCTACTTTCCCAGCACATGCGGGAACACCAGCTCCACGAGATGGAGATTTTGTCTGTCTTGTTCATGGCTGAGTCCCCAGACTCGGCACTGGTACAGCATATTGTAGTGGCTCAGCAGTTCTTGGATGGATGAGGGAAAGCCAAGGCTCTGCCCTCAGGGAGCTCAGAGTCCAGTGGCTGGTCCATCTGAGCCAGGAGCTGACCTTTCACTTGCTCACTCCCACACTGTTTAGCTCATATGCCCACACGTTCCAGCTCTTCCCTTTGCCGCCCTCCAGCCCCATGCAGAGCCAGGCTTGGGGATCAGGGCCGGAAGGTGAGGCCCCAGGGTTGAGGGGCTCCTTGTTAGCACCTAGGTGATGCCTCCAGAGCCATCCCTACCAGCTGTTACAGACTCTCAATAGGGTAGCATCAAGCTCCCCGTGGGGGAAATCTGAGCCCAATCTGTGGCTTCCTCCTCTGGGCAGCAGGCTGAGACCCCACCAGCAAGCTCCAGCCCTGCCCCTACCTCAGCTGCACGGCCCAGCTCCTTGCCTTTTTCCAGGTCTCTAATTCCCCACCGGCCCTTAAGAGAGGCTGGAACGAATGGTCTGCCAAGATAAGGCTCTAGGTAAGCTGAGACCTTGGTCCTCGCCATCCGGCTGGGGGGACTCTGCCCTGACCACAGGCCAGTCTCCCCACAGATGTGAATGAGTGTGAGGCCCAGCGCTGCAGCCAGGAGTGCACCAACATCTATGGGTCCTACCAGTGCTACTGTCGCCAAGGCTACCAGCTGGCAGAGGACGGGCACACCTGCACAGGTATCTCTCCTCTGCCCAGGGGCACCCTTCCTGAGAGGCAACCCCTCCTCGTGTGCCAGGCTGGGCTGGGGACACATGGGATACACAAAGGCGTCTCAGTGTCAAGTTAGACCTGGATTCCCAGCCCCGCGATCTCCTGGGCTAGGAGGACCTTAGGCTCCTGCTCTATAAAGTGGAGGCAATGGTCCTGGCCTCAGTGAGATGACGGATGAGATCACAGACCTCGTCCAGGCCCGTGTCTGGTACCTCACTGGCCCTGCACTGATAGCAGTAATCAAGGAGCAGCCCCAGGGATTGAGCACTGTGTGTCCATTGACAACTCTCTTCCCTTCTCTGAACGCTTTGGTTTTCATCAGTAAAATGGGCCCCTAGGCTCCAGGGCTGTAGCACGGCCAGGATAACTGTCCACGGCTGGGGGCCCTGCGGGTACAAGGGGTTCACTGGGGGCCAAAACTTTCTCTGACAGACATTGATGAGTGTGCTCAGGGTGCTGGCATCCTCTGCACCTTCCGCTGCGTCAACGTGCCAGGGAGCTACCAGTGTGCGTGCCCGGAGCGGGGCTACACCATGACAGCCAATGGGAGGTCCTGCAAGGGTAAGCAAGGGGGTCCTTGCCCCACCAGAGTTTTGGGCAGGCTCTGAGGAGCTTGCTGTGTGATTGGAGCTCTGACACCTAGTATATAAACACAGAATGGCTGATGCAACTGGTGGCTGTATTAACCGAGGTCTATGCCTGGGTTGAGGGAGGAGACAGTGTTTCTGCTGTTTGACTCAGCTTGGGCTAGCCTTCCAAGCTTGGGCTCAGCCGTGAGCCCTCTCCTAGAAAACGGACAAGGATCCCAAGGGGTGGTCCTAAAAGGCAGAAGACCTGTCCAGTAGCTCCAGTGGGGAGCAGCTCCAGTGGGGAGTGGCCTCAGGGGTCCCAGCATCTGTCTCTAAGCATCTGATCTGCTAACCTTGCATGAAGGACGTTGTCACAGCCAGAGCTGTGCAGACCTGGGTAGGGCCCCATGTGGCTTCCCATCACTAAGGATGTACAAACTGCTGGGCAGTCTCCTGTTTTTGCAGTTTTGCAACTACTTCCTTGGATGGGGACCAGGTTCTGTGACATCTAATCTTCCTTCTGTGTTGGGGACATGATACTGAGTTCAGATGCATTGGGACTTACTGAGGCCACCAAATTCTAGGCCTGGCGAGCCACCCTGGCAAGGTGGAGGGGGGCTAGAATTCCCTTGAGTGGGACACAGGAGTATCCCCCCCACCAGCCCCTGCTCAAGAAGCAACCACTTAGGGCTTCATAGCCCAGCCCGCCTACCCTCTACCTGTCTGTGTGGCTGACTCTTCCCCGGACCTCAGGGCTAGGAGCCCAGAGTCTCCTGGGTTGCAGCTTTGGTCCCCAAGGCAGGCCCTGGCGTTCCTGCAGGCCCAGGGGTTAGAGTCGGTGCCTGGCGGGGTGTAGTGTTAGAATGGTGATCATTTTGGTGGATCTCAGCTAGCTGGTTTTTGTTTGTTTATTTTAATTAATGAATAACAAAATAGAGGATGGGGTAGGTGGCAGTGAACATGGAGTAGACCAGGGTGCGCCATGACTATACAGACTGTTCTAGCCCGTGTGTGTATACTTAATCCAGTGCAAAAGGATTCCTTACCATAGACTGATGCAAAGAAAAAAATAAATGAAAAGACCCCGAGTGAGTGCCGGTAAACCGCAGTCTTGGAGGCCTGGTAGACTCACAGAGGCTGACCCAGGGCTCCCTGGCCCCAAAGCCATCTCTCTGCTTTTTAGTTTAAAATAGAATAAACATGGGCTCCATCGAAGGTAAGGATTTTGCCCATCAAAGGGATTGTGTGGGACACAGGGCTCTATGTTCCTAGACTAGGATTTCATTTTGGAGAACCAGGCTGTTCCACCTGATGGCAGAACACAGGTGGGGTCCCTTCTTAGAGGTCCAGTCAGACCCTTGCAGTGACTTTGCTCTTGAAAACCTCTCCCTGGCCCTCATCTGCTGGGTCTGTGGGCTGCCTGGTCTGTGTCTGCTGCTGCCAGAGAGGGCTCCCTGGGCTCGGGTGCATGGCTGCTCTGCCCCCGCCGCGGGTGCACCTGACCCCCAGCACCCATCTCTGGCTCCGGTCCCCACAGCTGGTTGTGTTTGCCCCCATCCCAGGTCACTGCATCCCCCCGGAAAGGCCCAGGTTCCCCCCGCCTCAGCTCCTGCTGCAGCCCCCACCAGGTTAAGCAAGAGGGAGGCCCCACTGTATGTGTGATGCTTTTGCTGGAAAAGTCTCCATGCTGTCACAGGGTGGACAAGGCCAGAGTGTGGGAGGGTGGTTCTGCCTGGTCGTGTCCACTTCCTCAGGCACACATGGGGCTGACGTCTGCAGCCGCCGACCTTCAGAGCAAAGAGGCAGCCCTCTTCGTGCTCTGTGGTCCTGTTCTAACTCAGGCCAAGCGTGGAGGTCCTGTGGCTCCAACGGAAGGATGGGAACACAGCCATGGAAGAGCAGAGCATGCCGGTTAATATCTCAGTAAATCCTGCCCTTCTTCAGTGGTTAAAAAAAAAAAAAAAAAAGTGGGGATAGAAAGATGTGAAGGAGTTGAGACTCGGCAGTGTTGCCTAGAATACGCAATCGGTGCAGGCAGGGCGTCAGCCCGCAGGGCGGTGCCCAGCATGTAGTAGCTGCTTATTGAACGTTCAACCCCTGGAGGGAATGGAGCAGCAAGTTCTGCAGATACTTGGATGCATGTTTTCCAGTCTCTCGTTATGCCGATATACACGCACGTATGTATATATGCAAGACGAGTTAAGATCGTGCTGAGAATAACCTTGAATTCTGCCTCTGTTCTGTTTTGAGTGTATATAAAGCCCTTATCAGCGGTCTGCTTATGAAGGGACTTAAGCATAGCTCTTAGCAATGTTGTTAGTCTTAGCACTGACTTTGTCCCCCATCCCTGCCCATTTGGGCTGCTGCTGCATTAGTCTGTCTCAGCGGAGGCTGCAGTGACACCCCTGAGGATGTGGCCTTGTCCAGCTCTCCCTTTGGCCTGACCTTCTCCAAGAGAGGGTCCAGGGTTGAAGACCCCGCAGACACGAGGGACGAAGACGCTGGAGTCTTCGCCCTAGGGAAGTCCTGTGATGGCTTCCTGTGAGCACGGGGAAGCCAGGCTGGAGGGCTGCTGACCCTTGGCGCTCCTCCCTCCTACTTCTGGTCATCTCCATCAGCACTGGGCCGGCAGACAGCAAGAAGCAGCTCCCTCCACATTCCTGCCACAGCCCTGCCCAGGGTCAGGGGCAGGGCTTCCTGCTCACCAGTGTGGGCAGCCTGAGCATAGCTGGGGCCAGAGCGGGGAAGAGCAGGAGGCCCTCCCCTTCAATTCACGTGGATTCAGTTAATGAACCATTAGGACAACAACCGCGCCCAACCTGGCTCCACTGGCTCCTGCTCTGTTTTCTTCCACTCGCCTCTGTGCCCACCCTGGGAAATTGGGATCACGACCCAGTTTGCAGAGGAGGAGAGGGAGGGAGGCTTGGAGAGGTGAATGGATGTCAGCTGGTCTGTCGCCACAGAGGGTGGTAGCCAAAAGCCTGGAGTCAGCATGTGAGGATGGGAAGTGACACCATTCCTGCCTTGTGGGCTTGTGAGGACAAATGAGTTAATGAGTGCAGAGGGCCCCGAGTAGTGGATGGACACCAGGCCTTAGACTCAGGATGCAGTTGGCTGCTATGGTTACGACCATCCTGTTGTTCCTGTCATGGTCTGTGTGGCATCGTGATTGGATCCCTGGCTTCCAGCTCCAGCTGCCTGCTGTGTGACCTTGAGGGAACCCGTGCCCCTCTCTGAGCTTCCGTTCTCCCCATGTCCGGAGAGGCCTGTGACTCTCACCCTATAGGCCTGGCATGAGGATCAAGTGAGGAGAAATCCCTAAACTGAATCAGTGTGGCAGATTGGAGCAAGAAACCAGAAGCCTCCCTGGGAAGATCCTGACAGGCTCTGCCCCCCCAACACCAGCGAACTCTTCTGGGGCCTCTGGAGGCTACCCTCTCTCAGCTAGTAGCTAGTCTTCACGGAGGGGGTCTCTGGGACCCACTTATTTAATGTTTCTTGTCTCGCAGGTTGCCTGTGTGCACGCAGGCACACGCATCAGCTTCTCTGAGTGCTTGTCAGATATTTACCTATATGTGTGTATGTGTGTGCGTGTGTCAGCATCAAGAAAGGGCCCTCCTTGGATGTTTGTATCTGTGACTCTGTGTATCTAGGGGAGTCTGCTCGAGCATGTGGGCATGCCTCAACACATGTCTGTTCGTGTGAGTGTGCACAGGAGGCATGAGCATGTCTGTGCAGTTGGGGGACCATTTGTAGCCGTGGCTCTCAGAGTCTGTATTTACAAATGGTGAGTCTGACCCTTCCCTCCAGCAATATGTGTGGAGTGCCTGCTCTGTTCCAGGCACTCTGGTAGGTGCTGGGGACACCACAGGACCAAGAAAGACACACACCCCTGTCCTCCTGAATCTCACACTGAGGAAGGGGAGGTGGGACACAGAACAGACATAAAAAGTAGTGTGTGTTTCCAAGCAGGCTGGGCAGTAGAAGGAGAATCAAATGGGAGTAGGGCCATCAGGGAGGGTGCCCTGCTGGGGGTGACCCTGAGCTGCGACCTAAAAGATGGGAAGATGTGGGGAAAGTGTTTCAGTAGCAGAAACAGCATGTGCAAAGTCCCTGGGGTGGGGGAGGTATCAGGGCATTGGAGCAACATGGAGATGTCCAACAGGCTGCAGCCCCAAGTGGAAGGAGAGAAGCTCACAGAAGGGCCCTATAATGTATAAGAAGGGACCTGCTTTTTATTCTGGGAACATGAAAAGACCTCAGGGGACACAGATGCTTTATTTGAAAGCGAGGCCCTCGGCTGCTGTGTGTGGAGGGGACAAAATGGGTGTGTGTGGAGTAGGGCAGTGTGGGAGCTGCGTGCTTACAGGAATGAACTGCCCTGGGACCCAGGCCTCCAGGGTGGGTCGCGGTGGTTTGGACGAATGCCCCCCAGCCGGGGGTGGGGGAGGGGTCCCCATCCTCACCTTCCTCTTCTTCCCCCAGACCTGGACGAGTGTGCACTCGGCACTCACAACTGCACTGAGGCCGAGACCTGCCATAATATCCGGGGTGGCTTCCGCTGCCTGCGCTTCGAGTGCCCTCCAAACTACGTCCGTGTCTCCGAAACGTGAGTGTCCCTGCCTGGCTTTGGGCCGGGGATCCCCCCGTGCCCCTCTCAGGCTGCCCGCCTTCACCCCTCCTCTTCACAGGTCCTGATGGTTGGGTCTGTGGTCTAACTGACCACACAGGGTATGTATAAAAGCACCTCGTAGAGAGCTCAGAGTATAGACAACAAAGGGAAGACAACTCAGAAAATCTCAATCCTCTAACCCCCCAACATGTGTATGTGCACACATACACAATGTACTAATTAGTGGTTACTGTGTAACAGGTTATCCCAACACACAGCATCTTTCCATTATGAACAGTTACAGTTATTACCTCACATGGTTTGGAGGCTCAGGAAGCCTGCCGGGAGCAGCTCGGCTGGGTGGTTCTGGCTTCAGGTCTCCTGGAGAGTGTCATCTGAAGGCTCTGGTGGGTTTTCAGGGCCCTGTCACTCATTCACTGTGACTCTGGGTGGCAGGCTCCTTGCTGTAGGGCCCTCTCTTTGAGACCACTTGTGATGTGACTTCCTTGGAATGAGTCCTCAGAAGGTGACAGTCCTTTGTAACCTGACCTAATGCTAGAAGGTATACACCGTGGCATGGACCACACAATCCAGCACTGTGAAAGGTGGAGGTACCCTAAGGATACCCTGACCACACAAAATGTGGCCACCAGGAGGTGGGACACCCAGCAGCACTGTGCAGACCGGTGAGCACACTTCTCACAGTTCTTTACATTTTCATAAAGTACTTTGGTGTTTCCTATAATTCAGCTATCTCCCACTTTATTTTGCCGTGTAAGGTATTTTCCAGACTCACATTTTTATAATTGCAAATGTGACACCTGCTTATAAAAGTATTTCCACCACAGAAGTGGGTCAAGCAAAAGCCTTTCCCCTGCCCCCAGCTGGATCTCATGGCCGTGGAGGGCGCCTGCCTTCCCTCTTCTTAACGCCGACACGAAGTGCCTGGGACTCTGCAGTCACTCATGTGTGTGCAGCTGGGCCCGGCTTGCTGCTTCTACCTCACGGCTGTCCTCCACGTCTGCACACACAGCCTGCCACTAGCCGTGTTTCCTAGTGTGGATGCATGTCCACACACCGCTGTCCCGCGGCCCTTTGCAGTGTTTCACTGGCACAAACATCCTAACGTCCATGTGCATGGGTGTCGGGAGCTTTAGGGGAGTGTGTCTGAGTGACCCTGGACAGGTAACCTCCCTTCTCTGGGTCTTAGCCGTCTTGCCTGGAACATGGGGGTGAGAGCAGAGCCAGCCTGGGCCGGGTGTGAGCACGAGAGGAGTGAAGGGGTGCCATGGGCTTGGCAGGGGTCGTGGTGTGGCACAAGTGCGGAGTCATTGCCACTCGTTGCTGGTGGCGTGGCTGTGGTTGTGGCACCCATGTGGCTGTGTGCTGTGGTACGCCAGGTGGAGAGCTCTGCTCAGGGGATCCTTGGGAGCTGCCGAGCCCTGGCGGCTGAGCAGTGTCCCCTTTTGGAAGCAGTGAGCATGTGGAGAGTGATTTAATGATGGAGGGGCGACCTTGGCTCCAAGAGCCAAGAAGGGACAGATTGGTGCTATGCTTGGCAGTCAAGCCCTTAGACCTCCTCTGGGGTTTGGTGGAGGTTCCCTCCTCGTTGTCATTGTCATGGAGAATGACTGAGTCTTGAGGCTTCCTAGGGAGTGGGTGACTTGGAGCTCCAGGTGAGCCAACGGCCCTGGTCCTCGGAGAGGCTTCCCCTGGGAAAAGGCAGGCCATCCCAACTCAGAAGAGGGGATGGCTCCCAAGGAGAGTCAGTTATGGAAGAAAAGGAATTTGGAAAATGACAAAAACAATCCAAACACTGTGCCCAGGGAGTCTGTGCAGAGGGGAAGTGCACAAGCGAAAACCAAACGGAGGAAGGCAGGTCAGCATGAAGGGAGGAAAGAAGACAGGGAGGAACGTGTGGCTGACTCAGGGCTGCTCACGTACCGTCCCAGGCCCGTGGGAGGCCCTGCATGCTCGTTAACGAACCCCATCCCGCCAGCGAGACCACAGGCCATCATCCCACCTTACAGATAAGGAAACTGAGACCAAGGGAAGATAGGCGACTTAGCAGAAGCTGCTAAGGGTAGAGCTGGCAATGGAGCCAGGCCGCTGAGGCCGGCACCATGTCCTGGATGGGTGGATGTCAGGGATAGGAGTGCCCCTGGGCCCGCTGACCAACCCGCCCCCCTCCCCGTGCCTCCTGCAGGAAGTGTGAGCGTACCACGTGCCACGACTTCATGGAGTGTCAGAACTCGCCAGCACGCATCACCTACTACCAGCTGAACTTCCAGACGGGTCTCCTGGTGCCAGCACACATCTTCCGCATCAGCCCGGTGCCCGTCTTTGCGGGTGACACCATCTCCCTGACCATCACCAAGGGCAATGAGGAGGGCTACTTTGGCACACGGCCGCTCAATGCCTACACGGGCCTGGTCTACCTGCAGCGGTTGGTACGCGAGCCCCGGGACTTCGCCCTGGACGTGGAGATGAAGCTCTGGCGACAGGGCTCCGTTACCACCTTCCTGGCCAAGATGCACATCTTCTTCACCACCTTCGCGCTGTGAGGCACCAACGCCCACCTGAGCACCCTGCCGGGGCCACGGAACCCCTGGGATCCTTCCTCAGTGACCCTGGCGCCAACCTCTGTGCCACCCACCAGCATACGCTGTTCTGCGGTTGCTGAATGCTGCATATGTGGGGCCAGGTTATGGTGGCGGTTTTTACTATATAACTCTGTAAATTAACTTAATTTTGCTGACCCGATTCCTCCTGGATTCCTGGGCTTCCCCTGTGTCCTGCCCTGCGGGAGGGAGCTTGGCCACAGGAAGCGTGCCTAAACTTGGAGGGCAGTTCAGGGTCATGGTAGGTGCTCCGTGGGTGGAGTCAGAGGGCTCAAGACTGGAAACACAGCGAACCCATTGGGGTGTTTGGACTTAACTCAGTGACCTGATCCCAGAGCTGATACTCCACTTCATATTCCACTGTGATTAGTTCCTTACTTTTTTCTTTTTTAAATCATTTTAAGTGTTTTGTTTAATTATAAAAGTAGTATGCACATATTGCAAAAAATATATTCAAATAGTACCAAAGGATTATAAAGTAAAAAATGAAAAAAGAAAAAAAAAACCCTTATTTTGTAGTGTTTGTGTTTGACAATGATTTCTACGTGTCCCAGCAGGGTCCCTGGCTGGACCAATGTGTCCTTTTGTAGATCAAGACTGTCCTTGATGTCTTTTTTTTTTTTTTTTAAGATTTTATTTATTTGACAGAGATCACAGGTAAGCAGAGAGGCAGGCAGAGAGAGGAGGAAGCAGGCTCCCCACCGAGCAGAGAGCCGGATGCGGGGCTCCATCCCAGGACCCTGAGACCATGACCTGAGCCAAAGGCAGCGGCTTTAACCCATTGAGCCACCAGGCGCTCTTGTCCTTGGTGCCTTAGTTCACGGAATTAGCTCCTACCAGGAACTCTCCTCTTGGGGTGAAGGGATCCCAGTGTAAACTGCTAGCTTCAGGACCCTTTCCTCCTCTTTCCACTCCTTTTCCTCCTCCTCCTTTCCCAGTGGTGGATTTCTCACTCTGGGTATCACCCAGAGCCTCCAGTACTAGTCCTGGTTACTGGGGCCTGAAAACAGGTCAGACAGAGGAAGGCTGAGAGAATTCATCTTTCCTTCCCCCGTGTAGGTTTCTAGGGCTTTGAGTCTGCAGCACACGAGGAGGGCTGAGAAGGGAAGGGACAAGTTCGCATGGGCGTCCGGGCCCCGGTCTGAGTCCCCTCAGACATGCACATTGCCACTCCCCTTGGCTCTTTTGCTAAGCCAGTGGATTTCCGATGCAGGCAGGGTGCCACCTTGGGGGTCTTGAACTATATGTGGTGGGTGGCAGTGGCCATTGAAAACCAGACTAGAATGGACATTCTCACTGCGCTGCACACCTGTGGGGGGTCGAGAGAGACGTGTATCAGGATACAACAGTGTGTGTACATCCCCGTGTGCCACCAGCTCTGACAGGTGGCAGTGGGACATGGATAGGCGCAGTGAGTGGGGGACGGTGGTGAACCGATAGTGCATGCCCTGGGAGGAAGAGGAGGCAGGACACAGCTCCAGACCTGCCGCCTTCTGGAAACCCACACCCCCAATGCCGGGATGCTCTCATTCTTCCAGACAAGCACCCGGACTACCTTTTGATGTAAGATCTTCCAATTCAAGATGTGGAGATTATTTAAAACTTCTTAGCGTCAGGAATGAGCCAGCCTTGGAGCTTCCTGCCAGAAGCCTGCCATGGAGGGCTCACCATCTTGTGGCCTTTTCTTCCCTCCCTGCCCCTCCCTGGCTCTGTCCCCAAGGCCATGTGGCAGGAGCCAGGATTTCCTTCTCGCTGCCTTACTATCTCTCTTCCTTCTGTTTCCCGGGTTGTTGGGAAAACCAGAGCTAGCCACGACGCCTGGCATCGGCACTCACCAGGCAGGGACCAGTGGGGACCGGGTCTCCTCCATTCTATGAGCAGGTTAGGGACGCCAGCAGGGGACTGAGCCGCACCTAGCCTATACAGGCTCAGCTTCTTCCTCCGAGCCGAGTTCCTCCCTGTGGGACCTCAAGTGAGTGACGCCACCTCCCTGGATTTCATTTGTCTCCTCACGGGATGGCAGTGCCCACCATTTTTCCCTCCTGGGGCTCTGTACCACTAGAATGAGCAACACACAAACAGCATCGAGCTTAGTGGCTCTTGGAACACTTCTTTCTGACTTCAGAGGCGCTAAGCTTCTGTAATTCTGGAGTTCCACATCTGCAACAATTTGACAAGCCACAGTTTGAGGGACTAGTCCCTACAAGACTGCCCTCACTCCGGATGCCAGACACAAACTCGGGGGCCCCCCACGAGCACCCTCAGGTCCATGAGCTCACCTGAATCACCCCCGGGGATGCCAACCTGAGGAGGACAGTTTTGTTAGGGTGGAAATGTACAAACAAATCATCCAAGGGGCATGATGCACAGGGCAGAATCCAGGAGGAACCCATGTCCCCAGGATGTGTCCCCTTCCTGGCATGATGGATGACGGTCCATGCAGAGTGTGGCCAACCAGGAAGCCTTCAGTACCAGCACTTCTATTCCAGCTTTGCTCGTACCGCAGCATGGCCGACCCATGGTGTCTGGTCCCTCTGGGAGGTCAGACTTGATAGGGCATGTCCTAAAGCCCCATCCTTAATCACATTAAAAGACTGTCCCTGCCCCATGTCCCCAGGCAAAGCCAGTCCTGTCAGGACCTCTCAGGGGCCTAGAGCTCACCTCCTGGAAGCTGAGGGCAAAGGCCAGCTCTGCCATTAGGTAGGCTGAATTCTAGCCCCCCTGGGCCCTGGCCTAGGCCTTCCGACAGTGGAGTGATCATGTTGGGCATCTGTGTTTAACATCACTTGCTTCCACCGCCTGATCTGCGGCAGTGAACTTTCTGATAAACGTGGGCAGAACTAGTGAGCGTAGAAATGAGCTAGTGGTTAGCCAAATCCTGTTCTTTCTCAGGCCGGCTCTTTTTCAGCAGCGTTGCTTCCTACGGAGGCTGGAACTCAATGTTGTGACTTACTCAAGGCCATGGCCATTGGTGTCAGCGTGGAAAGCCACTCACAATGTGGCAGAAGGTGGGTGTCACTTGAAGAAGACTGGGTCCCATGTTGTCATCAGCCCTTTTGCCAGTCTACTGTCCCTTGGACGACTAAATGTCTCCCAGAGTGGCTGGTCCAGGTTTGCACCTTCCGCTCAACCTGGTCGGTTCTCATTACATAAGCCACTCCTTCACTCTCAGCAGCAGCTCCCTCTCAGTCGGTGCTCCATTTCTTCCACCTCTGGAAGGGATGTTAGCTTCGGCACTGTGCCCATCTACACCGCCAGCACTTATTGGATCAGCCTGCTGCAAACTCCGAGATCCCGTGACTACCCTCAGGTTCGGTCATTCTTAGAATGACTCAACTGAAGCAGGTGTCTTACTTACTCTTACAGTTTTATTATAGCAAAGGATACAAATCAAAATCGGCCAAGGGAAGAAACATGTAGGGTCTAGATGTGGTTTCTGGTTATGCTCTCACCGTAGAGTCCCTGATGGTGTTACCTCCTCCTAGTCTCGATGTGTGATAATCCCCACAGAGGATCACCCAGCAGGGAGGCTTGCCATGCCTTTGGAGTCCAGAGTCTGTATTGGAGCTGGTGGGGGTTGGGGCGTGCACGGGCCTGAGGTGGCAGCAGAATGGACAAGGATTTCATCTGCAGCGGGCTGTCCCAGTGGGAGGGATGCTAGAGCAGGGGCGGTGATGCACGCATTTGATAAACACAAGCAACCAAAGCTTACAATGCTTACTGCTACATTGTGCTGGTTTGCAGAGCGACAGTGAGAACTCTGGGCTTATTAACAGGTAGTGGCTGGGGTAAGACAGTGACACCTACCTCCTGCAGGGTAAGGGCGGACACTCCTTGAGGGAGGCGGTCGGAAGACCTGCTTGATTGTGGAAGTCACGGAGCCCCAGGGACATTTGCTGCTCAGCCAGAGTCAGTCATGGGAACAAGGGCCTCAGGGGAAGACACCTGAGACCATGAAAATGGAAGGGAAACATCTGGAGAGGCAGAGAAAGCTTGCCAGTTCCCTGCAGGGCACCAAATGCCCCTCGGGAGTCGCCAGGCCAATAACTAGGGTTAAAGCCCAACACAGCCTGGTAAACAGTGTGCTGGGCTTGATAAAGAAGAGAAAAGATTCTGCACCCAAGAATTGCAAAAATGATCTGGCAGGTGATGACGAGAGCCAGGGGAACTCCCCTGAGATGGATTTTGAGGGTGCTGGCCCAGCTGAGCCAGAATGAGAGTCTGGATAAATATGACTTCACTGACTCGGGGGCACTTTCTGCAGTGGGGCTGGAACTGGAAAGGGACCCGCAGCAGGTGTAGGTAGCAATGAGGGCAGCCTTGCTCCTTGGGCCAGAGACACACACACCTATGGCAAATGCCAGGGAGGGGGGATTCACAGTGCAGGCCCTGGGGACTCTAGAGCAAGGCCATGCCATCCACTGCTTGAGAAACAGCATGTGGTGTGCTCCTGAGCCTTCATGGAGACCACACACTTGACCACAGGGGCCACATGGCCATGAACCTGCAGACACCCACTACAAGCTATGTCTGTCAGACACATCAAGCCATGAAGTCAGACGAGTCCATCATGGGCCATCGTAAAATGGAAACAGGTCCAGGAACGAGCCTGAGCAGGACCAGAGGCATGAGGGGGCTTCGGGAGCAGGTGGGACACACTCCTGTGTCACCCAGAGCTGTTGTATCTTTTGGCAGGTGCAAAAGAACCAGCTGAAAGAGGAGGGTGATGCTGGAGCTTGGTTAATGAAGGGTCAGCTCTGGACAGGTGCAGGCTGGACAGGAACGGCACCTGTGTGACAGCCACATCCAGCAATGACCTTGAAAGACAGCGGAGAGGGAACAGCTTCCCAGTGGCTGGTGCTGTGGACAGTGTGTCCCTGTCATCCTCTTTGTGTGGAAGGAGAAGTGGCTTGAGGTGGGACTGTAGGGGGAGTGGCCATTGACGGGCCATCTGGCCAGAGGCCTAGAAAGAAAAGAATGGGTGGCTAGAGACAAGGGTTCTGGGCAGAGACCTGTAGGCTGAGAGGTGGAGGGAGTGGGTCCAAGTGTGAAGATCTCTGTGTGACGCATTAAGGGCAATGAGTGAGTGTCTACCAGGGAAGGGAAGCCAGGATAACTGACCAAAGGGATAAAACGGCTCAACCAGGTGATGTTAGCCAGTCTTCATGTCTGGACACTCCAGATGAGTGCACAAATAGAGGTCTTGGAGCCTCTGAATGCAACGGGGAGGGACACTGAACCCTAGTATGTCTTTCTTCCTTGGGGAGACCAGCAGACCACTTGGTAGCAAGGTGACTCCATGGGCCTCCTTCGGTTCTGGAATAGATGCCTACTTGGCAAGAGCTGCTGTCAGGAGGCTCAGAGTGTCTGGCCCTCCGGCGCACCGTGGGCTCTGACTGAGGTCCCATTGCGCAGGGAGAGCCGAGACCTGGGGCCGTGGCCACGGGAACCCATACCAAGTGACCCAGAGGCAGCCAGCCTCACAGAACAGGGAAACAGCTCTCTAAAGGCACAACTGGAGGGAAGCGTGCTAGAACAATGGGGAGCCACCTGTGAGGATGTGGGATATTAAATCCGAGACCCCATACAAAGCTGTGTCCCAAAGGAAGAATCCAAGGAATGGCCGCAGAAGGGGCCTCGCTTGTCATCCCTCCAGTGGCCACTGAGTGGTTTTGTCTTCCTGTCCTTGCAATGTTGGACTCCTTTCTGTGTAAGCTGGTTTAGGTTGGTTTCTCTCCCTTTCCACTCCACAACCAATGTGGAAACAGGGAACGGGAGTGAGGTGTTAGAAAGGGAAAACTAAATGTGGCGG
Source organism: Mustela lutreola (assembly GCF_030435805.1). Taxonomy (NCBI): domain Eukaryota; kingdom Metazoa; phylum Chordata; class Mammalia; order Carnivora; family Mustelidae; genus Mustela; species Mustela lutreola. The sequence goes on along the minus strand of NC_081291.1, from coordinate 56,832,723 downwards.
AGTGGTAGAGAGAAGGGGCACCCTGCTCTCGTCCGGAAGCTAGTACTTCTTGTTACCTGGAGGCAACGAAGGCACTGGTCAGTCCACCTGCTGGACCATCCAAGGTCTTGGGAGGAAAAATAAGGAGGTTAGATAGCATTGGCCACCTCTTTCTGCTGCCCTTGTGATCCCACAACAAAGGAGACAAGCTGAACTTGAACTTGATCACATCAGAAAGCCAAGGGTACTGATGCGATGGGATTTATTGTGGCTGTTCTCTGCCCTGTTTTACTGTGGACATTGGCCATGTGGGGTGACTTACCTGTGAGGAGCTACACCCGTATTTCACGGCCACCAGGGAGCCAAGTCTTAGGCAGGGCAATGCTTGGCTTTGTGTGCTTTTGATCGATGTGTGAGCGTGTTTAGAAGTTCACGGTGGGAGGAAGAGGCATATGGAAGCTGGGAGGCCAAAGGGGTGGGCTTTGTGGGACATCTGCCTTTGCCAGTGCGGCACCAAACCCCCTGCTTTGCGCACAGCACCTCAGATTTGTTTAGGGCTCCCTGCCCAAACCTCGGAGTCCATCTGTGTGGGGCCTCTGCCCATTAGTGCTCGTGTTCCTGCTCCTGGGCTTGGCTCCAGGGGGGGTCCCTGGTGCAGTCTGAGGCCATGAAGTGCTCTGAGAACTTTGCTGGGAATATCGGGCTGACCTTGAACCTGAAGGGCCATCAGGTCTGGAGCCGCTGCCCGCATGTCACTGTAGGCAAAACTGAGGCTGAAGCCAGTACTGTTAAAGGTGACCAACAGCCCCAACGGCTGCGTTTGGGCCCCAAGCCCTGCCAGGCCTGTGGTCACAGTGGTGTTGGAATTCTGTCATTACTTTCTTTTCTTTGTAAGCTAGTTTGGTTGTGTTTTCTGTCAAATGCAACAGGACAACCCAACAGGAGGCCGTAAAGAGTGGGGAAGGGTGTTCCGGGAAGGGAAGGGCACATGCAAAGCTCCCGGGATGGGGATGAAGGCCGACATGCCCAGAGACTCGGTGAGGAGTGCAGGGCGTGACCAGAAGGTGGACAGGGAGGCCTGGGATAGGACTCTGATCTGATCCTTGTGAGGAGCTGCTGAAGCCTGGCAGGCTGCCTTTCACCAGTGTCCCTCTGGCTGCAGTCTGGAGAATGGATTCTAGGGGGTGAAGGCAGGTCCCTACAGGAATGGATCCCTTGGAGGGTGTGAGCGACTTGCTGGGTTAAGTAAGGCCCTTGGACCTGGTCTTGTCACTCCAGTCTATCTCCTGTCCAGGCCCCTCTCTTCCGTATCCCCTTATCCCCTTATTGGGAACGAGCCAATGACTTACTCATCAGGCTGGACAAGCCTGCTGGCACATTCTTAACCCACACTGGTGACATTCATGCTAATGTGTATGCGTTCTGCACTTTCTGCATGCCTTCTGCTCTCCAGACCCTGGGTATGGGCAGAAGTTTATGGCCATGGGTGAGGGGGAGCCCAACCACTGTGCAAACACACACACACATGCACACACGCACATACCCGTGCACACGTGTGTGCACACTTAGTTCCACGTCTTACAGCAGGACCCAGCCTGCCCACTGGTCTCCCTGCTGAGGCTTCCTGGTGCCTCTGGGGCTCAGCTTCGTGGGTTTGCCTGCCCTCTCTAGGCTGAGTCAACTAGGGACAGGGCCCCCTGCACTGGCAAGGGACAGGGGGGTGTCTGTGCCAATATGCACCATCACAGCACTCAGGCCTCCCTCCTGGGACTCGTGAGGGATGGCCCGTGTGTCTGTGCCCAGGGGGCTGTGCAGGGAGCCCCTGGGGCTGCCGGCTCTGTTGTATTTGTTTTTAGAACCTGGGGTAGAGGGCTGCCAGTCACCCCCACAACTCCTCCTGGGGTCTGGGTCAGCATCTGTCCTGCCCTCCTCCCCGCCCCCAGCCTCCAACTAGACACCTTGTTGTGTATCTCTGTGTTAGGAGGAGCTTTAGAAAACGAGTACTGTGACTGGGTGTGTATGTAGTGTTTTGGTTTTTTTTTTTTAAAGATTTTATTTATTTGACACAGAGAGAGAGCGAGAGAGCATAACTAGGCAGAGCAGCAGGGAGGGAGAGGGAGAAGCAGGCTCCCCACTGAGCAGGGAGCCCTATGTGGGGCTTGATCCGAGCTAAAGGCAGACGCTTAACCGACTGAGCCACCCAGGCACCATGTATTTAATTTTTAATTAAGCCTTCTATTTTAGAATAGCTTTAGATTTGTAGAAAAAGCGCAAGGTAATGCAGAGAGTTCTGCACCCCCCACCCCCAGTTTTCTCTCTTGTTAGCACCTTACACGACTCTATGCATTCATCACAATGACTGAGCCAATATGGATACGCTAGTATTCACTAGTCTACCACCTATTCAGATTGTCTTGGTTTTTAACCTGTGTCCTACTTCATCCAGGGACACTATCCAGGATACATCCAGGATACCCTGTTACCATTAGTCATGGCTCCTTTTGACCTTGATAGCTTGTCAGACATCCCTTGTCTGTGATGACGTTGACAGGTTGAGGAGTGTTGTTCAGGTTCACCGTAAGTCCCCTGCCCCTGGAGCTCGTCTGGTGTTTTTCTCATGATTGGACTGGGATCATGGTCTGTGGACAGGAAGACCCCAGAGACGTCACACCATATCAAGGCTGCAAGCTGTCAGTGTGACAGATCACTGTCACACACAGATCAACCCTCGGCGTTGAACTTGACCAGCTGGCTGAGGTCGTGTCCATCACGTTTCTCTAATTGTAACGTTACTCTTTCCCCCCCGTTCCCCTACTGCCTTCCTTTGTGCTATTTTTTTTTTAAAGATTTTATTTATTTATTTGACAGAGAGAGATCACAAGTAGGCAGAGAGGCAGGCAGAGAGAGAGAGAGGAGGAAGCAGGCTCCCTGCTGAGCAGAGAGCCCGATGTGGGACTTGATCCCAGGACCCTGAGATCATGACCTGAGCCGAAGGCAGCGGCTTAACCCACTGAGCCACCCAGGCACCCCCCTTTGTGCTATTTTTAAAAAGATTTTATTTATTTGCTTGACAGAGACAGCGAGAGAGGGAACACAAGCATAGGGGAGAGGAAGAAGCAGGCTTGCCGCTGAGCAGGGAACCCAACATGGGGCTTGATCACCGCACCCCGGGATCATGACGTGAGCTGAAGGCAGACACTTAACTACTGAGCCACCCAGGCACCCCTGTGCTCCTATTTTTAATTCCTCAGCGGTCCCGTGTTACAGTTATCATTCAGTTTCTTCACTGCTTTGCACTAGACACTGTTTTAAACTATTACCATTGTTGCTATGTGGGTCTGGTCTGTTGCTGTGGAGTCCTCCAGGGGCACTCCCCACGATTTACCCCCTAATGATTCCCAGGTTGTCCCCAGGTACCAACCCCCTCGGACCCTGGCACAAGGAAATGTCCACATCCTTGTGCCTTTGAGGCCTGTTTCAGGACTCCTCTGGACATGAAACCAGGAGCAAACTACAGGTTGTGGGGCACCTGTACCCCTATTTTGACAACATTTTTTTAATGCTGTCCTCCAGAAAGGCAGCATTTCAGCCTCCTGTAACTTCTGTCCCCACGATGACCTCACTTTCCCACACAAGCCACACTGCGGGGACGAGTAGTACCATTGCCCCCTGTGCAGTTTGGGGGGGGTCTAAACACCCCACTGGGTCCCCAAGGCTTGGTTTTTCTGAGTCACTGAGCTACACCACAAACCAGGACCCCAGCCAGTGAGCCGAGCCCCCGGTGCTCCATCGCTTGGCTGGCACAATATTCAGAAAAGTTTTGAGCCAACACTTCACATCAACTTACAGTTTCCTATGGAAAAGTGGTTCTCTTAAGGTATTTTGATTTGGTAGCCTCAGTGGTCCCTTAAGACCTCATGGCATCTGAAAAAGACTTTTCTCACAGGAAGAGCCATTCTGCCATGGGCCAGGCAGCTCGGCCATAGGAAGTAAGTGCCCCGTCACAGGAAGGATGCAAGGTGGGCCAGGAAGGCCAGGACATGGGATGGAGCCCTTAAAGTTCTGTCTTGTCCAGATTCCATGGTTTTCTTAGGCACATGTTCTCCCCTTCCCTTGCTCTGCAGCCTGTGGGATGGAGGCCACTCCGTCCTCATTTTGGGGCTGAGTTCTGGCAGCTCTGTGGGGCAATGGTGCCCCCTTGTGGCTGAAGCCTCAGCCCAAGCTCGGCCCAACACCAAAGGAGAGGGATGGATTTAGACAGGTGGGTATGAGGGAAAGGTGTTGTTGTTGTTTTAATTTCAAGTTCTTATTTAAATTCTAGTTAGTTAACACATAGTGCAATATTAGTCTCAGGAGTAGAATTTAGCGATTCATCCCTTAGAACACGTAACACGCAGTGATCATCACAAGTGCTCTCCTCAATCCCCATCACCCGCCTAGCTCACCCCCCATCTCCCCTCCAGCTGTCTTCAGGTGGTTCTCCATCATTAAGAGTCTCTTACGCTTTGCCTCTCTCTCTCTTTTTCCTTCCCCTATGTTCATCTGTTCCGTTTCTTAAATTCCACATATGAGTGAAGTCATTCGTCTTTCTGACTTATTTCACTTAGCATAATACACTCTAGCTCCAACGATGTCATTACAAATGGCAAGATTTCATTCTTTTTAGTGGTGGGGAAGTATTTTACTTTATTTTTTAAAAAATATTTTATTTATTTATTTGACAGACAGAGATCACAGGTAGGCAGAGAGTCAGGCAGAGAGAGAGGGAGGGAGCAGGCTCCCTGCTGAGCAGAGAGCCTGATTCGGGCCTCGATCCCAGGACCCTGAGATCATGACCTGAGCTGAAGGCAGAGGCTTTAACCCACTGAGCCACCCGGGTGCCCTGGGGAAGTATTTTAAATACACACACACACACACAGCCCACCTCTTCTTATCCGTTCATCAGTGGATGGACACCTGGACTCTTTCCATAGCTCGGCTATTGTCGATAATGTTGCTATAAACATTGAGGGCTACATGCCCCTTTGAATCCTTATTTTTGTATCATTTGGGTAAATACATAGTAGTACAATTGCTGGGTCATAGGGTTGATTGCACTTTTAACTTTTTGAGGAATTTCCGTACTGTTTTCCACAGTGACTGCACCAATTTGTATTCCCACCAACCGTGTAACAGGGTTCCCCTTTCTCCTTATTCACATCATTAGTGACAACACCTGTTGTTAATTTTAGCCATCCTGGCAGGTGTGAGGTGGTATGTCATTGTGGTTTGATTTGTATTTGAGGGAAAGGGGTGTGTGTGTGTGTGTATGTGTGTGTGTGTTTTAAGATTAGTTATTTGACAGAGACTCAGTGAGAGAGGGAACACAAGTAGGAGGAGCAGGAGAGGGAGAAGCAGGCTTCCCACTGAGCAGGGAGCCCAACACAAGGCTCAATCCCAGGACCCTGGGATCATGACCTGAGCTGAAGGCAGATGCTTAATGACTGAGCCACCAAGGCGCCCAGGGAAAGGTGTTTTTGATGGCAACAAGGACCACGGTACCTCAGGGGGCACACTGGAGCCCCTTGTGGCTGGAGGGAAGGGGATACCAGGAACAGAGGCTGGAGATCTGGGGGACATCGGATGGGAAAAGCATTGGATGCTGAGTGAAGGGTGGTCCTCAAGGTGACGTGGCCTTGGTGGTGCCCTGACTTTGGCTGAGTGATCAACCCTCCCTTCGACAGCAGGTGCGTCCCTCTAAGGCTGTGGTCTCCCTGGGGTCTGCTCCGTTGCCCGACCTATGGGACCACGAATTCCCATCCATAAGAATCTATGTGGCAAATGGACTTACTGACCTGGCCTGACCTGTGCTGCCACGTGACCACCATTTGTGGCTAGGTGTCTTAATGGTGGTGGAACTGTGCGCCAAGCCCACCAGCCAGGGAACCGACATGACTTGCTTCCACCGGCATCTGCCTGGAAGCACCCACTGGGTTTCAGCCTCTGTGCTTGCAGGCTGCTCATTGCTAAGATTACACTCTGCCTCTCTCCAACTAGAAGGGCGGGCTTCTGTTCCTGTTTTACAAAAGTGGAAAGTGAGGCTTAGAGCACGTGACTCACCTAACGTCACCTAGATATTCACACCCAGGTGTGCCTGACTGGAAAAGCTCAGGGTTGGGGAGAATGAGTCAAGTGACAGGCTCGGAGAAAAACATTTGCCGAAGACATCACTGATAAAGGACTGTTACCCAGAAAATACAAAGAACTCTTAAAACTCAATAAGAAAATGAATAATCTGGTTTTAAAATGGGCAAAGGGCCTCAACAGACACCTCACCAAGGAAGATAAGCAGATGACAAGTGTATGAAGAGAGTAGGGTGGCCAGAATCTGAACACTGACAATACCAAATGCAGCTGAGGATGCAGAGTAATGGTTTTACTTGCACTCATTGCTGGAGGGAATGCAGAATGGTATAGCAACTTTGGAAGACAGCTTGGCAATTTCTTACAACACTGAACAAAAAAACCCTCATGGCCTTGTCCTACCCCGGCTGCAGAAGCTCATAGTCTGGTCAGAAGTTGGACATAGAAACAGGTACAACCATTTAGAGAGTCACTGCAGTGATGAGGAAGCCACATTTGTGGCTGTGGGCCCTTAGAAGGGCTATTACAAGGGCATCAGAGAAGGCGTCCTGTGGACCCCCTGGTGGGTTTTAACCCCCTCCAGCAAGTTACCCAGGTAGAGGAACAGGGCGGACATTCCAGGTTGCCTCGAAGTGCAACGTATTGGGAGAGCAGCGGAAGTTCTCAGGTTTATAGTGGGCATACCCAAGAGCAGAGGTAAGTCGCAAGTCGCAAGAGGCGGGTCCGTGGACCCTGGGCTCCGCTCCCTGGAGCCTTGATCCCATCAGGGTTGAAGCAAGGTCTTGGCTCTCGGAGTCTGCTGCCGGCTAAAGGTGCTTATGGTGACACCTGGCGGTGGTGTTAGGGCACTGCAAGCGGCCGCGCAGGCGCCGACAGGGGGCGTCTGTGCCGGCCTGGGCTGGGTGGGGCTCTGCATCCCAGAGCAGAAAGGCACGAGACGACATTTTTTGCTTATTACTAACCTCTAATGGAACTGCAGTGTTTCCTTTCATGATTCACACAGACAACAAACCACGGGAGCCTTAGCTGTGTTCACACTACATTTCGAATATCTCCAAATGTCATTTCTGCTCATCAGTAGAAATTGGAAATGACCGTGGTGGTTAGACCTGCCTCCAGACCGTGTTCTTCATCGTGTTAAGACAGAAGCCCACGTAGTGCCATCGTACAGATTTCGTTCTAGTATTTGGATAACTAGAATTTTGGAGTCGTGGGCATTTAAAAACTCACCCAGACTGCCAAAGATGTTTGTGGCTCACACACACACCCACACACATGTGTGCATGCACATACACAAACATGCATATAGGTGCACACGAACATGTGCACACATGCACCTACAAACGCGCATGCATACACACACACACACGTGTACATGAATAGGCCGGTGTACACACACACTTGGTTGAGAAACCCTTTGAAGAAGAAAGGTGTTGGTGGTGAGAGCCCTGTATGAAGCATCTGTCCATATAATTTATCATCTAGATCTGTACACTTGAGGGAGAAAGACACCACTAATAGGCTGGGATGGCAGGTGTCCACGGACTCTTGTAAGCACACCAGCTCAAGGACTACCCTACATATGGGGCCTCCAGGGCACCCATGGTTGTGTCTGTGCTCGTGTTTCTGTGAGCGGGTGAACGTGAGTGTGCAGAGACCTGGCGGGGTGCATCTGATGGGGGCGGTGGCATCGCTGTGCTGGTGGCAGAGGTGTGAGTGTGTGAATGGGGGATTCTGATCTCCAGTGCCTGCCAGACCTACAGCCTGACTTACAGCCCCTTGTTCAGCCTGGTCATTCTGGTCCCCAGAGGAGATACTGCACAGGTATTCTCAGTGGTCTGGGGGGCGGGCTTGCCCTGCCTCCTCTGAGAGAGATAGGGTGGGCTGCAACGGTAGCCTTCTTGACCCACCAAACTCATCCTCCTTTCAGTGACCACTCTCATTTTACAGATGTAGAAACTGAGGCCCCAGAGAAGTCGAATATTTTGCCTAGAGCCACATAGGCTGTCCAGCCATAGATGAATGAGGGGTAGGATGCCTGCATCTTTCTGAGCCTCACTATTTTCACCTGCCATGTCAGGAGGTGTCAATGAGATGCCTGAGGCTGACCTAGCAGAGGAGAACCTCAACTTGGGTCTCTCCAGTGTAACTCCCACCATGACTCCCCATTCCCCACAGCATCAGGTCCAAGTTCCCCAGTCCTGCATTGTGGACCCTCTCCTCTCCGACCTTATCGCCTATCACTCCCTGTCTGTTCCCTGTGCACCAGGTACCCCAGCTGCTAGTTCTTCTGAATGCCCTCCAAGTGCCTTCACAACCCCATGCCTCTGCTATTCTGTTTCCTGTGCTGGGAATGCCGGGCGAACTCCTATGCATCCAGTAGCACCCCATTCTGATTGCCCACACAGAGTTGGCATCTCCTTGCTCTGGCCCCCATTGCCTTCACACATCCTTGTGGGGTAGCCCGTAAATCTCAGGATTTATGCAGATAAACATCATCTCTGTGTCTCCAGCACTTAGCACCAGGGGCAGCATAAAGTAGGCACTAATAGATGTTTGTTGAATGAATAAAAAAACTTATTTGTGCACAGCCCCCTGCCCCCCACCCTCCATGAGCTGGTTGAGGAGGAGACTGGGGCCTTTTCAGCTATTCAGGTAGTAATCCGAGTTTGTCCAATGGTCCAGGCTGAAGGGAGGAGCACGTGGTGACAGCGGCTGGGGTGACTCAGGGTGGGGAGTCCTAGGCTGGGGCTTGTTTGTGAGCTGCACTGCTTCCCAGTTTGTCTGCCTTAGGCTCCTCTCTGTATGCACCTGGGGGAGAGAGTGCTTTGCCATTGCTTCCACGTAGGCCCCCAAGGCTCCTCAGTGGGGCTCAGCCCTCAGTGGCTCTCTCTCTCTCTGTCCTCAAAGTTCAGTGCTGGGCTAGGTCTCATCTGTTCCTCTGTCCATGTATCGGGTTGGAAGCTCAAGGCTGCGCTGGCCTGACCCGGGCCAAGGTTTATGAGCTCGTCCTCCCCACCCCAGCCACTCTGACCCTGTGAAACACACCAGGAAGGGTGGGGACAGGAAGAGGACAGTGGGTCTCCGAGCCTGCCCCGGAGCACTGTCAGCCGTGTCAGGATTTATGCCTTGATGTTCCCACCCTGAGAGCTGGTCACCAGGGCCGGTGCTGAGCCACCCCTTCTGGGGACCGGGGAGGGCTCGAGGACCAGGCGCTGCTTAAGAAGGGCACAGGAGGAGCAGAGGCGTCCTGAGACAACAGCCCCCCTGTTGTCCCAAAGTGAACACAAGTCACCCTGTCACTGCTGTGGGATGAGAACTCACCGGCCACACCCACCCACCAGCCAGGTAAAGGGGAAGTACCCTACGGTTGGGGCCTGAGGCCAGCCCAGCCTTGGTCCAGCTGAGGCACACTGGCTAGGACTTCCCCTAGCATGGGCCTGTTTCCTCAAATGTGAATTGCGTAATGGAGCAGGCCCCCACTGGCCTCCTCAGGCAGAGTGTATCTTGGGTGCACCTGCAGGGGGCATCACTTGTTGTGACTGCCTGGTGGGCCCTTCCCTTCTTGTCCTATCAGACATCCTGACACTCCGTTTACTTTGGGAGAACTCCCCACCCCTATCCCCATGGTCTTAGCTGGACTGTCTCCCTGCACACTTTCCCACCTGTCCCTCCAGGCACTGGGAGTTGCAGATGAAGCCTCCTCACGAGTGAGTGACAGCTCAGATGGGCAAAAACTAAGAGAAGAGGCGGTGTTAGGGGTTTTGCCGGTCTCAAACTGAGGTCCAGAAATCATAGTGAGAAGGGTGGAGGTCGGGGAGGGGCAGGCAAACCTGAGTTGGATCAGAGATGTGGGGAGGTGACACCACAGGTCACGTAGTTGCTCCTTCAGAAGCCTGTGGTCAGATTCCTCTCTCTTACCACCCGCCCTCCCACATCCGAACTATCAGCGAGTCTGGCTTCCTGGACCCTTAGAACATTCTAGAACCCAGCCTCTTCTCTAGTCTCTACTTCTCACTAACTCCACACATCCAGCCATTGGCAATTCGTTCATAATCAGCCCTCAGAACACTTCAGAGCCTAACCACTTCCCCTGGCTTTGTTGCTACCAGCCTGGATCCAGCCAGCATGTCGCACCTGGAACACTGAGATTGCCACCTCCCTTATCTGCGCCCCTCCTGTCCTCACAGCCCTTTCTCCTCAAAGCTGCCTGAACATTTATTGTAAATAAACTTGGCCCACTCTCAATTCCTCCCACCCCCCATGGTTTCCCACCACACCCACTATAAACTTCAATTCCTCTCTGTGGTCTGTAAGACCTCTGAGTTCTGGCCTCTGCTCACCTCTCTGACCTCCTCTCCATCCCTCTTTCCACACCCACTGTGGTGCTCCTCACTGTTTTGGGGCTTACCTGGAATGTTCCCACCTCAGGGCCTTTGTCCTTACTGTCCTCTCTCTCTAGAACATGGTTTCCCGGATATTCATAAGACTCCTTTCCTCCTCTTATCGGGTCTTTTCCTCCCTGACCTCATATCTACAATAAGCCCTTGCTCCCCCCATCATTCCCCATCTCCTTATCCTTTTACAATTCCTTCAAAGCACGTTCACTGGTGTTATTTTATATATTTAGTTGTACAGTTATTCTCTGGGGCTTGCTGGTAGACAGACATGGTGGTGTGATGAGTCTTGGGATGGGGAAGATACTGCGGTCTGCAGGGGACTCAGAGCATGGTCCTGCCTCAGTGTCCCCCCGAGGCTTGGGCTCTCTCTCCTCAGCAGCCTGCTAATGTGATGTGGGTAATTCTGAGTCCTCCCTTTGTCCTGGAAGAGAGGTTGCCATGGAAACAGAGGCGCTGGGCTCCAGCAGAGGGAGCATTAACCTCCCTTTGTTAGATCCTGGAGGACTGCCTTCTAGGGGCTACCCCACTTGCTGCCAGGCTTTGGGAGAGAACACAGCTTGGGGTCTGTGCTATTTGAGGGGCGAGTGACCGAGACTGGGGGCATACAGTCTGACCATCCTTCTTACCCTTGAGCCTATGTTTTGTCTTTCTAGTGAGGCAGATGCTGAAAGGGCCGAGTTAAAGGACGGAGTTCACTGCGGAGTAGTGGAGGATGGGGCACACAGGAACCTAGGGTATCTGGGCCACCGACTGGTCGGCGCCCCTCTGTGTCTAGATGTCCTATGGCCCTGCCCTTCTCCATGCCCCTAGCGCCGGCATTTCCATCTGCACACAGTTCTGCTTTAAGAAAATCAATGGGGAGCCCACCTCCCTGCTCCCGTGCCCACTAGGGCATAATGTGGGTTCCGCTGGGGAGGGCCGCTGGGCACAGTGACGCTGTCAGCGTGGTTGCAACTGAGGACATCCCCTGGGTTCCCGTTGTCCCCTCGGGCGCTGCAGGAAGGGAGGGCCCGTCTGTTGGGCACAACTGGGTGGTAGGGAGTTTGAACCCCTCCCTGCGCCTCCCCAGGACAGAGCTGCAGCCGGAAGGTCCGAGACCTCCGGGCTCAGGGGTGTGGTTGCTCTCTTCCGGTCCGCCGGGCTGCTGCCCCGGCCTGGTGGGGGTAGGGGTACGAAAGGGGGAGAGGGCAGGAAGCCCAGGCCTCCCTTGAAGGGTCATCCCTCTCCAGCAGGTGGTGAGGCCCAGCCCTGCAGGGAGCCGCTCTCTCCCGCCAGCTGCCCTGGCCCTGAGCGGCTCCCAGCCGGGCCTTGAGCGCCTCTTCCCTTCCCGGGGCGTGCCCCTGCCCTGCCACCGCCCAGGGCATCCCCGCTCCCGGCTTCCCGCTCCGCAGGAAGGGCGCGGGCGCCCAAGGCCAGAGCCCGGCGCCGTCGGAGCAGGACGCCGCCAGAGGGCGCTGCGGCGCCTTGGGAAGCCCGTGCTGGCAGCCCAGGGCCAGTGAGTGGCAAGCCTGGCCCTGAGGGTCTCCCAGCAGTTCTCCATCGCCTGGGTCACGTGGGGCCCCACCTTACCCTTGGTCTGACCACTCACCACTGCCCCTGGGGAAGTGCACGGGGTTGGTTCATACTGCCCCCTAGTAAGGCCCATGTGAGCGGGGCCGGAGGGAGCCGGGGTCAGGCCCCAAGCCCGCCCTGGGTTTCCTCCTGTCAAGGAAGCAGCTGCCCAGAGGTAAGAGAATTTGGAGCATCTTGGGCCACTTCTCTGAAGGGCATGGGCACCCGGAGATTTCTGGACACCACCGTTTTTCCAGAGAGCAAAGGCAGAGACCGTGGGGACCCTGGATTAAGGAGGTTATACTCTCTGGTGTCTGATAACGCACTTTCCAACTTTCGGCATCCGAATTCTGGCCTGGATGTGCTCTGAATCTTAGCCAGCGTAGAGAGGTGTGGCGTGCGGACGCTGACACTGGGTCCTGGGTTCCAATCCCGACACTGCCAGTTACCAGCTCTTTGCAGGTCGTTGCCTTAACTTCTCTGTGCCGCGGTTTCCTGGCTGGTGAGATGGGGTTAATGACAGTTCTTGCCTCGCGGGGTTGTGTGAGGATTGAAGGAGGCATTGGCTGTTCCGCCTCTCTGCAGTGGTCATTATTATTACTCATCATTGCCTCGTGGGCTTAGAAACCCAGACATTCACAAGTGGTGGAGCAGAGCACCAGGAAGGGCAGAAACGTAGCTGGGGGAACCCTCACGGCTGGGAGCGTCCAGGAGACATTGGGCCCAGACTTTCCTTTCTGGGAAGAAAAGGAAAATGAGAGGCCCCAGCAAGTTGAACCGCAGAGAATAGAGTCTGTGCTAGGTAGTGACCATGACCGTGGATGGTATGGGCGAGCAGCTGAACACTCCAAGCCCCAGTTTCCCCACCTGTAAAATGGGATGCCTCCCCTAGCTTCATCACATGAGGGAGGCTTGTAGACAGGGGAACCTGAGACAGGCATCCCCCACCTGCAGGGAACAGTGACAGCCGCCATCAGGCTATCTTGGAAGGGTGTTGGGTGGGTGGACGTTAGTTCGGTAGCTCTCAATGCCACTGGCTGACCCTTTGAGCCTGGGTATAGCCCCTCTCCCAGCCATACATCATCCCTCTTCCCTGCTGAGGCTGCCATTCCCTGAGCAGCAGGGGAAGGCTGGCAGTAGCCGCAGCAGCAGGAAGCCTACTAGACGTGGTGCTTCAGGTGCGGAGAGGCAACAGGCTTGGCAGAATGACATGGGGGCTCCCAAGGTGCTGGGGAACTTCGTGGCCATTCTCATTAGCCCCTCACTGTACCTAAGAGAAACTGAAGTCAAAGAGGCCAAGAGACTTGCCCCAGATCACATGGCTAGACAGAGGTGGGTGGGACAAAGGTGGCTGAGTCTAAATGTCTCTTCTATGATCAATATCCAGGCCAGATTAATTTCTAGAGTCCTCTCTGTACCAGCATGTAACAGCACAAAGACATGTTTATGGAGTGAATAACTGTGTCTATCAGGCCACATTACCAAAGATCTGTGCTTGCAGTGAGGGAGGGGATATTCTGCTCAATTTTGCTCTTCTCTGAGCTCCTTGGTTCTTGTGCTCAGATCCAGACCCTTCAGGGGACTGACATATACAGTGACCCTTGGAAACTCCATCCTGTGGGGAGTGGCCCAGACAGGATGAGTGCAGCCTCAGGGGTTCCAGCGACTGTCCCTAATTTTCTGCATGATTGTCCTGGGGCAGGAGGGATGGAAGGGGCAGTAGGTTTGTGGGCAGGGCTGGGACCCTTAGGAAGATGTAAGCTTGTGAGTAAGTGCTCCCATTTTAGTCCCAGCTGCCCCGTACTAGGGGTGAGCAAGTTGGAATGGCTATTGGATGGCCACTGGATGGGTGTTCATGCAGTAATTTGTTCAAGTCATTACTGAGCACCTACTGTGTGCCAGACACTGGAGCTGACATTATTTTGCTGGAGAAATGGACAGTCAGCAGATAAACAGATTTAGGATGTGAGGGCATGGGGTAGCAAGTGGAAAGACGGACAGTAGAGCAGAGTCAGGGCAAAACCACAGTGGGAGCCCAGGTTAGACAGAGGCAGCATTGCAGGGCCAGAAACCTGAATGATGCGGAGGTGGCTGTCCCCTGAAGGGCAGGGTAAGAGTTTCCCCAGCAGAGGGGCCTGTGGGGCAAAGGCCAGGGAGTGAATGTGCTGGAGTGGCTGAAGTGGTGCAAGAGAGACTCAAGATGACTGTGCTCCATGCCCTAGGCTCCCCTTGCCTTCTTCCCAGTCCCGCCAATCCTTCATTCAAGCCTGCTCCCAGGAACCCCAAGTTGCCCAGCTGGGAAAGGCTACATCAGCTCTCTTGGCCACACAGGGGCAGCAGAGGACACACCTGGGAGGGAGTGGGGGAGGTTGAGGGCTGACCCTGAGCCCTGGGGCTCTCTGACAGCTGGGGGTGAGGACTGGACCCTCCCACTCTGCTCCTCTGTACCCATCCTTGCAGCTTTCCTGGGCTCCTCCCGCCAGAACAGCGCCTGCTAAAATCCTGATGCTTGCGTCTGTGGCCTGGGGACACTCACAGCTTCATCTCTCTGGGACCCATCGTAGGTCTCAGTTTAGGTGGTTTGCAGTCATGGGTGCCTCAGCTGATTACTTTCTTTGGGCAACTTGCTTATATTTTGAGCCTCAGTTTCCCCATATGGGAGATGGGGATGGTGGTAGGGCTAGGGCGTGGGATCCCCTGCAAGGAAATGGATAGAACACATAAGGCACGCCAGGTACTCAGCACAGTGCCGGGCACATAGTAACTGCTCAGTGAAGATCATGTGTAATGACAACAATTGATGACTTGGGGGCGTAAAGCCGAGAGAGAGAGAGAGAGAGAGAGAGAGAGAGACAGACAGGCTGTTCATAGAAGGGGAGGGGTTTGTCTAACTTGAACCCACCAAGAATGAGTCTGGGAGCCCCTCCCCAAGATACCCTGTCCATTTGCCAGATGGGGAAACTGGAAAGAGTTGTCAACCTGGCCAGGGTCCCCTATGGCAGACATAGGGTTAGAATCTGAAATGCCAGGCTCCTGGCCACAGCCTACCTGTCCCCAGCCTCTCACCCAGCACATGGCATTCCTGGACCATGTAGGCCCTGTTTGCACAGCACCCCCCACCCAGGAGGTGACCTCCTTCCCTGATGACAAGTCAGCTCAGACAGAGGGAGGAAGGAGTGGCAAGGGTGGGAGCTTTCCAGGCTGTGGCTCCCAATGCCCCTTTTCTTCTTGGGCACACGCCCTGTGCCCAAGTGTGTGAGAGGAGAGAGCTACAAATGTTGGAATGCTACATGCTTGGAAACCTGGTCCTTTAGTCTTTGAATTCTTAGATTTCCCATTGGATGGGGGCCCCCTCGTTTCTGACAGAGCTCGGAAGGGAGCCCCTTGATTTTAATGTCCTTCGGGGAGGACACGAGGTGTTTCTGGAGGGTGGGCAGCCAAGGGCAGGGAGTTGGTGGTGGGGGTGGGAGCTGGGCGCGGAGAGGAGGCGGGGGTGTTGGGGAATATCGTGTGACCCCCCTCCCGGTGGGGTAAAAACCTCTTGTCAGATGGTGTCCGTTTTCCCTTGGTGCAGAGGGAAAGATACGCTTCTGTGCCCCTCTCTCTCCACGTCCTTGTGAAACACCCACAGCCCTCTTGGAGTAATTCCTCTGAAACCTCGAATACCTCCAGCGTCTCCCAGGGTATTTTTCTTGTGGTTAAGGTGGTATTTACAGTGAAAACAGCCATTGAAGCAAATCGCAAAAATAATGTCAGTGTTTCCACTTTTGACAAAAATGGGAAGGCAGGTGGTTTCTTGTCTACGATAAGCACATCTGCTCCTGCAATAATTACTATTTGAGATAATTATGAAAAAGAATTTAAATACTGAAGGCATGCACAGAGGCCAGGACAACTTTCTTTCGCCTTATTCATAATTTCTCCTGCAAGTTGGAGTCTTGTCTTGACGTGGGCCGAGGAAGGGCCCCAGGAGGGGCATTGGAGGCAGTGGACCAGTGCCTGGACCCTGGGGCCTGGGGCCTGCTCCGGGGGTGAGAGGTGGGGTGAATCCCAGAGGGAGCACAGGTCTTGGGGGCCGGCACACCTGGGTTGACTCTGGACTTGGTAGGGGCACAACCGCGGACAATGTGCTCTGCACCTCAGTTTCCTCACCTGTGAAATGGGCTTCAGGATTGGGTACACCTTAGAGAACTATTAGGAAAACCAAAGCAGATCAGCTGGGGGAAGCAGTCAGTGCCCCTGGTGAACAGCCCAGGCTTGGCATGCGGGGCCTGGTGTGGCTCGTGCAGCCCCGTGTGTGTGTGTGTGTGTGTATATATATATATATATATATATATATATATATATATATATATGTAAATAGGAACTGGCAGGTGCTCAAGGAGAACCCTGGTGAGTTTGCATTCTCTTCTCTTCATTCTCCTCCTGCCTGAACTTCTGGGGAGGCAGGATGCAGAGGGCAGGAGGGTGGCCTCTGAGCACGGAGAGGAGCAGCTTTGGGGCCTGGCTCTTGACCCCAGGTCAGCTCAGGAGGTAGGGTCAGGACTGATGGCTGGGAGCCTGGGTGTCCCATTCAGAGCTCAGCAGGGCAGGAGTGGATGGTCCAGGAGAGAGAGAGTTCCTGCTGGCACCTGGGGGGCCCAAGTAGCTCCTGGATGTAGGAGATGGGCCCTTCTCATCTACCAGGGAAGCCAGGGAAGGAACAGGGGTTGGGTTAGGGGAAACTCTGAAGACCTCTGTCTGGTCTTGAGATTTAAGGGCAGATCAGAACCCCAGAATCCTGGGTCCTGGGAGAGGCTAGGGAAGGAAGACATGGAGGAAGGTGACTGAGGCTGATGAAGCACACAAAAGGCCCAGAGATGGGGGAGGGCCTTGCTCAAGCTCACACAGATGCTTCTGGTAGAGCCCAGGCCTCAGATTACCTCCACCCATGGCTGCATAAGTGGAAATGAGGCAGAGTGCTGGTGTGTATGACCTTGAGCGAAGAGGGTTCTGTGACCCATTCAAGCAGAAAAGAGGAGCCCACCCAGGGGATCACAGGAAGACAAGGCATGTGCCTCAGTTCTGTGCTGGTGTCCTGCTCTGAGCCATTGTCTGGTGTTGCAGAGGTCTGTCTGTTTGTGCCTGACTTGGGCCTCACTTGCCTCATCTCTACAACAAGGGGTTGGATTGTAAATGAAAACTCCAAAGAGTGATGTGTTAAATGAGGGAGAAATCTCTATTTTTTTTTTTTTAAATACTTAAGCCTAGAGGTAGTTGGTACAGTGCTGATATGGAGACCGGCATACTAACAAGCCAAGGAGCTCTGGTTCTCATGGTCCAAGATGGCTGCTGGAGTTCCAGCCATCACGTCTGAGTTCTAAGCAGAAAAGGAAGGATGGAAGAAGAAAAAGAGACAAAGTATGGGTAGTAGATTTCTCCTAAAACCGGCCTCTGGAGGTTGACACTGGGCACTCTTTCATGCATCTCAATGGCTAGAGCTTGGTTACATGACCAATTCTAAATAAGAGAGATGCTGGGAATGAGGTCTTTATTCTGGGAGCCCAGCTGAAAATCAGAGAAAAAAAAAAAGGGGGAGGATGGTGCTGGGGTCTAACACTGCCTCAGAATGATCTTAGGGCCTTTCTACTTTGATTCCTGAGGGGTCTGAGGGTCTGGATTATTTACAATTTGCCATGTCCCAGACTTTAAGGAATCAATGCGGGCTAAATGGGAATAAACAAGATTTTGTGGGAATAAACAAGCTTTCAAAATCCCAAGATTGTGAGATTGCAGAATTTCTAAATATAGTGGCACATGCGTGTGTGTGCCCGCCTGTGTGCCAAGAAGCAGGGCACCCCTCTCAGGTAGCAGATCTGGGGCTCTCCAGGGGCAGGGGTAGATGGTGCCCCACGATGGACAGCCTCTCTGGGCCCGGCAGGCTGCTCCCTTGGCTCCTGGAATCCACTCGCGCTGCCTGTCGGCACACGTGCCTGCGTGCGCGGGAGGCCCCGGGGCCAGGGGCGGCGGGAGGGGGGCGCCCAGGAATGCCTGCTCTTTTCAAGTCCGAGTCATCTGTGTCTGCAGAGGCGGGGCGCCGAGGGCCGGCTCGGGCAGTGGGGGGCGCCCGAGAGCAGGCTCCGGGCCCGGATGGGGATGGCGGGGGCGGGGTCTGAGCGCTGGGGCTCCCAGCCCTCCGCCTCCAGGTTGGGATTCAGGTGTGTTTCCGGCTGTACTGGTAAGATAGTGCTCTAGGCACCGGGCGTGCATTAGAGTCCCTGCCCTGGGGGAGGCACAGTCAATTAACAAAAGATATTAGTGAATAAATGGTTTAGGGAGCCACTTAGGCTGGAACTGTGGTGGCAAGTGATGCCTGGTGGTCAAGGAAGGACTCCCCAGGAGGGTGACACTTGGGCTGAGACTTGAAAGAGAGGGAGGAGTGAGCCCAGTGAGCATCTGAGAGAGGGTGAGCCAGGCAGAGGCAGGGCAAAGGCCCTGAGGCAGGCGTGGGCTGGTGTGGCCAAGTTCCAGAACAGGGCCAGATGGGGCAGAGCCTTGTAGCCATAGGAAGGACTTAGCCCTGCTGGGGATGGGGTGGGAGCCCCAGGTGGTCTGAGCAGAGGAGGCTTATGATCTGATCCAGGTTTTCATGGGATGCCTCTGGCTGCCGAGGGGGTAATGTATATAAGATGCTGGTGGCTCAGTGTCCCCACAGGCTGTCCTCCCTTCCTCAGTGACACGGAGCTTCTGTCTTCCCCATTCTGGCCCCTCTGCTTTCTCCACAGCCATTGTTGGGAGTCGGGCCTCAGCTCTCACTGGTCATTCTCTTACTTCTTGTCTTCTCTGGGCTTTAACTCCTTTCAAGATGGCAAAGGGGCTGTTGTAGTTCCAGACCTCACTCCCAGCATTCCTCGCTGAGGCAGGGGAGGTTCTGGCCTTTGCTGGGATTGGGCTATTTCTGCGCCAGCTCCTGAGAGAGGAGGACGCCGTGCTCCTGTTGGCCTTGCCCTGGGTTATCTGAATCAGCGGTTAATGTGAGATGGGTGAGGAGCCACAGACCAGCTTGGCTTGGGAGAGGCCGGGCCACTCTCTGTGAGTGCACTCTCGGGACTGCACTCAAGAGAGGCGTGTGGCCTTTCTGGGGGATAGGGTGCTGTTCAGGGGGATGCATGCCCGGGTGTGGGCTGTAATACTGTCCCCCTGCCCTCTTCTAGCAGACGTGGCGTCTGTGTCATTTGCTCCTATTCTGTGACCATTCACTACATACACTGTGGCTTAACACACTCACTATCCTAATAGTTCATCGGGTCAGAAATCCAAAATGGGTCTCATGGGGATAGACTCCTAAGTGTCCGCAGGGCTGTGATCCTTCTGGAAACACCAGCAGGGAAGCATTTCCTTGTCTTTCCTGGCTTCAGTTGGCCACCTGCCTTCCTTGACTTGTGGCCTCACCCCTCATCTTCAGAGCCAGCAGCCTCGGGTTTCTCTGTGACTCTGACCTTCCGCCTCCCCTCTTCCAACTTTTAGGGCCCCGTAGGATGATGTTGGGCCCACCTGGAGAAGCAGAACATTCTCCCACCTCATATCCTTCATTACCAGATCGGCAAAGTCTCTTCAGTTGTGTGAGATAACACAGTCAGAGGTATCAGGGATTCAGATGGAGACATTGGGGGGCACATTATTTGCCTACCACGCGGCCAACACGGCAGCCCCCACTCACCAGGGTCCTCTGGCGGAGTCCAGAGCCGTGAGTGGCTGTGCTCCGAATAAAAGGGAGGGGACAGTTTGCTTTCACTGCCCCCACCCCCAGGGCAGAGCACATTCCAGGCTGTCCCAGTTCTCACCCCTCAGCAGACCCTCTTTCTCTCCTTTCTCGGTTGGGAGAGCAGAGACACGAGGAATGGTCTCAAACCCACAGCCACCACCTCATATCCAGCATGGCTTATGGGGGGGCTCCTGAATCTCAGGGTGCTGGGGAAGTTCCCTGTCCCACAGGGCTGCCTCCTGACCCAAA
This sequence comes from Mustela lutreola, assembly GCF_030435805.1. Classification (NCBI taxonomy): domain Eukaryota; kingdom Metazoa; phylum Chordata; class Mammalia; order Carnivora; family Mustelidae; genus Mustela; species Mustela lutreola. The sequence goes on along the minus strand of NC_081291.1, from coordinate 56,812,677 downwards.
TACCATCCTGCAGCGTGCAGGCTGGGCCACGTGGGGTGGGTGGGTGGGGGACTCCTCCCCTCTAGCAGTCGGAGGAAGGCAATGGTGAAACTGGTCCCATGGAGTTCTGGAGAGCCCAGGAAGCAAGTATACCATCGCCCAGGGAAATTGGGACTGGGGTCCCATGGGGAGACCAAAACAGACCCCAAGTTCCCTGCTGGCCTCCCCCAATGGGGCAGTCTACTTTGCTGCTTCCTAGATGCCTTCATGTGCATCGTGCTTACTTCTGTGTCCCCTTAGCACCCACCCCACCCCCCGCCCACTCTGCAGGGCCCTCCTTCAGCCAGCATCTGCATTCAGTCTGAGACTATGTTTTCAGGGTTTCAAAGAGGAGCTCTTAATTAAAATCTGTTTTTATTGCTTTTCTTGACAACACTCTAACAACAACCCAGAAGTCCCTAAGACCCACATTTCCACATGGCAATGACTGGAAGTCCACCTCCCTTTGGATGGGGCACGTGCTGTCCCACTCACCGCAGTCCCCACCACTCCCTGCAGTCTGCCCAGCCAGAACGGTTCTCTCATCTCTGCTCTTGCTGTGGAACCTGGGCCTTGATTTTGTAGCCATGTCTCATCAGGTCCTTCCTACTACCTACCCCTCTCACCCTGTCCCACTGCTCCGAAGCTGGTGGGGCCTGGGCAGCAGGGACCCGCCCCACAGAAGCCACCATTTCCTGGTAAAGCATGACGCAGGGAGATGGGTTTCCCATGGGCCCAGTGAGCGTGGCACTGGCTGAAGGTCACACGTGAGGGCCCTTCCTTGTCATGGTACCCTCCAGTCCTGGGACCCGAAGACGTCCCATCTGGACTGGCCTGGAAGGGTAGACACTAAGCCCCCGTCTGCCTCTGCCTTTGACTTGGTCCATGAACTTGAGCTTGTCTTCACTTTTCTTGGCCATGGTGGGTTTTCCCACCTGTGAATAGAGAGCAGGCTGGGGGACATGTTGTCTGAGGGGCCTTTCCAGCCCAGGGCCTGAGCTGCAGCGTGGAGCTGCATTTTGATATTATACAGTGCTGGGTTCTAAACCCGTTTCCGCCTGACCCTCCCCGGTTGTCCACTTTACAGATGGGAAGGTCCCTACCCAGCTTCTTAGGCCCTGCCCCAGCCTTCTGTGCCTGGTTGCTCTTATGTGTGATAATGGCTCTGAAGGTGCGTTTGTAAGTATCCAGACTAAAGGAGGAGGGATTTAACATTTATTTATTTATTTTTTTTTAAAAGATTTACTTGTCTGAGAAAGAGAGTGCATGTGCGCGTGCCTGCGCACAATTGGGGGGAGGAGCAGAGGGAGGAGAAGAGAGAAACTCAAGCCGACTCCCCCCTCAACATTGCTGAGCTCGGAGGGAGGCAAAGCTCCATCTCAGGACCTTGAGGTCATGAATTGAGCCAAATCAAGAGTCAGACACTTAGCTGACTAAGCCACCCACGTGCCCTGGGACTTAGCATTTATTAAGCACCTACTGTCTGCTAGGCACTGTGTTTGCTAGTGGAAGCCCAAGGCCACTCTGTAAAGTGGATCCATCACCCTCTCATCACAATAAGAAACTGTAGCTCAAGGAGGCCTTGCCAGCTGTCCCCCTGGGGCAGGGAGTCTGGGGAGGCGTTTGGATTTGAATGCTTTTCCCACTTGCGGTGACACAACCCAGGTGAGCCTGGAGGAGAGAATAAGCCTGAGCTCCTTGAAGATTCCGGGGCTCACTTCCAGCCCGTGGTGAGTGGCGACAGGCAGCTACGACTGGACTTTGTCTGGGAGAGGGAGGCAGGCAGTGGGTCGATGTGCGGCTGGGCAGGGCTGCCTGGGAGGGGCGGGCAGGAAGACAAGGGGGCCTTGGGCCCTGCCAAGAGGTATTGATTCCAGGCACCAGGCCCTGCGCTGGGGCCCAGCCAAGAGATGAGGTCATGAAGGACGGGGACGGTGACTCCGGGGGCCGCGGCGTCCCGGCCGATGACGTGATTGCCAGACGTGAGGAATCTCTCTCTGCCTGGAAGATGCAGGCTCTCTCCTTCCTTCTCCTTGACAACCCCTGTACTCTTGCCCGGAGTACCAGGAGAAGGGAAGTCTGTGGGCCCTGCCTCCCTCTTGTGCTGTGTGACCTTGGGCAAGTCACCACCCCTCTCTGGGCTTCCTTGTGGGACTCCATGGCTCTGGGGGCACCTCTGGGAATACTTTGATCAGTCCCCACCCCAAATCTTTAGTTTCTGGAGGGTAAGGCAGGAAGGCTGCAGTGCCTGGGAAGGGGGTCATCAGCAGATCCCAGCAACCACCCACAACTGCCTCAGTTTCCCCACCTAGTCCTTAGGGATGGGGATGGCATTCTTTCTGGCTCTCTCTGAAATTACTGCTTGTGGAAGCTGGAGGGTCTAGTGGGGAGTTGGAGCCTTGGCCTCTGCCACCTGCAGGATATGTGGCTGCAGGTAAGCTGCTTACCCTCTCTGTGCCTAGTTGCCCACCATGAGGCTGTGGCGAGGGCATGCACCAACCTGCCCTGTGCAGGGCCTGGCATAGGGTAAGAGTTGAGAGATGCTGAGTGTGTGCATGTGGACTCCTGGCCATACCATGTCCCCTGGAGTCCTCCTGGCTTGAGTTTGGGTCCTGGCTTTAGTACTGCCTAGGCATGAGAATTTGGGTGGGTTGGACCCCTTCGCTGAGTCTCAGTTTCCTCATCTGTAAAGCAGGGACAGCAGTATTTCCCAGAGTGGGTTGCTGGAGACAGGAAAGAAAGCCGTATGGGGCAGGACCCCGATGGTACAGCCCTATGCATTTTGGCTGCCTATGCATTTTGTCCTTTTCCTGACCTGTATCTCCCCACCCCTCCCCTTGGCTCAGCCCAGGGTAGCGTGGGCTCCCCCAGGCCCTAGAGAATGGCCTATTTGAGCACTCGTATGGGGGTCCGCCTGTCACCAGAGGGCTGTGGATGGCCGAGGTGACCACCGTATCTTCCACTTCCCCCAGAGCCACAGGCCAGCACCCACCAGCCCAGGAGGCCAACTTGGCTACAGGACCACAGAGCCATGAGTCTCTTTAAAATTTCCCTTCTAACTCCGGGAACTTGAAGTCACCTTGGGAAAAAAACCCAGATGAACAGAAGGAAGATGAGAAAACTTGCCTGCAATTTCCTCCCACAGAACTGGGCTTTTAGAATTTAGATGATCCATAAGATGGTCGTTTCATTTCCAGCCTCTTTCACTGTGGCTGTGCTAATTTATACTTAGAGAGGAGGGACCACATCATTTTTCACTCTAATGGTACAGAGTACACACTTCCCATGTTGGTGAATGTTTCTCTACATCATGTCATGGCCACATCATACCTTGAGGCCTTGACATGATATAGCAACACACATAGCCCAGCCCTCCACTGACATTGAGGTGTTGTCTAGATATTCCTGGCTGTGATGAATATGCCCCATCACTCTTGTGGCTGAAACTGCCTGGTCAAAGGATGTATGTTTTTAATGTTTGATTCTGGATACCAGTTCATATTCCCAGCAGTGGTGTGTTTGTTTGTGTGCAAAGTGTTCTAGGCTTGAAAATGATCTGTGCCATGTTTGTTTCCTTTTCAAGCCTGCTTTGGAAGAGCTGATATACCACGCACAGAGGCAGACTGCTTTCTTGGGCATCCTTAATATTAGCCTCGTCTCCTCCCTCTCTGTGCCTCTTTGTGTGCTTTCTAGCTGTGCTGGTGACCTTGCTTTTCTCAAACACGTCCAACATCTCTGCCTCAGCGCCTTTGCACCTGCTGTTTCTGCTCTCTGGAATCTATTCCTTTGGATAGGCATGATCTATCTTTTTCTTAAGAACTCATACTCTATTTCCTGAGAGGTCTCCCCTGGTCATCCTTGTTCATATATACCTGTCCACCCTCATCTCTTTGCTGTCCTGCTTGTCTTTACCATAGAACTGGCACTTTTGCAATCTGTCTGTTCTGTACATATTTTTTTTTACTTGCTTAAGGTCCAGCTCTTTCAGGGGAATGTGGGGTATCCAGGGAAAGTAGCAATGACACAGGCTGAAGGCCAGCCTCAGTCTCTCTCAACGGGAAAAAATGTGCCCTCTCTGTGCCATTCCCTGCAGTCTCCTTCAGGCCCAGTCTGGCACACCTGGAAATCAGGATTAGAATAACCACGAACTTGGAAGCAAGTGTGCAGTGACCCAAGAGTAGAACATGCACTGGGCAGTCTGAGGGTAAGCAGTGCTGCAGACTTGCCTTTGTTCTCCAAGTCTCGGTTTCCCTAACTGTAAAATGGGAATAGTGTGTATAATAATAAGCAGCATGTATATTGTGAGGAAAAAGGCGACGATGTATCACCTGGCTCATGATAGTGAAAGCATGCAGAGTTCTTGCTGTTTCTGTGCCTGGGGCACTGGTCATGCACTTGACACAGACTATCTCATTTACTCCACAGAACACCTGTGTAGTGTGGAATAAGTCCTGAACTATCCCCACTTTACAACTGGGCAAACTGAGCCCAGAGAGGTCATTGTCTGAGGTTGCCTGGCTTTTGGAGGCTGGAGCTGGGATTTCACCCTGGAAACTGGTCCCCTTGCCCACCACGGCACAGCCCTGCACGGGAAGTGGTGGCAGTACGTCAACAGAGGTGGAATCCAATATGGCTCCTGATGCCCTGGGAGACCTTGGGCAAGGTGCATCTTCTCTACAGGCCTCAGTTTACCCATCTGTACCATAAAAACATGCTTGTGTTTCATGTATTTGTCAGTGATTCTTGCGGGGAAAGTAGGATTGAGTCTTTGGGAAGCTTCTGGCCGGAGGGGGACTGCAGTACAAAGGTCAGGATAAGGGGGAAAGTGAAGGATGGAAAAGAAAATGCTTGGAGCAGAGTTGAAGGTCAGAGTCTGACTCAGGTACTCACTGCAAGTACAGTGTGCTTCTCTCCTCTCACTAATCCCCCTCCTCCTCTGCCATGGCTTCTTCATAGGAAATGCCACCATGTCCTGCCTGTGGCTGCTTAAAGAATGGAACCTGGGCCAAGATGGAGATGGCCCAAAGCTGTGGACAAGCCATAGACTGACTCAGAAATCAGAATGGCCTTGTCACAGTGTTCGGATTCATGCGAAATGAATCTGACTAGAAATTAACATGAATCCCAGGACTTGGGTCCAAGAAGCAAGCTATGTGTGGCCAAGAAGGTGGCCAAGAAGGTATGGCTTAGCACTGTCTGTGGTGGCCAGGAGTTCAGTCCCTGTGGTACAGACAAGCAAATGTGCTTCAGGCCATATTACTTAAGGCATAGAGCCTAGAAGGAGGAAGGTGATTGCTGCGTCCATCCTTCAGAATTCCCAAAGTGCTATAGCTGAGATCCTTGAGAGAAGAACAGGTATAGGCTGAGGTGTGTCTTGAGCAGGCCACCAGGCACTAGAGACTCCACTTCAGGGGGAGCAATTAGAAAAGCTGGGCCACTCGACTTAGAGAGGCAGCCCCAGGAGTCCCAGCTACTACCTCCCTCAGTGTATGCAGGGCTGTCCTGAAATGATGACGAGGGTGGGACATTTCAGGCAAGTCTGTGGATCAGAGGTCAAGGGACAGGACACTCTCTGTATCTCTGTATATGTGCATGGCACTGCGAGAAGCTGGTGGTTTTGTTGGAATGAATGCTTTTCTTTAGTCCTAGTTTCTTGGAAAGAGGTGGGTTATCTCAGTATATGTATTCCATCCATCCATCCATCCATCCATCCATCCATCTGTCCATGTATCCATTCACCTGCCCATCTATCGATCCAGCCCCCACACACCCACTCATCCATCCAACCACCCACACACTCACCCATCCACTGACTCATGTACCCATCCACCCACCCATCCATCCATCCACCTATCCATTCACCTACCGACCCATCCATCCACCCATCCATCCACCATCCACCCACTCACCCGTCCATCTGTCCATCCATCCACTCATCTATCCATCTACCCACCCATCCACCCACCCATCCTCCCACTCATCCATGCATCCATGCATCCATCCATTTGTCCATCTATCCATTCACCCATCCATCTATTCATTCACCCACCTACTTATCCATTCAGTATTTACCAAGCCTTCTTGCGCTAGGCTGGGGCCACAACATTGAAAAAAGACACTACTTCTGCCCTTGCAAAGCTCACAGGCCAGAGTAAAGCCTGAACAGACAATAGCACCTAGTGGAATAAGTCCCAGGGGAGTGAGGGCCCTCACCAGGGAGGCGTGAAGGAGGGTGGAGAGATTGCTTTTTGAAGAGGGATTTAGGTGTCAGATGGGAGGTTAGGCAAGATGACCTCAGGGTCTGTCAACAGGAAGGGACAGTTTGGCACAGTGTCCCTGATCTCAGGCTGTCATTGGCAGTATGGACCATGATTTCCTGCCTCCAGAGGCCCTCAGAACATTTCTTCGAGGGAGCTGGATGGGTCCTCCAACATCCCATCTGGGATCCACAGAGAGAGGAAAGGCAGTGTGTGAATGGGGTTCTGGATGACCCAATTCCTTCAACAAAACAATGTGCACTTTCTTCTGCATTAGGAAGTGGGTGTTGCAACAGATCTAGTTTGAGCTGGAGACTCTTGTGAATTTGGCCTTCCAGCACTCAGTTGGCCTCCTTAGGGGGAATTTATTATTATCTTTTGGGGGATAATATGGGTTGGAAGGGGAGTGGATTATCACTCTAGGTTTCAGACAGGAGCATATGACCCAGGCATGGCCAATCAGACAAAATATTATGTCCTCACCACAGTGAGTGTGGGGTCACATGACCTTTGACAGGCCAACTAGCTTCAGTCCTGAGATTCTGTTCAGACGGGTGCCTTCTTGCTTTCTAGGAGCTTGGAGCCACATGAATGCAATCCAGGAGTGCCAGGCATTTTAAATGTAATTTTTAAGCATTTTAAATTATTTATTTTTCCCAGCTTTATTGAGGTATAATTGACACAATACACAACACACCGAGAGTGTGTGGTATGATGACTCGATATACTTGTACATGGTGGAAGGGTTCTTCTCTTCTAGTTGATTAGCATTATTCACCACCTCACATATTGTGTGTGTGTGTGTGTGTGTGTGGTGAGAACATTTCAGTTCTATTCTTTTAGTGAATTTCACTTATATAATACAGTGTTATCAACTCTGTCACCATGTTGTACATTAGATCCTCAGGCCTCACCCACCTTGCGCCGTCTTGTCATCCTCTCCCTATTTCCTCCACCCCCAGCCCCTGGCAACTACTTTTCTATTCGCTGTTTCTATAAGTTTGAATTTTTTTCTTTTTAGACTCCACAGATAAGTGATACCATGAAATATGTGTTTTTCTTTGTAGGATTTATTAGGATTACACCCTTGAGGTCCATCAAGTTGTTGCTAACAGCGGTTTTCCTTCTTTTTCCTGGATGCATAGTATTCCATTGTGTATATACACCACCTCTTTATCTGGACATCCGCTGATGGGCACTTAGGCTGTTCCCTGTCTTGGCTCTTGTGAATGATTCTGCAGTGAACAAAGGAGTGCAGGTATCTCTTTAATATCTTGCTTTCATTTCTTTTGGGTATGTCCCTAGAAGTGGGATGACCAGGTGACTCAGTGGGTTAAGCCTCTGCCTTCGGCTCAGGTCATGGTCTCAGGGTCCTGGGATCGAGCCCCACATCAGGCTCTCTGCTCAGCGGGGAGCCTGCTTCTCCTTTTGCCCTTTACCTTGTTTGTGTTCTCTCTCTCACTATCTCACTCTCTCTCTCAAACAAATAGATAAAATCTTTATAAAATTAAAAAAAGAAGGGGGATGGCTGAATTCTAAAAAGCTCTATTTTTAAACTTTTTCAGTAATCTCCATACTGTTTTCCATAATGACTGTACCAATCTACACTCCTACCAACAGTGCACAAGGTTTCCCACTTTTCTAGTTTGGGTTGGTTGATATTTGCATCTAAAATAATTCTGACCAATATATTCTCTGGTGGTGCACCTGTAGGGAACACTGAGACCCAGAGAGGGAAATGACTTGCCCATGGTCACCCAGCGAGCTGGTAACAGACATAGGACTTAACCAAAGGTCTCCCTGGCTGCCAGCCAGCATTCTGGTTCTCAAGGCTTCCTATGCTTTACCCTGGTTAGAATGGCCCCTGGAGAAAGGTAAGCTGGGTGGGGGCTCAGCGCCCCCAGAATCAGGCAAGGCAGATTTGTTCTGTCACTTCCCAGCAGGGTCCCTTCAGGCAGCAAGGGCCCATCTGTGCACTGGGGAGCCCTGTGTGGGGTGGAGCTGGAGTGAGGGGAGGAAGGGCCCTGCTGTTGCTGAGGGCCAACATGGTCAAATTCAGTTCGAGGCTGAAAGAAGAGCTCCCTCAACTGCAGAACCCAGAATTCCATGTTGGAAGTATCTCAGTGTTCAGCTCCTGCCTGAAATTCAAGATTTTGTGGACACCACAGACTTCCGGGGGTCCCTTGGCATCTAGGTTTTCTAGGAAGAAAGCAATTACATTTTTCATTTTTAAAAAAATACCTTTTGGGGATTCCTTGAATGGTTTTGCTTAAAGAATCAATAGGAGTTCAATGACTTAAAAAAAAATTGTTTGAAATACACTGGGCTCATGTCCATGTCCATTTTATAGATGAGAAAACTGAGGGTACAAGCAGAGTCGGGACTTTGCCAAGGACCTTCAGGAGGCCAAAGCACTGGCCCCTGGGCTCTGGTTTCCTCCACCTCCCATGGTGTTGGTGCATGGTCTTGCTGTGTGACCACAGGTGGGCCTTGTGCCCCATCTGAGCCTCCGTGGGACATGCAGCGGTCGCTGAGAGCTCTCCAGCTTCCTACTCTTCATCCTCGGCCACCTCCTGTGTCCTCCTGTCCTCATGGCCACTTTCAATTTAAGTGAGAAGTCATTTCTGTCGGTCCCAAAAGGACAGATGAATCAGAGGTTTGATCAGCGAAGGGACTCAGGCAGCTCCTCAATCAGCTTCGTCATTCCTTTGTGCCTTGAATGAAATTCTTCTTCAGTACGTGCCTTTCAGGAAAAAGAATGGAAAAAGAAAAAAGAAAAAAGGAGAACATGGGGTAAAGAATCCAGAGAGATGGATTGACCCTGATAATATCAAAGAGTTAATTTCTGAGCTCATTCCTGAGCTGTCAGGGGTCTGGAAGACTTTCTGGAAGCCATAAATAACACATTTTAATAATGGGGACTTTGATTCCTCTCTGGGGGCTGAAACCATATTGTGATTCGGGTGGCGGCTTGTCAGGGCGCCAACATAGGGTTTCTCCGGCACTTATTAAGGGATTACATATTTTGGGTATGTTCAGGTCTTCATGGTCTACTGCAAAACCATCCTGTTGAAAATGCTTTTGACCCAAGGAAATGGGCTTTTAGTTGAAAACAATTTTTTTTTCTACCACTCAAGTTCATTGTTTACTGGTTTCACCCTGAATTGGGCTGAAAGTTATTATTAATTATTTTTTTTTTATTCTCCTGACCCTACAGCAGCTGTTTGACTCACAGGGTCCCAGATCCACGGACCCATATCTAACCCAACCATAGGTAATGCAATTTCAGTATCTTGGGGGAAATGCAGAAATCTTGTTTTAGACAACCTTCAGGGCTAAGTTCTGTCCAGGCCAGTTTCCACCTGAACCCTATCTCCAAATACCCGGCCTGCAGGCTTTGCCATGACCTTGTGGTAGGATCTTGGACAAGTCATTTAATATCTCTGGACCACATCTCCTCCTCCACAGAAAAAGAACCTCAAGTCCAATGGCTGCATGGTTTGATGTTCATCAAGGTCTGAAGAAGATCTGTTTCCCCTCCTATAAAATGGGAATAAAGACATGTCCATGGGAGAGATGTCTTGGTCACTTGGTTCTTTTTTAAGGGACTGAAGACAAAACCATGGATTAGACAGACACAGTGTTTATGGTTACCTGGAAAAACAGTTGGGCTTTTATGCTCCATTGCAATGTTTGTATGTTTCTTTCTTCTATAAAGGATGGAAGAGAAAAATCTAGGTAACTGTGATAGATACTGCTGTCTACCTAACCAATATCCATCTCTCCCTTTTCTCAGTAATAGAACTCTTTTTGTCCGGAGCTGTACCACACCTGGGTAAAGAACTACATTTCTCAGCTTCCCTGGAGGTACGAGTGGGCATGGGAACCGGTCCTAGCCTACAAATTCTAAGCAGAACTTGTTAGGGGGAGCTTTTAGGCAACTCATTTTACTGTTTATCCTCTGGATGTTGTTTTCTCCTCTGCCTGGGATTTGGTTTTGAGGCTGGAGCTCTGCAGCTACCTTGTAAGCACGAGGACAAGAAGCATGCCTGAAGGGATGTGGAGTAGAGTGAGGTGGGATGCAGGCCCCTGAGGGTAGTATGGAGTGTGGGCCTAGGCCTGATCTGTATACTTCCTGGCTTCCGGTTATGAGAGAGAAAAACAAACAACTATTTTGTTAGTTACATTTCCTATGAATTGCAGCCCCACAAACATGCAGTGACAAGCAAAAACTTCCAGGCAAGACAAGATAGAAATCCAACTAGCCATCAAGCCGGGGAAGGAAGTCAGAGTGGGGCTACATGGGCCACACAATTCTCCACCTAGTTTTAAAAGCTGCCCTTCAGGTTCGGCTTTGAGCTTCCTAGTAGCCAAGTAAAGGGAGAAACACCAACATTGACAAGATTCTCATTATCCCTAAAGAGGGAGTGTTGCAAAGAGAGACTCAGATTCTCCTGGTACTTAGTTGTAGCTCCAGGCAGATTTTCTCCAGGGCCTGGCCACAAGTAGGCATCTGATAAATATCACATGTTACTATGAACTCTCCTGCTTATTCCCATTATGGGGACCACTTTCAGAGGGATGGGGAAAAAAAAACAACGACAAACAGACTTCCTACACCCAACCCTAGTTCCCCTTCCTGCCAGTACAGTGGTCCAAGGCTCTGGGCCCTCTCCAACCCACCTCCACTGGCCAGCCTCTCCACTGTGACTTGAGTTCCCCCTTCTCTCCTGGCTCCTTCCATCAGAATTTAAACTTGCGCCAAATGCCTGTATCTGGAGAAGAAAGGCCTCCCTCGCTTCCTTCTCCACGCTGCCCTTGTCCTGCTTCTTTTCTCCCTTCACTGGTGATTCATCCCTACCTGCTGCCTCGACTTCCTTACCTTCCACTTTCTGGTGTCATTGGCAAGCTCAGAAGGACGGTTGGTCGTCTTTATTCTCCTGGATTCTCATGCATTCATTGGCTCTATGAATTTTCCTCCACTGCTCCTCTAGGCCAGGCCTTCTTCTGAGCCCTGGGGGTACAGCCGCCAACAGAAGACACACAAAGCCCTGTGCCCGAGGAGCTCATTTGAGCTGTTACATATGGAAGAATCCATAGTACAGTCAACACCCTGAACAACACCATGGGTTTGAACAGCTCAGGTCCAACAGTAAGTGGATCTTTCTTTTCTTTTCTTTTTTTTTTTTTTTTTAAATAAATACAGAACCGTACTCTAAATGTATTTTCTCTTAGTAGCGTTTTCTCTTTTCTAGCTTACTGTATCGTAAGAATACAGCATATAATACCTAGAACAGACAGAAAAGGTGTTAATGAGCTGCTTATGTTATCCATAAGGCTTCTGATCTGCAGTTGACTCTTAGGAGTTAAGTGCCTGGGGCAGTCAAAAGTTACACATGGATTTTTGACTGCACAGGGAGTCAGCACCCCTAATCGCCATGTGGTTCAGGGTCAACTATATATACACGCAAAGTGTACTACAGCTAGAGCCTCTGGAGAATGATACGGCAGAGAGGGCGTATCAGAGAGCACTGTGAGAGGGGGCCGTGTTGTATCAGGTAGCCAGGGAGGACCTCCCAGAGGAGCTGAGGGAATGAATCTGGCAAAGATCCAGAGGAAGTGTGTTCCACGCACTGGGCACAGCAAGCACCAAGTCATGGAGGTGAGAATAAGCTTGACTTGTTCTGTGAATAGGGAGGAGGCCAGGGTGGCTGAAATGGCAAGGAGACAGTGGTGGAAGACGGGGTTCGAGAGGAGAGGTGGGGACTGGGGGGTCTTAGGGCATCGAAGGAGGCTGCAAGGATGTTGGCTCTTTCTTCCCCTGGGGAGGTGGGAGCCACGGGAGGGTATAGACCAGAGGAGGAATGCCATCTAGGGAGGCTGCCTGTGCCCATTCCTGCTGGAAACGCTTTCTGCATTTACCTGGTCTTTTCTCAGACCTTTGTGTCTGCTTCTTCCCTCTGTCAGGTGTCCTTGTCTCCGGGGCCAGGTCCTCAGTTCTCTCCCTTCCGAGGCATCCTCAGCTCCTCTTCAGCACCTCACCTCAGTCCTTCAGCCACCAACACCTGCTTGCTCCCTCTCCTCCCAAACCTCTCACCTCCTCCCCACCCTCCCTCTTACTTCCTCCCTGTCTTCCCATCCGTCTCCTCCCTGGCCTCCTCCCTACAGCTCCCCCAGTCTGCCCCACCCCTCCCCATAACTCACCCTGTAACTCAGGAGCTGGTCCTTAAAATGCTCTACTGTCCCCCCAGCCCACAAGCCTGCAACCACGTTGGACTCGCCCAGGTCTGGAAGGAGCTACAGCCCTCACCCACAGGCAGTTCTCCCACGCCCAGGGCTGTGGCACCCCTCCCGCACCTCTGCCCCCTCTCACATACTGTCCTCTCTGCTGGGAACAGACCTGTACGTCGTGCCAACCTGACTCACTCCTGCATGGGAATTGCTCAGGATGCCTTTGGCTGCAAGAAGTGCACCCCTCAAGGACATTTATTTTTGCCTTACTCAACAAACATATCAGGGACACAGTTCTCCATGTGGCCCCGTCAGCAGGTTCACTTTTCTTCAGGGGTGTGCTTCGTGATTCCAAAATGGCTGCCAAAGCATCAGGCGCCATGGAGTCACAGCGGGAAGTGAGAGCCAGGTACGATGGGGCATCCTTCTCTTGTGCATGTCTCTTATCAGACAGGAGACATTTTCCCAGAAGCTTCCAGCAGACTCCCCCTGACATCACATAATTACCCCTTGACCATTCCCTGGCGAATGATCACAAGGGCGGCAAGAACAGCTGGACCAATCATCCTTCATTCTCCCAGACTATGCATTTTAGCCCCAGTGAAAAATGAGTGTCTTATAAATAAGCAGAAAGAATGAATGGTTATTGGGTGAAAACCAGCCAAATCTGTTGCGTCACTTCTGCTCAAACGCCCCTGTCACATTTACTCTGCCACACAACTGGAGTGGCAAGAGTCAGGGTTCCAGACCATGTTCCAGTAGCTCCTGGACCTTGGCTTAGCATTTCCCAGCTTGTGTCTCATGAATTTATCCCTCTGAGGCTTGTCTCATCATCCCTATTTGACAGAGGAAGAAACTGAGGCTCAGTCAGAGCTGGAAAGGACAGGTAGACCCTGAGAGGGACTGGTCTGATGTCTCCCACTGAATTCCTACTGGAGGTAAGCTGGCCAGTAGAACTTTCTGCAGTGATGGGAAGCTTTTATGTCTGCACTGTCCAATGGTACCTACTAACCTTCTGGCCACCGAGGCCAGATTTTAATCGAAGTATCCACTGATTTTAATCGAAGTATCCACACATGGCTAGCAACTGCGTGGTAGGACATGATAGAGACCTAGATACAGGGTTGGCACTCCTGACTCTTCTGCAGCAGACAGGAGGTGCCTGGACAGCAGAGAGATGACCCCAGAAATGAGTGAGCTGGAGTTGGCCACAACCTTGCCCTTGCCGGGTGGCTCTGATCAAGAATTTGTCACCAGAAACACAATTATAGTCTTGCGGAGGGCTTGGCAGGCCTGGGAAATCATTCACCCACCCCCATAAGCTCCTGGAAATCATTCACCCAGTGACAGAGAAACAATGCTCTAGCCATTTGTCCTGCTCAGAAGCATTTGCCCATGGAGTCCACTCCACCCCATGAATGGGGGGTGATGGTCTCTAGCCTCCCACTTAAGACTCAGACTGGTCCATTGGAGCCTGGGCTCTATGAGTTGCTGGGGGTGGGAGGGGTGGTGGAGGTCTATAGACAACATCTAGGCAGCTTCTTGTATTACTACAGGGGAAACTAAGTCCCAGACAGGGACTGGTGATCATTGAGGTGGCATCTTATGCAATGTGTCTGTCAAAGGACCAGGCACTTGCCAGCGTCCTTGTTATGGCAGTCCTAACTTTCAATCCTTCCCCACTCCCCACTAAGCAGTGGGCATATGATTCTGGAGGTGACTATCTCCACTTTAGCTCTAGCATGGATGTGGATTGGTCCAAGCCAGTTGGCACAATCCCATCCCTTTTATCACAGTGTTGGGTCCATGAGTGCCTAAACCAACCAGCCCATGGGGACAGATCACCCCGAGGGCAAAACCGACACCCAAAGGGCTGTAGAGAAGAAGAGCCACAGAGAAAAATCTGGAGCCTTGACCGAACATGCCTACAGTCATCTACCCTTAGACTTTCCTGTTACGTGATTTAATATGTCTAATTAGTACCCCCTTTTAGTTCTGACTTAAAATTCCGTTTTCTCTTACTTGCCACCAAAAGCATCCTTTTTGACGCAGAGATCACACCGGGGGCAGTGGAGATGAAATCCGGCTCTTGCCAAAGCCCATTATTTCACTCTCTCCTCACATACGCCTGTGAATTAGGGGCCGGTACCCTATTTTATGGGTAGAAATACTGAGACTCAGACATGGAAAGGGACCTGCCCTGCATCTCATAATAATCCAGTGTGTGGGGGTGGGGTTCTGGGACCACATGCCAGTTACTCTGAGCCCCAGTTTAGTGATGTTATTTGAAGGCCTCTGATAGCCAATTTTTTTTTTTTTTTTTCATGAGAATGCTCTACCTAACTTGTTCTGGTGTGGTTCTTTTGTTATTCCACGTTCCCTCTGTCATCAGGCTCTATGTAAAAAGCGGGATGGGTGCTTTTGGCTGGTGGCTACATTGAGACAGCTGTCTGTGTCAGTGATTGCCACGTAACAAACCACCCCCAAAATGACTCAAAACAATACCCATTACGAGTCTGTGGTCAGTGGATGGTTCTTATTCAGGCCAGGCTCAATTCTGAGTGACTTGAGAAAAAGGGAATTTATTGAGGAGACCGTGGGAATTCTCAGAACCATTAGAGTTGGGAGGACCTGGTCTGGAGAGTAAGCGAGAACTTCTGGGCAAGTGGTTGATACGTGAACTCTGCTCCATGGTGAGACCACCGCTGAGGGAAATTCTCATGATTGCTGATACTCATGGACACCAAGAGACACACAAGATGGGTTTTTGCTGTGCCATCTGTAGTAGTCAAGGGATAAATCTCGAAAAATACAATGTTGAGCCAGAGAGCATGGTACATGCTGACACCATGTATAAGATGCAAAACCAGTAAAAGCAATACTGTTCATATCCACAGATTTATGTCTCCAGATTATAGGACAAAAAAATAGGAGTGGGCTTGACAAGCACGAAATCTTGCATTGTGTTTATTAAGAAGGGGAAGGGGTGATCTGGAGGATTCTCTGGAAACTCATCAGAAACCATGTGCTCACCTGCTGGTCACTTGCCTCCCAGCTGCTCCTTCCTGTACCCTTCCTCAGCCTGTGGGTGCCTCTCAAGACCCCAAATCCAGGGCTGGAGCATCTGAATAGCCCAGTTCAGATCTGTATGTCCATCTGGGGTTCCCCTAGGGCAGAGAGAGGGGAAGCCGGTGAGTTAGACTTCTGTGGTTGGAGTTGGGTACCTCCTTCTGCCAAGAGGGTCCCAGGATTGGGTAAGGAGAGGTTCTAAAAGACATCTGGGGGCATTGCCAGCCCCAAATGACAGCCATCCCCTCACCCACGTCCAGATCCCTTTCCACCTATGACCCTCCTCCATCAGGGCAGTTTTGAGGTCTCCTCCCCAAAGCCTTTCAGACTTGCAGTCTGACTCATTACCTCCCTCTTCTGGGCTTTTCCAGAGCTCTTTGCCTTCTATTCCTCTCTTAGAGTTCCAAGAATGTCTAGTTTTTCTGTTAAATCTACTGCACACAGGGTCTGGAAGGATGTGGAGGCTGAGAGCTGATCTGGAAAGAAAGGGCAGACAGAAGGAAGGAGGGAGGGAAGGCAGGTGGGTGGGGCTGAAGGACTTGGACCTTCACCAGACTGTGTGTATTCCTTGCAGCCCCCCACACCTGGAGGAGGGCTGGGTATGCTGCAGGACCGTGATAGTTTTATTGACTGGCTGTACACTTTCTTAGGGGGAGATGGTGATTGACGACTGCCCCCCGATTTTTCTCCAGGTTGACACTGAATGTCATTTGGTGCCTTCCAACACCTACTATGGGGAGTGAAGGGCATAGCTCCAAGGGGAAGCCTTCTCCCCAGAAGCTCCCTTCTCTACACACCCCAGTCTCCTTCCTCTTGCTTTCAGGTGTTCTTGGACCTCCGTTGTCCTCTGGGGGTCTCTTTGCCTTGTCTCCACCCAGCCTTCCTGCTGCCACCCTCACTGCTTAGGCTGCTTTCTAGAGGCAGAGCCTGAGGCAGGGATTCAGTGCTTGTGATTTACAGAGGGAACTTCTAGGGGAAATCTGGAACAGAGGGAAGGAAGAAGGATCAGAAAGGGGAAGAAACCAAGAAAAGGTATGGTTTTAGGAGAAGTCCAGTCTCAGCCTGGATCCCACTGGGAGCACTGGAGAGTAAAGGACACTACAGAGCCACCCTCCTTGGGAAAAGGGGACTGGACCTTGTAATGGTCAATCTTTGGTCAATGACTACTCTTGGGGGTTCATTTAGGATGGAGCATAAACCTTCCTGGCATTTATTTCCAGATGCTGAGGGCACTTCTTCAGTAAAGTCATGGCTGTAAGCTGTTAGTAGTTACCCTCACAGGTCCTGGGAGGATGGGTGCCCCACCCATTAGGGTGGGGGAAGGTGGTTTGAGCTTGGTGCCAAGAGCATTGCCACCCTCACCAACCTGGCCACACCTGTGCTCCCTGGGACCTGGGCTGTGAGGGCAGGTGGAGAGTACCCTGAATTTCTATCCTAGTGCTGTGCATGGTTGGGCCATTGTGTTGGAGACACACCTGTCCTCAGTCCTCTCCAACACTCACTGGGACATGTCATCAGCACATTCAGGCGAATCCACACAGCAGGGAAGGAGGACAGGGGCCATGTGGGCCTTTGCAAGTACTGTCCCTTCTGTTGGCTCTTGGGCTTCTGGGATGCTGACTCTTCCCCAACTACTCCAGGGACTGGGTCCATGCCATCTGGGGCCAAATAGGACAGGCTTCCATTCCCCACCCTGGCTTGGGGCTGGTTGGGGGTAGACCCAGAAACCTGGGCTGAGCTAGGCTAGAGAGGAGCTGGCTTGGGAAGAAACATGGGTAGGTGTGACCTGTAGAAGGCCCAGAGGGTATGCACATGTAGGGGCCTATTGGAGTGTGTCAGTGAGGCAAGGCAGGGGCAGGAGACCAGGAAGTAGACCTTTGTGTTGGTCTTGTCAGGAGATAATGGTGGCTTGAACCCAGGTGGTTGCCATAGTGACTGAGAGCCAGGAATGGGTGGCAGAGAGGGGGAGGAGAGAGACCGCAGAGGTCTCGTGGTTGCATCTGGAGCCAGAGAGGGTGGGCAGGTCAGTGTGGCTTCCAGATGTCAGCCGGGTCCCTGGCTGACTTGCCGCCGAGCTGGTAGGGGTCCTGGAGCGAGGGGCTTCACGCCCATTGTCGCCTGGATTGGCTGGCTGTGTTCAGCCTCCGTGGGAACAGAGTGCTTGCTGAGCCACGCCAGAGCTGCTAGGCAGCAGCCCTCATGCAGCCCTGGAAGAGGGTGTGAGTCCCTGACGTCATAGGTGGGCACAGGTGCCGTGGCTTGCCCCAGATGGTGCCATTGCCCTAAGTCTGAGCCACCACCCTCTGGGATGCACCTCCCCTGCCCATCTAAGAGCCTTGTGACCCTGAGGTGTCATGAATCAGGCTCCTTCCTTCTACCCCCTGGTCTCAGGGGTTCTGTGGGCAGAGGCATGCTCTGAAGAGACTGTGTCCTCCTCACAGCCCAGACTTGGCTCCTCCGGAGCGACCTTCTCGGATCCACATCCAGGAGATGAGCTCAAGTGCTATTCCTGCCCAGTGATGTCACTCTGCCCGGGATTGTCCCCTGGGACTGGGAGATACAGCCCACTCACATTGTCAGATACCCCCAGCCTCTATGATACACACACACACACACACACACACACACACACTTTCCCACACACTTGTAACCCCACACCTCCTCAGACACACTCCCTCTCACACACATTCTCTCTCACACACACACTCACCCTCACACCAACACACACATTCTCTTACACACTCATTTGCATACCCTCACCCTCATACTGACATACACAGTCTCTCATTACTCACACACACTCATGCTCACACTGACACACATACACACACATTCACATGCATACAGACACACACACATTCAGCCACACAGTCATGCTCACACTGATACAAGCTCACACACTCATGCTCATACTGACACATGCATGTTCTCTCACACACTCGCACACACACTGACACATGCACATTCACTCTCACACATGCTCACACTGACACATGCACGTTCTCTCACACATATCCCAGTGGCCCACAAGCTCCCACACCTGTGCTACATCCCCTTGACACACCCAGTACTTAAACTACCCCCAGTGCACCCCCTACCCATTCATGCAATTACACGCACCCACCCTCTGATCTGCATTCAGGTGCATGTGCACACATTGCTGAACAGACCCTCTCTCATGTCCGTGTTCTCACACACTAACAGCTGTCCTGGGATCTTACACACCACATACTCCCCTGTCCCTGAGCCACTCATCTACCCACATATCCACGGTGCTGAGTACAGATCACCCCCATGCACCCCTGTTCCTGAGTTCTCAGGTCCCTTATGACCACCCCAAGGGAGCTCTGAGAAATGAGAACCATGTGAGGCGGCTGTGTTGCCTCCCCATCTCAGCAGGGCTATCTTGTGGGGGAGGAGGGGGCCTATGACCCAGAGTGAAGGTGGGGGGCAGTACGGGGAAGCTAACCCTAAATCCTGTGGAAGGGAGAGCTTTGCCTAGGTCAAAGCTGGCTGGGGTGTGGGAGTGAGCTTCCCACCACAGGAAGTGTGTAAGCATGGGCTAAGCCACTCCTTAATGGAGAAGGTATAGAGAAACCTCAGTCCAGAGATTCTGATTTCTAGGGGGTTGTGAATGGAGGAGCGGGGCTGGGTGATGATCTTGAGAGTGATGAAGGGGCTGGTCAGGCAGGTAAGGGGCAAGAGGGGGCTAGAAGGGCAGGTAAGCCTGGGGCCCACAGTCCCAGAGAGTGAGGGCTGTCTCGCCGTGGCTACCATAAGTCAACCCAGGTAGACAGTTTCCTTTCTCTTGCCTGATTTACTGCCTGCTTCCAAGGGGTGAGGCCCATTCTTTGAACTTCAAAGGGAGCAGTGAAGGAAGCCGGGGCAGTAGTGAGAACCCGCTGAGCCCGGGGGCCTGTCCCAGAGGCTCCCAGTCCTGGGTCTGCCAGCAACTCACCAAAGCTTGCCAAGCCACAGCCTCCTGGTCTGAAAACTGTGGTCCCGGCCACCGAACCCCTGAGAGGAGGTCAGAAGATGGAGTCCTGCACTTGTTTTAAAGGCAGGGGGAGGAAGGGGGGCCTGTGACACCCAGAGTCTCTTGGCAGCTTCTTAGTCCTGTAAGCTCTGTTCAGGACAGAGAAGACACCTGTCAATTCTTTGTATTTTTAACCCATCACTCCTTTTACCATCTTCACAAAGACAGAAGCAAGAGGAGGCATTCTTATTTTACCCCCATTATGCAGGTGGATAAACTGAGGCCCAGAGACATTAGGCCTGCCTCCTGAGTACGCGGAAGGACTTGGCCCAGTCCCTGGTCTCTCCCCGGTCCTGCTTCTCAGCTTCTGCACTTGCGGCTGAGTCGGACGTTTGTTTGTTGTTTTTCATGTCTTTTGCTGAGGGAATAGGCTGGCCTAGGCTCTCCCATGGTCTCTGGGCCTCAGTTTCCCCATCTGTAAACAGGGCTGTACTCTAGGGTTCTGGCACTCTGGTGTGAAGAGAATCTCAAGCCTCATAGAAGCAGCCTCCGCACTTGGGGCAGACCCGGAGGCCTTTTCTTTGTTGTGCCCTGAGTTACATACAACATTCAGGGCGGGTATCAGTCAATGTTCAAAACTACATTTGCCATAAAAACCTTGATTTCCACCTTCTCATAGAGAATCGGAAACTTTTTTCATACCAGTGTTTCTAGCTGCTAACTACCACCAGCAGCTGGAGCCAGAAGTGGTTCCCCATGAGCCAGAGGACACGTTCTTTACCCCCAGGCCCCCTTCACACCCTTTGTGCCCGTATTGACATGCTCTGCCTGGCCCCCAGAAGCACCTGAGTCTGAGACCCATAACTTGGCTGAACTGATCTGCTTTGGAATTCCTGCCTCATTTCAAACCTGCCATGTGACCTTGGGCAAGTCACTTAACTTCTCTGAGGCTCAGACCTTCTCAGCATTTTTGTCTGTGCTTAGGGGACATCACAGCCGATGGCAGCTGAGCTGGGCGGGAGAGTTGGAGAGCTCAGGGCCTCACTCTCGAAGTACCCATAGCAGATGGGCTAAAACACAGGAAACAATGTCAGAGGGAGGCAGTGGACCCTTGGGGGTCAGAGGGGCCTGGGGTTGAGCCCTTGTCCTGGCATTTTCCAGCTGTGTGAGCTTGGGAAAGTTACTTAACCTCTCAGGTCAGCCCCTCTGTGACTACTCATCCCTCAAAGCCTCAAAACAGTGTGGCGGTGAGAATGTGAGGGGGTTCGTGTGAGAAAGCGTCTGGCACAGAACTGGGGCTCAGTGAGTATGGGGAAGTTAGGGGCCCAAAAGAGTGAGGGCCAGGCCCTAAGGGGGCCTCCTGGGGGGTCAAGAAGTTGAAGAGTATCTGGACAGGAGTTTCCAAAGATGAGGGGAAGGGGCAGGGGTACGTGACCAAGAAAGTAACTGGGAGTCAGATCTCAGCTCCACCTCTCTGTGGCCCTGGCAGAATGTTCCATCCACTTCCTTCTTTGAGCCTTGATTTCCTCATCCATAAACCTCACGGGTGACCCACCTCTAGAAGTTTCGAAGTTTCATTTCAGAGCAGGCCTGTTCCAGTTCCTCTTCCAGGGCAAAAGCATTTTGTAGAGGAAGGGTGTGGGGACACTGGTCTCACCCCTACTGGGTGACCGTAGGCCTTGAACTGTGTGATTCCATTTGTGGGGCTGGTTGGGGGGAGTGGGAAAAGGGGACCCTCCCCAGTGGTCTCGGGGAGCTGCCCTGAGGCAGAAACACACAGAGAGGATGTTTGCTGAGCATGTAGTATGTGCTGGGCCTCCCCTGGGCCCCCCAGAACACACACTCGAGGCAGGAGGGAGCTCCGCACGCAGCCGCGTGGAGAGGGAGGCCGACTGTACCAGAGGGAAATGCTCGCTTGGGAATGTGCGCTGTCTTTTAGGAATGATTTGGGGGCCATAAATTTTCAGTAGCGAAGCAATCTTCTGAGTTTTCATAATGCTGAAAAGTTTGGACTTGTCTTGAGGGGTAACAATTTCACCCAAGTGATACACCAGCTCCAACTATTTGTTATTGCAAAGGCAGATTTTTTTTTCTTCCCTTAAGGTGGAATCCTCCTCGAATTTCATGCTCTGCTTTAACTTGTTTTATTTCACCCGGAACACGAATAAAAATAGCCCATGAGATGTACAGATGGTGGAGGAAGGAAGGAAGGAAGGCAGAATGTTGGCTGAGTGTTTACTATGTGCCGGGCCTGGCTCTGGGCCCACGGAGCGGACACCCCCGCCACCCCCCAACCGACCCTGGGCCTAGTCCCTGGCCTTGGCAGCTTCTGTCCAGCTCCAGGTGGGGTGGGAGAGACCCTTCTGGCTCTGAGCCCACCAGGCAGCGCCCCCTGCATGCAGCCATTTCACAGATGAGGAAATGAAGTCTCTGGGGCATTTGGGAGCCTGTCCCAAGTCTCACGGGTGGGCATTGGGAGCTAGGATTCAAATTCAGGGCTCTGTAGCTTGAAAGTTCATTTTGGGGGAGCAGAAACCTATTCAGGGGCAAATCTCTTGAGTCCCTCCTGGGACCTCACAATCCCAAGCTTATCTCCAGGGCCCAAGATAATGCTCTCTCCAGTGAAGTGCCGACTTCGAGTGTGAACAAGACTGTGGGGAGGGGATGTTTGACATAGTTGATTCCAGGGCTGGTCTGACGTCTCCTCAAGCACCCTAGAAGCCCTGTTTCCATGCCAACCGTTGCTGTGCCCCTCACGGGCATTTTCCTCGACTCACTAAAGCAGGACCTGAAAGGATGCCAAAGGGAACGCTTTCTGCTTTGAAGCCGGTCATTTGCATTCCATTTGCATATTCAGCCATTTTTCTGGGTTCCTCTGAAACTGGGACTGAACACAGGGAGCGTGTTGTCTCCAGAACCCAACTTGACAGAATCAAAGGGTGTGAAAACCGTGCTATATATTGACAGAGAGGCTAAGGCAGCCCTGAGCCCTGAGAAAGAGGCAGCCTCGGGGACCCCCCCCTATCCCGAGGTGGAGTGTGTGTCCTGGTCGGGCTTTCCCAGGACAGGGACAGCAGGTGGGTGTGAGGCCCAGGCATGAGACTGGCTGAATGGGGAACGGGGAGGGGAGAGCCCAGGGAAGGAAGAGTCATGCTCAGAGTCGACCAGAAAGTTCTCTGAGCAGAGCTGTTGTCTTTGAGGTTGAAAACATGGCCTGTTTTAGAGACACAAGGTGCTTTATCCATGTTATCTCATGTTCTCCAGTGTGGTTCTGCAACTCTGCAGGTCTAGAGAGAGGAAGTCACTTGCTCCTAGTCCTTCACCCTAGTCCAGCTGGGCATGGTGGCGTGTGGATGCCAGGAGAAGGTTCGGATCCTCAGAGCTCAGGAGGCACACAGAGGGTGTTCCAGCATGGGGACAGAGGTGCAGAGGTGGGTGTAGGAGCTACAGCAAAGTGACACAGGCCAGGACACTCACGACAGAGATTTATTGTCTCACGGTGCCAGAAGCTGGAAGTCAGAGATCAGGGTGTCGGCAGGGTTGGTTTTATCTGAGGGCTCTCTCCTTGGTGGGTAGGCAGTCACCTTTTCCCGGGGTCTTTACCTGTATCTGGGTCCCAATCTCCTCTCCTGAGAAGGACACCATCAGGTTGGATTAGGACCTGCTTATATAACCTCATTTTACTTTTACCAGCTCTTTTAAAGATTTTTTTTTATTTATTTGACAGACAGAGATCACAAGAAGGCAGAGAGAGAGAGGAGAAAGCAGGCTCCCTGTGGAGCAGAGAGCCCAATGTGGGGCTCGATCCCAGGACCCTAGGATCATGACCTGAGCTGAAGGCAGAGCCACTGAGGAGGCTGAGCCACCCAGGTGCCCCTTACCAGCTCTTTTAAAGCTATCACCACAGATAGTCACATTCTGAGGTACCAGGAGTTAGGATATCAACATATGGATTTTGGAGGAATACAACTCACTCTAAACAGGGGAGATGGCCATATGGATGTCAGGGGGAATGATGAAGAGGGGATGAGGAAGTAAGAGGGGAGGTGGGGGAAAGCCTGATTCTGGGAACTCTGAATGCCACGCTGAGGGTCTGGTCAGCTACCATGTGATGGAGCCATGCGTCAATCCCTGAAGTGGGGAGACTACCATGCAAAAGACATTTGGAGCCAACCAGGCTGGTGCCAGCTGGATTGGACTGGGTTGGGAGTGCCTGGGGGAATGACCCTCTCTTCCATTAGCAGCACGTGGCTCAAATGTGGTGTCCTCCTTGTGCTGACTGGTTTTCTAGGGCCTGCTGGGTGTTCTAGTGCAGGAAAAGTCTCTTGGCCTTTTAGTTTGGGTTCTCCCCAAAAGCAGAGCCTGAGGCAAGCATTTGGGACCTGGTGATTTACTTTGGGGTGTGATCACAGGGACTAGGAATGGAAGACTGGGGTGAGTGAGGCTGAGTAGGGGGAAAGCCAGTCTAAGGGGACATTACTGAACCAATCACTGGTGTAGGCTTCTGTGGCCTGATTCTACAAGTTGGCGACAAGAGGTGTCCAATACACCTTCTAAGCTGGCAAGCAGTCTCACCAATGGAACCACCTGCTTCAGAGAGTCAGAGTCCTGCTGACATTAACTTTTTGACAGATGCTGACCAGTGCATCTCCCATGCCCGGCTCTGTTCTGTACCTTGCTGGGCACGTGGTGATGATGGGAGCTTGGAGACAATTCTGGGAACAATTGACATCCCTAGTGAGGAACGTCAGGAGGAGGCCTATATAGACTACAGGGCAGGCACAGCACAGGGACTTGTCATATCTGCCTGGAGGAGGGAAGTTCACAAAGAGGGCATAGATCAGAACCTTAGAGGAGGTGTAAGTGTGTTCTGGGGAGAATACAGGCACCCAGGCTGAGGGAGCACAGATGGAGGTGACTGTGGGCACCCTCTACCCTCCAAATCTGAAATCCAGCGTGCTCCCATTCTTCTTGGGCACCCATCTCTTAGGCCAGCTTGCAGTTAGCAACTGTGTTCCAGACACTGGGCTGTGGGCACAAGTGACACCTGCCACTTCCAGGTCTGTCCTCCTCCTTCATATGGTTTGCCTCAGCTCACTGGCTGGCCGATGCCAGGGCAGCCTCCTGGCCACACAGAGGCTGGTACATAAGATGGAAGGAACCTGGGGCCCCCAAGTGACTGTGTGATCCCAGGTCCTTGGCCAAACCTCCTTGAACAATGACAAGAGTGAGAAATAGACCTTTTTTTTTTTTTAAAATTTATTTATTTGACAGCCAGAGATCACAAATAGGCAGAAAGGCAGGTAGAGAGAGAGGGGGGGGGGGGGAAGCAGGCTCCCTGCTGAGCAGAGAGCCCAATGTGGGGCTCAATCCCAGGACCCTGGGATCATGACCTGAGCCGAAGGCAGAGGCTTTAACCCACTGAGCCACCCAGGCTCCTGAGAAATAGACCTTTACGGAGATGAGCCACCGAGACTTAGGGGCTGTTTGTTACAGTTCTCTGTCTTCCCTTGCTGATAGAGAAATCAGTCATTTGAAATGCAGTGCTAGCATAGGAACCCAAATCTATGGCATTAGCTTTGCTATTGAGTGACTGGGTGGAAACTGATAATAAGAGTCTTTGAACTTTGATGGTCCATGGTATCAAGTGGCAAAATCCTTGGGAAGACTGCTGGTTGGGCTAGCTTGGGAGGCAGAGCATGGGGCTGCTGAGTTAGAGCTCTAGGGACAGTGGGGATTCATGCGTCTTGGCCCTCCAGTGGCTGCATTTGCAAGGTATTACAGGAAAGAGGTGAGCTCAGGAGAGTAACAGCTGGTTTGAGGCAGAAATGATAGAAATAGAGAGGGATTTACTTTCAGGGTTGGAAAAGCCAACCACGCCTGGATCTACATTAGGAAGTTAAGACTGAGAAAATCCTCAGGCCACTGTGAAGCCCAGGTGAAGGATGGAACATTGCCACTCGATGACAATGGCCTTGAGGTTGTCATGATTAAGTGGGAAGAAAGAGGCAAGAAGAGGGAGGAAAATAAATGGGGCCTGACAACAAAGTCTTAGGAAAGAGCTCTGGGTGTGATCACTGGCCCTTAGAACTGACTAGAAGCAGTTGGTTAGAAATTTAGGATTGGAGGGAATTACATTGCCAAAGAAGCAATGATTCTGGGTGAAAAAGAGTTTTTGAAATTTAATATTTTTATTTTTTATTTTAAGATTTTATTTATTTATTTGATAGAGAGAGATCACAAGTAGATGGAAAGGCAGGCAGAGAGAGAGAGAGAGAGATGGAAGCAGGCTCCCTACTGAGCAGAGAGCCCGATGCGGGACTCGATCCCAGGACCCTGAGATCATGACCTGAGCCAAAGGCAGTGGCTTAACCCACTGAGCCACCCAGGCGCCCAAGTTTTTGAAATTTAATATACACTTTGGTTCCCCAGCTCTCCATGAATAGGAAGCAGGGCTTGGGAAACTGCAGTGACCAACAGGGCACTCTACCTTACCCCCTACAGGGTGGAGTCAGGGGACATGGAGGAAAACGGACAAGGAGTTGACAAAGAAAGCATAACCAGTGTCAAGCCAGGGTTACACTCAGCCATGGACCACTTGCTTCTGGTGTCTTCCATTCTTCTCTCTTCTGAATGGGAGTTTTCACTGGGGATGTCTTATCCCTGCTCCATCATCACACACACAAAATGTGTGTGTGTGTGTGTGTGTGTGTGTGTGTGTGTGTGTGTGTGTCAGGGGGCAACACATATATTTTCTCTGTAGTTCATGGGCAGTGATCGAATGGGACCTTGGGCTGTCTCCTTGAGGGGAGGATGAGTTTTTTCTACAAGCAGAAGGAGGAACATTCATGGGTACGTGTTGGCCAGTGGGGCAGACTATGGCAGCAACTACTAAGTGTACCATGTCATCTGTGTCCCCTCCTGTCTTTCTGGGCATTCCACAAGGCCACATTCCCTTGCAGTCAGCTGGCCAAGTAACTGAATTATGGCCAAAAGAATTTGGGCAGAGGGCTGAACACCCCTGAAGTTTTGCTCCCCAAACCCTGTGTTATCTTCCATGTGTCCTCTGTTTTCATGGGTGATGCCAAGGTGACCTCAGTGGCCATGTGTTGGAAGTGGAGATATGCACGGATGACCGCATGGAGCTGAACCCTGGGCATTGGAGGCAGCATGAGTGAGAAATAAACCTCAGTTGCTGAATCTGCTGTGATGAGGGGCTCCTTATTACAGGATTAATTTCTTTATTTATTTGACAGAGAGAGATCACAAGTAGGCAGAGAGCCCGATGCGGGACTCGATCCCAGGACCCTGAGATCATGATCTGAGCTGAAGGCAGCAGCTTAACCCACTGAGCCACCCAGGCGCCCCCAGGATTAATTTCTCCTGACAAACACACACACCTGTCTTGGTCCCCTCCCAACAGGCTGATCTGACAAAGTCATGTTACCCTCCTGTAGAAAACTCTGGAATGGAGACATTGCTCACAGGGCAGCCGCAAACCCGTACACAGCCCACCGGCCCTGCATGCCGGCCCTCTCCTGTCCTTCTGACCCTTCCTCCCCCTCCTCCCCTTGCTCTCTGTTCTTGGGTCACACTTTTCTTTTCCCCAAATATGCCATTCTGTCTTCTCCCTCAGGACCCTTGTCCTATGCCTGAATATCTCTTGCCCTGTTTTTTTGTGCTCACCCATTATCCTTTGGGTCTTATCTCAAACATCACTTCCTCAGGAAAGGATTTCTGGCATCCTTCAGACTGGATTCAGCCCTGCCATACATCAATTTGTGGACTGTCGTTACAATGGCCCAAGAGCCACCCTGGCTCTGCCAGAAGAGAAATGTTTTGGAAGTTGTGTTAATTAGATGCTGTTAACTGCCCCTTATCTTTCCCCTCCTCTCTCCCTGCTAGCATAACTCCAGTTTGGTTCAGAGGGACTACATGCTCCTGGGGCTCTTTTCCCAGACCTCCTTCCCGTGACAGGTAGCCATGGAACCCAGTGCTGCTCCATGGGATCTAAGTGGGAGTCCCCTTGATGGGTCCTTAAAAGGTTATTGTGTTCCTAAAGATGCCAGCACATGTCTTTCCCCTTTATCCTCCCATCTTCATCCTTCCTGTGTGAGGCTGAGTGCCACCTGCTAAGGATAGTAGGCCAGGAGCCGCAAGGAGCCTGTGTCCTTGATGACTGCATCTAGCTGGGAGTCCGGCCCTCCCGAGAAACCCAAAACCCTGTTTAGTCAAGCTTGGAAATGGGCTTTGTTACATGCAGCTGAACACGATCCTAACTGATGCACAAGACTTTCAGATACTTCACAAGGTGGACAAGAACTGTGGAGAACTATGCTAGGACAGAGAACAAAGACCTATTAGGACCACAGGGACTGTGGTAGGACACTGCTTCTGAGGTTCCTGGAATGAATCCATACATCCTTGCCTCTTGAGATGAGCTTCAGATCCAACATCCCCAGGGGGCAACCCGGTTCCATGCCTGGATGGTCAGAGTAAGGCAAGGGAACGCCCAGGTTCTGGGAATCCTACAGTGAGAGGCCATGTCCCGATCATCACCTGCTACATACTCTCGAAACTCCTTGTGCTTTCATTATGGTGATGCTAAGCCAAAGGCCTCCCATAATCATGAGGCTGGAGGGTGGTCACAGAGCCCAAGAAGGGGGGAAAAGGGGACTGGGCTGGGGAAGGCTCCTAGGAGGAGGGAGTCTTGGGTGCTACACCTTTTTTTTTTTTTTTAATGTGTAACTGACATGTAACATTACACTGGGTTCATTAGTACAATATAACGATTCAATATTTGTATATATGTGAAATGATCACCACAAACAAGTCTAGTTAACACCCATGGCCGCACAATTTTTTTTTTACAATTTTTTTCTTGTGGTGAGAACTTTTAAGAGTTACTCTTTTAGCAACTTTCAAATATGCAACACAGTATTATTAACTACAGTAGCCATGCTTTACATGACATCCCCATGAGTTCTGTATCTGATAACTGGAGGTTAGTATCTTCCCATCCCCTTCACTCATTTTGCCCACCCCTACCTTTCCACCTCTGGCAACCAGTACTCTGTTCTCTGTATCTATGCGTTCAGTTCTTTGTTTTTTTCCAGAGTCCATAAACAAGAGAGATTGTGTATTTCTCTTTCTCTGCCTTATTTCACTTAGCACACTGGCCTCAGGGTCTACCCATGTTGCAAATGGCAGGATTTCCTTCTTTTCTATGGCTGAATACTATTCCATTGTATATACATACCGGCCCTCTCCATCAGTTCATTCGTTGATGGACACTTAGGTTATTTCTTTGTCATGGCTGTTGCAAAGAATGCTGTAGTGAGCATGGGGCTGCAGATATCTTCTCGAATTCATGTTCTCATTTCCTTTGGATAAGTATCCAGATGTGGAATTGCTGGATCATATGGTAGTTCTGTTTTTTAGTTTTTTCACAGTGGCTGCACCAATTTCCATTCCCACTCACAGCTCATGAGGGTTTCCCTTTCTCTCATCCTCACCAACACTGTTATTTCTTGTCTTTTTGACATTAGCCATCCTAACAGGTGTGAGGTGACATCTCATTGTGGGTTTGATTTGCATTTCCCTGATGATGGGTGACGTGGAGCCTCTTTCCATGTACCTGTCGGCCATCGAAGGTCTTCTTTGGAAAAATGTCTGTTCTGATCCTCTGTTTTCTAACTGGATTGGTTTTTGTATGGGTTTTGTTTTTGTTTTTTTTGTTTTGTTTTGTTTTGTTTTATTTGTTGTTGTTGTTTTGCTATTGGATTATAGGAGTTCTTTATGTATTTTAGATATTAATTCCTTCCCAGACATGTGATTTGCAAATATTTTCTTCCATTCAGTAGTTTGCTTTTCTCTCTGTTGACGGCTTCCTGTGCTGGGCACAGGTGTTCTAGTCTGACGCAGGTGGGCACACTTGGAATGCCCACCTGCTGCTTCTGCTGCTGGCACCTTCTAGAGACTTCCCTCGGGACACCTCCCTCCCCAGGGCTGGCTTTGCTCACTTATCTGTCCCCTCCTTGACCCTACCAGCCTCACAGCCTAGGCCACCCTCCACACGGAGGGCTGCAGGGGGTTCTGGGTTTGGAGATGGGTTTCCTGGGCCCTTCCATTTCTCGGATGACAAGGGCCAGAACCAAGAGCTGGAGGGCAGGGAGGTCAGCAGTGAGGTGAGTGGTCAAGGTGCCAGTTGAGGTGTTCATTCTGGGCTTCAGTCCTGGCTCTTCCGTGTGTGCTTCAGACACATCAGCCCCCATCCTGAGCGCCAGCCTGCCTGGTCCGCTGGGCTGTAGAACAGAGCGCTCTTCCCTGTGCTCAGTGCCATGTTTGGCTCTTTGCCAAGTGATTCGTTCAAGGGCAGTTCCATCTTCCTAGTATTCACTGCCATGCAGTTCTGGGCCCCCACTGTGTGCTGGGCTCTCTGCACAAGTTAGAAAGGCCCTTTTGGAGCTGAGAGTCCCCAACGGGAGCAGAGGTCACACACACACATGGCTCAATAGACACATGGGCACAGCCTGTGAGGATGTGGGGAGGGCTGTGGAGACAGGTGAGAGATGTGCTCACGGGGAGGACCATGAGGGGTGAGCTGGGCAAAGAGTAGAGACAAAGGTGTTCCTGGGACAGAGCCCAATTGGGCCAAGTGCCTGAGTCTGGGGAAATGAGCTCTACCTGTATTCGACGAACTGAGTGTGGGCCAGTCTCTAATGAGGAGACTCAGGGTCAGGAGGTAACAGCCAGGTCGGGTGAGCTTTCCTATGAGTCAAATGGGAGCCATAGCTGGTTTGGGGTGAGGGTGTGCAGCAGTGGACCTGGTGGGAAGTCATGGGTTGGGGAGAAATGTAAAATCAGTAAGACTTAGGGATACTGTGGGGAAGGTGAGAGGAGAAGGAATCACAGGTGGCCTGGATTTCTTGGTGACTGGAGGTGCCATTTCCTGAGATGGGGGAAGAATGAAGCAGGAACAAATTTGTAGTTCAGTCTGGAACATGAATGATGAGAGTTGCCCCAAAGGGAGAGGAAAATAAGCGTTTGGATATGTAGGTCTGTGGCTGGGAAGAGATCTCCTTTTCCTCCCATGTTTTTTCCTTCCACCTATTGGGCGCTTCTTTGTGCCTGTTCTTGAGCTGAAGATGGCAAGAGAACTCCTTCCAGGACTTCTAAAGCTTGGGGTCCCCCGTGTACCTCTTCAATATCACATGATCCAAACTTAACTGCTGTGATAAGGAGACCCCCAAACACAGTGGCAAACAAGTCAGAGTGAGTGACATGGAAGACACAGCAGGGTTTGGGAGTGGGGTGTTGACTTCTCCCACTTTATGGTCCACTGAGGCATTCGGGGATAGGAGGGGACTCCAGCTCCTTCAAGACCTCCATTTCTAAATTCAAGGGGCATATTTCTGTGCCCACGTTCCCTGAGCCAGCTGAGAAGGGGAAGAGTGTCCATTTCTTTACTGGGGGCCACAAAAGGGGCACACGTGTCTTTGGCCGACCTTCCATTGGCCAGGATTTAATCTAATGCCCTTGGATCTATGCTGCAAGGGAAGTAGGGAGAGGCAAGCTCCAGGTGATGCCAGGACAGCTGTGTCCCCAGATAACCCCAAGAGAGTTCTTACTGTCAGGAAGAAGGGGAGTGTGGAGACTTTTGGACAGCCCATGGTCTCTACCTTGAAGTCTGGATGTTGAAAGCCATGCAGTGCCTCGATGAGAAAATCTCCCACACGGTGTCCCAAGACAATGAGCAGAACATTTTGAAGTAATGAGGGCCTTCTGGGAATCAAAGTGGGTGGTTCATTTCCACATGGTGGTTGGCTTCTTACTCATTCCAGGCAGTCTGATTGTGGAAACTTGTTGGAGATTCTGCTGTATGCCTTTACCACACAGCCCCACCAGGTACTCCTCCAACCTGACTTGCACACCTCCTCTGATGAGAAGCTCACCCTCTTACAGGTACCCTCTCCATTTCTTTGGACTCCATGACTGGGAGAAAGCAATTCTTATAGGGAGCTCTTGCCCTGTGGCCACCTACCCAATCTCTTTGCTCCCCAGCTGCCAGTCCCTGCTCTGTCTTCTGGTCTCTGCTTGCCCCAGAATAATCCTGCAGAAATTTGGGGTCAAAAATAGAAGTCCTCCAAAGCTGCTTTTCCGCCAGTAAAAGAGAAACCTATGGCTGTCCAAGACTCCTGGGGCATTCGAGTTCTCCCAACCAGTGCCCCCAACCAAATGCTATGCGCTGTGATGAGAGGCATGATATGCAATACAGTGTCCATTCGAGTGACCTTGATGAGAGGCACGATACATGATACAGTGTCCATTCGAGTGACCTTGGGCAAGCTGCTTCACCTCAGTGAGCCTCAGCTTCCCTGTTTGTAAAACAGAAGCTCACAGTGCAAGGGCTGGGTCTGATCGCCAATTCTGGCATTCACTAGTTCTGGACCTGAGGCCACATGCGATGCCTGTCTGGGCTGCAGTTATGCTATCTTTAAAAGCAGAGGTAACAGGGGATGGTACTGACCTCCCAGTGGTCTCAGGAGGCTTGAAGAAGCTGAAGCTTGTGGAGAACTCAGCAGGGACTGGCCACAGTAGGAGATACCAGACTGATGCCATCTGGGAATATTAACCAGCTCTTTTCTCCCAGATAGCTTGTGCTACCCCTTTACCCTTCCCTGCCTTGTCCTCCTTGCATTCAATTCAATGAGCCAGTTACTTCCTGGCTTTGAGTTTCAAAAGCCTAGACCTGCTGGCAATGGAAAATCTTGTGGCAGGCCTTTTAAATAGTAGTGAGAGTTTACTCTGGGCTGGCGCTCCTCCAATGTCTCTGTCTCCTGATGCCAACCTATGAGGCATGTTATCCCATTTCACAGATGAGAGAACCGAGGCACAGAGAGGTTATGTGTGCTGTGCAACTAGTGGCGGCAAAAGCAACATGACTTTGGACTTTGGGGGTCTGGATTCTCCCACCTTCCCCCACTGCACTTTCTCCTGCTGGGTATGGCTGTGGGAGCCCGAGCGTCCAGCAGTGGGTCTCCCTGACACAGTGAGATTTCCCCAGGCTCCAGAGTGGGGTGGAGAGCTGGGAGACCCAGGAGGGAGGTGGGTCCCAGCTCCAGATGTGCAGGGGGGCTGGTGGGCCCTGGGAGCCGATGGGGCTTGGCCTGCCAGCTGAAAACGAGTGCCAGAGCAGTAGGAAACCAGGAGAATGCACCCGGGGCTGCAGGGGCATGGAGAGGGGTTGGCTTGGCTTCTTCTGGTGGTAGGGGTCTGGCCAGGTTGGGTTGGGGGCGGAGGTGGGTTGCAGGGGTCCGGCCAAAGGCAGCACTGGGTTGATTGGTTCATACGTCCAGGGCTCCTGGAGAAAGTCGGATGTACCTGAATTGACAGATACCACCTCCATCAGAGAAGGAGTGAAAAAATGAATTTGAGATATAAGAAAAATCTTCTAAAAAATTTCTTGAACATCTGACATTGTGGATTGAATGTCATCTGGGCTCCATATTTGATATATGTCCACAGTTGTGGTCTTCTTGCCATTGCTGTGCACCTGAGGCAGGGAGACAAGATACACTTGTGTTTGTGTGTGTGTGTGCGGCACGGGCGTGTGTGTGTGTTTGCAGGTGTGCACGTCTGTGTGTATGCATGTCTTGGTATGCGTGCCCCTCTGTAGGTGTGCATGTGTGTGTCTATTGTGCATGTGTGCCTTTTCCCTGCGTGCCCTGCCTGCCCCTGCCTGACAGTGCACAGCCATCCCCCGGCAACCCAGGCCCCAGAATGCCGTTTTGTTTCTCATCCTTTCATATTCAAATGTCAGCCTGGTTCCCAGCATGCCCTGGGGATTTATGGCCTGATTGTGTATTGTTGGAGCCTGGTGAGTGGGTGAGCTCATCACTTGGCTTGTGATGGTAATTCCTGCCTGAGTGGGGGGGGGGCTGGAGGGCTCCCCATCTGCTCTAGAGGGGCTTGCTTGGGTGCATGTCCCTTGTTGCTAGGTGCCCAAACCATCCATCTAATCCAGAAATATGGAATAATACAAATACCAGCAACAGCTAACATTTCTTGATTGGGGGTTGACTCTGTGCTAGATGTGGCTCTAAGGTTTTTGTGTCTTCTACCTCATTTTAGCTCCTTTTTACTGGATGGGGAAACTGAGGCAGAGGAAGCCACCCAAGGCAGATTGCTGCCACCACACTGACTCGCCATCCATCCTCAGGGGTCTTGGCGTCAGCCCCATTTTCCTGGTTCCCTCTCCCTCCTCTAGGCCATTCAGCCCCCACCTATAGCTGGCCTTAGTGCTGGTCTCCTCCCTTGCATCCTAGGCCCTGTGTGAGCCTTGGGCCTGGCCTCCCTGCTTCCTGGAGCCTCCCCTGATCCTCAGCACAGCTGTTGGATGCCCTTCCTAAAATTTCCACCTCTCTTTACTTAGGCCTCCCACGCCTCCCCATTGTGCTTGAGACAAGCTCAAATTTGTCCTGGCATTTAGGGCTCCACTGGAGCATGGTCTTGTCCCCCAGCCTCAGCAGGGCTGTCCTCGGGCAGGTAGAATAGGCAGAGGGCAGAGCTGGGACCAGTACTGAGCTCCACAGTGGGAGAAGCAAACAAGTGGGCTGCTGGGCACTTTGAACTTGGAGCTGACCCAGGTGTCCATGGTGAGAGGTGGCCATAGAGGCAGGAGACGTTGGGGACAACTGATTCTCCATTCAGCCCCAGATAGCTCTACTGAAGGCTGCTCAGGCTCTGCCCCTCCACACCCTGGGCCTCCTTGACCCCAGGTGCCCCTCCCCCACCTTCAGGAGAAGGGGAGGAGCGGGGCTCTCCATAGGTCCAGGCTGTGGGCCACACAGAAGAAGCCAGAGACTCCCTCACCCACCCAAAGGCTGGGTGGCATTGTGTTTGCAGTAGTGGATGGAAAAATGGGGTGGGGTGGAGCTTTGGAGTCATATACTCCTGGTTCCTCTCCCTTCTTCGCCAGCTGCCAAGTCAGCAAACCTCCTGGTACCTTAGTTTCCTCATCAGAGAAATGGAACAATACCACAGCATCACAGTTACTGTGCCAAGAGCTTCCAAGTAGCGTCTGCATTTGAGAAGGACTAATTCTTTTAAAATAAAAAATGGCATTTCTACAAAAGGCAGACTGATCTCCTGTGCCTGTGGACCCCCATTTTTTCTCTTGGAGTCCCAAGACACTGTCTCCTTTTGCCTTTGTGATCTCTCTGAACCTGTTTCCCCATCCATATGCAGGGCAGAGGGCTGTCCCTGCTTCCTTGCATGCTCCGCTCAGAGGATTAAGCAGGATAAAGCTGTTAGCACGTGGCAGGTGCCAATCCCCCATGATGTGCTTCTTCTCACCAACCAGCCTGCCCGCCTGCAGAGAGGTGCCTTTGCTAGAGTGGAAAAGGGATTAGGACTCTTGTTACTGCTGGGTGGGTCCAGCTCCCAGACAAGACAATGGGAATCGTATTAACCTTGGCCAGGGAGATCACCATCTGTCCAAACAGTGGGGACTGCTGCCCATGGCCGGGGCATCTGAAGCATCATGCCACATCACACGTTCCCTCTCAAATCCTGACCTGGCTGGTCCCACCCTCTCGGACCTCAGTCTTTGCATCTGTACAAGGGCCTCAGCTTGTCTGCTCTAAATCATACACCTAAAATGGTTCTTTCCAAAGCTCTGGATTTTGAGCTAAGAATGGCAAGGATGGCCCACACCCTAGCAATCCTGCTCACTTTGGATGGGGGAAACTGAGGCCTGCTGAGGGCATATGGTCATCCAAGGTCACCTAGCAAACCAGTGGCAAGGCTGGGACTCAGAGCCAGGTGTTTGAGCTTAGGGAGGAGTTCAGGTGCCCTTAATGCCAGGACAGTAGGTTAGAGCCCTATGCTCAGCTGTGGAGCCAGGGATCCACATGGGGGAAGGAGGAGTCTCAGGAATGGCTTTTGAAGCCAGAGGCTTTTGAGGTTAGTCCGGCTGGAAGAGGGCCTCGGCATGTGCTTGCTCAGAGACTGTCCTCAGCGCCTTATGACTGTGGGACCAGCCAGGCCTCCAAGGCTGTTGATGGTGGGCCTCACTCACCTCTTCACGGCATCTCTGGATGCACTAGAAGCTCCAGTCCCACTGAGCTAGGTACCTTCCTGTGACACAACCTGCATTGCCCCATCTCCAGGCCTTTGCTATGCTCCTGTTGCTTCCAGGTCTGAGGAGCCCCTGGAAGGTACCTTTTCCAATTTCACTGCTTACCCTGCTTTCTCCCTCCTTCCACTCTGGCCTCACTTTTGCTTGAGATGCAGCCTA
Organism: Mustela lutreola; assembly: GCF_030435805.1. Taxonomy (NCBI): domain Eukaryota; kingdom Metazoa; phylum Chordata; class Mammalia; order Carnivora; family Mustelidae; genus Mustela; species Mustela lutreola. The sequence goes on along the minus strand of NC_081291.1, from coordinate 56,776,826 downwards.
CCTCAGGGCCTTTGCACTTGCCTTTCCTTCTCCTGGGGAATGCTCTCTCCCCAGGTGTCCTCAGGTCTTATCCCTTCATGTCACCCAGACTTTCACTCAAATGTCCCTGTCACAAGAATGCCTTCATTATAACAACCCCACGGTCACTTCCATACTCTACCCTGCTTTCTTTGTCTCTATATGTATTTGTTTTTTGATATATATTTATTTTTGCATATTTGCCTGTCTTCTGTGAGTAAGTGTGAGGTCCAGGAAGGTAGGGACTGTGTCTTATTCACTGCTGAATTCTTAGTGCCTGGCACAAAGTAGGCCAATTGAGTAAAGAGCTGTCGAATGAATGAATGAATGAATGGATGAATGACTGAATGAAAGACCTTCAAATGCAGCCCTCATCAGAATCCTTTGTCACATGAGGGGGGTTTTAACAAAAAATACCTTGTCACAATATTTCTGTGTTTCTCTCACTAAACAGACTGGGAACTTCTTAAGGATAGGGACAAGTATTGCCCACCCTGTGTCCCCAGGCCTGGGGCAGGCCAGAGCACACGCTTGAGAATTAACAAAAAATAAAATTGATGTGGCAGCTTCTTTGCAGAGACAGCCGCTACAATTCCCCCCAATCCTGGTGCCCAGGACCCTCTGCAGCGGGCCTTGTCCCCTCCCTCTCCTGCCCAGTGGGAGGGTCTATTTCCCCTCCGCCTTGGTCATGTGATTTCTTTGTACAATCAAATATGGCAGAAGCCATGGTTGGGTTGGATCCGAGGCTTTGCCTCAAGTGGTCTTGCAGCTCCATACTCATCCTCTTGGAATGCTGCCCTCTGACCCTTGTGGATGGAAACTGGTGTGCCCCCTGGGAGGCACTGAGGGGACCTCCACGTGCAGAAGCTCCAGTCCCACAGTGGGGGACGGAGTATGGAAACTGGCCTTCCCACTGGGGCCAGGGGAACTGAAGTTCTGGCCGACAGCCAGGGCATTTACTTCTGGAACCATCTAGCTGAACTGAATGGAGCTGCAGGAGTGAGGGCAGCAGAATGAGGACAGGCCAAGATTGGCCAGCCCACAGGATAGCAAGAAATAATAAATCATTGTTGGGAGCCACTACGCTTTGGGATAGCATTTACTGCACAGCAATGGATAACTGATAACACCAATTTCTCTGATCAGAAATTCCAGACATCCAAGAAGTCCTGAGACAGTTATGGGAACGTCTGGCTTTGGAAGAGTGTCCAGATTCTGACAGGAAGTGGGTCTAGTGATGCTCCTTCCAAAACGCAATCTGGAGATCTGATTACTCACAGATTCATTCATTGGGACCAATTTGCTGCCCATTCCAGTGCTGTAAGCTAAAGATCTAAAGATGGGCTCTCAGCCTCTACTCTCAAAGTGCTCCCCATCCCATGAAGGAGGCAGACAGAAAAGCATGAGGTGGTTTGGGCTGTGCTGACAGCAAAGGGGGATCATGATATTTAGGAAATACAATAAAAATCATGTAAGCTCACTATGTCCAGGTACATTTCTAAGCACTTTACTTGTACTATCTCATCTAATTTTCAAACCAGCCCTAAGAGAGAAGTCTTGTTCTTTTCATTCCCATTCTACAGATGAGGAAACTGAGGCACAGAGTGATTAAGAAACTTGCCTTGGATTAAGTGATGGGTCATCTCAGAGCAATGAGGGAATTTAGAGAAGGGAGTGATTATATCTGCCAAAAGGTTTTCTGAAGAGGGGCCATTTGTCTTGACCTTTGAAGGATGCATAGGAGTCTACCAGGCAGAGAAGCAGTGGGAACAAAGTGGGCAGGCCTGAGGCAAGATGAAGCCAGAATCCACCCAACCTAGGGCTCTGGATTAGAAACCACAGGATTCTACCTTGTCCCCTGACACAGGAACCAGGCAAGGGAGCAAGCCATAGCCCGAAAGAAGCAGAGGGCTTGCAGGATCCAGGTGGATGGTGTGTGGGCTGAGACAGCATCTCAGCAAATGAACCCTGGTCTAAGGGAAGTGACAGTGAGGCTGTTCAGACATACTCCTTCCCCAGACACCCCAGGATCCTGGTCCTCTGTGAGGGGCAGCCCCTCGGCCAGAGATACACAGGGACAGAGGAGAGAAGGGCTTGGAGGCTGGGGCCCATGCCCAAGAGTAGTACAGAGGAATGCAGCTTCGGCAGACCCTTCTGTTAGGTATTCACTATTGACTTTCCACTTTGATATAGGGCATATATGGTTTTTCTTCCAAACTAGGACACCTGGAGAACAAATGGGGCACTATTAATAGTTGTCCCAGGAGGAGAGGTGTCAATCAGGATGTGCGGTCACACGGCATATGTGGCACCTACCACAAGCATTCCAATTATTAACTCATTTAATCCTCTTGACAAACTTCATTAAGACATTTGCTATCCCCCCTCCCCTTTACCAGATGAAGAAACTGAAGGACAGAGAAGAGAAATTGACATACACTGGCACTTACTCTATGTTGGGCGTGAGCCAGGCTATTTCACAGAAATTGGTCTAACCTGTCCACAGATCTGTAAAGGACATTTGGGGACTCCATTCACAGATAAAGAAACAGGCTCTGAGACCCAACCCAAGTCCAAAGGATCCCCAGTCTCAGCCTCTCTCTGCTTGACTGGGTCTCCTTGGAACATACATACCAGTCTTAACCTCCTGCTTGCCTGCTTTTTTTTCTTTTTCACACCACCCCTCCCTCCGCCATGCCAAGGGGATTGTAGCCCTGAGAGAGGTGTGTCTCCAGCAGAAGAATGCATGTGTTCTTTTAGGTGGGACAGGAACAGTGGCGGTGGTGGTGGGGGGGGCTGGATACTAGGCTGGGGCTGTGGCTGGGCTGGGGGGAGTGGACAGCTGGTGGAATGGCCACGATGGATCTTTAGGCTCAGGCACTCTATCTTTCCCTTTCTTCTCCTCCTCTTTCTTCCTTCCTCCTTACTCCTTCTTCCTTCCTCTTCCTCCCTCCTTCCTTCTTCTTTCTTCCTCCTCCTCCTCCTCCTTTTTTTGTTTTTTCTGGAGATTTTATTTATTTGTCAGAGAGAAAGAGTGGGCATGAGCAGGGGGAGGGAGAAGCAGGCTCCCTGCTGAGCAAGGAGCCTGATGTGGGACTCAATTCCAGGACCCTGGGATCATGACCTGAGCCAAAGGCAGATGCTTAACCAACTGAGCCACCCACTCAGTTGGTTAAGCATCTGCCACCCAGGTGCCCCTCTTTGTCTCCTTCTGTTTCTCTCTCTCTCTTTCTCTTTCAAAGAAGCAGGTGCACAAAGAATGCCTATGTGGACAGGGCAGACTTTTCTAAGGGATTCTACCACCTAGGGCTGGGTTCTGGCCTCCTATCTCTTCTGCCAGTCTTTGACGCACTGTGTGACTGTGCAGGGCCCTTCCTGATCTAGGCTGCACTCAGTTTCCCATCTGGAACTCCAGGAACCGAGCCTCCAGGCCCTCTTAGAACCTTGGATTCTGGCTGTATAGTGGCTGGGGACTCTGAATTCAGGGTCACATGGCCTGGCTTTAAATCCAGGCTCTGCCTTTTCAGATGTGTGACCTTGGGGCAAGTTATTTAACCTGCCACTAGGTGGTCATCTGGAAAATGGAATGATGGCAAAGATGATGATGATGCTTCATTAGGCTGCTGTACAGTTAAATCAGTGAATATGTGAGAAGTGCTTAGAGCAGTGCTTGAAACAGAGGAGGGGCTGTGTTGTGTTTGTTCCTATTATCTTTTAGGGTGAACATAAGGAAAGAGACTCAAAGAGAAGGGTCCAGGATGAGCACAGGAGGGAGTATGTGGCTGTGAGCAGGCCCAACACAATAGGGCAATGAGAACAGACAGGACATTGTGCACTGGCAGGAGCCTGGCAGGCTGACGGAGCCATACCCAGGCACCTGCTGGGAACAAGGGTGACCGTGGAGGGTGGGGAGTGGGCAGGGTGCCCAGGAATCTGGTCCCACTTGCTGTGGCCAGAGCTAGAGGGACCACAGCCCCCAGCCAGCCAACTCCCCAACCTCAGCCACTAGGGCGCCACCCTGGAGATTTTTGCCTTATGATTGAACATTACTATAATTTATTTCACGCTTGTCTTAATTTAAAATTTATTTTTTAATTTAATTTCTTTTCAGGATCTGAGTTATGCTCACATGGTTCAAAAATCAAAAAGTTTAATAAACACTTTGGGGAGAGTCTGCCCCTGGCCCTGTCTCCCACCACCTGGCCCTTCCCCGCAGGCCAGGCTATTATTCTATGTCAATAAATATGATGTATGCATTTGATATATTTCCCCCATTTTAAAGACAATACAAAGCATGCAATGCACACTGCCTTACGACATGCTTTGTCACTTGATATTTTTTATTTTTTATTTTTAAAAAAGATTTTACTTATTCATTTGGGAGTGAGAGAGAGAAGGAGCAAGCAGAAAGAGGTACAGAGGAAGGAGAAGCAGGCTCCCCACTGAGCAGGGAGCCCAATGTGTGGCTCAATCCCAGGACCTCAGGATCATGACCTGAGCCAAAAGCAGATGCTTAGCCAACTGAGCTACCCAGGTGCCCCTCACTTAATATTTTCTAAAGCAATTTTTCTACTTAGGTGAATTTGAATGAGAAAAGGCACCACTACTTCCTATAAACAGAAATATCCATGACAAGAAGCCCATGGAAATAGAGTAAGGCCAGTAAATCCCAGCAGCGTCCTTTTGTCAGTGGGGACGCTGAGTTCAAAGTCGGCCTTCTCTCTGTCCCAGTTGGACTAGCAAATGTTAGAAGCTGAGGCACCCATCACCAAGCTAATACTTGTTCTGTGAGATCATTAAAAGAACTAAAAATATTTGGGTGGAAAATTTTTTTCTCACCTTGGAATTCAGTGTATTTAATACAGCATTGTCTTTTTATATTTCTTCTCAATCAATCTAGCAGTTTGTCCCTTTTGTTGAAATTTTTCAAAGAACCAGTTTTTGGTTTCATTGATTTTTTCCATTGTTTTTCCATTTTCTATTTCATTAATATCCTTTCTAACCTGTATTGTTTCTTTGCTTCTGCTTGATTTATATTGAGTTTGCTCTCCTTTTCCAGGTTATGCATAACAACCTGTATAGATCAGGTTTTTGATACACGATCTTTCTGCTTTTTGAATCTAGGCATTTACAACTATGAATTTTCTTCTAAGCACTGCTTTAACTGTACCCCATATGTTTAGGAATATTGTGTCTTATTCTCATTCATTTGAAATAACTTTATTTTATTCAAAGTATTTTCTAATTTTCCCTGTGATTTCTTCTTCACCTACTGATGGGAAAGAAGCATATTGTTCCATTTCCACATAATTAGGGAAATTAATATCTGCATATTTTAATTCCTACAAATTTCTGTTATTGATATCTGATTTCCATCCATTGTGATTGGAGAACATAGTTTGTATAATTTCTATCCTTTCAAATGTATTGAGGTTTGTAATATATCATATATCCTAGAGAATGTTGCACATGCACCTGAGAAGAACGTGCATATCCTACTGGCTTCGGTGAAGTATTCTGTAGATGTCTATAGGTCTATTTGGTGTGTGGAGATATTAAAACGTTTATTTCCTTTTGATTTTCTCCCTTGTTCCATTCATTATTGAAAATAGGATATTGTAATTTCCAGTTATTATTGTTGAATTGTCTATTTTTCTTATCAATTCTGTCACTTTTTCCTTTGTGTATTTTGGGGCTTTTTTATTAGGTGCATATATGTTTTTAGTTGTTATACCTTCCTAATGGACTGACCTTTCTTATCCTTCTTTATCTCTAATAACACTTTTTTCTTTTAAAGTCTATTTTGTCTGCTATTTTGTCTGATGTTAGCATCCCGGTTTTCTTAAGGTTGCTGTTTACATGATTTATCTCTCCCTATCCTTTCACTTTAAAACTCTTTGTGCCTTTCAGTCTGAAGTGTTTTTCCTACAGATGTCATAGAAGTAGAACTCATTTTTAAAGTCCAATCTGACAGCCTCTGCCTTTTGATTGGATTGTCTAATACCATCACATTTAATGGTATTACCAATGTCATCGGACTTGTGTCTGCCTCTTTCCTTTTTGTTTTCTATGTCTTTTCTGTTCCTTTATTCATTCTTTACTGCTTTCTTTGTATTTAGTGAATCTTTTCTGATGTAGTATTTAAATTACTTTAATCATTTTTTCACTATGTATTTTCAAATTATTTGCTTATTGGTTGCTCTTGGACTTAATATATACATCTTAACTTTTCAGAATCAGTTTTAGATTCATATTAGCTTACTTCCAGGGAGAAATAGAAATGTTACTTCTTCATAAATCTATTCCCTTTTCTCTACTTTTTGGTGATATTATTGCAATGTATACTATATTTATAACTGTTACAAACCCAACAACATAGTGTTATAATTGTTAACATACATAATTGTATGTCTTTTCAAGAAGTTAAGAGATGAAGAAAGAGCATGTATATTCATAGCTTTTATTGTATTAACCTTCTTATTTAGCATTTATGGTTATTTTCTTTTGTTCCTATGGATTTGATTTATCATCTAGAGTCATTCCTTCAGCTTTGCTCCCATCCACCTTGTGTGCTGTTATTGGCAAATATGTTTCTGTATGTTATAGGCCCAACAATACAGATTGCTTTATATAATCACATTTAAAATCAGTTAATAGAACAGAAGAGAAGAAATATGAACTTATATTGCCTTTCATAATTTCATAATTATTTATACCAGTGCTTTTTTTTTTTTTAAATGGGGATTGTGTGAGGTCATTTCCTTCCAGCCTGAAGAATATCCTTTATAATTTCTTGTATGGCAGGTCTGCTAGCAGAAAATTCTCTGTTTTTGTTTACCTGTAATGCCTTTAATTCACCTTCATTTTTGAAAGACAGCCCTGCTGGATATAAGATTCTTGGTAGACAGATTTTTACTTTGAGCATTTTGAATATGCATTTCATTGCCTTCTGGCCTCCATTGTTTCTGATAAGAAGTCAGTTGTTTATCTTATTGGGCACCCCTTATACAAGGGTCATTTTTCTCTTGCTGGTTTCAAGATTTTTAATTTGTCTTTGGGTTTTAGCATTTTTATTATGATGTGTTTGTCAGCTCAGAATTCACTGAGCTTCTTGGATGTGTAAATGTGTAATTTAATGTTTTTCATTAAATATGGGCAGTTTTCAGGTATTTCTTTGAATATTATGCATTGTGCTTGATGACGTTCCTCATTTATTTAAAGCTCTGTTCATTTTTGTCATTTTGCCCCCTCTGCTCCTCAGATTTCACAATCTCTATCAATTTATTTTCAAGTTCGCTGATTCTTTCTTATACCAGCTAAATATACTGTTGAGCCCTTTTAGTGACTATTTCATGTCAATTACTGTATTTCTCAACCCAAGAATTTCCACTGGATTCTTTTTCATATTTTCTATCTCTTTATTCTCAATATGATATGGCATTGTCATTATACCTTCCATTACTTCTTTAATCATAGTGCTATGAACATATTTATAATTGTTATTTTGAAGTCTTTGTTCAGTCCAACATCTGGTTACTTTCATAAGCAGTTTTTATTACCCCCACCGACACCCAGTATATTACCCATAATTTCCTGTGTGTGGGTTTTTTTTTTTTTCCTGTATGTCTCATAATTTTTTGTTGAAAAATAGACATCTTAAAAAAATTGTAGCAGGGGCACCTGGGTGGCTCAGTGGGTTGGGCCTCTGCCTTCAGCTCAGGTCATGATCTCAGGGTTCTGGGATCAAGACCCAAATCGGGCTCTCTGCTCGGCAGGGAGCCTGCTTCCCTCTCTCTGTCTGCCTGCTGCTCTGCCTACTTGTGATCTCTCTCTCTGTCAAATAAATAAATAAAATCTTTAAAAAATAATAATGTAGGAAGTCTGGATAGTAGTCTGCCTTTTAGGGGCTTGTTATTATTTCTTTGTTTGTTTATTTATTTATTTAGGTGAATTGCTTGATTATCCTATTGAAGTCTATTTCTTCCAACCCCTACAGTGTGTACCTCTGATGTTACTCCTCATGGGGCACAGCCTTGGGAATATCCAGAGATGTCCTGGGATGACTTGGTTTTACAGGACTCTCTTTGTCTCTTTCCTTGACCATACCCAGCTATTAAGCTCTATTAATTGCTAGCTGATTGCCTATTGTTTCAACAGTGTCCTGGGGCATACATTTCTTCACAGACACATCCAATTAAAACCAGGATTCCTTGAACAGATAGTGTCTCAGGTTAGTGTTGGATATTTTAAGCTTTTCTCTCTCTCTCTCTTTTTTTTTTTTTTTTTTGGTTCTCTCCAGCAAAATAGATGGTTTAGTTTACACTATATTTCCAATGACTCTATCAATCTTTTCCCAATTGCCTTTCACCATGCCTCCACTGTTTTTGAATGTGCTCTTTCACTTGAACTTCTCCACACTGGGTTGCCAATGAAATCAGTTCCTTTGGACAGAGTTGTACCTCTCTTTTCTATGGCCTGCTTCTCCTCCAGAAAAAGCCTCTGATGTGTAGCCCTGGTGCTGGGAGTGGGACAGTGGTGAACTTCTCTCTGAATGACACCCCAAAGTTAGGATCCAAGTGCTCAGTATATGGGGGTGGGGTGAAGCAGCCCTGACTCTTGACAACCCTCTCTTGTTGTAGAACCCTTGCTCTATGAGATGGGACAAGGCTAACTTGGGCTCCAGTATCTTTGTGGATCTCTGCCTTGGTATAGCCTTTATACCATGAGCAGGGATTTAGTAGAAGGAAGAAGGAACCCCCACCTCTTGGCTGTGCTTGCCTGGAACTTAGACTCAGCAACAGGTAGCTGAGACAGAGTGAGAAATGCTGATGCTCTTCCCATCTTGGGAAGACAGCCCTTGGCTAGGAGCTGGAGGGAAAGGAAACCCTGTTCTTGGCTGTATCAGTCTGTCTCACTGAGCTGGGAGTGGGAAGGGATGGAGTAGGTCTTGATTTAAATGCTACAAACTTGCCGCTCTTACTAAATTTTAGTACATTTTCCTGAATAGTATATTCATTTGCTCTATGCCCTTATTTCCACATATTTTGGTTGTTTAAAAAATTTTTTTTTACTGATTACTTTGGAGAGTGGTCTATGGAGCTCCTCATGCTGTCATGCTGGAAATTGAACTCACAAAGATATTGTCTTATGATAGCTTCTAGAAGCTATGTTGTTTTGCCTTTCATATTTAGGTCTATAATTCATCTGAATTTGATTTTTTTTTGTGTGTGTGTATGATGTGAAATAGGTGTTAGGTTTCCTCTCACCCTGTATTGAAGAAATTTTCTTTTTTCTCATTGCTCAGATGAGTCTCCTTTTTCATAATCTAAATGTCCAAATATGGCTATTTGTTTCTAAAATTTCTATGCTGTTCTACTTATTTATTTATCTATTTTTATGCCAAGCCTATACCATTTTTGTGTTAATTTACTGAGGCTTAGTGATACATTTTCACTTCTATCTTAGCTATTCTTAGCCTCTTGTGTATCAACACGAATTTTAGAATTCTCCTGTCAATTTCTACAAAAAACTCCATTAATAGTTTGGTTGGGATTGCACTGGTTGATTCATTTAGCAATGAAGAATGAACTCCTGAACATGGTTATTTACACTGAATTCACAGACTCTGACCAGCCCACCAAATCTTGCCCACAGCCTGTTTTTGTGTGACTCTTGAGTTAAGAATGATTTTTACATGTTTAAAGAGTTGTCAAAAAAGAATATGTGAAAGAGACCACATTTCTCAGTTTTGATTGCTACTATTGTGTTTAAGATTTAAAATCCATCTATGTTCATGAATATAATTGGCCTGTAACTTTCCTTTCTTATGATACCTTGTTGAATCCACGCTATTGGTATGTTGCCCTCACAAACTAATTAGAGAGTTTTCATTCTTTTTCTATTAACTGGAAAAAAATATGAAAAATTAACTCTATTTCTTACAAATTTGGTAGAATTTGCCAGTGTATCCATTTTTCTGGGTGGAAAACATTTAAGTACAGATGATGTTTCTGTAATAGTTATAGGATTACTTACACTTCTATTTCTTCTTATCTCATTTTGATACTTTGTAGTATCCTAGGAATTTATCCATTTAGCCAAAATTTTCAAATTTATAGGTATAAAATTGTTCATAATATTATCTTATTTTTTAAATGCCTGCAGGATCTGTAGAGATGCCCCCCCTTTAATTACTAATTTATGTCTTCATTCTCTCATATCCTTGGTCAGTCTTTTATTATCAACTTTTTCAAAAAGATAAACTTTTGGCATTATTGATTCTCTTGGTTATATGTTTCTTGTTATATTAGCTTCTTATATTTTCATTATTATTTTCTTCCTACTTTCTATTTTTCGGGGGGTTTATTTTGTTGTTCTTTTTCTAACCTCTTGTGTTGACTCACTGATTTCTTTTCAGCCTTTCTTCTTTTTGAATACTAAAAATTTTTAATTACTTTAAAGCATTGTATTAGTTTCAGTTTGAGCTGTGCAAGAAAAATAAACATTTTGTATCTGCTTGTGCACTGTTCTATACTGCTTGCCATATTGTTCAAATCTTATGTATCTTTAATGTTTATTTGTGTGTATTTTACTTTTATCAATCACTGAGAGAGGTGTTTTATAGTCTGTCTATATGATTATAGGCTTGTCTATTTCTCCTTATAGTTCTGAATATTTTTTCCTTTATATATTTTGAGGCCAGGTGTATCCAAATTTAGAATTGCTAAATAGTCTTAGTAAATTGAATTTTTTAATAGTGTGACATGCCCCACTTTATATCTCTACTAATTTTTTTTTACTGTTATATCTGCTTTGCCTGGTATTAACATAACTACACCTGCTGACTTTTAGTCTTATTGTTTGTCTGCATAGGTCCCATTCTTAACTATCAATCTCTTATTATCTTTTACTTCAAATGTATCTTTTGGAAACAGCATACAGTTATAGCATTTAAAAAATCCAATCTATCTTTTTCTTATAATTGAAAGTTTTTAGTCAATTTATATTTTATGCAATTTTTGCTACATTTAGGTTTACATTTAGCATCTTGCCAAATGGTTTTTATTTATATTCAACCTTTGCCATCTTCCTTATTCTCTGCTTTGATGACTACTTTTGTATTTATTTAAATGTTTCTTAAATCATTCCATTTTTCTCTGTTAGTTTGGAAATTGTTCACTCTTTTACTATTCTTTCAGTTACTACCCTAGAGATTAAAATCTGCATCCTTCATTTATCAAAGCCTGATATTAATTGGTACTTCCCCCTTTGGACTTCAGCATATTTGGACTTTGACATATTTGAATTCGAATTATCTTCCCAATTTTTATGTTGTTGTTGTACTTTATTTTAATTCCCTATGTATTTTTAACACTCTAGACATTACTAATTACAGTAGCATTACTATTTTCAGTAAACTTCTTTTAGAGGTGTGCATATTTTTGTTGTGAAATATCTTTAAACTTACATAGTAGTTGCAGGAATATTTTAGAGATCTTCCCTGTACCTTTCTTCCAGCTACCCTCAATGATAATGTCTTATATAACCATAGTACAATGATCAAGACCAGACAATTAACATGATGCAGTGAACTGAACTGCAGACCCTATTCAGTTTTTACAGGCACTCACATGTGTGTGTGCTTACAGTTCTATGAAATTTTTTCATATCTGTAGATTCATGCAACCATTAAATAAACAGAATATAAAACATTTCATTGTCTTAAACTCTCATGCTTCCCTTTTGTAGTCATGCAGACACTGATCTGTTCATAATTATAACTTGGTCATTTTGAGAATGCCATATAAATGGAATCATACGGTATGTGACCTTCTGGGACTGGCATTTTCCCCCCTCAGTGTAGTGTTGAGATCTAGCCAAGTTGTATGTGTCAATTATTCATTTATTTTTATTGTTGAATAATATTCCATGATAAGAATATGTTAAAATTTGTTTAACTGCTCACCTATTGAGGAACATTATGGTTGTTTCTGTTTTTTTCCTATTACAAATAAGGGGTGCTATGAACATTTGTGCACAGGTTTTTGCATGGGTGTAAATTCTCATTTCTCTGAAATGAGACACCCAAGGGTGCGATTGCTGGTTCATTTTTGTTGTTGTTGTTGTTTTTAGAGATTTTATTTGTTTCTTTTAGAGCAAGAGAGAGAAAGCACAAGCAGGTGGAGGGGCAGACAGAGGGAGAGGGGGAAGCAGATTCCCTGCTGAGCAGGGAGCCAGATGCAGGGCTCGATTCCAGAACTCTGGGATCATGACCTGTGCTGAAGGTAGATGCTTAAACGACTAAGCCATCCAGGTGTCCCATGATTGCTGTTTTATTGTAGTCTCTTAATTGAAATATTTTTGACATATAACACTATGAAAACATAAGGTATACATACATTGATTTGATACATTTATATGTGGTAACATAATTTTCATTATAATGAAAATTAGCACTGCTACCACAACACATAATTATCATTTTTTGAGATATAGTTGACATGTCATATCTCAGTGAAAATGTACTGCAGTTTAAAAAAAAAATTGCCAAACTGTTCTCCAGAGTAACTGTAACATTGTACATTCCCATGAGCAATGAATGGAGAGATCCTGCCTTAAGGTTTATTTTGTATGATTTTAATATAGTTACACTAACTTTTTATGGTTGCTGTATATATAGTATCTATTTTCTACCCTTTTGCTTTCAAGTTATTTGTCTTTGCATCTCAGGTTTATCTCTTGTCAGGAGTTCATAATTGAGTCTCTCCTTTACATCCAGTCTGACAATCTCTCTGTTTAGATTGGGATATTTAAACCATTCAGATTTAATGTAGTAATTAATATGGTTCAGTTTACTTTCACCATTTTGCTATTTGTTTTCTGTGTCATTTTTTTGTTTGTTTGCTTTTCTGTTTTTCCTTGACTGCTTTCCTTTGTGTTAAGTAAATGTTTTTTAGGGTACCAGTTTTATTTTTCTATAGATATTTTTCCTAAATTTTTGAATTTTTGAAATTTATTTTCTCAATTCTTGCTCTAGGAATTTTAATATGTACCCTAATTTATAATAGTTACTTTAAATTAAAACTAATTTACTCTAGTAGCCTATAAAAATTTTGCTCCACTATAACTCTATTCCATTTCACCTTTAGGCTGATATTTTCATGATATTTATTTACATATGTCATAAACCCAACAATACAGCATTATCATTTTTGCTTTGTGAAATATTATGTATTTTTTAAATGTTAAAAGAAATGAGGAATATTTACTAATAGAATCTTTTATATTAAATCATATACTTATCATCTTTGGTGTTTTTTGTTTCTTTCTATGGATTGGATTTACTCCCTGGAGTAATTTCCTCTCAGCCTGGAAAGCTTCTTTTAGGATTTCTTTAAAGGTACACAAGTCAGCTATGAATTCCTTTCAGTGTTTGCTTATCTGAGAATGCCTTAATTTTGCCTTAATTTTTGAAGGATAGTTTTGCTGGGTATAGTAATTTGGTTGAAAGCATTTTCCTTTCATCACTTGGAATATGGATGCCACTGCCTTATGGTTTCCATTGTTCCTGAGGAGAAGTAAGCCATTACTTTTCCTGCTGCTCCTTTCTATTTGAGCCATTTTTTTTTTTCTGGCTGTTTTCAAGGTTTTGCCTTCTCTTAGTTTTCAGTTTTACTGTCAAGTGTCTATATATGGATCTCTTTTCTATTTCCATTTCAGAATTTGTTGAGCTCCTTAGTGTGGTTTAATATTTTTCATCAAATTTGGGAAGTTGGGCCATTATTTATTCAAAACCAATTTCTTGCCTCCTTGGTTCTCTGCTCCTTTCAGCACTCCCATTACATATATGTTGGTGTGCTTGATGTCTCATGGGTCTCTGAGACTCTCTTCATTTCTCTTCAATCTTGTTTAATCTTGGTTCTTCAGACTGGATAATTTCTGCTGACATATATTCAAGCTCATGAATTCTTTCTTCTGTCATCACAATCTGTTGTTGAATCCTTCCCAGGATTCCTTTCATTTCAGTTGTGTTTTTCAGCTCCACAATTTCACTTTCATCTTTTTCTATAATTTATGTCTCCTAATCAAAACTCATCTCATTGGTTCACTGTTGTCATACTTTCTTTCAGTTGATTAAATATTATTTTTTTTAGTTATTTGGACATTTTCATACTAGTTCTTTGAAGTATTTTCCTCCAAGTCAAATATCCAGGGACACTCAACAACAGTTTCTGCTGAGTGCTCTCTTTCTTAGTTATGGTTAATACTTTACTGTTTCTTCTCACATCTCATAATTTGTTGAAAATCGGACATTTCCAATGTAGTAGCTTTGGGTTCCAATATGTTATTTTCACCCTGGAAGTTATTGATATTCTGTGTTCAGTAGCTTTTGTTTATTTAGTAACTTGCTTGGCTAAAACTAAAATCTGTCAACCTCACAGTATGGCTACTGCTATTTTTTTCCATTTTTAAATTCTTGTTTTTAGTTTTCAGTCTAACTTCCTATAGGTCATTTCTGTGTTTGGATAGCTTAAAAGCAATCCAGTAGTTCTACAGAGGTTGTATTTAAACACTTTGAACCAATAAGTCTTCTATCTTCTCCTGATATGTGTGTGTGTGTGTGTGTGTGTGTGTGTGTGTCTGTGTGTGTATGTAGGAGACAGTCCCTTCAAAGTTCAAGATGTTTTCAAGTCTGCCTTTGCCTTCAGTTTCTTCTGGGAATCTCCATGTCTCTTATATACAACTGTGCAACTCAGGGTTGGTCAAGAGCATATGAATAGCTTGGGCTTTCTCTAATCTTCACACATGTAGGTCCTCAAGGCCTGACCCACCCTGGAAGAAGCCTTGTACCAACTGAGTTGGGGAGACTGGGAACCACTGAAGCACAAAGGCCACAGCCTCCCACTGTTATTTTCTGAATCTCAGCAGTTTTCCAAGCATAAAAGCTTCTAAGATTTGGGGCATTGAATGAAAGTGTAAAAGGCAGGGAACCAGATCCCCTTAAAGACCAATGTGATTCTGTTCTTCTAGCAGAAAGAATTCTATGTTATTTGGCTAGAAACTCCTGCACTCTGTTCCTTTGGGCCACAAATGCCAATTTTGTACCCTTGGGACTGAAGCCATAGCAGTGGAAACTGAGGCCCAGCATGGAGAATGGGATTTCTGAATGCAAGGCACAGAACAAGGATGCTGGCTTTTGCACTTACAGGCCAGTAACCAGCTCAGTATCAACTTATTTGATCCTTAAAGTTCTAGTTCATGAGAAGGGATGATGCATTTCCTAGCCTGGCATCCCACTACAGTGTGGGTGATACCCACAGACCCTCTAGTGCTCTAGCCATACAAGCCTCTCTTTGATCTCCATATATGTTGGGCTTGTCCAGTGTCAGGGCTTTCACACCTACTATTCTTGGCTTGGGATGCTCTTGCCCAGTTCTCCACACTCTCCTTCAAGGTCACCTGCCCAGACACTTCACTCAGTGGAAAGGGTATATCCCTCATTCTCCATCTCTATCTGTCACTTCCCTTTTATCCCACCTTAGTTATTTGAATTATTTAAGTATTTGTTTCTGGTTTGCTTCTCCCTTCCTAAAAAGAAAGTCTCCAAGCTCAAGGACTGGTATGTCCTTTACACCTGTCCTCAGTACTGGGGTTGGTGGCCAGACAACAGACATACTAGTGGATGTGCAGTGGAAGGTGGCACAGAGGAAGGAATGAGTGAATGCCCATGATCTCTGGAGACCTTCACATGGAAATACTTGTGCAGGGTCAGGCCCCATGTGGCATGAGGACAAGTTGGCCAAGAGCTGAGGAGCTGTGTATTGTGTGTGTATAAACACAGACTTTTTTTTTCATTATCCAGCAGTGTTTTTTGGGGGAGACTTTCAGGTGCTGGGAGTGGACAAAACTGATGAAATGTGCTGCTATTCTGTATATACAGGATAATTATATATCATCACTTAGTATCTGATCTGATAACAGCTGTTAGAACTAGAGCAGCGAGGAGGAGAAAGTGCTGGAAGGACCTGCTGCAATTTAAAGTAATGGAATATCATTCCATTACATGTATATATATATGTAATGGAATATCATTCAGCCACAAGAAAGTAGGAAATTCTGCCATTTGCAACATGGATGGCCCTTGAGGGCATGGTGCTAAGTGACAGACTTCAGACAGAGAAAGCCACATCTGTATAATTTCACTTATATGTGGAATCTAAACAAAACCAATCTTGTAAACAGAGTAGCATGGTGGTTACCAGGGGCTGGGAGGTGAGGGAATTGGGGAGATGTGGTTTAAGGGTACAAACTTTCAACCAGTAGATGAATGCATCCTGGAGATATAATGCACAGCACGGTGATTATAGTCAACGGTGCTGTATTATAGACTTCAGAGCTGCTAAAAGGCTAGATCCTAATTGTTCTCAGCATGAAGAAGAAATTGGAATTATGTGACTTGGTGGAGCTGTCAGCTAATGCTACTCTTGTAATTATATTGTAATATATAATACAGATTATATATATTCTGTATTGTACATCCTATTCATTCAAACATGTAAAATATACTATGTTATATGTGTTATGTTGTATAATATAATATATATTATATATAATATTATATGATACCATATATATGTATAAAATACAATTTAATACATTTTATGATGATAATATATAGACAATGATTCTCTACAACTCTGTATGGTATTATGCATTCTCTTACATATATTTCCATGAAGTTCTGACCCATAGGCAGGTTTGGGGCCAGCTTCTGTGGGGACATGGTGCCTTTGGGGACTCCTCCAGACCAAGATGCTACATGGCCCTCACCCCAGTACCACAGCTGTCACTTTCACAGTGACTGCATGCATCAGAGATGCAGCTTCTCTCCTGCACAGAGTGGGTGAAGGTACCACCCTGGAGGGCTGTCAGAAGGATTACCTGAAATGGAATGGAGGGAATGATAAGTGCCTGCTGTAAGCTATTTAATTTCCACAGACAGCAAGCTGAGGTTCAGCTAACAGCCTGCATTGTAGGAACCACCATTCCGCTGCACTTAAAAAAAATAGATGTATATTTTGTGTCCTGAGCCTCCTGACCCTGAGCCTCTCACCCAGAGTCAGCCGTCATCAAACATCAAACTCTGTTGTTCGTGTTTGATCCCAGAGTCTTTATTTGTATGCCTGTTGGCAGGGGGCAAGCTGAGGGGTTGTCAGAACAATGTCAAGGAACTCCCAGACTTCACAAATACCACAAAACTGTCATCATGTCTAAAAAGACGGACAATAATTCCTTAATAATTTCTAACTTTGAACGTATTCAGTTGTTCTTGTTCATTTGAGAGTGTTTACCTTTTCCCCAATGGATTTAATCAAACCAGGATCCATATTTTGTTTGTAAGTCTCTTAAGGGACTTTTTAATCTATAACCCATCTTCCCTTTTTATTTGCATGCCTTTTATTTCTTGAACAAACCTGATCACTTGTCCTGTAGACCAGTACATGCTTTGGAATGAATGAATGAATGTCTGAATGAATAAATGAATGAGTGAGTTAGTGAATGAATGACAACTCATATACATTTGGTCTTTTCTCAGGAGAAGTGGAAAAGTACAGAGTTCAACCTTAGGGCCTTGGAGGGTGTGTCTACTCCGTGTTGCTTGAATTTACCATTGCTTGCTTTTTGGAAACCTTTATTTTCCAAAACCCCTCTAAACAACTGACCTCTGGCGGAAATGTGGATGGGGCAGGACCTTGCGGGAGCACCTGCCACGCCCCATCCTGAGCCCCATCCGAGAGGCTGGGCATTATTTATGGAGATGTCCCAGTGACGGGGGAACTTCTGGCCAGGAACCGCCGGTGGTGTCACATCCTTAACCTGGCTGACATCGGAATGCCCTGGGGGGAGCATTTCTCCAGGAAAGGATGGTGGGTCAGGAGCCCCCATGGCGTCATTTCAAAGCAATAATAAAGATATCAGAAGGGCAATCTGTCAGGCGCAGACATTGGTGGTGAGTGCGGAGGCTGGGCAGATGGTGCAAAGGAGAAGGATGGGGCTGGGAAACAGATGTTATGTTTCCTGAAAATAGACATGTCAGGTCTCTGGGGTTGTCAGGTGCCCCCTTATTACCCCATCAGGCTAAACAGAGCCATGGAGCAGTGACATCTCACTCAGCCTTGGCACCTGGAAGAGGACCCTGGTCCAGGCTGCAACCCAGGCCTGGGGTCTGAAGAGCCTGGAAAGGTAGGGCTTCCTTAGGGGAAACTGAGGCTCAGAGACTGCTGCAGAAGGCCGGACAGAATGTGGCAGCAGCTCAGGGGCAGAGACTAACTGGGGGCTAGGGAAGGTTCCTTGTGTCCACTTGTTCAAGGCTCTCCTGAGCTGCTCTAGGGCTGTGCGGCCCCTCCCCATTTCTACCACATTGTGGAGCCCTTCCTTGTCTTTGCACTGACCTTTATTTAAGCACATCTGCTTAGTGTCCCTTAAGCAAGTGGAAACTTGATAGACTCTCTTACAAACCCAAACAAACAAGCCCAGCATCACATAGGGTAAATGAAAGAAGTGGTGCAAATAAACTCTGTGACCTCTACGCGAGGCTGGCAAGCACAAACCAGCAGGTCTGTCTCAGGCGGCCGAGCTTGCACTCTGCTTTCTGGGTTAACAAAGGCGGAAGGCAAAGATGAGCAGGTGCCGGACCTTCCCACATGGCACCAACGTTGGGAGGGTGGACAGGGGGAGAGAAAAGATCATGGAAACTGGCTCGGCATGTGGCACCAACACTGCCTAATGCAATGCCTATGTCCTATCCCATGTCATCTTCCGATGGGAAACTCTAAGATCAACCAGGAGACCCAGGCCCATAGGGGACAGGGCGGGGGCGGGGGGACTCACTCAAGGTCACATGCAGCAGGATGTGGCTTCTAAATCTTCCTTTCTAGGAAGGTCACTCTGCAACCTGCTCGACTCTAGTGAGCACACGCACCTGTCACTGTGTGGCTGTGACCCTGGGAGAGCTGCTTGCCCTCTCTGAGCCTCGGGTTTCTCTTCTTTATAATGGGAATAATATGTCTTCCTTTTCCGGGTTGGTTGTGAGATGTTGGTAAGAGGAGACCATTCATTCAGTGGATGCTCACTGAACATTGTATATCTGGCACATAATAGGTGCTCAGTACATGGGATCTTCTTCATTTCCAAAAAGTGACTCTCTGGCATAAAAAGTACCAGGTATTAATACCTACTCCATACCAGCACCTGCCTGGGAGCATCTAGCCACACTTCGTGAGATAGGTATGAATATAACCATTTAACTGACGAGGACACTGAGACCTGAAGTCCCTTGCTCAAACATCAGGAGTTGCTCTGGACAGAGTATAAGCCAGAGGCTCTGGCTGATGCAGGGCTGTGCTGGGGCTCAGGCCCGGGGAGACAGAGGCCCACAGAGACAAGACCTGCTGGGGGTCTAGATTTGAACAGCCAAGCTGCCTGCTGGCAATGTCAGATTCAGGTTGTTGAATTTCTAGCCTGGGAGAGAGCAAAGCCTGTCTCTGAGCCTCTTGGGGGAGTAGATGTGTAATTATTTTGGGCAGATTGAATGTTTCTGACAAAAAGAAGGAGGGAGGAGGGAACAATTAGCCCCACTTTGCAGGCTGCTGGTATTTCTCTCGCAACAAGCATTGCAGCCCGAGACGCTGTAATTAGGCCGTGATAATAACAGGCTCCGTATCTCCCGCACCCTGTCAGGGAGAAGAATCCATCTTATCGGTAATTGTAGGGTTGGCGGTTTCTGAATGTCTCTTTCCGCTAGCCTGGGCCTTTCCTGGGGGGAGCTGGCAGGGCTTTCTGAGTGAACACTGCCTAGGCTGGGGTGCAGGGCGGGTAGGGGGACCAAGTCCAGAGAAGCCTCTCTCAGAGCTTGGGGGGAGGCCCAAAGCCGCTGCCTGGATCATGGTCCCAGCTTCTCACCTTGTCTTCTCTGCTTCCCTCCTTCCTACAGTCCATTTTCCACAGGTGGCTGGAAGATGTGCTGCTAAACTGGAAGCCATACTGTATCGTTCCTCTGCTTCACACCCTCCATGGCTCCCATCTTCCTGAGAGGCAGAGACACAGCCCTCTCATGGTCTGCAGGCCTGTGTCTTTGGGGCTGTCCCTCTCTACCTTCTTCTGCCTTCCTCTCACTCCCTCTGCTCTAGGCCCTCTGGCCTGTTCCCTGAGCACGCCTGCACATTCCCGCATCTGGGCCTTTGCAGTGACTGTTTCTTCCGCTTGGACTGCTTTCCCTCACATGCTCACTCCCTCACCTCCTTCAGGTCCCTTCTCGGGAACAGCCTCCTTCCAGCACTTCCTATTCACCTGTCCCACTTTATTTTTCTTTACTGTATTGTCTTCTAACTCACTATATATATTACTCAACATTCTGTTTTCCCCACAAGGCTGTCAGCTTCATGAGGCCAGAGGTATTTGTCTGGCTGGTTCATTGTACTTGAATGGCTGAAATAGTGTCTGTCATGCAGTAGGTGTTCCTTTAATGACACACAGCTGGCTCGACTTCCAGCCTGTGTGTTCTCTGCTTCATGTGACATTGGGGTCATCACCAGGACTCCATCCAGGGGCCCTCTCTCAGGCTTCCATGAATCTCCCATGTGCCCCACCCTCCACTCAAGACCTGTGGGAGACACCTGACCTCCATCAGCTCAGTCATCCTCTGTCCTTCCGTTGGTTGCTATGAACTCCTCCAGACCTAGGGCCCAAGGCTGAGCATCCTCTAGGTCCTACAAACTGGCCATGGCTAGCAGCCTGATTTTGGATGATTCACTGCATGGCTGAGCCTCAGTTTTTACATCCATCAATAGGGACAGTAAGAGCACCCGTTTTCCTCAAAAATGAGATCTAAGTCCTCTAGTGGATACCTGGCTGCTAAGTGCTCCAAAAAGTAGAAAGTATGAGTATTCCTATTTATGTAATAGTGTTGCAGTGTTACTTTTGCTGTAATAGTAGTTACTATTATTAATGGTTGTTGTTGTTATGTTATATGTAAAATATTTCTTCCAGAAATTTAAACTCATTTTTAAAAAAGGGGGGCAGGTAGCTACAATGTCACAGAAAAGAAACCCCTGGTCCACAAGAGCAGAGCAAAAGTGTGTGTATGTCTTTTGCTGATGATGTTCAAAGGTGTCTCAAGATCAAATCAAATCCCTTCTCTATCTTTACTGAACTCTGAACATGAAATGTGCTGCAAGTAGTGGGCAAACCCTGCTGATCACTTGGTTTTTCCTTTTCAATAGAAGGATAACTGGGTAAACAAAACCAGAAGCTGAAAAAAATAATGCCCAATAGATTAAAACACAGATATTTGTTCAATGCAAGCACAATCACAAATTTTCACATTAAACATTTCTCAGTTACTTTACTATAAAAGACAGCAAACCTCCATATTTCACGTACTCTTAAAACAAGTTTTAAAACCCTCTAATTAAGGGGACACCTGGGTGGCACAGTCATTTAGGCATCCAACTCTTGGTTTCTGCTCAGGTCTGATCTCAGGATCATGAGTTTGAGCCCCCCACCCAGCACCATGTGGAGCACCGCATCGGGCTTCATGCTCAGTGGGTAGTTTGAGATTCTCTCTCTCTCTCCCCCTCTGCCACTCCTGCTCATGCTCTGTCTCTCTCTCTCTAAAATAAAGAAATAGATAAATAAATAAATATTTTTTAAAAACCCTCTAATAAGTGTTTAATGAAAATAAAGCTTTGAAGAGTAGCAAGACCTCAAAATCAATACTACTAAATCGTTAGTGATGGCTTTTGCACTAACAATATTTGGATGGTAGGTGGAGAAAATATCAAACAAGAGTATGGATGTTTTAAAATGGTATTTTCTTCAACTTTTGTCTTTTTACTGACTCTTGTGCAAATTATAAGATGTATTCATGATGGTTGTAAAGACTCTTAGCTGAAGTCATACTTCAAATGCCAAATGGATTCTGGCAACATTTGACATCAGCAAAATCACCAATTGACACATACAGGAACTGTTAGGTTTTCAGGTTTTTAACTGCCTAGAGTCTCTCAGCTGACAAGTCCAGCCTTGTAAACCTGTTCTTGGTCTGCATTAGTGTGTTATAAATGATTTTTAATTAGATGGAGGACATCCTATTGTA
This sequence comes from Mustela lutreola, assembly GCF_030435805.1. Classification (NCBI taxonomy): domain Eukaryota; kingdom Metazoa; phylum Chordata; class Mammalia; order Carnivora; family Mustelidae; genus Mustela; species Mustela lutreola. Next base: position 56,754,652 of record NC_081291.1, on the reverse strand, counting down.
GGTACCATGATGGGAGTTGTCAATAACAAAAAAAGAACACACTTAAGAAAAGCTAGAATTATAAGGATTCTCTAAACAGACCCAAAGGTGGTTTGAAGTTTTTCCATGTGATTTAAAAAAACGTTTGATGCAAAGCAGTTGTTGTATTTGTAATGATCCTGGCAGTTCACTGGAAAATTTTCTCATGTTTTCAATTGGAGTAAAATGGCAAAAGAACACTTAGATCTTGCAATCTTGTTCTAATTAGTGCATTTACAAAATCAAATGCTCAGTAAAAAGCATTTTTGAAAAATCAGCATTTAAGACCAGGGATTTGGCTTCCTGATTTTCCCTGGGGGTTTATGGGCAAAATTCGATGATGCAAGAAATTTCTGTGACATCATCAGAGCCCATCAACATTTTGGCCGAGGGAACTTGGGATGTGGGAAATATGAATTTAAAATTTATTTTAAAATGTATTAAATACATTTATTTATTTATTTCTTAGAAATACATGTATTTCTTAGAAAGACAATGATACTATTCTCTAGCTGTCAGCTCATGATTTCACAAAGTCCTGTCCATCCTTCTAGCCAAATGTCCTTGCTAATGGCTATCAATGTCTATGAATCAGTTTGTCTTCCCTAATATTTCAGAAAGGTTCTAAATCCTTTAGGCCTTCAATATGGTAGAGAAATATATATCCCAACTCTTTGCATTTTAAGGAAATCCAAGTAAGTTACTGTCTTCTAGAATGATTTAGAATGATCCAGAGAAGTTTGAACTAAGCATGGTGAACTTCAACCAGTGCAATATCCATGATCATAAACCTTCACACCATGGTACTTACACCTCACTCAGCAGGAGAGTCATGCAATGCAGCCCTTATGCTTCTGAGGCAGCAAGTGTGGAGTGGGTACCGGGAATCTGCCACGGTGCCCTGCATTCTGGTGGTTCCGGCGCAGGAGGCCCACGGACCATACTTTGAGAAACAGTTACTTGCAGCTCCTGCCTGTTTTTTCTTCAGTGCTAGGTGCACCAGTGACAGGATGATTTATTACTTTGTGGGTCAATAGAATGAGATGCACACAGACATTTGTGGAATGTCATCGATGGCATTTTCATGGAGGCCGATCATGAAATGAAAATATGCATGCTAGTGTGGTAATGCTAGCACTGGATTTTGATGAAAATTCAGGCATCCCTGTCTTGATTATTGGAATTTTATAACCCATCCTGGCCTCTGATAAGGCAAGTCCTTGACCCTCTTCTTCAGTCATGTCCTGGCTCTTCATGAGTTCTGTGTAATTTTTTGTGAATTATTTATGTTTTTAAAAAATGGCTATATAATTCACATTCAATAAAATTTTAAAGTATACAATGTAGGGGTTTTAAGTATATTCACAGGCTTCTGAAACCACCACCACAATCTAATCCCAGAATGTTGCCATCCTCCAAATAAACCCTGTACCTTTTAGCAGCAACTTCCCATTTTCTGTTCCCTCAGTCCTACTTTCAGTCTCTATGTTTACCTATTCTGGAAATTCCATAGAAATGGAATCGTGCCATATGTGACCTCTGTATTAGGCTTCTTTAATGTAGTGTAATGTTTTCAAGGTTCATCTGTGTTGTGGGGTGCGTTAGTGCTCCATTCCTTTTCATGGCCAAATAGTGTTCTATTATATGGCTACATCATATTCTGTTTATCCATTCATCTGTTGATGGAAAACCATTTCCACCTGTTGGCTCCACAAATGGTACCATTACTCACATTCACATACAACCTTTTCTGTGAACATGTATTTCTAATCCTCTTGCATATATAACTAGGAGTAGAATTGATGATTATGATTATTATGATAATGATTTATGTTTACTTTTTGAGGACACTCTATGGAGTTTCCCACAGCAGGGGCACTGGTTTATATCCCTACTAGCAAAATTGGTCCACATCCTTGCCCCTGCTTCTTGTTGTCCCAGTGAAATAAAATCTTATTGTGGTTTTGATTTACTTTACCTTATGACTAATGATGTTGAGCATTTTTTCATGGGCCATTTTAACATCTTCTTTGGAGAAATGTCTAGTCCAATTCTTTGAACATTTTTCATTGGGTTACTTGTCTTTTTAAGAGTCCTTTATTTAGGGGGCGCCTGGGAGGCTCAGTGGGTTAAGCCTCTGCCTTTGGCTCAGATCATGATCTCAGGGTCCTTGGATCAAGCCCCACATTGGGTTCTCTGCTCAGCAGGAGCCTGCTTCCCCCTCTGTTTTTCTGCCTTCCTCTCTGCCTACTTGTAGTCTCTGTCTATCAAATAAATAAACACATAAAATCTTTAAAAAAAAAAAGAGTCCTTTATTTATTCTGAATATTAGACCCTTACCAGATATATGATTTGCAAAGGTATTCTTTGAAGCACAAATGTGTTTATTTTGATGAAGTCCAATTTATTTTTTTCTTTGGTTGTTTATGTTTTACATGTCATTAAGGAACTATTGCCTAATCTAAAGTAATGAAGATTTACACCTATATTTTCTTCTAAGGGTCTTAAGTTTCAAGTCTCATACTGAGGTCTCGGATTCATTTTGAATTAATTTTTGTATATAGTATGAGGTAGGGCTCTGAATTCATTTATTTGTTGAGGTTATCCAGTTGCCTCATACCATTTGTTGAAAAGACTATTATTACTCCACTGAATTGTCTCAACATCCTTGTCAAAATCAACTGGTCATACCTATGTGTAGAAGAATGAAACTGGATCATTCTCTTACACCATACACAAAGATAAACTCGAAATGGATAAAATACCTCAACGTGAGGCAGGAATCCATCAGAATCCTAAAGGAGAACACAGACAGTAACCTCTTCAACATCGGCCACAGCAACTTCTTTTAAGATATGTCTCCAAAGGCAAAGGAAACAAAAGCGAAAATGAATTTTTGGGACTTCATCAAGATCAAAAGCTTCTGCACATAAAGGAAACAGTCAACAAAACAAAGAGGCAACCCATGGAATGGGAGAAGATATTCACAAATGGACAGTACAGACAAAGGGCTGATATCCAAGATCTATAAAGAACTCAAACTCAACACACACAAAACAGATAATCATGTCAAAAAATGGGCAGAAGACATGAGCAGACACTTCTCCATGAAGACATACAAATGGCTAACAGACTCATGAAAAAAATGTTTATCATCACTAGCTATCAGAGAGATTCAAATCAAAACCACACTGAGATACCAGGTAGAATGGCCAAAATTAACAAGACAGTAAACAACGTGTGTTGGAGAGGATGTGGAGAAAGGGGAGCCCTCTTACACTGTTGGTGGGAATGCAAGTTGATGCAGCAACTTTAGAAAACAGTGCGGAGATTCCTTAAGAAATTAAAAGAGCTTCCCTATGACCCTGCAATTGCACTACTGGGTACTTACCCCAAAGATACAGATGTAGTGAAAAGAAGGGCCGTCTGTACCCCAATGTTCATAGCAGCAATGGCCACAGTCGCCAAACTGTGGAAAGAACCAAAATGCCCTTCAGCGGACGAATGGACAAGGAAGATGTGGTCCATATATACTATGGAGTATTATGCCTCCATCAGAAAGAATAAATACCCAACTTTTGTACCAACATGGACAGGACTAGAAGAGATTATGCTGAGTGAAATAAGTCCAGTAGAGAGAGTCAATTATCATATGGTTTCACTTATATGTGGAGCATAAGGAATAACTTGGAGGACATGGAGAGATGGAGAGAAGGGAGTTGGGAGAAATTGGAGGGGGAGATGAACCATGTGAGACTGTGGACTCTGAGAAACAATCTTAGGGTTTTGGAGAGGCGGGGGGTTGGGAGGTTGGGTGAGGCTGGTGGTCGGTATTATGGAGGGCATGTATTGCAGGGAGCACTGGGTGTGGTGCATAAACAATAAATTCTGGAACACTGAAAAGAAATTAAAAATTTAAAAAAATTAAATTAAAATTAAATTTAAAAAATTAAATAATTTTAAAAACAGAAAAAAATCAACTGATCATAGGTAAATGGGTTTATTTCTGGACTCTTAATTGATTTGTATGTCTATCCTTATGTCAACATTATACTATCTTGATTATGGTGCCTTAGTAATAAGTCTTGAGATTGAGAAATGTGAGTCCTCCAACTTTTTTTTTTTTTTTTTAAGAATATTTTGGCTCGGGGAGGAGTCAAGATGGCAGAGAAGTAGCAGGCTGAGGCTACATCAGGTAGCAGGAGATCAGCTAGATAGCTTATCTAAACATTGCAAACACCTACAAATCCAATGGGAGATCGAAGAGAAGAAGAGCAGCAATTCTAGAAGCCGAAAATCAACCACTTTCTAAAAGGTAGGACTGGCAGAGAAGTGAATCCAAAGTGATGGGAAGATAGACCGTGGGGGGAGGGGCCAGCTCCCGGCAAGCGGCAGAGCAACAGAGCACAAAATCGGGACTTTTAATTAAAAGTCTGTTCCGCTGAGGGACATCACTGCAGAGGCTAAACCGGGGTGAAGCCCATGCGGGGTCAGCGTGGCCCCAGGTCCCGCAAGGTCACAGAAGGATCAGGGGTGTCTGAGTGTCGCAAAGTTTGCAGGTATTAGAACGGGGAAGCTGGCTACAGAGACATAGCTGAGGAGTGAGCTCTCAGCTCGGGGTTACCTTGAACCGGTCGCAGCCTGGGTGAGCTCGGAGCATGGCCGGAGGCCAGGGAGATGGGAGTTATTGGGCATTATTCTCTGAGGGCACACTGAAGAGTGTGGACCTGAGCTCTCGGCTCCTCCGGGCCGGAGACTGGGATGCCACCATTTTCATTCCCGTCCTCTGGAACTCTACGGAAAGCGTTCGGGGCACAAAAGTTCCTGAAAGCGAACCTGAGGGGATTACTCAGCCTGGCCCCTGGTAAGGGCGGTGCAATTCCGCCTGGGGCAAAGACACTTGAGAATCACTACAACAGGCCCCTCCCCCAGAAGATCAACAAGAAATCCAGCCAGGACCAAGTTCACCTACCAAGGACTGCAGGTTCAATACCAAGGAGAGCAGCGGAATTTCAGAGGAGGAGAAAGCAAAGCACTGAACTCATGGCTTTCTCCCCATGATTCATTAGTCTAGCAGTTAATTTAATTTTTGTTTGTTTTGTTTTGTTTTTTTCAATTTTTTCTTTTTCTTCTTCTGCTAAATTTTTTTAACCTTTACCCTTTTCTTTTTTTAACGTTTTTTAACTAGTTTATCATATATATATATATATATATATATAATATTTTTTCTTTATTCGTTTTCTTTTTTTAATTATTTTTTTTCTGAACCTCTTTTTATCCCCTTTCTTCCCCCTCCCCATGATTTGGGGTCTCTTCTGATTGGGTTAAAGTGTATTTTCCTGGGGTCTTTGCCACCATTTTAGTATTTTACTTTCTCCTTCATACACTCTTTTTTTAAATTAATTTATTTATTTTCAGAAAAAAACAGTATTCATTATTTTTTCACCACACCCAGTGCTCCATGCAATCCGTGCCCTCTATTATACCACCTGGTACCCCAACCTCCCACCCCGCCCCCCACCACTTCAAACCCCTCAGATTGTTTTTCAGAGTCCATAGTCTCTCATGATTCACCTCCCCTTCCAATTTACCCCAACTCCCTTCTCCTCTCCAACATCCCTTGTCCTCCATGATATTTGTTATGCTCCACAAATAAGTGAAACCATATGATAATTGACTCTCTCTGCTTGACTTATTTCACTCAGCATAATCTCTTCCAGTCCCATCCATGTTGCTACAAAAGTTGGGTATTCATCCTTTCTGATGGAGGCATAATACTCCATAGTGTATATGGACCACATCTTCCTTATCCATTCATCCGTTGAAGGGCATCTTGGTTCTTTCCATAGTTTGGCAACCGTGGCCATTGCTGCTATAAACATTGGGGTACAGATGGCCCTTCTTTTCATGACATCTGTATCTTTGGGGTAAATACCCAGGAGTGCAATTGCAGGGTCATAGGGAAGCTCTATGTTTAATTTCTTGAGGAATCTCCACAGTGTTCTTCAAAAAGGCTGCACCAACTTGCATTCCCACCAACAGTGTAAGAGGGTTCCCCTTTCTCTACATCCCCTCCAACAAATGTTGTTTCCTGTTTTGTTAATTTTGGCCATTCTAACTGGTGTAAGGTGATATCTCAATGTGGTTTTAATTTGAATCTCCCTGATGGCTAGTGATAATGAACATTTTTTCATGTGTCTCCTAGCCATACTCTTATCTGTACAAAATGACAAGGTGGAAAAATTCACCACAAAAAAAAGAACAAGAGGCAGTACCAAAGGCTAGGGACCTAATCAATACAGACATTGGTTATATTTCAGATCTAGAGTTCAGAATAATGATTCTCAAGGTTCTAGCCAGGTTTGAAACAGGCATGGAAGATATTAGAGAAACCCTCTAGGGAGATATAAAAGCCCTTTCTGGAGAAATAAAAGAACTAAAATCTAACCAAGTTGAATAAAAAAAGCTATTAATGAGGTGCAATCAAAAATGGAGGCTCTCACTGCTAGGATAAATGAGGCAGAAGAAAGAATTAGTGATATAGAAGACCAAATGACAGAGAATAAAGAAGCTGAGCAAAAGAGGGACAAACAGCTACTGGACCATGAGGGGAGAATTCAAGAGATAAGTGACACCATAAGACAAAACAACATTAGAATAATTGGGATTCCAGAAGAAAAAGAAAGAGAGAGAGAGAGGAGAAGAAGGTTTATTGGAGAGAATTTCCCTAATATGGCAAAGAGAACAAGCATCAAAATCCAGAAGGTGCAGAGAACCTTCCTCAAAATCAACAAGAATAGGTTCACACCTCTTCACCTAAGAGTAAAATTTACAAGTCTTAGTGTAAATAGAAAATCTTGAAAACAGCCTGGGAAAAGAAGTCTGTAACATACAATGGTAAACATATTAGATTGGCAGCAGACTTATCCACAGACCTGGCAGGCCAGAAAGAACTGGCATGATATATTCAGAGCACTAAACAAGAAAAACATGCAGCCAAGAATACTACATCCAGCTAGGCTATCATTGAAAATAGAAGGAGAGATAAAAAGCTTCCAGGACAAGCAAAAACCGAAAGAATTTGCAAACACCAAACCAGCTCTACCGGAAATATTGAAAGGGGTCCTCTAAGCAAAGAGAGAGCCTAAAAGTAGTAGATCAGAAAGGAACAGAGACAATACACAGTAGCAGTCACCTTATAGGCAATACAATGGCACTAAATTCATATCTCTCAATAGTTACCCTGAATGTTAATGGGCTAAATGCCCCAATCAAAAGACACAGGGCATCAGAATGGATAAAAAAACAAAACCCATCTAAATGTTGCCTACAAGAAACTCATTTCAGACCTGAAGACACCTCCAGATTTAAAGTGAGAGCGTGGAAAACAATATACCATGCTAATGGACATCAGAAGAAAGCAGGAGTGGCAATCCTTATATCAGATCAATTAGATTTTAAGCCAAAGACTAGAATAAGAGATGAGGAAGGACACAATATCATACTCAAAGGGTCTGTCCAACAAGAAGATCTAACAATTTTAAATATCTATGCTCCTAACATGGGATCAGCCAACTATATAAACCAATTAATAACAAAATCAAAGAAACACATCAACAGTAATACAATAATAGTAGGAGACTTTAACACTCCCCTCAGTGAAATGGACAGGTCATCCAAACAAAAGGCAATAAGGAAATAAAGGCCTTAAATGACACACTGGACCAGATGGACATCACAGATATATTCAAAACATTTCATCCCAAAGCAACAGAATACACATTATTCTCTAGTGCACATGGAACATTCTCCAGAATAGATAACATCCTGGGTCCTAAATCAGGCCTCAACCAGTATCAAAAGATTGGGATCATTCCCTGCATATTTTCAGACCACAATGCTCTGAAGCTAGAACTCAATCACAAGAGGAAATTTGGAAAGAACCCAAATACATGGAGACTAAACAGCATCCTTCTAAAGAATGAATGGGTCAACCAGGAAATTAAAGAAGAATTGAAAAAATATCATGGAAACAAATGATAATGAAAACACAAGGGTTCAAAATCTGTGGGACACAGCAAAGGCAGTCCTGAAAGGAAAATATATAGTGGTACAAGCCTTTCTCAAGAAACAAGAAAGGTCTCAGGTACACAACCTAACCCTACACCTAAAGGAGCTGGAGAAAGAACAAGAAAGAAACCCTAAACCCAGCAGGAGAGAAATCATAAAGATCAGAGCAGAAATCAATGAAATAGAAACCAAAAAAAACAATAGAACAAACCAATGAAACTAGGAGCTGGTTCATTGAAAGAATTAATAAGATTGATAAACCCCTGGCCAGACTTATCAAAAAGAAAAGAAAAAGGACCCAAATAAATAAAATCATGAATGAAAGAGGAGAGATCACAACTAACACCAAAGAAATACAAACAATTTTAAGAACATACTATGAGCAACTCTACGCCAACAAATTTGACAATCTGGAAGAAATGGATGTATTTCTAGAGACATTTAAACTACTACAACTGAATCAGGAAGAATTAGAAAACCTGAACAGACCCATAACCTGTAAGGAGATTGAAACAGTCATCAAAAATCTCCAAACAAACAAAAGCCCATGGCCAGACGGCTTCCCAGGGTAATTCTACCAAAAATTTAAAGAACGAATTCCTATTCTCCTGAAACTGTCCCAAAAAAATAGAAATGGAAGGAAAGCTTCTAAACTCATTTTATGAGGCCAGCATCACCTTGATCCCAAAACCAGACAAGGATCCCATCAAAAAAGAGAACTACAGACCAATATCCCTGATGAACATAGATGTGAAAATTCTCACCAAAATATTAGCCAATAGTAGTCAACAGTTCATTAAAAGGATTATTCACATGACCAAGTCGGATTTATTTCAGGGCTGCAAGGTTGGTTCAACATCCACAAATCAATCAATGTGATACAATACATTAATAAAAGAAAGTACAAGAACCATATGATACTCTCAATAGATGCTGAAAAAGCATTTGACAAAGTGCAGCATCCCTTCCTGATCAAAACTCTTCAAAGTGTAGGCATAGAGGGCACATACCTCAATATTATCAAACCCATCTATGAAAAACCCACCATCATTCTCATCAAACCCACCATATCATTCTCAATGGAGAAAAATTGAAAGCTTTTCCTCTAAGGTCAGGAACATGGCAGGGATGTCCATTATCACCACTGATATTCAACATAGTACTAGAAGTCCTAGCCTCAGCAATCAGACAACAAAAGGAAATTAAAGGCATCCAAATTGGCAAAGAAGAAGTCAAATTATCACTCTTCGCAGATGATATGATACTATATGTGGAAAACCCAAAAGACTCCACTCCAAAACTGCTATAACTTATACAGGAATTCATTGAAGTGTCAGGATATAAAATCAATGCACAGAAATCAGTTGCATTTCTCTACACCAACAACAAGACAGAAGAAAGAGAAATTAAGGAGTCAATTCCATTTACAATTGCACCCAAAACTATAAGATACCTAGGAATATGCCTAACCAAAGAGGCTAAGAATCTATATTCAGAAAACTATAAAATACTCATGAAAGAAATTAAGGAAGACACAAAGAAATGGAAAAATGTTCCATGCTCCTGGATTGGAAGAACAAATATTGTAAAAATATCTATGCTACCTAAAGCAATATACATATTTAATGCAATTCCTATCAAAATACCATCCATTTTATTAACAAATGGAACAAATAACCCTAAAATTTATATGGAACCAGAAAAGACCTCGAATAGCCAAAGGAATATTGAAAAAGAAAGCCAACTTTGGTGGCATCACAATTCCAGACTTCAAGCTCTATTAGAAAGCTGTCATCATCAAGACAGTATGGTATTGGCACAAAAACAAAGACATAGATCAATGGAGCAGAATAGAGATCTCAGAAATAGATCCTCAACTCTATAGTCAACTAATCTTTGACAAAGCAGGGAAGAATGTCCAATGGAAAAAAGACAGTCTCTCCAACAAACAGTGTTGGGCAAATTGGGCAGCCACATGCAGAAAAATGAAACTGGGCCATTTCCTTACATTGCACACTAAAATAGATTCCAAATGGATGAAAGACCTCAATGTGAAAAGGGGATCCATTACGATCCTTGAGGAGAACACAGACAGCAATCTCTTTGACCTCAGAAGCAGCAACTTCTTCCTAGAAACATCGCCAAAGACAAGGGAAACAAGGGTAGAAATGAACTATTGGGACTTCATCAAGATCAAAAGCTTTTGCACAGCAAAGGAGACAGTCAACAAAACCAAAAGACAACTGACGGAATGGGAGAAGACATTTGTAAACGACATATCAGAGGAAGGACCAGTACCCAAAATCTGTGAAGAACTTATCAAACTCAACACCCAAAGAACAAATAATCCATTCAAGTAACGGGCAGAGGACGTGAACAGACATTTCTGCAAAGAATACATCCAGATGGCCAACAGACACATGAAAAGGTGTTCCACATCCCTCGGCATCAGGGAAATACAATTCAAAACCACAATGAGATATCACCTCACACCAGTCAGAATGGCTAAAATTAACAAGTCAGGAAATGACAGTTGCGGGCGAGAATGTGGAGAAAGGGGAACCCTCCTACACTCTTGGTGGGAATGCAAGCTGGTGCAACCACTCTGGAAAACAGCTTGGAGGTTCCTCAAAATGTTGAAAATAGAACTACCCTACGATGCAGCAATTGCACTACTGGGTACTTACCCTAATGATACAAACGTAGTGATCCGAAGGGGCACGTGCACCCGAATATTTATAGCAGCAATGTCTACAATAGCCAAACTATGGAAAGAACCTAGATGTCCATCAACAGATGAGTGGATAAAGAAGATGTGGTATATATACACAATGTAATACTATGCAGCCATCAAAAGTAATGAAATCTTGACATTTGCGATGATGTGGATGGAACTAGAGGGTATCATGCTTAGCAAAATAAGTCAATCGGAGAAAGACAACTATCACATGATCTTCCTAATATGAGGAAGTGGAGATACAATATGGGGGGTTAAGGGGGTAGGAGAAGAATGAATGAAACAAGATGGGATTGGGAGGGAGACAAACCATAAGTGACTCTTAATCTCACAAAACAAACTGAGGGTTGCTGGGGGTAGGGGGTTTGGGGGGGGGTTATGGACATTGGGGAGGTTATGTGCTATGGTGAGGGCTGTGAAGTATGTAAACCTGGCGATTCACAGACCTGTGCCCCTGGGGATAAAAATACATTATATGTTTATAAAAAATTTTAAAAAATTTGGCAGGGAGGAGTCAAGATGGCGGAGAAGTAGCAAGCTGAGACTGCTTCAGCTAGCCGGAGATCAGCTAGATAGCTTATCTAAAGATTGCAAACACCTGAAAATCCATCGGCAGATCGAAGAGAAGAAGAACAGCAATTCTGGAAACAGAAAAACAACCACTTTCTGAAAGGTAGGACTGGCGGAGAAGTGAATCCAAAGCGACGGGAAGATAGACCCCGGGGGGAGGGGCCGGCTCCCGGCAAGCGGCGGAGCAACCGCGCACAAAATCAGGACTTTTAAAAGTCTGTTCCGCTGAGGGACATCGCTCCAGAGGCTAAACCGGGGCGAAGCCCATGCGGGGTCAGCGTGGCCTCAGGTCCCGCAGGGTCACAGAAGGATCGGGGGTGTCTGAGTGTCGCAGAGCTTGCGGGTATTGGAACGGGAAAGCCGGCTACAGAGACAGAGCCGACAGTAAGCTCGCAGCTCCGTGTTACCTTGAACCGGTCGCAGGCTCGGTGAGCTCGGAGCGCGGCCGGAGGTCAGGCAGACGGGAGTAACTGGGCGCTGTTCTCTGAGGGCGCACTGAGGAGTGGGGCTCTGGGCTCTCGGCTCCTCCGGGCCGGAGACCAGGAGGCCGCCATTTGTATTCCCGTCCTCTGGAACTCTACGGAAAGCGCTCAGGGAACAAAAGCTCCTGAAAGCAAACCCGAGCGGATTACTCACCCCGGCCCCGGGTAAGGGCGGTGTAATTCCGCCTGGGGCAAAGACACTTGAGAATCACTACAACAGGCCCCTCCCCCAGAAGATCAACAAGAAATCCAGCCGAGACCAAGTTCACCTACCAAGGAGTGCGGTTTCAATACCAAGGAGAGCAGCAGAATTCCAGAGGAGGAGAAAGCCAAGCACGGAACTCATGGCTTTTTTCCTGTGATTTTTTTTAGTCTTGCAGTTAATTTAATTTTTTCTTTTTCATTTTTTTTTTTTTTTCTCGCCTTCGGGTAAAATTTTTTTTTTTTTTTAACTGTTACCTTTTTATTTTTTAACGATTTTTTACTAGTTTATCTAATATATATATATATTTTTTTTACATTTTTCTTAGGTGTTTTCTTTTTTAAAAAAATTCTTTTCTTTTTTTTTTTTTTTTTTCTTTTTTCTTTCTTCCTTTTTGAACCTCTTTTTATCCCCTTTCTCCCCACTCACGATTTTGGATCTCTTCTAATTTGGCTAAAGCATATTTTCCTGGGGTTGTTGCCACCCTTTTAGTATTTTACTTGCCCCTTCATTTACTCTTCTCTGGACAAAATGACAAGACGTAAAAATTCACCACAAAAAAAAGAACAAGAGGCAGTACCGAAGGCTAGGGACCTAATCAATACAGACATCGGTAATATGTCAGATCTAGAGTTCAGAATGACAATTCTCAAGGTTCTAGCCGGGCTCGAAAAAGGCATGGAAGATATTAGAGAAACCCTCTCGAGAGATATAAAAGCCCTTTCTGGAGAAATAAAAGAACTAAAATCTAACCAAGTTGAAATCAAAAAAGCTATTAATGAGGTGCAATCAAAAATGGAGGCTCTCACTGCTAGGATAAATGAGGCAGAAGAAAGAATTAGTGATATAGAAGACCAAATGACAGAGAATAAAGAAGCTGATCAAAAGAGGGACAAACAGCTACTGGACCACGAGGGGAGAATTCGAGAAATAAGTGACACCATAAGACGAAACAACATTAGAATAATTGGGATTCCAGAAGAAGAAGAAAGTGAGAGGGGAGCAGAAGGTATACTGGAGAGAATTATTGGGGAGAATTTCCCCAATATGGCAAAGGGAACAAGCATCAAAATTCAGGAGGTTCAGAGAATGCCCCTCAAAATAAATAAGAATAGGCCCACACCCCGTCACATAATAGTAAAATTTACAAGTCTCAATGACAAAGAGAAAATCCTGAAAGCAGCCCGGGAAAAGAAGTCTGTAACATACAATGGTAAAAATATTAGATTGGCAGCTGACTTATCCACAGAGACCTGGCAGGCCAGAAAGAGCTGGCATGATATTTTCAGAGCACTAAACGAGAAAAACATGCAGCCAAGAATACTATATCCAGCTAGGCTATCATTGAAAATAGAAGGAGAGATTAAAAGCTTCCAGGACAAACAACAACTGAAAGAATTTGCAAATACCAAACCAGCTCTACAGGAAATATTGAAAGGGGTCCTCTAAGCAAAGAGAGAGCCTACAAGTGGTAGATCAGAAAGGAACAGAGACCATATACAGTAACAGTCACCTTACAGGCAATACAATGGCACTAAATTCATATTTCTCAATAGTTACCCTGAATGTGAATGGGCTAAATGCCCCTGTCAAAAGACACAGGGTATCAGAATGGATAAAAAAACAAAACCCATCTATATGTTGCCTCCAAGAAACACATTTTAAGCCCGAAGACACCTCCAGATTTAAAGTGAGGGGGTGGAAAATAATTTACCATGCTAATGGACATCAGAAGAAAGCAGGAGTGGCAATCCTTATATCAGATCAATTAGATTTTAAGCCAAAGACTGTAATAAGAGATGAGGAAGGACACTATATCATACTCAAAGGGTCTGTCCAACAAGAAGATTTAACAATTTTAAATATCTATGCCCCCAACGTGGGAGCAGCCAACTATATAAACCAATTAATAACAAAATCAAAGAAACACATAAACAACAATACAATAATAGTAGGGGACTTTAACATTCCCCTCACTGAAATGGACAGGTCATCCAAGCAAAAGATCAGCAAGGAAATAAAGGCCTTAAATGACACACTGGACCAGATGGACATCACAGATATATTCAGAATATTTCATCCCAAAGCAACAGAATACACATTCTTCTCTAGTGCACATGGAACATTCTCCAGAATAGATCACATCCTCGGTCCTAAATCAGGACTCAACCGGTATCAAAAGATTGGGATCATTCCCTGCATATTTTCAGACCACAATGCTCTAAAGCTAGAACTCAACCACAAAAGGAAGTTTGGAAAGAACCCAAATACATGGAGACTAAACAGTATCCTTCTAAAGAATGAATGGGTCAACCGGGAAATTAAAGAAGAATTGAAAAATATCATGGAAACAAATGATAATGAAAATACAACGGTTCAAAATCTGTGGGACACAACAAAGGCAGTCCTGAGAGGAAAATATATAGCGGTACAAGCCTTTCTCAAGAAACAAGAAAGGTCTCAGGTACACAACCTAACCCTACACCTAAAGGAGCTGGAGAAAGAACAAGAAAGAAACCCTAAGCCCAGCAGGAGAAGAGAAATCATAAAGATCAGAGCAGAAATCAATGAAATAGAAACCAAAAAAACAATAGAACAAATCAACGAAACTAGGAGCTGGTTCTTTGAAAGAATTAATAAAATTGATAAACCCCTGGCCCGACTTATCAAAAAGAAAAGAGAAAGGACCCAAATAAATAAAATCATGAATGAAAGAGGAGAGATCACAACTAACACCAAGGAAATACAAACTATTATAAGAACATACTATGAGCAACTCTACTCCAACAAATTTGACAATCTGGAAGAAATGGATGCATTCCTAGAAACATATAAACTACCACAACTGAACCATGAAGAAATAGAAAGCCTGAACAGACCCATAAGCAGTAAGGAGATTGAAACAGTCATTAAAAATCTCCAAACAAACAAAAGCCCAGGGCCAGACGGCTTCCCGGGGGAATTCTACCAAACATTTAAAGAAGAACTAATTCCTATTCTCCTGAAACTGTTCCAAAAAATAGAAATGGAAGGAAAACTTCCAAACTCATTTTATGAGGCCAGCATCACCTTGATCCCAAAACCAGACAAGGATCCCACCAAAAAAGAGAGCTATAGACCGATATCCTTGATGAACACAGATGCGAAAATACTCAACAAAATACTAGCCAATCGGATTCAACAGTACATTAAAAAGATTATTCACCACGACCAAGTGGGATTTATTCCAGGGCTGCAAGGTTGGTTCAACATCCGCAAATCAGTCAATGTGATACAACACATCAATAAAAGTAAGAACAAGAACCATATGATACTCTCAATAGATGCTGAAAAAGCATTTGACAAAGTACAACATCCCTTCCTGATCAAAACTCTTCAAAGTGTAGGGATAGAGGGCACATACCTCAATATCATCAAAGCCATCTATGAAAAACCCACCGCAAATATCATTCTCAATGGAGAAAAACTGAAAGCTTTTCCGCTAAGGTCAGGAACACGGCAGGGATGTCCATTATCACCACTGCTATTCAACATCGTACTAGAGGTCCTAGCCTCAGCAATCAGACAACAAAAGGAAATTAAAGGCATCCAAATCGGCAAAGAAGAAGTCAAATTATCACTCTTCGCAGATGATATGATACTATATGTGGAAAACCCAAAAGACTCCACTCCAAAACTGCTAGAACTTATACAGGAATTCAGTAAAGTGTCAGGATATAAAATCAATGCACAGAAATCAGTTGCATTTCTCTACACCAACAGCAAGACAGAAGAAAGAGATATTAAGGAGTCAATCCCATTTACAATTGCATCCAAAACCATAAGATACCTAGGAATAAACCTAACCAAAGAGACACAGAATCTATACTCAGAAAACTATAAAGTACTCATGAAAGAAATTGAGGAAGACACAAAGAAATGGAAAAATGTTCCATGCTCCTGGATTGGAAGAATAAATATTGTGAAAATGTCTATGCTACCTAAAGCAATCTACACATTTAATGCAATTCCTATCAAAGTACCATCCATCTTTTTCAAAGAAATGGAACAAATAATTCTAAAATTTATATGGAACCAGAAAAGACCTCGAATAGCCAAAGGGATATTGAAAAAGAAAGCCAACGTTGGTGGCATCACAATTCCGGACTTCAAGCTCTATTACAAAGCTGTCATCATCAAGACAGCATGGTACTGGCACAAAAACAGACACATAGATCAATGGAACAGAATAGAGAGCCCAGAAATAGACCCTCAACTCTATGGTCAACTAATCTTCGACAAAGCAGGAAAGAATGTCCAATGGAAAAAAGACAGCCTTTTCAATAAATGGTGCTGGGAAAATTGGACAGCCACATGCAGAAAAATGAAATTGGACCATTTCCTTACACCACACACAAAAATAGACTCAAAATGGATGAAGGACCTCAATGTACGAAAGGAATCCATCAAAATCCTTGAGGAGAACACGGGCAGCAACCTCTTCGACCTCTGCCGCAGCAACATCTTCCTAGGAACAACGCAAAAGGCAAGGGAAGCAAGGGAAAAAATGAACTACTGGGATTTCATCAAGATCAAAAGCTTTTGCACAGCAAAGGAAACAGTTAACAAAATCAAAAGACAACTGACAGAATGGGAGAAGATATTTGCGAACGACATATCAGATAAAGGACTAGTGTCCAGAATCTATAAAGAACTTAGCAAACTCAACACCCAAAGAACAAATAATCCAATCAAGAAATGGGCAGAAGACATGAACAGACATTTCTGCAAAGAAGACATCCAGATGGCGAACAGACACATGAAAAAGTGCTCCATATCACTCGGCATCAGGGAAATACAAATCAAAACCACAATGAGATATCACCTCACACCAGTCAGAATGGCTAAAATCAACAAGTCAGGAAATGACAGATGCTGGCGAGGATGCGGAGAAAGGGGAACCCTCCTACACTGTTGGTGGGAATGCAAGCTGGTGCAGCCACTCTGGAAAACAGCATGGAGGTTCCTCAAAATGTTGAAAATAGAACTGCCCTATGACCCAGCAATTGCACTATTGGGTATTTACCCTAAAGATACAAATGTAGTGATCCAAAGGGACACATGCACCCGAATGTTTATAGCAGCAATGTCCACAATAGCCAAACTATGGAAAGAACCTAGATGTCCATCAACAGATGAATGGATCAAGAAGATGTGGTATATATACACAATGGAATACTATGCAGCCATCAAAAGAAATGAAATCTTGCCATTTGCAACAACATGGATGGAACTAGAGCGTATCATGCTTAGCGAAATAAGTCAAGCAGAGAAAGACAACTATCATATGATCTCCCTGATATGAGGAAGTGGTGATGCAACATGGAGGCTTAAGTGGGTAGAAGAATAAATGAAACAAGATGGGATTGGGAGGGAGACAAACCATAAGTGACTCTTAATCTCACAAAACAAACTGAGGGTTGCCGGGGGGAGAGGGTTGGGGAGAAGGGGGTGGGATTATGGACATTGGGGAGGGTATGTGATTTGGTGAGTGCTGTGAAGTGTGTAAACCTGGTGATTCACAGACCTGGGGATAAAAATATATGTATATAAAAAATATATGTTTATAAAAAATAAAAAATTTAAAAAAAAAAAAATTTTAAAAAATTTAAAGAAAAAAAATATTTTGGCTCTTCTTTGTCCTTTCCATTCCCATATAGATTTTAGGACCAGCTTATCAATTTCTGTAAAAACAGCAGTTGAAATTTTGATTTGGATTGCACTAAATCTCTAATTCATTTGGGAGAGTATTGTCATCTTATCATTTTTAATTATTCTTATCTAT
Source organism: Mustela lutreola (assembly GCF_030435805.1). Classification (NCBI taxonomy): domain Eukaryota; kingdom Metazoa; phylum Chordata; class Mammalia; order Carnivora; family Mustelidae; genus Mustela; species Mustela lutreola. The sequence goes on along the minus strand of NC_081291.1, from coordinate 56,736,749 downwards.
GAACATGAGATCATTTTTCATTTATTTAGATCTTTTTTCTTGGGCATCTGGGCGGCTCAGTGGATTAAGCCACTGCTTTCAGCTCAGGTCATGATCTCAGGGTCCTGGGATCGAATCCCACATCTGGCTCTCTGCTCAGCAGGGAGACTGCTTCCCCCTCTCTCTCTCTGCCTCCCTCTCTGCCTACTTGTGATATCTCTCTGTCAAATAAATAAATAAAAATCTGTAAAAAACCAGATCTTTCTTTCAACGATGTTTTGTAGTTTTTGGTAATAAGCTTGCACTTCTTTTGTTAAATTTATTATTAAGTATTTTATTCTTTTGATGCCATTATAGACAGAATTGTTTTCTTTATTTAGTCTTTGGATTGTTTGTTGCTGGTGTATGGAAACAACCTATTTTTTAAAATTTTTAATTAACATATAATGTATTATTTGTATCAGGTTTACAGGGGTACAGGTCAGTGATTCATTAGTCTTACACAATTCACAGCACTCACCATAGCATATACCTTCCCCAGTGTCTATTACCCAGCCACCCCAGCCCTCTAACTCATATCCACTCCAGCAACCCTCAGTATGTTTCCTGAGATTAAAAGTCTCTTATGGCTTGTCTCCCTCTCTGTTTTCATCTTATTTAATTTTTCCATCCCTTCCCCTATGACCCTTTGTCTTAATTGTATTTCTCTGATCAACTTATTTCCCTTAACATAATACCTTCTAGTTCCATCCATGTCAAATGGTAAAATTTTATTTTTGATGGATGCATAATATTCCAGTGTGTGTGTGTGTGTGTGTGTGTGTGTGTGTGTACACATCACATCTTCCTTATCCTTATTCTTCTTTTGATGAGCATCTTTCCATATTTTGTTTATTATGGACATTGCTACTATAAACATTGGGTGCATGTGCCCCTTCAGATCACTGCATTTATATCTTTAGGGTAAATACCCAGTAGTGCAATGGAAATATATATATATATATTTTTTTTTTCTCTTCTTCTTCTTCTTCTTCTTCTTCTTTTTTTTTTTTAAAGATACCACATCTTCTTTATCCATCTGTTGATGGACATCTAGGTTCTTTCCATAGTTTGGCTATTGTGGACATTGCTGCTATAAACATTTGGGTGCACGTGCCCCTTCGGATCACTACATTTGTATCTTTAGGGGAAATACCCAGCAGTGCGATTGCCAGGTTGTAGGGATAGCTCTATTTTCAACTTTTTGAGGAACCTCCAAGCTGTTTTCCAGAGTGGTTGCACCAGCTTGCATTCCCACCAACAGTGTAGGAGGGTTCCCCTTTCTCCGCATCCTCAACAGCATCTGTCGTTTTCTGGCTTGTTAATTTTAGCCATTCTGACTGGTGTGAGGTGGTATCTCATTGTGGTTTTGATTTGTATTTCCTTGATATCAAGTGATGTGGAGCACTTTTTCATGTGTCTGTTGGCCACATGGATGTTTTCTTTGTAGAAATGTCTGTTCATGTCGTCTCCCCATTTCTTGATTGGATTATTTGTTCTTTGGGTGTTGAGTTTGATAAGTTCTTTATAGATTTTAGATACTAGCCCTTTATCTGATATGTCGTTTGCAAATATCTTCTCCCATTCTGTCAGTTGTCTTTTGATTTTGTTGTCTGCTTCCTTTGCTGTGCAAAAGCCTTTTGTCTTGATGAAGTCCCAGTAGTTCATTTTTGCCCTTGCTTCTCTTGCCTTTGGCGATGTGTCTAGGAAAAAAGTTACTGCAGCCAAGGTCAAAGATCTAGTTGCCTGTGTTCTCCCCAAGGATTCTGATGGGTTCCTGTCTCACACTGAGATCTTTCACCCATTTTTGAGTCTATTTTTGTGTGTGGTGTAAGGAAATGGTCCAGTTTTATTTTTCTGCATGTGGTTGTCCAATTTTTCCAACACCGTTTGTTGAAGAGACTGTCTTTGTTCCATTGGACATTCTTTCCTGCTTTGTTGGAGATTAGTTGACCATAAAGCTGAGCATCCATTTCTGGGCTCTCTGTTCTGTTCCATTGATCTATGTGTTTGTTTTTGTGCCAGTACCATACTGTCTTGATGATGACAGCTTTGTAAGAGATCTTGAAGTCCAGAATTGTGTTGCCACCATCTTTGGTTTTCTTTTTCAACATACCTCTGGCTATTCAGGGTCTTTTTTGGTTCCATTCAAATTTTAGCATTATTTTTTTCCATTTATTTGAAAAAAGTTGATGGTATTTTGATAGGGATTGAATTAAATGTGTAGATCACTCTAGGTAGGATAGACATTTTCACAGTATTTGTTCTTCCAATCCATGAGCATGAAATGTTTTCCCATTTCTTTTTGTCTTCCTCAATTTCTTTCATGAGTATTCTGTAGTTTTCTGATTATAGATTCTTTGCCTCTTTGGTTAGATTTATTCCTAGGTATCCTATGGTTTTGGGGGCAGTTGTAAATTAGATTGACTCAATTTTTCTTTTCTCTGTCTTATTGTTGGTGTATAGAAATGCAACTGATTTCTGTGCATCGACTTCATGTCCTGACACTTCACTGAATTCCTGTATGAGTTCTAGCAGTTTTGGGTTGGAATCTTTTAGGTTTTCCACATAAAGTATATCATCAGCAAAGAATGAGAGTTTGACTTCTTTGCTAATTCAGATGCCTTTAATTTCTTTTTGTAGTCTGATTGCTGAGGCTAGGACTTCTAGTACTATGTTGAATAGCAGTGGTGATAGTGAAGAGCCCTGCCATGTTCCTGACCTTATGGGAAAAGCTCTCAGTTTTTCCCCATTGAGAATGATATTTTCTGTGGGTTTTTCATAGATGGCTTTTATGATATTGAGGTGTAGACCTTCTATCCCTACACCATGAAGAGTTTTGTTCAAGAAAGAATAATGTACTTTTTCAAACTTTTTTTATTCATCTATTGAGAGTATGGTATGGTTCTTGTCCTTTCTTTTATTAATGTATTATGTCACATTAATTGGTTTGCAGATGTTGAACCAAACTTGCAGCCCAGTAATAATTCCCACTTGGTCCTGGTGAATAATCCTTTGAATGTACTGTTGGATCTTGGTGAGGATTTTTGCATCCGTGTTCATCAGGGATATTGGTCTATAATTCTCATTTTTTTTGGTGGGGTTTTTGTCTGGTTTAGGATCAAGGTAGTTCTGGCCTCATATAATGAGTTTGGAAGTTTTCCTTCCATTTCTAATTTTGGAACAGTTTCAGGAAAATAGGTATTAATTCTTTAAATGTTTGGTAGAATTCCTCTGTAAAACCATCTGGCCCTGGGCTCTTGTTTGTTAGGAGATTTTTGATGACTGCTTCAATTTCCTCACAGATTACGGCTCTATTCAGGTTTTCTATTTCTTTGTGGTTCAGTTTGGTAGTTTATGTGTCTCCAGGAATGCATTCATTTCTTCCAGATTATCTAATTTGCTGGCATATAGTTGCTCATAATATGTTCTTATAATTGTATTTCTTTGGTGTTGGTTGTAATCTCTCCTCTTTCATTCATGATTTTATTAATTTGGGTCCTTTATCTTTCTTTTTGATAAGTCTGGCCAGGGGTTTATCAATCTTATTAATTCTTTCAAGGAACCAGCTCTTAGTTTTGTTGATCTGTTTTTACTGTTCTTTTGGTTTCTATTTCATTGGCTTCTGCTCTGATCTTTATGATTTCTCTTCTCCTGCTTGGTTTAGGCTTTCTTTGCTGTTTTTTCTCCAGTTCCTTACGTGTAGTGTTAGGTTGTGTATTTGAGACCTTCCTTTTTTTTGAAAAAGCCTTTTATTGCTATATACTTTCCTCTCTGGACTGCCTTTGTTGCATCCCAAAGATTTTGAATAGTTGTGTTTGTTTGTTGTTTGAATAGTTGTGTTTTTGTTTCCACAAATTTTTAAAAATTCTTCTTTAATTTCCTGTTTGATCCATTCATTTTTTGGTAGGCTACTCTTTTGCCTCCAGGTTTTTGAGTTCTTCTCAAATTTCCTTTTGTGATGGAGTTCAACTTCCCAAGCATTGTTGTCTGCAACATGCTAGGAATGATCCCAGTCTTTTGGTACTGGTTGAGACCTGATTTGTGACCCAGGATGTGATCTATTCTAAAGAATGTTCCATATGCAGTAGAGAAGAATGTGTATTCTGTTGCTTTGGGATGGAATGTTCTGAATATATCTGATGTCCATCTGGTCCAGTGTGCCATAAAGCCTTTACTTCCTTGTTGATCTTTTGCTTGGATAATCTGTCCATTTCAGTGAGGGGCGTGTTAAAGTCCCCTACTATTATTGTTTTATTGTCGATGTGTTTCTTTGATTTTGTTATTAATTGGCTTTATAATTGGCTGCTCCCATGTTAGGGGCATAGATACTTTTAATTTGTTAGATCTTCTTGTTGGATAAGGCCCTTTTAAGTATGACATATTGTCCTTCCTCATCTCTTATTATAGTCTTTGATTTAAAATCTAATTTGTCAGATATAAGGATTGCCACCCTGGTTTTCTTTTAATGTTCATTAGCTCGGTAAATGGCTTTCCACCCACTCACTTTAAATCTGGAGGTGTCTTTGAGTCTAGTCTCTTGTGGACAGCATTTCTATGGGTCTTGTTTTTCACCAGTCTGATACCCTGTGTCTTTTGTTTGGGGCACTTAGCCCATTTACATTCAGAGTAACTATTGAAAGATTTGAATTTCATGACATTTTATTGCCTGTAAAGTGACTGTTACTGTATGTTGTCTCTGTTCCTTTCTGTTCTATGTTACTTTCAAGCTCTCTTTTTGCTTAAAGGACCACTTTCAATAGTTCCTGAAGGGCTTGCTTGGTGTTTGCAAATTCTTTAAGTTTTTGTTTGTCCTGGAAGATTTTTTTTTTTTATCTCTCCTTCTATTTTCAGTGACAGCCTAGTTGGATATAATACTCTTGGCTGCATATTTTTCTCATTTAATTGCCAGTCCTTTCTGGCCTGCCAGGTCTTTGTGGGTAGGTCTGCTTCCAATCTAATGTTTCTACCATTGTAGGTTACAGATCTCTCATCCTAAGCTGTTTTAGGATTTTCTCTTTGTCTCAGAGACCTATAAGTTTTACTATTAGATGACAGAGTGTTGACCTATTTTTATTGATTTTGAGAGGAGTTCTCTGTGCCTCCTGGATTTTTATGTCTCTTTCCTCCCCCAAATTCGGAAAGTTCTCTGCTTTAATTTGCTCCAATATACCTTCTGTCCCTCTCTCTCTTCTTCTTCTGGGATCCCAATTATTCTAATATTGTTTTGCCTTTTTTGTATCAGCTACCTCTCAGATTCTCCCCTCATAATCCCATAGTTGTTTATCTCTCTTTTTCTCAGATTCTTTATTCTTCATCATTTGGTCTTCTATATCACTAATTCTCTCTTCTGCCTCATTTATCCTGGCAGTTAGGGCCTCCATTATTGATTAATAGCATTTTTTATTTCAACTTTGTTAGATTTTTGTTTTTTAATTTGTCCAGAAAGGGATTCTCTTGATCTTCTATGCTTTTTTCAAGCCCAGCTAGTATCTTTATAATCACCATTCTGAACTCTAGCTCTGATATCTTACTATTTGTATTGATTAGGTTCCTGGCAGTTGGTAGTGCCTCTTGTTTTTTGTTTTGTTTTGTTTTTGTTTTTGTTTTTTTTTAAGGAAAGCTTTTCATTTTGTCATTTTATCTGGAGAAGAATAGATGAATGAGAGAACAAAATGCTAAAAGGCTAACAATGGCCCCAGAGAAATACACACTAAACAAATTCAAGAGACTTGAAATCAGGGGGAAACTAAAGGAAAAAAAAATCAGGCTGGTGAATAGAACAGAGCCACACTAGATTTTGGGTGTGTTTTGGTCTGTTAGAAGAAACTGCCTCCCAAAATTTTAAAGAAAGAAAAAAATATATATACACAAAAATAAAGGTAAATATGATGAAGGGATGGAATATGACTGTAAAGATGAAAACTAAAAAGGATTTTAAAAAAGGTATTGATAAGATGTTGGTTGAAAAAGAAAAGAAGAAAAGTTTAAAAAAAGAAATAAAGAAAATTAAAAAATTAACTTTGAAAGACTATAGAATTGATGAAGTCCCAGAACCTAAGTCAGGTTCGGTGGGGTGAGGTTCGGAGCTGATGACTAAAGAAAGAATTCTTAAGACATCTTTGGTGCAAAATGGTGGTTTATTAAAGCACGGGGACAGGACCCGTGGGCAGGAAGAGCTGCTGCTGCCCCGGGTTGTGAGGGGTGGTTGGTTATATACGCAGGAGTTGGGTAGGTGAGGACAAAGGGGTGTTCAGAAGGGCTATTGGGGCAAAGAATACTATCAGGATATTGAAGGCTTAGTTGCTATCAAGTAAAGACAATTGGGAGTCTGGTGGAATGTTACATTCCTGCTATCAAGCATCCTTGTTAATGAGATTTAGGTTTAAAGAAATTTAACTTTATTTACTTTTCCTTCTACCTCCACCTCCTTCGGTTTTTATGGAGGGGAGGGTAACATTAGGCTTGAGGAACTGAGTTCTGTGTCTTTGGAAATTGGGCTATTGATAAGGTAACTTCTTTGTTGTAATCTCAAGGACATTTGCAAACCAAGGGAGACTCCTGTCTTGTAGGATTGTGATCTCAGCAAGTTAACTATTTATCATTTTATGGCAGTCAGGGGTGCCTGAGCAATGCTACACCTATGGAGGAGAGCGGATGAAGGGAGAGGGTGCAAGGCGCCAGCTCTTGCTTTGTCCTCAGCCAGCCTCCTGCTCCCTCATCAGAATCATGAGGGAAAAGTCATGAATTCTGTGTGCTATATTTCCCTAGCACTGGAGTTTTGCAATTCTCATTGATCTGTGAACTTGCTCTTGGCTGCATGTTTTTGCTGATCTTCTTGGGAAGGGGCCTACTGCTATGATTCTCAAGTGTCTTTGCCCGAGGTGGAATTGCACCGCCTTTGCCAGGGGCCAAGCTAAGTAATCTGCTTGGGTTTGCTCTCAGAAGCTTTTGTTCTCTGAATCTTTCCATTCAGCTTTCTTTGCAATATTTAAATTTTCTTACCCACAATCTTTCCATTTATTTAGGTCATCTTTAATATTTTTTTGTTAAATTTAAATTTTCTGTGTACAAGTTCTACACACCTGTTCTTAGATTTACTCCTAGGTAGTCTGTGTATCTTTTTTTCCTTTATATTACAAAGGTATCTTTAAAAAAATAATGCTTTGGGGGCATCCGTCAGTTAAACTTCTGCCTTCAATTATTTCCTGGCCTTTTGGCTAAGATCAAGTGTAGCATCTGTTCTTATTAGTTTAATACCTGATATGTCCTATCTCCAAGGGCAATATAGTAAATGGATTTTTGGAGCAGGGAGACAGAATAGGAGCTCACTCCATCTATTTCATGCATCTACCTGGTTTTGTAGTACTTCCTGGAATGGTTCACTCCCTCAGGGGACAATACCAAGTTTCTAAAATCAGTTTGAGGGGTGCCTGGCTGCCCCAGTTGTTAAGCATCTGCCTTTGGCTCAGGTCCTGGGATCAAGCCTCGCATCAGGCTCCCTGTTCAGTGGGGAGCCTGCTTCTCCCTCTCCCACTCCCCCTGCTTGTATTCCCTGTAACTCTTTTCATTGTAACTCTGTCTGTCAAATAAATAAATAAACTCTCTCTCTCTCAAAAAAAAAAAAGTCTGCCTTCAGCTCATGTCATGATCCCAGGGTCCTTGCTCCTTGCTCAATGGGTAGGTTGCTTCTCTCTCTCCTTGCTGCTGCCCCTACTTATGTGCACTCTTGGTCTCTGACAAATAAATAAATAAAATCTTTAAAAAAATAATGCTTTGAAGTTTTTTTTGGCACATAAACTACAATTGCCTTTCATATGTTTATCTTATAGTCAGTCACCTTGCTAAGCTTTTCCATTGTGCTTACTAATTTTTCTCTAAGCTCTTTGCATTCCTATTAGTCAAGGATTGATATTAGTCTAATTCTAGGCATTTGGGGCCTGAAAGGTGAGAAGGAGCCAAATCTGATATCAATTTAAGTAAAATGTTGTTTGTTTTCTGGTGGTATCACTCTGAACCTTAGACACAGTCAGCCATGCAATGATATGGTCTGTGCTATGAAACCTTCATCTCTATTGGTTCTCATATTGATCATGGGCTTAGATACAATTCAAAAGGTACAAAGGCTGTCTTCACCACGGTTGGAGATGGACCCCACCCACAGGAAACTGAACAGGAAAGGGTGAAACATTAGTGGCCCTGGGTTTCTCCCAGTTAAAATTTCAGGGGGACAGTTAATGGTGTGAAACAGGAGTGTCATCACACCAAGCACTAGGGGATTCATTTTCAGTTAGCAATAAGTGGTAAAAGACTCCTCTTCATAGCTCTTCAAGACACCTAAAGGTGCAGAGATTTCAGGGGCCATTGACCACAACCATGGGTGATTCTGAATGAGGACATCATTCTCCGCTCCTCAAGATAAGCCACAGAATGTCTGAATCTAGAATCAGGGCCTTTATGGAGGAAGCGGATGGGGCCACTGCCTTGCATAACTCCAGAACATTCTATCGTCTTTGCATTCCAGAATTAGCATTTGTTGGACACTTGCTCTCTGCCCAGCTCTGTTCTTACTTAATCCTCCCCACAACCCACCATGTTGTTCTTATCTCTCTTTGTGTGTTAAAGAAACTGAGGTATGAAGAGATGGAAGAACAGGGTCAAAGTCACCCAGTTCATAGGTGATAGAGAGATGCAGATTCCAGGATCTTTGCTCTCAATTGCTACATCATCTAGTCCTTTCCAGTCTGGAACAGAGAGCATGAACAGTACATGCTCCAGTTAAAAGAAAAAGAGAAAATCTGCTCTGATTCCCTCAGCATTTCCAGGTTTTGGCTGCTTTTACTGATCAGTCCTTCCAATAAATCACTTTAAATTCTACTAATTATTTATTTATTTATTTACTATTTATTTATCATGGTTTTGCCTAGGCTCTCTCCAAGGGAATTCTATGACCTTCGTCAAGATGTTATTATATATGGAAGCTTAAGGTCAGGGATGGAATTCCTTTGTATCTTTGTAGCCCTACAGAGGGCTTAGCATCTGGTTGAGGCTGGGAGTATTTATTGGAAGGATGAATGACTAATTCTCACAGGGAGACTATGGAGATAAAGCCAGCTGACAGTTTTTTGAAAGATTACTCCGTCTCAGGGATCATTAGCATTTATTTTATTTTTTTAAAGATTATTTATTTATTTATTTGACAGAGAGAGAGAGATCACAAGTAGATAGAGAGGCAGGCAGAGAGAGAGGGAAGCAGGCTCCCTGCTGAGCAGAGAGTCCCATGTGGGACTCGATCCCAGGACCCCGAGATCATGACCTGAGCTGAAGGCAGCGGCTTAACCCACTGAACCACCCAGGTGCCCGGGATCACTAGCATTTAAAATGCAACAAACCACTTAATCCTCAAAACAACCCTATGATCCATTATGGATACATTATGATTTATACTTTATAGATGAGGAGATTGAGGCCCAGAGGGGTTATGTCCATGCCTGAGGTTATCAGCCACAGGAAATGGGGGCTGAGGCAGAACTGAACTTACGCAGTCAAATCTAAAACCTGGCCTCATATTGTATGACTCTGTATTGCCTGAATCTTCCTCTTCATCTTCATGAGGGTCTTCCAGCCACTGCTTGATGTCCCCAGTGATGGGAGGCTTAGTACACTGCCGGCCCAGCCTCTCCTTTCCCACCCTGGTTTTGCCACTCCCAGCCACTCTGTCACACTGATCTGTGTGAAGTCCTTTGTGATAGAACTTCTCTGAGCCCTTCCCCATCCACCCCTCCTCATGGGGCTGCTTTCTCTGTCAGAAATGTCCAGCTACGTTGTCTGGCTGGAAAATACCCTTTCAAAATCTGGTGTATTCTCCTAAGTCTAAAATATCACTGATTGTAAGATGCACCTTTATTTTATGTTCACTTGAGAAAGAAAAATTCTGCCAGCTAAACTTTGACCTAATACTTTCTTATCACTTGGCATTTTTATTGTTATCAAAAGAAGCTAGTTAGACAGTTTATTCTTTATTACTCATGTGTCTAAAAAAAAAAAAAACAGAAGAGAAATAAACCGAGTAACTTAGTCCTAGAACGTACTCACGTTCAGAGTCTGACTGTTTTGAATAATTTACGACTTGGTCATTGATGCCTGTGGTTTTCCATGTAATATTGTTGTCTGTGCTATCAATGCCATGGCAGTATTTTTGGAAAGAGTGCTCTGCTGCTATCCCTGAGGCTCTCTTCCAAACCTCTGATATCCATTCTGTGAGTTTTGAGCCCGGCGTTTTCTTGCTTGGTGTGCCGTGGTCAACCCTCTCACTTGTATCCCTCGCAGGGAGTGGAAGCCTCATCTTTTTGTGTGGATCTTCTCTTTCAGGGACCCTCGAACATTCAGTGGTTAGGAATAGGGTTATTCCTACAAGGACAAACATATACTTTACAAATGTCATCTTTGTACTCTGTTCCCAAGTCTTTTTGCACACACAAGAACTTCTCACTTCACTGCCAAGTCATGGTGTGATCTTGTTGAAGACACTTTAAGTGGCAATTAAATGTAACACATGTCATTTCAACAACACACAGACCTCAACAGGGTGATGAGAAATGAACACTCATTGACCAAGCTCTGCCTTTTCAGAGACATCATGATGGGAAGAACAAGTGTGTGAGCTCCTGAGCGCAGGATGTCTCCTCCTCTCTATAACCCCAGGGCCTGGCCCCAGGAGATTTTTTTTTTTTTTTTTTTTTGCACAAACAACGGATGAATTGAACAAGACACAAGGCAGCTGGGGAGAATACCGGTGTAGAAGGATTCAGGAAAACATTAAAATACAGAGGTAGGAACTCCAATCACAGAAGGCTGAGCCAGGTAGTTTGAGGGGGCCAAGTGCCCACTTTGCCAGAGTCAGACGTGTGAAAGTATCACAGCTTCCTGGCACAGGGGACAGTTGGCCCTGGGTGATAGGATATCAGATGTAACAGGGTCCTAAGAGATCTTGTTCTATCCCCAACAGCTCATTTATGGAGGAGCTGAGATTCAAACCTGGGGGGTGACACCAACCGGGATGCTGCCCCGCCGCTCCACTCCCTTCTGCCAGGATGGGTTGCCTTGGGTAGCATGGAGCTCCCTGACACTTGAGGTCTGACAGGTTATGAGATAGGAAATGAGATATGAGATATCTCATATGAGATTTCCTATGAGATAGGAAACAGGTTATGAGATGACCAGCATTTGGGAGCTTTGCCAGATTACCTTAGTCCAATCTGAATGATTTATGGATGAGGAAACCGAGGCTCTTGGATTTCCTTTAGGACTCCTGTCCTTCCTCCAGACACCTCTCTCAGGGCCCCAAGCCACTTGCCACTCTGTTAGTGGTGTGCCTGTTTTTCTGCCTTCATATGTCAGTTATTTGTGTCTGGTTTTGTCTCCCTGAACACAAAATAAGCTTAGTAAAGATGCCTTCTCCTTAGGGTGGCCCCATGATCTGGTGGAGGAAGTGTTGACTTTGAACCACACATATAACTGTGGGATATTAGGGAAGTTACTTAAACTGTGCCTCAGTTTCCCCATCTGTAAAATGGGGATGACGATGACAGTACCTACCCCTATCTGTGGTTGAGAGGTTTACATGAGATACGGAACACAGAACAGTAACAGACATGTGCTAAGCCCCCAGTAAACGTTACGTTTGAGCTGTCGTCATCATTATCCCCTCTAAGCCTTCTCCGCGGTGCTAAACAGATGCCTGTGAGTTAAAAGAATCTCCATCTGTCTAACATCTCTACGCCGCGTTCCCCCTCCTCTGGTAAACGCCCCATGGTCCTGCAGGGCTTCCCCTTAGCTCCCTGACCCTGGTCCAGGCCAATCTGTGCATCACTTCCCCAGCCACAGTGATTGGCTCCAGGGCTATCACATGACTCGGTCCTGGCCAATCAGAAATAGGAAGTGTCAACCCTAGGTTTTTGAGCTCTTTGGCCCCCGGAACGTAAAGCTGGAGAAGCGGAGTGTTGATTCCCCTCTGCTTCCCTCCCTTCACCCTAACAGGGGAGAGAAAAGAGCCAGCGCAGAAGCAGGTAGGTGGACTCCATAGAGGAAGAGAGAAATCCGTGCTGGTGACACAGCTGAACCTTGCTTTAAGCTATGCCTGAAAGCAGATTTACTCTTTGCTTTTTTTTTTTTCTTTTTTTTAAATCAGGGAGAAAAAAATTCTGTGTGTGCTTGAGCCAGCTTGGGTTACGCATCTGAAAGGGTCTGAAACAATAGCTCCTCCCAGACAGTGTGACCTCCAAATTTACATATATTTCTAATCGCATATTTAAAAAGAACTTATTCCACAAGTGCAGTCAGCGCTGAAATCATGATATTTGGCCTTTGACTGGCTTGGCCAAACACATGCCTCACTTCACACAGTCTTTTGAAAACCCATCAGGTTACTTACTGACTTCCCTCCACGTCTTCCACATGGTCTGAGCCCACAACCAAGCTTCATGGCTCCAGCAGGTCCACCCCGCGGCTAAGCACGTCTGACTCAGTGTTTTCCCACCGCTTCGTCATCCCTCCCCTTGTATGTCTTTTTAGTTATAAGAAGCTCAGCTCAGTTCAGGCAATTTCCTTAGACCTACACATGTTGCCTTTCTTGTCCAGTGCCTTCTGGAAATCACCCCCTCCAAACTCTGGCTCTGTCTCTTCCGTTTCTCTACGTGTTTATAATCTCTTGCCCCCAGAGAAGCCCTACTCTCCTCATTCTGATTAGGAAGGCTTAAAAGTGCTAGTGATGTTGGTAGAGTTGTGATTTTCAAGGGTGCTCACTCCACTTTTCCTGAACCCTACCCCTGCCCCTCCCTACCTGTTCCATAGATAGTGACACTTTGAGGACTGAGTAATCACCACTGTTTCTCCCCCACCTCACTGACAGAAGGTCTGTTGGAGAGAGGACCCTAAAAGTATTTGTCAAGGTAACACACCCCAAAGTCTTGTCTTGTGGGCGTGTCTGATCCACATTCTGTGAGCCTTCTTCTGGGCTGAAACTTCATGCCTTGGAGCTCAGACTCAATGTCCCCTTTTTCAATAAATACATTGGGATGGTTCCTTTCCTCTCCCAAAGTCAAATTCATAGCTGACATTGCCTACTTGCAACCTGGGATTTAAACAAATCAATATGTTGTCCTAGTTACCATATCACAGAGGAGTAAAAGGAAAATAATTTGTAACAAATAATACATATCTCATTACATGAATGCTTGGATGGGAATGATGCCAGAATAGAGGATAAAGTTGTCGAATGATTGTGCCTATTTACCATGAATATGTTAATACCCTGAAATAAGGGCTAAAACCTGAATTCACACACATGCGTAGAATGCACCATTTATGCACCTGCAGACTGACACAGGTGGGGGCTGCAGGTGCTGTTAGGAGAGGGTGGGCCACTCTTAACTCTGGGGAAAGTCCTGGAAAATAGAAAGCATATCCTTCCCTTGATCTACACAGTGGTTCCATCCCTGGCAAGTTCACCAGTACACAAACACCTTTCAAAAAATAATCAAACCACGTGTTCAAATGCAAAAATCCAGTGAGAGCCTAGACTCTGCTAGTCACAAAGAAGGATGCCAACAGTTCTTGCTGGGGGTGGGGGGACAGTTCTGCACACTGAGATGTCCAGTTTCCAGGGATCGTGCCTGGTAAACGAAAGCAGCTCCACTCGCAACTACTGAGATGAACATAAACACCTCATAAAAGTCCAAATACCCTTGGAGTGATAAAACCCCCTTTGAGAAACCCTAGTTTACAAAAGAGTTTGGCAGCTTCAGAGACTAGGGTTGACTCTAACCATGGGTAAATTGCTCCCGGAGGCTCAGTTTTCTCCTCTGTTAAGTGGGGGCTTTTGATATTAGGTAAGATGGCACAATGACACATGGCAAGTACTCAATGGATGGGAGCTCTTTCCTTCCATCCCCTGCAGTCCTTGGTCAGGTCTCAAAGCCCCCACATTTCCTCTCACTCCAGGAACGAGGGTTCAGACAAGCCTCGCCCTGTTTGCTTCCAGAAGCTTCTGTGCGTTGGTCTTGCATTGCATCTGAGCTCCCTTGCCTTTCTTTTTTCTTTCTTTTCTTTTTTTTTTCTTTTTTAAAGATTCCACTTATCTATGTGAAAGACAGAGATCACAAGTAGGCAGAGAGGCAGGCAGAGAGAGAGAGGGGGAAGCAGGCTTCCCGCGGAGCAGAGAGCCCAATGCGGGGCTCGATCCCAGGGCTCTGGGATCATGACCCGAGCCAAAGGCAGAGGCTTTAACCCACTGAGCCACCCAGGCACCCCGCTCCCTTGCCTTTCTATAGTCTGTGCCGTCTGGAAACCTGCAACCCTATTGGTCTGCAATTCCTTCACTCAGACACTGCTTAAGCATCTGCTGTGTGCACCAAAAGCCTTGTGAGGGTGTGAGAGGAGTTGCAGACTGGGGCTCATATCCAAGGCTTAGCACCAGCCCTGTGCTATCTAGAGGGCAGCAGGGTGGGCTTCCTGGAGGAGGAGGTACCTGACCAGGTCCCTGAGGATAGGGAAAGCTTGGACATGAGCTCTGAGGAGAAGAGCATCCTGGGTAGAAGAAGTGTTAGGGTCAATTTCTGAGAGGCTGGGACATGGAAGGTAATTAGAAAATTGTTCTGCTTATTACTAGCCTAAATTAGGCCCTGTCTGTTCCAGCCTGCACCACTGGACCCATGCTTCCCCAGTCTTCTGGTATTTAGCTGTGCCCCTCCAATCCATCCTTGACACCTTCTGCCAAGAGGACATCTTCCCCCAATTTACTTATAACCTTGTTTATCTCTGCTTATACCCTGTATGGCTGAAGTCTTTTGCCAGACTTTTAGATTCTTAGTGACTTGGACCACTGGTTGTTCCAGCCTCTACTTTGGGACTTCCTGCCCATACTCTCTGGTTTATTCATGTTTTCATTCAACACATGTTTATTAAACACCTGTTCTATGCCAGATCCTGCTCTAGAGGCCATGCAATTAGTAAAACCCAATCAAGAGATCTCATGGAACTGATATTTTGGTGGGGAGAGAGGCAAGAAAACCCAAAACCATGAACTGACAGTCGGAGTTAAGAACAGACAAGAAAAACACAGCAGGGTCAGGGTACAGAGAGTAAGGAAGGAGTCTTCTTAAATACCTATTTTTAAAATTGGAGTGTCAGTCAGATACCATTTTGTCTTTCCTGGCTTAAAAAAATCCAGATTTTGATCCTATGAACGTTTTGTGCCTAATTCTGAGGATGAATTTTGATTGGATTTGGCTGATTTTGGCAGTTCTACTCCCTGTTGCCAAGAACTGGTCACATGCCAGGGATGGGCATATGACTCGATTTTGGCCAGTCATATTGAAGGAAAAGACTTCCAGAGGCGTCTAGGAATGGTTTTTCTAGAAAGGGACATATGGAGAGAAAGCCCCTTTTTGCCATATCTCCTCTTACTTTTTGCTTGAGCTGCTTTCATGAGGAGATATGATGTTGGGAGCTGTGGCAGCTCTCTTGTGACCGTGAGGGGAGTTAGAGATGGCATGCCACGAGTGGCAGAGTGGGGGCGTTGTATCCTCGGTGACATCAGTAAACCACTGAACAAGCACAGGGTCCTCACTTTAGAACTTCTTGTTCAGTCAACACTGACATTTAAGATAAAACTTCCATACTGCTGTGTGCTGAGCTATGACTTTGCCCAGCCTCAGGCAGCTAAAGCCAGCTGAGTGGCTGGAGCTTCCAGACTTCCAGCTTCTGGCCTCAAGCAGTGCCTTCTATTCCCCACAGTAGCCAACCCATGCCATCCTCTCTCTTTATACCATGGAGGGCTGGGGTAGAGGTTGGGTACTCTTCACTGTTCCCCAGACTCCCCAGACCCTATCAAGCTTCATGCTTTTGTACTTGCTCTTCTCTCTGCCCAAATGCCCTATCTAGGAAACTCCTACTCATCCCTCAAATCCCAGTTAGAGATCAAATGTTGCATCTTCTGTGAAAATTCTCTAAGCCACCAAGCCTCTGCTCCACTATCTCTTGCATATTTCCTTCTGCTCTGCAACTCACACCTGTTGGCTAATGTTCTCTCCTGCCAGAGGCTGGAGAGTCCAGGAACCAGGTTTTCATTTATATGTGTGGTCCCCATTCCTAATGCAAAGACTGGAGGGCTCAGAGCAGGGGCTAATGATTTTCATTGGTTAGCTAAATGAGTTGGACAAGGGAGTGAGTGAATGAGCAGAGGTGCAGGGCAGAGCACAGGGGTCCTGCTGGCCCAGTGGTTGTTGCAATGATTTGGAGGTGACTCTCCTCGAAGGTAGACCAGGGGGCCTGCTGCTCACAGGGCAGGTGGAGGCCTGCCTGCTCCCAGCCCTCCCGCTTCCCCTAATCTCTCCTTCTTTCCCTCCATCTCGGGCAGGCAGCCTCCCAAGGGCCAGTCCCACCCTCTTTCTCCCCCAGGCCTCTGCCAGCTGAGTTATCCTCTCTGCCATCTCCAGGACTCCTGGATCAGCGCCCCCCACCCCTGTTCCTTCAGGTGTGCTTGGGGGCTGGGGTGGGACTCTGGAGAGCGAGACAGGTGACAGTCCTAGCTGTTCTGGGGAAAATTAATTAGCCTGGCTTCGCAAATCACTTTGAAGATTTAAAAAAAAAAGCGAAAGCAAAAGAAAATACATGCACTAGTCCCTTATCAAGACGATTAGTACCTTCAGGCTTACCTCTCCCTTTTGCTAGGGCAGGGTATGTCCCCATTCCACTCCATACCTGTTTTTCTAGAAAATCCAACTTCTGAAACTCAGGCGATTTGGTGCATGGTGCAAGGAAAGGAGCATTTTGGCCCTTTCTGGGCAGGGCCCCCTCTGCTGAAAACCATTTCCCAGTTGCTGCTGGGATCTGGGGCTTCAAAATGTGGGTTCGGATCCCGAGCCTGGTGATCCTGGGCTGGGGCCTACCCTCTCTGAGCCTCTGTGTTTCAGCAAAATGAGGCCAGGTAATGCTTCTCTAGGGAACGAGCATACAACAGGTGCTCAGTAAACAGAGCTCCTGCCTGTCCTGGGACAGAGCAGACAGAGTCCACACAGCCCCCAGGTAGAGGCTGGGGCTGTTGTCTGGGCTTGGTTTCCCAGGTACCTCCCCAGGGACCACCCAGCCAGCCTGCCCGCTATGGGGCAGACTCCAGCTCGGAACCGCAGAAACAGCTGACAGCTGCCAGGATCTCAGCTTCCTCCCCACTGTCGGAAAGTCCTCCCAGGACCATGCCGGGCCAGGGGTGGCCACATAGTGCACACTTGGCGCCACGCCCCCCCAGCCTGGCGGCAGCTCTTTGAAATGGCCTGGACTGTTCCCTCTGCTCTTTCCTGAAGAGGAAACTGAGGCTCAGAGAGGTCCATCTCTGGCGATTGCAAACTGGGCTGAGCTTCCTGGCTTCACACCCCAGCTGGGCTGGGGGAGGGGGTGGCTGACAGGCAGGCAGGTGAGGTTTGGCAGAAGGAAGGTCTGTGAGCTTTTGTGGGGCTTCAAAAGTTTGGCATGGTTCAGTTGGAGGTGGGCGGTGCTTCCTTCTTCAGGACCCCTCCCCCCCTTGGGTCCTGGCATACCTGCCAGGCAACAGGTGGGCCTCAGAACCAGCTCATTTATGGCTCCAGGTGAGTGATCATGGGGCCCCCCACTGAGGAGTTGGGGGAGGGGTCCTCAGGCTCCAGATGAAAGGCCAGAAGTGCCCCCCACCCTGCCACGTCTCTATGCCTCCCCACCTGGGGCCCCGGCTCCCAACCAGCTCTATCACCTGGAACTCAGACACCAGAGGGCATCCTGGGAAACCAAAGTGCTTCTCCTTTATTCCACTCCCTATGTGGGCCCTTGCCCTCCCCAACTGTCCTTTTTGCCTTGCTGGGCTAGAAGGTGCCAGGCCCGCAGATAGAATGGAGGTGCTGGAAGGCTTGTTCTAGAGGGGGTACATCCCCTCTGAGCTTGTTTTCTCTTCTGTAAGATGGGGAGAAGAATGTTCTCCCTCACAGGGTTGCAAAGGGGAATAAATGAGCTAGAGAAATAGCTGAAGCAGGGGGCTCACAGGTGTTGGTTCACAGCAGCCATGGGACCCCACCTTGTGCAAGCCACAGGGGTTGAGGGCCAGTGAGGTTAGGGATGCCATTTCCCAAGGGCGACAGGAGCCTGCTGTTGGGGTCTACCTGCTGGCAGACTCCTAGCCAGTCTGCCTTCAAGGAACTTGCAAAGTATGATGAGAGATAAGACAGAGAGGACAAGGATGATAGAGGGGACCAGCATCTATTTAGCACCTACTGTGTGCCAGCCCCTGTTTAAATGCTCTCTGCTTGTTTTATCTCATCGCATGCCCTCCACCACGCCATCCCAGGCCAAAACACCAGGCTGGTGTTTTGTGGCTATTCTCAATTTTGGGAGGAGGACCAGAAGCCCAGAGAGGCTAGGACATAGCCTGAGGACACAACACACAGCGAGGAAGTGGCCGGCCAACAATGTGAACTCAGGCTAGCAGGTTGTAAAGCCACCACTTTTGACCATGGAATCGTGCTGCTTTTCCAAGAACGCTGAGTATCTTTATACTACAAACAAGTACAGGATCAGTGTCAGAAAAGAGAAGGAAAGAGGAATCTGGAAGATGCCCCCTTGGTCTTCTGCAGCTATAGCTGTCTTCGGCTCACATACCATCTGTGGCTCCCCAGTGCCTGCAGGACTGATGCAGGGCCCTGGTCCCCTAACCCTGTGTCCTCCTCACCATTCACCACCCATATCACCTGCTGGTCATTCCCTGGCCAGCCTCATCTTTCTGAACATCTTTCTCCCCCCACTACCCACCCTGCTCTCTGCCCTACCCTTTTCTCCTTTTCCACAAGTCTGGCTCCTGGCCTTCAGCTCCCATGCTGCCTTGGCTCCCTGGGCTGGCGAGAACAGTAGCCCTGTCCTGCCCCAGGCCGGAGAGTTCCTGGGCCGGCCAACCAGACACACCATTGCTCCAGGAGTTTTTAAGAAGTGTGGGGCTTTAATACCATGATTGTCATCACATTTTCGTTCTTTTTTTTTTTTTTTTTTAAACCCTGGAGTGTATAGTAGAGATGTATGTGCAGCAGAATGACTGGAAGACCGAAAAGCAGAGAGCAAACAAGGGCTCTTAGAATCCTGCAAACCGCCCTCCCCTCAGGAGATAGCTGTTATCTCTCCAGGAGATAGGTGTTATGAATGCCAGTGGGTCCTGCCAGCAGGCTTTTCTCTTTACCCACGATTTCAAAGCATTTATTTAAACCAGAAGGAGCCACCTTTTGCCTTCATATTTCAGGCTCTGTTCTCCAGGGGGTCATAAGCCCTGCCTGTAACCTAAATGCCTCTCATGGGGTTCACTGCAAGTCAGGTCCCCCTGAAGCCATGGAACCCTAAGAGGCTGCCATCCTGGGTTGCAGAGGTGGGTGAGAAAGACGGTCTTCACTGGAATCTGGTCCGGGTTCTGGGCACCCCATTAAACAAAGGCTAAGGGGTCGTTAAGTAACCCCAGCAACCCGAAAGTCCAGCTCCACAGGGCAGGTGCCTGTGTCTGTCTTCTGTCCTCTATCTCCATCTATCTCTGTCTCCTCTATTTCCACTCCTTTATCTCCATCACCTACACAGAGCCTGGCCCAGAGAAGGTGCGCACGCTTGTGGAATGACTGTGGGAGTAAGTGCCGGGTGCGGAGCTGGGCAGGTGGCACAGACCAGAGAGAAGAAGGCCTTGCACACCCTCCAAGGCTTGACATTCAGAGGCTGGACTGTCCCCTTGGGTCAGGGGGAGGGGAGAGCCCTGGGGCAAGGATAGGGTGGAGGGGCTTCCTGGCAGGGTCAGGAGGCCCCATCCAGCCACCCGCCCACCGCCCACCGCCCACTGCTGGGACGCAGGAAGTCGAGGCTGCCGCGTCTGAACCCTGAGGGCAGCCTTGCTTTGGAGCCATTTATCACCTGTAGCAATTCCAGGAATGCGGAGATAGAGGGGCCAAAGTTGGAGGGAGGTACCTTGGAGGAGGCAGGGTGAGGGGCCTGTCCCTCTTTTCTCCAGGATGCAGAGAACCCAGACCCTTGGCATCTGGGAAGGCATTGAGCGTCTCCTGAAGACCCACACTCCCAGAGCATTGGATAATGTTGGCTTTTAGGGAGTGCCCACTACATGCCAAGTACTGTTGTGACCCTCACAACAGCAGGTGCTGTTATAGCCTGCTAGATCACACTGCTGGGGACAGGCAGAGCCGGGATTCACACACAGCAGTCTGGGGCTAGAGCTTGCACACTGATGTAGAGGGCTCCTGTGAGCACCCAAGCCAGGTGGGGCCCTGTGTTCTGCCCAGCGCCCTGGGCAGCTCCTGTCTATGCAGAGGAGAAACCAAAGTCCTGTGGCCACAGTGTCAATTGAGAAGTGCCTCTCTTGCCTTGCTCACTCTGCTCCAGCTGCAGACTTATGTTTGCCTCAGGGCCTTTGCACTCACTGATCCCACCCCCTGGGAGGCTTTTCCTGGATTTAGACACTTGGTTCACTCCCTGGCCTCCAGGTCCCTGCTCAGAAATCCTCTCCTCCAAGGAGCCCTCCCCGACCACCCCTGTATGACCTGTACCCTCTAGACAGGCTTTAGCTCGTACAGCAGCCACCAGTCATGTGTGACTCCTGGGTACTTGAAATGCGGCAAGTCAGAACTGAGACATACTCTGGGTGTCAAATAGACACTGGATTTCCAAGACCTAGTATTTAAAAAAAAAAATGTAAAGCATCTCAATAATTTTTTGTATTGATTACATGTTGCCAAGATAATATTTTGGATCTATTGGATAAAACATAATTCTTAATATTAATTTTATCTTTTTCCTTTTTTCTTTTTTTAAAAAAAGATTTTATTTATTTATTTGACAGAGATCACAAGTAGGCAGAGAGGCAGGCAGAGAGAGAGGAAGGGAAGCAGGGCCCCCTGCTGAGCAGAGAGCCCGATGCGAGACTCCATCCCAGGACCCTGAGATCATGATCTGAGCCGAAGGCAGTGGCTTAACCCACTGAGCCACCCAGTGCCCCATCTTTTTCCTTTTTTCAAAATGACAAGGAGACCATTTAGAATTACATGAGTGGCCCTTTCAGCCCCATCTCTTTCTTCCCTGCACTTACCCTCTCTGGCGCATTACAGGTTTGCTTATCTGTTCATCTGTCATCTGGGCCTCCCCAGCAGGACAGGGATCCCCGTTCCCACTGCTGTACCCAGCACACACAGTGGTAGCCCTCAAGGTAGCCAAGTAGGAGGAGCCAAGTGCGCCTTTGTGTCCGCCTTTGTGCTGGGCTTTGTTCCTGAGCATCGGAACTTGGAATGGGGGTGGGAGCGAGGGGAAGAGTTTTGGGGTCCACAGTGGTGGGGGCCAGAGCACTATAGAACAAGTGAGCTTTGGATTCAGGTCCAAACACCCTCTGGCCCACTTTGCCCCATACATTTTACTGCCTAACCTATGAGGATCTATCTCTGCCCAGAGGCTCTGAGGGGCTCCTGGAGGTTGTTCCATGGGCCCTAGCAGGTGGGAGAAGCCATGGAAGCTGCTGCTGTGTCTGACCCATACCAGAGCCAGACAGCGAAAGAACCGCGCCCTCGAAGGGGACTCCACCTTCACCGTGGCCCCATGGGAAGCAGTGGAAATGGAGGAGCTGGGGCTGGCTTGGGCAGGTGGTCTCAGTGCCTTTTGGGGAGGGGCGGGAGTCCGAGGGATCTGGGCTGCCCAGGTAGGCATGGGGTGGTCCTTGGTCATGGTCCTTGGTCCTTGGTGATAGGGATCTTGGAGAATTCCAAGGAAGTGAGGTAAAACGGCAGAGTTGGTCAGAGAGGGGTGTGGGATTCCAGAGGCAGAGGTAAGGGGGGGTGGGAAGGCTTCCCAGAGGGAGTGGCATCTGGCATCCGGTTGGGAGGGGAAGGCTAACTAGGGCCTAGAGGGTCTTGGGTTGGGCCAAGAGGCAGTGAGGCTGGAGCCATGGAGCCCCTGGTGGTAGTGAGCGCTGGGTGGGGTTGGGAGGTTAGAGGGAGAGGCTGTCAGATCCCTACCCGCCCGTGAGCTCTGTGCTCATGGTGGAGTGGTGGCTGTTGCTCAAGTCTGCTCTGAATGGGACCAGAGCACCTGGGGCATCCTTGCTGAAGGGAGGCTGAGAAGTCAGCAGCCGTGAGTTCATGTCTAGTACCCCATATGACAGGGCAGCCACCGCTGGCACACCACCCTGCACAAGGCTGCCGCTCCTTCCAGGAAGCTGAGGACCCATCGATGTTCTCCTGGGACAAAGCTGCGTTTGCACCCCCGCCCCCATGATCACTGCCCCCTCCCCCAAGTCTGGGTTCAGGGACACAAATGCTCCTGCTCTGAGTGTCCTGGAGGGCCCTGCAGAGCCTGGTGGTGGTGACAGGGCCCCGGATGGGGAGGCTGCTCCTCTCCAGGCTGGACTACTTGAATTCTGTGCGGCTCTTCACAGACCCATCTCCAGCCTGCCCTGCAGAGCCAGAGGGTGCGTCTCCCCCGGACTTGTCTGTGACCTTGAGTGTGTGACAACCCTTCTCTCAGCCTCTGTCTCCTCTCTCCAGCCTTTCCGCCTGTGAAAAGTGGGTATGGATCACAGAGCTCACCTTGCAGGGTGATGGTGAGGCCTGGCCCCAGGGGAGACTCTCTGGGTTCCCTTATTTCCTAGGGGCTGGCTTCTGAGGATGAGCTGGCAGGTGGGCAGGCCAGACAGGCAGGCAGGCTGGGCCTACGACAGGGGTGGTGGTGGGGTGGTTAGGGTTGGCTGGCTCTGGAATGATCACACCCCTGCTGTGTGGGGGGGCGCAGGGAGGTAGAAGGGGGGCAGCCTAGGAGCCAGGAGTGATTTAACACCTGCACATAATTACCAAATGATCCGCCTTCTGGGAATTATTTTTATCTTAATCTTTTATTTGGTTCCAAATAAAACGAGAGAGGGACTGGCAAAGCTGAGGGAAGGGGCAGCGGGGAGCTCTTGGGTTACCAGGAGGTTACTGCCCCTCACGGTCCCCCAGTCAGGGTGCCCAGCACTGAGGCTTCCCTGGCCACTGCAAGAGGATGTCCTCTGCTCTGGAGCCTGCAGCACCCCCTGGGGAAGGTGGGAACCTGGCCAAAGGCAAATGAGACCCCAAACGGTTGTTGGGAGAGTGTGTGTGCATGTGTGTATGCGCGTGGGTCTGAGTGTGTCTTGGAGGAGGTATAGCATTTCTTGGAGTGCTGATAGTAAAATCATAATGCAGATTCCTGGGCCCTATTCCTCCCCAACAGACCGGATCCAAATCCCCAGGGGACAAAGTTCATGAGGCTTCATTTTTGGCAATCCTAATTTTTTAACTTCCTTAGAGAAGGGACCCAACAACTCATATTCATCCTGAATTTTAAAAATGAGTGCCTGATTCTAGCATTGTAGAACCTTTGGCGGTTTGGGAACTTTACAATGGTCAGATTCTTTGGGCTGTGAAAATCTTTAGAAGTCTGGAATATTCGGATCTCGGGGGAAGGGAGAATGTTTAGAATTATTACAACTTCCAGGTGTTTTCATTTTTTTATTTTTTTTTTTATTTATTTTTTTTTTTAAAGATTTTATTTATTTATTTGACAGAGAGAAATCACAAGTAGATGGAGAGGCAGGTAGAGAGAGAGGAAGGGAAGCAGGCTCCCTGCTGAGCAGAGAGCCCGATGCGGGACTCGATCCCAGGACCCTGAGATCATGACCTGAGCCGAAGGCAGCGGCTTAACCCACTGAGCCACCCAGGCGCCCCAGGTGTTTTCATTTTTGAAGAACCATTCAAAGTCTAGGATGTTCAGATGCCTTAGAGCAAGGGTTTCGCAGATGTCAAATGCTTCTCTGCGTCTTCAACACTTCTGTCTTCCCCGCATCCATGCCTGTTATATATACTTTTCTTTTTTGTTCAGTCAGGTACCATTTATCTTTTTTTAAAAATTTGTTTTGGAGTAACTTTAGACCTTCGGAAAGAGTATGTAGAGTTCCTGCGGAGCCTTCACCCAGCTTCTCCTGATGTTGACAATTTTGAGCATGAGTGCAATTGTTAAAACCAGGAAATGAACATGGATAAAAATGCCACTTACCATTCTGAGGACCTTAAGTGAATCTTTGCTATTTTCACCATCACCACCTGCCCCCCTGCGCCGTGTCCCTTGTCTGGTCTGGAATCTAATCGAGAATCCCCTCTCGCCTTTAGTGGTCCTGTCTCCTTCCTCTCTAGCATTTTGGGAGTCTTCAGTCTTGTCTCATTTCTGGTTTGTTTCAGGCTTTGAAACCATGCTGAGCAGTTATTTTGCCAAATGCCCTCTAGTTTCAGTTTTTCTGGCATTTGTTTTTTCTCATGATTGGAAAGAGATTATACATTTGGGGTGAGAATGCCACATGAGTGCTCCTCGGGCCATCATATCAGGGGAACACAGGTGTCTTCTTACTCTCCCCTGCTCCTGTCGTCTGTGTTTATATTTAAGCCGATGCCCTCTCCCTTTTTTTAGCGTACTACCTAATTTTATCCAACTGTAAGAAAAAACATCCCCCATGCTGAAAATAAATAAATTAATAAAAAAATATCCCCCATTTGTGATAGGTTTGACACTATAGGTATAAAAATGGAAAATAACCTAAAATCATCTCAATGACCTCCAGGGCTTTGTGTACCATTTTTGACAAATGTTCCCTTTAGATTATGTAGGATCCTCGGAACCATGCAATGCTGATTTGGTTTATTGTTGTCTGCAAAGAGTCATCAGAACCATCAGAACTCTTTGCCTGTTGATCCAGTCCATCGAGATTTTTGGCAGATAAGGTCTGAGTTCCATTCCTCCATCTCCGCTTTCCACCTTGGCTTCCTCAGCTCCCCCATTGCCTGGGAGGCTGTGGCTTGTTAAAATTTCAGATTTCTTAGGGTGCCTGGCTGGCTCTGTTGTTATGTGTCTGCCTTTGGCTCAGGTCATGGTCCCAGGGTCCTGGGATGGAGGCTTGAATGGGGCTCTCTGCTCAGCGGGAAGCCTGCTTCTCCCTTTCCCACTCCCCCTGCTTGTGTTCCCTCTCTATCAAATAAATAAACAAAGTCTTAAAAAAAAAAAAAGAAAAGAAAAAGAAAAAAGAAAAGCTAGCTCTGTCCCATCAGCATCCTGCAGAGGTATTGATCACATGTTGGCTGATACGGGATCCTCCATATGGGGAAAGCACAGAAGTCTGGGAAGTTATGGGGTCAGGCTCTCAAAAGGGCACAGCATGGGAGCCCCCATGTCAGCCCACGCCCCTGCCACGCCCCAGCCACGTCTCTTCTGCTCCCCGTCCTGCAGGAATTCTGCTGGCCCAAAGCTCTTCATGGTGCCCAGCAGGGAAGGGATCCTGGGAAGCACTAGTTCTAGACTTTGTGGTGTGCCCAGGCGAGTCGCAGACAACCCAGCACAGCCATGTTGTGTCCACTCCACATTCTAATGACACAGCTGGACCATATTACCTTCTGAATAAGACTGCGACAATGCCGCATTTGTCCTTACCTCAGTGCAACTGCCCTTCTGCCCCCTGAAGGCACACTGTGCCTGTTCCCCAAGGGGGAAGCAACATCCCTGGTCCCTTCCAGCTGAGCCATGTGCCTCTTTGATGTCTGTGACTTACATGCTGAGATACAGGGTCATCACTGTCCATGTACCTTATGTCTTGACAGGACGGAGATGGGGGAGGAGGAGGAGAAAAATAATGACTTACCATGTACAAGTATATTCATATGAAAGCAGAGGGAAATACATAAGTTCTACAGCCTTCGATTAGTCACGTGGCCTCAGCTGCATTTATGATGTGTTCTTCCCCTCCCGAGCCCCTTTCCCCTTGGTGCTTGCCTGAGCTTGGTTGTTGGCCTGGTGGTTGAAGGGTCTATGCCGATAGCGGTTCTACCTATATGGACTGATAAACTTTTCTGTTCACCACAGGACATAGTGTACCCCAGGGAGGCAAGGTTGTCGGCCAGGGTCCTGCACTGTGATTCTGTTGTCAACACACCAGGAGGCCCTCAGAAACCTCTGCTTTAGGGATTCCAAGGGGCTGTTCCCCTTGGCCCATAGGGGAGGAACCAGCTTGACCTGGAAGGGGTCATATAGGGAGCCGAAGATGGGGAATTTTCTGGTGGGTGCTGAACAGTAGCCCAGCAGACCCCCATCAGTGCCATGTTGGAGCCCCACTGCTCCAGGGGCTGGAGCAAGTGGATGGGGGGCGGTCTCTGGGGACTTACCTGGGCCTCTTTTATCCCACCCTACCCTGCCTGAGTGCCGCTCAGGAAGCTGGGCCAGTTCTGGCCCGGTGTGTGGGGAGCTGCCCTCTCTTGGGGATGAAGACGGCATGTGCATGAGGTCGGAAAGGAGCCGGGAAGGAGCCAGGCACGAGCACAGGCTGCAAGCAGTGCAGGGTTCGGGCATGTGGCAACAGGCCGTGGTGGAGACACAAAGCACCCATTCACCGTCTCCCGGGGCAGTGGCGACTCGCAGGGGAATCCCTCAGCAGCCTGGGGGTGTGGGGAAGCCAGCTCCTGGGAGACAGCTCTGTGCCCGTGTGGCATGACATCTCGGGTGGGGTGAGTCTCATCGGACCTCCCCCCTCCAAGACAGTCACACACAGAGCCCGCAGCCTAAGCCCCTGCCCCGAACAGCAATGCCAGACACTGCTCTCAACACCTCACCTGTGCTTAGCCACTGAATCTTCCCAACACTCTGTGACCTGGGAACTGCTAGAAATGGGGAAACTGAGGCCCAGAGAAGCCAGGATTCAAACCCACTTGCTGTGCTGCCTCCATAAACCTGGATCTCATGGAGAGGTGAATACTCATGGATCAAGGGCCAGAACTCCAGTCCTGGGCTGGGATTTGCTCGCTAGCATGCTTGCAGGCTTTCCTCTACTCCTGCTTGCATTCCACTCCACCACTGACCCACATACCTTAGGCAGCCCATTTAATCTCCACATAGCTCTAACACTGAGGATGTGTTTTCTAGCAAGGAGCTAGAGTTTGACTCCCCATGACTTTCCTTATAGTTCTGGCTCTTCCCAAGCTGGGGTCTCCAGCCCATATCCTCCTCTTTTCTGACCACACTTTAGGGTATTCTTGCTTCACCTTCATGGTAGGACTCAATTCCTTCCAGGAAGACTCTGCATAGTATTAAACAGAATTGAATAATCACCTCCCTTATGCTGGGTATAGATCTTGGTTAATATGACCTCAACTGGATACTTCCTTCTTTTTAAAAATTTTAAATTATTTTTTATTTTTTAAAGGTTTTTATTTATTTATTTGATAGACTGAGATCACAAGTAGGCAGAGAGGCAGGCAGAGAGAGAGAGAGAGAGAGAGAGAGGAGGAAGCAGGCTCCCTGCTGAGCAGAGAGCCTGATGCGGGGCTCCATCCCAGGACCTTGGGATCATGACCTGAGCCAAAGGCAGAGGCTTTTTTTTTTTTAAAAATTAATTAATTAATTAATTTGACAGAGAGAGATCACAAGTAGGCCGAGAGGCAGGCAGAGAGAGAGAGGAAGGCAGAGAGAGAGGAAGGGAAGCAGGCTCCCTGCTGAGCAGAGAGCCCGATGCGGAACTTGATCCCAGGACCCTGAGATCATGAGCCGAGCCGAAGGCAGAGGCTTAACCCACTGAGCCACCCAGGTGCCCCTAGGCACTTCCTTCTTTATGGCACAGTCCCACTGGTGATTGCAATTAGTTCTCAAGAAGGCCTTAAAATACTTTTCACTTGACATAACTATGACTTCCAAGTGTTGAGAATTTTACTTTTGCCTCTTTTCAGCCCCATCACACTCAAGGGCATCAGAAGGGCATTTGGGGTTGGGGGCTGGCTCTAATGACCCCACCACCATGATAACCAGCACCAACACCTGCTTTTCCTACCCTTATCTCACAAACACCCCCCCCCCCACACACACACACCATTACATTGGGAATCTAAGGCTCAGAGACATGGAGGGAGTCCCCAAGGTCAGTCCCATGGCCAGAGAGGGGCAGAGCAAATGGTAAAACTCACACTTTTTTTTTTTTTTTAAGATTTTATTTATTTATTTGAGAGAGAAAGAGAAAGAGCAAGTGAAAGAGCACAGTGCATCTGGGAGGGGTAGGCAGAGGAGGGGAGAAGCAGTCTCCCTGCTGAGCAGAGAGCCCCATGCAGGGCTCAATCCCAGGATCCTGGGATCATGACATGAACCAAAGTCAGATGCTTAACCGACTGAGCCACCCAGTCACCCCAGGGCTGAGTCTCTCTTTAATAGTCATCTTCTTCTTTTTTTTTTTTTTTTTTAATTTTATTTATTTATTTATTCGACAGAGACCACAAGTAGGCAGAGAGGCAGAGAGGGGGAAGTAGACTCCCCGCTGAGCGGAGAGCCCGATGTGGGGCTCGATCCCAGGCCCCTGAGATCATGACCTGAGCCGAAGGCAGAGGCTTAACCCACTGAGCCACCCAGATGCTCCTAGCCATCTTCTAAGGTAAGTGCTGGTTTGCCCCCTTTTCACAGGTGAGAAAACTGAGGCAAAGAGTGCCTTAGCAATCTGCCTGAGCTTCACAGCCAGCGTGTGGCTAAGTTGGGATTTGAACCTGAGCAGGCTGGTTTGGGTGCATGTTCTCCACTCCACAACGGCTCTGCCTCCTAGGGTTGTAAGGTGCCAGGTTTCGCTCCAAAAATGACACTGGGCCAGGCTGGTGCCCTCCCAGGCACGCTTTCTGCACTGTGATTTGGGGACAACAGTATATTCCCCATGGGGCATGGGACAATATCCACATGGTGCTACTCAGTGCAGAGCTGAGCACTTGGGGCGAAAGGGTTTACAATGAAAGAAACGAAAAAAATGTTTAAAGGCCTTTTTGGAGTTAGACTGCCTCCCGGTTCCTTCCAGTTCCATTCATACCTTCAACCAATATTTTTCAAATGCCTGCCAAAGTCTCCCTAGGGCCTCCAAGCCCCTGTGATCTGGAAACTGTGACTTCTCTAGCCTCATCCCCTGCACTAAAGGCCACATCCTCTGCCTGGCTGCTCCTTGGCCTTTCCTCACATACCCATGCCCCAGGGTATTTACACTGGCTGCTCTCGCTCCTGGAAAGCTCTTTCCCCAGATGCCCCTTGCTTACTGCCTCATTTCCACAGACCTTTCATTTCTCATGGAGACCTCTGACTACAGTCTCTAAAATTTCAACACCCTCTTCCACGCAACGTGTCGTGTCTCCCATCCCAGCGCCATCTCTCTCTAACCTTTGTGATGCAAAGGTATATTACTCATTTTTGTGCTTAATGTTTTTTGATTATCAGCTCTGCCAGAAAGGGGAATTTTGTCTGATACATTCACAACTGTAAGCTCAGTACCTAGGGAGTGCCTTGCACATACAAGTTTCTCCATAAACATGTTTGGAATGGAGACATACTGTGTGCTCAGAGTACATCTATAGGAAGCCATCTCTGTTCTCAGGGATCTGACGTTTTTCTGGGTGGTGGCAGATGCCCACACTGGTGACCACCATTTGCGAAGGGGCAGAGGTTCTGGCTGAAGCCAGCCCAGGGAATCTGAAAAGCCCAAGCGGGCCTTGGGCCCAAGGCTGGCAGGAGAAGGGCATTAGATTTGGGGGGGAAGGGCTGAACTTAGACATTTGACATTAATACCTCAGGACCTAATTCATAAAAACATCTAATTACAGGGTGCACGTGTTTAATTGTCATTTAGGTAATGACCTGCAACTGCGTACAAATTATAGGGTAATCAACTCAAACCTGCCTACAGCTGCTGTAAATGCCATTTAATCTAACATGGAGCTCCCCAGCCAGTGTCTCTGGGGCTCAGACAAGGGCAGGGTTCTGGGGACGTCCTCTCTTTGGCTTGAAATGCCACAACAAGGTGAGTCGCATGAAGCTGGGCAGCAAACGCAGGCTGCCATGAGTTTGTACCCACCTGCATCCCACCCATGAGCAGCGGCTTCCTCCTAAGCCCCAGTTTGAACCCTAACAAGAGGAATTGAGGTTAGTGAGTCTGGAAGGGGAAGGTCAGCCTCCTGGTTGGCTGGGGGCAGCTGGGGAGCCCAGAGGGGAATGGCTGGTTTGGCTTCCTGTCTGCAAGCAACAATTGGACTAAATTAGAGGTCAGGTACCAATGGCCCTTGCTGTGTCTTCTCTGGGCTGCACAGGGCTCTGGAAGAATGCCTCTGAGAGCCTCAGCTGGGGCCCATGCCCTCCTATACCCACTTTTCCCACTCTCCCTTATCACCTCCCCTGAAGCCCACTTGATTTCACTTTCCCCTGTACTTTTACCACCTGGGTGCTCTTGGCCTTGAGTTGCCTGCCTCTTTCCAGAAGCAGGTGCCCGTGGAAAGAGTAATGTGGGCTTTGGAGCCGGACACGCAAAGGCTGCTATCTGCATGGCCATGGGCCGGGGAAAGGATCTCTCTGAGCCTCTCCATGGGCCAGAGAGACTAGGCACAAATATTAAATGCCTGGCTTGCAGGGTCTGACCCACACGTTTCTAACTGCAAGAGGCAGTACAGGGCGCCGATGAAGAGAGTGGGCTCTGGTGCCCACTGCTCAGGTTCCCAGCCCAGCCCTGGGACCTGTGAGCTGCCTGAACTTCCCTGTGCTACTTTATCACATCAAGTCCTTGCTTCTTCATCTGTATAGTGGGGGTAATTGTAAAGAGTGTCACCTACCTCCTAGAGTTTATCCCATGAGTGCATGAATATGAAGTCCTGAGAATAGTGTCTAGCACATAGTAAGCACTCAGGAAATGGTAGCCATAATTATATACCACAGGAACTGTGGATAGAGTGGGGGACAATATAGCCCAAATTCCTGCACATGTACACCCACGAGCGCACATCCACGCACATACGCGCACATGATACATGCCATCCCCTCTCTTTTCCCTTGCCTTGAAAACTCCCCCTGGCTGATCTGTCTGGAGAACTCTTATTCATCCTTCAGAACCCAGTTGGCTTCCCCTTCTCAAGGGGAAAGTCTGGTGGATGCTAGCTGCCCTTGGAGCATCCAGCTTAAGAGGCCATTGGCTTGTCTCTGCCTCTGGGTGGGAATGTTAGGGGTTTCTGTCATTATAACCACCCTGGGCACGGCACTCGGAAGAACTTGCTAACGGTTGGTTGAACTGATCTGATTGAATCAGCAAACCAGGAGGACCCTTGGAGGACTTCTGTGCTGGGGTTGACGCCTTTTAATTAACTTTTTTGAAAAGGAACTATGAGTTCACAGGGAAAACAAATATATCCAAATAAAAAAGCACCTAGGGTAGGGCTAGGGTAGGGGTGCCTGGGTGGCTCAGTGGGTTAAGCCGCTGCCTTCAGCTCAGGTCATGATCTCAGGGTCCTGGGATTGAGCCCTACATCCGGCTCTCTGCTCAGCAGGGAGCCTGCTTCTACCTCTCTCTTAAAACAAACAAACAAACAAACAAACAAAACCACCTAGGGTAAAAGTACAATTTTCCTTTCCAGCCTCTTGAACTTTCTAGAGGTAGCCAGTGTGAATCACTTCTCCTACTGCCCTGTAGTCTATATTTCTCTCCAAATGGACCCCTTTGCCTGCATCTCTTTTTCATGTGCTACTATTTCTTGATCATCCTTCTGTTTCAGAATTCTCAAACTTCCTCCATTCGTTTTAGTGGTGCATGGTGTGCCAAGGGGTGAGTTCCTTATGACTTATGTAGCTGCCCCCATTTAGAGGCACTCAGGCAGTTTGGGATTTTTTTGCTAGTACAAGCCAGGCTGCACAGACATCTTTGTGCTCACACCTTGTCATATGTATCTGCGAGTGGTGAGGTGTTCACTGGTGACAAGCTCCCCTGAACTGACTAGGCCAGACCCACCCACCTGCCCACTATGGGGCCTTTGGGTTGCTTTCAGTCCTTTGGTATTTGACTCGTCTTTTGGGTGGTGCGTGCTAATGCTGGACCGTTTTAGAAATAGCCTTATCCTGATGGCTTCTGGCCCCGGTTCAGGAGCTCCGAGGTTTTTCTGGGAAACAGCATCAAGAGTGAGAAGATGGACCGACAGGCACCTCTCTCTGGCCATTCCTTGTCCCTCATCACCACCAACAAACTGTGACAGCTCCGCTTTGCCCAACTTTCTATGGATTTCTTATTGTGAATGTGGAGTTTCTCAGCTACAAAACCATGTCCAGAGACATTTGTTTAATCAGGAGCCCCCTTCCCCTTCTATGTTTGAGATCCAGGGAAACTGAGGCCCGGGAAGAGGTGCTTTGTGTGAGTGTGAGGCCCTGCTCTGGCTGGGGCAGGCAGCAGCTGATACCCGCCTTCCCCGGGCGACCCCCATCGGGGGCCCTCAGCCCTGTCCCTTGGCCTAATCCCGTTTTCTGCCCAACTGAACAGTGCAGGAGGCTTATTTCTCATCCCATTTTAATGCAAAGGAGGCTGCGAGGCCTGGCTTGTTCCGAGTGTGGTGACAGTGGCCATGAATGGGGACCCCAGTAACGGGGACAAAAATGTGACAGGGCCCTCCATCATGGGCATTGTCCGACAATCAGGACATTATGGTTGCTCCTGGAACCCTCTCCAGGAAGGGACAGGGGCCCCCGCCTAGTATGCTAAGCAGATAGAGGCCAGGCCCGCCTCGGGCCACCCGGCCTTGGCCTGGTCAGTAATTCCATTGTGTCAGGCGCTTGGACCTGAGTGATTCAAAGCATCCCCCGGCTGCCTTCCTCCCTCCACCTTCTGCCACTGAAGCCTGCATGTCTGGGGTGTGGGAGGAGGGGCTTCCAGACCCCGACTCGGGGAGGCTGCTGATCCCACTGCCCTGTTGCATGACCCCAGGACAGGTGCTTCCCTCTCTGGGCCTCAGCGGGTAACAATAGCGATGACAGCAGTGACAGTCACCACACGACGGTGGACACTGCGTGTTTGCTGTAAGCCCTTGATGGGCGTTCTCTCTACTAATTCTCACAGTCACCTTGGAGCGGAGCTTTTACCACCCCAAGCTGACAGCGGAGGCACCCTGAGAGAGGTAACCAGGTCAGGAGAGGGAAGGAACACAGCACCATTTGGCAGGGATGGGGGAGCCCAGGACTCGGGAACACAAGCATGACACAGCGCTGCCCAAAAGAAACCCAGCCACGTGTGTTAAAAACTCAAGCTTTCCAGGAGTTGTGTTAAACAGTGGAAAAAGAAACAAGTGACATCAATTTTAATAATAGAATTTATGTGCCTCTACCCAAGATATTATCATTTCAGCATGTAATCTATATTTAAAATGCTATTCATAAGACATTTTATATTACTTTTCTTTGAGCTGAGCCTCTAGAATTGGGTGAATAGTGGACACTCCCAGCGCCCCACTTCCCTGGGGCTCAGTTTCCTCCTCTGAAGCTCCCTTCACAACCTGGGTGATGGAGAAGAGCAAAGTGATGCCTGATGCCCTCCCTGGCTCATGGCTACTTGGGTGTCGACACTCTGGCAAGGCCTTGTAGAGACCCCGGATCACTGGGCGGCTCCCTCCTCCACCCCCCGCAGGGCCCTTCCCCCAAACCCTGGCTAGAGCAACCCCTCCTCCTTTCAGGCCCAGCAGAGACCACGTATTTTTCTGTACATCACCCCCCCACCCCGGAGTACTGGGATGGGGGCCGTGGGATGTGGCAGGTAGGTGGTGCACTAAGTCAGGGGAAGTCCCAAGACTGGCTTCCTTTACTAAACCTCGCCATGCTGAACCCATTTTGCAGGAGTGGAGATAAAGGCCCACTTACCCAAAGACACAGGGAAGCAGTGGCTGAGCTGCATGTTCACCAGCCTTGTATAGAAGTTTAGCTAGGAGAATCCAACCCCACTCCAATTTCTTTCAAGATCTATGAAACCCCCTTCACTTACAAATGAAAATGCTGCTTCCCAGAGTGAAATCCAGGGAGAGGCAACTGGGAAGAGCCTGTGGTTGGGAACCGGGTCTGCCCAAACTTCGTCCCGGCTGGCTCTGTGTGATGAGTAGTAATCTATGTGATGAGTGGTAAATCACTTACCCTCTACTGGCTTTGCTCCCGGGCGAGTCCAGGGTCTCTCTCTGCATCAAAGATAGGAAAGTGGGCCCATGCAAGTGGTTCCAGGTCAGGGGTGGAAGGGCGAAGGGAGTGGATATAGACCTAGCTTCTTTCCCTCTACACCACACTCCCCAGACCCCATTGATCAGAGGAGGCTCCTGTCCTCAGAACCGCAAGCCCACCAGCTCTGCCAACCCCCGGCTCCTTTCCATTTGCGACTGGACAACTTCCAGGGCCGGAGTTGGGACAGGCAGTAATGGACCACAGAGTGAGTGATGGAGCTCCGGGAGCAGACTGGGAGGAAATGGGGGCTGGGGTGGGGGAGGACAGGGCCACTTGGCCTCTATGCCACTGGGACCCTGGTGCCTCCTGTCCTGCCCTTCCCCCACTGGCTCCTCCCCCACATCCCATCCTCCTCTGAGCCTCCCTCCAGCCTCCCTGCTTGGCATGGCAGCTCCATTTTCCAGAACTGGAGACTGAGGACTGGAGAAGAGAAGGGGCTTGCCCTCGGTGAACATAATAACTGAACCCAAGAGTCCCAGAACCTTCTTCTCCTGGTCCAGAGGTGCTTTGGGACCCTCTGTGCAGCCTGGGCCATGAGTCCTCCCTATCTGCTCTGGTGCTTCACGGTCCAGCCCTGAGGCCCCCAAGTCCACTCATTTTCTGCCTTGGATTGGGTCTTCTACGTGCCACGTGACTTTGGCTAAGCCATTCCTTACTGAGTCTCCATTTCCTCATCCACAAAACGGGAAGCAGAAATTTGCACCTGTTCCCAGAGCAGTTGGGAACAATGTGAGAATAATTATTAGGGCCTTGGCCCTTCAGGACATGCTTGTCTGAGCTTTGACACTGGGGTCTCCTGTATCCCAGAGCCCAGACTCAGACTGGGGGTCCTGACAAATCTTGGGCTCGCCCCAAGGAGGATGAACCCACATCTTCCCCTGACCTCCAGTGCTTCTGGGGCCCAGATCATGGAGTTGCCTCCGACCACAGAAACTTCGTGGGCTCTCTGTGCCTGGAAGGAGGAAAAGCTGTCTCAACCACAGCACAGGGGAAAGGCCCCTGGTGAGGGCTGCACAGTGAGCCATTGGTCCCAAGAAAGGCCCTGCTGGGGTGCCTCTGTCTGAGCAGCCATGAGGCAAGGCTCCAGGAACCACTTTGTTCCTCTCCATTACTGGGTTGTGAAGGGAAACTCAGATGGGATGGGGGAACCGATCCCAAGAGGGGAAGAGTGATCTGCCTGGGGTCACAGGGCAGTTGAGCAGCCCAGGTAGTGTGTGAGTGCAACCCCCGGCCCCGAAGCCAACGGTCTCACACAGGCCTGCAGCCCAGAGGGAGAATGTGAGCGCCACGCATGATACTGAGCCCTTGCCATGTATCAAGCACTAGGTGTTAGGGTAGACCCAGCAAAGCAGTCCCAGGCCTGCTCCCAGGAACACTCCGCCCCCTGGGGACCTCATCGAGCAGGTAGGGACAAAGGAACAAAGGCCAGGGAAAATCTGTATAGTGAGATAGGAATTAAAAACCATGCAGGGGTAGAAAAATCACTGAGATTGGGGTGGGGGAGGTGGGGAGCCTGGGAACAGGAAGGGCCCATGAAGGCAGGAGAGGAAGGGCAGGAGTGACTCTAGTGAGGCCCAGATGACGAGTCAGGCTTTTTTCTCACTGGGATGGGGAGCTCTGGGCTGTTCTAAGCAAGGTAATGACACCTCTGATTGCTTGGTGGGAAGAGAAGTCTGGAAACTCGCCTGGAGGCTCCACTAGCCACCTGGATAAAAGCTGATGGTGGCAAGTCCAGGGGGGTGAGTGGAGGAGGAGGATGCCAGAGCTATTTAGGAGTAGGGAACAGTAAGCTCAAGGATCAGACAAGGAAAGTGGAATGGAAAAACAGGAATGATGCCTAAGCTTATGGTGTGAGCAGGCAGCTCAGGGGCAGGGGATAATCAGGAGTTCTATATTGGCCTCATGGAGTTGCCTTTGAGACCTTAGAATGTTGAGCACACAGGTAGTGGGAGGCCTGATTTCTCTGGGGTGGGTGTTTCATACCAATGCATGGTCACCTGGAGACAGAGACACCTGGGGCCCATGGCCAGGTCAGCTTGAGCTTAGGTCCTATTAATTAAGGTCTATACCTAGAATGAGGCAAGTGATGTTTGTTCCAGACTCTTCCTGGAACCTGTGCCTGGGACTGTTTGAGAGGAACCAACCAGGACTGGGAAGAGTCTGTGGTGGGACTGGGGAGATGCTGTGCTCCAACTTCAGTCTCTGCAGGCTGCCCCAGGCAGGGGGAGAAGGTGGGGCTTATGGTTCCAGGGGCCAGCGTACAGAGAAGCAGGCTTCAGTGTGGTGTGAGGGAGTCTCCTGCCAGAGAGGCTCCTTAGGTCTGGGGCAGACTGACCAACAGGAAGGAGCTCTGCATTCAGGGAGCTACGTGAGCTGGGGAGGAACAGCCTTGCATGGAGGGTGATGCAGAAGGTCTCTCGCCTTGGGTGGGGGTTGGACTGTGGGATCCACAGGGCCCCTCCCACTCGGCGATGCGACCTCCAAAGGGGAACAATGTTCCCAGGGAGCAGCAGGAACCGCTACTGATTACAAATTGCTCTGTGATTTTTCTCTTGTTACCAGGGCAACAGCAGGGTGAGCCTCTTAAGCGGCAGCAAGAGGCAGCCGGCTCTTTTAAAGCCATGGATGATTTTCCTTTGGGGTTCACTTTCCCTACTTCCTCATCTTCTCCTTCCCCTTGCCCTCCTGTCTTCTTCACTCTCCCCCCATCTGCCCTGTACTTGGTGTTGGGGATCATACCTGTACCCTACTCACTTTCTAAGTAGTGTGCCATCTTGTAACTCGTGCCCAGGTTTCTTACTCACAGCTTCTCTGGGCCTTGGTTTCCCCATCTTCGGGACAGGGAGGACATGAGCCTGGATGATGCTTACCTATGCCCACGTGTAATTCAGCTCACATGTGGACGTCCAGGGCTAATACTGCCTCTGGAAGGAAGACTCTTGATTTCTGCCTCCCGCCCAACCCAGAAACATGTTTGTATGAATTCATTAGCCTTCACTGGCCAGTGCCTTCGCCACTGGCCACGAATGACTGCTGAGTCCTCAAAATGTGGCCACTTCTGTTCCACGTACTCAAATGTTTGAGATGTATAGGGCTAAATGACAGTACAATTAATGGCACCAATTTATTTTTATTTTTTAGAAAAGCTTGTAATGACTTACATGACTTGCGTTCTATTTCAATCGGAAATGTTAAGTGGACGTTTGTGAAGGCAGAGTTGCGGTGATCAGAGCAGCTGCTGTGGATAGAGCGCGGTGACTCATCTCATCCTGACAGAACCCTGTGGCATTTTGTTTGTTTTCCTATTTAGTATTCCTATTTGACGGGGGCAGGGGCGGGAAACAAGCTCTTGGAGAAGGAGCCCCATGTCTGAGGGAGCACGGCTTGCTCTTGCTCGGGTGGTCGTGGTGGAGCACGCCCCCCTCCATCCCCGGTCTCCATCAGAGTCTCGAGGAAATCAAGTTGACAGGCATGGCGATTGAGGCAGAGGCACGGAGATTTCGCAGCTGGGGTGGGGAACACAGCACCTCAGGGCGGGCATTCAGGTTGCTGGCAATGGCCAGATGCCGTCCAGGCATCCAATGTGTCGGGTCATGGTAGGCCCTGAGGGGTTCATCCCCAAGCCTTTATGCCCCCTTCTCAGTGCATCACCCCAAAACTCCAGGTTCATCCGAGTGGACCTGACCTTCACATGTCCCTTGCCATTCTGTCCACAGGTTACACAGAGCTGACCTGGCCCCACCCCCACACAGCCCCATTGCAGCTTGTACAACAGCCTGGTCTACGAGTGTGCTTGGTCCAACATTTCTGAAGCCATGGGTCTGTAGGATATGGAGGGAGCAGGAGGGCCACAGCCCACCCCAGGGGAGGGGAGGCAGCCACCCAGACTCAGTCTAAATGGCTCCAAAGATCTTGCTCTTCAACACCCTGACTGCTATCCACCAGGCTGGCTGTTCTTCTTACCCTACCCCATATACTCCCTACCTCCTCTACCCTGCTCAGCACTCAGAGGCTGCCCTCTGAGGACACCATCATCCAGGCTTTGCTGCCCTCCTGCTCCCAGCTGGGCTTAGCCAATGGAAAGGCAGAGGAGGGGTGTGGGTGAACTCAGTCCCCATCTTTCTCTGTCCTGGGTCACCACAGCTGCCTTCATCTCTAGATGCAGCTGTGGCATGAGGCCCCCTCCTGTGGCTCCTTCCTTTTCCCAGGGACCACTCCCTGCCCTGGACCCAGGTCCAGGGTAGGGATGACACTCCCCTGGGCCCAGTCCTGGGTGCTGCTCTGACCCCAGGGGCTCCCTGAGTCCTGTCCAAGCCCTGTAACTAGTCTGGGGCTCTTCAGGCACCCTGCTGAGGGGACACCTGTGTCTAGTCCGGACCTGCCGGCCCCCTGGCTCTGGCTCCTGGTGCAGTCCAGCTCTGGCAGCCCTGTCTCACTCTCCCTGGCCCTGCAGCTGCCCCTCTACATCTGCTTTGCTGCACGTTCTGCAGCGTTGTCAGTTCCTGTGAGTCTTGGCCTCCTCACTGGGTCTCACTCAAGGCCTGTAGTGCCTTATTTCTCAGTGACAGGGTCCTTGACCCAGCCCAGGGGCTTCTGGAGATACGGCTCTGCATCCAGTTCTTTCCCCATCTCCTTTATCCCGGGGCCTGGCCTGCAGGTGACCCCAGGACATTTTGTTCAATGGCTGAGTGAATGAAGTAATATGGAATATCCACAGTCTGTAAGCCAAGACGGATACACGTATGCATGTGTATGTTGTGTAATACATACATGTAGAGACACATATCTAGTGCATATACACACCTGCACATACATGCATATTCACACCCAAACACATATACATACTCACACACACACACACACACACATATATATGTATGTACGTGCATATATAAAATGTCATCAAGGACATGTTCAATTTGTAAGACCATTTAAAAATGCCATATAAGTGTCAGACTCTGGCAACTCCACACCCCACAGATGCCAGCTGGGTGCCGGGAGCTGAGAACGCTTTCTGCAGCCCCCACAGCTTCTGTGGTTTAGTCTGTCCGGCAGAGCACCTAGCACAGGGCCTCCTGCACACTCAGCATGAAGAGATGGTTGGTAGGTGGATAAACAGGCCCTAGCTAGAGGGAGGCAGGATATCCTTGGGACTTTGTGCCATTTCTGTGGCCAGTGCTGGGTCTGAGTGCTGGGCCTGGGCCCCTGGCGGTACGTCAAGCTAGTGGACTGATGGGAGACATGGGTAGGTGTGTGAGCCCTGTGGGAGCCCGGGCTCTGTCATCCCCCAGCTTTGGGGAGATAGCAGCCTGGCTATTCTCCATAAGCCCCTCCCAATCCACTCTCAGCACTGCTTTGTGCCCTGGGGGCTGACTGTGGGTCTGCCTCTATGGTCTCCCAGCCCACTGGCTTCCCTTGGCCTGAAAGGGGGTTAGAGGGTGAGTGAGGCTCCCTGGCCCCTCCTGCTGGGTGGCAGGGGGTGGCAGCTCTGTCCCCCAGTGCCTATGACTCCTGTCTGGCAGCCACCCTCCAGGGGCAGCTGCCTGCTGCAGGTGTCAGGAAGGGCCTTTCTGCCCCAGGAGGGAGCACCCCCCCCACTACTGGCAGCCCCTGTGTGCCTCACCATCCCTGGCTGGTTTCTTTGACCACGTAACCTCTGTAACCAGCCCCTTTGTTAATTACCCACTCGACTGCTGCCTGTTCCCTGTTTTCCAAGCATGTCATTTGCCAGACTGGAGTCTTGGTTTCTGTGATGTGGGGTACAGTCACCAGATATGGTGGCTAAACAGGTCAAATGAGAGAACTCACCTGGGAGCATGCTCAGCTCATTGCTAACGCACAGGAAATGACTGTAATTTCACCGTGCTATGATGGGGGGCGGGGGCAGGGACTGGGGCAGGACAGAGTGGTTCTTAGTCCCACGGACTCGGAGTCAGATGGTCTGGGCTCAAATCCCAGCTCTACCCTATCACAGCTGTGTGACCTTGGGCGAATCACTCAGCCTCTCTGTGCCTCCTCTGTAGAATGCTAATATCTATCACAGGAGGGCTAAACACATTAATAGCACGAAATACTCTAATAGCAAGGGCTGTAACTGCCACTAGCTAGTGGCCATAGAATCCCCATGTGTGCTGGCTAGAGTTAAACGTTTGTGGTAGGTCTGGGACCGGCATTTACACTACATTCATTGGCAAACAGTAAACACAGGAGTCTCTTCTGCTCCCCCATTGCGGTTTAGTTTTCCCACATTTTCCTGGACTTCTTTTTCCGTGTTGATTGTTGGGCCCTTGTGGTCAAGCAGTCCTGGACAGCGTGTTCATGGCCTCTCCTGATGGAGTGAGTGATCTCCTGGTTGGGGCAGGGGTGGGTGAAGCGCTCAGTGACACCCAGCACCCACCCCTGCGGCCTCCCGGTCCTTACTCTGGGTGGATCACTCCACCCTGTCTGCCAGGCCCGCAGCTCCGTGGGCCCTTCCCGGAGCCTGTGCGCCCCCCTCACCTGTCCTGGCTCTGTAACTTGAGCCGCAGCCTGCAGAGCTGCCCCCGGCAGCCAGATCGCACAGGTATCGGCTGACCGCCCGTGTCCCGTTTTCCTTCGCTCGAGGCACAGGTAACAATGGCCGACAGTCCTCACAGGGGGCCTGGGCCCCCCCAGGGAGAGGCCCCGGTGTGCTATCGGGCCACACGATCTCACCCCCTAAAAGGCCTGCCCTCCCTGCTGACATATCGCACAAATGGGGCCTTCACTCGCTGCCAGCGACCGTCTGCCGCCCTGGGAGTGTGGGCCGGAACTCGGGCCCCTGTGCCAGCCGAGCCCGCGCCGCTTGCCCTTTCCCTCCATGTGAACCTGCCTCTCGATACACCTGACCATTCTTCTCCCCTCGGCCTGGATTACACCCCGTGAAAGCCCTTTGTTCCTCCGCCCTGGTCGAAACTGGGTCCGGCACAGCAAGGGGCTGGCTGCCCAGCCTCTCTGCCAAGGTCGCCATCTGCCTTGTGGGCAGCCCGTCGGCCTCCGACCGGCTGGCAAGCTCTCTTGGTGGGTGCTCCAGGCTCAGGAAGCAGACTGGGGATGGTGGGCGGGGCACCAGCCTCAAGACGCTGGGTTCCTTTGCTCACCCCATTTCTCTGCAACAGCACACAGGGGCCTGGTCAAGTGGTCTAGTTCTGCTCAGCTTCCTGGATGACCCGAGAAGCCTCTCACGCTCACTGAGCCCTCTCTTCCTTATCTCCAAGGTGGAAATAATGAGACCTACCTCGCTGTGTTGTTGCGAGGACCAAATGTCCACAGTGTGCCGTGGGCCTTCGGGAATACTGGCTGGAATGGTGGTGGCAGGCCTGTGAGAGCTGCGACAAAGCAGGGGGACGGGGAGAAGGACCTGGCTTGGTGGCGGACACAGGGCTAGAGATTGTTACAGCAGGACCCACACAGAGGGTGGGGAGGGGAGACGGAGGAGGCCTGGTTTCAGGCCGGGTCTCGGGGATCTGGAGAGAGAATTCAGCCTCAGGGAAGTCATGCTAAGCCATATTTGAAGGACTCTGATTAAATGTTCTCTTGGATGGCGCTACTGTAAGCCTGGTGGGTGACTGAATTCAGTACCCGCTTGCTGAGCCCCTACAGTGTGCCAGGCCCCACCTGGGCCACCCACAGCCTGCCAGCCACAGGCGCCCTCTGTGTTTCCATTGCTTGCTCTTTCCACATGCATTAATTGGGCTCGGACCTTGGGCTGGCGCCAGAGGGAGGGGCATCCAAGCTCTGCCCTAGGCAAGCTCTCAGAGGGCAGGGGAGTGAAAGGTTGGATGCGAATCCCAGTAACATAAACCTGGGGTGTGGGAAGTCCCCTGGGAGTTGTGTTGGGGGCCCTAGTGGTGAAGTCACCCCCGTTAGAGCAAAGGAGCTTCCATGTCTCCTTCTGGAAGCATGCCAGATGGTCTGAGGATAAGCTTCTAGGTCTTCAGATTCTGAGTTAAGCACCCCTGACTCCCACTGCCAAGGTTTTGAGTGGGCCTAAGATGTGCTTCCATACATCCAAGGATGGGGAGCTCATTATCTCCACTTTAGCAAAATTTAGTCTAAGCTAGTGGTGGTAGGCAGGATAATGCCCCCAAATATGGTCACATCCTAATCCCTGGAATCTGCCGATACATAACGTTTATGGCAAAAATGATGTTGAGTGTGTGAATAACTGAAGGATCTGGAAATGGGGAGATTATCCTGGATTATGGAGAAGGACCTATTGTGATCGTAATGGTGTTATATGAGGAAGGAGGCATGGATGTGATGACAGAAGCAAAAATTGGAGTGATGTGGAGGGATGTGCTCTGAAGACAGAGGAAGAGGCCATGACTTGCCTCTCAGAGGTTCCAGAAAGATCCAGCCCCATCAACACCTTGATGTTAGCCCAGTGAGACTGATTTCAGACTTCTGACTCCCAGAGCTGTAAAGAAATAAATCTGCATTGTTTTAAGCCACCAAGTTCGTGGTGGGATCTATTATAGCAGCCAGAGGAAACGAACATACTAGCATCATGCTTAACATCATGGGTTTTGGCACAGGACTGAAACAGGTTTTAATCCCAGCTGCTACCTTTTCTGACTGGATAATCTTGGGGAAATGGCTCCATTTTATCCCAGTTTACCTTAACTCATAAATGAGACTCATAATGAGACCCACCCAATAGGGGTTACTAAGGGCCTTGAGAGAAATCGGGAAAGCAGATTACTCAGAAAGTGCTCCCTGCTGGTATCATTATCATGACCTTGTAAAAGGCAACGTGTGGTTTACCCAAAGGGTAGCGACCAAAGGCAGGCCATCTGGGCTCTAAAATTACTCAACCCTGCCTCCATTTTTTCACCTGTACAATTACCATAATAATGGGGGTGTTCCGAAGATGATAGAAAATACTCTACATACAGCCCTGAAAAGAGAGCTGGCTCCGGGCAACATTTAAGCAACACTAATTATTGATGCTATTGTATTCCCAGCCCAAGGGCCCCATCCTGAGGACCGTCCCCCCAGGCCTGGCCCCCCAACGGCCAGAACCCAGGATGTGGTCAGGTAGGCTGCATGGCAATGCCCCACAGAGGGGAGAGGCAGAAGGGGCCTGTGACCGGCTAGGCCAGGCCTGGCTCTCTCTTGCTCCACTTTCTCTGCCCCCCACACCCCTCAAGCTGTCCAAACACGGGCCGGGCGCCCGAGGAGGACTCCCAAGGAACAGCTCTGGGAAAGGTTGGCCGTCCGCAGCATGTGGCTGGAGGAAGTGGTCCTTGTTTGCTTTCCTGCAGCCCCAGGAGCTTCCTGCCCTCTGCGTGTTTGCTTTGCTTTCCAACAGCTGCCCGCTGTGGAGGGCTGGCTGCCCAGTGGACCCAGGTCCTGGAGGCCCAGACACTTCCAGACTC
Source organism: Mustela lutreola (assembly GCF_030435805.1). Lineage (NCBI taxonomy): Eukaryota > Metazoa > Chordata > Mammalia > Carnivora > Mustelidae > Mustela > Mustela lutreola. The sequence goes on along the minus strand of NC_081291.1, from coordinate 56,693,220 downwards.
AGAGAAGCAGCTTAGAACAATAGCCTAACCCCTGACCTCAGCTCCCAGAATCAACTCTTGGACTGCCTGCCCTCGAAGCTAACGGAAGAACAACCCAAGCCTGGACTTGCTGAGCACCTGCTATGTGCCGGGCTCCCTTCTCAGCCTGAGTATCCACGTGCATCAGCTACTTGAACCCTCGCTGAGATGCTGTGAGCCAATACCTTGCTACCTCCATCTATCAGCCAGCAAACTGAGGCATGGAGCTGGCAGGCAGTGCGCCCAAGTTCTCAACACTCCTAAGAGTTGAGTTGGGTTTCCAGGAGGCCCGCTCCAAAACCACCTGCCCTGTGCACCCTTTGAAGCTTTGACACAGAATCAGAGACTCAGAATCACGACATCAGAGCATTTCAAAACAGAGTCATAGAACGCAGACACCAGATGACAGAAATTCTCATTCGTATTACAGGATCTTGTAATAAAATCAGAGACCCATATTCTAAGGCTTATTTCATCTCATTGTTGGAGACCGCAGATGTCCTATGTCCCTCCAGCTGCTCAGTCCCTCCTAAGACACACTTTCTTGCACACTCCTAGTGTGGGGCACTAGCCCACCCATCCTCCCAGCAGCTTCCACCTCCCCTCCCCTCCCTCCTCTTTGCCTGCATCAATTAGCACCCTTGCCTCTGAACATCTGGTGACAAACAGTGGCACTGATTACAAGGCTGCGCACATTTCTTGTGCAGATTTAACAGGGCTGTCCCAGGGGACAACGGGGCAGTTGTACCCTCAAGCTGGGGGTTGGCGGGAAGCTGCTCTACCTCCCCCAGCAGGCCCCAGGGAGAGAGAATTTCAGACAGTGGCCATGAAGGAACCTCTTGCGATTCTCCGCCAGGATCAGCCCCAGAACACTTGCACGGAAATCAAACACTCTAGTGGGAACGAACAGGGGTTGTCCGGGGTAACCCAGAACCTGATGGAGGACCCCCTCTGCAGCATCCTGGTGGGTGCTTGTCTAAAGCCCTTGGGATTCCTCCAGCAAAGGAAAGCTCCCTACCTCCCAGGCTTTCCACAGTTTATCCAGGGCCATCCTGTGGGTTGACCAACTCCCTTCTCCGGGAATCCCTCAATATGTTCTCTTTGACCTAGAACCCCAATTTCTAGTAGATAAGAAGACTTTGCAGCAAGACTCAACACCAGTACTGAAAGATAGATGCTCAAGGATCTTCGTTACCACGTAGTTGGCGACAGTGGGAAAGCAATGGGATCTTTGTCCAGATCTGCCTACAGAAGGTTGAGGAAATAAATTTGGGTACCTCTGTACTGTGAAATCCTCTATGACTATTAAAAAGGATAAGGAAGGGTGCCTGGGTGGCTCAGCAGGTTGAGCCTCTGCCTTTGGCTCAGGTCATGATCTCGGGGTCCTGGGATCGAGCCCCACATCAGGCTCTCTGCTCAGCAGGGAGCCTGCTTCCCTCTTTCTCTCTCTCTGCCTGCCTCTCTACTAACTTGTGATCTCTCTCTGTCAAATAAATAAATAAAATCTTTAAAAAAAAGGATGATGCAGGTCTACTTATGTGCAGTCGAGAAAATAACTTGAGGAATGAGTATGTCTTGGGGACGTTTATGTATATGCTCGTATTCACACATACCAAGTGTGATCCTAGTGGCTCTCTCTGGGGAACAAGATTTTGGAACACATTTTCACTTTTTACTATAGACACTTCTGTATATTTTTAAAAACAAGGAAGGTATAATACTTTCATTATCAAAAGATATAAAGGGGGCAGGAGCCTGGGTGCCTCAGTCGGTTAAGCTTCTGCCTTTGGCTTGGGTCATGATCCCAGGGGTGGAACTCTCTGCTCATCGGGGAGCCTGCTTCTCCCTCTCCCTCTGCCTGTTGCTCCCCCAGCTCAGGCTCTCTCTTTGTCTCTCTCTCTCTGTCAAATAAATACATAAGATCTTAAAAAAAGAAACCAAAAGTTTATCCAGCATAGTGACCAGTATGGGTAAGTGCTGAGAAGAAATATAAAGCTGGGTCCTGGGTTACGGGGCCGTAGATAGTGATGTGCTGGTATCTTAGACCAGACGGTTCATCGGGGTGGCCTCCATGTGGCAGTGACTTCCGAACAAGGACCTGCCTGCATGGAGGGAGTGTCTCTGAGGTTGGGGATGAGCCTGGAAGTTCAGAGGAGCCAGAAAGTCTTGGCTTGAGCCAGCCAGACATTAGCAGAGGAAGGTTCTAGCAGGGGACAGATGGTGTGGACCCTTGGGCTGGCCATGGTGTTTGAATCTTATTACAGTTGTGCTGGGAAACTGATGGATGAATGAAGGAAGCAGGAAAGATCCAGGGGGAAGAATGCAGCCCATGCATTCTATGAGAACAGAAGGTGTCCCCGGAGCCCTGTGGACATGTGGCCAGTGCAGGCTTCCTCAGGACAAGATGCCTGTGGAGCAGCGATACCTGGCCAGGTAGCACACTCAGAAATATTTTTCCAGGTAGTGGGCCAAAGACATAAACAGGCCATTCACAGATAAGAAGACAGAACAGGCCCAGAAGCCTATGAAGAGATGAGCAAACTCATTAGTACTAACCATAGAAGCCCATGGTATCATATTGCGATAGTTAGCCTGGCAAGAATTAAAAAGCCGGGTACTGCCCAGTGCTGGTGTGGCCATGGGCAGAGAGGATCCCTGGTGCCCTGTGTGGGGACGGCAGCTCTCAAGAGAGCCACCTCCGCACACCTACCTCAGCCTCTGGGACAGGACAATTCCACTCCTGGATACTTACCCAAGATGGTAAGTATCACCCAGGTCCCTTAGGGGACATTTATTTGTTTGTTTTTAAATTAACATATAATGTATTATTAGCCCCAGGGGTACAGGACTATGAATTGCCAGGTTTACACACTTCATAGCACTCACCATAGCACATACCCTCCCCAATGTCCATAACCCCACCACCCTCTCCCTACCTCTCTCCCCCACCCGGCAACCCTTGGTTTGTTTTGTGAGATTAAGAGTCTCTTATGGTTTGTCTCCCTCCCGATCCCATCTTGTTTCATTTATTCTTTTCCTACCCCCAAACCCCCCACATTGCATCTCCACTTCCTCATATCATGGAGATCATATGATAGTTGTCTTTCTCCGCTTGACTTATTTCGCTAAGCATAGTACCCGCTAGTTCCATCCATGTTGTCGCAAATGGCAAGATTTCATTTCTTTTGATGGCTGCATAGTATTCCATTGTGTATATATACCACATCTTCTTGATCCATTCATCTGTTGATGGACATTTAGATTCTTTCCATAGTTTGGCTATTGTGGACATTGCTGCTATAAACATTCGGGTGCACATGCCCCTTCGGATCACTATATTTGTATGTTTAGGGGAAATACCCCATAGTGTGATTACTGGATTATAGGGTAGTCTATTTTCAACTTTTTGAGGAACCTCCATGCTGTTTTCCAGAGTGGTTGGACCAGCTTGCATTCCCACCAACACTGGCGAAGGGTTTCCCTTTCTCTGCATCCTCAACAGCATCTGTCATTTCCTGACTTCTTAATTTTAGCCATTCTGACTGGTGTGAAGTGGTATCTCATTGTGGTTTTGACTTGTATTTCCCTGATGCCGAGTGATGTGGAACACTTTTTCATGTATCTGTTGGTCATCTGGATGTTTTCTTTTTAGAAATGTCTGTTCATGTCTGTTCATGTCCTCTGTCCATTTCTTGATTGGATTATTTGTTCTTTGGGTGTTGAGTTTGATAAGTTCTTTATAGATTTTTGATACTGGATATGTCGTTTGCAAATATTTTCTCCCATTCTGTCAGTCGTCTTTTGATTTTGTTGTCTGTTTCCTTTGCTGTGCAAAAGCTTTTGATCTTGATGAAGTCCCAATCATTCATTTTTGTCTCAGGGGACATTTGATGTGTAAGGAGGAATCCTGCAGTGGTATTTGGGGCAGTGGGCATTGCCGGCACAATGCCCATCACTCATGAGTAGATGGCCATGTCCCAAGCTCCTACTATTTGCTAAACACAATGTAGTACACTTGACCTAAATATTTCATTGCAGAAAGAGTCCCTTCTATCCCTGTTTACTGCTGAGGAGGCTGAGGCTCAGTTAGTGGAAGCCTGGCCCAAGTCACCCGGTTAGGAGCTAAGGTCTGTGTGACTTTGCCTTCCCCAAAGTCAGCTGTCCTGGATGATTTTGCTCAGCTCCCTATTAAAGGGGCAGCCCCTGCAGAGACAGTGGCCTGGAGGCTGGGCAGGACCTGGTCCTTCTGGACATACCCAGGCGATAGTCAGGAGCCTGGCGGGGGGAGTCTCGGCTCTGCTGCTTCACAGCTCCATGACTTCAGACAAGTCGTCCCTTTGTTTGGCATCCTCAGGCTTCATGCTTGAGAAATGGGTATAGGGAGAATCATACCAGAGACCTTAGTGAAGCTTCTCATGTCAGTGTTTGCTTCCCAGATGCACAGGGGAGATCTCTCATCACCATGCCAAGTTTAAAATAGGAAGGCTTCTCAGAGGGGGCATATCTAATCATGGAAACTGGCTTTGCCAAAGTTAAGTCCAAGTCAACCATGCTCTCCTTCCAGCTGTTTGGGCCTCGCTCAGTGCCTGTCCCTCTCCCATTGCTAAACCAGCTGGTCCAGGTGAGCCGACACTGTGACCCAAATACTGCTACTTGGTGGGGGGCTGGGAGCTCTGGGGGCTCTTTGTGAAAGGGCCTGGCATAGGGGAGAGGCAGTGTGGATGAGTCACACTGACTTGAGGTCACATGGAAGGGGGCTTCCCAGCGGCCTGAGGCAGTGTGTTGCTGCCGACCAGACCCCCCCTTCTCTGACCAGCAGCCCCACTTCCACAAAACAGCCCTCACTAACAGTCCAGCCTCCCCTACCATTAGCCTGGACCCGCATATGCCAGAGACGACAGGCATGGAGATGTACACCCTCTTCGTGGGGCCAGCTGGCATTGGGGACCATGGTGGCTGGAACCAGAGCAAGAGCCCCCTCGGGGTTCAAGTCCCAGCCCTGCTCCCCTCAGCAACCTGGGCTGAGCTTCTGTCTCACCTCTGTGCCCCCAGTCCCTCCCTGGGGACAACAGCAGTGCCTACTCATGGGTTGTTGTGCTCATACAATGGGGCAATCAAGGGGCATTAAGCTCACCACCCTGATAAGCCTCAGCCTTTGTTATCCTGACAAGTCCCACCCCTCCCAGTGCAGAGGGGGCTGAGCCCTCAGGGTAAGCCTCGGGGTGGCAAAATCACATTTGTCAGGACCCTCAGTCAGGAGAGGGTAAGTTATGCTGCCATAACAAAAGCCCTAAATCCCACTGGCTTAATGCAACAAAAGTTTATTTCTCACTCATGCAAAATGTCCCAAACTGGTCAGCTGTGGCTTTGTTCTGTGGCCTAAAAGAGCAGCAACCACTGTGGGGAACACTGCCTATCCCTCTGGCAGAAGGGACGAGGGAGCTGGGAGATGCAGTGTGCACCCTGGAGAGATACATCACCACCCCTTCCTTTCAGATTGGCCAACGCTAGTCATAGGCTCACCCTGAGAAGGCAAGGACCTCGACCCTGCTAGGCGCCCAGAGGATGGAGCGACACAATCTTCCTGACTATTATTGTTCTGTTATTATTATTTTATTTTATTTTTTAAGATTTTTAAAAACTTATTTGACAGACAGAGATCACAAGTCGACAGAGAGGCAGGCAGAGAGAGGGGGAGGAAGCAGGAGCCCTGCTGAGCAGAGAGCCCGAAGTGGGGGCTCGATCCCAGGACGCTGGGATCATGACCCGAGCCTAAGGCAGAGGCTTTAACCCACTGAGCCACCCAGGTGCCCCTGCTGCTGTTATTATTTTAAATATGGGGCCCAGAGGGATTAAGGAGTCAGCCCAGACCATAGAGAAGTCCTGGGCAGATCAAAAGCCGTCTCCTTATTCAACAAGCGTTTACTGAACAGCTACTATGTACCAGACACTGTCTAGGGCATTGGAGAAATTATGCAAAATAAGAGAGTCAGAAGGCTCTGTGTTTAAAACTTCTTTTTTTTTTTTTTTTTTTTTCCTGGCGGTAGCAGAAGCATAGACAAGAAAGAGTCAACATAATACATCAGTGAAAGAGAGTGTAAATGAAAAGGTGGAAACAAGAGCAAGGCTGGAGTCCTGAGAGGAAGAAGGCCCTCTCGGTCTTAAATATGGTGGTCAGGCTACATCGAGAAGGTGACATGTGAGTGAGAATATGAGGGAGGTGGAGGGGTGAGCCATGGGGATATTTGGAAAAGAACATTCCAGACAGAAGCAACAGGGACCAAAGCTTGTTTTGTTATTCAATCAACAAACGTTTATTTATTAGGGCCCACACAGTCTGGGTAGGTGCAGAATGAAATAATCACACAGAGAAGAATGAAATAATCCTTAACTGTGAAGACTTTAGAATCCAATAAGGAAGAAAGAAAAGTCCTGGTCATTAATACCATCCATCCATCCATCTATCCATCCATCCATTAAGCATTTATTTAGTGCCCACAGAGCGCCCTGCCCTGCTGGGGCCTCAGTGCAGGATGAGACACAGTCTCTGTCCTTGAGTTGTTCCCTGTGTGGTGGGAGAGGCAGTCACAAACAGGCAGCTACTCTCCAGTATGAAGAGAGAGGCACAGAGGTCAGAGGAGCCCAGGAAGAACTGGAAGGCCAAGGCCACAGTCCTGATGCCTGAGAAGGGAGAGACAGTGGGGGTGATCTTTGATCAGAGGCCAGACATCATCAATGTTACCTTGGGTGCTGGGTATTTTAGTGTTCCTGTGAATCTTCTCTATCTTTATTCAGAGATGTGGTCATATCACTTGGAAAGTTTGTTTCCTTCAGATCTTCTCTGAAGCAGTACTCAGTGTAGAGCTAATTATTCCCCATGACTGAGGCAAAACCTTCCAGAATGCTCCATTTGCCACTTTGTGAATTGTGAGATGTTCATTCTGGTCAGTGGAACAATTACTCTTCCCAGTGTTTCGTGACACTGGGTGACCTTGTCTCTAATCCTTTCATAATGTTATTCCCCTGGCCTCAAGGTGTGTCCTCCTGTGCCTGAACTGATAGCTGGGTCCTTGGGCCCCTCTGCAGATATAGGTGACTCTATCCTCCGCTTCTCTGCCCTGTGAACCATGGCTCCTCGGTCTCCATGGACCCCAAGGAACTCTGGGTGTTGCAGCTCCCTGTCCCCGTGCTCTAGCCTGGAAACCCTCAAGGCAGGAAGCTGAGCAACGATCGAGCTGACTTCATTTGTTCCCCGTTTCATGGGGATCATTGTCCTGTGTGGCCTGAAATCCTGTGCTTTGACAATCACTGCTTCATGGGTCCTGTCTGTTTTGTTGGTTTTAGGCAGGTGGGTAACTTGGTGGCTGTGGCTGCCTTTTGGCCAGAAGAGGACACCCCCAACAATTCTGTCCCCTCCTCATTTGAATTAAATTCTTCTCTCCTCCACCTCCTCTCCTTCTGCTAACTCAGACTGATGTGTGGCCTGGGTCAGCTTGTCCACCATGCCCTTAAGGCCATGGGCAGGTCAGAGGGCCTTGGACCTGGAGGGGCCCAGAACCTAGGGAGAAGGTGGAGAGATTTTCCTTGTAGTGCCGTCCACACACCTGGCAGCATGTACTCAGAAGACATCTGGGAGCCAGAGGAAGCTCGCTGTGCTGTCCAGGGAAGGACTGTCATCCTCCCCACGGCTGACAAAACTGAGGCCCAGAGAGGCAAAGCCCCTTCCAAAATCACACAGCCCAAGAGGGCAGAGCAGGACTTGAACCCAGGCCTGGACGACTTTGGTATTGATAGGTAACATTCGTTGGGTACTTTTTCTGTGCCAGGCACTGTTCTAAACACTTTCCACGCTCTGCTATGCTATTCCTGGCACAGCCCCATCAGGCTAGAACACCTGACTCAGTTTCCAATAGGCAATGCTGCTGAGGGTTTCAGAGTAGTGGGCTCTGGAATGGAGGTTTGAATCCCACTTCTTGCTTTTGAAGCATATGTGATCTTGAACCCATTACTTAAATTCTTCACCTTAGTGTCTTTACCTATAGCCAGATGTTATAGGTCAAATTGTGTCTCCCACCCACCCAAATTCATATGTTGGAGTCCTAATATCCAGGACCTCAGAACATGACCTTATTTGAAGATAGTGTCTTTAAAGAGGTGATCGAGTGGAAAGGAGGCCATCTGGATGGCTCTAATCAGGTATGACTGGTGTTCTTATAAAAAGGGGACATTCGGGCCCAGAGAATATGGAGCATAGACAATGTGGAGAGGCTCAGGGAGAAAGAAGCACTCTAGGAGCCAAGGAGAGAGGCTAGGAACAGACTCTCCCCTGCAGACCTGAGTAGGAACCAATCCGGCCCATGCCTTGATGGTGCACTTCGAGCCTCCAGAATGGTCAGGAAGTCAGCTTCTGTTGTCTAAGGTCCCCAGGTCTGTGGGACTGTGTTTCGGCATCCCTACCAAACTCCTCTACCAAGGCTGATTTCCGTGTCCATCTCATCTTGTGAGGATTACATGAGAGCACATGTAAGGTGTTTGGGAAAGGGCCTGGCATACCCTAATACTCAGAAATTGGTGAGGAAGCTGAGACCCAGAGAGGTGAAGCAGCTTTCCCAGGATCACACAACTCACAGTATCTGAACCCAAACCCTACATTCCCAACAACTCGCCCGGCCTGCCTGAACTGCTGTCTAAGTTCTTTACTCAGTGCCCTCTGCCGGAGTTCCCACCACCCTGTGCCTCTTTTGCCCAGAGTTGATGCTTAACCACATTCATCAATCATCCTTTCAGAGGCCAAAGGGGAAGAAAATGAAACAGTGGAAAAGAGGGCCAGGCTGGCAGAGAAAGGATCTAACTCAAGGAAGTAATTATATATTAATTGGAAAAGTCCACCGGCGTGCTCATGGATTTAGCCCCGCCGTGTCCCTGATGGATATGCAGCCCTGGCTGCCTTCCAGTGGCAAGAACCATGTCAGAGTAGTGTCTGCTGCAAGTCAAGGCTCTGCCACCATCCAGGTGTGCTGGCTAGCAGGTGGGGGGCTGGAGGCTGTGCAGGGAGAAGACATTCCTGTGGAGAGGAGGGCCTGGCACTCCAGATTGGAGCTGTCTGGCTCCTTGACTAAGTGCTAAATGACGGGTGCTGGGAGCCGAGCCTCAGTTTCCTTGTCTGTAGGAGGGGTGCCACTGGGATGAGGGTGGTGTTCAAGAGCCTGTTGTCCAGTAGCAACTTCCAGTCATGTCTTATTGGAGGCCAGAGAAAGTCAGGGTGAGGTTGCAGAGAACAGAGTCCTCTCTGATCACCCATGATGGGGAAGGGGTGCAGGGCAGTGGAGTGGTGGGGTGTGTGTGTGAAGGAGCAGTTAGGCGAATGTTGAGACTTCCCCGGGCTCTGAATTAGAGAGTAAATGTCACCAGGATGAAAAGTACCCAAGATCATCACAACTCAGCTCCCCTCTCCACCCCTCATGTCTGCCCTGGGAAGAGGGATCATAATGCAGACCAAAGAGGGAAGACATGATCTCAGGGTATAAAACCAGAAAGTGGTTGGGGTCATGTCTCCCTGGGGCAGACGTCAGGATGTGGGGGCCCTCGGCCCCCAGAGGCTCAGGACACCGTTTGGGTCACTCAGATTTAGTAAATAAAAATAAGGGCTGCTAAATTGTGAATTTCAAATAAACCATGAATGGTTCTTAGCATAAGTAGGCCCTGTGTTAATATTGGTCCCTACTTGTGCTAAACATTTTGTTGGTTCTTACCTGAAATCCAGAGCTAACTGGGCCTCTCGTGTGTCACCTGACAGCCCTAGGCACAGGGAAGGGCAGGAGATGGCTGGTTTGGGGGAGGTAGAACTCTCAAGTCAGACTGCCCAAGTTCTGGCCCACTCCCAGAGCCACAAGGAGCAGGTCTGCAGCTCGAGTGTGCTTCCCAGCCAGGTCTCTGAGGTTCAGCTGCTGGAAGGGCCTCCCTGGCCCAGTCCCTCCACGGTCAGAGAGGCCAGAGCTGCAAGTGAAGCCCAGTGTCCTGGGTGCCCCAGCCTGCACGCCCTGATTCCCACCCTGCCTCTGCATCCAACACACACACACACACACACACACACACACACACACACACACACACACGGCAGGCCTGATGCCAGGCCAATGCCTGAGATTATAGGTGAATGGTGAAGGTCAAGTGAGCTTCCAGGTAACCAGGTTGCTCAGTCTGTGAGCAGCCTCTACATCTCTGAGTGTACATCCTGTGATATGACCTGGTACCTCTTGGGGTGGCCTGTGTGTGTCCCTCAGGGCCTGCCAGTGTCCCTCAGGGCCTGCCAGTGTCTGTCTGGGGCTCTAGTCACGGCAGAAGGGTGATGGGCTGGGAGCAGAGCACTTTATGCCCACTTCGTGGTCCAGAGCCTAGTCCCCTGGCCATGCTCAAGGGCAAGGGAGACTGAAACATGCTCCAGCCATGTGACCTGGAAGAGGAGGACCCAGGCGTGGTGCAAATGTAGTCAGACTCTGCCACCAGTGGCTGCTGGGGTGGGCCCACTGAGTGGTTAGAGTTGGGTATATTTACATAGAGTAATGGGATTTGCTGATGGATGGGGTGAGGAGGTAGAAGAAGATAGGATCCAAGACTGACTCCAGGACTGGACAGCTGACAGAGGTAGAGAAGGTGAGGCTCTGGGGTAGGGGAGAATGGGAGAACTGGGGGTTCCCTTGCCCAGCTGCCAGGGCACACCCTGTAGGCCTATTCCTTTAGGGCCCTTGGGAAGGCCCAGATCCTGCCCTGTAGAGCCTTGAATGAGGTTTAAACTCAAGTCAGAGGATATGTGAGTGTGTGTGTGCACACATGTATACAAGCATATGTATGTCTGAACAACAAATAGGAACTTTACCCTCCTCAAGCCCCTCCAAGTGATTTTGCTGCTGCTGGGGTGCGCGGTGTTGATGAAAGAACTTCCCAGGAGGCACAAATCCTGGCCTTTGTCTTGTTTCTGCTAGACTTGCTGTGAGCCCTTCTATAAAGCCCTGACTCTTTCTGGGCCTCAGCTTCTCCATCTTTAAAATGAGAGGGTTGGTCCAAACCAGAGGCTGCAAGCTGGTGGTCCAAAGGCCGAGTTCAGCTTGCAGCCTGTTCTGTCCTCATGGTGTTTGTCAAAATACCATAAAACATGGGAGATTTACTTAAAATTTTGATTCGGTCTCTTGAGATTTGGGCCTTTTTAATGTCCGTTTTATTGAAAAGTCACTTTAGGAATAAACCAAAGAGCAAAAAATACCTTTGCCCAACACAGAGCCCAATATTTCTTACCGTAAGCTGTGTTTGAAAAAATCTTATAGCTATGGAAAGGATAGTAATAATTAATAATAATAATACTTATCATTCATCTATTGCTCTGCAATTCAATGTACGATACAATCATCACTAGGAGGACCCTGTGGTGTAAATATTGTCCTATTTTACAGACAGAGAAGCTGAGGCTCAGGGCTCAGCTGAGCTGGGGACCTCTGAGAGGAAGCAGGCCCAGGGTCGGGAACTAAAAGTGGGCTGAGGGTCCAGGTGACAGGCCACCAGCTAACCTGGCAATTCTTCTAGTAGGCCTTGCTGCCCTCATGCCAGACACACTTTTCATCTGGATACTAAGGAAGGACATGGGGGTAATTTCTGGTATTTGGGGAGGCGCCTCAAAACATTCTCAGACACCATGAGGCCAGGAAGAGAGGGACTACAGCTTGGAAACTCTCTTTGCTCATGGTAGACTCTGGTTTTCCAGGGCAGAGATAAACTGTGACATGGGACCTAAAAGAAACTTCTATATATTTTCTCCTCCCTCACCTAGCCACACACTACCTATCCACCCATCCACCCACCCACTCCCCCAACCAGATGTGCACCCATCCACTTACCCACTCCCCCATCCATCCATCCATCCATCCACTCACCCATCCATCCACTCATTGCTTCACATCCCTACCCATCGTGACACCCACGTAAAGAAGAAATAAATGATCCAACGGAAGATATCAACCAACCATCCAGCCATTTTATTTGTCCATGCTGTGATCCAGGCCCAGTGCTAACATTGGGGAGTTCCAGCACAGCCTAGACACCAAGGGACTCCCAGCGTGTGGGGCCATCAGGCTGTGGTCTCAGAGGTATCTGAGTTTCACCAGTGTCTGTGGGCACAGAGTTCAGAGGTGCCATCTCTTGGTGGCTCAACACAATCACCAAAGGTCCCTGTGGTCGGCCTCACACCACACCTCACCCGCAAGCAGACACACCTGGGGACCAGCAGATGCACAGAAACAAACCCACGTGCACCCCCCGCCCCCGAATCTCTCAGGCCCATGGAGAGAGACACAGAGTTGGGTAGTTGCAGGAGCCCACACAATGTAGGTGCCCCAGGACCCCAGAGGTACTTGAAGGTGCAAAGTCACGTGACTACCCAAGACTACCGAGGGACACACACACACACATGCACACACACGTGCGCGCCTGCGCATGCACAGATATGCAACCAGACACATATTAGAATACCCACAGCCTCTCAGAGGAGAGCTCTGCAGGTTGGCAGGCATTGGATGTAGGAGCAGAGAGGCCTTGTCCACACCTCTCTGCCAGTCTGCCCTAGGACCCTGACATCCAGGAAGCCCTGCTGAGCCCTGCTGCTCATGGGACCCCTCACCCCAGCTTTTCTGCCCCATAACTGAGGACTGTGCCTCAGCTCTCAGAACACATGGCAATGGCAGGGGCATCCGGCTGGGGAACGGGCTCCCTGAGTTGATTTATGCCGTGTGGTGATTCATCAAGCCCTCTGATAGTCACCCAATCCCAAGGGCACAGGCCTGCCCCCCACATGGCTCACTATGAGCTCACTGCTCAGTGACCTTGCTCAAAAGGCCTAGGCTGGGGATCTGATTTTTGTCCCAGGTAATAACAATAACACCCCAACCCAGGCATCCAGGGGCCACTTCTGCCTGGTTGGCCAACAGAACTCGAGAACCCAGCTATGCAAGGGCCCCCATGGGAACCAGGCCTCGCAGCTCCTTACCCCAAAGCAAGTACCAGAATTAAGAAGAAGCACAGGCCATGGAATGATACAGGCAGACTCAATATAAATAAAATATTCATATAAAAATAGTCTCTTACAAAATATTCTCTCTTATCCAGTGGCTCACTTTCCAAAAGATGGAAACTGTTGGGAGTTTTATTAATATCTTTCCTCTCTCTCTGTATTCCAAACTGGATTCTTCTATTGGTGTAAGTTTGAGCTGGGGAGGACTAAAGGATGGAAATCGTAATCTGGGCGATGTCTCCAAATCTGGACCAGCTTAAATTTCTGGATAAGTAGCAGCAAACAGCAAAAAAATATAAACGTGTGTGTATATATATCTATATATGTATAAAGGACGTCTGCTTTTAAACATCTAGTGCTGGGGGTGGGTGGGGAGATACCGCGAAATCAACTAGTAGAAATATCTGCGTAAAGGATAGTTATTTACAGTTCTACTTGGCTCCTTGTCCTAGCAACAAAATTATCCCGCAAAGAAAGCAAGCGGTCCACTTTGATTGCAGAAAACGGATCCCGACGAGGTGGAAGGACTCTTTTTAATTAAATAAATTAATATTATTTTTTTATCAGAATAAATTGTTAAATATTGCTATATTGAGGCCCCTGGGTCCAGAGCTCCTGGTGCAAAAGGCTCTGCTCCAGCGGAGGAGGGCCCCCTCCCCTGGCGGCGTGTGGGGTGGAGCGGAACAGCAGTGGGTGTGGAAGAGAACAGTCCAGGGCTCTGGGGAGATCTTTCCACCGGGTGCCTGTGGGAAACCTGGGAGAGGTTTCCCCACAGCAGAAAAGACAAACTCAGCATTCCTCCCACGGATATCCTGGAAGAGACCCGCCGGGGTGACTGCAGCTGGGAAGCTGTCCGGTCCCCGCTGCGGTCTAACTTGCGGCTGGAGGTGCCCAGCCGGCCCCAAGGGCGACAAGCTGAGTCCCGGGCTCACTTGCACGTGTACACCTCGGTGCGCTCGCTGCAGGTGTTGCACTTGACGTAACAGCACCAGTGGAACTTGCAGTTGCACTGCCACACGCGGGCATACTGGTGGGTGTTGTAGCCGCGGCCACAGCACATGAGGTCGCAGCCGCTGGCCTGCGGGGCTGTCTTGTTGCAGGCGCGGCCCTGTGTGCCCACACTGCCCGTCACCGGGTCCTCCTCGCAGTAGTTGGGTGACTTCTCGATGTACACCAGGTCTGTGTCCATGGGCTTGCGGTATGACAGTGGCTTCTTGATCTTCAGGAAGGTGGGCCGCTTGTTGCGGCTGGCACGCACGGGCTCCACATGGACCGCCTCGTTGTACTTGTCCTTGAGCACGTAGCCCAGCTCCCGGAACTGCGGCAGCGTCGTCCAGCATGTCTTTGTGGTGCACGAGCCGGACACGCCATGGCACTTACACTCCAGCTTCATATTTTCCTCCAGGATCTGCAGGGGTGGGTGGGGAAGAGCACAGCACCCGTCACTGCATGCACTGGCCTGGGGTGGCCCCCAGCCCAGCCCACCCTTGCCCTGCCATCCAGCCTAGCTGGCTCCCGCTTTTGTGGTTCTTTGTGGTGGGGTAACTCAGACCTGGATTCAAATCCCTCTCACCGGTGCTTCTACCTGGAGCCCACTTGCTCTCCCGGTCCCTCCCAGCTCCTATCTGGTGATTAGATTGGTGCTCAAATGCATTCAGGCCAGTCCAGGGCACACAGAGGGTTCTTTTTGACCTGGGCAGGTTTATTTTATTTTGTTTATTTATTTATGTAAGAGAGGGAGAGAATGAGTGAGCAAGGACAAGCAGGGGAGAGGCAGACGTAGTGGGGGAGGCAGATTCTGGTTGAGAAGAGAGCACCAGGAGGGACCAGATCCCAGGACCCCAGGATCATGACCTGAGCTGAAGGCAGACGCTTAACCAACTGAGCTCCGCACCAGGTGCCCTTAGCCTGCACAGGTTTAAAATCATTTTTAAACCAACATTTAAAAACCAGCAGATAGACTTCCAGGTTCAGTTGGTTGGTTGGTTGGTTTCTGTGTTTTGACAAATAGAAAGGGCATCTGGCAACTCTAGGATGCGATTCAAAGCATTTACTAACTGGTATGACTGAGGGCAGACCTGCTGGGTGGAAAGTTGACTACACATGGCAGCGTGACAGCCCTGCTCACCGCAGCCTTTGTCAGCACTGTCACACAGCAGCGACACCTGGAGCTGCCTCCTTCACTGGCTGGTATCCCTCAACTTGCCATAGTCCCCACCTCTCCATATTGCCTCCTTGACCTCGAGCTTGTATTTTCAGAGGTCATCTGCTTGACCACTTAAGACATCTGCCAGGCACGGTGAACACCCAAAGATGGGAACCCTGGCTCTGATTTAGCCTTCCTGGGCTATGCCCCATTCCCCTGGATGTCCCTGGCAGCTTTCTCTGACCTCCAGCCTACGTGGGGTACCTCTTTTTCTGAGTTCCCAATTCCCCTCAGGCTCCCATTGCCCTAGCACTGAGACGCAGTGTTGTACAAGGAATGAAAAGCACAGAAGCTGGACCCCGGGTTTAAATCCCAGATCTAACACAAACTTGCTGTGTGCCCTCGGGCAACTTCCTTGAGTCCTCTGTGCTGCATTTTCCCCTTGTGCAAAATGGGAGTGACAATTGATATTAATTGTAATCATACAATAAAACACTTGATAGCAACAGAAAAGAATGAACTAATACACACAGGAAGAACAGATCTCTAAGATGTAATGCTGAGAGAAAGAAGTTGGATGCTGAAAAGAACATACTATGTGATTAAACAGATGTGAGGTTGAAGAACAGGGAAAGCTAATGCCTGGGTTTCATTCTTCTCTACATACTCGGACAGTGGGCCACAGATGGCCCGTAAGCCATATTTTGCTGACCCCTGCCTTGGAATATCCATGCAAGCAAAGGAGGCAACATTTACCAAACCCCCGTGGTACTTGGTATTTAGGTTGTTATTAGGCTTTGGGATTTGTTCTTTTTAAAATCTCTTCACTCCTTCCCTTCTTTCTTCTTTCTTTTTAAAAACTATATTATAGAAGGAAGTATCTTTGGAACTAAAGCTTCTCTTCCCTTATCATCATCTTCAGTCTGATTTTATCGCAGTCGACATTTATGAAGGTCCTACTATGTACCAGACACTAGGGGGGAAGGTACGAGTGAGCAGTTTCTGGGTCACAGTGTCTGAGCATTTTCATGGTCTCCATGTGGACTGTCAAATTTACTTGGCTTGTTATATAGTGAAAAAAAAAAAGTGGATTAATGAGTAAATACCTAAACACTTATTAATCACCTGTACACGCACTGGGCCCATGCCTCTGTAAGTGGCATCGTTGAACTCCATGAGGTTAGTATGATTCCATTTTACAGGGGTAAAAACTGAGGCTCAGCTAAGTCCTGGAGCTGGTCTGTGGGGGCATTCAGAGGCGAGGATTTTACTGCTGAGGGCTGTGAACCAACTGCTTGAACCAACTGCCGCTTACTTGCTTTGTGACCTTGGAATTGTCACACTCCCTCTCTGGGCCTCAGCTGCCGTCACTGAAACATGGAATAAAGGCAATTCCCTCTTTTCTGGCAAAAGTCAGGGTGCTGGAACAGAATCAGACATTCAAGAAATAGTCACTAGCTCTGCCTCTGGGCCTGGGCCAATACCAGTGCTGGGGATACAGAGGTGGCAAGATCTGGTTCCTGTCTCCAAGAATGGGCTTGTGTTCAGGGTCCTCCCCATCCTAAGAGCTCTGCATCCAGGAGGAGAGGACCAGAGCTTGGGTCAGTGGTCTCACTGGGAAGGGAGCACCACCCTGTTTAAACCATGGTGTCTGTAATCCGATGAGCCAGCAATGCCACAAGCATCCAGAATGTTCAGGGACAGAGCTTTCAGCTGGCTGAATGCTCTGATTCCAGGACACCTAGTGGGACAGAGCACCTCCTGGGTGAGCAGCCCCGTCAAATAAAACAGATGTCCCTTTTGGACGTCAGTGAGGATATAGTTCCTAAGAGTCCAGCCTTCCTTCCTGCCTCGGCTTGAGAAGCGTGGGAAAAGAGCACAGCTCAGGGGTGTGGCGATGCGCTTGGGGGCAGGGTTAGGCAGCAGGTTCCGGCTGACTGAGATTGCAGTGTAGTCAGACATTTCGACATGGATATGCTGGGGGATAATCAGAATGGATTCTGACGCTCCTAAAGATGCAGGGCCAGGGGGGTGTGCACACATGGCATGGCGTCTCCTAACACGTGCTGACCTACAGCTCAGAAATCTCACTTCCAAGGCATATACTTGAGAGAATGAAATGCTCATGTGCACAGGAAATAGGTTCAAGGATGTTCATAGCAGCAGCATTGATGGATGTATGGAGACTGCCTAGAGTGGATTCATGGTGTCTTCGCACTGGGCGCTCTCTGTATGTCCAGCGTGGTGGGATGGATAAGCTAAGAGGTGCGCTCTTCGGGACCCTACAGGACAGTGACAATGAACAGCTATAGCAAAGCACACCAACAGAGGTCAAGCCCAGAAATACAGTGGGGAGGGCAAAAAGCAGTCGGAAAAGATGTCCCCGGGATGAATTCATGTATATCAAGTTCAAAGGTAGGCAAAAGTGAATTGTATGTTTCAAGGCCACCTACAGAGGGGGAAAGTACAATAAGAAGTAAAGAAATGAGGGTCACAAATACCAAGACAGTGGCTGTTTCTGGGCTGGGGTGTGAGGGGCTGTGGTTGACAAAGGTCACCGGGGGCACTGATGCTTTATAATCTTTCTTTTAAATAGTACGAATGTCCCATGAGCTTTTTTGCATAGAAGCTATATGTCACAATTTATAAAAATGCAGTGGGTCCAAAAGCCACTAAGCACTAAGCTCAACATCATTTGCATCAGGCAAATGCAAATCAGAATAGCCACTTCCCACCCTCTAGGATGGCTGACAGAAGAAATACAGATATGCAAGTGTTAGTAAGAGTGTGGAGAAATGGAAACCTTGACACACCATCAGTGGGAATGTGAAATGGAGCAGCCCTGTGGTTCCCCAAAATGTGAAACACAGGGTTATCATATGGCCCAGTGCTATAGACTGAATGTTTGAGTCCACCCCCAAATTCATGTGTTGAAATCCTAGTAAGTGGAGCCTCTGGGAGGTTCTTAAGTCATGAGGATGGAGCTGTCATGAATGGGATGAATGCCTTATAAAAGAGGCTCCAGAGAGACCCCATTAGGGGTACCCTTCCACCATGTGAGGTCACAGGAAGACCGCACTGGCTTTGAACTAGAAAGAGGGCGAGATGCTGTGTGCCTTCATCTTGGACTTCCAGCCTCCATAACTGTGAGACATAAATGTCTGTTGTTTATATGTCACCCAGTCCGTGGGACTTTGTCATAGCCTCCTAAAAAGACTAAGACACCCAGCCAGCAATTCTGCTCCTAGGTATATACTCAGGAGAAATGAAAACATACGCCCATACAAAAACTTGTTAACCAATGTGAACAGCAGCATTCTTCATAATCACCAAAGAGCGGAAACAACCCAACTGTCCATCACCTGATGAACGGATACAGAAAACATGGCACAGGCACACACAATGGAACATTATTTGGCCACAAAAACGAATGAAGTGCGGACACACGCTACAACACGGATGGACCTTGGAAGCATCACGCTCAGTGACAGAAGCCAGACCCAAATTGTATGGCTGCATTTACATGCGATGTCCAGAAGAGGCACATCTACAGAGACAGAAGGTAGATTAGCAGTTTGGGAAGAGCCTGGGGGAAATGAGTGTCTGCTGGGGGTTACAGGTTTCTCTCCGAGATAACGAAAATACTCGAAAATTATGATGGTGGAACACATCTGAGAATATGTTAAAAAAAAAAAAAGCATGGAACTGTACACTTTATATGAGTGCCCTGGATGGTATGTGAATTATACCTTAATAGAGTGGGTTCTCTTAAAAAAATCCTTGAAGGTTTTAGTGGAAAAGCAATAGGTAGTATTTTTGAGGCTGTGACACCGACTGTTTGTGTTCGGCGGATGCTGGGCCAGGACCCCCAGTGCCGAGGTCAGACTCTGGGGTCAGGCTGGGTATGGCTGCTACTCCCACTTCATGGAGCCTTCCGTTCACTGCCTCCGTACACTGCCTCCCTCTTCCTGTGAGGCCACAGCTGGCCTGAGGCCATTGCAGTATTTGTGTGGGGCCCTCATCAGATGATGTCCAGCCTGTGAACCCAGCAAACTTTGCATTTTCAGAGCCCCGGTGATTGCATTATATCTGTGCTAAGCTGTGCATAATCACAGCTGCCCTGGCCAGAACTGGCCACCCAGGCGGGCATCCGGATGGGCACCCAGCCCTCTGCCTGAGGCAGGGGACAAGAGCAGAGGAAGCAAGTGTGGGACAAAGCCACATTCTTTGCACCCCCTGACCCCACCCCACACCCCCGAAGATCAGGCTGGCTACCAGCTTCTTGGCTGTCTAGAGGGACTTCAGAGCTCCATTTCCATTGGGACAGTCTGGATTGTGATCCAGGGACATGTAGGCTCTAAGGGTTTGAAGAGTCTGCAGGCTCTAAGATGATACAACCTCTTGCACCTTCCTAGAGTTTGGCACAGAGCAGGTGCCTAGGAAATGCCCAAAGGGAAATTCACCAACAGGACACATTCAAACTATTCCATGACCAGCAGGCAGTGAGACAGAACAAACTCCCCCGAATGTTCAGGGTCTGGGAGGCCCTGCCAGGCTGGACGGAGGGGAAGTGCTGAGGATCCTGGGAGCAACTAAGATCAGGGGAGGGGCGATCAGAGGGCTTGGAGCAGCTGCAATGGACTCATGTCAATATTTTATGACCCTGATTGCACTGGTGGGTCCCAGCTTACATGGTAGCCACAGCAGCCTGCTTGGGGTCTGCTGTTTGGCCATCCTGGGATAGAGAGTTGCTTCGATGCAGCAGGAAAGTAAAGGAGAAAATAAATCTGTGAGGTTCATGGTCTGGTGTCTCAAGAGTGTCGTCTCTGGAGAACATGGAGGTCTCCCACTTCTCACCCCACCGATGGCCTGGTATCTGAACACAGCAAGGGGCCCCAGATTAGTGGGCTGGTGGTGCCGCGGGGAGGGGGTGGCTCTTTTGGGGGAGACAAGAAGCGGCTGCAATAGGGGTTCACATTTTACCTTATAAATCCTCACTCCTGTTCCTGGCCTCCACTGGCTTCCCTGCCCACTCACAATAAAATCCCACCTCGTAGCCAACACGCAGCCACAGGTGGAGAAGAGAAGGAAATATGTTCCCCTCATCAGGTAAAACTCCTGATTTTCCTGACATTCCCTCAGAGGTGGCCATTATCATCCCATTTCACAGGTGAAGAGAAAGGGAGGGACTTAAGCAAGACCGGAGTGTGAGTCTGTATGTCTTTCCAGACCACTCCCTGTGCTCCTGACCTTTGCTTCATGCCACAGGAGATAGTATAGGGCACCTAACCATTGCTACTGGTGACTGGCTGGTTGGGCCTGGTGGATATCGGTCATGGGACAGTATGAATGCAGCTGCCACCTCCAGTTAGGCCTGAACTGCGGAAGCCCTGTTGGGAGATTAGAGGGCAGGAGGGAACTCCTCCTGCTTGCTCCCCACTGGGACCCTCATTTTCATCTCCCTAGAAAGACACTGCATACCTGCCAAGGGTCGTTCCCTATTTCTTCCCTCCCCTCTGTCTCAGGCAGCCACTAAATAGTATTCTGTCTTGATGATTTTCCCATTTGAGACATTTCACATAAATGGCACCCTATAATAAGATGGCCTTTTGTGGGTCTAGTTTCCTTAATTCAGCACAGTGTTTTTTTCGTTTTTGTTTTTGTTTTTTAAAGATTTTATTTATTTATTTGACAGACAGAGATGACAAGTAGGCAGAGAGGCAGGCAGAGAGAGAGGAGGAAGCAGGTTCCCTGCTGAGCAGAAGAGCCCGATGTGGGGCTCCATCCCAAGACCCTGAGATCATGACCTGAGCTGAAGGCAGAGGCTTTAACCCACTGAGCCACCCAGGTGCCCCAGCACAGTGTTTTTAAGGTCCCTCCATGTAACATGGTGTAGCTTGTACCAATACGTCTTTCTTTGTCATGACTGTGTGGCTATGCTACATGCTGTCCCCCGTCCCTCAGTTGTTGGACAGCAGCCCCTTCCTAAACACTCTATAATTTCCTAGTCTGAGTGCACCCAGTGGACTGGCCATGACTGTGATGCCAGTGGCGAGACGCGGCTCCTTTGAGGTGAGCTGAGAACGAGCCCTTTCCTCTTGACTGCCAGGCCTGTCCTTGTCTACCTCTTGGATCTGGTCTCCTGTTCTTTACCCAGCTAATCTTTACTGCCATATCAGAGGCTCAACTCAACAAGTCCGCCACCGGGTCTGTGCCCTCTGGGGGAGACTCATGCATGTGCCAAATGACACAGAGTACCTCACAGAGGGGGTTATCTGAAATATCGAAAGCCCAAGAGAATCAAAAGTTCCACCAATGGGGAATGGTTACATAAATTCTGATGATTCTCTAAACTGGAATGTCCTGCAGCTGTTAAAGAGAACAAGGCAGTTCTGTACTTACTAATGAGGGCTGATTGGCAAGAGACACGGGGAAGAGAACAAAGCAAGGTGCGGAAAAGTATGCAGACCACGAGCTCACTGGTGTGAGAAGGAAAAAAAATACATGCACTGGTGTTAGTAAGAACACAGAATAATCTCTCTGGAAGAATGCATGAGAAATTGGTAAGAGTGGCAACTTCCGGAGAGGGTACCCAGTGCCGGGGATTTGTGGAGACAGGAGCCTTCCTTCTCATGGGGTTGTCTTTTGTACCTTTTGAACATGCTATCATGTCAGAAAAAAGTCACCTCCTCCACGAAGCCTGCCTTGATTGTCAGTGACTCCCTCAGGTTCTTCATGGCTATCCTGGGCTATTGATACCTGTCAACTTGGCCCTGTGAGACTGTCTACCTGTCAGCATCTCCCATCAGGCCAGTGGGTCTCTGTGGTGGACATGGAACTATACCATTCATATGCCCCTTCAAGGGAAGTCTTGCATCCAAGCTACAGCTAGTAAGGTGCTAGCCAATTGGCTCGGGGTGGGAGGGGGCAGGAAAATAAGCCCTTTTGTACCTTGTGTAGTATTCGCTAATTTCTTCGGGAGCAATGTTCCTATCATGGCTGATTTTTAAGCTACAAGTGATTTAGCAATTGGCTCACAAATCCCTGGATTTTTAACACGGTGCCTGTGAGCCCACACGAGCGAGCCCCAGTGCATTATGGGGCCAGGAGTGCAATCAGCACGCAGTCCCCAGTGGTCAGATACTCCAGGGCCTGCCCCAGTTGCAGAACTGCAGCCTAATTGGGTGGGCTGCAGCCAGAGGCGGAGAGAGGGAGGGGTAACAGGTCTGGCCACTCTGATGGGCAGTACCTGCTCTAGAGTTCTTCCCACGGCTTTGTCTGGCCAACACTGCAGCAGAGCATCTCGGTCCAGTCCTGCTCCTCCCCTTTCCCTCGGCTGAGCCCTACTGAGTACCTGGGACCTAAAACACCATCTCAGCCTCTGCTTCTCAAGAACCCCGCCTGTGACATTCCTCGGAGATGGGGGCCAGGACATTCACCTCCACCTCCCTGGCCTCTGACAGAGAAAGCCTGGCGTGGAGACGGTACTGACCAGTAGGAAGCAGAAAGAAGGACCTAGTGCATGTCTATCCATGTTCATTCACTGACTCATTTTGCATTGAGCACTGTGTGCCATTCGGTCCATTTGGGATCACCACCACTACCAGAGACCTGGGAAGACCCTGAGGCAGGAAGATACCATCCCTGCCTTCTCTGGGCCTGCAGATCCCAGATCCCAGCTGGAAGCAGCCATGATAGCCCTCCTGAATCTAATTATAAATTAGTGTGTTCCATGAAGGAGTGGGACAGAATGCAAAGAAAAGTTTCGACCCAAGAGTAGCTGCGCTTGGGTGCAGTTCCAGGAAGCTTCCCCCAAGAAGGCAAAGGCCGAGCTGGCAGCCAGAAAACAGGACGGCTCAAACTTAGCCAAATTTAGCAGGATGGGGAAGGGGCATTTCAGACCAGGAAAGAGCACATGCCAAGGCCCTGAGGTAGGAGGGATGCGGCCTGTCCATGAGAGAAATGGGAAGGGGCTGGGGGCTGGCCACTCAGGGCAGGGAGGAGCCTGGATCACCCTCCAGCCAAGGGAGTAGCAAGCACCTTTCAGGCAAGGGAGTAGCAAGGTCCGAATGACACCTTTAGAGATCATTCCAGACAGAGCAGACATCAAGTTAGAGAAGGTCAGAGTGGCAGGATAGTGATATGGAAAGAAACCGTCCCCATCACACAAGCCAGAGACGACAGTGGCTCTGACATAGATGGAGGGGTTGGGAGGGAAACATGAGCAATACTTGGTGAATGATCCGTGGGGAGATTGTGGGGGTCCAGTGCAACTCACAGGCCTCCCATGGCTATGGACACTATGCACTGAAACAAGGAACCCAAAGAAGGACTAGGCTGGAGGAAGAGCATGTATTGAAGATATGATGGGGAAATTTCTGGCATAGTGAGTAACCCATAAGAGGGGTGTCTGGGGAGGCTTTTGGTGCCACTGAAATCTGTCCCTAGTCAGCATGGGTGCCCACAGGAGAGAATGTGACTGGAGTCCCAGTCAGTATTCAGTCTCTCTCACAGACTAAAGCATGTGGTTGAAACCAGCCAGAAGTGGGGTAAACACCTATAATCTTTGGTATTAAAAAAAAATTACAAAAGCACAGGATAAGATATTCTGAGAAAAACTGAAAGCTTTACATGACCACAGGTTCATTATGAGCTAATAAGCTGCTAAAAAGCCTGAGGTCATATTAACTGAGGTCTGGTGCCCACAGTAAGGGAGGAGATTGCTATGTGATTTTCAGAACTGAGCTATGCCCTGGCAGATGGACAGAGACACAGTATGTATAGGAAAAAGGGCTGGAGACCCCATACTGAAGTAGATGGAGCTGACCAGCCTAGAGAAGGCAGTGTCTGGTTGCTCTGGTCACTGCCCCACCTGCTCTGCAGATCTGTCCTGGGACAGGGTGAGTGGGAGGGACAGTGTGTCCATCCAGAGGGCAGAACGGGGACTCCAGCTGGAGAGGAGTCACAGGATAGTAGATCCCTGGTCAGTGAGATGCCAGCCTTCCCCACCAAGCTGACCAGACCTGGATGGGGGTTGCTGGGGAAGTGATGAGCTCCCCGTCCTAGAGAGTGTGGTAGCAGCAGTTGGGGTCTGCAGTGGGGATGCCTGCAGAGGGTAGGGTGGGGCTACTCTCAATCTGCTTCTCTATCCCCCAACTCAGCTTCAAACCTATCTGGAGAGCAGGAAGGATTTTCTGCATTGCTGGAGGGAGAAAAATCAATCTCTTTCTGACAGGTCCCCCAGGAAGTGCCAACAATGTACTAGGTGCTGCCCAGAACCCAGAATTACCCAGGACAGGATTCTTAGGCGTGGGAGGGGCCTTGGGAGAAACTTGGCTCCAGAAATTCCTTGATTCATAACACCAAATAGATACTATTGAAGCTGGCCTCCTGGGCCATGGCAGACTCTTGGGGCTGCCCAGAGGGTCTGGGGGTGAACTTCTGGGAAGCAGAAAGGGTTCTGAGGGGAGGGAGATCAGACAGTGACCTTGAACTCCCACCCAGTCCATGCTGCGTGGCACTCCTGTGACTGGGAGCCTCTGTCACCCTCCGAAGCATTCTGAAGGCATCTAAATTGGAAAAAACCCAAAGCTGTTTCTCAGCATTGAATTCCACTGCTCCCTCTCACAGACCCTCCCATGCTGAGGCCACTGGGAAGATCGTGACACCCCCCCACAGTCCAGGAGGATATCCCACCTCAGGGTGGTCCGTGACTCCTGCCACACCCTCCACTGGGTGTGCAGCTCCATTCCTCTCCCCATTGTCTGACCCGCCCCCCAAACCTTCAGGAGCCGCAGAAAATGGTCTTCTTCCTCAGAGCATCCTGCACTGCCCACCAATGCCGGCAGGACTCAGCAAGCCTGGATCTCTCCTGCTTCCAGCCTTCTCTTTGTGCCTGGTTTCACAAGGCTGCTGTGGCCTTCAGAGCTCTGCAAACACTGCCTCCTCAGTGAGGCTTTCCCAGCCACCCACACTATGGTCATCCTGTCAGCAATGGCTCCCAGCACCTGCCAGTCATCCCTCCCAGATCCCACTGCTCACCTCCCAGTTCCTACCAGTCATTACTCCCAGGTCCCATTGCTCATTGTTCTCCGATCCCACAGCTCATGGCTCGTGGTTCACATTGCCCATTGCTCCCAGGTCTCACTGGTCATGGCCAAGGATAGGATCTTGACTCAGGCCAGCCAGGGCCAATAAGAATAAGTCCTGGGGATTCAGTGTGAAGAAAAGATAAGAACTTTTCTGGTCATTTCCCACCAGATGTGAAGAAGGAATGCAGGAACCAGAGTTATGGATAGGCATCCTGCAATCATATGGGTGTGAAGATGAAGTTAACTGGGAAAGCAGAGCTGAGAAAAAAAGACAGTGTGATGGGTATGTGCAGCTGGCTCCTAGGAATATCATCTGCATCCTGGATCAAGCTGGACCTGAATGCATTAACCCAGGACAATTCAGTTCCATGAACTGATGAATTTCCTTTGTTTTAAAGCTGGCTTGAGTAGTTTCTGTCTCCTATATCTTAAAATATCCTAACTGATACACAGCTCCCTTTATCTGTGTAGGAGAGATGCTTTTTTGTAAAGCTGATAGCTAGCCCATGGGTTTTAAGTCACAGTATGCAAAGATCTGGGGGAGGTGGGGGAAGACTGGTTTGCTTGAAAGGGCCTTGGGGAGGCCAAGAACTTGAGGGCTGGAGATTGAGGTTAGCTGGGCATCTGCTTTCCTTTGATCCCTCCACTGTTGGCCAGCCTGGCTCTTCTGCTCAGTGTTCCCTGTCCCTTCAGGCCTCTAGGTAATAAGAGCTCCCCAGTGTCACCGGTACCAGGTGCTGCAATAGCCCTCACAGGAGTCCCCAAATGCTGCCCACACTCTTTGAAGTAATCCCTTCATTACACTCTCTTCTCTTCCTACAACTGTGTCATCTACCAGACCCTGGCTGGGACACAGGTGGGTAAGATACACCACCTCTATGAGCCTTGGTTTTTGTTTCCTTGTTCAGTGGAACTCACCCCCTGGTGGGCGAGGCCAGGACCAAATGACCAAAGGTATAGGTGCCAGGCCAAAGGAGGCTCTCCAGACATGTGGCTGCTCTTATTCTGACCATTAAATTATTCACAGTACCATGTGACATTTTTGTGTTGGTCTTGGATAAGAGTAGGGACAATTTCTCAGGAAGAGCTCCAGGCTGGCTTCCCACCCAAGCTTCACCTCTTCCTCCCTGCAAGACTGTGAGCCCCACAAGGGCAGGAAACCACGTTCAACCCCAAGAACAGCCACTCACTTCCTTCAGCTGCTATTCTAAATTCTTCACATAAAGCAGCTCACGGAACCTGTACAGCAAGCCCCCCGAGGCAGATTTCTCATCCTCACCCCCATTCTACAGATGAGAAAGCCAAGGCACCAGGGAGTTAGGAAGTGGGGGAACTGGTCTTCTCTGGCAAGCAGTCTGCCTCCGGAGCTCTGCGGGGCAGTGGAACAGAAGGAAGGCTGAGAGCCAGGATGGCCTTGTTCCCTTAGGCTACAGACACTGGGGTGTCCACACCGGGGGTCCTCTTCCAGGATGCACACTCACCATCCCACCACCCCCGGGGTGTGGCTGCTGATCCCAGAGGGCAAGTTCCTCCTAGGAGCTGCTCTCCCAGCATGGAAGCCACCTCACCCAGGGTCATGCCCCTCCTCAGGGCAATTCTAGCCAGTGACTGGTTGACGCTGGCCCTAAAGACCTGTCTCTGTGCCTCAGCTGGGGATGACTCCAAAGGGCCATTCCAGCCCCAGAGCATCTCGCGGGACCCTCTGAAGTCTCTGTTGGGGCTACAACACAGCCCACCTTCTCTCCCTTGCTTCCCAACAGATGTATCTTCCCAGAGCCCTTTCTGGAAATGCCCTGCATGTGAATTTCCACGTCGGGAGCCCTTTCTGGTGGCCCTGATCTGAGGTCGTGTGTTACTCAGTGGGCAGCTGGCTGTGGACCATGCCACCTGGAGAGCAGGTAGGAACACCGTCCCAGGAGAAAAGCCTGCAGGCTGCCAGCCCAGAATCATCACTGCCTCCCCACTTCCTGTTGCTGCTCCTCCTCCCTGTCCCTCTTGTTCCTCCTCCTTCTCCTGCTCCTTATCCCTCCCCCTGCTCCTCCCTCTCTTGCTTTTCTTCCTCCCCCTCTTATCTCTCTGCTCCTCTGCCGCCACCCCTAGCTCCCCTCCTCTTGTGTGTCAATCCATCATGGGCAGAAAGCTCCATGTCATTGAGCTGCAGCTGTATTCCTCTGGGCAACTCAGATGAAAGAGGAAAAGGCAGCTTTTTTGGGGTAAACATTTGGAGTATTTTCTTCTCAGCCACATTCTTTAAGTCATATTGGATGCACCGACTTCAAGCAAATATTCCCGTCTGCCTCAGGTGGGGACGGCAGGGGGAAAGCCAAGCGTTCCATAGAACAGAGCCCCAGGAATGCGAGCAGGTTAGCCCCTGACTGCCGGGGGGCACAGCATCCGGCCAGGGCCTCGGGATAAGGACTGTCAACCTAAACCAGAGAGAGAAGTTTCCCAGTCTAGATTGGGACCTTCTGAAAGTCAGAGCTGGCTAGGTTACAACTGTTCCAACAACCATCTATGGCTCCTTATTGTTGGGGTTAAAGCCCAGTCTTTTGCCTGGCTCTCTGGGCCCCCACAAACTTGGCCTCTGCCCAACTCTGGGGACTTGAAGGAAGCCACATCTCAGGGACAAACACCCCCTCCCCCCTAGACTTGTCTCCTTCTAGGATCCCACCCCTCCCCCAGTACACCTGTATGCCCCTGCACACAGTCACACTCCCTCAAACACACCCCATGCCTTACACGCACATGTGTCCTCCCCATATGCACAGCCCCCAACGACCCCCATGCTGTCCACACCCTCAGTCATCACCACACACACTATCACACGCACATTCACACGCACATCCTCACTCCCAGTCACATGCACACACATGCTTATATGTACCATCTCACGTCACTCACCCCCGCACAGCACACGCTCATATAGCCTCTTGCCTACCTGGGCACACCACACACCCTCCCATGCTCAAACACACACCTACACATGCAGAGCCCCCCACATACTCGCACACATACAACCTCCCCCCACCCTCTTGCACACCTTGTACACACATTTAGAGGTCCTCACACACATGCTCACACACATGCAACATACAAAGAACCCTCATACACATGCTTGTACATATACACACACACTTCTCACACACACTCACACGCAGCTTACACAGACGTGAGGGAACCCCATGGAGGAGGCCAGCAAATGGACTCCACTGTGCTTCCTAGCCAGGGGCCCTGGGCCAGGCCTCAGCTTTGCTTCCCCGTACACTAAGACTCCCTTAAGCCCTTCGAAGGGCTGTTGTGGGCATTTAAGGTAGAAACTCCATTTCAGAGGTGGAACAGACAAGGCCCAGCTGGGGCAAAGGCTGCTCACGGTGCCGCCTCCTAACCCCAGCCCACCTCTCCCAGGAACACTCTTGTCTGCTTCTTTCTCATGAGCTGACTCACCCAGAGGGAGCAGGATTGAGCAGAGGCAGGGGCCACCTCCCACAGGTGGGTGATGTGGACTGTGGCCAGGAGTGAGCTTAGTCAAGTGACCCCAACTATAGCCTGAGGGGCAGGAAGCCAGCAGGAGAGCACTGGAGCCCCTGAGCCATATGTTCCTCCCAACTTCTGGAGCATCAGTGAATTGGCCTTGGCATTCATTCATTTGTTCATTCGTTCATTCATTCATACATTCATTCTCTTACTAATTCATCCTTCCGCTACATATGTGTTCATTTAATCCCTGCTCTGGGCCAGGCCCTGTGGTGGAAGGCCAGCTGGGCAGAAAGAGGCAAGCCCCCTGCTCTCTGGAAGCTTCCATTCTGGGGCGAAGGGAACCAGACTCCCAATGGTCTCACAGGCCGAGGCCAGCTCCCACCAATGTTGGCGCTGAAGAAAAGCCCACACCTGCCCCTCCTGTGACCCCAGACCCCAGCCGTTCTCCTCCCATGAATTGATGGGAAATGTTTTTGAGGCAATGGAGGAATCTGGATCAACTGGGGTAGCATATAGCCCTGAGGAACTGGTCATGTCGCTCTGGGTAATAAAGAGTATTGTTGTTATGTTTTTAAAAAATCCTTATTTATTACTGAAATAACATGATGTCTGGGGTTTGCCTTACTGAGGGGAGGTGTGGTGGACTCTATAGTAATGTTGATGGCTGTTGGCCAAATTGGGGTTGTTGTGGCTGGGGGATGGGTATGTGGGCTTCATTATACTGTTCTCCGTCCATCTAACCTCATCCTCCCCTGCTAACTCCTACCTCACCTTCTATGCCTCTGTCCACTGAACTCCAGTTATAATGCCTTCCTTTCTGTTTCTCTAGTACACCAGGAATGCTCCTGCCTCAGACCCCTTGCACTTGCTGTCCCTCTGCCTGGAATACTTCCCGACCCTGTCTCTAAATGGCTCCCTCCCTCCCCTGACTTTTGCTCAAATCTCTCCTTTCCAAGAACACTTTCTCTGACCCCTGCCCTGATTCACCCTGTTCCCTTGGGTTAGTAACTGACATGGCACACATTTGCTTTGTTTGGTTTCTCTTGTCTCCCACTGGAATGTAAACTGCTCAAGGACAGGGACTTGGTCTAGATTGGTGCCATGACCATAGCCGGTGCTCAGAAAATACTTGCCAAATGAATGACTGAGGAAAGGCCCAGGAATGAGGTAATGCCAGCTGCACACCCTTTCTTCCCCCGGACACCCCCCAGATGACCCGCCCCAACTCCAGCGAGAGCCATAATGGTGGAGGCTGACTAGAGTGAGGTGAGGAAATCCTCCTCCGCTGAGAACTGAGGATGAGGCTGGACAGAGAGAACAGCACAGGCAAGGCCCTGGAACAGAAGGGAGCAGAGACATGGGGAGACATGGGGGGAGAGCCAGTCTGGCCTCCTGACGGGACTGGGGCAGAGGTGGTGGGGAAGCTTGGTGTTTGAGAAGCCCCTTCAGGTCGTCCTGTGGATGAGAGCCTGGAGGCCTGAGCAGGTACAGAAAGAAGTAAGATGGAGGCTCAGCCAGGCAGATCCACAGATGAAAGGCAAGGAAACCCACAGAAACTAGAGGACTGCTTGGCTGTTTTCCAGAAAAGGGCTCCTGTGAACTTGCTTTGGTGGTGACTCAGTCACAGCACCTGCAGCCCTTCCTGGGCCTGGCCAGTCCTAGGAGGATGAAGAGCCCGTGCTCCCAGGGCACGGCTAGTCCACACAGCCCAGCAGCCTGGTGCCTCTGCCTGTCCAGACCCTCCTCTCTTCACCCCGGGATGCAGGCGCCTGCAGGGACAACCCTGGATGTGGCGAACTTCAAAGACCCATGTTATCGAACGACAAGGACGGTGCAACAGCCACACCAGAAACGGGCATCCACACAAAACCAGCACTATTCACAGGAGCCCCCACGTGTCCCTCCGCTGACCAGATATGTAGAAAGGGGCATATTTGTACAAAGGAATATTATTCAGCCATAAAAAGGAATGGAGTACTGAGAGAGGCTCAACATGGATGGTCCCTGAAAACACGGTCCTAAGTGAAAGAAGCTAGACGCAAAGGATCACCTCGTGTATGATTCCATTATATGGGTTGGCAAATCCACAGAGAAAGAAAAAAGCAGATTAACAGTTGCCTGGGGGAACCAGGAGTGGGGACTAACTGTTCATTGTTAACAGGTATGTGGTTTCTTTGTGGGGTGAGATGAGGAAAATACCCTAAAATCGTTACAGTGAGAGTTGTGCGACTCTGTGAATCCCTTCTGTGCGCGCTTAATGCCAGATCTTTCTGAACCCCACGGTGGCCGGGCCACCTCAGGACCTTGGAGGCTGCTCTTCCCTCTGCCTGTGACACACTTCCTCCAGTTCCTCAGCTCCAGCTCTGCTCCTCAAAGCAACCCTCACTTGACAGCCTTTCCATGGTGCCCCATGCATTCTCCCCAGGGTCATAGAATCCCGTTAACATCCTCCCAAGCCCTTGGGGCACTTGAAGATGATCACTTTGCCTTTCCCCTCCCTGCCTAAGCTCCAGAAGAGCATGGCTTTCATCTTGTCTTGTTCAGGAAGCATCTAGAAGAGGCTTGTCTCACCAGAGATGCTCAGCAGCATTTGAATGCAATTCAGGAGGGACAGAGTGAGCATAAGAACGAGTTCATCCTGGATCAGGGGCCCTGCCAGCCATTTCCTTCATGGCGGGATCTCGCAGAAGAGGTCCTGACTCAGGCTGACACCCCAGGGAGGGGCTTTGTGACAGGGGACGTAAGGGATGGGTGCTCTGGGACACAGAGGAAAGACCCAGGAATGAGGTCATGCCGGCTACACACCCTCTCTGCCCCCGGATACCCCCCAGATGACCCGCCCTGACTCCAGTGAGGCCGTGCTTGGGTGGTGACCAGGTACCAATAAAGCCCTTTGAACCCTCATCCCAGAACAGAAGTTCCCTTTGTGCTAGTGTCCAGGCACAGGAGCTGGTATCTGCGAGGGTGGACTATCCTGGCCTGAGGTTCCATGTTGCCCCACACGTCCCAGAGGACAGGGGCACAGGGACACCTCCCTCTGAGATAGGCTTTTTCCTGCACCGATGGAGTCAGGTTTTTTTCCAGCCGGGCAACTAGGAAAAACACCCTGGGTTATCTCTGTGCTCAGCAGTTTCCAAAAAGGTGGGGTGGGGCCTCCTGGGGGGAGGGGGGCCATGGTCGAGGAGTAAGCTGTTCTGAAGCTACAAGGAGTTGCCCCCTGGAGCCAAGACCCAAGGGCTCAGAGGGACCTGGGGTTTGGTGCCAGTCCTGCCACCGAGAGCTGTGTCGCTTCTGGGCGCTGTTCTCCCGGCCATCTCTGAGGCTCCGACAGTACTCTGTGGGCCAGCCCTGTGTGTTTGGAGGAGTGTGAGCGATCCTCGGAAGCTGTGTCACACCAAAGGAACTGAAGCATCGTACTGCAGAGAGAGGAGTCTTCAAAGTCCTGACTGGGAGCCCTAACTCAGCTGCCACCTGGCTGGGCGCCCACGGGAATATCACTTGACCTCTCTGAGCCAGGTTCTTCAACAAGGAAACTGGGGGTTAAGAACAACAAGAGATGCCATCTCAAGGCTGCTAACTGACTCAGAGTAGGTGTGGCGCCTGCCTTATAGGAGGGAGCTGGAGGGCTTCAAGGGGACCTGGTTGGGGCCGCCAAATTTCTGCAGAGGAGGCCAATGGGCCTGATGACCTGGGGAGCAAAGGTGGATCTTCCTAGTTGTTTGGGAGGGGCAGCTCCCAACTGAAAGCCTGCAAGATGGGAATGGACTTGGAGGGAGAGGGCTCCCTCTCACCAGAGGTATGCAAGCCAGATTTAAATCTGCACCAACCAAAAAGGGAACCCCCCACCACAGGAACGTTCGAACTGTGACTAGTCTGAATTGAGATGTGCTCTAAGTATAAAGCAAATGCCAAGATTTCCAAGACTTACTATGGGGGGAAAAATAACGTAAAGTATCTCAGTATGCTCAGGTCAATTACATACTGAAATGACAATATTTAAGGTATATTAGATTAAGTGAGTATGTTAAGCTTTATGTTCCCTTTTTAACCTTTCTGGTGGGGCTACTAGAAAATTTAAATTAAATGCACGGCTCATATGAATATATTTGGGATGGCTAGTCAGGATCCTTGCTGCTTAAAATGTGGTCCCAGGGTTGGGGGAAGAGTGGCCCCAGGACCAACAGCATGGCCTCAGGGGAGCTTGTTGGAAAGACAGATTCTCAGGCCCCATCCCAGAACCTACAGACTAGGAGAATGCCTTTCCACATGCCCCCAGGCGATCTGCATATTTAAATTTGAGACACCTTGCTTGGGGGCCTGGGGGATCCCCCCTTCAGGTAGGGAGTTGGAGTCAGTGACCTGAAGTCCAGCCTGTACTATGTGAAATATTAATTGATGTCTTTGTCCCTGAGTCATATACTTGGTCCATTGTGTCCTTTAAACCCCACTTTCTCATGCCAGGAAGCAAAAATCCTTTTAAGAGAGAAGGGCAGCTTCATGAGGGACTAGTCTCTCTTAGAAATGAACAGGATCGGGGACTACACCATTGGTTGGCATCCTAACTTTTTAAAGGTTGGGATAATAATCTCAGAAAATAACTGAAATGTTACGTGTCAAAAAACAAAAACAAAAACACCAAACCAACCCCCCCCCCCAAAGTAACCAGCTCCCCCTAAATTCCTCCCTCTTTTCTCTCTGAAAACTTGGCCCACAGGCATTAAATGGCACTAAATATAGAAATGGTAAGCAAGTAAATCAGTTAGAGGTGCCACAGGTTTGCCCAGGGCCTGTTTCACGGTTGAGTTGTAAACCATTGAGAGCTGAGAGCTGTAATTAAAATGCTGACAGCCTCCCAACTGCCAACAGGCTAGGAGGGAGCAGGCTGGGAACCCAGGGAAGGGAGCAGGGAGTATGATGCCTCTCCAAAGGCACATCAGCCCAGGTTCAAAGTCCACCATTGGCTTTCCAGGACGCAACCAAACCCACATTCCCCACCTCACCCCGGGCTGGAGGTGATGTGCCCTCTCTCTTCCCAGCCCCACTGCCAGACACACCACATGACTTCATCTCCTCCCCCAACCCCTCTTGCTCCGGGAGAGGCCTTGACCTCAGGCTCTTGTGCCCACTGTTCCCTGGGTCTCAAATGCTGTTCCCCACATGGCTCACTTCTCACTTCCTGCTCAGAACTCACCTTCTCAGACTACCCAAGATAAAATGCATCCTCCCCTGTCCTCCCTGTCTTCTTACCATGCTCGATTTTCTCATTATAGCATTTATTATTCTCTGCCAGTAGATTCTCTCTATATTTGATTATTTG
The DNA here is from genome assembly GCF_030435805.1 of Mustela lutreola. Lineage (NCBI taxonomy): Eukaryota > Metazoa > Chordata > Mammalia > Carnivora > Mustelidae > Mustela > Mustela lutreola. The sequence goes on along the minus strand of NC_081291.1, from coordinate 56,659,114 downwards.
TTTGTCCTCTATTTTCCCTCTGGAATGTCAGCTTCATAAAGGCAAGCACCATCTAATCCCAGAGCATAAAACAGTACCAGAGACACAAATAGGTGCTTAATAAACATTTGTTGAATTAATGAATGCATGGATTTCCATCCCTTTCTTTTAGCTGGTCTAGTGATCTCACTGGGAAAATGTCCAACTTGCCAGCAGTGAGCTCAGCTTCTCACCCACCCATTCAACCAGCCATCCTTCCCAATAACTATCCATTCATCCATCCATCCATTCATTGACCTGTCCAACCATATAACCATTCATCCAATGAGCCTTCCAAATACTATCCATCCATCCATCTAGCCTTCTAAATACCCATCCATCCATCCATCCGTCCATCCTGTAGTATCTATCCACCTGATCATCTATCCGTTCATCCACATGACCATCCACCCACACATCCCAACCAACTCCCAGATGATTAGATCTCTTGTCCTGGTGTCCCACAATCCCCTACAATCCCCTTTACCAAATCCAGCTCATGCATCACGAACACATGCAGTAGGTTCATCATTTCCCTCTGTTATTACAGTGTAAGAACCTTAAAAGCAGAAATTGTGTGTCTCCTTTATTACCGATTTTCAATGCCTAACACTTAGTGTTAGTGAAGGTTTCTCAAATGAGTATTTTCCCCCCTTTCTCCTTATTTACTTGTTCGGCATTTCCTAACAGCCTGTGAGCTCCCTGATAGCAAGCGCCACTTTTTTAGCCACTTGAGGGTCTCTAAAGTCTTGCACTTGACACAAAAAAGATACACTGTAAATATTTAACAAATGAGTGAATGAGTGAATGTGCAGAAGAGAGGAATAAAGCAAGAGTGTAGACTCTGGAGCCAGACTGTCTGGATCCAGATCCTGACTCTCTCTGTATTAGCTGTGTGACCTTGGGTGAGTCAATGAACTTCTCTGTGCTTCAGTGTCCTCATTCTATGAATGAGGCAGATAATAATACTCCTCACCTCACTGGGTTTTTATGAGATTTTTATGAGTTAATAGATATGAGGTACTTAGAATAGTGCCCAGAGTAAGGCAAAGGCTACCTAGGTGTTTAAAAATGAAATCACCATTTAAAGCTGGCTCATAGGAACAAATATCAATGGCACAGAGTCTTGAGTTTAAAAGGTGGGAAGGAAGTGTCTGTCTGAACTTGCCCTGTTCCCACAGGAGGCCTGCTACAGCAAACACTTTTTTTCCCAGCCAAACTCGGATCATTTTGCAAACTACCAATATTATGTCAGGTGGTCATAAGGGCTATATAGAAAAAGAACACATGGAAAGGGACAGGAAATGGTGAGGCCGATGGGACAGCAGTTTCAAATAGGGTGGTCAGGAGAGGGCTCCTTAGGAAAGTAATATCTGAGCAAACACTTGAGAAGATAAAGAAGTGAAGGTCTGGATGGGGAGCATTCCAGGCAGAAGAAACAGCAAATGCAAAGGCCCTGAGGTAGGGATAAATATACCCAGTATATTTAAGGAAAAGTTTAGGTCGAACACAGTGAGTGACGAGGAAGTAGAGGGAGATGAGGTCAGAGGGCCACAGGAGCCCAGGTCATGAAGGGCCTTGTCCAACACTGTGAAGACCTGAGAATGTGTTGGGAGCCACTGTGAAGTTATGAGCAGAGGAAGGATGATTTCACTTTTGCTTGAAAAGACTGCAGGGGACCAAGGTGAGGAGCAGGGAGATAAGCTAGGAGGCTGTGGTACTATTTCAGGGAAGAGGTGATGATGGCTTAGACCAGAGGATCAGGGATATAGTTTGTTAGAAGGGGGAAGATTCTGGATAGATGTTGTAGGCAGAGCCAACCTTCTGGATGTGGGGTGTGAAAGAAAGAGTCAAGGACAAAGCCAAACTTTTTGGCCTGGGCAATTGGAAGGATGGAGCTGCCATTTCCTGAGCTGGAGGGTAAGAAAGTAGGAGCCTATTAATGGGAGCAAGATGAGCAGGGAGGTTTGGGACAGGTGGGGCTTCCCGCAGACATCCTGGAGTGGGGAGTGGGAGGCAGCTGGATGTGTGAGGCTGGAGCTGGGACGGGAAGTCTGGGCAGGAGACAGGATTGGGCAACTCTGCAGGTCCCAGAATGTGGCAAGACCTTGGGTACCCGTGTCATGGGTCCAGAAAGGACAGGAGCAGGGCCCTCTCTGGAGGTGGCTGCTTAGACATGACTGACAGACCCAGACGGACCGCCCCTGTCTTGGAGGGCCCAGGACCAGTGTGGCATGGCAATGGCTTGGTCCCCTTGCGACCTTTTCTGTTCGGTAAAGTGACAAATCCTGATGATCTCCCAGACATCTCCTTCTCCCCAGACCTTTTAGCATGCTACTTGTCTGGCATGTGGGAAAAATAGAGCTTGACAGTTAGAAAGATCCTTAGGAATAGAATATAGGGATTAAAACCTTACTGTAGCTTTAAAATGACCACTATGGCTACTAATAATAACAATGTTCATAATAGTAGCTACTGTTTTCCCAGCCCTCATCATGCAGGAGAGCATGGGGCCCAGCACTCTGTAGGCATGAGAACCTTCAGTCTGCACAATGGGTCTGGGAAGTACCAATCATTGCCTTTCTCCTGGCAAAGAAACCAAGGCTCAGAGGGGGAGGACTGCCCAAGGTCATGCCACAAACAAGTTGCAGAGCTGGGGTTTTCCTGCAGCTCTTTCCACAGCATATCACTCCCATCTCTCAGCTCAGAACAAAAGGCCAAAATCCCTTCATGAGTCAAGAGCACAGTGTGGCTAGGAGTCCCCCCTGCCCGGCCTCCCAGCCCAGGACCCTCAAAGCCCAGGAAAGAATAACTCCCCACCCTCGCAGCAGACTGAGTGGCACCCAGCCAGACTCTCAGTTGCCTCATCTGCAAAATGGGCACAATTTCACCCTTCCCTTGGAGGTGCGTTCTGAGCCTTGGCCATCAATGTGTTAAAGAAAGGTTTTGTGAGGGTGCCTGGGTGGCTGGGTGGGTTGAGCCGCTGCCTTTGGCTCACGTCATGATCTCAGGGTCCCGCATTGGGCTCTCTGCTCAGCAGGGAGCCTGCTTCCCTCTCCCTCTCTCTCTCTCTCTCCCTCTGCCTGCCTCTCTGCCTACTTGTGATCTCTCTCCGTCAGATAAATAAATAAAATCTTTAAAAAAAAAAAAGAAAGAAAGGTTTTGTGAATTACAAAGTTATTGTTACAAATGTTATTGTTAAGGACACCTGGGTGGCTCAGTCAGTTAAGCCTCTGCCTTCCACTCAGGTCTTGATCTCAGGGTCCTGTGATTGAGTCCTGAGTCGGGCTCTCTGCTCAGCACACATATTATATATACATATATATATGTACATATATATATGTACATATATATATATATATGTACATATATATATATATATATATCACCACACATACATACATTTATATACATACTACACATACATACATTTATATACATACTATACACACACACACAATAGGCACTACTGTGGGCTGAGCAGAGGCTTCATGGAATGCAAGCTACAAAAGCAGGGGGCTGGGAGGAAATCCTGACTGATGCTTTCCACCTGAGCAACCTCAGTGTACCACATAACTATTCTGTGCTTCAATTTTCCTCATCTTGTAAAATGGGAGTGATCACATAGGTCCTACGCTACAAGGTCACTTGGAATGAGCCAGCACATGTTAGGCCTTGAGAGAGGCGCACAGAGCAGCTGAGTGCTGTTCTCCAACAGCCTGCAACCTCCTGGCCCAGAGCCTGGCCCCACCCCCCACTTCCTGGGGAGGGCCTGAGATGAGGTCACTCATTCTGACCCCTGGGATGATCCAGGAGCCTTAGCTGTTCAGGTTGCTGCCTGGAGCTCAGCTGTCCATCTGTGGAATGGAGTTCACAAGGATTCTCCCCCCAACCCCATTCCCCAGGGTTGTTAGGCCAGTGAAACGGGTAGAATTCTGTGAGCGGTGTTTATTACCTGCATCTCAAAGACACCCCGCAAGGCCAAGATTTAAAGAAGTCCCTCTGTCAGACAAGGAGCCCCTTTGCAGGACACACTAGCACCTGGTTTTCTCCTCAAAGGACATGCAAGTGTTCAGGACTGGGGAAAGTGACCTGATTCTCCCTCACATCCCCAGCCCCCTCCTCTTCTCTCCCTCTAGGACCATTCCTGCCTTCCCCTCCCCGTCTTCCCCCCACCTCCACTTGGCTCCCCCGCCTCTCATCCCAGCAGATTTGATAACACCCAGGAGTCCCACTTCCCCCTCCTGAGGACAAAGGCAGCAATTGTCCCTGGTGGGCGCCTTTTGACTAGGTCTCACCATGGTGAAATCGAGCCCCCGCGACTTCACCCTGTCAGGGCCCCCTTCTCACCTCAGGTCGGTTTCAAATGAGCCCCCTGGCTGAAGGGCCAGCGGCCACACCGGGAATTCCTTCCAAGAGAAATCAGATGGCCACCATTTGAGAACCCCTTGGGCTGGCTAGGGTCCAGGAGGTGAAAGGATTCGCTGCCACTGCTGCCAAGACCTTCCCGAGTCCCCTTAATAAAAGTGCCAGCGTCTGTGCCCACTGCCACCCTAAGCTGGCCAGGTGCCGTCCAACGCACCTCCCCACAATGACGAACCGTCTACATGGAAGCCACGAGTCCCACACGGGTCCTAGCCCTTGAAGTGCAGACTGCAGGACTGAGTGTCTCTTTTTATTTGGTTTGTAATTAGTTTCAATAGAAATAGCCCCACCTGGCCTTTGGCAACTATAGCGGATGGCACAATTTTAAGCACCCCGTGTCACTGAGAGCACTTACTGTATGCCAGGCCCCATGCTGGGCTCTGGGAGATGCCAAGGTGACCCCCACAACTGTCTGTGGGAGATAAGGGGGGAATTGGCAGGGGGAGACGATGTGCCCCCCCCCCTGCAGGCTGCCTTCACAGGCTGAGCAAGCCCAGAAACCCCGTTAAAACAGAAGGAACCCCAGGTCTCTGATCAGGTGTGGGCATTCCTGGGTAAGGCCAGGTCTGGACGTCTCGTCCAATGGCACCCTGAGCCCCCCACTATGACAGCCCAGATCTCCTTCCCACTGCGGAGGAACAATGTGAAGAATTCTCTTCACACAGCCAACTTCCCTCCTGGTCGGAAGTGTCCTCTCCCGGCCAGAGGATGGTTGGCCCAGGACTGACCCAAGACCCGGTGCCCAGAGTGGGAGAGGATACACAGTGCCAGAGTCATCCACAGCTCCCAAAATTCCAGACACTGGGGTCCTTTAGGGGCTAAGTGAGGACTGCAAGCTTCCCCAAAACAGGGGATCTGAGACTCTTAGAATCTCGGCGTGTCAGAACTGGGTGTGAGGATAAATGCATCTAAGTCCAAGAACCCCAGAGGCTGGTGAGACAGTTCAGTGGTCAGGAATGGAGTCTGGAGCCACATGGCTTGGGTTCAAATGTGAGGGGGAGCTCCTGCCAGCTGTGTGGCCTTGGGCAAGTTTCTTAACCTCTCTGTTTCTCAGTTTTTCCCTTTGTCAAATGGTGACAACAACAGAGAATGCTAACCTCATTAAACTTTTTAGCTGGAGTAAATGAGTACATGCATTTCAAGAGCCGATATTAGCATTATGCCTTTATTCTCCCTGCAAACACACACCTTCCCACTAACCTTTTTTTTTTTTTTTTTTTTTGGTAGCTAGTTCTCACCAGAGCTGAAACTGACATCTTCCCTTATTCCTCCACCATTTTCATGAGTCCTGGTCTTGCCTGCTACCCTACCACCATCACCCCTAGCCCATCTTTCATGATTGTGGGGGTTGGGGGGGAATCACCCAGGCCAGAGTGTCCAGCCACCTCCCCTGGGCATACCCTGGGCTCCCTGTGGCTCCCTGTGACCTGTTCTCAGGTCGGGGTCGGGAGGTGGTCTCTGCCGCTCACGTGGAACGAAGGGGGCTACTGAGCACCAGGCTCTGTGGAGCTGGGGACCCAGAGATGTTCGTCCTCTATGGGCTCTGGCCCTGCTCCCCATCCCGTAGCCTCCCAATCTCCTCCCCTCCCTTCCCCAGCACCACCACAGCTATCACCATGGCATCAGTGATTAGGCCCGGCTGGGACCTGCCCTTGCTGTGTCATCAGAGAAAACTGGAAACAACTCAGGCCTCAGGGGTATCCTCCATCCAGGGCCTGGGCTGGTGTTCCTCTCACCCATCCATAGCAACTTCTACTCCAGACCTATTCTGGCTCCTTCCTCTGGGCCTGTATACCCTAGCCTGGTCATCCCAGGGAGTTGTCCCCAATGGACCACCCAGCTCACACGTCAGACCTTAGCCAGCCCAGCTCCCTGCTGGGCTGGTGGTGGGAACCAGGAGTGAGACAGAGCTTGAAGGCAGGCCCCAGGGACACCTCTTACACCCTCCACTCTCCTGGCATGTGTATGGTCTTGGCAAGGGCTCTCTACATCTGGTGTCTGTCTCTCTTCTATTAAAAGGGCCCAAGGAAGTGTCTCAGTTCTAAAATGGTTCTAGAATTATCTTCAACTGTCCCAAAGCCACCGTCCTCCAGAGAGCAGTAGGGGCTGGGTAGGGTTGTCAGGTGGCAAGGCTGAGCGTATCGATATGGCCCAAAAAAGTGAGCCTTGACCTCAAACCCACACCTTAAACCAAAGTTAACTCAAAAGGGACCAGAGAACCTTGAGGACACTTAGCTCAGTGAAATAAGTCAGGTGCAAAAGGACAAATACTGCATGATTCCACGCATGCAGTCAAATGCATAGAGACAGAAAGCAGGATGGTGGGTGCAGGGGAGGAGGAACGGGGAGTTAGTGTTTCATGGGGACAGACTTTCAGTTTTTATGAAGATGAGCAAGTTCTGGTGATGGGCGGAGTGGGGATGGTGGGGCAACAAGACAATGTATTTATACCACAAAATGTACATCTCAGAGTAATTATGATGTTAAGTGTTAGATATATTTTACTGCAATTTAAAATAAATAAATTTTATGCAGTGCCTGGGTGGCTCAGTCAGTTGAGCAGCTGACTCCTGATTTCGGTTCAGGTCATGACCTCAGGGTCCTGAGATGGAGCCCTGTGTCTGGCACAGAGCCTGCTTCCCTCCCTCTCCCTCTGCACCTCCCCTGCTTATATTCTTGTAAATAAATAAACAAACAAATAAATAAATAAATAAAATCTTAAAACACAGGTTAAAAAAAAAGAAATAAGCCTTTGTTGATTTAAAAATAACTAGTTAATTTAAAAAACTAATCACAGACTTCTATGGAAGATGGAAATCTGTAAAAGCTTTTAGAGAAAAACATAGGGGAAAACCTTTGGGGGCCAGGAGTCAGCAAGTTCTTGGCCACTACCAAAGGCAGCTCCCAGAAAAGGGAAAACTGATCAGCTGGGCCTGATCAAACCTTAAGACGTTCTTGCCTGGAAAAGACCCTGGAATGAGAACGGATAGATAAGCTACGCGCTGAAGAAAAAAAAGAATGAATGGCAAACTATGTGTCTGACAAAAGCCTAGCATCTAGAATATAGAAAGAAATCTCCACATCCCACAATAGAGACATAAACGATGCAATCAGAAAATGGGCAGAAGACATGAACAGCCACCACACCGAAGAGGATCCACGGACAGCAAATAAGCCCATGGAAGGCCATTCCGCGTCATCGGCCATTAGGGAAATGTTCATGAAGACTGCAGTGTGATATTGCACATACCTACCGGAACGGCAAAAGCAAAAGCCAGTGACAACACTCAGTGCTGGTGAAGATGCGGGGAAACCGGATCCCTCGTGCATTGCTGGTGGGAATGCACTTTCTTACAAAGCTCAACATATGACTACCGCACATCCCCTCAATTGCACTGTGGCGCATTTATCTCAGAGAAAGGGAACCTCGTGTTCCCCCCAAACTGATACCTCGACGTTCAGTGTGGTTTTGTTTGTAATGGACCTGAACTGGAAGCCACCCAGACGTCTTTCGATAGGTGAATGGCTATAAAGAGACTGAGGCACGGGCACACCAAGGAATCGGTAATAGAAAGGAATGTACCGTGGATAGACACAGCACCTTGGATAGATGTGGAGGGAATAATGCCGAGTGAAAAAAGCCGATGCCAACAGGTTAGATACCGGAGGATTCCATCTATACGACATTCTTAAAATGATAAGATTGCAGGACCAGAGAACAGAAGAGAGACTGCTAGGGATGAGGACAGCGTTATGGGAGGGAGGGAAGTAGACACAGCTCAAAAAGGGTAGCACAGGGATTCCCACGGCGAAAATGTTACGTGTCAGGACTGTACCAATATCAGTATTCTGGCTGTGACATTGTACTGCAGTTTTGCAAGCTGTTGGAGAAAGCCAGGCAAAGGGACACTGGATCTTTCTGAGTTCTGACCCCTCCGTGTGTATTTGTAATATGTCGACGTCTGAAATTTAATTTAGAAATACAAGAAACCCAGAAAGACTTGAATTCGAGGTGAACGACAAAGAGCTTTTTAGTGTAAGTATGTCCCACGTAATATTTGGGACATACTCATACTAAAAAATAATTCGTCATCTCGAATTCAAATTTAACTGGGAGTGTTGTATTTTATCTGACAATCTTACTCCTGGGAAATTCCCCAAGGTAAGAGCAGATACTTGTCATTTTACTCATTTCCTCAACAAATATTTCTGAGCTCTTACTATAAGCCAGGCACTGTTCTAGGCACAGGGAATGCACCTGTGAACCTACCTCATCCCTATCTGGGGACTGACACTGAAGTGGAAGAAGACAGGCAATAAACACATAATGAGCTGTGTAAATAAGATAATCTCATATGGTGGTGTGACTTAGAAAATAAAGCAGGGGAGTGTACAAAGAGAGCTGAGGCAGATGTAGGGGAGGAAAATCAGGGAGAGGGGGTCCCTGAGAAGGGGACATCTGAGCATAGACCTGAAGAAAAAGAAGGAGCTAGTTGTGCAAAGATTGAGGGACGAGCATTCCAGACAGCAGAAAGAGCATGTGCAAAGGCCCTGGGGCAGGAATAAGACTGGCAAACTCCAGGAGTGTGTAGTTTCAGACAGAGTTGGTGTCCACTGGTCCTAAGAACCCTGTGTCTTCCCCTTCCCCACATGTCAGATCTAAAAACCAAAGCCAGGAGGTCAAGATTTGTCTAAGGCCACCATTGGCCCATGCCCCTCAATTTTGGCTTGAAGCCTTTCCATCTGGGAAGGTGAAAACCCACATCTGCACTTGGATCTGGGGCAGAAATGGAGGCCAAGGAGGCCCAAGGAGGTCTCCTCACAGCCTCACCTGGTCAGCTGGCTTCAGACCAGGCAGGACTTGGCTCCTCTGGCTCTCAGCGTGCCACCGCGGACCACTCTATCTGGTCAAATATGCAAGTGGCCCTCCGGACGACGGAGAGGAGCATAGCTGAGTAAACCTTATCTGGGACCCACCCCAGCTACCAGGGACCAAGTCCCCAGTGTCCCTTGACTCATAGGCCCGCCTGCAGTCAGGGCAGGGTGGGAATCCAGCTCCCAGGAGCACCCAGACCAGACGGGGCAGGGCAGGAAGGGACAAGACCGACCCCCTCCCTCCCTCCCATGAGCAAGAGGCTGGGCAGGGACTGGAAGGTGACTTCTCACTCCAGTGGAATTCCATCCCCCTGAGCTCACCTCCCTTGGAGCAAGCAGCACATTCCAGCAGGGCCAGCCCCGTCCCAGCTGGGCCCCTGTCCCCAGGGCTGCCTCTCTGGGGCTCAGTCACCAGACTCCCAGGAAGGGATTGCCGGGGGCCCCTCCCTCCCTCAAGGCCCTCAGAACTGCGGCACGCTTCCCTTTGCACAGCAAGATCTCCGACAGCCTGCCCTGCCAGGTGCAATATTGTGGAGGCTCTGAGAGGCAGGGCCTCTAGCCCCCTGGCTGGGGTTCCAGAGTTGGAATCTGGCAGAGGCTGGGCTTTTCTGCACCCCCATGGGGGGCATTCTACTCATGCAGGGGAATGCATCTAGAAAGGTCCACCCCTGGCTCTGCTTCCACCTCCATGGCTGCTCTTTAGCTCCCCATAGTCCACCCGCCCAGTGCTCATTCCCCCAGGGCTGTGCCCGGCTCTCCTGCTTTCCCACTTGAATCCTCAAACTCCAGGGCTTCTGTTACTGCCTCCTGCTGGTGGCTGCCTGGAAATGGTTCCAGCCACTCTCCAGACCTCTCCAGAATTAAGGTACAGGCATCCAGAATGCCCCTGGGTGCCCCCACTTGCCGCCCACAGGGTCTCTTAGTCCCAAAGGAACCCTAATCAATTTAGCCGGTCTCCCCCGGCTCCAGGTCCTGACCCCAGTGAGAAGTGGCACCCACCCATCTGTCCCAAACACAACTCAAAGTGTCTTGTCTATTCTGCTTCCTAAATGGCTGTCCCTCCCCACTCCCCTGAGGCCCCCCGGCCGGGTTTGGGCAGATCTTGGTGCCCTGCCCCCTTCACTCTGTTCTCTACTATGTCCCAGAGAGGGCCAGAAATCTGCCCAGACACTCCCTGACCAAAGCCCCTTCAGGAGCCTCCTGCAGGGGGAAGGGGAAGGTCTCACTCCTTGAACTGGCATTCAAGGCCCTGCATTTGGTCCTAGCTCCCTGTACAGTCAGATCACCTATTACCCCTCTTTCCCAGACATACCGAGCACCCCACCAGCTGCCCGCACTGCCTAAACCTCCTCCTTCTTCCCATCTGCCTTGTGAATAGCCTTCAAAGCCCTGCTTAGCCTTCAAAGCCCTGCTCAGGATCCCCTTTTTCTTCCTAGAGGTCTCCAGACTAGCTCATCTCCCCAAAAGGCCGGAAAGAATTCACGCAAAGCCACAGATTCCACCACCCAAAGATTTCAGCCCCATGCCTTCAATACCTCTCTCCCTCCCAGCCAAAGATCCTATGATTCCCAACTCCACCTGTGAGAATGTGGACCTAATATTCTACAACCCCAACCTGAACAGTCTGGGATTTCAACCCAGAAATATTATGGCCCTAAAATGCCAGTAGACAGAGACTGCAATTCTAAAATCACTTTCCCGAAAGAGCTGTCAGGAACCACGCCCCCCCTCCCATCTTCTCACCTGGCCACTCTCACTTGACCTTGTGGACCACACAGTTGCAGGAGATGATGCGGGGAGGAAAAGCCCTGCTGGCCTGCAGCACTGCTGCCACCTCCCTAGGCCCAGGGCCCACATCTGCAGCAGGGAGCGCCTGGCTCCTCCCGGGCCCACACCCAAGCTGGAAGTCTGTAAGGCGAGGGTGCCCCATAGCCTTTACCCTACCTCATCTGCCAGGTGAGGCAGTGGGCTGCGCCGGGTCCCCCCTCATGGGGCCTGCCACCACCTCTGCCCCTTAGGACACTTACCCTTTCCCCGACTTCCTCCTCCCTTTCTCTCTCATCACTGCCAACAAGCCCAGAGCCTGCAGTCGGGTTGAGTCTTGTCTTCTCAGTAGGAGCAAGGGAGCCAGTGATAAACATATCTGTGATCCTTTCCAAGATGCTCAGCCAGGAGCGGCTGTGGGCTGGCCCCCTTTCTCCTATTGGCTCCCTACCTCTGCTGTGCGTGGGGCCCATGGAAGCCTATTGCAGGGAAGGCCCCGTGGTGAGACCCCATGCCTTTGAATTAATAGATTGCACACTGCGAGACCCTGTGGCCATCTCCCCCTGGTGCCTTTACCTGGCCCTGCCTAGCACCTGGGGATTAGATGGCTCAATGGAGGCCTCAGATAGGGAGGGGACCCAGAGCTGAGAGACACACTGAGCCTTCCTAACCCCCAGCTAAGTGGCTGTCCTTGCTTCTGACCCCTTGGATATGTGCCTGGGCCTCCAGGGTGCCCTGGAGCAGGGTGTGGGTCTGGCACCTGCAGGGCTAGGCTGGGAAGCTGTCTTCCCATTGTGCTCTGCCTGAGTGGTATGGCCACTGCCCTGGGTGGCCTCCGTCTGTACCCCACAAATGGGCCAGACTGGTAGTAGTTCAGGCCTTTCCCTATGTATGCTGGGAAGTTCCAAATTCCACCTCCATGCTGTGGAAAATACTTAGTGCCTGGGTGAACGGCTGTTCCAGGAAGGCAGCTCAAGGGTTCTCCCAAACCAGAGTTAGTAGGTATGGTGAGGATCCCTTCAGCTCTGTTTCCCTGAGCTGGGACAGTTACACCTACTCAAAAACATCAAATTGGACCCAGCTCACGCTCTTCCCAGACCCTATTCCTCATCCTGTCCAAGGCCTCACTCTGCCTCCCCTGGGAGTCAGTGCCTAGGACTTCTGTTTCTCCTCTGCTCCAGAACCTTCCGTGGCTCACCAGTGACCATCAGGTACCCAACTATTCACTCCGTATATATGTGGAGTGCCTCTTATGCCAGGCTCTGGTGTGTGGCCATGCACGAGACACATAGGGTCTCTGTCCACATCAGGCTTATGGTCTAGGGAGAGGAGAAATCCCCAGAACAAGGCAACATCTGAAAAAAGGCTTGGAAGGAATTGAAAGGGAAGTTTCTCTGGGGAGAGGACATCTGAGCTGAAACTTGAACAGCAAGAAGAAAGCAGCCACAGGAAAAATCTGAGGGCAGAATGCAAGGCCCTCACTCCTTAGCTTGGCAAGTGAACTTGAAGCTCCTCGGCTGCTGTGACCCCTTCAGGGATCCACAGACTAGCCTCCCTGGGCCCCTGAACTGGCCCTAAGTCCCCACCTCTGGGCTTTTGGCCCCTAGATCCCCACACCAGACTTGCGTTATCTTCACCTCTCTTTTCTGCCTCGTCCAACCTCACTCATTTTGGGGGACTCCTCCTCTAGGAAGCCCACTGAGGTTGGTTTCATGAACTCTGACAGCTCCCAGCATCGGCATCACCCCAGAGCTGCCTGGAACAGCAATCATGGCCATCATGCCTGTTGCAGTGGTGTGGCTTCTAGACCCCTCTCACCTGTGACGTCACAGAGCCTTTCTTATCCCAGGCTAAGAACTCTCTCTCCTTTAGTTCTCCCAGGGGCCCAACCAGGTAGGCACAGGGAGAGGGAAGCCACTTGCCTTCCTTCCATCTGCCTTCAGGGAGTAAGAGCTGCTAGGGCAGGAGGGAGCCTGGGAGCTGTGACCTCAGCCCTAAGGAGCGATGTGACCACAGAAACAGAAAAGAATGAATAACCGAGAACCTGGAGGGGTGTGCTGGCCCCAGAAAGGCGCTTCCGGCATGGGACTGAATAGGCAGGACCTCACACTTTACTCCAGGACACCATCCTGGGGTGGGCCAGGTGAGCAGCTCTGCATGAGTGACTCACTGCCGCAGCCTGGGCGGCTCTGACACACAGGATGTGGCAGGAGGCCGGAGAGGTGGAGGAGGGTGGGGGACCTGAAGACAGCAGGAAGGGCCGGCAAGCCGGTCTCCTTCCTCTGCCAGGGGGGCTGCTTCCCTGCCGGTGTGCGGGCTACCCCCAACACCACTTGCCAGACACACTCCCTCGAACGTGACACACGTTTGCACAATCTGTCATCCCACCCAACCTGGGCAGAGGACTAAATATGTGCCAGGCTCTGGGGTAAGAGCTCTCCACCTCAGCCCCAAGGACACTCTGGCCAGCTCTGCTTCCTTGCCGTGAAGGAAGGAGTGACAGAGCCAGAGTGGGAACCCAGGGGGCTGCGGCAGCACGTGGCGAGCCAAGAAGGCCAGTGGGAGAGCCAGACGTGCTGGGTTCGGATTCTGACTTGGCTCCTTCGCTGTGGGAACCTCTGCACGTTACTTCACGGCTCTGTGCCTCCATGTCCTCACCTGTGAAACAGGGACAAGGACAAGGCCATCCACAGGGCACCTGAACGACTAAGGGAGCTGATAAACATCGGGAGCCAGAAGGCAGCCCGTTCCACGGACGTGCTCTTGCAGAACAAGACTTGGGCCATGTCATCACCTGTCCCCCCAAACGAGCAGCTTGAGGCCCACACTCGGCTGGGAGATGGAGGTGTCTGAGCCTCTGGCGATTTTTCTTTTCATCTTTTCTGTAGCTTTTAAGAGTCTGCTGGTGACTACCCATTCTCAATGCCAACACTTAAAAAGGAAGCAATTACACGTCAAGTCTGAGTCCGGCCACGGAGGGCTGGCATTCCTGCAGGGCCCCAGCAGGTGGGAACCAAGGTGGAGTCTGGTAAAAGGGGCCTGGGTTCCCTGGTTCACCATCTGTTTATGCATGGTCTCCTTCACTCTCATTACTCCTGCTCCTGCCTGGCCCCTGTGGCCTATGGTGGTGCTCACACATGTCCTGTCTCCACAGTGGTCTGTCCCCCACCCAGGTGGCATGGAGCCCCACTCCCTGTCTGCCCTGGTTCTCAGGCACTTCCCTATGGAGCTCCAACCAGTCCCCAGAGACTTTCCTCTCCCAGCACCTCCGGGGCCTGGGAGCTCCAGGGGGGGCTCTGAGTACCTTGGCCTTCACAGGCACTCCCAGAACCTGGTCCCAACCTCAGGCCTCTGTCCTGGAAGACTGCCCACACCAGGCAGTGGGTGCCCCGAGTCACCTGGTCAAGATACCTGTGCTCGAATACTTCTTGGGACGGGGAGCTCACTTTCTTGATATCTCAATCTGTTTCTCCATGGCCCTGGCTTGTCCTAACACTGGCAGGACCTGCCTCTCTGTGACCTCAGTCCCCATGGGCCCTCAATCCATATTCTGGGCCTGCAGACCCTTGTACTCCCTTGCCTTGGGACAGCCAGCTCCTCATGGGACAGGGTGTCCAGCCCCCTTTCTATTCCAGCCACCTCTGCTAGAAATACCCTGAAACATCCCTGACTCTCTTCTATAAAGAGCCCAGAATCCAGGAGGATCTGAGGAGACAATAAAGATGGAACAGTTGCCTCCCTTATTTTGAGCTCCAGATCTTGGTTAAGGTGACCAAGGACATTTTAGCGGCCCTGGCAGAACTCACTTCAACCCGTCCCCATTGTCAGAGTTTTGTATGGCTGATTTTTGTGGACCCAAGGACTTCGCATCCGTCCCTCCCTCTTTCCATCCTGCCGAGTTACATCCAATTGATTTTAACAGAGATTCGCTTATTCAGTCCCACCAGTAACCGCCACGCTTTATGCAGTACACAGGTCCTGACCAGCAGCAAATGGACAACAGCATCAAGCAGAACGCGGCTGAGAGCAGAGACCTGTGGTTCGCTACCAGAGACCCAACACCAGCCATTAGGGATCAGCTGTTTTCCCGAACATCTGCAAGAGCTGCCCGGCTCCCCTCCCTGGCTGCCTACCTTTCGGCCTGCCTCGTTATTGTGTAAGTTCATGAGAGTCCGGGCATTCTGCTTGATCTCCCGGGCATCCACAAAGACCTTGGCGAAGCCGATGCCGTAGCGGATGTCGGCAGAGCAGCCACCCCACTTCCAGCCCTCGTCCCGGTGGTACTGGCCTTGCTTCTCCTTGTCGCAGCCACAGTCACTCAGGTTGCCTTGGGTACAGGCAGCTGTGATGGCGTGGGCCACGCCAGCGGCGATGATGGCGTACGTGAAGGCAGCCTCCCGGCTCCCTGTGAGGGGAAGAGTAGGAAGACGGGGGTCAAGTCCAAGGCACCCCGGAAGAAGGCCAGACTTGGGTAAGAAGGGGAGCTGGGCTCACTGAGCACCATTCCTGACCTTCCAGAAATCTCCATCATGGGTTGATGGCCCTGCCTGATGACACCCCACTCCCCCATGCACACACCCACCCAGTCCCATCACTAATGCTCCTGGGCGTCAACTGAGCAATGCACAAGAAAGGCATGCTGGCCAGTTGTCCAGCCTTTGGAAGATCGGATTTGGGGACCCTTCTGTTGATGACCACCTACTGCCCACCACCCTTGACATAGCTGTGTAAACTGTGCACCCGTGCACGCTCATAGTATCTGGCGACCTACCATAGCAGCATTTCTTAAACACCTACGGTATGCACAGAGGCCGGGGCTTAAATCCCAGTAACGGGAATCCCTGGCTCTGTGTCTTTCAGCCAGCCATGACCCCTCCCTGTGCCTCAGTCTCCTCAGCTGTAAAATGGAGACAAAGCGAGTGTACTTTCTCAGAGCAATGATGGAGAGCATTAAGAATTGGGAGGTTGGGGTACCAGGTGGTGGTTATTATAGAGGGCACGGATTGCATGGAGCACTGGGTGTGGTGAAAAATAATGAATACTGTTTCTCTGAAAATGAATAAATTAATTTAAAAAAAAAAGAATTTGTCCATGTCAAGCTGTCAGCTCCATGCCTGGCTCACAGCACCTGCCCGACACAGCAGGTCTTGGGCTCATGGTCCCTATTATTATTGCTGTGGGTCACCTGACATTTATAGGTCCAGCCCCTCCTCTTCACCACAGTCTACTCACTAGACTGTGAGCCTCTCCAGGGAAGGCTGGCCCCTGTTCATGTCTGTGTCTTTGAGCATCAGTCTGATATAGAAGGCAAGGGCTGGGGAAGGGGAGAGGGACTGCCCACAGTTAGGGTGGAAAAGGGCAGGAAGGAACCGGGACAGGAAGGTTCAATGTGGGGAGGGGATCTGGGGAGCACTGATCTGTGCTTTCCCACAGGTCTTCCTGGCTGTCTGGAGATGGCCCTGCCAGGAGGCTGGAAGTAGTCAGTAGGGATTTACAAAAGCTCTGCAAGAGGGTGCCAAGGTTTTAAGTGGTAATGGAAGGGTCTGAGTAGCTGGGCACAGCAGTGCTGTCCCCCTATCTCTTAACCTCTCTGAGCCTCAGTCTCTCCATCTGCAAAATGAGTTCAAGAGCAGTGTCAGGACAGAGATGAACCCAGGCATGGGAAGCCCCAGGTGAGCACTCAGCAAGTTAGCTCTTGCAGTGGGGTAGAGTGGAGGTTAGGGAGGGCTCCCTGGAGGAAGAGGCTCCACACAGATGAAGCAGGGTCCACCATTCAGGAAGGGGCAGGGAGAAGGGTTCCAGGGTGTTGTGATGTAGATGACCTCAGTGGGGGTGGGGTGGGGGGAATGGGTGACGAGTGGGTGAGGCAGCCTCCAACCTGCTTCTGGCCTCAGATCATGCTGACCCATGCTCAGGTAGATGATATCCCCATTCAACCCCCATCCACCTCCAGGCCTCCCTCACCCAGGCTGCTAAGACACAAACAACCTGCCTCCGCACCCCATCCCCAGCCACCACCCTCGCGCTCTACAGACACAGATGCCTGTGTCCACCTGTGGGATGGGTTTACTACACCAGAGCCCCTGGCTCTGATGTTCCACGCCAGCCCATCCCTGGTAGCCTTGTTCACACAGGGCTTCCAATCCCAGGTCCACCACTTCCCGCCTATGCCTTAGGCAAGTTCGTCCTCCTCTCTGAGCCTCAGTCTCCCTGCTTGGGAAATGCAAGCGATGCCAGTGTCTACCTGAGAGGAGTTGTGAAGTTCCGGTAGTATGTGTGACAATCTTAGCCCGGTGCCTGGGTCAACAGACACCCCTACCCTGGGCCCTCTCTTTTTAACTGCATCTCAACCTCTGGGGCATGGAGAAGGACATGATTTGAGCACCTCCCAGATTCCTGGCTCTAAACACATCACCGATCGTATCAGTATTAGAAACCATAAGTGTGTCACAAGGGCCCTGCAGAGGGCTGGGCACAAAGTGGCATCGACAGTGGACACATGCACAGACTCAACCTCTGGGCAGGCTGGATACCTGACAATGGTTATGTGAAATTAAGAAATGCTGTGTAAGATCTTCCAGTGCATGGTAGGGCTTCCTGAGAAGGAAAGGGAACCCATGGGGGCCATGTGTAGGAGAGAGAGCTGACCACCAGTAGGGCAAGCAGGAACAGAAGGTGGCCATCTCATGTTGCTGGGCTCTGCAGAAAAGGGAGCTGACGAATTAAGGCCTCAAGGACCAGTGATCAGGCCCTGAGTCCCACCAGGGCAGGACATTGGAAAGGAGCTAGTACTTGATGGACAGACTCCCAGAAAGAGGGTAGATTGGAAAAATCACCCCCTTCGCCAACACCTACATGCACCCAGCAAAGCTAGACAACAAGCAAGCAGGTCTGACATAGCCAGAACAGGAGGTGTGAGGGTAAGGGATGAGGAAACCAGAACCTCCTGGGACCTGGGAGTCTTGCCCTTGCCTTTGAGATTTGGCTCCGAATTGTCCCTCTGCATGCTCAGAGGCTGCCAGTTAAGGGCGAAGACTGGCTCCAGGCTGGTGATTCCCTAAGATCCCTGGAGAAGCAAAGACAAAGCCCTCAGGCACCAGCTCCCAGCACAGACTATCAGACACACAAGAAAATAATATACTGGAGACAGCCAACAGTGCGATTAGACCCTCAGTGACATCAAAGAAAAGAGATGGAGCGTATACAGAGAACAGGATGAGGGGCCTGGGGTCTTCCCCATTCCACCACTTGCCAGCTGTGTGACCTCAGGTGAGTCAACTAAACTCTCTGTGCTCCAGCTCCTCCTCCATAAAATAGGGATGGCAACCACCCACTTTCTTAGGGTAGCTGAGAGGATGAGAAAAACTAACAAAGCATTAACACAGCCCGGCATGAAGAAGGAGCCCCCAATATTAGATGTATTAAAATTTCTATTGATGATGGTAGTAACTGTTCTCTGTGAGAGGCTGGGGAGGTAAAGAGTCCAGGCTACCTTGATCTTCATTTATGGTTGGAGGAACAGGGGCCAAGAGAAAAGTCCAGCTTGTCCAGGCCACCTATCCAGTAGGCAGCAGAGGTGAGCTGCAGACACAGCCTCTAGACACCTCATAGAGATCAAGAACGATCCGCAGGATTTAAATGACTTGAGGTGCAGTGGGCACAGCTGGCGGGCTCTGGAAGCTGAAAGGAGACTGGGTCCACTTTATCAGACCAAGAATGGAGTATGCAAATTGAGGAGGGGGCGGGAAGTCAGGCTTGTCATCCGAGCATTACCCTTCTTCCAGACTCCTCCCTGGGGGTGGGGCCAAGGGTATGGTGAGGAGGGGCAGGACCAGCACCCTTCCTGGTAATTTTGCGCAGGGCTGCTCTAACCCCTGTGTTTGATGGTCCCCTGGTCTCTCTGAGCCCCTGAACACACAGCGATGCAGACAGTGACGGACTGACAGCTACCTAAACATGGCTTCAGTTCCCAGGCACCTCCCTTAAGGTTGGGGAAAGGGAGATGTACCTTGACACTTTTAACTCCCCTGAGTTCAAGGTGGAACCCCCACACCAGAGTGAAGTCCCATCATGGGCCAAGGTCTTCCTCTCCCTGCCAAGCCAGCCCTCACCTCAGCATCCACTGCCCCCAGAGAAGCCAACTCTGTGGCTTCAGAGTTCTCAGGAACCCAGGTATTGGCTGCTCAAGTCCAATGCCTCTGGATGCTATAGGGTCACTGTGAAGCCCTGCCGTTGACCGTGACATTGGGTTTGCCCGCCAATATCAGACTGGCACTGCCCAGTCCCACCTCCCTTTCTTCCTACCAACCACCTGAACACTGAGGATACTGGCCTGGGCATCAGGCAGGCTGAATGACTCCCATCAGGTCTGTTAACTTTCTGAAGCCTCTGTTGCTTCCTCTGTGAAATGGGCATAATGACAGCATCTGTGCATCATGGGCTGTGTAAGTAGACTGAATCATAGAACAAGGGGAAGGTGCTGAGCACAGAGCCTGGCATGTAGCAAGTGTTCAGGAAATGCCAGACATCATGGTTGTTTTTGTTATTATTACTTCCGAGCTCCATTTTGCTCCGTGATGCCATGGAGGTCAGGACAGCCTCACATAGAGGCAAGTGCATGGGGCTGATCCGGCCTAGTCTGTCTCTCTGCTCAGCCACGCTCTGGGTTCTCAAGGGGACAAGGACAGTGTCTGGCTCACTACCCCTCCACCTTTTTTTTTTCAGCTCCCACCACAAGATGTGAGGGATGAATGAATGAGCAGGCCTGCATTCCAGCTGTAACCCTGCCAGAAGCTGGATGACCTTGGGTAAGTCACTTAACCTCTCTGCCCCTCCAAGTCCATGTCTGTAAGTATTACCTATTTCTGTAGGAGGAAATATATACCACCTGGCACATAGCTGGTATTTAAATGTTAGTGAGTGTTACAGTGATGATAACTGATGAACTTACAGGCACACCGTTGGGATAGAGGTACAGAAACTCTCTCCACCCCTAATCTAGTTTTCTCCATGGCCCTTCCTGCCATCTTAGCTTTATGTGTTGATCATTTGTTCCTCATACACCATTCCCACTCCCACTGTCCCACTGGAGTATAGTTTCCTTGAAGGCAAGAACTCTGTCATATTCCCCATTGGGTCCCAAGAATGACACATAGTAGGTAGTGGTACATTCTGTTGCATGAATGGGTGCATGAGTGGGTGGATGGATGGACAGATGGATGGATGAAGACTCCAAACAGTGGCCAACAACCACGTGACCGTTTTTTAGGGCTTATTTGCCAGGCGCCCTCCTAGGCACTTCAGAAAATTATGTTCACCTAGTCCTTAGGAAAACCACCCTAGGTGAAGTTCAGAGAGGGTCTGACAGCCTACTCCCCCAGAACGTCTGCACCAGAATTAGCCACAGGCTGGGGTGGGGGGATTGTGGAGTTTTGTGGTGGGGGGAGAAGGGCACTGAGCACCTACTATGGGCCAAACCCACACTTGGCTCTCTATGTGGTATCTCCCAAAAGCCCCACGGGTAGACACCATTCCCCACAGTGTTACGGAGGAGGAGACGGAGACTGAGAGGAGGTAGATGTGATTCGCTGAGGCCCCACACCTACAAACTGGCCAGAACCGGGACTCCAGCCCCGTGTCCTTTCTCAGTCCCGCCTCCCTTCCTGGCTTTTTGAAGCATCTGAAAGTCCATGGGTAACAGAAATTTCTTTGGCTTAAGGCATGGATGCTTATCAAAATGCCATTTGTTATCAGTTAAAACGTATCAACAAATAATTTAGAAGACCATTGAAATCAGATGGCTTGCTAAGCTAAGAACAGGTTTTGATGGCAGGAAGAATGTAGAAAAGGACCCTTAAATTATTTTTCAAGATTTAAAAAAAAAATTTATTTGAGAGAGAGAGCACTAGAGAGAGAGAATGAGAATGAGTTGGGGGGGCAGAGGGAGAGGGAGAAGCAGACTCCCCACTGATCAGGGAGCCCGATGTGGGGCTCGATTCCAGGACTCTGGGATCATGACCTGATCCAAAGGCAGACACTTAACTGACTGTCACCCAGGTGCCCCAAGGATCCCAAAATCTTAAAACCTCACTCCCAAGGTGAGAGGCTATATAACAGCCTATCCATTTGTGCCTCCTGCACCCATCCCAGATGAATAACAACACCTTATTTTATTAAGGGGAAACAGACTCCGAAAAGGGATTTACTCAGGCAGAGCCAGGATGCAAACTTGGAGGTCACCTGCTGTCTCCAGCCATTCCAGGGGACTACTCTAGACCCTGACCATGCTTGGGACTCGCAGCACAGCCTCTGTCTCATCTGCCTGAGGAAGCCCCTTCAGCTGGGTAATTTCCTGAATGCCACCTTGTTTGTGTCTTAGGAGACATCTGCAAGAGTGTGTCTAGGATATCTGTTTTATTGCTGCAGAAACTATGCCCAATGGCACAGTTCACAATAACCATAGCAAAATAATAAAAAAAAATGCTTACTAATTTCAAGGCTCTTCCCTAAGCACTCATTATAGATCAACTCGATCCTGGCAACTATCCAATGAGGCGTGGACCATTATGGTCATCATTTTACAAATGGGGAATCTAAGGCCCAGAGAGGTGATGCAGCCTGCAAGGATTTAAACCCAGTTGGCTGGGCTGCAGAGTCCAACCCACTCTCCTGTCCCAAGGCCATGATACCCACTCAGTCCTACTGACCCCAGCCCCGGCTCTTTCCCGGGTCTTCTGCACAAAGCCAGTGAGCAGCACACACTGGGCTTGGCCATTGCTGACCACGTGCCCTCCAAGAACAGACCTACCACTCTCTGCTTAGACCATCCATCTGTCCCTTCTACCCATGAGCCGAGGAAGAACCTCCATCAAATCTCCTTGACCAAGCCATGTGCCATGTTCCTTCGCTCCACAGATATTTCTTGAGCATCTACTAGCACTGGGGCTTAGGGACACTGAGAGGAGAGATTCAGACACAGCCTTATCTCCGTAGGGAGAGAGACAACAAAATCACATCACTCAGTGGCAGCTGAGAACTCTGACGAACATACAACAGAGCAGTGCTGGGAGCAGGGGGCAACTGGGGTTGTTCGGAGGGGCCAGTCATGCAGCGCTCTCTGTGGATCAGAGGGCTCCAGGCCCATGTGATGACCCTGGCGTGATCTAGCCAATGGCAGAAGCAGGTAAACCAGGAACACAGGGGAGCTGAAGCTAGGTCCACCATCCTGCCCTGCACAGAGGCTCCCCATGTTCCCAGAATCAGAAAATAGACTCCTAGAGCCACAGAGAGAAAGCCCATGGGTTCCTCCTGGAATGATAGGTTCATGGAGACCAGGAGTCTCAACCAAGGTCAGCAGTGACTCAGTGAGACCAGGTGGACTAGACTCAGGCTCTCTTGGCTCCTGCATGGGGTCTCCACCTTCACCCTATTCCTCCTTAACTCTCCCCCCACCTCCACCCCATCCTCCTTAACTCTCGATGCAGGTCAGTTTTCCATCCGGAAGCCCCAGTGGCTGGCTTCAGCTCAAAGCTTGGATAAGATGGGTCTTGTCCATCCCTCCTCTCTACTTTTATTCAGCTGGGTGACCCTGAGCAAGGACTCTGCCTCCTTGAGTCTCAGCTTGCCCATATGTGAAATAGGAACCACCAGGAGGACACTGGCAAGTTGCCGTGAAGGGTCAATGCAGCCTCTGGGTAAAGAGAAGGTGCTCAGTAAAGCACTGTGTTAACACTGAGGGAAAATGGGGAGTCTGGCTAATGCCCTCCACACAGCTCAGCTCCATAATGATCCCAGCGGGTACAGAGGAAATAAACTGATGAGCCAGTCTGCCCAAAAGATTCCATTCCACCGCCCTGTGCAATCGCTGTAAATGGCTTGCACCGGAATATTATCTGGGTGTATTTACGGTATCTTACTGGAAACCACAAAGTGCATTGTATTTTTTTTTTTTTTCATTTGCTATTTAAAGCCAGTGGGTCAGAGAGTGAGCAATCTGCCGTGACACGAGCTGAAATATATGATGATTTGGAAAATATACAGATGGAAAAATGCTGCTTTTGCCAGTCCCATAGCATGGCGGCTCTCAGCCCTTCTGGGCTTGGAATGCCACACAGCTGGCTGTCTCCAGCCAGAGGACGCACAGAGCCTCTTGGTGAACAACTGAAGAATCGGGGGTGTAGGGAGTACCTGTCTGGGCTGAGGCTGGTTAAGATAATAGGTCAGTAGAGCTGGAAACTGGAGAGGGGCGTGTGCAGCTTGATCCAACTGCCTCAGATCCAACCAAGGGTCTCTCCTCCCCCTGAGGCACACACCTCTGACAATCCGCAAAGTGTCAACGTCTGCCCCTCCTGCTTCCGTGCCTTTGTGTGTGCTGTTCCCTCAGCCTGGACATGCCCTTCTTCCCATCTGCCTGGTGATGGGCAAATGTAGCCAGGGCTTAGAAGCAGGGCTCTGGATGCCAATAAATCTGGATTCGAGTGGCAGGACCTTGAGTGAGTTAATTGGCCTCTCAAAGGCCTTCGTTTCCTCCTTTGTAAATTGGGAATACGGGGACCTTTTAAGGTTGTTTGGATGGTGAAAAAAACGAAAGCTCATGACAGACTCGAAAGCTCATGACAGACTCGGTCCACACCAGGTAAGAGATCAATAAACAGTAGCTTTCACAAGATGCATGCTTGGTTAACCCAATTCTTCAGGACGCAGCGGCAGTGTCCCCTCCCTGAGGAAACTTCCTGATCCTCCCTCCCTCTGACTGTGGCCCAGGGCCTTCGCTTTCCTCACTTTGTGCTGAATTGAATTCTGTCCCTTCCCAGTAGGCTGTGGAGAGCAGGATTGTTTCTCTGAGAAGCGTCCACAGTCGCTGAATGAATGACAGTGCATGTAAAAGCGTGTAAGCATGTGAGTGTGTGTGTGTGTCTGCCTGTCCACCATATGAGAGTTGGAAAGAGAACATTAGAACAAAAGGCTCATCTCAAAGAATAGCGTCAGGAGGGCTAAAAC
Organism: Mustela lutreola; assembly: GCF_030435805.1. Classification (NCBI taxonomy): domain Eukaryota; kingdom Metazoa; phylum Chordata; class Mammalia; order Carnivora; family Mustelidae; genus Mustela; species Mustela lutreola. The sequence goes on along the minus strand of NC_081291.1, from coordinate 56,635,033 downwards.
CCAGGATGAACTGAGGCTTGCAAAAAAAATGCAAACGAGACAAAAAGTCCTTTGTTCACTGCTTCTAAGCAAGAATAGGGAAAGAATAGGTCTTTCGCTGGGGCAAGATGGCGTATTGTTAAGAAATGGCGCTGAGAAAGTGGAGCTGGCCCGCCCCTTGCTTCTGTCTCTTTCCTTCACTGGAAAGGCCTTCGAATCTGTCCCTCCACGCAGCCATTAGCTCACCAGACATGTACTCTAGTCTCTTTCACTGCCCAAAATGGGCAAAAAAAGATGGAGCCATTTGTGTGAGAGGCAGATTCCCAGAGGAGGGATCTGAGGCCCAGCAGGTCACTCCAGGGAGAGAGGGAGAGCTGCTCAAGTGACTGGTCTCGAGAAGTGGTGACAAATGCCACTGGAGCAGAAGTCCAGAAATGCTTCCAAGTCACCTGGTTTGCAGACACAGGAAGATGGTATTCCCCTCCTGGGGCCTGAATCCTAGGTCACTGGTGCCCATCCCTGGAAAAATTCTGGCAGGGGAGTACCAAACAGGAGATTGTGAGTATCTGGAAAAGAATGCAGCCGTCCCTAGGAGCACACATCGGGAAATCACCATTTCTTTGTTGACAGTGATGCTGGGGACATTGCAAATTTCTCTATGTGCTAAGAATGTGATTATCTTCCCACATCCTGTCTCTCCCCTGACACAGGGGAAAGAAATTCTTCCAACAGCTCCCCTCCCAGGCAAAGCCCTGCCAGACTGATTCATGTCCTACTCTTTCTGCCCTCCGTACTGTATACCCTAGAGTCCAGGGAACCTGGGTCCCTCTGGATACACTGGCTCCGTGCTGGGTCACACCTACAAGCCTGTCTTGACTGCTTCTCCTCTGCGACAGCTTTCCCTCCCTCAGTTGTAGACCAGCCCACCTACAGTCCACCTGGTCCTCTGCCCAGTGCCCTCTCCTCTCTTATCAGATTCCAGAGCCCATTTCCAGCCCTGGCCTCACTGTCTGTCCCCACCAAACAATGAGCACCCTGAGGGAGGAGCCTGTGGCCAATTCATCAGTCTACTATGCAGAAGATTCTAGAGAATATCTGCGGGACAGGTAAGTGAATGAATAGGTAGACAAACTGTGGGGCAGGGAGCGTTTGTGGTGTGTGAGCCCAGGAGAATTTAAATTATATGAATTCAACCAAAAGCACCTAGGGGAAAAGAAATGAAAATACCAAATGCATGGGAATGTAAATTTGCGTAGCCACTATGGAGGAGAGTATGGAGTTTCCTCAAAAAGTTAAAAACAGAATGACCATGTGACCCAGCAATCCTACTTCCAAATATATACCCCCCAAAAATGAAATAGCTCTCTTGGAAAGATACTTGCACACTTGTGTTCACTGTACCATTATTTAAAAATACCCAAGAAGTGGAAACAGTTTAAGTGAACATCAATGGATATGTTGTATCTTAAGTGTATTAATGGATAAAAAAAAAAGTGAGATAGATAGATAGATAGATAGATAGATAATGGGATATTATCCAACCATAAAAAAAGAAGGAACTCTTGCCATTTGTGATGACACAGACGGACTTTGAGGACATTATGCTCAGTGAACTAAGCCAGACAGAGAAAGACAAATATTATATGCTCTCACTTATATGTGGAATCAAGAAACAAAAGAACTCTAATGTATATACTTATATTTTAGATGCATACTCTTCTATAGTGGGCATTACTACCTATATATCATACATTCATATGAATGTTTTATGGTAGAAAATCAGGTATTCTGAAATTTTGTGGCTAATTCAAGGGACTTTCAGGGGTAATGCTTACTCGGATAGGTTTCACTGCACATGCCAATGTCAGAAGCTAGCCATTGGGGAAAGACAGAGGACTTGGTGAGTGAATACACCTAGGTCAATTCCTGGTTAGGTCCAAACCCATATTAGGAGCCTGGTCAGTCTGTGAGACTGGTCAGTCTGTGAGAATCCCCAGAGTGGGTGTGTTGGGGCCTCTGAAGAGCAGCTCCACCAGATGGTCTATTAGTCCAAGGTTAGAAATGAATGGACCCTCCAGGGGAAGCCTGTTCAAACTGCTCTCCTGTCTGTAAGACTTTTCAGAGCCTTTAATATGTGGGTGGCCATTGTAGCTGAGCTCAAGCAGGGAGCACAGCATTCTGAGCTCCCCAATTTATCATCCAACCAACCTCCTATGTTTCTCCAGAGAAGCTGGTGGAGGGAGGGAGGAAGGAGGGGAAGGAAGGGATAGACCCTACCATTCTGCCCAACAGACCAAGAATGCATGTTCAGTTTTGGATTGGGATCAGAATGAAAAGCATTTACTCACAATGGAGGGAACAGAGTGATTCCCATGAGGGAGCTACAACCCAGACCTGGGAGGCAGAAGAGAAAGAAGAACCCAGGCTTTGTCCTCAGGGGCTCAGAGCTACTGCTGGCACACAGGGTAGAGAGCAGCTTCAGGGTGGTTCATCTCTTCATGAGTTTCCTGAGCACCTACTGTGTGCCAGGCCCTGGGGGTGCTCCAGGAGAAGAAGGTTGACAGGCCTGGGTTCCATGGACACCCCCATGGTCAGGGAGATGACTGATATTGGACATATCCTTGCAAAAGTAAGCAATGTCACTTCTGAGAGTGGTAAGTGCTATAAAGATATCATGTGAGTCTCTTGGGAGGGGCAAAGGGATGCTTTCTGATGGCTCTAATCTACAGGTGCCAGGGTCTATAATCCTGCACAAGGCTGGCACCTGGCAAGGTGGGTCATGCAACTCCTCCATTCTACAGATGGGAAGACTGAGGTAGGAAAGTGAGGTACTCTCTCAGAGTCCTGGGGTGGGGTTGGGATGGAAACCCAGCCATATGACTTTGATGCCAGTGCTCACTTGGCTGTCTGTCACATGGCCCAGCCACAAGATGAGGTTCTCAAAAACTTGTCTGCTTGGAGAATCTGAAGTCAAGCAGGCTCACAAAAATAGAAGAATCTTCCAGAATAAGGGAATTAACTATCCATCTCAGCTCTGCCACAAAACAGCCATGTGACTTTGGTCAGCCTCCAGCTTGCTCAGAGCCCAAGATGGAGGTAGACAGACCTCCTTTCATGGGGACAGATGAGGCTATGCATGAGGCAGGGCTGTCACAGGGCCTGGCCCCATGGATCCTCAACGAAAAGACAAAAGAAAGGAGAGTGAAGCCCCACATGAGCCATCACTCCTGGGGTGCTGCCCAATCCAGCCTTCCTCCCCTATGCTATGACTCAATATTACAATCATGATGGCCAAGCCCGAGGAAAGAACACACAAGTGGATGGGAAAATGGGCAAAAAGCATGAACAGGAAACTCACAGAAGAGTAAAATGTGTATAGCTAATAAATACAGGAAGAGGGTTCACCCGAATTACTTCTCAGGGCAATGCAAATCAAGACAGCAGTGTTTCCCACTGTTCCCTGGGCAAAAATGAAGTCTTGGATAATGCCAAGTGTTGGAGAAGCTGTGGATCAACACCGCAGGCTAGCAGGAGTGGCACTTGGCACAGTCACTGTGGAAATCAGGTTGCTGTTCATACCTTGTGACCATCCATTCCATTCCTCTGTATACACCCAAGGGAAACGTGCATACACTAGCACCAGGAAACATGCACAAAGGGGCCCATGGTGGCAATGTGACAAGTCAATGCTTAGAGGTGGTCCAGATGACCCACCACCAAAAGCATGGAAGCATAGGTCAGAGTCTACTACTGCAGCCAAAAGGGATCCACAACAGCTGAAGGAACACCGTGGATGGGTTTTATTGCTATTTAGGGATAAAAGTAAATCCAAAAGATCGGATATAGAGTGATGATGTCTTTTCATTATAAGATTAAATACAACTAAAACCAAATAATTTCTTTCTGGGAACTATATCAATATGATAAAACAGACAAAAACAAGCAAGGAATGGGAAACCCAAGATTCAGGATGGAGAAAGCATGGCTCAGGAGGGAGTGGCAGGGGTACACAGGGGATGGTCAGAGGAGGGCGTGTAAATTACTCATTCTTGTTCTAGTTGTTGTGCTGTGTGGCAGATTCAAGGAGGGAGGTTCATTGTGTTATTTAAGAAAATGAAAAGGGGCACCTAGGTGCTTCAGTGGGTTAAAGCCTTTGCCTTGGCTCAGGTCATGGTCCCAGGGTCCTGGGATCGAGCCCTGCATCGGGCTCTCTGCTCAGCGGGGAGCCTGCTTCCCCCTCTCTCTGTCTGCCTCTCTGCCTACTTGTGATCTCTGTCTTTCAAATAAATAAATTTAAAAAAAAAAGAAAAGGAAAAGGCTGAAGGGAGTGAATACCTTCTCAAGCTGTCAAGGGCCACACTAGGTAGTAGGCGATAAAGCTGATGTGGGGCCGCATACAGCATTTTAATAATCCTTGGCATTTAAGACCCATGAAGAGCTGGCTCACAATCTCATCTGAGACTACTAACCCCCCTACCTCCAGAGGCCGCAGACCCGTGTTCAAGATCCTTTTAGCAATCCAACTTCCATGTTGTCGCCCCATGTCAGCCAGGGACCCTATTTACTGGTGAAACTCTTCTTACTCTTTAAGGCCCAGATCAAAGGCCATCTCCACTTTCTAGCTCACTTGTCACAGAGGAGATTAGGACACAGAGACATCAAGGGCATGCACAGGGGAAAGACCATGTGACACTGGGAGAAGATGGCCATCTGCAGGCCAAGGAAAGAGACTTCGGAAGAAATCGAACCTGCTGACACCTTGTTCTTGGACTTCTGGCCTCCAGAACTGTGAGAAAAGGAGCATCTTTGTCTAAGCTGCCCAGTCTGTGGTTCTTTGTTACAGAAGCCTGAGCTGGCTAATGGACTCATGAGCAGGCCCTCTCCCCTGAGAGGTGGTCTAGGTGGGGCTCCCAGGTCTGGCCAACAAAAGCACTGCTTCCCTTGGGCATGTGATGGGACACATGACCCAAAGTCAAGTCCTGTTAGCTGATCCAGGTGGGATGGACCTTAGGACTTCTGTAGGTGCCCCCAAAGAAAAGCTAATGCTTTTTTTAAAAACACACACACACACAAATTTAGAACCTGGAAGTTGTGGTTCTGGCATATTCAGAGCCATCTGGCTGCCCCAAGAGGCCACTCTGGGGTTGGTAGAAACCATTTCAAGGATCAGCACCATCCCTGACTTTGCAATGACTTAAGCAAACATAAATTCCCCTCTTGGCCTGATGAGAGGGCTTGAACTGGGTTTCTGTTTCTAGCATGCAAGAAGGCTTTGCTGGGTACATGCTCATGGCCTTCTCCTGAGATACAGACAGTAAAATTTAGAACATTCATGAGGGGAGACAGAGCCATGAAACACAGAGCCAAAGACCAGAGTGGAGGCTGAGGAAGTGGTAGAAGGTGAGGCTTCGCGTCTCAGCATGAGACGGATAACTATGCCAAGGGGCAGCGCCCCCCCCCCCATGTCAATTTTCCCCTTCTTCCTCCTCAGTCACAGACCCTGAGCTGGTCTCAGAGCTACTCTGAATAAAAGACTACACTTCCCAGCTTCCCTTGCAGCTAGACGTGGTTATGTGACTGAATTCTGGCCAATGAGGTGTAAGTAGAACTGTGGGGTGGCAGGGGGAGGCCATGTTTCGGGCCATCCAGAGTGAGGCCTTGATGGCCAGACCTCTTCCCAAAGTCAAAGACCTTACTCTTGATGCCTCACCAAAAGGCAGGCTTGTTGGCTGGTCATTGCCAGGAAGAGGCAATCCCATGAGGGCAAGAGCCCCGAAGGCACTGAGGAAGAGCCCAGGAGCCAAAATCTGAGGTGTCCTCAAGCAGGGTATGTTTACATATGAGGAAACCAAGGCTCAGAGGAGAAGTGACTTCTCAGACACCTGGGGGTCTTATGTGGGCCTCCTCGTCCTCTGCTCCACCGCTACCACCTTTCAGGTTCCAGGCCAGGGTAACTCCTTCCTAACTGGCCTTCAGGTCATCAATCCTACCCCCATCCTCAGCATCACTACCAAAGCAGAACTTCACTCACGGCACAGTGTCACCTCTTGCCAGGAAAACTGGACCAGACTCCTAACTCCCACCCTGACCCCTCCATAGTTCATTCTATTCCCAGCTGCTAGAGCAAGGCTACTAGATCCAAAGTCAGATCCTGTCATTCCCTTGCTCTCCATTCACTGGAGGAAAACCCAAATCTCTGACTTGGTCTGACAGATGTCACACTGTCCAGCTCCTGGCTGCTTCTCTGACCTCTGAGACTTCTTCTTCCCCCTGATCACTGTACTCCAGTTATACCAGCCCTCTCACTGGTCCTCAAACAGCCAAATATGTTCCTGGCTCGGGGCCTTTGCCCATCTATCCTCTTTGCCCAGCATGCCCTTCCCCAGACATGCCCATGGCTCACCTCCCTCATGAATCCAGAGGCCTTCCTTGACCAAACAGGCTGGAACAGCAGCCTCCAGCCATGGTGGGCACTCAGTAAATATTTGGTGAACGTATGAGTTAAACAAACGAATGAATTTTATAGCGACTCTTCAATGAGCCTTCCAGAATGACTGACTATTAAGCTGGATCATGTGATGTTGCCATTTTTGCAGGTCAAAAATCATTGAATAGAGGCTATTTCATACAGAATGACCTTACTTTGGAAGCTACGCCTTTGCTCCAATTCTGCAATGGCTCCCACCACCTAGTTTGAGTTCAAACTGGTCAGACTGATGCCACATGCCTCTTGGACCTGACTCCCAGTCACTTCCAGGCCTGTGGACCTGTCGCCCCTACCACTGCTACGCCCTGGGTTTTCTTAGGCTCCTCTCTTTGCCTTGGTTCCCTGAGGCCACTCAACGTGCAATGGACGTCTTCAATTCTACAACTCTTGTCAGCTGGAAGGGCTGCTGGACAGCAGGGCTCCTGGCACCATAACCCTCCTTGTATCCCCCAAATGCATGGTGATAATGCCAGGCTATGGGCTGGTTCTTCCAAGACTGCGGGTTCTTCCGGGGTGCCATCATCCTAGTCCCGGGACACCCTGTCACTAACTTTCAATGACCTTGGATAAGTCCCTTCTGAGCCTGTTTCCTTGTCTGGAACATCTCATATGTCAGCAACACACAAGTTTAAAATAAGGCCAGAGCCCAGGCCTGGGTCCCAGGGACAGGGGACTGGGGAATGTGAGCAAGAGAACGCAGAAAAATCATGGGTGCCCACAGAAGGCTCCTCAGACAGGGATTTCAGGGACCTAAACTGGACTCCCAGTGTGGATGCCACCTCCTGGTGTGAGCCAGGGCAACCCCCCCCCTCTCTGGGCCCCGTTCTCTACCTGAAAAGTCAGCCCTGAGGCTGGAAGAGGGAGAAGGAAGGGCAGGTGGGACAAGGCAAAATTCTAACCACGAAGATGTTGGAAAGGGCACACGGTGTAAAGAGAAGTTCTAAAAGAGGAGGCCACAGTGCTCCCTGCCAACCTCACCGTGAAGCTGGGGTCTGTCCCCCTCAGGAGTGGATAAGCAGGTGCCTACAGAAGACGGTGACCAAACAAGACCCACTCAGGACTGAGAGGACCAAGAAGGAGGAAGGAAACACCCAGTGATGAGTGCGGCGGGGAGCCCAGCTCTCATGGAGCTGGCATTCCCAAGGGGTGAGGAACGAGTCACAGTGCCGATGAGCTGAAGCTTCGTGGTGTGAAGGACTTTAGACCCCAGTGATCAAGGGAGGCCCAGAGGCCGTGACAGAGAGGTCTGCACAGAGAATGAGGGGCGTTCTGGGGTGCTGGCTGTGAGAAAGGATCTGAGGCAGAAGGAATGTGTGGTGCTGGGGACCCAGGGCTGGACAGTGTGGTGTGCCGGGGCGGGGCGGGGGGGCGGGGGGGGAAGATGGGAGCAGAAGGGGGCAGAGGTCAGCAGTGCTTTCAAATGAGAGGAAGACTCCATAGAGTTTTAAGTAGGGAAAATGACATGACTTCATTTTCATTTACAAAGGAGGACCCTGCCTGCAGGAAGGTCTCCAGAATAGCCAGGGGGCAGTGGGATGCCAAGGGATGGGGTGGGGGGGCTGGGGGGGTGGGGAGGGTTGCGGTGCTGGGGAGCCCAGAGGCGCCAGCTGTGTGACCGGAAGGGAGGAAGTAAGGACACAGAGAAATGGCTGGATTTAGGGTGAATCACTTCAATATCCACTGAATTTACTGATGAGGGAGAGAGAGAACTTGGGGGTGCCTTTAGCGCCATCCAGTAGGCCCAGTGAACCACTGCAGCTCAAAGAGACCTGAAGCAGACTTATTTCCAGGGAAGTTCACAGCTTGGCAGCAAGCCTGTGGACTTCCCAGCCCCATAGTCCAGACACACACAAGCAGAATACAAAACATGGCCTTTTCCACAAAATATGGAGGCCTCTCAATGACCAACCTCCTTTCCACCAGGTTTTCTTCATAACTGCTTTGAAAACCAAAAGTGTGACCTGACCCATGTCTCGGTGCATGTATCTGTGTGTGTGTACACACATAGACGCACGTCCCATGTATGCATGCCTGAGCAACACACAATTCCCACAGAACAGGGTTTGTAAATTCAAATGTCCACAGTAGCCTGGTGAGTCATGAAAGTGGACTGTGTGTAATAGGGAGTGGTGAGGACTGTGGCAGGGGTTCCATTTAAAGGAATCTTCATTGTCAGCCTGATCCCCTAATAATTGTGTAGGCACATACATAAGTTATCAATAGATCTTCCACGTTTTAAAAAAAAAGCCAGAAATTCATACTTTGAGGTAGAAAAGTTATTTTTTTAAAAATTGGACTTCAATTTAAGAAACATCAGTGCTTTTTCAGCTGACTAGCCTTTAGGCCACTGGTTGCTGGTTTTCAACTTTGCCATAGGTGGTTGGAGTGGTCTGGAGTTGAATTAGAGAGCCGACCCTCCCCAGGAGACCTGATTCAAGTCATGACACCTGCAGATCCCATGCTTGGGAGCATTGCAGCATGGGGCAGGTGAGAGGTTCGTAGAGGGATCCTGAGGCTATTCTGGTCTCCCACAGCCTCTCAGACCTTCCATAAGTTGTCTGGGTGAGCACATACCCACTTTGAGCTCCTTCCCGAAGACGGTGCGCTCCCCTAGTGCTGAGCAGTTCCAGCGGCCATTGCGGAACTGAAACTGACACTCGTCGAGACCCATTTGTGAGCCTTCTCCTATGACGATGATGGCGTCGGGTCGGCTCTGGCAGATTGCCCGCTGTCTGGGAGCTAGGCCCGGGATCTTGTTACAGATGATGCTCGCGCCCAGAGCTACCACCGAGGAGAAGCCACTGGAGCAAGGGGACACAGAGAAAAGGAGTGTTAGGCCAGCAAGGTGGGGGCATGCCCTCCACACCCTCCCGGGGTATCTGAGGCTGTTGTCCCCACTCCTCCCACACACATACAGATCATACTACCCCCCTACCCCGTTGCTCCCAGCAGGGGTCTCCCAACTTTTTGATACTGCACCCCAAACCCACAATTACTCATTTTGCAACCCATATCGGTACTTGCCTAGAATGTATAGTCAATATGAGTGAGGCCTGATTTCCTTTTACTATACACACAAAAAAGACGACATATACTGCAAATATGACATTGTGCACAAAGCAAGTTGCCTTCGGATTTATGGTAGGGTTCAACTGAGATGAAATTTAAAATCATGCAAACTAAAACCCATTATTGTTTAGGAATCATGTCTGTGTGATCAAACTGCAAAGGCAAGCAAGGGGACGATAATCACGTTTCCTGCAGCGGGGGCCCTGAAAGGTTGTGGGGACACGTTAAAAAAAAAAACTGCAACTGCTTTTACATGTTATATTTACTCTCCAGTATGTATGATCTATATCTTCAAAAATAATTGTGAATGGGAGGTCTGGTGTTTTCTTTCTGTGTGCCCATGGAGCATGTGTACCCCACTCCAGGCATGATCAGTCCTAAAGGATGCCTATGACTCTTCATACAGTTCTTGTCTTCTTTATTCACCTTCTGTGCAGGTAGATATTGGTTATTTCGCAGGTGCCAAGCACTATGCTGGGAGAGAGGCAGGGGCCTACCCTCCAGGAGTTCTGGAGGGAGACCACACCCATTTCATAAATGAATAAAACAGACCATTTCAGACCATGGTAGGCACTATGAGGAGAGTAAACCAGGAGGCCGTAAATGAGGAGGGTGGGCTTGGGAGGGAAGAGAGAGGGGACAATTTAGCTGGGGTGGTCAAGGATGGCCTTCCTGGGGAGGTGCAGTGCAGCACGGCCTGAATGGCCAAGAACCAGTCATAGGAAGGTCTGGGGCAGAGTAATCTGGGCAGAGGGAAGAGCAAATGTCCATTTCTTGGTAGGGGATGGCAGGGGCAGCAAGCAGAAAGATGCCACAGAATCTGGTGTAGGGCTCAGGGACAGAGAGAGTCTGAAGACATAATCTGGTAGAAAGGGCTAGAATTTTCTCAGGTGTATCAGGGAGCACTGAAAGGCTATATGCAGGAAACTGACGGGGTCCCATCCCTCCAGCCCCACAGGGGAGAGGAATGTGGGGATGTGGGGTGCCAGAGCAGGAGCTTGGAGAAGAGACAGGGAAGAGGGGTGGTGGCTTGGCCTAGGCAGTAGCTGGGGTGGCAGCAGATGGAGCTGACCAAACTTCCTGATGGGCTGACTGAAGGGTGGAGCTGAGCAGAGGAATGGGGAAGGGTATGAGGGAAAGACAGGCGTCAGTGTGACTCCGGGGTATCTGGCGGGGGGTAGGGCCATTTCCTAATATCAAGATAACCCCAGACAAGCTCCAGTGACGACCCTGATGATGCAGGTAGCCCTTCCTTTGCACAAAGATGGTCCACATGTCTGGAGCTTTTAAAGAGAAGACCTCACCTCTGATGCCTTATTCTGGACATAATAATAAGAGAGAGCTTTCATTTATTGAAGGTCACAGCCAGCCCTGGGCAAAGTGCCTCACACTTTCCATCCTGGGACTCAGCTACAGGAAGTTGTTCTGGAATTGGAATTTCTTAAAGCGAGGATCTGTGTACCCAGAGTGCAGGAGAAGAGGTGACCCCCACTCCTCTCCAAGCACATTACTGACTGGTCCCTACCCTATTTCCCTCAATCCTGCCTTACACTGGCCCTCTTCCTGCCTCCTGCCCTTTGTCCTTACTTGTTGCCTTCCCTGGAATCTCTCTCTTCTCCCTGAGCTTCCCAGGCTTGGCTTCAAGGGATACCTTCTTTGACCACCCCAGCTACAGGAATCTGCCTCACCCTCTCACCCCTCATAACTTGGCATCACAGTCTCTGTTTTGTTTATGTCATTCTCTGGATTACTTATGGTCTTCTGCCATGGTTGGTTCTGTGTGCCCACTTTGTTTATCACTTGTCCTTCTCATTGGACTATGAGCTCTTTGAGGTAGGGATGATGTCTGTCGGTTCACTAAATGGCTTCTGAATGAATGGATGATGAATGGGTGAACTATGGAGTTTCTAAAATATCGCTCAAGGTAAGTACCCATGACACAGCAGGTGTGCCTGCCCAAATATGCCCTGAATGCATCAGTGAACCTTTGCAGCATCCCTACCATGCCAAGGCAGGAGCGTAAGTGTTGCTGCAAACACGAGATACATGTGACCTTTCTAAACAGCCTGGTGGGCAGGATTCACCCTTTCACATATCTGAAAATTGAGGCTCACAGAGATTGAGATCTGGAGGTCACCGATCTGAAATAGAAGCCTTGCTAGAGCTCTCATTCATTCATTTCAGCCACTGAAAGAGAGTCCAACACGGCCAGAGCTAGAATGTTTGAAATGTTTGAGGAAGAGGCAGCATGGAAAGATCATCAAGCAGAGATGTTTGGGCCACAAGTCAGCGAGAACCTGTCAAGCCCTAGCTGACGGCCAGGGAACTCCCACCCCAACAGAGTATAATGATGTATTAGAGTAAAAAATTCATAGGAACAGTTGTCTAGCAGCTAAAAGTTCGGGCCTAGAGTGCCATCGAAGCTCCCTTGGCCTTCTAGCTGTGCGGCCTTGGGCAAGTTGCATCCCCTCTCTGTACTTCAGCTTTTCCATCTCTAAAAGGAGGATATTGATTTTTAATCCTCATTTCACAGTGTTGCTGTGAACATTAAATGTGTTAAAACACAAAAAGTGTTCAAAAGGTGCCAGGCACTTAGTATGTACTCAATTAATGTGCTGCTTTGTGTTTTGTTATTATGGGATTTGTTTATTACAGGGGGACAGTGCGTGAGTCGCTGGAAGGAGCCACATTAAGTAAGAATACCACAGATGCCCTGCCATCAGCCCTTGGCAGGGAGGAACTAGGCACATCTGGGGAGCCGAAGGCTTCTTGAGGACCTTGGGACTTTACCCCCCATGCCCATTTTACAGATGGATAACGGGAGGCTTAGGGAGCAGCAGGGCCCAGGGCCAAATTCACCCTGCAATTCCTTTTCCTGACTTGGATCTCTCCCCGCCACAAAGGGCGACTGCCGGGCTGAAGGCTAGCTAGCGTCCTTCGTAGCTCCCTCCCTCCAGGGCAGCCCCCCCCCCCCCGCCCCCCGCGCCGGGCCAACGAGGTCTCTGCGAGTCGGCGGGAGGTCCTGCGGGCGGGGCAGCCAGGGGAGGTTATTTTCTGTTGTTTTCCCTTTCTCTCTCCCTTCCCTGGTCCCTCCGCCCCGATTCTAATTAAAAAGAAGATAAAGCCTCACGCGGCCAGCGCCAATCAGCCCGACCAGCTTCCTGGATGCTGGACGCGCGCGGGGCGGCGGGGCACGGGCCAAGATGAAGATTAAAGCAGGGAGAAAAAAGCCACCCAGACGCGGACGAATCAATAACACTTAAAACACACCCGCAGGCAGACAGCGCGCGAGCCCCGCAGCCGCCTCTCCGCCTGCGGTCGTCTCTCGGTCCGCGGTCGCGGCCGGCGGCCGCCTTGTCCGCTCTTCGCGCACCTGCTTGCAGCCAGGGCCGTTCAACTTGCGAAAAGCCCGCTACCGAGACGCGGGGTGGGAAAAGGGGAGGAGTGATACTTGGCAAAACACAAAGGCTCTGCCACACACAGACACACACACACTCTCGCTGCAGCCCCCGCAGCCGGCCGCCTCCCCAAAGCCGGGCAGTGGGGAGATTCCCCCCAACCCCCGGCGGTGGGAAAGCAGGTTTTGTGAAACCAGCCAAGGTGGCCCTTTAGCGCCAGTACCTCTATCAAACCCTAAAGCCCCCCACCCCTACCCCTCCGTGCTTCACATGCATTATCTCCTAAGTACAAAGGGTGACTGGCCCTGTAAATGCGGCTCCAAGACGCGTCCTGAGCCACCGCCTCCCACTTTCCAGCCAGAGCGCCGCCCCGGGCCCCACCTCCGTGGAAATGCTGGAGTGCAGCAGGGAAGACTGCTCCGCGCGCCAGAGGACTCTGGTGCCCGGTTTTAGGGGGCGGGGTGGCCTGCCTCTCTTTGGCGCTGGCTCTTGGAGGTTGCCTCTCTGGGTGTCTAGGGCCATCTCTCGTCCCACCTTTGTGTGTGTGCGTTGGGGATGGAAGGAGCTGTCCCCTTGGCCTGGGGAAGGGCTCTAGGAGTACTGAGGGTTCTTGGAAATTGGGTGGTGTCAGGGATCTGAGAGCGGTTTATGTTTGTGCCAGCGAAGGTCCCTCCCTCTAGGTACCTGTTCCCCGTTGCAAGGACCGGCCCCGCCTGCTACCCGGGGACTGCCCTGTCTCCAGGAGAGGCTGTGTCCGTGACTCTGTGAACAGAAGTCCTCTCGGGCTCTGGGGTCTGAGCTCCTTGGGAGCGGCTGTCGTCCTGACTCCTGGCTCCGGTGTTCCTGGGGGAACCTGCTGTTCCTATGCCCGGGTCAGAAGTGACCCTAGGAGAGGCTGGCCTTTGCAGCAGCTAGTTCGGAGTCCCCCAGGCTGCACCGTCGTACTGGCTGTCTCTGGTTCTGAGGGTTACCCGACTCCGACATCTTCAGGAGGGCCGGACTTCTGCCCAATCTCCAGAGCTGTGAGCGCCCCTAGGGCGCCCGCCTGCGGGCGGGGGGGCGGTGTCTTTGTGCGCCCACCCAGACTCTCTGAGGGGCCTAAGAAGTTGGTGGCCAGCGGCCGACCCCCTCCCCGGGCCAGGCCAACTTTGCCGGGACACGCGTGCAGGGGATGCGAGCGGCCCTTACCCGATCCGGAGGTAGACCATGCCCAGGCTGAGAAAGAGGTGGCCCAGGCAGCGCCGCGCTTTCCGGTTCATAGTCCCCGCTGGCCGACGGGGCCGCGGGCCGGGCTGTGCTGATCCCGCGGGCCGGCCCCGGCGGGGCTATCAACATAGCCCGCCCGGGAGGCGCGGGCCTAGGCGTCCCGGGTGCCGTCTGTCCGTGCGCCCGTCCGCTCGCTCGGCGCCTGAGCCTCGCCGGGAGCGCGGGAGCCACGGAGCGGGAGGAGGGAGGGAGGAGCGAGCGCGGCGCGGGGCGACGCCGGGCTGCGCGCGAGCGGCGGGTGCAAGTGTGTGAGGCGCGGGGAGTGCGGGGGCGCTGCTGCCGCCCGCCCCCGCCCCTCCCTCCCTCCTTTCTCCCGTCCCTCCCCTGCCCCCTCCCCCGCCCCTCCCCCTCCCGTCTCTCGGGAGCGCCCGCCCCGCACCCCCGCGACCGCGGGACCCGGCCGCCAGCTCTAAGAGCGCGCTCACGCCTTGCCCCACGCGCTCCCGCGGCGCCCCCTCCCGGCTCCAGGGCGCGGAGCCGGGCAGGGGGCGGTGGGAGTCTTCTGGACCCCCACTGGTCGCTAACTCTCAAGTTGCGGTCGAGCTGGCGCCCTGCGACTGCCCGTGGGATTGAAAGGATCAAGGCTCAGTCGAGAATTCCCGCGCCCTGGCTTGCCTCGTTGTCCTTCCCGCCCGGCCGAGCGCTCAGAGCTAGGTGGTGTTAGGTGGCACCCGGGTTCCCCCTTTCCCCAGGCTTCCTTGCCCAGCTTCAGAGAGCGCCCCCTTCCGCGGAGTGGGGATAACTGGCTCAGCATATTCCTTCCTCACCCCTGTCTATTCTAGGAGGTGCGGCAGGTGGGTGCCCTGGTAGGGCAGCCTCTTCTGGAATGCCGCTCCTAGCGGACAGTCGGAGTCGGGCGGCGGCCAGGATGCCCCGCACAGGACCCAGACGTAGGCCTCCCAAGCAGCCCGAGCCGCCCGAAAGCGCCTGGCGCGGCCGGTAGCTCAGCGCGCGCTCGCGGCGACACCTGGTGGGCACGGCGGGTGTTGTAGCTTCACCTCCTCCCCAAACCGGTGCTCTGAGCTTGCTCGCCGACCAGAGGTGCAGATCCCTTCCTGCGACGTAAACCCCAGTCCAGTGAGCTAGCGGAGCCCTTGGGCTCACGTTTCAGCTGAAGAAATTGAGGCTCAGAGACGCGAAGGTGTTTCCCCAAAGTCACCAGCTGGTAAGTGGGAGAGCCAGATTGGAAACAGCCCCCCCACCACACACATTAACCACCACCTCGCAGGGCTTGCCTGTCCTTTAGAATTGCTTTTCTAAGTCTTACCTGAAAACCGCTGTTCATGCCTTCACTCGCATCACACAAGTGTCTGTGCCAGGCATCATGGTGGGCACCAAGGATACAAGGAAAGAAGGACAAAGGACCTTCTCTCTTGGAGTCAGGGAGACAGACAGAGGTCAACAAAAGCATAATTTCAGACATCACAGGGAGAGGTGAAGATGATAAGGCAGAGGGATGAGAGAGATACACATTGGACTCCTGGGGATTTATCTGAGATCTGAGTAGGTGGCATTCCAGTTGAGACCTGAAGGATGCAGGATCTGGGGTCCCAGCATTTAAAGAGGGAGGACAACCATATAGAAGCTTGGAGGTGCACATGAACCCCAGGAGGGGATGTGGGGCTGTTCTCAAGAACAAGAAAGAAGCCTGGTGGGGTAGATGGGAGGAGATGGGGGCTCACAGATCCCACAGAGCTGTGTAAGCATGTCAGGGAGCTTAGATTTCACAGGGGAAATTCAGCGGGAAGACATTGGAGGGATAGGAGGAAAGGTGACTCATCTGATGTGTGTGTTCAAAAGCTCCCTGTGGAGACCCCCAGGCAGCTGAGGGGTGAAGTGTCAGGCTAGGCAAGGTGGAGCCAGGAAGACCAGAAAGGAGACTACCCCATGGGTCCAGGCACGAGACATTGGTGGTTTTAAAACACAGCCACACAATTATTCCACGTGCCTCCCATTGAGAGGAGGGCTTTCTGTGCTCTCCCTGCATGAATCCAGGTGGGCTCTTGTGTGGCGGGAGTGATGCTCCAAGGCTTTCAGGCTAGGTCATAAGACACAATGCAGCTTCCGCCTTGTTGGCCGGAACATTCCCGCCGGAGCCCTGAGCTATTCTGGAAGGAGTCTGGAGGCTGCCATGATGTGAGGAAGCCCAGTCCACAGTCCCACTTCAGCACTGGGATTATCCCGGCCCAGGCATCAGACGTGTGAGTGAAGGAACCTCCAGATGATTCCAGCACTTGGAATCCCCTTATTTGGAGTCCTCCCGCTGAGGCACTGTGGACAGGGATTTCTGCATTCATCCCAGTGTGCCCTGTGTAAATTTCCAAGCCTCATAACTTGTGAATATAATGAAATGATTGCTTTATGCCACTATATTTGGGGGTAGTGCCTGTTACCTAATAATTGTAACAACTAAGGTGGGAGTGAAGTGTGGGGAGAAGGGGGATGCTGGGCCTAGGTCACAGGCAGCTCTGATAGGACTTGGAAGGGCCCAACTGAGAAGGGGGAGGGAAAGAGAGGAATGAACAGTGACCCCTAGGCTAGCGGGATCTTTCCCATTGATGAAGGTAGCAGTGAATGACAGAGGGGGAGGAAGAATGGAGCAGCCAAGGGACTGGGAGGAACAGTCACAAAGTGTGTCTTAGCCATGCTCTTCCTCCTGTATTCCTCCTCCTCCTCTCCCACTCTCAGACGAGCTCTGAGCAGTTTTCCTTCAAGGCATCACTCAAATGTGTCCTCTCTTTCCTGTATGCATTGTCCTCCTCTTAGACCAAAGTTTCAT
The DNA here is from genome assembly GCF_030435805.1 of Mustela lutreola. NCBI lineage: Eukaryota > Metazoa > Chordata > Mammalia > Carnivora > Mustelidae > Mustela > Mustela lutreola. The sequence continues at coordinate 56,618,055 of NC_081291.1, read as the reverse complement.
TTGCGTTACAGATATTGGGGGACACTCACGACTGGGACATCGGGGCAAAGTGCTGGGATATAACAGTGGGTAAAGTAAATCCTGTGTCTGCCCTCCTGGAGCATCTAGTCTGTGGACTGATTTGATGATCTGGCATACAGGTGGAGCTTCCTATGTGCCAGACTCTGTCATCAGCACCTTGACTCATTTAATCCTTTAACAATACTCTGAGGTAGGTGCCATTCTTTTTGTTAATATTATTATTAGCATAATTATCATCATCTTATAGAATGGAGAAGGCGAATCATGTAGGGATTAAATAAAATCCCAAACTCCCACAGCTGTCACATGGCAGAATTGAGATTTGAACCTATGGAGTTCTGACTTCTGCTCTTAATCCTTCAACTGTGCTTCCTGTCTAGTGGAAAAGAGAGGCAGGGGCCACTGGGATAGTGAAGAAGGTATTAGGCATTGAGGAGGGAGATGCACAGAGGGCTGTGGGAACACAGAAAAGAGGGCTCCCAAACGGGTGGGTCATGGAATATGTTCCTAATCTGGGATCCAGAAGGAATGAGTTGGGGTTCACCAGACAGAGCTTTCAAAGCCCGAGGAAGCAGGGCCTCTGAAAGTCTGAGGAGCCTGGTGAATGGAGCATCAGAGGGAATAGGGTTAGGGAGGGCTGTGGAGATAAGACCCAACAGGGAGTCTGGGGACACAGGCTTATTAATGGGTTTGGGCTTTATCATAAAGGGAAGAAGGGTGTCACACAATCAGATTCATGCTTCGGAAGGCTCATGGCAGCTTTTACGGGGAATTGAGAGAAGGGGCAACACGTGGAGGCAGGGGTTGTCGACAAGATAGGTGGAGCAGGAAGGCCAGTGCACACAAGGGTGGTGCTGGGTGGCAAGGAGAAAAGTGGACAGAGGGGCGATCTGGTTTGAAAGAAGAATAGACAGCATGACATCCCCAAGAACAAGATTCCGTCCTGGAGGCACTGTGGCTGGTGAGGGCAACACAGAAATGAGACAGGGAGAAGCAGGTCTGAGGCTGATGTGTCTGTGGTCACTGAAAGGGCCGCTGATAAATGGGCCAGGCTCTCAGGCAGGCAGGTGTGGGCTTTCGAGAGTGACAGTCTCCGCAAGGCCTGGGTGAGATGTTGGAGAGGTGGAGAAGGCCAAGTGGGGACAGCCAGCACAGAGCCCCAGCTCAGCACGATTAAAAAGACCAACTGGGGAGGAAGAAGGTAGAGCGGGCAGGAAATTACTCGAAGAGGTAGAGAGGGAGAAAAGAGTTTGCAGGGTCAGACCTCAGAGGGGAAGCAAGGACTGAAAAGGGTCCAAACTCATCAACTCAAGAATCCAGAGATCTTTATGGTCTGGATTTCCAGCCTCCACTTTGTCCAAATCCCCTGTACCCGTATCATGAAAAATTAGTGAGCTTCCACTAATATTTGCAAAATGAAAATAGACTAGAAAATAACAGGATATCATATATAATAAGTCTCCAACTGTGTGTGCGTACTGTGAGTACAAATAAAAAACAAACAAACTTGGGACTGTTACTCCATCCTGCTATTCCTTTTCATATGTCTGGGATGCCTTTCCCCTCATTTTCACCTGGCCAATGCCTCTCATCCTTCAAGGTCCTCCCCAATGGGAACTCATCTGAAAAGCCTTCCCTGATTAACCTTGCCTCTGTCCAAGGCACTTGGTCTCTTCCTCTTTCATTCACCCATCCATCCATCAAACATTCACTGAAGATAAAAGTGTGCTGGATATGGGATCCAGGAGTAAACACAGCGGACATGACTCCCTCCTTTGAGGAGAGAATATCATAATGCATTTTTTCCCCTTTGTGCTCCATGGCCCTTTAGCTGATCCTGGAAGGATATCTGAGCTCACGCGCCTCCCTTTCCCATTAGAACTTGAGATCCCTGTAGACAGGACCCCCTCTCCTGCCTCTCTGTATCCCCAGCAGCCAGCATTGACCGAGGACAACTATGGCTTGATAAAAAGAGCATAGACCTTGGGGTCAAAAAGGCTTGGGTCTGAATACCATCTCTGCCACTTAATAGCTGCAAAATCCAGGTCAGTTTTTATTTTATTTTATTTTATTTGTCAGAGAGAATGAGCACAGGCAGACAGAGTGGCAGGCAGAGGCAGAGGCAGAGGGAGAAGCAGGCTTCCAGCTGAGCAAGGAGCCCGATGTGGGACTCAATCCCAGGACGCTGGGATTATGACCTGAGCCGAAGGCAGCTGCTTAGCCATCTGAGCCACCCAGGCGTCCCAGGTCAGTTTTTTGTTTTGTTTTGTTTTGTTTTGTTTTTAAGAGTTGTTGGGCTTCAGGGCTGAAAATCACTTGACTGAGAGCTCCACCAGTAGGAGCTGTGTCTGATTCATTGCAAGACCCTGAACCGGCTAACTAACTGCTTCATGACTCAGTGGGATCTATTGCGGAAAGCTCTTCTTTAACAGAGCTATGCTAAGCAAGAGGCTTTCTCACCATTTGTCTCTTTCTGCCTGGATCAAGGGAGAAGGGTGTCTCTTTAGCAGGTGTCTCTTTAGCAGGTGCAGCCATCCTGCCAAGCATGCCTGGGGCAGGACCCTGGCCTTTGGCTCCCCCGCTGGATACAGAAGGAGAGGCTTTGTTAACATTGTTCGGGATATGCCCTGAGCACTGCTAGTTACCAGACCCTGTTGTAAATGAAGGCTCTAGGATGGTTCAAATTCTGGCTTCGTTCTGTTATCTCTGCGATCTTGGGAAAGTTACTTAAATTCTCTTTGCTTCAGTTCCCTCATCTGTAACTGGGGATTATAACAGCTTCTACCTCTTAGGGTTGTTGTGAGGTTTGAGATGCCCCATCATAAGGTGTTTACAATGCTGTGTACGCTACTATAGCATTAAATTAATGGAAGGATCCCAGGCACCACTTGGTGCCACCACCAATCAGGATAGGATGTCGGTGTTAAAAGACAGCCTTTGGTGTCGATTCATGGGGGTCGGGTCATAGAATCTTCCCATGTGTATTTGCTTCTTTTGTTTCTTCATTTGTGCTTATAAGAAAACTGTAGCAACACAAGCCAGAGAGAAAGTTTCTATAACTCAAGTATTTAGAGCTCTGGAAGTGACTGGGAGGAGCAGAGATTCCCATGAGCCAGGTCCCTGGTGATGGGTGTCTGGGGAAAGCTGTTAGAAAAGTGTGGGTTTTTCAGCAGAGGGGAGCTCTGGGACCATGGGACATGAAGCAGAAGCTCTTCTAAGGAAGCCAAGAGAATGAGTTCTCCTCTCCACTTTGTCATGACCCTGTGTGGCTTTGAGAAAGTCCCTGAAATGTCACCCCTCTGAGACACCTTCCCAGGCCACTCGGTCTAAAGTAGCCTCACCTCCAGCCACCTTCTCTCCCTTCCTCCATCTATTCCCTTTACAGCACTGGCTACTGCGGGGACCCTGCTTTTCTTCCTGTGCCCTGTCTCCTCCTTGTCTGCCTCCTCATGCTGAAGGGGGATCTCCAAGAGGTCAGGGGCCAGTCACCATCACAGGGCAGTCTTCATAAGTAACATGAAAGAGAGTGGCTTGGCGGGGTCCCTCAGCCAGTGTGGCCAGAAAAGACCTCTCTGAGGACTCCTCTGAGAACTGCATGACAAAAAACACACTTTGAGATGCAGTTACCCTCCTCCAGAAGCCATCCCTGGAAGACGACTCCACAAAGAATACTAATCTCCATGGGTCCCCATGCTGGCTCCTGTCACAGAAGCCAGCTCACTGTATCACCTTGATACAACTTGTGCTGGTTGTTTTCCCTGACCTCACATGAGAACTTCCAGAAGAGGATTCACAGATGTCACGCTCAGGTGATGTTCACAGGACTCAGGGTATCCAGCCTGTAGAGAGTCACGAGTTGGGAGGAGATGGGGAGGAGCTGGAAAGAAGGCTGCTAAAGCTGATCAGGAATTGAGAGAGGCATTGAGAGCCTGTAGACTTCATTCTGTAAGTGTGGGAAGCCGCTAATATCCCCTGTATCTGAGCAGAGCAGTGACCCAGTCCTGTGGAGGTTTTCACAAGAGAGGGAGCCTCTCTTATCTTGTGGCTGAACAGTGTCAAGCCTCTGTGTGACTGGCAGCACAGTCTCCACTCAGGAAAGCTCCTACTATGTGTCAGGCTGGTTGGTGTTGTGCAGCCTTTCCACAGAAGCTTTTCCTCCCCCTCCTGCTTGGTGCTATTGACCTCCAGGCCCTCTGTCCTGGGGTGGAGGCAAGTGGGATGAGAAGGGGGAGACTGCAGGTTCCCTAGCCTTCTACAGCTAGGAAGCAGCAGCAACATGGAGACCTCCCACCTAGTGAAATAAGGAAATGGTCCCTCCTTCTGAACTATGATGGCATTCAGCATTTATTGAGCACCTACTGTGTGCTCCCAGATGGACTCTTTATCTCTTTTCTCCCTGGAAACACTCCTCCCAGGTAGTTTTATCAATGCTTCCTTACTTCATTCAAGCAGTCCCTGACCGTCCATCCTGTCCCTTCACGGCACTCTACACGCACCTTACCCTGGCTTTCTTTCACTTCCTCGCATTTATTGCTAGTTGGTCCCACTTTACACGATGTGTTTCTTTGTTGACTTATTTTTATAAGCCTATTTTCCCGGCTGCGCTGTTAGCCCTGTGAGGGACGGATACTTGTCGCCTTGTTGCTGCATTTCCTAGAATGACAGCTGCCACCCAATCAGCCCTCAGTGGATGAGAGTTGGATAACCAAGTCATAGAATGGGTCTCACTGACTCCTCATAACCACCTCATTTTCCAGAAGACAAAACTGAGGTGTTGAGAGGTTCATATGCTTGTCTGGCAACAAGCTGTCTGGCCCACAGTGAGTGCTTCATAAAAATTAACTATCAGTTCCCTATCTGTCTTCCCCCTGCATCTTCCCACCCCTGCCAACAACAGGTGGGGATGCTCTCCGCCGGTTTCATCTCCATCCCAGCCCTCCCACTGCTATGCATGAGTTTCTGCTTACTCCAGATTCAGCATGCAACACAGCAGGGCCAGGATGATTAGGGCCAAAGCACCTGACTGGGAGGAGTTGGAACATGGGCAGCAGGACTGGAAAAGCAGCATCTCACTCCTCTTGCTGCCAAAGCCCTGTTAACTGCCCGGCTGGGCAGCAAACACAAAGGGCTGTTTGCAAATTTGGGGCAGGGCGTGAAGGGTGCAAAGAGACTGTCCTTCCCATAAATGGGGAGACTGAACCCCAAAGCAGGTACTAGAGGGCCCCAAAACATGGCCATCTTGGGAAAAAGTCACATAAAAAAGGCTGCTGAGGCCACCGGAGCAGCAGATCCAGCCTTGAGTCTTGGCTCAGCCATTGGCTGTGCTATCTTAGGAAAATGATTAACCTCCCTCAGCCTCAGTTTCCTCCTCTGTAAAATGGGGATGATAATAATGCTACCTCTGAGTTACACACAGTCATATATGTAAAGCATCTAGAAGAGTGTCTCATATATATTACACACTCAACATATGTTGGTATTTGATGATGATGATGGTGATGTTAATGGTAATGACATATACTGGAACCCAGCCTTCAGGACCAGAAGGAATCTTAAAGATCATCTATGCCAGTGTTTCTCAAACTTCTTAGGCTATCAGAATGACTTGGTTACAAATACAGATGCCCAGGTCCCCTCCAGATCAAGCAGGACTTCCTGGCAGTGGTGGGAGTCACTTTTCCGCTTCTAAGCAGCTCCCTGGGTACCAGCCATGTCTGGCTTCATTGGAGCGGAAGCTGTTGAGGATCCAAATACTAGTGCAGTGCACAGACCCATGGGCTAGGAGGCAGGAATCAGGTCTTACCCTGGAATTCTGGGTAAGTCATTTGCCCTCTCTGAGATCCATCGTTCCCATTCATACCTTGAGGAGTTTGGACGAGTCTAGTGCCTCATCCAGAAGCAAGCATGAGACCTGAGGCCAGGCTTGCCATTACGGGTAGAACCTGGTCATTTTGTCTGTGAAACTGTGGGTCCTCACAGGGAGCAAGTGGAGAGGGAGGGCTATTGTGATCTCAGCTTCCGGCTTTGGGGAAGCCAGGGGGCCACAAGAGAAAGCCAGGCTCCCATTTCAAACCCCACCTCAGCCATGTGACCTTGAGTGAGTGACTTAGCTCCAGAACTTTGTTTTCTCATCCTGAAAAGGGGAGATGCTCATTCTTATGTGTAAGGTCTCTGAGAATTCACTTCGACAATGCATCACGGGCTTCTTAGATACATCTGAGTGCGCCCGTCCCATGTGGCCTGGCTGATCACTGGCCAGCTGACCGCAGGCTCCTGGTCACCTTGGGAGGATGGTGCTTATCACAATTCCACCCCAAGGTCTTCCTCAGGATAATCTGTCCCGGGTGATTCATTCGTGGGCGGGGCCCTTCCTCTCAAGCTTGAAATATCTCCCTCCCTTCACCATTCCTGGGTCAGTCCTGTGACCCCTGCCATGTGACTTCCTCTGGGTATTGGCCCTGGGTCCCTGCCTGCCTGCCAGCCCTCCAGTCCCTGGTTAATGACCTGTTCGGGGCTGGACATATCAGGCAGGGCTCAGCGAGGGAGGAGGAAGCCCACAGCTTGTTGTGCTGGGGAAAAAGTGCATCCCCGTGTCCGGCCCCCACCCTGGCCCAGACACACCCCTGCCTTCAGCAGGCTGGGCTTCCACCGCACATCCTGGCATAACCTGACCTGATTATCACCCAGCTTCCACATGATGCCCTGCGCCTCAGGCACACACATTCCCAGGGAGGCTTCTGGGCTGGCTAGAGCAGAGGGGGTGGCCAGTGTACTCAACAACTTAATGGAAGTCACCTTTTTCTGGAGCCAAGGACAGCCCTTTGGAGATGGTAGAGTTGTGGACACACATCCCAGCTCCACTGTGGACTTGCTCTGTGACCTTGGGCAAGTGAGTCTACCTCTCTGGATCGTAGTTTGCCTAATTTTAAATAGAAAAATACCTCCATCTCCAGTTGTTGTGGGGATTAAATAAGATAATACAAGCTTACTGATACCTGGGCTTCTCCTTCAACCAATTAAATCAGAATCTGAGGGCTGGGTCCCAGGCACTGGATGTGCCAGGGATGGAAAGCACTAGTGTAGAAAAATTATTAAAGAGCCGAATCTTTGGAGGAGACCAACATAGGCTCAGATTCTGACTCTGTTACATAATTATGGACACTTGAATTGGTTATTAACTTCTCACAGCCTCTATTTACTTTTCCACAAGATGGGGATAATAGTACTTAACTTCCCAGTGCTGCTATGAGAAATAAAAGTTTTGCACATAGTGAGCACCCCAAGTGACGCATGTGAACAGACTCTTGTCACTTCACCACCGTGACCATGGCAGTGAGTGCTGTGCTTGACCCACATTTGGAACTTACTACAAATATCTGTAAATGAGTTAAGTGTAGCGGTTACTACCATAACTTGAAAAGCAATGAAGAAACATGAGATTATCATGAGACAAAGCTCTTGTCTTTTGACAGACTCACAAAATGATATATCCCAGCATTTGAGGCTGTTAGGAGTGGCCAGGACTCTGTTGTGGCCAGAGATGTAGGTGGAAGTCACAAGTTCTTAGTCCCTTGAGTTTCTCCTTCTTGGTAATCCTCCGGCTGCCATCTTGAGAAGGGCAGAATGGAAACCAAGAAGGACTCTGGGTTTGCAGCATGAATGAGCTGCCATTGTAGACCAGACTACCCCTCTGGGATTTCATTTTTTCCACCAAGTGAAATGAAAATAGATCTCTTTTTGCTTAGGTTCCTGGTTGGGGAATTTTGTTTCTAATAGAAGGGAAACAGACGCTTTGGGCTTCCTCACTGTTCTACTGTCTTTTTTCCCCTTTTATATGGAATGCTTCACAAATTTGTGTGTCACCCTTGCACAGGGGGCATGTTAATTTCTGTATTGTTCAAATCTTTGTATATGTGCCCCAAGAGTGAGCACACTCACTGTTCTACTTTCTGTCCATAGTTGTCAGACTCCAGATAAATCTATGCCACGAGGACCAGCAACCTGTTTCATTAATTCCCTCCTCAGCCCTTTCAGAGGCACCACAGAAAGGCTGCCCAGCCCCAAACCTCATCCGCCAGATCAGAGTTAGCTGCAATCCTATCCAGGCTCCTCTGGCCTCCCTAAAAGTTTCCAGAAGAGAGAGTACTATACTCCCCCCACCCCGCTCAAGACTAAAAGCTCATGGCTTCCATTGCTCTCCTGAGCATAGTCTCTGGAGTCTGGTGAGTATAGATGAGAATCTTCAACTTCTGCACTGATTTGCCATGGGCAAAGTGTCTTTGAACAAGCCTGATTTCACACTTACTAGCTTCCCAGTTCTGCTATGAGAAATAAAAGTTTTGCACAGAGATAAATTTAGACAGGGAACTCAAAGAGAAAAGGCAAAGTAACAGGACCAGAGGTAAGCAATACTTCCAAATAAACCCAGAACTAGGTCTAAACATCCAAGGGAAGGGAGGTGGCAGAGTAAATGTGATTATCACAGACCTTGGCATTATAAAAACAATAACCCTGTGGCAGAGTGTTGGGTGTGGGCAGGGAAGAGAGTGTGAGGGACTTAACTTTTCTCATCCTTCACAGCAGGGAAAAACAGAGCTGAGAGTGAAACATGTAATTTAAACCAATACATGACCTCCAGTTTCTTAATGCTTTTTATAATCTTAGGGGAATAATATCTTAGGAAATAATATCTGATACAGTAACAAAACAATGAGTAAAGCTAACTGCTTTTATTTCAATTAAATTCGTTTTCTTTCATTAAATTCAAGTCTAAATTAGCTCCGTATTTTACTTTTAAAATTTAGCACACAGAAGAAATAAGTATATTGTGAAGAAGCGTCATAAACAAATGCAAAAGAGATGGATGATTTATTCAGGAAAGACTTTTGGAACTGTACCTATCAAAGAACAAATAAGCAAGTAACTTACACCATATTAAAGGGTTTATTAAATATTTTAGTGTAAACAATGAAACTCTAAAATACTAGATGAAAACATATGTCTTTTTAAATGATATAAAGGTAAAAAGGAATTTTCTAAGAGAAAGGCAGTAAAAGAGATCACAAAGGAAGAAATAATGTAATAAAGTAAAATTCTAAAGTTAAAATTTCTGTCCATCATAAAAAACAAGCACAAGACATAACATAAAAATAAATACTTAGTTGGTAAAAATAATTTTGACAAGAGGTAACTATCCTTAAGACATAATAAAAGGCTCTAAAAATCATTATTACTCTAATAAAGAAGAACATGAAGACAATTACGGATTGAAAAAATTAATTTCAAAAATACATAAAAATTACAAAACTCATTGATAGAGAAATATGCAATAGAACCACAATGACCACAATGAAATACTATTTATAATCTATATTCTCAATTCTCAATATTAAAACAGGTACTCCTGCAATATTTGTGAGATTATAAATTAATACTAACTTTGGGAAAGCACACTGAGAATTGTCTCAAAATTATTCATATTCTTTATATATTTTTTTCAAGTTACCTGAATTTTAATTTTATTTTAGGTTTTTATTTTATTTATTTATTTATTTATTTATCTATCTATTTTAAAATTTATTTATTTATTTTCAGCATAACAGTATTCATTATTTTTTCACCACAGCCAGTGCTCCATGTAATCTGTGCCCTCTATAATACCCACCACCTGGTACCCCAACCTCCCACCCCCCCCGCCTTCAAACCCCTCAGATTGTTTTTCAGAGTCCATAGTCTCTCATGATTCACCTTCCCTTCCAATTTCCCCCAACTCTCTTCTCCTAACTCCCCATGTCCTCCATGCTATTTGTTATGCTCCACAAATAAGTGAAACCATATGATAATTGACTCTCTCTGCTTGACTTATTTCACTCAGCATAATCTCTTCCAGTCCCGTCCATGTTGCTACAAAAGTTGGGGATTCGTCCCTTCTGATGGAGGCATAATACTCCATAGTGTATATGGACCACATCTTCCTTATCCATTCGTCCGTTGAAGGGCATCTTGGTTCTTTCCATAGTTTGGCGACCGTGGCCATTGCTGCTATAAACATTGGAGTACAGATGGCCCTTCTTTTCACGACATCGTATCTTTGGGGTAAATACCCAGGAGTGCAATTGCAGGGTCATAGGGAAGCTCTGTTTTTAATTTCTTGAGGAATCTCCACAGTGTTCTCCAAAGAGGCTGCACCAACTTGCATTCCCACCAACAGTGTAAGAGGGGTTCCCCTTTCTCCACATCCCCTCCAACACATGTTGTTTCCTGTCTTGTTAATTTTGGCCATTCTAACTGGTGTAAGGTGATATCTCAATGTGGTTTTAATTTGAACCTCCCTGAGGGCTAGTGATGATGAACATTTTTTCATGTGTCTGATAGCCATTTGTATGTCTTGATTGGAGAAGTGTATGTTCATATCTTCTGTCCATTTTTTGATATGATTGCCTGTTTTGTGTGTGTTGAGTTTGAGGAGTTCATTATAGATCCTGGATATCAACTTCTGTCTGTATTGTCATTTGCAAATATCTTCTCTTATTCTGTGGGTTGCCTCTTTGTTTTATTGACTGTTTCCTTTGCTGTGCAGAAGCTTTTATTTTGATGAAGTCCCAAAAGTTTATTTTCATTTTTGTTTCCTTTGCCTTTGGAGACATATCTTGAAAGAAGTGCTGTGGCTGATATCGAAGAGATTACTGCCTATGTTCTCCTCTAGGATTCTGATGGATTCCTGTCTCACGTTGGGGTCTTTTATCCATTTTGAGTTTATCTTTGTGTACGGTGTAAGAGAATGGTCGAGTTTCATTCTTCTACATATAGCTGTCCAGTTTTCCCAACACCATTTATTGAAGAGACTGTCTTTTTTCCACTGTATATTTTTTCCTGTTTTGTCGAAGAGTAATTGACCATAGGGTTGAGGGTCCATATCTGGGCTCTGTACTCTGTTCCACTGGTCTATGTTTATTTTTTTATTAACATATAATGTTTTATTAGCCCCAGGGGTACAGTTCTGTGAATCGTCAGGCTTACAAACTTTAAAGCACTCACCATAGCACATACCCTCCCCAGTGTCCATAACCCAACCACCCTCTCCCTACCCCACTCCCCCGGCAACACTCAGTTTATTTTGTGAGATTAAGAGTGAGTCTCTTGGGCGCCTGGGTGGCTCAGTGGGTTAAGCCGCTGCCTTCGGCTCAGGTCATGATCTCAGGGTCCTGGGATCGAGTCCCACATCGGGCTCTCTGCTCGGCAGGGAGCCTGCTTCCTTCTCTCTCTCTCTGCCTGCCTCTCAGTGTACTTGTAATTTCTCTCTGTCAAATAAATAAATAAAATCTTTAAAAAAAAAAAAAGAGTGAGTCTCTTATGGTTTGTCTCCCACCTGATCTCATCTTGTTTCATTTTTTCTTTCCCTAGCCCCCAAGCCCCACACATTGCCTCCCAAATTCCTCAAATCTGAGAGATCATATGATAACTGTCTTTCTCTGATAGACTTATTTCTCTCAGCATAATATCCTCTAGTTCCATTCACATCATTGCACAGGGCAAGATTTTATTTTTTTGATGACTGCATAGTATTCCATTGTATGTGTAAATATATATATGTATATATAAACATATATGTATATGTGTATACACACACATATATCTATATATACATAATGGAATACTGTATGCCACATCTTCTTAATCCATTCATCTCTTGATGGACATCTAGGTTCTTTCCATAGCTTTGCTATTGTGGACATTGTTGCTTTAAACATTTGGGTGCAAGTGCCCCTTCGGATCGCTACATTTGTATGCTTAGGGGAAATACCCAGTAGCGGGATTGCTGGGTCATAGGGTAGTTCTATTTTCGTCTTTCTGAGGAATCTCCATGCCATTTTTCGGAGTGGCTGCACCAGCTTACATTCCCATCAAGAGTGTAGGAGGGTTCCCCTTTCTCCGCATCCTCAACAGGATCTGTCGTTTCCTGACTTCTTAATTTTAGCCATTCTGACTGGTGTGCGGTGGTATCTTACTGTGGTTTTGATTTGTATTTCCGTGATGCCGAGGGATGTGGAGCACCTTTTCATGTGTCTGTTGGCCATCCGGATGTATTCTTTGCAGAAATGTCTGTTCACGTCCTCTGCCCGTTACTTGATTCGATTATTTGTTCTTTGGGTGTTGAGTTTGATAAGTTCTTCACAGATTTTGGGTACTGGTCCTTCCTCTGATATGTATTTTGCAAATATCTTCTCCCATTCTGTCAGTTGTCTTTTGGTTTTGTTGACTGTCTCCTTTGCTGTGCAAAAGCTTTTGATCTTGATGAAGTCCCAATAGTTCATTTTTGCCCTTACTTCGCTTGTCTTTGGCGATGTTTCTAGGAAGAAGTTGCTGCCTCTGAGGTCAAGGAGATTGCTGTCTATGTCCTCCTCAAGGGTTTTAATGGATCCCTTTCTCACATTGAGGTCTTTCGTCCATTTGGAGTCTGTGTCTGTGTGTGGTATAAGGAAATGGTCCAGTTTCATTCTTCTGCATGTGGCTGCTTACCAATTTGCCCAACACCGTTTGTTGAAGAGACCACCTTTTTTACGTTGGTCATTCTTTCCTGCTTTGTCGGAGATGAGTTGACCATAAAGTTGAGCATCCATTTCTGGGCACTCTGTTCTGTTCCATTGATCTATGTGTTTGTATTTGTGCCAGTACCATACTATCTTGATGATGACAGCTTTGTAATGGAGCTTGAAGTCTGGAATTGTGATGCCACCAACTTTGGCTTTTCTGTTCAACATTCCTCTGGCTTTTCGAGGTCTTCTCTGGTTCCATATAAATTTTAGGATTATTTAATTCCATTTCTTTGAAAACAGTTGATGGTATTTTGATAGGGATTGCATTAAACGTGTAGATTGCTTTAGGTAGCACAGACATTTTCACCATATTTGTTCTTCCAATCCATGAGCATGGAACATTTTCCCATTTCTTTGTGTCTCCCTCAGTTTCCTTCCTGAGTACTTGACCATTTTCTGAGCAGAGGTTCTTTGACTCTCTGGTTAGGTTTATGCCTAGGTATGTTAAGGTTTGGGGTGCAGTTGTACATGGGATTGACTCCTTAATTTCTCTTTCCTCTGTCTTGCTGTTGGTGAATAGAAATGCAACTGATCACATGGTTCACTTATTTGTGGAGCATAACCAATAGCATGGAGGACAAGGGGAGATGGAGAGGAGAAGGGAGTTGAGGGAAATTGGAAGGGGAGGTGAACCATGAGAGACTATGGAGTCTGAAAAACAATCGGAGGGTTTGAAGGGCAGGGGGTGGGAGGTTGGGGGAACCAGGTGGTGGCTATTGGAGAGGGCATGGATTGCAAGGAACACTGGGTGTGGTGTAAAAACAACGAATACTGTTACGCTGAAAGTAAATTAAAAAAAAAAAAGAAAAGAAAAGCAACAATCGATTTCTGTGCATCGATTTTATACCCTGACACTTTACTGAATTCCCATAGAAATTCTAGCGGATTGGGAGTGGAGTCTTTTGAGTTTTTTACATCAAGTGTCTTATTATCTGCAAAGAGTGATGGTTTGACTTCTTCCTTGCTGATTTGGGTGCCTCTAATTTCTTCTTGTTGTCTGATTGCAGAGGCTAGGACTTCTAGCACTATGTTGAATAGCAGTGGTGATAGTGGACAACCCTGCCGTGTTCCTGACCTTAGCCGAAAAGCTGTCAGTTTTTCTCCATTGAGAATGATATTGGCTGTGTCTTTTTCATGGATGGCTTTGATGATATTGAGGTATGTGCCCTCTATCCCTGCACTTTGAAGAGTTTGATCAAGAAAGGATGCTGTACTTTGTCAAATGCTTTTTCGGTATCTACTGAGAGTATCCTATGGTTCTTGCTCTCTCTCTTTTTTTTTTTTTTTTTTATTAATGCATTGTATAACACCGCTTGATTTGTGGACGTGGAACCAACCTTGCAGCCTTGGAATCAATCCCATTTGTTCATGGTGAATAATCCTTTTAAGGCACTGTTGGATCCTATGGGCTTAGTATTTTGGTGAGAATGTTCACATCTGTGTTCATCAAGGATATTGGTCTGAAATCTTCGTCTGCTTTTGGGATCAAGCTAACGCTGACCCCATGATGTGAGATTGGCAGTTTCCCTTCCGTTTCTATGTTTTGGAACAGTTTCAGGATTATAGGAGTGAATTCTTCTTTAAATGTTTGGTAGAATTCCCCAGGGAAGCCGTCTGGCCCCGGGCTCTTGTTGGGAGATTTTTGAAGACTGCTTCAGTCTCCTTACTGGTTATGGGTCTGTTCAGGTTGTCTATTTCTTCCTGGTTCCGATTTGGTAGTTTATACGTCTCTGTCTCTAGGCATGCAACCATTTCTTCCAGACTGTCAAATTTGCTGGCGTATTGTTGCTCATAATATGTTCTTATAATTGTATTTCTTGGTATTTCTTTGGTGTTGGTTGTGATCTCTCCTCTTTCAGTCATGATTTTATTTATTTGGGTCCTTGCTCTTTTCTTTTTGATAAGCCTGGCCAGGGGTTTATCAATCTTATTGATTCTTTCAAAGAACCAGCTCCTAGTTTCATCGATTTGTTCTACTGTTCTTTTTGTTTCTATTTCATTGATTTCTGCTCTGATAGTTACGATTTCTCTTCTCCTTCTGGGCTTAGCCTTTCTTTGCCACTCTTTCTCCAGCTCCTTAGGTGTAGGGTTTGGTTGTGTATTTGAGACCTTTGTTGTTTCCTGAGAGAGGCTTGTATCACTATGTATTTTCCTCTCAGGGCTGCCTTTGCTGTGTCCCACCGATCTCGAACAGTTGTGTTTTCATTATCATTTGTTTCCATGGATTTTTTCAATTCTTCTTTAGTGTCCTGGTGAGCCTGACTGGGCCAAGTGGGGCCACGTGAAGCCCAGCTGTTGGAACGAGCTGGTCGGGTGGAGCCCAGGCGGGCCAGGCCGAGCCGAGTGGCGGGGCAACGTGGATGCCACGGGAGCCAAGCAGCTGGGAGCCAGGACTGTGGCCGAGTGTGCCCAGGGCTGGTGGAGGCGGGGGGTGTGTGCAGAGGTGAGGCTGCTCCGCAAGTCCTGTCACGCGTCACCGCTGGACCCCTCCTTTCTAGGACCAGCGGGAAAGCCGCACGCTCGTGTTTCCTGAGCCTGTGAAGTAGCTTTCAGAGAGACTCTCTTCCTTTGGTGGCCTCAGTTTCCCCATTTGTAAAATTGGGGCAATGGAAGGATGCCGTAGACTCCGGTGTGTGTAGCTTTTCTTAAGGCCTCCCCCTCAGGGGGTGATACTGACTTTTCCTATTTTCTAGTGGCAGCGAATGTTGCCTCTGTCGTTGGGGTGCGTCCTGGGCAAGGTCACACGAAAGAGTGTTTTTCTGAAGCTGTAACTGTCCCTCACGCTGTTTAGAGAACATTTCCCAGGCTTGCGGGGGATGCTGTAACCTGGCGGTCCAACAGGGGTGTGTGTGACCCCCCTGACACACCCCTCAGCCTTGCCTGGTCCCAAAGTATTTGCCTGAAACTGGCAGGAAGGAGATTTCTGGGGCATGAGTAGTGAAAAGAGTCACAGATGGGAAGAACACCTTGTCCCTTAGCGGGACCAACTCACTGATGCTCCTTTTTTCATCTGTGAGGTTTCAGGACAAAGATGTATGCCCATAGAGCTGGTGAGAAGTTGGGGGCGTGCCCCTTAGTCTCTAAAAAGGTGCTTTAGGGATGGATGGGGTAGGGGATCCACACTTTGACAGTATTATCATGTCGCCTTTATATTGTAAAGTATGCCCCTTTTATTTTTGGATAAAAACGATCCTGTACCAGGCACGGTTCTAGGCAGTCTGGATAGAGATGTGAGCAATACAGCCAGCAATCCCCGCTTATATTCTGATAGAAGGCAGATATTCTTTCCTGTGATCTGGTGGAACAATTGAGACTGCAAACGTAGTCTTGCTCATGCTGACTAAATCAGCGCTGATGCCTTCTCGGAACCCCTGCTTAGACGCCTACAGCTGAGTTGTTCTAAAACGCACATCTGATGACATTACTGAGGTGCTCACCGCCCCCTGCCCTCAGTGCCTGTGAGATAAGGCTTCGGGCCAGCTCCTCCAGTTGCGTCTCCCTTCCGTCCCTAAGCTTTCAGGGACACCTGGCTACTCACCCCTCCCAGAGTAGTTCAAGACCTCCACACCTCTCTGCTCTGTGTATTTGATTCCTTGTTTGTACATGCTGATCTCAGTACTAGACACGAGATGGCGCCAAAACGGTACTCCAAAAGCTTTCTCTAGCAGCCACTGAGTTCTGGCTACCTGTAAGTTGCACATGGGAAGAAGCCATGTGGTATTTGTCTTCCTGTGACTGACTTGTTTCACCGAGCATGAGCCACTCTAGCTCCATCCACATCACTGCAGATGGCAGGATTTCAGCCCCTATGGTAGCTGAGTAATATTCCATTGTATGTGTGTGCCAATTGCCAGTTTTCTGTACAGCCATACAGAGAACAAGCAAAAGGAACAAATTCACAGTGCTTTCACAGGATGAGGAGAGTCTTGATGGTGCCACCCCAGAGACAGACATTACAGGGTAGGAGAATTACAGGTCAAGTCTTCCTGAACTGAGATGTCGAAACTGGAAGCCAGGATTATCAGTTTATTTCCAAAAGTCCTCCAAAAAAGGGACAAAGTCCCCAAACCAGGATATCCTGTGGGGTTTTTATGGGTTGATATGATTGGGATAACTGACCGGGTGAAGCCCGGGAGAATGGTGAGAAGGGACAGTACCGTCGGCCTGATGGAGCTGAGAGTTTGGGAGCTGAGGATGAAGGTCTGTGTTGTGGTCTTTGAAGAGTGACCTTCAAAGGGGTGGGGTATCCAGGCTGGGGTTTGATGGGTGTGGAGGGAAAAGCCTGTTCCTGGCAAATACAGGGTGTAGAGATGAATGAGAAGAGATCTGAGAGTACAGACTGTATGTGTGGGAGGACAGGACAGGGAAGGCACACGCTCAGCCAGTGCAGCCTTGCCCACTGTCAGCCAAGCCTAAGTACACCCTGCTCAGTCGGCCACATCAGTAGTAAGACATTGAGCATCACAGAATTAATTCATTCAACAACTAGAGCCCTAGCCCAGAATACCACCTTCCCATTAGCATGCTGTAACTGGTCATGTATGGTTGGCCAGCCAAAGGGAAGCTGATTCCTGGCAGAGCCATCACATGACAGTTGGTTTGGAATGCCGTGGATTCAAGAGTCAGTTGGGGGCTGAGCAGCCCACCAGTCACTGAGGGTGGTCAGCTGGTCCTCGAAAGGCCCTGGGAGAGAAAGCTGACTGTGGGAAGAAGCTCGGGGAGGAGGGCCACAGTTGAACTTCCCTGGTCCTTCCAAGGGGCTTGGTTGGGAGGAAACCATCCTGTTTTTCTGTCAGAGGTTGAATACAGAGTCGGGAGCATGAAGTAAGTTTCATAGAATCCTCTTGGCCCTGACACCTCCTTTAGGGTACCTACTCTCTCCCCCAGAAATTGTGGGGCAGCAGAAATTGAGAAAGTACAGAGTGCTCTTGGTTCAGAGGTCCGGGGCCTTTCCTCAGGGGCCTTGGGCAGGCCTCAGGTGTTTAGATCTCTCACCCAGGGACCAACCACATTCTTGTCTTGGATCCAACACTCATCATCATGACCACTTCTGGCAGATCACTTCATCTCTCTAAATTTCAATGCCCTGCACTCTAAAATATGGGCTAGGGCCCTTGCTTTGACCCCTCTCAACAGGGCTGATAATGGAGATCACAGGCGTCCACAGTACCTATTCTGGACGAGAGCTTAAGCAGCATTCCCATGTAAATGCTGGAGAGTAAGCTTTCACCCTCCCCTTTTGTGGAGCCATCCAAGCCCTCTCTGGAGTCCTCCACCACTGGGCGTGTAGCTCATCCTCTAGGCATTCGATAGCTGAACACTTAACAGAGGTATTGGGAAGCACCAGTCCTTTCCCTGAGGCTTTACTCCTGGTAAGGCCCTTTAGCCTCAGACCTGAACACTAATTTGTAGGCCACGCTAACAATTTTGTGTCCCAGAACAGGGAACTGAGGCACAGAGGGGTCTCTATAACTCTCTCAGGTATGTGTCACTGTTAAATTGTATGTGAACCTAGACCATCAGGTATGGTCACTCTGCTGTGTTTCTATAGTGTCTGAGCTAAAGAAAGGGGTCTGCCCACAAAGCCAGTCTGTTGGTTGTTTGAAGGGCACACCAAGTTGCAACATCTTCCTAAGTTCAACGTTGATTCAGGAGGCTCTGCTGGGCAGCTGGTGGGGAAAGGGAGGAGAAGATGGCACTCTGAATGATTACTAATTTCCCTATGGTCTTTTGTCAGCAAGATGCCAACAGTGCTCTCTATTATATACCTGTTCCCCGGGATCTTGTTTGGGGCGTGCTGGAAACACCCAGTGCAGAACATCAACTTCTGGCCCCTTTCTGGCCGTTCCGGGAAGTTCACTGGTGGCCTCACAAGGGTAGACCCTACAGGTGGCCCAGGTTAAAGTACTCTGGACATTTCCTCATTTATTTGATCCAGAGTATTCTCTTTCATTGGTTCATGTCCCTAAAACAGAGCAATCAAAATGGTAGTGGACATTTTTTTCTGGGTTTTTAATTTTTTTTTTAGAAATGAGGATCTATGCTCAATGTGGGACTTGAACTCATGACCGAGAGATGAAGAGGTGCACGCTCCAGTGACTGAACCAACCAGGTGCTCCATTTTTGTACTAATTCAAGCATACAAATATTTATTTTGTTTTATTTTATTTTTTGTTAACATATAATGTATTATTAGCCCGAGGGGTACGGGTTTATGAATCGCCGGGTTTACACACGTCACAGCACTCACTATAGCACATACCCTCCCCAATATCCATAACACAGCCACTCTGTCTGCCCCCCTCCCCCAGGAACCCTCAGTTTTTGGTGTGTGATTAAGAGTCTCTTATGGTTTGTCTCCCTCCCGATCCCATCCTGTTTCATTTTTTCCTTCCCTACCACCCAAACCCCCAATGTTGCCTCTCCAATTCTTCCTGTCACGGAGATCATATGATAGTTGTCTTTCTCTGATTGACTTATTTCACTCAGCATAATACCCTCTAGGTCCATCTATGTCATTGCAAATGGCAAGATTTCATTTCTTTTGATGGCTGCATTCTACCTCTTCTTTATCCATTCATCTGTTGATGGACATCTACAGATGTTGATGGGATTCTTTCCATAGCTTGGCTATTGTGGACATGGCTGTGATAAACATTCGGGTGTATGTGCCCCTTCGGATCGCTACATTTGTATGCTTAGGGGAAATACCCAGTAGCGGGATTGCTGGGTCATAGGGTAGTTCTATTTTCGTCTTTCTGAGGAATCTCCATGCCATTTTTCGGAGTGGCTGCACCAGCTTACATTCCCATCAAGAGTGTAGGAGGGTTCCCCTTTCTCCGCATCCTCAACAGGATCTGTCGTTTCCTGACTTCTTAATTTTAGCCATTCTGACTGGTGTGCGGTGGTATCTTACTGTGGTTTTGATTTGTATTTCCGTGATGCCGAGGGATGTGGAGCACCTTTTCATGTGTCTGTTGGCCATCCGGATGTATTCTTTGCAGAAATGTCTGTTCACGTCCTCTGCCCGTTACTTGATTGGATTATTTGTTCTTTGGGTGTTGAGTTTGATAAGTTCTTCACAGATTTTGGGTACTGGTCCTTCCTCTGATATGTCCTTTGCAAATGTCTTCTCCCGTTCTGTCAGTTGTCTTTTGGTTTCGTTGACTGTCTCCTTTGCTGTGCAAAAGCTTTTGATCTTGATGAAGTCCCAATAGTTCATTTCTGCTCTTGCTTCCCTTGTCTTTGGCGATGTTTCTAGGAAGAAGTTGCTGCCTCTGAGGTCAAGGAGATTGCTGTCTATGTCCTCCTCAAGGGTTTTAATGGATCCCTTTCTCACATTGAGGTCTTTCGTCCATTTGGAGTCTGTGTCTGTGTGTGGTATAAGGAAATGGTCCAGTTTCATTCTTCTGCATGTGGCTGCTTACCAATTTGCCCAACACCGTTTGTTGAAGAGACCACCTTTTTTACGTTGGTCATTCTTTCCTGCTTTGTCGGAGATGAGTTGACCATAAAGTTGAGCATCCATTTCTGGGCACTCTGTTCTGTTCCATTGATCTATGTGTTTGTATTTGTGCCAGTACCATACTATCTTGATGATGACAGCTTTGTAATGGAGCTTGAAGTCTGGAATTGTGATGCCACCAACTTTGGCTTTTCTGTTCAACATTCCTCTGGCTTTTCGAGGTCTTCTCTGGTTCCATATAAATTTTAGGATTATTTAATTCCATTTCTTTGAAAACAGTTGATGGTATTTTGATAGGGATTGCATTAAACGTGTAGATTGCTTTAGGTAGCACAGACATTTTCACCATATTTGTTCTTCCAATCCATGAGCATGGAACATTTTCCCATTTCTTTGTGTCTCCCTCAGTTTCCTTCCTGAGTACTTGACCATTTTCTGAGCAGAGGTTCTTTGACTCTCTGGTTAGGTTTATGCCTAGGTATGTTAAGGTTTGGGGTGCAGTTGTACATGGGATTGACTCCTTAATTTCTCTTTCCTCTGTCTTGCTGTTGGTGAATAGAAATGCAACTGATCACATGGTTTCACTTATTTGTGGAGCATAACCAATAGCATGGAGGACAAGGGGAGATGGAGAGGAGAAGGGAGTTGAGGGAAATTGGAAGGGGAGGTGAACCATGAGAGACTATGGAGTCTGAAAAACAATCGGAGGGTTTGAAGGGCAGGGGGTGGGAGGTTGGGGGAACCAGGTGGTGGCTATTGGAGAGGGCATGGATTGCAAGGAACACTGGGTGTGGTGTAAAAACAACGAATACTGTTACGCTGAAAGTAAATTAAAAAAAAAAAAGAAAAGAAAAGCAACAATCGATTTCTGTGCATCGATTTTATACCCTGACACTTTACTGAATTCCCATAGAAATTCTAGCGGATTGGGAGTGGAGTCTTTTGAGTTTTTTACATCAAGTGTCTTATTATCTGCAAAGAGTGATGGTTTGACTTCTTCCTTGCTGATTTGGGTGCCTCTAATTTCTTCTTGTTGTCTGATTGCAGAGGCTAGGACTTCTAGCACTATGTTGAATAGCAGTGGTGATAGTGGACAACCCTGCCGTGTTCCTGACCTTAGCCGAAAAGCTGTCAGTTTTTCTCCATTGAGAATGATATTGGCTGTGTCTTTTTCATGGATGGCTTTGATGATATTGAGGTATGTGCCCTCTATCCCTGCACTTTGAAGAGTTTGATCAAGAAAGGATGCTGTACTTTGTCAAATGCTTTTTCGGTATCTACTGAGAGTATCCTATGGTTCTTGCTCTCTCTCTTTTTTTTTTTTTTTTTTTTTTTTATTTTTTTTTATTAATGCATTGTATAACACCGCTTGATTTGTGGACGTGGAACCAACCTTGCAGCCTTGGAATCAATCCCATTTGTTCATGGTGAATAATCCTTTTAAGGCACTGTTGGATCCTATGGGCTAGTATTTTGGTGAGAATGTTCACATCTGTGTTCATCAAGGATATTGGTCTGAAATCTTCGTCTGCTTTTGGGATCAAGCTAACGCTGACCCCATGATGTGAGATTGGCAGTTTCCCTTCCGTTTCTATGTTTTGGAACAGTTTCAGGATTATAGGAGTGAATTCTTCTTTAAATGTTTGGTAGAATTCCCCAGGGAAGCCGTCTGGCCCCGGGCTCTTGTTGGGAGATTTTTGAAGACTGCTTCAGTCTCCTTACTGGTTATGGGTCTGTTCAGGTTGTCTATTTCTTCCTGGTTCCGATTTGGTAGTTTATACGTCTCTGTCTCTAGGCATGCAACCATTTCTTCCAGACTGTCAAATTTGCTGGCGTATTGTTGCTCATAATATGTTCTTATAATTGTATTTCTTGGTATTTCTTTGGTGTTGGTTGTGATCTCTCCTCTTTCAGTCATGATTTTATTTATTTGGGTCCTTGCTCTTTTCTTTTTGATAAGCCTGGCCAGGGGTTTATCAATCTTATTGATTCTTTCAAAGAACCAGCTCCTAGTTTCATCGATTTGTTCTACTGTTCTTTTTGTTTCTATTTCATTGATTTCTGCTCTGATAGTTACGATTTCTCTTCTCCTTCTGGGCTTAGCCTTTCTTTGCCACTCTTTCTCCAGCTCCTTAGGTGTAGGGTTTGGTTGTGTATTTGAGACCTTTGTTGTTTCCTGAGAGAGGCTTGTATCACTATGTATTTTCCTCTCAGGGCTGCCTTTGCTGTGTCCCACCGATCTCGAACAGTTGTGTTTTCATTATCATTTGTTTCCATGGATTTTTTCAATTCTTCTTTAGTGTCCTGGTGAGCCTGACTGGGCCAAGTGGGGCCACGTGAAGCCCAGCTGTTGGAACGAGCTGGTCGGGTGGAGCCCAGGCGGGCCAGGCCGAGCCGAGTGGCGGGGCAACGTGGATGCCACGGGAGCCAAGCAGCTGGGAGCCAGGACTGTGGCCGAGTGTGCCCAGGGCTGGTGGAGGCGGGGGGTGTGTGCAGAGGTGAGGCTGCTCCGCAAGTCCTGTCACGCGTCACCGCTGGACCCCTCCTTTCTAGGACCAGCGGGAAAGCCGCACGCTCGTGTTTCCTGAGCCTGTGAAGTAGCTTTCAGAGAGACTCTCTTCCTTTGGTGGCCTCAGTTTCCCCATTTGTAAAATTGGGGCAATGGAAGGATGCCGTAGACTCCGGTGTGTGTAGCTTTTCTTAAGGCCTCCCCCTCAGGGGGTGATACTGACTTTTCCTATTTTCTAGTGGCAGCGAATGTTGCCTCTGTCGTTGGGGTGCGTCCTGGGCAAGGTCACACGAAAGAGTGTTTTTCTGAAGCTGTAACTGTCCCTCACGCTGTTTAGAGAACATTTCCCAGGCTTGCGGGGGATGCTGTAACCTGGCGGTCCAACAGGGGTGTGTGTGACCCCCCTGACACACCCCTCAGCCTTGCCTGGTCCCAAAGTATTTGCCTGAAACTGGCAGGAAGGAGATTTCTGGGGCATGAGTAGTGAAAAGAGTCACAGATGGGAAGAACGCCTTGTCCCTTAGCGGGACCAACTCACTGATGCTCCTTTTTTCATCTGTGAGGTTTCAGGACAAAGATGTATGCCCATAGAGCTGGTGAGAAGTTGGGGGCGTGCCCCTTAGTCTCTAAAAAGGTGCTTTAGGGATGGATGGGGTAGGGGATCCACACTTTGACAGTATTATCATGTCGCCTTTATATTGTAAAGTATGCCCCTTTTATTTTTGGATAAAAACGATCCTGTACCAGGCACGGTTCTAGGCAGTCTGGATAGAGATGTGAGCAATACAGCCAGCAATCCCCGCTTATATTCTGATAGAAGGCAGATATTCTTTCCTGTGATCTGGTGGAACAATTGAGACTGCAAACGTAGTCTTGCTCATGCTGACTAAATCAGCGCTGATGCCTTCTCGGAACCCCTGCTTAGACGCCTACAGCTGAGTTGTTCTAAAACGCACATCTGATGACATTACTGAGGTGCTCACCGCCCCCTGCCCTCAGTGCCTGTGAGATAAGGCTTCGGGCCAGCTCCTCCAGTTGCGTCTCCCTTCCGTCCCTAAGCTTTCAGGGACACCTGGCTACTCACCCCTCCCAGAGTAGTTCAAGACCTCCACACCTCTCTGCTCTGTGTATTTGATTCCTTGTTTGTACATGCTGATCTCAGTACTAGACACGAGATGGCGCCAAAACGGTACTCCAAAAGCTTTCTCTAGCAGCCACTGAGTTCTGGCTACCTGTAAGTTGCACATGGGAAGAAGCCATGTGGTATTTGTCTTCCTGTGACTGACTTGTTTCACCGAGCATGAGCCACTCTAGCTCCATCCACATCACTGCAGATGGCAGGATTTCAGCCCCTATGGTAGCTGAGTAATATTCCATTGTATGTGTGTGCCAATTGCCAGTTTTCTGTACAGCCATACAGAGAACAAGCAAAAGGAACAAATTCACAGTGCTTTCACAGGATGAGGAGAGTCTTGATGGTGCCACCCCAGAGACAGACATTACAGGGTAGGAGAATTACAGGTCAAGTCTTCCTGAACTGAGATGTCGAAACTGGAAGCCAGGATTATCAGTTTATTTCCAAAAGTCCTCCAAAAAAGGGACAAAGTCCCCAAACCAGGATATCCTGTGGGGTTTTTATGGGTTGATATGATTGGGATAACTGACCGGGTGAAGCCCGGGAGAATGGTGAGAAGGGACAGTACCGTCGGCCTGATGGAGCTGAGAGTTTGGGAGCTGAGGATGAAGGTCTGTGTTGTGGTCTTTGAAGAGTGACCTTCAAAGGGGTGGGGTATCCAGGCTGGGGTTTGATGGGTGTGGAGGGAAAAGCCTGTTCCTGGCAAATACAGGGTGTAGAGATGAATGAGAAGAGATCTGAGAGTACAGACTGTATGTGTGGGAGGACAGGACAGGGAAGGCACACGCTCAGCCAGTGCAGCCTTGCCCACTGTCAGCCAAGCCTAAGTACACCCTGCTCAGTCGGCCACATCAGTAGTAAGACATTGAGCATCACAGAATTAATTCATTCAACAACTAGAGCCCTAGCCCAGAATACCACCTTCCCATTAGCATGCTGTAACTGGTCATGTATGGTTGGCCAGCCAAAGGGAAGCTGATTCCTGGCAGAGCCATCACATGACAGTTGGTTTGGAATGCCGTGGATTCAAGAGTCAGTTGGGGGCTGAGCAGCCCACCAGTCACTGAGGGTGGTCAGCTGGTCCTCGAAAGGCCCTGGGAGAGAAAGCTGACTGTGGGAAGAAGCTCGGGGAGGAGGGCCACAGTTGAACTTCCCTGGTCCTTCCAAGGGGCTTGGTTGGGAGGAAACCATCCTGTTTTTCTGTCAGAGGTTGAATACAGAGTCGGGAGCATGAAGTAAGTTTCATAGAATCCTCTTGGCCCTGACACCTCCTTTAGGGTACCTACTCTCTCCCCCAGAAATTGTGGGGCAGCAGAAATTGAGAAAGTACAGAGTGCTCTTGGTTCAGAGGTCCGGGGCCTTTCCTCAGGGGCCTTGGGCAGGCCTCAGGTGTTTAGATCTCTCACCCAGGGACCAACCACATTCTTGTCTTGGATCCAACACTCATCATCATGACCACTTCTGGCAGATCACTTCATCTCTCTAAATTTCAATGCCCTGCACTCTAAAATATGGGCTAGGGCCCTTGCTTTGACCCCTCTCAACAGGGCTGATAATGGAGATCACAGGCGTCCACAGTACCTATTCTGGACGAGAGCTTAAGCAGCATTCCCATGTAAATGCTGGAGAGTAAGCTTTCACCCTCCCCTTTTGTGGAGCCATCCAAGCCCTCTCTGGAGTCCTCCACCACTGGGCGTGTAGCTCATCCTCTAGGCATTCGATAGCTGAACACTTAACAGAGGTATTGGGAAGCACCAGTCCTTTCCCTGAGGCTTTACTCCTGGTAAGGCCCTTTAGCCTCAGACCTGAACACTAATTTGTAGGCCACGCTAACAATTTTGTGTCCCAGAACAGGGAACTGAGGCACAGAGGGGTCTCTATAACTCTCTCAGGTATGTGTCACTGTTAAATTGTATGTGAACCTAGACCATCAGGTATGGTCACTCTGCTGTGTTTCTATAGTGTCTGAGCTAAAGAAAGGGGTCTGCCCACAAAGCCAGTCTGTTGGTTGTTTGAAGGGCACACCAAGTTGCAACATCTTCCTAAGTTCAACGTTGATTCAGGAGGCTCTGCTGGGCAGCTGGTGGGGAAAGGGAGGAGAAGATGGCACTCTGAATGATTACTAATTTCCCTATGGTCTTTTGTCAGCAAGATGCCAACAGTGCTCTCTATTATATACCTGTTCCCCGGGATCTTGTTTGGGGCGTGCTGGAAACACCCAGTGCAGAACATCAACTTCTGGCCCCTTTCTGGCCGTTCCGGGAAGTTCACTGGTGGCCTCACAAGGGTAGACCCTACAGGTGGCCCAGGTTAAAGTACTCTGGACATTTCCTCATTTATTTGATCCAGAGTATTCTCTTTCATTGGTTCATGTCCCTAAAACAGAGCAATCAAAATGGTAGTGGACATTTTTTTCTGGGTTTTTAATTTTTTTTTTAGAAATGAGGATCTATGCTCAATGTGGGACTTGAACTCATGACCGAGAGATGAAGAGGTGCACGCTCCAGTGACTGAACCAACCAGGTGCTCCATTTTTGTACTAATTCAAGCATACAAATATTTATTTTGTTTTATTTTATTTTTTGTTAACATATAATGTATTATTAGCCCGAGGGGTACGGGTTTATGAATCGCCGGGTTTACACACGTCACAGCACTCACTATAGCACATACCCTCCCCAATATCCATAACACAGCCACTCTGTCTGCCCCCCTCCCCCAGGAACCCTCAGTTTTTGGTGTGTGATTAAGAGTCTCTTATGGTTTGTCTCCCTCCCGATCCCATCCTGTTTCATTTTTTCCTTCCCTACCACCCAAACCCCCAATGTTGCCTCTCCAATTCTTCCTGTCACGGAGATCATATGATAGTTGTCTTTCTCTGATTGACTTATTTCACTCAGCATAATACCCTCTAGGTCCATCTATGTCATTGCAAATGGCAAGATTTCATTTCTTTTGATGGCTGCATTCTACCTCTTCTTTATCCATTCATCTGTTGATGGACATCTACAGATGTTGATGGGATTCTTTCCATAGCTTGGCTATTGTGGACATGGCTGTGATAAACATTCGGGTGTATGTGCCCCTTCGGATCGCTACATTTGTATGCTTAGGGGAAATACCCAGTAGCGGGATTGCTGGGTCATAGGGTAGTTCTATTTTCGTCTTTCTGAGGAATCTCCATGCCATTTTTCGGAGTGGCTGCACCAGCTTACATTCCCATCAAGAGTGTAGGAGGGTTCCCCTTTCTCCGCATCCTCAACAGGATCTGTCGTTTCCTGACTTCTTAATTTTAGCCATTCTGACTGGTGTGCGGTGGTATCTTACTGTGGTTTTGATTTGTATTTCCGTGATGCCGAGGGATGTGGAGCACCTTTTCATGTGTCTGTTGGCCATCCGGATGTATTCTTTGCAGAAATGTCTGTTCACGTCCTCTGCCCGTTACTTGATTGGATTATTTGTTCTTTGGGTGTTGAGTTTGATAAGTTCTTCACAGATTTTGGGTACTGGTCCTTCCTCTGATATGTCCTTTGCAAATGTCTTCTCCCGTTCTGTCAGTTGTCTTTTGGTTTCGTTGACTGTCTCCTTTGCTGTGCAAAAGCTTTTGATCTTGATGAAGTCCCAATAGTTCATTTCTGCTCTTGCTTCCCTTGTCTTTGGCGATGTTTCTAGGAAGAAGTTGCTGCCTCTGAGGTCAAGGAGATTGCTGTCTATGTCCTCCTCAAGGGTTTTAATGGATCCCTTTCTCACATTGAGGTCTTTCGTCCATTTGGAGTCTGTGTCTGTGTGTGGTATAAGGAAATGGTCCAGTTTCATTCTTCTGCATGTGGCTGCTTACCAATTTGCCCAACACCGTTTGTTGAAGAGACCACCTTTTTTACGTTGGTCATTCTTTCCTGCTTTGTCGGAGATGAGTTGACCATAAAGTTGAGCATCCATTTCTGGGCACTCTGTTCTGTTCCATTGATCTATGTGTTTGTATTTGTGCCAGTACCATACTATCTTGATGATGACAGCTTTGTAATGGAGCTTGAAGTCTGGAATTGTGATGCCACCAACTTTGGCTTTTCTGTTCAACATTCCTCTGGCTTTTCGAGGTCTTCTCTGGTTCCATATAAATTTTAGGATTATTTAATTCCATTTCTTTGAAAACAGTTGATGGTATTTTGATAGGGATTGCATTAAACGTGTAGATTGCTTTAGGTAGCACAGACATTTTCACCATATTTGTTCTTCCAATCCATGAGCATGGAACATTTTCCCATTTCTTTGTGTCTCCCTCAGTTTCCTTCCTGAGTACTTGACCATTTTCTGAGCAGAGGTTCTTTGACTCTCTGGTTAGGTTTATGCCTAGGTATGTTAAGGTTTGGGGTGCAGTTGTACATGGGATTGACTCCTTAATTTCTCTTTCCTCTGTCTTGCTGTTGGTGAATAGAAATGCAACTGATCACATGGTTTCACTTATTTGTGGAGCATAACCAATAGCATGGAGGACAAGGGGAGATGGAGAGGAGAAGGGAGTTGAGGGAAATTGGAAGGGGAGGTGAACCATGAGAGACTATGGAGTCTGAAAAACAATCGGAGGGTTTGAAGGGCAGGGGGTGGGAGGTTGGGGGAACCAGGTGGTGGCTATTGGAGAGGGCATGGATTGCAAGGAACACTGGGTGTGGTGTAAAAACAACGAATACTGTTACGCTGAAAGTAAATTAAAAAAAAAAAAGAAAAGAAAAGCAACAATCGATTTCTGTGCATCGATTTTATACCCTGACACTTTACTGAATTCCCATAGAAATTCTAGCGGATTGGGAGTGGAGTCTTTTGAGTTTTTTACATCAAGTGTCTTATTATCTGCAAAGAGTGATGGTTTGACTTCTTCCTTGCTGATTTGGGTGCCTCTAATTTCTTCTTGTTGTCTGATTGCAGAGGCTAGGACTTCTAGCACTATGTTGAATAGCAGTGGTGATAGTGGACAACCCTGCCGTGTTCCTGACCTTAGCCGAAAAGCTGTCAGTTTTTCTCCATTGAGAATGATATTGGCTGTGTCTTTTTCATGGATGGCTTTGATGATATTGAGGTATGTGCCCTCTATCCCTGCACTTTGAAGAGTTTGATCAAGAAAGGATGCTGTACTTTGTCAAATGCTTTTTCGGTATCTACTGAGAGTATCCTATGGTTCTTGCTCTCTCTCTTTTTTTTTTTTTTTTTTTTTTTTTTTTTATTAATGCATTGTATAACACCGCTTGATTTGTGGACGTGGAACCAACCTTGCAGCCTTGGAATCAATCCCATTTGTTCATGGTGAATAATCCTTTTAAGGCACTGTTGGATCCTATGGGCTAGTATTTTGGTGAGAATGTTCACATCTGTGTT
Organism: Mustela lutreola; assembly: GCF_030435805.1. Taxonomy (NCBI): domain Eukaryota; kingdom Metazoa; phylum Chordata; class Mammalia; order Carnivora; family Mustelidae; genus Mustela; species Mustela lutreola. The sequence goes on along the minus strand of NC_081291.1, from coordinate 56,588,959 downwards.
CATCAAGGATATTGGTCTGAAATCTTCGTCTGCTTTTGGGATCAAGCTAACGCTGACCCCATGATGTGAGATTGGCAGTTTCCCTTCCGTTTCTATGTTTTGGAACAGTTTCAGGATTATAGGAGTGAATTCTTCTTTAAATGTTTGGTAGAATTCCCCAGGGAAGCCGTCTGGCCCCGGGCTCTTGTTGGGAGATTTTTGAAGACTGCTTCAGTCTCCTTACTGGTTATGGGTCTGTTCAGGTTGTCTATTTCTTCCTGGTTCCGATTTGGTAGTTTATACGTCTCTGTCTCTAGGCATGCAACCATTTCTTCCAGACTGTCAAATTTGCTGGCGTATTGTTGCTCATAATATGTTCTTATAATTGTATTTCTTGGTATTTCTTTGGTGTTGGTTGTGATCTCTCCTCTTTCAGTCATGATTTTATTTATTTGGGTCCTTGCTCTTTTCTTTTTGATAAGCCTGGCCAGGGGTTTATCAATCTTATTGATTCTTTCAAAGAACCAGCTCCTAGTTTCATCGATTTGTTCTACTGTTCTTTTTGTTTCTATTTCATTGATTTCTGCTCTGATAGTTACGATTTCTCTTCTCCTTCTGGGTTTAGCCTTTCTTTGCCACTCTTTCTCCAGCTCCTTAGGTGTAGGGTTTGGTTGTGTATTTGAGACCTTTGTTGTTTCCTGAGAGAGGCTTGTATCACTATGTATTTTCCTCTCAGGGCTGCCTTTGCTGTGTCCCACCGATCTCGAACAGTTGTGTTTTCATTATCATTTGTTTCCATGGATTTTTTCAATTCTTCTTTAGTGTCCTGGTGAGCCTGACTGGGCCAAGTGGGGCCACGTGAAGCCCAGCTGTTGGAACGAGCTGGTCGGGTGGAGCCCAGGCGGGCCAGGCCGAGCCGAGTGGCGGGGCAACGTGGATGCCACGGGAGCCAAGCAGCTGGGAGCCAGGACTGTGGCCGAGTGTGCCCAGGGCTGGTGGAGGCGGGGGGTGTGTGCAGAGGTGAGGCTGCTCCGCAAGTCCTGTCACGCGTCACCGCTGGACCCCTCCTTTCTAGGACCAGCGGGAAAGCCGCACGCTCGTGTTTCCTGAGCCTGTGAAGTAGCTTTCAGAGAGACTCTCTTCCTTTGGTGGCCTCAGTTTCCCCATTTGTAAAATTGGGGCAATGGAAGGATGCCGTAGACTCCGGTGTGTGTAGCTTTTCTTAAGGCCTCCCCCTCAGGGGGTGATACTGACTTTTCCTATTTTCTAGTGGCAGCGAATGTTGCCTCTGTCGTTGGGGTGCGTCCTGGGCAAGGTCACACGAAAGAGTGTTTTTCTGAAGCTGTAACTGTCCCTCACGCTGTTTAGAGAACATTTCCCAGGCTTGCGGGGGATGCTGTAACCTGGCGGTCCAACAGGGGTGTGTGTGACCCCCCTGACACACCCCTCAGCCTTGCCTGGTCCCAAAGTATTTGCCTGAAACTGGCAGGAAGGAGATTTCTGGGGCATGAGTAGTGAAAAGAGTCACAGATGGGAAGAACCAGCTCCTAGTTTCACCCATTTGTTCTACTGTTCTTTTTGTTTCTATTTCATTGATTTCTGCTCTGATAGTTACGATTTCTCTTCTCCTTCTGGGTTTAGCCTTTCTTTGCCATTCTTTCTCCAGCTCCTTAGGTGTAGGGTTTGGTTGTGTATTTGAGACCTTTGTTGTTTCTTGAGAGAGGCTTGTATCACTATGTATTTTCCTCTCAGGGCTGCCTTTGCTGTGTCCCATCGATCTTGAAATGTTGTGTTTTCATTTTCATTTATTTCTATGAATTTTTTCAATTCTTCTTTAATGTCCTAGTTGACCCTTTCATTCTTTAGTAGGATGTTCTTTAGCCTCCATTTATTTGGGTTCTTTCCAAATTTCCTCTTGTGTTTCAGTTCCAGCTTCAGAGCACTGTGGTCTGAAAATATGCAGGGAATTATCGCAATCTTTGGTACTTGTTGGGACCTGATTTGTGACCTAGGATGCGATCTATTCCTGATAGTTCCATGTTCACTAGAGCAGAATGTGTATTCTGTTGCTTTGGAATGGAATGTTCTGAATATATCTGTGATGTCTCTCTGGTCCCATGTGTCACTTCAGGCCTTTATTTTTCTTGTGGATATTTTGCTTCAATGATCTTTCCATTTCAGTGAGGGGGGGTATTAAAGTGTCCTACTATTATTGTATCATTGTTGATGTGTTTCTTTGATTTGTTAATAATTGGTTTATAGTTGACTATATAGTTGACTATATAGTTGACTGCTCCCATGTTAGGACTATAATTATTTAAAATTGTTAGATCTTCTTGCTGGACAGATCCTTTGAGGATGATATAGCCTTTTTTCTCATCTCTTATTATAGTCTTTGGCTTAAAATCTAATTTACCTGATATAAGCATTGCCACTGCAACTTTCTTTTGATGTCCTTTAGCACAGTCAATTGTTTGCCACCCCTTCACTTTAAATCTAGAGGTGTCATTGGATCTGAACTGAGTTTATTGTAGACAGCATATTGGTGGGTTTAGGTTTTTTTGTTCTTTCTGTTACCCTGTGTCTTTTGGTTCAGGCGTTTGATCCATTTACATTCAGGTAACTATTGAGAGATATGAATTTAGTGCCATTGTTTTGCCTGTAAGGTGATTTGCTGTATATTGCCTCTGCTTCTTTCTGGTCTACTACTTTTAGCCTCTCTCTTTGCTTCAAAGACCCCTTTCAATATTTCCTATAGGGCTGGTTTGGTGTTTACAAATTCTTTTTTTTATTGTTCTTTTTAAATGTTTTTTTTTCAGCATAACAGTATTCATTATTTTTGCACCACACCCAGTGCTCCATGCAATCTGTGCCCTCTCTAATACCCACCACCTGGTTCCCCAACCTCCCACCCCCTGCCACTTCAAACCCCTCAAATTGTTTATCAGAATCCATAGTCTCGCATGGTTCACCTCCACTTCCAATTTACCCCAGCTCCTCTCTAACTGTCCATGACCTCCATGCTATTTGTTATGCTCCACAAATAAGTGAAACCATATGATGATTGACTCTCTCTGCTTGACTTATTTCACTCAGCATAATCTCTTCCAGTCCCATCCATGTTGCTACAAAAGTTGGGGATTCATCCTTTCTGATGGAGGCATAATACTCCATAGTGTATATGGACCACATCTTCCTTATCCATTCATCTGTTGAAGGGCATCTTGGTTCTTTCCATAGTTTGGCGACCTTGGCCATTGCTGCTATAAACATTGGGGTAAACATTCTTTTCATGACATCTGTATCTTTGGGGTAAATACCCAGGAGTGCAATTGCAGGGTCATAGGGAAGCTCTATTTTTAATTTCTTGAGGAATCTCCACAGTGTTCTCCAAAGAGGCTGCACCAATTTGTATTCCCACCAACAGTGTAAGAGGGTTCCTCTTTCTCCACATCCCCTCCAACACATGTTGTTTCCTGTTCTGTTAATTTTGGCCATTCTAACTGGTGTAAGTTGATATCTCAATGTGGTTTAAATTTCAATCTCCCTAATGGCTAGTGATGATGAACATTTTTTCATGTGTCTGATAGCCATTTGAGTGTCTTCATTGGAGAAGTGTCTGTTCATATCTTCTGCCCATTTTTTTTTTATATGCTTGTCTGTTTTGTGTGTATTGAGTTTGAGAAGTTCTTTGTAGATCTTGGATATCAACCTTTTGTCTGTACTGTCATTTGCAAATATCTTCTCCCATTCCATGGGTTGCCTCTTTGTTTTCAAATTCTTTCAGTTTTTGTTTGTCCTGGGAGCTTTTTCCTCTCCTTCCATTTTCAGTGGTAGCTAGCTAGATATAGTATTCTTGGCTGTGTGTTTTTCTCATTCAGTGCTCTGAATATATCATGCCAGTTCTTTCTGAGCTGCCAGGTCTCTGTGGTTAAGTCTGCTGCCAATTTAATATTTCTACCATTGTATGTTACAGACTTCTTGTCCCCGGCCACTTTCAGGATTTTTCTCTTTGTCACTAAGACTTTTAAATTTTTCTATTAGATGATGGGGTGTGGACTTATTCTTTTTGATTTTGAGAGTGCTTCTCTGTGCCTCCTGGATTTTGATGCCTCTTCCCTTTGCCATTTTAGGGAAATTCTCTATAATAATTTGCTCCAATATACCCTCTGCCCCCCTCTCTCTTTCTTCTTCTGGGATCCCAATTATTCTAATATTGTTTCATCTTATGGTATCAATTTTCTCTGAATTCTCTCCTCATGGTCCAATAGTTGTTTGTCTCTCTGTTGATCAGCTTTATTCTCCATCATTTGGTCTTCTATATCACTAATTCTATATCACTCTCTTCTTCCTCATTTATCCTAGCAGTAAGAGCCTCCATTTTTTATTGCACTTCACTAATAACTTTGTTAAATCTCAGCTTGGTTTGATTTTAGTTCTTTTACTTCTTCAGGAAGGGCTTTTATTTCTCCAACAGGGTTTCTCTAATATCTTCCATGGCTTTTTCGAGCCCAGCTAGTACCTTGAGAATCATCATTCTGAATTCTTATTCTGACATATTACCAATGTCCATATTGATTAGGTCCTAGCCTTTGGTACTGCCTGTTGTTCTATTTTGTTGTGGTGAGTTTCTCTGCCTTGTCATTTTCCCCAGTTAAGAATATAGGAACAAGGGGCACCTGGGTGGCTCAGAGGGTTAAAGCCTCTGCCTTTGGCTCAGGTCATGATTCCAGGGTCCTGGGAACGAGCCCCGCATCGCACTGGGCTCTCTGCTTGGCAGGGAGCCTGCTTCCTCCTCTCTCTCTACCTGCCTCTCTGCCTACTTGTGATTTCTCTCTGTCAAATAAATAAATAAAATCTTTTTAAAAAAAAAAGAATATAGGAACAAGAGAATAAAATGTTAAAAGGGTGGCAAAGACTGCAGAAAAATGTATGCTAACCAAATCAGAAGAGACCCTAAATTAGGGGGGAAAGAAGGGAGTAAAAAGTTTTTAAGAAAAATTTTTCAAAATTATGTATCTATATCTATCTATCATCTATCTATATGTCTATATTAGACTGGTGAATAGAACAGAACCATCCACTTGATTTGGGGTGTATTTTGGTCTCCGAGAAGAAACTACCTCCCAAATTTTTAAATAAAGAAAAAAATACACACACACACACACACACACAGATAAGGGTAAACACAATGAAAGGATGGACTATGACTGTAAAGATGAAAAATTTAAAAAAATTCTAAAAAAGGAATTGATAACATTAGTTGGTTGGGAAAAGAAAGAAAAAGAAAGTGGAGAGAATTTGCTCAGGCTGGACACTAGAGCAAAGCCCTGTTCTCGACTTGGGTATATTTTGTTCTATTAGAAGAAGTTGTATCCCAAAACTTTTTAGAAGAAAGAACCCTGTATGAATATGAAAAATACAGTTAGGTACAATGAAGGATAAAATATGACTATAATAATGGTTTAAGAAGATTTTTAAAGAAAGGTTTTGTTAAAACTAGTTTAAAAACATTAAAAGAGGAAAAGTTAAAAAAAGATTAAGAAAAAAATAAAATAAAAAAATTTAATTAACTTTGTAGGATTAAAGAATCATGGGGAGAAAGCCATGAATTCCATGCTTTGGTTTCTCCTCCTCTGGAATTCCAGTGTTCTTGATCAGTGAGCTTGGTCTTGGCTGGATGTTCTAGCTGATCTTATGGGGGAAGGGACTGTTGTAGTGATTCCTAAATGTCTTTGCCTGAGGTGGAATTGCCCTGCCCTTGCCAGGGGATGAGCTAAGTAATCTGCTTGGATTCCCTCTCGGGAGCTTTTGTTCCATGAATGCTTTCCATAGAGCTCTGGAGGATGGGAATGAAAATGGCGGCCTCCCCATCTCCAGCCCAGAGGATCCAAGAGCTCGGGCTGCACTCCTCAGTGTGCCCTCGGAGTAAAGCACTCAATCACTCCTGTCTCCCTGGTCTCCAAGCCATACTCCAAGCTCACCCAGCCTGTGACTGAGCATTTCCAACTCTGGCACAGAGCCCTGCCTAGAGTCTTCAAACCCAGCGGATTTCCTGCTTCTCTGATCTTCTGGTGGCTCTCCCCCGATCTGCCACTTGTGGGGACCCTGCTCAAAGAGCGGTGGTCTGATTGTGCCATGGATCACATTTTAAAGAAATCCAAGTTGAGAGCTCACTCCTCAGCTCCGTCTCTGTAGCCGTCTTCCCTGCTCTATTACCTGCGAGCTTTGCTACAATCAGACAGCCCCGATCCTTTCGTGACCCTGCAGGACCTGAGACCACGCTGGCCCCACGAGGGCTCCACCCCCACTTAGCCTATGGAGTGATGTCCCTCAGTGCAGCAGACTTTTTTAAAAGGTCAAATTTTGTGCTCTGCTGCTCCACCTCTTGCAGGAAGCCCACCCCTCCCCCCGCAGTCTATCTTCCTGTCGCTTCGGATTCACTTTTCCACAAGTCCTACCTTTCAGAAAGTGGTCAATTTTCATTTCTAGAATTGCTGCTCTTCTCTTCGATCTCCTGTTGGATTTGTAGATGTTTAGAATAGTTTATTAACTATCTAACTGAACTCCTGTGACCTCATGTCATCTCAGTCTGCTCCTGCCATCCTGACTCCTCTCTCTTTTTCTAAGTCTTTAAATTGATAATGCTACTTCCAAGGAAATAATCAGAGATAAGTTCACAGATGTATATACAAAGACGTTTACTGCAGTGTTATTTATAATATGAAAAAATAGCCATAAATGAAATGTCCAACTGGAGGTAAACAGCAAAATAAATTATGATTTATAATTCATGAATGTGACAGAATATTATACAAGCTTTATATGGCTGTGTTCTGAAGCATATTTAAAATCTTGGAAATTTTTCATGATACAGTGTTAAATGAAAATTCAGGACTTAAAACTATGTTTGCATAATTTTTAGAATAAATATTCCAAATGGAAATAAACAAAAATTATCAGGCCGAATGTTATCCCAATTTATAGTTCTTTCTTTTCCTTCCTTCCTTCTACCCTCCCTCCCTTCCTTCCAGCCAAACTTCCTCCTTCCTTTTCTCCTTGCTTCCTGCAATATATATGCCTAGAAAGCTATCTGGAATGATGTGGCCTAATATGAACCCTGGATGTCTGGGGTACTAGAGTTGTGTGCTATCCTACCTCCTCACTTTTGCACTATTTTGCTCTATTGTTTAAATTCTTCTTAAAAGCATTTCGCAGTTTTACAAGAAAATTTTACAAGAACTTAGTAATACCTATTTTTGTAGGGTTTTTGTGAGCATTGAATAAGATGACCAGGAAACCACCTGGCACAGTGTGGCAAGCAGCATTCTGAGTTGCCCCAAGATTCCTGTCCTATGCTGGAGATGCCCTGGACATGCAGCTCCTGCCTGGAAGGTCCTCTTTCCTTTTCCTTTGGAAACTTTTGATTCATCCTTTAAACCCCCCCCCAAGAATGAACAACTCCCCCAGAATGCCTAGTAGGAGAGGAATTCGCAGGTGTACCAGGGTGGTGGGGGCATGCTTCACATGTGACTGAAGGAAGGGACAAGGAGCATGTGAGCCCAGCTGTGCCCAGCACGTGGCCCTGGGGCCAGATGGGGCACAGGTGAGAAAATACTGTGTCCTCCTGGTTGAAAGTGGCCTAGCATGTGGGCCGCATGGGGCCCAGCAAGCAGAACCAGGCCGGGCAGGGCCAAGTGGAATGGAACTTGTGGACACAGTGGGCCGAGCGAGGCCCAGCAGAGCCGACCTTTTGGATGGAGCAACTCGAGCGGAGCCGAGTGAGCTGAACTGGGCCGAGTGGGGCCGAGTGAAATCGAAGCTGGTAGGCCGAGCTGGTCGGGTGGAGCCCCGGCGGGCCAGGCCGAGCCGAGTAGAGGGGCAACGTGGATGCCAGGGAGCCAGGCGGCTGTGAGACAAGACTGAGGCCGAGTGTATCCATGGCTAGTGGAGGCAGTGGGTGTGTGCAGAGGTGAGGCTGCTCCGCAAGTCCTGTCGCGTGTCACCGCTGGACCCCTCCTTTCTAGGACCAGCGGGAAAGTCGCATGCTTGGGTTTCCTGAGCCTGTGAAGTAGCTTTCAGAGAGACTCTCTTCCTTTGGTGGCCTCAGTTTCCCTATTTGTAAAATTGGGGCAATGGAAGGAAGCAGTAGACTCTGGTGTGTGCAGCCTTTCTTAAGGCCTCTCCCTCAGGGGGTGATACTGACTTTTCCTATTTTCTAGTGGCACCAAATGTTGCCTCTGTCATTGGGGTTCGTCCTGGGCAAGGTCACGTGGACAAGTGTTCTTCTGGAGCTGTAATTGTCCCTCACGCTGTTTAGAGAACATTTCCCAGGCTTGCGGGGGATGCTGTAACCTGGCGGCCCAACAGGGGTGTGCGTGACCCCCCTGACACACCTCTCAGCCTTGCCTGGTCCCAAAGTATTTGCCTGAAACAGGCAGGAAGGAGATTTCTGGGGCATGAGTAGTGAAAAGAGTCACAGATGGGAAGAACGCCTTGTCCCTTAGCGGGGCCAACTCACTGATGCTCCTTTTTTCATCTGTGAGGGTTCAGGAGAATGATGTATGCCCATAGAGCTGGTGAGAAATTGGGGGCATGTCCCTTAGTCTCTAAAAAGGTGCTTTAGGGATGGACGGGGTAGGGGATCCGCATTGTGACAGTATTATAATGTTGCCTTTAAGTTGTAAAATATGCCCCTTTTATTTTTTGATAAAAACGATCCTGTACCAGGCACGGTTCTAGGCAGTCTGGATAGAGATGTGAGCAATACAGCCAGTAATCCCCGCTTATATTCTGATAGAAGGCAGATATTCTTTCCTGTGATCTGGTGGAACAATTGAGACTGCAAACGTAGTCTTGCTCATGCTGACTAAATCAGCGCTGATGCCTTCTCGGAACCCCTGCTTAGACGCCTACAGCTGAGTTGTTCTAAAACGCACATCTGATGACATTACTGAGGTGCTCACCGCCCCCTGCCCTCAGTGCCTGTGAGATAAGGCTTCGGGCCAGCTCCTCCAGTTGCATCTCCCTTCCGTCCCTAAGCTTTCAGGGACACCTGGCTACTCACCCCTCCCAGTGTAGTTCAAGTCCTCCATACCACTGCTCTGTGTTTTTGATTCCTTGTTTGTACATGCTGATCTCAGTACTAGACACGAGATGGCGCCAAAACAGTACTCAAAGCTTTTTCTAGTAGCCACCAAGTACTGGCTACCTGTAAGCAGGCTTGGTTTTTGGAACTTTTAGAAAGTTCCTTAACAACCTATTTGATAAACATCTTATGTATTTTTAGTACAACTCTTGATGAATTTTCTGTATCTAATGAATGTTCCATATATAAGCCAGAATGGGAGTAATGAAACTTATCTAGCCAGTGTTTCAATGTCGTCATCCATCCTTGGAGAGCAAGCCACACAGTGGCACTCAGAAGCTAGTTCAGGGTCTGAATTCACACGCAGCATCTTCCTACAGCCTTCGTTGCCCTCAGGCCCAAAGGGTTGCTTTGTGGCCTCAGTTTTCCCATTTGTAAAATTAGGGCAATGGAAGGAGACAGAAGGGACTGTGGTCAGGGGTAGGGGGGTCATCCCTTTCTCTTTGTTAGGCTCTGCTTTTCATAAGCCAGGAAACAGAATTCAATCAGCAGGACTCCCCCCCCCCTCCAAAATCCCTTTTATTTTTCACCCACGTAGTATTAAATAGAAATCAGATAGTATTATTTGCACTGGTTTCTCAGTGGAATGTCTAGCATTTCAGATGTGTGAAATTGTAGGCCCCTCCCCATCTTAGGAGGGGCCACAAAGCGGATTTTCCTTGAAGTGTGGCCATGACCTGGTTTCTGCTGCCAGGTCATGAGGGGACATGCCATCCTATTATAGATGGGTTTTCACCAAAACCAGTCCGACAGAGTAGAAGGAAATACTAGAATGATTTCAAGAGCTATGATTTTGCCTTGCCTTGTTCATATTTCTATTTCTGGTCATGTCGAATCATGTGTATAAGAAACCTTAGTTGTATTCATCAAGCCTGTGTTTCTCAGAGGGCAAATGGTCAAGGGTCTCACTGGTTTGTCCCAGGATCTTTTGGCCCAGGTAGGATCCCTGGAACTTGAGTGGCCCCTCTTGGAGAGTTTTGTCATTTTCCACCTCTCAATTTATTCATATATGTGCTCATAAGCCCTATTCCATGGAGTTGTGAAAATGCAGTAAGATCCTACAAGCCTTTCCAAAGGCTTTCAGAGCTGTGGTGTTGGGGACAGGATGAAAAAGGCTGCTGTTAGACTACACAACATATTTGGGAAGGTGAGAAAAAGGCATTGCTTTCTCCTGGTAGACCCAAACCTGTGCCAGGGTGCATGGCTTGGGTTGAACTTGATTGGAATTCAGCCCTGTTTGCCCTTGTAGCCAGGCACCCAAGGACACAGTCTGTACAATGGTTATGGCAGCCCTGTGGGTGAAATCCAAATTTATATGGGGGCATCTGCCCAGAGCACCTCTCCCTTGCACACAGCCTATGTTTCTACCCAACTTGAGGCCATCAGTGCCTTGAAAGTAAAGAATCATTTCACCCCTCTCTGCTTTATACACGGGGCGCCTGCTGCCTTGCGTGCTCCTTCGCTTACTCTTACTGTCTCATTGAGCTCCTGCTCAGCCATGAAGACCCACTGCGGGCAAATATTCTTTAAGTGCTCCTGATTTGATCACTTCTGCCTTTGTGGCCTTTCCACTTGATCCGAGCACACACTACTCTCAGCCCTGATGCAATGATCTCTCTGTTCTGCCTCTCTGCTAGCTTTGGACAATGATGAAGACAAAGACCCAAAGAGTAAGCTCTCTTGAATTCTGGACAAGTCCCATCTTCAGCATATGACCTTGTTACTGTGGCACAGAGTGGTCACTCTGAAGAGAAATTGCCAGGCTATGGGAGCTGTCTAGGACCATGGAACCTGACTCGTTTATTTCTTGGTTCCCAGTTTGCAGCAGGCCCAGGGCCCAGGGTCAATGTCTGTTGAGGGATTCACCCACTGTGTCTCATAGTTCCTTTGCTTCCCGAGCCCTGAGCCAGGGCCGTGGAGCCCAGGGAACCAAGGATGTGAGTGAGGGAAGGACAGTCGGGGGATAGAGTTTTCCAGGAGCAAGAGGAGGGGCATGTGGGGATTGTCTTTTCAATTTGTTACTCACACCCAAAATCTATATATTCATTATCCTTGTGAAAATGAAGACACTGTAAATTAGTCTGAGGTTCCCCTTGTCTGCTGCACCCAGTTCAAGCACTCTCACAAGGATATCTACCGACCAAGTGGGGCATTCTCTACATGTGGTGTTTATATGTGTCCGTCTGGGCACATGCCGGCTGTAGTGCCGAAAAAGCTCCAAATCTCAGTTGCTTGCCATGGAAAAATTGGAAAAGTTGCTTTGTCATACTGCATAGTGTGATGTGGTTGCTGGGCAACTCTGGATGGCAACCCAAGAAGGTGTCTGGCCTGGAATGACTTATGACTGCCAAGTTGACCCCTGCCTCTAGCCCTGAGAGGATGATTGAGGGGGACGTTGTAGGCTGGAGGCAGTATGTGCTACTTGTTTCTGCATTCTAGCAGCACAAACACCATCAACTTGTCTGAAGTAACTGCAGGGAGACTGGGAAATGGGTCTTGCGTGAAGAGGATTTGTAAGCACCTAGCGGATCTTGCCACTGCAGAGATGCGTATCAATATTGATTGTATTATATCAGGCCGTGTGACTAGGTGATGAAATAAAGTGTTTGGATCGGGGGTATATATTATTTTGGCTCTAGTGAAGGCAGGGTTTAGTGGTAGCATAGGTGTGACAGATATAGGAGATACAGAAGAATCTAAGGATGATCCCTCAACTTTTGGCTTGGATAACTGTCGACTGCAAGTCGACTGCCCACGTCAAGCAGTGACACGAGCAGCTAAGTGGACTGCAGCTACCAGATATCGCTGAGACCAGCACCAGCTGATGACACCCCAGACCTGACAGCAAGCAGAAGCGGAGGAAGCCTATAGGCGCCCAAGACTGATTAAATCGCTTCAAAACAGGAGGGTTTTTTTTTTTTTTCTGCAGCAAAATCTTAGATGCCTCAAACGAGGATCCCTCCGTCTGACCACTTCAAAAGGGCATCTGCCACCGAAGGCTCTCTGCCTGACTGATCTCCACACAGAATGAGAGCCTTCACTGAACATCAGAAGCAGCAAGTGCCGAGAGCTGACCTGGACTGGACGAGGCCTTATCTCCACTACACCTCCATAGACTCACTTGGCGTTTGGCTCGTTAACTTCCTGCTCTCCGTATTGTTTGTTGCGTGCCTTGTCTTGTGTGCCATTTCAGAAGCCTAGTTAATCACGGGCTGAAATGTCATTGAGTTTGGAATCCTGAAGCTGCTTTACAATTATGTTGACCTTGCTTTGTGACTGAATAAAGCTGACGTGGAGAGGTACAGCTTGTGTGTGCGCCTTCATAGTGTGCTCGTGACAGCAACACAGAGGGTTCATGTTGCCTGATACTGGACAGAGAGGAAAAGAGACTTGGGGCAGGAAAAATAGGGACAGTTTCGCCCCTCCCCACCACCCCAGAGTGGGATGGGAGTTGGGGAACTTCTGTGTTCACATTGTTAAGAGTGAGATACTATTAGATATCCATGGGGAGAACACTCCAGGTAGGAGGGAGACAGGAAGTCATGGGAATTGGATAATATTTAATGCCACGGCACTATGGGTGCAGACAGAAGCGTAGAGACCTTGCCCTGAGTCCTGGGCCCACTAACATTGAAAGAGAGAGAAGAGAAGCACGTGGGGGAGACAGAGGAAGGGGTGTTCAGCCAAGCAGACGGCGAAGCAGGTAAATCAATGACATGGATTTCAGAGAAGAGATGCTTTCAACAAAGGTGAGGCCACCCTGTGCTGAAAACCCACTGAGACAGTGAACAGATAGTCCCAGAGGAGAAGATTAGATTTGGCATGTGGGGGTTACTGATGCCCTTGGTGGCTTTCAGGTGGTACAAACAGAAGCCAGGTGGGTGAGTTCATGCGAGAATGGGAGCAGAGGCAGTCAAGGCCACAACCATAGGTAATATTTCTCTGGCTAAGGAAAATGAGGTAAGAGGATGCTAACATTGCTCATCTGGGGACTGAGGGACATTGTGTGTATTGGGGCATGACTTTGACACCGCAGGACACTTAATAGCCTTGTCTTAGCCTTGGCTTTCTGCCTGCTCAGAGCGACACGGTCAGCCCCAGGTGAGAGCTCAGGGCCTTGTCGCATCTTTCCTAGCATACCCGAATCCCCGAGTGTTCATGAGAGCCTGTTTATCCATACGGTTTTTAGTCTCCCGGAATCCAGAGCTCTCCCCACCACCCCTGACAGCTCGTTCTCCAGATTTTACTTTCTGAAGGGTTTTAGTTAGCTTGATTTTTATCCTACCTGTGATGACCACCTCAGGTAACCCAGCTGCTGCCGATTGTTTTTGACAGATGGCCTGTTGACAAGGCTTTTCACAGTGGGTAATTCTGAATAAGGAAAATGAAGAGAAGGCCTTTGAGTGGGGTTATCTCTGGAATTTACAGACCGGTGAAATAGTGACAGTTCTCATGGAGTGTTCCAACCCAATTCTTTCTCCTCCATTGACTGCTGGGCTGTAGGTTTTCACCATGACTACTGGATCTTGATTTTCAAAGATACCCACAGGCAAGGAGAAGAGGGTATGGATAGAGCAATCTTAACGCTGCAGAGCCTGCTGGGCTTACCCACATTCAGCCACCTTCCTTGAATAAATGCTCTCTTACTCTAAGACTTTGGTTAAATTCAAGAGTCTGAAAGGGTTGGTTTTGATTGTTTTGGCCAGTGTCATGGCTTTTAGGAAGCAGGGTATTGGAAGTCCTTTTTCTGTCATTCTCCCTGACATCTCTCGAAGTAACTCTCCAGTCTGTGTTCTCTTTCATTCGCCTCTGCTTGCTTATTGTGTGTGCTTTATGGATTTTCTGCCTTACATAAGATCGTATCTGAAACAATTCACATGTTCTCTCTTCCAGATTATCCATTTTTGTGACAACTGACATATGACAGGGACTTTGTCAGATAGGGAAGGGGTTATTTGCCCTTGAGCTCTTTTTAGTTCTCAGAGAGTACACCTGAAACCATAGTATCAGACATACAACAGAACACTTTAGACCAAGAATACACCTCAGTAGATTATTTATACATCCTACAGAAAAGGGTATTTCAAGCCAGTTGTGTTCATTTTCAATGACAGCATTGACTGTGGAGGAAAGACACGAATATGGTAAAAGTGAAAAGCCAATTTCACCTTAACTCAGAGATTATTCCTCTAAGAAAAATTTCGCACCATTATTTAAGGGCATTTCAAAAGTAGTGTAGACAAAGTCAAGAGAAGCTGCTAGCATAAATTCTTATAAACATAACGAATGTGGGAACTTATTCTGTAATAGCACAACCCAGGCAGGAGTAAAACTTTTAAAATGTAATCAGTATGGGAAAACCTTTAATCCTACCAAACCTCATAAGATCTCAAGGATTAACAGTGGAGGGATTCCTATAAGTGTAATAGATGTAGCAAGGCTATCACTAGGGAAGAGAGCAGACAAGTCATACTGTAAAGAATTCCTCTGATTTTAATGAAAGTAAGAAGCTATAGTGCCAGGAGTTAAAACTCCTTAGCTACCAAAATTATGCAGAGGTGATAATCCTTATAAATGCAGTGAATGTGTTAAAGCTTTCTTCAGTGAGTCACACTTTGTTACACTTTAGAAGAAAGCCCTAGTAGATTTCTGGGGTTGCCATAACAAATGACCACAAACCGAATGGCTACATAACAATATATTTTCAACATCTGTAGGATATAAATTTGGCATCTGTTGGTTGTGTTCGTCCTTTAGAAGGGGTCACATTTTCCTGATACTTTGTATATTGAGTCATTTTGAATTATATTCACACATTGTGAATGTTGTGTTGTGTTCTCAGTCCTGGTACATGCCTCTTGAGATGTTGCTTTGCTGTAGAAGGCAATTGACTTGGGTTGGGTCAGTCAGCCTATAAGTCGAGTTGAGATTCTGTGTATTAGATTGAGTAGCTCTGTTATTTTGTACATGTGCCCTATGTGCTCAGGAATTAGGTTGGGACAACCTGCAGATACCTAGACAGAATTAGGATCCCTTTTCTGGTTCTCTCCTCTGGAATTCCCTCCCACACTCTCTGGTCCTCAATGGCTCTTTTCCTGTATCCACTGGCCAGAGGGATATGGTTTCTATTACTACTGCCAGGCCAGTTCAGGAGAAAAAAATCCATGAGAGCCAAGAAATGGGAAACTCACTCCCATGCATATATAATCTCATTTCTTTTTCAAGTATTTTTGATCTTTGCCCATGGTGTAAGTCTTATATTCATGTCTTCAATATTTTCATGCTTATATGACATGTGATGATTACAGTATCTACACCGTTGGTCATTAGAACATCTCAATTCTTAATTTCAACAGAAGTTAGGTTTATGAATGTTATGAAAATTGAGACTTTTTTAATTCATATATCGCTGATCTTACTCTCAGAACTATTTTATGAGTGAATGACTATTTCCTTCCTCCTTGTTCTTGAGAAATAATGAGAGGTGTGTATTATGAATCACACACATCGGTACAATTTGAAGTCCAAACTAATATGAAGGAATGCTTCCATTACCATCACGTCCATATGAAAATTATAAAAATAAAATGAAAACATTTTAAATTGAATTTCTGGAAAAGTTACAGTTTTGTTGTGGTACACCTGTTGCTCTTTCTAATTTCAGCTCACATCTTTGGGAAAAACATAAAAGACAACCATCTGAGAACTCTGAAAAGTGAATGAAAGCTGGCCAATTATGGAGCAAGCCAAAACGTGGGAGATGGATCTTGGTTGAGGGTGAGTTCCCCATTTCTTTCCTCTCATGAAGTACTAATAGAAACCATGTAGTTCTAGCCAGAGGAAACAGGGGAAGGAGACTCTGGGGGTTAGGAGGAAACTGTGACACAGGCTACAACTTGAATGAAACTTGAGGTCATGGTGCTCAGTGAAATGAGCCAGTAACAAAAGGACAAATACTAAATGACTCCACTTATATGAGGTTCCTGGAGTCGTCAGACTCAGAGACAGAAAGTAGGCTGGTGGTTGCCAGGGGCTGGGGGAGGGACAGTTTCATGGAGACAGAGTTTCACCTACACAAGATGAAGAGAGTCCTGGAGATGGATGGGGGGATGGTTACACAACAGTGGCAATGTGCTACTAATGCCACTGAACTATATACTTAACCGTCGTTAGGATTTAAATTTTATGTTATGATCATTGACTCTCTCTGCTTGACTGATTTCACTCAGCATAATCTCTTCCAGTCCCATCCATGTTGCTACAAAAGTTGGCCCTGGGCTCTTGTTTGTTTGGAGATTTTTAATGACTGTTTCAATCTCCTTACTGGTATGGGTCTGTTCAGGCTTTCTATTTCTTCCTGGTTCAGTTGTGGTAGTTTATATGTTTCTAGGAATGCATACATTTCTTCCAGATTGTCAAATTTATTGGCATAGAGTTGCTCATAGTATGTTCTTATAATAGTTTGTATTTCTTTGGTGTTAGTTGTGATCTCTCCTCTTTCATTCATGATTTTATTTATTTGGGTCCTTTCTCTTTTCTTTTTGATAAGGCGGGCCAGGGGTTTATCAATTTTATTAATTAGAACCAGCTCCTAGTTTTGTTTATTTGTTCTATTGTTTTTTTTGGTTTCTATTTCATTGATTTCTGCTCTGATCTTTATGATTTCTCTTCTCCTGCTGGGTTTAGGATTTCTTTCTTGTTCTTTCTCCAGCTCCTTTAGGTGTAGGGTTAGGTTGTGTACGAGAAAGGCTTGTACCGCTACATATTTTCCTCTCAGGACTGCCTTTGTTGTGTCCCACAGATTTTGAACCGTTGTATTTTCATTATCATTTGTTTCCATGATTCTTTTCAATTCTTCTTTAATTTCCCGGTTGACCCATTCATTCTTTAGAAGGATGCTGTTTAGTCTCCATGTATTTGGGTTCTTTCCAAACTTCCTCTTGTGGTTGAGTTCTAGCTTCAGAGCATTGTGGTCTGAAAATATGCAGGGAGTGATCCCAATCTTTTGATACCGGTTGAGTCCTGATTTAGGACCGAGGATGTGATCTATTCTGGAGAATGTCCATGTGCACTAGAGAAGAATGTGTATTCTGTTGCTTTGGGATGAAGTGTTCTAAATATATCTGTGATGTCCATCTGGTCCAGTGTGTCTTTTAAGCCCTTTATTTCCTTGTTGATCTTTTGCTTGGATGATCTGTCCATTTCAGTGAGGGGAGTGTTAAAGTCCCGTACTATTATTGTATTATTGTTGATGTGTTTCTTTGATTTTGTTATTAATTGGTTTATATAGTTGGCTGCTCCCACGTTGGGGGCATAGATATTTAAAATTGTTAGATCTTCTTGTTGGACAGACCCTTTGAGTATGATATAGTGTCCTTCCTCATCTCTTATTATAGTCTTTGGCTTAAAATCTAATTGATCTGATATAAGGATTGCCACTCCTGCTTTCTTCTGATCTCCATTAGCACGGTAAATTATTTTCCACCCCCTCACTTTAAATCTGGAGGTGTCTTTGGGCTTAAAATGAATTTCTTGGAGGCAACATATAGATGGCTTTTGTTTTTTTATCCATTCTGATACCCTGTATATTTTGATTGGGGCATTAAGCCCATTAACATTCGGGGTAACTATTGAGAGATATGAATTTAGTGCCATTGTATTGCCTGTAAGGTGACTGTTATTGTATATGGTCTCTGTTCCTTTCTGATCTACCACTTGTAGGCTCTCTCTTTGCTTAGAGGACCCCTTTCAATATTTCCTGTAGAGCTGGTTTGGTGTTTGCAGATTCTTTCAGTTTTTGTTTGTCCTGGAAGCTTTTAATCTCTCCTTCTATTTTCAATGATAGCCTAGCTGGATATAGTATTCTTGGTTGCATGTTTTTCTCGTTTAGTGCTCTGAAAATATCATGCCAGCTCTTTCTGGCCTGCCAGGTCTCTGTGGATAAGTCAGCTGCCAATCTAATATTTTTACCATTGTATGTTACAGACTTCTTTTCCCAGGCTGCTTTCAGGATTTTCTCTTTGTCACTAAGACTTGTAAATTTTACTGTTAGGTGATGGGGTGTGGGCCTATTCTTATTGATTTTGAAGGGCGTTCTCTGAACCTCCTGAATTTTGATGCTCATTCCCTTTGCCATATTGCGGAAAATCTCCCCATTAATTTTCTCCAGTATACCTTCTGCTCCCCTCTCTCTTTCTTCTTCTTCTGGAATC
The DNA here is from genome assembly GCF_030435805.1 of Mustela lutreola. NCBI lineage: Eukaryota > Metazoa > Chordata > Mammalia > Carnivora > Mustelidae > Mustela > Mustela lutreola. Next base: position 56,570,620 of record NC_081291.1, on the reverse strand, counting down.
CCAATTATTCTAATGTTGTTTCGTCTATGGTGTCACTTATCTCTCGAATTCTCCCCTTGTGGTCCAGTAGCTGTTTGTCCCTCTTTTGCTCAGCTTCTTTATTCTCTGTCATTTGGTCTTCTATATCGCTAATTCTTTCTTCTGCTTCATTTATCCTAGGAGTGAGAGCCTCCATTTTTGATTGCACCTCATTAATAGCTTTTTTGATTTCAACTTGGTTAGATTTTATTTCTTTTATTTCTCCAGAAAGGGCTTTTATATCTCCCGAGAGGGTTTCTCTAATATCTTCCAAGCCTTTTTCGAGCCCGGCTAGAACCTTGAGAATTGTCATTCTGAACTCTAGATCTGACATATTACCAATGTCTGTATTGATTAGGTCCCTAGCCTTCGGTACTGCTTCTTGTTCTTTTTTTGTGGTATAGTTTTTTGCCTTGTCATTTTGTCCAGATAAGAGTATATGAAGGAGCAAGTAAAATACTAAAAGTGTGGCCACAACCCCAGGAAAATCTGCTTTAACCAAATCAGAAGAGATCCCAAATCGTGAGGGGGGAGAAAGGGGATAAAAAGAGGTTCAAAAAGAAAGAAAGAAAAAAAAGAATTAAAAAAAGAAAATGAATAAAGAAAAGTATAAAAAAGAAAAAAATATATTAAACTAGTTAAAAAACGTTAAAAAAGAAAAGGGTAAAAGTTAAAAAAAATTTTAGCAGAAGAGAAAAATAATGAAAAAGAAAAAAATTAACTGCAAGACTAAAAAATCACAGGTAGAAAGCCATGAACTCCGTGCTTTGCTTTCTCCTCCTCTGGAATTCTGCTGGTCTCCTTGGTATTGAAACCGCACTCGTTGGTAGGTGAACTTGGTTTTGGCTGGATTTCTTGTTGATCTTCTGCGGGAGGGGCCTGGTGTAGTGATTCTCAAGTGTCTTTGCCCCAGGTGGAATTGCACCACCCTTACCAGGGGCCGGGCTGAGTAATCCGCTCGGCTTTGCTTTCAGGAGCTTTTGTTCCCTGATTGATTTCCATAGAGTTCTTGAGGACGGGAATACAAATGGCGGCCTCCTGGTCTCTGGCCCGGAGGAGCCGAGAGCCCAGGGCCCCACTCCTCAGTGCGCCCTCAGAGAACAGTGCCCAGTTACTCCCGTCTGCCTGACTTCCTGCCGTGCTCCAAGCTCATTGAGCCTGAGACCGGTTCAAAGTAACCCCGAGCTCGAGCTTACTGTCGGCTCTGTCTCTGTAGCCGGCTTTCCCGTTCCAATACCCACAAGCTCTGTGACACTCAGACACCCCCGGTACTTCTGTCACTCTGCGGGACCTGAGGCCACGTTGACTCCGCGTGGGCTTTGCCCCGGTTTAGCCTCTGCAGCGATGTCCCTCAGCGGAACAGACTTTTAAAAGTCCTGATTTTGTGCTCCATTGCTCCACCGCTTGCCGGCCCTCCGGGGTCTATCTTCCCATTGCTTTGGATTCACTTCTCCGCCAGTCCCACCTTTCAGAAAGTGGTTGTTTTTTTGTTTCTAGAATTGCTGTTCTTCTTCTCTTCGATCTGCCGTTGGATTTGCAGGTGTTTGCAATCTTTAGATAAGCTATCTAGCTGATCTCCTGCTACCTGAAGTAGTCTCAGCCTGCTACTTCTCCACCATCTTGACTCCCCCCCTCTAGGATTCTGATGGATTCCTGCCTCACGTTGAGGTTTTTTTTTTTTTTTTTTATCCATTTTGAGTTTTCTTTGTGTAAGAGAATGATCGAGGTTGATTCTTCTATGCATAGCTGTCCAATTTTCCCAGCACCATTTATTGAAGAGACTGTCTTTTTTCCACTGTATATTTTTTCCTGCTTTGTTGAAGATTATTTGACCATAGAGCTGAGGGTCCAAATCTGGGCTCTCTACTCTGTTCCACAGGTCTATGTGTCTGTTTTTATGCCAGTATCATGCTATCTTGGTGATCACAGCTTTTTGTAGTAAAGTTTGAAATCGGGCAACGTGATGCCCCAGTTTTGTTTTCCTTTTCCAACATTTCCTTAGCCATTTGGGGTCCCTTCTGATTCCATGCAAATTTTAGGACTGTTTGCTCCAGCTCTTTGAAAAATGCCAGTGGAATTTTGATCGGAATGGCATTAAAAGCATAGATTGCTCTAGGCAGTATAGACATTTTAACAAAGTTTATTTTTCTGATCCATGAGCATGGAATGGTCTTTCATCTTTTTGTACCTTCTTCCATTTCATTTTTTTTGAAGTACTAATAACTCTTTAATGTCAGTTATAGGAATTATCATTATTTTGTTGTTGTTGTTGTTTTTAAATTAATTTATTTATTTTCAGGAAAACAGTATTCATTACTTTTTCACCACACACAGTGCTCCATGCAATCCGTGCCCTCTATAATACCCACCACCTGGTACCCCAACCTCCCACCCCCCCCGCCTCAAACCCCTCAGATTGTTTTTCAGAGTCCATAGTCTCTCATGATTCACCTCCCCTTCCAATTTACCCCAACTCCCTTCTCCTAATACCCCTTGTCCTCCATGCTATTTGTTATGCTCCACAAATAAGTGAAACCATATGATAATTGACTTTCTCTGCTTGACTTATTTCACTCAGCATAATCTCTTCCAGTCCCGTCCATGTTGCTACAAAAGTTGGGGATTCGTCCTTTCTGATGGAGGCATAATACTCCATCGTGTATATGGACCCACATCTTCCTTATCCATTCGTCCATTGAAGGGCATCTTGGTTCTTTCCACAGCTTGGCAACCATGGCCACTGCTGCTATAAACATTGGGGTACAGATCCCCTTCTTTTCATGACATCTGTATCTTTGGGGTAAATACCAGGAGTGCAATTGCAGGGTCATAAGGAAGTTCTATTTTTAATTTCTTGAGGAATCTCCACAGTGTTCTCCAAAGAGGCTGCACCAACTTGCATTCCCACCAATAGTGTTAGAGGGTTCCCCTTTCTCCACATCCTCTCCAACACATGTTGTTTCCTGTCTTGGTAATTTTGGCCATTCTAACTGGTTTCATGAGTGTTCTGTAGTTCCTCGAGTATGGATCCTTTACCTCTTTGGTAAGGTTTATTCCCAGGTATCTTATGGTTCTTGGTGCTATAGTGAATGGAATCGATTCTCCAGTTTCCCTTTCTGTATTTTTATTGTTAGTGTATAAGAAAGCCACTGATTTCTGTACATCGACTTTGTATCCTGCCACATTACTGAATCTCTGTATGAGTTCTAGTAGTTTGGGGGTGGAGTCTTTTGGGTTTTCCATATAAAGTATCATGTCATCTGTGAAGAGAGAGAGTTTGACTTCTTCATTGCCCATTTTATTTCTTTTATTATTTCTCTTTGTTGTCTGATTGCTGTTGCTAAGGCTTCTAATATTATGTTGAACAGGAGTGGTGAGAGTGGGCATCCTTGTCGTGTATCTGATCTCAAAGCGAAGGCTGTCAGCTTTTTCCCATTGAGGTTGATATTTGCTGTGCATTTTTCATAGATAAATTTGATGAAGTTGAGGGATGCTCCCTCTATCCCTATACTTTGAAGTATTTTAATCAGGAACGGATGCTGGATTTTGTCAAATGCTTTTTATGCATCAATTGAGAGGACCATGTGGTTCTTCTCTCTTCTCTTATTAATTTGTTCTACCACATTGATTGATTTGTGAATGTTGAACCATCCTTGTATCCCAGGGATGAATCCCACCTGATCATGGTGGATAATCTTTTTAATGTGCTGTTGGATCCTGTTGGCTAGGATCTTGTTGAGAATCTTAGCATCCATATTCATCAGGGATATTGGTCTGAAATTCTCAGTTTTGGTAGGGTATTTGCCTGGTTTGGGGACCAGGGTAATGCGGGCTTCATAGAAAGAGTCTAGACGTTTTCCTTCTGCTTCAGTTTTTTGAAACAGCTTCAGGAGAATAGGTATTATTTCTTCTTTGAATGTTTAGTAGATTTCCCCTGGGATTTCATCAGGTCCTGAGCTCTTGTTTTATGGGAGGCCTTTTATAACTGCTTCACTCTCGTTACTAGATATTGCTCTATTCGGGTTGTCAATTTCTTCCTGATTCAGTTTTGGAGGTTTATAGGTTTCCAGGAATGCATTGATTTCATCTAGGTTGCTTAACTTATTGGAATAAACCTGTTGATAATAATTTCTGATGATTGTTTCTATTTCCTTGGTGTTAGTTGTGATCGCTTCCTTTTCATTCCTAATTTTACTCATTTGGGCCTTCTCTCTTTTTTGGATTAGTTTGGCCTATGGTTTATCGATATTAGAAATTCTTTTATAAAACCAGCTTCTAGTTTCATTGATGTGTACTACTATATCTCTAGTTTCTATCTCATTGATCTCTGCTCTAGTCTGGATTATTTTTCCCTTTTTGTGTGTGGAGTTGGCTTAATTTGTTGTTGATTCTCCAGTTCTTTAAGGTGTAAAGACAGCTGGTGTATTCTGGATTTTTCCTTCTTCTTTTTTTTTTTTTTTGAAGGAGGCTTGGATGGCTATATATTTCCCCCTTAGGACTGCCTTTGCTGTATCCCATAGGTTTTGGACCAAAGTGTCTCCATTCTCTTTGATTTCCATGAATTGTTGAAGTTCTTCTTTCATTTCCTGGTTGATCCAAACATTCTTAAACAAGGTGGTCTTTAGCTCCAGGTGTTTCAATTCCTTCCGAACTTTTTCTTGTGGTTGAGCTCCATTTTCAAAGCATTGTGATCTGAGAACATGCAGAGAATAATCTCAGTCTATTGGTATCATTTGAGCCCTAATTAGTGACCCAGTATGTGTTCTATTCTGGAGAAGGTTCCATGTGCACTCGAGAAGAATGAGTAGTCTGTTGTTATAGGGTGGAATGTCCTGTATGCATCTATGAGGTCCATCTGGTCCAATGTGTCATTCAATGTTCTTTTTTCTTTATTGATTTTCTCCTTGGATGATCTATTATTGAGAGTGGCAGGTTAAGATCTCCTGCTATGAATGTTTTCATATCAATATGACTCTTTGTCCTGATTAACAGTTTTCTTATGTAAATGGCTGCTCCCGTATTGGGGGCATACATATTTCCAGTCAATAGATCTTGGTGGATAGACCCTTTAGGAATGATATAGTGTCCTTCGGTATCTCTGACTATAGGCTATAGTTTAAAACCTAATTTACCTGGTATGAGAACTGCTACCCAGATTTCTTTTGAGGATTGTTGGCATGAAAGATGCTTCTCCATCCCATCACTTTCCATCCGGATGTATCCATAGGTTCAAAATGGGTCTCTTGTAGACAACATAAGGATGGGTCCTGTCGTTTGATCCAGTCTGCAACCCTGTGCCATTTTATGGGAGCACTTAGGCCATTCATGTTGAGAGTGATTATTGAGAGGTATGTTTTTATTGACATCGTGTCACTTGTGAAGTCTTTGTATAGATTATCTCCATAAATTTCTGTTCAGTGATATTCCTGGATCTCTTCATCTTTTATAGAACCCCCCCCTTAATACTTCCTGTAGTGCCAGCTTGGTGGTCACATTCTCTTTTAAACCTTGCTGCTCTTGGAAGCTCTTTATCTCTCCATCCATTCTGAATGTCAGTCTTGCTGGATCAAGTATTCTTGGCTGCATTTTCTTCTCTTTTAATACCACGAATACATCTTTCCAGCCCTTTCTGGCTTGCCAGGTTTCTGTGGACAGGTCTGACGTTATTCTGATGGGCTTTCCTCCGTAGGTAAGGAATCTCTTCCTCCTAGCTGCTTTCAGGAGCTCTTGTCTACAATTATGAGTCATCATTTTCACCCTCAGGTGTCTCGAGGTCTTTCTAGATTCTACAATTTTGGGGGAGACCGTTCTTCCTCTAGGACATGAACGCTGGTTCCAATCACCAGATTGGGAAAAATTTCATGGAGAATTTGTGCAACTATATTCTCTAGTCTTCTTTCTTTCTCCTCCCCCTCAGTGATTCCAGTAATTCTGACTTCGGAACGTTTCAGAGTGTCATTTATTTCCCTCTTTCTCTTTCATGGCTTTTAAGCTGTTTGTTCCAGGCCTCCTCATGATCCTTTTTCTCTATGAGTTTGTCCTGTAGATCACTAATTCTATCTTGTGCCTCAGTTACCCTAGCTGTTAGAGAATTTAGGTTGGTTTGGAACTCATTGAGAGCATTGTTAACATCATGCCTGGTGGCTTTCACTTCTTCCCTAATCAATTCCATTTTGTCATTAAAGGCTTTCTCCAACCTAGCCATTGCCTGGATCATTGTTAGCCTGAATTCCCTTTCCGACATACTGTTTATGTCCATATGCAATAGCGCTGATGGAGAGGGCACCGTCTCTGAATTTTTCCTCTGTTGGGCATTACTCCTTCTAGTCCTCTTGGTGAGAGATGGTGGAAGGGATGTGTAGCTGAATGGGTCAACTGTGGTACAGGCAAGGTGCACTCTAGAACGCTCCTGAGTAATTGGGAATCCCCACCAAATAGAAAGAAAAAAGAAAAGAGAGAGAGAGAGAGAGAAGAAAAAAAGAGAAGACCCAGGCCAAATCGGCCCCAAAGGTAAGATTTATAAAGTATACAAACAAGAAGACCGACAAAAGTAAATGACAAGAAAAAAAAAAAAAAACCAGCCAAAATGAACCCCATGTACAAGATTTATATACTACCAGAACAAAGACAAATACACATAAACACTGACAGAAAAAAAAATAGGAGGGTGGTTATAAATTATCAGTGTGGGCAAGGAAGCTTATTAAGATTCTTCCTGGATATATCTTGATATCTTTGTTAAAGGACTGTCTTGAGAAAAGGGGGATTAAAACTGTTTTGTATATAGGGGTAGCATTGATTGGGGGAAAGGGGATTACCTTGAAACTTATCTCTATATGAATATTAATAAAAATAAAATAAAAAATAGAAAGGCACAAGAAAAACAGGTATATGTACCAAAAAATTTCAAGTTAAAAGGTTATTATGGAATTTGTTGTACTGAACATCTCATTGTGATGGTGAATAGGTTAAAAGTTATTTAAAAAATGGAAAAGAATGAGAATAGTGGGAACAAATTAAACATAAAAGCTGTATCTGTGAAGTAGTGGTGGTTGTCCTCTTATTGTTTTTTGTTTTTCTTTGACTGGCTTCCTGTGGGAGGGGCCTGCCACGTGGTTTTTCAGGCAGTCTTGCTAGAGTTCAGTCCTCATGCCCCCTATCAAGTTGTTGGGCTCTGAGGAAACGGTTTTTTTTTTCAGGCTTTTGCTCTCTGTAGGTTTTTTTTTCTCCCCTTGGAGGCTTTGGTGGTTCTTTGGAGGTTTATAGGAAAGTGAACCGCACCCATATCTCTGTCTTAGAGAGAAGCCTCAGTCTTTTCCCCTCTGGGTGTTCCAGAGCACACAAATACCCCCTCTGCCGCTGGCAGAATTTATCCCCAGTCATGGTCTCAGGGATCGCAGGAACTCCAGCTTGTACCCAAAACCATGAGAAATACCAGTCCAGAGAACTGGCTTCCACAGGCTGCCTCTGCCATGGCTGTCTGGGCAGGTCCAGAACACCAGAGGGGTCCCAACCAGAGAAAGCACACTGAGATTTTCATGTTGTCCTGGGCTGGGAGTGTTCAGAATTTCCCCTTCCTAGAGAGCACTGGCTAACCTTGCAGGGACCTCACTCAGTGGAGGGTGTGGAGCATGACTCAGATCCCAGTTGGCCAGTGTGTGGGCAGAGTGCAAAAGGCTGTGGTTCTAAAGAGCGTGAACTGGCGTCCACACCAGACTCTCTCATGTGTGCTGGCACCCAGACCCTCTTACGTGCACTGGTGGCTCAGGACCAAGACCTGGCATTGCTGTGTTCTCTCTGGCTCAGTGCCAGCAGTGTCCATTCTGGGTCCATGGGCTTAAGCCCCTGTCTCTAACTGCCTGATTCCACCAACTTCCCCTTAAGATCTTTTGCACTTTTTGAGTGCTTTCAATCAGACTCCAAGTTAATGCTTGTTACCAATCACAGGGCACTCTTGTATTGGGATATTACTTTCCAATGGGTGGCTTCTGGTGGCTCCCTGCCCCTTTTGTTTATCTTCCAATATCAGTCCCATGTTCTCACTTGGCTTTTTCCTGTCCACTGGTATCTTTTGCCCCCATAGAAATCCAGAAGTGTAAAATTCTAATCTCAGGCTGATTTCATGGGTGATCAGAGTGGTTTGGTATTTACCCCCAAAGATACAGATGTCATGAAAAGAAGGACCATCTGTACCTCAATGTTTATAGCAGCAATGACCACGGTCGCCAAACTGTGGAAAGGACCAAGATGCCATTCAACGGACGAATGGATAAGAAAGATGCGGTCCATATACACTATGGAGTATTATGCCTCCATCAGAAAGGACAAATTTGTTAGACAAATTCATTCAACATGGTCCTAAACAAATAAAATGCGAATAAGATTGGTACTGTACATTGTGAATATCCTACCTGAATACAATTGACAAATGAGAGAGAGAGACACACAGAGAGAGAGAATATGAGAGATTAATTACTCAGAAAAGGAAAGATGACCTTACCCTGGGGAGAGAGGGCGTGGCTTCCTCCACACTGTCCTCTGCAAGATTCACCTGTGGGCGAGCTTGAGGTTCTGGAAGAGACAGAGGAATGGTCAGGACATCGCTTGTGTTGCAAAGGAATTATTCAGGATGCTTTGCTTGATGTGAACACAGAGCTAGAGTGCATGCATGTGATGGGTAAACAAGGAAGGACTGACAAAGTGGTGTGCTGGGCCCACCTACTTGGTGGATGAAAAAATGCAAAGCAGAGTAGTGGGAAAGTAGTGAGAAACACAGTCTTTCCTTTTTCAGCTAAGGGGCTCTAATCAGTGTGAAATAGTCAACGTGAAGGAAGGCAAACACTAACGGCATGCCTTGTTTCCATGACAGAGTCCTGTGATGCATCCTACCCAGTGTCAATTCCCCCTTCTCCACATATCAAAGGACTCTTTCAACTTCCATGTGCACACTCAGACAGGTCCTCTCTTCATCACCTAGTCCTTGGGTGTTTCTTGAATAATTGGCATGTCATATACGAGGTATGTATGCTTCAAATCATTTGTAAGCCTACGCTCAGGAGTGGTAATTTCATTCAGAGTTCTTTGTATCCATTCCTACAGTTTACCCAGAATTCGCAGCTTTCACCAGGCTGAAAATACCTCTGGACCCACGAAGAAGTAACTCCCCCTTCCCTCCTGCCTTAGCTCTCAGGATCTCTCCTTTCTTTCCCAAGGAATTTGCCTATTCTGTATAAGGTCTCTCAATGGAATCCGACCACATAGGTCTTTGTGCGCATGCAAGTTCCAGATGTGATTCATGGTGCTAGGAACATGGGGATAAAGATTGTGTATGTGCCACATGCGGGAATCCCTGATGTATGCATTTGTCAAAACTCATAGAATCTCAAATCACAAGAAATGCATTTTAGGGTAAATTATGGACTGAGGATGAACTAATGCATATGCATACGGTTGCACTGATTGTAAAAAAATGTTCCACACTCAAGGAAGGAGCTATTCCTAGGGAAAACTAGAGGTGTAGCTTATGGAAATTTTCTGTATTCTCTGTTCAGCATTTTTGTTCATCTAAACCTGTTGTGAGTCCTCTGCAGTAATGTATAAGTTTGGCAACAGTGATTCAGGACGAGATGGATAACTCCCAATATTCCAGATTCAGATAAGCTCTATGATTTACCTAGAGATGTTGCTCCTTTTTTAATATATATTCAAAAATAATTTCAGTGTTCCAACATTCATTGTTTATGCACCACACCCAGGGCTCCATGCACTCCTTGCCCTACTTAATACCCACGAGCAGGATAACCCATCTCTCCATTCCCTCCCTTCCCAAATCCTCAGGTTTGTCTGTAAGAGTCCAAGGTCTCTCATGCTTTGTCTGCCCCTCCGATTTACCAAAATTCACGTTTCCTATTTTTCCCTGTAAGATTGAACTCAAATTTGAGTTCAATACTACCGCCAGTTGGTTTGGGTAACTTCAATTTGTACACAGGAAATTACAGAAAAATGTGTCCATCCTTTTGTTTTCATTTTTGTGTTTTTGGTGACCTCATTAGCATATGGTACTTAAGTGAGAGAGAGTGTACTCTGGATCAATTAAGGAAGCAATTTCCACGATAATTTCACCTGGCTCTAGCATTGACTGTAATCTTATGTGGCGCCATAATCCGCTTCCCCTCATCAGCCTGTGTCCTATGCCCGTGTTCTTATCTGGGTAGCAAGTGCAAAAGAGATAACAAGGGAGAGGGCTTCCATGTGCACACTTGTTAACTTGCAGGCAGAAGACCAGAGGGAAATTAGTCATACTTTATCCACGGGGCAGTCCTCTGACCCCTTCTTCCTCCGCTGCCCAGCAGATACTCTTGGATCCCAGTGGGAGTTAGGAAGATGCTATAGTGTGTGTGCCCTCAAAAACCCCCAGTAGATAGGTTTGACGGACCAATATACTTCTTTAGCTGACACACTAGAGAAACACCACACAGCACAGTGATTGCCATTTCTACTACCATTTGTTTCAGCTCTCAGCTGGTTATAGACATTTACTCAGTATGGCCCCAAGCAAGGAAATTGCGTATTGTACTGTACATTGTGATTCCCCTTACTGATTAGGGTTGACCAACAGGATACAGAGAGAGAGAGAGAGAGAGAGAGAGAGAGAATATATGAGAGATTTCTTACTCAGAAAAGGAGAGATGACCTTCCAAGGGGAGAAGGGGTATGGCTTACTCCACACTGTCCTCTGCAAGGTGCACCAGTGGGCCCTCTTGAGGTTCTGGAAGGGAGAGAGGAACGGTCAGGACATCGCTTGTGTTGCAAAGGAATTATTCAGGGTGCTTTGCTTGATGTGAACACAGAGCTACAGTGCATGCGTGTGATGGGTAAACAAGGAAGGACTGAGCTGCGGCTGGGCCCACCTACGTGGTGGATGAAAAAATGCAAAGCAGAGTAGTGGGAAAGTAGTGAGAAACACAGTCTTTCCTTTTTCATCTAAGGGGCATTAGTCAGTGTGAAATAGTAAACGTGAAGTAAAGCAAACACTAATGGTATGCCTTGTTTCCATGACAGAGTCCCATGATGCATCCTACCCAGTGTCAATTCCCCCTTCTCCACATATCAAAGGACTCTTTCAACTTCCATGTACACACTCACACAGGTTCTCTCTTCATCACCTAGTCCTTTGGGTGCTTCTTGAATAATTGGCATGTCATATACCTAGTATGTATGCTTCAAATTATTTGTAAGCCTATGATCAGGAGTGGTAATTTCTTTGAGAGTTCTTTGTATCCATTCCTACAGTTTACCCAGAATTCGCAGCTTTCACCAGGCTGAAAATACCTCTGGACCCACGAAGAAGTAACTCCCCCTTCCCTCCTGCCTTAGCTCTCAGGATCTCTCCTTTCTTTTCCGAGGAATTTGCCTATTCTGTAAAAGGTCTCTCAATGGAATCCGACCACATAGGTCTTTGTGTGCCCTCAAGTTACAGCTGTGATTCATGGTGGTAGGAACATGGGGATAAAGATTGTGTATGTGCCACATGCAGGAATCCCTGACGTATGCATTTGTCAAAACTCATAGAATCTCAAATCACAAGAAATGCATTTTAGGGTAAATTATGGACTGAGGATGAACTAATGCATATGCATACGGTTGCACTGATTGTAAAAAAAAGTTGCACACCCAAGGAAGGAGCTATTCCTTGGGAAAACTAGAGGTGTAGCTTATGGAAATTTTCTGTATTCTCTGTTCAGCATTTTTGTTCATCTAAACCTGTTGTGAGTCTTCTGCAGTAATGTATAAGTTTGGCAACAGTGATTCAGGACGAAATCGGTAACTCCAGATATTCCAGATTCAGATAAGCTCTATGATTTACCTAGAAATGTTGCTCCTTTTTTAATATATATTCAAAAATAATTCAGTGTTCCAACATTCATTGTTTATGCACCACACCCAGGGCTCCATGCACTCCTTGCCCTACTTAATACCCATGAGCAGGCTAACCCATCTCTCCATTCCCTCCCTTCCCAAATCCTCAGGTTTGTCTGTAAGAGTCCAAGGTCTCTCATGCTTTGTCTGCCCCTCCCCAATTTACCAAAATTCACGTTTCCTTTTTTTCCCTGTAAGACTGAACTCAAATTAGAGTTCAGTACTACCGCCAGTTGGTTTGGGTAACTTCAATTTGTACACAGGAAATTACAGAAAAATGTGTCCATCCTTTTGTTTTCACTTTTGTGTTTTTGGTGACCTCATTAGCATATGGTACTTAAGTGAGAGAGAGTGTACTCTGGATCAACTTCTTGAGGCAATTTCCATGATACTTTCGCCTGGCTCTTGCTTTGATTGTATTCTTATGTGGCGCCAGAATCGGCCTCCCCTCATCAGCCTGTGTCCTATGCCCGTGTTCTTATCTGGGCAGCAAGTGCAAAAGAGATAACAAGGGAGAGGGCTCTTGTTAACTTGCAGGCAGAAGACCAGAGGGAAATTAGTCATACTTTATCCACGGGGCAATCCTCTGACCCCTTCTTCTTCTGCTGCTCAGCAGATACTCTTGGATCCAAGTGGGAGTTAGGAAGATGCTACAGTGTGTGTGCCCTCAAAAACCACCAGTAGACAGGTTTGACTGACCAATATACTTCTTTAGCTGACACGCTGCAGAAACACCACACAACACAGTGATTGCCATTTCTACTACCATTTGTTTCAGCTCTCAGCTGGTTATAGACATTTACTCAGTATGGCCCCAAGCAAGGAAATTGCGTATTGTTACTATACATTGTGATTCCCCTACCTGAATAGGGTTGACCAACAGGAGACAGAGAGAGAGTGAGAGTGAGAGTGAGAGAGAGAGAGAGAGAGAGAGAGAGAGAAAATATGAGAGATTTCTTACTCAGAAAGGAGAGATGACCTTCCATGGGGAGCAAGGGCATGGCTTCTTACACACTATCCTGTGCAAGATTACCAATGGGCCGTCTTCAGGATCTGGAATAGACAGAGGAACGGTCAGCATATCGCTTGTGTTGCAAAGGAATTATTCAGGATGCTTTGCTTGATGTGAACAGAGAGCTACAGTGCATGCGTGTGATGGGTAAACAAGGAAGTACTGAGGTGCTGCTGTGCCCACCTACTTGAGGATGAAAAAATGAAAAGCAGAGTAGTGGGAAAGTAGTGAGAAACACAGTCTTTCCTTTTTTAGCTAAGGGGCTCTAATCAGTGTGAAATAGTCAACATGAAGGAAGGCAAACACTAACGGCATGCCTTGTTTCCATGACATCGAGTCCCGTGATGCATCCTACCCAGTGTCAATTCCCCCTGCTCCACATATCGAAGGACTATTTCAACTTCCATGTGCACACTCACACACGTTCTCTCTTCATCACCTAGTCCTTTGGGTTTTTCCTGATCAATTGGGATTTCATATACAAACTATTTATGCTTCAAATCATTTGTAAGCCTATGCTCAGGAGTGGTAATTTCATTCAGAGCTCTTTGTATCCATTCCTACAATTTACCCAGAATTCACAGCTTTCACCAGGCTGAAAATACCTCTGGACCCACGAAGAAATAACTCCAGCTTCCCTCCTGCCTTTAGCTCTTGGTAACTCTCCCTTCTTTCCTGAGGAACTTGCCTATTCTGTATAAGGTCTGTCAGTGGAATCCGACAATATAGGTCTTTTTCCGCCTACAAATTCCAGCTGTGAGTCATGGTGCTAGAAACATAGGTATAAAGATTGTGTATGTGCCACATGCCGGATTCCCTGACATATGCATTTGTCAAAACTCATAGAATCTCAAATCACAATAAATGCACTGTAGATAAGTATGCACTTATAATAAACTAAAACTTGGGGATACGGTTGCACTGATAGTAAAAAAAAAAAAAAAAAATTCCATACACACGGAAGGAGATAATCCTAGGGAACTCTTGAAATCTTGAGGGGAAGCTTACGGAAATTTTCTATATTCTCTGTTCAGCACTTTTGTTCATCTAAACCTGTTTTGAATCCTGTCCAGTCAGATATCGAGTTTGGAAACAGTGATTCAGGGAGAGGTCCATATCTCCCAATATTCCAGATTCAGATAAACTCTATGATTGACCTAGAGATGTTGTTTCTTTTTTTTTCTTTTTTTTCTTTTTTTTGTTTAATTTTCAGTGTTCCAAGATTCATTCTTTATGCACCACCACCAGGGCTCCATGCACTACTTGTCCTTCTTAATACCCACGAGCAGGCTAACCCACCCCTCCATCCTCTCTCTTCCAAAATGCTCAGGTTCTTTGTAAGAGTCCATAGTCTCTCATGCTTTGTCTGCCCCTCCGATTTACCACAATTCACTTTTCCTTATTGTTTCCTGGAAGATTGGACCCAACTTTGAGTTCAAACTACGACCAGTTGACTTAGTAAATTTCAATTTGTACACAGGAACTTACAGAAAAATGTGCCATCCCTTTTGATTTTCTTTTTGTTTTTGTTTTTTTTTTTGCAATCTCATTAGCTTATGGTACTTAAGTGAGAGAGTGAGTACTCTGGATGAACGACAGGAGGCAATTTTCACCATACCTTCTTCCTCTTCTATTTTATCCAGGACAGTGTGGGGCCACAGGTGACTTTCCCTCCTAGATCTCCTCCCTAGGGATGGTCTTATAGCCAGGGCCAGGACATTGTCTGTCCTGGCTGTGCTGTCCTGAAAAAGGGATAACAGAGAAGAAGGCTGTTGACAACTTGGACACAGAAGGTCAGAGGCAAATTAGTCATACTTTATCCAAGGGTCAGTCCTCTGACCCCTTCTTGCTCAGCTGCCCAGCAGATACTCTTGGATCAAAGTGGGAGTTAGGAAGATGCTACAGTGTGTGTGTGCCCTTAAAACCCCCAGTAGACAGGTTTGATGGACCGATATATTTCTTTAGCTGACACACTAGAGAAATACCACACAGCACAGTGAGCTGCCATTTCTACTACCATTTGTTTCAGCTCTCAGCTGGTTATAGACCTTTACTCAGTATGGCCCCAAGCAAGGAAATTGCGTATTGTTACTATACATTGTGATTCCCCTACCTGAATAGGATTGAGCAACAAAAGACAGAGAGAGAGAGAGAGAGAGAGAGAGAGAGAGAGGGAGAGAGAGAGAGAATATGAGAGATTTCTTACTCAGAAAAGGAAAGATGACCTTACCCTGGGGAGAGAGGGCGTGGCTTCCTCCACACTGTCCTCTGCAAGGTGCACCAGTGGGCCCTCTTGAGGTTCTGGAAGAGACAGAGGAATGGTCAGGACATCGCTTGTGTTGTTCAGAAATTATTCAGGGTGCTTTGCTTGATGTGAACACAGAGCTACAGTGCATGCGTGTGATGGGTGAACAAGTGAGGACTGAGCTGCAGCTGGGCCCACCTACTTGGTGGATGAAAAAATGCAAAGCAGAGTAGTGGGAAAGTAGTGAGAAACACAGTCTTTCCTTTTTCAGCTAAGGGGCTCTAATCAGTGTGAAATAGTCAACGTGAAGGAAGGCAAACACTAACGGCATGCCTTCTTTCCATGACATCGAGTCCCGTGATGCATCCTACCCAGTGTCAATTCCCCCTGCTCCACATATCGAAGGACTATTTCAACTTCCATGTGCACACTCACACAGCTTCTCTCTTCATCACCTAGTCCTTTGGGTTTTTCCTGATCAATTGGGATTTCATATACAAACTATTTATGCTTCAAATCATTTGTAAGCCTATGCTCAGGAGTGGTAATTTCATTCAGAGCTCTTTGTATCCATTCCTACAATTTACCCAGAATTCACAGCTTTCACCAGGCTGAAAATACCTCTGGACCCACGAAGAAATAACTCCAGTTTCCCTCCTGCCTTTAGCTCTTGGTAACTCTCCTTTCTTTCCCGAGGAACTTGCCTATTCTGTATAAGGTCTGTCAGTGGAATCCGACAATATAGGTCTTTCTCCGCCTACAAATTCCAGCTGTGAGTCATGGTGCTAGAAACATAGGTATAAAGATTGTGTATGTGCCACATGCCGGATTCCCTGACATATGCATTTGTCAAAACTCATAGAATCTCAAATCACAATAAATGCACTGTAGATAAGTATGCACTTATAAAAAACTAAAACTTGGGGATACGGTTTCACTGATAGTAAAAAAAAAAAAAAAAAAAAAATTCCACACACACGGAAGGAGTTATTCCTAGGGAAATCTTGAGGGGAAGCTTACGGAAATTTTCTATATTCTCTGTTCAGCACTTTTGTTCATCTACACCTGTTTTGAATCCTGTCCAGTCATATGTCGAGTTTGGAAACAGTGATTCAGGGAGAGGTCCATATCTCCCAATATTCCAGATTCAGATAAACTCTATGATTGACCTAGAGATGTTGTTTCTTTTTTTTTTTCTTTTCTTTTTTTTTTTTTTTTAATTTTCAGTGTTCCGAGATTCACTGTTCATGCACCACCACCAGGGCTCCATGCACTACTTGTCCTTCTTAATACCCACGAGCAGGCTAACCCACCCCTCCATCCTCTCCCTTCCAAAATGCTCAGGTTCTTTGTAAGAGTCCATAGTCTCTCATGCTTTGTCTGCCCCTCCGATTTACCACAATTCACTTTTCCTTATTGTTTCCTGGAAGATTGGACCCAACTTTGAGTTCAAACTATGACCAGTTGACTTCGTAAATTTCAATTTGTACACAGGAAATTACAGAAAAATGTGCCATCCCTTTTGATTTTCTTTTTGTTTTTGTTTTTTTGCAATCTCATTAGCTTATGGTACTTAAGTGAGAGAGTAAGTACTCTGGATGAACGACAGGAGGCAATTTTCACCATACCTTCTTCCTCTTCTATTTTATCCAGGACAGTGTGGGGCCACAGGTGACTTTCCTTCCTAGATCTCCTCCCCAGGGATGGTCTTATAGCCAGGGCCAGGACATTGTCTGTCCTGGCTGTGCTGTCCTGAAAAAGGGATAACAGAGAAGAAGGCTGTTGACAACTTGGACACAGAAGGTCAGAGGCAAATTAGTCATACTTTATCCAAGGGTCAGTCCTCTGACCCCTTCTTGCTCAGCTGCCCAGCAGATACTCTTGGATCAAAGTGGGAGTTAGGAAGATGCTACAGTGTGTGTGTGCCCTTAAAACCCCCAGTAGACAGGTTTGATGGACCGATATATTTCTTTAGCTGACACACTAGAGAAATACCACACAGCACAGTGAGCTGCCATTTCTACTACCATTTGTTTCAGCTCTCAGCTGGTTATAGACCTTTACTCAGTATGGCCCCAAGCAAGGAAATTGCGTATTGTTACTATACATTGTGATTCCCCTACCTGAATAGGATTGAGCAACAAAAGACAGAGAGAGAGAGAGAGAGAATATGAGAGATTTCTTACTCAGAAAAGCAAGATGACCTTACCCTGGGGAGAGAGGGCGTGGCTTCCTCCACAGGGTCCTCTGCAAGGTGCACCAGTGGGTGATCTTCAGGTTCTGGAAGAGACAGAGGAACGTCAGGATATCGCTTGTGTTGCAAAGGAATTATTCAGGGTGCTTTGCTTGATGTGAACACAGAGCTACAGTGCATGCGTGTGATGGGTGAACAAGTGAGGACAGAGCTGCAGCTGGGCCCACCTACTTGGTGGATGAAAAAATGCAAAGCAGAGTAGTGGGAAAGTAGTGAGAAACACAGTCTTTCCTTTTTCAGCTAAGGGGCTCTAATCAGTGTGAAATTGTCAACGTGAAGGAAGGCAAACACTAACGGCATGCCTTGTTTCCATGACAGAGTCCTGTGATGCATCCTACCCAGTGTCAATTCCCCCTGCTCCACATATCGAAGGACTATTCAACTTCCATGTGCACACTCACACAGCTTCTCTCTTCATCACCTAGTCCTTTGGGTTTTTCCTGATTAATTGGGATTTCATATGCATACTATTTATGCTTCAAATCATTTGTAAGCCTATGCTCAGGAGTGGTAATTTCATTCAGAGCTCTTTGTATCCATTCCTACAATTTACCCAGAATTCACAGCTTTCACCAGGCTGAAAATACCTCTGGACCCACGAAGAAATAACTCCAGTTTCCCTCCTGCCTTTAGCTCTTGGTAACTCTCCTTTCTTTCCCGAGGAACTTGCCTATTCTGTATAAGGTCTGTCAGTGGAATCCAACAATATAGGTCTTTCTCCGCCTACAAATTCCAGCTGTGAGTCATGGTGCTAGAAACATAGGTATAAAGTTTGTGTATGTGCCACATGCCGGATTCCCTGACATATGCATTTGTCAAAACTCATAGAATCTCAAATCACAAGAAATGCATTTATGGTAAATTATGGACTGAGAATGAACTAAAACATTTGGATACGGTTGTAGTGATTGTAAAAAAATGTTCCACACCCAAGCTAGGAGTTATTCCTTTGGAAAACTGGATACATAGCTTATGGAAATTTTGATATTCTATGTTCAGCATTTTTGTTCATCTAAACCTGTTGTGAGTCCTCTGCACTAAAGTATAAAATTTCAAAACAGTGATTCAGGATGAGATTGATATCTCCCAATATTCCAGATTCAAATAAGGTCTATGATTTACCTAGAGATGTTGTTCCTTTTTTATTATTATTAAAAAAATTCAGTGTTCCAACATTCATTGTTTATGCACCACACCCAGGGCTCCATGCACTCCTTGCCCTACTTAATACCCACGAGCAGGCTAAACCACCCCTCCATTCCCTCCCTTCCCAAATCCTCAGGTTTGTCTGTAAGAGTGCATAGTCTCTCATGCTTTGTCTGCCCCTCCAATTTACCAAAATACACTTTTCCTTATTGTTTCCTATAAGATTGAACTCAAATTTGAGCTCAATACTACCACCAGTTGACTTGGGTAATTTCAATTTGTATACAGGGAATTACAGAAAAATGTTTCCATCCTTTTGTTTTCGTTTTTGTGTTTTTGGTGATCTCATTAGCTTATGGTACTTAAGTGAGAGAGAGTGTATTCTGGATCAGCTTCGGAGGCAATTTCCATGATACCTTTGCCTGGCTCTTCCTTTGGCTCTATTCTTATCTGTCGCAGAATCGCCCTCCCCTTAGGAGTCTGGGTCCTTTGCCCTCGTTCACCTCTGAGCAACAAGCTGCAAAAGAGATAACAAGGGAGAGGGCTCTTGTTAACTTGCAGGCAGAAGACCAGAGGGAAATTAGTCATACTTTATCCACGAGGCAGTACTCTGACCCCTTCTTCCTCCACTGCCCAGCAGATACTCTTGGATCAAAGTGAGAGTTAGGAAGATGCTACAGTGTGTGTGCACTTAAAACCCCCAGCAGACATGTTTTATGGACAAATATATTTCTTTAACTGAGACGTTAGAGAAATGACACACAGCACAGTGAGCATATGTGGTTGCCTAGGTTCACGTCCCACTTCAGAGGACCATGTCCCCCAGAGAGTATGGGGACACCAGTGTACTTTAGCTTAGTTCCCTCATCTAGTATGTGGAATTGAGGCAACAACTTATTTGCTCTACGTAAAGCCATAAGGAAAGGAAAGGACTGGTGCTTGGCCATTGTTCTCTAAGTATTCAACGATTGAATCGCTAGGGAGTGAGATGGACAGTTGGTAGTGGGTAAAACCCAAGATGTGGGGTGGGTGGCTCCACAGCAAGGGAGGATGGAAGCTTTGTCTTTAGTGTTTACATAGGACAGATATGTCACAGCTCATGGGGATTATGCATTATCCTCTGCTGTGATCCCACACCAGCTTTGTTGATGTGGAGGCAAGCAGGGATCCTCGCCCGTGTTTTACAGTGAAGCTGCTGGAAAAGCCCTCAGAAATATTGACCCCTTCTTCCTCTGCTGCCTAGCAGATACTCTTGGATCCCAGTGGGAGTTACGAAAATGCTATAGTGTGTGTGCCCTCAAAAACAGCCAGTAAACAGGTTTGACGGACCAATATACTTCTTTAGCTGACATGCTGCAGAAACACCACACAACACAGTGATTGCCATTTCTACTACCATTTGTTTCAGCTCTCAGCTGGTTATAGACATTTACTCAGTATGGCCCCAAGAGATGAAATTGCGTATTGTTACTATACATTGTGATTCCCCTACCTGAATAGGTTTGACCAACAGGAGACAGAGAGAGACAGAGAGAGAGAGAGAGAGAGAGAGAGAGAGAGAATATATGAGAGATTTCTTACTCAGAAAATGAGAGATGATCTTCCATGGGGAGAAAGGGTGTGGCTTCTCCACACTGTCCTCTGCAACATTACCAGTGGGCCGTCTAGAGGTTCTGGAAGAGACAGAGGAACGGTCAGGATATCGCTTGTGTTGCAAAGGAATTATTCAGGGTGCTTTGCTTGATGTGAACACAGAGCTACAGTGCATGCGTGTGATGGGTGAACAAGGAAGGACTGAGCTGCGGCTGGGCCCACCTACTTGGTGGATGAAAAATGCCAAGCAAAGTAGTGGGAAAGTAGTGAGAAACACAGTCTTTCCTTTTTCTGCTAAGGGGCTCTAATCAGTGAGAAATAGTCAATGGGAAGTAAGGCAAACACTAACGGCATGCCTTGTTTCCATGACATAGAGTCCCGTGATGCATCCTACCCAGTGTCAATTCCCCATTATCCACATATCTCCCATCCAAGTACTAACCAGGCCCGACCCTGCTTAGCTTCCGAGATCAGAAGAGATCGGGCGCGTTCAGGGTGGTATGGCCGTAGACCCCTTTCTCCACATATCGAAGGACTATTTCAACTTGCATGTGCACACTCACACAGGTTCTCTCTTCATCACATAGTCCTTTGGATGTTTCTTGAATAATTTGGATGTCTTATACTAGTATGTGTGCTTCAAATCATTTGTAAGCCTACGCTCAGGAGTGGTAATTTCTTTGAGAGTTCTTTGTATCCATTCCTACAATTTACCCAGAATTCACAGCTTTCCCCAGGCTGAAAATACCTCTGGACCCACGAAGAAGTAACTCCCCCTTCCCTCTTGCCTTAGCTCTAGGGATCACTCCTTTCCTTCTCGAGGAATTTGCCTATTCTGTATAAGGTCTCTCAATGGAATCCAACCACATAGTTCTTTGTGTGCCTGCAAGTTCCAGCTGTGATTCATAGTGCTAGGAACATGGGGATAAAGATTTTGTATGTGCCACATGCGGGAATCCCTGATGTTTGCATTTGTCAAAACTCATAGAATCTCAAATCAAAAGAAATGCATTTTAGGGTAAATTATGGACTGAGGATGAACTAATGCATATGCATACGGTTGCACTGATTGTAAAAAAACGTTCCACACCCAAGGAAGGAGATATTCCTTGGGAAAACTAGAAGTGTAGCTTATGGAAATTTTCTGTATTCTCTGTTCAGCATTTTTGTTCATCTAAACCTGTTGTGAGTCCTCTGCAGTAAAGTATAACTTTCACAACAGTGATTCAGGATGAGATCGATAACTGCCAATATTACTGATTCAGATAAGCTCTATGATTTACCTAGAGATGTTACTCCTTTTTTAATATATATTCAAAAATAATTCAGTGTTCCAACATTCATTGTTTATGCACCACACCCAGGGCTCCATGCACTCCTTGCCCTACTTAATACCCACGAGCAGGCTAAACCACCCCTCCATTCCCTCCCTTCCCAAATCCTCAGGTTTGTCTGTAAGAGTGCATAGTCTCTCATGCTTTGTCTGCCCCTCTGATTTACCAAAATTCATGTTTCCTTATTGTTTCCTATAAGATTGAACTCAAATTTGAGTTCAATACTACCACCAGTTGACTTGGGTAATTTCAATTTGTATACAGGGAATTACAGAAAAATGTGTCCATCCTTTTCTTTTTGTTTTTGTGTTTTTGGTGATCTCATTAGCATATGGTACTTAAGTGAGAGAGAGTGTATTCTGGATCAGCTTCGGAGGCAATTTCCATGATACCTTTGCCTGGCTCTTCCTTTGGCTCTATTCTTGTCTGGCGCCAGAATCGGCCTCCTCTTAGGAGTCTGGGTCCTTTGCCCTCGTTCTCCTCTGAGCAACAAGCTGCAAAAGAGATAACAAGGGAGAGGGCTCTTGTTAACTTGCAGGCAGAAGACCAGAGGGAAATTAGTCATACTTTATCCACGGGGCAGTACTCTGACCCCTTCTTCCTCCACTGCCCAGCAGATACTCTTGGATCAAAGTGGGAGTTAGGAAGATGCTACAGTGTGTGTGCACTTAAAACCCCCAGCAGACATGTTTTATGGACAGATATATTTCTTTAACTGAGACGTTAGAGAAATGCCACATAGCACAGTGAGCATATGTGGTTGCCTAGGTTCACGTCCCACTTCAGAGGGCCATGTCCCCCAGAGAGTATGGGGACACCAGTGTACCTTAGCTTAGTTCCCTCATCTAGGATGTGGAAATGAGGCAACAACTTATTTGCTCTATGTAATGGCATAAGGAAAGGAAAGGACTGGTGCTTGGCCATTGTTCTGTAAGTATTCAACGATTGAATCGCTAGGGAGTGAGATGGACAGTTGGTAGTGGGTAAAACCCGAGACGTGGGGTGGGTGGCTCCACAGCAAGGGAGGATGGAAGCTTTGTCTTTAGTGTTTACATAGGACAGATATGTCACAGCTCATGGGGATTATGCATTATCCTCTGCTGTGATCCCACACCAGCTTTGTTGATGTGGAGGCAAGCAGGGATCCTCGCCCGTGTTTTACAGTGAAGCTGCTGGAAAAGCCCTCAGAAACATTGACCCCTTCTTCCTCTGCTGCCTAGCAGATACTCTTGGATCCCAGTGGGAGTTACGAAAATGCTATAGTATGTGTGCCCTCAAAAACAACCAGTAAACAGGTTTGACGGACCAATATACTTCTTTAGCTGACACGCTGCAGAAACACCACACAACACAGTGATTGCCATTTCTACTACCATTTGTTTCAGCTCTCAGCTGGTTACAGACATTTACTCAGTATGGCCCCAAGAGATGAAATTGCGTATTGTTACTATACATTGTGAATAGGTTTGACGAACAGGAGACAGAGAAAGACAGAGGGAGAGAGAGAGAGAGAGAATATATGAGAGTTTTCTTACTCAGAGAAGGAGAGATGATCTTCCATGGGGAGAAAGGGCGTGGCTTCTCCACACTGTCCTCTGCAAGATTATTAGTGGGACGTCTAGAGGTTCTGGAAGAGACAGAGGAACGGTCAGGATATCGCTTGTGTTGCAAAGGAATTATTCAGGGTGCTTTGCTGGATGTGAACACAGAGCTACAGTGCATGCGTGTGATGGGTAAACAAGGAAGGACTGAGGTGCTGCTGTGCCCACCTGCTTGGTGGATGAAAAATGCAAAGCAAAGTAGTGGGAAATTAGTGAGAAACACAGTCTTTCCTTTTTCTGCTAAGGGGCTCTAATCAGTGAGAAATAGTCAATGGGAAGTAAGGCAAACACTAACGGCATGCCTTGTTTCCATGACATAGAGTCCCGTGATGCATCCTACCCAGTGTCAATTCCCCATTATCCACATATCTCCCATCCACGTACTAACCAGGCCCGACCCTGCTTAGCTTCCGAGATCAGAAGAGATCGGGCGCGTTCAGGGTGGTATGGCCGTAGACCCCCTTCTCCACATATCGAAGGACTATTTCAACTTGCATGTGCACACTCACACAGGTTCTCTCTTCATCACATAGTCCTTTGGATGTTTCTTGAATAATTTGGATGTCTTATACCTAGTAGGTGTGCTTCAAATCATTTGTAAGCCTACGCTCAGGAGTGGTAATTTCTTTGAGAGTTCTTTGTATCCATTCCTACAATTTACCCAGAATTCACAGCTTTCCCCAGGCTGAAAATACCTCTGGACCCACGAAGAAGTAACTCCCCCTTCCCTCCTGCCTTAGCTCTAGGGATCACTCCTTTCTTTCTCAAGGAATTTGCCTATTCTGTATAAGGTCTCTCAATGGAATCCAACCACATAGTTCTTTGTGTGCCTGCAAGTTCCAGCTGTGATTCATAGTGCTAGGAACATGGGGATAAAGATTTTGTATGTGCCACATGCGGGAATCCCTGACGTTTGCATTTGTCAAAACTCATAGAATCTCAAATCAAAAGAAATGCAATTAGGGTAAATTATGGACTGAGGATGAACTAATGCATATGCATACGGTTGCACTGATTGTAAAAAAACGTTCCACACACAAGGAAGTAGGTATTTCTAGGGAAAACTAGAGGTGTAGCTTATGGAAATTTTCTGTATTCTCTGTTCAGCATTTTTGTTCATCTAAACCTGTTGTGAGTCCTCTGCAGTACAGTATAAGTTTGGCAACAGTGATTCGGGACGAGATCGATAACTGCCAATATTACTGATTCAGATAAGCTCTATGATTTACCTAGAGATGTTGTTCCTTTTATATATATATATATATATATATATATATATATATATATATTCAAAAATAATTCAGTGTTCCAACATCCATTGTTTATGCACCATACCAGGGCTCCATGCACTCCTTGCCCTACATAATTCCCACGAGCAGGCTAAGACATCCCTCTATTCTCTCACTTCCTAAAAATTCAGGTTTGTCTGTAAGAGTGCATAGTCTCTCTTGCTTTGTCTGCCCCTCTGATTTACCAAAATTCACTTTTCCTTATTGTTTCCTATAAGATTGAACTCAAATTTGAGTTCAATACTACCAACAGTTGACTTGGGTAATTTCAATTTGTATACAGGGAATTACAGAAAAATGTGTCCATCCTTTTGTTTTCGTTTTTGTGTTTTTGGTGATCCCATTAGCATATGGTACTTAAGGGAGAGAGAGTGTACTCTGGATCAACTTTGGAGGCAATTTCCATGATACCTTTGCCTGGCTCTTCCTTTGGCTCTATTCTTATCTTTCGCCAGAATCGGCCTCCCATTAGGACTCTGGGTCCTTTGCCCTCGTTCTCCTCTGAGCAAACAGCTGCAAAAGAGTTAACAAGGGTGAGGGCTCTTGTTAACTTGCAGGCAGAAGACCAGAGGGAAATTAGTCATACTTTATCCATGGGGCAGTCCTCTGACCCCTTCTTCCTCCACTGCCCAGCAGATACTCTTGGATCAAAGTGGGAGTTAGGAAGATGCTACAGTGTGTGTGCACTTAAAACCCCCAGCAGACATGTTTTATGGACAAATATATTTCTTTAACTGAGACGTTAGAGAAATGCCACACAGCACAGTGAGCATATGTGGTTGCCTAGGTTCACGTCCCACTTCAGAGGACCATGTCCCCCAGAGAGTATGGGGACACCAGTGTACTTTAGCTTAGTTCCCTCATCTAGGATGTGGAATTGAGGCAACAACTTATTTGCTCTACGTAAAGCCATAAGGAAAGGAAAGGACTGGTGCTTGGCCATTGTTCTCTAAGTATTCAACGATTGAATCGCTAGGGAGTGAGATGGACAGTTGGTAGTGGGTAAAACCCGAGACGTGGGGTGGGTGGCTCCACAGCAAGGGAGGATGGAAGCTTTGTCTTTAGTGTTTACATAGGACAGATATGTCACAGCTCATGGGGATTATGCATTATCCTCTGCTGTGATCCCACACCAGCTTTGTTGATGTGGAGGCAAGCAGGGATCCTCGCCCGTGTTTTACAGTGAAGCTGCTGGAAAAGCCCTCAGAAATATTGACCCCTTCTTCCTCTGCTGCCTAGCAGATACTCTTGGATCCCAGTGGGAGTTACGAAAATGCTATAGTGTGTGTGCCCTCAAAAACAGCCAGTAAACAGGTTTGACGGACCAATATACTTCTTTAGCTGACATGCTGCAGAAACACCACACAACACAGTGATTGCCATTTCTACTACCATTTGTTTCAGCTCTCAGCTGGTTATAGACATTTACTCAGTATGGCCCCAAGAGATGAAATTGCGTATTGTTACTATACATTGTGATTCCCCTACCTGAATAGGTTTGACCAACAGGAGACAGAGAGAGACAGAGAGAGAGAGAGAGAGAGAGAGAGAGAGAGAGAGAGAGAATATATGAGAGATTTCTTACTCAGAAAATGAGAGATGATCTTCCATGGGGAGAAAGGGTGTGGCTTCTCCACACTGTCCTCTGCAACATTACCAGTGGGCCGTCTAGAGGTTCTGGAAGAGACAGAGGAACGGTCAGGATATCGCTTGTGTTGCAAAGGAATTATTCAGGGTGCTTTGCTTGATGTGAACACAGAGCTACAGTGCATGCGTGTGATGGGTGAACAAGGAAGGACTGAGCTGCGGCTGGGCCCACCTACTTGGTGGATGAAAAATGCCAAGCAAAGTAGTGGGAAAGTAGTGAGAAACACAGTCTTTCCTTTTTCTGCTAAGGGGCTCTAATCAGTGAGAAATAGTCAATGGGAAGTAAGGCAAACACTAACGGCATGCCTTGTTTCCATGACATAGAGTCCCGTGATGCATCCTACCCAGTGTCAATTCCCCATTATCCACATATCTCCCATCCAAGTACTAACCAGGCCCGACCCTGCTTAGCTTCCGAGATCAGAAGAGATCGGGCGCGTTCAGGGTGGTATGGCCGTAGACCCCTTTCTCCACATATCGAAGGACTATTTCAACTTGCATGTGCACACTCACACAGGTTCTCTCTTCATCACATAGTCCTTTGGATGTTTCTTGAATAATTTGGATGTCTTATACTAGTATGTGTGCTTCAAATCATTTGTAAGCCTACGCTCAGGAGTGGTAATTTCTTTGAGAGTTCTTTGTATCCATTCCTACAATTTACCCAGAATTCACAGCTTTCCCCAGGCTGAAAATACCTCTGGACCCACGAAGAAGTAACTCCCCCTTCCCTCTTGCCTTAGCTCTAGGGATCACTCCTTTCCTTCTCGAGGAATTTGCCTATTCTGTATAAGGTCTCTCAATGGAATCCAACCACATAGTTCTTTGTGTGCCTGCAAGTTCCAGCTGTGATTCATAGTGCTAGGAACATGGGGATAAAGATTTTGTATGTGCCACATGCGGGAATCCCTGATGTTTGCATTTGTCAAAACTCATAGAATCTCAAATCAAAAGAAATGCATTTTAGGGTAAATTATGGACTGAGGATGAACTAATGCATATGCATACGGTTGCACTGATTGTAAAAAAACGTTCCACACCCAAGGAAGGAGATATTCCTTGGGAAAACTAGAAGTGTAGCTTATGGAAATTTTCTGTATTCTCTGTTCAGCATTTTTGTTCATCTAAACCTGTTGTGAGTCCTCTGCAGTAAAGTATAACTTTCACAACAGTGATTCAGGATGAGATCGATAACTGCCAATATTACTGATTCAGATAAGCTCTATGATTTACCTAGAGATGTTACTCCTTTTTTAATATATATTCAAAAATAATTCAGTGTTCCAACATTCATTGTTTATGCACCACACCCAGGGCTCCATGCACTCCTTGCCCTACTTAATACCCACGAGCAGGCTAAACCACCCCTCCATTCCCTCCCTTCCCAAATCCTCAGGTTTGTCTGTAAGAGTGCATAGTCTCTCATGCTTTGTCTGCCCCTCTGATTTACCAAAATTCATGTTTCCTTATTGTTTCCTATAAGATTGAACTCAAATTTGAGTTCAATACTACCACCAGTTGACTTGGGTAATTTCAATTTGTATACAGGGAATTACAGAAAAATGTGTCCATCCTTTTCTTTTTGTTTTTGTGTTTTTGGTGATCTCATTAGCATATGGTACTTAAGTGAGAGAGAGTGTATTCTGGATCAGCTTCGGAGGCAATTTCCATGATACCTTTGCCTGGCTCTTCCTTTGGCTCTATTCTTGTCTGGCGCCAGAATCGGCCTCCTCTTAGGAGTCTGGGTCCTTTGCCCTAGTTCTCCTCTGAGCAACAAGCTGCAAAAGAGATAACAAGGGAGAGGGCTCTTGTTAACTTGCAGGCAGAAGACCAGAGGGAAATTAGTCATACTTTATCCACGGGGCAGTACTCTGACCCCTTCTTCCTCCACTGCCCAGCAGATACTCTTGGATCCCAGTGGGAGTTAGGAAGATGCTACAGTGTGTGTGCACTTAAAACCCCCAGCAGACATGTTTTATGGACAGATATATTTCTTTAACTGAGACGTTAGAGAAATGCCACATAGCACAGTGAGCATATGTGGTTGCCTAGGTTCACGTCCCACTTCAGAGGGCCATGTCCCCCAGAGAGTATGGGGACACCAGTGTACCTTAGCTTAGTTCCCTCATCTAGGATGTGGAAATGAGGCAACAACTTATTTGCTCTATGTAATGGCATAAGGAAAGGAAAGGACTGGTGCTTGGCCATTGTTCTGTAAGTATTCAACGATTGAATCGCTAGGGAGTGAGATGGACAGTTGGTAGTGGGTAAAACCCGAGACGTGGGGTGGGTGGCTCCACAGCAAGGGAGGATGGAAGCTTTGTCTTTAGTGTTTACATAGGACAGATATGTCACAGCTCATGGGGATTATGCATTATCCTCTGCTGTGATCCCACACCAGCTTTGTTGATGTGGAGGCAAGCAGGGATCCTCGCCCGTGTTTTACAGTGAAGCTGCTGGAAAAGCCCTCAGAAATATTGACCCCTTCTTCCTCTGCTGCCTAGCAGATACTCTTGGATCCCAGTGGGAGTTACGAAAATGCTATAGTATGTGTGCCCTCAAAAACAACCAGTAAACAGGTTTGACGGACCAATATACTTCTTTAGCTGACACGCTGCAGAAACACCACACAACACAGTGATTGCCATTTCTACTACCATTTGTTTCAGCTCTCAGCTGGTTACAGACATTTACTCAGTATGGCCCCAAGAGATGAAATTGCGTATTGTTACTATACATTGTGAATAGGTTTGACGAACAGGAGACAGAGAAAGACAGAGGGAGAGAGAGAGAGAGAGAATATATGAGAGTTTTCTTACTCAGAGAAGGAGAGATGATCTTCCATGGGGAGAAAGGGCGTGGCTTCTCCACACTGTCCTCTGCAAGATTATTAGTGGGACGTCTAGAGGTTCTGGAAGAGACAGAGGAACGGTCAGGATATCGCTTGTGTTGCAAAGGAATTATTCAGGGTGCTTTGCTGGATGTGAACACAGAGCTACAGTGCATGCGTGTGATGGGTAAACAAGGAAGGACTGAGGTGCTGCTGTGCCCACCTGCTTGGTGGATGAAAAATGCAAAGCAAAGTAGTGGGAAAGTAGTGAGAAACACAGTCTTTCCTTTTTCTGCTAAGGGGCTCTAATCAGTGAGAAATAGTCAATGGGAAGTAAGGCAAACACTAACGGCATGCCTTGTTTCCATGACATAGAGTCCCGTGATGCATCCTACCCAGTGTCAATTCCCCATTATCCACATATCTCCCATCCACGTACTAACCAGGCCCGACCCTGCTTAGCTTCCGAGATCAGAAGAGATCGGGCGCGTTCAGGGTGGTATGGCCGTAGACCCCCTTCTCCACATATCGAAGGACTATTTCAACTTGCATGTGCACACTCACACAGGTTCTCTCTTCATCACATAGTCCTTTGGATGTTTCTTGAATAATTTGGATGTCTTATACCTAGTAGGTGTGCTTCAAATCATTTGTAAGCCTACGCTCAGGAGTGGTAATTTCTTTGAGAGTTCTTTGTATCCATTCCTACAATTTACCCAGAATTCACAGCTTTCCCCAGGCTGAAAATACCTCTGGACCCACGAAGAAGTAACTCCCCCTTCCCTCCTGCCTTAGCTCTAGGGATCACTCCTTTCTTTCTCAAGGAATTTGCCTATTCTGTATAAGGTCTCTCAATGGAATCCAACCACATAGTTCTTTGTGTGCCTGCAAGTTCCAGCTGTGATTCATAGTGCTAGGAACATGGAGATAAAGATTTTGTATGTGCCACATGCGGGAATCCCTGACGTTTGCATTTGTCAAAACTCATAGAATCTCAAATCAAAAGAAATGCAATTAGGGTAAATTATGGACTGAGGATGAACTAATGCATATGCATACGGTTGCACTGATTGTAAAAAAACGTTCCACACACAAGGAAGTAGGTATTTCTAGGGAAAACTAGAGGTGTAGCTTATGGAAATTTTCTGTATTCTCTGTTCAGCATTTTTGTTCATCTAAACCTGTTGTGAGTCCTCTGCAGTACAGTATAAGTTTGGCAACAGTGATTCGGGACGAGATCGATAACTGCCAATATTACTGATTCAGATAAGCTCTATGATTTACCTAGAGATGTTGTTCCTTTTATATATATATATATATATATATATATATATATATATATATATATATTCAAAAATAATTCAGTGTTCCAACATCCATTGTTTATGCACCATACCAGGGCTCCATGCACTCCTTGCCCTACATAATTCCCACGAGCAGGCTAAGACATCCCTCTATTCTCTCACTTCCTAAAAATTCAGGTTTGTCTGTAAGAGTGCATAGTCTCTCTTGCTTTGTCTGCCCCTCTGATTTACCAAAATTCACTTTTCCTTATTGTTTCCTATAAGATTGAACTCAAATTTGAGTTCAATACTACCAACAGTTGACTTGGGTAATTTCAATTTGTATACAGGGAATTACAGAAAAATGTGTCCATCCTTTTGTTTTCGTTTTTGTGTTTTTGGTGATCCCATTAGCATATGGTACTTAAGGGAGAGAGAGTGTACTCTGGATCAACTTTGGAGGCAATTTCCATGATACCTTTGCCTGGCTCTTCCTTTGGCTCTATTCTTATCTTTCGCCAGAATCGGCCTCCCATTAGGACTCTGGGTCCTTTGCCCTCGTTCTCCTCTGAGCAAACAGCTGCAAAAGAGTTAACAAGGGTGAGGGCTCTTGTTAACTTGCAGGCAGAAGACCAGAGGGAAATTAGTCATACTTTATCCATGGGGCAGTCCTCTGACCCCTTCTTCCTCCACTGCCCAGCAGATACTCTTGGATCAAAGTGGGAGTTAGGAAGATGCTACAGTGTGTGTGCACTTAAAACCCCCAGCAGACATGTTTTATGGACAAATATATTTCTTTAACTGAGACGTTAGAGAAATGCCACACAGCACAGTGAGCATATGTGGTTGCCTAGGTTCACGTCCCACTTCAGAGGACCATGTCCCCCAGAGAGTATGGGGACACCAGTGTACTTTAGCTTAGTTCCCTCATCTAGGATGTGGAATTGAGGCAACAACTTATTTGCTCTACGTAAAGCCATAAGGAAAGGAAAGGACTGGTGCTTGGCCATTGTTCTCTAAGTATTCAACGATTGAATCGCTAGGGAGTGAGATGGACAGTTGGTAGTGGGTAAAACCCGAGACGTGGGGTGGGTGGCTCCACAGCAAGGGAGGATGGAAGCTTTGTCTTTAGTGTTTACATAGGACAGATATGTCACAGCTCATGGGGATTATGCATTATCCTCTGCTGTGATCCCACACCAGCTTTGTTGATGTGGAGGCAAGCAGGGATCCTCGCCCGTGTTTTACAGTGAAGCTGCTGGAAAAGCCCTCAGAAATATTGACCCCTTCTTCCTCTGCTGCCTAGCAGATACTCTTGGATCCCAGTGGGAGTTACGAAAATGCTATAGTGTGTGTGCCCTCAAAAACAGCCAGTAAACAGGTTTGACGGACCAATATACTTCTTTAGCTGACATGCTGCAGAAACACCACACAACACAGTGATTGCCATTTCTACTACCATTTGTTTCAGCTCTCAGCTGGTTATAGACATTTACTCAGTATGGCCCCAAGAGATGAAATTGCGTATTGTTACTATACATTGTGATTCCCCTACCTGAATAGGTTTGACCAACAGGAGACAGAGAGAGACAGAGAGAGAGAGAGAGAGAGAGAGAGAGAGAGAATATATGAGAGATTTCTTACTCAGAAAATGAGAGATGATCTTCCATGGGGAGAAAGGGTGTGGCTTCTCCACACTGTCCTCTGCAACATTACCAGTGGGCCGTCTAGAGGTTCTGGAAGAGACAGAGGAACGGTCAGGATATCGCTTGTGTTGCAAAGGAAGTATTCAGGGTGCTTTGCTTGATGTGAACACAGAGCTACAGTGCATGCGTGTGATGGGTGAACAAGGAAGGACTGAGCTGCGGCTGGGCCCACCTACTTGGTGGATGAAAAATGCCAAGCAAAGTAGTGGGAAAGTAGTGAGAAACACAGTCTTTCCTTTTTCTGCTAAGGGGCTCTAATCAGTGAGAAATAGTCAATGGGAAGTAAGGCAAACACTAACGGCATGCCTTGTTTCCATGACATAGAGTCCCGTGATGCATCCTACCCAGTGTCAATTCCCCATTATCCACATATCTCCCATCCAAGTACTAACCAGGCCCGACCCTGCTTAGCTTCCGAGATCAGAAGAGATCGGGCGCGTTCAGGGTGGTATGGCCGTAGACCCCTTTCTCCACATATCGAAGGACTATTTCAACTTGCATGTGCACACTCACACAGGTTCTCTCTTCATCACATAGTCCTTTGGATGTTTCTTGAATAATTTGGATGTCTTATACTAGTATGTGTGCTTCAAATCATTTGTAAGCCTACGCTCAGGAGTGGTAATTTCTTTGAGAGTTCTTTGTATCCATTCCTACAATTTACCCAGAATTCACAGCTTTCCCCAGGCTGAAAATACCTCTGGACCCACGAAGAAGTAACTCCCCCTTCCCTCTTGCCTTAGCTCTAGGGATCACTCCTTTCCTTCTCGAGGAATTTGCCTATTCTGTATAAGGTCTCTCAATGGAATCCAACCACATAGTTCTTTGTGTGCCTGCAAGTTCCAGCTGTGATTCATAGTGCTAGGAACATGGGGATAAAGATTTTGTATGTGCCACATGCGGGAATCCCTGATGTTTGCATTTGTCAAAACTCATAGAATCTCAAATCAAAAGAAATGCATTTTAGGGTAAATTATGGACTGAGGATGAACTAATGCATATGCATACGGTTGCACTGATTGTAAAAAAACGTTCCACACCCAAGGAAGGAGATATTCCTTGGGAAAACTAGAAGTGTAGCTTATGGAAATTTTCTGTATTCTCTGTTCAGCATTTTTGTTCATCTAAACCTGTTGTGAGTCCTCTGCAGTAAAGTATAACTTTCACAACAGTGATTCAGGATGAGATCGATAACTGCCAATATTACTGATTCAGATAAGCTCTATGATTTACCTAGAGATGTTACTCCTTTTTTAATATATATTCAAAAATAATTCAGTGTTCCAACATTCATTGTTTATGCACCACACCCAGGGCTCCATGCACTCCTTGCCCTACTTAATACCCACGAGCAGGCTAAACCACCCCTCCATTCCCTCCCTTCCCAAATCCTCAGGTTTGTCTGTAAGAGTGCATAGTCTCTCATGCTTTGTCTGCCCCTCTGATTTACCAAAATTCATGTTTCCTTATTGTTTCCTATAAGATTGAACTCAAATTTGAGTTCAATACTACCACCAGTTGACTTGGGTAATTTCAATTTGTATACAGGGAATTACAGAAAAATGTGTCCATCCTTTTCTTTTTGTTTTTGTGTTTTTGGTGATCTCATTAGCATATGGTACTTAAGTGAGAGAGAGTGTATTCTGGATCAGCTTCGGAGGCAATTTCCATGATACCTTTGCCTGGCTCTTCCTTTGGCTCTATTCTTGTCTGGCGCCAGAATCGGCCTCCTCTTAGGAGTCTGGGTCCTTTGCCCTCGTTCTCCTCTGAGCAACAAGCTGCAAAAGAGATAACAAGGGAGAGGGCTCTTGTTAACTTGCAGGCAGAAGACCAGAGGGAAATTAGTCATACTTTATCCACGGGGCAGTACTCTGACCCCTTCTTCCTCCACTGCCCAGCAGATACTCTTGGATCAAAGTGGGAGTTAGGAAGATGCTACAGTGTGTGTGCACTTAAAACCCCCAGCAGACATGTTTTATGGACAGATATATTTCTTTAACTGAGACGTTAGAGAAATGCCACATAGCACAGTGAGCATATGTGGTTGCCTAGGTTCACGTCCCACTTCAGAGGGCCATGTCCCCCAGAGAGTATGGGGACACCAGTGTACCTTAGCTTAGTTCCCTCATCTAGGATGTGGAAATGAGGCAACAACTTATTTGCTCTATGTAATGGCATAAGGAAAGGAAAGGACTGGTGCTTGGCCATTGTTCTGTAAGTATTCAACGATTGAATCGCTAGGGAGTGAGATGGACAGTTGGTAGTGGGTAAAACCCGAGACGTGGGGTGGGTGGCTCCACAGCAAGGGAGGATGGAAGCTTTGTCTTTAGTGTTTACATAGGACAGATATGTCACAGCTCATGGGGATTATGCATTATCCTCTGCTGTGATCCCACACCAGCTTTGTTGATGTGGAGGCAAGCAGGGATCCTCGCCCGTGTTTTACAGTGAAGCTGCTGGAAAAGCCCTCAGAAACATTGACCCCTTCTTCCTCTGCTGCCTAGCAGATACTCTTGGATCCCAGTGGGAGTTACGAAAATGCTATAGTATGTGTGCCCTCAAAAACAACCAGTAAACAGGTTTGACGGACCAATATACTTCTTTAGCTGACACGCTGCAGAAACACCACACAACACAGTGATTGCCATTTCTACTACCATTTGTTTCAGCTCTCAGCTGGTTACAGACATTTACTCAGTATGGCCCCAAGAGATGAAATTGCGTATTGTTACTATACATTGTGAATAGGTTTGACGAACAGGAGACAGAGAAAGACAGAGGGAGAGAGAGAGAGAGAGAATATATGAGAGTTTTCTTACTCAGAGAAGGAGAGATGATCTTCCATGGGGAGAAAGGGCGTGGCTTCTCCACACTGTCCTCTGCAAGATTATTAGTGGGACGTCTAGAGGTTCTGGAAGAGACAGAGGAACGGTCAGGATATCGCTTGTGTTGCAAAGGAATTATTCAGGGTGCTTTGCTGGATGTGAACACAGAGCTACAGTGCATGCGTGTGATGGGTAAACAAGGAAGGACTGAGGTGCTGCTGTGCCCACCTGCTTGGTGGATGAAAAATGCAAAGCAAAGTAGTGGGAAAGTAGTGAGAAACACAGTCTTTCCTTTTTCTGCTAAGGGGCTCTAATCAGTGAGAAATAGTCAATGGGAAGTAAGGCAAACACTAACGGCATGCCTTGTTTCCATGACATAGAGTCCCGTGATGCATCCTACCCAGTGTCAATTCCCCATTATCCACATATCTCCCATCCACGTACTAACCAGGCCCGACCCTGCTTAGCTTCCGAGATCAGAAGAGATCGGGCGCGTTCAGGGTGGTATGGCCGTAGACCCCCTTCTCCACATATCGAAGGACTATTTCAACTTGCATGTGCACACTCACACAGGTTCTCTCTTCATCACATAGTCCTTTGGATGTTTCTTGAATAATTTGGATGTCTTATACCTAGTAGGTGTGCTTCAAATCATTTGTAAGCCTACGCTCAGGAGTGGTAATTTCTTTGAGAGTTCTTTGTATCCATTCCTACAATTTACCCAGAATTCACAGCTTTCCCCAGGCTGAAAATACCTCTGGACCCACGAAGAAGTAACTCCCCCTTCCCTCCTGCCTTAGCTCTAGGGATCACTCCTTTCTTTCTCAAGGAATTTGCCTATTCTGTATAAGGTCTCTCAATGGAATCCAACCACATAGTTCTTTGTGTGCCTGCAAGTTCCAGCTGTGATTCATAGTGCTAGGAACATGGGGATAAAGATTTTGTATGTGCCACATGCGGGAATCCCTGACGTTTGCATTTGTCAAAACTCATAGAATCTCAAATCAAAAGAAATGCAATTAGGGTAAATTATGGACTGAGGATGAACTAATGCATATGCATACGGTTGCACTGATTGTAAAAAAACGTTCCACACACAAGGAAGTAGGTATTTCTAGGGAAAACTAGAGGTGTAGCTTATGGAAATTTTCTGTATTCTCTGTTCAGCATTTTTGTTCATCTAAACCTGTTGTGAGTCCTCTGCAGTACAGTATAAGTTTGGCAACAGTGATTCGGGACGAGATCGATAACTGCCAATATTACTGATTCAGATAAGCTCTATGATTTACCTAGAGATGTTGTTCCTTTATATATATATATATATATATATATATATATATATATATTCAAAAATAATTCAGTGTTCCAACATCCATTGTTTATGCACCATACCAGGGCTCCATGCACTCCTTGCCCTACATAATTCCCACGAGCAGGCTAAGACATCCCTCTATTCTCTCACTTCCTAAAAATTCAGGTTTGTCTGTAAGAGTGCATAGTCTCTCTTGCTTTGTCTGCCCCTCTGATTTACCAAAATTCACTTTTCCTTATTGTTTCCTATAAGATTGAACTCAAATTTGAGTTCAATACTACCAACAGTTGACTTGGGTAATTTCAATTTGTATACAGGGAATTACAGAAAAATGTGTCCATCCTTTTGTTTTCGTTTTTGTGTTTTTGGTGATCCCATTAGCATATGGTACTTAAGGGAGAGAGAGTGTACTCTGGATCAACTTTGGAGGCAATTTCCATGATACCTTTGCCTGGCTCTTCCTTTGGCTCTATTCTTATCTTTCGCCAGAATCGGCCTCCCATTAGGACTCTGGGTCCTTTGCCCTCGTTCTCCTCTGAGCAAACAGCTGCAAAAGAGTTAACAAGGGTGAGGGCTCTTGTTAACTTGCAGGCAGAAGACCAGAGGGAAATTAGTCATACTTTATCCATGGGGCAGTCCTCTGACCCCTTCTTCCTCCACTGCCCAGCAGATACTCTTGGATCAAAGTGGGAGTTAGGAAGATGCTACAGTGTGTGTGCACTTAAAACCCCCAGCAGACATGTTTTATGGACAAATATATTTCTTTAACTGAGACGTTAGAGAAATGCCACACAGCACAGTGAGCATATGTGGTTGCCTAGGTTCACGTCCCACTTCAGAGGGCCATGTCCCCCAGAGAGTATGGGGACACCAGTGTACCTTAGCTTAGTTCCCTCATCTAGGATGTGGAAATGTGGCAATGATATTTGCTCTATGTAATGGCATAAGGAAAGTAAAAGACTGGTGCTTGACCATTGTTCTGTAAGTATTCAAATTCTGAATCACTAGGGAGTGAGAAGGACAATTTGTAGCGCGGGTAAAACCCAAGATGTCTGGTGGGTGGATCCACAGTAAGCGAGGTTGGAAACTTCGTCCTTAGTGTTTACATAGGACATATATGTCACAGCTCATGGGGATTATGCATTATCCTCTGCTGTGATCCCACACCAGCACTGTTGACGTGGAGGCAAGCAGGGATCCTCGCCCGTGTTTTATAGTGAAGCTGCTGGAAAACCCCTCCGAATTATTGAAAACTAGGGAACTTAAAATGTAAGGAGCAGAAGAAATTTGCCCAGAGTAGCCACAGTGATAAATGATGGGTCTAGAGCAAGAATGTGTTTAGAGCAAGGGTATGGGTATCCCTGACCTTCTGAGACCTAACTGCGGCCCTTGTGAAAATGCCCTAGACCCCTGCACCATGACTCTCCTCAGTTTCTCCAAGCACCTTGAGCCACACTTTCTATGGTGTAGGGTGTAGGGTGTAGGGTGGATTCCTCGGATGAAGCGTCTCCCCATAGAAAAATCCAAATCTTAAATCAGCCTCATGACTCTATGAATCAGTCTCTGACTCCAGAATGGTGTGACAAATTAAATCTGTGATTCTCAGCAACTTCCTTTTGATCTGGGAATGGTCTGAGGGCCTTGGACTAAGGCCTGGCCAAGAGTGGGTCTGGCTCCCCTGGCTCAGTGTGCACCAACCTGCTCCTTCTGTTCCCCTACACATCCTATCTCAAGTCTTAGTATTGCTCATCCTCTGCAGATCACACAGTGGCAAGGAACAAGCTCCTGCCTCCTCTTAGAAGATTCCCTCTATGGGCAGAGCCTGGAGATCCCACCCCTGGTCTCTCTTTGAGACCTTCGGGCAAACACTCCATCAGTCAGTTGCAAAATACTCATTCCACCAGGGCAATGGCACTGTCCCTTCGCACCCACAGTCCCCAGCATCCCTCAAACAGCCAATGAATGTGTCCACAGTAACCTACAAACTCCCATAAGAATTTCCAGGTTCATTCCTTATAAAATCCTCTGTGTTTAGATTGCTAATAATTGCCCTCAGATTCTGAAATGTACATTGAGGAAGACTTGACTGGTAATTCTCCACTAATTCTCCGAAAGCAATGACTATTGCTGCAGGGGCAACATTCTCCTGGTCCGTTGAAGGCAGTGTGGTGTGTTTCTGTGTGTTTTCTCTGTAAGAGTGTGTACAACCCTGGCATTTGGAAATAGAAGATTTTCCTAAATATCAGAAGATAGGACAAGCAGTCAGCTTGATAGAAGAATGACAAGCGTACAGTAGTACAAAAATTACAGGATACGTTTAGATAACCCCATAGACCACTGGGAGGGTGCAGAGTTAAAAAAAGTAAAGTTAAATATAACTTACTGAGTTACCTAGTCCCTTTGACAGAACAACCCTTAGAACATGAATATGTACATACCCGTACAACAAGAATTCAAACTTCCCATCCTGGGAGCCCCTAAAAGTCTTCCCTCTTCGCTGGCTCTCAGCACATAGAGTGACAGTTGAAATGTAGGGGGCAGGATACTTCATCACGTCCCTACGGTTGAACCTTCAGAGGATCATTGTGAACCTTCATCAGAGTGATTGTGCCTCTACACAGTAGGCCCCAGGTACTGCGCTGGAGACCAGTGTCTGTCTACATAGGCATGTGTGGCCTTAGGAGGACAGATTTGTTTCACAAAGTGATCCCAAGCGACACATCGTTGCTCTGCTTAACACATTCTGTGAGAGGGAATATCGTGCAAGCCAAATAGAGTTGACAGAGAAAATTGAAGTGTGATTCAGGGAATAAAGTTAACATGGGGAGAAAAAAAATGAGAAGATTCGTTCTTGGTCTAAAACGCCATCTCCACGCCATCTCCAAATTCCTATTTCTGAGCTACCAGACATTTCTAGAACAAATAATGAAAATTACTCCTGGAGGAAGAAATAAGCAATAGCAGAACATTGAGTTTTAAATGTCATATTTTCTTGTTCTCAGTATACGGTTTTTGTGAGAAGATCTTTGCAAATGACAGTACAGACAAAAGGTTGATATCCAGGATCTATAAAGAACTCCTCAAACACAAAACAGACAAGCATATAAAAAATGGGCAGAAGATATATGAACAGACACTTCTCCAAAGAAGACATACAAATGGCTATCAGACACATGAAAAAAATGTTCATCATCACTAGCCATCAGGGAGATTCAAATTAAAACCACATTGAGATACCACCTTACACCAGTTAGAATGGCCAAAATTAGCAAGACACGAAACAACATGTGTTGGAGAGGATGTGGAGAAAGGGGAGAACCCTCTTACACTGTTGGTGGGAATGCAAGTTGGTGCAGCCACTTGGGAAAACAGTGTGGAGATTCCTCAAGAAGTTAAAAATAGAGCTTCCCTATGGCCCTGCCATTGCACCACTGGGTATTTACCCCAAAGGTACAGATGTAGTGAAAAGAAGGGCCATCTATATACCCCAATGTTTAGAGCAGCACTGGCCACAGTCGCCAAACTGTGGAAAGAACCAAGAAGCCCTTCAACGGACAAGTGGATGAGGAAGATGTGGTCCATATACACTATGGAGTATTATGCCTCCATCAGAAGGGATGAATATCCAACTTGTAGTAGCAACATGGACGGGACTGGAAGAGATGATGCTGAGTGAAATCAGTCAAGTGGTTTTTGAATTATATATATTTTCTTACTCTATGGGTGATGTATATTTTCCCCCCTGTACACATCAGTCTATGCTCTAGGTTAGCTCATTTGTGTGAATTCCCTGAACATCTTCCCTTGTCTCTCCACAAGTGGGAGAATGGTTATTCTCTGAGTAAGGAAGACAATAGAATATGTGTTCACCAGCAGGCTGGGTGAAAACGCATAATCAGGGCATTCCTAAACATAGTTCAGATAAGCAACACTCTGGGATTATATGCGTGCTCTGGCTCCTAATCCCAAACTTAATCACACGCATTCTGATTCTGTGGCTGTGAGAACTTGCCATGGAAGTCATGTGCCCAGCCCCCAACCAAATTACAAGTGAACATGATCCTATATGGAAGAGAGTTTTGCCAATTTAAAGCACATTTCTCAATGGAAAGAAAGCTAGCTTGTGCAGAGAGGGGCACCCTCTTACGCTGTTGGTGCGAATGGGAGGTGGCAGAACCACTTTGGAAAACATCATGCAGGTTCCTCATAAAGTTACAACCAGAGCTCCCCTATTACCCAGCAATCACACTACTGGGTATTTACAACAAAGATACAGATGTAGTTGTAAGGGACTGCCCCTCCCAGAGGAACTTGCTTGTGGATCTTGGATGTAGGGGCGGGGCAGGCTGGGTGGAGATATCCAATCGGTGGCACGCGAGTATATCCACTAGGGTGAATTGAGATCCGATTGGCTACCTGTTAGGTGCGGGGCTCAACCAACCCCATAAAGGTTGGTGTGCGAGGTTGTCAGAGGAGCAGGAGAGCTCTGGTGGGAGCAGAAGGAGGAGTCGGCAGAGCCGAAGAGCTGTAACAGTTCTTGTAAGAGCTATAACCATCGCCAGTGGTCCTGCCGCTGGTATTCTCCAGCTGCCTGCAGCCTCCAGCCACCTGTGGCCCCGCCTCCAATGGTCCCGCCTCCAGCGGCCCCAAGATACCTGCAGCCCCTAACAGCCAGCGGTCAGAGACATCATTGGTCCCGAGACACCAGCGGTCCAGTGGTCAGTGGTCCTGATGCCTGCAGTCCCTGGATGCCAGAGGTCCGAAGACACCAGCAGTCCAGCGGTCAGCGGTCCTGACGCCTGCAGACTCTGGACGCCAGCGGTCCCAAGACACCAGTGGTCCAGCGTTCCAGTGGTCAGCAGTCCCGACTCCTGCAGTCCCTGGATGCCAGTGGTCCCGAGACAGCAGTGGTCCAGCGGTCAGCAGTCCCGACGCCTGCAGCCCCGGGACGCCAGCGGTCCCGAGACACCAGCGGTCCAGCAGTCAGCAGTCCTGACGCCTGCAGCGCCTGGACACCAGCGGTCCCGAGATGCCAGTGGTCCAATGGTCAGCGGTCCCGATGCCTGCAGCCGCGGGATGCCAGCGGTCTGAGAAACCAGCGGCCCTGAGTTGCCAACGGCCCCTAGCCGCCAGCAGCCTCACCGCAAATTGCCTCGCCACCCTGAGCCACAAGCAGCCTTGTCTGCAGCGGTGACCTCCTCTGGGTGGCAGCCTTGTC
The DNA here is from genome assembly GCF_030435805.1 of Mustela lutreola. Taxonomy (NCBI): domain Eukaryota; kingdom Metazoa; phylum Chordata; class Mammalia; order Carnivora; family Mustelidae; genus Mustela; species Mustela lutreola. Next base: position 56,529,388 of record NC_081291.1, on the reverse strand, counting down.
AGAGTGGCATCGTGGGGAGCAGAGTCTGTGTCATCTGGGTTGTCCTCCTTGTCATTGTCGCTGTCATCGTTGCCTCTTCTTCGTCAGGAGTGGCCTCTTCTGGGAAGTGGTCTTGTCCAGAATGGCCTCTTCTTGGGAGTGGCCTTATCCAGGGAGCAACCTCATCGAGCAGCGGCCTCGTCCTGGGAGTGGCCTTTTCCGGAGTGGCCTCTTCTTGGGAGCGGCTCCAATCATGGTGCGGCCTCATCTGTGGAGCAGCCTCATCTAGAGCAGCCTCTTCCGGAGTGGACTTCTTGGGAGTGACCTTGTCACAATTATCGTAGTTGCCTTTTTGTAGGAGATAGTCCTGACCAGTCCCTTTGATTCTTGATGCTTGGCGCAAAACAAAGTTTTGCTTGACCTTTGCTTTGTATCAGTCTTGTTCCTTTGATCACGGACCCTAACATTTGGGGGCTCGTCCGGGATCATACGACGAGAACTGAGCCAGCATTGGAATTTTTAGGAAAAGCCTCTGGAGGTATTGGGGTCTGAGGTATTGGGGATCTTAGGTATTGGGATCTTAGGTATTGGGATCTGAGGTATTGGGGTCAGAGGTATTGGGATCTGAGGTATTGGAATCTGATGTATTGGCATCGTGGGTATTGGGATCCTATCTGTCTGTCTGGTTGGAGCTCCAGGATATAGCCCACCAGGGAGAAGCTGGACGCAGCCATGCTCCCCAGGGCTGGAGTGGATGTGGGGATGCCCCATCCCTCTGCTGATAGATCGACAGGGGATTCGAGTCCCCCTGGGCGGTTGGGGGGGGGTTCGAGTCCCCCTGGGCAGTCGGGGGGTTTGAGTCCCCTGGACAGTTGGGGGGTAAAAGTCCCCCGCCAGTTGAAGGGGTTCGAGTTCCCCTGGGCAGTCAGGGGGTTCGAGTCCCCCTGCGCGGTCGGGGGGTTTGAGTCCCCCTGGGTGGTTGGGGGGTTCGAGTCCACCTGAGCGGTCGGGGAGTTCGAGTCCCCCTAGATAGTTGGGGGGTATGTCTCCCATCTCCCCTTAGACAGTTGAGGGGTTCAAGTCCCCTTAGGCAGTTGGGGGATAAAGATAGCCCCCACCAGTGGCAAGTTCTGGGTAAGAATTGCTGGGTCTGCAGCTGTCTTTGTCTGGTTCTTTTGTTGTCTATTGTGTGGTTTGTTGTGTTTGCAGGGGACCAAGAAAGTACCCCCGCCAGCAGCAGGCTCTGGATGAGGGCCACTGGGGTTGTGGTTGTTTGTTTGTTTTTGTCTTTTTGTTGTCTATTTTGTTGTTTGTTATGGTTGAAGGAATGTGGCAAGCAGAGAGTAAGGGGACGCTGGCTTTCATCTCTCCATTCCTTGTAATAGATGTGGGGCTTTTCCCTCACTCATTTTGTGTGTTAAGGGCTAAAACGAGCCAACTGGAGTTAGTCAAATGCCGGGTTAAGGTGTCCAATGCTAATGCTCATTGGAGCTGGGTGTGGAATATGAATGCCTAGTGGGCCACTTTTGGCACTGCGGGATGAAACAACCTCGAGACAGAGACTTTAAGGAATATTCCCAAGCAGCTGCTGAAATTTCTTTTGTTTTGGGGAATGCCTTGCCTTCTCTGGCCCGACGTGGACTGCCTAGCCCCTCCCCCTTGCCTGCAGGGAAAGCATGGCATCTGAAGTGGAATGGGTCCAGGTGGAACATGAGGTCTGCTGGCGAAGGGATGGCTGGGGTGATGGTTAACTGTCTGTTTCAAGGTTTTAATGAGTAATTGTTAAAGTGGCTTCTGAAGTCTTTGGTAACCTGAAACTGTGAAGGGTTGCTTGAATGACAAATGGAGTTAAATTTGTTGGACATCTAGATCTTAATCAAATGGGATGAAGTGCTACGGTGCTGGTTGCTGGAAATGGGTTTGTACTTTTGAAATCTGCTAGTGAACACATTCCGTGCTTAACTGATTGATAAATTTGCCATCTAAAGAATTCTGTTGTAACAACTCACAATTGGTTTATATTTAGTCTTCAGTAGAGGTTAAGGTATTTCTAAGAGTACAAAATTCTGTTAAGTGTAATTAAGACTGATGGAAATAAGAAAAGCAACTCTGTATGTAAAAAGTAGGAGATATGTAAAAGTTTGAATCTGAAGAGTGCCTGACTGTGTGAATGTATCTCTATGGCTCCACCGCTTCTGCTTTGGAGTCTGAGTGGACTGCACCCTGAATCTCATGGGGCATCATATGGCATAACGGTCATCTACTCCACGGAGTAGCCTGGTCCAGGGTTTATACGGACACACCTTAGCTAAGATGCTCCTAAGTTCCCGCGAGGGACGTGAGCAGGACAGCATCCAGGGACAGCCCTGCTCTGATGGCAGAGCAGACCACAGCTGTTCTCTATGGGCTCCTACCCCCAGAATCTGGGAGATGGAACAGGGGAAATTCTATGCAATGAATTTGGACTCTGCTCAGCACCCAGTAGAAGTGTGTAGGCTCAAAGGTGTGCCAACGTGCCTTCGTCCATCATCAGGAACTTGGGATCAGTAGCTGGCAGCAGGGCAGGGTAGCCTCCCCTTGCTGAGTGTTGCTGCTCCTGGGAGCACAGCCTGGGGAGTGGGCGGTGTGGGTTCAGGCGAGGCAGCACTGCTGCCAGGTGGCTGATACCCCCATGCTAGAACATGCGTGCCCATGAGCCTCAGCACCTCTGTGTTGGCTTTCAGACCTAGAAAAACGAGAGTCTGAGGGTCCACTTTGAGACTAGGAAGCCATATTCCAAGGGGAAGAAAACTCTCTGAAGCTCCATGATCTGCCCATCCCTCTTCTCTGATGTTTGGACTTGATGGGTCACACAAGGGAGTTGAGGCTTCAAATCTTGGCCATCAGAGGCTGCCAGGGACCTGTCCCGATTGATACACGTGAAGCTGCTGGCACGTTCCTGAATATGCTGGCTCTCTGCAGCCTCTGCATCTTTGAATGACATGTCCATCTGTCTGAAACATCATTCTGTTCCAAACACTTAGAAACCTTCCACTACCTCCTCCTTTGTACAGAATGGGTATGACCACAAGGCATCAGTAGCCCAAGAAGGCCGGGGGCCAACGGAACTGTGAACCAGAGAGATATGGTAGCTAAACAAGCCTGGGCAGATTAAGGTAACAGTAGGGTATGAGAAAGTTTGGCTTCCTCCAGCAAGGGGAGGACCCCCGCCCTCGCTCTGTCCTAGGCTACAGGAGGTTGCCCTAGAAGAAATGACTAATCAGTCTATACTCCAGTCACTGCAGGCATTACAGTCTGTCTTAAAAAGAAGGGATCCAAACAGCCCACACTGGGACAGAGACAGTTGTGGAACCACATCCCAGAGACTTGATTTGGATACGTCACTATCAAGTGGGGGAACTTGGAGCCTTGCTGGAAGGGACCGTTTACTGTTATCTTAACCACCACCACGACAGTAAAAGTAGAAGGCATTAGGGCCTGGGTTCATGCGGGTCATGTGAAACAAGCCAAGAGTAAGTATGCCCCCCAGAGATGGGAGCTGCAGCCGACAGACCCTGCTGACCATGGACTAAAACTAAGACTAAAAAAAACCTGTAAGTTTATTGTTGCTGTACTAAAGAAAATTGGGGTGATAAAATGTTAGTCTTATATGCTCAATATAAGATAGAACTATTTGAAAAGTCAAGGATTTGATTAATCTCCAAAGAAAAGGGGGGAATGTAAGGGCCTTTCTCTCCCAGAGGAACTTGCTTGTGGACCCTGGATGTAGGGGCGGGGCAGGCTGGGTGGAGACATCCAATCGGTGGCACGCAAGTGTATCCACTAGGATGAAGTGAGATCTGATTGGCCACCTGTGTAGGGGCGGGGCTCAACCAACCCCATAAAGGTTGGTGTGCGAGCTGTCAGAGGAGCAGGACAGCTATGGTGGGAGCAGAAGGAAGAGTCAATGGGAGCGGAAGAGTGGGCTGAGAGGAAGAGCTGTAACAGCTCTTGGAAGAGCTATAACCATCGCCAGCGGTCCTGCCGCCTGCAGCCTCCAGCCACCTGCAGCCTCCAGTCGCCTGCGACCCTGCCCCAAGACGCTTGCAGCCCCTAGCTGCCAGCAGTCCGAGACACCAGTGGTCCCGAGACACCAGCGGTCCAGCGGCCAGCGGTCCCGACACCTGCAGCCCCTGGACGCCAGCATTCCCGAGACACCAGCAGACCAGCGGTCAGCGTTCCTGACGCCTGCAGCCCCTGGATGCCAGCGTTCCTGAGACACCAGGGTCCAACGGTCCAGCGGTCAGCGGTCCTGATGCCTGCAGCCCCTGGACGCCAGCGATCCTGTGACCCCAGTGGTCAGTGGTCCCGACACCTGCAGCCCCTGGACACCAGCATTCCGGAGACGCCAGCGGTCCAGCGGTCAGTGGTCCAGACGCCTGCAGCCCCTGGACACCAGCAGTCCTGAGACACCAGCGGTCCAGTGGTCAGTGGTCCCGACACCTGCAGCCCCTGGACGCCAGCATTCCCGAGACACCAGCGATCCAGCGGTCAGTGGTCCCGACGCCTGCAGCCCCTGGACGCCAGCAATCCTGAGACACCAGCGGTCCAGCGGTCAGCGGTCCCGACGCCTGCAGCCCCTGGATGCCAGCGTTCCCGAGACACCAGCGGTCCAGCGGTCAGTGGTCCCGACGCCTGCAGCCCCTGGACGCCAGTGGTCCTGAGACACCAGCGGTCCAGCAATCAGCAGTCCCGACGCCTGCTGCCCCTGGACACCAGCGGTCCTGAGACACCAGCAGTCCAGCAGTCAGTGGTCCCGACACCTGCAGCCCCTGGACGCCAGCGATTCTGTGGCCCCAGCGGTCCAGCGGTCAGCGGTCCTGACGCCTGCAGCCCCTGGATGCCAGCATTCCCGAGACACCAGCGTCCAGCGATCAGCAGTCCCGACGCCTGCTGCCCCTTGATGCCAGCGGTCCTGAGATACCAGCGGCCCAGCGATCAGCAGTCCCGACGCCTGCTGCCCCTGGATGCCAGCGGTCCTGAGACACCAGCAGTCCAGCAGTCAGCGGTCCCGACACCTGCAGCCCCTGGACGCCAGCATTCCCGAGACACCAGCAGACCAGCGGTCAGCGGTCCTGACGCCTGCAGCCCCTGGATGCCAGCGTTCCTGAGACACCAGGGTACAACGGTCCAGCGGTCAGCGGTCCTAATGCCTGCAGCCCCTGGACGCCAGCGATCCTGTGACCCCAGTGGTCAGTGGTCCCGACACCTGCAGCCTCTGGACACCAGCATTCCGGAGACCCCAGCGGTCCAGCGGTCAGTGGTCCAGACGCCTGCAGCCCCTGGACACCAGCAGTCCTGAGACACCAGTGATCCAGCGGTCAGAGGTCCCGACACCTGCAGCCCCTGGACACCAGCATTCCGGAGACCCCAGCGGTCCAGTGGTCAGTGGTCCCGACACCTGCAGCCCCTGGACGCCAGCATTCCCGAGACACCAGCAGACCAGCGGTCAGCGGTCCTGACGCCTGCAGCCCCTGGATGCCAGCGTTCCTGAGACACCAGGGTACAACGGTCCAGCGGTCAGCGGTCCTGATGCCTGCAGCCCCTGGACGCCAGCGATCCTGTGACCCCAGTGGTCAGTGGTCCCGACACCTGCAGCCTCTGGACACCAGCATTCCGGAGACCCCAGCGGTCCAGCGGTCAGTGGTCCAGACGCCTGCAGCCCCTGGACACCAGCAGTCCTGAGACACCAGTGATCCAGTGGTCAGAGGTCCCGACACCTGCAGCCCCTGGACACCAGCATTCCGGAGACCCCAGCGGTCCAGTGGTCAGTGGTCCCGACACCTGCAGCCCCTGGACGCCAGCATTCCTGAGACACCAGCGATCCAGCGGTCAGAGGTCCCGACACCTGCAGCCCCTGGACTCCAGCAATCCTGAGACACCAGTGGTCCAGCGGTCAGCGGTCCTGACGCCTGCAGCCCCTGGATGCCAGCGTTCCCGAGACACCAGCGGTCCAGCGGTCAGTGGTCCCGACGCCTGCTGCCCCTGGACGCCAGCGGTCCTGAGACACCAGCAGTCCAGCAGTCAGTGGTCCCGACACCTGCAGCGGTCAGCGGTCCTGACGCCTGCAGCCCCTGGATGCCAGCATTCCCGAGACACCAGCGTCCAGCGATCAGCAGTCCCGATGCCTGCTGCCCCTGGATGCCAGCAGTCCTGAGACACCAGCGGCCCAGCGATCAGCAGTCCCGACGCCTGCTGCCCCTGGATGCCAGCGGTCCTGAGACACCAGCAGTCCAGCAGTCAGCGGTCCCGACACCTGCAGCCCCTGGACGCCAGCGATCCTGTGACCCCAGCAGTCCAGCGGTCAGCGGTCCTGACGCCTGCAGCCCCTGGATGCCAGCGTTCCCGAGACACCAGCGTCCAGCGGTCCAGCGGTCAGTGGTCCCCACGCCTGCAGCCCCTGGACACCAGAGGTCCTGAGACACCAGCAGTCCAGCCCCTGGACACCAGAGGTCCTGAGACACCAGCGGTCCAGCGATCAGCAGTCCCGACGCCAGCGGTCCTGAGACACCAGCAGTCCAGCAGTCAGCGGTCCTGACACCTGCAGCCCCTGGACGCCAGCAATCCTGAGACACCAGCGGTCCAGCGGTCAGTGGTCCCAACACCTGCAGCCCCTGGACGCCAGCATTCCCGAGACACCAGCGATCCAGCGGTCAGCGGTCCCGACACCTGTAGCCCCTGGATGCCAGCAATCCTGAGACACCAGTGGTCCAGCGGTCAGCGGTCCTGACGCCTGCAGCTCCTGGATGCCAGCGTTCCCGAGACACCAGCATCCAGCGGTCCAGCGGACAGTGGTCCCGACGCCTGCAGCCCCTGGACGCCAGCGGTCCTGAGACACCAGTGGTCCAGCGGTCAGCGGTCCCGACACCTGCAGCCCCTGGACGCCAGCAATCCTGAGACACCAGTGGTCCAGCGGTCAGTGGTCCTGACGCCTGCAGCCCCTGGACGCCAGCATTCCCGAGACACCAGCGGTCCAGCGATCAGAAGTCCCGATGCCTGCAGCCCCTGGACGCCAGCGGTCCTGAAACTCCAGCAGTCCAGCAGTCAGCGGTCCCGACGCCTGCAGCCCCTGGACGCCAGTGGTCCTGAGACACCAGTGGTCCAGCGGTCAGCGGTCCCGACACCTGCAGCCCCTGGACGCCAGCAATCCTGAGACACCAGTGGTCCAGCAGTCAGTGGTCCTGACGCCTGCAGCCCCTGGACGCCAGCATTCCCGAGACACCAGCGGTCCAGCGATCAGAAGTCCCGATGCCTGCAGCCCCTGGACGCCAGCGGTCCTGAAACTCCAGCAGTCCAGCAGTCAGCAGTCCCGACGCCTGCAGCCCCTGGACGCCAGTGGTCCTGAGACACCAGAGGTCCAGTGATCAGCAGTCCCAACGCCTGCAGCCCCTGGACACCAGCAATCCTGAGACACCAGTGGTCCAGCAGTCAGCGGTCCTGACACCTGCAGCCCCTGGACGCCAGCAATCCTGAGACACCAGCGGTCCAGCGATCAGCAGTCCCGACGCCTGCAGCCCCTGGACACCAGCGGTCCTGAAACACCAGCAGTCCAGCAGTCAGCGGTCCCGACGCCTGCAGCCCCTGGACACCAGCAATTCTGAGACACCAGTGGTCCAGCGGTCAGCGGTCCTGACACCTGCAGCCCCTGGACGCCAGCGGTCCTGTGACCCCAGCGGTCCAGCAGTCAGTGGTCCTGACACCTGCAGCCCCTGGACGCCAGCAATCCTGAGACACCAGTGGTCCAGCGGTCAGCGGTCCTGACGCCTGCAGCTCCTGGATGCCAGCGTTCCTGAGACACCAGCGTCCAGCGGTCCAGCGGTCCAGCGGTCAGTGGTTCCGACGCCTGCAGCCCCTGGATGCCAGCATTCCTGAGACACCAGTGGTCCAGCGATTAGCAGTCCTGACGCCTGCAGCCCCTGGACACCAGCAATCCTGAGACACCAGTGGTCCAGCGGTCAGCGGTCCTGATACCTGCAGCCCCTGGACGCCAGCAGTCCTGAGACACCAGCAGTCCAGCAGTCAGCAGTCCCGATGCCTGCAGCCCCTTGATGCCAGCGTTCCCAAGACACCAGCAGTCCAGCAGCCCAGCGGTCAGCGGTCCTGACACCTGCAGCCCCTGGAAGCCAGCGTTCCGGATACCCCAGCAGTCCAGCGGTCAGCGGTCCCGACGCCTGCAGACCCTGGACGCCAGTGGTCCTGAGACACCAGCGGTCCAGCGGTCCAGCGGTCCAGCCGTCGACGGTCCCGATGCCTGTAGCCGCTAGATGCCAGCGGTCCTGAGATATCAGCGGTCCAGCGGTCAGCCATCCCGATGCCTGCAGCCCCTGGATGCCAGCGGTCCCAAGACACCAGCGGTCCAGCGGTCAGTGGTCCCGACGCCTGCAGCGCCTGGATGCCAGCAGTCCCAAGACGCCAGTGGTCCAGTGGTCAGCGGTGCCGATGCTTGCAGCCCCGGGAAGCCAGCGGTCCGAGACACCAGCGGCCCTGAGATGCCAACGGCCCCTAACCGCCAGCAACCCCACTGCAAAATGCCTCGCCACCCCGAGCCACAAGCAGCCTTTTCCGCAGCGGTGGTCTCTTCTGGATGGCAGCATTGTCAGAGTGGCATCGTGGGGAGCAGAGTCTGTGTCATCTGGGTTGTCCTCCTTGTCATCGTTGTTGACATCATTGCCTCTTCATCATCGGGAGCAGCCTCTTCCGGGAAGCTGTCTTGTCCAAAATGGCCTCTTCTTGGGAGTGGCCTTATCCAGGGAGCAACCTTATCAAGCAGCAGCCTCGTCCTGGGAGTGGCCTTTTCCGAAGTGGCCTCTTCTCGGGAGTGGTTCCAATCATGGAGCGGCCTCATCTGCAGAGCAGCCTAATCTAGAGCAGCCTTTTTCCAGAGCGGCCTTATTGGGAGTGACCTTGTTGGGATCATGGTCGTCACCTTTTCGTAAGAGATAATCCTGACCGGTCCATTTTATTCTTGTTGCTTGGCACGAAATAAAGTTTTGCTTGACCTTCGTTTTGTATCAGTCTCATTCCTTTGATCACCGACGCTAACAGTAGTGAAAAGAAGGGCCACATGCACCGCATGCTCAGAGCAGCAATGTCTATGAGAGCCAAACAGTGGAAGGAGCTGAGATGCCCTTCAGGAAAAGAATGCATACAGAAGATGTGGTCCATGTATACAACGGAACACTACTCAGCCATCAGAAAAGATGAATACCCGACACTTGCATGAATATGGATGGAGCTGGAGAAGATTATGTTAAATGAAGTAAGTCAAGCAGAGAAACACAATCATCACGTGGTTTCACTTATTTGTGGAACATAAGGAATAGGATAGAGGAGGACCTTAGGAGAAGGAAGAGAAAAATGACAAGGGAGAAATTGGGGGGTTGGGGGACAAACCATGAGAGACTATGGACTGTGGGAAATAACCTGTGGGATTTAGAGGGGAGGAAGTGGGTTTCTGGGTGAGCCTGGTGATGGTTATGAGGAAGAGCACATATTTCATGGAACGCTGGGTGTTTACACAAACAATGAGTCATGGAACACTATATCAAAAACTAATGATGTGTTGTAGGGTGAATAAGGAAAAATATAATGACTTAGGTTTTCTTAAACTGAAAAAAAATTCGTGGTAGGGTGAAAGGGTTGAAAGAACCACTGACTTTGATGTTACATTGGAGTAAATGTAATCAAAACCCCTAAACCCTCCCCCCCCTAGTGGAAGCAATAGGAAAGACAGGGCAACAAGGTTTTAAAATTTCCACATACATATTGCAGTTCAAAACATTACCACTTGCAGATTTACCACTCCCAAATCTGTGATACATGACATATCTCTCTGGAAAGAGCCAAGGCAAGTCAACGTAGGTTGGCCTCTGCCTCCATCAATATGTGGTGCATGAAGAGGACACAGGTTTAGCAGACCTTAGAGAATGATGACAAGGTCTTGAAACTCAGCATCTACCTTAGATGTTGCTCCATCAAGGAATCTCCTCCTCCACTCATACATTAAGGTGCACGACTGGGAAACCCTTAGAGACTTCTGCACTTTTTCCATAAAACACTGCACGTGCTGGTCTCTACTAATGAATTTGTGAACAGGGTGTCTGGAGGTCATTTTCCCCTTTAGCCTTGGAGCTTAGTGGTGGACTAGGTCAAACTTATTTGGTTCCTTCCAGCTCTTTGCACACCTGAAGGGTGATGGGTCATACTGAAGAAGCATAACGCCATCTCCAGGCACAAGTCCATGTATCTTCCTTCTCTCGAATCTAAATTCATAAATTTATAAATTCATAAATTTCTCACAGAGAAATGCTTTCTTCGTAAAGTGGGCATCATAGTGGAACTAGCAACAAACATGATTCAATGGAGGAGAACACATGTAGACTCTTCCTACGTCCTAAGAGACTTGGGTTTCTATGTATTTGGCCACAGGAATCTCGGCGTTTTGGATGTGTGGATGCAGCTGCAGATCTGCCTGGGGATGCTGAGTAGTTTATGTCACAAGGACCCATCTCCATTCTCATTTGGGAGAGCGGGGAAGGGAGCACACTGGGGTAACTTTCCCTCTCAGTTTCTGATATTTGCATTTATCCGACAGGGTACAGCAACACCCTGAAGGGTCTGAGCATGATAATAATGTGGACTGAGCAGCTACCGCCACATCCCTGCTGAACAAAGGAAGGCAAAGGAAAGCAGCAGGTAAGTAATAAAAACATAATCTTGCAATTTTTACTTGAGGAAATCTAATCAATGAGAAATAGTCCATCTAAAAAGGGGCAAATTCCAGAATGCCTGCTGGTTTTAATGGCAGAGTCACATGGCCGCCTGCCTGCTCGAGGTCCCACTAAATAGCAACTATGTGTTTCACTTTTCTAAGCCTTTTCCAAAGACCATGAAGCACACAAACAGAAGTAAAAAATTGTCAGCCATGAAGGAAATCCACAGCTCAGTCTGGGTTACCTGTCCTTTCATACCCGCAGGACATCCCTCATCCAAAAGACAGATAAGTGTTGGCGAGGATGTGGAGGAATTAGAGCCCTCATGCACTGCTGACAGGAATGGAAAAGGGTACAGTAATTTGGGAAAGAGTCTTGCAGGAATTCAAATAGTACAACCCAGGTACCACATGACCCAACAGCTCCCCTCCTAGGGATATACCTGTAAAAACAGAAAGCATATGGCCGCCAAAAATCTTATGCATGAATGTTCCTAGCGGCATTATTCACAATCATCCCAAAGTGAAATCAAACCAAATGTTCTTCCACTGAGGAACAAACTGTACAATACTTATACAGTGGAACGCTGAATAGCCAAACAAAAGTCACGACGAACCCATTCATGCTACAACATTGATGGACCTTGAAAACATCTGCTAAGTAAAGAAGGCAGGCACAAAGGGTCACACAATGCATTAGTCATTTTATACCAAAGGGCCACAAAGAAGGAAATTCCTGGAAAAGCAAAGTACATTCCTGTTTCCCTGGGCCTTAGAGGTTAGGGGAAATGAGGATTCTCTGCAAAGCAGTAAGGGATTTCTTGTGCAGGGATAGTGTACAACCTGTGGAGCGCATTGTCGTGCTGTTGCACAATTCTGTGAACATGCTAATAAAAACCTTACAAACAACAAACATGAAACTGCACACTTTAAACAGTGACCTACATTGTCTGTCAACTTTCAGGAAAGCTGTGACAGTGATTAAGTGTGCCTCATCGTAACAGAAAGCAAACCCCAGTATGCAGTATCGGATGTTGTCCCCTCACATTGAGGCCTCTGAACTATGGCAAATGAACAACCAGATCAATGCTATTAGTGAGCATTCTAAATACAAGACCCATTGAGATAATCAGGAGGATTTCCATGTTTCAATTTCAAAGAAAAAAAAAAGAGCCTCTAAATTGAAAAACTTATTCATCTTTTCAGAAGAGAATCATCATAACTCAGGCAGAGGGAAGCTCAGGTAACCAAATAGACAAAGAAAACCAAACCAAACCAAAGAAAACCAAACCAAACCAAACCAAACCACCACCACCACCACCACCACCAACAACAACAACAACAACTTCAGCAATAGTAACAACAACAACTACAACAACAACAACATACCAGTGGGTATGAGAGGTTTTGAGTGGAGAGATTGATGCTTTGATCATGAAATTAGACCAACATTTCTTATGGTCCTACCCACAAAGATGACGTGAAATATAAGACAACCCAGGTAATGGTGTGTTGAAAACATGTTAAGAACAAATGGTGTTCCAAAGCATCAGTTTTTGAGACAATGATAAGACATAGATCCTGGGCAATCATGAAGTATTGGATCTTCCAGAACGCCAGAAACAAAACTCAGAATGCAGATTCTATTGCATAGGCACAGCACTGAGTCCTCCTTGTGGTGGGAATGGATTCCAGAAGGGAACCTATGACACATAGTGAAAAGTTCAAAGACTGCAGTGTTTCACAAGGCTAATTGTCATAGAGAACAAACTGGTGGTTACTGAAGGGGAGCTGGTGGAGGGGTGGGCAAAGTGTGTGGAGGAAAGTAAGAATACACTGGTCCTGAGGAGCAAGGAGTAATGCATTGAATTACACTAGAATTAAGAGAGTAGGATGAAATTATACTGGAACTAAGGGAATGTACTGTAATTAAGAGAAGAAAATGAAACAAAATGAAGTGTAATCAAACCAGAGAACATTAAAAAGAAAATCTTAAGGTTGATTTGTGGACCTGGATCCATCTAAAGTATCCAGGAGGTAACAGACATTGATGCAGATCAGGGCAACCAGCAGCCAAAGTCACAAAGAATTGCGAAAACTTCAAAGCTGTGTGCAGCGGTAGTTGACGGGCGTGTGTCTAGGAACATTCCCCAGGCAAAAATGGACCTTCCACAAGTAATGGAAAACACACAGAGACACAGTGGGCCTTTGTCAGAAAGGTGTGTGGCTCCCTGTCAACAGAATGACAAGGAGGAGGAACTCCGAACAAACAAAAGACCCAGACACACTGGCCTCTCGAGCAGATCTAATGGCTATGGATCTAAGCAAAGTGTCGAAAACAGACTTCAGGGTAGCAGTTATGAAGACAACAGTCGGGCAGGAGAAAAACATTAATGGCAACATAGATTCATTAAGGGCAGAAGTGAGAGCAGATTTGAGGAAGGTAAAAATGCTAGCAATGAGATCCAGCCAAACAGGTACTCTAACTGTTTGGGTAGATGAGGCAGAAGAATGAATCAGGGATCTTGAAGACAAACTGATAAGGAAGAAGGAGCAGGAGGAGGTCTGGAACAAACAGCTTAGAATCCATGAGAACAGAACTAGAGAAATGAAAAGAGGCCATGAAATCTTCCAGTCTTAGAATGATTGGGATCCTGGGGTGGGGGGCTGGGCAGTGGAGAGTGCACGTCCTTGATCTGGGGAACAAAACAAGCAATGTCCTAGAGGCAGAGAGGACATCCCCCAAGATCAGTGAGGACAGAACATCGCCCAGGCATGTAATAATAAGACTTGCACATCTTAGAAAACAAAGGAAACTACTTTAAGGGCAGTTAGGGGGAAGAGATTCCTTATGTACAGGGGGAGGAACATCACATTAACGAAGACCTGGCCACAGCCAGAAATGGCTGGCCAGACGTATTCAGGGTACTAAATGAGAAGAATGGGCAGTCAAGAATTCTTTATCCGGCAAGGCTGTCATCCAGAACAGATGGAGAAATAAGAAGCTTCCAGGATGGCAGAGACTGAAGGGGTCTGTGACGACTAAGCCGGCTCTGCAAGAAATAGGAAGGGGGGAGTTCTATAAGAGGAGAAAGACCCCAAGAGTGATACAGAACAGGGATATATAGAGATAATCCATAGAACCAAGGACTTCCCAGGCAACACGACGACAATAAAATCTCATCAGTCAATAGCCACTCTAAGGTGAACAGGCTAAATGGTCCTCTAAACCAGCACAGGGTTGCAGATTGCATAAAAAGACAGGGTCCACCCATGTGCTGTCTACAAAAGACTCCTTTTGAACCTACAGCTACATCCAGACTGAAAGCGAAGAGATGGAGAACCATCTTTCATGACAACAGACCTCAAAAGAAAGCTGAGGTAGCAATTCTCAGAGCAGAAAAACTAGATTTTAAGCTAACGACCATAGTTAGAAATACAGAAGGACACTATATCTTTCTGAAAGGTTCGATCCAACAATATTCACCCAGATTCACTTCTCTGCATGTCCTGCCTCCCAGAAAGTGGTTGCTTTCCTGTTTGTAGAATTGCTGCTCTTCTTTTCTTTGATCTCCTGGTGGGAGAGTTTGTAGGTATTCAGTATGGTTAGATGACTCTCTAGCTCAATTCCTGGGACCAGACGCAATTTAGGTCTGCTACTCCTCTGCCGTCTTGCTCCCCCTTCCTCAATATGTCTCTTTCTTTGGGTTAACAGTGGGCATGTGTTGTTGCGTGCTCCCCAGTGTGTTTGTGGGGTGGACGGTGGTGTAGATATTTACAATCGTTAGATCTTCTTGTTGGATAGACCCGTTAAGAAGGATGTAGCATCGTATTGCATAGTGCACTGGGTGCGGTGCATAAGCAATGAATTCTGGAACACTGAAGGGAAATTTAAAAAATAAATAGAAAGTAAGAAAAAAAGAAAGATGTAGTGCCTGTCTGTACCTCTATCTACAGTGGTTAGCTTAAAGTCTAATTTGTCTGATATGAGAATTGCTAACCCAGCTTTCTTTTGGGGTCCGTCGGCATGAACGATGGTACCCCATGCCCTCACTTTCAATCTAGATGTATCCTTAGGTTCAAAATGTGTCTCTTGTAGATAGCATATGGATGGGTCCTGTCTTTTTATCCAATCTGCAACTCTGTGCCATTTTACGGGTGGAGCATTTAGGCTGTTCACACAGAGAGTGATTATTGACAGATGTGATTTTATTGTCATCGTGTTGCCTGTGAAGTCCTTGTTTCTATAGATTGTCAATTTCCTTTCTGTATCACTCTTGGGATCTTTCTCCTTTTATGGAGCCCCTCCTTAATATTTCTTGCAGGGCCAGCTCTGTGGTCACATAGTCCTTCAGTTTCTGCCAGTCTTGGAAGCTCCTTGCCTCTCCATCCATTCTGGATGACAGCCTTGCTGGATAACATATCCTTGGCTGTGTGCTCTTCTCATCTGGTCCCCTGAATATGTCTTGTCAGCGCTTCCTGCCTTGAGAGATGTCTGTGGACAGGTCTGACGTTGTTCCAAGTTCTGTTCTCTGCACAGAAGAAATGTCTTCTCCCTCAGTGCTCTTAAGATTGTTTCCTTGGATCTAAGGTTTGCAAATTGTACCATTAAATGTCATGGCATCAAGTCTGTTCTCACTGACCTTGGGAGGGGTCCTCTCTGCCTCTTGGACATGAAGGTTTGTTTCCTTGCCCAGATTAGGGAAGATCTCAGCTGGGATTTGCTCAAATATACCTTCGAGTCTCCTTTCTCTCTCCACCCCATGAGGGAACCCAATAATTCTGATATTGGAACACTCCATTTGGGCACTAATCTGTCTCAGTTTGCTTCCTTGTTTTACAAATTGTGCCTCAATTTCCTTCTTCCCTATCATTTTATCATATGCCTCGCTAATTCATTCTTCTGCCCCGTTTACCCTGACACTCAGTGTATCTAGTTCAGACTGCATTTCAATCATAGCATGTTTAAGTTCGGCCTGATTAGATCTCATTTCTGCCCTTGGGGATTCTATAGTGTCATTAATATTTTTCTCAAGCCTGGATATCACCTTTTTAAAATTTTTTGAAAGTTTTTATTTAAATCCCAGTTAACATACAGTATAATATTAGGTTTCAGGTGTTCAATGTAGTGATTCAACACTCCCATACACCACGTGGTGCTCATCATAGCAAGTGTAGTCCTTAATCCCCATCATCTATTTAACCAACCCTTCCATACGGCTCTTTCTGGTAACCATCATTTTGTTCTCTATAATTAAGAGTCTGTTTCTTGGTTTGCTCCACTTGACAATTGTTACTCGGCAGTCAATTTCTGGGCCTTTTATCCATATCCATTAGTTTTATCTATATCCATTAGTTCTGTGGCAGTGGCCACAACCTCTGAATCTTTCCTTGGTTGGGGTTCCTCCTCTTAGTCAATCTGCTGTGGGGTGTTCGAGGTAATCTAGAGAGTCCAAGTTATTGACCACAATCCAAGCAAGATATACCTGTTTTATAGGGACCTTAGCGCGGACAGCCTCTTGTTCTTCCAGCCTGTCTTCTAGGGGCGGGGCCTGTTGTGCTGTTACTCAGGCAACCCTGTTTGAGCAGAGCTGCCCAGCCACCTGTGGAGGGGCGGATGGGTCCAGTGAAAACCATTTTCGGGGATAATTGTTCTCTGGGTGCTTTCTCTGGGGGCATTCCATGTATATCTTCTGACAGTCGGAGCAGAATTCACTGCATCTAAACCTCGGCTTCAGAACAGAGATCGCAGTCTGCTCTTCACTGAACTCTCCAGGACACACTGCCTCCGTTTCTGTCTGTGTTGCTTAGAACCACAGCTTCCTGGGCTGTGCTCCCCCACAGAAGTACTCCCAGCCCTCGCTTCCAGGCCCAGGCACATCTCTGGCCTGTGTGCTTCCAAAACCTCAAACCACCCACAGTTCATCCGTGTGCCCCTGCAGCCCCAGGTTTCAGTCGGGGGGCTGCCGCAAAGTCGCTTCCCTGACACGATTGCTCTGCGAGTCTGTGCCCAGTCCATAGTGCTGGAGGCTTCTGTGCATCCAGTGGTGCAGGTTCTCAGAGGCCCCTCCCCCTTCCGTACATCTTCTGATATCTGCCCTCAGAATCATGGCTCCCACTTCGTACCTTGAGACCAACCGCCAGACATATATTCTGTTTGTATGTATCAGATGTATCTTCTTACATCTCAGGCTGAGTTTGTGGGCGTTCAGAATGGTCTGGTAGATATCCAGCTCAATTCAGGGGACCAGTTGAATTAGGGTCCCCTTTTCCTCTGCCACCTTTTCTCCTGCCTCCCATTATCTTATCTTTCTGTTTTAGCCTTTTATTTTCATATTCTGGGGTGCCTGAGAACACAGTTTGGAAGAGTCCTGCTGTCTCAAACGTCATGACTCTCCCCCCCACCACTCCACGCCCACACATGCACAGAATGTGGTTATTCTGGTGAATGGCTCTGTGCGAGCTTCAAAAAACTGCGAGTTTTTTGCTGTTACTAGATGTGATATTTCATAACTGCCATTCAGATCAGTGGATCGGAGGTACTGTTGAGTTTGCCTGGATTGATTTTATGCATCGTGAATGTATCAATTACTGAAAGAGCAGGGTTTCATGCCATAATGGTGGATTTGAATATATGAATGTCTATCCATGAGGAGAGGGGATTTGTCCATTTTTCTTACCCATCTTCAACTGTTTTTGTGTCACAGATTTTGATGTTGTGATGTCACATGCATGTATGTGAAGTATTGCTGAATTATTACTTAGATGAAGGTTTGCTCATTTGAGACTGAGGGGGGCCATGGAGATAGAGAGGGAGAGAGAGAGAGAGAGGGGATAGAGGGTGAGGGAGAGAGCGAACACCAAAATGACCCCCTGCTGAGCACAGAACTCCATTGGAGGTTGGATCACACAAACCCTGAAGGTCATGGGCCAACCCAAAACCAAGAGTCTCACACTTGACCGACTAAGCCACTCAGGCAAAACCCGGCTTTAGTTATGTTTTATTAGAGAATGGATCTCCTCTGCTTTAGGTAATGCCGCTATTTACCACTGATCATTTTCCTCGTCCTGAAGTTGGCTTTGTCTGAAATGAATGTAGCTACTGGAAGTAACACTTTATTTGTTTAGACTGGTGAATTCTCATTTTCCATACCTATGCTTTTTAACGCCTGTCGATTTTCAAGACTAAAGTGATTTTCTTACAGAAAATATACAGCTTGGCCTTTTTTTTTTTTTTTTTCTAATTCCAATTTGGTACCCTCTGTCTTTAGCTGCTGTGCTAAAACTTTCATATACAAAGTCATTAAACACGTAGCTGGATGCATGTCTGTTAGATTTGAGACTCTTTTCTATCCATTAATCAGATCTTTTCTTTTTCTAGATCACTCTTTAAAAAAAATGAGTATATGAACATAGAGCATGTTAGTTTCAGAGGTAGTTTCATGATTCATCAATTGCATAGAACACCCAGTGGTGATTGCATGAGTGCCCTCCTTAATACCCATCACCGAGATGCTCTGCTCGCCACCAACTTCCTCTCCAGAATCCTCCATTTGTTTCCTATAGTTAAGGGTCTCCTGCAGTTTGACTCCCTTTTGGAGTTCATCTTAAGTTTCTCTCCCTTCCTCTAGGCTCATCTGTCTTGTTTTTTAAATTCCACATATGAGTGAAATCATATGATATTTGTCTTTGTCTGACTGAGTTATTCCCTTTGTATAGTACCCTTGAGTTCCAAACACATCATTGCAAATGGCAAGATATCACTACTCTTGATTGCTGGGTGTCGCTCCCTTGTATATGTACATGCTGCTTACTCTTTTTTAAAAATTTAAAATTCCATTAACCAAAATATAGTGCCCCATTAGATTTGGTTTGGCATTCAATTCATTAGTTGTGTATTACAGTCCGGGATCATCCCGTCACATGCCCTTCTTATGCCCGTCACCTGGTTACCCTATCCCACCACACAACTTCCTCTCCACAACCCTTAGTTTGTTTCCTGGACCGAAGAGACTCTCATGGTTTGTCTCCCTTTCCAGTTTCTTCCCATTCAGCTTTCCGTCACTTCACCTATGAATCCTCTGCACTGTTTCTTATATTCTACATATGAGTGAAACCACATGATAATTGTCTTTCTCTCCTAGCTTTCTTCCTCTGTCTTTCACTTGGCCTAATACCCTCCAGTTCCCGCCATGTCGATGTGAATGGTAGGTATTCATCCTTCCTGATGGCTGAATACTATTCCATTGTATATGCGAACCACATCTTCTTTATCCATTCATCCGTTGAAGGACATCACATTTCCTTCCACAGTTTGGGTTTTGGGGACATTGCTGCATGAACACTGGGGTACCTGTGCCCCTTCTTTTCCCTACATCTTTGAGGGTAAATGCCCAGTAGTGCAATTGCCTGATTGTATGGAATGTCCATGCTTAACTTCCTGAGGAAGCTCCATCCTTTTTTAAAAAAATTATTTATTTCTTTTCAGCATAACAGTATTCATTGTTTTTGCACCACACCCAGTGCTCCATGCAATACGCGCCCTCCCTAATACCTACCACCTGATTCCCCCAACCTCCCACCCGCCCCTGCCCCTTCAAAACCATATGTTTTCACTCAAATGAACAATGGAAAAAAGAGACAAACCAAGTAACAGACTCTTAATTATAGAGAACTGGTGGTTGCCAGAGGAGAGGTTGATGGAGTGATGGCTGAAATGGTGAAGGTGATTAATAGCCTACTTATCATGAGGAGCACTGAGTAATGTATAGAATCTCTGAATTACTCTATTATACATCTGAGGCTAATATAGCACTTTATGTTTACTTAATACACTGGAATTTTAAAAAAAGAGATGGTCGTATTTGTTGTAGCTGTAAAGATATATATATCTACACACACACACACACACAAACACACATACATATGTACATGGATTGGCAGACTTTTGATCTAAACAGTGAATACTTTAGGCTTCACAGGTATGCTGTATCTTTCTCAACTACTCAACTCTGTGCATGTGAAGGAATAGATATGTGTGTGCAATTCAACTTTATTGACAAAATCCGTCAGCTGGCAAGTATTTGGCCCCAGGCCACCTTTTGCTGACTTCTGAAAACAACAACAACAATAACACATTGAGTATTACAACTCAGAAATATCAATCCTAACACACAAAAGACAAATGAAATATAGAGAATTACTGGCACTGAATAATTAGAGATCCTAGCTTCAGAATAAACTCTGTGATTTAAAATCACCCTGTAAAAAAACCTGCAGAGGCCTCAGCCCCAAATGATGAAATAGGAGAGGCAGAAAAATTGTTTCTAATATTTATAATAACTATTAAAAATACATTATAATTGTAAGTTCGATGCCATATCTACAATGTCTAAAATAGACCTTTTGGTCTAAAATAGCCTAAAAATATGATAGTAAATAGGAAATCTCATATTTTTAAAAGAACAAAGACAATTATTTGTTGATTTTCATGTATGCTTTTTAAAAAATAGACTAAGTAATCATAGATTCCTGGGACCTCACTCTTGTTTATAGGTTAGGGAATTCAAATACCAAATGAGAAAGAGTAAGAGAATGGAATTAGCAAGACAGAGTCATAAGGCCAGCTTTACAGTCTTTAGAAATGAGTTGAAAAGACAAAAGTATTATTTTAGATAAAGGCCTGATGTCAGTCTGGAGAGGAGTTGTGAGGGGCTGCCTACAATAGTTTCATTATTTCATCATTAGTTAATTAATATGTGATACTGCTAAAAACATGAGAAGAGACTGAATGCAAACATAAACAGGTATTGAGTGCCCAGGGCGCTCAGTCAGTCTTGATTTTGGCTCAGGTAACGATCTCACAGTTGTGGGAATGAGTTCCACATTTGTCTCCATGATGGGTTTGAAGCCTGCTAAAGATTCTCACTCTCTCGCTCCTCCTGCCCCTCCCACCTCATTCCCTCTCTAAAAATAAATAAACAAACAAATAAACAAAATGTTAAGAAAACCACAATCAGGTTTTTAGGAAGATATTAATTTTACTGTGTTGGCAATATGAAATCAACTTCAAATTGGGAAATGGATTATGCAGAAGAGAAACAATTATATTTGTGACAGAAGAGGTCAGCAACAAAATTTTTTTACTATTATTGCACTGTTGGAACTGTTACATATTCATTTTTGAGTTTCTGAAAGTGCTTGTGGATGACAGACCTTAAAATTCATTTCAGTATTTAGTGAACTCCTACTCCAACCCACACACAGATAGCCTACTTCTACTCATGTGGCTCTCTTCCATTTTGAACGGCTGGATCTCCTAGTAACTTTACCTTTTTCAAAAAATGGTTCTACTGAGTGAAATAAGTCAAGCAGAGAGAGTCAATTATCATATGCTTTCACTGACTTGTGGAGCATAAGGAATAACACCGAGGACATTGTAGGAAGGAGAGTAGTAGTGAGTTGGGGGAAACCAGAGGGGGAGACAAACCATGAAAGACTGTGGACTTGAGAAGGAAACTGAGGGTTTTGGAGGAGAAGGGGGTAGGGGACGGGTAAGCCTGGTGGTGGGTATTATGGAGGGCATGTATTGCATGGAGTATTGGGTGTAGTGCATAAACAATGAATTTTTAAACACTAAAAGAAATAATAAAAATAAAAAATAAAGACCAAAGTGAGAAAAGTAGGGGGAAAAAATAAATGGTGCTACTTGTCAGAGCCAGAAAGTATTACGGAAACATCTCTGACAAACATAAGTAGTGGATTTCTTGCTCTCTTCATTCATGACTCCCACTTACAGGCCCAATGTGTCTTTCTAAAATCCGTATGGTGGATTCCCAACTCCCAGTACCTCAGATTGTGACTGTACTTGGAGACATGGCCTTTACAGAGGTAATTAAAATTAAATGAGATCATTAGGATGGGCCCTAATCCAATATGAGTGGTGCCCTTATAAGAAGAATAAATTCAGAGACAAACATGAGCATACACAGAGGACCACCCAAAGACACAGGGAGAAGAAAAGCAATCTACAAGCCAAGGAGACAGACCTCAGAGAAAAATAAAACAAAAACACAACCCTGACAACACCTTGATCTCCTACTTCTTTTTCCTAGAACTATGAGAAAGTAAAGTTCTGTTTTCAAGGCAACCAGTCTGCGGTACTTTGTTATGGCAGCCTCGGTAACCTATTACACTTCCTCTCTCCCCTATAGTACCAATGGAGGCATGGCAGCAGTGCAACAGACTGCTAAGCTAAAAGTCACCTTACCCCTCCTCCAGCTCCAGTGACTAGTAGCAATTACAGAAGTATGTCACATGCTTGGACTGAAGGAAGAATCACTGGCTACAGGTGGAGGAGGAAGGAGGAAGGCTTACTGTAAACAGCAGTTCCCCATTTTAAGAAAAGCTACAAATTGATGTAGAAAATGTTGCTGAAATCCATGTGGTCAGAAAGTATACATTGTCGCTCTTTTTGTACATTCCTAGTTATTGGCTGCATTCCAAAGGCCAGATGCTGGGATTCCAGTTAACCATGAAACTGTCAAAAATAAGGGTTATTTCCGGAGACCTTGACAATCTGCTGCTCATTTCAGAGAAAACTGAGGCTCTTAAACATTAATTTGCTCAAAGTCACAAAGGTAATGATTTGTAGATGTTGTGTTTATTACAAAATCACATTGGTCCTTTTCTGAAGTTTATATACTATGGAAACCTTAGCCCAGTGGGCAGTTTATTTGTTGTTTCCACAAATGTTTATTGATTGCCTGCTATGTTCCAGAGATATTTCTTATTATTTAGGATACAGCGGTGAGCAACACAGACTAAACCAGCCTCTTTGAGTTTATATTCTAACACCGGGTGATGGACAGTAAACAGTAATCATAATAGGAAATTTCATTACATAATATGTGACAAGATTAAAAGAATTAGACAGAAAAGAGGAAGTATAGCAGGGAAAAATGATTGGGGATAGCAGGCTGAAAGTTGACATGGACCAGGCCAGGAGGCAGTTTGCAATTTTAAATTGGGTATTCAAGGTAGGCTCATTGACATTTGGGCAAATAATCGAAAGAGATAAGGGAGCTAACAGAAACCTATTTCTGTAAAGATGGATCCAAAGACAGAATTCCACTATGGGCCGTAAGCTTTAGGACTGGAGCCTGCCTGGCTTTTTTGAGAAACAGCAAGGTGACCAGTGTGACTGCTGCAATAGAGTTGAATGACGGAGAAAGTAGTAGGAGAAGAGTGGAGGCAAATAAAGGAAGGTGACGGAACTAGACCTGATCGGGAGGGCCTCGCGGGGCGCTCATTTTACTCGAAATATAATGCAGAGCCATCACAAGGGTTTTTTGTTGTAGGTGTTTTTCTAAAGGAAAAAATGTTTGGTTACTTTTTCAAATTTAAATTCAAGTTAGGTAACCTATGGTGTAGTGCTGGTTTAGGAGTAGTTTAGTGATTCATCACTTCCATATAATACCAAGTGCTCATCACAACAAGTGCCCTCCTTAATGCCCATCCCCCGTTTAGCACATCGCCCCACCTACCTCCCCTCCATTGATCCTCAGGTTGTTCTCTATAGTTAAGAGTCTCTTATGGTTTGTCCCCCTCTCTGTTTTTATTTTTTCTCTCCTTTCCCCTATGTTCATATATTTGGTTTCTTAAATTCCACATATGAGTGAAATCATAGGATATTTGCCTTTCTGTGAGTAACTTCTTTTCCTTAGCATGACATGTTCCAATTCCACCCACAATTTGTAAATGGCAAGAGGTCATTCTGTCTGAGGACTAATATTCCATTATACATACATGGTGGTCCACTATATACCTATCTACATATGTATATTTGTGTGTAGATATATACATGTATGTACATATTTATGTATATGTACGGGTACATGTATGCATATATGTGTATACATATGCATGTGTGTGTACTTAGGTATGTATATACGCATATATGTACCACATCATTTTTTTAAAGACAAACGAAATTTAAATTCTTTTTTTTAAAAATTATTATTTATTTGACAGAGAGAGATCACAAGTAGGCAGAGAGGCAGGCAGAGAGAGAGGAGGAAGCAGACTCCCTGCCGAGCAGAGAGGCCGACGCGGGACTCGATCCCAGGACCCTGAGATCATGACCCGAGCCGAAGGCAGCGGCTTAACCCCTGAGCCACCCAGGCGCCCAATAAGAATCATTATTTTTTAATTATTATTAATTTTTTATTTTTTATAAACATATATTTTTATGCCCAGGGGTAAGGTCTGTGAATCACCAGGTTTACACACTTCACAGCACTCACGAAAGCACATACCCTCCCCAGTGTCCATAATCCCACCCCCTTCTCCCAACCCGCTCCCCCCAGAAACCCTCAGTTTGTTTTGTGAGATTAAGAGTCACTTATGGTTTGTCTCCCTCCCAATCCCATCTTGTTTCATTTATTCTTCTCCTACCCACTTAAGCCCCCATGTTGCATCACCACTTCCTCATATCAGGGAGATCGTATGATAGTTGTCTTTCTCTGCTTGACTTATTTCGCTAAGCATGATACACTCTAGTTCCATCCATGCTGTCGCAAATGGCAAGATTTCATTTCTTTTGATGGCTGCATAGTATTCCATTGTGTATATATACCACATCTTCTTGATCCATTCATCTGTTGATGGACATCTAGGTTCTTTCCATTGTTTGGCGATTATGGACATTGCTGCTATAAACATTTGGGTGCACGTGCCCCTTTGGATCACTACGTTTGTATCTTTAGGGTAAATACCCAATAGTGCAATTGCTGGGTCCTAGGGCAGTTCTATTTTCAACATTTTGAGGAACCTCCATGCTGTTTTCCAGAGTGGCTGCACCAGCTTGCATTCCCACCAACAGTGTAGGAGGGTTCCCCTTTCTCCGCATCCTCGCCAGCATCTGTCATTTCCTGACTTGTTGATTTTAGCCATTCTGACTGGTGTGAGGTGATATCTCATTGTGGGTTTGATTTGTATTTCCCTGATGCCGAGTGATATGGAGCACTTTTTCATGTGTCTGTTGGCCATCTGGATGTCTTCTTTGCAGAAATGTCTGTTCATGTCTTCTGCCCATTTCTTGATTGGATTATTTGTTCTTTGGGTGTTGAGTTTGCTAAGTTCTTTATAGATTCTGGACACTAGTCCTTTATCTGATATGTCGTTTGCAAATATCTTCTCCCATTCTGTCAGTTGTCTTTTGATTTTGTTAACTGTTTCATTTGCTGTGCAAAAGCTTTTGATCTTGATGAAATCCCAAAAGTTCATTTTTTCCCTTGCTTCCCTTGCCTTTGGCGTTGTTCCTAGGAAGATGTTGCTGCGGCAGAGGTCGAAGAGGTTGCTGCCTGTGTTCTCCTCAAGGATTTTGATGGATTCCTTTCGCACATTGAGGTCCTTCATCCATTTTGAGTCTATTTTTGTGTGTGGTGTAAGGAAATGGTCCAATTTCATTTTTCTGCATGTGGCTGTCCAATTTTCCCAGCACCATTTATTGAAGAGGCTGTCTTTTTTCCATTGGACATTCCTTCCTGCTTTGTCAAAGATTAGTTGACTGTAGAGTTGAGGGTCTATTTCTGGGCTCTCTATTCTGTTCCATTGATCTATGTGTCTGTTTTTGTGCCAGTACCATGCTGTCTTGATGATGACAGCTTTGTAATAGAGCTTGAAGTCCGGAATTGTGATGCCACCAACGTTGGCTTTCTTTTTCAATATCCCTTTGGCTATTCGAGGTCTTTTCTGGTTCCATATAAATTTTAGCATTATTTGTTCCATTTCTTTGAAAAAGATGGATGGTACTTTGATAGGAATTGCATTAAATGTGTAGATTGCTTTAGGTAGCATAGACATTTTCACAATATTTATTCTTCCAATCCAGGAGCATGGAACATTTTTCCATTCCTTTGTGTCTTCCTCAATTTCTTTCATGAGTACTTTATAGTTTTCTGAGTATAGATTCTGTGTCTCTTTGGTTAGGTTTATTCCTAGGTATCTTATGGTTTTGGATGCAATTGTAAATGGGATTGACTCCTTAATTTCTCTTTCTTCTGTCTTGCTGTTGGTGTAGAGAAATGCAACTGATTTCTGTGCATTGATTTTATATCCTGACACTTTACTGAATTCCTGTATAAGTTCTAGCAGTTTTGGAGTGGAGTCTTTTGGGTTTTCCACATATAGTATCATATCATCTGCGAAGAGTGATAATTTGACTTCTTCTTTGCCGATTTGGATGCCTTTAATTTCCTTTTGTTGTCTGATTGCTGAGGCTAGGACCTCTAGTACTATGTTGAATAGCAGTGGTGATAATGGACATCCCTGCCGTGTGCCTGACCTTAGCGGAAGAGCTTTCAGTTTTTCTCCATTGAGAATGATATTTGTGGTGGGTTTTTCATAGATGGCTTTGATGATATTGAGGTATGTGCCCTCTATCCCTACACTTTGAAGAGTTTTGATCAGGAAGGGATGCTGTACTTTGTCAAATGCTTTTTCAGCATCTATTGAGAGTATCATATGGTACTTGTTCTTTCTTTTATTGATGTGTTGTATCACATTGACTGATTTGCGGATGTTGAACCAACCTTGCAGCCCTGGAATAAATCCCACTTGGTCGTGGTGAATAATCCTTTTAATGTACTGTTGAATCCTATTGGCTAGTATTTTGTTGAGTATTTTCACATCTGTGTTCATCAAGGATATTGGTCTATTGCTGTCTTTTTTGATAGGATCCTTGTCTGGTTTGGGGATCAAGGTGATGCTGGCCTCATAAAATGAGTTTGGAAGTTTTCCTTCCATTTCCATTTTTTGGAACAGTTTCAGGAGAATAGGAATTAGTTCTTCTTTAAATGTTTGGTAGAATTCCCCCGGGAAGCCGTCTGGCGCTGGGCTTTTGTTTGTTTGGAGATTTTTAATGACTGTTTCAATCTCCTTACTGGTTATGGGTCTGTTCAGGCTTTCTATTTCTTCCTGGTTGAGTTGTGGTAGTTTATATGTTTCTAGGAATGCATCCATTTCTTCCAGATTGTCAAATTTATTGGCGTAGGGTTGCTCATAGTGTGTTCTTATAATAGTTTGTATTTCTTTGGTGTTAGTTGTGATCTCTCCTCTTTCATTCATGATTTTATTTATTTGGGTCCTTTCTCTTTTCTTTTTGATAAGGCGGGCCAGGGGTTTATCAATTTTATTAATTCTTTCAAAGAACCAGCTCCTAGTTTCGTTGATTTGTTCTATTGTTTTTTTTGGTTTCTATTTCATTGATTTCTGCTCTGATCTTTATGATTTCTCTTCTCCTGCTGGGCTTAGGGTTTCTTTCTTGTTCTTTCTCCAGCTCCTTTAGGTGTAGGGTTAGGTTGTGTACCTGAGACCTTTCTTGTTTCTTGAGAAAGGCTTGTACCGCTGTATATTTTCCTCTCAGGACTGCCTTTGTTGTGTCCCACAGATTTTGAACCGTTGTACTTTCATTATCATTTGTTTCCATGATTTTTTTCAATTCTTCTTTAATTTCCCGGTTGACCCATTCATTCTTTAGAAGGATGCTGTTTAGTCTCCATGTATTTGGGTTCTTTCCAAACTTCCTTTTGTGGTTGAGATGTAGCTTTAGAGCATTGTGGTCTGAAAATATGCAGGGAATGATCCCAATCTTTTGATACCGGTTGAGTCCTGATTTAGGACCGAGGATGTGATCTATTCTGGAGAATGTTCCATGTGCACTAGAGAAGAATGTGTATTCTGTTGCTTTGGGATGAAATGTTCTGAATATATCTGTGATGTCCATCTGGTCCAGTGTGTCGTTTAAGGCCTTTATTTCCTTGCTGATCTTTTGCTTGGATGATCTGTCCATTTCAGTGAGGGGGGTGTTAAAGTCCCGTACTATTATTGTATTATTGTTGATGTGTTTCTTTGATTTTGTTATTAATTGGTTTATATAGTTGGCTGCTCCCACGTTGGGGGCATAGATATTTAAAATTGTTAAATCTTCTTGTTGGACAGACCCTTTGAGTATGATATAGTGTCCTTCCTCATCTCTTATTATAGTCTTTGGCTTAAAATCTAATTGATCTGATATAAGGATTGCCACTCCTGCTTTCTTCTGATGTCCATTAGCATGGTAAATTCTTTTCCACCCCCTCACTTTAAATCTGGAGGTGTCTTCGGGCTTAAAATGAGTTTCTTGGAGGCAACATATAGATGGGTTTTGTTTTTTTATCCATTCTGATACCCTGTGTCTTTTGACAGGGGCATTTAGCCCATTAACATTCAGGGTAACTATTGAGAGATAAGAATTTAGGGCCATTGTATTGCCTGTAAGGTGACTGTTACTGTATATGGTCTCTGTTCCTTTCTGATCTACCACTTGTAGGCTCTCTCTTTGCTTAGAGGACCCCTTTCAATATTTCCTGTAGAGCTGGTTTGGTATTTGCAAATTCTTTCAGTTTTTGTTTGTCCTGGAAGCTTTTAATCTCTCCTTCTATTTTCAATGATAGCCTAGCTGGATATAGTATTCTTGGCTGCATGTTTTTCTCATTTAGTGCTCTGAAAATATCATGCCAGCTCTTTCTGGCCTGCCAGGTCTCTGTGGATAAGTCAGCTGCCAATCTAATATTTTTACCATTGTATGTTACAGACTTCTTTTCCCGGGCTGCTTTCAGGATTTTCTCTTTGTCACTGAGACTTGTAAATTTTACTATTAGGTGATGGGGTGTGGGCCTATTCTTATTGATTTTGAGGGGCGTTCTCTGAAACTCCTGAATTTTGATGCTCGTTCCCTTTGCCATAGTGGGGAAATTCTCCCCAATGCTTCTCCCCAGTATACCTTCTGCTCCCCTCTCTCTTTCTTCTTCTTCTGGAATCCCAATTATTCTAATGTTGTTTCATCTTCTGGTGTCACTTATCTCTTGAATTCTCCCCTCGTGGTCCAGTAGCTGTTTGTCCCTCTTTTGCTCAGCTTCTTTATTCTCTGTCACTGGTCTTCTATATCACTAATTCTTTCTTCTGCCTCATGTATCCTAGCAGTGAGAGCCTCCATTTTTGATTGCACCTCATTAATAGCTTTTTTGATTTCAACTTGGTTAGATTTTATTTCTTTTATTTCTCCAGAAAGGGCTTTTATATCTCTCGAGAGGGTTTCTCTAATATCTTCCATGCCTTTTTCGAGCCCGGCTAGAACCTTGAGAAATGTCATTCTGAACTCTATATCTGACATATTACCAATGTCTGTATTGATTAGGTCCCTAGCCTTCGGTATTGCCTCTTGTTCTTTGTTTTGTGTTGAATTTTTCCTTCTTGTCATTTTATCCAGATAAGAGTATATGAAGGGCAAGAAAAATACTAAAAGGGTGGCAACAACCCCAGGAAAATATGCTTTAACCAAATTAGAAGAGATCCAAAATCGTGAGAGGGGAGAAAGGGGATAAAAAGAGGTTCAAAAAGGAAGAAAGAAAAAAAAGAAAAGAAAAGAAAAGAATTTAAAAAAAGAAAACACCTAAGAAAAATGTAAAAAAGAAAAAATATATATATTAGATAAACTAGCAAAAATCGTTAAAAAAGAAAAAGGTAACAGTTGAAAAAAAAATTTTTACCCGAAGGCGAGGAAAAAAAAACAAAAAGTGAAAAAGAAAAAAAAATAAATTAACTGCAAGACTAAAAAAAAATCACAGGGAAAAAGCCTTGAGTTCCGTGCTTGGCTTTCTCCTCCTCTGGAATTCTGCTGCTCTCCTTGGTATTGAAACCGCACTCCTTGGTAGGTGAACTTGGTCTCAGCTGGATTTCTTGTTGATCTTCTTGGGGAGGGGCCTGTTGTAGTGATTCTCAAGTGTCTTTGCCCCAGGCGGAATTGCACCGCCCTCACCGAGGGCCTGGGTGAGTAATCCGCTCAGGTTTGCTTTCAGGAGCTTTTGTTCCCTGAGCGCTTTCCGTAGAGTTCCAGAGGACGGGAATACAAATGGCGGCCTCCTGGTCTCCGGCCCTGAGGAGCCGAGAGCCCAGGGCCGCACTCCTCAGTGCGCCCTCAGAGAACAGCGCCCAGTCACTCCCATCTGCCTGACCTCTGGCCGCGCTCCGAGCTCACCGAGCCTGCGACCGGTTCAAGGTAACACCGAGCTGTGAGCTTACTGTCGGCTCTGTCTCTGTAGATGGCTTTCCCGATCCAATACCCGCAAGCTCTGCGACTCTCAGACACCCCCGATCCTTCTGTGACCCTGCGGGACCTGAGGCCACGCTGACCCCGCGTGGGATTCTCCCCGGTTTAGCCCCTGGAGCGATGTCCCTCAGCAGAACAGACTTTTAAAAATCCTGATTTTGTGCGCGGTTGCTCCGCCGCTTGCCGGGAGCCGGCCCCTCCCCCCGGGGACTATCTTCCCGTCGCTTTGGATTCACTTCTCCGCCGGTCCTACCTTTCAGAAAGTGGTTGTTTTTCTGTTTCCAGAATTGCTGTTCTTCTCCTCTTCGATCTGCCGATGGATTTTCAGGTGTTTGCAATCTTTAGATAAGCTATCTAGCAGATCTCTGGCTAGCTGAAGTAGTCTCAGCCTGCTACTTCTCCGCCATCTTGACTCCTCCCCCTAAAATTTTTTTTTTTAAGTTTTTATTTATTTATTTGACAGAGAGAGATCACAAGCAGGCTCCCTGCTGAGCAGAGAGCCCAATGCGGGCCTCGATCCCAGTACCCAGAGATCATGACCTGAGCCTTAGGCAGCGGCTTAAGCCACTGAGCCACCCAGGCGCCCTCTTTTTTTTTTTTTTTTTAAAGATTTTCATTTATTTACTCGACAGACAGAGATCACAAGTACGCAGAGAGGCAGGCAGAGAGAGAGAGGGGGAAACAGACTCTCCTCTGTGCAGAGAGCCCAATGAGGGCCTCGATCCCAGGACCCCGAGACCATGACCCGAGCCGAAGGCAGAGACTTAACCCAGTGAGCCACTCAGGTGCCCCTATACCACATCATTTTCATCCTTCCATCAGTGGTTGGACATTTGAGCTCTTTGCATAATTTGGCTATTGTTGATAGAGTTGCTCTAAAAATTGGGGTGTATGTGCCCCTCTGAATTAGCATTTTTGTATCTTTTGAATAAATATCTAATAATGCACTTCTGGTTTTTAGTTGTATCAGCTTTTGATGGTTTTTTTTTTTTTTTTTTTGTAGTTTTAGAGGAAAACAAAGTGCACCCTGACCTCCTTCTCAGAGAGAAGCCTCAGTCTGGCTGCAGAGCCCAGATAAGATCCCCCTTGGCCGCTGGCAGAGCAGGTTCCAAATCGCGGTCCCTGGGCACGCATGATATTTTGCTTGTACCCAAAGCCAGGGCAGTGGCAGCTGTCTGGGCAGCTCCAGACCACCAGAGAGGATCCAAGCAGCAATCGCACACTGAGATCTTCCCTCTGATCCGGGCTGGGAGTGCCTGGTTTTTCTGGGTCCAAGAGCGCCCAGCTTGCGCGCACCTCTTTCAGGGGAGGCTGTGGGTCGCACGTGGGTCTCAGGCTCTGAGAATGGCGTGCAGGTCCGAAAGCACCAGGCTGGGCCTTCGCGCACCTCTCTGGGGAGTGGGGGGGAGTTTGGTGCATGCATCTTAGGCTCCGAAACAATGGCACGCATCAAAGGGCGCCGGCCAGCCGGGCCTTTGTACCTCGCTCAGGGGAGCATGAGGGGCATGCGCATCTCAGGCTCTATAGCAGGGCTGGCACGTTCTGCTGTCCGGTGTGGCTCCCATCCCCTCACAGGAGCCGGACCCCACATGTTCTCGGGCGCACGGTTTAGGGACCAAGACCTGGTTTCTCCACTGCACTCTCTCTGGCTCAGCACCAGGGGAGGCTGTCCTGGGACCAAGGACTTAAGCCCCTGTCCCTAGCTGCCCTGATTCCCACAGTTTCCCCCCACCCCCGCGATCCTTTTCTCTTTTGGAGTGCTTTCAACCAGTCTCCAAGTTAATGCTGGTCCCCAGATGTAGGGCACTCTCACTCATACTGGGGGTATTACTTTCCAACAGGTCGCCTCTGGCGGCTCCCTCCCTCTTCCGATATCAGTCCGCCTTTCCCACACTGCTTTACCTGTCCACTGGCGACTTCTGCCCCTGTAGAGATCCAGACATGTATAATTCTGATCTCAGGCTGATTTCATGGGTGATCAGAGTTCTTTGGTAGGTAATCAGCTCACTTTAGGGTACAGTTGAAAAGGCGCCTCCTCCTACTTCCCCACCATCTTGTCCCCGTGAACCTGATGCTGTCTTTTAATTACTGCTTTGAGAAGGCTTGTATTTATTTTTACTTTTATTTCTTTTCATATTTTCTTATTTTTATTTTATTTTTTTCTTCTTTTCAAAATTTTATTTAAATTTTAGCCAGGTAGCATACCGTGCAATATGGTTTCAGGAGTAGAATTGAGTGATTCATCACTTGGATACAACAATCACCCTGAACTCATCATATCAAGTGCCCTCCCTCCTTAATACCCATCACCCATGAAGCCCAAACCCACCCACCTCCCTCCATCAACCCTCAGTTTGAGCTCCATTTTTTAAGATTTTAATAAACATAAAATGAGGGGGAGAGAGAGAGAGAGAGAGAGAGAGAGAAAATCCCATGCAGGGGTGCGGGCAGGGGCGGAAGGAGAAGTTAAAGCAGTCTTACTGCGGAGCCTGGAGCCAAATGTGGGTATTGTTCCCAGGATCCGGAGATCAAGACCTGACCTGAAGGCTGACACTTAACCACCTGAGCCACCCAGGCGCCCCTTGTTCTCTATTTGTTAAGGGTATCTTTAAGGAAGGGTTTGCTTCCTTCTCTCTTTTTCCTTTTTCCCCCTTCCCATATAGTGTGTACAGTAAGGATGTCCAGCCGGCTCCAAGTCTGAGAGGAGTTTGAGCAGCTGCAGTTCCAGCAGGCAGGTATAAGTCTCCTGGTGTATCCATCCGCTGGGACCCTCAATACCCTGGACTGCATCCTTAAGTTCCAAACACACTCTCATATGCAGGGCTCAGTTCTCCTAGCTACCAAAGTGTGCTACTCTCTATGTTGTGTTAGCCGAGCCACAGGAAATTTGAAACAGGTCTGTCTTTCGTGCCACCCCTCATCCAAATCAGTGCTTTTGAATCCTTGATGGACAGAGCAGAAGAATATCAGAATCATATGGAAGAACAGAAATGAGGATTTCTAATAAGTTCTGGAAGGATATGGGGGTGGGGTGGGGAAGGAAACAGGGAGAGGGGAGGAGTCAAGCTTGGCAGAAGGAGTCCCACCACATCCAGGCTTTGAGGGAAATATGAGTACTTCCATCAAGTGCCCTGTGAACACTAAGGCCACACGGATTGAACAACAGGCTTAAAACATCCACCTTTATGCAACGGTGCAGGACAGGGGCTGTGGTTGGAGTGCTGTATCTGTAGGCACTCAGCTGGCTCCAGCAGCACCGAGTCAGGCCTACCTATCCATACATTTCTCTATTTCTAAATGAGGCTCCCACGTGGTCCAGCATGGGAGGAAGACGGACATTGGGTCATTCTCAAGGAAGCTATTTTCTGAGGCCAAGCACTTGCCACTTGGGCCCCAAGGAAGACAATCCAGACTTGGAGGCAAACATCAGGGTCCTTGATCCAGCAGTTTAGGGTCTAACGAGCCCTGAGTAGGGGATGGATGCAGCATCTTCAAGGCAAGCATGCTCCTGCTGTGTTCACCGGAGTTAGGTCTGCTGGGAACGAGGCCTGGGGAAAGACCCCCATATATGCAGCTGGGCAGGCAGCAATGCTGGGGTTCTGCCATCTGAAGTCAGGGAGGTCCGAGAGGGTGGGCCCCTGGGAATGTGATATTAGGGGCAGTAGTGGCTCTAAACACAGACGTGTCTTTGAGGTTGACCTCAGGTTCAGAGGCTGGCTGGGGAGCCAGAACTTAATGTGTGCTGATAACAGGCAGGAAGTGTCAGCAGTAGTGATGCACTGTCTGGTCTGAGGATGGGCACTCCTAGGACTGGAGTGGCAGGGGAGCTCTACCAGTTGAAAACAGGAGAATCTGTGGGGGACTCCCATTTCAGAAGTGCTGGGAACAGTAGGGAAGGCACAACTGGCATGGGCTCCAGCTGTCCCTGAGGCCTTGGGTTGCAGAGGGCCTCCTCCCTCTCCCCATGAGACTGGAATCCGGGAGGAGCTTCACCGTAAATGGCGACAAAGGACTGCAGATGCTTCTGGAGCTGGCCAGTCAGGCGATGGGCTTCTCATGCAGACGCCCTGCCTGGTGAAATGGAGGGGACAGGGGCAGTGGTTTGGGGACACAGCAGGTGAGCCCTGCTTGATACTTGGGAGTCAGCAGGGTTCAGTGAGCCCTCTGGTCAGAGCTGGGGACAGTGACTGTGAAGAGGTGACCAGAAGGGGCTCTGACACAGCTGTGTGCCCTCTGAGATAGAGGACGCAGACAGCTGCCCCTCAGTTGGAATCCAGGGTGGCCACTGGGCCCTGGTAGTCGTGCGTCTTCCTGCATCTCTCCTACTGTGTATTCCTGCTGGTGGCTAGAGGACAGCTGCAGGGGGAATGGACCTTGCTGCAGGCAGGGGGGAAAGAACTGGAAGGCTGTCCAGTGCTGTCATTGTAGATGGCCTGAGTGTCCCGCAAAAGTGCACTGGGCATGACATGGAGTGCTGCTTCCTCCTGAGAGGCGATGTCTGAGCAGTGATTCGAAACCCACCTCAGGGGTGGTGGCACTCTCAGAGGGTCCCTTTGTTTTGTCTTCAGGGATCTCCGGTCTTATCTCCAGGTTGGACCCACATTGTCAGTGGGAACCGGAACCTGGGTGTTTCTCCAAAGAGTCAGGGCCCCCCCACCATCTGTATTGCCTAAATTTTATGGACAATGTGGAGTTTCTTCATACCTCCACCTGCAAAAAGAGAAAAGAATCACTATGAATGTCACACCCTTGTATACACAGTTTTCCAATGATTTCAGGAAACTGGAACGTATACAGGGTGGAAGGCTCCCACAAATTAAAGAGGACTCCTATGGAAAAGGCTTCATCATTCCATGATAGTAGTCCATTGTGGTCAGCAAATACAACATTCTTTTTCAGGAAAGAAAAGTTTCTGTGAATGAAAAGGCTCCCTAGTATGCATGGAACTTGTGCTGTCAGTTCTATTACCATTTCTTTTTTCCCCAGCTCTCAGTTGTTAGACAAATTCACTCAACAAGGTCCTAAACAAATAAAACGCGAATAAGATTCATACTGTACAATGTGATTCTGCTACCTGAATACAAATGAGAAACAAGAGAGTAGAGACAAAGGGAGAGAGAAAAACAGAGAGAGAGAGAGAGAATATGAGAGATTTCTTACTCAGAAAAGCAAGATGACCTTACCCTGGGGAGAGAGGGCGTGGCTTCCTCCACAGGGTCCTCTGCAAGGTGCACCAGTGGGTGATCTTCAGGTTCTGGAAGAGACAGAGGAACGGTCAGGATATCGCTTGTGTTGCTCAGGAATTATTCAGGGTGCTTTGCTTGATGTGAACACAGAGCTACAGTGCATGCGTGTGATGGGTGAACAAGTGAGGACAGAGCTGCAGCTGGGCCCACCTACTTGGTGGATGAAAAAATGCAAAGCAGAGTAGTGGGAAAGTAGTGAGAAACACAGTCTTTCCTTTTTCAGCTAAGGGGCTCTAATCAGTGTGAAATAGTCAACGTGAAGGAAGGCAAACACTAACGGCATGCCTTGTTTCCATGACATCGAGTCCTGTGATGCATCCTACCCAGTGTCAATTCCCCCTGCTCCACATATCGAAGGACTATTTCAACTTCCATGTGCACACTCACACAGCTTCTCTCTTCATCACCTAGTCCTTTGGGTTTTTCCTGATTAATGGGGATGTCATATACGTACTATTTATGCTTCAAATCATTTGTAAGCCTATGCTCAGGAGTGGTAATTTCATTCAGAGCTCTTTGTATCCATTCCTACAATTTACCCAGAAGTCACAGCTTTCACCAGGCTAAAAATACTTCTGGAACCACGAAGAAATAACTCCAGTTTCCCTCCTGCCTTTAGCTCTTGGTAACTCTCCTTTCTTTCCCGAGGAACTTGCCTATTCTGTATAAGGTCTGTCAGTGGAATACGACAATATAGTTCTTTCTCTGCCTACAAATTCCAGCTGTGATTCATGGTGCTAGAAACATAGGTATAAAGATTGTGTATGTGCCACATAGGAATCCCTGACATATGCATTTGTCAAAACTCATAGAATCTCAAATCACAATAAATGCACTGTAGATTAAGTATGCACTTAGAATAAACTAAAACATAGGGATATGGTTGCACTGATTGTATTTTTATTTTATTTTTTTTTTTAAATATTTTATTTATTTATTTGACAGATAGAGATCACAAGTAGGCAGAGAAGCAGGCAGAGAGAGAGAGGAGGAAGCAGGCTCCCTGCTGAGCAGAGAGCCCGATGCGGGGCTCGATCCCAGGACCCCGGGATCATGACCTGAGCCGAAGGCAGAGGCTTTAACCCACTGAGCCACCGAGGCGCCCCGGTTGCACTGATTGTAAAAAAAAAAAAAAAAAAATTCCACACACACGGAAGGAGTTATTCCTAGGGAAATCTTGAGGCGAAGTTTACGGAAATTTTCTATATTCTCTGTACAGCATTTTTGTTCATCTAAACCTGTTTTGAATCCTGTCCAGTCAGATATCGAGTTTGGAAACAGTGATTCAGGGAGAGGTCGATATCTCCCAATATTCCAGATTCAGATAAACTCTATGATTTTCCTAGAGATGTTGTTTCTTTTTTTTTTTCTTTTCTTTTTTTTTTTTTTAATTTTCAGTGTTCCATGATTCATTGTTTATGCACCACCACCAGGGCTCCATGCACTACTTGTCCTTCTTAATACCCACGAGCAGGCTAACCCACCCCTCCATCCTCTCCCTTCCAAAATGCTCAGGTTCCTTGTAAGAGTCCATAGTCTCTCATGCTTTGTCTGCCCCTCCGATTTACCACAATTCACTTTTCCTTATTGTTTCCTGGAAGATTGGACCCAACTTTGAGTTCAAACTACGACCAGTTGACTTGGTAAATTTCAATTTGTACACAGGAAATTACACAAAAATGTGCCATCCCTTTTGATTTTCTTTTTGTTTTTGTTTTTTTTGCAATCTCATTAGCTTATGGTACTTAAGTGAGAGAGAGAGTACTCTGGATGAACGACAGGAGGCAATTTTCACCATACCTTCTTCCTCTTCTATCTTTTCCAGGACAGTGTGGGGCCACAGGTGACTTTCCCTCCTAGATCTCCTCCCCAGGGATGGTCTTATAGCCAGGGCCAGGACATTGTCTGTCCTGGCTGTGCTGTCCTGAAAAAGGGATAACAGAGAAGAAGGCTGTTGACAACTTGGACACAGAAGGTCAGAGGCAAATTAGTCATACTTTATCCAAGGGTCAGTCCTCTGACCCCTTCTTGCTCAGCTGCCCAGCAGATACTCTTGGATCCCAGTGGGAGTTAGGAAGATGCTACAGTGTGTGTGTGTGTGCCCTTAAAACCCCCAGTAGACAGGTTTGATGGACCGATATATTTCTTTAGCTGACACACTAGAGAAACACCACACAGCACAGTGAGCTGCCATTTCTACTACCATTTGTTTCAGCTCTCAGCTGGTTATAGACCTTTACTCAGTATGGCCCCAAGCAAGGAAATTGCGTATTGTTACTATACATTGTGATTCCCCTACCTGAATAGGATTGAGCAACAAAAGACAGAGAGAGAGAGAGAGAGAGAGAGAGAGAGAGAATGAATTAGAGAGATTTCTTACTCAGAAAAGGAAAGATGACCTTACCTTGGGGAGAGAGGGTGTGGCTTCCTCCACACTGTCCTCTGGAAGGTGCACCAGTGGGCCCTCTGGAGGTTCTGGAAGACACAGAGGAATGGTCAGGAAATACAGGGTGCTTTGCTTGATGTGAACACAGAGCTACAGTGCATGCGTGTGATGGGTGAACAAGTGAGGACTGAGCTGCGGCTGGGCCCACCTACTTGGTGGATGAAAAAATGCAAAGCAGAGTAGTGGGAAAGTAGTGAGAAACACAGTCTTTCCTTTTTCAGCTAAGGGGCTCTAATCAGTGTGAAATAGTCAACGTGAAGGAAGGCAAACACTAACGGCATGCCTTGTTTCCATGACATCGAGTCCTGTGATGCATCCTACCCAGTGTCAATTCCCCCTGCTCCACATATCGAAGGACTATTCAACTTCCATGTGCACACTCACACAGCTTCTCTCTTCATCACCTAGTCCTTTGGGTTTTTCCTGATTAATTGGGATTTCATATGCATACTATTTATGCTTCAAATCATTTGTAAGCCTATGCTCAGGAGTGGTAATTTCATTCAGAGCTCTTTGTATCCATTCCTACAATTTACCCAGAATTCACAGCTTTCACCAGGCTGAAAAAACCTCTGGACCCACGAAGAAATAACTCCAGTTTCCCTCCTGCCTTTAGCTCTTGGTAACTCTCCTTTCTTTCCCGAGGAACTTGCCTATTCTGTATAAGGTCTGTCAGTGAAATCCGACAATATAGTTCTTTCTCCACCTGCAAATTCCAGCTGTGATTATTGGTGCTAGGAACATGGGTATAAATATTGTGTATGTGCCACATGTGGGAATCCCTGATGTATGCATTTGTCAAAACTCATGGAATCTCAAATCACAAGAAATGCATTTTAGGGTAAATTATGGACTGAGAATGAACTGAAACATTTGGATACAGTTGCACTGATTGTAAAAAAATGTTCCACACCCAAGGAAGGAGTTATTCCTAGGGAAAACTGGAGGCTTAGCTTATGGAAATTTTCTATATTCTCTGTTCAGCATTTTTGTTCATCTAAAGCTGTTGTGAGTCCTCTGCACTAAAGTATAAAGTTTCAAAACAGTGATTCAGGACGAGATCGATATCTCCCAATATTCCAGAATCAAATAAGCTCTATGATTTACCTAGAGATGTTGTTCCTTTTTTATTATTATTAAAAAAATTCAGTGTTCCAACATTCATTGTTTATGCACTGCACCCAGGGCTCCATGCACTCCTTGCCCTACTTAATACCCACTTAATACCCCCTCCATTCCCTCCCTTCCCAAATCCTCAGGTTTGTCTGTAAGAGTGCATAGTCTCTCATGCTTTGTCTGCCCCTCCGATTTACCAAAATTCACTTTTCCTTATTGTTTCCTATAAGATTGAACTCAAATTTGAGCTCAATACTACCACCAGTTGACTTGGGTAATTTCAATTTGTATACAGGGAATTACAGAAAAATGTGTCCATCCTTTTGTTTTTGTTTTTGTGTTTTTGGTGATCTCCTTAGCACATGGTACTTAAGTGAGAGAGAGTGTACTCTGGATCAACTTTGGAGGCAATTTCCATGATACCTTTGCCTGGCTCTTCCTTTGGCTCTATTCTTATCTTTCGCCAGAATCGGCCTCCCATTAGGACTCTGGGTCCTTTGCCCTCGTTCTCCTCTGAGCAACAAGCTGCAAAAGAGATAACAAGGGAGAGGGCTCTTGTTAACTTGCAGGCAGAAGACCAGAGGGAAATTAGTCATACTTTATCCACGGGGCAGTCCTCTGACCCCTTCTTCCTCCACTGCCCAGCAGATACTCTTGGATCCCAGTGGGAGTTAGGAAGATGCTACAGTGTGTGTGCACTTAAAACCCCCAGCAGACATGTTTTATGGACAAATA
This sequence comes from Mustela lutreola, assembly GCF_030435805.1. Classification (NCBI taxonomy): domain Eukaryota; kingdom Metazoa; phylum Chordata; class Mammalia; order Carnivora; family Mustelidae; genus Mustela; species Mustela lutreola. The sequence continues at coordinate 56,489,966 of NC_081291.1, read as the reverse complement.
GATTTCTTTAACTGAGACGTTAGAGAAATGCCACACAGCACAGTGAGCATATGTGGTTGCCTAGGTTCACGTCCCACTTCAGAGGGCCATGTCCCCCAGAGAGTATGGGGACACCAGTGTACCTTAGCTTAGTTCCCTCATCTAGGATGTGGAAATGAGGCAACAACTTATTTGCTCTACGTAAAGCCATAAGGAAAGGAAAGGACTGGTGCTTGGCCATTGTTCTCTAAGTATTCAACGATTGAATCGCTAGGGAATAAGATGGACAGTTGGTAGCAGGTAAAACCCGAGACGTGGGGGGGCGGGGTGGCTCCACAGCAAGGGAGGATGGAAGCTTTGTCCTTAGTGTTTACATAGGACAGATATGTCACAGCTCATGGGGATTATGCATTATCCTCTGCTGTGATCCCACACCAGCACTGTTGACGTGGAGGCAAGCAGGGATCCTCGCCCGTGTTTTATAGTGAAGCTGCTGGAAAACCCCTCCGAATTATTGAAAACTAGGGAACTTAAAATGTAAGGAGCAGAAGAAATTTGCCCAGAGTAGCCACAGTGATGAATGATGGGTCTAGAGTAAGAATGTGTTTAGAGCAAGGGCATGGGTATTCCTGACCTTCTGAGACCTGCCTGGGGCCCTTGTGAAAATGCCCTAGACCCCTGCACCATGACTCTCCTCAGTTTCTCCAAGCACCTTGCCCCACACTTTCTATGGTGTAGGGTGTAGGGTGTAGGGTGGGTTCCTCGGATGAAGCGTCTGACCAGAGAAAAATCCAAATCTTAACTCAGCCTTATGACTCTATGAATCAGCCCCCGACTCCAGAATGGTGTGACAAATTAAATCTGTGATTCTCAGCAACTTCCTTTTGATCTGGGAAAGGTCTGAGGGCCTTGGACTAAGGCCTGGCCAAGAGTGGGCCTGGCTCCCCTGGCTCAGTGTGCACCGACCTGCTCCTTCTGGCCCCCTACACATCCTGTCCCAAGTCTTAGTATTGCTCATCCTCTCCAGATCACACAGTGGCAAGGAACAAGCTCCTGCCGCCTCTTAGAAGATTCCCTCTATGGGCAGAGCCTGGAGATCCCACCCCTGGACTCTCTTTGAGACCTTCGGGCAAACACTCCATCAGTCAGTTGCAAAATACTCATTCCACCAGGGCAATGGCACTGTCCCTTCGCACCCACAGTCCCCAGCATCCCTCAAACAGCCAATGAATGTGTCCACAGTAACCTACAAACTCCCATAAGAATTTCCAGGTTCATTCCTTATAAAATCCTCTGTGTTTAGACTGGTAATAATTGCCCTCAGATTCGGACATGTACATTGAGAAAGACTTGACTGGTAATTCTCCACTAATTCTCCGAAAGCAATGACTATTGCTGCAGGGGCAACATTCTCCTGGTCCTTTGAAGGCAGTGTGGTGTGTTTCTGTGTGTTTTCTCTGTAAGAGTGTGTACAACCCTGGCATTTGGAAATAGAAGATTTTCCTAAATATCAGAAGATAGGACAAGCAGTCAGTTTGATAGAAGAATGACAAGCGTACAGTAGTACAAAAATTACAGGATACGTTTAGATAACCCCATAGACCACTGGGAGGGTGCAGAGTTAAAAAAAAAAAAAAGTAAAGTTAAGTATAACTTACTGAGAGTTACCTAGTCCCTTTGACAGAACAACCCTTAGAACATGAATATGTACATACCCGTACAACAAGAATTCAAACTTCCCATCCTGGGAGCCCCTAAAAGTCTTCCCTCTTCGCTGGCTCTCAGCACAGAGAGTGACAGTTGAAATGTAGGGGGCAGGATACTTCATCACATCCCCACGGTGACGGGTCATTGTGAACCCTCAGAGTGATTGTGCCTCTACACAGTAGGCCCCAGGTACTGCGCTGGAGACCAGTGTCTGTCTACATAGGCATGTGTGGCCTTAGGAGGACAGATTTGTTTCACAAACTGATCCCAGGCACACACATCGTTGCTCTGCTTAACACATTCTGTGAGGGAATATCGTGCAAGCCAAATAGAGTTGACAGAGAAAATTGAAGTGTGATTCAGGGAATAAAGTTAACATGGGAAGAAAAAAAAAATGAGAAGATTCGTTCTTGGTCTAAAATGCCATCTCCACGCGTTACCCCTCTTTCTGAGCTACCAGACATTTCTAGAACAAATAATGAAAATTACTCCTGGAGGAAGAAATAAGCAATAGCAGAATATTGAGTTTTAAATGTCATATTTTCTTGGTCTCAGTATACGGTTTTGGGGAGAAAATCTTTGCAAATGACAGTACAGACAAAAGGTTGATATACAGGATCTATAAAGAACTCCTCAAACTCCACACACACAAAACAGACAAGCATATAAAAAATGGGCAGAAGATATATGAACAGACACTTCTCCAATGAAGATATACAAATGGCTATCAGACACATGAATAAAATGTTCATCATCACTAGCCATCAGAGAGATTCAAATTAAAACCACATTGAGATACCACCTTACACCAGTTAGAATGGCCAAAATTAGCAAGACAGGAAACAACATGTGTTGGAGAGGATGTGGAGAAAGGGGAGAACCCTCTTACACTGTTGGTGGGAATGCAAGTTGGTGCAGCCACTTGGGAAAACAGTGTGGAGATTCCTCAAGAAGTTAAAAATAGAGCTTCCCTATGGCCCTGCCATTGCACCACTGGGTATTTACCCCAAAGGTACAGATGTAGTGAAAAGAAGGGCCATCTATATACCCCAATGTTTAGAGCAGCACTGGCCACAGTCGCCAAACTGTGGAAAGAACCAAGATGCCCTTCAACAGACGAGTGGATGAGGAAGATGTGGTCCATATACACTATGGAGTATTATGCCTCCATCAGAAAGGATGAATACCCAACTTTTGTAGCAACATGGACGGGACTGGAAGAGATGATGCTGAGTGAAATCAGTCAAGTGGTTTTTGAATTATATATATTTTCTTACTCTCTGGGTGGTGTATATTTTCCCCCCTGTACACAGCCAGTCTATGCTCTAGGTTAGCTCATTTGTGTGAATTCCCTGAACATCTTCCCTTGTCTCTCCACAAGTGGGAGAATGGTTATTCTCTGAGTAAGGAAGACAATAGAATATGTGTTCACCAGCAGGCTGGGTGAAAACGCATAATCAGGGCATTCCTAAACATAGTTCAGATAAGCAACACTCTGGGATTATATGCGTGCTCTGGCTCCTAATCCCAAACTTAATCACATGCATTCTGATTCTGTGGCTGTGAGAACTTGCCATGGAAGTCATGTGCCCAGCCCCCAACCAAATTACAAGTGAACATGATCCTATAAGGAGGAGAGTTTTGCCAATTTAAAGCACATTTCTCAATGGAAAGAAAGCTAGCTTGTGGAGAGAGGGACACCCTCTTACGCTGTTGGTGTGAACGGGAGGTGGCAGAACCACTCTGGAAAACATCATGCAGGTTCCTCATAAAGTTACAGCCAGAGCTCCCCTATGACCCAGCAATCACACTACTGGGTATTTACAACAAAGATACAGATGTAGTGAAAAGAAGGGCCACATGCACTGCAATGCTCAGAGCAGCGATGTCTATGGGAGCCAAACAGTGGAAGGAGCTGAGATGCCCTTCAGGAAAAGAATGCATACAGAAGATGTGGTCCATATATACAACGGAATACTACTCAGCCATCAGAAAAGATGAATACCCGACACTTGCATGAATATGGATGGAGCTGGAGAAGATTATGTTAAATGAATTAAGTCAAGCAGAGAAAGACAATCATCACGTGGTTTCACTTATTTGTGGAACATAAGGAATAGGATAGAGGAGGACCTTAGGAGAAGGAAGAGAAAAATGACAAGGGAGAAATTGGGGGGGGGTGGGGGACAAACCATGAGAGACTATGGACTGTGGGAAATAATCTGTGGAATTTAGAGGGGAGGAAGTGGGTGTCTGGGTGAGCCTGGTGATGGTTATGAGGAAGAGCACATATTTCATGGAACGCTGGGTGTTTACACAAACAATGAGTCATGGAACACTATATCAAAAACTAATGATGTGTTGTAGGGTGAATAAGGAAAAATATAATGACTTAGGTTTTCTTAAACTGAAAAAAATTCGTGGTAGGGTGAAAGGGTTGAAAGAACCACTGACTTTGATGTTACATTGGAGTAAATGTAATCAACACCCCTAAACCCTCCCCCCCCCCAGTGGAAGCAATAGGAAAGACAGGGCAACAAGGTTTTAAAATTTCCACATGCATATTGCAGTTCAAAACATTGCCACTTGCAGATTTACCACTCCCAAATCTGTGATACATGACATATCTCTCTGGAAAGAGCCAAGGCAAGTCAACGTAGGTTAGCCTCTACCTCCATCACTATGTGGTGCCTGAAGAGCACACAGGTTTAGCAGGCCTTAGAGAATGATGACAAGGTCTTGAAACTCAGCATCTACCTTAGATGTTGCTCCATCAAGGAATCTCCTCCTCCAATCATACATTAAGGTGCACGACTGGGAAACCCCTAGAGACTTCTGCACTTTTTCCATAAAACACTGCACGTGCTGGTCTCTACTAATGAATTTGTGAACAGGGTGTCTGGAGGTCATTTTCCCCTTTAGCCTTGGAGCTTAGTGGTGGACGAGGTCAAACTTATTTGGTTCCTTCCAGCTCTTTGCACACCTGAAGGGTGATGGGTCATACTGAAGAAGCATAACGCCATCTCCAGGCACAAGTCCATGTATCTTCCTTCTCTCGAATCTAAATTCATAAATTTCTCACAGAGAAATGCTTTCTTCGTAAAGTGAGCATCATAATGGAACTAGCAACAAACATGATTCAATGGAAGAGAACACATGTACACTCTTCCTACGTTCTAATTGACTTGGGTTTCTATGTATTTGGCCACAGGAATCTCGGCGTTTTGGATTCGTGGATGCAGCTGCAGGTCTGCCTGGGGATGCTGAGTAGTTTATGTCACAAGGACCCATCTCCATTCTCATTTGGGAGAGCGGGGAAGGGAGCACACTGGGGTAACTTTCCCTCTCAGTTTCTGATATTTGCATTTATCCGACAGGGTACAGCGACACCCTGAAGGGTCTGAGCATGATAATAATGTGGACTGAGCAGCTACCGCCACATCCCTGCTGAACAAAGGAAGGCAAAGGAAAGCAGCAGGTAAGTAATAGAAACATAATCTTGCAATTTTTACTTGAGGAAATCTAATCAATGAGAAATAGTCCATCTAAAAAGGGGCAAATTCCAGAATGCCTGCTGGTTTTAATGGCAGAGTCACATGGCCGCCTGCCTGCTCGAGGTCCCACTAAATAGCAACTATGTGTTTCACTTTTCTAAGCCTTTTCCAAAGACCATGAAGCACACAAACAGAAGTAAAAAATAGTCAGCCATGAAGGAAATCCACAGCCCAGTCTGGGTTACCTGTCCTTTCATACTTGCAGGACACCCCTCATCCAAAAGACAGATAAGTGTTGGCGAGGATGTGGAGGAATTGGAGCCCTCATGCACTGCTGACAGGAATGGAAAAGGGTACAGTAATTTGGGAAAGAGTCTTGCAGGAATTCAAATAGTACAACTCAGGTACCACATGACCCAACAGCTCCCCTCCTAGGGATATACCTGTAAAAACAGAAAGCATATGGCCGCCCAGAATCTTATGCATGAATGTTCCTAGCGGCATTATTCACAATCATCTCAAAGTGAAATCAAACCAAATGTTCTTCCACTGAGGAACAAACTGTACAGTACTTATACAGTGGAACGCTGAATAGCCGAACAAAAGTCACGACGAACCCATTCATGCTACAACATTGATGGACCTTGAAAACATTTGCTAAGTAAAGAAGGCAGGCACAAAGGGTCACACAATGCATTAGTCCTTTTATACCAAAGGGCCACAAAGAAGGAAATTCCTGGAAAATCAAAGTATATTCCTGTTTCCCTGGGCCTTAGAGGTTAGGGGAAATGAGGATTCTCTGCAAAGCAGTAAGGGATTTCTTGTGCAGGGATAATGTACAACCTGTGGAGCGCATTGTCGTGCTGTTGCACAATTCTGTGAACATGCTAATAAAAACCTTACAAACAACAAACATGAAACTGCACACTTTAAACAGTGACCTACATTGTCTGTCAACTTTCAGGAAAGCTGTGACAGTGATTAAGTGTGCCTCATTGTAACAGAAAGCAAACCCCAGTATGCAGTATCGGATGTTGTCCCCTCACATTGAGGCCTCTGAACTATGGCAAATGAACAACCAGATCAATGCTATTAGTGAGCATTCTAAATACAAGACCCATTGAGATAATCAGGAGGATTTCCATGTTTCAATTTCAAAGAAAAAAAAAAGAGCCTCTAAATTGAAAAACTTATTCATCTTTTCAGAAGAGAATCATCATAACTCAGGCAGAGGGAAGCTCAGGTAACCAAATAGACAAAGAAAACCAAACCAAACCAAAGAAAACCAAACCAAACCAAACCAAACCACCACCACCACCACCACCACCAACAACAACAACAACAACTTCAGCAATAGTAACAACAACAACTACAACAACAACAACATACCAGTGGGTATGAGAGGTTTTGAGTGGAGAGATTGATGCTTTGATCGTGAAATTAGACCAACATTTCTTATGGTCCTACCCACAAAGATGACGTGAAATATAAGACAACCCAGGTAATGGTGTGTTGAAAACATGTTAAGAACAAATGGTGTTCCAAAGCATCAGTTTTTGAGACAATGATAAGACATAGATCCTGGGCAATCATGAAGTATTGGATCTTCCAGAACGCCAGAAACAAAACTCAGAATGCAGATTCTATTGCATAGGCACAGCACTGAGTCCTCCTTGTGGTGGGAATGGATTCCAGAAGGGAACCTATGACACATAGTGAAAAGTTCAAAGACTGCAGTGTTTCACAAGGCTAATTGTCATAGAGAACAAACTGGTGGTTACTGAAGGGGAGCTGGTGGAGGGGTGGGCAAAGTGTGTGGAGGAAAGTAAGAATACACTGGTCCTGAGGAGCAAGGAGTAATGCATTGAATTACACTAGAATTAAGAGAGTAGGATGAAATTATACTGGAACTAAGGGAATGTACTGTAATTAAGAGAAGAAAATGAAACAAAATGAAGTGTAATCAAACCAGAGAACATTAAAAAGAAAATCTTAAGGTTGATTTGTGGACCTGGATCCATCTAAAGTATCCAGGAGGTAACAGACATTGATGCAGATCAGGGCAACCAGCAACCAAAGTCACAAAGAATTGCGAAAACTTCAAAGCTGTGTGCAGCGGTAGTTGACGGGCGTGTGTCTAGGAACATTCCCCAGGCAAAAATGGACCTTCCACAAGTAATGGAAAACACACAGAGACACAGTGGGCCTTTGTCAGAAAGGTGTGTGGCTCCCTGTCAACAGAATGACAAGGAGGAGGAACTCCGAACAAACAAAAGACCCAGACACACTGGCCTCTCGAGCAGATCTAATGGCTATGGATCTAAGCAAAGTGTCGAAAACAGACTTCAGGGTAGCAGTTATGAAGACAACAGTCGGGCAGGAGAAAAACATTAATGGCAACATAGATTCATTAAGGGCAGAAGTGAGAGCAGATTTGAGGAAGGTAAAAATGCTAGCAATGAGATCCAGCCAAACAGGTACTCTAACTGTTTGGGTAGATGAGGCAGAAGAATGAATCAGGGATCTTGAAGACAAACTGATAAGGAAGAAGGAGCAGGAGGAGGTCTGGAACAAACAGCTTAGAATCCATGAGAACAGAACTAGAGAAATGAAAAGAGGCCATGAAATCTTCCAGTCTTAGAATGATTGGGATCCTGGGGTGGGGGGCTGGGCAGTGGAGAGTGCACGTCCTTGATCTGGGGAACAAAACAAGCAATGTCCTAGAGGCAGAGAGGACATCCCCCAAGATCAGTGAGGACAGAACATCGCCCAGGCATGTAATAATAAGACTTGCACATCTTAGAAAACAAAGGAAACTACTTTAAGGGCAGTTAGGGGGAAGAGATTCCTTATGTACAGGGGGAGGAACATCACATTAACGAAGACCTGGCCACAGCCAGAAATGGCTGGCCAGACGTATTCAGGGTACTAAATGAGAAGAATGGGCAGTCAAGAATTCTTTATCCGGCAAGGCTGTCATCCAGAACAGATGGAGAAATAAGAAGCTTCCAGGATGGCAGAGACTGAAGGGGTCTGTGACGACTAAGCCGGCTCTGCAAGAAATAGGAAGGGGGGAGTTCTATAAGAGGAGAAAGACCCCAAGAGTGATACAGAACAGGGATATATAGAGATAATCCATAGAACCAAGGACTTCCCAGGCAACACGACGACAATAAAATCTCATCAGTCAATAGCCACTCTAAGGTGAACAGGCTAAATGGTCCCCTAAACCAGCACAGGGTTGCAGATTGCATAAAAAGACAGGGTCCACCCATGTGCTGTCTACAAAAGACTCCTTTTGAACCTACAGCTACATCCAGACTGAAAGCGAAGAGATGGAGAACCATCTTTCATGACAACAGACCTCAAAAGAAAGCTGAGGTAGCAATTCTCAGAGCAGAAAAACTAGATTTTAAGCTAACGACCATAGTTAGAAATACAGAAGGACACTATATCTTTCTGAAAGGTTCGATCCAACAATATTCACCCAGATTCACTTCTCTGCATGTCCTGCCTCCCAGAAAGTGGTTGCTTTCCTGTTTGTAGAATTGCTGCTCTTCTTTTCTTTGATCTCCTGGTGGGAGAGTTTGTAGGTATTCAGTATGGTTAGATGACTCTCTAGCTCAATTCCTGGGACCAGACGCAATTTAGGTCTGCTACTCCTCTGCCGTCTTGCTCCCCCTTCCTCAATATGTCTCTTTCTTTGGGTTAACAGTGGGCATGTGTTGTTGCGTGCTCCCCAGTGTGTTTGTGGGGTGGACGGTGGTGTAGATATTTACAATCGTTAGATCTTCTTGTTGGATAGACCCGTTAAGAAGGATGTAGCATCGTATTGCATAGTGCACTGGGTGCGGTGCATAAGCAATGAATTCTGGAACACTGAAGGGAAATTTAAAAAATAAATAGAAAGTAAGAAAAAAAGAAAGATGTAGTGCCTGTCTGTACCTCTATCTACAGTGGTTAGCTTAAAGTCTAATTTGTCTGATATGAGAATTGCTAACCCAGCTTTCTTTTGGGGTCCGTCGGCATGAACGATGGTACCCCATGCCCTCACTTTCAATCTAGATGTATCCTTAGGTTCAAAATGTGTCTCTTGTAGATAGCATATGGATGGGTCCTGTCTTTTTATCCAATCTGCAACTCTGTGCCATTTTACGGGTGGAGCATTTAGGCTGTTCACACAGAGAGTGATTATTGACAGATGTGATTTTATTGTCATCGTGTTGCCTGTGAAGTCCTTGTTTCTATAGATTGTCAATTTCCTTTCTGTATCACTCTTGGGATCTTTCTCCTTTTATGGAGCCCCTCCTTAATATTTCTTGCAGGGCCAGCTCTGTGGTCACATAGTCCTTCAGTTTCTGCCAGTCTTGGAAGCTCCTTGCCTCTCCATCCATTCTGGATGACAGCCTTGCTGGATAACATATCCTTGGCTGTGTGCTCTTCTCATCTGGTCCCCTGAATATGTCTTGTCAGCGCTTCCTGCCTTGAGAGATGTCTGTGGACAGGTCTGACGTTGTTCCAAGTTCTGTTCTCTGCACAGAAGAAATGTCTTCTCCCTCAGTGCTCTTAAGATTGTTTCCTTGGATCTAAGGTTTGCAAATTGTACCATTAAATGTCATGGCATCAAGTCTGTTCTCACTGACCTTGGGAGGGGTCCTCTCTGCCTCTTGGACATGAAGGTTTGTTTCCTTGCCCAGATTAGGGAAGATCTCAGCTGGGATTTGCTCAAATATACCTTCGAGTCTCCTTTCTCTCTCCACCCCATGAGGGAACCCAATAATTCTGATATTGGAACACTCCATTTGGGCACTAATCTGTCTCAGTTTGCTTCCTTGTTTTACAAATTGTGCCTCAATTTCCTTCTTCCCTATCATTTTATCATATGCCTCGCTAATTCATTCTTCTGCCCCGTTTACCCTGACACTCAGTGTATCTAGTTCAGACTGCATTTCAATCATAGCATGTTTAAGTTCGGCCTGATTAGATCTCATTTCTGCCCTTGGGGATTCTATAGTGTCATTAATATTTTTCTCAAGCCTGGATATCACCTTTTTAAAATTTTTTGAAAGTTTTTATTTAAATCCCAGTTAACATACAGTATAATATTAGGTTTCAGGTGTTCAATGTAGTGATTCAACACTCCCATACACCACGTGGTGCTCATCATAGCAAGTGTAGTCCTTAATCCCCATCATCTATTTAACCAACCCTTCCATACGGCTCTTTCTGGTAACCATCATTTTGTTCTCTATAATTAAGAGTCTGTTTCTTGGTTTGCTCCACTTGACAATTGTTACTCGGCAGTCAATTTCTGGGCCTTTTATCCATATCCATTAGTTTTATCTATATCCATTAGTTCTGTGGCAGTGGCCACAACCTCTGAATCTTTCCTTGGTTGGGGTTCCTCCTCTTAGTCAATCTGCTGTGGGGTGTTCGAGGTAATCTAGAGAGTCCAAGTTATTGACCACAATCCAAGCAAGATATACCTGTTTTATAGGGACCTTAGCGCGGACAGCCTCTTGTTCTTCCAGCCTGTCTTCTAGGGGCGGGGCCTGTTGTGCTGTTACTCAGGCAACCCTGTTTGAGCAGAGCTGCCCAGCCACCTGTGGAGGGGCGGATGGGTCCAGTGAAAACCATTTTCGGGGATAATTGTTCTCTGGGTGCTTTCTCTGGGGGCATTCCATGTATATCTTCTGACAGTCGGAGCAGAATTCACTGCATCTAAACCTCGGCTTCAGAACAGAGATCGCAGTCTGCTCTTCACTGAACTCTCCAGGACACACTGCCTCCGTTTCTGTCTGTGTTGCTTAGAACCACAGCTTCCTGGGCTGTGCTCCCCCACAGAAGTACTCCCAGCCCTCGCTTCCAGGCCCAGGCACATCTCTGGCCTGTGTGCTTCCAAAACCTCAAACCACCCACAGTTCATCCGTGTGCCCCTGCAGCCCCAGGTTTCAGTCGGGGGGCTGCCGCAAAGTCGCTTCCCTGACACGATTGCTCTGCGAGTCTGTGCCCAGTCCATAGTGCTGGAGGCTTCTGTGCATCCAGTGGTGCAGGTTCTCAGAGGCCCCTCCCCCTTCCGTACATCTTCTGATATCTGCCCTCAGAATCATGGCTCCCACTTCGTACCTTGAGACCAACCGCCAGACATATATTCTGTTTGTATGTATCAGATGTATCTTCTTACATCTCAGGCTGAGTTTGTGGGCGTTCAGAATGGTCTGGTAGATATCCAGCTCAATTCAGGGGACCAGTTGAATTAGGGTCCCCTTTTCCTCTGCCACCTTTTCTCCTGCCTCCCATTATCTTATCTTTCTGTTTTAGCCTTTTATTTTCATATTCTGGGGTGCCTGAGAACACAGTTTGGAAGAGTCCTGCTGTCTCAAACGTCATGACTCTCCCCCCCCACCACTCCACGCCCACACATGCACAGAATGTGGTTATTCTGGTGAATGGCTCTGTGCGAGCTTCAAAAAACTGCGAGTTTTTTGCTGTTACTAGATGTGATATTTCATAACTGCCATTCAGATCAGTGGATCGGAGGTACTGTTGAGTTTGCCTGGATTGATTTTATGCATCGTGAATGTATCAATTACTGAAAGAGCAGGGTTTCATGCCATAATGGTGGATTTGAATATATGAATGTCTATCCATGAGGAGAGGGGATTTGTCCATTTTTCTTACCCATCTTCAACTGTTTTTGTGTCACAGATTTTGATGTTGTGATGTCACATGCATGTATGTGAAGTATTGCTGAATTATTACTTAGATGAAGGTTTGCTCATTTGAGACTGAGGGGGGCCATGGAGATAGAGAGGGAGAGAGAGAGAGAGAGGGGATAGAGGGTGAGGGAGAGAGCGAACACCAAAATGACCCCCTGCTGAGCACAGAACTCCATTGGAGGTTGGATCACACAAACCCTGAAGGTCATGGGCCAACCCAAAACCAAGAGTCTCACACTTGACCGACTAAGCCACTCAGGCAAAACCCGGCTTTAGTTATGTTTTATTAGAGAATGGATCTCCTCTGCTTTAGGTAATGCCGCTATTTACCACTGATCATTTTCCTCGTCCTGAAGTTGGCTTTGTCTGAAATGAATGTAGCTACTGGAAGTAACACTTTATTTGTTTAGACTGGTGAATTCTCATTTTCCATACCTATGCTTTTTAACGCCTGTCGATTTTCAAGACTAAAGTGATTTTCTTACAGAAAATATACAGCTTGGCCTTTTTTTTTTTGTTTTTCTAATTCCAATTTGGTACCCTCTGTCTTTAGCTGCTGTGCTAAAACTTTCATATACAAAGTCATTAAACACGTAGCTGGATGCATGTCTGTTAGATTTGAGACTCTTTTCTATCCATTAATCAGATCTTTTCTTTTTCTAGATCACTCTTTAAAAAAAATGAGTATATGAACATAGAGCATGTTAGTTTCAGAGGTAGTTTCATGATTCATCAATTGCATAGAACACCCAGTGGTGATTGCATGAGTGCCCTCCTTAATACCCATCACCGAGATGCTCTGCTCGCCACCAACTTCCTCTCCAGAATCCTCCATTTGTTTCCTATAGTTAAGGGTCTCCTGCAGTTTGACTCCCTTTTGGAGTTCATCTTAAGTTTCTCTCCCTTCCTCTAGGCTCATCTGTCTTGTTTTTTAAATTCCACATATGAGTGAAATCATATGATATTTGTCTTTGTCTGACTGAGTTATTCCCTTTGTATAGTACCCTTGAGTTCCAAACACATCATTGCAAATGGCAAGATATCACTACTCTTGATTGCTGGGTGTCGCTCCCTTGTATATGTACATGCTGCTTACTCTTTTTTAAAAATTTAAAATTCCATTAACCAAAATATAGTGCCCCATTAGATTTGGTTTGGCATTCAATTCATTAGTTGTGTATTACAGTCCGGGATCATCCCGTCACATGCCCTTCTTATGCCCGTCACCTGGTTACCCTATCCCACCACACAACTTCCTCTCCACAACCCTTAGTTTGTTTCCTGGACCGAAGAGACTCTCATGGTTTGTCTCCCTTTCCAGTTTCTTCCCATTCAGCTTTCCGTCACTTCACCTATGAATCCTCTGCACTGTTTCTTATATTCTACATATGAGTGAAACCACATGATAATTGTCTTTCTCTCCTAGCTTTCTTCCTCTGTCTTTCACTTGGCCTAATACCCTCCAGTTCCCGCCATGTCGATGTGAATGGTAGGTATTCATCCTTCCTGATGGCTGAATACTATTCCATTGTATATGCGAACCACATCTTCTTTATCCATTCATCCGTTGAAGGACATCACATTTCCTTCCACAGTTTGGGTTTTGGGGACATTGCTGCATGAACACTGGGGTACCTGTGCCCCTTCTTTTCCCTACATCTTTGAGGGTAAATGCCCAGTAGTGCAATTGCCTGATTGTATGGAATGTCCATGCTTAACTTCCTGAGGAAGCTCCATCCTTTTTTTAAAAAATTATTTATTTCTTTTCAGCATAACAGTATTCATTGTTTTTGCACCACACCCAGTGCTCCATGCAATACGCGCCCTCCCTAATACCTACCACCTGATTCCCCCAACCTCCCACCCGCCCCTGCCCCTTCAAAACCATATGTTTTCACTCAAATGAACAATGGAAAAAAGAGACAAACCAAGTAACAGACTCTTAATTATAGAGAACTGGTGGTTGCCAGAGGAGAGGTTGATGGAGTGATGGCTGAAATGGTGAAGGTGATTAATAGCCTACTTATCATGAGGAGCACTGAGTAATGTATAGAATCTCTGAATTACTCTATTATACATCTGAGGCTAATATAGCACTTTATGTTTACTTAATACACTGGAATTTAAAAAAAAGAGATGGTCGTATTTGTTGTAGCTGTAAAGATATATATATCTACACACACACACACACACAAACACACATACATATGTACATGGATTGGCAGACTTTTGATCTAAACAGTGAATACTTTAGGCTTCACAGGTATGCTGTATCTTTCTCAACTACTCAACTCTGTGCATGTGAAGGAATAGATATGTGTGTGCAATTCAACTTTATTGACAAAATCCGTCAGCTGGCAAGTATTTGGCCCCAGGCCACCTTTTGCTGACTTCTGAAAACAACAACAACAATAACACATTGAGTATTACAACTCAGAAATATCAATCCTAACACACAAAAGACAAATGAAATATAGAGAATTACTGGCACTGAATAATTAGAGATCCTAGCTTCAGAATAAACTCTGTGATTTAAAATCACCCTGTAAAAAAACCTGCAGAGGCCTCAGCCCCAAATGATGAAATAGGAGAGGCAGAAAAATTGTTTCTAATATTTATAATAACTATTAAAAATACATTATAATTGTAAGTTCGATGCCATATCTACAATGTCTAAAATAGACCTTTTGGTCTAAAATAGCCTAAAAATATGATAGTAAATAGGAAATCTCATATTTTTAAAAGAACAAAGACAATTATTTGTTGATTTTCATGTATGCTTTTTAAAAAATAGACTAAGTAATCATAGATTCCTGGGACCTCACTCTTGTTTATAGGTTAGGGAATTCAAATACCAAATGAGAAAGAGTAAGAGAATGGAATTAGCAAGACAGAGTCATAAGGCCAGCTTTACAGTCTTTAGAAATGAGTTGAAAAGACAAAAGTATTATTTTAGATAAAGGCCTGATGTCAGTCTGGAGAGGAGTTGTGAGGGGCTGCCTACAATAGTTTCATTATTTCATCATTAGTTAATTAATATGTGATACTGCTAAAAACATGAGAAGAGACTGAATGCAAACATAAACAGGTATTGAGTGCCCAGGGCGCTCAGTCAGTCTTGATTTTGGCTCAGGTAACGATCTCACAGTTGTGGGAATGAGTTCCACATTTGTCTCCATGATGGGTTTGAAGCCTGCTAAAGATTCTCACTCTCTCGCTCCTCCTGCCCCTCCCACCTCATTCCCTCTCTAAAAATAAATAAACAAACAAATAAACAAAATGTTAAGAAAACCACAATCAGGTTTTTAGGAAGATATTAATTTTACTGTGTTGGCAATATGAAATCAACTTCAAATTGGGAAATGGATTATGCAGAAGAGAAACAATTATATTTGTGACAGAAGAGGTCAGCAACAAAATTTTTTTACTATTATTGCACTGTTGGAACTGTTACATATTCATTTTTGAGTTTCTGAAAGTGCTTGTGGATGACAGACCTTAAAATTCATTTCAGTATTTAGTGAACTCCTACTCCAACCCACACACAGATAGCCTACTTCTACTCATGTGGCTCTCTTCCATTTTGAACGGCTGGATCTCCTAGTAACTTTACCTTTTTCAAAAAATGGTTCTACTGAGTGAAATAAGTCAAGCAGAGAGAGTCAATTATCATATGCTTTCACTGACTTGTGGAGCATAAGGAATAACACCGAGGACATTGTAGGAAGGAGAGTAGTAGTGAGTTGGGGGAAACCAGAGGGGGAGACAAACCATGAAAGACTGTGGACTTGAGAAGGAAACTGAGGGTTTTGGAGGAGAAGGGGGTAGGGGACGGGTAAGCCTGGTGGTGGGTATTATGGAGGGCATGTATTGCATGGAGTATTGGGTGTAGTGCATAAACAATGAATTTTTAAACACTAAAAGAAATAATAAAAATAAAAAATAAAGACCAAAGTGAGAAAAGTAGGGGGAAAAAATAAATGGTGCTACTTGTCAGAGCCAGAAAGTATTACGGAAACATCTCTGACAAACATAAGTAGTGGATTTCTTGCTCTCTTCATTCATGACTCCCACTTACAGGCCCAATGTGTCTTTCTAAAATCCGTATGGTGGATTCCCAACTCCCAGTACCTCAGATTGTGACTGTACTTGGAGACATGGCCTTTACAGAGGTAATTAAAATTAAATGAGATCATTAGGATGGGCCCTAATCCAATATGAGTGGTGCCCTTATAAGAAGAATAAATTCAGAGACAAACATGAGCATACACAGAGGACCACCCAAAGACACAGGGAGAAGAAAAGCAATCTACAAGCCAAGGAGACAGACCTCAGAGAAAAATAAAACAAAAACACAACCCTGACAACACCTTGATCTCCTACTTCTTTTTCCTAGAACTATGAGAAAGTAAAGTTCTGTTTTCAAGGCAACCAGTCTGCGGTACTTTGTTATGGCAGCCTCGGTAACCTATTACACTTCCTCTCTCCCCTATAGTACCAATGGAGGCATGGCAGCAGTGCAACAGACTGCTAAGCTAAAAGTCACCTTACCCCTCCTCCAGCTCCAGTGACTAGTAGCAATTACAGAAGTATGTCACATGCTTGGACTGAAGGAAGAATCACTGGCTACAGGTGGAGGAGGAAGGAGGAAGGCTTACTGTAAACAGCAGTTCCCCATTTTAAGAAAAGCTACAAATTGATGTAGAAAATGTTGCTGAAATCCATGTGGTCAGAAAGTATACATTGTCGCTCTTTTTGTACATTCCTAGTTATTGGCTGCATTCCAAAGGCCAGATGCTGGGATTCCAGTTAACCATGAAACTGTCAAAAATAAGGGTTATTTCCGGAGACCTTGACAATCTGCTGCTCATTTCAGAGAAAACTGAGGCTCTTAAACATTAATTTGCTCAAAGTCACAAAGGTAATGATTTGTAGATGTTGTGTTTATTACAAAATCACATTGGTCCTTTTCTGAAGTTTATATACTATGGAAACCTTAGCCCAGTGGGCAGTTTATTTGTTGTTTCCACAAATGTTTATTGATTGCCTGCTATGTTCCAGAGATATTTCTTATTATTTAGGATACAGCGGTGAGCAACACAGACTAAACCAGCCTCTTTGAGTTTATATTCTAACACCGGGTGATGGACAGTAAACAGTAATCATAATAGGAAATTTCATTACATAATATGTGACAAGATTAAAAGAATTAGACAGAAAAGAGGAAGTATAGCAGGGAAAAATGATTGGGGATAGCAGGCTGAAAGTTGACATGGACCAGGCCAGGAGGCAGTTTGCAATTTTAAATTGGGTATTCAAGGTAGGCTCATTGACATTTGGGCAAATAATCGAAAGAGATAAGGGAGCTAACAGAAACCTATTTCTGTAAAGATGGATCCAAAGACAGAATTCCACTATGGGCCGTAAGCTTTAGGACTGGAGCCTGCCTGGCTTTTTTGAGAAACAGCAAGGTGACCAGTGTGACTGCTGCAATAGAGTTGAATGACGGAGAAAGTAGTAGGAGAAGAGTGGAGGCAAATAAAGGAAGGTGACGGAACTAGACCTGATCGGGAGGGCCTCGCGGGGCGCTCATTTTACTCGAAATATAATGCAGAGCCATCACAAGGGTTTTTTGTTGTAGGTGTTTTTCTAAAGGAAAAAATGTTTGGTTACTTTTTCAAATTTAAATTCAAGTTAGGTAACCTATGGTGTAGTGCTGGTTTAGGAGTAGTTTAGTGATTCATCACTTCCATATAATACCAAGTGCTCATCACAACAAGTGCCCTCCTTAATGCCCATCCCCCGTTTAGCACATCGCCCCACCTACCTCCCCTCCATTGATCCTCAGGTTGTTCTCTATAGTTAAGAGTCTCTTATGGTTTGTCCCCCTCTCTGTTTTTATTTTTTCTCTCCTTTCCCCTATGTTCATATATTTGGTTTCTTAAATTCCACATATGAGTGAAATCATAGGATATTTGCCTTTCTGTGAGTAACTTCTTTTCCTTAGCATGACATGTTCCAATTCCACCCACAATTTGTAAATGGCAAGAGGTCATTCTGTCTGAGGACTAATATTCCATTATACATACATGGTGGTCCACTATATACCTATCTACATATGTATATTTGTGTGTAGATATATACATGTATGTACATATTTATGTATATGTACGGGTACATGTATGCATATATGTGTATACATATGCATGTGTGTGTACTTAGGTATGTATATACGCATATATGTACCACATCATTTTTTTAAAGACAAACGAAATTTAAATTCTTTTTTTTAAAAATTATTATTTATTTGACAGAGAGAGATCACAAGTAGGCAGAGAGGCAGGCAGAGAGAGAGGAGGAAGCAGACTCCCTGCTGAGC
Organism: Mustela lutreola; assembly: GCF_030435805.1. NCBI lineage: Eukaryota > Metazoa > Chordata > Mammalia > Carnivora > Mustelidae > Mustela > Mustela lutreola. The sequence goes on along the minus strand of NC_081291.1, from coordinate 56,471,688 downwards.
AGAGAGGCCGACGCGGGACTCGATCCCAGGACCCTGAGATCATGACCCGAGCCGAAGGCAGCGGCTTAACCCCTGAGCCACCCAGGCGCCCAATAAGAATCATTATTTTTTAATTATTATTAATTTTTTATTTTTTATAAACATATATTTTTATGCCCAGGGGTAAGGTCTGTGAATCACCAGGTTTACACACTTCACAGCACTCACGAAAGCACATACCCTCCCCAGTGTCCATAATCCCACCCCCTTCTCCCAACCCGCTCCCCCCAGAAACCCTCAGTTTGTTTTGTGAGATTAAGAGTCACTTATGGTTTGTCTCCCTCCCAATCCCATCTTGTTTCATTTATTCTTCTCCTACCCACTTAAGCCCCCATGTTGCATCACCACTTCCTCATATCAGGGAGATTGTATGATAGTTGTCTTTCTCTGCTTGACTTATTTCGCTAAGCATGATACACTCTAGTTCCATCCATGCTGTCGCAAATGGCAAGATTTCATTTCTTTTGATGGCTGCATAGTATTCCATTGTGTATATATACCACATCTTCTTGATCCATTCATCTGTTGATGGACATCTAGGTTCTTTCCATTGTTTGGCGATTATGGACATTGCTGCTATAAACATTTGGGTGCACGTGCCCCTTTGGATCACTACGTTTGTATCTTTAGGGTAAATACCCAATAGTGCAATTGCTGGGTCCTAGGGCAGTTCTATTTTCAACATTTTGAGGAACCTCCATGCTGTTTTCCAGAGTGGCTGCACCAGCTTGCATTCCCACCAACAGTGTAGGAGGGTTCCCCTTTCTCCGCATCCTCGCCAGCATCTGTCATTTCCTGACTTGTTGATTTTAGCCATTCTGACTGGTGTGAGGTGATATCTCATTGTGGGTTTGATTTGTATTTCCCTGATGCCGAGTGATATGGAGCACTTTTTCATGTGTCTGTTGGCCATCTGGATGTCTTCTTTGCAGAAATGTCTGTTCATGTCTTCTGCCCATTTCTTGATTGGATTATTTGTTCTTTGGGTGTTGAGTTTGCTAAGTTCTTTATAGATTCTGGACACTAGTCCTTTATCTGATATGTCGTTTGCAAATATCTTCTCCCATTCTGTCAGTTGTCTTTTGATTTTGTTAACTGTTTCATTTGCTGTGCAAAAGCTTTTGATCTTGATGAAATCCCAAAAGTTCATTTTTTCCCTTGCTTCCCTTGCCTTTGGCGTTGTTCCTAGGAAGATGTTGCTGCGGCAGAGGTCGAAGAGGTTGCTGCCTGTGTTCTCCTCAAGGATTTTGATGGATTCCTTTCGCACATTGAGGTCCTTCATCCATTTTGAGTCTATTTTTGTGTGTGGTGTAAGGAAATGGTCCAATTTCATTTTTCTGCATGTGGCTGTCCAATTTTCCCAGCACCATTTATTGAAGAGGCTGTCTTTTTTCCATTGGACATTCCTTCCTGCTTTGTCAAAGATTAGTTGACTGTAGAGTTGAGGGTCTATTTCTGGGCTCTCTATTCTGTTCCATTGATCTATGTGTCTGTTTTTGTGCCAGTACCATGCTGTCTTGATGATGACAGCTTTGTAATAGAGCTTGAAGTCCGGAATTGTGATGCCACCAACGTTGGCTTTCTTTTTCAATATCCCTTTGGCTATTCGAGGTCTTTTCTGGTTCCATATAAATTTTAGCATTATTTGTTCCATTTCTTTGAAAAAGATGGATGGTACTTTGATAGGAATTGCATTAAATGTGTAGATTGCTTTAGGTAGCATAGACATTTTCACAATATTTATTCTTCCAATCCAGGAGCATGGAACATTTTTCCATTCCTTTGTGTCTTCCTCAATTTCTTTCATGAGTACTTTATAGTTTTCTGAGTATAGATTCTGTGTCTCTTTGGTTAGGTTTATTCCTAGGTATCTTATGGTTTTGGATGCAATTGTAAATGGGATTGACTCCTTAATTTCTCTTTCTTCTGTCTTGCTGTTGGTGTAGAGAAATGCAACTGATTTCTGTGCATTGATTTTATATCCTGACACTTTACTGAATTCCTGTATAAGTTCTAGCAGTTTTGGAGTGGAGTCTTTTGGGTTTTCCACATATAGTATCATATCATCTGCGAAGAGTGATAATTTGACTTCTTCTTTGCCGATTTGGATGCCTTTAATTTCCTTTTGTTGTCTGATTGCTGAGGCTAGGACCTCTAGTACTATGTTGAATAGCAGTGGTGATAATGGACATCCCTGCCGTGTGCCTGACCTTAGCGGAAGAGCTTTCAGTTTTTCTCCATTGAGAATGATATTTGTGGTGGGTTTTTCATAGATGGCTTTGATGATATTGAGGTATGTGCCCTCTATCCCTACACTTTGAAGAGTTTTGATCAGGAAGGGATGCTGTACTTTGTCAAATGCTTTTTCAGCATCTATTGAGAGTATCATATGGTACTTGTTCTTTCTTTTATTGATGTGTTGTATCACATTGACTGATTTGCGGATGTTGAACCAACCTTGCAGCCCTGGAATAAATCCCACTTGGTCGTGGTGAATAATCCTTTTAATGTACTGTTGAATCCTATTGGCTAGTATTTTGTTGAGTATTTTCACATCTGTGTTCATCAAGGATATTGGTCTATTGCTGTCTTTTTTGATAGGATCCTTGTCTGGTTTGGGGATCAAGGTGATGCTGGCCTCATAAAATGAGTTTGGAAGTTTTCCTTCCATTTCTATTTTTTGGAACAGTTTCAGGAGAATAGGAATTAGTTCTTCTTTAAATGTTTGGTAGAATTCCCCCGGGAAGCCGTCTGGCGCTGGGCTTTTGTTTGTTTGGAGATTTTTAATGACTGTTTCAATCTCCTTACTGGTTATGGGTCTGTTCAGGCTTTCTATTTCTTCCTGGTTGAGTTGTGGTAGTTTATATGTTTCTAGGAATGCATCCATTTCTTCCAGATTGTCAAATTTATTGGCGTAGGGTTGCTCATAGTGTGTTCTTATAATAGTTTGTATTTCTTTGGTGTTAGTTGTGATCTCTCCTCTTTCATTCATGATTTTATTTATTTGGGTCCTTTCTCTTTTCTTTTTGATAAGGCGGGCCAGGGGTTTATCAATTTTATTAATTCTTTCAAAGAACCAGCTCCTAGTTTCGTTGATTTGTTCTATTGTTTTTTTTGGTTTCTATTTCATTGATTTCTGCTCTGATCTTTATGATTTCTCTTCTCCTGCTGGGCTTAGGGTTTCTTTCTTGTTCTTTCTCCAGCTCCTTTAGGTGTAGGGTTAGGTTGTGTACCTGAGACCTTTCTTGTTTCTTGAGAAAGGCTTGTACCGCTGTATATTTTCCTCTCAGGACTGCCTTTGTTGTGTCCCACAGATTTTGAACCGTTGTACTTTCATTATCATTTGTTTCCATGATTTTTTTCAATTCTTCTTTAATTTCCCGGTTGACCCATTCATTCTTTAGAAGGATGCTGTTTAGTCTCCATGTATTTGGGTTCTTTCCAAACTTCCTTTTGTGGTTGAGATGTAGCTTTAGAGCATTGTGGTCTGAAAATATGCAGGGAATGATCCCAATCTTTTGATACCGGTTGAGTCCTGATTTAGGACCGAGGATGTGATCTATTCTGGAGAATGTTCCATGTGCACTAGAGAAGAATGTGTATTCTGTTGCTTTGGGATGAAATGTTCTGAATATATCTGTGATGTCCATCTGGTCCAGTGTGTCGTTTAAGGCCTTTATTTCCTTGCTGATCTTTTGCTTGGATGATCTGTCCATTTCAGTGAGGGGGGTGTTAAAGTCCCGTACTATTATTGTATTATTGTTGATGTGTTTCTTTGATTTTGTTATTAATTGGTTTATATAGTTGGCTGCTCCCACGTTGGGGGCATAGATATTTAAAATTGTTAAATCTTCTTGTTGGACAGACCCTTTGAGTATGATATAGTGTCCTTCCTCATCTCTTATTATAGTCTTTGGCTTAAAATCTAATTGATCTGATATAAGGATTGCCACTCCTGCTTTCTTCTGATGTCCATTAGCATGGTAAATTCTTTTCCACCCCCTCACTTTAAATCTGGAGGTGTCTTCGGGCTTAAAATGAGTTTCTTGGAGGCAACATATAGATGGGTTTTGTTTTTTTATCCATTCTGATACCCTGTGTCTTTTGACAGGGGCATTTAGCCCATTAACATTCAGGGTAACTATTGAGAGATAAGAATTTAGGGCCATTGTATTGCCTGTAAGGTGACTGTTACTGTATATGGTCTCTGTTCCTTTCTGATCTACCACTTGTAGGCTCTCTCTTTGCTTAGAGGACCCCTTTCAATATTTCCTGTAGAGCTGGTTTGGTATTTGCAAATTCTTTCAGTTTTTGTTTGTCCTGGAAGCTTTTAATCTCTCCTTCTATTTTCAATGATAGCCTAGCTGGATATAGTATTCTTGGCTGCATGTTTTTCTCATTTAGTGCTCTGAAAATATCATGCCAGCTCTTTCTGGCCTGCCAGGTCTCTGTGGATAAGTCAGCTGCCAATCTAATATTTTTACCATTGTATGTTACAGACTTCTTTTCCCGGGCTGCTTTCAGGATTTTCTCTTTGTCACTGAGACTTGTAAATTTTACTATTAGGTGATGGGGTGTGGGCCTATTCTTATTGATTTTGAGGGGCGTTCTCTGAAACTCCTGAATTTTGATGCTCGTTCCCTTTGCCATAGTGGGGAAATTCTCCCCAATGCTTCTCCCCAGTATACCTTCTGCTCCCCTCTCTCTTTCTTCTTCTTCTGGAATCCCAATTATTCTAATGTTGTTTCATCTTCTGGTGTCACTTATCTCTTGAATTCTCCCCTCGTGGTCCAGTAGCTGTTTGTCCCTCTTTTGCTCAGCTTCTTTATTCTCTGTCACTGGTCTTCTATATCACTAATTCTTTCTTCTGCCTCATGTATCCTAGCAGTGAGAGCCTCCATTTTTGATTGCACCTCATTAATAGCTTTTTTGATTTCAACTTGGTTAGATTTTATTTCTTTTATTTCTCCAGAAAGGGCTTTTATATCTCTCGAGAGGGTTTCTCTAATATCTTCCATGCCTTTTTCGAGCCCGGCTAGAACCTTGAGAAATGTCATTCTGAACTCTATATCTGACATATTACCAATGTCTGTATTGATTAGGTCCCTAGCCTTCGGTATTGCCTCTTGTTCTTTGTTTTGTGTTGAATTTTTCCTTCTTGTCATTTTATCCAGATAAGAGTATATGAAGGGCAAGAAAAATACTAAAAGGGTGGCAACAACCCCAGGAAAATATGCTTTAACCAAATTAGAAGAGATCCAAAATCGTGAGAGGGGAGAAAGGGGATAAAAAGAGGTTCAAAAAGGAAGAAAGAAAAAAAAGAAAAGAAAAGAAAAGAATTTAAAAAAAGAAAACACCTAAGAAAAATGTAAAAAAGAAAAAATATATATATTAGATAAACTAGCAAAAATCGTTAAAAAAGAAAAAGGTAACAGTTGAAAAAAAAATTTTTACCCGAAGGCGAGGAAAAAAAAACAAAAAGTGAAAAAGAAAAAAAAATAAATTAACTGCAAGACTAAAAAAAATCACAGGGAAAAAGCCTTGAGTTCCGTGCTTGGCTTTCTCCTCCTCTGGAATTCTGCTGCTCTCCTTGGTATTGAAACCGCACTCCTTGGTAGGTGAACTTGGTCTCAGCTGGATTTCTTGTTGATCTTCTTGGGGAGGGGCCTGTTGTAGTGATTCTCAAGTGTCTTTGCCCCAGGCGGAATTGCACCGCCCTCACCGAGGGCCTGGGTGAGTAATCCGCTCAGGTTTGCTTTCAGGAGCTTTTGTTCCCTGAGCGCTTTCCGTAGAGTTCCAGAGGACGGGAATACAAATGGCGGCCTCCTGGTCTCCGGCCCTGAGGAGCCGAGAGCCCAGGGCCGCACTCCTCAGTGCGCCCTCAGAGAACAGCGCCCAGTCACTCCCATCTGCCTGACCTCTGGCCGCGCTCCGAGCTCACCGAGCCTGCGACCGGTTCAAGGTAACACCGAGCTGTGAGCTTACTGTCGGCTCTGTCTCTGTAGATGGCTTTCCCGATCCAATACCCGCAAGCTCTGCGACTCTCAGACACCCCCGATCCTTCTGTGACCCTGCGGGACCTGAGGCAACGCTGACCCCGCGTGGGATTCTCCCCAGTTTAGCCCCTGGAGCGATGTCCCTCAGCAGAACAGACTTTTAAAAATCCTGATTTTGTGCGCGGTTGCTCCGCCGCTTGCCGGGAGCCGGCCCCTCCCCCCGGGGACTATCTTCCCGTCGCTTTGGATTCACTTCTCCGCCGGTCCTACCTTTCAGAAAGTGGTTGTTTTTCTGTTTCCAGAATTGCTGTTCTTCTCCTCTTCGATCTGCCGATGGATTTTCAGGTGTTTGCAATCTTTAGATAAGCTATCTAGCAGATCTCTGGCTAGCTGAAGTAGTCTCAGTCTGCTACTTCTCCGCCATCTTGACTCCTCCCCCTAAAATTTTTTTTTTTAAGTTTTTATTTATTTATTTGACAGAGAGAGATCACAAGCAGGCTCCCTGCTGAGCAGAGAGCCCAATGCGGGCCTCGATCCCAGTACCCAGAGATCATGACCTGAGCCTTAGGCAGCGGCTTAAGCCACTGAGCCACCCAGGCGCCCTCTTTTTTTTTTTTTTTTTTAAGATTTTCATTTATTTACTCGACAGACAGAGATCACAAGTACGCAGAGAGGCAGGCAGAGAGAGAGAGGGGGAAACAGACTCTCCTCTGTGCAGAGAGCCCAATGAGGGCCTCGATCCCAGGACCCCGAGACCATGACCCGAGCCGAAGGCAGAGACTTAACCCAGTGAGCCACTCAGGTGCCCCTATACCACATCATTTTCATCCTTCCATCAGTGGTTGGACATTTGAGCTCTTTGCATAATTTGGCTATTGTTGATAGAGTTGCTCTAAAAATTGGGGTGTATGTGCCCCTCTGAATTAGCATTTTTGTATCTTTTGAATAAATATCTAATAATGCACTTCTGGTTTTTAGTTGTATCAGCTTTTGATGGTTTTTTTTTTTTTTTTTTTTTGTAGTTTTAGAGGAAAACAAAGTGCACCCTGACCTCCTTCTCAGAGAGAAGCCTCAGTCTGGCTGCAGAGCCCAGATAAGATCCCCCTTGGCCGCTGGCAGAGCAGGTTCCAAATCGCGGTCCCTGGGCACGCATGATATTTTGCTTGTACCCAAAGCCAGGGCAGTGGCAGCTGTCTGGGCAGCTCCAGACCACCAGAGAGGATCCAAGCAGCAATCGCACACTGAGATCTTCCCTCTGATCCGGGCTGGGAGTGCCTGGTTTTTCTGGGTCCAAGAGCGCCCAGCTTGCGCGCACCTCTTTCAGGGGAGGCTGTGGGTCGCACGTGGGTCTCAGGCTCTGAGAATGGCGTGCAGGTCCGAAAGCACCAGGCTGGGCCTTCGCGCACCTCTCTGGGGAGTGGGGGGGAGTTTGGTGCATGCATCTTAGGCTCCGAAACAATGGCACGCATCAAAGGGCGCCGGCCAGCCGGGCCTTTGTACCTCGCTCAGGGGAGCATGAGGGGCATGCGCATCTCAGGCTCTATAGCAGGGCTGGCACGTTCTGCTGTCCGGTGTGGCTCCCATCCCCTCACAGGAGCCGGACCCCACATGTTCTCGGGCGCACGGTTTAGGGACCAAGACCTGGTTTCTCCACTGCACTCTCTCTGGCTCAGCACCAGGGGAGGCTGTCCTGGGACCAAGGACTTAAGCCCCTGTCCCTAGCTGCCCTGATTCCCACAGTTTCCCCCCACCCCCGCGATCCTTTTCTCTTTTGGAGTGCTTTCAACCAGTCTCCAAGTTAATGCTGGTCCCCAGATGTAGGGCACTCTCACTCATACTGGGGGTATTACTTTCCAACAGGTCGCCTCTGGCGGCTCCCTCCCTCTTCCGATATCAGTCCGCCTTTCCCACACTGCTTTACCTGTCCACTGGCGACTTCTGCCCCTGTAGAGATCCAGACATGTATAATTCTGATCTCAGGCTGATTTCATGGGTGATCAGAGTTCTTTGGTAGGTAATCAGCTCACTTTAGGGTACAGTTGAAAAGGCGCCTCCTCCTACTTCCCCACCATCTTGTCCCCGTGAACCTGATGCTGTCTTTTAATTACTGCTTTGAGAAGGCTTGTATTTATTTTTACTTTTATTTCTTTTCATATTTTCTTATTTTTATTTTATTTTTTTCTTCTTTTCAAAATTTTATTTAAATTTTAGCCAGGTAGCATACCGTGCAATATGGTTTCAGGAGTAGAATTGAGTGATTCATCACTTGGATACAACAATCACCCTGAACTCATCATATCAAGTGCCCTCCCTCCTTAATACCCATCACCCATGAAGCCCAAACCCACCCACCTCCCTCCATCAACCCTCAGTTTGAGCTCCATTTTTTAAGATTTTAATAAACATAAAATGAGGGGGAGAGAGAGAGAGAGAGAGAGAGAGAGAAAATCCCATGCAGGGGTGCGGGCAGGGGCGGAAGGAGAAGTTAAAGCAGTCTTACTGCGGAGCCTGGAGCCAAATGTGGGTATTGTTCCCAGGATCCGGAGATCAAGACCTGACCTGAAGGCTGACACTTAACCACCTGAGCCACCCAGGCGCCCCTTGTTCTCTATTTGTTAAGGGTATCTTTAAGGAAGGGTTTGCTTCCTTCTCTCTTTTTCCTTTTTCCCCCTTCCCATATAGTGTGTACAGTAAGGATGTCCAGCCGGCTCCAAGTCTGAGAGGAGTTTGAGCAGCTGCAGTTCCAGCAGGCAGGTATAAGTCTCCTGGTGTATCCATCCGCTGGGACCCTCAATACCCTGGACTGCATCCTTAAGTTCCAAACACACTCTCATATGCAGGGCTCAGTTCTCCTAGCTACCAAAGTGTGCTACTCTCTATGTTGTGTTAGCCGAGCCACAGGAAATTTGAAACAGGTCTGTCTTTCGTGCCACCCCTCATCCAAATCAGTGCTTTTGAATCCTTGATGGACAGAGCAGAAGAATATCAGAATCATATGGAAGAACAGAAATGAGGATTTCTAATAAGTTCTGGAAGGATATGGGGGTGGGGTGGGGAAGGAAACAGGGAGAGGGGAGGAGTCAAGCTTGGCAGAAGGAGTCCCACCACATCCAGGCTTTGAGGGAAATATGAGTACTTCCATCAAGTGCCCTGTGAACACTAAGGCCACACGGATTGAACAACAGGCTTAAAACATCCACCTTTATGCAACGGTGCAGGACAGGGGCTGTGGTTGGAGTGCTGTATCTGTAGGCACTCAGCTGGCTCCAGCAGCACCGAGTCAGGCCTACCTATCCATACATTTCTCTATTTCTAAATGAGGCTCCCACGTGGTCCAGCATGGGAGGAAGACGGACATTGGGTCATTCTCAAGGAAGCTATTTTCTGAGGCCAAGCACTTGCCACTTGGGCCCCAAGGAAGACAATCCAGACTTGGAGGCAAACATCAGGGTCCTTGATCCAGCAGTTTAGGGTCTAACGAGCCCTGAGTAGGGGATGGATGCAGCATCTTCAAGGCAAGCATGCTCCTGCTGTGTTCACCGGAGTTAGGTCTGCTGGGAACGAGGCCTGGGGAAAGACCCCCATATATGCAGCTGGGCAGGCAGCAATGCTGGGGTTCTGCCATCTGAAGTCAGGGAGGTCCGAGAGGGTGGGCCCCTGGGAATGTGATATTAGGGGCAGTAGTGGCTCTAAACACAGACGTGTCTTTGAGGTTGACCTCAGGTTCAGAGGCTGGCTGGGGAGCCAGAACTTAATGTGTGCTGATAACAGGCAGGAAGTGTCAGCAGTAGTGATGCACTGTCTGGTCTGAGGATGGGCACTCCTAGGACTGGAGTGGCAGGGGAGCTCTACCAGTTGAAAACAGGAGAATCTGTGGGGGACTCCCATTTCAGAAGTGCTGGGAACAGTAGGGAAGGCACAACTGGCATGGGCTCCAGCTGTCCCTGAGGCCTTGGGTTGCAGAGGGCCTCCTCCCTCTCCCCATGAGACTGGAATCCGGGAGGAGCTTCACCGTAAATGGCGACAAAGGACTGCAGATGCTTCTGGAGCTGGCCAGTCAGGCGATGGGCTTCTCATGCAGACGCCCTGCCTGGTGAAATGGAGGGGACAGGGGCAGTGGTTTGGGGACACAGCAGGTGAGCCCTGCTTGATACTTGGGAGTCAGCAGGGTTCAGTGAGCCCTCTGGTCAGAGCTGGGGACAGTGACTGTGAAGAGGTGACCAGAAGGGGCTCTGACACAGCTGTGTGCCCTCTGAGATAGAGGACGCAGACAGCTGCCCCTCAGTTGGAATCCAGGGTGGCCACTGGGCCCTGGTAGTCGTGCGTCTTCCTGCATCTCTCCTACTGTGTATTCCTGCTGGTGGCTAGAGGACAGCTGCAGGGGGAATGGACCTTGCTGCAGGCAGGGGGGAAAGAACTGGAAGGCTGTCCAGTGCTGTCATTGTAGATGGCCTGAGTGTCCCGCAAAAGTGCACTGGGCATGACATGGAGTGCTGCTTCCTCCTGAGAGGCGATGTCTGAGCAGTGATTCGAAACCCACCTCAGGGGTGGTGGCACTCTCAGAGGGTCCCTTTGTTTTGTCTTCAGGGATCTCCGGTCTTATCTCCAGGTTGGACCCACATTGTCAGTGGGAACCGGAACCTGGGTGTTTCTCCAAAGAGTCAGGGCCCCCCCACCATCTGTATTGCCTAAATTTTATGGACAATGTGGAGTTTCTTCATACCTCCACCTGCAAAAAGAGAAAAGAATCACTATGAATGTCACACCCTTGTATACACAGTTTTCCAATGATTTCAGGAAACTGGAACGTATACAGGGTGGAAGGCTCCCACAAATTAAAGAGGACTCCTATGGAAAAGGCTTCATCATTCCATGATAGTAGTCCATTGTGGTCAGCAAATACAACATTCTTTTTCAGGAAAGAAAAGTTTCTGTGAATGAAAAGGCTCCCTAGTATGCATGGAACTTGTGCTGTCAGTTCTATTACCATTTCTTTTTTCCCCAGCTCTCAGTTGTTAGACAAATTCACTCAACAAGGTCCTAAACAAATAAAACGCGAATAAGATTCATACTGTACAATGTGATTCTGCTACCTGAATACAAATGAGAAACAAGAGAGTAGAGACAAAGGGAGAGAGAAAAACAGAGAGAGAGAGAGAGAATATGAGAGATTTCTTACTCAGAAAAGCAAGATGACCTTACCCTGGGGAGAGAGGGCGTGGCTTCCTCCACAGGGTCCTCTGCAAGGTGCACCAGTGGGTGATCTTCAGGTTCTGGAAGAGACAGAGGAACGGTCAGGATATCGCTTGTGTTGCTCAGGAATTATTCAGGGTGCTTTGCTTGATGTGAACACAGAGCTACAGTGCATGCGTGTGATGGGTGAACAAGTGAGGACAGAGCTGCAGCTGGGCCCACCTACTTGGTGGATGAAAAAATGCAAAGCAGAGTAGTGGGAAAGTAGTGAGAAACACAGTCTTTCCTTTTTCAGCTAAGGGGCTCTAATCAGTGTGAAATAGTCAACGTGAAGGAAGGCAAACACTAACGGCATGCCTTGTTTCCATGACATCGAGTCCTGTGATGCATCCTACCCAGTGTCAATTCCCCCTGCTCCACATATCGAAGGACTATTTCAACTTCCATGTGCACACTCACACAGCTTCTCTCTTCATCACCTAGTCCTTTGGGTTTTTCCTGATTAATGGGGATGTCATATACGTACTATTTATGCTTCAAATCATTTGTAAGCCTATGCTCAGGAGTGGTAATTTCATTCAGAGCTCTTTGTATCCATTCCTACAATTTACCCAGAAGTCACAGCTTTCACCAGGCTAAAAATACTTCTGGAACCACGAAGAAATAACTCCAGTTTCCCTCCTGCCTTTAGCTCTTGGTAACTCTCCTTTCTTTCCCGAGGAACTTGCCTATTCTGTATAAGGTCTGTCAGTGGAATACGACAATATAGTTCTTTCTCTGCCTACAAATTCCAGCTGTGATTCATGGTGCTAGAAACATAGGTATAAAGATTGTGTATGTGCCACATAGGAATCCCTGACATATGCATTTGTCAAAACTCATAGAATCTCAAATCACAATAAATGCACTGTAGATTAAGTATGCACTTAGAATAAACTAAAACATAGGGATATGGTTGCACTGATTGTATTTTTATTTTATTTTTTTTTTTAATATTTTATTTATTTATTTGACAGATAGAGATCACAAGTAGGCAGAGAAGCAGGCAGAGAGAGAGAGGAGGAAGCAGGCTCCCTGCTGAGCAGAGAGCCCGATGCGGGGCTCGATCCCAGGACCCCGGGATCATGACCTGAGCCGAAGGCAGAGGCTTTAACCCACTGAGCCACCGAGGCGCCCCGGTTGCACTGATTGTAAAAAAAAAAAAAAAAAATTCCACACACACGGAAGGAGTTATTCCTAGGGAAATCTTGAGGCGAAGTTTACGGAAATTTTCTATATTCTCTGTACAGCATTTTTGTTCATCTAAACCTGTTTTGAATCCTGTCCAGTCAGATATCGAGTTTGGAAACAGTGATTCAGGGAGAGGTCGATATCTCCCAATATTCCAGATTCAGATAAACTCTATGATTTTCCTAGAGATGTTGTTTCTTTTTTTTTTTCTTTTCTTTTTTTTTTTTTTAATTTTCAGTGTTCCATGATTCATTGTTTATGCACCACCACCAGGGCTCCATGCACTACTTGTCCTTCTTAATACCCACGAGCAGGCTAACCCACCCCTCCATCCTCTCCCTTCCAAAATGCTCAGGTTCCTTGTAAGAGTCCATAGTCTCTCATGCTTTGTCTGCCCCTCCGATTTACCACAATTCACTTTTCCTTATTGTTTCCTGGAAGATTGGACCCAACTTTGAGTTCAAACTACGACCAGTTGACTTGGTAAATTTCAATTTGTACACAGGAAATTACACAAAAATGTGCCATCCCTTTTGATTTTCTTTTTGTTTTTGTTTTTTTTGCAATCTCATTAGCTTATGGTACTTAAGTGAGAGAGAGAGTACTCTGGATGAACGACAGGAGGCAATTTTCACCATACCTTCTTCCTCTTCTATCTTTTCCAGGACAGTGTGGGGCCACAGGTGACTTTCCCTCCTAGATCTCCTCCCCAGGGATGGTCTTATAGCCAGGGCCAGGACATTGTCTGTCCTGGCTGTGCTGTCCTGAAAAAGGGATAACAGAGAAGAAGGCTGTTGACAACTTGGACACAGAAGGTCAGAGGCAAATTAGTCATACTTTATCCAAGGGTCAGTCCTCTGACCCCTTCTTGCTCAGCTGCCCAGCAGATACTCTTGGATCCCAGTGGGAGTTAGGAAGATGCTACAGTGTGTGTGTGTGTGCCCTTAAAACCCCCAGTAGACAGGTTTGATGGACCGATATATTTCTTTAGCTGACACACTAGAGAAACACCACACAGCACAGTGAGCTGCCATTTCTACTACCATTTGTTTCAGCTCTCAGCTGGTTATAGACCTTTACTCAGTATGGCCCCAAGCAAGGAAATTGCGTATTGTTACTATACATTGTGATTCCCCTACCTGAATAGGATTGAGCAACAAAAGACAGAGAGAGAGAGAGAGAGAGAGAGAGAGAGAGAATGAATTAGAGAGATTTCTTACTCAGAAAAGGAAAGATGACCTTACCTTGGGGAGAGAGGGTGTGGCTTCCTCCACACTGTCCTCTGGAAGGTGCACCAGTGGGCCCTCTGGAGGTTCTGGAAGACACAGAGGAATGGTCAGGAAATACAGGGTGCTTTGCTTGATGTGAACACAGAGCTACAGTGCATGCGTGTGATGGGTGAACAAGTGAGGACTGAGCTGCGGCTGGGCCCACCTACTTGGTGGATGAAAAAATGCAAAGCAGAGTAGTGGGAAAGTAGTGAGAAACACAGTCTTTCCTTTTTCAGCTAAGGGGCTCTAATCAGTGTGAAATAGTCAACGTGAAGGAAGGCAAACACTAACGGCATGCCTTGTTTCCATGACATCGAGTCCTGTGATGCATCCTACCCAGTGTCAATTCCCCCTGCTCCACATATCGAAGGACTATTCAACTTCCATGTGCACACTCACACAGCTTCTCTCTTCATCACCTAGTCCTTTGGGTTTTTCCTGATTAATTGGGATTTCATATGCATACTATTTATGCTTCAAATCATTTGTAAGCCTATGCTCAGGAGTGGTAATTTCATTCAGAGCTCTTTGTATCCATTCCTACAATTTACCCAGAATTCACAGCTTTCACCAGGCTGAAAAAACCTCTGGACCCACGAAGAAATAACTCCAGTTTCCCTCCTGCCTTTAGCTCTTGGTAACTCTCCTTTCTTTCCCGAGGAACTTGCCTATTCTGTATAAGGTCTGTCAGTGAAATCCGACAATATAGTTCTTTCTCCACCTGCAAATTCCAGCTGTGATTATTGGTGCTAGGAACATGGGTATAAATATTGTGTATGTGCCACATGTGGGAATCCCTGATGTATGCATTTGTCAAAACTCATGGAATCTCAAATCACAAGAAATGCATTTTAGGGTAAATTATGGACTGAGAATGAACTGAAACATTTGGATACAGTTGCACTGATTGTAAAAAAATGTTCCACACCCAAGGAAGGAGTTATTCCTAGGGAAAACTGGAGGCTTAGCTTATGGAAATTTTCTATATTCTCTGTTCAGCATTTTTGTTCATCTAAAGCTGTTGTGAGTCCTCTGCACTAAAGTATAAAGTTTCAAAACAGTGATTCAGGACGAGATCGATATCTCCCAATATTCCAGAATCAAATAAGCTCTATGATTTACCTAGAGATGTTGTTCCTTTTTTATTATTATTAAAAAAATTCAGTGTTCCAACATTCATTGTTTATGCACTGCACCCAGGGCTCCATGCACTCCTTGCCCTACTTAATACCCACGAGCAGGCTAACCCACCCCTCCATTCCCTCCCTTCCCAAATCCTCAGGTTTGTCTGTAAGAGTGCATAGTCTCTCATGCTTTGTCTGCCCCTCCGATTTACCAAAATTCACTTTTCCTTATTGTTTCCTATAAGATTGAACTCAAATTTGAGCTCAATACTACCACCAGTTGACTTGGGTAATTTCAATTTGTATACAGGGAATTACAGAAAAATGTGTCCATCCTTTTGTTTTTGTTTTTGTGTTTTTGGTGATCTCCTTAGCACATGGTACTTAAGTGAGAGAGAGTGTACTCTGGATCAACTTTGGAGGCAATTTCCATGATACCTTTGCCTGGCTCTTCCTTTGGCTCTATTCTTATCTTTCGCCAGAATCGGCCTCCCATTAGGACTCTGGGTCCTTTGCCCTCGTTCTCCTCTGAGCAACAAGCTGCAAAAGAGATAACAAGGGAGAGGGCTCTTGTTAACTTGCAGGCAGAAGACCAGAGGGAAATTAGTCATACTTTATCCACGGGGCAGTCCTCTGACCCCTTCTTCCTCCACTGCCCAGCAGATACTCTTGGATCCCAGTGGGAGTTAGGAAGATGCTACAGTGTGTGTGCACTTAAAACCCCCAGCAGACATGTTTTATGGACAAATAGATTTCTTTAACTGAGACGTTAGAGAAATGCCACACAGCACAGTGAGCATATGTGGTTGCCTAGGTTCACGTCCCACTTCAGAGGGCCATGTCCCCCAGAGAGTATGGGGACACCAGTGTACCTTAGCTTAGTTCCCTCATCTAGGATGTGGAAATGAGGCAACAACTTATTTGCTCTACGTAAAGCCATAAGGAAAGGAAAGGACTGGTGCTTGGCCATTGTTCTCTAAGTATTCAACGATTGAATCGCTAGGGAATAAGATGGACAGTTGGTAGCAGGTAAAACCCGAGACGTGGGGGGGCGGGGTGGCTCCACAGCAAGGGAGGATGGAAGCTTTGTCCTTAGTGTTTACATAGGACAGATATGTCACAGCTCATGGGGATTATGCATTATCCTCTGCTGTGATCCCACACCAGCACTGTTGACGTGGAGGCAAGCAGGGATCCTCGCCCGTGTTTTATAGTGAAGCTGCTGGAAAACCCCTCCGAATTATTGAAAACTAGGGAACTTAAAATGTAAGGAGCAGAAGAAATTTGCCCAGAGTAGCCACAGTGATGAATGATGGGTCTAGAGTAAGAATGTGTTTAGAGCAAGGGCATGGGTATTCCTGACCTTCTGAGACCTGCCTGGGGCCCTTGTGAAAATGCCCTAGACCCCTGCACCATGACTCTCCTCAGTTTCTCCAAGCACCTTGCCCCACACTTTCTATGGTGTAGGGTGTAGGGTGTAGGGTGGGTTCCTCGGATGAAGCGTCTGACCAGAGAAAAATCCAAATCTTAACTCAGCCTTATGACTCTATGAATCAGCCCCCGACTCCAGAATGGTGTGACAAATTAAATCTGTGATTCTCAGCAACTTCCTTTTGATCTGGGAAAGGTCTGAGGGCCTTGGACTAAGGCCTGGCCAAGAGTGGGCCTGGCTCCCCTGGCTCAGTGTGCACCGACCTGCTCCTTCTGGCCCCCTACACATCCTGTCCCAAGTCTTAGTATTGCTCATCCTCTCCAGATCACACAGTGGCAAGGAACAAGCTCCTGCCGCCTCTTAGAAGATTCCCTCTATGGGCAGAGCCTGGAGATCCCACCCCTGGACTCTCTTTGAGACCTTCGGGCAAACACTCCATCAGTCAGTTGCAAAATACTCATTCCACCAGGGCAATGGCACTGTCCCTTCGCACCCACAGTCCCCAGCATCCCTCAAACAGCCAATGAATGTGTCCACAGTAACCTACAAACTCCCATAAGAATTTCCAGGTTCATTCCTTATAAAATCCTCTGTGTTTAGACTGGTAATAATTGCCCTCAGATTCGGACATGTACATTGAGAAAGACTTGACTGGTAATTCTCCACTAATTCTCCGAAAGCAATGACTATTGCTGCAGGGGCAACATTCTCCTGGTCCTTTGAAGGCAGTGTGGTGTGTTTCTGTGTGTTTTCTCTGTAAGAGTGTGTACAACCCTGGCATTTGGAAATAGAAGATTTTCCTAAATATCAGAAGATAGGACAAGCAGTCAGTTTGATAGAAGAATGACAAGCGTACAGTAGTACAAAAATTACAGGATACGTTTAGATAACCCCATAGACCACTGGGAGGGTGCAGAGTTAAAAAAAAAAAAAAGTAAAGTTAAGTATAACTTACTGAGAGTTACCTAGTCCCTTTGACAGAACAACCCTTAGAACATGAATATGTACATACCCGTACAACAAGAATTCAAACTTCCCATCCTGGGAGCCCCTAAAAGTCTTCCCTCTTCGCTGGCTCTCAGCACAGAGAGTGACAGTTGAAATGTAGGGGGCAGGATACTTCATCACATCCCCACGGTGACGGGTCATTGTGAACCCTCAGAGTGATTGTGCCTCTACACAGTAGGCCCCAGGTACTGCGCTGGAGACCAGTGTCTGTCTACATAGGCATGTGTGGCCTTAGGAGGACAGATTTGTTTCACAAACTGATCCCAGGCACACACATCGTTGCTCTGCTTAACACATTCTGTGAGGGAATATCGTGCAAGCCAAATAGAGTTGACAGAGAAAATTGAAGTGTGATTCAGGGAATAAAGTTAACATGGGAAGAAAAAAAAAATGAGAAGATTCGTTCTTGGTCTAAAATGCCATCTCCACGCGTTACCCCTCTTTCTGAGCTACCAGACATTTCTAGAACAAATAATGAAAATTACTCCTGGAGGAAGAAATAAGCAATAGCAGAATATTGAGTTTTAAATGTCATATTTTCTTGGTCTCAGTATACGGTTTTGGGGAGAAAATCTTTGCAAATGACAGTACAGACAAAAGGTTGATATACAGGATCTATAAAGAACTCCTCAAACTCCACACACACAAAACAGACAAGCATATAAAAAATGGGCAGAAGATATATGAACAGACACTTCTCCAATGAAGATATACAAATGGCTATCAGACACATGAATAAAATGTTCATCATCACTAGCCATCAGAGAGATTCAAATTAAAACCACATTGAGATACCACCTTACACCAGTTAGAATGGCCAA
The DNA here is from genome assembly GCF_030435805.1 of Mustela lutreola. Classification (NCBI taxonomy): domain Eukaryota; kingdom Metazoa; phylum Chordata; class Mammalia; order Carnivora; family Mustelidae; genus Mustela; species Mustela lutreola. The sequence continues at coordinate 56,453,574 of NC_081291.1, read as the reverse complement.
AATTAGCAAGACAGGAAACAACATGTGTTGGAGAGGATGTGGAGAAAGGGGAGAACCCTCTTACACTGTTGGTGGGAATGCAAGTTGGTGCAGCCACTTGGGAAAACAGTGTGGAGATTCCTCAAGAAGTTAAAAATAGAGCTTCCCTATGGCCCTGCCATTGCACCACTGGGTATTTACCCCAAAGGTACAGATGTAGTGAAAAGAAGGGCCATCTATATACCCCAATGTTTAGAGCAGCACTGGCCACAGTCGCCAAACTGTGGAAAGAACCAAGATGCCCTTCAACAGACGAGTGGATGAGGAAGATGTGGTCCATATACACTATGGAGTATTATGCCTCCATCAGAAAGGATGAATACCCAACTTTTGTAGCAACATGGACGGGACTGGAAGAGATGATGCTGAGTGAAATCAGTCAAGTGGTTTTTGAATTATATATATTTTCTTACTCTCTGGGTGGTGTATATTTTCCCCCCTGTACACAGCCAGTCTATGCTCTAGGTTAGCTCATTTGTGTGAATTCCCTGAACATCTTCCCTTGTCTCTCCACAAGTGGGAGAATGGTTATTCTCTGAGTAAGGAAGACAATAGAATATGTGTTCACCAGCAGGCTGGGTGAAAACGCATAATCAGGGCATTCCTAAACATAGTTCAGATAAGCAACACTCTGGGATTATATGCGTGCTCTGGCTCCTAATCCCAAACTTAATCACATGCATTCTGATTCTGTGGCTGTGAGAACTTGCCATGGAAGTCATGTGCCCAGCCCCCAACCAAATTACAAGTGAACATGATCCTATAAGGAGGAGAGTTTTGCCAATTTAAAGCACATTTCTCAATGGAAAGAAAGCTAGCTTGTGGAGAGAGGGACACCCTCTTACGCTGTTGGTGTGAACGGGAGGTGGCAGAACCACTCTGGAAAACATCATGCAGGTTCCTCATAAAGTTACAGCCAGAGCTCCCCTATGACCCAGCAATCACACTACTGGGTATTTACAACAAAGATACAGATGTAGTGAAAAGAAGGGCCACATGCACTGCAATGCTCAGAGCAGCGATGTCTATGGGAGCCAAACAGTGGAAGGAGCTGAGATGCCCTTCAGGAAAAGAATGCATACAGAAGATGTGGTCCATATATACAACGGAATACTACTCAGCCATCAGAAAAGATGAATACCCGACACTTGCATGAATATGGATGGAGCTGGAGAAGATTATGTTAAATGAATTAAGTCAAGCAGAGAAAGACAATCATCACGTGGTTTCACTTATTTGTGGAACATAAGGAATAGGATAGAGGAGGACCTTAGGAGAAGGAAGAGAAAAATGACAAGGGAGAAATTGGGGGGGGGTGGGGGACAAACCATGAGAGACTATGGACTGTGGGAAATAATCTGTGGAATTTAGAGGGGAGGAAGTGGGTGTCTGGGTGAGCCTGGTGATGGTTATGAGGAAGAGCACATATTTCATGGAACGCTGGGTGTTTACACAAACAATGAGTCATGGAACACTATATCAAAAACTAATGATGTGTTGTAGGGTGAATAAGGAAAAATATAATGACTTAGGTTTTCTTAAACTGAAAAAAATTCGTGGTAGGGTGAAAGGGTTGAAAGAACCACTGACTTTGATGTTACATTGGAGTAAATGTAATCAACACCCCTAAACCCTCCCCCCCCCCCCAGTGGAAGCAATAGGAAAGACAGGGCAACAAGGTTTTAAAATTTCCACATGCATATTGCAGTTCAAAACATTGCCACTTGCAGATTTACCACTCCCAAATCTGTGATACATGACATATCTCTCTGGAAAGAGCCAAGGCAAGTCAACGTAGGTTAGCCTCTACCTCCATCACTATGTGGTGCCTGAAGAGCACACAGGTTTAGCAGGCCTTAGAGAATGATGACAAGGTCTTGAAACTCAGCATCTACCTTAGATGTTGCTCCATCAAGGAATCTCCTCCTCCAATCATACATTAAGGTGCACGACTGGGAAACCCCTAGAGACTTCTGCACTTTTTCCATAAAACACTGCACGTGCTGGTCTCTACTAATGAATTTGTGAACAGGGTGTCTGGAGGTCATTTTCCCCTTTAGCCTTGGAGCTTAGTGGTGGACGAGGTCAAACTTATTTGGTTCCTTCCAGCTCTTTGCACACCTGAAGGGTGATGGGTCATACTGAAGAAGCATAACGCCATCTCCAGGCACAAGTCCATGTATCTTCCTTCTCTCGAATCTAAATTCATAAATTTCTCACAGAGAAATGCTTTCTTCGTAAAGTGAGCATCATAATGGAACTAGCAACAAACATGATTCAATGGAAGAGAACACATGTACACTCTTCCTACGTTCTAATTGACTTGGGTTTCTATGTATTTGGCCACAGGAATCTCGGCGTTTTGGATTCGTGGATGCAGCTGCAGGTCTGCCTGGGGATGCTGAGTAGTTTATGTCACAAGGACCCATCTCCATTCTCATTTGGGAGAGCGGGGAAGGGAGCACACTGGGGTAACTTTCCCTCTCAGTTTCTGATATTTGCATTTATCCGACAGGGTACAGCGACACCCTGAAGGGTCTGAGCATGATAATAATGTGGACTGAGCAGCTACCGCCACATCCCTGCTGAACAAAGGAAGGCAAAGGAAAGCAGCAGGTAAGTAATAGAAACATAATCTTGCAATTTTTACTTGAGGAAATCTAATCAATGAGAAATAGTCCATCTAAAAAGGGGCAAATTCCAGAATGCCTGCTGGTTTTAATGGCAGAGTCACATGGCCGCCTGCCTGCTCGAGGTCCCACTAAATAGCAACTATGTGTTTCACTTTTCTAAGCCTTTTCCAAAGACCATGAAGCACACAAACAGAAGTAAAAAATAGTCAGCCATGAAGGAAATCCACAGCCCAGTCTGGGTTACCTGTCCTTTCATACTTGCAGGACACCCCTCATCCAAAAGACAGATAAGTGTTGGCGAGGATGTGGAGGAATTGGAGCCCTCATGCACTGCTGACAGGAATGGAAAAGGGTACAGTAATTTGGGAAAGAGTCTTGCAGGAATTCAAATAGTACAACTCAGGTACCACATGACCCAACAGCTCCCCTCCTAGGGATATACCTGTAAAAACAGAAAGCATATGGCCGCCCAGAATCTTATGCATGAATGTTCCTAGCGGCATTATTCACAATCATCTCAAAGTGAAATCAAACCAAATGTTCTTCCACTGAGGAACAAACTGTACAGTACTTATACAGTGGAACGCTGAATAGCCGAACAAAAGTCACGACGAACCCATTCATGCTACAACATTGATGGACCTTGAAAACATTTGCTAAGTAAAGAAGGCAGGCACAAAGGGTCACACAATGCATTAGTCCTTTTATACCAAAGGGCCACAAAGAAGGAAATTCCTGGAAAATCAAAGTATATTCCTGTTTCCCTGGGCCTTAGAGGTTAGGGGAAATGAGGATTCTCTGCAAAGCAGTAAGGGATTTCTTGTGCAGGGATAATGTACAACCTGTGGAGCGCATTGTCGTGCTGTTGCACAATTCTGTGAACATGCTAATAAAAACCTTACAAACAACAAACATGAAACTGCACACTTTAAACAGTGACCTACATTGTCTGTCAACTTTCAGGAAAGCTGTGACAGTGATTAAGTGTGCCTCATTGTAACAGAAAGCAAACCCCAGTATGCAGTATCGGATGTTGTCCCCTCACATTGAGGCCTCTGAACTATGGCAAATGAACAACCAGATCAATGCTATTAGTGAGCATTCTAAATACAAGACCCATTGAGATAATCAGGAGGATTTCCATGTTTCAATTTCAAAGAAAAAAAAAAGAGCCTCTAAATTGAAAAACTTATTCATCTTTTCAGAAGAGAATCATCATAACTCAGGCAGAGGGAAGCTCAGGTAACCAAATAGACAAAGAAAACCAAACCAAACCAAAGAAAACCAAACCAAACCAAACCAAACCACCACCACCACCACCACCAACAACAACAACAACAACAACTTCAGCAATAGTAACAACAACAACTACAACAACAACAACATACCAGTGGGTATGAGAGGTTTTGAGTGGAGAGATTGATGCTTTGATCGTGAAATTAGACCAACATTTCTTATGGTCCTACCCACAAAGATGACGTGAAATATAAGACAACCCAGGTAATGGTGTGTTGAAAACATGTTAAGAACAAATGGTGTTCCAAAGCATCAGTTTTTGAGACAATGATAAGACATAGATCCTGGGCAATCATGAAGTATTGGATCTTCCAGAACGCCAGAAACAAAACTCAGAATGCAGATTCTATTGCATAGGCACAGCACTGAGTCCTCCTTGTGGTGGGAATGGATTCCAGAAGGGAACCTATGACACATAGTGAAAAGTTCAAAGACTGCAGTGTTTCACAAGGCTAATTGTCATAGAGAACAAACTGGTGGTTACTGAAGGGGAGCTGGTGGAGGGGTGGGCAAAGTGTGTGGAGGAAAGTAAGAATACACTGGTCCTGAGGAGCAAGGAGTAATGCATTGAATTACACTAGAATTAAGAGAGTAGGATGAAATTATACTGGAACTAAGGGAATGTACTGTAATTAAGAGAAGAAAATGAAACAAAATGAAGTGTAATCAAACCAGAGAACATTAAAAAGAAAATCTTAAGGTTGATTTGTGGACCTGGATCCATCTAAAGTATCCAGGAGGTAACAGACATTGATGCAGATCAGGGCAACCAGCAACCAAAGTCACAAAGAATTGCGAAAACTTCAAAGCTGTGTGCAGCGGTAGTTGACGGGCGTGTGTCTAGGAACATTCCCCAGGCAAAAATGGACCTTCCACAAGTAATGGAAAACACACAGAGACACAGTGGGCCTTTGTCAGAAAGGTGTGTGGCTCCCTGTCAACAGAATGACAAGGAGGAGGAACTCCGAACAAACAAAAGACCCAGACACACTGGCCTCTCGAGCAGATCTAATGGCTATGGATCTAAGCAAAGTGTCGAAAACAGACTTCAGGGTAGCAGTTATGAAGACAACAGTCGGGCAGGAGAAAAACATTAATGGCAACATAGATTCATTAAGGGCAGAAGTGAGAGCAGATTTGAGGAAGGTAAAAATGCTAGCAATGAGATCCAGCCAAACAGGTACTCTAACTGTTTGGGTAGATGAGGCAGAAGAATGAATCAGGGATCTTGAAGACAAACTGATAAGGAAGAAGGAGCAGGAGGAGGTCTGGAACAAACAGCTTAGAATCCATGAGAACAGAACTAGAGAAATGAAAAGAGGCCATGAAATCTTCCAGTCTTAGAATGATTGGGATCCTGGGGTGGGGGGCTGGGCAGTGGAGAGTGCACGTCCTTGATCTGGGGAACAAAACAAGCAATGTCCTAGAGGCAGAGAGGACATCCCCCAAGATCAGTGAGGACAGAACATCGCCCAGGCATGTAATAATAAGACTTGCACATCTTAGAAAACAAAGGAAACTACTTTAAGGGCAGTTAGGGGGAAGAGATTCCTTATGTACAGGGGGAGGAACATCACATTAACGAAGACCTGGCCACAGCCAGAAATGGCTGGCCAGACGTATTCAGGGTACTAAATGAGAAGAATGGGCAGTCAAGAATTCTTTATCCGGCAAGGCTGTCATCCAGAACAGATGGAGAAATAAGAAGCTTCCAGGATGGCAGAGACTGAAGGGGTCTGTGACGACTAAGCCGGCTCTGCAAGAAATAGGAAGGGGGGAGTTCTATAAGAGGAGAAAGACCCCAAGAGTGATACAGAACAGGGATATATAGAGATAATCCATAGAACCAAGGACTTCCCAGGCAACACGACGACAATAAAATCTCATCAGTCAATAGCCACTCTAAGGTGAACAGGCTAAATGGTCCCCTAAACCAGCACAGGGTTGCAGATTGCATAAAAAGACAGGGTCCACCCATGTGCTGTCTACAAAAGACTCCTTTTGAACCTACAGCTACATCCAGACTGAAAGCGAAGAGATGGAGAACCATCTTTCATGACAACAGACCTCAAAAGAAAGCTGAGGTAGCAATTCTCAGAGCAGAAAAACTAGATTTTAAGCTAACGACCATAGTTAGAAATACAGAAGGACACTATATCTTTCTGAAAGGTTCGATCCAACAATATTCACCCAGATTCACTTCTCTGCATGTCCTGCCTCCCAGAAAGTGGTTGCTTTCCTGTTTGTAGAATTGCTGCTCTTCTTTTCTTTGATCTCCTGGTGGGAGAGTTTGTAGGTATTCAGTATGGTTAGATGACTCTCTAGCTCAATTCCTGGGACCAGACGCAATTTAGGTCTGCTACTCCTCTGCCGTCTTGCTCCCCCTTCCTCAATATGTCTCTTTCTTTGGGTTAACAGTGGGCATGTGTTGTTGCGTGCTCCCCAGTGTGTTTGTGGGGTGGACGGTGGTGTAGATATTTACAATCGTTAGATCTTCTTGTTGGATAGACCCGTTAAGAAGGATGTAGCATCGTATTGCATAGTGCACTGGGTGCGGTGCATAAGCAATGAATTCTGGAACACTGAAGGGAAATTTAAAAAATAAATAGAAAGTAAGAAAAAAAGAAAGATGTAGTGCCTGTCTGTACCTCTATCTACAGTGGTTAGCTTAAAGTCTAATTTGTCTGATATGAGAATTGCTAACCCAGCTTTCTTTTGGGGTCCGTCGGCATGAACGATGGTACCCCATGCCCTCACTTTCAATCTAGATGTATCCTTAGGTTCAAAATGTGTCTCTTGTAGATAGCATATGGATGGGTCCTGTCTTTTTATCCAATCTGCAACTCTGTGCCATTTTACGGGTGGAGCATTTAGGCTGTTCACACAGAGAGTGATTATTGACAGATGTGATTTTATTGTCATCGTGTTGCCTGTGAAGTCCTTGTTTCTATAGATTGTCAATTTCCTTTCTGTATCACTCTTGGGATCTTTCTCCTTTTATGGAGCCCCTCCTTAATATTTCTTGCAGGGCCAGCTCTGTGGTCACATAGTCCTTCAGTTTCTGCCAGTCTTGGAAGCTCCTTGCCTCTCCATCCATTCTGGATGACAGCCTTGCTGGATAACATATCCTTGGCTGTGTGCTCTTCTCATCTGGTCCCCTGAATATGTCTTGTCAGCGCTTCCTGCCTTGAGAGATGTCTGTGGACAGGTCTGACGTTGTTCCAAGTTCTGTTCTCTGCACAGAAGAAATGTCTTCTCCCTCAGTGCTCTTAAGATTGTTTCCTTGGATCTAAGGTTTGCAAATTGTACCATTAAATGTCATGGCATCAAGTCTGTTCTCACTGACCTTGGGAGGGGTCCTCTCTGCCTCTTGGACATGAAGGTTTGTTTCCTTGCCCAGATTAGGGAAGATCTCAGCTGGGATTTGCTCAAATATACCTTCGAGTCTCCTTTCTCTCTCCACCCCATGAGGGAACCCAATAATTCTGATATTGGAACACTCCATTTGGGCACTAATCTGTCTCAGTTTGCTTCCTTGTTTTACAAATTGTGCCTCAATTTCCTTCTTCCCTATCATTTTATCATATGCCTCGCTAATTCATTCTTCTGCCCCGTTTACCCTGACACTCAGTGTATCTAGTTCAGACTGCATTTCAATCTTAGCATGTTTAAGTTCGGCCTGATTAGATCTCATTTCTGCCCTTGGGGATTCTATAGTGTCATTAATATTTTTCTCAAGCCTGGATATCACCTTTTTAAAATTTTTTGAAAGTTTTTATTTAAATCCCAGTTAACATACAGTATAATATTAGGTTTCAGGTGTTCAATGTAGTGATTCAACACTCCCATACACCACGTGGTGCTCATCATAGCAAGTGTAGTCCTTAATCCCCATCATCTATTTAACCAACCCTTCCATACGGCTCTTTCTGGTAACCATCATTTTGTTCTCTATAATTAAGAGTCTGTTTCTTGGTTTGCTCCACTTGACAATTGTTACTCGGCAGTCAATTTCTGGGCCTTTTATCCATATCCATTAGTTTTATCTATATCCATTAGTTCTGTGGCAGTGGCCACAACCTCTGAATCTTTCCTTGGTTGGGGTTCCTCCTCTTAGTCAATCTGCTGTGGGGTGTTCGAGGTAATCTAGAGAGTCCAAGTTATTGACCACAATCCAAGCAAGATATACCTGTTTTATAGGGACCTTAGCGCGGACAGCCTCTTGTTCTTCCAGCCTGTCTTCTAGGGGCGGGGCCTGTTGTGCTGTTACTCAGGCAACCCTGTTTGAGCAGAGCTGCCCAGCCACCTGTGGAGGGGCGGATGGGTCCAGTGAAAACCATTTTCGGGGATAATTGTTCTCTGGGTGCTTTCTCTGGGGGCATTCCATGTATATCTTCTGACAGTCGGAGCAGAATTCACTGCATCTAAACCTCGGCTTCAGAACAGAGATCGCAGTCTGCTCTTCACTGAACTCTCCAGGACACACTGCCTCCGTTTCTGTCTGTGTTGCTTAGAACCACAGCTTCCTGGGCTGTGCTCCCCCACAGAAGTACTCCCAGCCCTCGCTTCCAGGCCCAGGCACATCTCTGGCCTGTGTGCTTCCAAAACCTCAAACCACCCACAGTTCATCCGTGTGCCCCTGCAGCCCCAGGTTTCAGTCGGGGGGCTGCCGCAAAGTCGCTTCCCTGACACGATTGCTCTGCGAGTCTGTGCCCAGTCCATAGTGCTGGAGGCTTCTGTGCATCCAGTGGTGCAGGTTCTCAGAGGCCCCTCCCCCTTCCGTACATCTTCTGATATCTGCCCTCAGAATCATGGCTCCCACTTCGTACCTTGAGACCAACCGCCAGACATATATTCTGTTTGTATGTATCAGATGTATCTTCTTACATCTCAGGCTGAGTTTGTGGGCGTTCAGAATGGTCTGGTAGATATCCAGCTCAATTCAGGGGACCAGTTGAATTAGGGTCCCCTTTTCCTCTGCCACCTTTTCTCCTGCCTCCCATTATCTTATCTTTCTGTTTTAGCCTTTTATTTTCATATTCTGGGGTGCCTGAGAACACAGTTTGGAAGAGTCCTGCTGTCTCAAACGTCATGACTCTCCCCCCCCACCACTCCACGCCCACACATGCACAGAATGTGGTTATTCTGGTGAATGGCTCTGTGCGAGCTTCAAAAAACTGCGAGTTTTTTGCTGTTACTAGATGTGATATTTCATAACTGCCATTCAGATCAGTGGATCGGAGGTACTGTTGAGTTTGCCTGGATTGATTTTATGCATCGTGAATGTATCAATTACTGAAAGAGCAGGGTTTCATGCCATAATGGTGGATTTGAATATATGAATGTCTATCCATGAGGAGAGGGGATTTGTCCATTTTTCTTACCCATCTTCAACTGTTTTTGTGTCACAGATTTTGATGTTGTGATGTCACATGCATGTATGTGAAGTATTGCTGAATTATTACTTAGATGAAGGTTTGCTCATTTGAGACTGAGGGGGGCCATGGAGATAGAGAGGGAGAGAGAGAGAGAGAGGGGATAGAGGGTGAGGGAGAGAGCGAACACCAAAATGACCCCCTGCTGAGCACAGAACTCCATTGGAGGTTGGATCACACAAACCCTGAAGGTCATGGGCCAACCCAAAACCAAGAGTCTCACACTTGACCGACTAAGCCACTCAGGCAAAACCCGGCTTTAGTTATGTTTTATTAGAGAATGGATCTCCTCTGCTTTAGGTAATGCCGCTATTTACCACTGATCATTTTCCTCGTCCTGAAGTTGGCTTTGTCTGAAATGAATGTAGCTACTGGAAGTAACACTTTATTTGTTTAGACTGGTGAATTCTCATTTTCCATACCTATGCTTTTTAACGCCTGTCGATTTTCAAGACTAAAGTGATTTTCTTACAGAAAATATACAGCTTGGCCTTTTTTTTTTTGTTTTTCTAATTCCAATTTGGTACCCTCTGTCTTTAGCTGCTGTGCTAAAACTTTCATATACAAAGTCATTAAACACGTAGCTGGATGCATGTCTGTTAGATTTGAGACTCTTTTCTATCCATTAATCAGATCTTTTCTTTTTCTAGATCACTCTTTAAAAAAAATGAGTATATGAACATAGAGCATGTTAGTTTCAGAGGTAGTTTCATGATTCATCAATTGCATAGAACACCCAGTGGTGATTGCATGAGTGCCCTCCTTAATACCCATCACCGAGATGCTCTGCTCGCCACCAACTTCCTCTCCAGAATCCTCCATTTGTTTCCTATAGTTAAGGGTCTCCTGCAGTTTGACTCCCTTTTGGAGTTCATCTTAAGTTTCTCTCCCTTCCTCTAGGCTCATCTGTCTTGTTTTTTAAATTCCACATATGAGTGAAATCATATGATATTTGTCTTTGTCTGACTGAGTTATTCCCTTTGTATAGTACCCTTGAGTTCCAAACACATCATTGCAAATGGCAAGATATCACTACTCTTGATTGCTGGGTGTCGCTCCCTTGTATATGTACATGCTGCTTACTCTTTTTTAAAAATTTAAAATTCCATTAACCAAAATATAGTGCCCCATTAGATTTGGTTTGGCATTCAATTCATTAGTTGTGTATTACAGTCCGGGATCATCCCGTCACATGCCCTTCTTATGCCCGTCACCTGGTTACCCTATCCCACCACACAACTTCCTCTCCACAACCCTTAGTTTGTTTCCTGGACCGAAGAGACTCTCATGGTTTGTCTCCCTTTCCAGTTTCTTCCCATTCAGCTTTCCGTCACTTCACCTATGAATCCTCTGCACTGTTTCTTATATTCTACATATGAGTGAAACCACATGATAATTGTCTTTCTCTCCTAGCTTTCTTCCTCTGTCTTTCACTTGGCCTAATACCCTCCAGTTCCCGCCATGTCGATGTGAATGGTAGGTATTCATCCTTCCTGATGGCTGAATACTATTCCATTGTATATGCGAACCACATCTTCTTTATCCATTCATCCGTTGAAGGACATCACATTTCCTTCCACAGTTTGGGTTTTGGGGACATTGCTGCATGAACACTGGGGTACCTGTGCCCCTTCTTTTCCCTACATCTTTGAGGGTAAATGCCCAGTAGTGCAATTGCCTGATTGTATGGAATGTCCATGCTTAACTTCCTGAGGAAGCTCCATCCTTTTTTAAAAAAATTATTTATTTCTTTTCAGCATAACAGTATTCATTGTTTTTGCACCACACCCAGTGCTCCATGCAATACGCGCCCTCCCTAATACCTACCACCTGATTCCCCCAACCTCCCACCCGCCCCTGCCCCTTCAAAACCATATGTTTTCACTCAAATGAACAATGGAAAAAAGAGACAAACCAAGTAACAGACTCTTAATTATAGAGAACTGGTGGTTGCCAGAGGAGAGGTTGATGGAGTGATGGCTGAAATGGTGAAGGTGATTAATAGCCTACTTATCATGAGGAGCACTGAGTAATGTATAGAATCTCTGAATTACTCTATTATACATCTGAGGCTAATATAGCACTTTATGTTTACTTAATACACTGGAATTTTAAAAAAAGAGATGGTCGTATTTGTTGTAGCTGTAAAGATATATATATCTACACACACACACACACACAAACACACATACATATGTACATGGATTGGCAGACTTTTGATCTAAACAGTGAATACTTTAGGCTTCACAGGTATGCTGTATCTTTCTCAACTACTCAACTCTGTGCATGTGAAGGAATAGATATGTGTGTGCAATTCAACTTTATTGACAAAATCCGTCAGCTGGCAAGTATTTGGCCCCAGGCCACCTTTTGCTGACTTCTGAAAACAACAACAACAATAACACATTGAGTATTACAACTCAGAAATATCAATCCTAACACACAAAAGACAAATGAAATATAGAGAATTACTGGCACTGAATAATTAGAGATCCTAGCTTCAGAATAAACTCTGTGATTTAAAATCACCCTGTAAAAAAACCTGCAGAGGCCTCAGCCCCAAATGATGAAATAGGAGAGGCAGAAAAATTGTTTCTAATATTTATAATAACTATTAAAAATACATTATAATTGTAAGTTCGATGCCATATCTACAATGTCTAAAATAGACCTTTTGGTCTAAAATAGCCTAAAAATATGATAGTAAATAGGAAATCTCATATTTTTAAAAGAACAAAGACAATTATTTGTTGATTTTCATGTATGCTTTTTAAAAAATAGACTAAGTAATCATAGATTCCTGGGACCTCACTCTTGTTTATAGGTTAGGGAATTCAAATACCAAATGAGAAAGAGTAAGAGAATGGAATTAGCAAGACAGAGTCATAAGGCCAGCTTTACAGTCTTTAGAAATGAGTTGAAAAGACAAAAGTATTATTTTAGATAAAGGCCTGATGTCAGTCTGGAGAGGAGTTGTGAGGGGCTGCCTACAATAGTTTCATTATTTCATCATTAGTTAATTAATATGTGATACTGCTAAAAACATGAGAAGAGACTGAATGCAAACATAAACAGGTATTGAGTGCCCAGGGCGCTCAGTCAGTCTTGATTTTGGCTCAGGTAACGATCTCACAGTTGTGGGAATGAGTTCCACATTTGTCTCCATGATGGGTTTGAAGCCTGCTAAAGATTCTCACTCTCTCGCTCCTCCTGCCCCTCCCACCTCATTCCCTCTCTAAAAATAAATAAACAAACAAATAAACAAAATGTTAAGAAAACCACAATCAGGTTTTTAGGAAGATATTAATTTTACTGTGTTGGCAATATGAAATCAACTTCAAATTGGGAAATGGATTATGCAGAAGAGAAACAATTATATTTGTGACAGAAGAGGTCAGCAACAAAATTTTTTTACTATTATTGCACTGTTGGAACTGTTACATATTCATTTTTGAGTTTCTGAAAGTGCTTGTGGATGACAGACCTTAAAATTCATTTCAGTATTTAGTGAACTCCTACTCCAACCCACACACAGATAGCCTACTTCTACTCATGTGGCTCTCTTCCATTTTGAACGGCTGGATCTCCTAGTAACTTTACCTTTTTCAAAAAATGGTTCTACTGAGTGAAATAAGTCAAGCAGAGAGAGTCAATTATCATATGCTTTCACTGACTTGTGGAGCATAAGGAATAACACCGAGGACATTGTAGGAAGGAGAGTAGTAGTGAGTTGGGGGAAACCAGAGGGGGAGACAAACCATGAAAGACTGTGGACTTGAGAAGGAAACTGAGGGTTTTGGAGGAGAAGGGGGTAGGGGACGGGTAAGCCTGGTGGTGGGTATTATGGAGGGCATGTATTGCATGGAGTATTGGGTGTAGTGCATAAACAATGAATTTTTAAACACTAAAAGAAATAATAAAAATAAAAAATAAAGACCAAAGTGAGAAAAGTAGGGGGAAAAAATAAATGGTGCTACTTGTCAGAGCCAGAAAGTATTACGGAAACATCTCTGACAAACATAAGTAGTGGATTTCTTGCTCTCTTCATTCATGACTCCCACTTACAGGCCCAATGTGTCTTTCTAAAATCCGTATGGTGGATTCCCAACTCCCAGTACCTCAGATTGTGACTGTACTTGGAGACATGGCCTTTACAGAGGTAATTAAAATTAAATGAGATCATTAGGATGGGCCCTAATCCAATATGAGTGGTGCCCTTATAAGAAGAATAAATTCAGAGACAAACATGAGCATACACAGAGGACCACCCAAAGACACAGGGAGAAGAAAAGCAATCTACAAGCCAAGGAGACAGACCTCAGAGAAAAATAAAACAAAAACACAACCCTGACAACACCTTGATCTCCTACTTCTTTTTCCTAGAACTATGAGAAAGTAAAGTTCTGTTTTCAAGGCAACCAGTCTGCGGTACTTTGTTATGGCAGCCTCGGTAACCTATTACACTTCCTCTCTCCCCTATAGTACCAATGGAGGCATGGCAGCAGTGCAACAGACTGCTAAGCTAAAAGTCACCTTACCCCTCCTCCAGCTCCAGTGACTAGTAGCAATTACAGAAGTATGTCACATGCTTGGACTGAAGGAAGAATCACTGGCTACAGGTGGAGGAGGAAGGAGGAAGGCTTACTGTAAACAGCAGTTCCCCATTTTAAGAAAAGCTACAAATTGATGTAGAAAATGTTGCTGAAATCCATGTGGTCAGAAAGTATACATTGTCGCTCTTTTTGTACATTCCTAGTTATTGGCTGCATTCCAAAGGCCAGATGCTGGGATTCCAGTTAACCATGAAACTGTCAAAAATAAGGGTTATTTCCGGAGACCTTGACAATCTGCTGCTCATTTCAGAGAAAACTGAGGCTCTTAAACATTAATTTGCTCAAAGTCACAAAGGTAATGATTTGTAGATGTTGTGTTTATTACAAAATCACATTGGTCCTTTTCTGAAGTTTATATACTATGGAAACCTTAGCCCAGTGGGCAGTTTATTTGTTGTTTCCACAAATGTTTATTGATTGCCTGCTATGTTCCAGAGATATTTCTTATTATTTAGGATACAGCGGTGAGCAACACAGACTAAACCAGCCTCTTTGAGTTTATATTCTAACACCGGGTGATGGACAGTAAACAGTAATCATAATAGGAAATTTCATTACATAATATGTGACAAGATTAAAAGAATTAGACAGAAAAGAGGAAGTATAGCAGGGAAAAATGATTGGGGATAGCAGGCTGAAAGTTGACATGGACCAGGCCAGGAGGCAGTTTGCAATTTTAAATTGGGTATTCAAGGTAGGCTCATTGACATTTGGGCAAATAATCGAAAGAGATAAGGGAGCTAACAGAAACCTATTTCTGTAAAGATGGATCCAAAGACAGAATTCCACTATGGGCCGTAAGCTTTAGGACTGGAGCCTGCCTGGCTTTTTTGAGAAACAGCAAGGTGACCAGTGTGACTGCTGCAATAGAGTTGAATGACGGAGAAAGTAGTAGGAGAAGAGTGGAGGCAAATAAAGGAAGGTGACGGAACTAGACCTGATCGGGAGGGCCTCGCGGGGCGCTCATTTTACTCGAAATATAATGCAGAGCCATCACAAGGGTTTTTTGTTGTAGGTGTTTTTCTAAAGGAAAAAATGTTTGGTTACTTTTTCAAATTTAAATTCAAGTTAGGTAACCTATGGTGTAGTGCTGGTTTAGGAGTAGTTTAGTGATTCATCACTTCCATATAATACCAAGTGCTCATCACAACAAGTGCCCTCCTTAATGCCCATCCCCCGTTTAGCACATCGCCCCACCTACCTCCCCTCCATTGATCCTCAGGTTGTTCTCTATAGTTAAGAGTCTCTTATGGTTTGTCCCCCTCTCTGTTTTTATTTTTTCTCTCCTTTCCCCTATGTTCATATATTTGGTTTCTTAAATTCCACATATGAGTGAAATCATAGGATATTTGCCTTTCTGTGAGTAACTTCTTTTCCTTAGCATGACATGTTCCAATTCCACCCACAATTTGTAAATGGCAAGAGGTCATTCTGTCTGAGGACTAATATTCCATTATACATACATGGTGGTCCACTATATACCTATCTACATATGTATATTTGTGTGTAGATATATACATGTATGTACATATTTATGTATATGTACGGGTACATGTATGCATATATGTGTATACATATGCATGTGTGTGTACTTAGGTATGTATATACGCATATATGTACCACATCATTTTTTTAAAGACAAACGAAATTTAAATTCTTTTTTTTAAAAATTATTATTTATTTGACAGAGAGAGATCACAAGTAGGCAGAGAGGCAGGCAGAGAGAGAGGAGGAAGCAGACTCCCTGCCGAGCAGAGAGGCCGACGCGGGACTCGATCCCAGGACCCTGAGATCATGACCCGAGCCGAAGGCAGCGGCTTAACCCCTGAGCCACCCAGGCGCCCAATAAGAATCATTATTTTTTAATTATTATTAATTTTTTATTTTTTATAAACATATATTTTTATGCCCAGGGGTAAGGTCTGTGAATCACCAGGTTTACACACTTCACAGCACTCACGAAAGCACATACCCTCCCCAGTGTCCATAATCCCACCCCCTTCTCCCAACCCGCTCCCCCCAGAAACCCTCAGTTTGTTTTGTGAGATTAAGAGTCACTTATGGTTTGTCTCCCTCCCAATCCCATCTTGTTTCATTTATTCTTCTCCTACCCACTTAAGCCCCCATGTTGCATCACCACTTCCTCATATCAGGGAGATTGTATGATAGTTGTCTTTCTCTGCTTGACTTATTTCGCTAAGCATGATACACTCTAGTTCCATCCATGCTGTCGCAAATGGCAAGATTTCATTTCTTTTGATGGCTGCATAGTATTCCATTGTGTATATATACCACATCTTCTTGATCCATTCATCTGTTGATGGACATCTAGGTTCTTTCCATTGTTTGGCGATTATGGACATTGCTGCTATAAACATTTGGGTGCACGTGCCCCTTTGGATCACTACGTTTGTATCTTTAGGGTAAATACCCAATAGTGCAATTGCTGGGTCCTAGGGCAGTTCTATTTTCAACATTTTGAGGAACCTCCATGCTGTTTTCCAGAGTGGCTGCACCAGCTTGCATTCCCACCAACAGTGTAGGAGGGTTCCCCTTTCTCCGCATCCTCGCCAGCATCTGTCATTTCCTGACTTGTTGATTTTAGCCATTCTGACTGGTGTGAGGTGATATCTCATTGTGGGTTTGATTTGTATTTCCCTGATGCCGAGTGATATGGAGCACTTTTTCATGTGTCTGTTGGCCATCTGGATGTCTTCTTTGCAGAAATGTCTGTTCATGTCTTCTGCCCATTTCTTGATTGGATTATTTGTTCTTTGGGTGTTGAGTTTGCTAAGTTCTTTATAGATTCTGGACACTAGTCCTTTATCTGATATGTCGTTTGCAAATATCTTCTCCCATTCTGTCAGTTGTCTTTTGATTTTGTTAACTGTTTCATTTGCTGTGCAAAAGCTTTTGATCTTGATGAAATCCCAAAAGTTCATTTTTTCCCTTGCTTCCCTTGCCTTTGGCGTTGTTCCTAGGAAGATGTTGCTGCGGCAGAGGTCGAAGAGGTTGCTGCCTGTGTTCTCCTCAAGGATTTTGATGGATTCCTTTCGCACATTGAGGTCCTTCATCCATTTTGAGTCTATTTTTGTGTGTGGTGTAAGGAAATGGTCCAATTTCATTTTTCTGCATGTGGCTGTCCAATTTTCCCAGCACCATTTATTGAAGAGGCTGTCTTTTTTCCATTGGACATTCCTTCCTGCTTTGTCAAAGATTAGTTGACTGTAGAGTTGAGGGTCTATTTCTGGGCTCTCTATTCTGTTCCATTGATCTATGTGTCTGTTTTTGTGCCAGTACCATGCTGTCTTGATGATGACAGCTTTGTAATAGAGCTTGAAGTCCGGAATTGTGATGCCACCAACGTTGGCTTTCTTTTTCAATATCCCTTTGGCTATTCGAGGTCTTTTCTGGTTCCATATAAATTTTAGCATTATTTGTTCCATTTCTTTGAAAAAGATGGATGGTACTTTGATAGGAATTGCATTAAATGTGTAGATTGCTTTAGGTAGCATAGACATTTTCACAATATTTATTCTTCCAATCCAGGAGCATGGAACATTTTTCCATTCCTTTGTGTCTTCCTCAATTTCTTTCATGAGTACTTTATAGTTTTCTGAGTATAGATTCTGTGTCTCTTTGGTTAGGTTTATTCCTAGGTATCTTATGGTTTTGGATGCAATTGTAAATGGGATTGACTCCTTAATTTCTCTTTCTTCTGTCTTGCTGTTGGTGTAGAGAAATGCAACTGATTTCTGTGCATTGATTTTATATCCTGACACTTTACTGAATTCCTGTATAAGTTCTAGCAGTTTTGGAGTGGAGTCTTTTGGGTTTTCCACATATAGTATCATATCATCTGCGAAGAGTGATAATTTGACTTCTTCTTTGCCGATTTGGATGCCTTTAATTTCCTTTTGTTGTCTGATTGCTGAGGCTAGGACCTCTAGTACTATGTTGAATAGCAGTGGTGATAATGGACATCCCTGCCGTGTGCCTGACCTTAGCGGAAGAGCTTTCAGTTTTTCTCCATTGAGAATGATATTTGTGGTGGGTTTTTCATAGATGGCTTTGATGATATTGAGGTATGTGCCCTCTATCCCTACACTTTGAAGAGTTTTGATCAGGAAGGGATGCTGTACTTTGTCAAATGCTTTTTCAGCATCTATTGAGAGTATCATATGGTACTTGTTCTTTCTTTTATTGATGTGTTGTATCACATTGACTGATTTGCGGATGTTGAACCAACCTTGCAGCCCTGGAATAAATCCCACTTGGTCGTGGTGAATAATCCTTTTAATGTACTGTTGAATCCTATTGGCTAGTATTTTGTTGAGTATTTTCACATCTGTGTTCATCAAGGATATTGGTCTATTGCTGTCTTTTTTGATAGGATCCTTGTCTGGTTTGGGGATCAAGGTGATGCTGGCCTCATAAAATGAGTTTGGAAGTTTTCCTTCCATTTCTATTTTTTGGAACAGTTTCAGGAGAATAGGAATTAGTTCTTCTTTAAATGTTTGGTAGAATTCCCCCGGGAAGCCGTCTGGCGCTGGGCTTTTGTTTGTTTGGAGATTTTTAATGACTGTTTCAATCTCCTTACTGGTTATGGGTCTGTTCAGGCTTTCTATTTCTTCCTGGTTGAGTTGTGGTAGTTTATATGTTTCTAGGAATGCATCCATTTCTTCCAGATTGTCAAATTTATTGGCGTAGGGTTGCTCATAGTGTGTTCTTATAATAGTTTGTATTTCTTTGGTGTTAGTTGTGATCTCTCCTCTTTCATTCATGATTTTATTTATTTGGGTCCTTTCTCTTTTCTTTTTGATAAGGCGGGCCAGGGGTTTATCAATTTTATTAATTCTTTCAAAGAACCAGCTCCTAGTTTCGTTGATTTGTTCTATTGTTTTTTTTGGTTTCTATTTCATTGATTTCTGCTCTGATCTTTATGATTTCTCTTCTCCTGCTGGGCTTAGGGTTTCTTTCTTGTTCTTTCTCCAGCTCCTTTAGGTGTAGGGTTAGGTTGTGTACCTGAGACCTTTCTTGTTTCTTGAGAAAGGCTTGTACCGCTGTATATTTTCCTCTCAGGACTGCCTTTGTTGTGTCCCACAGATTTTGAACCGTTGTACTTTCATTATCATTTGTTTCCATGATTTTTTTCAATTCTTCTTTAATTTCCCGGTTGACCCATTCATTCTTTAGAAGGATGCTGTTTAGTCTCCATGTATTTGGGTTCTTTCCAAACTTCCTTTTGTGGTTGAGATGTAGCTTTAGAGCATTGTGGTCTGAAAATATGCAGGGAATGATCCCAATCTTTTGATACCGGTTGAGTCCTGATTTAGGACCGAGGATGTGATCTATTCTGGAGAATGTTCCATGTGCACTAGAGAAGAATGTGTATTCTGTTGCTTTGGGATGAAATGTTCTGAATATATCTGTGATGTCCATCTGGTCCAGTGTGTCGTTTAAGGCCTTTATTTCCTTGCTGATCTTTTGCTTGGATGATCTGTCCATTTCAGTGAGGGGGGTGTTAAAGTCCCGTACTATTATTGTATTATTGTTGATGTGTTTCTTTGATTTTGTTATTAATTGGTTTATATAGTTGGCTGCTCCCACGTTGGGGGCATAGATATTTAAAATTGTTAAATCTTCTTGTTGGACAGACCCTTTGAGTATGATATAGTGTCCTTCCTCATCTCTTATTATAGTCTTTGGCTTAAAATCTAATTGATCTGATATAAGGATTGCCACTCCTGCTTTCTTCTGATGTCCATTAGCATGGTAAATTCTTTTCCACCCCCTCACTTTAAATCTGGAGGTGTCTTCGGGCTTAAAATGAGTTTCTTGGAGGCAACATATAGATGGGTTTTGTTTTTTTATCCATTCTGATACCCTGTGTCTTTTGACAGGGGCATTTAGCCCATTAACATTCAGGGTAACTATTGAGAGATAAGAATTTAGGGCCATTGTATTGCCTGTAAGGTGACTGTTACTGTATATGGTCTCTGTTCCTTTCTGATCTACCACTTGTAGGCTCTCTCTTTGCTTAGAGGACCCCTTTCAATATTTCCTGTAGAGCTGGTTTGGTATTTGCAAATTCTTTCAGTTTTTGTTTGTCCTGGAAGCTTTTAATCTCTCCTTCTATTTTCAATGATAGCCTAGCTGGATATAGTATTCTTGGCTGCATGTTTTTCTCATTTAGTGCTCTGAAAATATCATGCCAGCTCTTTCTGGCCTGCCAGGTCTCTGTGGATAAGTCAGCTGCCAATCTAATATTTTTACCATTGTATGTTACAGACTTCTTTTCCCGGGCTGCTTTCAGGATTTTCTCTTTGTCACTGAGACTTGTAAATTTTACTATTAGGTGATGGGGTGTGGGCCTATTCTTATTGATTTTGAGGGGCGTTCTCTGAAACTCCTGAATTTTGATGCTCGTTCCCTTTGCCATAGTGGGGAAATTCTCCCCAATGCTTCTCCCCAGTATACCTTCTGCTCCCCTCTCTCTTTCTTCTTCTTCTGGAATCCCAATTATTCTAATGTTGTTTCATCTTCTGGTGTCACTTATCTCTTGAATTCTCCCCTCGTGGTCCAGTAGCTGTTTGTCCCTCTTTTGCTCAGCTTCTTTATTCTCTGTCACTGGTCTTCTATATCACTAATTCTTTCTTCTGCCTCATGTATCCTAGCAGTGAGAGCCTCCATTTTTGATTGCACCTCATTAATAGCTTTTTTGATTTCAACTTGGTTAGATTTTATTTCTTTTATTTCTCCAGAAAGGGCTTTTATATCTCTCGAGAGGGTTTCTCTAATATCTTCCATGCCTTTTTCGAGCCCGGCTAGAACCTTGAGAAATGTCATTCTGAACTCTATATCTGACATATTACCAATGTCTGTATTGATTAGGTCCCTAGCCTTCGGTATTGCCTCTTGTTCTTTGTTTTGTGTTGAATTTTTCCTTCTTGTCATTTTATCCAGATAAGAGTATATGAAGGGCAAGAAAAATACTAAAAGGGTGGCAACAACCCCAGGAAAATATGCTTTAACCAAATTAGAAGAGATCCAAAATCGTGAGAGGGGAGAAAGGGGATAAAAAGAGGTTCAAAAAGGAAGAAAGAAAAAAAAGAAAAGAAAAGAAAAGAATTTAAAAAAAGAAAACACCTAAGAAAAATGTAAAAAAGAAAAAATATATATATTAGATAAACTAGCAAAAATCGTTAAAAAAGAAAAAGGTAACAGTTGAAAAAAAAATTTTTACCCGAAGGCGAGGAAAAAAAAACAAAAAGTGAAAAAGAAAAAAAAATAAATTAACTGCAAGACTAAAAAAAATCACAGGGAAAAAGCCTTGAGTTCCGTGCTTGGCTTTCTCCTCCTCTGGAATTCTGCTGCTCTCCTTGGTATTGAAACCGCACTCCTTGGTAGGTGAACTTGGTCTCAGCTGGATTTCTTGTTGATCTTCTTGGGGAGGGGCCTGTTGTAGTGATTCTCAAGTGTCTTTGCCCCAGGCGGAATTGCACCGCCCTCACCGAGGGCCTGGGTGAGTAATCCGCTCAGGTTTGCTTTCAGGAGCTTTTGTTCCCTGAGCGCTTTCCGTAGAGTTCCAGAGGACGGGAATACAAATGGCGGCCTCCTGGTCTCCGGCCCTGAGGAGCCGAGAGCCCAGGGCCGCACTCCTCAGTGCGCCCTCAGAGAACAGCGCCCAGTCACTCCCATCTGCCTGACCTCTGGCCGCGCTCCGAGCTCACCGAGCCTGCGACCGGTTCAAGGTAACACCGAGCTGTGAGCTTACTGTCGGCTCTGTCTCTGTAGATGGCTTTCCCGATCCAATACCCGCAAGCTCTGCGACTCTCAGACACCCCCGATCCTTCTGTGACCCTGCGGGACCTGAGGCCACGCTGACCCCGCGTGGGATTCTCCCCGGTTTAGCCCCTGGAGCGATGTCCCTCAGCAGAACAGACTTTTAAAAATCCTGATTTTGTGCGCGGTTGCTCCGCCGCTTGCCGGGAGCCGGCCCCTCCCCCCGGGGACTATCTTCCCGTCGCTTTGGATTCACTTCTCCGCCGGTCCTACCTTTCAGAAAGTGGTTGTTTTTCTGTTTCCAGAATTGCTGTTCTTCTCCTCTTCGATCTGCCGATGGATTTTCAGGTGTTTGCAATCTTTAGATAAGCTATCTAGCAGATCTCTGGCTAGCTGAAGTAGTCTCAGCCTGCTACTTCTCCGCCATCTTGACTCCTCCCCCTAAAATTTTTTTTTTTAAGTTTTTATTTATTTATTTGACAGAGAGAGATCACAAGCAGGCTCCCTGCTGAGCAGAGAGCCCAATGCGGGCCTCGATCCCAGTACCCAGAGATCATGACCTGAGCCTTAGGCAGCGGCTTAAGCCACTGAGCCACCCAGGCGCCCTCTTTTTTTTTTTTTTTTTTAAGATTTTCATTTATTTACTCGACAGACAGAGATCACAAGTACGCAGAGAGGCAGGCAGAGAGAGAGAGGGGGAAACAGACTCTCCTCTGTGCAGAGAGCCCAATGAGGGCCTCGATCCCAGGACCCCGAGACCATGACCCGAGCCGAAGGCAGAGACTTAACCCAGTGAGCCACTCAGGTGCCCCTATACCACATCATTTTCATCCTTCCATCAGTGGTTGGACATTTGAGCTCTTTGCATAATTTGGCTATTGTTGATAGAGTTGCTCTAAAAATTGGGGTGTATGTGCCCCTCTGAATTAGCATTTTTGTATCTTTTGAATAAATATCTAATAATGCACTTCTGGTTTTTAGTTGTATCAGCTTTTGATGGTTTTTTTTTTTTTTTTTGTAGTTTTAGAGGAAAACAAAGTGCACCCTGACCTCCTTCTCAGAGAGAAGCCTCAGTCTGGCTGCAGAGCCCAGATAAGATCCCCCTTGGCCGCTGGCAGAGCAGGTTCCAAATCGCGGTCCCTGGGCACGCATGATATTTTGCTTGTACCCAAAGCCAGGGCAGTGGCAGCTGTCTGGGCAGCTCCAGACCACCAGAGAGGATCCAAGCAGCAATCGCACACTGAGATCTTCCCTCTGATCCGGGCTGGGAGTGCCTGGTTTTTCTGGGTCCAAGAGCGCCCAGCTTGCGCGCACCTCTTTCAGGGGAGGCTGTGGGTCGCACGTGGGTCTCAGGCTCTGAGAATGGCGTGCAGGTCCGAAAGCACCAGGCTGGGCCTTCGCGCACCTCTCTGGGGAGTGGGGGGGAGTTTGGTGCATGCATCTTAGGCTCCGAAACAATGGCACGCATCAAAGGGCGCCGGCCAGCCGGGCCTTTGTACCTCGCTCAGGGGAGCATGAGGGGCATGCGCATCTCAGGCTCTATAGCAGGGCTGGCACGTTCTGCTGTCCGGTGTGGCTCCCATCCCCTCACAGGAGCCGGACCCCACATGTTCTCGGGCGCACGGTTTAGGGACCAAGACCTGGTTTCTCCACTGCACTCTCTCTGGCTCAGCACCAGGGGAGGCTGTCCTGGGACCAAGGACTTAAGCCCCTGTCCCTAGCTGCCCTGATTCCCACAGTTTCCCCCCACCCCCGCGATCCTTTTCTCTTTTGGAGTGCTTTCAACCAGTCTCCAAGTTAATGCTGGTCCCCAGATGTAGGGCACTCTCACTCATACTGGGGGTATTACTTTCCAACAGGTCGCCTCTGGCGGCTCCCTCCCTCTTCCGATATCAGTCCGCCTTTCCCACACTGCTTTACCTGTCCACTGGCGACTTCTGCCCCTGTAGAGATCCAGACATGTATAATTCTGATCTCAGGCTGATTTCATGGGTGATCAGAGTTCTTTGGTAGGTAATCAGCTCACTTTAGGGTACAGTTGAAAAGGCGCCTCCTCCTACTTCCCCACCATCTTGTCCCCGTGAACCTGATGCTGTCTTTTAATTACTGCTTTGAGAAGGCTTGTATTTATTTTTACTTTTATTTCTTTTCATATTTTCTTATTTTTATTTTATTTTTTTCTTCTTTTCAAAATTTTATTTAAATTTTAGCCAGGTAGCATACCGTGCAATATGGTTTCAGGAGTAGAATTGAGTGATTCATCACTTGGATACAACAATCACCCTGAACTCATCATATCAAGTGCCCTCCCTCCTTAATACCCATCACCCATGAAGCCCAAACCCACCCACCTCCCTCCATCAACCCTCAGTTTGAGCTCCATTTTTTAAGATTTTAATAAACATAAAATGAGGGGGAGAGAGAGAGAGAGAGAGAGAGAGAGAAAATCCCATGCAGGGGTGCGGGCAGGGGCGGAAGGAGAAGTTAAAGCAGTCTTACTGCGGAGCCTGGAGCCAAATGTGGGTATTGTTCCCAGGATCCGGAGATCAAGACCTGACCTGAAGGCTGACACTTAACCACCTGAGCCACCCAGGCGCCCCTTGTTCTCTATTTGTTAAGGGTATCTTTAAGGAAGGGTTTGCTTCCTTCTCTCTTTTTCCTTTTTCCCCCTTCCCATATAGTGTGTACAGTAAGGATGTCCAGCCGGCTCCAAGTCTGAGAGGAGTTTGAGCAGCTGCAGTTCCAGCAGGCAGGTATAAGTCTCCTGGTGTATCCATCCGCTGGGACCCTCAATACCCTGGACTGCATCCTTAAGTTCCAAACACACTCTCATATGCAGGGCTCAGTTCTCCTAGCTACCAAAGTGTGCTACTCTCTATGTTGTGTTAGCCGAGCCACAGGAAATTTGAAACAGGTCTGTCTTTCGTGCCACCCCTCATCCAAATCAGTGCTTTTGAATCCTTGATGGACAGAGCAGAAGAATATCAGAATCATATGGAAGAACAGAAATGAGGATTTCTAATAAGTTCTGGAAGGATATGGGGGTGGGGTGGGGAAGGAAACAGGGAGAGGGGAGGAGTCAAGCTTGGCAGAAGGAGTCCCACCACATCCAGGCTTTGAGGGAAATATGAGTACTTCCATCAAGTGCCCTGTGAACACTAAGGCCACACGGATTGAACAACAGGCTTAAAACATCCACCTTTATGCAACGGTGCAGGACAGGGGCTGTGGTTGGAGTGCTGTATCTGTAGGCACTCAGCTGGCTCCAGCAGCACCGAGTCAGGCCTACCTATCCATACATTTCTCTATTTCTAAATGAGGCTCCCACGTGGTCCAGCATGGGAGGAAGACGGACATTGGGTCATTCTCAAGGAAGCTATTTTCTGAGGCCAAGCACTTGCCACTTGGGCCCCAAGGAAGACAATCCAGACTTGGAGGCAAACATCAGGGTCCTTGATCCAGCAGTTTAGGGTCTAACGAGCCCTGAGTAGGGGATGGATGCAGCATCTTCAAGGCAAGCATGCTCCTGCTGTGTTCACCGGAGTTAGGTCTGCTGGGAACGAGGCCTGGGGAAAGACCCCCATATATGCAGCTGGGCAGGCAGCAATGCTGGGGTTCTGCCATCTGAAGTCAGGGAGGTCCGAGAGGGTGGGCCCCTGGGAATGTGATATTAGGGGCAGTAGTGGCTCTAAACACAGACGTGTCTTTGAGGTTGACCTCAGGTTCAGAGGCTGGCTGGGGAGCCAGAACTTAATGTGTGCTGATAACAGGCAGGAAGTGTCAGCAGTAGTGATGCACTGTCTGGTCTGAGGATGGGCACTCCTAGGACTGGAGTGGCAGGGGAGCTCTACCAGTTGAAAACAGGAGAATCTGTGGGGGACTCCCATTTCAGAAGTGCTGGGAACAGTAGGGAAGGCACAACTGGCATGGGCTCCAGCTGTCCCTGAGGCCTTGGGTTGCAGAGGGCCTCCTCCCTCTCCCCATGAGACTGGAATCCGGGAGGAGCTTCACCGTAAATGGCGACAAAGGACTGCAGATGCTTCTGGAGCTGGCCAGTCAGGCGATGGGCTTCTCATGCAGACGCCCTGCCTGGTGAAATGGAGGGGACAGGGGCAGTGGTTTGGGGACACAGCAGGTGAGCCCTGCTTGATACTTGGGAGTCAGCAGGGTTCAGTGAGCCCTCTGGTCAGAGCTGGGGACAGTGACTGTGAAGAGGTGACCAGAAGGGGCTCTGACACAGCTGTGTGCCCTCTGAGATAGAGGACGCAGACAGCTGCCCCTCAGTTGGAATCCAGGGTGGCCACTGGGCCCTGGTAGTCGTGCGTCTTCCTGCATCTCTCCTACTGTGTATTCCTGCTGGTGGCTAGAGGACAGCTGCAGGGGGAATGGACCTTGCTGCAGGCAGGGGGGAAAGAACTGGAAGGCTGTCCAGTGCTGTCATTGTAGATGGCCTGAGTGTCCCGCAAAAGTGCACTGGGCATGACATGGAGTGCTGCTTCCTCCTGAGAGGCGATGTCTGAGCAGTGATTCGAAACCCACCTCAGGGGTGGTGGCACTCTCAGAGGGTCCCTTTGTTTTGTCTTCAGGGATCTCCGGTCTTATCTCCAGGTTGGACCCACATTGTCAGTGGGAACCGGAACCTGGGTGTTTCTCCAAAGAGTCAGGGCCCCCCCACCATCTGTATTGCCTAAATTTTATGGACAATGTGGAGTTTCTTCATACCTCCACCTGCAAAAAGAGAAAAGAATCACTATGAATGTCACACCCTTGTATACACAGTTTTCCAATGATTTCAGGAAACTGGAACGTATACAGGGTGGAAGGCTCCCACAAATTAAAGAGGACTCCTATGGAAAAGGCTTCATCATTCCATGATAGTAGTCCATTGTGGTCAGCAAATACAACATTCTTTTTCAGGAAAGAAAAGTTTCTGTGAATGAAAAGGCTCCCTAGTATGCATGGAACTTGTGCTGTCAGTTCTATTACCATTTCTTTTTTCCCCAGCTCTCAGTTGTTAGACAAATTCACTCAACAAGGTCCTAAACAAATAAAACGCGAATAAGATTCATACTGTACAATGTGATTCTGCTACCTGAATACAAATGAGAAACAAGAGAGTAGAGACAAAGGGAGAGAGAAAAACAGAGAGAGAGAGAGAGAATATGAGAGATTTCTTACTCAGAAAAGCAAGATGACCTTACCCTGGGGAGAGAGGGCGTGGCTTCCTCCACAGGGTCCTCTGCAAGGTGCACCAGTGGGTGATCTTCAGGTTCTGGAAGAGACAGAGGAACGGTCAGGATATCGCTTGTGTTGCTCAGGAATTATTCAGGGTGCTTTGCTTGATGTGAACACAGAGCTACAGTGCATGCGTGTGATGGGTGAACAAGTGAGGACAGAGCTGCAGCTGGGCCCACCTACTTGGTGGATGAAAAAATGCAAAGCAGAGTAGTGGGAAAGTAGTGAGAAACACAGTCTTTCCTTTTTCAGCTAAGGGGCTCTAATCAGTGTGAAATAGTCAACGTGAAGGAAGGCAAACACTAACGGCATGCCTTGTTTCCATGACATCGAGTCCTGTGATGCATCCTACCCAGTGTCAATTCCCCCTGCTCCACATATCGAAGGACTATTTCAACTTCCATGTGCACACTCACACAGCTTCTCTCTTCATCACCTAGTCCTTTGGGTTTTTCCTGATTAATGGGGATGTCATATACGTACTATTTATGCTTCAAATCATTTGTAAGCCTATGCTCAGGAGTGGTAATTTCATTCAGAGCTCTTTGTATCCATTCCTACAATTTACCCAGAAGTCACAGCTTTCACCAGGCTAAAAATACTTCTGGAACCACGAAGAAATAACTCCAGTTTCCCTCCTGCCTTTAGCTCTTGGTAACTCTCCTTTCTTTCCCGAGGAACTTGCCTATTCTGTATAAGGTCTGTCAGTGGAATACGACAATATAGTTCTTTCTCTGCCTACAAATTCCAGCTGTGATTCATGGTGCTAGAAACATAGGTATAAAGATTGTGTATGTGCCACATAGGAATCCCTGACATATGCATTTGTCAAAACTCATAGAATCTCAAATCACAATAAATGCACTGTAGATTAAGTATGCACTTAGAATAAACTAAAACATAGGGATATGGTTGCACTGATTGTATTTTTATTTTATTTTTTTTTTTAAATATTTTATTTATTTATTTGACAGATAGAGATCACAAGTAGGCAGAGAAGCAGGCAGAGAGAGAGAGGAGGAAGCAGGCTCCCTGCTGAGCAGAGAGCCCGATGCGGGGCTCGATCCCAGGACCCCGGGATCATGACCTGAGCCGAAGGCAGAGGCTTTAACCCACTGAGCCACCGAGGCGCCCCGGTTGCACTGATTGTAAAAAAAAAAAAAAAAAATTCCACACACACGGAAGGAGTTATTCCTAGGGAAATCTTGAGGCGAAGTTTACGGAAATTTTCTATATTCTCTGTACAGCATTTTTGTTCATCTAAACCTGTTTTGAATCCTGTCCAGTCAGATATCGAGTTTGGAAACAGTGATTCAGGGAGAGGTCGATATCTCCCAATATTCCAGATTCAGATAAACTCTATGATTTTCCTAGAGATGTTGTTTCTTTTTTTTTTTCTTTTCTTTTTTTTTTTTTTAATTTTCAGTGTTCCATGATTCATTGTTTATGCACCACCACCAGGGCTCCATGCACTACTTGTCCTTCTTAATACCCACGAGCAGGCTAACCCACCCCTCCATCCTCTCCCTTCCAAAATGCTCAGGTTCCTTGTAAGAGTCCATAGTCTCTCATGCTTTGTCTGCCCCTCCGATTTACCACAATTCACTTTTCCTTATTGTTTCCTGGAAGATTGGACCCAACTTTGAGTTCAAACTACGACCAGTTGACTTGGTAAATTTCAATTTGTACACAGGAAATTACACAAAAATGTGCCATCCCTTTTGATTTTCTTTTTGTTTTTGTTTTTTTTGCAATCTCATTAGCTTATGGTACTTAAGTGAGAGAGAGAGTACTCTGGATGAACGACAGGAGGCAATTTTCACCATACCTTCTTCCTCTTCTATCTTTTCCAGGACAGTGTGGGGCCACAGGTGACTTTCCCTCCTAGATCTCCTCCCCAGGGATGGTCTTATAGCCAGGGCCAGGACATTGTCTGTCCTGGCTGTGCTGTCCTGAAAAAGGGATAACAGAGAAGAAGGCTGTTGACAACTTGGACACAGAAGGTCAGAGGCAAATTAGTCATACTTTATCCAAGGGTCAGTCCTCTGACCCCTTCTTGCTCAGCTGCCCAGCAGATACTCTTGGATCCCAGTGGGAGTTAGGAAGATGCTACAGTGTGTGTGTGTGTGCCCTTAAAACCCCCAGTAGACAGGTTTGATGGACCGATATATTTCTTTAGCTGACACACTAGAGAAACACCACACAGCACAGTGAGCTGCCATTTCTACTACCATTTGTTTCAGCTCTCAGCTGGTTATAGACCTTTACTCAGTATGGCCCCAAGCAAGGAAATTGCGTATTGTTACTATACATTGTGATTCCCCTACCTGAATAGGATTGAGCAACAAAAGACAGAGAGAGAGAGAGAGAGAGAGAGAGAGAGAATGAATTAGAGAGATTTCTTACTCAGAAAAGGAAAGATGACCTTACCTTGGGGAGAGAGGGTGTGGCTTCCTCCACACTGTCCTCTGGAAGGTGCACCAGTGGGCCCTCTGGAGGTTCTGGAAGACACAGAGGAATGGTCAGGAAATACAGGGTGCTTTGCTTGATGTGAACACAGAGCTACAGTGCATGCGTGTGATGGGTGAACAAGTGAGGACTGAGCTGCGGCTGGGCCCACCTACTTGGTGGATGAAAAAATGCAAAGCAGAGTAGTGGGAAAGTAGTGAGAAACACAGTCTTTCCTTTTTCAGCTAAGGGGCTCTAATCAGTGTGAAATAGTCAACGTGAAGGAAGGCAAACACTAACGGCATGCCTTGTTTCCATGACATCGAGTCCTGTGATGCATCCTACCCAGTGTCAATTCCCCCTGCTCCACATATCGAAGGACTATTCAACTTCCATGTGCACACTCACACAGCTTCTCTCTTCATCACCTAGTCCTTTGGGTTTTTCCTGATTAATTGGGATTTCATATGCATACTATTTATGCTTCAAATCATTTGTAAGCCTATGCTCAGGAGTGGTAATTTCATTCAGAGCTCTTTGTATCCATTCCTACAATTTACCCAGAATTCACAGCTTTCACCAGGCTGAAAAAACCTCTGGACCCACGAAGAAATAACTCCAGTTTCCCTCCTGCCTTTAGCTCTTGGTAACTCTCCTTTCTTTCCCGAGGAACTTGCCTATTCTGTATAAGGTCTGTCAGTGAAATCCGACAATATAGTTCTTTCTCCACCTGCAAATTCCAGCTGTGATTATTGGTGCTAGGAACATGGGTATAAATATTGTGTATGTGCCACATGTGGGAATCCCTGATGTATGCATTTGTCAAAACTCATGGAATCTCAAATCACAAGAAATGCATTTTAGGGTAAATTATGGACTGAGAATGAACTGAAACATTTGGATACAGTTGCACTGATTGTAAAAAAATGTTCCACACCCAAGGAAGGAGTTATTCCTAGGGAAAACTGGAGGCTTAGCTTATGGAAATTTTCTATATTCTCTGTTCAGCATTTTTGTTCATCTAAAGCTGTTGTGAGTCCTCTGCACTAAAGTATAAAGTTTCAAAACAGTGATTCAGGACGAGATCGATATCTCCCAATATTCCAGAATCAAATAAGCTCTATGATTTACCTAGAGATGTTGTTCCTTTTTTATTATTATTAAAAAAATTCAGTGTTCCAACATTCATTGTTTATGCACTGCACCCAGGGCTCCATGCACTCCTTGCCCTACTTAATACCCACGAGCAGGCTAACCCACCCCTCCATTCCCTCCCTTCCCAAATCCTCAGGTTTGTCTGTAAGAGTGCATAGTCTCTCATGCTTTGTCTGCCCCTCCGATTTACCAAAATTCACTTTTCCTTATTGTTTCCTATAAGATTGAACTCAAATTTGAGCTCAATACTACCACCAGTTGACTTGGGTAATTTCAATTTGTATACAGGGAATTACAGAAAAATGTGTCCATCCTTTTGTTTTTGTTTTTGTGTTTTTGGTGATCTCCTTAGCACATGGTACTTAAGTGAGAGAGAGTGTACTCTGGATCAACTTTGGAGGCAATTTCCATGATACCTTTGCCTGGCTCTTCCTTTGGCTCTATTCTTATCTTTCGCCAGAATCGGCCTCCCATTAGGACTCTGGGTCCTTTGCCCTCGTTCTCCTCTGAGCAACAAGCTGCAAAAGAGATAACAAGGGAGAGGGCTCTTGTTAACTTGCAGGCAGAAGACCAGAGGGAAATTAGTCATACTTTATCCACGGGGCAGTCCTCTGACCCCTTCTTCCTCCACTGCCCAGCAGATACTCTTGGATCCCAGTGGGAGTTAGGAAGATGCTACAGTGTGTGTGCACTTAAAACCCCCAGCAGACATGTTTTATGGACAAATAGATTTCTTTAACTGAGACGTTAGAGAAATGCCACACAGCACAGTGAGCATATGTGGTTGCCTAGGTTCACGTCCCACTTCAGAGGGCCATGTCCCCCAGAGAGTATGGGGACACCAGTGTACCTTAGCTTAGTTCCCTCATCTAGGATGTGGAAATGAGGCAACAACTTATTTGCTCTACGTAAAGCCATAAGGAAAGGAAAGGACTGGTGCTTGGCCATTGTTCTCTAAGTATTCAACGATTGAATCGCTAGGGAATAAGATGGACAGTTGGTAGCAGGTAAAACCCGAGACGTGGGGGGGCGGGGTGGCTCCACAGCAAGGGAGGATGGAAGCTTTGTCCTTAGTGTTTACATAGGACAGATATGTCACAGCTCATGGGGATTATGCATTATCCTCTGCTGTGATCCCACACCAGCACTGTTGACGTGGAGGCAAGCAGGGATCCTCGCCCGTGTTTTATAGTGAAGCTGCTGGAAAACCCCTCCGAATTATTGAAAACTAGGGAACTTAAAATGTAAGGAGCAGAAGAAATTTGCCCAGAGTAGCCACAGTGATGAATGATGGGTCTAGAGTAAGAATGTGTTTAGAGCAAGGGCATGGGTATTCCTGACCTTCTGAGACCTGCCTGGGGCCCTTGTGAAAATGCCCTAGACCCCTGCACCATGACTCTCCTCAGTTTCTCCAAGCACCTTGCCCCACACTTTCTATGGTGTAGGGTGTAGGGTGTAGGGTGGGTTCCTCGGATGAAGCGTCTGACCAGAGAAAAATCCAAATCTTAACTCAGCCTTATGACTCTATGAATCAGCCCCCGACTCCAGAATGGTGTGACAAATTAAATCTGTGATTCTCAGCAACTTCCTTTTGATCTGGGAAAGGTCTGAGGGCCTTGGACTAAGGCCTGGCCAAGAGTGGGCCTGGCTCCCCTGGCTCAGTGTGCACCGACCTGCTCCTTCTGGCCCCCTACACATCCTGTCCCAAGTCTTAGTATTGCTCATCCTCTCCAGATCACACAGTGGCAAGGAACAAGCTCCTGCCGCCTCTTAGAAGATTCCCTCTATGGGCAGAGCCTGGAGATCCCACCCCTGGACTCTCTTTGAGACCTTCGGGCAAACACTCCATCAGTCAGTTGCAAAATACTCATTCCACCAGGGCAATGGCACTGTCCCTTCGCACCCACAGTCCCCAGCATCCCTCAAACAGCCAATGAATGTGTCCACAGTAACCTACAAACTCCCATAAGAATTTCCAGGTTCATTCCTTATAAAATCCTCTGTGTTTAGACTGGTAATAATTGCCCTCAGATTCGGACATGTACATTGAGAAAGACTTGACTGGTAATTCTCCACTAATTCTCCGAAAGCAATGACTATTGCTGCAGGGGCAACATTCTCCTGGTCCTTTGAAGGCAGTGTGGTGTGTTTCTGTGTGTTTTCTCTGTAAGAGTGTGTACAACCCTGGCATTTGGAAATAGAAGATTTTCCTAAATATCAGAAGATAGGACAAGCAGTCAGTTTGATAGAAGAATGACAAGCGTACAGTAGTACAAAAATTACAGGATACGTTTAGATAACCCCATAGACCACTGGGAGGGTGCAGAGTTAAAAAAAAAAAAAAGTAAAGTTAAGTATAACTTACTGAGAGTTACCTAGTCCCTTTGACAGAACAACCCTTAGAACATGAATATGTACATACCCGTACAACAAGAATTCAAACTTCCCATCCTGGGAGCCCCTAAAAGTCTTCCCTCTTCGCTGGCTCTCAGCACAGAGAGTGACAGTTGAAATGTAGGGGGCAGGATACTTCATCACATCCCCACGGTGACGGGTCATTGTGAACCCTCAGAGTGATTGTGCCTCTACACAGTAGGCCCCAGGTACTGCGCTGGAGACCAGTGTCTGTCTACATAGGCATGTGTGGCCTTAGGAGGACAGATTTGTTTCACAAACTGATCCCAGGCACACACATCGTTGCTCTGCTTAACACATTCTGTGAGGGAATATCGTGCAAGCCAAATAGAGTTGACAGAGAAAATTGAAGTGTGATTCAGGGAATAAAGTTAACATGGGAAGAAAAAAAAAATGAGAAGATTCGTTCTTGGTCTAAAATGCCATCTCCACGCGTTACCCCTCTTTCTGAGCTACCAGACATTTCTAGAACAAATAATGAAAATTACTCCTGGAGGAAGAAATAAGCAATAGCAGAATATTGAGTTTTAAATGTCATATTTTCTTGGTCTCAGTATACGGTTTTGGGGAGAAAATCTTTGCAAATGACAGTACAGACAAAAGGTTGATATACAGGATCTATAAAGAACTCCTCAAACTCCACACACACAAAACAGACAAGCATATAAAAAATGGGCAGAAGATATATGAACAGACACTTCTCCAATGAAGATATACAAATGGCTATCAGACACATGAATAAAATGTTCATCATCACTAGCCATCAGAGAGATTCAAATTAAAACCACATTGAGATACCACCTTACACCAGTTAGAATGGCCAAAATTAGCAAGACAGGAAACAACATGTGTTGGAGAGGATGTGGAGAAAGGGGAGAACCCTCTTACACTGTTGGTGGGAATGCAAGTTGGTGCAGCCACTTGGGAAAACAGTGTGGAGATTCCTCAAGAAGTTAAAAATAGAGCTTCCCTATGGCCCTGCCATTGCACCACTGGGTATTTACCCCAAAGGTACAGATGTAGTGAAAAGAAGGGCCATCTATATACCCCAATGTTTAGAGCAGCACTGGCCACAGTCGCCAAACTGTGGAAAGAACCAAGATGCCCTTCAACAGACGAGTGGATGAGGAAGATGTGGTCCATATACACTATGGAGTATTATGCCTCCATCAGAAAGGATGAATACCCAACTTTTGTAGCAACATGGACGGGACTGGAAGAGATGATGCTGAGTGAAATCAGTCAAGTGGTTTTTGAATTATATATATTTTCTTACTCTCTGGGTGGTGTATATTTTCCCCCCTGTACACAGCCAGTCTATGCTCTAGGTTAGCTCATTTGTGTGAATTCCCTGAACATCTTCCCTTGTCTCTCCACAAGTGGGAGAATGGTTATTCTCTGAGTAAGGAAGACAATAGAATATGTGTTCACCAGCAGGCTGGGTGAAAACGCATAATCAGGGCATTCCTAAACATAGTTCAGATAAGCAACACTCTGGGATTATATGCGTGCTCTGGCTCCTAATCCCAAACTTAATCACATGCATTCTGATTCTGTGGCTGTGAGAACTTGCCATGGAAGTCATGTGCCCAGCCCCCAACCAAATTACAAGTGAACATGATCCTATAAGGAGGAGAGTTTTGCCAATTTAAAGCACATTTCTCAATGGAAAGAAAGCTAGCTTGTGGAGAGAGGGACACCCTCTTACGCTGTTGGTGTGAACGGGAGGTGGCAGAACCACTCTGGAAAACATCATGCAGGTTCCTCATAAAGTTACAGCCAGAGCTCCCCTATGACCCAGCAATCACACTACTGGGTATTTACAACAAAGATACAGATGTAGTGAAAAGAAGGGCCACATGCACTGCAATGCTCAGAGCAGCGATGTCTATGGGAGCCAAACAGTGGAAGGAGCTGAGATGCCCTTCAGGAAAAGAATGCATACAGAAGATGTGGTCCATATATACAACGGAATACTACTCAGCCATCAGAAAAGATGAATACCCGACACTTGCATGAATATGGATGGAGCTGGAGAAGATTATGTTAAATGAATTAAGTCAAGCAGAGAAAGACAATCATCACGTGGTTTCACTTATTTGTGGAACATAAGGAATAGGATAGAGGAGGACCTTAGGAGAAGGAAGAGAAAAATGACAAGGGAGAAATTGGGGGGGGGTGGGGGACAAACCATGAGAGACTATGGACTGTGGGAAATAATCTGTGGAATTTAGAGGGGAGGAAGTGGGTGTCTGGGTGAGCCTGGTGATGGTTATGAGGAAGAGCACATATTTCATGGAACGCTGGGTGTTTACACAAACAATGAGTCATGGAACACTATATCAAAAACTAATGATGTGTTGTAGGGTGAATAAGGAAAAATATAATGACTTAGGTTTTCTTAAACTGAAAAAAATTCGTGGTAGGGTGAAAGGGTTGAAAGAACCACTGACTTTGATGTTACATTGGAGTAAATGTAATCAACACCCCTAAACCCTCCCCCCCCCCCCAGTGGAAGCAATAGGAAAGACAGGGCAACAAGGTTTTAAAATTTCCACATGCATATTGCAGTTCAAAACATTGCCACTTGCAGATTTACCACTCCCAAATCTGTGATACATGACATATCTCTCTGGAAAGAGCCAAGGCAAGTCAACGTAGGTTAGCCTCTACCTCCATCACTATGTGGTGCCTGAAGAGCACACAGGTTTAGCAGGCCTTAGAGAATGATGACAAGGTCTTGAAACTCAGCATCTACCTTAGATGTTGCTCCATCAAGGAATCTCCTCCTCCAATCATACATTAAGGTGCACGACTGGGAAACCCCTAGAGACTTCTGCACTTTTTCCATAAAACACTGCACGTGCTGGTCTCTACTAATGAATTTGTGAACAGGGTGTCTGGAGGTCATTTTCCCCTTTAGCCTTGGAGCTTAGTGGTGGACGAGGTCAAACTTATTTGGTTCCTTCCAGCTCTTTGCACACCTGAAGGGTGATGGGTCATACTGAAGAAGCATAACGCCATCTCCAGGCACAAGTCCATGTATCTTCCTTCTCTCGAATCTAAATTCATAAATTTCTCACAGAGAAATGCTTTCTTCGTAAAGTGAGCATCATAATGGAACTAGCAACAAACATGATTCAATGGAAGAGAACACATGTACACTCTTCCTACGTTCTAATTGACTTGGGTTTCTATGTATTTGGCCACAGGAATCTCGGCGTTTTGGATTCGTGGATGCAGCTGCAGGTCTGCCTGGGGATGCTGAGTAGTTTATGTCACAAGGACCCATCTCCATTCTCATTTGGGAGAGCGGGGAAGGGAGCACACTGGGGTAACTTTCCCTCTCAGTTTCTGATATTTGCATTTATCCGACAGGGTACAGCGACACCCTGAAGGGTCTGAGCATGATAATAATGTGGACTGAGCAGCTACCGCCACATCCCTGCTGAACAAAGGAAGGCAAAGGAAAGCAGCAGGTAAGTAATAGAAACATAATCTTGCAATTTTTACTTGAGGAAATCTAATCAATGAGAAATAGTCCATCTAAAAAGGGGCAAATTCCAGAATGCCTGCTGGTTTTAATGGCAGAGTCACATGGCCGCCTGCCTGCTCGAGGTCCCACTAAATAGCAACTATGTGTTTCACTTTTCTAAGCCTTTTCCAAAGACCATGAAGCACACAAACAGAAGTAAAAAATAGTCAGCCATGAAGGAAATCCACAGCCCAGTCTGGGTTACCTGTCCTTTCATACTTGCAGGACACCCCTCATCCAAAAGACAGATAAGTGTTGGCGAGGATGTGGAGGAATTGGAGCCCTCATGCACTGCTGACAGGAATGGAAAAGGGTACAGTAATTTGGGAAAGAGTCTTGCAGGAATTCAAATAGTACAACTCAGGTACCACATGACCCAACAGCTCCCCTCCTAGGGATATACCTGTAAAAACAGAAAGCATATGGCCGCCCAGAATCTTATGCATGAATGTTCCTAGCGGCATTATTCACAATCATCTCAAAGTGAAATCAAACCAAATGTTCTTCCACTGAGGAACAAACTGTACAGTACTTATACAGTGGAACGCTGAATAGCCGAACAAAAGTCACGACGAACCCATTCATGCTACAACATTGATGGACCTTGAAAACATTTGCTAAGTAAAGAAGGCAGGCACAAAGGGTCACACAATGCATTAGTCCTTTTATACCAAAGGGCCACAAAGAAGGAAATTCCTGGAAAATCAAAGTATATTCCTGTTTCCCTGGGCCTTAGAGGTTAGGGGAAATGAGGATTCTCTGCAAAGCAGTAAGGGATTTCTTGTGCAGGGATAATGTACAACCTGTGGAGCGCATTGTCGTGCTGTTGCACAATTCTGTGAACATGCTAATAAAAACCTTACAAACAACAAACATGAAACTGCACACTTTAAACAGTGACCTACATTGTCTGTCAACTTTCAGGAAAGCTGTGACAGTGATTAAGTGTGCCTCATTGTAACAGAAAGCAAACCCCAGTATGCAGTATCGGATGTTGTCCCCTCACATTGAGGCCTCTGAACTATGGCAAATGAACAACCAGATCAATGCTATTAGTGAGCATTCTAAATACAAGACCCATTGAGATAATCAGGAGGATTTCCATGTTTCAATTTCAAAGAAAAAAAAAAGAGCCTCTAAATTGAAAAACTTATTCATCTTTTCAGAAGAGAATCATCATAACTCAGGCAGAGGGAAGCTCAGGTAACCAAATAGACAAAGAAAACCAAACCAAACCAAAGAAAACCAAACCAAACCAAACCAAACCACCACCACCACCACCACCAACAACAACAACAACAACAACTTCAGCAATAGTAACAACAACAACTACAACAACAACAACATACCAGTGGGTATGAGAGGTTTTGAGTGGAGAGATTGATGCTTTGATCGTGAAATTAGACCAACATTTCTTATGGTCCTACCCACAAAGATGACGTGAAATATAAGACAACCCAGGTAATGGTGTGTTGAAAACATGTTAAGAACAAATGGTGTTCCAAAGCATCAGTTTTTGAGACAATGATAAGACATAGATCCTGGGCAATCATGAAGTATTGGATCTTCCAGAACGCCAGAAACAAAACTCAGAATGCAGATTCTATTGCATAGGCACAGCACTGAGTCCTCCTTGTGGTGGGAATGGATTCCAGAAGGGAACCTATGACACATAGTGAAAAGTTCAAAGACTGCAGTGTTTCACAAGGCTAATTGTCATAGAGAACAAACTGGTGGTTACTGAAGGGGAGCTGGTGGAGGGGTGGGCAAAGTGTGTGGAGGAAAGTAAGAATACACTGGTCCTGAGGAGCAAGGAGTAATGCATTGAATTACACTAGAATTAAGAGAGTAGGATGAAATTATACTGGAACTAAGGGAATGTACTGTAATTAAGAGAAGAAAATGAAACAAAATGAAGTGTAATCAAACCAGAGAACATTAAAAAGAAAATCTTAAGGTTGATTTGTGGACCTGGATCCATCTAAAGTATCCAGGAGGTAACAGACATTGATGCAGATCAGGGCAACCAGCAACCAAAGTCACAAAGAATTGCGAAAACTTCAAAGCTGTGTGCAGCGGTAGTTGACGGGCGTGTGTCTAGGAACATTCCCCAGGCAAAAATGGACCTTCCACAAGTAATGGAAAACACACAGAGACACAGTGGGCCTTTGTCAGAAAGGTGTGTGGCTCCCTGTCAACAGAATGACAAGGAGGAGGAACTCCGAACAAACAAAAGACCCAGACACACTGGCCTCTCGAGCAGATCTAATGGCTATGGATCTAAGCAAAGTGTCGAAAACAGACTTCAGGGTAGCAGTTATGAAGACAACAGTCGGGCAGGAGAAAAACATTAATGGCAACATAGATTCATTAAGGGCAGAAGTGAGAGCAGATTTGAGGAAGGTAAAAATGCTAGCAATGAGATCCAGCCAAACAGGTACTCTAACTGTTTGGGTAGATGAGGCAGAAGAATGAATCAGGGATCTTGAAGACAAACTGATAAGGAAGAAGGAGCAGGAGGAGGTCTGGAACAAACAGCTTAGAATCCATGAGAACAGAACTAGAGAAATGAAAAGAGGCCATGAAATCTTCCAGTCTTAGAATGATTGGGATCCTGGGGTGGGGGGCTGGGCAGTGGAGAGTGCACGTCCTTGATCTGGGGAACAAAACAAGCAATGTCCTAGAGGCAGAGAGGACATCCCCCAAGATCAGTGAGGACAGAACATCGCCCAGGCATGTAATAATAAGACTTGCACATCTTAGAAAACAAAGGAAACTACTTTAAGGGCAGTTAGGGGGAAGAGATTCCTTATGTACAGGGGGAGGAACATCACATTAACGAAGACCTGGCCACAGCCAGAAATGGCTGGCCAGACGTATTCAGGGTACTAAATGAGAAGAATGGGCAGTCAAGAATTCTTTATCCGGCAAGGCTGTCATCCAGAACAGATGGAGAAATAAGAAGCTTCCAGGATGGCAGAGACTGAAGGGGTCTGTGACGACTAAGCCGGCTCTGCAAGAAATAGGAAGGGGGGAGTTCTATAAGAGGAGAAAGACCCCAAGAGTGATACAGAACAGGGATATATAGAGATAATCCATAGAACCAAGGACTTCCCAGGCAACACGACGACAATAAAATCTCATCAGTCAATAGCCACTCTAAGGTGAACAGGCTAAATGGTCCCCTAAACCAGCACAGGGTTGCAGATTGCATAAAAAGACAGGGTCCACCCATGTGCTGTCTACAAAAGACTCCTTTTGAACCTACAGCTACATCCAGACTGAAAGCGAAGAGATGGAGAACCATCTTTCATGACAACAGACCTCAAAAGAAAGCTGAGGTAGCAATTCTCAGAGCAGAAAAACTAGATTTTAAGCTAACGACCATAGTTAGAAATACAGAAGGACACTATATCTTTCTGAAAGGTTCGATCCAACAATATTCACCCAGATTCACTTCTCTGCATGTCCTGCCTCCCAGAAAGTGGTTGCTTTCCTGTTTGTAGAATTGCTGCTCTTCTTTTCTTTGATCTCCTGGTGGGAGAGTTTGTAGGTATTCAGTATGGTTAGATGACTCTCTAGCTCAATTCCTGGGACCAGACGCAATTTAGGTCTGCTACTCCTCTGCCGTCTTGCTCCCCCTTCCTCAATATGTCTCTTTCTTTGGGTTAACAGTGGGCATGTGTTGTTGCGTGCTCCCCAGTGTGTTTGTGGGGTGGACGGTGGTGTAGATATTTACAATCGTTAGATCTTCTTGTTGGATAGACCCGTTAAGAAGGATGTAGCATCGTATTGCATAGTGCACTGGGTGCGGTGCATAAGCAATGAATTCTGGAACACTGAAGGGAAATTTAAAAAATAAATAGAAAGTAAGAAAAAAAGAAAGATGTAGTGCCTGTCTGTACCTCTATCTACAGTGGTTAGCTTAAAGTCTAATTTGTCTGATATGAGAATTGCTAACCCAGCTTTCTTTTGGGGTCCGTCGGCATGAACGATGGTACCCCATGCCCTCACTTTCAATCTAGATGTATCCTTAGGTTCAAAATGTGTCTCTTGTAGATAGCATATGGATGGGTCCTGTCTTTTTATCCAATCTGCAACTCTGTGCCATTTTACGGGTGGAGCATTTAGGCTGTTCACACAGAGAGTGATTATTGACAGATGTGATTTTATTGTCATCGTGTTGCCTGTGAAGTCCTTGTTTCTATAGATTGTCAATTTCCTTTCTGTATCACTCTTGGGATCTTTCTCCTTTTATGGAGCCCCTCCTTAATATTTCTTGCAGGGCCAGCTCTGTGGTCACATAGTCCTTCAGTTTCTGCCAGTCTTGGAAGCTCCTTGCCTCTCCATCCATTCTGGATGACAGCCTTGCTGGATAACATATCCTTGGCTGTGTGCTCTTCTCATCTGGTCCCCTGAATATGTCTTGTCAGCGCTTCCTGCCTTGAGAGATGTCTGTGGACAGGTCTGACGTTGTTCCAAGTTCTGTTCTCTGCACAGAAGAAATGTCTTCTCCCTCAGTGCTCTTAAGATTGTTTCCTTGGATCTAAGGTTTGCAAATTGTACCATTAAATGTCATGGCATCAAGTCTGT
The DNA here is from genome assembly GCF_030435805.1 of Mustela lutreola. Taxonomy (NCBI): domain Eukaryota; kingdom Metazoa; phylum Chordata; class Mammalia; order Carnivora; family Mustelidae; genus Mustela; species Mustela lutreola. Next base: position 56,412,392 of record NC_081291.1, on the reverse strand, counting down.
TCTCACTGACCTTGGGAGGGGTCCTCTCTGCCTCTTGGACATGAAGGTTTGTTTCCTTGCCCAGATTAGGGAAGATCTCAGCTGGGATTTGCTCAAATATACCTTCGAGTCTCCTTTCTCTCTCCACCCCATGAGGGAACCCAATAATTCTGATATTGGAACACTCCATTTGGGCACTAATCTGTCTCAGTTTGCTTCCTTGTTTTACAAATTGTGCCTCAATTTCCTTCTTCCCTATCATTTTATCATATGCCTCGCTAATTCATTCTTCTGCCCCGTTTACCCTGACACTCAGTGTATCTAGTTCAGACTGCATTTCAATCATAGCATGTTTAAGTTCGGCCTGATTAGATCTCATTTCTGCCCTTGGGGATTCTATAGTGTCATTAATATTTTTCTCAAGCCTGGATATCACCTTTTTAAAATTTTTTGAAAGTTTTTATTTAAATCCCAGTTAACATACAGTATAATATTAGGTTTCAGGTGTTCAATGTAGTGATTCAACACTCCCATACACCACGTGGTGCTCATCATAGCAAGTGTAGTCCTTAATCCCCATCATCTATTTAACCAACCCTTCCATACGGCTCTTTCTGGTAACCATCATTTTGTTCTCTATAATTAAGAGTCTGTTTCTTGGTTTGCTCCACTTGACAATTGTTACTCGGCAGTCAATTTCTGGGCCTTTTATCCATATCCATTAGTTTTATCTATATCCATTAGTTCTGTGGCAGTGGCCACAACCTCTGAATCTTTCCTTGGTTGGGGTTCCTCCTCTTAGTCAATCTGCTGTGGGGTGTTCGAGGTAATCTAGAGAGTCCAAGTTATTGACCACAATCCAAGCAAGATATACCTGTTTTATAGGGACCTTAGCGCGGACAGCCTCTTGTTCTTCCAGCCTGTCTTCTAGGGGCGGGGCCTGTTGTGCTGTTACTCAGGCAACCCTGTTTGAGCAGAGCTGCCCAGCCACCTGTGGAGGGGCGGATGGGTCCAGTGAAAACCATTTTCGGGGATAATTGTTCTCTGGGTGCTTTCTCTGGGGGCATTCCATGTATATCTTCTGACAGTCGGAGCAGAATTCACTGCATCTAAACCTCGGCTTCAGAACAGAGATCGCAGTCTGCTCTTCACTGAACTCTCCAGGACACACTGCCTCCGTTTCTGTCTGTGTTGCTTAGAACCACAGCTTCCTGGGCTGTGCTCCCCCACAGAAGTACTCCCAGCCCTCGCTTCCAGGCCCAGGCACATCTCTGGCCTGTGTGCTTCCAAAACCTCAAACCACCCACAGTTCATCCGTGTGCCCCTGCAGCCCCAGGTTTCAGTCGGGGGGCTGCCGCAAAGTCGCTTCCCTGACACGATTGCTCTGCGAGTCTGTGCCCAGTCCATAGTGCTGGAGGCTTCTGTGCATCCAGTGGTGCAGGTTCTCAGAGGCCCCTCCCCCTTCCGTACATCTTCTGATATCTGCCCTCAGAATCATGGCTCCCACTTCGTACCTTGAGACCAACCGCCAGACATATATTCTGTTTGTATGTATCAGATGTATCTTCTTACATCTCAGGCTGAGTTTGTGGGCGTTCAGAATGGTCTGGTAGATATCCAGCTCAATTCAGGGGACCAGTTGAATTAGGGTCCCCTTTTCCTCTGCCACCTTTTCTCCTGCCTCCCATTATCTTATCTTTCTGTTTTAGCCTTTTATTTTCATATTCTGGGGTGCCTGAGAACACAGTTTGGAAGAGTCCTGCTGTCTCAAACGTCATGACTCTCCCCCCCCACCACTCCACGCCCACACATGCACAGAATGTGGTTATTCTGGTGAATGGCTCTGTGCGAGCTTCAAAAAACTGCGAGTTTTTTGCTGTTACTAGATGTGATATTTCATAACTGCCATTCAGATCAGTGGATCGGAGGTACTGTTGAGTTTGCCTGGATTGATTTTATGCATCGTGAATGTATCAATTACTGAAAGAGCAGGGTTTCATGCCATAATGGTGGATTTGAATATATGAATGTCTATCCATGAGGAGAGGGGATTTGTCCATTTTTCTTACCCATCTTCAACTGTTTTTGTGTCACAGATTTTGATGTTGTGATGTCACATGCATGTATGTGAAGTATTGCTGAATTATTACTTAGATGAAGGTTTGCTCATTTGAGACTGAGGGGGGCCATGGAGATAGAGAGGGAGAGAGAGAGAGAGAGGGGATAGAGGGTGAGGGAGAGAGCGAACACCAAAATGACCCCCTGCTGAGCACAGAACTCCATTGGAGGTTGGATCACACAAACCCTGAAGGTCATGGGCCAACCCAAAACCAAGAGTCTCACACTTGACCGACTAAGCCACTCAGGCAAAACCCGGCTTTAGTTATGTTTTATTAGAGAATGGATCTCCTCTGCTTTAGGTAATGCCGCTATTTACCACTGATCATTTTCCTCGTCCTGAAGTTGGCTTTGTCTGAAATGAATGTAGCTACTGGAAGTAACACTTTATTTGTTTAGACTGGTGAATTCTCATTTTCCATACCTATGCTTTTTAACGCCTGTCGATTTTCAAGACTAAAGTGATTTTCTTACAGAAAATATACAGCTTGGCCTTTTTTTTTTTGTTTTTCTAATTCCAATTTGGTACCCTCTGTCTTTAGCTGCTGTGCTAAAACTTTCATATACAAAGTCATTAAACATGTAGCTGGATGCATGTCTGTTAGATTTGAGACTCTTTTCTATCCATTAATCAGATCTTTTCTTTTTCTAGATCACTCTTTAAAAAAAATGAGTATATGAACATAGAGCATGTTAGTTTCAGAGGTAGTTTCATGATTCATCAATTGCATAGAACACCCAGTGGTGATTGCATGAGTTCCCTCCTTAATACCCATCACCGAGATGCTCTGCTCGCCACCAACTTCCTCTCCAGAATCCTCCATTTGTTTCCTATAGTTAAGGGTCTCCTGCAGTTTGACTCCCTTTTGGAGTTCATCTTAAGTTTCTCTCCCTTCCTCTAGGCTCATCTGTCTTGTTTTTTAAATTCCACATATGAGTGAAATCATATGATATTTGTCTTTGTCTGACTGAGTTATTCCCTTTGTATAGTACCCTTGAGTTCCAAACACATCATTGCAAATGGCAAGATATCACTACTCTTGATTGCTGGGTGTCGCTCCCTTGTATATGTACATGCTGCTTACTCTTTTTTAAAAATTTAAAATTCCATTAACCAAAATATAGTGCCCCATTAGATTTGGTTTGGCATTCAATTCATTAGTTGTGTATTACAGTCCGGGATCATCCCGTCACATGCCCTTCTTATGCCCGTCACCTGGTTACCCTATCCCACCACACAACTTCCTCTCCACAACCCTTAGTTTGTTTCCTGGACCGAAGAGACTCTCATGGTTTGTCTCCCTTTCCAGTTTCTTCCCATTCAGCTTTCCGTCACTTCACCTATGAATCCTCTGCACTGTTTCTTATATTCTACATATGAGTGAAACCACATGATAATTGTCTTTCTCTCCTAGCTTTCTTCCTCTGTCTTTCACTTGGCCTAATACCCTCCAGTTCCCGCCATGTCGATGTGAATGGTAGGTATTCATCCTTCCTGATGGCTGAATACTATTCCATTGTATATGCGAACCACATCTTCTTTATCCATTCATCCGTTGAAGGACATCACATTTCCTTCCACAGTTTGGGTTTTGGGGACATTGCTGCATGAACACTGGGGTACCTGTGCCCCTTCTTTTCCCTACATCTTTGAGGGTAAATGCCCAGTAGTGCAATTGCCTGATTGTATGGAATGTCCATGCTTAACTTCCTGAGGAAGCTCCATCCTTTTTTTAAAAAATTATTTATTTCTTTTCAGCATAACAGTATTCATTGTTTTTGCACCACACCCAGTGCTCCATGCAATACGCGCCCTCCCTAATACCTACCACCTGATTCCCCCAACCTCCCACCCGCCCCTGCCCCTTCAAAACCATATGTTTTCACTCAAATGAACAATGGAAAAAAGAGACAAACCAAGTAACAGACTCTTAATTATAGAGAACTGGTGGTTGCCAGAGGAGAGGTTGATGGAGTGATGGCTGAAATGGTGAAGGTGATTAATAGCCTACTTATCATGAGGAGCACTGAGTAATGTATAGAATCTCTGAATTACTCTATTATACATCTGAGGCTAATATAGCACTTTATGTTTACTTAATACACTGGAATTTAAAAAAAAGAGATGGTCGTATTTGTTGTAGCTGTAAAGATATATATATCTACACACACACACACACACAAACACACATACATATGTACATGGATTGGCAGACTTTTGATCTAAACAGTGAATACTTTAGGCTTCACAGGTATGCTGTATCTTTCTCAACTACTCAACTCTGTGCATGTGAAGGAATAGATATGTGTGTGCAATTCAACTTTATTGACAAAATCCGTCAGCTGGCAAGTATTTGGCCCCAGGCCACCTTTTGCTGACTTCTGAAAACAACAACAACAATAACACATTGAGTATTACAACTCAGAAATATCAATCCTAACACACAAAAGACAAATGAAATATAGAGAATTACTGGCACTGAATAATTAGAGATCCTAGCTTCAGAATAAACTCTGTGATTTAAAATCACCCTGTAAAAAAACCTGCAGAGGCCTCAGCCCCAAATGATGAAATAGGAGAGGCAGAAAAATTGTTTCTAATATTTATAATAACTATTAAAAATACATTATAATTGTAAGTTCGATGCCATATCTACAATGTCTAAAATAGACCTTTTGGTCTAAAATAGCCTAAAAATATGATAGTAAATAGGAAATCTCATATTTTTAAAAGAACAAAGACAATTATTTGTTGATTTTCATGTATGCTTTTTAAAAAATAGACTAAGTAATCATAGATTCCTGGGACCTCACTCTTGTTTATAGGTTAGGGAATTCAAATACCAAATGAGAAAGAGTAAGAGAATGGAATTAGCAAGACAGAGTCATAAGGCCAGCTTTACAGTCTTTAGAAATGAGTTGAAAAGACAAAAGTATTATTTTAGATAAAGGCCTGATGTCAGTCTGGAGAGGAGTTGTGAGGGGCTGCCTACAATAGTTTCATTATTTCATCATTAGTTAATTAATATGTGATACTGCTAAAAACATGAGAAGAGACTGAATGCAAACATAAACAGGTATTGAGTGCCCAGGGCGCTCAGTCAGTCTTGATTTTGGCTCAGGTAACGATCTCACAGTTGTGGGAATGAGTTCCACATTTGTCTCCATGATGGGTTTGAAGCCTGCTAAAGATTCTCACTCTCTCGCTCCTCCTGCCCCTCCCACCTCATTCCCTCTCTAAAAATAAATAAACAAACAAATAAACAAAATGTTAAGAAAACCACAATCAGGTTTTTAGGAAGATATTAATTTTACTGTGTTGGCAATATGAAATCAACTTCAAATTGGGAAATGGATTATGCAGAAGAGAAACAATTATATTTGTGACAGAAGAGGTCAGCAACAAAATTTTTTTACTATTATTGCACTGTTGGAACTGTTACATATTCATTTTTGAGTTTCTGAAAGTGCTTGTGGATGACAGACCTTAAAATTCATTTCAGTATTTAGTGAACTCCTACTCCAACCCACACACAGATAGCCTACTTCTACTCATGTGGCTCTCTTCCATTTTGAACGGCTGGATCTCCTAGTAACTTTACCTTTTTCAAAAAATGGTTCTACTGAGTGAAATAAGTCAAGCAGAGAGAGTCAATTATCATATGCTTTCACTGACTTGTGGAGCATAAGGAATAACACCGAGGACATTGTAGGAAGGAGAGTAGTAGTGAGTTGGGGGAAACCAGAGGGGGAGACAAACCATGAAAGACTGTGGACTTGAGAAGGAAACTGAGGGTTTTGGAGGAGAAGGGGGTAGGGGACGGGTAAGCCTGGTGGTGGGTATTATGGAGGGCATGTATTGCATGGAGTATTGGGTGTAGTGCATAAACAATGAATTTTTAAACACTAAAAGAAATAATAAAAATAAAAAATAAAGACCAAAGTGAGAAAAGTAGGGGGAAAAAATAAATGGTGCTACTTGTCAGAGCCAGAAAGTATTACGGAAACATCTCTGACAAACATAAGTAGTGGATTTCTTGCTCTCTTCATTCATGACTCCCACTTACAGGCCCAATGTGTCTTTCTAAAATCCGTATGGTGGATTCCCAACTCCCAGTACCTCAGATTGTGACTGTACTTGGAGACATGGCCTTTACAGAGGTAATTAAAATTAAATGAGATCATTAGGATGGGCCCTAATCCAATATGAGTGGTGCCCTTATAAGAAGAATAAATTCAGAGACAAACATGAGCATACACAGAGGACCACCCAAAGACACAGGGAGAAGAAAAGCAATCTACAAGCCAAGGAGACAGACCTCAGAGAAAAATAAAACAAAAACACAACCCTGACAACACCTTGATCTCCTACTTCTTTTTCCTAGAACTATGAGAAAGTAAAGTTCTGTTTTCAAGGCAACCAGTCTGCGGTACTTTGTTATGGCAGCCTCGGTAACCTATTACACTTCCTCTCTCCCCTATAGTACCAATGGAGGCATGGCAGCAGTGCAACAGACTGCTAAGCTAAAAGTCACCTTACCCCTCCTCCAGCTCCAGTGACTAGTAGCAATTACAGAAGTATGTCACATGCTTGGACTGAAGGAAGAATCACTGGCTACAGGTGGAGGAGGAAGGAGGAAGGCTTACTGTAAACAGCAGTTCCCCATTTTAAGAAAAGCTACAAATTGATGTAGAAAATGTTGCTGAAATCCATGTGGTCAGAAAGTATACATTGTCGCTCTTTTTGTACATTCCTAGTTATTGGCTGCATTCCAAAGGCCAGATGCTGGGATTCCAGTTAACCATGAAACTGTCAAAAATAAGGGTTATTTCCGGAGACCTTGACAATCTGCTGCTCATTTCAGAGAAAACTGAGGCTCTTAAACATTAATTTGCTCAAAGTCACAAAGGTAATGATTTGTAGATGTTGTGTTTATTACAAAATCACATTGGTCCTTTTCTGAAGTTTATATACTATGGAAACCTTAGCCCAGTGGGCAGTTTATTTGTTGTTTCCACAAATGTTTATTGATTGCCTGCTATGTTCCAGAGATATTTCTTATTATTTAGGATACAGCGGTGAGCAACACAGACTAAACCAGCCTCTTTGAGTTTATATTCTAACACCGGGTGATGGACAGTAAACAGTAATCATAATAGGAAATTTCATTACATAATATGTGACAAGATTAAAAGAATTAGACAGAAAAGAGGAAGTATAGCAGGGAAAAATGATTGGGGATAGCAGGCTGAAAGTTGACATGGACCAGGCCAGGAGGCAGTTTGCAATTTTAAATTGGGTATTCAAGGTAGGCTCATTGACATTTGGGCAAATAATCGAAAGAGATAAGGGAGCTAACAGAAACCTATTTCTGTAAAGATGGATCCAAAGACAGAATTCCACTATGGGCCGTAAGCTTTAGGACTGGAGCCTGCCTGGCTTTTTTGAGAAACAGCAAGGTGACCAGTGTGACTGCTGCAATAGAGTTGAATGACGGAGAAAGTAGTAGGAGAAGAGTGGAGGCAAATAAAGGAAGGTGACGGAACTAGACCTGATCGGGAGGGCCTCGCGGGGCGCTCATTTTACTCGAAATATAATGCAGAGCCATCACAAGGGTTTTTTGTTGTAGGTGTTTTTCTAAAGGAAAAAATGTTTGGTTACTTTTTCAAATTTAAATTCAAGTTAGGTAACCTATGGTGTAGTGCTGGTTTAGGAGTAGTTTAGTGATTCATCACTTCCATATAATACCAAGTGCTCATCACAACAAGTGCCCTCCTTAATGCCCATCCCCCGTTTAGCACATCGCCCCACCTACCTCCCCTCCATTGATCCTCAGGTTGTTCTCTATAGTTAAGAGTCTCTTATGGTTTGTCCCCCTCTCTGTTTTTATTTTTTCTCTCCTTTCCCCTATGTTCATATATTTGGTTTCTTAAATTCCACATATGAGTGAAATCATAGGATATTTGCCTTTCTGTGAGTAACTTCTTTTCCTTAGCATGACATGTTCCAATTCCACCCACAATTTGTAAATGGCAAGAGGTCATTCTGTCTGAGGACTAATATTCCATTATACATACATGGTGGTCCACTATATACCTATCTACATATGTATATTTGTGTGTAGATATATACATGTATGTACATATTTATGTATATGTACGGGTACATGTTTGCATATATGTGTATACATATGCATGTGTGTGTACTTAGGTATGTATATACGCATATATGTACCACATCATTTTTTTAAAGACAAACGAAATTTAAATTCTTTTTTTTAAAAATTATTATTTATTTGACAGAGAGAGATCACAAGTAGGCAGAGAGGCAGGCAGAGAGAGAGGAGGAAGCAGACTCCCTGCCGAGCAGAGAGGCCGACGCGGGACTCGATCCCAGGACCCTGAGATCATGACCCGAGCCGAAGGCAGCGGCTTAACCCCTGAGCCACCCAGGCGCCCAATAAGAATCATTATTTTTTAATTATTATTAATTTTTTATTTTTTATAAACATATATTTTTATGCCCAGGGGTAAGGTCTGTGAATCACCAGGTTTACACACTTCACAGCACTCACCAAAGCACATACCCTCCCCAGTGTCCATAATCCCACCCCCTTCTCCCAACCCGCTCCCCCCAGAAACCCTCAGTTTGTTTTGTGAGATTAAGAGTCACTTATGGTTTGTCTCCCTCCCAATCCCATCTTGTTTCATTTATTCTTCTCCTACCCACTTAAGCCCCCATGTTGCATCACCACTTCCTCATATCAGGGAGATCGTATGATAGTTGTCTTTCTCTGCTTGACTTATTTCGCTAAGCATGATACACTCTAGTTCCATCCATGCTGTCGCAAATGGCAAGATTTCATTTCTTTTGATGGCTGCATAGTATTCCATTGTGTATATATACCACATCTTCTTGATCCATTCATCTGTTGATGGACATCTAGGTTCTTTCCATTGTTTGGCGATTATGGACATTGCTGCTATAAACATTTGGGTGCACGTGCCCCTTTGGATCACTACGTTTGTATCTTTAGGGTAAATACCCAATAGTGCAATTGCTGGGTCCTAGGGCAGTTCTATTTTCAACATTTTGAGGAACCTCCATGCTGTTTTCCAGAGTGGCTGCACCAGCTTGCATTCCCACCAACAGTGTAGGAGGGTTCCCCTTTCTCCGCATCCTCGCCAGCATCTGTCATTTCCTGACTTGTTGATTTTAGCCATTCTGACTGGTGTGAGGTGATATCTCATTGTGGGTTTGATTTGTATTTCCCTGATGCCGAGTGATATGGAGCACTTTTTCATGTGTCTGTTGGCCATCTGGATGTCTTCTTTGCAGAAATGTCTGTTCATGTCTTCTGCCCATTTCTTGATTGGATTATTTGTTCTTTGGGTGTTGAGTTTGCTAAGTTCTTTATAGATTCTGGACACTAGTCCTTTATCTGATATGTCGTTTGCAAATATCTTCTCCCATTCTGTCAGTTGTCTTTTGATTTTGTTAACTGTTTCATTTGCTGTGCAAAAGCTTTTGATCTTGATGAAATCCCAAAAGTTCATTTTTTCCCTTGCTTCCCTTGCCTTTGGCGTTGTTCCTAGGAAGATGTTGCTGCGGCAGAGGTCGAAGAGGTTGCTGCCTGTGTTCTCCTCAAGGATTTTGATGGATTCCTTTCGCACATTGAGGTCCTTCATCCATTTTGAGTCTATTTTTGTGTGTGGTGTAAGGAAATGGTCCAATTTCATTTTTCTGCATGTGGCTGTCCAATTTTCCCAGCACCATTTATTGAAGAGGCTGTCTTTTTTCCATTGGACATTCCTTCCTGCTTTGTCAAAGATTAGTTGACTGTAGAGTTGAGGGTCTATTTCTGGGCTCTCTATTCTGTTCCATTGATCTATGTGTCTGTTTTTGTGCCAGTACCATGCTGTCTTGATGATGACAGCTTTGTAATAGAGCTTGAAGTCCGGAATTGTGATGCCACCAACGTTGGCTTTCTTTTTCAATATCCCTTTGGCTATTCGAGGTCTTTTCTGGTTCCATATAAATTTTAGCATTATTTGTTCCATTTCTTTGAAAAAGATGGATGGTACTTTGATAGGAATTGCATTAAATGTGTAGATTGCTTTAGGTAGCATAGACATTTTCACAATATTTATTCTTCCAATCCAGGAGCATGGAACATTTTTCCATTCCTTTGTGTCTTCCTCAATTTCTTTCATGAGTACTTTATAGTTTTCTGAGTATAGATTCTGTGTCTCTTTGGTTAGGTTTATTCCTAGGTATCTTATGGTTTTGGATGCAATTGTAAATGGGATTGACTCCTTAATTTCTCTTTCTTCTGTCTTGCTGTTGGTGTAGAGAAATGCAACTGATTTCTGTGCATTGATTTTATATCCTGACACTTTACTGAATTCCTGTATAAGTTCTAGCAGTTTTGGAGTGGAGTCTTTTGGGTTTTCCACATATAGTATCATATCATCTGCGAAGAGTGATAATTTGACTTCTTCTTTGCCGATTTGGATGCCTTTAATTTCCTTTTGTTGTCTGATTGCTGAGGCTAGGACCTCTAGTACTATGTTGAATAGCAGTGGTGATAATGGACATCCCTGCCGTGTGCCTGACCTTAGCGGAAGAGCTTTCAGTTTTTCTCCATTGAGAATGATATTTGTGGTGGGTTTTTCATAGATGGCTTTGATGATATTGAGGTATGTGCCCTCTATCCCTACACTTTGAAGAGTTTTGATCAGGAAGGGATGCTGTACTTTGTCAAATGCTTTTTCAGCATCTATTGAGAGTATCATATGGTACTTGTTCTTTCTTTTATTGATGTGTTGTATCACATTGACTGATTTGCGGATGTTGAACCAACCTTGCAGCCCTGGAATAAATCCCACTTGGTCGTGGTGAATAATCCTTTTAATGTACTGTTGAATCCTATTGGCTAGTATTTTGTTGAGTATTTTCACATCTGTGTTCATCAAGGATATTGGTCTATTGCTGTCTTTTTTGATAGGATCCTTGTCTGGTTTGGGGATCAAGGTGATGCTGGCCTCATAAAATGAGTTTGGAAGTTTTCCTTCCATTTCTATTTTTTGGAACAGTTTCAGGAGAATAGGAATTAGTTCTTCTTTAAATGTTTGGTAGAATTCCCCCGGGAAGCCGTCTGGCGCTGGGCTTTTGTTTGTTTGGAGATTTTTAATGACTGTTTCAATCTCCTTACTGGTTATGGGTCTGTTCAGGCTTTCTATTTCTTCCTGGTTGAGTTGTGGTAGTTTATATGTTTCTAGGAATGCATCCATTTCTTCCAGATTGTCAAATTTATTGGCGTAGGGTTGCTCATAGTGTGTTCTTATAATAGTTTGTATTTCTTTGGTGTTAGTTGTGATCTCTCCTCTTTCATTCATGATTTTATTTATTTGGGTCCTTTCTCTTTTCTTTTTGATAAGGCGGGCCAGGGGTTTATCAATTTTATTAATTCTTTCAAAGAACCAGCTCCTAGTTTCGTTGATTTGTTCTATTGTTTTTTTGGTTTCTATTTCATTGATTTCTGCTCTGATCTTTATGATTTCTCTTCTCCTGCTGGGCTTAGGGTTTCTTTCTTGTTCTTTCTCCAGCTCCTTTAGGTGTAGGGTTAGGTTGTGTACCTGAGACCTTTCTTGTTTCTTGAGAAAGGCTTGTACCGCTGTATATTTTCCTCTCAGGACTGCCTTTGTTGTGTCCCACAGATTTTGAACCGTTGTACTTTCATTATCATTTGTTTCCATGATTTTTTTCAATTCTTCTTTAATTTCCCGGTTGACCCATTCATTCTTTAGAAGGATGCTGTTTAGTCTCCATGTATTTGGGTTCTTTCCAAACTTCCTTTTGTGGTTGAGATGTAGCTTTAGAGCATTGTGGTCTGAAAATATGCAGGGAATGATCCCAATCTTTTGATACCGGTTGAGTCCTGATTTAGGACCGAGGATGTGATCTATTCTGGAGAATGTTCCATGTGCACTAGAGAAGAATGTGTATTCTGTTGCTTTGGGATGAAATGTTCTGAATATATCTGTGATGTCCATCTGGTCCAGTGTGTCGTTTAAGGCCTTTATTTCCTTGCTGATCTTTTGCTTGGATGATCTGTCCATTTCAGTGAGGGGGGTGTTAAAGTCCCGTACTATTATTGTATTATTGTTGATGTGTTTCTTTGATTTTGTTATTAATTGGTTTATATAGTTGGCTGCTCCCACGTTGGGGGCATAGATATTTAAAATTGTTAAATCTTCTTGTTGGACAGACCCTTTGAGTATGATATAGTGTCCTTCCTCATCTCTTATTATAGTCTTTGGCTTAAAATCTAATTGATCTGATATAAGGATTGCCACTCCTGCTTTCTTCTGATGTCCATTAGCATGGTAAATTCTTTTCCACCCCCTCACTTTAAATCTGGAGGTGTCTTCGGGCTTAAAATGAGTTTCTTGGAGGCAACATATAGATGGGTTTTGTTTTTTTATCCATTCTGATACCCTGTGTCTTTTGACAGGGGCATTTAGCCCATTAACATTCAGGGTAACTATTGAGAGATAAGAATTTAGGGCCATTGTATTGCCTGTAAGGTGACTGTTACTGTATATGGTCTCTGTTCCTTTCTGATCTACCACTTGTAGGCTCTCTCTTTGCTTAGAGGACCCCTTTCAATATTTCCTGTAGAGCTGGTTTGGTATTTGCAAATTCTTTCAGTTTTTGTTTGTCCTGGAAGCTTTTAATCTCTCCTTCTATTTTCAATGATAGCCTAGCTGGATATAGTATTCTTGGCTGCATGTTTTTCTCATTTAGTGCTCTGAAAATATCATGCCAGCTCTTTCTGGCCTGCCAGGTCTCTGTGGATAAGTCAGCTGCCAATCTAATATTTTTACCATTGTATGTTACAGACTTCTTTTCCCGGGCTGCTTTCAGGATTTTCTCTTTGTCACTGAGACTTGTAAATTTTACTATTAGGTGATGGGGTGTGGGCCTATTCTTATTGATTTTGAGGGGCGTTCTCTGAAACTCCTGAATTTTGATGCTCGTTCCCTTTGCCATAGTGGGGAAATTCTCCCCAATGCTTCTCCCCAGTATACCTTCTGCTCCCCTCTCTCTTTCTTCTTCTTCTGGAATCCCAATTATTCTAATGTTGTTTCATCTTCTGGTGTCACTTATCTCTTGAATTCTCCCCTCGTGGTCCAGTAGCTGTTTGTCCCTCTTTTGCTCAGCTTCTTTATTCTCTGTCACTGGTCTTCTATATCACTAATTCTTTCTTCTGCCTCATGTATCCTAGCAGTGAGAGCCTCCATTTTTGATTGCACCTCATTAATAGCTTTTTTGATTTCAACTTGGTTAGATTTTATTTCTTTTATTTCTCCAGAAAGGGCTTTTATATCTCTCGAGAGGGTTTCTCTAATATCTTCCATGCCTTTTTCGAGCCCGGCTAGAACCTTGAGAAATGTCATTCTGAACTCTATATCTGACATATTACCAATGTCTGTATTGATTAGGTCCCTAGCCTTCGGTATTGCCTCTTGTTCTTTGTTTTGTGTTGAATTTTTCCTTCTTGTCATTTTATCCAGATAAGAGTATATGAAGGGCAAGAAAAATACTAAAAGGGTGGCAACAACCCCAGGAAAATATGCTTTAACCAAATTAGAAGAGATCCAAAATCGTGAGAGGGGAGAAAGGGGATAAAAAGAGGTTCAAAAAGGAAGAAAGAAAAAAAAGAAAAGAAAAGAAAAGAATTTAAAAAAAGAAAACACCTAAGAAAAATGTAAAAAAGAAAAAATATATATATTAGATAAACTAGCAAAAATCGTTAAAAAAGAAAAAGGTAACAGTTGAAAAAAAAATTTTTACCCGAAGGCGAGGAAAAAAAAACAAAAAGTGAAAAAGAAAAAAAAATAAATTAACTGCAAGACTAAAAAAAATCACAGGGAAAAAGCCTTGAGTTCCGTGCTTGGCTTTCTCCTCCTCTGGAATTCTGCTGCTCTCCTTGGTATTGAAACCGCACTCCTTGGTAGGTGAACTTGGTCTCAGCTGGATTTCTTGTTGATCTTCTTGGGGAGGGGCCTGTTGTAGTGATTCTCAAGTGTCTTTGCCCCAGGCGGAATTGCACCGCCCTCACCGAGGGCCTGGGTGAGTAATCCGCTCAGGTTTGCTTTCAGGAGCTTTTGTTCCCTGAGCGCTTTCCGTAGAGTTCCAGAGGACGGGAATACAAATGGCGGCCTCCTGGTCTCCGGCCCTGAGGAGCCGAGAGCCCAGGGCCGCACTCCTCAGTGCGCCCTCAGAGAACAGCGCCCAGTCACTCCCATCTGCCTGACCTCTGGCCGCGCTCCGAGCTCACCGAGCCTGCGACCGGTTCAAGGTAACACCGAGCTGTGAGCTTACTGTCGGCTCTGTCTCTGTAGATGGCTTTCCCGATCCAATACCCGCAAGCTCTGCGACTCTCAGACACCCCCGATCCTTCTGTGACCCTGCGGGACCTGAGGCCACGCTGACCCCGCGTGGGATTCTCCCCGGTTTAGCCCCTGGAGCGATGTCCCTCAGCAGAACAGACTTTTAAAAATCCTGATTTTGTGCGCGGTTGCTCCGCCGCTTGCCGGGAGCCGGCCCCTCCCCCCGGGGACTATCTTCCCGTCGCTTTGGATTCACTTCTCCGCCGGTCCTACCTTTCAGAAAGTGGTTGTTTTTCTGTTTCCAGAATTGCTGTTCTTCTCCTCTTCGATCTGCCGATGGATTTTCAGGTGTTTGCAATCTTTAGATAAGCTATCTAGCAGATCTCTGGCTAGCTGAAGTAGTCTCAGTCTGCTACTTCTCCGCCATCTTGACTCCTCCCCCTAAAATTTTTTTTTTTAAGTTTTTATTTATTTATTTGACAGAGAGAGATCACAAGCAGGCTCCCTGCTGAGCAGAGAGCCCAATGCGGGCCTCGATCCCAGTACCCAGAGATCATGACCTGAGCCTTAGGCAGCGGCTTAAGCCACTGAGCCACCCAGGCGCCCTCTTTTTTTTTTTTTTTTTTTTAAGATTTTCATTTATTTACTCGACAGACAGAGATCACAAGTACGCAGAGAGGCAGGCAGAGAGAGAGAGGGGGAAACAGACTCTCCTCTGTGCAGAGAGCCCAATGAGGGCCTCGATCCCAGGACCCCGAGACCATGACCCGAGCCGAAGGCAGAGACTTAACCCAGTGAGCCACTCAGGTGCCCCTATACCACATCATTTTCATCCTTCCATCAGTGGTTGCACATTTGAGCTCTTTGCATAATTTGGCTATTGTTGATAGAGTTGCTCTAAAAATTGGGGTGTATGTGCCCCTCTGAATTAGCATTTTTGTATCTTTTGAATAAATATCTAATAATGCACTTCTGGTTTTTAGTTGTATCAGCTTTTGATGGTTTTTTTTTTTTTTTGTAGTTTTAGAGGAAAACAAAGTGCACCCTGACCTCCTTCTCAGAGAGAAGCCTCAGTCTGGCTGCAGAGCCCAGATAAGATCCCCCTTGGCCGCTGGCAGAGCAGGTTCCAAATCGCGGTCCCTGGGCACGCATGATATTTTGCTTGTACCCAAAGCCAGGGCAGTGGCAGCTGTCTGGGCAGCTCCAGACCACCAGAGAGGATCCAAGCAGCAATCGCACACTGAGATCTTCCCTCTGATCCGGGCTGGGAGTGCCTGGTTTTTCTGGGTCCAAGAGCGCCCAGCTTGCGCGCACCTCTTTCAGGGGAGGCTGTGGGTCGCACGTGGGTCTCAGGCTCTGAGAATGGGGTGCAGGTCTGAAAGCACCAGGCTGGGCCTTCGCGCACCTCTCTGGGGGGTGGGGGGGAGTTTGGTGCATGCATCTTAGGCTCCGAAACAATGGCACGCATCAAAGGGCGCCGGCCAGCCGGGCCTTTGTACCTCGCTCAGGGGAGCATGAGGGGCATGCGCATCTCAGGCTCTATAGCAGGGCTGGCACGTTCTGCTGTCCGGTGTGGCTCCCATCCCCTCACAGGAGCCGGACCCCACATGTTCTCGGGCGCACGGTTTAGGGACCAAGACCTGGTTTCTCCACTGCACTCTCTCTGGCTCAGCACCAGGGGAGGCTGTCCTGGGACCAAGGACTTAAGCCCCTGTCCCTAGCTGCCCCGATTCCCACAGTTTCCCCCCACCCCCGCGATCCTTTTCTCTTTTGGAGTGCTTTCAACCAGTCTCCAAGTTAATGCTGGTCCCCAGATGTAGGGCACTCTCACTCATACTGGGGGTATTACTTTCCAACAGGTCGCCTCTGGCGGCTCCCTCCCTCTTCCGATATCAGTCCGCCTTTCCCACACTGCTTTACCTGTCCACTGGCGACTTCTGCCCCTGTAGAGATCCAGACATGTATAATTCTGATCTCAGGCTGA
The DNA here is from genome assembly GCF_030435805.1 of Mustela lutreola. Classification (NCBI taxonomy): domain Eukaryota; kingdom Metazoa; phylum Chordata; class Mammalia; order Carnivora; family Mustelidae; genus Mustela; species Mustela lutreola. The sequence goes on along the minus strand of NC_081291.1, from coordinate 56,395,912 downwards.
TTTCATGGGTGATCAGAGTTCTTTGGTAGGTAATCAGCTCACTTTAGGGTACAGTTGAAAAGGCGCCTCCTCCTACTTCCCCACCATCTTGTCCCCGTGAACCTGATGCTGTCTTTTAATTACTGCTTTGAGAAGGCTTGTATTTATTTTTACTTTTATTTCTTTTCATATTTTCTTATTTTTATTTTATTTTTTTCTTCTTTTCAAAATTTTATTTAAATTTTAGCCAGGTAGCATACCGTGCAATATGGTTTCAGGAGTAGAATTGAGTGATTCATCACTTGGATACAACAATCACCCTGAACTCATCATATCAAGTGCCCTCCCTCCTTAATACCCATCACCCATGAAGCCCAAACCCACCCACCTCCCTCCATCAACCCTCAGTTTGAGCTCCATTTTTTAAGATTTTAATAAACATAAAATGAGGGGGAGAGAGAGAGAGAGAGAGAGAGAGAAAATCCCATGCAGGGGTGCGGGCAGGGGCGGAAGGAGAAGTTAAAGCAGTCTTACTGCGGAGCCTGGAGCCAAATGTGGGTATTGTTCCCAGGATCCGGAGATCAAGACCTGACCTGAAGGCTGACACTTAACCACCTGAGCCACCCAGGCGCCCCTTGTTCTCTATTTGTTAAGGGTATCTTTAAGGAAGGGTTTGCTTCCTTCTCTCTTTTTCCTTTTTCCCCCTTCCCATATAGTGTGTACAGTAAGGATGTCCAGCCGGCTCCAAGTCTGAGAGGAGTTTGAGCAGCTGCAGTTCCAGCAGGCAGGTATAAGTCTCCTGGTGTATCCATCCGCTGGGACCCTCAATACCCTGGACTGCATCCTTAAGTTCCAAACACACTCTCATATGCAGGGCTCAGTTCTCCTAGCTACCAAAGTGTGCTACTCTCTATGTTGTGTTAGCCGAGCCACAGGAAATTTGAAACAGGTCTGTCTTTCGTGCCACCCCTCATCCAAATCAGTGCTTTTGAATCCTTGATGGACAGAGCAGAAGAATATCAGAATCATATGGAAGAACAGAAATGAGGATTTCTAATAAGTTCTGGAAGGATATGGGGGGTGGGGTGGGGAAGGAAACAGGGAGAGGGGAGGAGTCAAGCTTGGCAGAAGGAGTCCCACCACATCCAGGCTTTGAGGGAAATATGAGTACTTCCATCAAGTGCCCTGTGAACACTAAGGCCACACGGATTGAACAACAGGCTTAAAACATCCACCTTTATGCAACGGTGCAGGACAGGGGCTGTGGTTGGAGTGCTGTATCTGTAGGCACTCAGCTGGCTCCAGCAGCACCGAGTCAGGCCTACCTATCCATACATTTCTCTATTTCTAAATGAGGCTCCCACGTGGTCCAGCATGGGAGGAAGACGGACATTGGGTCATTCTCAAGGAAGCTATTTTCTGAGGCCAAGCACTTGCCACTTGGGCCCCAAGGAAGACAATCCAGACTTGGAGGCAAACATCAGGGTCCTTGATCCAGCAGTTTAGGGTCTAACGAGCCCTGAGTAGGGGATGGATGCAGCATCTTCAAGGCAAGCATGCTCCTGCTGTGTTCACCGGAGTTAGGTCTGCTGGGAACGAGGCCTGGGGAAAGACCCCCATATATGCAGCTGGGCAGGCAGCAATGCTGGGGTTCTGCCATCTGAAGTCAGGGAGGTCCGAGAGGGTGGGCCCCTGGGAATGTGATATTAGGGGCAGTAGTGGCTCTAAACACAGACGTGTCTTTGAGGTTGACCTCAGGTTCAGAGGCTGGCTGGGGAGCCAGAACTTAATGTGTGCTGATAACAGGCAGGAAGTGTCAGCAGTAGTGATGCACTGTCTGGTCTGAGGATGGGCACTCCTAGGACTGGAGTGGCAGGGGAGCTCTACCAGTTGAAAACAGGAGAATCTGTGGGGGACTCCCATTTCAGAAGTGCTGGGAACAGTAGGGAAGGCACAACTGGCATGGGCTCCAGCTGTCCCTGAGGCCTTGGGTTGCAGAGGGCCTCCTCCCTCTCCCCATGAGACTGGAATCCGGGAGGAGCTTCACCGTAAATGGCGACAAAGGACTGCAGATGCTTCTGGAGCTGGCCAGTCAGGCGATGGGCTTCTCATGCAGACGCCCTGCCTGGTGAAATGGAGGGGACAGGGGCAGTGGTTTGGGGACACAGCAGGTGAGCCCTGCTTGATACTTGGGAGTCAGCAGGGTTCAGTGAGCCCTCTGGTCAGAGCTGGGGACAGTGACTGTGAAGAGGTGACCAGAAGGGGCTCTGACACAGCTGTGTGCCCTCTGAGATAGAGGACGCAGACAGCTGCCCCTCAGTTGGAATCCAGGGTGGCCACTGGGCCCTGGTAGTCGTGCGTCTTCCTGCATCTCTCCTACTGTGTATTCCTGCTGGTGGCTAGAGGACAGCTGCAGGGGGAATGGACCTTGCTGCAGGCAGGGGGGAAAGAACTGGAAGGCTGTCCAGTGCTGTCATTGTAGATGGCCTGAGTGTCCCGCAAAAGTGCACTGGGCATGACATGGAGTGCTGCTTCCTCCTGAGAGGCGATGTCTGAGCAGTGATTCGAAACCCACCTCAGGGGTGGTGGCACTCTCAGAGGGTCCCTTTGTTTTGTCTTCAGGGATCTCCGGTCTTATCTCCAGGTTGGACCCACATTGTCAGTGGGAACCGGAACCTGGGTGTTTCTCCAAAGAGTCAGGGCCCCCCCACCATCTGTATTGCCTAAATTTTATGGACAATGTGGAGTTTCTTCATACCTCCACCTGCAAAAAGAGAAAAGAATCACTATGAATGTCACACCCTTGTATACACAGTTTTCCAATGATTTCAGGAAACTGGAACGTATACAGGGTGGAAGGCTCCCACAAATTAAAGAGGACTCCTATGGAAAAGGCTTCATCATTCCATGATAGTAGTCCATTGTGGTCAGCAAATACAACATTCTTTTTCAGGAAAGAAAAGTTTCTGTGAATGAAAAGGCTCCCTAGTATGCATGGAACTTGTGCTGTCAGTTCTATTACCATTTCTTTTTTCCCCAGCTCTCAGTTGTTAGACAAATTCACTCAACAAGGTCCTAAACAAATAAAACGCGAATAAGATTCATACTGTACAATGTGATTCTGCTACCTGAATACAAATGAGAAACAAGAGAGTAGAGACAAAGGGAGAGAGAAAAACAGAGAGAGAGAGAGAGAATATGAGAGATTTCTTACTCAGAAAAGCAAGATGACCTTACCCTGGGGAGAGAGGGCGTGGCTTCCTCCACAGGGTCCTCTGCAAGGTGCACCAGTGGGTGATCTTCAGGTTCTGGAAGAGACAGAGGAACGGTCAGGATATCGCTTGTGTTGCTCAGGAATTATTCAGGGTGCTTTGCTTGATGTGAACACAGAGCTACAGTGCATGCGTGTGATGGGTGAACAAGTGAGGACAGAGCTGCAGCTGGGCCCACCTACTTGGTGGATGAAAAAATGCAAAGCAGAGTAGTGGGAAAGTAGTGAGAAACACAGTCTTTCCTTTTTCAGCTAAGGGGCTCTAATCAGTGTGAAATAGTCAACGTGAAGGAAGGCAAACACTAACGGCATGCCTTGTTTCCATGACATCGAGTCCTGTGATGCATCCTACCCAGTGTCAATTCCCCCTGCTCCACATATCGAAGGACTATTTCAACTTCCATGTGCACACTCACACAGCTTCTCTCTTCATCACCTAGTCCTTTGGGTTTTTCCTGATTAATGGGGATGTCATATACGTACTATTTATGCTTCAAATCATTTGTAAGCCTATGCTCAGGAGTGGTAATTTCATTCAGAGCTCTTTGTATCCATTCCTACAATTTACCCAGAAGTCACAGCTTTCACCAGGCTAAAAATACTTCTGGAACCACGAAGAAATAACTCCAGTTTCCCTCCTGCCTTTAGCTCTTGGTAACTCTCCTTTCTTTCCCGAGGAACTTGCCTATTCTGTATAAGGTCTGTCAGTGGAATACGACAATATAGTTCTTTCTCTGCCTACAAATTCCAGCTGTGATTCATGGTGCTAGAAACATAGGTATAAAGATTGTGTATGTGCCACATAGGAATCCCTGACATATGCATTTGTCAAAACTCATAGAATCTCAAATCACAATAAATGCACTGTAGATTAAGTATGCACTTAGAATAAACTAAAACATAGGGATATGGTTGCACTGATTGTAAAAAAAAAAAAATTCCACACACACGGAAGGAGTTATTCCTAGGGAAATCTTGAGGCGAAGTTTACGGAAATTTTCTATATTCTCTGTACAGCATTTTTGTTCATCTAAACCTGTTTTGAATCCTGTCCAGTCAGATATCGAGTTTGGAAACAGTGATTCAGGGAGAGGTCGATATCTCCCAATATTCCAGATTCAGATAAACTCTATGATTTTCCTAGAGATGTTGTTTCTTTTTTTTTTTCTTTTCTTTTTTTTTTTTTTAATTTTCAGTGTTCCATGATTCATTGTTTATGCACCACCACCAGGGCTCCATGCACTACTTGTCCTTCTTAATACCCACGAGCAGGCTAACCCACCCCTCCATCCTCTCCCTTCCAAAATGCTCAGGTTCCTTGTAAGAGTCCATAGTCTCTCATGCTTTGTCTGCCCCTCCGATTTACCACAATTCACTTTTCCTTATTGTTTCCTGGAAGATTGGACCCAACTTTGAGTTCAAACTACGACCAGTTGACTTGGTAAATTTCAATTTGTACACAGGAAATTACACAAAAATGTGCCATCCCTTTTGATTTTCTTTTTGTTTTTGTTTTTTTGCAATCTCATTAGCTTATGGTACTTAAGTGAGAGAGAGAGTACTCTGGATGAACGACAGGAGGCAATTTTCACCATACCTTCTTCCTCTTCTATCTTTTCCAGGACAGTGTGGGGCCACAGGTGACTTTCCCTCCTAGATCTCCTCCCCAGGGATGGTCTTATAGCCAGGGCCAGGACATTGTCTGTCCTGGCTGTGCTGTCCTGAAAAAGGGATAACAGAGAAGAAGGCTGTTGACAACTTGGACACAGAAGGTCAGAGGCAAATTAGTCATACTTTATCCAAGGGTCAGTCCTCTGACCCCTTCTTGCTCAGCTGCCCAGCAGATACTCTTGGATCCCAGTGGGAGTTAGGAAGATGCTACAGTGTGTGTGTGTGTGCCCTTAAAACCCCCAGTAGACAGGTTTGATGGACCGATATATTTCTTTAGCTGACACACTAGAGAAACACCACACAGCACAGTGAGCTGCCATTTCTACTACCATTTGTTTCAGCTCTCAGCTGGTTATAGACCTTTACTCAGTATGGCCCCAAGCAAGGAAATTGCGTATTGTTACTATACATTGTGATTCCCCTACCTGAATAGGATTGAGCAACAAAAGACAGAGAGAGAGAGAGAGAGAGAGAGAGAGAGAGAGAGAATGAATTAGAGAGATTTCTTACTCAGAAAAGGAAAGATGACCTTACCTTGGGGAGAGAGGGTGTGGCTTCCTCCACACTGTCCTCTGGAAGGTGCACCAGTGGGCCCTCTGGAGGTTCTGGAAGACACAGAGGAATGGTCAGGAAATACAGGGTGCTTTGCTTGATGTGAACACAGAGCTACAGTGCATGCGTGTGATGGGTGAACAAGTGAGGACTGAGCTGCGGCTGGGCCCACCTACTTGGTGGATGAAAAAATGCAAAGCAGAGTAGTGGGAAAGTAGTGAGAAACACAGTCTTTCCTTTTTCAGCTAAGGGGCTCTAATCAGTGTGAAATAGTCAACGTGAAGGAAGGCAAACACTAACGGCATGCCTTGTTTCCATGACAGAGTCCTGCGATGCATCCTACCCAGTGTCAATTCCCCCTGCTCCACATATCGAAGGACTATTCAACTTCCATGTGCACACTCACACAGCTTCTCTCTTCATCACCTAGTCCTTTGGGTTTTTCCTGATTAATTGGGATTTCATATGCATACTATTTATGCTTCAAATCATTTGTAAGCCTATGCTCAGGAGTGGTAATTTCATTCAGAGCTCTTTGTATCCATTCCTACAATTTACCCAGAATTCACAGCTTTCACCAGGCTGAAAATACCTCTGGACCCATGAAGAAATAACTCCAGTTTCCCTCCTGCCTTTAGCTCTTGGTAACTCTCCTTTCTTTCCCGAGGAACTTGCCTATTCTGTATAAGGTCTGTCAGTGAAATCCGACAATATAGTTCTTTCTCCACCTGCAAATTCCAGCTGTGATTATTGGTGCTAGGAACATGGGTATAAATATTGTGTATGTGCCACATGTGGGAATCCCTGATGTATGCATTTGTCAAAACTCATGGAATCTCAAATCACAAGAAATGCATTTTAGGGTAAATTATGGACTGAGAATGAACTGAAACATTTGGATACAGTTGCACTGATTGTAAAAAAATGTTCCACACCCAAGGAAGGAGTTATTCCTAGGGAAAACTGGAGGCTTAGCTTATGGAAATTTTCTATATTCTCTGTTCAGCATTTTTGTTCATCTAAAGCTGTTGTGAGTCCTCTGCACTAAAGTATAAAGTTTCAAAACAGTGATTCAGGACGAGATCGATATCTCCCAATATTCCAGAATCAAATAAGCTCTATGATTTACCTAGAGATGTTGTTCCTTTTTTATTATTATTAAAAAAATTCAGTGTTCCAACATTCATTGTTTATGCACTGCACCCAGGGCTCCATGCACTCCTTGCCCTACTTAATACCCACGAGCAGGCTAACCCACCCCTCCATTCCCTCCCTTCCCAAATCCTCAGGTTTGTCTGTAAGAGTGCATAGTCTCTCATGCTTTGTCTGCCCCTCCAATTTACCAAAATTCACTTTTCCTTATTGTTTCCTATAAGATTGAACTCAAATTTGAGCTCAATACTACCACCAGTTGACTTGGGTAATTTCAATTTGTATACAGGGAATTACAGAAAAATGTGTCCATCCTTTTGTTTTTGTTTTTGTGTTTTTGGTGATCTCCTTAGCACATGGTACTTAAGTGAGAGAGAGTGTACTCTGGATCAACTTTGGAGGCAATTTCCATGATACCTTTGCCTGGCTCTTCCTTTGGCTCTATTCTTATCTTTCGCCAGAATCGGCCTCCCATTAGGACTCTGGGTCCTTTGCCCTCGTTCTCCTCTGAGCAACAAGCTGCAAAAGAGATAACAAGGGAGAGGGCTCTTGTTAACTTGCAGGCAGAAGACCAGAGGGAAATTAGTCATACTTTATCCACGGGGCAGTCCTCTGACCCCTTCTTCCTCCACTGCCCAGCAGATACTCTTGGATCCCAGTGGGAGTTAGGAAGATGCTACAGTGTGTGTGCACTTAAAACCCCCAGCAGACATGTTTTATGGACAAATAGATTTCTTTAACTGAGACGTTAGAGAAATGCCACACAGCACAGTGAGCATATGTGGTTGCCTAGGTTCACGTCCCACTTCAGAGGGCCATGTCCCCCAGAGAGTATGGGGACACCAGTGTACCTTAGCTTAGTTCCCTCATCTAGGATGTGGAAATGAGGCAACAACTTATTTGCTCTACGTAAAGCCATAAGGAAAGGAAAGGACTGGTGCTTGGCCATTGTTCTCTAAGTATTCAACGATTGAATCGCTAGGGAATAAGATGGACAGTTGGTAGCGGGTAAAACCCGAGACGTGGGGGGGCGGGGTGGCTCCACAGCAAGGGAGGATGGAAGCTTTGTCCTTAGTGTTTACATAGGACAGATATGTCACAGCTCATGGGGATTATGCATTATCCTCTGCTGTGATCCCACACCAGCACTGTTGACGTGGAGGCAAGCAGGGATCCTCGCCCGTGTTTTATAGTGAAGCTGCTGGAAAACCCCTCCGAATTATTGAAAACTAGGGAACTTAAAATGTAAGGAGCAGAAGAAATTTGCCCAGAGTAGCCACAGTGATGAATGATGGGTCTAGAGTAAGAATGTGTTTAGAGCAAGGGCATGGGTATTCCTGACCTTCTGAGACCTGCCTGGGGCCCTTGTGAAAATGCCCTAGACCCCTGCGCCATGACTCTCCTCAGTTTCTCCAAGCACCTTGCCCCACACTTTCTATGGTGTAGGGTGTAGGGTGTAGGGTGGGTTCCTCGGATGAAGCGTCTGACCAGAGAAAAATCCAAATCTTAACTCAGCCTTATGACTCTATGAATCAGCCCCCGACTCCAGAATGGTGTGACAAATTAAATCTGTGATTCTCAGCAACTTCCTTTTGATCTGGGAAAGGTCTGAGGGCCTTGGACTAAGGCCTGGCCAAGAGTGGGCCTGGCTCCCCTGGCTCAGTGTGCACCGACCTGCTCCTTCTGGCCCCCTACACATCCTGTCCCAAGTCTTAGTATTGCTCATCCTCTCCAGATCACACAGTGGCAAGGAACAAGCTCCTGCCGCCTCTTAGAAGATTCCCTCTATGGGCAGAGCCTGGAGATCCCACCCCTGGACTCTCTTTGAGACCTTTGGGCAAACACTCCATCAGTCAGTTGCAAAATACTCATTCCACCAGGGCAATGGCACTGTCCCTTCGCACCCACAGTCCCCAGCATCCCTCAAACAGCCAATGAATGTGTCCACAGTAACCTACAAGCTCCCATAAGAATTTCCAGGTTCATTCCTTATAAAATCCTCTGTGTTTAGACTGGTAATAATTGCCCTCAGATTCGGACATGTACATTGAGAAAGACTTGACTGGTAATTCTCCACTAATTCTCCGAAAGCAATGACTATTGCTGCAGGGGCAACATTCTCCTGGTCCTTTGAAGGCAGTGTGGTGTGTTTCTGTGTGTTTTCTCTGTAAGAGTGTGTACAACCCTGGCATTTGGAAATAGAAGATTTTCCTAAATATCAGAAGATAGGACAAGCAGTCAGTTTGATAGAAGAATGACAAGCGTACAGTAGTACAAAAATTACAGGATACGTTTAGATAACCCCATAGACCACTGGGAGGGTGCAGAGTTAAAAAAAAAAAAAAAGTAAAGTTAAGTATAACTTACTGAGAGTTACCTAGTCCCTTTGACAGAACAACCCTTAGAACATGAATATGTACATACCCGTACAACAAGAATTCAAACTTCCCATCCTGGGAGCCCCTAAAAGTCTTCCCTCTTCGCTGGCTCTCAGCACAGAGAGTGACAGTTGAAATGTAGGGGGCAGGATACTTCATCACGTCCCCACGGTGACGGGTCATTGTGAACCCTCAGAGTGATTGTGCCTCTACACAGTAGGCCCCAGGTACTGCGCTGGAGACCAGTGTCTGTCTACATAGGCATGTGTGGCCTTAGGAGGACAGATTTGTTTCACAAACTGATCCCAGGCACACACATCGTTGCTCTGCTTAACACATTCTGTGAGGGAATATCGTGCAAGCCAAATAGAGTTGACAGAGAAAATTGAAGTGTGATTCAGGGAATAAAGTTAACATGGGGAGAAAAAAAAAAAAATGAGAAGATTCGTTCTTGGTCTAAAATGCCATCTCCACGCGTTACCCCTCTTTCTGAGCTACCAGACATTTCTAGAACAAATAATGAAAATTACTCCTGGAGGAAGAAATAAGCAATAGCAGAATATTGAGTTTTAAATGTCATATTTTCTTGGTCTCAGTATACGGTTTTGGGGAGAAAATCTTTGCAAATGACAGTACAGACAAAAGGTTGATATACAGGATCTATAAAGAACTCCTCAAACTCCACACACACAAAACAGACAAGCATATAAAAAATGGGCAGAAGATATATGAACAGACACTTCTCCAATGAAGATATACAAATGGCTATCAGACACATGAATAAAATGTTCATCATCACTAGCCATCAGAGAGATTCAAATTAAAACCACATTGAGATACCACCTTACACCAGTTAGAATGGCCAAAATTAGCAAGACAGGAAACAACATGTGTTGGAGAGGATGTGGAGAAAGGGGAGAACCCTCTTACACTGTTGGTGGGAATGCAAGTTGGTGCAGCCACTTGGGAAAACAGTGTGGAGATTCCTCAAGAAGTTAAAAATAGAGCCCGGCCCTGCCATTGCACCACTGGGTATTTACCCCAAAGGTACAGATGTAGTGAAAAGAAGGGCCATCTATATACCCCAATGTTTAGAGCAGCACTGGCCACAGTCGCCAAACTGTGGAAAGAACCAAGATGCCCTTCAACAGACGAGTGGATGAGGAAGATGTGGTCCATATACACTATGGAGTATTATGCCTCCATCAGAAAGGATGAATACCCAACTTTTGTAGCAACATGGACGGGACTGGAAGAGATGATGCTGAGTGAAATCAGTCAAGTGGTTTTTGAATTATATATATTTTCTTACTCTCTGGGTGGTGTATATTTTCCCCCCTGTACACAGCCAGTCTATGCTCTAGGTTAGCTCATTTGTGTGAATTCCCTGAACATCTTCCCTTGTCTCTCCACAAGTGGGAGAATGGTTATTCTCTGAGTAAGGAAGACAATAGAATATGTGTTCACCAGCAGGCTGGGTGAAAACGCATAATCAGGGCATTCCTAAACATAGTTCAGATAAGCAACACTCTGGGATTATATGCGTGCTCTGGCTCCTAATCCCAAACTTAATCACATGCATTCTGATTCTGTGGCTGTGAGAACTTGCCATGGAAGTCATGTGCCCAGCCCCCAACCAAATTACAAGTGAACATGATCCTATAAGGAGGAGAGTTTTGCCAATTTAAAGCACATTTCTCAATGGAAAGAAAGCTAGCTTGTGGAGAGAGGGACACCCTCTTACGCTGTTGGTGTGAACGGGAGGTGGCAGAACCACTCTGGAAAACATCATGCAGGTTCCTCATAAAGTTACAGCCAGAGCTCCCCTATGACCCAGCAATCACACTACTGGGTATTTACAACAAAGATACAGATGTAGTGAAAAGAAGGGCCACATGCACTGCAATGCTCAGAGCAGCGATGTCTATGGGAGCCAAACAGTGGAAGGAGCTGAGATGCCCTTCAGGAAAAGAATGCATACAGAAGATGTGGTCCATATATACAACGGAATACTACTCAGCCATCAGAAAAGATGAATACCCGACACTTGCATGAATATGGATGGAGCTGGAGAAGATTATGTTAAATGAATTAAGTCAAGCAGAGAAAGACAATCATCACGTGGTTTCACTTATTTGTGGAACATAAGGAATAGGATAGAGGAGGACCTTAGGAGAAGGAAGAGAAAAATGACAAGGGAGAAATTGGGGGGGGGGTGGGGGACAAACCATGAGAGACTATGGACTGTGGGAAATAATCTGTGGAATTTAGAGGGGAGGAAGTGGGTGTCTGGGTGAGCCTGGTGATGGTTATGAGGAAGAGCACATATTTCATGGAACGCTGGGTGTTTACACAAACAATGAGTCATGGAACACTATATCAAAAACTAATGATGTGTTGTAGGGTGAATAAGGAAAAATATAATGACTTAGGTTTTCTTAAACTGAAAAAAATTCGTGGTAGGGTGAAAGGGTTGAAAGAACCACTGACTTTGATGTTACATTGGAGTAAATGTAATCAACACCCCTAAACCCTCCCCCCCCCCAGTGGAAGCAATAGGAAAGACAGGGCAACAAGGTTTTAAAATTTCCACATGCATATTGCAGTTCAAAACATTGCCACTTGCAGATTTACCACTCCCAAATCTGTGATACATGACATATCTCTCTGGAAAGAGCCAAGGCAAGTCAACGTAGGTTAGCCTCTACCTCCATCACTATGTGGTGCCTGAAGAGCACACAGGTTTAGCAGGCCTTAGAGAATGATGACAAGGTCTTGAAACTCAGCATCTACCTTAGATGTTGCTCCATCAAGGAATCTCCTCCTCCACTCATACATTAAGGTGCACGACTGGGAAACCCCTAGAGACTTCTGCACTTTTTCCATAAAACACTGCACGTGCTGGTCTCTACTAATGAATTTGTGAACAGGGTGTCTGGAGGTCATTTTCCCCTTTAGCCTTGGAGCTTAGTGGTGGACGAGGTCAAACTTATTTGGTTCCTTCCAGCTCTTTGCACACCTGAAGGGTGATGGGTCATACTGAAGAAGCATAACGCCATCTCCAGGCACAAGTCCATGTATCTTCCTTCTCTCGAATCTAAATTCATAAATTTCTCACAGAGAAATGCTTTCTTCGTAAAGTGAGCATCATAATGGAACTAGCAACAAACATGATTCAATGGAAGAGAACACATGTACACTCTTCCTACGTTCTAATTGACTTGGGTTTCTATGTATTTGGCCACAGGAATCTCGGCGTTTTGGATTCGTGGATGCAGCTGCAGGTCTGCCTGGGGATGCTGAGTAGTTTATGTCACAAGGACCCATCTCCATTCTCATTTGGGAGAGCGGGGAAGGGAGCACACTGGGGTAACTTTCCCTCTCAGTTTCTGATATTTGCATTTATCCGACAGGGTACAGCGACACCCTGAAGGGTCTGAGCATGATAATAATGTGGACTGAGCAGCTACCGCCACATCCCTGCTGAACAAAGGAAGGCAAAGGAAAGCAGCAGGTAAGTAATAGAAACATAATCTTGCAATTTTTACTTGAGGAAATCTAATCAATGAGAAATAGTCCATCTAAAAAGGGGCAAATTCCAGAATGCCTGCTGGTTTTAATGGCAGAGTCACATGGCCGCCTGCCTGCTCGAGGTCCCACTAAATAGCAACTATGTGTTTCACTTTTCTAAGCCTTTTCCAAAGACCATGAAGCACACAAACAGAAGTAAAAAATAGTCAGCCATGAAGGAAATCCACAGCCCAGTCTGGGTTACCTGTCCTTTCATACTTGCAGGACACCCCTCATCCAAAAGACAGATAAGTGTTGGCGAGGATGTGGAGGAATTGGAGCCCTCATGCACTGCTGACAGGAATGGAAAAGGGTACAGTAATTTGGGAAAGAGTCTTGCAGGAATTCAAATAGTACAACTCAGGTACCACATGACCCAACAGCTCCCCTCCTAGGGATATACCTGTAAAAACAGAAAGCATATGGCCGCCCAGAATCTTATGCATGAATGTTCCTAGCGGCATTATTCACAATCATCTCAAAGTGAAATCAAACCAAATGTTCTTCCACTGAGGAACAAACTGTACAGTACTTATACAGTGGAACGCTGAATAGCCAAACAAAAGTCACGACGAACCCATTCATGCTACAACATTGATGGACCTTGAAAACATTTGCTAAGTAAAGAAGGCAGGCACAAAGGGTCACACAATGCATTAGTTCTTTTATACCAAAGGGCCACAAAGAAGGAAATTCCTGGAAAATCAAAGTATATTCCTGTTTCCCTGGGCCTTAGAGGTTAGGGGAAATGAGGATTCTCTGCAAAGCAGTAAGGGATTTCTTGTGCAGGGATAATGTACAACCTGTGGAGCGCATTGTCGTGCTGTTGCACAATTCTGTGAACATGCTAATAAAAACCTTACAAACAACAAACATGAAACTGCACACTTTAAACAGTGACCTACATTGTCTGTCAACTTTCAGGAAAGCTGTGACAGTGATTAAGTGTGCCTCATCGTAACAGAAAGCAAACCCCAGTATGCAGTATCGGATGTTGTCCCCTCACATTGAGGCCTCTGAACTATGGCAAATGAACAACCAGATCAATGCTATTAGTGAGCATTCTAAATACAAGACCCATTGAGATAATCAGGAGGATTTCCATGTTTCAATTTCAAAGAAAAAAAAAAGAGCCTCTAAATTGAAAAACTTATTCATCTTTTCAGAAGAGAATCATCATAACTCAGGCAGAGGGAAGCTCAGGTAACCAAATAGACAAAGAAAACCAAACCAAACCAAAGAAAACCAAACCAAACCAAACCACCACCACCACCACCACCACCAACAACAACAACAACAACAACAACTTCAGCAATAGTAACAACAACAACTACAACAACAACAACATACCAGTGGGTATGAGAGGTTTTGAGTGGAGAGATTGATGCTTTGATCATGAAATTAGACCAACATTTCTTATGGTCCTACCCACAAAGATGACGTGAAATATAAGACAACCCAGGTAATGGTGTGTTGAAAACATGTTAAGAACAAATGGTGTTCCAAAGCATCAGTTTTTGAGACAATGATAAGACATAGATCCTGGGCAATCATGAAGTATTGGATCTTCCAGAACGCCAGAAACAAAACTCAGAATGCAGATTCTATTGCATAGGCACAGCACTGAGTCCTCCTTGTGGTGGGAATGGATTCCAGAAGGGAACCTATGACACATAGTGAAAAGTTCAAAGACTGCAGTGTTTCACAAGGCTAATTGTCATAGAGAACAAACTGGTGGTTACTGAAGGGGAGCTGGTGGAGGGGTGGGCAAAGTGTGTGGAGGAAAGTAAGAATACACTGGTCCTGAGGAGCAAGGAGTAATGCATTGAATTACACTAGAATTAAGAGAGTAGGATGAAATTATACTGGAACTAAGGGAATGTACTGTAATTAAGAGAAGAAAATGAAACAAAATGAAGTGTAATCAAACCAGAGAACATTAAAAAGAAAATCTTAAGGTTGATTTGTGGACCTGGATCCATCTAAAGTATCCAGGAGGTAACAGACATTGATGCAGATCAGGGCAACCAGCAACCAAAGTCACAAAGAATTGCGAAAACTTCAAAGCTGTGTGCAGCGGTAGTTGACGGGCGTGTGTCTAGGAACATTCCCCAGGCAAAAATGGACCTTCCACAAGTAATGGAAAACACACAGAGACACAGTGGGCCTTTGTCAGAAAGGTGTGTGGCTCCCTGTCAACAGAATGACAAGGAGGAGGAACTCCGAACAAACAAAAGACCCAGACACACTGGCCTCTCGAGCAGATCTAATGGCTATGGATCTAAGCAAAGTGTCGAAAACAGACTTCAGGGTAGCAGTTATGAAGACAACAGTCGGGCAGGAGAAAAACATTAATGGCAACATAGATTCATTAAGGGCAGAAGTGAGAGCAGATTTGAGGAAGGTAAAAATGCTAGCAATGAGATCCAGCCAAACAGGTACTCTAACTGTTTGGGTAGATGAGGCAGAAGAATGAATCAGGGATCTTGAAGACAAACTGATAAGGAAGAAGGAGCAGGAGGAGGTCTGGAACAAACAGCTTAGAATCCATGAGAACAGAACTAGAGAAATGAAAAGAGGCCATGAAATCTTCCAGTCTTAGAATGATTGGGATCCTGGGGTGGGGGGCTGGGCAGTGGAGAGTGCACGTCCTTGATCTGGGGAACAAAACAAGCAATGTCCTAGAGGCAGAGAGGACATCCCCCAAGATCAGTGAGGACAGAACATCGCCCAGGCATGTAATAATAAGACTTGCACATCTTAGAAAACAAAGGAAACTACTTTAAGGGCAGTTAGGGGGAAGAGATTCCTTATGTACAGGGGGAGGAACATCACATTAACGAAGACCTGGCCACAGCCAGAAATGGCTGGCCAGACGTATTCAGGGTACTAAATGAGAAGAATGGGCAGTCAAGAATTCTTTATCCGGCAAGGCTGTCATCCAGAACAGATGGAGAAATAAGAAGCTTCCAGGATGGCAGAGACTGAAGGGGTCTGTGACGACTAAGCCGGCTCTGCAAGAAATAGGAAGGGGGGAGTTCTATAAGAGGAGAAAGACCCCAAGAGTGATACAGAACAGGGATATATAGAGATAATCCATAGAACCAAGGACTTCCCAGGCAACACGACGACAATAAAATCTCATCAGTCAATAGCCACTCTAAGGTGAACAGGCTAAATGGTCCCCTAAACCAGCACAGGGTTGCAGATTGCATAAAAAGACAGGGTCCACCCATGTGCTGTCTACAAAAGACTCCTTTTGAACCTACAGCTACATCCAGACTGAAAGCGAAGAGATGGAGAACCATCTTTCATGACAACAGACCTCAAAAGAAAGCTGAGGTAGCAATTCTCAGAGCAGAAAAACTAGATTTTAAGCTAACGACCATAGTTAGAAATACAGAAGGACACTATATCTTTCTGAAAGGTTCGATCCAACAATATTCACCCAGATTCACTTCTCTGCATGTCCTGCCTCCCAGAAAGTGGTTGCTTTCCTGTTTGTAGAATTGCTGCTCTTCTTTTCTTTGATCTCCTGGTGGGAGAGTTTGTAGGTATTCAGTATGGTTAGATGACTCTCTAGCTCAATTCCTGGGACCAGACGCAATTTAGGTCTGCTACTCCTCTGCCGTCTTGCTCCCCCTTCCTCAATATGTCTCTTTCTTTGGGTTAACAGTGGGCATGTGTTGTTGCGTGCTCCCCAGTGTGTTTGTGGGGTGGACGGTGGTGTAGATATTTACAATCGTTAGATCTTCTTGTTGGATAGACCCGTTAAGAAGGATGTAGCATCGTATTGCATAGTGCACTGGGTGCGGTGCATAAGCAATGAATTCTGGAACACTGAAGGGAAATTTAAAAAATAAATAGAAAGTAAGAAAAAAAGAAAGATGTAGTGCCTGTCTGTACCTCTATCTACAGTGGTTAGCTTAAAGTCTAATTTGTCTGATATGAGAATTGCTAACCCAGCTTTCTTTTGGGGTCCGTCGGCATGAACGATGGTACCCCATGCCCTCACTTTCAATCTAGATGTATCCTTAGGTTCAAAATGTGTCTCTTGTAGATAGCATATGGATGGGTCCTGTCTTTTTATCCAATCTGCAACTCTGTGCCATTTTACGGGTGGAGCATTTAGGCTGTTCACACAGAGAGTGATTATTGACAGATGTGATTTTATTGTCATCGTGTTGCCTGTGAAGTCCTTGTTTCTATAGATTGTCAATTTCCTTTCTGTATCACTCTTGGGATCTTTCTCCTTTTATGGAGCCCCTCCTTAATATTTCTTGCAGGGCCAGCTCTGTGGTCACATAGTCCTTCAGTTTCTGCCAGTCTTGGAAGCTCCTTGCCTCTCCATCCATTCTGGATGACAGCCTTGCTGGATAACATATCCTTGGCTGTGTGCTCTTCTCATCTGGTCCCCTGAATATGTCTTGTCAGCGCTTCCTGCCTTGAGAGATGTCTGTGGACAGGTCTGACGTTGTTCCAAGTTCTGTTCTCTGCACAGAAGAAATGTCTTCTCCCTCAGTGCTCTTAAGATTGTTTCCTTGGATCTAAGGTTTGCAAATTGTACCATTAAATGTCATGGCATCAAGTCTGTTCTCACTGACCTTGGGAGGGGTCCTCTCTGCCTCTTGGACATGAAGGTTTGTTTCCTTGCCCAGATTAGGGAAGATCTCAGCTGGGATTTGCTCAAATATACCTTCGAGTCTCCTTTCTCTCTCCACCCCATGAGGGAACCCAATAATTCTGATATTGGAACACTCCATTTGGGCACTAATCTGTCTCAGTTTGCTTCCTTGTTTTACAAATTGTGCCTCAATTTCCTTCTTCCCTATCATTTTATCATATGCCTCGCTAATTCATTCTTCTGCCCCGTTTACCCTGACACTCAGTGTATCTAGTTCAGACTGCATTTCAATCATAGCATGTTTAAGTTCGGCCTGATTAGATCTCATTTCTGCCCTTGGGGATTCTATAGTGTCATTAATATTTTTCTCAAGCCTGGATATCACCTTTTTAAAATTTTTTGAAAGTTTTTATTTAAATCCCAGTTAACATACAGTATAATATTAGGTTTCAGGTGTTCAATGTAGTGATTCAACACTCCCATACACCACGTGGTGCTCATCATAGCAAGTGTAGTCCTTAATCCCCATCATCTATTTAACCAACCCTTCCATACGGCTCTTTCTGGTAACCATCATTTTGTTCTCTATAATTAAGAGTCTGTTTCTTGGTTTGCTCCACTTGACAATTGTTACTCGGCAGTCAATTTCTGGGCCTTTTATCCATATCCATTAGTTTTATCTATATCCATTAGTTCTGTGGCAGTGGCCACAACCTCTGAATCTTTCCTTGGTTGGGGTTCCTCCTCTTAGTCAATCTGCTGTGGGGTGTTCGAGGTAATCTAGAGAGTCCAAGTTATTGACCACAATCCAAGCAAGATATACCTGTTTTATAGGGACCTTAGCGCGGACAGCCTCTTGTTCTTCCAGCCTGTCTTCTAGGGGCGGGGCCTGTTGTGCTGTTACTCAGGCAACCCTGTTTGAGCAGAGCTGCCCAGCCACCTGTGGAGGGGCGGATGGGTCCAGTGAAAACCATTTTCGGGGATAATTGTTCTCTGGGTGCTTTCTCTGGGGGCATTCCATGTATATCTTCTGACAGTCGGAGCAGAATTCACTGCATCTAAACCTCGGCTTCAGAACAGAGATCGCAGTCTGCTCTTCACTGAACTCTCCAGGACACACTGCCTCCGTTTCTGTCTGTGTTGCTTAGAACCACAGCTTCCTGGGCTGTGCTCCCCCACAGAAGTACTCCCAGCCCTCGCTTCCAGGCCCAGGCACATCTCTGGCCTGTGTGCTTCCAAAACCTCAAACCACCCACAGTTCATCCGTGTGCCCCTGCAGCCCCAGGTTTCAGTCGGGGGGCTGCCGCAAAGTCGCTTCCCTGACACGATTGCTCTGCGAGTCTGTGCCCAGTCCATAGTGCTGGAGGCTTCTGTGCATCCAGTGGTGCAGGTTCTCAGAGGTACAGGTACAGGTTCTCTCCCCCTTCCGTACATCTTCTGATATCTGCCCTCAGAATCATGGCTCCCACTTCGTACCTTGAGACCAACCGCCAGACATATATTCTGTTTGTATGTATCAGATGTATCTTCTTACATCTCAGGCTGAGTTTGTGGGCGTTCAGAATGGTCTGGTAGATATCCAGCTCAATTCAGGGGACCAGTTGAATTAGGGTCCCCTTTTCCTCTGCCACCTTTTCTCCTGCCTCCCATTATCTTATCTTTCTGTTTTAGCCTTTTATTTTCATATTCTGGGGTGCCTGAGAACACAGTTTGGAAGAGTCCTGCTGTCTCAAACGTCATGACTCTCCCCCCCACCACTCCACGCCCACACATGCACAGAATGTGGTTATTCTGGTGAATGGCTCTGTGCGAGCTTCAAAAAACTGCGAGTTTTTTGCTGTTACTAGATGTGATATTTCATAACTGCCATTCAGATCAGTGGATCGGAGGTACTGTTGAGTTTGCCTGGATTGATTTTATGCATCGTGAATGTATCAATTACTGAAAGAGCAGGGTTTCATGCCATAATGGTGGATTTGAATATATGAATGTCTATCCATGAGGAGAGGGGATTTGTCCATTTTTCTTACCCATCTTCAACTGTTTTTGTGTCACAGATTTTGATGTTGTGATGTCACATGCATGTATGTGAAGTATTGCTGAATTATTACTTAGATGAAGGTTTGCTCATTTGAGACTGAGGGGGGCCATGGAGATAGAGAGGGAGAGAGAGAGAGAGAGGGGATAGAGGGTGAGGGAGAGAGCGAACACCAAAATGACCCCCTGCTGAGCACAGAACTCCATTGGAGGTTGGATCACACAAACCCTGAAGGTCATGGGCCAACCCAAAACCAAGAGTCTCACACTTGACCGACTAAGCCACTCAGGCAAAACCCGGCTTTAGTTATGTTTTATTAGAGAATGGATCTCCTCTGCTTTAGGTAATGCCGCTATTTACCACTGATCATTTTCCTCGTCCTGAAGTTGGCTTTGTCTGAAATGAATGTAGCTACTGGAAGTAACACTTTATTTGTTTAGACTGGTGAATTCTCATTTTCCATACCTATGCTTTTTAACGCCTGTCGATTTTCAAGACTAAAGTGATTTTCTTACAGAAAATATACAGCTTGGCCTTTTTTTTTTTTGTTTTTCTAATTCCAATTTGGTACCCTCTGTCTTTAGCTGCTGTGCTAAAACTTTCATATACAAAGTCATTAAACACGTAGCTGGATGCATGTCTGTTAGATTTGAGACTCTTTTCTATCCATTAATCAGATCTTTTCTTTTTCTAGATCACTCTTTAAAAAAAATGAGTATATGAACATAGAGCATGTTAGTTTCAGAGGTAGTTTCATGATTCATCAATTGCATAGAACACCCAGTGGTGATTGCATGAGTTCCCTCCTTAATACCCATCACCGAGATGCTCTGCTCGCCACCAACTTCCTCTCCAGAATCCTCCATTTGTTTCCTATAGTTAAGGGTCTCCTGCAGTTTGACTCCCTTTTGGAGTTCATCTTAAGTTTCTCTCCCTTCCTCTAGGCTCATCTGTCTTGTTTTTTAAATTCCACATATGAGTGAAATCATATGATATTTGTCTTTGTCTGACTGAGTTATTCCCTTTGTATAGTACCCTTGAGTTCCAAACACATCATTGCAAATGGCAAGATATCACTACTCTTGATTGCTGGGTGTCGCTCCCTTGTATATGTACATGCTGCTTACTCTTTTTTAAAAATTTAAAATTCCATTAACCAAAATATAGTGCCCCATTAGATTTGGTTTGGCATTCAATTCATTAGTTGTGTATTACAGTCCGGGATCATCCCGTCACATGCCCTTCTTATGCCCGTCACCTGGTTACCCTATCCCACCACACAACTTCCTCTCCACAACCCTTAGTTTGTTTCCTGGACCGAAGAGACTCTCATGGTTTGTCTCCCTTTCCAGTTTCTTCCCATTCAGCTTTCCGTCACTTCACCTATGAATCCTCTGCACTGTTTCTTATATTCTACATATGAGTGAAACCACATGATAATTGTCTTTCTCTCCTAGCTTTCTTCCTCTGTCTTTCACTTGGCCTAATACCCTCCAGTTCCCGCCATGTCGATGTGAATGGTAGGTATTCATCCTTCCTGATGGCTGAATACTATTCCATTGTATATGCGAACCACATCTTCTTTATCCATTCATCCGTTGAAGGACATCACATTTCCTTCCACAGTTTGGGTTTTGGGGACATTGCTGCATGAACACTGGGGTACCTGTGCCCCTTCTTTTCCCTACATCTTTGAGGGTAAATGCCCAGTAGTGCAATTGCCTGATTGTATGGAATGTCCATGCTTAACTTCCTGAGGAAGCTCCATCCTTTTTTTAAAAAATTATTTATTTCTTTTCAGCATAACAGTATTCATTGTTTTTGCACCACACCCAGTGCTCCATGCAATACGCGCCCTCCCTAATACCTACCACCTGATTCCCCCAACCTCCCACCCGCCCCTGCCCCTTCAAAACCATATGTTTTCACTCAAATGAACAATGGAAAAAAGAGACAAACCAAGTAACAGACTCTTAATTATAGAGAACTGGTGGTTGCCAGAGGAGAGGTTGATGGAGTGATGGCTGAAATGGTGAAGGTGATTAATAGCCTACTTATCATGAGGAGCACTGAGTAATGTATAGAATCTCTGAATTACTCTATTATACATCTGAGGCTAATATAGCACTTTATGTTTACTTAATACACTGGAATTTTAAAAAAAGAGATGGTCGTATTTGTTGTAGCTGTAAAGATATATATATCTACACACACACACACACACAAACACACATACATATGTACATGGATTGGCAGACTTTTGATCTAAACAGTGAATACTTTAGGCTTCACAGGTATGCTGTATCTTTCTCAACTACTCAACTCTGTGCATGTGAAGGAATAGATATGTGTGTGCAATTCAACTTTATTGACAAAATCCGTCAGCTGGCAAGTATTTGGCCCCAGGCCACCTTTTGCTGACTTCTGAAAACAACAACAACAATAACACATTGAGTATTACAACTCAGAAATATCAATCCTAACACACAAAAGACAAATGAAATATAGAGAATTACTGGCACTGAATAATTAGAGATCCTAGCTTCAGAATAAACTCTGTGATTTAAAATCACCCTGTAAAAAAACCTGCAGAGGCCTCAGCCCCAAATGATGAAATAGGAGAGGCAGAAAAATTGTTTCTAATATTTATAATAACTATTAAAAATACATTATAATTGTAAGTTCGATGCCATATCTACAATGTCTAAAATAGACCTTTTGGTCTAAAATAGCCTAAAAATATGATAGTAAATAGGAAATCTCATATTTTTAAAAGAACAAAGACAATTATTTGTTGATTTTCATGTATGCTTTTTAAAAAATAGACTAAGTAATCATAGATTCCTGGGACCTCACTCTTGTTTATAGGTTAGGGAATTCAAATACCAAATGAGAAAGAGTAAGAGAATGGAATTAGCAAGACAGAGTCATAAGGCCAGCTTTACAGTCTTTAGAAATGAGTTGAAAAGACAAAAGTATTATTTTAGATAAAGGCCTGATGTCAGTCTGGAGAGGAGTTGTGAGGGGCTGCCTACAATAGTTTCATTATTTCATCATTAGTTAATTAATATGTGATACTGCTAAAAACATGAGAAGAGACTGAATGCAAACATAAACAGGTATTGAGTGCCCAGGGCGCTCAGTCAGTCTTGATTTTGGCTCAGGTAACGATCTCACAGTTGTGGGAATGAGTTCCACATTTGTCTCCATGATGGGTTTGAAGCCTGCTAAAGATTCTCACTCTCTCGCTCCTCCTGCCCCTCCCACCTCATTCCCTCTCTAAAAATAAATAAACAAACAAATAAACAAAATGTTAAGAAAACCACAATCAGGGTTTTAGGAAGATATTAATTTTACTGTGTTGGCAATATGAAATCAACTTCAAATTGGGAAATGGATTATGCAGAAGAGAAACAATTATATTTGTGACAGAAGAGGTCAGCAACAAAATTTTTTTACTATTATTGCACTGTTGGAACTGTTACATATTCATTTTTGAGTTTCTGAAAGTGCTTGTGGATGACAGACCTTAAAATTCATTTCAGTATTTAGTGAACTCCTACTCCAACCCACACACAGATAGCCTACTTCTACTCATGTGGCTCTCTTCCATTTTGAACGGCTGGATCTCCTAGTAACTTTACCTTTTTCAAAAAATGGTTCTACTGAGTGAAATAAGTCAAGCAGAGAGAGTCAATTATCATATGCTTTCACTGACTTGTGGAGCATAAGGAATAACACCGAGGACATTGTAGGAAGGAGAGTAGTAGTGAGTTGGGGGAAACCAGAGGGGGAGACAAACCATGAAAGACTGTGGACTTGAGAAGGAAACTGAGGGTTTTGGAGGAGAAGGGGGTAGGGGACGGGTAAGCCTGGTGGTGGGTATTATGGAGGGCATGTATTGCATGGAGTATTGGGTGTAGTGCATAAACAATGAATTTTTAAACACTAAAAGAAATAATAAAAATAAAAAATAAAGACCAAAGTGAGAAAAGTAGGGGGAAAAAATAAATGGTGCTACTTGTCAGAGCCAGAAAGTATTACGGAAACATCTCTGACAAACATAAGTAGTGGATTTCTTGCTCTCTTCATTCATGACTCCCACTTACAGGCCCAATGTGTCTTTCTAAAATCCGTATGGTGGATTCCCAACTCCCAGTACCTCAGATTGTGACTGTACTTGGAGACATGGCCTTTACAGAGGTAATTAAAATTAAATGAGATCATTAGGATGGGCCCTAATCCAATATGAGTGGTGCCCTTATAAGAAGAATAAATTCAGAGACAAACATGAGCATACACAGAGGACCACCCAAAGACACAGGGAGAAGAAAAGCAATCTACAAGCCAAGGAGACAGACCTCAGAGAAAAATAAAACAAAAACACAACCCTGACAACACCTTGATCTCCTACTTCTTTTTCCTAGAACTATGAGAAAGTAAAGTTCTGTTTTCAAGGCAACCAGTCTGCGGTACTTTGTTATGGCAGCCTCGGTAACCTATTACACTTCCTCTCTCCCCTATAGTACCAATGGAGGCATGGCAGCAGTGCAACAGACTGCTAAGCTAAAAGTCACCTTACCCCTCCTCCAGCTCCAGTGACTAGTAGCAATTACAGAAGTATGTCACATGCTTGGACTGAAGGAAGAATCACTGGCTACAGGTGGAGGAGGAAGGAGGAAGGCTTACTGTAAACAGCAGTTCCCCATTTTAAGAAAAGCTACAAATTGATGTAGAAAATGTTGCTGAAATCCATGTGGTCAGAAAGTATACATTGTCGCTCTTTTTGTACATTCCTAGTTATTGGCTGCATTCCAAAGGCCAGATGCTGGGATTCCAGTTAACCATGAAACTGTCAAAAATAAGGGTTATTTCCGGAGACCTTGACAATCTGCTGCTCATTTCAGAGAAAACTGAGGCTCTTAAACATTAATTTGCTCAAAGTCACAAAGGTAATGATTTGTAGATGTTGTGTTTATTACAAAATCACATTGGTCCTTTTCTGAAGTTTATATACTATGGAAACCTTAGCCCAGTGGGCAGTTTATTTGTTGTTTCCACAAATGTTTATTGATTGCCTGCTATGTTCCAGAGATATTTCTTATTATTTAGGATACAGCGGTGAGCAACACAGACTAAACCAGCCTCTTTGAGTTTATATTCTAACACCGGGTGATGGACAGTAAACAGTAATCATAATAGGAAATTTCATTACATAATATGTGACAAGATTAAAAGAATTAGACAGAAAAGAGGAAGTATAGCAGGGAAAAATGATTGGGGATAGCAGGCTGAAAGTTGACATGGACCAGGCCAGGAGGCAGTTTGCAATTTTAAATTGGGTATTCAAGGTAGGCTCATTGACATTTGGGCAAATAATCGAAAGAGATAAGGGAGCTAACAGAAACCTATTTCTGTAAAGATGGATCCAAAGACAGAATTCCACTATGGGCCGTAAGCTTTAGGACTGGAGCCTGCCTGGCTTTTTTGAGAAACAGCAAGGTGACCAGTGTGACTGCTGCAATAGAGTTGAATGACGGAGAAAGTAGTAGGAGAAGAGTGGAGGCAAATAAAGGAAGGTGACGGAACTAGACCTGATCGGGAGGGCCTCGCGGGGCGCTCATTTTACTCGAAATATAATGCAGAGCCATCACAAGGGTTTTTTGTTGTAGGTGTTTTTCTAAAGGAAAAAATGTTTGGTTACTTTTTCAAATTTAAATTCAAGTTAGGTAACCTATGGTGTAGTGCTGGTTTAGGAGTAGTTTAGTGATTCATCACTTCCATATAATACCAAGTGCTCATCACAACAAGTGCCCTCCTTAATGCCCATCCCCCGTTTAGCACATCGCCCCACCTACCTCCCCTCCATTGATCCTCAGGTTGTTCTCTATAGTTAAGAGTCTCTTATGGTTTGTCCCCCTCTCTGTTTTTATTTTTTCTCTCCTTTCCCCTATGTTCATATATTTGGTTTCTTAAATTCCACATATGAGTGAAATCATAGGATATTTGCCTTTCTGTGAGTAACTTCTTTTCCTTAGCATGACATGTTCCAATTCCACCCACAATTTGTAAATGGCAAGAGGTCATTCTGTCTGAGGACTAATATTCCATTATACATACATGGTGGTCCACTATATACCTATCTACATATGTATATTTGTGTGTAGATATATACATGTATGTACATATTTATGTATATGTACGGGTACATGTATGCATATATGTGTATACATATGCATGTGTGTGTACTTAGGTATGTATATACGCATATATGTACCACATCATTTTTTTACAGACAAACGAAATTTAAATTCTTTTTTTTTAAAATTATTATTTATTTGACAGAGAGAGATCACAAGTAGGCAGAGAGGCAGGCAGAGAGAGAGGAGGAAGCAGACTCCCTGCCGAGCAGAGAGGCCGACGCGGGACTCGATCCCAGGACCCTGAGATCATGACCCGAGCCGAAGGCAGCGGCTTAACCCCTGAGCCACCCAGGCGCCCAATAAGAATCATTATTTTTTAATTATTATTAATTTTTTATTTTTTATAAACATATATTTTTATGCCCAGGGGTAAGGTCTGTGAATCACCAGGTTTACACACTTCACAGCACTCACCAAAGCACATACCCTCCCCAGTGTCCATAATCCCACCCCCTTCTCCCAACCCGCTCCCCCCAGAAACCCTCAGTTTGTTTTGTGAGATTAAGAGTCACTTATGGTTTGTCTCCCTCCCAATCCCATCTTGTTTCATTTATTCTTCTCCTACCCACTTAAGCCCCCATGTTGCATCACCACTTCCTCATATCAGGGAGATCGTATGATAGTTGTCTTTCTCTGCTTGACTTATTTCGCTAAGCATGATACACTCTAGTTCCATCCATGCTGTCGCAAATGGCAAGATTTCATTTCTTTTGATGGCTGCATAGTATTCCATTGTGTATATATACCACATCTTCTTGATCCATTCATCTGTTGATGGACATCTAGGTTCTTTCCATTGTTTGGCGATTATGGACATTGCTGCTATAAACATTTGGGTGCACGTGCCCCTTTGGATCACTACGTTTGTATCTTTAGGGTAAATACCCAATAGTGCAATTGCTGGGTCCTAGGGCAGTTCTATTTTCAACATTTTGAGGAATCTCCATGCTGTTTTCCAGAGTGGCTGCACCAGCTTGCATTCCCACCGACAGTGTAGGAGGGTTCCCCTTTCTCCGCATCCTCGCCAGCATCTGTCATTTCCTGACTTGTTGATTTTAGCCATTCTGACTGGTGTGAGGTGATATCTCATTGTGGGTTTGATTTGTATTTCCCTGATGCCGAGTGATATGGAGCACTTTTTCATGTGTCTGTTGGCCATCTGGATGTCTTCTTTGCAGAAATGTCTGTTCATGTCTTCTGCCCATTTCTTGATTGGATTATTTGTTCTTTGGGTGTTGAGTTTGCTAAGTTCTTTATAGATTCTGGACACTAGTCCTTTATCTGATATGTCGTTTGCAAATATCTTCTCCCATTCTGTCAGTTGTCTTTTGATTTTGTTAACTGTTTCATTTGCTGTGCAAAAGCTTTTGATCTTGATGAAATCCCAAAAGTTCATTTTTTCCCTTGCTTCCCTTGCCTTTGGCGTTGTTCCTAGGAAGATGTTGCTGCGGCAGAGGTCGAAGAGGTTGCTGCCTGTGTTCTCCTCAAGGATTTTGATGGATTCCTTTCGCACATTGAGGTCCTTCATCCATTTTGAGTCTATTTTTGTGTGTGGTGTAAGGAAATGGTCCAATTTCATTTTTCTGCATGTGGCTGTCCAATTTTCCCAGCACCATTTATTGAAGAGGCTGTCTTTTTTCCATTGGACATTCCTTCCTGCTTTGTCAAAGATTAGTTGACTGTAGAGTTGAGGGTCTATTTCTGGGCTCTCTATTCTGTTCCATTGATCTATGTGTCTGTTTTTGTGCCAGTACCATGCTGTCTTGATGATGACAGCTTTGTAATAGAGCTTGAAGTCCGGAATTGTGATGCCACCAACGTTGGCTTTCTTTTTCAATATCCCTTTGGCTATTCGAGGTCTTTTCTGGTTCCATATAAATTTTAGCATTATTTGTTCCATTTCTTTGAAAAAGATGGATGGTACTTTGATAGGAATTGCATTAAATGTGTAGATTGCTTTAGGTAGCATAGACATTTTCACAATATTTATTCTTCCAATCCAGGAGCATGGAACATTTTTCCATTCCTTTGTGTCTTCCTCAATTTCTTTCATGAGTACTTTATAGTTTTCTGAGTATAGATTCTGTGTCTCTTTGGTTAGGTTTATTCCTAGGTATCTTATGGTTTTGGATGCAATTGTAAATGGGATTGACTCCTTAATTTCTCTTTCTTCTGTCTTGCTGTTGGTGTAGAGAAATGCAACTGATTTCTGTGCATTGATTTTATATCCTGACACTTTACTGAATTCCTGTATAAGTTCTAGCAGTTTTGGAGTGGAGTCTTTTGGGTTTTCCACATATAGTATCATATCATCTGCGAAGAGTGATAATTTGACTTCTTCTTTGCCGATTTGGATGCCTTTAATTTCCTTTTGTTGTCTGATTGCTGAGGCTAGGACCTCTAGTACTATGTTGAATAGCAGTGGTGATAATGGACATCCCTGCCGTGTGCCTGACCTTAGCGGAAGAGCTTTCAGTTTTTCTCCATTGAGAATGATATTTGTGGTGGGTTTTTCATAGATGGCTTTGATGATATTGAGGTATGTGCCCTCTATCCCTACACTTTGAAGAGTTTTGATCAGGAAGGGATGCTGTACTTTGTCAAATGCTTTTTCAGCATCTATTGAGAGTATCATATGGTACTTGTTCTTTCTTTTATTGATGTGTTGTATCACATTGACTGATTTGCGGATGTTGAACCAACCTTGCAGCCCTGGAATAAATCCCACTTGGTCGTGGTGAATAATCCTTTTAATGTACTGTTGAATCCTATTGGCTAGTATTTTGTTGAGTATTTTCACATCTGTGTTCATCAAGGATATTGGTCTATTGCTGTCTTTTTTGATAGGATCCTTGTCTGGTTTGGGGATCAAGGTGATGCTGGCCTCATAAAATGAGTTTGGAAGTTTTCCTTCCATTTCTATTTTTTGGAACAGTTTCAGGAGAATAGGAATTAGTTCTTCTTTAAATGTTTGGTAGAATTCCCCCGGGAAGCCGTCTGGCGCTGGGCTTTTGTTTGTTTGGAGATTTTTAATGACTGTTTCAATCTCCTTACTGGTTATGGGTCTGTTCAGGCTTTCTATTTCTTCCTGGTTGAGTTGTGGTAGTTTATATGTTTCTAGGAATGCATCCATTTCTTCCAGATTGTCAAATTTATTGGCGTAGGGTTGCTCATAGTGTGTTCTTATAATAGTTTGTATTTCTTTGGTGTTAGTTGTGATCTCTCCTCTTTCATTCATGATTTTATTTATTTGGGTCCTTTCTCTTTTCTTTTTGATAAGGCGGGCCAGGGGTTTATCAATTTTATTAATTCTTTCAAAGAACCAGCTCCTAGTTTCGTTGATTTGTTCTATTGTTTTTTTGGTTTCTATTTCATTGATTTCTGCTCTGATCTTTATGATTTCTCTTCTCCTGCTGGGCTTAGGGTTTCTTTCTTGTTCTTTCTCCAGCTCCTTTAGGTGTAGGGTTAGGTTGTGTACCTGAGACCTTTCTTGTTTCTTGAGAAAGGCTTGTACCGCTGTATATTTTCCTCTCAGGACTGCCTTTGTTGTGTCCCACAGATTTTGAACCGTTGTACTTTCATTATCATTTGTTTCCATGATTTTTTTCAATTCTTCTTTAATTTCCCGGTTGACCCATTCATTCTTTAGAAGGATGCTGTTTAGTCTCCATGTATTTGGGTTCTTTCCAAACTTCCTTTTGTGGTTGAGATGTAGCTTTAGAGCATTGTGGTCTGAAAATATGCAGGGAATGATCCCAATCTTTTGATACCGGTTGAGTCCTGATTTAGGACCGAGGATGTGATCTATTCTGGAGAATGTTCCATGTGCACTAGAGAAGAATGTGTATTCTGTTGCTTTGGGATGAAATGTTCTGAATATATCTGTGATGTCCATCTGGTCCAGTGTGTCGTTTAAGGCCTTTATTTCCTTGCTGATCTTTTGCTTGGATGATCTGTCCATTTCAGTGAGGGGGGTGTTAAAGTCCCGTACTATTATTGTATTATTGTTGATGTGTTTCTTTGATTTTGTTATTAATTGGTTTATATAGTTGGCTGCTCCCACGTTGGGGGCATAGATATTTAAAATTGTTAAATCTTCTTGTTGGACAGACCCTTTGAGTATGATATAGTGTCCTTCCTCATCTCTTATTATAGTCTTTGGCTTAAAATCTAATTGATCTGATATAAGGATTGCCACTCCTGCTTTCTTCTGATGTCCATTAGCATGGTAAATTCTTTTCCACCCCCTCACTTTAAATCTGGAGGTGTCTTCGGGCTTAAAATGAGTTTCTTGGAGGCAACATATAGATGGGTTTTGTTTTTTTATCCATTCTGATACCCTGTGTCTTTTGACAGGGGCATTTAGCCCATTAACATTCAGGGTAACTATTGAGAGATAAGAATTTAGGGCCATTGTATTGCCTGTAAGGTGACTGTTACTGTATATGGTCTCTGTTCCTTTCTGATCTACCACTTGTAGGCTCTCTCTTTGCTTAGAGGACCCCTTTCAATATTTCCTGTAGAGCTGGTTTGGTATTTGCAAATTCTTTCAGTTTTTGTTTGTCCTGGAAGCTTTTAATCTCTCCTTCTATTTTCAATGATAGCCTAGCTGGATATAGTATTCTTGGCTGCATGTTTTTCTCATTTAGTGCTCTGAAAATATCATGCCAGCTCTTTCTGGCCTGCCAGGTCTCTGTGGATAAGTCAGCTGCCAATCTAATATTTTTACCATTGTATGTTACAGACTTCTTTTCCCGGGCTGCTTTCAGGATTTTCTCTTTGTCACTGAGACTTGTAAATTTTACTATTAGGTGATGGGGTGTGGGCCTATTCTTATTGATTTTGAGGGGCGTTCTCTGAAACTCCTGAATTTTGATGCTCGTTCCCTTTGCCATAGTGGGGAAATTCTCCCCAATGCTTCTCCCCAGTATACCTTCTGCTCCCCTCTCTCTTTCTTCTTCTTCTGGAATCCCAATTATTCTAATGTTGTTTCATCTTCTGGTGTCACTTATCTCTTGAATTCTCCCCTCGTGGTCCAGTAGCTGTTTGTCCCTCTTTTGCTCAGCTTCTTTATTCTCTGTCACTGGTCTTCTATATCACTAATTCTTTCTTCTGCCTCATGTATCCTAGCAGTGAGAGCCTCCATTTTTGATTGCACCTCATTAATAGCTTTTTTGATTTCAACTTGGTTAGATTTTATTTCTTTTATTTCTCCAGAAAGGGCTTTTATATCTCTCGAGAGGGTTTCTCTAATATCTTCCATGCCTTTTTCGAGCCCGGCTAGAACCTTGAGAAATGTCATTCTGAACTCTATATCTGACATATTACCAATGTCTGTATTGATTAGGTCCCTAGCCTTCGGTATTGCCTCTTGTTCTTTGTTTTGTGTTGAATTTTTCCTTCTTGTCATTTTATCCAGATAAGAGTATATGAAGGGCAAGAAAAATACTAAAAGGGTGGCAACAACCCCAGGAAAATATGCTTTAACCAAATTAGAAGAGATCCAAAATCGTGAGAGGGGAGAAAGGGGATAAAAAGAGGTTCAAAAAGGAAGAAAGAAAAAAAAGAAAAGAAAAGAAAAGAATTTAAAAAAAGAAAACACCTAAGAAAAATGTAAAAAAGAAAAAATATATATATTAGATAAACTAGCAAAAATCGTTAAAAAAGAAAAAGGTAACAGTTGAAAAAAAAATTTTTACCCGAAGGCGAGGAAAAAAAAACAAAAAGTGAAAAAGAAAAAAAATTAAAATAACTGCAAGACTAAAAAAAATCACAGGGAAAAAGCCTTGAGTTCCGTGCTTGGCTTTCTCCTCCTCTGGAATTCTGCTGCTCTCCTTGGTATTGAAACCGCACTCCTTGGTAGGTGAACTTGGTCTCAGCTGGATTTCTTGTTGATCTTCTTGGGGAGGGGCCTGTTGTAGTGATTCTCAAGTGTCTTTGCCCCAGGCGGAATTGCACCGCCCTCACCGAGGGCCTGGGTGAGTAATCCGCTCAGGTTTGCTTTCAGGAGCTTTTGTTCCCTGAGCGCTTTCCGTAGAGTTCCAGAGGACGGGAATACAAATGGCGGCCTCCTGGTCTCCGGCCCTGAGGAGCCGAGAGCCCAGGGCCGCACTCCTCAGTGCGCCCTCAGAGAACAGCGCCCAGTCACTCCCATCTGCCTGACCTCTGGCCGCGCTCCGAGCTCACCGAGCCTGCGACCGGTTCAAGGTAACACCGAGCTGTGAGCTTACTGTCGGCTCTGTCTCTGTAGATGGCTTTCCCGATCCAATACCCGCAAGCTCTGCGACTCTCAGACACCCCCGATCCTTCTGTGACCCTGCGGGACCTGAGGCAACGCTGACCCCGCGTGGGATTCTCCCCAGTTTAGCCCCTGGAGCGATGTCCCTCAGCAGAACAGACTTTTAAAAATCCTGATTTTGTGCGCGGTTGCTCCGCCGCTTGCCGGGAGCCGGCCCCTCCCCCCGGGGACTATCTTCCCGTCGCTTTGGATTCACTTCTCCGCCGGTCCTACCTTTCAGAAAGTGGTTGTTTTTCTGTTTCCAGAATTGCTGTTCTTCTCCTCTTCGATCTGCCGATGGATTTTCAGGTGTTTGCAATCTTTAGATAAGCTATCTAGCAGATCTCTGGCTAGCTGAAGTAGTCTCAGCCTGCTACTTCTCCGCCATCTTGACTCCTCCCCCTAAAATTTTTTTTTTTAAGTTTTTATTTATTTATTTGACAGAGAGAGATCACAAGCAGGCTCCCTGCTGAGCAGAGAGCCCAATGCGGGCCTCGATCCCAGTACCCAGAGATCATGACCTGAGCCTTAGGCAGCGGCTTAAGCCACTGAGCCACCCAGGCGCCCTCTTTTTTTTTTTTTTTTTTTAAGATTTTCATTTATTTACTCGACAGACAGAGATCACAAGTACGCAGAGAGGCAGGCAGAGAGAGAGAGGGGGAAACAGACTCTCCTCTGTGCAGAGAGCCCAATGAGGGCCTCGATCCCAGGACCCCGAGACCATGACCCGAGCCGAAGGCAGAGACTTAACCCAGTGAGCCACTCAGGTGCCCCTATACCACATCATTTTCATCCTTCCATCAGTGGTTGCACATTTGAGCTCTTTGCATAATTTGGCTATTGTTGATAGAGTTGCTCTAAAAATTGGGGTGTATGTGCCCCTCTGAATTAGCATTTTTGTATCTTTTGAATAAATATCTAATAATGCACTTCTGGTTTTTAGTTGTATCAGCTTTTGATGGTTTTTTTTTTTTTTTTTGTAGTTTTAGAGGAAAACAAAGTGCACCCTGACCTCCTTCTCAGAGAGAAGCCTCAGTCTGGCTGCAGAGCCCAGATAAGATCCCCCTTGGCCGCTGGCAGAGCAGGTTCCAAATCGCGGTCCCTGGGCACGCATGATATTTTGCTTGTACCCAAAGCCAGGGCAGTGGCAGCTGTCTGGGCAGCTCCAGACCACCAGAGAGGATCCAAGCAGCAATCGCACACTGAGATCTTCCCTCTGATCCGGGCTGGGAGTGCCTGGTTTTTCTGGGTCCAAGAGCGCCCAGCTTGCGCGCACCTCTTTCAGGGGAGGCTGTGGGTCGCACGTGGGTCTCAGGCTCTGAGAATGGGGTGCAGGTCTGAAAGCACCAGGCTGGGCCTTCGCGCACCTCTCTGGGGGGTGGGGGGGAGTTTGGTGCATGCATCTTAGGCTCCGAAACAATGGCACGCATCAAAGGGCGCCGGCCAGCCGGGCCTTTGTACCTCGCTCAGGGGAGCATGAGGGGCATGCGCATCTCAGGCTCTATAGCAGGGCTGGCACGTTCTGCTGTCCGGTGTGGCTCCCATCCCCTCACAGGAGCCGGACCCCACATGTTCTCGGGCGCACGGTTTAGGGACCAAGACCTGGTTTCTCCACTGCACTCTCTCTGGCTCAGCACCAGGGGAGGCTGTCCTGGGACCAAGGACTTAAGCCCCTGTCCCTAGCTGCCCCGATTCCCACAGTTTCCCCCCACCCCCGCGATCCTTTTCTCTTTTGGAGTGCTTTCAACCAGTCTCCAAGTTAATGCTGGTCCCCAGATGTAGGGCACTCTCACTCATACTGGGGGTATTACTTTCCAACAGGTCGCCTCTGGCGGCTCCCTCCCTCTTCCGATATCAGTCCGCCTTTCCCACACTGCTTTACCTGTCCACTGGCGACTTCTGCCCCTGTAGAGATCCAGACATGTATAATTCTGATCTCAGGCTGATTTCATGGGTGATCAGAGTTCTTTGGTAGGTAATCAGCTCACTTTAGGGTACAGTTGAAAAGGCGCCTCCTCCTACTTCCCCACCATCTTGTCCCCGTGAACCTGATGCTGTCTTTTAATTACTGCTTTGAGAAGGCTTGTATTTATTTTTACTTTTATTTCTTTTCATATTTTCTTATTTTTATTTTATTTTTTTCTTCTTTTCAAAATTTTATTTAAATTTTAGCCAGGTAGCATACCGTGCAATATGGTTTCAGGAGTAGAATTGAGTGATTCATCACTTGGATACAACAATCACCCTGAACTCATCATATCAAGTGCCCTCCCTCCTTAATACCCATCACCCATGAAGCCCAAACCCACCCACCTCCCTCCATCAACCCTCAGTTTGAGCTCCATTTTTTAAGATTTTAATAAACATAAAATGAGGGGGAGAGAGAGAGAGAGAGAGAGAGAGAAAATCCCATGCAGGGGTGCGGGCAGGGGCGGAAGGAGAAGTTAAAGCAGTCTTACTGCGGAGCCTGGAGCCAAATGTGGGTATTGTTCCCAGGATCCGGAGATCAAGACCTGACCTGAAGGCTGACACTTAACCACCTGAGCCACCCAGGCGCCCCTTGTTCTCTATTTGTTAAGGGTATCTTTAAGGAAGGGTTTGCTTCCTTCTCTCTTTTTCCTTTTTCCCCCTTCCCATATAGTGTGTACAGTAAGGATGTCCAGCCGGCTCCAAGTCTGAGAGGAGTTTGAGCAGCTGCAGTTCCAGCAGGCAGGTATAAGTCTCCTGGTGTATCCATCCGCTGGGACCCTCAATACCCTGGACTGCATCCTTAAGTTCCAAACACACTCTCATATGCAGGGCTCAGTTCTCCTAGCTACCAAAGTGTGCTACTCTCTATGTTGTGTTAGCCGAGCCACAGGAAATTTGAAACAGGTCTGTCTTTCGTGCCACCCCTCATCCAAATCAGTGCTTTTGAATCCTTGATGGACAGAGCAGAAGAATATCAGAATCATATGGAAGAACAGAAATGAGGATTTCTAATAAGTTCTGGAAGGATATGGGGGGTGGGGTGGGGAAGGAAACAGGGAGAGGGGAGGAGTCAAGCTTGGCAGAAGGAGTCCCACCACATCCAGGCTTTGAGGGAAATATGAGTACTTCCATCAAGTGCCCTGTGAACACTAAGGCCACACGGATTGAACAACAGGCTTAAAACATCCACCTTTATGCAACGGTGCAGGACAGGGGCTGTGGTTGGAGTGCTGTATCTGTAGGCACTCAGCTGGCTCCAGCAGCACCGAGTCAGGCCTACCTATCCATACATTTCTCTATTTCTAAATGAGGCTCCCACGTGGTCCAGCATGGGAGGAAGACGGACATTGGGTCATTCTCAAGGAAGCTATTTTCTGAGGCCAAGCACTTGCCACTTGGGCCCCAAGGAAGACAATCCAGACTTGGAGGCAAACATCAGGGTCCTTGATCCAGCAGTTTAGGGTCTAACGAGCCCTGAGTAGGGGATGGATGCAGCATCTTCAAGGCAAGCATGCTCCTGCTGTGTTCACCGGAGTTAGGTCTGCTGGGAACGAGGCCTGGGGAAAGACCCCCATATATGCAGCTGGGCAGGCAGCAATGCTGGGGTTCTGCCATCTGAAGTCAGGGAGGTCCGAGAGGGTGGGCCCCTGGGAATGTGATATTAGGGGCAGTAGTGGCTCTAAACACAGACGTGTCTTTGAGGTTGACCTCAGGTTCAGAGGCTGGCTGGGGAGCCAGAACTTAATGTGTGCTGATAACAGGCAGGAAGTGTCAGCAGTAGTGATGCACTGTCTGGTCTGAGGATGGGCACTCCTAGGACTGGAGTGGCAGGGGAGCTCTACCAGTTGAAAACAGGAGAATCTGTGGGGGACTCCCATTTCAGAAGTGCTGGGAACAGTAGGGAAGGCACAACTGGCATGGGCTCCAGCTGTCCCTGAGGCCTTGGGTTGCAGAGGGCCTCCTCCCTCTCCCCATGAGACTGGAATCCGGGAGGAGCTTCACCGTAAATGGCGACAAAGGACTGCAGATGCTTCTGGAGCTGGCCAGTCAGGCGATGGGCTTCTCATGCAGACGCCCTGCCTGGTGAAATGGAGGGGACAGGGGCAGTGGTTTGGGGACACAGCAGGTGAGCCCTGCTTGATACTTGGGAGTCAGCAGGGTTCAGTGAGCCCTCTGGTCAGAGCTGGGGACAGTGACTGTGAAGAGGTGACCAGAAGGGGCTCTGACACAGCTGTGTGCCCTCTGAGATAGAGGACGCAGACAGCTGCCCCTCAGTTGGAATCCAGGGTGGCCACTGGGCCCTGGTAGTCGTGCGTCTTCCTGCATCTCTCCTACTGTGTATTCCTGCTGGTGGCTAGAGGACAGCTGCAGGGGGAATGGACCTTGCTGCAGGCAGGGGGGAAAGAACTGGAAGGCTGTCCAGTGCTGTCATTGTAGATGGCCTGAGTGTCCCGCAAAAGTGCACTGGGCATGACATGGAGTGCTGCTTCCTCCTGAGAGGCGATGTCTGAGCAGTGATTCGAAACCCACCTCAGGGGTGGTGGCACTCTCAGAGGGTCCCTTTGTTTTGTCTTCAGGGATCTCCGGTCTTATCTCCAGGTTGGACCCACATTGTCAGTGGGAACCGGAACCTGGGTGTTTCTCCAAAGAGTCAGGGCCCCCCCACCATCTGTATTGCCTAAATTTTATGGACAATGTGGAGTTTCTTCATACCTCCACCTGCAAAAAGAGAAAAGAATCACTATGAATGTCACACCCTTGTATACACAGTTTTCCAATGATTTCAGGAAACTGGAACGTATACAGGGTGGAAGGCTCCCACAAATTAAAGAGGACTCCTATGGAAAAGGCTTCATCATTCCATGATAGTAGTCCATTGTGGTCAGCAAATACAACATTCTTTTTCAGGAAAGAAAAGTTTCTGTGAATGAAAAGGCTCCCTAGTATGCATGGAACTTGTGCTGTCAGTTCTATTACCATTTCTTTTTTCCCCAGCTCTCAGTTGTTAGACAAATTCACTCAACAAGGTCCTAAACAAATAAAACGCGAATAAGATTCATACTGTACAATGTGATTCTGCTACCTGAATACAAATGAGAAACAAGAGAGTAGAGACAAAGGGAGAGAGAAAAACAGAGAGAGAGAGAGAGAATATGAGAGATTTCTTACTCAGAAAAGCAAGATGACCTTACCCTGGGGAGAGAGGGCGTGGCTTCCTCCACAGGGTCCTCTGCAAGGTGCACCAGTGGGTGATCTTCAGGTTCTGGAAGAGACAGAGGAACGGTCAGGATATCGCTTGTGTTGCTCAGGAATTATTCAGGGTGCTTTGCTTGATGTGAACACAGAGCTACAGTGCATGCGTGTGATGGGTGAACAAGTGAGGACAGAGCTGCAGCTGGGCCCACCTACTTGGTGGATGAAAAAATGCAAAGCAGAGTAGTGGGAAAGTAGTGAGAAACACAGTCTTTCCTTTTTCAGCTAAGGGGCTCTAATCAGTGTGAAATAGTCAACGTGAAGGAAGGCAAACACTAACGGCATGCCTTGTTTCCATGACATCGAGTCCTGTGATGCATCCTACCCAGTGTCAATTCCCCCTGCTCCACATATCGAAGGACTATTTCAACTTCCATGTGCACACTCACACAGCTTCTCTCTTCATCACCTAGTCCTTTGGGTTTTTCCTGATTAATGGGGATGTCATATACGTACTATTTATGCTTCAAATCATTTGTAAGCCTATGCTCAGGAGTGGTAATTTCATTCAGAGCTCTTTGTATCCATTCCTACAATTTACCCAGAAGTCACAGCTTTCACCAGGCTAAAAATACTTCTGGAACCACGAAGAAATAACTCCAGTTTCCCTCCTGCCTTTAGCTCTTGGTAACTCTCCTTTCTTTCCCGAGGAACTTGCCTATTCTGTATAAGGTCTGTCAGTGGAATACGACAATATAGTTCTTTCTCTGCCTACAAATTCCAGCTGTGATTCATGGTGCTAGAAACATAGGTATAAAGATTGTGTATGTGCCACATAGGAATCCCTGACATATGCATTTGTCAAAACTCATAGAATCTCAAATCACAATAAATGCACTGTAGATTAAGTATGCACTTAGAATAAACTAAAACATAGGGATATGGTTGCACTGATTGTAAAAAAAAAAAAATTCCACACACACGGAAGGAGTTATTCCTAGGGAAATCTTGAGGCGAAGTTTACGGAAATTTTCTATATTCTCTGTACAGCATTTTTGTTCATCTAAACCTGTTTTGAATCCTGTCCAGTCAGATATCGAGTTTGGAAACAGTGATTCAGGGAGAGGTCGATATCTCCCAATATTCCAGATTCAGATAAACTCTATGATTTTCCTAGAGATGTTGTTTCTTTTTTTTTTTCTTTTCTTTTTTTTTTTTTTAATTTTCAGTGTTCCATGATTCATTGTTTATGCACCACCACCAGGGCTCCATGCACTACTTGTCCTTCTTAATACCCACGAGCAGGCTAACCCACCCCTCCATCCTCTCCCTTCCAAAATGCTCAGGTTCCTTGTAAGAGTCCATAGTCTCTCATGCTTTGTCTGCCCCTCCGATTTACCACAATTCACTTTTCCTTATTGTTTCCTGGAAGATTGGACCCAACTTTGAGTTCAAACTACGACCAGTTGACTTGGTAAATTTCAATTTGTACACAGGAAATTACACAAAAATGTGCCATCCCTTTTGATTTTCTTTTTGTTTTTGTTTTTTTGCAATCTCATTAGCTTATGGTACTTAAGTGAGAGAGAGAGTACTCTGGATGAACGACAGGAGGCAATTTTCACCATACCTTCTTCCTCTTCTATCTTTTCCAGGACAGTGTGGGGCCACAGGTGACTTTCCCTCCTAGATCTCCTCCCCAGGGATGGTCTTATAGCCAGGGCCAGGACATTGTCTGTCCTGGCTGTGCTGTCCTGAAAAAGGGATAACAGAGAAGAAGGCTGTTGACAACTTGGACACAGAAGGTCAGAGGCAAATTAGTCATACTTTATCCAAGGGTCAGTCCTCTGACCCCTTCTTGCTCAGCTGCCCAGCAGATACTCTTGGATCCCAGTGGGAGTTAGGAAGATGCTACAGTGTGTGTGTGTGTGCCCTTAAAACCCCCAGTAGACAGGTTTGATGGACCGATATATTTCTTTAGCTGACACACTAGAGAAACACCACACAGCACAGTGAGCTGCCATTTCTACTACCATTTGTTTCAGCTCTCAGCTGGTTATAGACCTTTACTCAGTATGGCCCCAAGCAAGGAAATTGCGTATTGTTACTATACATTGTGATTCCCCTACCTGAATAGGATTGAGCAACAAAAGACAGAGAGAGAGAGAGAGAGAGAGAGAGAGAGAGAGAGAATGAATTAGAGAGATTTCTTACTCAGAAAAGGAAAGATGACCTTACCTTGGGGAGAGAGGGTGTGGCTTCCTCCACACTGTCCTCTGGAAGGTGCACCAGTGGGCCCTCTGGAGGTTCTGGAAGACACAGAGGAATGGTCAGGAAATACAGGGTGCTTTGCTTGATGTGAACACAG
The DNA here is from genome assembly GCF_030435805.1 of Mustela lutreola. Classification (NCBI taxonomy): domain Eukaryota; kingdom Metazoa; phylum Chordata; class Mammalia; order Carnivora; family Mustelidae; genus Mustela; species Mustela lutreola. The sequence continues at coordinate 56,356,666 of NC_081291.1, read as the reverse complement.
AGCTACAGTGCATGCGTGTGATGGGTGAACAAGTGAGGACTGAGCTGCGGCTGGGCCCACCTACTTGGTGGATGAAAAAATGCAAAGCAGAGTAGTGGGAAAGTAGTGAGAAACACAGTCTTTCCTTTTTCAGCTAAGGGGCTCTAATCAGTGTGAAATAGTCAACGTGAAGGAAGGCAAACACTAACGGCATGCCTTGTTTCCATGACAGAGTCCTGCGATGCATCCTACCCAGTGTCAATTCCCCCTGCTCCACATATCGAAGGACTATTCAACTTCCATGTGCACACTCACACAGCTTCTCTCTTCATCACCTAGTCCTTTGGGTTTTTCCTGATTAATTGGGATTTCATATGCATACTATTTATGCTTCAAATCATTTGTAAGCCTATGCTCAGGAGTGGTAATTTCATTCAGAGCTCTTTGTATCCATTCCTACAATTTACCCAGAATTCACAGCTTTCACCAGGCTGAAAATACCTCTGGACCCATGAAGAAATAACTCCAGTTTCCCTCCTGCCTTTAGCTCTTGGTAACTCTCCTTTCTTTCCCGAGGAACTTGCCTATTCTGTATAAGGTCTGTCAGTGAAATCCGACAATATAGTTCTTTCTCCACCTGCAAATTCCAGCTGTGATTATTGGTGCTAGGAACATGGGTATAAATATTGTGTATGTGCCACATGTGGGAATCCCTGATGTATGCATTTGTCAAAACTCATGGAATCTCAAATCACAAGAAATGCATTTTAGGGTAAATTATGGACTGAGAATGAACTGAAACATTTGGATACAGTTGCACTGATTGTAAAAAAATGTTCCACACCCAAGGAAGGAGTTATTCCTAGGGAAAACTGGAGGCTTAGCTTATGGAAATTTTCTATATTCTCTGTTCAGCATTTTTGTTCATCTAAAGCTGTTGTGAGTCCTCTGCACTAAAGTATAAAGTTTCAAAACAGTGATTCAGGACGAGATCGATATCTCCCAATATTCCAGAATCAAATAAGCTCTATGATTTACCTAGAGATGTTGTTCCTTTTTTATTATTATTAAAAAAATTCAGTGTTCCAACATTCATTGTTTATGCACTGCACCCAGGGCTCCATGCACTCCTTGCCCTACTTAATACCCACGAGCAGGCTAACCCACCCCTCCATTCCCTCCCTTCCCAAATCCTCAGGTTTGTCTGTAAGAGTGCATAGTCTCTCATGCTTTGTCTGCCCCTCCAATTTACCAAAATTCACTTTTCCTTATTGTTTCCTATAAGATTGAACTCAAATTTGAGCTCAATACTACCACCAGTTGACTTGGGTAATTTCAATTTGTATACAGGGAATTACAGAAAAATGTGTCCATCCTTTTGTTTTTGTTTTTGTGTTTTTGGTGATCTCCTTAGCACATGGTACTTAAGTGAGAGAGAGTGTACTCTGGATCAACTTTGGAGGCAATTTCCATGATACCTTTGCCTGGCTCTTCCTTTGGCTCTATTCTTATCTTTCGCCAGAATCGGCCTCCCATTAGGACTCTGGGTCCTTTGCCCTCGTTCTCCTCTGAGCAACAAGCTGCAAAAGAGATAACAAGGGAGAGGGCTCTTGTTAACTTGCAGGCAGAAGACCAGAGGGAAATTAGTCATACTTTATCCACGGGGCAGTCCTCTGACCCCTTCTTCCTCCACTGCCCAGCAGATACTCTTGGATCCCAGTGGGAGTTAGGAAGATGCTACAGTGTGTGTGCACTTAAAACCCCCAGCAGACATGTTTTATGGACAAATAGATTTCTTTAACTGAGACGTTAGAGAAATGCCACACAGCACAGTGAGCATATGTGGTTGCCTAGGTTCACGTCCCACTTCAGAGGGCCATGTCCCCCAGAGAGTATGGGGACACCAGTGTACCTTAGCTTAGTTCCCTCATCTAGGATGTGGAAATGAGGCAACAACTTATTTGCTCTACGTAAAGCCATAAGGAAAGGAAAGGACTGGTGCTTGGCCATTGTTCTCTAAGTATTCAACGATTGAATCGCTAGGGAATAAGATGGACAGTTGGTAGCGGGTAAAACCCGAGACGTGGGGGGGCGGGGTGGCTCCACAGCAAGGGAGGATGGAAGCTTTGTCCTTAGTGTTTACATAGGACAGATATGTCACAGCTCATGGGGATTATGCATTATCCTCTGCTGTGATCCCACACCAGCACTGTTGACGTGGAGGCAAGCAGGGATCCTCGCCCGTGTTTTATAGTGAAGCTGCTGGAAAACCCCTCCGAATTATTGAAAACTAGGGAACTTAAAATGTAAGGAGCAGAAGAAATTTGCCCAGAGTAGCCACAGTGATGAATGATGGGTCTAGAGTAAGAATGTGTTTAGAGCAAGGGCATGGGTATTCCTGACCTTCTGAGACCTGCCTGGGGCCCTTGTGAAAATGCCCTAGACCCCTGCACCATGACTCTCCTCAGTTTCTCCAAGCACCTTGCCCCACACTTTCTATGGTGTAGGGTGTAGGGTGTAGGGTGGGTTCCTCGGATGAAGCGTCTGACCAGAGAAAAATCCAAATCTTAACTCAGCCTTATGACTCTATGAATCAGCCCCCGACTCCAGAATGGTGTGACAAATTAAATCTGTGATTCTCAGCAACTTCCTTTTGATCTGGGAAAGGTCTGAGGGCCTTGGACTAAGGCCTGGCCAAGAGTGGGCCTGGCTCCCCTGGCTCAGTGTGCACCGACCTGCTCCTTCTGGCCCCCTACACATCCTGTCCCAAGTCTTAGTATTGCTCATCCTCTCCAGATCACACAGTGGCAAGGAACAAGCTCCTGCCGCCTCTTAGAAGATTCCCTCTATGGGCAGAGCCTGGAGATCCCACCCCTGGACTCTCTTTGAGACCTTTGGGCAAACACTCCATCAGTCAGTTGCAAAATACTCATTCCACCAGGGCAATGGCACTGTCCCTTCGCACCCACAGTCCCCAGCATCCCTCAAACAGCCAATGAATGTGTCCACAGTAACCTACAAGCTCCCATAAGAATTTCCAGGTTCATTCCTTATAAAATCCTCTGTGTTTAGACTGGTAATAATTGCCCTCAGATTCGGACATGTACATTGAGAAAGACTTGACTGGTAATTCTCCACTAATTCTCCGAAAGCAATGACTATTGCTGCAGGGGCAACATTCTCCTGGTCCTTTGAAGGCAGTGTGGTGTGTTTCTGTGTGTTTTCTCTGTAAGAGTGTGTACAACCCTGGCATTTGGAAATAGAAGATTTTCCTAAATATCAGAAGATAGGACAAGCAGTCAGTTTGATAGAAGAATGACAAGCGTACAGTAGTACAAAAATTACAGGATACGTTTAGATAACCCCATAGACCACTGGGAGGGTGCAGAGTTAAAAAAAAAAAAAAAGTAAAGTTAAGTATAACTTACTGAGAGTTACCTAGTCCCTTTGACAGAACAACCCTTAGAACATGAATATGTACATACCCGTACAACAAGAATTCAAACTTCCCATCCTGGGAGCCCCTAAAAGTCTTCCCTCTTCGCTGGCTCTCAGCACAGAGAGTGACAGTTGAAATGTAGGGGGCAGGATACTTCATCACGTCCCCACGGTGACGGGTCATTGTGAACCCTCAGAGTGATTGTGCCTCTACACAGTAGGCCCCAGGTACTGCGCTGGAGACCAGTGTCTGTCTACATAGGCATGTGTGGCCTTAGGAGGACAGATTTGTTTCACAAACTGATCCCAGGCACACACATCGTTGCTCTGCTTAACACATTCTGTGAGGGAATATCGTGCAAGCCAAATAGAGTTGACAGAGAAAATTGAAGTGTGATTCAGGGAATAAAGTTAACATGGGGAGAAAAAAAAAAAAATGAGAAGATTCGTTCTTGGTCTAAAATGCCATCTCCACGCGTTACCCCTCTTTCTGAGCTACCAGACATTTCTAGAACAAATAATGAAAATTACTCCTGGAGGAAGAAATAAGCAATAGCAGAATATTGAGTTTTAAATGTCATATTTTCTTGGTCTCAGTATACGGTTTTGGGGAGAAAATCTTTGCAAATGACAGTACAGACAAAAGGTTGATATACAGGATCTATAAAGAACTCCTCAAACTCCACACACACAAAACAGACAAGCATATAAAAAATGGGCAGAAGATATATGAACAGACACTTCTCCAATGAAGATATACAAATGGCTATCAGACACATGAATAAAATGTTCATCATCACTAGCCATCAGAGAGATTCAAATTAAAACCACATTGAGATACCACCTTACACCAGTTAGAATGGCCAAAATTAGCAAGACAGGAAACAACATGTGTTGGAGAGGATGTGGAGAAAGGGGAGAACCCTCTTACACTGTTGGTGGGAATGCAAGTTGGTGCAGCCACTTGGGAAAACAGTGTGGAGATTCCTCAAGAAGTTAAAAATAGAGCCCGGCCCTGCCATTGCACCACTGGGTATTTACCCCAAAGGTACAGATGTAGTGAAAAGAAGGGCCATCTATATACCCCAATGTTTAGAGCAGCACTGGCCACAGTCGCCAAACTGTGGAAAGAACCAAGATGCCCTTCAACAGACGAGTGGATGAGGAAGATGTGGTCCATATACACTATGGAGTATTATGCCTCCATCAGAAAGGATGAATACCCAACTTTTGTAGCAACATGGACGGGACTGGAAGAGATGATGCTGAGTGAAATCAGTCAAGTGGTTTTTGAATTATATATATTTTCTTACTCTCTGGGTGGTGTATATTTTCCCCCCTGTACACAGCCAGTCTATGCTCTAGGTTAGCTCATTTGTGTGAATTCCCTGAACATCTTCCCTTGTCTCTCCACAAGTGGGAGAATGGTTATTCTCTGAGTAAGGAAGACAATAGAATATGTGTTCACCAGCAGGCTGGGTGAAAACGCATAATCAGGGCATTCCTAAACATAGTTCAGATAAGCAACACTCTGGGATTATATGCGTGCTCTGGCTCCTAATCCCAAACTTAATCACATGCATTCTGATTCTGTGGCTGTGAGAACTTGCCATGGAAGTCATGTGCCCAGCCCCCAACCAAATTACAAGTGAACATGATCCTATAAGGAGGAGAGTTTTGCCAATTTAAAGCACATTTCTCAATGGAAAGAAAGCTAGCTTGTGGAGAGAGGGACACCCTCTTACGCTGTTGGTGTGAACGGGAGGTGGCAGAACCACTCTGGAAAACATCATGCAGGTTCCTCATAAAGTTACAGCCAGAGCTCCCCTATGACCCAGCAATCACACTACTGGGTATTTACAACAAAGATACAGATGTAGTGAAAAGAAGGGCCACATGCACTGCAATGCTCAGAGCAGCGATGTCTATGGGAGCCAAACAGTGGAAGGAGCTGAGATGCCCTTCAGGAAAAGAATGCATACAGAAGATGTGGTCCATATATACAACGGAATACTACTCAGCCATCAGAAAAGATGAATACCCGACACTTGCATGAATATGGATGGAGCTGGAGAAGATTATGTTAAATGAATTAAGTCAAGCAGAGAAAGACAATCATCACGTGGTTTCACTTATTTGTGGAACATAAGGAATAGGATAGAGGAGGACCTTAGGAGAAGGAAGAGAAAAATGACAAGGGAGAAATTGGGGGGGGGGTGGGGGACAAACCATGAGAGACTATGGACTGTGGGAAATAATCTGTGGAATTTAGAGGGGAGGAAGTGGGTGTCTGGGTGAGCCTGGTGATGGTTATGAGGAAGAGCACATATTTCATGGAACGCTGGGTGTTTACACAAACAATGAGTCATGGAACACTATATCAAAAACTAATGATGTGTTGTAGGGTGAATAAGGAAAAATATAATGACTTAGGTTTTCTTAAACTGAAAAAAATTCGTGGTAGGGTGAAAGGGTTGAAAGAACCACTGACTTTGATGTTACATTGGAGTAAATGTAATCAACACCCCTAAACCCTCCCCCCCCCCAGTGGAAGCAATAGGAAAGACAGGGCAACAAGGTTTTAAAATTTCCACATGCATATTGCAGTTCAAAACATTGCCACTTGCAGATTTACCACTCCCAAATCTGTGATACATGACATATCTCTCTGGAAAGAGCCAAGGCAAGTCAACGTAGGTTAGCCTCTACCTCCATCACTATGTGGTGCCTGAAGAGCACACAGGTTTAGCAGGCCTTAGAGAATGATGACAAGGTCTTGAAACTCAGCATCTACCTTAGATGTTGCTCCATCAAGGAATCTCCTCCTCCACTCATACATTAAGGTGCACGACTGGGAAACCCCTAGAGACTTCTGCACTTTTTCCATAAAACACTGCACGTGCTGGTCTCTACTAATGAATTTGTGAACAGGGTGTCTGGAGGTCATTTTCCCCTTTAGCCTTGGAGCTTAGTGGTGGACGAGGTCAAACTTATTTGGTTCCTTCCAGCTCTTTGCACACCTGAAGGGTGATGGGTCATACTGAAGAAGCATAACGCCATCTCCAGGCACAAGTCCATGTATCTTCCTTCTCTCGAATCTAAATTCATAAATTTCTCACAGAGAAATGCTTTCTTCGTAAAGTGAGCATCATAATGGAACTAGCAACAAACATGATTCAATGGAAGAGAACACATGTACACTCTTCCTACGTTCTAATTGACTTGGGTTTCTATGTATTTGGCCACAGGAATCTCGGCGTTTTGGATTCGTGGATGCAGCTGCAGGTCTGCCTGGGGATGCTGAGTAGTTTATGTCACAAGGACCCATCTCCATTCTCATTTGGGAGAGCGGGGAAGGGAGCACACTGGGGTAACTTTCCCTCTCAGTTTCTGATATTTGCATTTATCCGACAGGGTACAGCGACACCCTGAAGGGTCTGAGCATGATAATAATGTGGACTGAGCAGCTACCGCCACATCCCTGCTGAACAAAGGAAGGCAAAGGAAAGCAGCAGGTAAGTAATAGAAACATAATCTTGCAATTTTTACTTGAGGAAATCTAATCAATGAGAAATAGTCCATCTAAAAAGGGGCAAATTCCAGAATGCCTGCTGGTTTTAATGGCAGAGTCACATGGCCGCCTGCCTGCTCGAGGTCCCACTAAATAGCAACTATGTGTTTCACTTTTCTAAGCCTTTTCCAAAGACCATGAAGCACACAAACAGAAGTAAAAAATAGTCAGCCATGAAGGAAATCCACAGCCCAGTCTGGGTTACCTGTCCTTTCATACTTGCAGGACACCCCTCATCCAAAAGACAGATAAGTGTTGGCGAGGATGTGGAGGAATTGGAGCCCTCATGCACTGCTGACAGGAATGGAAAAGGGTACAGTAATTTGGGAAAGAGTCTTGCAGGAATTCAAATAGTACAACTCAGGTACCACATGACCCAACAGCTCCCCTCCTAGGGATATACCTGTAAAAACAGAAAGCATATGGCCGCCCAGAATCTTATGCATGAATGTTCCTAGCGGCATTATTCACAATCATCTCAAAGTGAAATCAAACCAAATGTTCTTCCACTGAGGAACAAACTGTACAGTACTTATACAGTGGAACGCTGAATAGCCAAACAAAAGTCACGACGAACCCATTCATGCTACAACATTGATGGACCTTGAAAACATTTGCTAAGTAAAGAAGGCAGGCACAAAGGGTCACACAATGCATTAGTTCTTTTATACCAAAGGGCCACAAAGAAGGAAATTCCTGGAAAATCAAAGTATATTCCTGTTTCCCTGGGCCTTAGAGGTTAGGGGAAATGAGGATTCTCTGCAAAGCAGTAAGGGATTTCTTGTGCAGGGATAATGTACAACCTGTGGAGCGCATTGTCGTGCTGTTGCACAATTCTGTGAACATGCTAATAAAAACCTTACAAACAACAAACATGAAACTGCACACTTTAAACAGTGACCTACATTGTCTGTCAACTTTCAGGAAAGCTGTGACAGTGATTAAGTGTGCCTCATCGTAACAGAAAGCAAACCCCAGTATGCAGTATCGGATGTTGTCCCCTCACATTGAGGCCTCTGAACTATGGCAAATGAACAACCAGATCAATGCTATTAGTGAGCATTCTAAATACAAGACCCATTGAGATAATCAGGAGGATTTCCATGTTTCAATTTCAAAGAAAAAAAAAAGAGCCTCTAAATTGAAAAACTTATTCATCTTTTCAGAAGAGAATCATCATAACTCAGGCAGAGGGAAGCTCAGGTAACCAAATAGACAAAGAAAACCAAACCAAACCAAAGAAAACCAAACCAAACCAAACCACCACCACCACCACCACCACCAACAACAACAACAACAACAACAACTTCAGCAATAGTAACAACAACAACTACAACAACAACAACATACCAGTGGGTATGAGAGGTTTTGAGTGGAGAGATTGATGCTTTGATCATGAAATTAGACCAACATTTCTTATGGTCCTACCCACAAAGATGACGTGAAATATAAGACAACCCAGGTAATGGTGTGTTGAAAACATGTTAAGAACAAATGGTGTTCCAAAGCATCAGTTTTTGAGACAATGATAAGACATAGATCCTGGGCAATCATGAAGTATTGGATCTTCCAGAACGCCAGAAACAAAACTCAGAATGCAGATTCTATTGCATAGGCACAGCACTGAGTCCTCCTTGTGGTGGGAATGGATTCCAGAAGGGAACCTATGACACATAGTGAAAAGTTCAAAGACTGCAGTGTTTCACAAGGCTAATTGTCATAGAGAACAAACTGGTGGTTACTGAAGGGGAGCTGGTGGAGGGGTGGGCAAAGTGTGTGGAGGAAAGTAAGAATACACTGGTCCTGAGGAGCAAGGAGTAATGCATTGAATTACACTAGAATTAAGAGAGTAGGATGAAATTATACTGGAACTAAGGGAATGTACTGTAATTAAGAGAAGAAAATGAAACAAAATGAAGTGTAATCAAACCAGAGAACATTAAAAAGAAAATCTTAAGGTTGATTTGTGGACCTGGATCCATCTAAAGTATCCAGGAGGTAACAGACATTGATGCAGATCAGGGCAACCAGCAACCAAAGTCACAAAGAATTGCGAAAACTTCAAAGCTGTGTGCAGCGGTAGTTGACGGGCGTGTGTCTAGGAACATTCCCCAGGCAAAAATGGACCTTCCACAAGTAATGGAAAACACACAGAGACACAGTGGGCCTTTGTCAGAAAGGTGTGTGGCTCCCTGTCAACAGAATGACAAGGAGGAGGAACTCCGAACAAACAAAAGACCCAGACACACTGGCCTCTCGAGCAGATCTAATGGCTATGGATCTAAGCAAAGTGTCGAAAACAGACTTCAGGGTAGCAGTTATGAAGACAACAGTCGGGCAGGAGAAAAACATTAATGGCAACATAGATTCATTAAGGGCAGAAGTGAGAGCAGATTTGAGGAAGGTAAAAATGCTAGCAATGAGATCCAGCCAAACAGGTACTCTAACTGTTTGGGTAGATGAGGCAGAAGAATGAATCAGGGATCTTGAAGACAAACTGATAAGGAAGAAGGAGCAGGAGGAGGTCTGGAACAAACAGCTTAGAATCCATGAGAACAGAACTAGAGAAATGAAAAGAGGCCATGAAATCTTCCAGTCTTAGAATGATTGGGATCCTGGGGTGGGGGGCTGGGCAGTGGAGAGTGCACGTCCTTGATCTGGGGAACAAAACAAGCAATGTCCTAGAGGCAGAGAGGACATCCCCCAAGATCAGTGAGGACAGAACATCGCCCAGGCATGTAATAATAAGACTTGCACATCTTAGAAAACAAAGGAAACTACTTTAAGGGCAGTTAGGGGGAAGAGATTCCTTATGTACAGGGGGAGGAACATCACATTAACGAAGACCTGGCCACAGCCAGAAATGGCTGGCCAGACGTATTCAGGGTACTAAATGAGAAGAATGGGCAGTCAAGAATTCTTTATCCGGCAAGGCTGTCATCCAGAACAGATGGAGAAATAAGAAGCTTCCAGGATGGCAGAGACTGAAGGGGTCTGTGACGACTAAGCCGGCTCTGCAAGAAATAGGAAGGGGGGAGTTCTATAAGAGGAGAAAGACCCCAAGAGTGATACAGAACAGGGATATATAGAGATAATCCATAGAACCAAGGACTTCCCAGGCAACACGACGACAATAAAATCTCATCAGTCAATAGCCACTCTAAGGTGAACAGGCTAAATGGTCCCCTAAACCAGCACAGGGTTGCAGATTGCATAAAAAGACAGGGTCCACCCATGTGCTGTCTACAAAAGACTCCTTTTGAACCTACAGCTACATCCAGACTGAAAGCGAAGAGATGGAGAACCATCTTTCATGACAACAGACCTCAAAAGAAAGCTGAGGTAGCAATTCTCAGAGCAGAAAAACTAGATTTTAAGCTAACGACCATAGTTAGAAATACAGAAGGACACTATATCTTTCTGAAAGGTTCGATCCAACAATATTCACCCAGATTCACTTCTCTGCATGTCCTGCCTCCCAGAAAGTGGTTGCTTTCCTGTTTGTAGAATTGCTGCTCTTCTTTTCTTTGATCTCCTGGTGGGAGAGTTTGTAGGTATTCAGTATGGTTAGATGACTCTCTAGCTCAATTCCTGGGACCAGACGCAATTTAGGTCTGCTACTCCTCTGCCGTCTTGCTCCCCCTTCCTCAATATGTCTCTTTCTTTGGGTTAACAGTGGGCATGTGTTGTTGCGTGCTCCCCAGTGTGTTTGTGGGGTGGACGGTGGTGTAGATATTTACAATCGTTAGATCTTCTTGTTGGATAGACCCGTTAAGAAGGATGTAGCATCGTATTGCATAGTGCACTGGGTGCGGTGCATAAGCAATGAATTCTGGAACACTGAAGGGAAATTTAAAAAATAAATAGAAAGTAAGAAAAAAAGAAAGATGTAGTGCCTGTCTGTACCTCTATCTACAGTGGTTAGCTTAAAGTCTAATTTGTCTGATATGAGAATTGCTAACCCAGCTTTCTTTTGGGGTCCGTCGGCATGAACGATGGTACCCCATGCCCTCACTTTCAATCTAGATGTATCCTTAGGTTCAAAATGTGTCTCTTGTAGATAGCATATGGATGGGTCCTGTCTTTTTATCCAATCTGCAACTCTGTGCCATTTTACGGGTGGAGCATTTAGGCTGTTCACACAGAGAGTGATTATTGACAGATGTGATTTTATTGTCATCGTGTTGCCTGTGAAGTCCTTGTTTCTATAGATTGTCAATTTCCTTTCTGTATCACTCTTGGGATCTTTCTCCTTTTATGGAGCCCCTCCTTAATATTTCTTGCAGGGCCAGCTCTGTGGTCACATAGTCCTTCAGTTTCTGCCAGTCTTGGAAGCTCCTTGCCTCTCCATCCATTCTGGATGACAGCCTTGCTGGATAACATATCCTTGGCTGTGTGCTCTTCTCATCTGGTCCCCTGAATATGTCTTGTCAGCGCTTCCTGCCTTGAGAGATGTCTGTGGACAGGTCTGACGTTGTTCCAAGTTCTGTTCTCTGCACAGAAGAAATGTCTTCTCCCTCAGTGCTCTTAAGATTGTTTCCTTGGATCTAAGGTTTGCAAATTGTACCATTAAATGTCATGGCATCAAGTCTGTTCTCACTGACCTTGGGAGGGGTCCTCTCTGCCTCTTGGACATGAAGGTTTGTTTCCTTGCCCAGATTAGGGAAGATCTCAGCTGGGATTTGCTCAAATATACCTTCGAGTCTCCTTTCTCTCTCCACCCCATGAGGGAACCCAATAATTCTGATATTGGAACACTCCATTTGGGCACTAATCTGTCTCAGTTTGCTTCCTTGTTTTACAAATTGTGCCTCAATTTCCTTCTTCCCTATCATTTTATCATATGCCTCGCTAATTCATTCTTCTGCCCCGTTTACCCTGACACTCAGTGTATCTAGTTCAGACTGCATTTCAATCATAGCATGTTTAAGTTCGGCCTGATTAGATCTCATTTCTGCCCTTGGGGATTCTATAGTGTCATTAATATTTTTCTCAAGCCTGGATATCACCTTTTTAAAATTTTTTGAAAGTTTTTATTTAAATCCCAGTTAACATACAGTATAATATTAGGTTTCAGGTGTTCAATGTAGTGATTCAACACTCCCATACACCACGTGGTGCTCATCATAGCAAGTGTAGTCCTTAATCCCCATCATCTATTTAACCAACCCTTCCATACGGCTCTTTCTGGTAACCATCATTTTGTTCTCTATAATTAAGAGTCTGTTTCTTGGTTTGCTCCACTTGACAATTGTTACTCGGCAGTCAATTTCTGGGCCTTTTATCCATATCCATTAGTTTTATCTATATCCATTAGTTCTGTGGCAGTGGCCACAACCTCTGAATCTTTCCTTGGTTGGGGTTCCTCCTCTTAGTCAATCTGCTGTGGGGTGTTCGAGGTAATCTAGAGAGTCCAAGTTATTGACCACAATCCAAGCAAGATATACCTGTTTTATAGGGACCTTAGCGCGGACAGCCTCTTGTTCTTCCAGCCTGTCTTCTAGGGGCGGGGCCTGTTGTGCTGTTACTCAGGCAACCCTGTTTGAGCAGAGCTGCCCAGCCACCTGTGGAGGGGCGGATGGGTCCAGTGAAAACCATTTTCGGGGATAATTGTTCTCTGGGTGCTTTCTCTGGGGGCATTCCATGTATATCTTCTGACAGTCGGAGCAGAATTCACTGCATCTAAACCTCGGCTTCAGAACAGAGATCGCAGTCTGCTCTTCACTGAACTCTCCAGGACACACTGCCTCCGTTTCTGTCTGTGTTGCTTAGAACCACAGCTTCCTGGGCTGTGCTCCCCCACAGAAGTACTCCCAGCCCTCGCTTCCAGGCCCAGGCACATCTCTGGCCTGTGTGCTTCCAAAACCTCAAACCACCCACAGTTCATCCGTGTGCCCCTGCAGCCCCAGGTTTCAGTCGGGGGGCTGCCGCAAAGTCGCTTCCCTGACACGATTGCTCTGCGAGTCTGTGCCCAGTCCATAGTGCTGGAGGCTTCTGTGCATCCAGTGGTGCAGGTTCTCAGAGGTACAGGTACAGGTTCTCTCCCCCTTCCGTACATCTTCTGATATCTGCCCTCAGAATCATGGCTCCCACTTCGTACCTTGAGACCAACCGCCAGACATATATTCTGTTTGTATGTATCAGATGTATCTTCTTACATCTCAGGCTGAGTTTGTGGGCGTTCAGAATGGTCTGGTAGATATCCAGCTCAATTCAGGGGACCAGTTGAATTAGGGTCCCCTTTTCCTCTGCCACCTTTTCTCCTGCCTCCCATTATCTTATCTTTCTGTTTTAGCCTTTTATTTTCATATTCTGGGGTGCCTGAGAACACAGTTTGGAAGAGTCCTGCTGTCTCAAACGTCATGACTCTCCCCCCCACCACTCCACGCCCACACATGCACAGAATGTGGTTATTCTGGTGAATGGCTCTGTGCGAGCTTCAAAAAACTGCGAGTTTTTTGCTGTTACTAGATGTGATATTTCATAACTGCCATTCAGATCAGTGGATCGGAGGTACTGTTGAGTTTGCCTGGATTGATTTTATGCATCGTGAATGTATCAATTACTGAAAGAGCAGGGTTTCATGCCATAATGGTGGATTTGAATATATGAATGTCTATCCATGAGGAGAGGGGATTTGTCCATTTTTCTTACCCATCTTCAACTGTTTTTGTGTCACAGATTTTGATGTTGTGATGTCACATGCATGTATGTGAAGTATTGCTGAATTATTACTTAGATGAAGGTTTGCTCATTTGAGACTGAGGGGGGCCATGGAGATAGAGAGGGAGAGAGAGAGAGAGAGGGGATAGAGGGTGAGGGAGAGAGCGAACACCAAAATGACCCCCTGCTGAGCACAGAACTCCATTGGAGGTTGGATCACACAAACCCTGAAGGTCATGGGCCAACCCAAAACCAAGAGTCTCACACTTGACCGACTAAGCCACTCAGGCAAAACCCGGCTTTAGTTATGTTTTATTAGAGAATGGATCTCCTCTGCTTTAGGTAATGCCGCTATTTACCACTGATCATTTTCCTCGTCCTGAAGTTGGCTTTGTCTGAAATGAATGTAGCTACTGGAAGTAACACTTTATTTGTTTAGACTGGTGAATTCTCATTTTCCATACCTATGCTTTTTAACGCCTGTCGATTTTCAAGACTAAAGTGATTTTCTTACAGAAAATATACAGCTTGGCCTTTTTTTTTTTTGTTTTTCTAATTCCAATTTGGTACCCTCTGTCTTTAGCTGCTGTGCTAAAACTTTCATATACAAAGTCATTAAACACGTAGCTGGATGCATGTCTGTTAGATTTGAGACTCTTTTCTATCCATTAATCAGATCTTTTCTTTTTCTAGATCACTCTTTAAAAAAAATGAGTATATGAACATAGAGCATGTTAGTTTCAGAGGTAGTTTCATGATTCATCAATTGCATAGAACACCCAGTGGTGATTGCATGAGTTCCCTCCTTAATACCCATCACCGAGATGCTCTGCTCGCCACCAACTTCCTCTCCAGAATCCTCCATTTGTTTCCTATAGTTAAGGGTCTCCTGCAGTTTGACTCCCTTTTGGAGTTCATCTTAAGTTTCTCTCCCTTCCTCTAGGCTCATCTGTCTTGTTTTTTAAATTCCACATATGAGTGAAATCATATGATATTTGTCTTTGTCTGACTGAGTTATTCCCTTTGTATAGTACCCTTGAGTTCCAAACACATCATTGCAAATGGCAAGATATCACTACTCTTGATTGCTGGGTGTCGCTCCCTTGTATATGTACATGCTGCTTACTCTTTTTTAAAAATTTAAAATTCCATTAACCAAAATATAGTGCCCCATTAGATTTGGTTTGGCATTCAATTCATTAGTTGTGTATTACAGTCCGGGATCATCCCGTCACATGCCCTTCTTATGCCCGTCACCTGGTTACCCTATCCCACCACACAACTTCCTCTCCACAACCCTTAGTTTGTTTCCTGGACCGAAGAGACTCTCATGGTTTGTCTCCCTTTCCAGTTTCTTCCCATTCAGCTTTCCGTCACTTCACCTATGAATCCTCTGCACTGTTTCTTATATTCTACATATGAGTGAAACCACATGATAATTGTCTTTCTCTCCTAGCTTTCTTCCTCTGTCTTTCACTTGGCCTAATACCCTCCAGTTCCCGCCATGTCGATGTGAATGGTAGGTATTCATCCTTCCTGATGGCTGAATACTATTCCATTGTATATGCGAACCACATCTTCTTTATCCATTCATCCGTTGAAGGACATCACATTTCCTTCCACAGTTTGGGTTTTGGGGACATTGCTGCATGAACACTGGGGTACCTGTGCCCCTTCTTTTCCCTACATCTTTGAGGGTAAATGCCCAGTAGTGCAATTGCCTGATTGTATGGAATGTCCATGCTTAACTTCCTGAGGAAGCTCCATCCTTTTTTTAAAAAATTATTTATTTCTTTTCAGCATAACAGTATTCATTGTTTTTGCACCACACCCAGTGCTCCATGCAATACGCGCCCTCCCTAATACCTACCACCTGATTCCCCCAACCTCCCACCCGCCCCCGCCCCTTCAAAACCATATGTTTTCACTCAAATGAACAATGGAAAAAAGAGACAAACCAAGTAACAGACTCTTAATTATAGAGAACTGGTGGTTGCCAGAGGAGAGGTTGATGGAGTGATGGCTGAAATGGTGAAGGTGATTAATAGCCTACTTATCATGAGGAGCACTGAGTAATGTATAGAATCTCTGAATTACTCTATTATACATCTGAGGCTAATATAGCACTTTATGTTTACTTAATACACTGGAATTTTAAAAAAAGAGATGGTCGTATTTGTTGTAGCTGTAAAGATATATATATCTACACACACACACACACACAAACACACATACATATGTACATGGATTGGCAGACTTTTGATCTAAACAGTGAATACTTTAGGCTTCACAGGTATGCTGTATCTTTCTCAACTACTCAACTCTGTGCATGTGAAGGAATAGATATGTGTGTGCAATTCAACTTTATTGACAAAATCCGTCAGCTGGCAAGTATTTGGCCCCAGGCCACCTTTTGCTGACTTCTGAAAACAACAACAACAATAACACATTGAGTATTACAACTCAGAAATATCAATCCTAACACACAAAAGACAAATGAAATATAGAGAATTACTGGCACTGAATAATTAGAGATCCTAGCTTCAGAATAAACTCTGTGATTTAAAATCACCCTGTAAAAAAACCTGCAGAGGCCTCAGCCCCAAATGATGAAATAGGAGAGGCAGAAAAATTGTTTCTAATATTTATAATAACTATTAAAAATACATTATAATTGTAAGTTCGATGCCATATCTACAATGTCTAAAATAGACCTTTTGGTCTAAAATAGCCTAAAAATATGATAGTAAATAGGAAATCTCATATTTTTAAAAGAACAAAGACAATTATTTGTTGATTTTCATGTATGCTTTTTAAAAAATAGACTAAGTAATCATAGATTCCTGGGACCTCACTCTTGTTTATAGGTTAGGGAATTCAAATACCAAATGAGAAAGAGTAAGAGAATGGAATTAGCAAGACAGAGTCATAAGGCCAGCTTTACAGTCTTTAGAAATGAGTTGAAAAGACAAAAGTATTATTTTAGATAAAGGCCTGATGTCAGTCTGGAGAGGAGTTGTGAGGGGCTGCCTACAATAGTTTCATTATTTCATCATTAGTTAATTAATATGTGATACTGCTAAAAACATGAGAAGAGACTGAATGCAAACATAAACAGGTATTGAGTGCCCAGGGCGCTCAGTCAGTCTTGATTTTGGCTCAGGTAACGATCTCACAGTTGTGGGAATGAGTTCCACATTTGTCTCCATGATGGGTTTGAAGCCTGCTAAAGATTCTCACTCTCTCGCTCCTCCTGCCCCTCCCACCTCATTCCCTCTCTAAAAATAAATAAACAAACAAATAAACAAAATGTTAAGAAAACCACAATCAGGGTTTTAGGAAGATATTAATTTTACTGTGTTGGCAATATGAAATCAACTTCAAATTGGGAAATGGATTATGCAGAAGAGAAACAATTATATTTGTGACAGAAGAGGTCAGCAACAAAATTTTTTTACTATTATTGCACTGTTGGAACTGTTACATATTCATTTTTGAGTTTCTGAAAGTGCTTGTGGATGACAGACCTTAAAATTCATTTCAGTATTTAGTGAACTCCTACTCCAACCCACACACAGATAGCCTACTTCTACTCATGTGGCTCTCTTCCATTTTGAACGGCTGGATCTCCTAGTAACTTTACCTTTTTCAAAAAATGGTTCTACTGAGTGAAATAAGTCAAGCAGAGAGAGTCAATTATCATATGCTTTCACTGACTTGTGGAGCATAAGGAATAACACCGAGGACATTGTAGGAAGGAGAGTAGTAGTGAGTTGGGGGAAACCAGAGGGGGAGACAAACCATGAAAGACTGTGGACTTGAGAAGGAAACTGAGGGTTTTGGAGGAGAAGGGGGTAGGGGACGGGTAAGCCTGGTGGTGGGTATTATGGAGGGCATGTATTGCATGGAGTATTGGGTGTAGTGCATAAACAATGAATTTTTAAACACTAAAAGAAATAATAAAAATAAAAAATAAAGACCAAAGTGAGAAAAGTAGGGGGAAAAAATAAATGGTGCTACTTGTCAGAGCCAGAAAGTATTACGGAAACATCTCTGACAAACATAAGTAGTGGATTTCTTGCTCTCTTCATTCATGACTCCCACTTACAGGCCCAATGTGTCTTTCTAAAATCCGTATGGTGGATTCCCAACTCCCAGTACCTCAGATTGTGACTGTACTTGGAGACATGGCCTTTACAGAGGTAATTAAAATTAAATGAGATCATTAGGATGGGCCCTAATCCAATATGAGTGGTGCCCTTATAAGAAGAATAAATTCAGAGACAAACATGAGCATACACAGAGGACCACCCAAAGACACAGGGAGAAGAAAAGCAATCTACAAGCCAAGGAGACAGACCTCAGAGAAAAATAAAACAAAAACACAACCCTGACAACACCTTGATCTCCTACTTCTTTTTCCTAGAACTATGAGAAAGTAAAGTTCTGTTTTCAAGGCAACCAGTCTGCGGTACTTTGTTATGGCAGCCTCGGTAACCTATTACACTTCCTCTCTCCCCTATAGTACCAATGGAGGCATGGCAGCAGTGCAACAGACTGCTAAGCTAAAAGTCACCTTACCCCTCCTCCAGCTCCAGTGACTAGTAGCAATTACAGAAGTATGTCACATGCTTGGACTGAAGGAAGAATCACTGGCTACAGGTGGAGGAGGAAGGAGGAAGGCTTACTGTAAACAGCAGTTCCCCATTTTAAGAAAAGCTACAAATTGATGTAGAAAATGTTGCTGAAATCCATGTGGTCAGAAAGTATACATTGTCGCTCTTTTTGTACATTCCTAGTTATTGGCTGCATTCCAAAGGCCAGATGCTGGGATTCCAGTTAACCATGAAACTGTCAAAAATAAGGGTTATTTCCGGAGACCTTGACAATCTGCTGCTCATTTCAGAGAAAACTGAGGCTCTTAAACATTAATTTGCTCAAAGTCACAAAGGTAATGATTTGTAGATGTTGTGTTTATTACAAAATCACATTGGTCCTTTTCTGAAGTTTATATACTATGGAAACCTTAGCCCAGTGGGCAGTTTATTTGTTGTTTCCACAAATGTTTATTGATTGCCTGCTATGTTCCAGAGATATTTCTTATTATTTAGAATACAGCGGTGAGCAACACAGACTAAACCAGCCTCTTTGAGTTTATATTCTAACACCGGGTGATGGACAGTAAACAGTAATCATAATAGGAAATTTCATTACATAATATGTGACAAGATTAAAAGAATTAGACAGAAAAGAGGAAGTATAGCAGGGAAAAATGATTGGGGATAGCAGGCTGAAAGTTGACATGGACCAGGCCAGGAGGCAGTTTGCAATTTTAAATTGGGTATTCAAGGTAGGCTCATTGACATTTGGGCAAATAATCGAAAGAGATAAGGGAGCTAACAGAAACCTATTTCTGTAAAGATGGATCCAAAGACAGAATTCCACTATGGGCCGTAAGCTTTAGGACTGGAGCCTGCCTGGCTTTTTTGAGAAACAGCAAGGTGACCAGTGTGACTGCTGCAATAGAGTTGAATGACGGAGAAAGTAGTAGGAGAAGAGTGGAGGCAAATAAAGGAAGGTGACGGAACTAGACCTGATCGGGAGGGCCTCGCGGGGCGCTCATTTTACTCGAAATATAATGCAGAGCCATCACAAGGGTTTTTTGTTGTAGGTGTTTTTCTAAAGGAAAAAATGTTTGGTTACTTTTTCAAATTTAAATTCAAGTTAGGTAACCTATGGTGTAGTGCTGGTTTAGGAGTAGTTTAGTGATTCATCACTTCCATATAATACCAAGTGCTCATCACAACAAGTGCCCTCCTTAATGCCCATCCCCCGTTTAGCACATCGCCCCACCTACCTCCCCTCCATTGATCCTCAGGTTGTTCTCTATAGTTAAGAGTCTCTTATGGTTTGTCCCCCTCTCTGTTTTTATTTTTTCTCTCCTTTCCCCTATGTTCATATATTTGGTTTCTTAAATTCCACATATGAGTGAAATCATAGGATATTTGCCTTTCTGTGAGTAACTTCTTTTCCTTAGCATGACATGTTCCAATTCCACCCACAATTTGTAAATGGCAAGAGGTCATTCTGTCTGAGGACTAATATTCCATTATACATACATGGTGGTCCACTATATACCTATCTACATATGTATATTTGTGTGTAGATATATACATGTATGTACATATTTATGTATATGTACGGGTACATGTTTGCATATATGTGTATACATATGCATGTGTGTGTACTTAGGTATGTATATACGCATATATGTACCACATCATTTTTTTAAAGACAAACGAAATTTAAATTCTTTTTTTAAAAAATTATTATTTATTTGACAGAGAGAGATCACAAGTAGGCAGAGAGGCAGGCAGAGAGAGAGGAGGAAGCAGACTCCCTGCCGAGCAGAGAGGCCGACGCGGGACTCGATCCCAGGACCCTGAGATCATGACCCGAGCCGAAGGCAGCGGCTTAACCCCTGAGCCACCCAGGCGCCCAATAAGAATCATTATTTTTTAATTATTATTAATTTTTTATTTTTTATAAACATATATTTTTATGCCCAGGGGTAAGGTCTGTGAATCACCAGGTTTACACACTTCACAGCACTCACGAAAGCACATACCCTCCCCAGTGTCCATAATCCCACCCCCTTCTCCCAACCCGCTCCCCCCAGAAACCCTCAGTTTGTTTTGTGAGATTAAGAGTCACTTATGGTTTGTCTCCCTCCCAATCCCATCTTGTTTCATTTATTCTTCTCCTACCCACTTAAGCCCCCATGTTGCATCACCACTTCCTCATATCAGGGAGATCGTATGATAGTTGTCTTTCTCTGCTTGACTTATTTCGCTAAGCATGATACACTCTAGTTCCATCCATGCTGTCGCAAATGGCAAGATTTCATTTCTTTTGATGGCTGCATAGTATTCCATTGTGTATATATACCACATCTTCTTGATCCATTCATCTGTTGATGGACATCTAGGTTCTTTCCATTGTTTGGCGATTATGGACATTGCTGCTATAAACATTTGGGTGCACGTGCCCCTTTGGATCACTACGTTTGTATCTTTAGGGTAAATACCCAATAGTGCAATTGCTGGGTCCTAGGGCAGTTCTATTTTCAACATTTTGAGGAACCTCCATGCTGTTTTCCAGAGTGGCTGCACCAGCTTGCATTCCCACCGACAGTGTAGGAGGGTTCCCCTTTCTCCGCATCCTCGCCAGCATCTGTCATTTCCTGACTTGTTGATTTTAGCCATTCTGACTGGTGTGAGGTGATATCTCATTGTGGGTTTGATTTGTATTTCCCTGATGCCGAGTGATATGGAGCACTTTTTCATGTGTCTGTTGGCCATCTGGATGTCTTCTTTGCAGAAATGTCTGTTCATGTCTTCTGCCCATTTCTTGATTGGATTATTTGTTCTTTGGGTGTTGAGTTTGCTAAGTTCTTTATAGATTCTGGACACTAGTCCTTTATCTGATATGTCGTTTGCAAATATCTTCTCCCATTCTGTCAGTTGTCTTTTGATTTTGTTAACTGTTTCATTTGCTGTGCAAAAGCTTTTGATCTTGATGAAATCCCAAAAGTTCATTTTTTCCCTTGCTTCCCTTGCCTTTGCCGTTGTTCCTAGGAAGATGTTGCTGCGGCAGAGGTCGAAGAGGTTGCTGCCTGTGTTCTCCTCAAGGATTTTGATGGATTCCTTTCGCACATTGAGGTCCTTCATCCATTTTGAGTCTATTTTTGTGTGTGGTGTAAGGAAATGGTCCAATTTCATTTTTCTGCATGTGGCTGTCCAATTTTCCCAGCACCATTTATTGAAGAGGCTGTCTTTTTTCCATTGGACATTCCTTCCTGCTTTGTCAAAGATTAGTTGACTGTAGAGTTGAGGGTCTATTTCTGGGCTCTCTATTCTGTTCCATTGATCTATGTGTCTGTTTTTGTGCCAGTACCATGCTGTCTTGATGATGACAGCTTTGTAATAGAGCTTGAAGTCCGGAATTGTGATGCCACCAACGTTGGCTTTCTTTTTCAATATCCCTTTGGCTATTCGAGGTCTTTTCTGGTTCCATATAAATTTTAGCATTATTTGTTCCATTTCTTTGAAAAAGATGGATGGTACTTTGATAGGAATTGCATTAAATGTGTAGATTGCTTTAGGTAGCATAGACATTTTCACAATATTTATTCTTCCAATCCAGGAGCATGGAACATTTTTCCATTCCTTTGTGTCTTCCTCAATTTCTTTCATGAGTACTTTATAGTTTTCTGAGTATAGATTCTGTGTCTCTTTGGTTAGGTTTATTCCTAGGTATCTTATGGTTTTGGATGCAATTGTAAATGGGATTGACTCCTTAATTTCTCTTTCTTCTGTCTTGCTGTTGGTGTAGAGAAATGCAACTGATTTCTGTGCATTGATTTTATATCCTGACACTTTACTGAATTCCTGTATAAGTTCTAGCAGTTTTGGAGTGGAGTCTTTTGGGTTTTCCACATATAGTATCATATCATCTGCGAAGAGTGATAATTTGACTTCTTCTTTGCCGATTTGGATGCCTTTAATTTCCTTTTGTTGTCTGATTGCTGAGGCTAGGACCTCTAGTACTATGTTGAATAGCAGTGGTGATAATGGACATCCCTGCCGTGTGCCTGACCTTAGCGGAAGAGCTTTCAGTTTTTCTCCATTGAGAATGATATTTGTGGTGGGTTTTTCATAGATGGCTTTGATGATATTGAGGTATGTGCCCTCTATCCCTACACTTTGAAGAGTTTTGATCAGGAAGGGATGCTGTACTTTGTCAAATGCTTTTTCAGCATCTATTGAGAGTATCATATGGTACTTGTTCTTTCTTTTATTGATGTGTTGTATCACATTGACTGATTTGCGGATGTTGAACCAACCTTGCAGCCCTGGAATAAATCCCACTTGGTCGTGGTGAATAATCCTTTTAATGTACTGTTGAATCCTATTGGCTAGTATTTTGTTGAGTATTTTCACATCTGTGTTCATCAAGGATATTGGTCTATTGCTGTCTTTTTTGATAGGATCCTTGTCTGGTTTGGGGATCAAGGTGATGCTGGCCTCATAAAATGAGTTTGGAAGTTTTCCTTCCATTTCTATTTTTTGGAACAGTTTCAGGAGAATAGGAATTAGTTCTTCTTTAAATGTTTGGTAGAATTCCCCCGGGAAGCCGTCTGGCGCTGGGCTTTTGTTTGTTTGGAGATTTTTAATGACTGTTTCAATCTCCTTACTGGTTATGGGTCTGTTCAGGCTTTCTATTTCTTCCTGGTTGAGTTGTGGTAGTTTATATGTTTCTAGGAATGCATCCATTTCTTCCAGATTGTCAAATTTATTGGCGTAGGGTTGCTCATAGTGTGTTCTTATAATAGTTTGTATTTCTTTGGTGTTAGTTGTGATCTCTCCTCTTTCATTCATGATTTTATTTATTTGGGTCCTTTCTCTTTTCTTTTTGATAAGGCGGGCCAGGGGTTTATCAATTTTATTAATTCTTTCAAAGAACCAGCTCCTAGTTTCGTTGATTTGTTCTATTGTTTTTTTGGTTTCTATTTCATTGATTTCTGCTCTGATCTTTATGATTTCTCTTCTCCTGCTGGGCTTAGGGTTTCTTTCTTGTTCTTTCTCCAGCTCCTTTAGGTGTAGGGTTAGGTTGTGTACCTGAGACCTTTCTTGTTTCTTGAGAAAGGCTTGTACCGCTGTATATTTTCCTCTCAGGACTGCCTTTGTTGTGTCCCACAGATTTTGAACCGTTGTACTTTCATTATCATTTGTTTCCATGATTTTTTTCAATTCTTCTTTAATTTCCCGGTTGACCCATTCATTCTTTAGAAGGATGCTGTTTAGTCTCCATGTATTTGGGTTCTTTCCAAACTTCCTTTTGTGGTTGAGATGTAGCTTTAGAGCATTGTGGTCTGAAAATATGCAGGGAATGATCCCAATCTTTTGATACCGGTTGAGTCCTGATTTAGGACCGAGGATGTGATCTATTCTGGAGAATGTTCCATGTGCACTAGAGAAGAATGTGTATTCTGTTGCTTTGGGATTAAATGTTCTGAATATATCTGTGATGTCCATCTGGTCCAGTGTGTCGTTTAAGGCCTTTATTTCCTTGCTGATCTTTTGCTTGGATGATCTGTCCATTTCAGTGAGGGGGGTGTTAAAGTCCCGTACTATTATTGTATTATTGTTGATGTGTTTCTTTGATTTTGTTATTAATTGGTTTATATAGTTGGCTGCTCCCACGTTGGGGGCATAGATATTTAAAATTGTTAAATCTTCTTGTTGGACAGACCCTTTGAGTATGATATAGTGTCCTTCCTCATCTCTTATTATAGTCTTTGGCTTAAAATCTAATTGATCTGATATAAGGATTGCCACTCCTGCTTTCTTCTGATGTCCATTAGCATGGTAAATTCTTTTCCACCCCCTCACTTTAAATCTGGAGGTGTCTTCGGGCTTAAAATGAGTTTCTTGGAGGCAACATATAGATGGGTTTTGTTTTTTTATCCATTCTGATACCCTGTGTCTTTTGACAGGGGCATTTAGCCCATTAACATTCAGGGTAACTATTGAGAGATAAGAATTTAGGGCCATTGTATTGCCTGTAAGGTGACTGTTACTGTATATGGTCTCTGTTCCTTTCTGATCTACCACTTGTAGGCTCTCTCTTTGCTTAGAGGACCCCTTTCAATATTTCCTGTAGAGCTGGTTTGGTATTTGCAAATTCTTTCAGTTTTTGTTTGTCCTGGAAGCTTTTAATCTCTCCTTCTATTTTCAATGATAGCCTAGCTGGATATAGTATTCTTGGCTGCATGTTTTTCTCATTTAGTGCTCTGAAAATATCATGCCAGCTCTTTCTGGCCTGCCAGGTCTCTGTGGATAAGTCAGCTGCCAATCTAATATTTTTACCATTGTATGTTACAGACTTCTTTTCCCGGGCTGCTTTCAGGATTTTCTCTTTGTCACTGAGACTTGTAAATTTTACTATTAGGTGATGGGGTGTGGGCCTATTCTTATTGATTTTGAGGGGCGTTCTCTGAAACTCCTGAATTTTGATGCTCGTTCCCTTTGCCATAGTGGGGAAATTCTCCCCAATGCTTCTCCCCAGTATACCTTCTGCTCCCCTCTCTCTTTCTTCTTCTTCTGGAATCCCAATTATTCTAATGTTGTTTCATCTTCTGGTGTCACTTATCTCTTGAATTCTCCCCTCGTGGTCCAGTAGCTGTTTGTCCCTCTTTTGCTCAGCTTCTTTATTCTCTGTCACTGGTCTTCTAT
The DNA here is from genome assembly GCF_030435805.1 of Mustela lutreola. Classification (NCBI taxonomy): domain Eukaryota; kingdom Metazoa; phylum Chordata; class Mammalia; order Carnivora; family Mustelidae; genus Mustela; species Mustela lutreola. The sequence continues at coordinate 56,331,718 of NC_081291.1, read as the reverse complement.
ATCACTAATTCTTTCTTCTGCCTCATGTATCCTAGCAGTGAGAGCCTCCATTTTTGATTGCACCTCATTAATAGCTTTTTTGATTTCAACTTGGTTAGATTTTATTTCTTTTATTTCTCCAGAAAGGGCTTTTATATCTCTCGAGAGGGTTTCTCTAATATCTTCCATGCCTTTTTCGAGCCCGGCTAGAACCTTGAGAAATGTCATTCTGAACTCTATATCTGACATATTACCAATGTCTGTATTGATTAGGTCCCTAGCCTTCGGTATTGCCTCTTGTTCTTTGTTTTGTGTTGAATTTTTCCTTCTTGTCATTTTATCCAGATAAGAGTATATGAAGGGCAAGAAAAATACTAAAAGGGTGGCAACAACCCCAGGAAAATATGCTTTAACCAAATTAGAAGAGATCCAAAATCGTGAGAGGGGAGAAAGGGGATAAAAAGAGGTTCAAAAAGGAAGAAAGAAAAAAAAGAAAAGAAAAGAAAAGAATTTAAAAAAAGAAAACACCTAAGAAAAATGTAAAAAAGAAAAAATATATATATTAGATAAACTAGCAAAAATCGTTAAAAAAGAAAAAGGTAACAGTTGAAAAAAAAATTTTTACCCGAAGGCGAGGAAAAAAAAACAAAAAGTGAAAAAGAAAAAAAATTAAAATAACTGCAAGACTAAAAAAAATCACAGGGAAAAAGCCTTGAGTTCCGTGCTTGGCTTTCTCCTCCTCTGGAATTCTGCTGCTCTCCTTGGTATTGAAACCGCACTCCTTGGTAGGTGAACTTGGTCTCAGCTGGATTTCTTGTTGATCTTCTTGGGGAGGGGCCTGTTGTAGTGATTCTCAAGTGTCTTTGCCCCAGGCGGAATTGCACCGCCCTCACCGAGGGCCTGGGTGAGTAATCCGCTCAGGTTTGCTTTCAGGAGCTTTTGTTCCCTGAGCGCTTTCCGTAGAGTTCCAGAGGACGGGAATACAAATGGCGGCCTCCTGGTCTCCGGCCCTGAGGAGCCGAGAGCCCAGGGCCGCACTCCTCAGTGCGCCCTCAGAGAACAGCGCCCAGTCACTCCCATCTGCCTGACCTCTGGCCGCGCTCCGAGCTCACCGAGCCTGCGACCGGTTCAAGGTAACACCGAGCTGTGAGCTTACTGTCGGCTCTGTCTCTGTAGATGGCTTTCCCGATCCAATACCCGCAAGCTCTGCGACTCTCAGACACCCCCGATCCTTCTGTGACCCTGCGGGACCTGAGGCAACGCTGACCCCGCGTGGGATTCTCCCCAGTTTAGCCCCTGGAGCGATGTCCCTCAGCAGAACAGACTTTTAAAAATCCTGATTTTGTGCGCGGTTGCTCCGCCGCTTGCCGGGAGCCGGCCCCTCCCCCCGGGGACTATCTTCCCGTCGCTTTGGATTCACTTCTCCGCCGGTCCTACCTTTCAGAAAGTGGTTGTTTTTCTGTTTCCAGAATTGCTGTTCTTCTCCTCTTCGATCTGCCGATGGATTTTCAGGTGTTTGCAATCTTTAGATAAGCTATCTAGCAGATCTCTGGCTAGCTGAAGTAGTCTCAGCCTGCTACTTCTCCGCCATCTTGACTCCTCCCCCTAAAATTTTTTTTTTTAAGTTTTTATTTATTTATTTGACAGAGAGAGATCACAAGCAGGCTCCCTGCTGAGCAGAGAGCCCAATGCGGGCCTCGATCCCAGTACCCAGAGATCATGACCTGAGCCTTAGGCAGCGGCTTAAGCCACTGAGCCACCCAGGCGCCCTCTTTTTTTTTTTTTTTTTTTTAAGATTTTCATTTATTTACTCGACAGACAGAGATCACAAGTACGCAGAGAGGCAGGCAGAGAGAGAGAGGGGGAAACAGACTCTCCTCTGTGCAGAGAGCCCAATGAGGGCCTCGATCCCAGGACCCCGAGACCATGACCCGAGCCGAAGGCAGAGACTTAACCCAGTGAGCCACTCAGGTGCCCCTATACCACATCATTTTCATCCTTCCATCAGTGGTTGGACATTTGAGCTCTTTGCATAATTTGGCTATTGTTGATAGAGTTGCTCTAAAAATTGGGGTGTATGTGCCCCTCTGAATTAGCATTTTTGTATCTTTTGAATAAATATCTAATAATGCACTTCTGGTTTTTAGTTGTATCAGCTTTTGATGGTTTTTTTTTTTTTTTTTGTAGTTTTAGAGGAAAACAAAGTGCACCCTGACCTCCTTCTCAGAGAGAAGCCTCAGTCTGGCTGCAGAGCCCAGATAAGATCCCCCTTGGCCGCTGGCAGAGCAGGTTCCAAATCGCGGTCCCTGGGCACGCATGATATTTTGCTTGTACCCAAAGCCAGGGCAGTGGCAGCTGTCTGGGCAGCTCCAGACCACCAGAGAGGATCCAAGCAGCATATATATATATATATATAATTCAAAAACCACTTGACTGATTTCACTCAGCATCATCTCTTCCAGTCCCGTCCATGTTGCTACAAAAGTTGGGTATTCATCCTTTCTGATGGAGGCATAATACTCCATAGTGTATATGGACCACATCTTCCTTATCCATTCATCCGTTGAAGGGCATCTTGGTTCATTCCACAGTTTGGCAACCATAGCCCTTGCTGCTATAAACATTGGGGTACAGATGGCCCTTCTTTTCACTACATCTGTATCTTTGTGGTAAATACCCAGGAGTGCAATGGCAGGGTCATACGGAAATTCTGTTTTTAATATTTGAGGAATCTCCACACTTTTCTCCAAAGAGGCTGCATCAGCTTGTATTCCACCAACAGTGGAAGAGCGTTCCTTTTTCTCCACATCCTCTGCAACACATGTTGTTTCCTGTCTTGCTAATTTTGGCCATTCTTTTTTTTTTTTTTATTTTTATTTTTTATAAACATATATTTTTATCCCCAGGGGTACAGGTCTGTGAATCACCAGGTTTACACACTTCACAGCACTCACCAAAGCACATACCCTCCCCAATGTCCATAATCCTGCCCCCTTCTCCCAAACCCCCTCCCCCCCAGCAACCCTCAGTTTGTTTTGTGAGATTAAGAGTCACTTATGGTTTGTCTCCCTCCCAATCCCATCTTGTTTCATTTATTCCATTCGTACCACCCACTTAAGCCCCCATGTTGCATCGCCACTTCCTCATATCAGGGAGATCGTATGATAGTTGTCTTTCTCTGCTTGACTTATTTTGCTAAGCATCATACACTCTAGTTCCATCCATGTTGTCGCAAATGGCAAGATTCTAACTGGTGTAAGGTGATATCTCAATGTATTTTTAATTTGAATCTCTCTGATGGCTAGTGATGATGAACATTTTTTCATGTGTCTGATAGCCATTTGTATGTCTTTATTGGAGAAGTGTCTGTCCATATTCTGCCCATTTTTTGATATGATTGTTTTGTGTGTGTTGAGTTTGAGGAGTTCATTATAGATCCTGATATCAACCTTTTGTTTGTACTGTCATTTGCAAATATCATCTCCCATTCTGTGGGTTCCCTCTTTGTTTTCCTGACTGTTTCCTTGGTGTGCAGAAGATTTTGATTTTGATAAAGTCCCAAAAGTTCATCTTCGCTTTTGTTTCCTTTGCCTTTGGAGACATATCTTGAAAGAAGTTGCTGTGGATGATATCGAAGAGATTACTGCCTATGTTCTCCTCTAGCATTCTGATGGATTCCTTTCTCACATTGAGGTCTTTTATCCATTTGAGTTTATCTTTGTGTACGGTGTAAGAGAATGGTCGATTTTCATTCTTCTACATATAGCTGCCTAGTTTTCCCAGCACCATTTATTGAAGAGACTGTCTTTTTTCCACTGTATATTTTTTCCTGTTTTGTCCAAGATTATTTGACCATAGAGTTGAGGATCCATATTTGGACTCCCTAGTCTGTTCCACTGGTCTATGTGTCTGTTTTTATGCCAGTACCATGTTGTCTTGGTGATCACAGCTTTGTAGTAAAGCTTGAAATCAGGTAACGTGATGCCCCCAGTTTTATTTTTGTTTTTCAACATTTCCTTAGCGATTCAGTGTCTTTTCTGATTCCATACAAATTTTAGGATTATTTGCTCCAGCTCTTTGAAGAATACCGGTGGAATTTTGATCGGAATGGCATTAAAAGTATAGATTGCTCTAGGTAGTATAGACATTTTAACAATGTTTATTCTTCAGATCCAAGAGCATGGAATGGTCTTCCATCTTTTTGTGTCTTTTTCAATTTATTTCATGAGTGTTCTGTAGTTCCTCGAGATCCTTTACCTCTTTGGTTATGTTTATTCCCAGGTATCTTATGGTTCTTGGTGCTATAGTAAATGGAATCGATTCTCTAATTTCCCTTTCTGTATTTTCATTTTAGTGTATAAGAAAGCCACTGATATCTGTATATTGACTTTGTATCCTGCCACGTTGCTGAATTGGTGACACTAATCCAAAAGAAAAGAGAGAAAGCTCAAATACATAAAATTATGAATGAAAAGGGAGAGATCACAATGAACACCAAGGACATAGAAACAATCATCAGAAGTTATTTTCAACTAATGAATACTGTTTCTCTGAAAATAAATAAATTAATTTTAAAAAAGTTATTATCAACAGTTATGTGCCAATAAGATTAGCAACCTAGATGAAATGGATGCATTCCTGGAAAACTATAAACTCCCAAAATTGAACCAGGAATAAATTGACAACCTGAATAGACTGATATCTACTAACGAGATTGAAGCAGTGATCAAAAACCTCCCAAAAAACAAGAGCCCAGGACCTGGCGGATTCCCTAGGGAATTCTACCAAACTTTCAAAGAAGAAATAACACCTATTCTCCTGAAGCTGTTTCAAAAAATTGAAGCAGAAGGAAAACTTCCATACTCTTTCTATGAAGCCAGCATTACCCTGATCCCCAAACCAGGCAAAGACCCTACCAAAAAGGAGAATTTTTTACCAATATCACTGATGAATATGGATGCTAAGATTCTCAACAAGATCCTAGCCAACAGGATCCAACAGCACATTAAAAAGATTATTCACCATGACCAGGTGGGATTCATCCCTGGGCTACAAGGGTGGTTCAACATTCATAAATCAATCAATGTGATACAACAAATTAATATGGGAAGAGAGAAGAACCACATGGTCCTCTCAATTGATACAGAAAAAGCATTTGACAAAATCCAGCATCCATTCCTGATTAAAACACTTCAAAGTATAGGGATAGAGGGAATATTTCTTAACTTCATCAAATCTATCTATGAAAAACCCACAGCAAATATCATCCTCAATGGGAAAAAGCTTGCAGCCTTCCCGTTGAGATCAGGAACATGACAAGGATGCCCACTCTCACCACTCTTGTTCAACATAGTATTAGAAGTCCTAGCAACAGCAATCAGACAACAAAGGGAAATAAAAGGTATCCAAATTGGCAATGAAGAAGTCAAACTCTCTCTCTTTGCAGATGGCATGATTCTTTATATGGAAAACCCAAAAGACCACCCCCAAACTACTAGAACTCATACAGCAATTCAGCAACATGGCAGGATACAAAGTCAATATTTTTAATTTCTTGAGGAATCTCCACACTGCTCTCCAAAGAGGCTGCAACACACATCATTTTTTCTTTAAAGACAAACCAATTTTAAATTCTTTTTTTTAAGATTTTTATTTATTTATTCAACAGACAGAGATCACAAGTAGGCAGAGAGGCAGGCAGAGAGAGAGGGGAAAACAGACTCTCCTCTGTGCAGAGAGCCCGATGAGGGGCCCGATCCCAGGATCCCGAGACCATGACCTGAGCCGACGGCAGAGGCTTAACCCAGTGAGCCACTCAGGTGCCCCTATACCACATCATTTTTATCCATTCATCAGTGGATGGACATTTGAGCTCTTTCCATAATTTGGCTATTGTTCATAGTGTTGCTATAAAAATTGGGGTGCATGTGCCCCTCTGAATTAGCATTTTTGTCTCTTTTGAATAAATACCTAATAATGCACTTCTGGGTCATAGGTTAGTTGTATTTTCAAATTTTGAGGAACCTCCATGCTCTTTTCCAGAATGGCTGTACCAGTTTGCATTACTACCAACTATGTAAGTGAGTTCCCTTACTTTTTTGAGGGTTTTATCCAGAAAGGATACTGTATTTTGTCAAATGCTTTTTCTGCATCTATTGAGAGGATCATATGGTTCTTATCCTTTATTAATGTGGTGTACCTTATTGATTGATTTGTGGATATTGAACTACCCCTGCAGCCCAGGGATAAATCCCACTTGATAATGGTGAAAAACACTTTTAATGTACTGTTGGATTAGATTAATTTGTATCTTGGTGAGAATTTTTGCATCCATATTGATCAGGGATATTAGTCTGTAAGTATTCTTTTTAATAGGGTCTTTGGTTTTGGAATCACACAAATGCTGGCCTCATAGAATGAGTTTGGAAGTTTTTCTTGCAATTTTTTCTTTCTTTTTATTTGGAGTATCTTGGGAGATAAACATAAAATCCTTTTTTTTCATTTATTTATTTTCAGCATAACAGTATCATTATTTGTCACCACACCCAGTGCTCCATGCAATCCGTGCCCTCTATAATACCCACCACCAATCCTTTATCTCTCCTTCTATTTTGAGTGACAGTCTAGCTAGATATAGTATTCCTGGCTGCATATTTTTCCCATCTAGCAAATTGACTCTATCACACCACTTACTTCAGGCCTGCCAAGTTTCTTTGGATAGCTCTGCTGCTAACCTTCTGGGACTACCTTTGTAGTACTTAAGGACTTTTTGTTCCCAGCTACTTTCAGAATTCTCTTTATCTTTGTCTGTTCCAAGTTTCACTATGACATGTCTTGATGTTGACCTGTTTTTGCTGATTTTAAGGGAGATTCTCTGTGCCTCTTGGACTTGAAGGTCTGTTTTCTTCCCCACCTTAGGCAAAACTCCCAGCTATAATTTGTTTGAATAAATATTCTAGCCCTTTTTTGCCACTTTCCATCTGGAACTCCTAGGATATGCATATCATTGCACTTTGTGGAATTGCTGAGCTCCCTAAGTCTGTATTTGTAATCTGATAGTTTTCTTTCCTTCTACTTTTCAGCTTCATTATTGTCCATACCTTTATCTTTTGTTTCACCTATTTATTCTTCTGCTTCTTCCATCCTCATTGTGATTATATCCAGTCAGTTTTGTATCTCAAGTTATAGCATTTATTTACTTTAGTCTTATTAGTTTTTAGGTCTTTTATCTCTGCAGCATGAATTTCTCTGGTGCCTTCAAGGCTTTCAAGCCCTGGTATTCTTATGACTGTTGTTCTAAATTCCTATCAGATATATTGCTTATACCTGTTTTGAGCAAATCCTTGGCTATGATTTCTTCTTGATCTTTCTTTTTGGGAGAATTCCTCCATCTTTCCATTATGTCTAAATTTCCGTCTTTTGCTTGTTATGAAAGTTTCTTATGTTTCCTGCTCATGAGAGTGATACTATGTTAAGAAGGGGGTCATAGAGTGTCCAGGGTCTGACAACTCAGGAAGTGTTTCTGGTGTATGCTGTGTGCACTCTGCTATTGTGTTTTGGCTGCCCTTTCCCACAGGTCAGTCCTCTGCAGAATTCCTCCTTGCTTGCAGTGGGGAGTCTATAGACCTTCAACTAGATGAGTTTAAAGTTGACTCAAGGAAAAAAGAAAATAAAAGGAACAAAAGAAGCAAACAAAAGTCTATAATCCTAATTCCAAAGAAAGAGAAAGGAGGAAAAAAGAAAAGAAAAGAAGAGTGAGAAGCCTAATTCAAAAAACAAGGAAACAGAACTATAAGTGAATAAAAACTGTAAGCCTGATTCCAAAGAAAAAAGAAAAACAATTAAAAAGTTGTTTTATTTTTTAATTTAAAAAAGTTTGAGCCATATTCCCACCAGAAGTGAAACTGGTGCTGTGGAGCACTCTATGGTCAGTAGACTTGGTACATGTGGATACCCTGTGTTTGTCTTCTGAGGGAGGGGCCTGCTGCACTGGTTCACAGTCAGACCTGCCCCAGTAAAATTCCCCTGCTGGGCACAGGGGAACAGGATTTGTTTTAAGTGACTCCAGTCTCCATTGGAGTTACTGTCTTTCTCTCTGAAGTCCCACCATGCTCATGGAGGTGGGGAGGGACATGGAAGATGGGTCACCCCACCCTCTTCACCTCTGGGAAAGGAACTGGAGGCCACAGGTGCTCAAGAGTTCTCAGAGAAGCCAATCATCTCCCCTCCTATGTCCCAGGCTTTCATCAGGTCCCTGCCCTCAAACTGTGTCCAGGCCATCAGTATGCCTGGTACCACAGTTCTCCTGTGTTTTGTCTCTGGCTGACAATGGAACTCAAAACCCTAAACCTACAGCACCCATCAAAGTGCAGACCTGTCCCCTCCCCTAGAGGAGAGCCTCTTAAAGGTGAGCTGGCAACATTGTGTACCAGAAAAGCAGTCATACAGCCACAGAAGTGCCTGGAGTTGATGGTGATGCACAGTAAAAAGCTTCAAAAAGGTTATCTGCCCTCTGTGCGTGCCTCTGTCTTCTGCTGTTGAACAGCTTCTCAGTGGTGCCCAATGGGTCCTTTGTCCCTGGAGAGACAATATGCCCTCTTCCAAGTTTACTCCAGGAAGGGGAATGTCCAGTGAAACCCAGGGGATCTGCACACCACAGCACCTTGCATGAACCCTACACACTGTTCTCTCTCCCTGACTTCTATAAAAAGGGCTTCTTCCCCTCCCCAGCACTACTGCTTTTCTCTCCCCAAATCATGTCTCCAAACCTCGCATCTCCCTTACCTTCAATTGTGCAGACTGGTTTCTTAATTCTCAGACTGATTTCCTAGCTGTTCAAAATTATTTGATTTTGGTCAAGCTGTGTTCGAAGGATGAGGCAAGCCCAGGGTCCCCCTGCTACTCAGCTATCTTAACTCCTCCCCTCCCATTATAGGCTTTTGACCAAAAATTAATTCTTATTAAGAGAAATGTTCTGGCTGCTACAGAGCATAGATCTGAGTTTTAGACAGGGTGTAAGCAGGGACAGGAGTTAGGAAGTTACTGCAGTAATCCTCAAGAAAGATGGTCATGGCTTGGACCATGGTAGCAGCAACAGAAATGAGAAACGTGGTGATGCAACATGGGGGCTTAAGTGGGTAGGAGAAGAATAAATGAAACAAGATGGGATTGGGAGGGAGACAAACCATAAGTGACTCTTAATCTCACAAAACAAACTGAGGGTTGCTGGGGGGTGGGGGTTTGGGAGAAGGGGGCAGGATTATGGACATTGGGGAGGGTATGTGCTTTGGTGAGTGCTGTGAAGTGTGTAAACCTGGTGATTCACAGACCTGGGGATAAAAATATATGTATATAAAAAATATATGTTTATAAAAAATAAAAAATTAAAAAAAAAAAAAAAAAAAAAAAAAGAGTTAAATATCTCATTAAAATAAGGATTATGAAAAGATTTAATGAGAAGTATCAAGGGCAACAACTTATCCCTGAAAACACCATTTCTTCACTGGATTCCCTTGTCTTTTAGAACGGAAAGCATTTTCTATGTATCTCATTATTGCATGTAAACTCTATTGCAATAATCTTATTACTTTTGTCTTTGATCTCTCAATCCCTAGCACAGTGTCTACCACACAGTAAGTGCTCAGTGCATGTCGTGAAAAAGAATGGAATATTTAGCTGTCACCACATGACACCGGAATTTCATATATATTTTTCATGCATATATATGTGTGCATATAATTTGTGATATTTAAAAGATAGCATTAACCTCAGTATAAACGACCCCAACCAAATGCTTTACCTCACACTCCTAAGGAATTTCTTGTTAAATTTATGTCCATCTAAGACCAGTAAAGTTTTTGGAGGAGTTCATTGAGAGGACATGCCTGCTGATCGAGCTGGACCCAGGAAATCCCAGACTCCTCACCCCCTCTGTTGTCCTTGGAATATATGCTCCGCCCACTCTTCCCAAAGCTGGAGTCATTATAAAGATACAACCTTAGAGAGTAATGTGTTTTTGAAACCATCTGGAAGGTATACATGACTGACCCCAATTAAGGCCTCTACAGGTTCTCTCAGGTAGATTGAGAGAGCTACTTGTCTTGTGGCCACCCAAAACAAGCCTCTTGTTTATTACACCTGCCTCCCATCAGTCTGGAGTGGCCTGCCTCTTTCTTTGGTCTTTTCGTTGCCCTTTGTGTGGGGGACTGTTTTGCAAACCAACACCAATGTGGTGGAAAGAGCATGATCTTTATTAAATAGGGTTTTACATTCTGGTTCTACCATTTACCCATCATGGAACTTCCAAAAAGGTACAAGACTTTTCTGATCTTCAGCTTCTTTATATATAAAATGGGTGGTAGGATGAAACTACTCAAGAGAGCTGAGTGGATTGTGCCAGATCCTACATGTAAAGATGTCTGCATATAGTATCCACTTTATACCTGCTAGTGTTTTTCTCCCTAAGGTCTTGCTTATGTGCATACCTTCAAATAGTCCAATGATAAATTTACTTCACATAGAGATGATCGTTGTTGTTGTTTTAATTTTCAGAAATGTAGGAAGCTGGATTGCAGCTGTATTGCTGGCTGCGAATTATCAAAAAAAAAAAAGTCTCTGCTTTAGGCAATAATTTTAATGTTAATTAGCTCTATCTGGAAGGAAAAGCAGGTGTTGAAATTGATCACTTAAGTACAGAAAGCAAAGGCTGTTTCCTAAACTCTCCCTAAATTAATGTGGCTGAGCTTGTGGTTAAATTGCTTTCAAATCACTTTTCTATAAATGCTTTATACCAAATGCTGAAATTGGAAAAAGAAGTAGACCAAGCAGATTTTAATGAAATTAAACAAATTGGACTGAAAGGTCACCCAAAAATAAAAATTATATATTTTTTAAATGAAAAAAAGGCAACATTTTTGCTTCAATAGCAGGTAGAATTTGAGCAAAAACCTATGGCAATTTTCCTGTGTTGTTCTCAACTCACCTGAATCAAATCAAAATGTGCACACTAGAAAAAAAATTGGCCTGCACACTCTACTAGAATGATTGAATCAGATGTGCCAGGAAGATCCAGGAATCTGCATTTAATAAGTCAGGTAACTTTTATTCTCACTAAAATTTCAGAATCACTGTCCTAAGGATGGAGAGATACCAAATCACACAATAGTGATACAGGGTACTAGAAAGATGACAGATTAGTATCATGATTGTCTGAGAAGGTAAAACATAATATGGAAGCTTGGAAAAATATCAATAAACAAATCTACATTTACCATTTATTAAAATATTAATACAATCATAGTGGTCATTCAATTTCTTTGCCTTCTATCATCACCTAACTCCTCAATAGAAAGCCCAGATTCCTGAAACTTCTTTCCTAAGCCTTGCATAATCTGATTTGTTGTCCATTCAACTCCAAAGTGCAGTCCCAAACCAGCAGCATCAGTATCACCCATACTCAATCAGAAGTTCTGGGGCAGAACCCAGCAATCTGTGTTTTAGCAAGGTCTCCAGATGATTCTGATGCAGTCCAAAATTTGAACACTATGCACCCTTCTTGGTTCATCATGATTCATCAGATTTTCAGCTACTGTTGTGAACAAGGCATTAGGGATGAGACTACTGTGGGAAATATAACTGGGTCTTGCCTCCACTGCTAGATGGGGTATCAGCTCTAATTGTAAAATGATTAAGTTCTGGGGACTTAATGTACAGCATGGTGCCTGTAGTTAATAATACTGTGCTGTATACTTGAAAGTTTCTATGAGAGTAAAGCTTTAACGTTCTCACCATAACAAAAACAAAATGGCAATAATGTGAAGTAAAGGATGGGTTAACATTTCTGTGGGGGAACATTTCACAATATAACATATATCAAATCACTACATCATAGAGCTTAAACTTACACAAAGGTATATGTTGATTTTATCTCAAAACTAGAAGTAAAAGAGAAAATTGCATGGAAAAAAACCTTTTGATAGAATCTGCTGATGTCTCCAACTATGAAAGAACCAACACTTACTGAGTATTTACTACATGTTATTCTCTCTTCTGAGTGCTTTGCATTTATTGTCTAATTAATCCTCACTACAATCTAAGGATACAGGATTGATTATTATAACTCCTTGACCTAATGATACTGCAACACAGAAAGGTCAAACAACACCATCAAAGTCACATGGCAACTAAGGGATGGAGTCAGAAATTGAACTCAGTCTGTCTCTACAGCTCACATTCTTCATCACTCTACAAACTGCCTTCAGGAAATCTTAGCAATTCTCACACACCACTTGAAGAATTCTTAGCCCTGACTGAGACAAAGACAATGCCCCAAACTGGAAAAAGAGTAGGATTTTAAAGACCATAAGACTCAGTATTTTATACTAGTGTAAATTTGTTCCTAATATCCTACCTTTTTTTTTTTTTAATCATCGCAAAGCCTGCCTATCTTGAGGTTTCTATTAAAACAGCCTTTATTAGAAAGGCCTTTCAGCTGTGTGAACTTGAAGCAAAACACAGTGTATCAGAGCCTCAGTTTCCCTATGTATAGACTGAAGATAACAGTATTATTTAACCATAGAGAAATAGTATGAAATGAGGGAATAGACGTGAAAGTGCATTTTAAACTTCAAAACACTGTTATATGCTTGTAATGTGGTGTCACAATATTTTTTTTATACTGAAGGTTTCAGAATTTATTGTTTGGAGACTGTCTTCTTTCACTGACCTTTTAGACCACAATTAGTACTGTCCATATAGACTGGTTGCCTAAAGTGCTTTTTAAAGCAACTCATTCATCAAAATTCAACCCTCCACCTCCACTTTACAGAAGAGCATTTTTCAAAGTTTCATTACTGTAAGATTAACCAATGATTTTTTTTTAAATATCATATTCTCTAGAGCCTCCCCTGGAAATTTCAATTATTTAGGCATGAGATTCAGAATACTTTATGCTTTAGGAAATATCCCAATTGATTGCTGCTTTTTTTTTTTTGACTCTTTAATTTAATTTTATTTTTTCAGTGTTCCAACATTCATTTTTTATGCACCACACTCAGTGCTCCATGCTATACGTGCCCTCCTTAATACCACTACCAGGCTCACCCATCCCCCCATCTCCTTCCCCTCCAAAAACTTCAGTTTTTCAGAGTCCACAGTCTCTCATGCTTTGTCTCCCCTCTGATTTACCCCAATTCACTTTTCTTTTCCTTCTCCTAATGACCTCCATATTATTCCTTGTGCTTCACAAGTAAATAAAACCATATGATAATTGACTCTCTCTGCTTGACTTATTTCACTCAGCATACTCTCCTCCAGTCCCGTCCATGTTGGTACAAAAGTTGGGTATTCATCCTTTCCGATAGCTGTGTAATATTCCATTGTCTATATGGACCAAGATGCCCTTCAATGAATGAATGGATAAAGAATATATCCATTCATCCATTGAAGGGCATCTTGGCTCTTTCCACCATTTGGCGACTGTGGCCATTACTGCTGTGAACATTGGTTCTTGATCTTGGTTTATGATGGGTGTGGGCTCAGCTATTCTGTAGAATGTTCCTCACTTAAGATTTATTTGATAGTTCTTCTTTTTTTTAATTAATTTATTTATTTTCAGAAAAACAGTATTCATTACTTTTTCACCACACCCACTGCTCCATGCAATCCGTGCCCTCTATAATACCCTTCTCCTCTCTAACACCCCTTGTCCTCCATGATATTTGTTATGCTCCACAAATAAGTGAAACCATATGATAATTGACTCTCTCTGCTTGACTTATTTCACTCAGCATAATCTCTTCCAGTCACGTCCATGTTGCTACAAAAGTTGGGTATTTGTCCTTTCTGATGGAGGCATAATACTCCATAGTGTATATGGACCACATCTTCCTTATCCATTCATCCATTGAAGGGCATCTTGGTTCTTTCCAAAGCTTGGTGACCGTGGCCAATGCAGTTATAAATATTGGGGTACAGATGGCCCTTCTTTTCATGACATCTGTATCTTTGGGGTAAATACCCAGGAGTGCAATGGCAGGGTCATAGGGAAGTTCTATTTTTAATTTCTTGAGGAATCTCCACACTGTTCTCCAAAGAGGCTGCACCAACTTGCATTCCCACCAACAGTGTAAGAGGTTTCCCTTTCTCAACATCCTCTCCAACACATGTTGTTTCCTGTTTTGTTAATTTTGGGCATTCAAACGGGTGTAAAATGATATCTCAATGTGGTTTTAATTTGAATCTCCCTGAGGGCTAATGATGATGAACATTTTTTCATGTGTCTGATAGCCATTTTTATGTCTTGATTGGAGAAGTGTCTGTTCATATCTTCTTTCCATTTTTTGATATGTTTGCCTGTTTTATGTGTTGAGTTTGAGGAGTTTATTATAGATCCTGGATATCAACCTTTTGTCTGTACTGTCATTTGCAAATATCTTCTCCCATTCCGTGGGTTGCCTCTCTGTTTTTTTGACTGTTTCCTTTGCTGTGCAGAAGCTTTTGATTTTGATAAAGTCCCAAAAGTTCATCTTCGCTTTTGTTTCCTTTGCCTTTGGAGACATATCTTGAAAGAAGTTGCTGTGGATGATATCGAAGAGATTACTGCCTATGTTCTCCTCTAGGATTCTGATGGATTCCTGTCTCACCTTGAGGTCTTTTATCCATTTTGAGTTTATCTTTGTGTACGGTGTAAGAGAATGGTCGAGTTTCATTCTTCTACATATAGCTGTCCAGTTTTCCCAGCACCATTTATTGAAGAGACTGTCTTTTTTCCACTGTGTATTTTTTCCTGTTTTGTCCAAGATTATTTGACCATAGAGTTTAGGGTCAATATCTGGGCTCTCTACTCTGTTCCACTGACTATGTGTCTATTTTTATGCCAGTACCATGCTGTCTTGGTTATCACTGCTTTGTAATAAAGCTTGAAATCAGGTAACATGATGCCCCCAGTTTTATTTTTGTTTTTCAAAATTTCCTTAGCAATTTGGGGTCTCTTCTGATTCCATACAAATTTTAGGATTATTTGTTCCAGCTCTTTGAAGAATACCGGTGGAATTTTGATCGGAATGGCATTAAAAGTATAGATTGCTCTAGGCAATATAGACATTTTAACAATGTTTATTCTTCTGATCCAAGAGCATGGAATGGTCTTCCATCTTTTTGTGTCTTCTTCAATTTCTTTCATGAGTGTTCTGTAGTTCTTCAAGTACAGATACTTTACTTCTTTGGTTAGGTTTATTCCCAGGTATCTTATGGTTCTTGGTGCTATAGTAAATGGAATCGATTCTCTAATTTCCCTTTCTGTATTTTCATTGTTAGTGTATAAGAAAGCCGCTGATTTCTGCACATTGACTTTGTATCCTGCCACGTTGCTGAATTGCTGTATGAGTTCTAGTAGTTTGGGGGTGGAGTCTTTTGGGTTTTCCATATAAAGAATCATGTCATCTGCAAAGAGAGAGAGTTTGACTTCTTCATTACCAATTTGGATACCTTTTATTTCCCTTTGTTGTCTGATTGCTGTTGCTAGGACTTCTAATACTATGTTGAACAAGAGTGGTGAAAGTGGGCATTCTTGTCTTGTTCCTGATCTCAACGGGAAGGCTGCAAGATTTTTCCCATTGAGGATGATATTTGCTGTGGGTCTTTCATAGATAGATTTGATATGAGGTTCAGGAATGTTCCCTCTATCCCTATACTTTGAAGTGTTTTAATCAGGAATGGATGCTGGATTTTGTCAAATGCTTTTTCTGCATCAATTGAGAGGACCATGTGGTTCTTCTCTCTTCTCATATTAATTTGTTGTATCACATTGATTGATTTGCGAATGTTGAACCATCCTTGTAGCCCAGGGATGAATCCCACCTGATCATGGTGGATAATCATTTTTTTATTATAATTTTTTATTTTTTATAAACATATATTTTTATCGCCAGGGGTACAGGTCTGTGAATCACCAGGTTTACCCTAAAGGTGGATAATCTTTTTAATGTGCTGTTAGATCCTGTTGGCTAGGATCTTGTTGAGAATCTTAGCATCCATATTCATCAGTGATATTGGTCTGAAATTCTCCTTTTTAGTAGGGTCTTTGCCTGGTTTGGGGGCTTCATATAAAGAGTCTGGAAGTTTTCCTTCTGTTTCAATTTTTTGAAACAGCTTCAGGAGAATAGGTGTTATTTCTTTTTTGAAGGTTTGGTAGAATTCCCCAGGGAATCCATCAGGTCCTGGGCTCTTGTTTTTTGGGAGGTTTTTGATCACTGCTTCAACTCGTTACCAGATATCAGTCTATTCAGGTTGTCAATTTCTTCCTGATTCAATTTTGGGAGTTTATAGTTTTACAGGAATGCATCCATTTCATCTAGGTTGCTAAGCTTATTGGCATATAACTGTTGATAATAACTTCTGATGATTGTTTCTACTTCCTTGGTGTTCATCATGATCTTTCCCTTTTCATTCATAATTTTATGAATTTGGGCTTTCTCTCTTTTCTTTTGGATTACTGTGGCCAATGGTTTATCGATCTTATTGATTCTTTCAAAAAACCATCTTCTAGTTTCATTGATACGTTCTACTGTATCTCTGGTTTCTACCTCATTGATATCAGCTCTAATCTTGATGATTTACCCTCTTATGTGTGGAGTTGGTTTGATTTGTTGTTGATTCTCCAGTTCTTTAAGGTATAGAGACAGTTTCTGTGTTCTGGATTTTTCAATTTTTTTTGAGGGAGGCTTGCATGGCTATGTATTTCCCCCTTAGGACCACCTTTGCTGTATCCCATAGGTTTTGAACTGAAGTGTCTTCATTCTCATTGATTTCCATAAATTGTTTCAGTTCTTCTTTGATCTCCTGGTTGATCCAAGCATTCTTAAGCAAGGTGGCCTTTAGCTTCCAGGTGTTTGAGTTCCTTTGGAACTTTTCCTTGTGATTGAGCTACACTTTCAAAGCATTGTGATCTGAGAATGTGCAGGGAATAATCTCAGTCTTTTGGTCTCAGTTGAATCCTGATTTGTGACCCAGTATGTGGTCTATTCCTGAGAAGGTTCCATGTGCACTTGAGAAGAATGAGTATTCTGTTGTTTTAGGGTGGAATGTTCTGTATATATCTATGAGGTCCATCTGGTCCAATGTGTCATTCAATGCTCTTGTTTCTTTATTGATTTTCTGCTTCGATGATCTATTTCTGAGAGAGGCATGTTAAGATCTCCAACGATTAGTGTATTCATATCAATATGACTCTTTAACTTGATTAACAGTTTTCTTATGTAATTGGCTGCTCCCATATTGGGGGCATAGATATTTACAATTGTTACATCATTTCTTGTATAGTCCCTTTAAGAATGATGTAGTGTCCTTCTGAATCTCTGACTACAGTCTTTAGTTTAAAATCGAATTTGTCTGAAATGAGAATCGCTACCCCAGTCTTCTTTTGAGGCCCATTGGCATGAAAGGTGCTTCTCCATTTCTTCACTTTCAGTCTGGGTGTATCTTTAGGTTCAAAATGGTCTTTGTAGACAACATATGGATGGGTCCTGTCGTTTTATCCAATCTTCAACCCTGTGCCATTTTATGGGCGCATTTAGGCCATTCACATTGAGGGTGATTATTGATAGATATGTTTTTATTGACATCAAGTTACCTTTGAAGCCTTTCTTTCTTAGACTGTCTCTATATTTCTGTTCAATGCGATTCTTATGATTTTTACTCTTTTATAGAACCCCCCCCCCTTAATATTTCCTTCAGTGTTGGCTTGGTGGTTGCATAGTCATTTAAGCCTTGCCAGTCTTGGAAACTCTTTATCCTTCCAACCATTTTGAATGTCAGTCATGCTGGATAAAGTATTCTTGGCTGCATGTTCTTCTCATTTAGTGCCCTGAATATATCTTGCCAGCCCTTTTGGGCTTGCCAGGTTTTTGTGGACATATCTGATGTTATTCTGATAGGCCTTCCTCTGTAAGAAGGAGCCCCTTTGTCCTAGCGGCTTTCAAGAGATTATATCTACAATTATGATTTCTCAATTTGACTATCAGGTGCCTTGATGTTTTTCTGGAATCTATAATCTTGGGTGGAGACCTTTCAGCCTCTGTACATGAACGCTGGTTCCATTCGTGAGATTGGGAAAATTTTCATGAAGAACTTGTTCCACTATATCTTCTAGACTTCTTTCCTTCTCCGCCCCTTCAGGGATTCCAATCATTCTGACATTGGAACATTTCATGGCATCATTTATTTCCCTGATTCTGTTTTTTTGGCTTCTAAGCTATTTGTTCCAGGCTTCCTCCTGATCCTTTCTCTCTATCTGTTTGTCCTCCAGATCACTAATTCTATCTTCTGTCTCACTTACCCTAGCTTTGAGAGAGTTTAGATTAGATTGGAACTCATTGAGAGTATTGTGAACCTCATCCCAGGTGGCTTTCAGTTCTTCCTTAACATTGTGAACATCATCCTTGGTCACTTTCAGTTCTGCTCTAATCAATTCCATTTAGTCATCCATGGCTCTCTGCAACCTAGCTATTGCCTGGATAATTGTTAGCCTGAATTCTCTTTCCAACATTTTGTCTATATTGCTAGCCATTACCTCTGTTGCAGAAGGCCCATCCTCTGTATTTTTCTTCTGTTGGGCATTCCTCCTCCTAGTCATTTTGGTGAGAGATGGCTGAATGGATGTAGCTGGGTATATCAATCATGGTGCAGTCAAGGTGCACCCTGGAACACTTCTGAGAAATCAAGGTTCCCCACCCAAACGAGAGAAAAAAGAAAAAGAAAAAGAGAGGAGAGAGAGAGAGACAGGAAAGAAAGGCAAGATAAAAGGGAAGGTTCAGCCCAAATGGGGCCCAAGGTAAGATTTATGAAGTACACCAAACAGACAAACAAAAAGACTGATAAAATATATGACATAGAAATATATATATATATATATATATATATATATATATATATATATATGCAAATAAAGGAAGAACCTTGTCAAAAAGAACCCCAAGTGTAAGATTTATATACTATCAGGACAAACACAAAAACACAGAAACACTGCCCACTGGCGTCTTCTGCTCCTGTAGATATCCAGACATGTATAATTCTGATCTCAGGCTGATTTCGTGGGTCATCAGTGTTCTTTGGAAGGTGATCAGCTCACTTTAGGGTACAGGTTGAAAGGGCGCCTCCTCCTACTTCCGCGCCATCTTGTCTCCCCCCCCCCTTAACTTTGTTTTTAGTTTGTTTATATAATTGGCCCCTCCCAAGTTAGGAGCTAACATATTTATAATTCCTTTTGTTTTAATAAGTTGTCCTTCTTCATCTCTTATTACTGTCTGTGCCTAAAATCTAGTATGTGGGATATAAGGATTGTCAATCCACCCTTCTTTAGATGTCCATTATTATGTTAAATGGTTCTCCACCCTCTCACTTTCCATCTGGGGGTATCTTTGAGTGTAAAGCGATTCTCTTATCAACAGTATACCGAAGGGTTTTTGTTTTGTTTTGTTTTGTTTTTTGACTGTATATAACAGTTTTATTATTCCTATGCATTATTTTAAAATACAGTACTAAAAATTAAAAGCAGATTAAAAAATAAAATAAACATTTGTATTTATAATTAGCTACTAACATTATTGAACATTTTTTATTTCCCGGTTACAACTATACTAAACATTTTACTGTATTACCTAATTAAATTTTTTTTTGTATCTTATTCTTTTTTTTTATTTCGTTTCAGCGTAACAGAATTCATTGGTTTTGCACCACACCCAGTGCTCCGTGCAATACGTGCCGTCCTTAATACCCACCATGTGGCTCCCCCAACCTCCCACCTCCCCTTATTTTTTAATCCTATCCGATATCCTCTATGTATGATGTATATGTAAGAATAAAGGTTAAAAAAGAATAAAAGAATAATTGAGAACATAAGAACATTAAAAGAAATAGAATGCAGAAAGAATAAAAATAAAAACAGAATAGCAACAATGTCAGTATATACTGTTTTCCCTAAGACCTGAAGGTCTGCATTCCCATATGATCAGAAAACTTCATAGGAGACAGTTTTTCCTGCTCCTTATTTCAGGGAGGATCTGGTCGCACTGATTCTCATATACACTAACCCCAAGTGGAAATGTAACTCTGGTGCACAGGGAGGCAGGAGTCAGTGCAAGTGGCTCTGCATTCTACTATGTGGTGGTGCTTTGGTCCTGGCAGGCTTTTAATAACAAATGGGTGTTATGAATATGGCAATGCCCTGCTCTCTATAGCCCCAGAGCTGATACTTCCTGAACCTCGCTCTTCAGATAGCCCTCACAGAAAAGTAGAAAATCACTCTTGTCTCCCTGGGTTCCATGAGGACTCTGTTCCCCCAGCCTGGTACCTATTTTTTTTTTTTTTAATCTCAGGCTGGTGACTGAGCTTCAAAACTCCAAATTATCTAGACTCCTGCGGTGCAGACCCACACTGTTCCTCCTTGGGAGGGAGGGGAGTGTCTCTATGCTTCTTCCCTTTTCTGGGCCTCTGTCAGGGAAGACCATGCAGACTTTCAGTTTATGGCATCAGAGGGCAGAAAGTCTTCACCTGGATTCACTGTCTTTTCCCATGATATTGGGAATTTACCCTTTTATGGAGTCCCTGTGTTGGTTATCCTCTAGGTTTGGGGGGTTTTTTTTGGGGGGGTGGCTTTATGGAGGAGGGGTGTGCAGTATTGTTTTTTAAGCAGTCTTACTTGGTTTGAGTCCGCCTGCCCCCTATCAAGGGGTTGGGCTCTGAGGAAAATGGTTTTACAGGCTTTTGTGCTCTGCAGTTGTTGTGGTTTTTTTTCTCCTGGTGGCTTTTGGCAGTTCTTGGTAGGTTTAGAGGAATGAAAGCTGCACCCAGACCTCCATCTCAGAGTGAAGCATCACTATGTTTCCCTCTGGGTGGTCCAGAGCACAAAGACTCCCCCTCTGCCACCTCTCATCAGCAGAGCAGGTTCCCAACCACCATCTCAGGGATCCCAGGAGTTTCTGCTTGTCTCTGTACCCCAGTGCTACTAATACCATGAGCAATATTGGTCTAGGGAACCCACTTTTGGTCCAGTGACTGCCTTTGCCAGGCTGCTGTCTGTGCAGGTCCAGGCCTTGGGAGAGATCCCAAACAGGGATAGCATGCTGAGATTTCCCCATCTGCCAGGGCAGTGAGTGTTCAGAATTTAGGCAGGTCCTAGAGAGCACTGACTAGTGCCCACAGGGTCCTCTTTCAGGGAAGGGTGTGGAGCTTGGCTCAGACCCTGGTCGTGTAGTGTGTGTGCAGAGTGTAAAAGGCTGTGGTTCTAGAGAGTGCTGGCTGGTGTGCACCCAGATTCTCCCACACACTGGCTTTGTATTCACAGCCTGGAGGCTTCACTGCATGCTCCCTGGCACAGTGCTGGCAGTGGCCATCCTGGGTCCGTGGGCTTAATCCTGTGCCCGTGATCGCCTGATTCCACCAGTTTCCCCTAAATATCTTTTCTCTTTTTGGAGTGCTTTTAACCAGACTCTCAAGTTAATGCTGGTCCCCAAGCACAGGGCACTCTCCTACTGGGGTAGTACTTTCCAATGGGGCACTCTTGTATGGGGGTATTACTTTCCAATGGGTTGCTTCTGGTGGCTCCCTCCTCCTTCTGTTTATCCTCGGATATCAGTCCGATCATTCAAACTCTGCTGTTTTAACTCACACTGGCGTCTTTTGCCCCCATTGAGATCCAGGAGTGTATAATCCTACATCTCAGGCTGATTTCATGGGTGTTCAGAATGCTCTGGTAGATAACCAGTTCACTCTAGGGGACCAACTGAAACAGCGTCTCCTACTTCTCCACCATCTTGCCATATATATATATATATATATATATATAACAGTATGTTTTATTTTTTGTGTACTCTTGCACTTTTATTTTTTCATTTATTTATTTTCAGCATAACAGTATCATTATTTTTCCACCACACCCAGTGCTCCATGCAATCCGTGCCCTCTATAATACCCACCACCTGGTACCCCAAACTCCCACCCGCCCCACCACTTCAAACCCCTCAGATTGTTTTTCAGAGCCCATAGTCTCTCATGATTCACCTCCCCTTCCAATTTACCCCAACCCCCTTCTCTCTAACTCCCCATGTCCTCCATGCTTTTTATTATGCTCCACAAATACGTGAAACCATATGATAATTGACTCTCTCTGCTTGACTTATTTCACTCAGCATAATCTCTTCCAGTCCCGTCCATGTTGCTACAAAAGTTGGGTATTCATCCTTTATGATGCCCCTAATATATCAATTCTTTCTTCTTAATCATTATGTAAATATCTGGTTCTTTTCTCACATAGTAACAGGGTAAATGTTAAGAATTCACGGAGTTTGAAATAACAAAGTGTACATATTTAGCTGCAGATAAAGATACTACAGAAAAAGATAGGGGATACAGAGAGGTGAGAAGAGGATTCATATAATTTGATAATTATATGCTGAGAGAGAGGAAAAATGACATTTACAAATTGACTCTCTACTATGCTTTTTGTTTCTTCTACAACAAATTGTAATAGTTTTCGCTCAAAATGTGGTGGCTCAGGAATAGTAGAAATGAGTGGAGATGATATTTTAAATCAAGGAGGTTGAGGTACCAGGTGGTGGGTATTAGAGAGGGCACAGATTGCATGGAGCACTGGGTGTGGTGAAAAAATAATGAATACTGTTATGCTGAAAATAAACAAAAAATAAATTAAAAAAAAAAAAGAATGGAACTTTTCTATTCTTAACATGCTAGCTTTATCCCCTTTCACACCGAAATTTTCCTGTCCCTTCTATTTGGTGGACAGGCTTTTCTGATATAACTTGTTTTTTTGTTTGTTTGTTTGTTTGTTTTTGGTTTTGTTTTTTTAATAAACACAGAATAACAATGTATGGGCCTGGGCTCAGTTCGTGAAACAAACATGTCCTCCTAAATGCCACACATGCCCCTGTAGTCACACACTGGTCTCCACAGCAGCAGTTGGACCCACAGTGTGCAGAGGCCCATGAATCGCTTTCACTTTGAACGTTCTACAATGACCTGCCACCATGGGGATGTGATGGTGCATATGTTGCCTTCCATTCCCACTGTCACTCTCAGAGCTGAGCAGTAGCAGTGTGGTAACAGGTGACATACACCCTCCGGTGGGAAATCTGAACTGTTTTTTCTACAAGAGAGTTCATAGTAATTCTCCGAAGGCTCTTCCTTCAAATGGGTTCGATCACAGTAACTGAAATGATTCTCACCTATTCTTTTACATTTCCGCCTCCACGTTTTCTACAGTGCTATATAAAGACAGTTTGTAATTTTGTGGTGTTATTTACAGTTTTCATTCTTTTATAAAACGTCCTGCCTTCAATATGTTTCTAATGTTAGAGAAATGGATGATTTCCAAATGTCTTTTTTTTTCTTTTTTCATTTTCTTTCTTTTTATTTTTTTTTAAGTGATTCATCACTTACATATTACATGTAGAGCTCCTCATAAACAGTTGCCTCTTGGAACACTGCCTCAAAAACTAATGATGTACTGTATGGTGACTAACAAAACATAATAAATTTTTTTCAAAAAAGAAATTTTACTCCTTAATACTCATCTCCCATTAGCCCATCCCATACCCACCCCCCTCCACCAACACTCAGTTTCATCTCTATCATTAAGAGTCTGTTGTGGTTTTCTTCCCACTCTATTTTTTTTCCCTTCCACTGTGTTCATCTGTTCTGTTTGTTAAGTTGCACATGGGAAGAAGCCATATGGTATTTGCCTTCTGTGACTGATTTGTTTCACCGAGCATAATCTACTCTAGCTCCATCCACATCACTGCAGATGGCAGGATTTCAGCCCTTATGGTAGCTGAGTAATATTCCATTGTATGTATGTACCAAATGCCAATTTTCCATACAGCTATACAGAGAACAAGAAAAAGAAACAAATTCACACTGCTTTCACAGGTTGAGGAGAATCTTGATGTTGCCATCCCAGAGACAGACATTACAGGGTAGGAGAATTACAGGTCAAGTCTTCCTGAACTGAGATGTCGAAACTGGAAGCCAGGATTATAGTTTATTTCCAGAAGTCCCAAAACAAATGGACAAAACCCCCAAACCAGGATATCCTGTGGGGTTTTTATGGGTTGATATGATTGGGATAACGGACTGGGTGAAGCCCGGGAGAATGGTGAGAAGGGATGTTACCATTGGCTTGATGGAATTGAGAGTATGGAAGCTGAGGATGAAGGTCTGTGTTGTGGTCCTCGAAGAGTGATCTGGGGTGGGGTATCCAGGCTGGGGTTTGATGGGTGTGGAGGGAAAACCCTGTTCCTGGAAAATACAGGGTGTAGAGATTAATGAGAAGAGATTTAAGAGTACAGACTGTATGTGTGGGAGAAAAGGAGCAGGAAGGCACACGCTCAGCCAGTGCAGCCTTGCCCACTGTCAGCCAAGCCTAAGTACACCCCGCTCAGTCGGTCACATCAGTAGTAAGACATTGAGAATCACAGAATTAATTCATTCAACCACTAGAGCCCTAGCCCAGAACACCACCTTCCCATTAGCATGCTGTAACTGTTCATCTATGGTTGGCCTGCCGAAGGGAAGCTAATTCATGGCAGAGCCATCACATGACAGTTGGTTTGGAATGCCGTGGATTCAGAGTCAGTTGGGGGCTGAGCAGCCCACCAGTCACTGAGGGTGGTCAGCTGGTCCTCGAAAGGCCCTGGGAGAGAAAGCTGACTGTGGGAAGAAGCTCGGGGAGGAGGGCCACAGTTGAACTTCCCTGGTCCTTCCAAGGGGTTTGGTTGGGAGGAAACCATCCTGTTTTTCAGTCAGAGATTGAATACAGAGTCGGGAGCATGAAGCAAGTTTTATATAATCCTCTTGGCCCTGACACCTTCTTTAGGGTACCTACTCTCTCCCCCAGAAATTGTGGGGCAGGAGAAATTGAGAAAGTACAGAGTGTGCTTGGTTCAGTGGTCCAGGGCCTTTCCTCAGGGGCCTTGGGCAGGCCTCAGGTGTTTAGATCTCTCACCCAGGGACCAACCACATTCTTGTCTTGGATCCAACACTCATCATCATGACCACTTCTGGCTGATCACTTCATCTCTCTAAATTTCAATGCCCTGCACTATAAAATATGGGCTAGGGCCCTTGCTTTGACCCCTCTCAACAGGGCTAATATGGAGATCACAGGTGCCCACAATACATATTCTCCATGAGACCTTAAGCAGCATTCCCATGTAAATGCTGGAGAGTAAGCTTTCACCCTCCCCTTTTGTGGAGCCATCCAAATCCCCTCTCTGGAGTCATCCACTACTGGGTGTGTAGCTCATCCTCTAGGCATTTGATAGCTGAACACTTAACAGAGGTATTGGAAAGCACCAGTCCTTTCCTTGAGGCTTTACTCCTGGTAAAGCCCTTTAGCCTCAGACCTGAACACTAATTTGTAGGCCATGCTAACAATTTTGTGTCCCAGAACAGGGAACTGAGGCACAGAGGGGTCTCTATAACTCTCTCAGGTATATGTCACTGTTAAATTTTATGTGAACCTAGACCATCAGGTATGGTCACTCTGCTGTGTTTCTATAGTGTCTGAGCTAAAGAAAGAGATATGCCCACAAAGCCAGTCTGTTGGTTGTTTGAAGGACACACCAAGTTGCAACATCTTCCTAAGCTCAACGTTGATTCAGGAGGCTCTGCTGGGCAGCTGGTGGGGAAAGGGAGAAGAAGATGGCACTCTGAATGATTACTAATTTCCCTATGGTCTTTTGTCAGCAAGATGCCAACAGTGCTCTCTATTATATACCTGTTCCCCGGGATCTTGTTTGGGGCATGCTGCAAAAATTGTGCACCCCGAGTCCAGAACGTCAACAGTACACCCTACAGGTGACACAAGTGAAATTTCTCCGGACATTTCATCACTTATTTGATCCGGAGTATTCTCTTTCATTGGTTCATATCCCTAAAACAGAGCAATCAAAATGGTAGTGGACATTTTTCTGTTTTTTTTTTTTTTTTTTTAAATGAGGATCAGTGCTCAATGTGGGGCTGGAACTCATGACCGAGAGATGAAGAGGTGCACAGTCCAGTGACTGAACCAACATGGTGCTCCATTTTTCTACTAATTCAAGTATACAAATATTTATTTTTGTTTTATTTTATTTTTTATTAACATATAATGTATTATTAGCCCGAGGGGTATGGGTTTATGAATCGCCAGGTTTACACACTTCACAGCACTCACTATAGCACGTACCCTCCCCAATGTCCATAACACAACCACTCTCTCCATCAGGAGCCCTCAGTTTGTTTTGTGAGATTTAAGACTCTTATGGTTTGTCTTCCTCCCAATCCCATCCTGTTTCATTTTTTCCTTCCTTACCACCCAAACCCCCAATGTTGCCTCTCAGATTCTTCCTATCAGGGAGATCATATGAAATTGTCTTTCTCTGATTGACTTATTTCACTCAGCATAATACCCTCTAGTTCTATCCATGTCATTGCAAATTGCAAGATCCCATTTCTTTGGATGGAGATAGATGATAGATAGATAGATATACCACCTCTTCCTTATCCATTTATCTGTTGATGGACATCTACATTCTTTCCATTGTTTGGCTATTGAGGACATTGCTGTTATAAACATTCGGGTGTATGTGCCCCTTCAAATCCCTACATTCGTATCCTTAGGGGAAATGCCCAAAGGGCGATTGCTGGGTCATAGGGTAGTTCTATTTTCAGCTTTTTGAGGAGTGTCCATGCCATTTTCCAGAATGGCTGCACCAGCTTGCATTCCCACCAACAATGTAGGAGGGTTCCCCTTTCTCCACATCCTCATCAGCATCTGTCATTTCCTGACTTGTTAATTTTAGCCATTCTGATTGGTGTGAGGTGGTATCATATTGTGGTTTGTTTGTTTGTTTAATTTATTTAATTTTTTCAGTGTAACAGTATTCATTGTTTTCGCACCACACCCAGTGCTCCATGCAATCCATGCCCTCTCTAATACCCACCACCTTGTTCCCCCAACCTCCCACTCCCCACCCCTTCAAAACCCTCAGATTGTTTTTCAGAGTCCATAGTCTCTTATGGTTCACCTCCCCTTCCAATTTCCCTCAACTCCCTTCTCCTATCCACCTCCCCTTGTCCTCCATGCTATTTGTTATGCTCCACAAATAAGTGAAACCATATGATAATTGACTCTCTCTGCTTGACTTATTTCACTCAGCATAATCTCTTCCAGTTGCATTGTGGTTTTGATTTGTATTTCCCTGATGCCGAGTGATGTGGAGCACTTTTTCATGTGTCTGTTGGCCATGTGGATGTCTTCTTCACAGAAATGTCTGTTCATGTCTTCTGCCTATTTCTTGATTGGATTATTTGTTCTTCGGGTGTCGAGTTTGATAAGTACTTCATAGATTTGGGGTATTGGTCCTTTATCTGATATGTCATTTGCAAATATCTTTTCCCATTCTGTCTGTTGTCTTTTGGCTTTTTTTTTTTTTTGACTGTTTCCTTTGCTGTGCATAGCTTTTGATCTTGATGAAATCCCAATAGTTCATTTTTTCTCTTGCTACCCTGGTCTTTGGCCAAGTACCTAAGAAGATGAAGTGGCCTCTGAGGTCGAAGAGATTGCTCTCTATGTTCCCCTCAAGGGTTTAATGGATCCCTTTCTCACATTGAGGTTTTTCGTCCATTTGGAGTCTATTTTTGTGTGTGGTGTAAGAAAATGGTCCCGTTTCATTTTGCTGCATGTGCCTGTCCAATTCGCCCAACACCATTTGTTGAAGAGACTGTATTTTTCCATTGAACTTTCTTTCCTGCTTTATCAAATAATAGTTGACCATAGAGTTGGGGGTCTATTTCTGGGCTCTTTATTTGCTCCATTGATCTATGTCTTCGTTTTTGTGCCAGTACCACAAGATAATAAGAGCTTTGTAATAGAGCTTGAAGTCCAGAATTGTGATGCCACCAACTTTGGCTTTCTTTTTCAACATTCCTCTGACTATTCGAGGTCTTTTCCTGTTCCATATAAATTTTAGGATTATTTTTTCCATTTCTTTGAAAAATCTTTGATAGGGATTGCTTTAAACGTGTAGATTGCTTTAGGTAGCATAGACATTTTCACCATATTTGTTCTTGCAATATAGGACCATGGAACATTTTTCCATTTCATTGTGTCTCCCTCAATTTCCTTCATGAGTACTTTATCGTTTTCTGAGTAGAGATTCTTTGCCTATTTGGTTAGGTTTATTCCTAGGTATCATATGGTTTTGGGTGCAGTTGTAAATGGGATTGACTCCTTAAATTCTCTTTCCTCTGTCTTGCTGTTGGTGTATAGAAATGCAACTGATTTCTGTGCATTGATTTTATACCGTGACACTTTATGAATTCCTGTGCAAGTTCTAGCAGGTTTGGAGTGGAGTCGTTTGGGTTTTCCACATAAAGTATCATATCATCTGCAAAGAGGGATAGTTTGACTTCTTCTTTGCTGATTTGGATATCTTTAATTTCTCTTTGTAGTCTGATTGCTGAGGCTAGGACTTCTAATACTATGTTGAATAGCAGTGGTGATAGTGGACATCCCTGCCTTGTTCCTGACCTTAGCCAAAAAGCTGTCAGCTTTTCTCCATTGAGAATGATATTGGCTATGGCTTTTTCGTAGATGGCTTTGATGATATTGAGGTATGTGCCCTCTATCCCTGCACTTTGAAGGGTTTTGATCAAGAAAAGATGCTATACTTTGTCAAATGCTTTTTCATTATCTATTGAGAGTATCATGTGGTTCCTGCTCTTTCTTTTATTAATGCATTGAATCACATCACTTGATTTGTGGATTTGGAACCAACTTTGCAGGCTTGGAATCAATCCCACTTGGTCTTGGTGAATAATCTTTTTAAGGCACTGTTGGATCCTATTGGCTAGTATTTTGGTGAGAATTTCAACATCTGTGTTCATCAAGGATATTGGTCTGTAATTCTCTTTTTTGATGGGGTCCTTGTCTGCTTTTGGGATCAAGGTAATGCTGACCTCATAAAATGAGTTTGGCAGTTTTCCTTCCATTTCTCTTTTTTTTAAACAGTTTCAGGGGAATAGGAATCAATTGTGCTTTAATTGCTTGGCAGAAGTCCCCTGAGAAGCAATCTGTCCCCAGGCTCTTGTTTGTTGGGAGATTTTTGAAGACTGCTTCAATCTCCTTACTGGTTATGGGTCTGTTCAGCTTGTCTATTTCTTCCTTGTATAGTTTTGGTAGTTTATACATCTTTATCTCTAGGAATGCAACAATTTCTTCCAGACTGTCAAATTTGTTGGCATATTGTTGCTCATAATATGTTCTTTTTTTTAATTCATTCATTCATTCATTTACTTATTTATTTATTTATTTCAGAGCGTGAGCAGCAGGGAGAGAGAGAGAGCATGAAGTGGGAAAAGGGAGAGGGAGAAGCAGACTCCCCGCCGAACAGGGAGCCCGATGCGGGGCTCAATTCTAGAGCCCTGAGATCATGACCTGAGCCAAAGGCAGGTGCCCAACCTGTTGAGCCATCCAGGCACCCCTCTACTTTTAAACATAAATACTGAATCTGACTGCTTCTCATCAGCCTCCCTGGCACCATCCTGGCTAAACTGCTATCGTATTTCTCTTGGATGACTATATCACGTTCTCACAGACTTCTTGCTTTCACCCTTGACCCTGGAGGTCTCCACCCAGAAGCAAGAGGAAACCTGTTAAAAACAAAGTGGGACACCGTGGTGGCTCAGTCAGCTAAGCATCCGCTTTCAGCCCAGGCCATGATCCCAGAGTTCCAGTCCCACATCTGGCATCCTGCTTGGCAGGGAGTCTGCCTCTGCCTCTGCCTGCTGCTTCCCCTGGTCATACTCCCTCTCTCTCTCTCTGAAATAAATAAATAAAATCTTTAAAAACACACACACACACACCAACATTAGAGCATGTTGCTTGTTGTGCTCCCATGTCATTCAAAGGACAATACTAAGTTCATTTTTTTTTTTTGCATTGCAACTTCATATTTATTTATTTATTTATTTATTTATTTATTTTATTTATTTTCAGAAAAACAATATTCATTATTTTTTCACCACACCCAGTGCTCCATGCAATTTGTGCCCTCTATAATACCTACCACCTGTACCCTGACCTCCCACCCCCCGCCCCTTCAAAAATAGAATAGTGGCCACAGTCACCAGACTGTGGACAGAACCAAGATGCCCTTCAATGGACGAATGGATAAGGAAGATGTGGTCCATATACACTATGGAGTATTATGCCTCCATCAGAAAGGACGAATCCCCAACTTTTGTAGCAACATGGACGGGACTGGAAGAGATTATGCTGAGTGAAATATTTCAAGCAGAGAGAGAAACCATCATATGGTTTCACTTATTTGTGGAGCATAACAAATAGCATGGAGGCCATGGGGAGATAGAGAGGAGAAGGGAGTTGGGGCAATTGGAAGGGGAGGTGAATCATGAGAGACTATGGACTCTGAAAAATAATCTGAGGGTTTTGAAGTGTTGGGCAATGGGAGGTTGGGGAACCAGGTGGTGGGTATTATAGAGGGCACAGATTGCATAGAGCACAGGGTGTGGTGCAAAAATAATGAATACTGTTATGCTGAAAATAAAAAATTTTTAAAAATCCATCTATGAAAAACCCACTGCAATGTCATTCTCAATGGAGAAAAACTGAGAGCTTTTTGGCTAATGTCAGGAACATGGCAGTGTTGTCCACTATCACCACTGCTATCAAACGTAGTACTAGAAGTCCTAGCCTCAGCAATCAGACAACAAAAAGAAATGAAAGGCACCCAAATTGGCAAAGAAGAAGTCAAACTATCACTCTTTGCAGATAATATGATACTTTATGTGGAAAACCCAATAGACTCCACTCCAAATCTGCTAGAACTTATATAGGAATTCAGTAAAGTGTCAGGATATAAAATCAAAGCTCAGAAATCAGTTGCATTTCTTTACAACCAACAACAAGACAGAAGAAATGAAGGAGTCAATCCCATTTACAATTGTACCCAATAACAATTGTAAATCCCATTTACAATTGTACCCATAACATACCTAGGAATAAACCTAACCAAAGTGGCAAGGAATCTATACTCAGAAAACTATAAAGGACTCATTAAAGAAATTGAGGAAGACACAAAGAAATGGAAAAATGTTCCATGCTCAATGATTGGAAGAACAAATACTGTGAAAATGTCTATGCTACCTAAAGCAATCACACGTTTAATGCAATCCCTATCAAAATACCACCCATTTTTTTTCAAAGAAATGGAACAAATAATCCTAAAATTTATATGGAACCAGAGAAGACCTCGAATAGCCAGAGAAATGTTGAAAAAGAAAGCCAAAGTTGGTGGCATCACAATTCCAGACTTCAAGCTCTATTACAAAGCTGTCATCATCAAGACAGTATGGTAGTGGCACAAAAACAGACACACAGATCAACGGAACAGAATAGAGAGCCCAGAAATAGACCCTCAACTCTATGGTCAGCTAATCTTCAACAAAGCAGGAAAGAATGTCCAATGGAAAAAAGACTGCCTCTTCAACAAATGGTGTTGGGAAAATCGGACAGCCACATGCAGAAAAATGAAACTGGGCCATTTCCTTACACCACACACAAAATTAGACTCCAAATGGTTGAAGCACCTCAATATGAGAAGGGAATCCATCAAAATCCTTGAGGAGAACACAGGCAGCAACCTCTTTGACCTCAGCCACAGTAATTTCTTCCTAGGAAAATTGCCAAAGACAAAGGAAGCAAGAGCAAAAATGAACTATTGGGACTTCATCAAGATCAAAAGCTTTTGCACAGCAAAG
Source organism: Mustela lutreola (assembly GCF_030435805.1). NCBI lineage: Eukaryota > Metazoa > Chordata > Mammalia > Carnivora > Mustelidae > Mustela > Mustela lutreola. Next base: position 56,299,903 of record NC_081291.1, on the reverse strand, counting down.
GAAACAGTCAACAAAACCAAAAGACAACTGACAGAATGGGAGAAGCTATTTGCAAGCAACATATCAGATAAAGGGCTAGTATCCAAAAACCTATAAAGAGCTTATCAACCTAAACACCTCAAGAAATGGGCAGAGGACATGAACAGACATTTCTGTGAAGAAGACATCCACATAGCTAACAGACACATGAAAAAATTGCTCCATATCACTTGGCATCAGGGAAATAGAAATCAAAACCACAATAAGATACCACCTCACACCAATCAGAATAGCTAAAATTAACAAGTCAGGAAATGACAGATGCTGGAGAGGATGCGGAGAAAGGGGAACCCCTCTATACTCTTGGTGGGAATGCAAGCTGGTGCAACCACTCTGGAAAACAGCATGGAGATTCCTCAAAAAGTTGAAAATAGAGCTACCCTATGACCCAGCAAATGCACTACTGGGTATTTACCCTAAAGATACAGATGTCATGATCCAAAGGGACATGTGCATCTCAATGTTTATAGCAGCAATGTCCACAGTAGCCAAACTATGGAAAGAATCTAGATGTCCATCAACAGATGAATGGATAAAGAAGATGTGGTATATATATACAATGGCACACTATGCAGGCATCAAAAGAAATGAAGTCCTGCCATTTGTGATGACATGGATTGAACTAGAGGGTATTATTATGAGTGAAATAAGTCAATCAGAGAAAGACAACTATCATATGATCTCCCTGATATGAAGAAGTGGACATGCAACGTGGGGGTTTTGGGGTATAGGAAAAGAATAAATGAAACAATATGGGATCAGGAGGGAGACAAACCATAAGAGATGCTTGATCTCACAAAACAAACTGAGGGTGGCTGGGGGGAGGCGGGTAGGAAGAGGGTGGTGGGGTTATGGATGTTGGGGAGGGTATGTGGTCTGGTGAGTCCTGTGATGTGTAAACCTGGTGATTCACAGACTTGTACCCCTGGGGCCAATAATACAATATATGTTTACTAAAAATTATTTTTAAAAAAGCTCCACACACAAGAAGTTATTCCTAGGGAAAACTGGAAGGATAGCTTATGGATATTTTTTGCATTATCTGTTCAGCCTTTATGTTCATCTAACACTATTCTGAATCCTGTCCACTAAGTTATAAAGTTTGGAAACAGTGATTCAGGGAAAACTCTGTATCTCCCTATATTCCAGATTCAGGTAAGTTCTATGATACCTAAAGATTTTTTTGTTTTGTTTTGTTTTGTTTGTAAAAAATTTTCAGTGTTCCAAGATTCATTGTTTATGCACCATATCCAGTGCTCCATGCAGTAAGTGCCCTTCTTAATAACCTCCAGCAAGCTAACTCATCCCTCCAACCCCTCCCTTCCAAAATCCTCAGGTGGTTTCTAAGAGCCCATAGTCTCTCATGCTTTGTCTGTCCCTCAAATTTCCCATAATTCACTTTTCCTTATTATTTCCTATAAGACTGAACCCAATTTGAATTCAACACTAACACCAGTTGACCAGGTAAATTTAAATTTATACACAGGAATTATAGAAAAATGTGCCATCACTTTTACTTTTTTGTTTGTTTGTTTTTTGTGATCTATTAACATATGGTACTTGTGAGAGAGAGAGTAGTCTAGAGCAACTTCAGGAGGAAATTTCCACCATACCTTCCTCTTGCTCTTCATGGTTTGGGGCCTATTGTGGGGCGAGAAGCAGCCTTGAATGGTCTGCCTCCTCAGGACAGGTGATTTCTTGACCTGGCCAGCACATTGTTGTCTATCCTCCAGGCACTGTCCTGGGAAAGAGATAACAAGGGCTGTTAGCAACTTGCCATCAGAAGACCAGAAGGAAATTAGTCATACTTTATACACGTTTCAGTCCTCTGACCCCTTTTCCTCAGCTACCCACCAGATACTCTTGGATCAACTTGGGAGTGAGGACAATGCTGCAGTGTTGTGCACTGAAAACCCCTTCAGACAGGTTTTATGTACAAATGTATTTTTCTTTAGCTGAGACAGTAGAGAAACACCATACAGCACAGTGAGCTGTCATTTCTACTACCTTTTGTTTCAGCTCTCAGCTGCTTATAGACATTCACTCCATATGGCCCCAAATAATGAAATTGCATATTGTTACTATACTTTGTGATTCCCCTACCTGAATTAGATTGAGAAATGAGAGAGAGAGAGAGAGAGAGAGGAGAGAGAGAGAGAGAATATGAGAGATTTCTAACTGAGAAAAGGAAAGATGACCTTACCTTAGGAAGAGATGGGATGCCTTCCTCCACACTGTCCTCAGCAACATTCTCCAGCGGGTGCTCTGGAGGATCTGGAAGATACAGTGGAAGTGTCAAGACATCACTTGTGGTGCTCAGGAATTATTGAGGGAGCTTTGCTTGAGGGGAACACAGAGCCATGGTGCATGAGTGTGATGTGTGAACAAATGAGAACTGAGCTGCTCCTAGGCCCACCTACTTAGTGGATGAAAAAACGCAAAGCAGAGTAGTAGGAAAGTAGTGAGAAACAGCTTTTCCTTTTTAGCAAAGGGGCTCTAATCAGTGTGGAATAGTCAATGCAAAATCAGGCAAACACTAACCGCAGGCCTTGTTTCGATAAAAGAGTCCCGTGATGCATCCTACCCAGTGTAAATTTCCTCTTCTCCACATATTGAAGGACTAGTTCAACTTCCATGTGTACATTCACACAGGTCTCACATCATCAGCTAGTCCTTTGACTTTTCCTTATTTTATTGGTATGTCATATCCATCGTATTTATGCTTCAAGTCATCTGTAAGTGTACGCTCAGGAGTGTTAATTTCATTCAGAGTTCTTTGTATCCATTCCTACAATTTACCCACGACACCAAATTTTCACCAGGTTGAAAACACCTCTGGATTGATTAAGAAAAAGCTCCATCTTCCTTCTTGCCTTTGTCCCTTGAATTTGCCTATTCTGTATAAGGCCTATCAGTGGAAACCTACAGTACAGGTCTTTCTTTGCCTGCAGATTCCAGGTGTGATTCATGATGCTGGGAACATAGGAATAAAGATCATGTATGTTGCCATATGGGGGATCGTTGACATATGAATTTTTCAAAACTCAGAGAAAATCTAATCACAAGAAATACAATGTAGTGTAACCTTTCTTTTTTTTTTTTTTAATTTTTTATTTTTTATAAACATATATTTTTATCCCCAGGGGTACAGGTCTGTGTTATGCCCTGAGCATGAATAAAAATATATGGATGTGGTCACACTGATTGAAAAAAAAAAAAAATCCACACCCAAGTAAGAAGTTATTCCTAGGGAAAACTGGAGGGGGGGGGATTATGGAAATTTCCTGAATTCTCTGTTCAGCCTTTATGTTCATCTAAACCTGTTTCAAATCCTGTCCAGTAAGTTATAAAGTTTGGAATCAGTAATTCAGGGAGAGCTCTATATCTCCCTATATTCTGCACTTAGATAGATGTTGTTTCATTTTTATGTAAAGATGTTTCATTTTTATGTAAAGAATTTTCAATGTTCCAAGATTCACTGTTTATGCACCACAGCCAGTGCTCCATGCAATATGTGCCTTTCTTAATACCTTTCAGCAGGATAACTCATCCCTCCATCCCCTCCCTTCCAAAATCCTCAGGTGGTTTTGAAGAGCCCATAGTCTCTCATGCTTTGTCTGCCCCTCCAATTTCCCACAATTCACTTTTCCTTAATATTTTCAATAAGATTGAACCCAACTTTGAGTTCAATACTACAATCAATTGACTAGATAAATTTAAATTTATACATAGGAAATTACAGAAAAATGTACCATCCCTTTTGCTTTTGTTTTTGTTTTTGTTTTTTATTTTTGCGATCTATTAACATATGGTACTTAGTGAGAGAGAAAGTAGTCTGGATCAACTTCAGGAGGAAATTTCCATGATATCTTCCTCTTGCTCATCAATGGGTTGGAGCATATTGTGTGGCAAGAAGCAGCCTTTCCTGTTCTGTCTCCTCAGAACAGGTAATTTTCCTGACTCGGCCAGCACATCATTGTGTGTCATCCAGACACAGTCTTGGGAGAGAGATAACAGAGGAGAGGGCTGTTAACAACTTGCAGGCAGAAGACCAGAGGGAAATTAGTCATACTTTATACATGGTTCAGTCCTCTAACCCCTTCTTCCTCAGCTATCCAGCAGATACTCTCAGATCAATGTGGGGGTTAGGAAGATGCTATAGTGTGTGTGCACTTAAAACCCCCAGGAGATAAGTTTAATGGACAAATATATTTCTTTAGCTAAGACACTAGTGAAATGCCACAAACACAGTGAGCATATGTGGTCCCTCAGAGATTATGGGGACACCTCTTCTCATGAGTTCCCTCATCTAGGATGCAGAAATGAGGCAACCATTTATTTGCCCCAAGTAAAGCCATAGGAAAGGAAAGGATTTGTGTTTGATCATTGTTCTGTAATTTTCAGGTATTGAATGACTAGAGAATGAGGTGTATACTTGGTAGTAGGTGAAGCCAGAGATGGGAGGTGGATGGCTCCACAGCAAGGGAGGATGGAATTTAGTCTTTAGCCTTTACATGGGACAGATATGTCACAGCTCTTGGGGATCATATATTATCCTCTGCTGTGATCCCATATCAGCATTGTTGACATGTGAGCAAGCAGGGATCCTCGCCCATGTTTTACAGTGAAGCTGCTGGAAAACTCACAGAATTGTTGAAAATTGGGGAACTTAAAATGTAAGGAGCAGAAGAAATGCCCAGAGTAGCCACAGTGATGAATGGTGGGTTTAGAGCAGGAATGTATTTAGATCGAGGGCATGGGTATCTCTGACCTTCTGAGACCCGCCTTGGGTTCTTGTGAAAATGCTTTGGACCCCTGTACCATGACTCTCCTCAGTTTCTCCAACCACCTTGCCCCACAATTTCTAAGGTGTATGACGGGTGCCCTGGAAGAAGAGTCTGACCAGAGAAAAATCCAAATCCAAATCTTAACTCGGCCATATAACTCTATGAATCAGTCCCTGACTCCAGAATGGTGTAACAAATTAAATATGTGGTTCTCAGCGGCTTGCTTTTGATCTGGCAAAGGTCTGAGGGCCTTGGACTAAGGCCTGGCCCAGAGAAGGCCTGGCTACCCTGGCTAAGTGTGCACCTACTTCCTCCTTCTGTCTCCTACACATCCTGTCCCGAGTCTCAGTATCACTCATCCTCTCCAGATAGCATAGTGGCAAGTAACAAGCTCCTGCCTCCTCTTAGAAGATTCCCTCTATGGGCACAGCCTGGGGATCCCACCCCTGGACTCTCTTTGAGACCACCAAGCAAACACTGCATCAATCAGTTGCAAAATACTCATTCCACCAGGGCAAAGACACTTTCCCTTTTCACCCACAGTCCCCAGCATCCCTCAAACATCCAATGAATATGTCCACAGTAACCCACAAACTCCCGTAAGAATTTCCAGTTTCATTCCTTATAAAAGAAGCCACTGTGTTTAGACTGCTAATAATTGCCCTCAGATTCTGACATGTACATTGAGGAAGACTTGACTGGTAATTCTCTGCTAATTCTCAAAAAGTAATGACTATTGCTGCAGGAGCAACATTCTCCTGATCCATTGAAGGCAATGTGGTGTGTTTCCATGTGTTTTCTATGTAAGAATGTGTACAACACTGGCATTTGGAAATAGAAGATTTTCTTAAATATCAGAAGATAGTACAAGCAGTCAGTTTGATAGAAGACTGACAAGCATACAGTAAAACAAAAATTACAAAATACATTTAGATAACCCCATAGACCACTGGGATAGCACAAATTAAAAAACGAAAAGTATATTTTCATGGCTATTCAGAGCGGCACATGTTGTGATGAACACTGGATGGTATATGCAACTAATGAATCGTTGATCACTCTATCAAAAACCAATGATACATGGGGCACCTGGGTGGCTCAGTGGGTTAAGCCTCTGCCTTCAGCTCAGGTCATGATCTCAGGGTCCTGGGATCGAGCCCCACATTGGGCTCTCTGCTCAGGGGAAAGCTCACTTCCACCTCTCTCTCTGCCTGCGTCTCTGCCTACTTGTGATATCTCTCTCTCTCTCTCTCTCTCTCTCTCTCTTTCTCTGCAAATGAATAAGTAAATTTAAAAAAAAAACTTATTTTTTCTGCAGCACCTTTAGGTGTAAACTTAGCTTGTGCATTTGGAATTTTTTTAATTTTATGAGAGGCTATGTATTTCCATCTTAGGACAGACTTTGCAGTATCCTACAGGTTTTGGGCTGAAGTGTTTTCATTCTCATTAGCTTCCATGAATTGTTTAAGTTCTTCTTTAATTTCCTGATTGACCCAATCATTCTTCAGCAGAATGTTCTTTAACTTCCATGTGTTTAGGATCTTTCCACATTTCCTCTTGTGACTGAGTTCTAGTTTCAAAGTATTGTGGTCTGAAAATATGCAGGGAATAATCTAAATCTTTTGGTATCAGTTGAGACCGATTTGTGTCCCAGTATGTGGTCCATTCTGCAGAAATTTCCCTCTGCACTCAAGAAGAATGAACATTCTGTTGTTTTAGGATGGATTGTTCTGTATATATCTGTGAAGTCCTGGTCCAGTGTGTCATTCAAAGTCCTTGTTTCTTTGTTGATCTGTTTGGATGATCCGTTCATTCCTGGGAGTGGAGTGGTTAAGTCTATTATAGTGTATTTTCTATGTATTTCCTTAAGTTTGTTTTTAATTTGTATAATTGGCTGCTCACAAGTTAGGAGCAAACATATGTATAATTATTAGATATCCTTTAAGATAGATCCTTTTGATTTAATAAGTTGTCCTTCTTCCTCTCTTATTACTGTCTTTGCCTAAAACCTAGTTTGTGGGATATAAGGATTGTCAATCCAACTTTCTTTAGATGTCCATTATTATGTCAAATGGTCCACCACCCTCTCACTTTCCCTCTGGAGGTATCTTTGGGTGTAAAGTGATTCTTTTGTCACAGCATACCAAAGGGTCTTTTTTTTTTTTCTTTTTAATTCAATCTGATACCTTGTATCTTTTGATTGGATATAGAGTCCATTTAAGTTCAGATTAATTATTAAAGATTATATACAATCACTGTTTCTGTTAATTGCCTCTGTCCCTTTCTTCCTCTGTTCCTTTTGGGCTACCCCTTCACCTAATCCCCTTTAATATTTCTTGCAGAATGGGTTTTGTGTTCACAAATTCCTTTCTTTTTTTTTGTTTTTCCCCTGAAAATGCTTTATCTCTCCTTCTATTCTGAATGAGAGTCCTGTTGGATAAAGTGTTCTTGGTTGCATACTTTTCCTATTTACCACACTGACTATATCATACCGGTCCTTTTTGGCCTGCTAGATCTCTGTGGACAACTCTGCTGCCAATCTATGTTTCTACGCTTGTAGTTTAAAGACCTCCTGTCCTGAGCTGTTTTCAGGATTTTCTCTTTATATTTGAAATTTGCAAGCTTCGCTATTATATGTCCAGGTGTTGACCTCTTTTTCTTGATTTTGAGAGGGCTTTTCTGTGCTTCCTGGACTTGAATGCCTATTCTTTTCTGAGGTGAGGGAAGTTCTAAGCTCTAATTTGCTCAAATATTTTGCCCCTCTCTCCTGTTTCTCATCTCTTGGACCCTTATTATCTGGATACTGTTTCTCTTTATGGAATCAGTGAGTTCTCTATGTCTCTGTTCATGATCCACTAGTTTTCTATTGTTCTTCTTTTTGTATTCCTTATTCCTTTCCCATAATTTTTTTAATGTCTCTGACTCACTCTTCTGTCATTCATCCTGGCTTTGATAGCCTCCATCAGGACTACATCTCCAAAATAGCATGTTTAATTTCCACCTGCCTACAGATTTTAGGTCTTTAATTTCTTTTGTAAGGGATGTTCTATTGTCTTCTATGATTTTTTTTCAAGTGTAGCTAGTATCTCTATATTCATTTTCTTAAATTCTAATTTGGAAATCTTCCTTATATCTGTATTGCTTAAAAAGGCTCTGTTATTACCTCTTCTTTCTTTTAGAGTGAGTACTACATCCAGTACTTTTACAGGTGAATTGGCCCTTCTTGTCATTATTTCCAGAAATGAATACAAGAAAGAGAGAAGAAAATAGTAACAGTAACCAAATAAGAAACAAGAAACAATAAAAAATGAAATGTGAAACAAAGCCCTGGGTATGTTTTGTTCTGCTTGTTAAAAGAATCTAGATCCCAGTGTATGGAAGAAAGAAAAACCAAAAAGGAAATAAAATATAATGAAAGGCAACAGTATTTAAAATATGTATGATGTATATGTAAGAATAAAGGTTACAAACGAATAAAAGAATAATTGAGAACATAAGAACATTAAAAGAGATATAATGCTGGGTATTTACCCCAAAGAGACAGTTGTAGTGAAAATAAGGGCCATCTGTACCCCAATGTTTATAGCAGCAATGGCCACGGTCACCAAACCCTGGACAGAACCAAGATGCCCTTCAACAGATGAATGGACAAGGAAGATGTGGTCCATATACACTATGGAGTATTATGCCTCCATCAGAAAGGATGAATACCCAACTTTTGTAGCAACATGGACGGGGCTGGAAGAGATTATGCTGAGTGAAATAAGTCAAGCAGAGAGAGTCAATTATCATTTGGTTTCACTTATTTGTGAAGCATAACAAATAGCATGGAGGACATGGGGAGTTAGAGACGAGAAGGGAGTTGGGGTAAATTGGAAGGGGAGGTGAACCATGAGAGACTATGGACTCTGAAAAACAATCTGAGGGGTTTGAAATGGCAAGGGGGGTGGGAGGTTGGGGTATCAGGTGGTGGGTATTAGAGAGGGCACAGATTGCATGGAGCACTGGGTGTGGTGCAAAAATAATGAATACTATTATGCTTAAAATAAAAATAAATTAAAAAATAAATATAATGCAGAAAGAATAAAAATAAAAACAGAAAAGCAACGATGTCGGCATATACTATTTTCCCTAAGACCTGAAGGTCTGCATCCCTGTATGATCAGAAAACTTCATAGGAGACAGTTGTTCCTGCCCCTCGTCTAAGGGAGGACCTGGTCGCACCGATTCTCATATACACTAACCCTAGTGGAAATGTACCTCTGGTGCACAGGGAGGCAGGAGTCAGAGCAAGTGGCTCTGCATTCTACTATGTTGTGGTGCTTTGGTCCTGGCAGGCTTTTAGTAACAAATGGGTAGGATGAATATGGCAGTGCCCTGCTCTCTATAGCCTTAGAGCTGAGAGTTCCTGAACCTCACTCTTCAGATAGCCCTCACAGAAAAGTAGAAAATCACTCTTGTCTCCCCGGGTTCCATGAGGACTCGGTTCCCCAGCCTGGCACCTATTTTTTTTTTTTTTTAAATCTCAGGTGGGTGACTGAGTTTCAAAACTCCAAATTTTCTAGACTCCTGCAGTGCAGACCCACACTGTTCCTTCTTTGGGAGGGAGGGGAGTGTCTCTATGCTTCTTCCCTTTTCTGGGCCCCTCTGTCAGGGAAGACCAAGCAGATGTTCAGTTTATGGCAACCCAGGGCAGAAAGCCTTCACCTGAACTCACTGTTTGCAGTGGGCTTTCTCTCTCTTGTTCCCAGGAAATCTGCCACACTTAGGCACCCTTGTTCTTCTTGTGGCCATGAAGACCCTGAGACCACGGAGTCCCACCTGGGATTCTGCCCTGCTTTGCCAAGTGAGCACCTTTAAGCCAGGGACATGGCCCACTGTAGCAGACTACTAGCTCCAATTTTGCTCTCTTCCACTTTGAACACTTTAGCCTCCTTAAGCAGGCTCCCTCTCTTCCACTGTATCCTCAGACATATCATCCCATAATCAAGGCTCTGCACCTACTACCTTCCAAAAAATGGTTGCTTTTCTACTTGGACATTTGCAGCATTTCTTTTCTCTAATGGATTTTTCTAATCTCTAATGGATTTTGTAGGTATTCAGAATGATTTGGTAACTACCTAGCTGTATTGAAGGGACAAAACAAACTTAGGGTCGCCTACCCCTCTTCCATGTTAAATCACAGTGATCACTGTTGCAAATTCTTTAGCACACACACACCCCATCGCAACCACTGATGAATTTGCTATAAGTATGGGAACACTCTCATCTTTATCTTATCATGCTCCCTTCTTCCTTGGTTTGTGCGGCTGGTCACTTCCCTAACTATGGCCAGTTATGATGATCATAGTATAAGAGTGGGTGTGATTAGATGCTAAATGATGAACCACAACACACATATGATCCCAGAGTTATGGCTATCTAAAGTGTTTAGAACAGCACTGTTTGTGGGCACCTGTGTGGCTCAGTCAAGGGTCCAACTCCTGACTTTGGCTCAGGCCATGATCTCAGGGTTCTGAGACTGGGTCCTGCATCTGGCTCCATCCAATGCTCAGTGGGGAGTCTGTTTATGATTCCCCCTTTCTCCCTCCCACCCAGCCACTTCTCTCTCTCTTTTTCTCCCTCTCTCTTTCTCTGCCTCAAATATATAAATAAGTCTTTAGGTAAAAGAAAAGACTTATTATATATTTTCATCCTACCCACTCCTGAAAATATATTGATTCTTTTTTCTTCTTCAGATTTTATTTATTTTTTTAAGGTTTTTTTCAGTGTTCCAGAATTCATTGTTTAAGAAACACACCCAAGGTTGTATGTAATATGCGCCCTCCATAATACCCACCACCAGGCTCACCTAACCTCCATAGCCCTCCCTGAGAAAACCCTCAGTTTATTTCTCAGAGTCCACAGTCTCTCATAGTTCATCTCCCCTCCAATTTCCCTGAAATAACTTCTCCTCTCCATCTCTGCATGTCATCCATGTTATTCTTTATGGTCCACAAATAACGGAAACCATATGATAATTGACTCTCTCTGCTTGACTTATTTCACTCAGCATAATCTCTTCCAGTCCCATCATGTTGCTACAATAGTTGGGTATTCATCCTTTCTGATGGAGGCATAATACACCATAGTGTACAGTGTAAGAGATGGTCGAGTTTCATTCTTCTACAGTTGGAATGGCAAAATTAGCAAGCCAGGAAACAACATGTGTTGGAGAGGATGTGGAGAAAGGGGAACCCTCTTACACTGTTGGTGGGTATGCAAATTGGTGCAGCCTCTTTGGAGAACAGTGTGCAGATTCCTCAAGAAATTAAAAATAGAGCTTTCCTATGACCCTGAAATTGCACTACTGGGTATTTACCCCAAAGATACAGGTGTGGTGAAAAGAAGGGCCATCTGTATGCCAATGTTTATAGCAGCAATGGTCATGGTCGCCAAACAGAACCAAGATGCCCTTCAACGGACGAATGGATAAAGAAGATGTGGTCCATATACACTATGGAGTATTATGCTTCCATCAGAAAGGATGAATACCCAACTTTTGTAGCAACATGGATGGGACTGAAAGAGATTATGATGAGTGAAATAAGTCAAGCAGAGAGAGTCAATTATCATTTGGTTTCACTTATTTGTGAAGCATAACAAATATCATGGAGGACAAGGGGAGTTAGAGAGGAGAAGGGAGTTGGGGGAAATTGGAAGGGGAGGTGAACCATGAGAGACTATGGCCTCTGAAAAACAATCTGAGGGGTTTGACGTGGCACGGGTGGGAGATTGGGGGTACCAGGTGGTGGGTATTATAGAGGGCACGGGTTGCATGGAGTACTGGGTGTGGTGCAAAAACAATGAATACTGTTATGCTGAAAAGAAATAAAATAAAATAATAAAAAAAAATAATATAAAGCATGTTTTTATAAATCTTTAAGAAAAAACAAAACTATTTTATAGAAATCTGTAAAAAAAAAAAGAGAGAGAGAGAGAGAACAAGAATCATGACAATGAAGTTCAGGAATATTCCCTCTATCCTTATACTTTGAAGCGATTTAATCAGGAATGGATTCTGGATTTTGTCAAATGCTTTTTCTGCATCGAGAGGACCATGTGGTTCTTCTCTCTTCTCTTATTGTTTTGTTCTATCACATTGATTGATTTGCGAATGTTGAACCATTCTTGTAGCCCAGGAATGAATCCTACCTGGTTATGGTGTATAATCTTTTAATGTGCTGTTGGATCCTGTTTGCTAGAATCTTAAGAATCTTACCATCCATCTCATCAGGGATATTGGTCTGAAGTTCTCCCTCTTGGTAGGTTCTTTGCCTAGTTTGGGGATCAAGGTAATGCTGGCTTCATAGAAAGAGTCTGGAAGTTTTTCTTCTGCTTCAATTTTTTGAAACAGCTTCAGGAGAATAGGTATTATTTCTTCTTTGAAAGTTTGGTAGAATTCCCCAGGGAATCCATCAGGTCCTGGGCTCTTGTTTTTGGGAGGTTTTTATTCACTGCTTCAATCTCGTTACTAGATATCGGTCTATTCAGGTTGTCAATTTCTTCCTGATTCAATTTTGGGAGTTTATAATTTTTCAGGAATGCATCCATTTCATCTAGGTTGCTTAGCTTATTGGCATATAACTGTTGATAATAACTTCTGATGATTGTTTCTACTTCCTTGGTGTTCGTTGTGATCTCTCCCTTTTCATTCATAATTTTATATATTAGAGCTTTCTCTCTTTTCTTTTGGATTGGTGTCGCCACTGGTTTATCAATCTTATTGATTCTTTCAAAAAACCATCTTCTAGTTTCATTGATACGTTCTACTGTATCTCTGATTTCTATGTCATTGATCTCAGCTCTAATCTTGATGATTTCCCTTCTTATGTGTGGAGTTGGTTTGGTTTGTTGTTGATTCTCCAGAACTTTAAGGTGTAGAGACAGATTGAAAAATCTAAAAATGTGCCAGAATCCACTGTGGCCCAACTTGTGTTTGGTTTCTCTTTCTACTCCAGTGCAGGTGCGCGGCCCTGTCTTGCTGCCTCTTCCCTTGCCGCGGTGGTGGGACGGGGGCCGCGGCTCTGCTGAGGTTCCCCCAGAAATGCCTGGGAAGACAGTCACCCGCTGGTGTGCAAAGTGTATGGATCCTGTTGCTTTCTTGTTTTCTTTGTTTCCCTTCCTGACGGCACAGAGAAGCAAGGGCAGTTATGGGACAGACATCATTTAACCCTTCTCTTCTAGCTGAGCACACCTCCAATTTTCAATTTTTTTGAAGGAGGCTTGGAAGGTTATGTATTTTCCCATTAGGACTGCCTTTGCTGTATCCCATAGGCTTTGGACCAAAGTGTCTTCATTCTCATTGGTTTCCATGAATTGTTTCAGTTCTTCTTTGATCTCCTGGTTGATCCAAGCAGTCTTAAGCAAGGTGGTCTTTAGCTTCCAGGTGTTTGAGTTTCTTCGGAACTTTCCTTTGTGATTGAGCTCCAGTTTCAAAGCATTGTGATCTCAGAATATGCAGGGAATAATCTGTCTTTTGGTCTCGGTTGAGTCCTGATTTGTGACCCAGTATGTGGTCTATTCCTGAGAAGGTTCCATGTGCACTTGAGAAGAATGAGTATTCTGTTGTTTTAAGGTGGAATGTTCTATATATATATATGAGGTCCATCTGGTCCAATGCGTCATTCAATGCTCTTATTTCTGTATTGATTTTCTTTGATGATCTGTCTATTTCTGAGAGAGTGTGTTAAGATCTCCTACTATTAGTGTATTCATATCAATATGGCTCTTTCTCTTGATTAACAGTTTTCTTAAGTAATTGGCTGCGCCCATATTGGGGGCATAGATATTTACAATTGTTAGATCATCTTGGTGGATAGTCCCTTTGAGGATTATGTAGTGCCCTTCTGTATTTCTGACTACAGTCTTCAGTTTAAAATCTAATATATCTGATATTAGAATCACTACCCCAGCCTTCTTTTGAGGCCCATTGGCATGAAAAGATTCTTCTCCATCCCTTCACTTTCAGTCTGGGTGTATCTTTAGGTTCAAAATGGGTCTCTTGTAGACATCATATGGATGGGTCCTGTCGTTTTATCGAGTCTACAACCCTGTGCCATTTTAAGGGCGCATTTAGGCCATTCACATTGAGAGTGATTATTGATAGATATGTTTTTTTTAATTTTTAATTTTTTATAAACATATATTTTTATCCCCAGGGGTACAGGTCTGTGAATCACCAGGTTTACACACATCACAGCACTCACCAAAGCACAAACCCTCACCAATGTCCATAATGCCACCCCCTTCTCCCAAACCCCGTCCCACCAGCACCCTCAGTTTGTTTTGTGAGATTAAGAGTCACTTATGGTTTGACTCCCTCCCAATCCCATCTTGTTTCATTTATTCTTCTCCTACCCACTTAAGCCCCCATGTTGCATCACCACTTCCTCATATCAGGGAGATCGTATGATAGTTGTCTTTCTCTGCTTGACTTATTTCGCTAAGCATGATACACTCTAGTTCCATCCATGTTGTCACAAATGGCAAGATTTCATTTCTTTTGATGGCTGCATAGTATTCCATTGTGTATATATACCACATCTTCTTGATCCATTCATCTGTTGATGGACATCTAGGTTCTTTCCATAGTTTGGCTATTGTGGACATTGCTGCTATAAACATTCGGGCGCACGTGCCCCTTTGGATCACTACATTTGTATCTTTAGGGTAAATACCCAATAGTGCAATTGCTGGGTCCTAGGGCAGTTCTATGTTCAACATTTTGAGGAACCTCCATGCTGTTTTCCAGAGTGGCTGCACCAGCTTGCATTCCCACCAACAGTGTAGGAGGGTTCCCCTTTCTCCGCATCCTCGCTAGCATCTGTCATTTCCTGACTTGTTGATTTTAGCCATTCTGACTGGTGTGAGGTGATATCTCATTGTGGGTTTGATTTGTATTTCCCTGATGCCGAGTGATATGGAGCACTTTTTCATGTGTCTGTTGGCCATCTGGATGTCTTCTTTGCAGAAATGTCTGTTCATGTCCTCTGCCCATTTCTTGATTGGATTATTTGTTCTTTGGGTGTTGAGTTTGCTAAGTTCTTTATAGATTCTGGACACTAGTCCTTTATCTGATATGTCGTTTGCAAATATCTTCTCCCATTCTGTCAGTTGTCTTTTGGTTTTGTTAACTGTTTCCTTTGCTGTGCAAAAGCTTTTGATGAAATCCCAATCGTTCATTTTTGCCCTTGCTTCCCTTGCCTTTGGCGTTGTTCCTAGGAAGATGTTGCTGCGGCAGAGGTCGAAGAGGTTGCTGCCTGTGTTCTCCTCAAGGATTTTGATGGATTCCTTTCGCACATTGAGGTCCTTCATCCATTTTGAGTCTATTTTCGTGTGTGGTGTAAGGAAATGGTCCAATTTCATTGTTCTGCATGTGGCTGTCCAATTTTCCCAGCACCATTTATTGAAGAGGCTGTCTTTTTTCCATTGGACATTCCTTCCTGCTTTGTCAAAGATTAGTTGACTGTAGAGTTGAGGGTCTATTTCTGGGCTCTCTATTCTGTTCCATTGATCTATGTGTCTGTTTCTGTGCCAGTACCATGCTGTCTTGATGATGACAGCTTTGTAATAGAGCTTGAAGTCCGGAATTGTGATGCCACCAACCATGGCTTTCTTTTTCAATATCCCTTTGGCTATTCGAGGTCTTTTCTGGTTCCATATAAAATTTAGAATTATTTGTTCCATTTCTTTGAAAAAGATGGATGGTACTTTGATAGGAATTGCATTAAATGTGTAGATTGCTTTAGGTAGCATAGACATCTTCCATGCCTTTTTCGAGCCCGGCTAGAACCTTGAGAATTGTCATTCTGAACTCTAGATCTGACATATTACCAATGTCTGTATTGATTAGGTCCCTAGCTTTCGGTACTGCCTCTTGTTCTTTTTTTTGTGTTGAATTTTTCCGTCTTGTCATTTTGGCCAGATAAGAGTATATGAAGGAGCAAGGAAAATACTAAAAGGGTGGCAACAACCCCAGGAAAATATGCTTTAACCAAATTAGAAGAGATCCCAAATCGTGAGGGGGGAGAAAGGGGATAAAAAGAGGTTCATAAAGGAGAAAGAAAAAAAAAAAGGAAAAAGAAAAAAAAAGAAAAGAATAGAATTTTTTAAAAAAAGAAAATAATAAAAATATAAAAAAGAAAATATATATATCAGTAAACTAGTTAAAAAACGTTAAAAAAGAAAAAGGTAAAAGTTAAAAAAAATTTACCAGAAGGCAAGAAAAAAAACAAAAAATGAAAAAGAAAAAAATTAAATTAACTGCAAGACTAAAAAAAATCACAGGGAAAAACCATGAGTTCCGTGCTTTGCTTTCTCCTCCTCTGAAATTCTGCTGCTCTCCTTGGTATTGAAACCGCCCTCCTTGGTAGGTGAACTTGGTCTTGGCTGGATTTCTTGTTGATCTTCTGGGGGAGGGGCCTGTTGTAGTGATTCTCAAGTGTCTTTGCCCCAGGTGGAATTGCACCGCCCTTACCAGGGGCTAGGTTCAGTAATCTGCTCGGGTTTGCTTTCAGGAGCTTTTGTTCCCTGAGCACTTTCCATAGAGTTCCAGAGGACGGCAATACAAATGGCTGCCTCCTGGTCTCTGGCCCAGAGGAGCCAAGAGCCCAGGGCCCCACTCCTCAGTGCGCCCTCAGAGAAAAGCGCCCATTTGCTCCCGTCTGCCTGACCTCCGGCCGCGCTCCGAGCTCACCGAGCCTGCGACAGGTTCAAGGTAACACCGAGCTGTGAGCTTACTGTCGGCTCTGTCTCTGTAGCCAGCTTTCCCGTTCCAATACCCGCAAGCTCTGTGACACTCAGACACCCCGATCCTTCTGTGACCCTGCGGGACCTGAGGCCACGCTGACCCCGCGTGGGCTTTGCCCCGGTTTATCCTCTGGAACCATGTCCCTCAGCGTAACAGACTTTTAAAAGTCCTGATTTTGTGCGCCATTGCTCCGCCGCTTGCCGGGAGCCGGCCCATCCCCACGGGGTCTATCTTCCCGTCGCTTTGGATTCACTTCTCCGCCGGTCCTACCTTTCAGAAAATGGTTGTTTTTCTGTTTCCAGAATTGCTGTTCTTCTCTTCGATCTGCGAATGGATTTTCAGGTGTTTGAAATCTTTAGATAAGCTATCTAGCTGATCTCCAGCTAGCTGAAGTAGTCTCAGCCTGCTACTTCTCCACCATCTTGACTCCTCCCCCGATAGATACGTTTTTATTGACATCGTGTTACCTTTGAAGTCTTTCTTCCTGTAGATTGTCTTTATACTTCTGTTCAATACTACTCTTAGGATTTTTCCTCTTTTATAGAACCCCCCTTAATATTTCCTGCAGTGTTGGGTTGGTAGTTGCATAGTCTTTTAAGCCTTGCTGGTCTTGGAAACTCTTTATCTCTCCATCCATTTTGAATGTCAGTCTTACTGGATAAAGTATTCTTGACTGCATATTCTTCTCATTTAGTGCCCTGAATATATCTTGCCAGCCCTTTCTGGCTTGCCAGGTCTCTGTGGACATGTCTGACATTATTCTGATGGGCTTTCATCTGTAAATAAGGAGCCTCTTTGTCCTAGCAGCTTTCAAGAGATTGTATCTACAATTATGATTCCTCAATTTGACTATCAGGTGCCTTAATGGTTTTTTTTTTTTTTGAGTCTATAATCTTGGATGGAGACCATTCAGCCTCTAGTACATGAATGCTGGTTCCATTCGCGAGATTGGGAAAATTTTCATGAAGAATTTGTTCCACTATATCTTCTAGACTTCTTTCTTTCTCCTCCCCTTCAGGGATTCCAATAATTCTGACATTGGAAAGTTTCATGGCATCATTTATTTCCCTGATTCTGTTTTCGTGGCTTTTAAGCTATTTGTTCCAGGCTTCCTCCTGATCCTTTCTCTCTATCTGTTTGACCTCCAGATCACTAATTCTATCTTCTGTCTCAGTTACCCTAGCTTTGAGAGAATTTAGATTAGATTGGAATTCATTGAGAGCATTGTGAACCTCATCCCTGGTAGCTTTCAGCTCTGCCCTAACATTGTGAACATCATCCCTGGTCGCTTTCAGTTGGCCCTAATCAATTCCGTTTGGTCATTCATGGCTTTCTCCAACCTAGCTATTGCCTGGATAATTGTTAGCCTGAATTAGCTTTCCAACATATTGTCTATGTTGATAGCCATTAGCTCTGTTGCAGAAGGTCCATCCTCTGTATGTTTCCTCTATTGGGCATTCCTCCTCCTAGTCATTTTGGTGAGAGATGACTGAACGGATGTAGCTGGATGTATCAATTTTGGTGCAGTCAAGGTTCACCCTGGAACACTTATGAGCAATCAGGATTCCCCACCCAAATGAGAGAAAAAAGAAAAGAAAAAGAATAAAAGAGAGAGAGAGAAGGGAAGATAAAAGAGAAGGTTCAGCCCAAATGGGCCCCAAGGTAAGACTGATGAAGTATACAAACAAAAACAGACAAACAAAAAGACTGATAAAATATATGATGAGAAAAAAATTATATATATATAATATATGCAAATAATATATATATATGCAAATAAAGGAAGAACCTCGTCAAAAAGAACCCAACTTTAAGATTTATATACTATCAGGACAAACACAAAAACACAGAAACACTGGAGGAAGAAAAATATGGGAGAGTGGTCATAAATTCTCAGTGTGGGTGAGGAAGGTTGTTTTGATTCTTTCTGGAAATATCTTGATATCTTTGTTAAAGGACTTAACTTTCCTAAAATAAAGGGGGATTAAAAATTGGTTTACCTATAGGGGTAGCATTGATTGGGGAAAGGGGATTACCCTGAAGTTTAACTCTATATGAATATTAAAAAATAAAAATAAAAAAAGAATAAACTAGACTAAACTAAACTAAAATTTTTTAAAAAATTAAAAACAGAAATGCAAAAGAAAAACACAGGTGTATGTATCAAAGTTCAGGTTAGAAGGTTATTATTGAATTTGATGTATTGGACATCTCACTGTGATGGTAAATAGGTTAAAAAATTATCAATATAAAAATTTTTTTAAATGAGCCAGAATAGTAGGAACGAGTTAAAAATAAAAGTTGTCTTGTGAAGTAGTGGTGGTTGTTCTCTTGTAGTCTTTTTTTTTTTTTTCTTTCCTGGTTGGTTTTCTGGGGGAGGGGCCTGCCACATGGGTTTTCAGTCAATGATGATCCCTGAGTTAAGTCCTCCCGCCCCCCCCCAAGGGGGTGGACTCTGAGGAAACCGGTTTTTTCAGGCTTTTGTTCTCTGGAGGTTTTTATGTTTGTTCACTTTTTTTTTTCCTCTTTCCTTGACTGCTTTTGGTGGTTTTTGTAGGTTTAGAGGAAAGCAAACTGCACCCTGACCTCCCTCTCAGAGAGAAGTCTCAGTCTGCTCTCCTGTGGGTGCTGTGGGAATTATAAATTCCCCCTGGCAGAGCAGGTTCCAAGTCCCAATCCCTGGGGAAGCAGTATCTTCTGCTTGTACCAGAAACCACAGCAGCGGTGGCTTTCTGGGCAGCTCCGGACTGCCAGAGAAGTTCCAAGCATGGATTGCACTCAGATTTTCCCACTGGCCTGGGCTGGGAGTGCCTGTTCTTTCTGGGTCTAAGAGCGCCAAGCTTGCGCACACCTCTCTCAGGGGAGGCTGTGGGTCATGCGCACATCTCAGGCTCTGAGAGCGGGGCGCAGGTCTGAGAGCACCAGGCTGGGCCTTCTCACACCTCTCTCAGGGGAGAGTTTGGGCGCGTGCATGTCTCAGGCTCTGTAGCACGGCTTGGCGTTCTGCCGGCTGGCGAGGCTCCCAGCCCCTCACAGGAGCCAGACCTGTGGCATTCTTGGGTGCGCTGGCGACTCAGGGACCAAGACCTGGTTTCTCTGCTGCACTCTCTCTGGCTCAGTGCCAGGGGAGGCTGTCCTGGGTCTGGGGACTTAAGCCCCTGTCCCTAGCCACCCTGATTCCCACAATATCCCCCCCATGATCTTTTGCTCTTTTGGAGTGCTTTCAACCAGTCTGCAAGCTAATGCTGGTCCTCAGATGCAGAGCACTCTCATATTAGGAGTATTACTTACCAGTCAGTCGCCTCTGGTGGCTCCTCCCCCTTTTGTTTATCTTCCAATATCAGTCCGAAGTTCCCACTCTGCTTTACCTGCCCACTGGCATCTTCTGCCCCTGTAGAGATCCGGACGTGTATAATTCTCATCTCAGGCTGATTTAATGGGTGATCAGAGTTCTTTGGTAAGTAATCAGCTCACTTTAGGGTACGAGTTGAAAAGGTGCCTCCTCCTACTTTCCCGCCATCTTGTCTCCCTCCTGAAACTTTCTTCTTTATTTTTTTTCAGTGTTCCAGAATTCACTGTTAACCCACCATACCCAGTGCTCCATGCAATACATACCCTCCATAATAGCCAACACCTGGCTCACGCATCCCACCACCATCTTCCCCTCCAAAACCCTCAGTTTGCTTCTTAGAGTCCACAGTCTCTCATGGTTTTTCTCCCCCCTCCAATTTCTCCCAACTCACTTTCCTCTCCATCTCCCCATGTCCTCCATGTTATTTCTTATGCTCCACAAATAAGCGAAACCATATTGACTCTCTCTGCTTGACTTATTTCACTCAGCATAATCTCTTCTGATCCCATCCATGTTGATAAAAAAGTAGGGTATTCATCCTTTCTGATGGAGACATAATACTCCATAGTATATATGGACCACATCTTCTTTATCCATTCATCCGTTGAAGGGTATCTTGGTTCTTTCCACAGTTTGGCAACTGTGGCCACTGCTGCTATGAACATTGGGGTACAGATGGCCCATCTGTATCTTTGGTGTAAATACCAAACAGTGCAATTACAAGGTTATAGGGGAGCTCTATTTTTAATTTCTTAAGGAATCTCCACACTGTTTTCCAAAGTGGCTGCACCAATTTGCTTTTCCACCAACAGTGTAAGAGGGTTCCTCTTTCTCCACATCCTCTCCAACACATGTTGTTTCCTGTCTTGTTAATTTTGGCCATTCTACCTGGTGTAAGGTGGTATCTCAATGTAGTTTTGATTTGAATATCCCTGATGGCTAATAGTGATGAACATTTTTTCATGTGTCTGTTAGCCATTTGTATGTCTTCTTTGGAGAAGTGTCTGTTCATGTCTTTTGAGCATTTATTGAGGTGATTATCTGTTTTGGGGGGTGTTGAGTTTGAGGAGTTCTTTTTATCTTTATATCAGCCTTTTGTGTGTAGTGTCATTTGCTACTATCTTCTCCCATTCCATGGTTACCTCTTTGTTTTGTTGACTGTTTTCTTTGCTGAGCAGAAGCTTTTGATTTTGATGAAGTCCCACAAGTTCATTTTCATTTTTGTTTCCTTTGCTTTTGGAGACATGTCTTGAAATAAATTGTTGTGGCCAATGTCGAACACTGAACCCCAGTTCTAAACTAACACTCACACTTGGGTGTTAAGATGAAGGTGTATTCTGGGAAACTGTGTTTGGCACCATGACCTCTGCCCCTACAATGATGCAGTTCTGCCAAGCTTCTTCCCATTCTCCCACTTTTCCATCTTCTTTTCTCCCAGCTGGTTGAGGAAGTGAAGGAGCTGATACTTACATGGCAACCACCTTTGGGGACTTCATGAAGTATTAGTGAGAAAGCTACAAGGGGATGACAAAGATGCTTTATTTATTTATTTATTTATTTATTTATTTATTTTGAGAGAGATTGAGTGTGAGCAGGGGTGCAGAGAGACAGAAGGAATGGGAGAGAAATGATCTTAAGCAGGCTTCACACCCAGCATGGGGTCAATCTCATGACCCTGAGATCATGACCTGAGCTGAAATTAAGAGTTGGATGCTTAACTAAACATCACTTTCAAAACAAAAGAGCCACAAGAGTATAGACTTGACCTGGTCATAAGTTGCCAGAACCTTTAGCAGGAGCCAGGTGTCAGTGCTCACCTGGACCCCAGAGAGGCCCAAAGCATGGGGCAGGGAAGCTGGGCGTCCCCAGTCTGGTCATTCCCCAGGCCTCTCTCTATGGTCCAGTCAACTCAGATATTTGTCCAGAAAGTGAAGATGTTTAGTTTGCCATGACATCTTATTTTCTGTTTCACTGCAGAATGCTATTTTCACTGGGGCAACCAAGCTCTCTGATAAACTTTGAGAACATCTGAGCCAGCTTGACAGTGAAAAGACTCAGTGCACTCCGAGTTTTATGTATTTATTTATTTCACTTTATTCCATGTTTAGTATGATTGAGTAACCAGTTCAATTAAAAAAAAAAGTGGGGTGGGGTATCAGTATGGATTGTATAATAAGCATCCCTGGTTCTTGCAGACTTCATCTCAACAGCTCCAATATTCCTTTCAAAGTACAGATTCTTAACACAGATTTAAGGGCGATGGGCATCTGATATCTCATCCCAATTCACAGTGTAGCTCTGAATAGGAAGAGAAAGAATGTACGTCTTCAGATAGTCAGAAGGCACATGCCTCCAAGGACTGCACTAACCAGGCAATGCAGGAGCGACAGAAAAAGAGCTCAGTTGAGGGCTCAATCCTCATGGGTGCCAGGACAAAGACATCAAAAACCTGCAACCAGCCTTCTTTCTTAAGACCACGGGAGCTAGCGGTATTTCCAGGGGTGTGCCAAGAGTTGGAGCAAGCCCACCTCACCCCTGGCTGTCTGTATTTTCACCCCCTGGGTGGGCAGTCCCCATCAGTGTCTCCCACCTTCCATTCTGGTTTTCAGAGGGCTTCTTTTTCACTTCCCATTTCACTTAGGAAAGATTGGATTTGAATTTTATCTTATCGCTCGGTCTTGCAGTCTGGGGTCTGAGTAATGTAGAATGAAGGGGGGCTTAAGAGGTCATTGAACATGATTCCTATCCAATGTGGCCATCTTCCTTCTGGAATACATACAGTGATGATGGTCTCACTACTTTATTTTGCATCCTATAAAATTGTTGAACAGTTTAAAAAAAAAAAAAAAAGAGTTGGATGCTTGACTGACTAAGCCACCCAGAGACCCTGAGACTAAGATATTAAGAATAGACTTCTACAGTGTACTTCTCATCCTCCTTCTCCTTTGGTGGTTTTTCCCAATAGTGGCCTCATCTTTGCTGGGGCTCAAGCCCCTGCCAGATCACCCTGTCAGGACTCTAGTTCCTCTGGGGGACTCTGGACCCTAGTTCTGGTACCACCACTTCCTTGTCCTTCTCGTCTAGTAATGGCTGGGACTTCAAGCTGTTGTCAGTCTCTGGGTCAATCTCTGGATTGACACCTGACCTCAGCTCTTTCATCACCTGTGCAACCAGTTGCCTGCATTAAGATCCTTTTGCTGCAATGCCAAAAGAGGGAGAGGAAGAGAGGGAGAGAAGGAGGTAGAGGGGGAAAGAGAGAGAGAGAATGGGGAATTGGGAATATTTTTCTAATAAGCAAAACAAGTGATCCTGTACATTTGACTTGTATATATGGAAAGGCAATGATGTAATTGCATATTTACATACGTATATATATTTCAGATTTCGTTTGAGAGGAAAAGTGAGAGGGAATGAGCTGAGAGAACAGCAGAAGGAGAGGTAAAAGCAGACTCTCCACTGAGCAAGAAGCCTGATGAGGGGCTCAGTCCCAGGATCATGACCTGAGCTGAAGGCAGATGTTTGACTGACTGAGACACCCAGGACCCCCACAAACTTATTTTTAAAACAAATCCTTGAAAAATCATCCTGAGGTATTTTGGTAGAGTACCAGCTCCCATAGGACTTGTAATTGGGATAGTTTGTTTGGAACAAAAGATGAAGAAAGTGTCCATCCTGGCCAACCAGGTTTGCCTCGAGATTGTGGACAGATGACTAATGAACAAATTGCAGGAAAGGAATGACATCCCAGAGGATGCCATTCAGTGAAATTTCAGGTCTATAGGGAAGTAAGCAGTGGATTTGGCATCATGTCTGGTGAGTCACAACTGTCTGTCTACCAGCTGGCACTTCTTACATGTGGAGGCCAGGCAACCAGCATGAGGTCAGGGGGTTGGGGTTGTAGTCCAAGCAGTCTGTCCTCAGATTCTGCACCATCTCTTCTTATCATTCAGCTTCTACCACTGTGCACATAATAGCTCACTGGGCCAAGGAGGATGGTAGGACCAGATTCAGCAAAAGAGACTTGAAAAATTGAGGAGCCTTGAGCCCTGGCCCCCTTGGGACCGTGGGGGGGGGGGGGGTATGTGCACAAGTGGCTATTCTTTGACTGTGAGAGTTTCCTGTGTCTCTGTGGGTTTGTATCCATCACTGATGCACCTTGTGAAGAGTCCACACTGCAGTTAACACCTGCAAAAACTCCCTTCCCAGGTGGAAAAGGCAGTGAACAAGCTGACCCTCCAAATGCGGCACCAACTTTTCACTGGGGGCATGTTTATGGGTGCCGGAGGTGCCAAGACCGATGAGACCATCAACCCGACAGACGGAGGTGTGAGCAGACCTAGCGTGCCCTCCTACCTTTTCTCCTCTCTACTCACGCCATGGCCTCTTCTCCCATCTACTCCCCCACCTGGCATCTGGGGATTCTGGCCTTGGGGTGGGCCTCTGCTTGGATGCAAAAGGGTTGCAGTCATTTTCCAGTCTCCCTACAGGAATGGCCCAGAGGGGAGAACTGGGAAGGAGTCAGGAGGATTCTAAAAGTCTGGAGCCTGCTTCAGAGACTGGAACAGAGTTAAACTCTGCCCCCTGCCCCAAAGAGGAAATAAAGCCATTCCCTCCTCTTCCATACAATAGCCATAGCATGGCCCCTACCTTCTCAAATATGTGTACACCTCACTGTTGGGAAATTCTTCCTTGAATATCCTGTGTTTGTCAGACTGTCTTGACCGTGATCCTCTTATGTCATGACCCTAGTACACACAAATTGTATTCTTTTACACATACACCTACCTGAAACAACACTTACTCCAACATGTGCATACTGATAGTTTTCCATTCTACCCCACCCTATAGCATCTCTCAGGGCCTGCAGAAAACAGCACACTCAAAGTGGGTCATTTGAAGGGAGTTTAAAGAAAGTGGGGGACAAAGGAGTAGAAAGGCTATGGGGACACACAAAAGGGGATGCAGTACTCTTAGGCAGAAATTAGGAACTGTTACCACTTTAAGGCCTGTTTTGAGAATCCCAGAAGGGAGGTTGTGTGGGCAGGGCTGCCTGGGTGCTAGGGCCTTGGGCAGGGAGGATGCAGCCTACCTGTGGTGACCAGCAAGGTGCTAGCCTCACTCCTCTCACTTCTGTCTCCTCTTGGGTTTCCCTTCGGCCAAGCCCAGGTGGAAGGAGGTGTGAGAGCCTGCCCTGTAGTGCAGGTGGGCACTGTCAGGACACAGAGCAAGGATGGGGACAGGAATGGTTCTGCCACAGTCAGTGTCTAGACTAAAGAAATAAACCTTCCACTTGAAACTCACTAAATTAATGAGTTCTATTCTTGGCTTGAAAACAGAGTTGATCCTCAGCCTTGTAGCTGGAGCCTGAGTCTGTTGCCCTGTTTGGGCTCAGTGACAAGGCAAAGAAGGATCCTGGTGTGTGGAAACACAGCAGGTCTCTCTGAAGGCCCTTGCCTTTCCTCCCGTTGGCCAACCATGCCCTCTGAGCCCTCCCAAGTGGCCAGGGGACTGGGTGGTGCGGGGCTTCTTTGTACATGGAGTCCAGGGAAGACCTCACAACTCCACTCCACCACAGGTCATCTGCCAGGTGTCCCTGGCTCAGGTCAATGATGTTGATAAGGCAGTGGCTGCTGCTAAGGATGCCTTTGAGAAAAGATTGTGGGGGAAGATCAATGCACTGGACCAGGGCCAGCTCCTGTACAGGTGAGCCCCACAACCTCCTGTCAGCCCCAGATCTTCAGCTTGCATTGGGGCTGCAAGCTTGGGTCCTGCCAGGAGGAGGTGGGGTATCGGACACATTTGTGCAACAAAGGCCTGAGGCTGAGGAAAGGCTCCAGAGGAAGTGGCTTGCGAGTGAGGAGGGATTTGGCCAGATACAAGTAGCCCGGACATGTATTAGAGGATGATAAGGTGCAAAAGTGAAGGTACTGATCAGATAAGAACAGCAGACTGGCAAAGCTAACAGATGGTCCTGGACAGACTCAGGACAGCATTTACCTGGAGTGGCCTGGACCAGAGGCAGGATCAGGCCACTTCATGCAGAAGACAGCAAAGGAAGGATGGGGCCTGTTCTGTTTGCAGTCACCTGCCCAGCTTCACACTAACTGCTGGAATCACACACTTATCTGTCTTGGGTTGTTTTTTTTTTTTTTTTTCCTTAAACCATGGTAGAAGGGATTCTTTCCCCTTAGTTCCATCAGAGATCTTAAGGAAGGACTTCAGGTTGCTTCAGCATGTGAGAATGGGGTGGGAATAAGGCCTGGAGAATAGATGCTGCCCCCCTACAACTAAGTGGTCCCAATGGGGGAAGAGCAGCCACCCCCAAGGAAGTGGGGAATGTTTCCAGAAGGGGTCTGCTGGGCAGATGAATTAAGCAATGTTGAAAAGACTGGTGAGCAAGCTGGTTTCAGGAAACTGGCTTTGTGCTCCAGGTCCTGGGGAAGTTGTCAGGCATACAGCCTGGTCATGATGTGGTCCAAATGTGCTTGTCATCTGGTGGGGGAGAGAGCCTGTCTTGGCATTGCAGTCAGAGTGGCATTTTTTTTTTCCTGTTCCAGAGGACAGACCCACCAGGACAGCCCCCAGCACAGGGGACTAGAAAGGGGGGCCTGTATGGTTTCAAAATGGAACAGAGATTGTTGGGTTTAGGTAGGTGCGCCCAGCCTGCCATAACTCAAGTTAGTTTTGACTCCTTGAAGAGTTCATCAATTTTAGGAAGCCACTGGCTTCCTACAGCTCCCAGGTTAGGCAGAACCAAAATGTGCAAGCCCAGGCTATGGTGCTGAGCCTTCTGGCCCTGATGCAGAGAATCCCCATGCACAATGTGCTGTCCCAGAAGAGTTTTTTCCTTGAGGTTCTCTGCTGCCATCTAGTGGCATATGCCATAATAGCACCACTGGCCGCACCACAGTGAGGAATTGTTGGTTCCTGCACAACTGTAAAGAGAGTCCTGGACTGCTTGGACACACGTCTTGAGGCCAGGCCTGAGAGCTCCTAATAACCTGGTCCCTGCCTCATGTTATCTCCCAGTCTCCATTGTGGAGGTGTGCCTATTGCTGGCCCAGGAGGGGGCAGCCCCTTGTTCAATGAGGAAAATAGGGCCATGGGTAGATACTATGGAATACAGAATGTGTTGTAGGGGTAAGTTGGGAAGAAAGAACCAGCAATCAGACTACAAAGAGAAATAAAAGGTATCCAAATTGGTAATGAAGAAGTCAAACTCTCTTTCTTTGCAGATGATGTGATTCTTTATATGAAAAACCCAAAATACTCCACCCCCAAACTACTAGAACTCATACAGCAATTCAGCAATGTGGCAGGATACAAAGTCAATGTACAGAAATCAGTGGCTTTCTTATACACTAACAATGAAAATACAGAAAGGGAAATTAGAGAATCGATTCCATTTACTATAGCACCAAGAACCATAAGATACCTGGGAATAAACCTAACCAAAGAGGTAAAGGATCTGTACTCGAAGAACTACAGAACACACATGAAAGAATTCGGAGAAGACACAAAAAGATGGAAGACCATTCCACGCTCTTGGATTGGAAGAATAAACATTGTTAAAATGTCTATACTGCCTAGAACAATCTATACTTTTAATGCCATTCTAATCAAGAATTCCACCGGTATTCTTCAAAGAGCTGGAACAAATAATCCTAAAATTTGTATGGAATCAGAAGAGACCCCGAATCACTAAGGAAATATTGAAAAACAAAAATAAAATGGGAGGCATCACATTACCTGATTTCAAGCATTACTACAAAGCTGTGACCACCAAGACAGCATGGTACTGGCATAAAAACAGACACATAGACCAGTGGAACAGAGTAGAGAGCCCAGATATCGACCCTCAACTCTATGGTCAAATAATCTTCGACAAAACAGGAAAAAATACACAGTGGAAAAAGGACAGTTTCTTCAATAAATGGTGCTAGGAAAACTGGGCAGCTATATATAGAAGAATGAAACTCGACCATTCTCTTACACTGTACACAAAGATAAACTCAAAATGGATAAAAGACCTCAATGTGAGACAGGAATCCATCAGAATCCCAGAGGAGAAAATAGGCAGTAATCTCTTCGATATCATGCACAGCAACTTCTTTCAAGATATGTCTCCAAAGGCAAAGGAAACAAAAGTGAAAATGAACTTTTGAGACTTCAACAAAGTCAAAAGCTTCTGCAAAGCAAAGGAAACAGTCAAAAAAACAAAGAGGCAACCCACGGAATGGGAGAAGATATTTGCAAATGAAAGTACAAAAAGTTGATATCCAGGATCTATAAAGAACTCCTCAAACTCAACACACACAAAACAGATAATCATATCAAAAAATGGGCAGAAATGGTGGGGGGGGGTGGAGGGTTGGGGTACCAGGTGGAGGGTATTATAGAGGGCACGGATTGCATGGAGCACTGGGTGTGGTGAAAAACTAATGAATACTGTTTTTCTGAAAATAAATAAATAAATAAATTTTTAAGAAATAATGAATACTGTTTTTTTGAAAATAAATAAATTAATTTAATAAAAAATGGGCAGAAGATATGAACAGACATTTCTCCCATGAAGACATACAAATGGCTATCAGATACATGAAAAAATGTTAATCATCACTAGCCATCAGGGAGATTCAAATTAAAACCATATTGAGATATCACCTTACACCAATTAGAATGGCCAAAATTAGCAAGACAGGAAGCAACATGTGTTGGAGGGAATGTGGAGAAAGGGGAACTCTGTTACACTGTTGGTGGGAATGCAAGTTGGTGCAGTCACTTTGGAGAAAAGTGTGGAGATTTCTCAAGAAATTAAAAATAGAACTTCCCTATGACCCTGCCATTGCACTCCTGGGTATTTACCCCAAAGATACAGATGTCGTGAAAAGAAGGGCCATCTGTACCCCAATGTTTATAGCAGCAGCGGCCACAGTCGCCAAGCTGTGGAAAGAGCCAAGATGCCCTTCAACGAATGAATGGATAAGGAAGATGTGGTCCATACACACTATGGAGTATTATGCCTCCATCAGAAAGGACGAGTACCCAACTTTTGTAGCAACATGGACGGGACTGGAAGAGATTATGCTGAGTGAAATCAGTCAAGCAGAGAGAGTCAGTTATCATATGTTTTCACTTATTTGTGGAGCATAACAAATAGCATGGAGGACATGGGGAGTTAGAGAGGAGAAGGAAGTTGGGGGAAATTGGAAGGGGAGATGAACCATGAGAGACTATGGACTCTGAAAAACAATCTGAGGGTTTTGAAGGGGCAGGGGGTGGGAGGTCGGGGTACCAGGTGGTGGGTATTATAGAGGGCACGGATTGCATGGAGCACTGGGTGTGGTGCAAAAATAATGAATACTGTTATGCTGAAAATAAATAAAAAATAAATTTAAAAAAAAAAAACAATCAGAAAGAAGTGTTACAGAAAGTCACCAGGCAGCCCCCAAGAACCACTGAGGGACAAGATCAAGCTTCTCAGGAACCTGGAGAGCCAGTGTCCCAGCTACCAGAGTGGAACCACCAAGAGCTGGTGGGAGAGACTGTGGGAAGGTGTCACCTTGTATTTAGACACCCCCTTAAGTCAAAATCCAGGAATGTGGTGGTGGCCCACACTGCTGTTAGGGAGCCAGGGGTGCCAGGCAGGCTCATCCTGGCACTGCACCCTTGCCCTTCCTTACGTCCATCCTGCAAACCTGTGGGTTGATGGAGATTGCTTCCCCTGCTTTCTCCACTGGCACTTTCTGGAGACAGGACTCTGGGAAGTAGAGCAGCAGCTTAACAAAGTGGACAATAGAACAGTCCCACACAGCTCTCCTTGAAGAGCCTCCCAAATGGTATGCTAGGGTGATACTCATGCTAAGGACTTATGACATGGCCACATCACATGTGTGTGACATTTTCTGGCAGAGTTGGAGAGGTTTGGGGCTAATCAAGGGAAAATATATGACCATGAGAAGTAGTAATGTGCCACAGGCTTCATGGGGTGGTGCCCCCATAGTGGGAGGCCCTCCAGAGATTGTAGTGGGGGCCCCCTACCCAGAATGGGAAGGGTGCAAGGGAACTCTTGGGGTTCAGGAGATCCAGGAGGGGGCTCCCATGTTCTAGCACTGTTGCTCTGTAGCAGAACAGGAGTCTCTGGGTCAGAGTGCTGGAAAGGGCAGCAGTTATAACTGTGTGGTCCATCTCACCAATGATAATAGCTGCCAAGTAAGGTTCCGGAGGTTACAAAGCAACAAGGCTCTAAATGGCTCAAAGTCTGCTTGTTTGGACTATTTTTAAAATAACTGGATATATAAGTGTGTATGCAGCAAGCGTCTGAGCTGGCAAGTCTCACGCTGCGATGAGGATGTGAGCTACCTAGGGGCCAATACACAGAGGCCATCTTTGGCTTATTTGTAATATAGATTTATACCTTAGGCACGTCTGTTTTTCTAGTTGATGAAACTCTAGTCCTTGAAATGCCACAACATGGTGTTTTCCTTATCCAGTCTAGAATAGTGCCCAAAGAGTGATTTACACCTTTGTTTTTCTTAACTAGAGAACTACCTAGGTATATACCATCTCTGAGGTAACAGTGTGGCTCTGCCACTAGATCGCTCATGTCTGTTTGGTCCAGTTTCACTCACCAGCCTTGTGCCACATGCTGACTGTGTGCTTGGTGGATGTAGGAGGCCCAGGAGGGAGCAGGAGACCAAATACTGTCCCAGCCCTCAGGGGAAGTCAAATAGTACCAGAATACTTGCCTAAGTGGGTATCTGTAATAGTCAGGTGAGGTTTGAAGAAAGACCGAGGGTGCTAGGAGGACACTGCAGGGAGGTGTGATTGATGTGGAGTGAAGGTTGGATTCCCGGAGAGTGTGAGTGTGTACTTGGGGGTTTAAGACATGCTACAGCTATGTGCGGAGAGGAGCAGCTCAGCAGACTTTGGTCCCAGACTCGTCTCTGGGCCAGAGCCCTCCCATGTACAAGATTGAGACCTGCTCTAGATATGTGGTCTCCACCTTTCCCTGTCCACCCTGCCACCTGGGCATGCTGCTCTCTGAGCTCCCTTACATCAGGGAAGGGGGCAGAGTCTTAATTCCCAGGCTACCCAGAGCAGCATACCGACCAGAAGCATGGGAAGGCAGCTGGCTGTCAGAGTGCTCCCACTTAAGAAGGGTTGTGTAGATGCACCTTCCCTTGCATCTCTCCCATCATAGCCCCCACCCCGCCTTCCCCACAGATGCCATCCTTGGGGGCATACTTCACCAGATTGGCTGGTGCTTGAAGCCAGACATGCTTTCCCCTGGTCAAGGCTGTCCGGAGACAGACAGTGTGGCCTTTTAGAATGGTGACCTCCTTATTAGAGAGGCAGAGAGACTGTTTTGCAAGATCATTTGTAAGCACCATTATGAAGTAGTTAATCCATCAATAGGAATCAATTTTAGGAAGGAAGAAAGGAAAAGAGAGGAGATAGAGACAGAAAGACACTATTCTCACACTCATCCCGCAAAAGAAACCTTACTGTCCCATCTCACAGATGGGGAAACTGAGGTCAGCACATCGGAGTGTGGTAGAGCTGGGCAGGGCAGAACCCCTGACTCACTGAAGAAGGGCCTTGAAAGAAGAGGCCAGACGGCTCCAGGCCTGAGCCCATCTCCCTCCTCTCTGCACCCCACCCCTTGGCCAGGTTGGCAGACCTCATGGAACAGCATCAGGAGGAGCTGGCCACCATTGAGGCTCTGGATGCAGGTGCTGCCTACACATTGGCCCTGAAGACCCATGTGGGCATGACCATCCAGACCTTCCACTACTTTGCTGGCTGGTGCGACAAGATTCAGGTGAGGCTGAGGCTCCTGCCCACCAAGTGAGTTCACACTGGCAGGCTGGGCCCAGCAGGAAACTCTGAGGGCTGTGCATTAGCCTTATCTGGCAAGCTTATTGGCTTAAAACAACCCAATTGATCAGCTCTCACTTCTGCAGATGGGCAGTCCAGGCAGGCTAGGCTGGGTTCCATGCCAGGGTTTCCCAAGGACAGTGTCAAGGTGTGGCGAGGCTGGGCTTTGGCTGGAGGCTCTGGGGAGACCCTGCCTGCAGTTCCATTCAGATGTTGGAGAAAGGTTGGCAGGGTTCAGCTCCTATTGATGGAGCACTGAGGCCCAGGTTCTTGCTGGCTGCTGGTGGGGGCTGCTGTCAGCTATTGCAGGCCTTGCTCTGGCCCTTGCCTCAGCTTTCCATCCCCTTGCTGTTTTCAGGCTTGGCATCTGTCTGCCATAAACTGGAGAAAACTGCCTTTGTGGGGGCTCCTGAGGTGGTGCTGGGGACACCTGCATCATCTCTGTCTAAGGTCAACTGTGCCATTCCACATCTTTGCAGAAGGAGTAGCTCGCCATCTCCCAGATCCCAGGGATCAGAGTGGGACCGTGGGGCCCATTTTCAGAGATTTGCCCACTACAGGCAGTGGTAGGATACTCACCACTGAGGGGTTCATGGGTCTGTGCCAGATTTAGGGTTCAATCTTTGTGTCCTCTCCATGGGGTGGAGGGTGCAGGTGTGATGGAAGGCCCACCTTCTGCTCCTCCTGCTGCTGCATCACTTCTGGCTATAGCTGCCCCCACCTGGGGCCTCCTGGGCTAGCACACCCTCCAGAGGCAACTTGGCCTCTCACTCCCATTTTCTCTGCCCCAGTGTCAAATCCAGAGATCTTACCTGTACCAGGACCAGCTTCCCATCTGAGGACTCTGCCAGGCTCTGTGCAGCAGGCACCTTGCACCTGTTGGCTGCCTACTCCACCTGTGTCTGGAGTTCTCAGATGCCCCTGTCATACATAATCTGGAAAGTTTGGGTCTCTTACCTGTCTGGTTCATGGGGGGCTTCAGGACACAGACAAAACTCTTGAATTCTGAGGAAATAATGGAGTTCCCTCCCAGTGACTACCACCCCCACCCCGCCCACTCCATGACTCTTCCCGGACTCCACCATCCCTATCAACCATGCCAGACCAAACTGCAACCTGGCCTTGACCAGGAAAAAGCCTATTGGGTGAGTCACAGCACAGGGCAAAGATTCTCCACACAATGGGTGCTTTTCATACGGTACATTGTGTGGACACTCATCCCCTTTCTGCATATCTCTCCCATGTCTACTTATTTGACAGTCACTACGTGCTGGGCAGTTCAGGTGCTGGAGATACAGTGATGATCAGAGCTGATGAGAATGCCTATCCTCAGGGGACTTACATTTTAGCAAATTAAACAGCTTTCATTCCCAAAGTACCTTCTCTGTACCAGACACTGCTATAATGACTTTATAAGTATAATTTTACTTAATCCCCTCAATAACCCTCTAGCAATCAAGCTCATAGAGGGTGCATCTGAAAAATTTTTTTCTGGAAAGATCATAATGATGAATGTGTATAAAAACAAAGAATACACAGAACCAAGGAACAGGAACAAAATAATAGAGAAATAGGCAAAGGATAGGAACTGGCACTCCAAGGGGGGAAAGACAAGTGTCCACTGCACACAGAACAGACTAGGGATAGGAGAAATGATTTACACCCAGCAGTGAGGCCCAATAGCCTAGGGAGAAAGAAGCCCCCTCACACTGCCTTAGGGCAGCGGAGGGGCTCCACCCTTGTGAAAGGCAGCTTGGCATTGACTATTCAGTCCCCAGATGCACCCCGACCAGAAGGCATGGCTGTGGTGGCTCACTGACATAGGCGCACCAGGAGATCGGCCCGAGAGCTCTCCCAGCAGCTCTGCTGGGGCGATGAGAGCAGAACCCAGCACAGCCCCTGCTGAGCTCTGTGGCATCCTTACCGGGCGTGGTGTGCAGCTCTGTGAAGGCATGGGGCAGAGCTAGGGGGACCCCAAGGAACAGGCCCGAGAGAAACTTGTGTGAGGAAAGCACACCGAGGAATGTCCTCTAAAATCATCTAAGATGGGTCAGAGCCCCAGGGTGGTCAGCACCCAGCCGGCCTTCCCACGTTCTCTGTGCCCCCAACTGCAGGAGGACACCATGACCCACCAGCAGGGACTTCACATCCCCATGGACGGTGGTCAGAGCCACTCAGCTTCCTGGAGAGCATGGGAGTGTTTCAGGAGAATGGGCTCAAATGTCATTTGGATCAACAGAAATGAGCACAGATGCACACACCAGGTCCTAAAGGACAGGCCTGCTGGTGAGGGCGGCTCCTGTCGGGATAGTGGGCTGTGGACACAGTAAACCCTCTCCTGTAGCCCACAGAGAGGGGCAAGATTAGGGGGAGAAAGCACGGACTCCAGGGCAGTGGGGGCCACCCAGCCTTTCCCCCAGAGGACACAAGATGGAGGGAGTGCTCCAGGACAACCCCCCACAACAAAGAGCTCCTCAGCCAAGATGTCAGAGTGCTGAGCGAGAGCCCTGCAGGTCCAGAGTGCTTGGAACCCGTTCCTCTGGTGCAGGCTATGAGAGGGGCTGGGCTGGGATACCAGGGCCCAGGTGAACACCGGCTGCCAGACACATGAGTCTGTAAGGTCACTGATCTTCCAGGCGCCTCTCAGGGAGTCTGTCCTGTCAGATTGAGGAGGATGCTGATGCTGAACCTCCCAGTGAGATGGGGGGGGGGGGGGGGTCCCTGTATCAGCAGGTGTATGAGTTTGCTAGGGCCGTTGTAACAAAGTACCAAAACCAGGTGGCTCAAACAGCAGGCATTTACTGTCTTGGCATTCTGGGGCTGGAAGTTCTGGATACAGGTGTCAGAAGGTTGGTTTCTTCTGAGGGTGTGAGGATCTGCTCCAGCCCTCTCCCCTAGCTTCTGGGCTTTATCGGCAATCTTTGGTGTCTCTCTATCTCTGCCCTCATGTTCACATCGTGTTCTCCTCTTGCTTGTCTAACTCTTCACATGGCTTGTTTTTATAAAGGCACCAGTCATTTTGGGTTAAGTACACACCCTATTCAAGTAAGACCTCATCTTAACTAATTACATCTGGAACAACTAATTCCTAGAGTTAGGCTTTCAACACATGAATTTTGGGGAGTACAGATCAGCCATGACAGTGAGACTCCCCTGACGTCTTTTTTACTTTGGAGCCTTCACAACCCTAACAACCTCACCCCCTTCCCTGGGAACACTCACTGTGCTTCCTTTGCTGTCTCACCCTGCTGGGTGTACTGGGGGTAGGAGCGGTTCTCCTAAACACTCAGTGTACCCCATTGCTCCCAGGACAGTGTGCAGGCCCCGTTGGCCCTGCCCTCAGCATTCATCCACACCCTTCCCCTCGCCTGGGCTTAGCTAAGAAGTCATCTTTTTGGGAAACGTTCTGATGGTGATGATGATCATGAATATGATAATGAAGAAACAAGTCACGTAGCCTGTGTGGAGCTCTTGTGTGGATGGGCTCAGTAATTGTCTGACACTGATGAAGATAGTGCCCGCATCTTACAGGAGTTAGGGGAAAGCAGGGCCACATGCCTGCTAGGACCACACATGTCATCATTAGGCCCCTCAGGACTGTGGGGCCTCCCCTTGATGGAGACACTGCTTGTACTAATGGTATCATGTCTTAATGCACGCCAGGCAAGTCTTATCAGGCCTCCCAGGCTGACTGCTTCCTTCTCTCCATGGGACTCACCCCTGGCCTCAAGCCTAGGAAGACCCTTACTCGCTTCCTCCTGGCCCACTGTGTGATCCCAACCCTCTCCCATACCCTCTCAGACTGCCTGTGTGATCCTTGGTCTTCTCCCAGGCCCTGCATGCCATCACCTCCCCCATTGCCTGGTGTCACACCCTACTTAGCTGTCCCTAGGCGGTCTCACAGCTCCCATCCGAAATTTCCCTGCCACCATGCCCTGCTGGGAAGAGGGGCTACTGCCAGATTGAACACACTGCCCCACCAAGGACTAGAAAGCCAGGCATGTGATATCTCTCAGGGGACCTTTGGCTCCATATCAGGAAGCCTGGTGTGCAGGAGTGGAGTGGAGTGGAATGGAGTGGGGTGGAGTGTTGTGGATTGGAGTGAGCAGAGTGGAGCTGAGTGGGTGTCAGGCTTGGGTGAGAGGACACCACTGGCAGGTGCACTCTGGCCCCCAGGCTGTGTGGAGAGACGGAGTCCCACTTCTTTTGTATCACAGGGTCTGTGGCATCGTCATCCTCTGGAACTACCCCTGATGATGCTCTCCTGGAAGACGGCTGCCTGCCTGGCTGCTGGGAACACAGGGGTGGTCAAGTCTGCCCAGGTGGGTGTGGGCATGTTCCAGAGAGGGCCTGTGGGCTGTAGAAGGTATTGGTAAGCACCCTGTAAAGGAGACAGGTGCCCACCCAGGACTGGTTTCTCCTCAAGGGTGGAGGAATACTGGCCTTCTATGGGTCCCATTCACAGTCAGAGGCAGCATGCAGCAAGGACCAGTGGGGGCGGTAGGCAGTCTGTTCTTTCAGCGGTAGGGTGACAGAATCAGGTTAACCGACCCTGTACCTATTGTTGCTTGGTGAACAGTCAGGGATTTCTCCACAGGTGCCAGCACTCTGGGTTTGGGGGAGCAGAAACCCTGTTTGGTAACACTTGTCCAGGCCTCATGCTCTGAGACTGAAGCCCAGCCCCTCACAGAGAAGATATAGAGGTAGGACCTTCAGGTCACTCAGTCTGGAAGGGCCTGAGCAGGGTCCACCTGGGATGAGGACACTCTCTGAATGAGCCTCAGCTGCAGTAGCAGCCCCTCCCCTGCCTGCCCCCAATGGTGTTAGGAACTGAAGGCAAGATTCTCCATCACGGGGCTCTATACAGTGTGCCCCAGAGGTCTCTTGCTCCTCTGGCTGGTTTGGGGCAATTTGGCTCCAAAAGTATTATAATTTAAAAACCAGAAATAAGGGGGAGGAGTCAAGATGGCGGAGAGGTAGCAGGCTGAGACTACTTCAGCTAGCTGGAGATCAGCTAGATAGCTTATCTAAAGATTGCAAACACCTGAAAATCCATCGTCAGATCGAAGAGAAGAAGAACAGCAATTCTGGAAACAGAAAAACAACCACTTTCTGAAAGGTAGGACCGGCGGAGAAGTGAATCCAAAGCGATGGGAAGATAGACCCCGGGGGGAGGGGCCGGCTCCCGGCAAGCGGCAGAGCAACCGGGCATAAAATCAGGACCTTTAAAAGTCTGTTCCGCTGAGGGACATCGCTCCAGAGGCTAAACCGGGGCGAAGCCCACACGGGGTCAGCGTGGCCTCAGGTCCCGCAGGGTCACAGAAGGATCGGGGTGTCTGAGAGTCGCAGAGCTTGCAGGTATTGGAATGGGAAAGCCGGCTACAGAGACAGAGCCGACAGTAAGCTCGCAGCTCGGTGTTACCTTGAACCGGTCGCAGGCTCGGTGAGCTCGGAGCGCGGCCGGAGGTCAGGCAGACGGGAGTAACTGGCGCTGTTCTCTGAGGGCGCACTGAGGAGTGGGGCCCTGGGCTCTCGGCTCCTCTGGGCCAGAGACCAGGAGGCCGCCATTTGTATTCCCGTCCTCTGGAACTCTACGGAAAGCGCTCAGGGAACAAAAGCTCCTGAAAGCAAAGCCGAGCGGATTACTCAGCCCGGGCCCTGGTAAGGGCGGTGCAATTCCGCCTGGGGCAAAGACACTTGAGAATCACTACAACAGGCCCCTCCCCCAGAAGATCAACAAGAAATCCAGCCGAGACCAAGTTCACCTACCTAGGAGGGCGGTTTCAATACCAAGAGGAGCAGCAGAATTCCAGAGGAGGAGAAAGCAAAGCATGGAGCTCTTGGTTTTTCCCTGTGATTTTTTTTAGTCTTGCAGTTAATTTACTTTTTTTCTTTTTCATTTTTTGTTTTTTTTTCTTGCCTTCTGGTAAATTTTTTTTTAACTTTTACCTTTTTCTTTTTTAACGTTTTTTAACTAGTTTATCTAATATATATATATTTTTCTTTTTTATATTTTTCTTATTTGTTTTCTTTCTTAAAAAAATTCTTTTCTTTTTTTTTTCTTTTTCCTTTTTTTTTTTTTTCTTTCTTCCTTTATGAACCTCTTTTTATCCCCTTTCTCCCCCCACACGATTTGGGATCTCTTCTAATTTGGTTAAAGCATATTTTCCTGGGGTTGTTGCCACCCTTTTAGCATTTTCCTTGCTCCTTCATATACTCTTATCTGGCCAAAATGACAAGACGGAAAAATTCAACACAAAAAAAAGAACAAGAGGCAGTACCGAAGGCTAGGGACCTAATCAATACAGACATTGGTAATATGTCAGATCTAGAGTTCAGAATGACAATTCTCAAGGTTCTAGCCGGGCTCGAAAAAGGCATGGAAGATACTAGAAAAACCCTCTCGAGAGATATAAAAGCCCTTTCTGGAGAAATAAAAGAAATAAAATCTAACCAAGTTGAAATCAAAAAAGCTATTAATGAGGTGCAATCAAAAATGGAGGCTCTCACTGCTAGGATAAATGAGGCAGAAGAAAGAATTAGTGATATAGAAGACCAAATGACAGAGAATAAAGAAGCTGAGCAAAAGAGGGACAAACAGCTACTGGACCATGAGGGGAGAATTCGAGAGATAAGTGACACCATAAGACGAAACAACATTAGAATAATTGGGATTCCAGAAGAAGAAGAAAGAGAGAGGGGAGCAGAAGGTGTACTGGAGAGAATTATTGGGGAGAATTTCCCCAATATGGCAAATGGAACGAGCATCAAAATTCAGGAGGTTCAGAGAATGCCCCTCAAAATCAATAAGAATAGGCCCACACCCCGTCACCTAATAGTAAAATTTACAAGTCTCAGTGACAAAGAGAAAATCCTGAAAGCAGCCCGGGAAAAGAAGTCTGTAACATACAATGGTAAAAATATTAGATTGGCAGATTGGTCTCTGACTTATCCACAGAGACCTGGCAGGCCAGAAAGAGCTGGCATGATATTTTCAGAGCACTAAATGAGAAAAACATGCAGCCAAGAATACTATATCCAGCTAGGCTATCATTGAAAATAGAAGGAGAGATTAAAAGCTTCCAGGACAAACAAAAACTGAAAGAATTTGCAAATACCAAACCAGCTCTACAGGAAATATTGAAAGGGGTCCTCTAAGCAAAGAGAGAGCCTACAAGTGGTAGATCAGAAAGGAACAGAGACCATATACAGTAACAGTCACCTTACAGGCAATACAATGGCCCTAAATTCTTATCTCTCAATAGTTACCCTGAATGTTAATGGGCTAAATGCCCCTGTCAAAAGACACAGGGTATCAGAATGGATAAAAAAACAAAACCCATCTATATGTTGCCTCCAAGAAACTCATTTTAAGCCCGAAGACACCTCCAGATTTAAAGTGAGGGGGTGGAAAAGAATTTACCATGCTAATGGACATCAGAAGAAAGCAGGAGTGGCAATCCTTATATCAGATCAATTAGATTTTAAGCCAAAGACTATAATAAGAGATGAGGAAGGACACTATATCATACTCAAAGGGTCTGTCCAACAAGAAGATTTAACAATTTTAAATATCTATGCCCCCAACGTGGGAGCAGCCAACTATATAAACCAATTAATAACAAAATCAAAGAAACACATCAACAATAATACAATAATAGTACGGGACTTTAACACCCCCCTCACTGAAATGGACAGATCATCCAAGCAAAAGATCAGCAAGGAAATAAAGGCCTTAAACGACACACTGGACCAGATGGACATCACAGATATATTCAGAACATTTCATCCCAAAGCAACAGAATACACATTCTTCTCTAGTGCACATGGAACATTCTCCAGAATAGATCACATCCTCGGTCCTAAATCAGGACTCAACCGGTATCAAAAGATTGGGATCATTCCCTGCATATTTTCAGACCACAATGCTCT
This sequence comes from Mustela lutreola, assembly GCF_030435805.1. NCBI lineage: Eukaryota > Metazoa > Chordata > Mammalia > Carnivora > Mustelidae > Mustela > Mustela lutreola. The sequence continues at coordinate 56,260,122 of NC_081291.1, read as the reverse complement.
AAAGCTACATCTCAACCACAAAAGGAAGTTTGGAAAGAACCCAAATACATGGAGACTAAACAGCATCCTTCTAAAGAATGAATGGGTCAACCGGGAAATTAAAGAAGAATTGAAAAAAATCATGGAAACAAATGATAATGAAAGTACAACGGTTCAAAATCTGTGGGACACAACAAAGGCAGTCCTGAGAGGAAAATATACAGCGGTACAAGCCTTTCTCAAGAAACAAGAAAGGTCTCAGGTACACAACCTAACCCTACACCTAAAGGAGCTGGAGAAAGAACAAGAAAGAAACCCTAAGCCCAGCAGGAGAAGAGAAATCATAAAGATCAGAGCAGAAATCAATGAAATAGAAACCAAAAAAAACAATAGAACAAATCAACGAAACTAGGAGCTGGTTCTTTGAAAGAATTAATAAAATTGATAAACCCCTGGCCCGCCTTATCAAAAAGAAAAGAGAAAGGACCCAAATAAATAAAATCATGAATGAAAGAGGAGAGATCACAACTAACACCAAAGAAATACAAACTATTATAAGAACACACTATGAGCAACTCTACGCCAATAAATTTGACAATCTGGAAGAAATGGATGCATTCCTAGAAACATATAAACTACCACAACTGAACCAGGAAGAAATAGAAAGCCTGAACAGACCCATAACCAGTAAGGAGATTGAAACAGTCATTAAAAATCTCCAAACAAACAAGAGCTCAGGGCCAGACAGCTTCCCGGGGGAATTCTACATTCAAACATTTAAAGAAGAACTAATTCCTATTCTCCTGAAACTGTTCCAAAAAATAGAAATGGAAGGAAAACTTCCAAACTCTTCTTATGAGGCCAGCATCACCTTGATCCCAAAACCAGACAAGGATCCCATCAAAAAAGAGAGCAATAGACCAATATCCTTGATGAACACAGATGCGAAAATACTCAACAAAATACTAGCCAATGGGATTCAACAGTACATTAAAAGGTTTATTCACCACGACCAAGTGGGATTTAATCCATGGCTGCAAGGTTGGTTCAACATCCGCAAATCAGTCAATGTGATACAACACATCAATAAAAGAAAGAACAAGAACCATATGATACTCTCAATAGATGCTGAAAAAGCATTTGACAAAGTACAGCATCCCTTCCTGATCAAAACTCTTCAAAGTGTAGGGATAGAGGGCACATACCTCAATATCATCAAAGCCATCTATGAAAAACCAACCGCAAATATCATTCTCAATGGAGAAAAACTGAAAGCTTTTCCGCTAAGGTCAGGAACACGGCAGGGATGTCCATTATCACCACTGCTATTCAACATAGTACTAGAGGTCCTAGCCTCAGCAATCAGACAACAAAAGGAAATTAAAGGCATCCAAATTGGCAAAGAAGAAGTCAAATTATCACTCTTCGCAGATGATATGATACTTTATGTGGAAAACCCAAAAGATTCCACTCCAAAACTGCTAGAACTTATACAGGAATTCAGTAAAGTGTCAGGATATAAAGTCAATGCACAGAAATCAGTTGCATTTCTCTACACCAACAGCATGACAGAAGAAAGAGAAATTAAGGACTCAATCCCATTTACAATTGCACCCAAAACCATAAGATACCTAGGAATAAACCTAACCAAAGAGGCACAGAATCTATACTCAGAAAACTATAAAGTACTCATGAAAGAAATTGAGGAAGACACAAAGGAATGGAAAAATGTTCCATGCTCCTGGATTGGAAGAATAAATATTGTGAAAATGTCTATGCTACCTAAAGCAATCTACACATTTAATGCAATTCCTATCAAAGTACCATCCATCTTTTTCAAAGAAATGGAACAAATAATTCTAAATTTTATATGGAACCAGAAAAGACCTCGAATAGCCAAAGGGATATTGAAAAAGAAAGCCAACGTTGGTGGCATCACAATTCCGGACTTCAAGCTCTATTACAAAGCTGTCATCATCAAGACAGCATGGTACTGGCACAAAAACAGACACATAGATCAATGGAACAGAATAGAGAGCCCAGAAATAGACCCTCAACTCTACAGTCAACTAATCTTTGACAAAGCAGGAAGGAATGTCCAATGGAAAAAAGACAGCCTCTTCAATAAATGGTGCTGGGAAAATTGGACAGCCACATGCAGAAAAATGAAATTGGACCATTTCCTTACACCACACACAAAAATAGACTCAAAATGGATGAAGGACCTCAATATGCGAAAGGAATCCATCAAAATCCTTGAGGAGAACACAGGCAGCAGCCTCTTCGACCTCTGCCACAGCAACATCTTCCTAGGAATAACGCCAAAGGCAAGGGAAGCAAGGGCAAAAATGAACTTTTGGGATTTCATCAAGATCAAAAGCTTTTGCACAGCAAAGGAAACAGTTAACAAAACCAAAAGACAACTGACAGAATGGAAGAAGATATTTGCAAACGACATATCAGATAAAGGACTAGTGTCCAGAATCTATAAAGAACTTAGCAAACTCAACACCCAAAGAACAAATAATCCAATCAAGAAATGGGCAGAGGACATGAACAGACATTTCTGCAAAAGACATCCAGATGGCCAACAGACACATGAAAAAGTGCTCCATATCACTCGGCATCAGGGAAATACAAATCAAAACCACAATGCGATATCACCTCACACCAGTCAGAATGGCTAAAATCAACAAGTCAGGAAATGACAGATGCTGGCGAGGATGCGGAGAAAAGGGAACCCTCCTACACTGTTGGTGGGAATGCAAGCTGGTGCAGCCACTCTGGAAAACAGCATGGAGGTTCCTCAAAATGTTGAAAATAGAACTGCCCTAGGACCCAGCAATTGCACTATTGGGTATTTACCCTACAGAGACAAACGTAGTGATCCAAAGGGGCACGTGCACCCGAATGTTTATAGCAGCAATGTCCACAATAGCCAAACTATGGAAAGAACCTAGATGTCCATCAACAGATGAATGGATCAAGAAGATGTGGTATATATACACAATGGAATACTATGCAGCCATCAAAAGAAATGAAATCTTGCCATTTGCGACAACATGGATGGAACTAGAGCGTATCATGCTTAGCGAAATAAGTCAAGCAGAGAAAGACAACTATCATATGATCTCCCTGATATGAGGAAGTGGTGATGCAACATGGGGGCTTAAGTGGGTAGGAGAAGAATAAATGAAACAAGATGGGATTGGGAGGGAGACAAACCATAAGTGACTCTTAATCTCACAAAACAAACTGAGGGTTGCTGGGGGGGAGGGGGTTTGGGAGAAGGGGGTGGGATTATGGACATTGGGGAGGGTATGTGCTTTGGTGAGTGCTGTGAAGTGTGTAAACTTGGTGATTCACAGACCTGTACCCCTGGGGATAAAAATATATGTTTATAAAAAATAAAAAAATAATAATAAAAAAATAAAAACCAGAAATAACAATAAATAAATAAATAAATAATAAAATAAATTTAAAATAACAACAGTTGACATTTACAATATTCACACTGAGTCAGGAACTCCTAAAGCATTTTAATATACAACAAATTATACTAAAAATTTGCATGTATTTGTTTATTGAGCATCACAGCAACCCTCTGAGTTGACCCATAAGTCTCTTGTTAGCATGGGGGTGCTGCGCACAGATCCAGGCAATTGTCCCTGGAAGAGCCCCCGACGGGCCTGTGCTCTCTCAGGGCCAGCATCCCACAAATGTGGTGATTCTGAGGCTCATTGGTAGGTGGGGCATAAGCCAGCCTTTACAAGGAATATTACCTGGGCCCGAAGAGGAATGGCTGCTGGCAGGCCAAGAGGAGAGGAATGGCCTCCAGCAGTGAGGAGGTAATCAGAATCTGGCACTGAGGTGCATCCAGGCTGTCCTGGGACTCCCCACTGCCTGAGTGAAAGGGGGTATGAACGTTTAGGAAGAGCCCAGGCCTAGCCACAGGGCTGAAGCCTGCCAGGAGAAGACACTAGAAGGTACATGAGGAAGCAGGCCTTACTCCCAGCTTTCCACTGGAGCCATGGGGGAAGCTGGCTGGGTTGGCAGTACCTCCTATGATGGGGCTTCCCCTCGAGAGTCTTCCTGCCATGACTGCTTCTCCCTGCTTGCTATCTTAGGCTGCTGGGAGAGGATGGAAGAACCTCACTTCCCAATTCCTCCTGACCCAGTCTTCTTTCCTGTCTCCTCAGATCACCCCACTCACAGTCTTGAAGTTTACAGAGTTGACCTTAAAGGCTAGCATTCCAAAGTGTGTGGTCAACATCCTCCCGGGATCTGGTAAAGGATGTGGACATGAGCATCTGGGGGTGCCAGGGCTCCAGGGAGTTGGAGATGCCCATGGTCAGAACAGGGCTTGCTGCGTGACATGCTCTAGGGAGGCAGAGCAACCAGGGACACAGTGATCCAGTGGGCGTGACCAGCCTGATGAGGAGACGCCCTCTCCTGTGATGGAAGAAACAAATACCTGGAAGTGTTCTAGTTTTCAAATGCTTCCCCAAATATTTTCCTTTTTCTTTCTTTCTTTTCTTTCTTTTTTTTTTTTTTTTGTATGTCTATATGTGCTCTGACATAAAGTACATAACTTGGGATCTGCCCTTGGAAGTTTGAGAGAATTTATCTAGGCTTGGGGCATCTGGGGAGGTATAACATGAATTGATTTTTTAGTTTCTACTGTGGTTAGTAGCCTAGTTTATTGGAAAGGTTCTCTCTTCTTGCACACATTTTAAAATATATTGACCTAGAGTTGTATTTACACTGTCTTATAAGTAATTCTTTTTGATTCACCCTTTGATTGTTAGAGTACCCCTTTATACTTTACAACAGTTTTTCTTTCTCTTTTAAAATTGGTTAAATTTGTGAAAAGTGCTTGTTTGTTCCCATACTCCCCTCAAAAACAAAAACAGCCCTCAAACTTCTTTACCCATTGCATTGATATTCTGGATTTTTTTCTCTGCTTTCATCATTATTTCCTTCTGTGTTCTCCTGTTTTTTGTATCTTTTTGAGTTGAAAGTTTAATTCGCTTATTTCCACTTTTGTCATACAAAAATCATTCAAAGAAAGCTTTGATGACATCTCATACCTTTTGATTGACATATGCATTATTATATAAATGCCCCCCTCTTTATTTTTTTTAATTTTTAATTTTTTAATTTCTTTTTTCTTTTTTAATTTTTATTTATTTTAATTTTTTATTTATTTTTTTTGTATATGTAAGATTTAATTGTAAGAAACCAACAAATTGTCTTCCAAAGTGGCCATACTGTTCTACATTCCCACCAGCAATGAATAAAAGTTTCTGTTGCTCCATATTGTCACTGGTATTTGGTGGTGTCAGAATTCCAGATTTCAGTCATTCTAATAGGTGTTTAGTGGTATCTCTTTGTTGTTTTAATTTACATTTTTTCTGATGATATATGTCATGGAGCATCTTTACCATGCTCTTACATGATCTGTATATCATCTTTGGTGAGGTGTCTGTTAAGGTATTTGGCCAGTTTTCTAATTGAGTTATTTGTTCTCTTATTATTGAGTTTTAATAGGTCACTGTATATTTTGGGTAACAGTCCTTTATCAGATGTGTCTTTTTCAAATATTTTCTCCCAGTCTTCCCAGAGCAGAAGTTTTAATCTTTTCTTTTTAGTGTTTTATTGTTTTTCTATTTTTGATTTTTAAATTTATTTTCAGCATAGCAGTATCATTGTTTTTGCTCCACACCCACTGCTCCATGAAATCCGTCTCCTCTCCAATACCCGCCACCTGGTTCCCTCAACTTCCCACCCCCCACCCCTTCAAAACCCTCAGATTGTTTTTCAGAGTCCATAGTCTCTCGTGATTCACCTCCCCTTCCAATTTCCCTCAACTCCCTTCTCCTCTCCATCTCCCCTTGTCCTCCATGCTATTTGTTATGCTCCACAAATAAGTGAAACCATATGATAATTGACTCTCTCTGCTTGACTTATTTCACTCAACATAATCTCTTCCTGTCCAATCCATGTTGTTATAAAAGTTGGGTATTCATCCTTTCTGATGGAGGCACAATACTCCATAGTGTATATGGACCACATCTTCCTTATCCATTCATCTGTTGAAGGGCATCTTGGTTCAATCCACAGTTTGGTGACCGTGGCCATTGCTGCTATAAACATTGAGGTACAGATGGCCCTTTTTTCACCACATCTGTATCTTTGGGGTAAATACCCAGGAGTGCAATGGCAGCGTCATAGGAAAGCTCTATTTTTAATTTCTTGAGGAATCTCCACACTGTTTTCCAAAGTGACTGCACCAACTTGCATTCCCACCAACACCAACAGTGTAAGAGAGTTCCCATTTCTCCACATCCTCTCCAACACATGTTGTTTCCTGTCTTGCTAATTTTGGCCATTCTAACTGGTGTAAGGTGGTATCTCAATGTGGTTTTCATTTGAATGCCCCTGATGGCTAGTGATGATTAACATTTTTTCATGTGTCTGACAGCCATTTGTATGTCTTCATTGGAGAAGTGTCTGTTCATATCTTCTGCCCATTTTTTAATATGATTGTCTGTTTTGTGAGTGTTGAGTTTGAGGAGTTCTTTATAGATCCTGGATATCAACCTTTTGTCTGTACTGTCATTTGCACGTATCTTCTCCCATTCCGTGGGTTGCCTCTTTGTTTTCTTGACTGTTTCCTTTGCTGTGCAGAAGCTTTTGATTTTGATGAAGTCGCAAAAGTTCATTTTTGCTTTTGTTTCCTTTGCCTTTGGAGACATATCTTGAAAGAAGTTGCTGTGGCTGATATCGAAGAGATTACTGCCTATGTCTCCTTAGGATTCTGATGGATTCCTGTCTCACGTTGAGGTCTTTCATCCATTTCGAGTTTATCTTTGTGTACAGTGTAAGAGAATGGTCGATTCTCATTCTTCTACATATAACTGTCCAGTTTTCCCAGCATCATTTATTGAAGAGACTGTCTTTTTTCCACTGTATATTTTTTCCAGTTTTGTCGAAGATTAATTGACCATAGCGTTGAGGGTCCATATCTGGGCTCTCTACTCTGTTCCACTGGTCTCTGTATCTGATTTAATTCCATTTCCATGCTGTCTTGGTGATCACAGCTTTGTAGTAAAGCTTGAAATCAGGCAACGTGATGCCCACAGTTTTGTTTTTCTTCTTCAACATTTCCTTAGCGATTGGGGGTCTCTTCTGATTCCATACAAATTTTAGGATTGTTTGATCCAGCTCTTTGAAAAATACTGGTGGAATTTTGATAGGAATGGCATTAAAAGTATAGATTGCTCTAGGCAGTATAGACATTTTAACAATGTTTATTCTTCCGATCCAAGAGCATGGAATGATCTGCCATCTTTTTGTGTCTTCTTCAATTTCTTTCATGAGTGTTCTGTAGTTCCTCGAGTACAGATCCTTTACCTCTTTGGTTAGGTTTATTCCCAGGTATCTTATGGTTCTTGGTGCTATAGTGAATGGAACTGATTCTCTAATTTCCCTTTCTGTGTTTTCATTGCTAGAGTATAAGAAAGCAACTGATTTCTGTACATTGACTTTGTGTCCTGCCACATTACTGAATTGCTGTATGAGTTCTAGTAGTTTGGGGGGGGGGGGAGTCTTTTGGGTTTTCCATATAAAGAATCATGTCATCTGCGAAGAGAGAGAGTTTGACTTCTTCATTACCAATTTGGATACCTTTTATTTCCCTTTGTTGTCTGATTGCTGTTGCTAGGACTTCTAATACTATGTTGAACAAGAGTGGTGAGAGTGGGCATCCTTGTCATGTTCCTGATCTCAATGAGAAGGCTGCGAGCTTTTTCCCATTGAGGATGATATTCACTTTGGGTTTTTCATAGATAGATATGATGAAGTTCAGGAATGTTCCCTTTATCCCTATACTTTGAAGTGTTTTAATCAGGAATGGATGCTGGATTTTGTCAAATGCTTTTTCTGCATCAATTGAGAGGACCATGTGGTTCTTCTCTCTTCTCTTATTGATTTGTTCTATCACATTGATTGATTTGAGAATGTTGAACCATCCTTGTAGCCCAGGGATGAATCCCACCTGGTCATGGTGGATAATCTTTTTAATGTGCTGTTGGATCCTATTTGCTAGGATCTTGTTGAGAATCTTAGCATCCATATTCATCAGTGATATTGGTCTGAAATTCTTTTTGGTGGGGGTCTTTGCTTTGTTTGGTGATGAGGGTAATGCTGGCCTTATGGATTGAATTTGGAGGTTTTCCTTCTCCTTCAATTTTTTGAAACAGCTTCAGTAGAATAGGTATTATTTCTTCTTTGAATATTTGGTAGAATTCCCCAGTGAGTCCTTCAGGCCCTGTACTCTTAATTTTTGGGAGGTTTTGATCACTGCTTCAATCTCGCTGCTAGTGATTGGTCTATTCAGGATGTCAGAATATTCCTGTTTCAGTCTTAGATGTATCTAGGTTTCCAGGAATGCATCCATTTCTTCTAGGCTGCTTAAAACTTATTGGCATATAACTGTTGATAACAATTTCTGATGATTGCTTCCATTTCCTTGCTGTTAGTCATGATCTCTCCCCTTTCATTCATGATTTTATTGATTTGGGTCCTTTTCACTTTCTTTTTGATAAGTCTGGCCAGAGGTTTATCAATCTAATTAATTCTTTTAATGAACCATCTCTTAGTTTTTTCAATGTTTTCTAGTGTATCTCTTTTGGTTTCTAATTCATTGATATCTTCCCTAATCTTAATTATTTCCCTTCTTGTGCATGGGGTATGCTTAATTTGTTGTTGATTCTCCAGTTCTTTAAGGTGTAAAGAGAGTTTGTGTATTCAGGATTTTTCTTTTTCTTTTTTTTTTTTTTCCATAGGTTTTGGACTAATGTGTCTTCACTTTTTTTATTTCCATGAATTGTTTAAGTTCTTCTTGTTTTCCCATTTGCTTCAAACCTTCTAAACAGGATGGTCTTTAGCTTCCAAGTGTTTGAATTTCTTAACAATGAATACTGTTATGCTGAAAATAAATTTTAAAAAATTAAACTTCTCTTGTGATTGAGTTCTAGTTTCAAAGTATTTTGATTTGAGAATATGCCAGGAATCATCTCAATATTTTTGTATCAATTGAGATCTGATTTGTGATTCAATATGTAATCTATTCTGGAGAAAGTTCCATGTGCACTTGAGAAGAATGAGTATTCTGTTGTTTTAGAGTGGAATGTTCCATATATACCTGTGAGTACCATCTAATCCAATGTGTCATTCAAAGCTCTTTTTTCTTTGTTGATTTTCTACGAGTTGGTCTGTCCCTTGCTGAGAGTGGCATGTAAAGTTCTCCTACAATTAATGAATTCTTATCAGTATGTCTCCTCATTTTGTTTAACAGTTGGCTTATGTAGTTGGCAGTTTTCATGTTGGAGGCATAGATATTTACAATTGTTAGATATTCTTGTTGAATAGACTCTTTAAGAATGATATAGTGTACTTCTGTTCTTTAAGCACAGTCTTTAGCTTAAAATATAAATTGTCTGATATGAGAATTCTACCCCAGCTTTCTTTTGAGGTGTGTTGGCATGAAAAATTGTTCTCCATTCCTTCACTTTCAGTCTGGATGTATCTTTAGGTTCAGAATGAGTCTCTTAGAGACAGCATACGGATGGGTCCTGTCTTTTTATCTAATCTGCAATCTTGTGCAATTTCACGGGAGCATTTAAGCCATTCAAGTTGAGAGTGATTGTTGACAGGTAAGATATTATTATTATCATGTTGCTTGCGATGTCCTTGTTTCTATTTATATGTCTGTTCTGCATCACTCTTGGGCTCTTTCTCCTTTTATAGAACCCCCCTTAACTTCATTAAGATAAAAATTTCTGCACAGCAAAGGAAACAGTCAATGAAACAAAGAGGCAATCCACAGAATCAGAAAATATATTCTCAACTGACACTACAGACAAAGGGCTGATAAGAACTTTTCAAAATCAACAACCAAAAAACAAATAATCAAATCCCCCCAAAATGGGCAGAAGACATGAACAGACACATCTACAATGAAGAATACAAATGGATCACAGACACATGAAACAATGTTCATCATCATTGGCCATCAGGGAAATTTGAATCAAAACCACATTGAGATACCACCTTACATCAGTTAGAATGGCAAAGATTAACAAGGCAGAACACTGTTGGAGAGGATGTGGAGAAATGGGAACAGTCTTACACAGTTGGTGGGAATGCAAATTGGTGCAGCCACTTTGGAAAACAGTGTGGAGATTCAATTGTTTGAACAATTGAAAATAGAACTACCCTATGACCCTGCAATTGTACTACTGGGTATTTACCCCAATGATACAGGTATAGTGAAAAGAGGGGCCATATGTACCTCAGTGTTCATAGCAGCAATGTCCACAATAGCTAAAATTTGGAAGGAGCCAAGATGACCTTCCACAGGTGAATGGATAAAGATGATGTGGTCTCTATATACAATGGAATACTACTCAGCCATCAGAAAGGATAAATACCCAACTTTTGCATCAACATGGATGGGACTGGAGGAGATTATGCTGAGTGAAATAAGTCAAGCAGAGAAATCCAATTATCATATGGTTTCACTTACTTGTGGAACATAAGAAATAACATGGAGGACATTAAGAGAAGGAAAGGAAAAATGAAGGGGCAGAAATTGGAGGCAGGGGATGACCCATGAGAGACTGTGGACTCTGAGAAGCAATCTGAGGTTTTAGAGAGGATGAATGGTGGGATGGGTGAGCCTAGTAGTGCATATAAAGCAAGGTATATATTGCATGGAGCTCTGGGTGTTGTACATAAACAATGAATCTTGGAATACTGCATCAAAAACTAATGGTGTGAAGGAACTCAAACACCTGGAAGCTAAAGACCACCTTGCTTAAGAATGCTTGGATCAACCAGGAGATCAAGGAAGAACTGAAACAATTCATGGAAACCAATGACAATGAAGACACTTCGATCCAAAACCTATGGGTTTTCCTTTCCTTCTCAGCAAAAGTGGTCCTAAGGGGGAAATACATAGCCATCCAAGCCTCCCTCAAAAAAAATTGAAAAATTCAGAACACAGCAGCTGTCTCTACACCTTCAAAAACTGGAGAATCAACAACAAATCAAACCAACTCCACACATAAGAAGGGAAATCATCAAGATTAGAGCTGAGATCGATAAGGTAGAAACCAGAGATACAGTAGAACGTATCAATGAAACTAGAAGATAGTTTTTTGAAAGAATCAATAAGATCGGTAAGCCATTGGCGATACTAATCCAAAAGAAAAGAGAGAAAGCTCAAATATATAAAATTATGAATGAAAAGGGAGAGATCACAACGAACACCAAGGAAGTAGAAACAATCATCAGAAGTTATTATCAACAGTTATATGCCAATAAGCTTAGCAACCTAGATGAAATGGATGCATTCCTGGAAAACTATAAACTCCCAAAATTGAATCAGGAAGAAAATGACAACCTAAATAGACCAATATCTAGTAATGAGATTGAAGTAATGATCAAAAACCTCCCAAAAAACAAGAGCCCAGGACCTGATGGATTCCCTGGGGAATTCTACCAAACTTACAAAGAAGAAATAACACTTATTCTCCTGAAGCTGTTTCCAAAAACTGAAGCAGAAGGAAAACTTCCTGACTCTCTCTATGAAGCCAGAATTACCCTGATCCCCAAACCAGGTAAAGACCCTACCAAAAAGGAGAATTTCAGATCAATTACACTGATGAATATGGATGCTAAGATTCTCAACAAAATCCTAGCAAATAGGATCCAACAGCACATTAAAAAGATTATCCACCATGACCAGGTGGGATTCATCCCTGGGCTACAAGGATGGTTCAACATTCTCAAATCAATCAATGTGATAGAACAAATCAATAAAAGAAGAGAGAAGAACCACATGGTCCTCTCAATTGATGCAGAAAAAGCATTTGACAAAATCCAGCATCCATTCCTGATTAAAACGCTTCAAAGTATAGGGATAGAGGGAACATTCCTGAAGTTCATCAAATCTATGAAAGACCCACAGCAAATATCATCCTGGTAAAAGCTAGCGTCCGTCCCATTGAGATCAGGAACACGACAAGGATGCCCACTCTCTCCACTCTTGTTCAACATAGTATTAGAAGTCCTAGCAACAGCAATCAGACAACAAAGGGAAATAAAAGGTATCCAAATTGGTAATGAAGAAGTCAAACTCTCTCTCTTCGCAGATGACATGATTCTTTATATGGAAAACCCAAAGACTCCACCCCCAAACTACTGGAACTCATACAGCAATTAGGCAATGTGGCAAAATACAGAGTCAATGTACAGAAATCAGTGGGTTTCTTATACACTAACATTGAAAATACAGAAAGGGAAATTAGAGAATCGATTCCATTTACTGTAGCACCAAGAACCATAAGATACCTGGGAATAAACTTAACCAAAGAGGTAAAGGATCTGTATTCATGGAACTACAGAACACTCATGAAAGAAATTGAAGAAGACACAAAAAGATGGCAGATCATTCCATGCTCTTGGATCAGAAGAATAAACATTGTTAAAATGTCTATACTGCCTAGAGCAATCTGTACTTTTAATGCCATTCCGATCAAAATTCCACCAGTATTTTTCAAAGAGCTGGAACAAACAATCCTAAAATTTGTATGGAATCAGAAGAGACCCCGAATCGCTAAGGAAGTGTTGAAAAACAAAAACAAAACGGGGGGCATCATGTTACCTGATTTCAAGCTTTACTACAAAGCTGTGATCAAGCTGCTTACCAAGACAGCATGGTACTGGCATAAAAACAGACACATAGACCAGTGGAACAGAGTAGAGAGCCCAGATATCGACCCTCAACTCTATGATCAAATAATCTTCGACAAAACAGGAAAAAATACACAGTGGAAAAAAGACAGTCTCTTCAATAAATGGTGCTGAGAAAACTGGACAGCTATATGTACAAGAATGAAGCTCAACCATTCTCTTACACCATACACAAAGATAAACTCAAAATGTATAAGAGACCTCAACGTGAGACAGGAATCCATCAGAATGCTAGAGGAGAACATAGGCAGTAATCTCTTCGATATCAGCCACAACAATTTCTTTCAAGATATGTCTCCAAAGGCAAAGGAAACAAAGCGAAAATAAACTTTTGGGACTTCATCAATCAAAAGCTTCTGCACAGCAAAAGAATCAGTCAAGAAAACAAAGAGGCAACCCAGGGAATGGGAGAAGATATTTGCAAATGACAGTACAGACAAAAGATTGATATCCAGGATCTATAATGAACTCCTCAAACTCAACACACACAAAACAGACAAGCATATCAAAAAATGGGCAGAAGATATGAACAGACAATTCTCCAATGAAGACATACAAATGGCTGTCAGACACATGAAAAAATGTTCATCATCACTAGCCCTCAGGGAGATTCAAATTAAAACCACATTGACTTTGGGGAGGGTATGTGCTTTGGTGAGTGCTGATTCACAGACCTGTACCCCTGGGGATAAAAATACATGTTTATAAAAAAAATTAAAAAATAAACATATTGAGATATCACCTTACACCAGTTAAAATGGCCAAAATTAACAAAAAAGGAAACAACATGTGTTGGAGAGGATGTGGAGAAAGGGGAACCCTCTTACACTGTTGGTGGAAATGCAAGTTGGTGCAGCCTCTTTGGAGAACAGTGTGGAGATTCCTCAAGAAATTAAAAATAGAACATCCCTATGACCCTGCAATTAAACTCCTGGGTATTTACCCCAAAGATACAGATGTAGTGAAAAGAAGGGCCATCTGTACCCCAATGTCTATAGCAGCAATGGCCACGGTCGACAAGCTGTGGAAAGAACCAAGATGCCCTTCAACAGATGAATGGATAAGGAAGATGTGGTCCATATACACTATGGAGTATTATGCCTCCATCAGAAAGGACAAATACCCAACTTTTGTAGCAACATGCACAGGACTGGAAGAGATTATGCTGAGTGAAATAAGTCAAGCAGAGAGAGTCAACTATCATATGGTTTCACTTATTTGTGAAGCATAACAAATAACATGGAGGACATGGGGAGTTACAGCGGAGAAGGGAGTTGGGAGAAATTGGAAGGGGAAGTGAACCATGAGAGATTATGGACTCTGAAAAACAATCTGAGGAGTTTGAAGTGTCGGGGGATGGGAGGTTGGGGGAACCAGGTGGTGGGTATTATAGAGGGCACGGATTGCATGGGGCATTTGGTGTGGTGCAAAAATAATGAATACTGTTATGCTGAAAATAAATTTTAAAAAATAGTGCATGGCATTTGAAAGTATTCAATAAATATTTGCTAAATAAATGACTCCCCAATAAAAACAAAACAAAACAAACAAAAAACAAAACAAACAAAAATAAAAAAACAGACGCATAGAGCAGTGGAACAGAGTAGAGAGCCCAGGTATGGACCCTCAACTCTATGGTCAAGTAATCTTCAACAAAGCACGAAAACAATATATAGTCGAAAAAAGACAGTCTCTTCAAATAATGGTCCTGGGAAAATTGGACAGCTATGCGTAGAAGAATGAACCTCAACCATTCTCTTACACCATACACAAAGATAAACTCAAAATGGATAAAAGACCTCAGTGTGAGACAGGAATCCATCAGAATCCCAGAGGAGAACATAGGCAGTAACCTCTTCGACATCAGCCACAGCAACTTCTTTCAAGACATGTCTCCAAAGGCAAAGGAAACAAAAGTGAAAATAAACTTTTAGGACTTAATCAAAATCAAAAGCTTCCGCACAGCAAAGGAAACATTCAAAAAAACAAAGAGGCAACCCAAAGAATGGGAGAAGGTAGTCACAAATGACAGGGCTGATATCCAAGATCTATAAAGAACTCCTCAAACTCAACACACACAAAACAGTCATCAAAAAATGGGCAGAATATATGGACAGACAATTCTCCAATAAAGACATACAAATGTCTATCAGACACATGAAAAAATGTTCATCATCACTAGCTGTCAGGGAGATTCAAATTAAAACTACATTGAGATATCACCTTACACCAGTTAAAATGGCCAAAATTAGCAAGACAAGAAACAACATGTGTTGGAGGGAATGTGGAAAAAGGGGAACCTTCTTACACTGTTGGTGGGAATGCAAGTTGGTGCAGCCTCTTTGGAGAACAATGTGAAGATTCTTCAAGAAATTAAAAATAGAACTTCCCTATGACCCTGCCATTGCACTCCTGGGTATTTACCCCAAAGATACAGATGTAGTGAAAAGAAGGGCCATCTGTACCCTAGTGTTTATAGCAGCAATGGCCACAGTCGCCAAGCTGCGGAAAGAACCAAGATGCCCTTCAACGGACGAATTGATTAGGAAGATGTGGTCCATATACACTATGGAGTATTATGCCTCCATCAGAAAGGACAAATACCCAACTTTTGTAGAAACATGGATGGGACTGGAAGAGATTATGCTGAGTGAAATAAGTCAAGCAGAGAGAGTCAATTATCATTATGGTTTTATTTATTTGTGGAGCATGACAAATAGCATGGCGGACATGGGGAGTTACAGAGGAGAAGGGAGTTGGGGGAAATTGGAAGGGGAAGTGAACCATGAGAGACTATGGACTCAGAAAAACAATCTGAGGGTTTTGAAGGGGCGGGGGGGGGTGGGAGGATGGGGTACCAGGTGATGGGTATTATAGAGGGCATGGATTACATGAAGCACTGGGTGTGGTGTCAAAATAATGAATACTGTTATGCTGAAAATAAACAATAAATTTAAAAAAACAGATAATCATATCAAAAAATGCGCAAAGACATGAACAGACACTACTCCAAAGAAGACACAAATGGCTAACAGACACATGAAAAAATGTCCATCATCACTAGCCATCAGGGAGACTCAAATCAAAACCACACTGAGATACCACCTTACTCAACTTAGAATGGCCAAAATTAACAAGACAGGAAACAAGACGTGTTGGAGAGGATGTGAAGAAAGGGGAACCCTCTTACACTGTTAGATGGAATGCAAGTTGGTGCAGCCACTTTGGAAAACAGTGTGGATATTCCTCAAGAAATTAAAAATAGAGCTTCTCTATGACCCTGCCTTTGCACTCCTGGGTATTTACCCCAAAGATACAGATGTAGTGAAAAGAAGGGCCATCTGTACCCCCAATGTTTATAGCAGCAATGGCCATGGTCGCCAAACTGTGGAAAGAACCAAGATGCCCTTCAACGGACGAATTGATTAGGAAGATGTGGTCCATATACACTATGGAGTATTATGCCTCCATCAGAAATGATGAATACCCAACTTTTGTAGCAACATGCACGGGACTGGAAGAGATTATGTTGAGTGAAATAAGTCAAGCAGAGAGAGTCAACTATCATATGGTTTCACTTATTTGTGAAGCATAACAAATAACATGGAGGACATGGGGAGATGGAGAGGAGAAGGGAGTTGAGGGAAACTGGAAGGGGAGGCAAACCATGAGAGACTATAGACTCTGAAAAACAATCTGAGGGTTTTGAAGGGGTGGGTGGTGGGAGGTTGGGGGAACCAGGTGGTAGGTATTAAGGAGGGCACATATTGCATGGAGCGCTGGGTGTGGTGCAAAAACAATGAATACTGCTATGCTGAAAAGAAATAAAATTTTTTTTTAAGTAAGAAAATAAATAAATAAATACACACTGAGATATGACCTTACATCAGTTAGAGTGGTCAAAATTAACAAAACAGTAAACAACATGTGTTGGAGAGGATGTGGAGAAAGGGGAACCCTCTTACACTGTTGGTGGGATAGCAAGTTGGTGCAGCCACCTTAGAAAACAGTGCGGAGATTGCTTAGGAAATTCATACTAGAGCTCCCCTATGACCCTGCAATTGCACTATTGGGTATTTACCCCAAACATACAGATGTAGTGAAAATAAGGGTCATCTGTACCCCAATGTTGTTAGCAGCAATGGCCACAGTCGCCAAACTGTGGAAAGATCCTAGATACCCTTCACCAGACAAATGGATAAAGAAGATATGGTCCATCAGAAAGGATGAATACCCAACTTTTGTAGCAACATGCACGGGACTGGAAGAGATTATGTTGAGTGAAATAAGTCTAGCAGAGAGAGTCAATTATCATATGGTTTCACTTATTTGTGGAGCATAATAAATAGCATGGAGGACAAGGGGAGATGGAGAGGAGAAAAGAGTTGAGGGAAACTGGAAGGGGAGGCGAACCATGAGAGACTATGGACTCTGAAAAACAACGTGAGGGTTTTGAAGGGGCGGGGGTGGGAGGTTGGGGGAACCAGGTGGTGGGTATTAGAGAGGGCACGTATTGTATGGATCACTGGGTGCAGTGCAAAAATGATGAATACTGTTACACTGAAAAGAAATAAAAAATTTTTTTAAAAAAGAAAGAAATACTAAGGACCATAGCTCTTAATTAATAGTTTTGTTATTATCCTGCCATAATACTTTATGTACTTTCCATCCACTGTGACAGGGTTTAAAAACTTTAGTGTTCTTCTTACTAAAAGTTGTTCTCTGTGAAGGTTCTGTGCTATAAGTCACTGGAAATATTCTATTAATAAAGACAGATATTCAAGTTAAAAAAACGGAAAATCCTCCTTAGATCTGTAGTTCCTATTTAAAAAAAAAAAAAAGATATGGCCCATATACACTATGGAGTATTATCCCTCCATCAGAAAGGATAAATATCCAACTTCTGTATCAACATGGACAGGACTCGAAGAGATTATGCTGAGTGAAATAAGTCAAGCAAAGAGAGCCAATTATCATATGGTTTTGCCTATTTGTGGAGCTTAAGGAATAACATGGAGGACATGGAAAGATGGAGCGGAGAAGGGAACTGGGGGAAATTGGAGGGGGAGACGAACCATGAGAGACTGTGAACTCTGAGGAACTGAGGGTTTTTGAGGGTAGGAGGTTGGGAGGTTGGGTGAGCCTATTGGTGGGTATTATGGAGGGAATGTGTTACATGGAGCACTGGGTGTGGTGCACAAACAATGAATTCTGGAACACTTAAATTTAAAAAAAAATCATAAAAATGTGTTTTAAAGTTCCACTTTGTTCTTTACTACAACAACATGATCTAGATTCAATGCCTAGGCTTTAGCTAAATTTAGCATTGTATCTGTGACAGAGCTCTTCCTGTTTTTGCATCTCCTAAGTCTACAGTATCAATTTCTGCCCTCCTTCTTCTTCACAGAACACATATCAATGCCTTGGGGTAGTAAATTACGGTAGCAAGAAAGACTATTTGCTCCACCTCTGATCAGAATCACCTTCCTTTGTTTAACCCAAAGTGTCTCTCTTCTTAATATAAAGATATAAGAGTTTGACTGTCAAAGAAAAGTATCACACTTCCTAAAGTCATAAGCATTCTTCTTCCCTTAGTCACATGACATTTGTATATTCTACAGAGGGGATATTTGGTCTTCCTTAACTATGCCAAATTGTTTCTCTGTATTTCCCTCAATGGTTTTGACATTGATTTCATGAGCATTGTGTTGAGACATGGATTCTCATTATCCATTAGAAATGTGTATTGATAAAATCATTCTGACAATCAGTTGGTTAAACATCTGCCTTTGGCTCAGGTCATGATCCTGGGCTTCTGGGATTGAGCCCTGCATTGTGCTCCCTGCTCCGAGGGGAGTCTGATTCTCCCTTTTCCCTGCCACTTCCCCCTCTGCTTGTGCACACACTCTCTGTCTAATAAACAATAAAGTAAAATCTTTCTGAAAAAAGAAATGTGTGGCTTTTTTTTTATTTTTTATTTTTTCAGCGTAACAGTATTCATTATTTTTGCACCACACCCAGTGCTCCATGCAAAAGAAATGTGTATTGATAAAATTAGATGGTTATCCTAGATCTTTAGAGTCATTTATTCCATCATTCTTACTATTCACATGGAGATTGAGGGGAAAAATATATATTACATATATCATATACATATATAAGCAACATATATATATATAAATATATATAATTGTATGTATATACAACTCTCTCAAGCCAAAGTTAGATGGTGATAAATAAGTCAATTGTTAACAAGTCTATAGTGCTTCATGTATGTTATGCATTTTCTAAACGGTCTTCATATATTTACTTATATATTCCCTACAACAATGCTGTGATGAAAGCACTATTATTATCCCCCTTTTACTTGTGATGTTAATGGAGACAATATTAGTTAACTGAAAAAACAAAGCTCACCCAGCTAGTCAGAGGTGGAATCTGGGTTTAAACAAAGGCATCTGAATCTAGGGCACAAAATACTAAATCATTCATAATTTTGCACTTTTGTAAATAAATGATGAGAATAGTCCTGTTGGGATTGCTTATCCAGAGGATTCTTATTTCCTCTTGTCCACAATTTACATCAACAGGCTTTAGTGAGTTGAAACTCAAAGGCTGAATAAAAGCAAGTCATGTTTATGTAGAATTATTGTGGTTAAAATGATGATTCTAGAGATTGAAAAGGATGATGTGATGATTCATAGAATAATAAAAACAATACTGTTGTCAGAATCTCTTATTTTTCTTTCCAGAAATAACATTTGCCTTAACATTCACATGAAGATGAATGAATGTTCCAGTTACGTTGTCATTAGAAAATGCCTTTTATCTTTAAGCTGGTATAGGATCTCAGAAACCTCACTTCTTTTCCTCCACATTTCACTTTTCTTTGTGGGACTTAAGCCCAAGCTCACTGACCTGACCATTACCCACTTTAGCTATAGTCCATATAATGATACTCCTCATCATGGGGTTCTTGTCTACAGACATTTGGTGACATGGGATATGCAAAGTGACTTCAAATGTGGAGTGATTGTCTTCCTTAAGGTACTGAGGGGACTCTCTACTTGTACACCTGCCTCTTAAGTGTGCTTTGGGCCATCACCATCATCCCTAGGAGCTCCTGGCTGCTAAATTCAAACTTAAATCTCCAAATCCCATCCTGTGTTTATTTCTTTTCTTATAGGTCCTGAACATATCCATCTGTAGCAATTTGTTCCTCTGTACTTTGACCACAGCCAATGAGACCTAGGCTAGTCTTTTGTTCCTAATGGAGCACTGTTCCTTTCTGCCCATGAGCTAAACAGGGGCCTATGTTTCACACTGATGGCATTCAGAGATGTCTTCTTCATGGGTCTTAGCTCCTGTCAGGTGCATACATGATAATTCTCTTAAGGAGACATAGGCAGCAGTCATAGCATCTTCACGGCAAGAGTCTCTCTCCAAGAAGCTCCCCAGAAAAATGGGCTACTCAGACAATTATGCTGCTGATGAGTTGTTTGTGATCATATATTGTATGGATTTCATTTCATTTTCCATGGGCAAGGCATGGACAAATGACCCAATCTTGTTATGTATCCAGATGTCATGGCCAATGGTCATGACATCATCAGTCCTTTGGTGCTAATCACTGGTGAGAAACAATAAAAATTATGCAAACCATGTAGGGGAGGAAAGATCAGTGTTTAACAAAACAGCAATAGAAATATTTTAAGAGAAAAATGCTTCCACTCTTGTTAGAGCAATCTTATGTTTCACAGAATTTTCTCTCTGAAAAAAATGGATTAAATATAGCATTAAAAATTTTCTGTCATAACATGGTAATTTAGTATCTATATGACTAAAAACTACATTGTAGATAATTTTGGGCAGTCTTTTTTTTAATATTTATTTATTTATTTGTCAGACAGAGATCACAAATAGTCAGAGAGGCAGGCAGGGAGAGAGGAGGAAGCAGGTTCCCTGCTGAGCAGAAAGCCCAATGCGGGGCTCCATCCCAGGACCCTGGGATCATGACCTGAGCTGAAGGCAGAGGCTTTAACCCACTGAGCCACCCAGGCGCCCCTTGGGCAGTCTTTTTTTGAGAATTATGTTGTCTAATGAAAATTCTTTTTATGAAAGATTGTTTTTTAACTTTTTCTAAATTCCCTCCACTCTTGGTGGTTTTAATTTCTTGTATTAAACTCTTCTGTACTTTCACTAAAATGTATCTATGTGTGTATATACTTTCTATATTGATATTGTTATATCTCTTATTAAGCCTTATTCCATGTAAGTGATTATCCTTCCTAGGAAGTTCTAAATCTTTATCACTTCAAATACTTGTTCTTTTTTTCCCCCAGTATTTGTGAAGTTCCAATTCAGTGTGTGTTAAACCTTATTATTTTATTTTCTATGTTCCTTAATATTTTTCATATTTTCCATCATATTTTCCATATGTTCTATGAACTAAGTCCTGAATAATTTCTTCAATCTATTACTCTAGTTTACTAATTCTCTCTTCAGCTGTGTTTCAAACTGCTATTTCACACATCCATTAATAGTGTATTATATTTATTGTTTATTCCTAAGAGTTAGTTTCATTTGTTCTTTTTAATCTGCCTGGAGTATTTTATAATTACATATTTTCTTCATATTTTATTAGTTTTGTATGTATGCCTTTCTAAAAAACGTTTTACTCTACTTAATAATAAATATCTGATATCCACGGAAATATAATTCCATTTTCGTTTTTGAGGGCTATTCTTAGTATTTGAATTTTTTTAATTTATTTATTTATTTTTTTTTTTTTTGATGCGGAGAAAGGGGAACCCTCCTACACTGTTGGTGGGAATGCAAGCTGGTGCAACCTCTCTGGAAAACAGCATGGAGGTTCCTCAAAATGTTGAAAATAGAACTGCCCTATGACCCAGCAATTGCACTATTGGATATTTACCCTAAAGATACAAACGTAGTGATCCAAAGGGGCACGTGTACTCGAATGTTTATAGCAGCAATGTCCACAATAGCCAAACTATGGAAAGAACCTAGATGTCCATCAACAGATGAATGGATCAAGAAGATGTGGTATATATACACAATGGAATACTATGCAGTATTTGAAATTTTTTAATTATGGCTTCATATTTAGCAAATTTTAATTCATAGGGAAACTGAAAATCCTAGTTGAGATGTATTTATCCAGTGAAGGGGGATTTGAATTCTCTTCCTCCTAGTATATGACACAGGTCTGGGGAATTTTCAGATTAATCTTTTGTTTAGATTTTCCTGGACTCACATGGGGATAAATTTGAACTCCAAGCCAACATAAAAGCAAGATTTTGTTCCAAAAGAAGCCAACAAAGCAGCGGGGTAATTTCATTGTTAAGTTCATTTACCAGATTTTCCAAGCTCACATTTTTGCTAAAGACATCAATCCTTATGCACACTGGCTTTATGTAGGAGTCCTGTTCCTCCTCTATGCCTTGTGCGGATTCATGATCTTGTCACCTGTCTGCATATAGCGGTCAAGATCCCCCTTTCTAGGTTCAATAAACAACTCAAGAGGAACCCACTTTCTCCATTTCAGATTCCTCTTCAGATTATCCCAAGGATTTCCCACAGTTTTATAAACTGTTACACATTTTTTAAAAGGCTGCTTTGTACATGGTTTATAACACATTAGTGGTGGAAAGTTCTTCTGTGTTTCTAGTCTGTGTTATTACCAGAAGAACCACTACTTGTATATGAAAGAAAAAAAATTTTAGACTAATTATATAATACCTTGTTAGGCCACAGTGTCTCATGAGAAATACCAATTTTGTGATGTCTTTACAAATGCTTCAAAAAAGTTCCAGGGATCTCTGTTTCCGTTTTTACCTCTTAATTTGGGAAGTGGTATGTAAAAGAATAATTATTACATTAAATAGAATTAACCCTATTAAAATCACCATTCAGCTTATTAAAAAATGGGAGTCTATTCATATATTTGAAGCTCATGTGCATCTTTCTCTAAATGCATTGAACCAAAAATCAAAACAAAAAATAAAAAACTTCTCCCAAATGAATTGCTATCTTGATTATTACAATTATTTTCCTTGCTTTTCATTTTAAAGTTGTTACAATATATGTATATGAATATATCATTAGCTTCCCTATAACCCTACAATTGCTCTACTGGGTATTTATCCCAAAGATATAGATGTAGTGAAAAGAAGGGCCATCTGTACCCCAGTGTTCATAGCAGCAATGGCCACAGTCACCAAACTGTGGAAAGAACCAAGATGCCTTTCAATGGACAAATGGATAAAGAAGATATGGTCCATATATACTATGGAGTATTAGGCCTCTATCAGAAAGGATAAATACCCAACTTTCGTATCAACATGGACAGGATTGGAAGAGATTATGTAAATTAAATAAGTCAAGCAGAGAGAGTCAATTATCATATAGTTTCACTTACTTGTGGAGCATAAAGAATAACACGGAAGACACGGGAAGATGGAGAGGAGAGGGAGTTGGGGGAAATTGGAGGGGGAGATGAACCATGAGAGACTGTGAACTTTGAGGAACTAACTGAGGGTTTTGGAGGGGAGGGTGGGGGGGGGTTGGGTGAGCCTGGTGGGGGTATTATGGAGGGCATGCATTGTATGGAGCATTGAGTGTGGTGCATAAACAATGAATTCTGGACACTGAAAAGAAATTTTTAAAAAATATAAATGCTAAATTAAATTGATGTTTCCATGTTAAAAAAAAAAAAGGTATGTAGTTACTGGGGCACCTGGGTGGCCCAGTCAGTTAAGCACCTGCCTTTAGCTCAGGTCATGATCCCAGGGTCCTGGGATAGAGCCCCACATCAGGCTCCCTGCTCAGTGAGAGCTTGCTTCTCCCTCTCCCTGCTGCTTCCCCTGCTTGTACTCTTTCTTTGTCAAATAAGTAAATAAAATCTTAAAAAAAAAAAAGATATGTAGTTCCTTTCACAGATTATATATGTAGATAATTCTCGATGAAGTACCAGTAGTTTATTTTTACTTTTGTTTCCCTTGCCTCTGTACCTAGATGTACCTACTAAGAAAGATGTACCTAGTAAGAAGTTGCCACAGCAGAGGTCAAAAACGTTGCTGCCTGTGTTCTCCTCTAGGATTTTGATGGTTTCCCATCTCACATTTAGGTCTTTCATCTATTTTGAGTTTATTTTTGTGTATGGTGTAAGAAAGTGGTCCAGTTTTATTCTTTTGTGTATTGCTGTTCAGTTTTCCCAATACCATTTTTGAAGAGACTGTCTTTTTTCCAATGGATATTCTTTCCTACTTTTCCAAAGATTAGTTGACTATATAGTTGTGGGTTCATTTCTGGGTTTTCTATTCTGTTCTATTGATCTATAGATCTGTTTTTGCCAGGACCATACTGTCTTGATCCTTTGGGCTTTATAATATAGCTTCAGGTTCAGAATTGTGATGCCACAGCTTTGCTTTTCTTTTTCAGGGTTGCCATAGATAATTCTATATTCATTCCTGGTGACTTGGTTCCTATGCTAAGCCTTCTGTTTTGAGAATATCCTTGATGCATGAAGCTGTAGTTCATCAACATTTCCATGGAATGGCATCACATGAATATAAAAAGTCTTTTTCCAATCATCTGACTGTGTGCAGGTAAAAAGTCTCTTCTGAATATTACTCTAGATGTTTCCTGGTCACACACATAACATTTTTTCTAGGATGCATACAACTGAGAGAATTTATTTATTCCTAAATTATGCCTGTGTTTATTTATATTAGTTCATGCTAAATTGTTTTCCAAATGGTTCTATAAATTTACCTTCTATATTTGCAGTATGTAAGAGTTTTCATTCTAACCAACAGTATAATCAAAGTTTTAAAATTCTTCCAATCTGGTGCGCTTGAAATTGTATCTTATTTTATTTTTTATTTTGTATTTCCTTGATTAATAATGAGGATAAGTACATTTTCAAATACATTAAACATTCTTGTGTATTTTTCCCTAAATAGCCTGTTCACATGTTTGCCCACTTTCCCACTGGGCTATTTGTAGCTTTATTATTAGGGGTCCATTTGATATTCTGTATATTAATAATTTGCCAATTACATACACTACAAGTACCTTCTCCCAGTCTGCAGCTTGTTTTTTACACAGTTCATGGTATCTCTTCAACTTTTAAACTTACTATATAAAATATGGGATATAAACAAAAAAAGGGTAGTATAATATCAGCTATGTACTCATTGCCCTTCTTCAAAAATCATCAGTTCATGGCCAATTTCATTTCATTTCATTTATAGCCACTACTCTCCCAACTTATTTTTTTTAAGATTTTATTTTTCACTTGAGAGAGAGAGACAGGGAGAAAACAAGCAGTGGGAGAGGAAGAGGGGGCAGGGAGCCCAATGTGGGGCTTGTGATCCCAGGACTCACAACCTAAGCCAAAGGCAGATGCTTAACTGGCTGAGCCACCCAGGTGCCTCCTACCCACCCATCTTATGCTGAAACAAATATCTCTAATAAATTACTTCATCAGTAAAAAGTCAATGTTTCTATTAAACAAGGGAATTTTCCTTTTTAAACATATTCACAATATCATTATTGCACCCCAAAATTTAACTTAATTAGATATATCATCAAATATCAAATGGCCATGTTTTCTGTATTGTGTATATATCTTCAGTTTGTTTGTTTGAATCTGGTCAAATAAAGTACCACAATACCTTGCGATTGATTGATATGTCTTTTAAAACAGCATCCATATATCCCAAGAAAGTAGTCTGGGACAGTTTCAGTTTTCATCATTTACTTTGTTTGCTAGCATAATCCAAAGTGACTAAAGAGTTATTTTTGTATTATTATGAATTCAGATGCTTAAACATGTTTAATATGTTTCAACATATTACATTTATTATCCTTACTGAAGATCAAACTCTCCTGTCTTTGGTATATAGAAGTCTATTCAGTGTGGCTTCTGGGTCCTCATAGTATTTGATAGCATAGCATCCACACTTCTTTGTATAAGAAATTCCAAGTTCATCTACCTTTTCTGCCCCAGACTTGAAGTCAGCCATTTCACCAACAGGTGAATGCTTTGTATAGACCACAAGCTGGATGCTAGAGAAATTCATTGCTATTGGGTTTGTAATTTTTCTTAGACATTCTTTATCAAAAACTGAAAAGCATTTTATTAAAAAATACATATGACTTTACACTGATAACTTAAATTTGAATTAGAACAAAGGGTTTTCACTATATTTTATCAATTTTATATATTTGTTTCTTTCTGATTTTATACCATCCTTTCTGCTTTTGTTTATATTTCAAATTTTCTATAATAAAAGAAGTTGAGAAAAGATATCATATATGGTTTTTTTAAAAAGTTGCAAACCAGAAGATATTTGTAGGGTATATTATTGACCAAGAATTAATAGTTCTCTAAATTTCCAAAATTCCTAGTTCTCAAAGGCATGAAAATCATTTCTCATTTGCATTATCCCACATTACAATCTTATCCATTTACAATAAGAACTTGGACTAGTTACTTCTTGAAGTCAGAAAGGCAAGGAAGAGATTTTTTGCCTTCCTGGTTCCACTATGATATTTCAAGATATGCTCTTAGCTGTAGTCAGCCTACTCATGTATGAGAAGCTTTGAGCCATGTCACCTTACTTTGGACCGAGGGAAACCTGGGCTACATTCCTAGATCTTGTATTTTGCAGAACCTGATAACTCATTTATTTCCCTGCATTTCTTCCTTACTTCCCTACTCATTCTAAATTTATGCCATTTTCAGTCTTTCATATTTTTCATTTATATATTTATTTATCTAAAAATATTCTTGAGCCCTTAGTATGTGCCAGCTACTGAGTAAGGCTTTCAAGAGGAAATTTTTTTCATTTTTATTTTTTAACAGCATTATTGATGTGTGATTAATATAAAAATTGCACATATTTAATGTATACAGTTTGATGGGTTTGAACATATGTATGCACCTGTGGAACCAGGATTAATTTGTGATCGAGACACATACAATCACTGCCCTCATAAATCTTACAGCCTAATAGGGGATCCAGATATTAATAAAGTATTCACGCAAATAAATGCAGAAGATAAATATGGTGAATGCCATGAAGTACAGATGTAGTGTTTAAGGGATAAATATGTCCAAGGTATTACAGGAATTTTGAGCAATGGCCTATGAGGTTTAGAGATATGTGTAAAAGTGCAGAATGTACATTCCAAAATGTGTGGAACTCATGCAGATAAACACAGGATCGAGAAATAGTTGATTTGAAAGGAGAACTATAGGCTATGCTACGTTTTAGAAATTAAAAGTGAGTCAGAGAGTACAGTAGATCCCTGTATGTGAAAAGTACCTCAATTCTTCACTGAAAAACCATCCTTCCCCCTTTTTCACTCCATGTAATTCCACAGAGTTGACTCCAGCAATGAAATCATGAGGAAGACCTCTAAAAACGTCAAATCCAGAGAGTTTATCTCATCTACACTGACTGATACAGAGATAACCATGTGAACCATCATGAACCTATCAGGGAAATTAACTTTGTGTTAGGTTCCAAAACAGACATTATTCTTTCAACCTACTGTACCTCTAACAAGGGCATAGGAGTTGATCCTGCTGTCCCTATCTGAAGCCTGATTCTAAAACCAATACAGAAGCACCAAGCCCTCCAAGCCTACCAAGCCCAAAGCTGCAAAAATAGGAAACAAAGATTCTTCAAAGTGGATTGCTACATGTAATCATAAAAGGGCCTACCCTCTTGCCTCAGGTTTCCAGATCTGTGCACTCTGGATAAGGTAAGCAGATCCATTTATTGAACATACAACCCTGTCTGTAGCAGCATCCCAAACCCACAAGGTTTTGGATGTTCACAGATGGTTGTGCAGGGAGAAGATCTGTGGGCAGGGATTCAAATCCATACTCAGATTATGTCTACCCCAGTGCATAATGTGTCACCTTCTCTCCCCACCCCTCACCATGATCAGAGAAGTCCAATACAGTCAATCTGTCACTATGGAATATTTACATATCAAAGACTCAGTATCAACCTCTACATTTGGAAGGTTGGGTGCCTAGCCGTGGTAGCCATATCAGCCTTGGTGAGTGGGAAGTCACGGTGTTCACTCCTTACAGAGCCATCTCTTCTGCCATGGCCATTTTGTGCATGGTCACAATGAATATGGAGGAAGCTGGGCCAGAAGTTGAGTGATATCCACAGGATCATGATTATGGAGAATTCCCTCTGATATGGCTGCCTTTGCTGGGCAATTGTGTGGTGATAAGTATATACATATTCCGCCTATTCTGCAGGATTGATCCTCTTACCACCCTCCCACCTCCACTGCACCCTCCCACCCCCACCCCATGAGACTGTAGGTATAGACTGAGGGAGAGAAGGTAAAGCAGAGGAGAGATGACTGATTGTCTAAGTTCTCAGTCTATGAACTTTACTTGTGGCTATTGAAATGGCTTTGGCCCAAACTTGCATATGCCCAAATCAACTTATATTTATTTTATATGCATTTTTTGTGATTCAGTGGATCACATTATACCCAATTCATAAGACATTCAGTTTACTTGCTGTCCCATGACCAGGTATCTACTTTCTTGCAGTGTTCATACAAAGCGGAAATAACTTTTAAAAAGGAGAGTAGTGGACAGCAGAAAAGGAGAAAGGCACAATCTTTCTTTTTATGGCCAGTGCTGATTCTACTGTAGGTTTTACCAGTGGAACCCTGTAGCCATCTGTCTGCCATGAACACCTCTGATACAGTTAGGTTTGCTGAAGCTTAAGGACCAAGAACCAGAGCAACTAGTCCTGTTACAGAGACGTTTCTTGTTCCAAGTCCCATTCCAAACTGGGAGCCTTATGGATTACCCTGTAAAGGATCAGCACTGCAGGTCCCAAAGTAAAGCACGTTGCCTCCAAAATCCTGAGACAGTCACCATTATGACTCTTTCTTTGTTGTGAGTAGTACAATATACAGCAACTTCTCTTTCACTTTCCTATAAATATCCCCTTTTGCTCCAGAATTTTGGACTCTTAGGAACTCCAACTATTTGACAATGATGCTGAACTTTATCTCCCACCATCTGGCACACTTAATCGTCTTAATAGGACGGTTATCTAGAGTGCTTCCTGTAGGGGCCTACTTAGCCAGTGACTCCATCTCGGTTAAACAGCCATTTTGTTGTTTGTGCAGTAAAACTTAAACTGACCCTGGCTCCCACCCCCGGAGGAACTTACTTAAAAGCAAATCTAGAAAACCAGTAAAATATGGTTGACCAGTCCCTGGTAACAGAGCCCAAATACAAGAACGGGTCAGGTCAGGTGGAGATAACAGAGCCCAAATACAAGGAAAGGTCAGGTCAGGTGGAGACATCCAATCAGTAAAGCACACATACTATCTCCCTAACCACCAAAGAATGTAAACTCCATCTTATGGGTGCCAAACTAGGGTGCCAATTCTGATCAGAATGATAGGCTAGTTCAAACAGCTACTATAGGGTAAACTATAATTCAATTGGCCACCCACGTGTGACCTAACATGACTATGCAACTTTCTCTGCATGTTACAATCTCATTGGCCAGGTTCAACCACATGGCCTTTGCTCTATAAAAGCTAGTCTGTGAGGCTGGGGATGGTAGCTCTCTCTGTAAGAGACGGCCCTGGCCAGTTGGTTTGATTCTTGATGCTGGCGCAAAATAATCTTGGCTTGACTTTCGCTTTAGTCTCACTCCTTTGATCACGGACCCCATCACTTCCTAATGCCCGATCACCAGATCCCATTAGCATGGGGTCATGAACCAACATGATGATCTGGTGCATACAAAGATGAAAAGCTCCCCCAGACTTTATTATAATACAAAGGAGGAAAATGGGTATAGCAGTTGGCAAAATAGTCAAGTAATTTTGTCCTTGCCTTATAAATGCAAATTTGTCTTTTATTATCAGTGGGAATGGAAAATCAAACACATGCCTGGATCTATTCCCCATGTGCCTTGTACCACATCTGCCTCCCCTCTACTGGCCATCCCCTGTGCTCAGGCTCCACCCAGATGCCTAGAATCATAGCTACAAATCATTGCCTCATGCTAGGTTTACAATAACCTTTGGTCATTCTCCATCACCCACTGTTGAGAAGTCAAGTAGTCCCTAATCAGCAGCGTGGTGGCTCACAGGGCATCAGGGATCAGTTATGGAGCTATAAGACTGGCTGGTTATACTTCCACAGAGTCAACCAAAAAGGATGCAACAGGCCCAGAAGGATTCAGAATGGAGGGACACGTTATTAGGTCCCCACTCATCTGGTCCCATAGGACGGCATAGAAATGGAGGGACAACATGAAAAATAGCACAACTGGCAGTTTGCTCTGCCACCCAAGAGCCAACTCTAAACTCCAGCCAAGTCATTTTCAGATTCACATGGAAGCAGGAAAGCGGTTTCTGACTAGAGTTTTCCTTCTTGTTGAAAAAATGTCCTTTAGAATTTTTTAAAAATTTCAACAGGGCTCTATATAAGTAGTAAGATTTCATATATTTTCAAATATTCTTGTGCCTTTTCCCCTCTACTATCTTTAATTGTATGTAGATTCTATTGGGAGCCACCAATTACTATGACCTCTCTGCATTTTGGAGATATTTACTCACTTTATTACTCATCTATTTTGCTGATGAGAAATCCACTGTTATTTTTACTGTTACTGATTTTTTTGAAAAGTTGTCTCTTTCCCTTGAAGGTATTTAAGATTTTTCTTTATTCTCGATGTATCAGTAACTTCTTCGCTAGTGTTCCACTTCTACGTACGGACAAAAAAAAAAAAAAAAAAAAAAAAAATCTGTGTTGCATTCTGGTAAAGAAGCTCCCCAAACCCTTTAATTTGTGGGATTTTGCAAAGGTCCCATTATGTAGACATGATGGATTAAACCACTCATCACTGGTGATGAGACTGGTTTATTTTTTTAATTTTTATTTTTTAAAGATTTTATTTATTTATTAGAGAGGTAGAGAAAAAGCACAAGTAAGGAAAGCAGCAGGCAGAGGGAGAGGGAGAAGCAGGCTCTCTGCTGAGCAGGAAGCCTGATATAGGGCTTGATCCCAGGACCCTGGGATTATGACCTGAGCAGAAGGCAGCCGCTTAACTGACTAAGCCTTCCAAGTGCCCTGATGAGACTAGTTTAAACTTGATCGTGACTTTTGAAGAATTTTTCCTTTCAACAGTCTTTTTTTTTTTTTTTTTTTTTTTTTAAGATTTTACTTATTTATTTGACAGACACAGTGAGCAAGGGAACACAAGCAGGGGGAGTGGGAGAGGGGCAGACGCTCAATGACTGAGCCACCCAGGCACCCCTCAATGATCTTTTTATATTTCTAAGTGTTCCATTTTTTTCTTATCTACTTGTATTTATTTCTGTTTTAAGTTTTTATTTGAGTTAACTTACAGTGTAATATTAGTTTCAGGTGTAAAATGTAGTGATTCAACAATTCTGTATGCTTCTTAGTACTCATCGTAAGTGCATTCTTAATCCCCTTCACCTGTTTCACCTATCCCTGCCCTCCTGGGTGACCATCAGTTTCTTCTCTATAGTTCGGTGTCTATTTTCTTTCTCTCATTTATAGCAGCATTATCTACAATAGCCTAATTAAGGAAACAGCCCAAGCGTCCATTGACTGATGAATGGATAAAGATGTGGTACATATGTCTGCAATAGAATATTATGCTGCTTTTCTCCCCTTGGGATAAAATATTAAAAAAAAAAAAAGTTTTACTAATGTTTAACTGATACTCTGTTGGATGTATATAACTGATACAGTTGGATGAGTTTTGACATATATATGCAACCATGACACCATCTTCACAATTAAAATAATGTATCACCACCTGCCAAATTTTCATGAATTGCCTCTTCCCTCCTGATCCAACCCTATCCCCAGGCAATGGGGATCTATTTTATTCTTTTTTTCTTAAGATTTTATTTATTTATTTATTTATTTATTTATTTGAAAGAGAGAGAGAGAGAGCAAGAGGGACAAGCAGACTCCATGCTGAGTGTGCAACCCAACATGGGGCTTAATCCCATGACTGTGAGATCATGATCTGAGCCAAAATCAACTGAATGAGCCACCCAGGCATCCCGATCTGTTTTCTATTATTACTGTTTGCACTTTGTAGAATTTTTATAGAAATGAAAGCACACAGAATGTACTTTTTATCTGGCTTCCTTAATTAAGATTCATCCATGTTGTAACAACATTTCAGTTTTTATTGCTGAGTATTCCATTGTATGAATATACCATAATTTGTTTAATCACTCACCTGTTAATGGGCTTTTTAGTAGTTTCCAGGTTTTTGTTACTACAAACAAAGCTAGTATGAACACTCATGCACAAGTTTTGTATGGACATGTGCACATTTCTCTTGGATAAATAGGTAGGTGTGAAATGCCTGGGTCATATGGCGGGTGTGTGTTTAAACTTTCTAAAAACTGTCAAACTTTTTTCCAAAATGGTTGTACCATTTTGTACTTGATTCCCTTCTCCCTGTAATTGGGATTTCAATTTTTAAAAAACCGAGGTAAAATTCACATAACATACAATTGTGTTAAAGTGTACAACTTGGTGTTTAGTGCATTCACAATGTTGTGTGACTTCTCTCTAGTTTCAAAGCTTTTTCATCACCCCTAAATATCCCATACCCATTAAGTAATCACTTCCAATTCTTCCCTACTCCCTGGCAACCATGAATCTGCTTTCTGTTGCTTTGGAGTTGGCTAATTCTAGAAATTTCATAAAAATGGACTCACACAGGGGCGCCTGGGTGGCTCAGTGGGTTAGGGCCTCTGCCTTCGGCTCAGTTCGTGATCCCGGGGTCCTGGGATCGAGTGCCGCATCTGGCTCTCTGCTCAGAAGGGAGCCTGCTTCCTCCTCTCTCTCTGCCTGCATCTCTGCCTACTTGTGATCTTTGTCTATCAAATAAATAAATAATCTTTTTAAATAAATAAACAAATGGACTCACACAATTTGTGACCTTTTGCGTCTGGCTTCTTTCACTGGGCATGTTGTTGAAGCTTATCCAACTTGTATTATCAGTACTGCATTCCTTCTTCTGGCTGAATATAGTCCACTGTATGTATGTATATGTATATGTATGTATCACATTTTGCTTATCCATTTATCTACTGATGAATATTTAGGTGGTTTCCACCTTTTGGTTATAGTAAAGAGTGCTGCTATGAACATTAATGATAAGTGACTTAATACCCATTTTCAATTTGGAGGAAATATACCTATGGAAATTGTGGGATAATATGCTAACTTGGTGTTATGCTAACTTGCTAACTTTTTGAAGAAACTCCAAGGTTCCTATGTTTCTATATGCTTACTAACAGTTATTTTCCTGTTTGTTTGTTTTTCTTAAATAATAGCCACCCTAATGGGTGCAAGGTGGTTATCTCATTGTGGTTTTGATTTGCACTTTCCTAATGACAAATGATGTTGAGCATCTTTTCACGTTGGCCATTTGCATATCTTTAGAGAAATATCTATAGGGCCATTATTTTGGACAGCAATAATTTGGCTATGAGCCTCCACTGACTTGAGGTAATAAGGAGCGCTTAAACATTCTTGCTTAGCATATGCTTTTTAACTTTCTATTATGGAAAATTTCAAAGATATGAAATTAGTTATTCAATTAATAGTTCATAGATATCCCTTGTAGTATTAGCCCTGACAATATTGGGTTTTCTTTCCTTATTTGATTGCCTACCCGTTCACTTCAAAGATGGCCATCTCTAATAAACACATTGCCAGCTATACCCTAAGATGCCAGCATTTACTCCCCTATGGCCCAGGCTTCTTGGTTTTAGGAATCCTAGTTGGTTTCTGTAACTGACTACTTAAGCCACTTGTTTTTTCTCTTCCAGCAGTTTAAATTCCCACTCTTACGTTTTAAATTCACCAATAAAGTGTGAGTTCATGAAACCCTAGGCCCCACCCTCAACCCCAATAAAAGCATAACCCCTGGCCCACTCATTCACTCTTTCTCCTCCTCCTCAACCTTCCCCCCAATCTCACTGTGTGGCACACATAACTTCAGGTCCTGTAAGTAATAAACTTTTTTTTCAGTTTCTTGATGTTGACTGCTGCAAGGGATCTTGTAAACATTTACTAAGAACCATAAGGGCCAGTCCAGTCATAATACTGGTTAATGATAGGCTGTACCCAGCACCAAATAGTCCTACGGTCTTCTTAATACCTGATTTTGACAAACTATGTGCTCTCTTTCTCCCTTTGTTTAATTAGAGGAAAAAGCCTGTCTACTTACATCACACTAACAAGTGATTTCTACAAGTACTATTTTGGGCCTATAGCAGACCTATAAAGTTATGTGTAAAATTATCTAATGCATGTGATTTTTCTTTGGTTCTTCCAGGAGAATGAGAAGGCTTTTATTTTTATATAAGAGCTATTTTCTAATAGTTTGGGCTACTAAAATGTTACTATTATAATAACATTTATGGGTTACCAAAATGTTGTTAAAATCTATATAGTCATAGAACTTACTGAGAAAAAAAAAATGAGAGCATACAACACACCAGCCTGCATCACAAAATAACAAAACACAGACCGAAAACAATGTGTATAGGTAGCTGGTGCAAATCACTGGGATTCTGGGTCACAGCTTCACCTTGCTCTCACTTGTTCTCACAGAAGCCACCCACCATGTTATCAGCTGCCCTAAGCAGAGGCCTACGTGACCAAGAACTGAGGGAGGATGCTGGCAGACAGGCAGTGAGGAACTGAGACCCTCAGCCCAACCACCCCAAAGGAACAGATTTTTGCCCCCAACTACCTGAGTGACTTTGGAAGGCCTGTCAAGCTTTGAGATGTTCACAACCCTGGCTGACACAGGGTGTCAGATGATCACAGCCTTTTGAGACTCTGAGCCATGGACCCAGGTAAGCTGTGTCCAGACCCCTGACCATCAGAAGCTATGAGATAATAAATGTTTGTTTCAAACTTCTAAGTTTTAAGGTTAATTTTTTACATGGCAATAGATAACTAATACACCAGGAACAAACGAGGTAGTACTATATCCTGGCCTGGAATTTGTCCTAAAGTTGCCTTGGGCTAGTTACTTAACCTGTGAAGGCGGCAGTTCCTTATCTTCAAGATGGGCAGAGCCTTCCCTGCCTCACAAATTAACTGTGGTATCTGCATGGAAGATCTACTCATTGACAAAAACAACAGGCTTGCTAGGAATTCAACAGAAAACTTGAACAGATTCAAACCTGCTTACCAATATCTTCAAGGAAGAATTTCAGGGAATTTTTCATATTTCTATTTCCTTATACCAAAAATATTTATAATTAGTAAAAACAAAGGACACACTCAACATCGGGTAAAAATCACGTTTTCCTTTAATTGACTACTTAATTCACACCGTTTCGTCTCTTGGTTGCTACTTTGGTAACAATTAAGTCCCCACCTCAAGAACATTGCATTCTGAACGGGCTGACACAGAGCCAGTATGAACACAGGCCCCAAACCAGGGCTTTTGGAATAACTAGAACAGCAGAACCAGCCTTTCTCTTCACTCAGAAAGGGATATTGAATCAGAGGGTCTAAAGCTCCAATTTCCAAACACAGAAAACCTGGAGCTCAACGTAAAAATGGAAACCAAAATGCATCAGAAATGAAATATTGCACCTCCTCATATACTCAAGGTCAAGATGGCTCGTGAGAAGTATGTTATCTGATCAGCTGACTTGTTGTGTTAGGAATGGCCCCACTCCAGCAACTCTAAAGGAAGCTGTTTTTGTTTCTATTTCATTTCCCAGAGGGGTATAAAAATCTACTAAAAGGAATATAATCAATCAGAATAAATCAGCTCACTCACAAGACACTCCCAGATAATGATTTTTGGTTGCTGAACACAGTCAGCACATTATTTCAAAGTGGCAAAATTCAGGATAATTTGAAAAGAGAATTCAAAAATGACAGCTACATTTGCTGATAGGTTTATGTGAGACACACATACATTTTTTTTCCAGTGTATATGTCAAAGGACCAAGATCCCTGATCATCAAAATAAGTTATTTTGTACATTATAGTGCACAGAACAACAGAGGGAAAGACACTTTCTCGGAGAATGACCAAAAGGCATTTTGCAAAAGGTTCGTATCACTCTGAAGCATAAGGACTGGAGCCCAGTGCCTTGTGGCCTTCATTAGCTTGACCCCTCTTCTTCTTTGGTTGCAGTGGCCTCAGTGGCAGCTGTCTCTTCTAAACGTTCTGCTGGCTTCTTCTCTTCCTCTTCCTCCTCGTCCTCCTGGGGATAGAGGTCGGGATATTTCTGCATGCATTCCTGCATGGCCCGGAACTGGTCTACACAGTCTGACCCCTTGATATCCTGTGTGCTATAGTGGAAGCAGGAAAAGGCTGACTTGAACTGTTCCCCGCAGGGGCCACTGGCCATTCCCCCAAGGCACGGGCAGTTCCAGTTAATGTCTCCATTTGGCAGGATCAATCCTAGAATGGGAAAATGTGAGACAGGCTCTCGAAGGTTTCTGAAAAAGCAAAACCAAGTCCAGTCCTCAAAAGATACTTGGGAAGTACAGAACAGCAGGAAATACTGACTGGTAGGCCCTTGCCTGTGGACCTACCTCTATATTTGGATTAGGCTCAAATGCCTGTGCAAATGCAGCATCCTTTGGCTTGGCTGGAGAGAAGCCACCAATGGCAACTTTCTCCATGCACTACCCTGATCTATATTTTCAGCCGCCTCCCAGTGCAATGGCTCTGGCTGTGCTAAACATTGTAAAGCACTTAATCTGAAGAAGAAACCACCACTGGGTTGGTGAGCAAGAAGCTTTAAGGAGCTGACGTACTGACCTCCTTCTTTCACCCTCTGCTCAGCTCCTGCTCAAATGATCAGAACCAGAACACCCCTGCCTCCAAAAAAGACACCTTGCCCCCTCAAGCCCCTCTGGCTCTGCAGATGCTCTCAGAAGCTCAGTGTGAGGACTGGTCAAGAGGAGGCTGAGCCTTCTGCATTGGCAGGGAGCTACCCAAGGCATGCTGTACGAGGAAAAAGCTAATGGCACACCAGATGGTGTATTCTAGTTTTATAACAATGAAAAACCTAGAAGGATGTTAACCATACTGACCAACTGTTAAATAGCACGTGTGCTTCAGGGAAAGGGGGCCACTACAGACTGAATTCAGTTGCAATATTCTACAGGGCCCCTTACTTTTGAAATTTACACTTTCTTTGAACCTTACTCACATCTAAATAGTATTTCCTGGTTTTCTAAAAAGCTTTCAAGATGACGGCTTCATTTCCAGCTTTGTAACAGACAGGGAAATAGGATTCATATGAAAGTTTCTTAACATGAGTTTTTTACAGGACTGAGAGCACTCTGTAAGATTCTAAGATGCCCAGTGAAGTAACAAAATTTTTCGCTCTAACCAAATACTGAGGCGTGGTCCTCTGAGTTAGTGTCCAAAGTCCTAGGCCTAGGCTGAGCCCCACCTCTTTGTTCTAGCTCAGGAAACTTCAATGACCAACAGATCTGCTGCTGCAGTTGCTTACTGGTAAACTGGGCTACCAGTGGAGATGTCAGTGGTTACCGCAACCCCAGCAGGCAGGTCACCACTAGACCATCACTAGCTGCAGGGCATCCTCTCAAGTACCGAACTATATGTAGCAAAACACATACTCCTTCTGAAAACCTTCTTCAGCATGTACTACAAATCCCAGTTCGCACAGGAGATTTTGTGGTTCAGTGGGGTCTAAATCAGGACTACAGCCAGGGCCCAAAGGATTCCCAGAGCCCAAGCTGTCTCCCTCACATTGTACCACCTCTCCCTATGCAGGCCAACAGGTGCCAGAAACCTACGGGTTCCCCTCAGAGATACTGTGGGTTAGCCTCCAGACACAATAAAGCTAGTAGCACATAAAGCACATCACATTATGTTCTTGGTTTCCCAGCGCATATGAAAGCTGTGTTTGCACCACCCTGTATTCAGGGCATAATAGCATTATGTATAAAAAACAATGTATATACATTAATTGAAAATACTTTATTGCTAAAGAATGTTAACCATCATCTGAGCTTTCAGAGAGTTGTAAATTTTTGCTGGTGGAAGGCCTTGCCATGATGTTGATGGCTGCTGACTGATTTGGGTTGTGGTTCTGGCAATTCTTAAGGTAAGACAACAATGAAATTTGCCGCATCAACGGCCTCTTCCTTTCGAATTTCTCTGTAGCATGTGATGCTGTTTGATAGCATTTTACCGGAACAGAGCTTCTTTCAAATTGAAATCAATCCTCTCAAACCCTGCTGTGGTTTTATGCCCTATTCTAAATCTTTTGTTGTCATTTCAATGATCATAGCATCTCTACTAGGCGTAGATTACTTCTCAAGAAACCACTTTCTTTGCTTAGCAATCAAAAATAACCTCTGATCCGATAAAGCTTCTTTTTTTTTTAATTGAAGTGTAATTAACTTACAGTACTATATTAATTTCATGTGTATGATATATAATTCATATACCCTTCTCGGTGCTCATCAAGATAACTGTACTCTTAATCCCCCTCCCAGTTCACTCCCCCAATCCTGCAACCATCAGTGAAAGCTTGATCATGATATCAAAGCAGTTCAGTCACGCCCTCAGGCTCCACTTTTTTTTTTTTCTAAGATTTTATTTATCTGACAGAGAGAGAGATTATAAGTAGGCAGAGAGAGAGGGGGAAGCAGGCTTCCTGCTGAGCAGAGAGCCCAATACAGTGTCCAATCCCAGGGCCATGAGATCATGACCTGAGCTGAAGGCAGAGGCTTGACCTACTGAGCCACCCAGGTGCCCCTTCAGTCTCCACTTCTAATCCTAGTTCTCTTGCTATTTCCACCACATCTGCAGTTACTTCCCTCCCTGAAGTCCTGAACCCCTTAAAGTCCTCCACAAGGCTTGTAATCTGGTTCTTCCAAATTCCTCTTCATGGTGATATTTTGACCTCTTCCCATTAGTCACACATGTTCTTTATGACATCTAGAACGGTAAATCCTTTCCCGAAGGTTTCCATTGACTTTGCCCAGATCCAACGGAGGAATCACTGTCTAACAACAGCTATAGCCTTACGAAATATACTTCTTAAATAGTAAGACTTGATATCAAAGTGACTCCTTGATCTATGGAATGCAGAATGGATGTTGTGGTAGCAGGCATGAAAAGAACAATCTTGTACATCTCCACCAATGCTCTTGGAGGACCAGGTGCACTGTCAATGAGCAGTAGTATTTTGAAAGGAATCTTTCTTTTCTGAGCAGTAGGTCTCAACAGTGGGTTTAAAATATTCAGTAAACTACACTGTAAACAGATGTGCTATTATCCAGGCCCATCCTCAAGGCCCTAAGGATTTTTGGAATGGTAAGTGAGCACTGGCTTCAACTTTAAGTCACCAGTGGGATTAGCCTCTAACAAGAGAGTCAGTCAGCCCTTTGAAGCTCTGAAGCCAGGCACTGACTTCTCTCTGGCTATGAAAGTCCTCATTGGCATCTTCTTCTACTACAAGGCTGTTTCATCTGCACTGGAAATCTGTCG
The DNA here is from genome assembly GCF_030435805.1 of Mustela lutreola. NCBI lineage: Eukaryota > Metazoa > Chordata > Mammalia > Carnivora > Mustelidae > Mustela > Mustela lutreola. The sequence continues at coordinate 56,220,713 of NC_081291.1, read as the reverse complement.
TTTAGGGCGGCAACCTTCATTCGTGATCTCAGTGAGATCTGGGCGACGCGCTGCAGCTTCTGCACCAACACTGGCTGCTTCACTTGCTCTTTTCTGTCACGGAGACAGCTTCTCTCCTTCACCCTCGTGAACCACCTCTGCCAGCTTCACACTTCTCTTCTGCAGCTTCCGCACCTCACTCAGCCTTCACAGAATGGCGGGGAGAGGGCCTTGCTCTCCATGAGGCTCTGGCTAAGGGGATGCTGTGGCTGGTGTTATCTTCTCTCCAGACCACTGAGACCTTCTCCATATCAGTGATGAGGTTGTCGGCTTCCTTACCATTTGTATTCACTGGAGGAGCACTTTTCATTTCCTTCGAGAACTTTTCCTTTGCCTTCACAACTTGGCTAACTGTTCAGTGCAACAGGCCTAGCCTTCTGCCCATCTTGGCTCCTGACAGGCCTTCTTCACTGAGCTCAATGACTTCTAACTTTTGGTGAGAATGGAGAGACTGCAAACTCCCCCTTTCACCTGAACACTTAGAGGCCACAGCCAGGCTGTTAACTGGCCTAATCTCGGTATTGTGTCAGGGAACGGGGAGACCCGAGGAGAGGGAGAGAGACAAGGAAGAGCCAGTCTTGGAGCAGTCAGAACTCACACAATATTTACTGATTAAATTTCCTGGCTTATGGCACCCAAAACAGTTATAAGTAACAGCAAAGATCACCAATCACAGATCACCATAAAATGTATAATAATAACAAAGTTAGAAATACTGCAAGAATTACCAAAATGTGACAGAGACATGAAGTGAACAAATGCTGTTGAAAAAAATGGCACCAACAGGGCTTCGAGCATGGTCCTAACAAACCTTCAATTTGTAAAAAGCACGGTATCTGCAAAAGTGATAAAACAAGGCCTATATACAAACACTGCCCTCGGAAGGCTCGAGACCTGGAAACCTGCACAGCCAATTTCCAAATGAAATACTAACTTTTTAAAGTACCAGCCCAGGTCTGCAGGAGTCTATGCTTCGTCATTTCTCAGGGGAAGGCATGCTAGAATGAGGTCACTTCTCCCAGAGGGCGCTTAGGCAGCCAATCTGCATTTCAAGGACAAAATGTAAAAATACACAGACATCAAGATGTCAAATTAAGCCCAGATGCTGCAGGTTTGGAACATACAATCAAAAGCCTGCAGTTCTAGTCCCTGCCACTAACTTTCTTGACCAGTCCCCACTTCCTCCTGGGCCCTCAGTTTCCCCCCAGACCAGGAGATCTTTAAGGCCCTCCTCTAGCCTTTTTGAGTGTGTGCAAATTCCTTCTGCCGCCTTTCTCGTGGAACTCTAACAGCACGAAGTGCTATCTTAGCCACAGAGCTGGGTGCTTGAATGCAGGCGGCCGGCAGGAACCAGGGGCCTACTTAGTCTGCTAGGTGGTTCTGCCACTGATGGCTCAAACCCAGGTCCCAGAGCTCTCTGTTGTATAAGTTTTTTGGTTAAATCATTCATTAGAAGAGGCTGCAAAGGCATATACCTCTACGGTCCAAGGAGATCGATTATAAATGACAGAATGAGTAGCACGGAAAATAGCAGGGATGGTAAGTCCTGGCAGGAATGGAAGCGGAATGCACAGGCTCAGCAGAGACATAGATAATTTTTAAAATGCCATGAGGCAAACAAAACATGGTGTGATTGGTTCTGTAGGCCCCACAAAATGTGCTTAACTAATACAGACCTCAAGAAAGGCAGAGCACTGGAACTGACAGGCGACTTATTTCCAGAGCACTGGAACTAACAGACCGAGTGCTGACTGAAGGTCACTTCCATAGCTGCCTTTCTTTTAAAACACCTTTACCTCCCACCATTCCCAAAGGGGTGCTCAACATGCTGCCTTGGCTCGACTACTCTCAACCCCAAGAGCAGTAAGTCATTCTCCCTGAAAACATATGCTTCAATTAGCGTCTGAAAAATTCCAATTGGGAGCCTATACCCCATGGGCTGCTGCTGTTACAAGCTCTCTCGACCACAGTTACCACCAGGCAAGCACTGGAAGGGTCACTAATTATCATCACAGGTGTCAGAAATGGCTTTAGATTGGTCAACTGAGTACTGTTTATGATACAGACTGTATATAAACCCTGCACACACACACACTGGTCAGCCTTACGCACACGGGGGAAGTTCCAGTGAGCCCAGTGGTCTAAAGCATTCGGAATGGCATCCTAAGCCCAAAAGACTACTTACCACTACTAAGTTGTATGCAACAGTTCCGTCTAAGTGAGCTGGATCCTGCCACTGGAAAACTGTCCCTCAGTCCTGAATGAGCTTTTGTGCAGGGTCCTTCCTGGAGCCCCAGTGAAAAGACAGCTGACCTCACCACCTCATAGAACATGGAGTAGAGCTCTTCCGGGCCTGCTTGCTAACGGTCTGTAGATGTGGCAGAATCCCGTCTGGCAGCTTGACTGAGCAGGAGGATCCCTGTCCCCTTAAAGTGCCTGCCAGACCAGATTCCATGACCACCCCCACAACCCCTGCCTAAACCTTCATGGTCAGGAAGCAGCCAACCAGCTTCAGTCTGTGTAAAACCTCAAAAGAGAAAGAGGCAGAAGCCCTCAGTTCAGAAGAAACTTAAGTTCTGGCCTAACAGCCAGGGAGTACAAAAGCATGAGGACTGGAAAGCACTCAGCCAGCCCCTGATACCTGGGAAAGCTGGCTAAGCTCCTCGTTCTTGGGAGATAGTCCATGGCTAGGAAGGACACCTGAAAAACCTGACCTTGGCCAGAATAAAATGGGAAAACAATTCTGGACATTTTCCCCCAGGAAGGGTCCGTGGGTCCCCAGCAGGCCCGTGTCGCTCACCATGCTCCTCATACGGATCACTGGGATCATCGGCCACCAGCTCTGCATTGCTTGGAGTTTCATGGTCCTCTTTGGTCACAAAGATGATTCGATCCTTCCCTAGTGTTTGGAGAACAGAGAAAGATACATTTTGCTCAAGAGCAGCCAAACAGCCCCAAACCCAAAAGCAGCACAAAAACCAAGTTTTAAGACTGTCCTATGCCAAACCCCCAAGTGAGGTGACCATCAGACTGTCCTTCCTGGGCTGCATCACTGAGTCTGTGTGATGGTCTAGCAGCCACTTCTACTGAGTGCTGCAACTGGAACAAAAACTTGACCAAGGTCATGGGTGAGGGAGAAGATGCCATATGCACCCTCCAAGTAGGAGCCAACATGCCCAATCCAATGAAATGCAGCTGCTTCAATCCCCAGATGTGCTGATGGCAGAGAGATGCAACAACTTCTTTCTTCCTCCCATCAAGAAAGGGCCAGTCCTGTCTCAGAATTCCTATGGCGCTTGGACTATCAACTGGCTGGAAATGTCAAGGCAGGCCCCTCTGCCATCTGCCACCCTCCCAGCTCTCTCCCCTGCACCTTCCAGCCATCGACACTCTCTCACCATCCTAAAACCTGTGCACACCAGCTCACCACACAGCAGGTGTCTGTCTGATATTCCTGTTGTGGTCAGAAGCACTTTGTCTTCGGCACCCTACATACTGCATGTCATCGGTTTCCCCTGCAGTCCCTGGATGGCAGACTGAGGCCAGCCCCTCTCTGGGTCTTGTGTGTCAGCTAGCTCCTGCCATCCCATCACTACCCTGACAGGAGCCAGCAGGGCCCCATACTAAAGTGGTGAGCCTAAGGCTCTGGAAGTGACGAACCTGAGCTCACACTGGGCTGGAACGTAAACCCAGCTCCGTGTGTCTCCAAAGGCCATGCTGTGGAGATCCTTGACTCAGACCCACACTGCCCCTACCACCCCCAAGACACACAAGAATAAAAGCAATAGCTAACACAGCATACTTAGCATGACTCAGACACTGTCCTGAGAGCTTCGTGTGCTTGGAGCAGGAATGAATGTTTTATACAATAAGCCCCAAGACGCTGAGAATCAAGAGAATGTTTGCTGAATGAATGAATAGGAGCTTTCTTCTAAGCTACTGGGTACCCACCTGGTGAAGGGCAAGGACATATGCAACAACCCTACTGACCACCCATTCTCACCCAGGAGATGTGGGACAATGGGAGCTCATCTGGAAGGAGATGGGAAGTGCCTGGCATTTAAGAAGACTTCTCCAGGTCCCATCCAGATTGGCCCTTGGACAGGGCCCTCATCAGTGGCGTAGAGTGAGTTAGCTACAATGGGGGCAGAGGCTAGGCCTGCGGAAGTGTGGCTCTTTGGGAGCTGCTAGCAATTTCTATGATTATTTCAGTTGTTCTACCTTTATATTTAGGGAAGTTCAGTCATAGGCTTGTTAAGAGAAAACAAGGGAAAACGGTTGGCCCCCACCAAGCCTGGAGTACTTATGGAACAGGCTTGAGGCAAGTACAGGGCTAAAAGCAGAGCAATCTCCAGAGAAGACAGTTCTGGGGACAGAGGGAAGGCACCCTTCTCATGCCTCCACAGGGTCTCCCACATGGGGTAACAAACAGTAAGGACAGCTAACCATTGGCATGCTTGGGGACAGGCCTCCAGCCCACCTGCAGTTCTGCCATCCTGTGACTAACTCCTTCCTGCTTGTCAAACTAGGTCTCCCTCCATGCGCCAAACTGCAGTCCTGTCCCTGACTGTGAACTCCAAGGCTGGGTTCCTCAATTCCTCTATCTGGCCAAGGCCACTCAGCAGGTTAAGTGTCCAAGAAGAACTAGGGCCCATCTGCCTGCTGTTCGTGCCAAAGCACAATGCAGCCCCTCTGGGTCTTTGACTGAGGTTTGGTGTCCTCATCAGCACCGGTGTTCTGTCATTACCTGAGCAAAAATAGCTTCATCCGGACCATTCTTCGGATTTGCCTTGAGAGCAAAGTCCTGCATCTTGCTGCTCTTTGCCTCTTTCACCCATTTTTTTAATTTACTGGATGTTTACCTACACATTCTAAATTAAGCTGAAGTTTATCGATACCTTTAGTTGATAATGGTGGCTTCACCTAAGTCTTAGAGGCTTCACAGACTGTGCGGGGAATGGTCCTGCTGAGCTGTCTGGCAGAGAAAGTAAGGATTCCAAGCCTCCCTGAGTGGCACTTTTCCTACCCTGGATGGGTGTCTTGGTCCATTCAGGCTACTATAACAAAATACCACCACCAGGGTAGTTCCTAAAGAACAGAAAGTTATTGCTTACAATTCTGGAGGCTGTCAAGTCTAAGATCGAGAACCCAACATGGTCACCTTCTGGTGAGGGCCCCTTCCTACGTCACAGCAGCTGCCTTCCCTTGCGTCCTCACAGGGTGAAAGGGGCTGGAGATCTCTCCAGAGCTTCTTTTCTAAGGGCATTCATCCCATACGTGAAAGTTCCACCCTCATTCCCTAAGCACCTCCCAAAAGCCCCTTCTACTAATATTACCACCCTTGGAGGTTTGGATTTCAACCTATGAAACTGGAGGGACACATTCATTATCATCCAACTTGGGGGAGAGGATTCCCTGGGTGATCTGACTGGTTTCTAAGCAGGGATCTGTCTTTGCATCCCCAATCCTGGTATCCAGGCGGAGCTCCTTTTGTTTCATGGACAAGTAACAGTAAAGGCCAGAAACCATCTGTAGAAAGAACAGAAGCATAGCTCTGAGGCTGAGATGGAAGCCCAGCTTTGAGGGTCTGGCTCAGTGGCACTGATATCACAGAGTTTTAGACCTAGAGTTCAAATCTGAAAATAAGCACATAACAGCTGTGATCTCAGGCACCTTCTTGTGGCCTTAGGAAACAGGTCCCCCAGCAGCTCAGCATCTCTGAACCTAGTAAGGGTCAGGAATCAGGGGCCCCGGGGCCCACTCTGAAAGCAGGACTTAAGGGTGAAGCTGAGAACAGAAAGCCTGATTAAACAGTTGGATACCAAGACACCCCCAATTCAGTATTTTTACTCTCTGTACACCATCCTTAACTCCTTTCAACCTTCATCATCAAATCTGGTTGGCTCTACCTTCAAAAACAGCCAGAAAGATCTGCATCCCTCACTACCAAGACCCTATCTCCCACTACTTGCTCCATCCATTCCCACAACTCGTTGCTTTTACTGGACACACTGGGGGCACACCTACCTCTAGGCCTGAGCCCAGGCTGTCTTCACATCCAGGAGCACCCTCCAGATCCACAGTCACCCTCTCCCTGCCTTCATACCTCCTGCTCAGATGCCTCCCTCTCCAACCACTCTCCATCTCCCTTGGTCTGCCTTTTCTCCAAAGCACTTTTCCTCATCTAACATATTATTATATATTTGCTGATTCCCTGTTTCCCCCACTGAAAGATCAGCTCTTCTGGGGCAAGAATTTCTCTATACCATTCATTGCAGTATTGCCAGAGCCTAGAACAGTGTCCAGAACATGGTGGGTAATCAATATTTGTAGAACAAATGAAACGAGAAAACAAAATGAAGACCTTAGCAGAGAACAGGGACACAGAATGGTTCTTACCATTAAGTAGACTACAAACAAAACAAAACAACTTTGGATACGTAGTCTCATTTCCCCTAGAAATGGGAATAGGAACATACAGAGCATCTTGACATGTCAAAATCTTCAGCAGATCCAACCCAGATGGAGCGCCCATCTCCCATCTCTTCCCCAATGCCACAAAGTAGACGATGGTACCTGCACTCACCAGCACCTGCTCAGGGGCTGGCATACCACAGGTGCTCAATAAATGTCTGCTGAGGAACCAGAGAAGGCAGACAGCCACAGAAAAGAGGAAACTAAAGAAAATAATGGTGTGGCACCAATACATCCAAGTGTGGGTGGTCTAAGGCCAGGGAGCGAGGCTGAGTCTACGCCATGGAACACCTAGGATGCCAAAACGTTTAACCTGAAAGCTGGGTGGTGGCGGGGGCCGGAGGGGGACCCTTGAAGTAAATTTGCTCAGGCAAGTGACTCATTCAGAATGAAGAGCCAGCCGTGGAAGAGCTGGGGAAATAGAGGTATCAGGCAAAGAAACAACTAAGACACCAGTGTAGCTTGGCACTGACAGGGTAGTTAGAAATCAGGCTGGAGCCAGATCACGCAGGGGCTTTCAATTCTCATCCCCAAACTAAGAGAGGGATCTTTGACCCAGGAAAAGATAAAGTTACATGTTTTGGGTGGCAGATGGAAACCACCTTTCCTTCCCAAATAACCTGAGACTCCTAGATATCCTAACAGGCAAGGGGAAGTGTTATTCATCTGGCACAGCTTCATTATACCTAAAAAGCTCAAAATTATTTGAGTAATTAGAGACATCAGTGAGTATTATGGCTTTATGACCATAAACTAGAACCAAAGAAGCAGTTCTAGAAGCAGCATGAGGTACTGGGAAAAGGCTTGAAATTTTGGATTGAGCTATTCTCCTAATTGGGTATATGACCTCAGGTAGGTCTTCCACGTCTCTGGTCTTCAGATTCCCTGAATTAAACTGAGGGAATCAGACTGACTATTCCCTAAAGAATTTCTGGGTGAGTTCCAACTCTTTGTAGTTTTATATTCTCATGTGTCCACCATAACTGCCAGGCACAGAGAAGATGCCCCTGAGTACCTTGTTAAATGAATGAAGACCAACTTTTCATTGTACCATTGGAAACTGGGGCCTAGAAGGGTTAGGTGGCAGCTCAGGGCCAAAAAGCCAGTGAATGGCAGTGTGTGGGGAGGCCCTTGTACTCCAGCCAAGAGACTCCTGGGTTCTTCAGTAGAGGTAAGAACAGATGAAGCAAAGAGAAAATAGGTGGAGATGGGCACTTCGTTGGAAAGGTGGGGGATTCCCAGAAGAGAGCTCCCTGGAATCCAGCAGGCCCCAGACTGAATGGTGCAGTTTCTGTGATCAGACTGATGAATCCCAGCTCCAGGATATTCGGGGTCAAGTGCCTTAGGCCAGCCATCTCTGTGTCTTAGGGTCCACTCTTTGATAAAATGCAGGTAAAAGAGCCTCACTTATAATTATTAAAATCGCCGCGAGATCAATGAGGTAAGCCATATAAGGACTCTTGAACAAGTGCCTGGTACGTAGTAGGGGCTCAATAAATGTCCACGTGGGTGGCATTTTTACACTCCAGAACAGCCCCTAACCCCTGTGGCAATTTTTCAGGAGGGACAGTTAAAAAGCGAGTACAAATGCAAACGCGTGGTGGGTGGTAAGAGCGACAGTAATAGGAAAAAAATCCCAGTTACGAGCCAGAGGAAGCGTGCTCAGCACTTCCTGTGCCCCCCTGGCCTAGTTTACTAAATCTCCCACGTGCCGGTCCTTCTGAGGTCCGGGTTCCAGTCTCACAGTGACCTTGGACCAGCCTCGTCCGTCCCAGTCTCGGCTTTCTCATCTGCAAAACGGACGTGGCGACCCCACTGCCCAACCCTCCCAAGGGTCCCGAAGAAGGTACCCTGGGCCGCGCCTGCAGTGCCCCCGGGGCACCGGGGCCTAAGTGTCCCGGGGGTGGCAAAACCGCATGTCCCTTGCAGGCCCTCGTAGGCCGGTCTCCATGGCAGCCCGCCCTGCCTACCTTCCTGCCGGCAGTAGGCCATGGCTGCAGCCCCGGCACTCAGACCTCGCAGCGACAGCGGTGGTGGCAGCACAGGCGGCGGCGGGCTCACGCTGTAATCTCTTCTCGGGCAGGGCAGACGGCTCCGAGGCCCACGCGGAAACCCCCCTCCAGGACTGCCCGCCGCGCGCCTGCCTCTGCGACCTCCCAACCCCAGCCCGGCCCCAAACAGCCGGGAACTACGTTTCCCAAGAAGCCGAGCGCTGCTAGGTTTCTCTTCAAGGCCGGAGGAACTACATATCCCGGAATGACTTGCAATGCGCAGGCGCATCAATGAGGTACAGCACGTGTTGTAACTCAGTGGTCAAAGCGCCTGCCCCCGGACTACATTTTCCAGGAGGCCCTGCGGCGCGCATGAGCAGGAAAGCTGTGGCTCTCGGGGCTGTAACTTTTGCACGTCGTCTCTGATTCCAGGCTTCGCGCGGATTTTCGCAGCTTTTTGTCGGGCGAGAGGCCTCTGGGCTTTGCACTCAGGCGGTAACCCGTTCCGTAGCCGAGCACAGCGTGGGTGAGCGCCCAGCCGGGTCCCACCATGGCCGCGAACGTGAGTGTCTCCTGGTCTGCTGGACCCCATCTTCCCCATCTCCCCGAAGGGGCCGCCTGGGTCCGTCTTGCCTGCCTGACCCTTGTCTGTGCGGGTCCCTTCTCCCTCTACATGCCCTTTTTCCGGGTTTCCGGCCGCTAATACGTCCGTTCACCTCTCTTGGTCTGTCCGGACCTTCTTGTCGGGCCGCACGTTTGCGGGGAGGGAGACACAGTGTTGTTCCTGGCATTGGGATCTCCTTGTGCTAGGGCGCCTTCTCGCAGCCCTTCCTTTCATTCTCAGCTCCCACCCGGGCCCTTGGGCTTCTCCTTTACGGGCTGTGAGAACTGGACGCGACCTCCGAAGAAGCAGGTCCACGGGAAGGGTGGGGAAGCCGATACCGCTCAGGTGGAACTTATTCATCAACTGACAGACTGGGTTGTGCGGACGGGCAGGGAGTTCCCCTGGGGAAGCGTCTAAACCGAGGCTGTGATGCTGCAAAGGGGTGCGGGCGAGATTGAGAGCGGAGGAGTTAGGATGACTGTGAGAGGGAGCATTTTCCTCTGCCCAGCCCCTTGTCTTCCTAGGTGTATTTGGTTAGAGACGTCATGGCTGCAGGTGCTTCCTTTCAAAAGCCTGTGGGCCGTTTCTCCCTGCAGCCTATCCCTCTCAGGAACCTTTCGATTTAAGATTTAAGCCCAACATTCATTCAACAAACCAAGCAAGCACCTCCCACCGCGGTGCTGGGTGTGGGAGAGCCTGGTGACTCACCACTCCGATACTGTGTGAAAGTGCTTGTGGAGCCAGCCCTGGTGCCCTGCCAGCCCCAGGACGCTCCCTCCCTCCTGCTTTGCTGGAATGTCCTAGCTGCTCTCCCCTGGCCTGTTACACCCTCCTTCCAGCCCCTCCTCTGTCCCCAAGATCCCTCTCTGCCCCCTATACCCCTGGAGAGGAGGTTTGTATCACTGACAGCCCTAGTATGCTCCGCCTCAATTGGAGTTGTCTAAGAGACCTAGAAACTTCCAATGCTGCCCCTGGAAAATTTTCAGAGGTAATCCGGGACCCAGGGTCTGCCAGGGGAGAAGACAGCCCAGAGACCAGCCTACCCCCATACCATGTTCTACAGATGGAGAATTTCCCCCAGCAGGTGAAGGCATTTGCCCAGGGCCTCACAGCTGGCTTGGCCAGCTACTTCACAGAAAGATACTGAAGACAGCAGGCTCTGGGGGCAAATCCAGTTTCTTCCTGTCAGAGCAGTGTGGCCCTAATCACTCTGGGTTTGTGTTTCTTCGTGGGGATCTGTTAGTGTGAAGTTTAAGGGAGTCAGTCTGTGCTTCCTACAGTGCCTGGTGCATAGAGGGAGCTTAATACATTAAAAAAAAAAAAAAAAAACTATATTCACAGTCTGACACAGATGGCCCCAGTGGGCACAGACCGTCTTGGGTATACTGGCACGTGCTCTTTGCCAAGGAATGTGTATGAATGTAGGTATCTTCTGCAGCCAAACCTTTGCTGAGTCACCCAGGAGCTGGGCGCACGCTTACTGGAGCCACCAGACCTGGTGAGGAAGAAATTTCTGAAGCTGGTGGGGTGGAGCAGGGAGGCGACAGGATTTCTTAATTGGTATAATGACAGAACTGCCCTGTGACAGAGGTACTGTGAAACATCGCCATTTTGTATGGGAGTAAACTGGATCAGAGAGGTAGAACAACTAACGCAGGGTTACACAGTTAGTAATTCTCAGGGTCTGCGTGTCAGTTTCTGTTCCATCACTCATTGCTCTTTGCTCCTGAGCCTAGAGTGCTCACTGAGGACCCATGTATATATTCAGCACATATCAAGGAGCCAACATCAAGATAAGGAGCTCAAAGATGACCTTGAAGGGGAAGAAGAGAGGCACTGGAAGATCTCCCTCAGGATAGGGAAATCGTCCTTTAGGGAGATATGGGTGGAGGAAATCACCGTCGTCCTCCATTCCAAGACCTCCATGTTTACTGGGATTTTGTTTTGGAATGTGGGCAGAGTGTGCCCTGTCATAGCCCACCCTACCCCCACCGTAGACTGAAGTACACCTTCCTGAGCCTTTCTTTCTTCCCTCCAAACCCTTCCATGAGCTCCTCTCTTTGGCATTGGCTCCTGGATGGATGCTGAGGGGAGGCCCAGAAGGAAATCATAGCTTGCTGGCTTCCAGTTTGGGGGCTGTGCTCTAATAGCGGAACGGACTCCTTTTCCTGACGCTCTCTGCAGCTGGCTTCCAGTGTTCAGCTCTCCTTACGGCCCAGTGTTCATTTCCTCCTTATGAGGAATGTGGCTTGGAGTAAAGTGGTCGGAGAATGGCCTCTGGTCTGTCCAGATATGAAACCTAACTCTCCCTCTTAGAGGCTGAGTGATCTGGGCTGATGACGTAACTGATGAGCCTTGTTTTCCTCATCCGTGAAATGGGATAGCAATAGCTTTCCTGTGCCTGACCTGTGACAGACTGGCATGTTGCCACTGCCATCATTATGTTTGATGGTCACCTACCTGCCTGCAGTGAACTGCTCTACTAATGCTTCCCAATGGTGTGGAAATTTAAGACCATTTCTGAATCTAATGGACATCTGGACTCTGGCAGGCCTGGGCTGGGGGCATTGGGGGACAGTCAGAGAATATGGCATCAGCCTTATTCAGGCAGAGATTAACCCGAATCTTTCCTCTGGGCCCCTGTGCCAGGGGCTTGGCTCACTCTGAGTGCGCATCTCAGAACCACTTTACACCTTTGTGACTTTTGTCAGCGTACCCCCAGCCATGGCACTGGTCTTGCTGTCCATTGCAGAGAAAGGTGATAACATTCCCACCCTTTGCACCCGTACATTATGGCCTATGTCCTAGGCACTGAGCTGTCTGATAATTAAGACCTTTGGTTCTTACCAGAATACTGTATACTGGATTTTTATCCCCATTTTACTGACAAGGAAATGAAGGGCATAAAGGGGTTAATTGCTCGCCCCAGGTCCCGTAGCCTGAATTGAAACCCACTCCTGTGACTCTGGAATTCTGCCATTGATAATGATAGTCCGCAATGGCCACACTTCAAACCATACTTCTGTTATTGCCTGGATGAAACTTGACCCACTGACCATACTAGGGATGTACTCCAGGGTCTGCCTCTGAGATCTGTATTCAACACCATCTGCTCAGGCCCTGGAACCTGCTGGGATCCCCCAGCCGGCAGGGGTCCCTCATTTGGCACTGGACCTGCTCCTCACTGAACACTCAGCATGGCTTAGTACTATTTGTGCCTGCAGCTCAGTGGCCCTGCAACCTCCCCTCACCCCTGCAAGACCCAGCACAGCCCTTGGGAAGCTGAAGTGTTCAAGTGTTGTTCAAGTTTGTTGAATCAAATTAATTGTGTATGTCTGATAACCTCTTCGTAAAACAGTTTGGCAGTTTCTTAAAAACACACATCATCCCTGTGATCCAGCAATTTCCCTCCTCCATGGGTACTCGTTACCCAATACCCAAGGGAAATGAAAGCACATGTCTTCATAAAGACTTTACAGGAATGTTCATGAAGCATTGTGTATAATAGCTAAAAACTGGAAACAATCAAAATACCCATCCACTGGTGGCCAAGTCAGCAAATGCTGTATGCTCCTAGACAGAATACTACTGGGCCATGTAAAGGAATGAGCTACCACCGCAGTGTAGATGACCCGTCTCAGAATCTGGACAGAAAAGAGGTTGTGCTGTATGATGGCCCCATTTATATTGGCTTCTGTAAGAGGCAAGAGTCATCTGTAATGATACAAACTCAAGGACATGTTACCACTAGGAGGTGGGAAGAGAAGAGTATTGGCAGGAAAGAGGCACAAGGTAACTTCTGGGATGATAGAAGGGTCCCGTATCTTGATCTGGGTGTCCGCCAAATGGGATAAGCATTTGTCAAAACTCATCAAACTTTATGCTTAATATCTGTGCATTTTTACTGTATATAACTGAAACTAGTATACACAAATAGCAAAATTCAATTTACTTTTTAAAAAACTGATTTTCATTTTGATTTCTTAAAATATTTTTTCCTCAGTATTCCAGTACGACTAACAGGAGAGAACATGTCAAAATGACAACCAACCCCCAGCCAGGCTTCTTGGAACGGCTCAGCGAGACCTCGGGTGGGATGTTTGTGGGGCTCATGACCTTCCTACTCTCCTTCTACTTAATTTTCACCAATGAGGTAAAATGTCTGGCTTCCCTCTGTACAGAGTGAGGGTCCCTGCAGTATCAGAGAGCAAAGGCTATGAATCCAGAGGCTGGATGTGCTAATAGGGCCTACCTAGATTTTACAACAAGTAGGGTGGAGGGGGAGGGTGATGGTGCTGTATTAATCAGAATTCTTTCTCTTGTGACCTGTCTTATAACTGCCCTAAGTAGGAAGACAAATGGATTGGTTCACATGCCTGAAATCCTGGGGTGGCAACAGGTTCAGGCATGGCTGGATCCAGGTGTTCATGTTGGGTCACTAGGAGTCTCCATTTTTCCATCTGTTGCCTCTTAACTTAGCAGCCCCATCTCTTCCAAAATCAACTTAGCAACAGTTGCAGAGAAATGGGTTAGTGTCCCGGCTTGTCTCAGTCCTCTCTCTGAACTAATCCCTGTGGACAGTGGACCCATGTTCTGATTGGCTAGGCCTGGGTCACATGTTTTGGGCAGCAGTACAGATGGGCCCATAGAAGCTATAAGGACTCAGGAGTGGAGGGAAAAAGGCAGAGTAAGATGGGGGGGGGGGGGGCACACAGACAAAAGCACCAGCTGTTCCCAGCATGGGGTGGTGCTGAGAATTAGGGGAGTTGGGGTGTGCAGCAAGAAGAAGGCTGCCTGGGAAAGCAGGAGTCTTTGGCTCCAGTTCCAACTGTGCCACTCACCAGGCCTCAGTTTTCCAACTGTAAAATGGGGAGATGAGTCTCCATGTTTCCCAAGGTCCCAGACTGCTGGGATATACTGCCATGAGCCCAACTGTTGAACCACACCTAAGTTGAAAGGTGGCCTCACTCCCTTTTGCTCACAGGGCCGTGCACTGAAGACAGCAACTTCCCTGGCTGAGGGGCTCTCACTTGTGGTGTCCCCTGACAGCATCCACACCGTGGCCCCAGAGAACGAGGGAAGGCTGGTACACATCATTGGGGCCCTGCGGACATCCAAGGTACATTTGAGAAAGGTTGCTGACCCCACCAGATGCTCAGGGCACATGGCTGGATGTTGTCTGGGTGAGGATATTGAGCACGTGGGCTCTGGAGATGGGCACACATGTGTGACTCCCGGCCGCATCACTCAGCAGCTGTGTGGACCAATCACTTGAGTCTCAGCATCTTTATCTGTAAAATGCAGAGCATACCTGCTCTGAGCAGTCAGTGGGATTAGGTCACTCACCTCTTGGCACGGTGCTTGGCCCATGGCCAGAGCCTTACAACAAGGTGCTTTAGCGGTTAGGCTCAGCGTATGTGGCTGGCACAGGGCTGAAAGGGACTCCAGTTGTCTGATCTCTTGTGTTTGAACCCTAGTACACTGTTTTTGGCACCATGCCATCGGACCTTGCCAACCAAGCCGGGACCATGAGGCTCCCTGTCCCCGGGCAGTGGGTGTGAAGGACTTAGGATGGGCAGCCTCACCCGACTCTCCCGCCCAAGATAGCCATGAGTCTCCGCTGTGTTCCTGTCCTTTGTGCCGGTCTCTTGTCCAGTCCCTCTTTCTCTGGCATCCTGGGCTCATGGGAGCCTTGGCCTCTGTTCTGTGTTTTGACTTGTGTGATTCTTTTCGAAGCTCTTGTCTGATCCAAACTATGGGGTCCGCATCCCAGCTGTGAAGCTACGCCGGCACGTGGAAATGTACCAGTGGGTGGAAACCGAGGAGTCCAGGTGAGTGGCCAGGGACTGACTCCTCAGGCAGGAATACTAGAGTGACAGGTGTTGGGATACAACACAGGTGGCTTTTGATCTTGATGCTTCTAATGAGAGTGGCTCCAAGAAGGAGGGAAGACGAATTAGCCCCCTTGTGTACTACCCCATCGGGGGATGCCCAGGCTCAAAACATGTCTGGATCCAGGCTGCAGACAGTGCTTTCCTATGTGTGGGCTCTGTGTCCTCTCCCAGACCAGAGCAGAGATGGCCCCGAACTATGTCCTGTCCTAGTATGAGTCTGAGGGCAGGCATCCTTAGGCAGCCAGGGGCCCCTTGGAGCTGAGCAGCATGGACTGTGAGTGAGGGGTGAAGAGGTGGCTAGGGGAGCCAAGGCAGCTGGAGAAGGGGGGCCTCCGTGGGGCTATCCGGCACAGAGGGTGCAGCCAGGTCTCTGAGCTCAAGGCAGGGCTGCCACCCTTGGTGTGGGCCTAGTGGAAGCACATTTCAACTCAGGATGAGAAAGCTCTTTTCTTCAGCATGGGCCTTAAAGGGGTGGAGAGGACTGCATGGTGGGGAGTCAGCACCCTCTTACCAGGCTGCTCCAGACAAGGCCTGCTCTCATTTAGGGATTTTGACCTGGTGGCCCAAGTTGCTTCCAGCCGGAGATGCTTAGAGATGGGAATGCTTCTGGGGTGAGAGGCTAACTCTGGGGCTGCCTGTGCTTTCCCCGCAGGGAGTACACTGAAGATGGGCAGGTGAAGACAGAGACAAGGTACTCCTACAGTGAGTACCGCCACCCCCCTATCTCCGCATACATGGGGTCTCTGCCCTTAGCGGAGACTGACAGCAGTGGGAAAGGCGTGGAACCAGGCATCGGAAACCCTGGGTGCCGGTCCTCAGGGTCCTGCTGTTCCATTCAGTGAGGCTCCAGGAGCCACCGTTCCAGCACTGAAGTGACCACAGGCATAGATAAAAGGACAGAGCCAGTGGGCCTCAGACATGTGGCCACTCTTACCATGTTTCTGAGTTGTTCCCTCTCCCTGTGACAGACACTGAATGGAGGTCAGAAATCGTCAACAGCAGAAACTTCGACCGGGAGATTGGCCACAAGAATCCCAGGTGAGAGCTGGGTGCCCAGGCCTGAGCACAGTCTTGGCTACTCCTCAAGGGTCCCCAGCCTCAGCTTCCTCATCTGAGTGATGGGATTGAGTTCCTTCTGCCTTGTGAACTGATGAAAGTCGGGGACTTGGTTCTGAGGCCAACTCCCAGGCTGGGCAGGACCCAACTTCCTGAGCCCACACAGGCTCCCCTCACACTAGTCAAGAACGAAGGGCCTGGACCCGAGTGCCTGAAGGAACTTGCATGTCCAGAGCCAGGGTGGGAATAGCCATGTGGGTGGGAAGATAATCAAGAAGGGTGTTCAGGAGGCAATGGAATTTGATGTGGGCCTTTGTAGGATTTTGGCAGAGAGCGGCTAGGTCAGAGAAATAGAGGTGGTGAGCTGGTCTTAGCGCTGGAGCATGGCTTGGGCAGGGCTGTGCCAGGATGGGTTGGGAGCTCCCTGGGGCTGGGAAGGGTCAGGGAGGCTGTGAAGTCCACAGAAGTTCCATCTGACAATAGGTGGCTGGGGAGGGGGAGGCCGGTAGGGGCCTAGGCAAGGAAGTACGAAGCACTGGGTTATAGGAGACAGGAGGAGGGTGCTTTACTCGGGCGAGGAGGACAGGAGCATCCTGGGCGTAGGTGTGGTGAAGACAAAGTGCCTAGGCTGGTCTGGACTTGCAGGAGCCCCCTGGGTGGGAACCCTGCTGGGCATAACCCAAAGAAACCCGCAGAGCTCCCAGCCGGCACCGTACTCTGCCAGTAGCGCCTTCTCTCTCCCACAGCGCGATGGCGGTGGAGTCGTTCACGGCCACAGCCCCTTTCGTCCAGATTGGCAGATTCTTCCTCTCAGCAGGTGAGTCTCCAGCCCCTTCAGATGAGCCAGCAGCACCCAGAGGCCCTGTGCTTCTACTTGGCTTCCTCCCAGGAGCGGTGCGGGTACAGGTGCGGGATGAGCCTGCCGGAGGGAAGGCGGGTCCCAGGAGTAGGGGGACTTGTACAGAAGAGCCCCACCCCAGCCGGCTCCTCTGAGACACGGTCTCTTCTGGAGAATAACTACCAGGCCTTGCTGGTGCCTGATCTGATCAGACAAAGCTGAGAGCCAGTGGTAGAGACAAGACCGCCCCCGCAAGGGGTGAGCAATTCATTGCAGGAAGCCACCCCCAAAGTGACTCCAAAGAGAGGTTCTAAAGGGACAAGGCAGCGCCTGGCGTGGGAGAGAAAACATGCAGGCACCAAGTAGCCAGGGCAGGGGAGGAAGGGTGGAGCCCCAGCGCTCCGCCAGGAAGCTCCAGGGCCTAGCTTGTCTGCCATCTGCCTTGTCGCTTGACTGGTGGCTGCTGTGCCAGGCAGCCCCAGCCTCAAGGGTACTACACGCAGCAGGGGAGCCAGGCACGGACAGGTAACAGCATCCAAGGCAGAAGGGGTGCAGGGCTCAGGCTGTTCCCGGAGCTGCAGTGGCATGAGGGCAGACAGGAAGGCTTCCTAGAGAAGGCAGAGACTGAAGGGGACCCCCGCAGTACAGAAGGAGGGGTTGGAGAAGGGTGCTCCCGATGGGAAGGAGGTCAGGTCAAGGGGTGTGCCGACTGGGGGAGGTTGTTTGCACACCACTGTTGTGACCACTGCACACTCCCAGGCCTCATTGACAAAGTGGACAACTTCAAACCGCTGAGCCTGTCCAAGCTGGAGGACCCACACGTGGATATCATTCGCCGGGGAGACTACTTCTACCACAGTGAAAACCCCAAGTATCCGGAGGTACGTAGGGGCTTGGGCTGCTCACACAGCAGAGATTAGGGCCCTGGGATTACCACCCCTTGGACAACACACAGGGGACACATTCCTGCTTGGGACACGGTTTCGATTCAGTTGAACTGCTTGGCCAAACGAGATTGGAAAGGAGAAGCCTCGAGGTGCTGGGAGCACCTGGGCAACAGTGTGCAAGCAGGAAGAGCGTGTGAGCTTTGGGATTCGATGGGGCCACGGACACAGGACCAGGCTGGCTGCTACTGGCGTACCCCAGCCCACTTCTCTTCCACCCCCAGGTTGGAGACCTGCGCGTGTCCTTCTCCTATGCGGGGCTGAGTGGCGACGACCCTGACCTGGGCCCAGCTCATGTGGTAACCAGCTTCCCCAGGGCCGAGCCAGGCAGGGCCCCCTCAGCTCCCACTGTGCACGGTGCCCTGAGTGGGGGGACCCCTCCTCTAGGCCACGCGTGCATGCACTCCCCTCCGTACCCAGGCGGCCCTGCCTCTGAGTGGCTTCAGAGCCCGTGTGCTGGACAGCCGTCTGCGGGCGTCCGTGGGCCGCAGATTACGGGGCTGCTCCCAGGCAGCTTTGCAGAGACTGCCTAGTGATGCTGGTGAGAGTTCTGCCAATTGCATGCAGCTTTTCTTCCCCCTGGCTCCTAGTTTTTGCCCTATAACTACTTGGTCTCAGGTGCCTGACCCTGTCACCTGAAGTCCCAGCCCTTCCCCTGTGAGGGGTCCTCCCTGGAGCCTGAAACAAAGCAGCTCAGCCCAGCTGCCCCAGGGGGCACACAGCGCGAGGAGTGCTGGGCAGGGCCAGCTGATCCCCTCGGCTCTGACGCTAAGGTCTCTGACCAGGTCACTGTGATCGCCCGGCAGCGGGGTGACCAGCTACTCCCCTACTCCACCAAGTCTGGGGATACCTTGCTTCTCCTGCACCATGGGGACTTCTCGGCAGAGGTGAGTCCATTTGTGTGAGGGAAGGGAAGGCAGCTCCCTCCCTCCCCATCCCCACCTAGAGTTGTTCAGTCCATGACTACACGGAGAGCATGGTCTGTGCAAACGGAAGGAGTAAGTCTCCGTGTGTGTGCAGCACGAAGGGGACAAGAGGGGGCACAGCACACCCCTCCTACTCCTCAGGCTTCTAGTCTCCTGTGGGGGCAACTCGCCAGAAGAAGCAATGAGGGAGGATACCCTTGTACTGAGTGTTGTGAATGTGGGGGCAGAGGAGGTCAGCAGAGGGGTCAGCAGAGGCCTCGCTGAGTGACAGTTTGGCTGCATCACAAGTGAAGAAGGTGGACTCAGAGCCAGCAGCATGTGGGGGTCAGGCGGTCACCAAGGCAGGAACGGGAGCACAAGGGTTCCCCTGGCAGGTGCTGCCCAGAGGAGGCAGGGCTACCCAGTGGGCAGGGGCCTCCATAGGGGTGTGGGACTTCTTTCAGAGCTTCAGGAAAGTGGGGGGATTTAGGGCCACAGAGTCCTGGACGGGAGTGAGGGCCGTACCCCATCCCCATCTGTAAACTGGGGAGGGTCATGCGTCACTGGAGTCCTGTCCTTGGCTGATCATGGGTAGTTCTGTTGCAGGCCCTAAAACTTAGCCTCTCTTCTCTAGGCAGAAACCCTTTTCTTTAATGGAAAAAATTGTTTTGCGTTGTTGGTGAACACTGTGTGTCACTGATGGGAAGTTCTGTGCTTACCTGGAGTAGGACTGCAGGACTCCAATCCATAAGAGAAAGGGCTAGTGGCTGGGGGGATAAGGCGTAGCTGTGGCCTTCCAACCCTGTTATTAGGCCCTCAACTGCCGTCTTTCTCACTTTAGCCCCCAGCTCCAGGTGGTGATGGGCCTGGCCTTTTCCTTTATCCAGGACCAGGGTGTGGCAGCCGGTTACCAGCCGTGGGGCACAGCTGCCACCTCCCACTTGGGCGGGGATGAGTCACCCTTTCCATCAGCCGCTCTCAGGGACTTTCTAAAATTAGGAGGCCCTGCTGAGGCCACCTCTCTCTCCAGCAGCTCTGTGCACTTCAGCCCCCTGCAAGTGGAGGCCTGGGTCTCCACACTGTCCCCCCAGAGAGGAGTGGCCTCCAAACTTCCCAGGCAGGAAGTCTTGGACCACACTGACCACCTTGGGCCTCTGGCACAGGGTCTGGGGTCTCTGCCAAGCCAGGAGAGAAGGTCCTAAGCCATAGAGGTGGTGAGGACCCTGAGGAGGAACCCAGCCCCTGTGAGTCAGGATGCCCAGATTCCAGTCCCAGAGGCAGGAAGGTTGCGCATGGACAAGTATGGACCCCGGACATGGCCCAGGTCAAGCCCCGCTCTGCTTTCCGTGGGCTACAGGACCTTGGGCCCATTGTTTATCTTCTTGGAGAATAAGAATTATGATCCCTACTTTATTTAGTTGTTGTAAAGATTATGCATCCATTTATTCTGAGGCTCCATTTCCTAATCTGTAAACTGGAGATGAGCATGTCTACCTTGTGAAGTTAGTTTTAGGTTTAAGTAAAGCAATGCTGGAAAGCACTGAGGACAGTGACTGATAGATGGCAGACACTAAGTGTTAGCTGCTGTTACTGTTATTGTCCTAGATAACGACGGGGGCCTCTCCAAAGAAACACATTCAAGCCAACACTGGAAGAAGTGTGGGAGCTGACTGGGCAGGACTGTGGGCAAACCAGCTCTAGGTGGAGCCAGCACACGTGCAAAGGCCCAGGGGCAGGAGGTGGACATTTGACCTGGTCCCAGACAGGCGGCAGGGCCTTGGCTGGGGGCCATGGGGGAGGAGGTGACGGAAGCAGGGAGACCAGTGGGAGGAGGGTCTTGGAGTGGTCCTGGTGAGAAAGTGTAATTGTGGTGAGAGATTTGGGGAAACGGGGACACAGCTTGATAGGATTTAGGTGGTCCCTGGATTTTGGTGGTCCCTGTGGGGAGGCACAAGCTGTGAAACACCCCAGTCGTGGCCTGTGCAGGCAGGAGGTGGCTGTAGCACTCACTGAGGGAGATGCGACAGAAAGGACCAGGTGTCAGGGAGGCTACAGGGTTGGTGTCGGACAGCATGTGGGCAGCGGAAGGCCCAACCCAGGGCTGTAGCTGGAAGCTGGGGGGAGAGGGGTCACTGGCGGGGAGGACATGGGACTGACGCTGCTGCTGAGGTGCAGAGAACAGCCTGAGGGAGGGGGCAGCTGCAGGTGCGGAGAAGCAGGGGCGACGTGGAAGGTGAGGCATGCCAGAGTCGCAGGAAGAGCATCTGAGGTGAAGCACCACGCACACTGCTATCAGAGGAAGGGCCGGGCAAGGCATGCCAGCCAAGGCGATGGGCTAAAGACTCTTACCTTCATCTATGGGGCAGACGCTTAGGCCTGGGCAGGCAAAGTGCCCTTACATCCTGTCTGCTCGGAAATGGCCAGCGGCTCCTAGGTGGGCATGGAATGCACCCCTTGGCACCTGCCCTGCCATCCGGCGAGACGGGGGCCCCTAGGAGACCGGAGACGTGACACCTCTCCCCGGCTTTGTCCTGCAGGAGGTGTTTCGTAGAGAACAGAAGAGCAACTCCATGAAGACGTGGGGCTTGCGGGCTGCTGGCTGGATGGCCATGTTTATGGGCCTCACCCTCATGACCCGGATCCTCTACACCTTGGGTAGGTGTGCAGACAGGTCGGGGGGATCTAGTTCACCCTCGTGTGGGCCCGTGTGCCGCCTCTGTGCTGCTCACGCGTCTGTGGCCCTTTCTAGCTCGCAGTGCTCTTCAGGGCCAAGAGCGGGCAACTGGTCCATGTCTGTGTCCTGCTCCACAGCACTGGGCTGAATGGGCCGAAGAAGACAGATACGAAGGATAAAGGCTTTCAGGGGTGGGGTGGGGAGTTCCAGCTCCTAGGAGGCTGGTCTAGGCCTGGGGATCTGAGAGCCTTCTGTCCCCAGCCCACCTGCTCCTTCTTTTAGCCCTTTACTCCACAAGTGAAGCAGCACAGCGAGCAGGCTAGCCAGCCCCTGGAATCGGTTATGTCAGAGTTCTGGGACACTGGGGCCGTGCCCTTTCTGTCTCAGCTTCAGTTACCTCACCTTGTAGGCAGAGTTTTGTGGATATTTGGCTAATAGGAAACAACCCCCTCCCAACCATGGTGATTCCCTCCCCACCCCAAGACCTGGGCCCAGTTTGGGGCAACCAACAAGTTGGAGCACAAGGCAGAGTACTGGGTGACACACTTGGCCAGAGTTGGCACCAGTGAGCTTAGCAGTTGCCAGGTGACCCGGCCTGGTGTAGGACTGAGGCCCTGGGTGACTGAGTAAGTGCTGGCCCCACACCGTTGATCTGGGAGGATGGCATCTCAGGGGACTCGCAGGCAAGCCTTTACCTCAGTGTGTCCATACCCAGTCTGTTGACTGTGTCCAGCCTGTGCCGGGCCGCACAGAAACCTCTCCCCTCTTTACCCTTTCTGGCTGAGAAGAGGTCTGGCCACAGTACCTCCCAGGCTAGGAGGAAAAAGGACACTTCCTCCCCTCCAAGGCATTTTTGGAGTCGGTCAGAAGTGCAGGTGGAGTGACTGGGGAAGTTACAAGGCAGAAGCCCTCATTCACTGTTCTCTTCAGGCAGTGAGTACTTACTGAGTGCCTGCTGTTTAGGACACTACTCTAAGCTCCAGAGAGAAATGCAATGAGCAGAACAAAGTCCCTGTCCCCTCAAGGCTCAGAACCACGGCTAAGAGCTCAGGCTCTGGCCTCAGACAGTCTTGGGTTTAAAACCTGGGTCTGGCACTTTCTAGCTGCAGGACATTGGGCAAGTTGAACTCCCTGGGCCTGTGACCTTGTGGGTAAAAGGAGGGTAAGAATAATACCAGCCTCCCCAGGCGGTTTGAAGAGATGGTCCACACGGTGCCCTGCATATGGTCAATGCACAAAAACATGAACTCTGCTTATTAGGAGGGCTATGGTGGGGTATTGGTGGGAACAGACCAAGAGGAGCCAAGAAGTGGCCTGCAGGGTCCTATAGTCATGGCAGGGCAGCAGGCCTTGATCTGCAAACCCAGTGGCAACAGACTGCGGGGGCCTTCTAGAACTGAGGGGGAATTCCCCCCACAGACTGACATCAGCTAGGGAATGCCAACCTGGAGGGATAGACAGGCCAAGGACAGAGTAAGTCCAGATGGATTAGCTGGGTCCTAGACTTCACCATACTGGGCCAGTGTGGCAAATGCAACATGCCACCCTTGCGACCAGATGTCTTCTCTTGGCTTTTGACTGAGAGTGACATCCAGTCTTAAAGGCTACAAGGCACTTCCACCTGCCTGCTCCTGGAGTGGTGCGTGGTACCCGGAGCACACACCTTCTCTGGATCCACCAGCTCTCATGGGAGGCTGTTCGCCTTCCGCCCCAAACCCCTGGACATCGTCGGCCCATCCTTGTCTACAGACAGGAGCGACCTGCTCACCTCATGTGATGCAGAGCCTGGTGGCCTCAGAAGCCTCACCACCTTTCTCTTCCCCACAGTGGACTGGTTTCCCGTCTTCCGAGACCTGGTGAACATTGGCCTGAAAGCCTTTGCCTTCTGCGTGGCCACATCGCTGACCCTGCTAACCATAGCTGCTGGCTGGCTCTTTTACCGGCCCCTGTGGGCCCTCTTCATCGGCTCCCTGGCCCTGGTGCCCATCATCGTTGCTCGGACGCGGGTACCAGCCAAGAAGCTGGAGTGAATCAGGCCCTGGTGCCCAGCCCCACCCGTGTGAGCCTCAGGATCCTGCTCCTCCCCCTCTCCCCCTGCCCCTCTTGACCCCAAGTCAATTTTGGATTCTGCGCCTGCTCCGCTTCTTGAGGAGCCACACTTGGCTCTGTACACAGGTGTCAGGTACTGGTTTATGTGTTCCCCCTGTTTTGCTTGCCAGTGGGCAGCTCTGGTGAGCAGAAGGCAGTCCCCATCTGGCAGGGTCACAGGTGTCCTCCTTGCTTCCTTCCCCTCTCTTGGGACTGTGTGGCCGGTTCACGTGCTTCGCTTAGCTGAAATCTGCAGACAGGGAGGTGGTAACACTGCACAGACTGCTGCCTGATAACTTGCCGCACCCCTCTCCTTGGAGACAAGTGCCAGGGCTCTGTCACAGTTGGTGTCCACTGTGAGCCCACAGGGCCAGCGTTCTCGCTGTCCCTGAGCAGGGCCGAGTGCCAGGACAGACTGAGCACACTCCCCTCCCCGCCGTGCACAGGTGCCCCCCATCCAGCCTGGGCACAGAACCCACCTTGGTACTCAAAAAAGAGGACTTCCCCTGAGGTCATGGTAAGGAAAATGAGACATTTGGTGGGCTTGATGTGTATTTTATGGTTTAGCCAGAAACTTCGTATGTAGGATTTCCAGAGGTCCCGAAGGTTGTTTGCCTTTGTTATATGCTTCATGGGTCTTCTACCCGAAAAGGTAATTGTTTCAAATCAGATTCAAACAAACAAAGCCCTGCTTAAATGATGAACCATTCAGACTGTTACAGAAAAACTCCTTATAATCTGTCCATTGAAGTTCATTCAGGCACAGGAATGTATGAAACGGGGGTGTGACTTCCTGGTTTAAGAAAGTTTGCTCTGTCAGTACTTGGGGCCAGTGGAAGGCTCGAAGATGCTTTTGAAGCTAGCGCTTGCCAAGGGCTTCCATTCTGGGAGGAAATGGGAATTTGTACAAGGCGGGGAAAGGCCTTTCCTTTCATCCTCTGGCATCAGAAACAACCGATTTCCTTGAAGATGAATTTTGAGTTTTTAGCTAACCATTAAAGGAAGAGGTGGGAAGCTTTCCTAAGTGGTCTCCCTCAGCGTGACCCCCATCAACTTGAATCAGGAACTGGAGGCCTGAGGCTTGTGCAGCTCTCAGGCCTCATTCCTTTCGCTGTGGGGCAGAGGGGTGAGACTTTCCCTTAAGCCACTGGGCACCTGCCGCTGAGTGACTCCTAGAACGTCCATAGCTTCACTGCTATGTACAATCTACGTGTACTTTCCCCTGTTCCCTCTCACCCCCCGCTGAAAGATCGAGAATGTTGTCACCTTGATGGTTTAAAAGATCTTTCGTGTACCCTTTATCTTTTTATGACTTGGACTTGGACTTACTCTCCCTGGCTGGGAATGGCTGCTTTCAAAAATTGGTTGGTGGTTGAACTCGCAAAACTAGCACCCTGACAATCTCGTTAGCCTGCGAGGTCTGTGGTGGCTTGAGATTCTTCACGCCGACAGCTGGTCCCAGAGATGACATCTCTCGATCTAAGAACTGATACAGTATTCACTGCTGCAGTTGTCAGTGAATCTCTAAACTCTTAAAGGATGCTTCTGGAAAACAGTACATCTAGGTGGTAGCTATCTGTGGGATTTGGTTTGTGTAACTTGTTCTGGTACAGATTTTAAATTACTACAAATTTCAGTCCTGTTTTTAAAGAGCAAAAGAATGTTAAATATTTGAAGTCTTTGGGAAATCATGAAATTTGTATTATCTTTGTATTTTTTGATAAGAATTCAAAATAAATTTTAAAATAGCTTTTATAGGACCTTGCCGTTACTCTTTTTTTGAAATTTCTCTTAAGCAATTCAGCCACAGAACTAAGAACCAAATGAATTTTTAGAATTCAGTTCTAAGTAGCTTTTAGTAGTTAAAATAGGTATCTATTTTTCTTAAAAAGGCAGCTCGATACTTTTAGCACTTTGAAGCCTTACTTACCAAAGCCCACTTTGTTTTTGGATTGATTTAAAGTACTCAAACCTCCCCCAACTTCAGAATGCGTCAGAAAAGGTGGCTGGAGCCACAGTGTGACACCATGTGATAGGGCCCCTCCACCCCAGGGCTTTAGGTCAACACAGACCCGAGTTCCAGCCCCAAGCCTGGCTGTGTGACAGTGGCGCGTCTGCGATCCCTGCCTCTCAGCTTCCTCATCTAGAAAATGGCAGTGAGGCTGTTCTCCCTCCAGCACCATGGTGAGGCCTCAGTGAACTCAAGCCCATGACATGCCTGCCTTGTGGCACAGCACCTTTTCCCTTTTTGCCTCCTGTTGAGAAGCAGAGCTATTGACTGTGTGCCCTGGAGCTGACAATTTGTGTACGCTTTGCGACAAGCTCTAAAGCAGGTGATTTCCTAAAACCACCTCTTCTTTGTCAGACCTAAGGTTCGGTTCCATAATGCCTCTAAGGAGCAGACATGGGCTGGAGTGAGTAACAGGTTGCTTGCTTCTAGGGTCCGGAAGTGCAAGGCTCTGCAGTTTCCATGGCAACCCCGGTTTGTTGTTCCACACCAGCCCTCCAGCCAAGCTCTCACTGCTGATGAGTCACACCCCAAGTGTTTTGTTTGTTTCCCTTGGATAGAACTGGCTCCGATTTTTAAGGGCTCCTGTCAAAGGTTAAGTAACATCTCTCCTCACTTGAACGTAGGAAGAAAAATTTCCATGTGTGGAATGATGAGTTCACCATCTACCTGAGAACAAAACCTGGTCTTTAGTCTCATATATGGACAAATCACTCTGTCATGCGGGTGTTCTTAGCCGACCATAAATCTGAAAGAAAAACGCAGAGCTGAGTCTTTTTAGGTAAATGTTTTATTTTTTTCCTCAAAATGTTACAAAAGTTATTTCTCCTGAATATCTACAATGCATAGAGCTTTTATAAATTTATCCACAGTGGATAAAATCTGGTTGACACTAACCCACTTTCACTAACATTTCTTTAACTCTCAGTGTGTTTCCTTTCCTGATTTCAGCTCTTGGTTTGAGTCTTCTGCCACCCTGAAACGTTACTTCCAAAAGTGGGTCCCACTACCATCAAAACTGGAGATGCCCATACTTCCCAACTGCTCTCCCTAACCCATGAAGAGGCATCATTAGGCAGTGTTAGTACATCTGGCTGAGAGAAAAAGGCATGGCCCTGACAGGCTCCACCAGCTGCAGGAGAGGCAAAAGCATGAGGGTCTGACAGATGAAGAACTCACCTGAAAGGAACTGTGCATTTCTAAATCAGCCAGTGGTTTCTATAAGAAAATGGACTCCTGTTTCCAAAGGTGGCTAAGCGACATCAAGGTGGTGGGAGAGTCTCCTGAGAAGTGTCCCAGAGCTCAAAGTATAAGGTGCAGAGATGGACAGCTCCGAAAGCCCTACCCCACATCTATCCGACAAGGCCCGGGCAAGACCAGACCCACAGCACCCCCTCAGCTTAACCCCCCTGTCCCCTGGCCCTCATCCATAGCACACACTGCTTCTCTGCCTTCTCAGAGGAGATACCACAGCCACCAGGGCCGGTACATCCCCCAAGACAGGTGTGGGGTTCAACAGGTGGCCACTCCCATCACAGCCTCTCAAAAGGGAACAGGTGGGAGGCCGCAGCCGCCTTCTCCTTTTTGGTCTTCTTAGGGCACTTTGGCTTCTGTTGTTCTTCAGCCTCTCGGTTCTGGGGCCAGGAGGCAGCCAGGATCCTCGATGCTTCTGCTTGAGAGCTGGTCCCCTCCTCTTCATCAGAAGACAGTCCACCTCCAGCAGGTCCTTGGAGAGCTCTCTCCTCTCTCTGGATGGGGAGGGACAATGGTGGGCCTCAAGTCAGCCATCAGATGGCAGGGAGCACCGCCAGAGGGCAGTCAAGCCCCAAGCAGCAGCCACCCCGACGCCCCCCCTCCTCCAGCCAGTGGCTTTGGGAGGGCAGGGAGGGCCACCACATGGGGCTGGGGGAGAGCCTGCCTCACACTGGGGACTCCACCGAGCAGGGACTGGAGAACTTGCTCTGGGCTCAGTGCTGGGAAACAAAAATGTTTATGCAGGGGACCGCGCTCAGGAAGCGTACAACGGAATGTAGATCACAGGACTGGTGCTTTGCACTTCTTTACCTCACTCCTGCACAAAAGCGCACTACCGTCTTCAACTGCACAGGACCAGCTTTCTGTGCCAAATGTTCCGAGGAGGCACTCCCTGACCAGGACCCACTGGGGAGCTGGGCATGGAGGGTTTGGATGCAGGTAGAGCATGTGGGTGGACGAAATCAACATAGAGCCTGGTGAGACGTCACCCAGGGGATTTGAGGGAAGAGCGTGTCAAGAATATTTTGCCAGTTTTAAAGGCAAACTGGCAGCATGTGGAGTTGCAGACAGGGAGAAAACGGGTGTGGTTATAGCTGTGCCAAGAGCACATTTCTAACCCAATACTGATCTCACCACATAACCATGTGGAGGGGCCTCTGCCCCTCTGGGAGACCCTCTGAGGGCGACACATCCACCTCGCACAGGCTGGCCCAGCCCAGGGAAGGTACCATGAAACACGACTTAAGTGAGCAACCCCGGCCCTGGAGGATAGTCACAGGCACAGGAAGTGCAGCCAGGCTACGGAGGGCACCTCAAACACAGACACACAGGGTGCCTGTCCCTCCCTGGATGGGCTCAGCATGAGCTCAGACCCAGCAGGCACCTGCTTGTGGCAGATGGGAGCAGGAAAGGGGGTTGTTGGGCTGAGGGCTGGAAGGACAGCTGAGGCACACACCAGGGACCTGGTTCCCAACAAGGAAAGTTAAGGACACAGGTGCCTCAGAGACACAGGACTCTGGTGACAAAACAAGGCATCTCTGGACAGAATCCAGGCCCAGGGTTCTGAGTCCCCCTCTTCCACTTGAGCTTGTCTCTTTCCAAAAAAGCCACACTGACCTCGTCCCCATAGCGAAGCTTCAGCCTCTCCCTGATGAGCAGTCCCCTGACCAACAGCTTCCAGTTCCCGAGGGCCCGTTTCTCTCTTTTCTGCAGGCAAAACAAAGAACACAAAATGTTAAGTACTATCACTTTCAGGAAAAGTGTCTAGATGGAACCTATGAACATCTGAAGATCTAAAGATCCAAAATCAGATTCTTCGGTTAAGAGTTTCTCAACCATGCCATGTCTGTTTTAAAGGAGCATGATTTTATAAAGTGATGCATGTAAAAGGCACCAAAACAGAAGCCTCTTTTTAACTGTTAGCAACTTGAACATCTTTAAGGTGGAGGCTTGGATCACAGGCAATGCCTTTCAGTAGAGGCAGTGGTGGATGGCAGGTGCGGCAGCCACCAGAGCCGGGATCCAGGTACACAGTGGACAGGGATGCTGGATGGTGAGGTAAGGACAGGACCCTGTTTATCCAGGGCTGGCTCCCTAGGGTGCCCTCTGGCGTCTGAGAGCTGGAAAGAGCTTCGGGGCCCACGGTCCCTCCTGTTACCCACAGTGCAAGTGAGGCACCTGCCCCCACGTGGGGGCTCGTGTTCCCCGCCCTTCTGCTTTCACCTCAGGCCCCCACCCAACCCACCCTGGCCACATGGCTCACCTCCTTCTCCCGCTTCTCAATGAGCGCCTGCTCCTTCTCCCAGGCAGCTAGGAGCACATCTTTGTATTCCTCGCAGACAATGTACCCGTCGGTTCTGTAAGGACGCAACAAGGATGGCCCTACTTGAGGCTGCCGCCTCCGGCCTCGCCTCCCTCCGGCCTCGCCTCCCTCCGGCCTCGCCTCCCTCTGGCCTCGCCTCCCCCTTGCAGAGGCCAACCAGCTGCTCCCCAAAGAATGTCCAGATCAGGTATCTGCAGTCCCAGCCCTAGCTGCCGAGAGCACCCGTGCAGGAGGCAGGCCTGTGGACTCCGGCCCTGCATCTTCCCCACGCCCACCCCCACCCGCTGGGATGACAGAGGTCACCTAACCAAGAAACGTGCTGACCTCACCTGGTCCCTTGTCCCCAACCCCCAGGAGATGGTTTTCATCTAGCATCACGAGCATGTGGTTTCATTGGTTTTGCTGCCTCTGGATGGAGGCAGTCAGCCCGAGTAAAAGTGTGAAAGGAAAAGGTAAAGAGTTAAGGCTGACTTGGCAAATCCAGAGTAAAACCCGGAAAATGGCCTCAACCCCCACATCGACTTCCTGCCCCTCCTCTAGGACAGCCCAGCCCTCCTGCCGGTGCTGCAGAAGGACCCTCACGCACATGGGATGGGAGTAGCCTTTATGGAAATCGAAGCCGGTGATGGCCTGGACACAGTCAATGTCCAGCTTGCGGGCCACGCGGTGCAGGTTGGGCAGGTTGAGCTGGACGCAGCCAATGGGCATCATGCTGGGCAGGAAGAGGTACACGTTCCCAAACTCATTCCGGGGGACCTGCAGAGAGAGGGTAGCACAGCCGGTCTAGCCAGCAGCAGTGTGCAGCAGGCCGGTCCTGACCCATCACAACACTGCCCTCACCTTGCCATCCACAGCCACAGGCGGCTGGTACTCCTCCGTCTGCCACTCGCCAAACAGGCCCAGGTCGTTGTGGTCCTGCAGCTGGGGCTCAGCAAGGCGGGCCTTCCGGGCCCGGTTGGAGTAGCCTTTTACCATCTGCACCAGAGGGAACAGCCAGTTTAGAGGAGGACCACCGCTTTCAGAGCACTTACTATATACCGAGTGCTGTGCTGAGGGCTTTCCTGAACCCATGGCCTCATTTAACCTCCATGAGCCCGAGATGCACGCACTTCCCACCTGCTTACAGTGCCTAGTACCACCGTGGCCACAAGGACAGCTGCTGCTAGCCAGCACCTGCAGATGGTCCCTACTCTATGCACTGTGCCCCAGAGGGCGGTCCCACCACTGTCTCCACTGCGCAGACAGATGGGTGACCCGCGAGCTGCAAGCCACTGCCTACAGCCACAGGCCAGAGGGCCAGAACCAGGCTTTTACCAGCCACACCACGTGCTCTACCTTCATCGCAGACAGGGTCACTGGGGCCTGGAGATGAAGTCACTGAAGTCCCATCGCTCAGTGAGTGACAGGGCTGGGATTTAAACCCGGGAACTAGCTGTGTCATGCATTCTGGAAGGCACTGACAGCATGGGACCCGCCGCACACTACCTGACCATGTCTAGTGCCCAGAAGTTTCACTGGGGAGCATGAGCAAGAAAGCTGCGTACATGTCACAAGGAGGAGCAGGATGGGCACACTGGGCGCCTCTGGCTCAGGACTCAGCACGTTTTTTTGGAAAGGGCCATATACAGCCTAGCCTGTATTACAACCCTTAAAAAATGTCACATGTCTTGCATGCTCGAAAGATCCATCTTACAAATTCCCCCATTAGACTAAGACATAATTAAATGCTTTTTCTTCCTTTGGTCTTTCTCAGGTTAGAAAAGTCAGCCCTGGATTCCTCTCCCGGGTGTGCATTCAGCAGCCCGAAGTGCCCAGGCCTCTGTCCCCAGTGTGCCGCAGCCGCCGCACCCTCCCCCCCTCCCCGCCCCTATGGTTACCTTGTAGGGCACTTCTCCCAGCCTCACCACTCTGGCCTGTTTCAGCCACGTGTCCCGGGAGTGCAGGGTATGCACGCAATCCCTGAGGGAGCCAACAGAGGGAGACAGGACAAACTGAGTCCATACCCAGATTGGAGCACTCGCCGCACAGATGCCTGCCTCACAAGGCTCCCCAGAAGGAAGGGCTCAGGCCTCCATTCTCTCCTCAGGCTGGGCTCCTGGGGGAACCAGGAGACCTGGGTTATACAAACAGCTAATCTGGACTTCCTATCTTCTCAAAAATGTGTCCGTTTACAAATCTGACCTAAACAGAGTTGTCTTGTCTGTCTTGAACTACAAGCCAGGACTCCCCCACTCCTCCCACAGTGGGAGGCAAAGCAGTACTGGTACCCTCCACACCACCGTGCCAGCACTTGGCTGCCCAAGGCCCAGTCTGCTACTAAACACAGAGATGGGGGAAGGACCGAGTGTCCAGAGAAGGGGCAGGGAACCCCCAAAAAGACCACACCAGAACTGCGAGCTAGGGAGTTTGCACGGAATGACGACTCACGCACATGGACAGTCTTAATTCCTGGCAGCCAGTGACTGCAGAGCACGCCTCTGGCTTCACTCTCCTTCCAGGGTAAGCACTGGGTTACCCTGGCAGGTGCCCAGCCTTGCAAGGCTACCCCACCAAGAGTTCCAACTGCCTTCCTTGCTGAGCTTTCTGTGACAGGACATGCTCCTCTCCTCCTCAGTCAGCAGCCCTGACCTCTGGCCAGAGAGTGGGCTCCGCAGAGTGAGGGCATGAAGTTCCCTTCCAGTGCAGAAACCAGACCCTCTGCTCCTGCCTCCTCTGTGCCACGGCCTACCAGGGAGACCCTGCATGAGCCACTGTCCCTTCTGGAGCCTTGGGGGCATCCTCTATCTGTCATGATATGAGCTCTGTCCTCTCTGCTCTGCCAGGCTGAGGGAGGACCAGACGCTTTCCCGGTGCTAGAGCATCCCGATTGGGGCTGAGACCTCCACTTGCACTTCCCCCCACCCCTTGGCAGGCTACACAGTTCTGATCGCCCCAAGAAGCCATTATGTCACAGTCATGATCTTCACATGGGGGCTGGGGAGAGGCTGGACACTGTCAGAACATTCCAACGAGCACGGTGGGGAAGTGGACAGACCCCTGTCAGGCTAAATCTCAACTTCTAACCACTTTACACCCTCAGAATGGCTGTTATCAAAAAACTCAAAAAGTGTTGGCGAGGCTGTGGGATAACTGGCATCCTTGGGTGTTGCTGGTAGGGCTATAAAACCATGCAGCCATTGTGGAAAGCAGGAGCCTAGTTCTTCAAAAGTTAAACATAAAATTACCATATGATCCAGCAATTCTACTTCTGGGCGTGTACCCAAAAGAAATGTAAGCAGAAGCTCAAAGAGATTATCTGTATACCCATGTTCACAGAAGCGCTATTCACAACAGCCAAAAGGGGAAGCAATGCAAGCGTCCGTCCCTAGAGGCCAGTCACAAAAGGACAAATACTGCATGGTCATATTTACGTAAGGTCCCCACAAGAGTCCAGTAAAAACCAACGCGGTGGCTGCCAGAGGTGGGGGGACAGGGGTTAAAGTGAGTGTTTCATGGGGATGGAGTTTCAGTTCTGGAGATAAAGTCCTGGAGGGGTGCCTGAGTGGCTCAGTGAGTTCAAGCCTCTGCCTTCGGCTCAGGTCATGATCCCAGGCTTCTGGGATCGAGCCCCACATCAGGCTCTCTGCTCGGCGGGAAGCCCGCTTCCTTTCTCTCTGCCTGCCTCTCTGCCTACTTGTGATCTGTTAAATAAATAAAAAATCTTTAAACCAAAAAAAAAAAAAAATCCTGGAGACAGATGGTGGGGATGGGCGTATGAGCCAATGTTCTTAACACTACCAAACCATACATTTACAAATGGTTACATGGTAAACTTGGTTTTGTCTATTCTACTATCCAAAAAAACACGTCCGCCTCTAATGCTCTTTCTGATGACTGACATGGTTGGTTCCTGGGGACCAGGTCTGCTTCCTTCTCACTGGACCTGCTTTCCTCCCACCACCTGAGGAAGCCTATGCCTTCCAAGCTCTGACTGCCAGGGGCTGAGGCCCCAACCAGGTAGGACACTCTTTGCAGATAATATGATACTTTATGTGGAAAACCCAAAAGACGCCACTCCAAAACTGCTAGAACTTATACAGGAATTCAGTAAAGTGTCAGGATATAAAATCAATGCACAGAAATCAGTTGCATTTCTCTACACCAACAACAAGACAGAAGAAAGAGAAATCAAGGAGTCAATCCCATTTACAATTGCACCCAAAACTCTAAGATACCTAGGAATAAACCTAACCAAAGAGGCTAAGATCTATACTCAGAAAACTATAAAGTACTCATGAAGGAAACTGAGGAAGACACAAAAAAATGGAAAAATGTTCCATGCTCCTGGATTGGAAGAACAAATATTATGAAAATGTCTATGCTACCTAAAGCAGTCTACACATTTAATGCATTTCCTATCAAAGTACCATCCATTTTCTTCAAAGAAATCGAACAAATAATCCTAAAATTTATATGGAACCAGAAAAGACCCCAAATAGCTGGAGGAATGTTGAAAAAGAAAACCAAAGTTGGCGGGATCACAATTCCAGACTTCAAGCTGGACAGCCACATACAGAAAAATGAAACCAGATCATTTCTTTGTACCACACACAAAAATAGACTCAAAATGGATGAAGAGCCTCAATGTGAGACAAGAATCCAAAACCCTTGAGGAGAACACACGCAACAACCTCTTTGACTTCAGCCGCAGCAACTTCTTCCTAGAAACATCACCAAAGGGAAGGGAAGCAAGGACAAAAAATGAACTATTGGGACTTCATCAAGATCAAAAGCTTTTGCACAGCAAAGGAAACAGTCAACAAAACCAAAAGACAACTAACAAAATGGGAGAAGATACTCATAAATGACAGATCAGATAAAGGGCTAGTATCAAAATCTACAAAGAACTTATCAAACTCAAAACCCAAAGAACAAATAATCCAGTCAAGAAAGGGGCAGAGGACACGAACAGACATTTCTGCAAAGAAAACATCCAAATGGACAATAGACATATTAAAAAATCCTCAACATCACTCAGCATCAGGGAAATACAAATCAAAACCACAATGAGATACCACCTCACACCAGTCAGAATGGCTAAAATTAACCAGTAAGGAAATGACAGGTGTTGGTGAGGAAGCAGAAAAAGAGGAACCTTCCTACACCGTTGGTGGGAATGCAAGCTGGTACAGCCACTCTGGAAAACAGCATGGAGGTTCCTCAAAAAGTTGAAAACAGAGCCACCCTATGACCAAGCAATTGCACTACTAGGTATTTACCCTAAAGATACAAATGTAGTGATCTGAAGGCGCACGTGCACCCCAATGTTTATAGCAGCAATGTCCACAATAGACAAACTATGGAAAGAGCCTAGATGTCCATCAACAGATGAATGGATAAAGAAGGTGTGGTATATGTATGTATATATATGTATATACATATATATATACACAATGGAATACTATGCAGCCATCAAAGGAAATGAAATCTTGCCATATGAAATAAGTCAATCAGAGAAAGACAATTATCATATGATCTCCCTGATATGAGGAATTTGGGAGGCAGGGTGGGGAGTTGTGGGGGGGCAGGGAGGGGAAAAAATGAAACAAGATGGGATCGTGAGGGAGACAAACCATGAGAGACTCAATCTCAGGAAACGAACTGAGGGTTGCTCAGGGGTTGGGGTTAGGGATAGGGTGGCTGGATGATGGACATTGGGAAGGGTATGTGCTACAGTGAGTGCTGTGAATTGTGTAAGACTGATGATTCACAGACCTGTACTCCTGAAGCAAATAATACATTATATGTTAATTTTTTTAAAAAATCCTCTACTCTATTTTTTTTGTCTTTTATTCCAGTTTTAAAAAGCCACTTCTTGGGACACTTGGGTGGCTCAGTTGATTAGGCGTCTGCCTTCAGCTCAGGTCATGATCCCAGGGTCTTTGGATCGAGTCCCCCAGGGGGCTCCTTGCTCAGTGGGGAGCCCGCTTCTCCCTCTCCCTGCCGCTCCCCCTACTTGTACATAGTCTGTCTGACAAATAAATACATAAAATCCTTAAAAAAAAAATAAAAATGAAAAATAAAAAGCCACATTTTAGTTATCATTTTTGTTTTTTTAGATAACAAAACTGTTATCTGTTTTTTATTTAAATTCAATTTAAATTTAAATTCAATTAATTAATACATAAGGTATTACTGGTTTCAGAGGTGGCGGTCAGTGATTCATCAACCTTACATAATACCCAGTAATCATTACATCACGTGCACTACTCTATCATTTCTCAGCCTTTTGGCTAAGATCAAGTGTAACATCACATGCCCTCCTCAATGTCCATCACCCAGTTACCCCACTCCCCACCCCTCCAGCAACCCTCAGTTTGTTGCCTATGATTAAGTCTCTTATGATCTGTTCCCTGATTTTGTCTTTTATTTTTTCCTTTCTCCTATGATCCTGTTCTGCTTCTTAAATTCCGCACATCAGTGAGATCACATGATAACCTTCTCTGATTGACTTGTCTCGCTTACTGTATTCTTCTAGCTCTAGCCATGTCATTGCAAATGGAAAGATTTCATTTTTTGATGGTTGAGTAGTATTCCATTGTAATTTCTTTCTATTGCTATTTTCTTAAAAGGTCTGCTTCTACTTTTCTTTCTTTCTCACCTTAAATTGACATTAAAAGTTTTTGTTTTAGGGGCACCTGGGTGATGCCATTGGTTAAGCGTCCGACTCTTGATTTCGGCTTAGGCCATGATCTCAGGGCTGTGCAATGGAGCCCTGCTTTGGGCTCTGTGCTCAGCAAGGAGTCTGCTTCAAACTCTTTCCCTCTGCCCCTACCCTGCGTGCATGCTCTCTCTCAATAAATAAATAATCTTAAAAAAGTATCTTTTGTTTTAATTTTGTATGTACTTTACGTTCTTCTCTTATTCCCTTCCCCTCTTCTGCCATTTTTTTTAGTGTGAACAAAATATATACAAAATATACCATTTTAACCATTTCTAAGTGTGCAGTTCCATGGTGTTAAGTACATTTATGCTGTTGAGTAACTGTCCCCACCACACATCTCCAGAACTTTTCCATCTTCCCAAACAGAAGCTCCGTCCCCATTAAAATATCCACTCCCTTTAATTTTCATGATCAAATCTTTTATTTTCTTCTTTTGTATGTTTGTAACTTACATTTTAGGGATGTATTTCCTATTGTCCCATATAAGCCTTGTCATACTTTTCAATTTTTCCCCCATAACTCTTTTGCACCTGCTGGTCTTTTAACCCTTGTTTTCATCTTCAAGCCTGAATCCCTTCTACATGTGCCCCCATGAAACAGCACACACATACACACACCATAAAGCTCATCCCGTTTGACATAAGGGCTGACATAAGCAGCACTCCCTGCCCCCATCCAGGAGCCTGATAGTCCCAGGCCATCGGGAAGCCCACAGGGCCACCAAGCTGCCTCACGCACCTGGAGTAGACAGCTTCTCCACGACAATAGCCAAGAATCGCAGCTGTCTCAGGGTAGATGGCCTCGTATTTCAACAGATGCCTCTTCAGCGCATACAGAGGGTGGTTCTTGTATGTGCCAATGACAGTAGGCAAAGGCTGGCCCAGGTGCTTTGCCTGGAACTGCAAAGGCCAGAGAGATAATGCTGAACATGTCTGGAAGAGGAGGGGAGGTCTGAGGCAGGCGAGCCCTAGACCACCTTGTTCAGCAAAACAGTGAAGCAGAGGTTTCGTGAGCACCAATAACCATAACATTGCGCCTGCAGTCTGGTTCTAGGCAGGTTTCAGATAAAGCATGGAATCCCGGGGCTTGTGGCAACTGTGAAAAGTCATCTAACCTATTCATTCTCAGTGCTTGGACACCCTGGCCAACACAAGCAGGTTAGTGCCTGCTCTTGTCCTCAGGGAAAACACAAGGTTTTCTTCAGGAAGGCCTTACCTGCTCTGTGATGGGGGTCTACTTGGGTCTACTTGACCCTACTCTCCCAGGAAACTCCAATGGGCCATTGGCACCATGTCTCTCCTTGCCCTTGTGCTCCCTGTGACAAACTCATTCTTTTAGTAGTTCTTTCAGGATTCTGATTTCTCAGTGGACAATTCCACATGGGGCTCAAATAGGGCAGGGAGACACACGGCCACCACACTCATGAGTTTTGTCTTCTTTCACTCAGAGCAATTTATATGGCTGTGTAAATTGTTTTAAAGCTCCAAATTTACAAATAGAAGGTAACTAAAAGTGTGCTGCATAACGGCCAGATAGATGTGGGCTCAAATACCAAAGCAGTTAATCTCTCAGAGCCTCCATTTTTAACTGGTAAAATCAAGGCAAAAGCCATCCCAGGTCTATAGTATTGTGAAAATTCCAGATCACACACAAAGATACCCCCACCACATGGGACTGGGCATATATAAGGGGCACCAAGATGGGCCTTCAAGTCCACAGCAGCCAAGGCCTTACCTCTGAGTCTTCTTTCTTCTCCCTCTCCACCAACGGGCTCTGGTATGGTCTCAAGGTTTCAGCCCACCACTTGGCATCGACCCGGCACTTGCGGGTCGCAGTCATCCAGTCTGGATCGTACCTCTGGGTAACATCCCGGACCCAGCCATCACCGTCGATGCCCACCACATAGGTCATGGGCTTGGTGGCATACTTGTAACAGGACAGAGCCTGGCCCACCACACCATGCACACAGTCCACACACACCCACTTTTCCTCTTGCTCACAGAACACCTCTAGCCACTGGTCTACACCAGCTGCTTTCCCTCTTTCTGCCCCCTCACCATCACTGAAGATTTTCTTGCCTCGTTTACTCTTACTGCTTGAAGAGCTTGTGGTTGCTGCTAGGAAGCCAGGGTGCTTAGGGTGCCTTCCACGTTGGGTCCTGGAGTCACTCCTGGACCCTGCCTTTGATCTCTGCCTGGGAAGGCCAGGTTCAGAATCCTCATCAGATGAGTGATGGGCTTCCCCGCTGGAGAGCTCGAACTCAGAACTGCTACTACCCTTGTCACTCCCACTCTCTTCTTTATAAGACACCCTGGAGGCCACCTGCCGCTCTCGGCCATGCCGACGTCTCTGGGTATCCTCCTGCTGCCCTGCTGCCTTGTGCTCTTCTTCCCCACTGGAGGGCTCTCTCTGTTTCTTCCTGACTGTAGCTGCTTTGCTCCTCTTCCCTTTGGCACTTGGACGGCCAGGGCCCTTAGATGATGTGACTTCTTGTCTGGTTCCTTGGCTGGTCTTGGGTTTGGTTTGGCTTTCTAGAACTGGGCTGCAAGTTTCCAAGGAGCCTCCAGCACCTTCCACAGATGTCACCTTTGGAGCTTTCTTTCCCTTAAACAGAAGAGGAAACTATGTTTTTCCTTTCTGTGCTCATATGATAGAGATCCCATACTCTGCCAGGGCTAAATCACTGGCTACAGAACCAGCACACACAGGATGTCCCCAGCTCAGACAGGGTAGGGCAGGGCCAACAATCCTTTAGGAATGTAAGAATGTATTCACTAAAATCTGTGGTATCTTAGCTAAGCCACAAAGTAAACTCTTTGCACTCTAGAACCTGGTGGGAGGGGCAGGGGTGTGAACACAGGAAACACAGGAACCTGGTTTCCAACTCCAGTGCTGCTTCTCATCCATTATGTGTTCCAGTCAACTATATATACATTTATTTACATTTTCTCAAATATTTATTTATTACATATGGGTAAAACTCTGCATCAGTTTCCTCGGTAATAGTACCCACCTTGCATATAACATGCCTTGCAAATAAATACTGATGGACTTAAAAAACTTGCTGCATTAAGATGATGGAATTAGGGACGCCTGGGTGGCTCAGTTGGTTAAGCAGCTGCCTTCGGCTCAGGTCATGATCCCAGGGTCCTGGGATCGAGTCCCACATCAGGCTCCTTGCTCGGCAGAGAGCCTGCTTCTCCCTCTGCCTCTGCCTGCCTCTCTGTCTGCCTGTGCTCGCTCGCTCTCTCTGTCTCTGACAAATAAATAAAATCTTTAAAAAAAAAAAAAAAAAAAAAAAAAAAAAAAAAGATGATGGAATTAAATCCACCTCTGGACCACTAAGTCTCGACAGTACCAACAGTGCAGCTCGTCTAGTGCCAACCCTCCTCCTCAGATGACAGCAGAAGGCAGAGTCTTTCATCCCTAACTGTTCAGCACAGCCAAGGAGGAGGAGGATAGGGCCATTCTGCTGTGTCACAAGGCAGAAACTAAGCCACCAGGCAGCCAGGACCTCTCTTGGGCCCCTCTGTGCCCTCTGTGCCACTGGCGACCAGTCTTCCAAACATGGGGGTGAGCAAGGTAGGCTCCAAGGGGCCCACACTCCATAAAGGCCAACCCATAAAAGTAGTCCAATGACCAATTATTTTGTTATATGATGATTTCTCCCTCCCTGCTGAGCCAACTGCCCTTTGGGAGAACCCCACCTTTGCTGGGGGTAACTTCAGAGGAATCGGCTGCAGAGACAGAACCAGTCGGGTCGAGAGCTGTAGGGCCCGGAGGATCAGTAAAAATATCTGTGGGGAAAAAGAATGATGCATTTATCCTAAGAAAAGAATGGAGGTTTTAACAAAATTCATGGTATTTGTTGTGGTAGTTCTTTTTTTTAGAATACGGAAAAGTTAGAAACCACCAAATAGGTGCCTAAAACCCTGAACACTACTAAAAATGATGCCAAACAGGTATCTTTTTATAGAAAAATGGAAAGATGTTCACTACATCTCAGAGAAGCTTGGTTTTTAATGTGTTATGTTAAATTTCGTTAAAAAAACAAAAACAAACTGGGGCACCTGGGTGGCTCAGTGGGTTAAAGCCTCTGCCTTTGGCTCAGGTCCTGATCCCAGGGTCCTGGAATCGAGTCCCACATCAGGCTCTCTGCTCGGCAGGGAGCCTGCTTCCCCCTCTCTCTCTATGCCTGCTTCTCTGCCTACTTGTGATCTCTATCTGCTAAATAAATAAATAAAATCTTTAAAAAAATGTAATTGTTTTAAAAAAATAAAACTGACAAAAGAATAACTCTTGGAACAAAAAAGCGACCACATTCTGGAAGGCAGGAAGTGCAGAAAAATGGAAAAATGAATATGAGGTGACAGAAGGGAAGATAGGTCGCGGCGGGAGGGGCCGGCTCTCGGCAAGCCACAAAGCACCAATGCACACAGTCGGAACTTTTATAAGTTTGCTCCACTGAGGGACGATGCTCCAGAGGCTAAGTGGGGGGGTTGTAGCCCTCGCGGGGACAGTGTGGTCTCAGGTCCTGTGGGGCCACAGAACAACCCAGGGTGCCTGAGTGTGGCACAGCCCCCAAGTATCAGAGTAGGAAAGTAGGCTACAGAGACAGAGCCGAGGAGTGGGTGCTCAACTCAGGGTTGCCATAAACCGTAATCTTGGGCACAGTCGGGCAACTGCTCTTCATGCAGGAACCCCACAAGTGGCAGATCCGGGGAACAACCCATCCTTCCTCCACCAGGAGGAGAGACACGGGAGCACGCTGCAGGAATCTGCTGTGTTTGGAGACTCTAAGCAGGGCCATGCACCAGAGCTGGAAAACGGTCAGCCACAGGATGGGTAAGCCTGGAGTGCAGCCGGAGATCAGGGAAACAGGAGGGAATGACTGCTTTTCTCTGAGGGCGCACTGAGGAGTGGGGCCCCGAGCTCTCAGAGCCTGGCCCCTGGCAAGGGTGGTACAAAGACATTTTGGAGAGTCACTGCAACAGGCCCCTCCTCCAGAAGATCACTAACAACACCTAGCCAAAACCAAGTTCAACCATCAATGACAACTGTTGAACTCCAGAGTAAGGGGAATACAGCACATACAACTCCTGGCTTTTTTTTAAACCAGGACTCTTTAGTCTCTCCAAGTTAAATGTTCTAAATTTTATTTTTCTCTAACTCTATTGTTTTTTAATTTTTTCTTTACTATTTTAACTACTCTATCTTATCAATACCTTTTTAAAACCTTTTTTAATTTTCATTGTTTTATTCATATTCTATCTCTTCACTGTATTTAACCTTATTTTTTGGATACATGTAAGTTTTCCTTTCTTTAAAATTCTAGTATACAGTTTCTTCTAACAGATCGAAATATACCTTAAATCTAGCATATGGCTTTCTTCTACTCTCTAGCCTGATAACATTTTTTTGTTTTTCTTTTTTTTTTAAGTGACTTCTCATCAATTCCTTTTTTAAAATCATTTTTAATTTTCATCTTTACAATTAGAATCCATCCCTTCATTGTGTTTACCCTTATAATTTTATATATATATTCTTTTCTCTAAAATTTTGGCAGTTTCTTTTAACAGACCAAAATATACCAAAAATCAAGTGTGTGACTTTATTCTATTCACCAGTGTAATCTTGTGTGTGTTTGTGTGTGTGTATAAATACATATATATTTTCTTCTCCCCTCTTCTCCCCCTGGCTTCAGGTCTCTTCTGATATGGTTAGTGTACATATTTCTGGGGTCGTTGCTACTGCCCTTTTAGTATTGTGCTCTCTCATTCATCTATTCTTACCTAGATAAAATGTCAAGGCGGGAAAAACTAACCTCAAAAAAAAAAAAAAAAAAAAAGAACAAAAGGCAGTACTGATGGCTAGGGACCTAATGAATATGGACATTAGTAAGACGTCAGAACCAGAGTTCAGAGTTCAGAATGACAATTATCTAGATGCTAGCTGGCTTGAAAAAAAGCACACAAGATACTAAAAAATCCCTATCTGGAAAAATAAAATAACAAAAATCTAACCAAGTTGAAATCAAAAAACCTATTAATGAGGTGCAATAAAAAATGCAGGCTCTTACTGCTAGGATAAATAAGACAGAAGAGAGAATTAGTGATATATAAGACCAAATGATGGAGAATAAAGAAGCTGAGAAAAAGACAGAGAAACAACTACTGGACCATGAGGAGAGAATTTCAGAGATAAGCAAAAACATAAGACAAAACAGTATTAGAAGAATTGGATTCCCAGAAGAAGAGGGGTGAGCAGAAGCTATATTGAAACAAATTACAGAAGAGAACTTCCCTAATATGGCAAAGGGAACAAGCATCAAAATCCAGGAGACATAAAGAACCCCCCTCAAAATCAATAAAAATAGGTCAACACTGTCATCTAAGAGTAAAATTTACAAGTCTCCGTGGCAAAGAGATAATCCTGAAAGTAGCTCTGGACAAAAGATCTGTAACCTACAATGGTAGAAATATTACATTGGCAGCAGACTCGTCCACAGAGACCTGGCAGGCCAAAAAGGGCTATATATTCGGGGCAATAAATGAGAAAAACATGTAGCCAGGAACACTATATCCAGGTAGGCTGTGACTGAAAATAGAAGGAGAGATAAAAGGTTCAAACAAAAATTAAAAGAATTTGCAAACACCAAACTAGCCCTAAAGGAAATATTGAGGGGTCCTCTAAGCAAAGAGAAAGGCTAAAATAACAGACCAGAAAGGAACAGAGACAACATACAGTAACAGTCACCTTACAGGCCATACAGTGGCACTAAATTCGTATCTTTCAGTAGTTACCCTGAATGTAAATGAGCTAAATGCCCCAATCAAAGACACACGGTATCAGAATGGATACAACAAACAAAACAAAGACCCATTGAGATGCTATCTGTAAGAAACTCATTTCAGACCCAAAGACACCTCTAGATTTAAAGCGAGGGGATGGAAAACAATTTACCATGCTAATGGACATCAAAAGAAAGCTGAGGTGGCAATCCTTATATCAGATAAATTAGATTTTAAGCCAAAGACTATGATAAGAGCTGAGAAAGGACACTGTATCATACGCAAACGGTCTGTCCAACAAGAAGATCTAGCAATTTCAAATATCTATGCCCCTAACATGGGAGCAGCCAACTATATAAACCAATTAAAAACAAAACCAAAAAAACACATTGACAACAATACAATAATAGTAGGGGACTTTAACACCCCCCTCACTGAAATGGACAGATCATCTAAGCAAAAGATGAACAAGGAAATAAAGCCTTTAAATGACACACTGGACCCGATGGACCACACAGATATATTCAGAACATTCCATCCCAAAGCAACAGAATACACAGTCTTCTCTAGTGCACATGGAACATTCTCCAGGAGAGATCACATCCTGGGTCACAAATCAGGTCTCACCCGGTACCAAAAGACAGGGATCACTCCCTGCATATTTTCAGACCACAATGCTCTGAAACTAGAACTCAACCACAAGAGGAAAGTTGGAAAGAGCTCAACTACATGGAGGCTAAAGAGCATCCTACTACTACTCCCGATGAGTGAGTCAACCAGGAAATTAAAGAAGAATTTTAAAAATTCATGGAAACAAATGAAAATGAAAACACAACTGTTCAAAATCTTTGAGACACAGCAAAGGCGGTCCTGAAAGTATATAGCAATATAAGCCTTTCTCAAGAAACAAGAAAATCTCAAGTACACAACCCAACCCTACACCTAAAGGAGCTGGAGAAAGAACAGCAAAGAAAGCCTAAACCCAGCGGGAGAAGAGAAATAATAATCAGAGCAGAAATCAATGAACTAGAAACCAAAAGAATACTAAAACAAATAAAACAAACTAGGAGCTGGTTCTTTGAAAGAATTAGTAAGACTGATAAACCCCTGGCCAGACTTACCAAAAAGAAAAGAGAAGGGACCCAAATTAATAAAATCATGAATGAAAGAGGAGAGATCACAACCAACACCAAAGAAATAAAAACAATTACAGGAACATATTATGAGCAAC
Source organism: Mustela lutreola (assembly GCF_030435805.1). Taxonomy (NCBI): domain Eukaryota; kingdom Metazoa; phylum Chordata; class Mammalia; order Carnivora; family Mustelidae; genus Mustela; species Mustela lutreola. The sequence continues at coordinate 56,176,896 of NC_081291.1, read as the reverse complement.
TACACACCAGCAAATTTGACAACCTGGAAGAAATGGATGCATTCCTAGAGACATATAAACTACCACAACTGAACCAGGAAGAAGTTGAAAACCTGAACAGACCCATAACCAGTAAGGAGATTGAAGCAGTCATTAATTATCTCCCAACAATCAAGAGCCCAGGGCCAGACGACTTCCCAGGGGAATTCCACCAAACATTTAAAGAAGAATTAACATCTATTCTCCTGAAACTGTTCCAAAAATCAGAAACAGAAGGAAAACTTCCAAACTCATTTTATGAGGCCAGCATTACCTTGATCCCAAAACCAGACAAAGACCCCATCAAAAAGGAGAATCACAGACCAATATCCTTGATGAACACAGATGCAAAAATTCTCACCAAAATACTAGCCAATAGGATCCAACAGTACATTCAAAGGATTATTCACCACGAAGAGTGGGATTTATTCCTGGGCTGCAAGGGTGGGTCAACACCCACGAATCAATCAGTACGATACAATGCATTAATAAAAGAAAGAACAAGAACCATATGATACTCTCAATAGATGTTGAAAAAGCATCTGACAAAGTACAGCATCCTCTCTTCATCAAAACTCTTCAAAGTGTACAGACAGAGGGTACATACCTCGATATCATCAGAGCCATTTATGAAAAACCCACACTGAATATCATCCTTAATGGGGAAAAAACTTGAGAGCTTTTCCCCTAAGGTCGGGAACACGACCTTAGGGCTGTCCACTATCACTACTGCTATTCAAATAGTACTAGAAGTCCTAGTAATCAGACAACAGACAACAAACGGCAATCGGACAACAAAAAGAAATAAAATGCATCCTAATCAGCAAAGAAGTCAAACTCTCACTCTTTGCTGATGATATGATACTTTATGTGGAAAACCCAAAAGACTCTACTCCAAAACTACTAGAACTCATACAGGAATTCAATAAAGTGGCAAGACATAATATCAATGCACAGAATTCAGCTGCATTTCTTTTTTTTTTTTTTAAAGATTTTATTTATTTATTTGACACAGAGAGAGAGAGATCACAAGTATGCAGAGAGAGAGATAGAGAAGAAGGGAAGCAGGCTCTCTGCTGAGCAGAAAGCCCGATGTGGCATTCGATCCCAGGACCCTGGGATCATGACCTGAGCCGAAGGCAGAGGCTTTATCCCACTGAGCCACCCAGGTGCCCCTTCAGTTGCATTTCCATACACCAACAAGACAGGAGAAATTAAGGAGTTGATCCCATTTTTTGGACCCAAAATCATAAGATACCTAGGAATAAATCTAACCAAAGAGTCAAAGCATCTCAGAAAACTATAGAGTACTCACGAAAGAAATTAAGGAAGACACAAAGAAATGGAAAAACGTTCCATGCTCATGGAAGAACACTGTGAAAATGTCTATGCTACCTAGAGCAATCTACACATCTAATGCAATCCTTATTAAAATACCATCAATTTTTTTTTCAAAGAAATGGAATAAATAATCCTAAAATTTAAATGGAACCAGAAAAAAAAACAAATAATCATAGGAACATTGAAAAAGAAAACCAAAGTTGGTAGCATCACAATTCTAGGCTTCAAGGTCTATTACAAAGCTGTAATCATCAAGACAATATGGCACTGGCACAAAAAGAAACATATACATCAACTGAACAGAACAGAGAGCCCAAAAATAGACTCTCAACTCTATGGTCAACTAATCTTCAACAAGGCAAGAAAGAATGTCCATGGAAAAAATACAGTCTCTTTAACAAAGGTGTTGGGAAAATTGGACAGCCACATGCAGAAGAATGAAACTGAACCAATTCCTTACACCACACATACAAATAGACTCAAAATGAATGAAAGACCTCAATGTAAGACAGGAATCCATTAAAATCCTTAAGGAGAACTCAGGCAGCAAACTCTTCAACCTCAGCCACAGCAACTTCTTCCTAGACACATCTTCAAAGGCAAAAGCAAAAACGAACTATTGGGACTTCATCAAGATCAAAAGCTTTTGCAGAGCAAAGGAAATTCAACAAAACCAAAAGACAACTGACAGAATGGGAGAAGATATTTGCAAATGATGTATCAGATAAAGGGCTAGCACCCAAAAATCTACAAAGAACTTATCAAACTCAACACCCAAAGAACAAATAATCCAGTCAAGAAATGGGCAGAAAACACGAATAGACATTTCTGCAAAGAAAACATCCAAATGGCCAACAGACACATGAAAAAGTGCTCAACATCACTCAGCATCAGGGAAATACAAATCAAAACCACAGTGAGATACCACCTCACACCAGTCAGAATGGCTAAAATTAACAAGTCAGGAAATGACAGGAGTTGGCGAGGGTGCAGAGAAAGGGGAACCCTCCTACACTGTTGGTGGGAATGCAAGCTGGTCCAGCCTCTCTGGAAAACAGTATGGAGGTTCCTCAAAAAGTTGAAAATAGAGCTACCCTACGACCCAGCAATTGCACTACTGGGTATTTACCCTAAAGATACAAAGGCAGTAATCCAAAGGGGAACGTGCACCTGAATGTCTAGCAGCAATGTCCACAATTGCCAAACTAAAGAAAGAACAACAGATGAATGGATAAAGAAGATGTGAGATATATATATATATATATATATATATATATATATACGCACAATGGAATACTACGCAGCCACCAAAAAAAAAAAAAATGAAATCTTGCCATTTGCAATGACATGGAAGGAACTACACAGTATTACGCTAAGCGAAATAAGTCAATCAGAGAAAAATAATTATCATATGATTTCACTGATATGAGAAATTTGAGAAACAAGACAGAGCATCATAGGGGAAGGGATGAAAAAATGAAACAAGATGAAACCAGAGAGGAAGACAAACCATAAGAGACTCTTAATCTCAGGAAACAAACTGAGAGTTGCTGGACAGAAGGGGAATGGGAGGGTTGGGGTGACTGGGTTATGTGCATTGGAGAGGGTACACGCTATGGTAAGAAAAAATAAATAAAATTAAAGAATTAAATGAAGTATCACTTTGAGAAGAAAAAGTACAAAACATCATTATCACCAGATCCCCAAAGCCTATTCCGTTTATAATTTTTCCCCATAAACAAGTCTTTCCACCAGAAGCTGCAGTTCTAAAAATTCTGCTATCCTTTAAGGAGGGGAGTCTTCTCATCAGAATGAACCTCCAAAATGGCATGCAATAAAGCATCTGAGCAAGAACTTCCAGGCAGACATCAGTGTCTCCTGAGTCACTATAATGCCTCACTGAGAAGGCCAGAAAGAGGAGGGCATATTTTGAGACACTGTGTCATAGCAGAAAAAATAATAATTTTTGCGTATTTATTCTGGAGTTCCATGTTGGGGGGAGAATGAGAAAATAACAGAGAAACCCAAATTGAAGGACACTCTACAAAATTCCTCAGCAGTACTCTGAAAAGTGTCAAGGCAGGAAGGATGAGGGAAGACCCAGAAACTGTCAGAATGGAGGAGACAAAGGAGTCATGATGGTTAAGGCAATCAGAAGTAAGCCAGACACCAACAGCCAACTGCTTTTTGACATGGGTACCAAGGCCATGGGTACCAAGGCAATTCCCGTTGAAACACTTGTCTTCAACCAGTAGTGAAGATAACAAAATAAATAACTGGAAGAATAGTCTCCTCAACCAAGGGGTCTGGGACAAGTGGATATTCACATGCAAAAACAAGGGAGTCAAACACCAGCCTCAACTCATATATAAACATTAACTCAAAATGGATGAAAGACTCAAAATGGATGTTAGAGCTGAAACTGTAAAACTCTTAGGAGGAAACATAAAGGGTAAAATTAGATTTGACACTAGATTCTTAGATATGGCACCAAAAGTATAAGGAATTAAAAAAAAAAATAGAAAAAGCAGACTTCATCAAAATTAAAACTTTTGTGGCTCAACAGACTTTCTCCAGAAAGGGAAAAGACAACCTCCAGAATAGGAGAAGATATTTGCATGTATCTGAGAGTGGATTAGCATCTCGAATATAGAAAGAACCCTCACAACTGAACAACAAAAAGATGAAGAAACCAACCAAAAAATGGGCATAGGATTTGAACAGGCATTTCAATTTGAACAGGCATTTCTCTTGAGAAGATATATAAATGGCTAACAAGCACAGAAGATGGTAACATCATGAGTCAACAGGGAAATGTAAATCCAATCCACAATGAGCCAGCACCTCCCACCTATTAGGATAGCTAGAATAAAAAATAAAAAAGGAAAATACAAGTGTTAGAAAAGATCTGGAGACATTGGAACCCTTGTATGTTGCTCGTGGGAATGTAAAATGGGGCAGCCGCCATGGAAAAGTTTGACAATTATTCAGAAGTTAAACATAAAATGACCCAGTAGCTTTACTCCTAGGTATATACCCAAAGAATCTAAAACAAGTACTCAAGTACATACACGTTTATGGTAGTACTCCTTACAACCGCCAAGAGGTGAAAACAACCTAAACATCCATCAACTGACGAATACACAAAATAGGTCTATTCATACAATAAAATAATATTCACCCATGAAAAGGAACAAAGGGCTAACATAAGCTACAACTTAGATAAACCCTGAAAAGGTTTTAGTGAAAGAAGCCAGACACAAAAGGTCACATAGGATACTTACTTCTTCCACATAAAACATCCAAAATACATAAATCCATTAGGGACAGAAAGCAGATTGTGGCTGCCACGTGCTTGAGGGAGAGAGAGGAGGGAGTAGAATGGGGAGTAATTATTTAATGGGCACACGGTAGCCTCTTAGGGGGTAAAATAATTTGGAAATACACACAGGAACCGAGTTTTGGAGAATGATACTCAAATATTAATGCTTTTCCCTGGATGGTGGTATTACGGCATCATCACTGGCTATGTCAGATATCTTTTTTTTTTTTTTTTTAAAGATTTTATTTATTTGACAGAGAGAGATCATAAGTGGATAGAGAGGCAAGCAGAGAGAGAGAGGAGGAAGCAGGCTCCCCGCTGAGCAGAGGGCCCGATGCGGGACTCGATCCCAGGACTCCGGGATCATGACCTGAGCCGAAAGCAGTGGCTTAACCCACTGAGCCACCCAGGCGCCCCTATGTCAGATATCTTAAGACTTTTTTTTTTTTTAAAGATTTTATTTATTTATTTGACAGAGAGCGATCACAAGCAGGCAGAGAGGCAGGCAGAGAGGGAGAAGGAAGCAGGCTTCCCGCCGAGCAGAGAGCCCGATGCGGGGCTCGATCCCAGGACCCTGAGACCATGACCTGAGCCAAAGACAGAGGCTCAACCCTCTGAGCCACCCAGGTGCCCCATCTTAGACTTTTTTAAAGTGAATCAGAAGAGAGGTAAAGATGCCAGTTGTTTGGGCTTTTAAGATCCAAGAAGCCTGGTCTCCTTCCGTAAACAAACAGAAAACGTATGCAATGAATAGGAACCTTCCGGAAATAAAGCCGTATTTCTATCTCTATTTTTGGTAGACAGAACTCTCCTGACTGCACCACTGCCAGCCAATATCATTTCTCAAATCGGAAGGTAGGGAAATGCTTCCTGATGGATTTCAGCAGACAAGGTTTGAAAAAACATTTCCTATGGACTTCTGAACATAATTTTTGAATAGTTAAGGGAAACAAGGCTAGGGCACCTGACCAAAAAATAAGTGTTTACAATCCCAGGACACCAAGCAACTGAAAGAGTGCAGGCTTTCCACCCATATACTAGTCCCAAACCTGACTCTAGTTGCTTACCAGAAGAATGACCCTGAGAAAGTTCTTTGGCCTCCTTGAGCTTCTAAACGTATTTTTTATTTCACAAGGCCTGAATAAGGAAGAACATGGAAAACTCTGGAATGGTATCTGGCAAGTGACTGCCATGGCCATTAGCTCCCAGCACTAAAAAACTGTGCCAGGGCACCTGGGTGGCTCATTGGGTTAAGCCTCTGCCTTCAGCTCAGGTCATGATCTCAGGGTCCTGGGATCGAGCCCTGCATCAGGTTCTCTGCTCAGCAAAGAGCCCACTTCCCACCCTCTTTGCCTACTGCTCTGCCTATTTGTGATCTCTCTGTCAAACAAATAAATAAAATCTTTGAGATGGAGAGGAGAAAGGAGTTGAGGGAAACTGGAGGGCGAGATGAACCACGAGAGAGAGACTATGGACTCTGAAAAACAATCTGAGGGTTTTGAAGGGGCGAGCGTGGGAAGTTGGGTGAGCGTGGTGGTGGGTATTATGGAAGGCACGTATTGCATGGAACACTGGGTATGGTGCATAACCAAAGAATTCTGGTACACTGAAAAGAAATTCAAAACAAAACAAAACAAAAAACCATGCCAGGAGGAATCACTTACATGTACCAACTCTTCATCATCCCGTGCAGAGTAAATAGCAAACCTCCTTTCCAATGTTGTCTGCACATCATCTCGCTCATTGGTTGAGAGGTCTGCATTCACTGTAAATGTACCAACGAACCTGGAGAGAAACCAGACATTCCCCATGTCACAAGTCAGGGCCAAGAGGAACACTCGCTATCCTCTTATAGCCAAGAAAATCAGACGGGAGAGTCTCAAGAGGGAATCGGGAGTCCTGCTTGCCTCTGCTCTCATCTTCCCAGTCTGTGTGGCTGACCCCGGCTCCACTCAAGAGCCCAGCAGACTTCACACGTCCTTGGGAGGTGCATCTAAAGGACCATGCTTAGGTGCTCCATGCACCTAAAGTACCCAGCAGCTCTCTTCTAAAGCACTCCTCACACTACCCTGATTACCTGGGGTGCATCTGTCTCCTCAGCCAGGCTGGGAGCTCTTCCAGGGCAGAGACTGTGCCTGACGTGTGTCTATCTTCAGGGCTGTGCACTCAAGGCCCAGCATAAGGTCCCCTCAGGGAAGTCTGTGCAACTGCCCGGCCCCCCACCTCTTAGAGACACAAGTCCTACTCTAGGGCTCTGCAGGACAGGCCAGAGGGCATACCATTTCACCAGGTTTGACAGATAGCAGGCATCCACATCCCGAGGTGGCACTCTGGTAAAACGAGCTGGGATGATGGACAGGCTGATAGCAAGTAGATCTGGCTGGCTGCAGATGTTACTTCGATAGAAACCATTTGCCAGCAGGCATAGCAGGTGAACCTGGGAAAAAGGGGAAGATGGTAGGCTGAGAACTAGAGGGTTTTCTGCTGCCAAACTGAGAGATATTTTGTGGGCAGGAAGTATTTATTATTTCTATACACAAGAAAGTAAAAATCCCAACATTAGCCATTTCCCAAGACCTTGTCTTTCACCCTGTGCTCTCCCTAGATACTTATTCCCTCAACAAAATAACCAAATCTCAAAACTGCAGCATATAAACTTCTATATTTTAAGAGGCCTTGCTGTTTAGGATTTGCTCCAAAAAGACAGGGGTGAGACGGGAGAGACTGCGCAAGTGCCAGTAGCTGTCCAAGCTGGCGGATGGCGCGGGTTCACCACAGGGTTCTCTGCCCTTCCCTGGGTGCCAGGACCCAGCCACTTCTGCTGCAGACCCTAAAGCCAGCTGGCCCTGCTCCCAAGCTCCAACCGCTCCCCAACCTCCGGAGATGATAATGTGACTCCTCACCGCCTCCTCCAAAATCTTACATCCTTTTCCCTTCAGAACTGTCTGCCTCCTTCCCCACCTCTGACCTCCCCATTTCAGTCAACAGCTCCATTCTTCTCCCCTCACTTAAGCTTCCGATCTTAGAGTCATATGAACTCTTCCCTTCCTTCCATCTCTTCCAAAAGGTACAAGCAGCACCGCTATCCCACGTGCTCCTCAAGGCCTCAGGGAGGTGGGTGTCTCATCTCCTCACTGTCCTTGCTCTGAGCTCATCTCACTCCCAGATCTCTGCAGCTGCTTTAGACGTACTGTCTCTTCCAGCCCTGTCAGCTCTTCTCACTCTGGCTGCCTGCTGCCCATCAGAGGGAAAGCTGAGCGCCCTTCCCTCACTCTCACAGGCCACCAATGCATGCACCCTCCATTACACAGACACACAGAGAACTAGAGGGCCCTCTGAACTTGTCACAGGCAGCCTCCCCAGCTTCTGTTCTCCCACCTCTCCCCAGTGGCCTTTCTCTTAAAGAAAGCCACCTTCCTCAGCCACTCAACCCACACCGTTCCCTTTCCTCATTCTGAGCCTTGAATTTCCAGTTTTGACATCTGTCTTGTTCCGTCTGTGAGAACAGACACTCCTTAATGGTAGGAAATAAGCTTTCTACAAGTCTCCATCCCCACAACGCCAAGTACCTTGCTAGGTCTATAATGTGGTTCACTAACTGCTGGCTGAAGTCAAATACGCGTCTCTTCAGCGGTGGTAGGAATGGAGGTTATGAGGGGTGCCTGGGTGGCTCAGTGGGTTAAGCTGCTGCCTTCTGCTCAGGTCATGATCCCAGGGTCCTGGGATCAAGCCCCGCATCGGGCTCTCTGCTCAGCAGGGAGCCTGCATCCTCCTCTCTCTCTGCCTGCCTCTCTGCCTACTTGTGGTATCTTGTCTGTCAAATAAATAAATAAGTAAATCTTAAAAAAAAAGAATGGAGGTTATGAAATAAATAAGTAAATCTTAAAAAAAAAGAATGGAGGTTATGAGACAGGTGGAAGAAGGGATGGAGGGAGCGTACCCATGGGTCCGGCCCTCCTTTGTGCCAGGTCTGTGCTCCGGACTTTGCATGTCATATTTGCTCCGTCCCCACAACCCCCTCCAAAGCAGGCACTTATCACACCCCACCTCAAAGATGAGGAAACCGCTCAGGGAGACAAAGAAACTGGCCAAAGTCACAGAGTGAGTAGAAGAGCCAAATAAAACCAGGCTTGACTGAGAACCAAAGCTGTGTGCACCACACTACCCCGCCATGACACAAAGGACCCTGTCCCTTCGCCTCCCACCCTTCCTTACCTTGTGTGTGTCCTCATGGACTTCTTTACTGAAACGTTTCATCATCCTCCGAAGATAGGTCTCAAACTCCACTTTTATCCTTTCACTGCCATGCATATTGAAAAATCCAAGAATAAAGTGGGAGACTGACCCCTGGGCCCTGACCCCAGGCCCCCAGTCACACATCATGGCTTGTGACTCACTCTTCTGGTTCTCTTATACAAGGCCGTGCTACTCAGGCATATCTGCAAGCTGGCTATTTTGCACAGACTTTTCTGTTCCTTCTCACCTGCACACCTTGGCTCAGGACACTCTCTACCCATCAGGCCTCATGCACGTGCTTTGAGGCGCACATCCCACAAGGAGTCTTCCCTGCCTGACTGACCTCCCGACTACTGACTCCCTCCTTTGCACCAGTACTTCCGGGCTAAATTGGTGTACACACATTTCTGTGGTGCCGTGAAATCTTTCATGCCTGCATCCAGACATCTACCCTCCTCCTTCATGCCTAATGATGTACCCATCACAGAGTGGAACTCATTCGCCAATTGACCACCAGGCATTGTGTTCACATTCCCAAGCCGCCAGCAGATGCGCAGTCCTGGGATTGGGGGCTCCTTACCACAGGGGGCACTGCCTCAAATTGTGCAGTGTGATGTAATGTGAAAGCATGAGTGTCGAGTTGGCAGGAGAGGGATTTGAGTCTTGGCTCAACTGCTTCCTAGCTGAGTGACTCCTAAAATGTTACATCTCTGAGCCTCCACATCTTCATTCACACACTATCTTCAAGTTTAAGTTAAACAAGGGACAACCTGCAGAGTCCTCAGCATATACCAGATATTCACGTTTCCTCTTCCCATGTCCTGCCACAGCCTAAAACAAACCAGGATTCTTGTTCAAGTCCTCAAGGTAAACCCAGGGCTTTCTCACCTAAGCCTGCTGGTACTCAGCCCCAGTCTCCTATGTGTTTCTCAAAACCTTTCATTAAGTATCAGCTCTTGTTCAATATGTGTGACAGGAACTTAGAGAGAAGGGCCTAATCTTACCTTCTTTCCCTTGCTTTAGCCTGTTGGGGTGTTTCGATCTCTATCTCCACTGGTTCCACAGGCAGGACAGATTCAGAGAAAGCTGTGTTTTCTCCCATGTCACCTGGCACAGGCTCACCAAGTTCTATCAACAATAATTTTTTATAAAATCAGTAATAATAAGGGTACCTGGGTGGCTCAGTCGGTTAAGTGGCCATCTCTTGGTTTCAGCTCATGATCTCAGCATTGTGGCATCGAGCCCTGAACTAGGCTCCATGCTCAGTGTGGAGTCTGCTTGAGATTCTCTCTTCCTCTCCTAATGCCTCCCCCAAATGCTCTCTTCCTCTCTCTCTCTCTCCCTCTCTCAAAATAAATAAAATATGTTTTAAAAATCTGTAATAATAATTATTATGATCGCTATCATATTAAACAAAATGGAGGTTCTGAGGGGAGTGAAGAACAGATGAAACATAGGAGACCCCTACTCCTGCAGTGTGCTTTGAGTATCTCAAAAATGCGACAGACTATTGTTTCACATTTATTTCTCATTTAATTCAAACAACACAGAGAAACAGCCCTTAGAGGAGGGAACTGAGGCACAGAAATACTGACTTGAATTCAGACCTCTGATATTAAGGATCTGATGTTAACGTGTGTGTTTTAGTAGAGACTTAGTCTTTCTCCAAGAGACAAAAACAACAACAAAGAAGAATAATTACCTATTCTTCTTACTACAATAACCCATATCACAATTTGCACCATATACAGGCATGAATTTAGGGGTCTTGCAGCCCCAATCGCAATCTTATAATGGTAAGGAATACATCCTTTTTATCTCTTTATCCTCTATATCGCTTATAAATACTAGCTGAAATAAACTGAATTCGCTGAACTGGATCTAACTGTAAACTTTGTTAGCAAAGGCCTCGTCAAAGATGCTCTGGGCCAAGAAGCAGTGACACCCCACTGGCGGCAATGAACACACCTAATGCCAAGATTTGGTTTCTACATGTCAGTCACTGATTAAATGAGCGAGGGCTTGCTGGAGAAACAAAAGCTGATCATAGGTCTGGAGCAAGAAGAATACAAGATGGGCCTGGAATATCTTCTTGTGCCAGAGAACAAAAATGTACTCAAAAACGTTTTTGAGGTCCAGAGGAAGCAAGACCACGGAGCAGTAGGAGACTGAAATATCATTAGGTCCCAGCAGTTCAGCTAGATAGTTATCAAACCATTCTTAACACCTACAAACTCAACAAGAGATAGAAGAGAAGAAGAGCAGCAATTCCAGGAACAGAAAATCAACCACTTCCCAGAAGGCAGGATGTGGGGGAAAAGTGAATCCGAAGCAATGGAAAGACAGACCCCAGGGGAACAGGTTGGCTCCTGGCAAGTGGTGAAGCAGCACAAAATCAGAATTTTAAGAAGTCTCCTCCATTGAGAGACATCGCTCCAGAGACTAAGCAGGGGGTGGAGCCCTGGTGGGGACAGTGTAGTCTCAGGACCCGTGGGCTCACAGAAAGACTAGGGGTGTCTGAGTGTGGCAGAGCTCCCAGGTATTAGAGAGAGGGGAAACTGGCTACAGAGACAGACTAAGGAGTGGGCTCTCAGCTCAGGGTTAACTTAAACTGTGATCCAAGGCACACTCAGACCACTGCTCTTCCAGGAGGGACCCCACAAGTGACAGATCTGGAGAGACTCCCTCCTTCCTCCTCCAGGAGGAGCAGCACGGGAGTGCGGAGCAGGAATCTGCTGGGTTTGGAGAATCCAAACAGGGCCATGTACCAGAAATAGAAATGCTCAGTCACAGGCTGGGTGAGCATGGAGTGTAGCTGGAGACCAGGGAGACAGGAGGGACTGAATGCTTTTCTCTGGGCACACTGAGGAATGGGGCCTCAAACTCTTAGCTCCTCTGGGCTGGAGACTGGGAGGCTGCCATCCTCATTCCCATCCTTCAAAGCTGTATGGAAAGCATTCAGGGAACAAAAGCTACCAAAAGTGAACCCAAGCAGATTGCTTAGCCTGGCCCCTGGGAAGTGTGGTGCAATTCCACCACAGACAAAGAGATTTGAGAATTACGACAACAGGCCCCTCCCCCAGAAGATCAGCAAGAACACCCAGCCAAGACCACATTCACTGATCAATGAGAACCGCAGAACTCAAGAGCTAGGGGAAAGCAAAACACAGAATTCGTGGCTTTTTTCCCATGATTCTTTAGTTTTTCAAAGGTAAATTTCTGTAATTTTATTTTTTTCTTATTCTATATTAACTTTTCCTCTTCCCTTTTTAACATTTTTTAACTATTTTATCTTATCGATACCTTTTAAAAAAAATCTTTAAATCTCCACTGTTATAGTCATATTTTATCCCTTCATATTTAACCTATTTTGTATACTATAGGCTATTTTTCTTTAAAATTTTGGGATACAATTTATTCTAACAGATCAAAATATACCATAAATCTAGCACATGGCTTTGTTCTTGTCTCCAACCTAATCACATTCTCCCCTTTTTTTGACTTTTTTTCAAACCAACTTAACAATTCCTTTTCTAGAATCTTTTAAAATTTTCATCCTTACATTCATATTCCATCCCTTCATTGCATTTACCCTTTTTTTGCATATATGTAAGTTTTTCTTTCTTTAAAATTTTGGGAGGTAGTTTCTTCTAAAATACCAGAATACAACCAAAATCAAGTAGGTGGCTCTGTTCTATTCACCAGTCTAATAAATTCTCCCCATTCTTCTCCCCCCAGTTTTAGGTCTCTTCCGAATTGGTTAGTGTATATTTTTCTGGGGTCTTTGCCACACGTTCAGCATTTTATTCTCTCATTCACCTATTCTTATCTAGATAAAATGACAAGGCAGAGAACTCACCACAAAAAAAAGAACAAGAGGCAGTACCAACAGCTAGGGACCTAATCAATACAGACATTAGTAAGTTGTCAGAACTAGAGTTCAGAATGATGATTATCAAGGTGCTAGCTGGACTCTAAAAAAGCATGGAATATATTAAAGAATCCCTTTCTGGACAAATAAAAGCCCTTTCTGGAGAAATAAAAGAACTAAAATCTAACCAAATTGAAATCAAAAAAGCTATTAATGAGCTGCAATAAAAAATGGAGGCCCTTACCGCTAGAATAAATTAGGTAGAAGAGAGAACTAGTGATGTAAAAGACCAAATGATGGAGAATAAAGAAGCTAAGAAAAAGAGAAACAACTACTGGGCCATGAGGAGAGAAATCGAGAGATAAGTGATACCATAAGACGAAACAACATTAGAGTAATTGGGATCCCAGAATAAGAAGAAAGAGAGAGTGGGGCAGAAGGTATATGGGTGCAAATTATAGTAGAGAATTTCCCTAATATGGCAAAGGGAACAAGCATCAAAATCCTGGAAGCACAGAGAACCCCCCTCAAAATCAATAAAAATAGGTCAACACCCCATAATCTAATAGTAAAACTTACAAGTCTCAGTGACAAGGAGAAAATCCAGAAAGGAGCTAAGGACAAGAGGTCTGTAACCTACAATGACAGAAATATTAGACTGGCAGCGATGTATTCACAGACCTGGAGGCCAGAAACGACTGGCATGATATATTCAGAGCACTAAACAAGAGCCATGATCCCAGGGTGCTGGAATCGAGCCCCACATTGAGCTCTCCGCTCAGCGGGGAGCCTGCTTCTCCCTCTCTCTCTGCCTGCCTCTCTCTCTGCCTGTCGAATAAATAAATAAAGTCTTTAAAAAAAAATAAAATATAAAATTTAAAAAAAAAAAGAAAAAAATGGAGTCAAGAGTACTATATCCAGGTAGGCTGTGACTGAAAATAGAAGGAGAGATAAAAGGTTCAAACAAAAATTAAAAGAATTTGCAAACACCAAACTAGCCCTAAAGGAAATATTGAGGGGTCCTCTAAGCAAAGAGAAAGGCTAAAATAACAGACCAGAAAGGAACAGAGACAACATACAGTAACAGTCACCTTACAGGCCATACAGTGGCACTAAATTCGTATCTTTCAGTAGTTACCCTGAATGTAAATGAGCTAAATGCCCCAATCAAAGACACACGGTATCAGAATGGATACAACAAACAAAACAAAGACCCATTGAGATGCTATCTGTAAGAAACTCATTTCAGACCCAAAGACACCTCTAGATTTAAAGCGAGGGGATGGAAAACAATTTACCATGCTAATGGACATCAAAAGAAAGCTGAGGTGGCAATCCTTATATCAGATAAATTAGATTTTAAGCCAAAGACTATGATAAGAGCTGAGAAAGGACACTGTATCATACGCAAACGGTCTGTCCAACAAGAAGATCTAGCAATTTCAAATATCTATGCCCCTAACATGGGAGCAGCCAACTATATAAACCAATTAAAAACAAAACCAAAAAAACACATTGACAACAATACAATAATAGTAGGGGACTTTAACACCCCCCTCACTGAAATGGACAGATCATCTAAGCAAAAGATGAACAAGGAAATAAAGCCTTTAAATGACACACTGGACCCGATGGACCACACAGATATATTCAGAACATTCCATCCCAAAGCAACAGAATACACAGTCTTCTCTAGTGCACATGGAACATTCTCCAGGAGAGATCACATCCTGGGTCACAAATCAGGTCTCACCCGGTACCAAAAGACAGGGATCACTCCCTGCATATTTTCAGACCACAATGCTCTGAAACTAGAACTCAACCACAAGAGGAAAGTTGGAAAGAGCTCAACTACATGGAGGCTAAAGAGCATCCTACTACTACTCCCGATGAGTGAGTCAACCAGGAAATTAAAGAAGAATTTTAAAAATTCATGGAAACAAATGAAAATGAAAACACAACTGTTCAAAATCTTTGAGACACAGCAAAGGCGGTCCTGAAAGTATATAGCAATATAAGCCTTTCTCAAGAAACAAGAAAATCTCAAGTACACAACCCAACCCTACACCTAAAGGAGCTGGAGAAAGAACAGCAAAGAAAGCCTAAACCCAGCGGGAGAAGAGAAATAATAATCAGAGCAGAAATCAATGAACTAGAAACCAAAAGAATACTAAAACAAATAAAACAAACTAGGAGCTGGTTCTTTGAAAGAATTAGTAAGACTGATAAACCCCTGGCCAGACTTACCAAAAAGAAAAGAGAAGGGACCCAAATTAATAAAATCATGAATGAAAGAGGAGAGATCACAACCAACACCAAAGAAATAAAAACAATTACAGGAACATATTATGAGCAACTACACACCAGCAAATTTGACAACCTGGAAGAAATGGATGCATTCCTAGAGACATATAAACTACCACAACTGAACCAGGAAGAAGTTGAAAACCTGAACAGACCCATAACCAGTAAGGAGATTGAAGCAGTCATTAATTATCTCCCAACAATCAAGAGCCCAGGGCCAGACGACTTCCCAGGGGAATTCCACCAAACATTTAAAGAAGAATTAACATCTATTCTCCTGAAACTGTTCCAAAAATCAGAAACAGAAGGAAAACTTCCAAACTCATTTTATGAGGCCAGCATTACCTTGATCCCAAAACCAGACAAAGACCCCATCAAAAAGGAGAATCACAGACCAATATCCTTGATGAACACAGATGCAAAAATTCTCACCAAAATACTAGCCAATAGGATCCAACAGTACATTCAAAGGATTATTCACCACGAAGAGTGGGATTTATTCCTGGGCTGCAAGGGTGGGTCAACACCCACGAATCAATCAGTACGATACAATGCATTAATAAAAGAAAGAACAAGAACCATATGATACTCTCAATAGATGTTGAAAAAGCATCTGACAAAGTACAGCATCCTCTCTTCATCAAAACTCTTCAAAGTGTACAGACAGAGGGTACATACCTCGATATCATCAGAGCCATTTATGAAAAACCCACACTGAATATCATCCTTAATGGGGAAAAAACTTGAGAGCTTTTCCCCTAAGGTCGGGAACACGACCTTAGGGCTGTCCACTATCACTACTGCTATTCAAATAGTACTAGAAGTCCTAGTAATCAGACAACAGACAACAAACGGCAATCGGACAACAAAAAGAAATAAAATGCATCCTAATCAGCAAAGAAGTCAAACTCTTACTCTTTGCTGATGATATGATACTTTATGTGGAAAACCCAAAAGACTCTACTCCAAAACTACTAGAACTCATACAGGAATTCAGTACAGTGTCAGGACATAATATCAATGCACAGAAATCAGTTGCATTTCTATACACCAAGAGCAAGACAGAAGAAATTAAGGAGTCCACTCCATTTACAACTATACCCAAAACCATACGATAGTTAGGAATAAACCTAACCAAAAAGGCAAAGAATCTGTACTCAGAAAACTATAAAGTACTCATGAAAGAAATTGAGGCAGATACAAAGAAATGGAGAAACATTCCAACCTCATGGACTGGAAGAACAAATATTATGAAAATGTCTATGCTACCTAAAGCAATCACCACATCTAATACAATCCCTATCAAAATACCATCAAATGTTTTCAAAGAAGTGGAACAAATAATCCTAAAATTTATATGGAACCAGAAATGGGTTCCATGCATATTCCATATATACATATATATGTATATACCATGTGTGTGTGTGTATATATTCACTCATATATATATATATATATATATATATGCCATACATATATACATATATATGCACATGCCATATATACATATATATGGAATAGGCATGGAACCCATTTATATATATATATATATATATATGGAATATGGTTAGTCCTTAATAGCCAGAGGAATGTTGAAAAAGAAAGCCAAGGTTGGTGATGTCACGATTCCCGACTTCAAGCTCTATTACAAAGCTGTAATCATTAAGACAGTATGGACTGGCACAAAAACAGACACACAAATTCCAGAAACAGACTCTCAACTCTATGGTCAACTAATCTTCAACAACGCAGTAAAGAACGTCCAATGGAGAAAAGTCCCCTCAACTAATGGTGTTGGGAAAACTAGACGGCCACATGCAGAAAAATGAAACTGGACCATTTCCTTATACCACACACAAAAAAAGACTCAAAATGGATGAAGGACCTCCATGTGAGACAGGAATCCAGCGAAACCCTTGAGGAGAACACAGGCAGCAACCTCTTCGACCTTAGCCGCAGCAACTTCTTCCTAGAAACATTGCTAAGGACAAGGGAAGGAAGGGCAAAAATTAACTATTGGGACTTCATCAAGATCAAAAGCTTTTGCATAGCAAAGGAAACAGCAAAACCAAAAGACAACTGACAGAATGGGAGAAGATATTCAAAAATGACATATCAGATAAAGGACTAGTATCCAAAATCTATAAAGAACTTATCAAACTCTACACCCAAAGAACAAATAACCCAGTCAAGAAATAGGCAGAAGACAGGAACAGCTATTTCTGCAAAGAAGACATCCAGATAGCCAAGAGACACATGAAAAGGTGCTCCACATCACTTGGCATCAGGGAAATACAAATCAAAACCACAATGAGCCAGGTGGTGGGTATTAGAGAGGGCACAGATTGCATGGAGCACTGCGTGTGGTGCAAAAACAATGAATACTGTTACGCTGAAAAGAAATGTAACAAAAACAAAAACCCACAATGAGATACTACTTCACAGCAGAGGATATGGAAAAAGTAGAACCCTCCTACACTGTTGGTGGGAATGCAAGCTGGTGCAGCCACTCTGGAAAACAGCATGAAGGTTCCTCAAAAAGTTGAAAACAGAGCTACCCTATGGCCGAGCAATCACACTACTGGGTAGTTACCCCAAAGATACAAATGTAGTGATCCAAAGAGGCACATGCACCCGAATGTTTATAGTAGCAGCAACGCCCACAATAGCCAAACTATGGAATGAACTTATATGTCCATCAACAGATGAATGGATAAAGAAGTTGTAGTGTGTGTGTGTGTGTGTGTGTGTGTTTCCAATGGAATATTATGCTGCCATCAAAATAAATGAAATTTTGCCATTTGCAACAACATGGATGGAACTAGAAGATATTATGTTAAGCACAATAAGTCAATCAGAAAAAGACAATTATACGATTTCTCTGATATGAGGAATTTGAGAGGCAGGGAGGGGGTTATGAGGGGTAGGGAAGGAAAAAATGAAACAAGATGCAATCAGGAGGGAGACAAACCATAAGAGACTCTTAATCTCACAAAACAAACTGAGCGTTGCTGTGGAGGTGTGTAGGGAGAGGGTGGTGGGGTTATGGACATTGAGGAGGGTATGTGCTATGGTGTGTGCTGTGAAATGTGTAAGCCTGATGCTTCACAGACCAGTATGTTAATATGTTAATATGTTAATAAAGATAAAAAATTAAAAAAAGAAAAACGTTTTTGAGAATGAGGCCATGTCAGAAGGACACTGTAAGGCACAAGGCTTAAAGGGGCTCTCACTAGCCAAATCTGGGACAATCTGAAGATCAACAAGTATAATGATGATAACTGATAACATGTGAGTTTTAAAAATCTCTCTAAGTCCATAGTGATACTCAAAATAAATATAATTTAAAAGAGAGAGCTCTTCTTTACAGATCACAGTCACCTGAGAAATGCATATGAGATGACAGAATCAGAGAGTCCCATTACATGATGCTCAATATAATAATCTGATTCAGTAAAGATCAAAGCATATGAAAAACTGTTAAGTAAAAAGTTACTAGAGAATAAGATATTCACACAGAATCAGAGTATCACCCAATATGGTTAATTACAGAGGGAAAATGTACCTTTATGTTTTCACAAACTGGCAGAACCACCTTGTAGGATCACACTTAGCATCACTAGTGGGGCAAACTGACATGAGGAGTCTCTTAATGGATGCAGTATGAAATACAAAGCTATGAAGTATACTTGCCCCCCCCAAAAAAGTTTAACCTAAATTCAATCAAGCCTTCACTTACAGTTTATAAGAAACCTGGGGATACTGAAACAAGTTTATCATCACCCTGAGATGCATATCACACAAAACTGGAATCAAAGACATCCCATAAGAGAATAGGCCAGGACTCTTCAAAAACAGCAGTGCCACAAAAAGAAAAAAAGAAAAAAAAAGGTGTTGGGGGGTGGACACACTGTTCTAAACTAAAGGAGACTAAAGAGGTATAACTCACATTTTGATTAGATCCTGGATTAGAAACAAACAATGGCTATGAAGGATATTTTTGCAACAATTAGGGGCTTTTCATTTTCTTAAGTGTGAAACTATTTCATCATTCAGGAGAACCTCTTAGTCTTAGGGGAACTGATGAAGTATTTACTAGTCAAGTAACAGGATGTCTGCAACTTACTTTCAAATGATTCCACACTGCATATTTACAGAGAAAGATACATTCACTACTGGCAAATGTTAAAGTTACTAAATCTAAGTGAAGAGTCCATGTACTACATTTTCCATTTTGTAGGTTTTCAAAAATCATTTTCAAAATCAAAAGCTGAGATAAAGTTAGCACAGACAGAAGGAATCAGGGATGATTACATTACTGTGAGCATATGATGCTTTAGGCCCATTACATTTGCAGACCTTTCTTCCTCTGCTACAATCCTACAGCCTAGCCTGTAAACAGCTCACACGGAGCAGTCAATGCTTACTGAATGTTATTGGTGAAAAATCTCTAATTTTTTCAGAGTGGATTTACTTGTTCACACAGCTATACAAGTAGCAAGGCTGGACCCTGAACCCAGATCTCACTATTCTCAAAGCCTATGTGCTGAGACAATACTGCCTCTCAGTTTCACAATCTCCTCCACTGACAGCCACAAGAGGAAGAGAATATACAACCATCTTTGGTAACCTGGTCATGAATTTGTCTTTACATCAAAAGCAAGTCCCTACTGTAACCTTATTTGGTCTTAGTTTCACAAGGAAACAAAAGAACTGCAACTAAATGATGTGACTCCAAGCAGATTCAAACAGAAAAACAGGATCACACAGCAATGTTTTACCTTCAACCTCTTCCCAATCATCTTCACTTTCTTCCTCATCTTCTCCTTCACAGCTGCCTTTGTCCACAGCAGCTTCTCTCTGTGGGGGCTGTGCCTTCTTGCCACCTTTTGTGAAATCCCTGTGTAAAGATCACAGGAAGGAAGGTGAAGAAGGCTCACACATCCTAGTGCTACATTTAAGCTAAATGGAATCCTAAGGACTCCTTCTATTTATCGAGACACTGTTGCAATTATGTAAAGATAATGGGTGAGCTCTGAGACTCATTCCCTCCAATAAAGGTCTCAAGGGCTCCTCGAGAGGAGCTCTGATCATCAGTCTAATACTAGATGTGCTGTCAAAAAGAAAGCATGCAATGGACCTAAAGCCTAGAGCTGTGGGAGGGAAAACAGAGCTGTGCCTTGAAGTGGTACAGGAGTAAGAAGAAACCACAATAACATTGTAAGTTCCAGAAATAAAAGCTGGGATATGGATTATACATGCACAGGTGGACACCACATTGAAGAAGAGGGCATTCACATTTGCTGATCATACCATGAGCCAACTCAGATGACTGTTTCTCCCCATCTCTACAATGTAAGGAAATGGAAGCTGGTAGAATTCTAACCGCAAAGTATGTGGGGATGTGTTCATACATAGGTATGTCACAAGTAACAACAAAAACACAGATAACTAGCTAGTTAAATAGGTACCAACACAGATAAGCAGCAAGCTGAATACTGACTAAAGATGCAATGGTTGCTAATATGTAATCCATTTTCTCAATTTCATATATAAAACGTGCTTGGTGGGGGAGGAGTCAAGATGGTGGAGCAGTAGCAGGCTGAGACAACATCAGGTAGCAGGAGATCAGCTAGACAGCTTATCAAAACATTCCAAACACCTACAAATCCAACAGGAGATCGAAGAGAAGAAGAGCAACAATTCTAGAAACAGAAAATCAACCACTTTCTGAAAGGTAGGACCCGCAAAGAAGTGAATCCAAGTGTCAGGAAGATAGACCGCAGCGGGAAGGGCCCACCCTCAGCCAACGGCAGAGCAATGCAGTACAAAATCAGAAACTTCAGAAGTCTGCTCCACTGTGGGACTTCACTCCGGAGGCTAAGCTGGGGTGAAGCCTACATGGGGACAGCGTGGTCTCAGGTCCCGCAGGGTCACAGAAGTATCAGGGCTGTCTGAGTGTTGCAGAACTTACAGGTATTAAAGCGGGGAAGCCGGCTCAGAGACGGATCCAAGGAGTGAGCTCTCAGCTGGCGGTTACCTTAAATTGTGATCTGTGGCACAGGGACCCCACAAAATCCAGGGAGACCCCCCCTGGAAGAGCTCAGGTATCTGTGTGGTTCGGAGACTCCAGGTGGGGCTGTATGCCAGAGACAGAGATGCTGGGTCACCAGCTAGGTCAGCTCGGAGCACACCGGGAGCCCAGGGAGATGGGAGTGATAGAGCGCTTTCCTTCCAGGGCGCACTAAGAGTGGGGCCCTGAGCTCTCAGTTCCTCTGAGCTAGAGACTGGGAGGTGGCCACTTTCATTCCCATCCTCCAGAACTCTATGGAAAGCAGAAAGCATTCAAGGAACAAACGAACTCGAGCAGATTACTTAGCCAGGCCCCTGGTAAGGGCCGTGCAATTCCACCTCAGGCAAAGACACTTGAGAATCTCTACAACAGGCCCCTCCCCCAGAATATCAACAAGAAATCCAGCCAAGACCAAGTTCACTTACCAGGAGAACAGCAGAATTCCAGAGGAGGAGAAAGCAAAGTATCGAATTCATGGCTTTCTCCCCATGATTCTTTAGTCTTGCAAAGTTAATTGATTTTTTTAATTTTACATTTTTTCTTCTGCTAAATTTTTTTTAACTTTTACCCTTTCCTGTTTTAACAATTTTTAACTAGTTTATCTTAACAATACCTTTCATTACAAAAAAATCTGTTTTGAGCCTTCATTCTTATAGTCGTATTTTATCCTTCACTGTATCTAACTTTATTTTTGGTATACACATAGGGTTTTTCTTGTAAAAAAATTTGGGGTACAACTTCTTCTAATAGATCAAAATACACCCTTAATCTACACAGGGATTTGTTCTAGTCTTCAGCCAGAGCAAATTCTCTCTACTTTCTTTTTCTTTATTCTCCCAAACAACTTATCTTATCAACTCCTTTTTTAGAAATTAAAAAAAAAATTTCATCTTTATAATCATACTCCAACCCTTCATTGTGTTTATCCTTATATATGTTTTTCATTCTTTAAAATTTTGGAAGGTAGTTTCTTCTAAGAGACCAAAATACTCCCAAGATTAAGTGGGTGACCCTGTTCTAGTCACCAGTCTAATGTATATTTTTTTCTTTATTTTTTAAATTTTTTAAATTTATTTTCAGGGTAACAGTATTCACTGTGTTTACACCACACCCAGTGCTCCATGCAATCCGTGCCCTCTCCAATATTTTTCTTTTTTATATTTTTTATTTGTTTTCTTTTTTAATTTTTTTTTCTGAAATTCTTTTTACTCCCTTTCTCCCCCAATGATTTGGGATCTCTTCTGATTTGGTTAAAGCACATTTTCCTGGGGTCTTTGTCACCCTTTTAGTATTTTATTTGCTCCTTCATATAGATAAGAATATACAAAATGACAAGGCAGAAAAACTCACCACAAAAAAAAGAACAAGAGGCAGTACCAAAAGCTACGGACCTAATCAATATGGACATTGGTAATATGTCAGATCTAGAATTCAGAATGATGATTCTCAAGGTTCTATCCAGGCTCGAAAAAGGCATGGAAGACATTAGAGAAACCCTGTCTGGAGAAATAAAAGCCCTTTCTGGAGAAATAAAAGAACTAAAATCTAACCAAGTTGAAATCAAAAAAGCTATTATTGAGGTGCAATCAAAAATTGAGGCTCTTGGGATGCCTGGGTGGCTCAGTGGGTTAAGCTGCTGCCTTCAGCTCAGGTCATGATGTCAGGGTCCTGGGATCGAGTCCCGCATCGGGCTCTCTGCTCAGCAAGGAGCCTTCCTCCCTCTCTCTCTCCCTGCCTCTCTGTCTACTTGTGATCTCTCTCTGTCAAATAAATAAATAAAATCTTTTAAAAAAAATTGAGGCTCTTACTGCTAGGATAAATATGGAAGAAGAAAGAGTTAGTGATATAGAAGACCAAATGACAGAGAATAAAGAAGCTGAGCAAAAGAGAGACAACTACTGGACCATGAGGAGAGAATTCGAGAGGAAAGTGATACCATAAGATGAAACATTAGAATAATTGGGATTCCAGAAGAAAAAGAGAGAGGGGAGCAGAAGGTATACTGGAGAGAATTATTGTAGAGAATTTCCCTAATATGGCAAAGAGAACAAGCATCAAATCCAGGAGGTGCAGAGAACCCCCCTCAAAATCAGTAAGAATAGGTCCACACCCTATCATCTAATAGTAAAATTTACAAGGCTTAGCAACAAAGAAAATATCCTGAAAGCAGCCTGGGACAAGAAGACTGTAACATACAATATTAAACATATTAGATTGGTAGCAGACTTATCCACAGAGACCTGGCAGGCCAGAAAGAGCTGGCATGATATATTCAGAGCACTAAACGAGAAAAACATACAGCCAAGAATACTAGCTGTCTTTGAAAATAAAAGGGGAAATAAAATGCTTCCAGGACAAAGAAAAACTGAAAGCATTTGCAAACACCAAACCAGCTCTACAGGAGATATTGAAAGGGGTCTTCTAAGCAAAGACCCTAAAAGTAGCAGATCAGAAAGGAACAGAGAAAATATACAGTAACAGTTACCTTACAGGCAATACAATGGCACAAATTTCATATCTCTCAATAGTTACCCTGAATGTTAATGGGCTAAGTGCCCCTGTCAAAAGACACAGGGTATCAGAATGGATAAAAAAACAAAACCCATCTATATGTTGCCTCCAAGAAACTCATTTTAAGCCCGAAGACACCTCCAGATTTAAAGTGAGGGGGTGGAAAAGAATTTACCATGCTAATGGACACCAGAAGAAAGCAGGAGTGGCAATCCTTATATCAGATCAATTAGATTTTAAGCCAAAGACTATAATAAGAGATGAGGAAGGATAGTATATCATACTCAAAGGGTCTGTCCAACAAGAAGATCTAACAATTTTAAATATCTATGCCCCTAAAATGAAAGCAGCCAACTATATAAACCAATTAATAACAAAATCAAAAAAACACATCAAACAATACAATAATAGTACGGGACTTTAACACTCCCCTCACTGAAATGGACAGATCATCCGAGCAAAAGGTCAACAAGGAAATAAAGGCCTTAAATGACACACTGGACCCGATGGACCACACAGATATATTCAGAACATTCCATCTCAAAGCAACAGAATATACATTCTTCTCTAGTGGATATGGAACATTCTCCAGAACAGATCACATCCTGGGTCCTAAATCAGGTCTCAACTAGTATCAAAACTGGTATCAAAAGAAAGAGATCACTCCCTGCATATTTTCAGACCACAATGCTCTGATTCTGAACTCAATCACAAGAGGAAATTTGGAAAGAACTCAACTACATGGAGGCTAAAGAGCATCCTACTAAACAATGAGTGAGTCAACCAGGAAATTAAAGAAGAATTTTAAAAATTCATGGAAACAAATGATAATGAAAACACAACGGTTCATAATCTGTGGGACACAGCAAAGGCAGTCCTGAGAGGAAAATATATAGGGATACAAGCCTTTCTCAGAAAACAATAAAGGTCTCAAATACACAACCTAACCATACACCTAAAGGAGCTGGAGAAAGAACAACAAAGAAAGCCTAAGCCAGAAGGAGAAGAAAAATAATAAAGATCAGAGCAGAAATCAATGAAATAGAAACCAAAAAAATAGAACAAATCAAACAAAGCTGGTTCTTTGAAAGAATTAATAAGATTGATAAACCCCTAGCCAGACTTATCAAAAAGAAAAGAGAAGGTACCCAAATTAATAAAATCATGAATGAAAGAGGAGAGATCACAACCAACACCAAAGAAATACAAACAATTATAAGAACATAATATGAGCAACTCTACGCCAACAAATTTGACAATCTGGAAGAAATGGATGCATTCCTAGAGACATATAAACTACCAAACTACAACTGAACCAGGAATAAAGAAAACCTGAGCAGACCCATAACCAGTAAGGAGATTGAAACAGTCATCAAAAATCTGCAAAGAAACAAAAGCCCAGGGCTAGACGGCTTCCCAGGGGAATTCCACCAAACATTTAAAGAAGAATTAATTCCTATTCTCCTGAAACCGTTCCAAAAAATAGAAATGGAAGGAAAACTTCCAAACTCATTTTATGAGGCCAGCATTACCTTGATCCCAAAACCAGATAAGGATCCCATCAAAAAAGAGAATTACAGACCAATATCCTTGATGAACACAGATGCAAAAATTCTCACCAAAATACTAGCCAAAAGGATCCAATAGTACATTAAAGGATTATTCACCACGACCAAGTGGGATTTATTCCAGGGCTGCAAGGTTGGTTCAACATCTGCAAATCAATCAATGTGATACAATACATTAATAAAAAAAAAGAACAAGAACCATATGATACTCTCAATAGATGCTGAAAAAGCATTTGACAAAGTACACCATCCCTTCCTGATCAAAACTCTTCAAAGTGTAGGGATAGAGGGCACATACCTCAATATTATCAAAGCCACCTATGAAAAACCAACCGCAAATATCATTCTCAATGGAGAAAAACTGAGAGCTTTTCGACTAAGGTCAGGAATATGGCAGGGATGTCCATTATCACCACTGCTATTCAACATAGTACTAGAAGTCATAACCTCAGCAATCAGACAACAAAAAGAAATTAAAGGCATCCAAATTCGCAAAGAAGTCAAACTCTCTGCAGATGATATGATACTGTATGTGGAAAACCCAAAAGACTCCACTCCAAATCTGCTAGAACTTGTACAGGAATTCAGTAAAGTGTCAGGATATAAAGTCAATGCACAGATATCAGTTGCATTTCTTTACATTAATGACAAGACAGAAGAAAGAGAAATTAAGTCAATCCCATTTACATGTGAATCCAAAACCATAAGATACCTAGGAATAAACCTAACCAAATAGGCAAAGAATTTGTACTCAGAAAACTATAAAGTACTCATGAAAAAAACTGAGGAAGACACAAAGAAATGGACAAATGTTCCATGCTCATGGATTGGAAGAACAAATATGGTGAAAATGTATATACTACCTAAAGCAATCTACACATTTAATGCAATCCCTATCAAAATACCATCCATCTTTTTCAAAGAAATGGAACAAATAATCCTAAAATTTATATAGAACCAGAAAAGACCTCGAATAGCCAAAGGAATATTGAAAAAGAAAGCCAAAGTTGGTGGCATCACAATTCCGGACTTCAAGCTCTATTACAAAGCTGTCATCATCAAGACAGTATGGTACTGGCACAAAAACAGACACATAGATCAATGGAACAGAATATAGAGAGCCCAGAAATAGACCCTCAACTCTATGGCCAACTAATATTTGACAAAGCAGGAAAGAATGTCCACTGGAAAAAAAAACAGCCTCTTCAACAAATGGTGTTGGGAAAATTGGACAGCCACATGCAAAAAAATGAAATTGGACAATTTCCTTACACCACATACAAAAATAGACTCAAAATGGATGAAGGGCATCAATGTGAGAAAGGAATCCATCAAAATCCCTGAGAAAAACACAGGCAGCAACCTCTTCGACCTCAGCCGCAGCTACTTCTTCCTAGAAACATTGCTAAGGAGAAGGGAAGGAAAGGCAAAAATGAACTATTGGGACTTCATCAAGATCAAAAGCTTTTGCACAGCAAAGGGGACAGTCAACAAAACCAAAAGACAACTGACAGAATGGGAGAAGATATTTGCAAACAACCTATCAGATAAAGGGCTAGTATTCAAAATCTATAAAGAGCTTAGCAAACTCAACACCCAAAGAACAAATAATCCAATCAAGAAATGGGCAGAGGACATGAACAGACATTTCTGCAAAGAAGACACCCAGATAGTCAACACACACATGAAAAAGTGCTCTGTATCACTTGGCATCAGGGAAATACAAATCAAAACCACAATGAGATACCACCTCACACCAGTCAGAATGGCTAAAATTAACAAGTCAGGAAACGACAGATGGTGGTGAGGATGTGGAGAAAGGGGAACCCTCCTACACTGTTGGTGGGAATGCAAGCTGGTGGAACCACTCTGGAAAACAGCATGGAGGTTCCTCAAAAAGTTGAAAATAGAGCTACCTTACGACCCAGCCATTGCACTACTAGGTATTTACCCTAAAGATACAAACATAGTGATCCAAAGGGGCATGTGCACCCAAATGTTTATAGCAGCCAGGTCCACAACAGCCAAACTATAGAAAGAACCTAGATGTCCATCAACAGATGAATGGATAAAGAAGATGTGGTATATATATACAATGGAATACTACGCAGCCATCAAAAGAAATGAAATCTTGACATTTGCGATGACGTGGATGGAACTGAGAGAAATACATCAATTGGAGAAAGACAACTATCATGTGATCTCTCTGATAATGAGGAAGTGAAGATCCAACGTGTGGGGTCTGGGGGATAGGGAAAGAATAAATGAAACAAGATGGGACAGGGAAGGAGACAAACCATAAGAGACTCTTACTGAGGGTGGTAAGGTTATGGACATTGGGGAGGGTATGTGCTATGGTGAGTGCTGTGAAGTGTGTAAACCCGGTGATTCACAGACCTGCACTCCTGGGGCTAATAATACATTATATGTTTATAAAAAAAAATTTTTTTAATGTGCTTAGAGGGGTGCCTGGGTGGCTCAGTGGGTTAAAGCTTCTGCCTTCAGCTCGGGTCATGGTCTCAGGGTCCTGGGATCGAACCCCGAGTCAGCCTCTCTGCTCAGCAGGGAGCCTGCTTCCTCCTCTCTCTCTGCCTGCCTCTCTGCCTACTTGTGATCTCTGTCTATCAAATAAATAAATAAAATCTTTAAAAAAAAATGTGCTTAGAGCACATTTACTTTTTGCTTTCATAAGGTCTGACCTGTGGTATCAAGTGAGAACATCATCTAAGATTTGAGCTCAGACTTTTAAAATAACCAGTTGGTCTTCAGCTCTAAAATTGCATGCATTCCCCTTACGGTCAACCACTTTCAGCACCAGAGAAACAAAAATTTCTCCTTAGAATAAATGTAGTGAAAATGTCCATGCACTATGGATCTGACAGCAGTTGACTATCAATGTAGAGGGGAAGGGGGCCCAGAGCTTTACCTACCAGCACAGCATCCTGGTCTATGTGTACATGGATTTCTCTGATAATTCAACTAGTGGGAAGAGACAACTGGGAAGCAGGAAGCTCAGAGGCATGCACTCTCAGGAAAAGTCTAAGGGAAAAGAAGAGGTGACTTGAGTGCAAAATTCCCATGCTTCCATGGCCTGTCTACTGCTGGCCCTCTCCTGGGCTGCCTTCCTCTGCCAGGACTGCAAGCTGCAGGGAAAGCCAGCATGAAGATGGAAGACTGGTTTCTGAAGGAACTACTACCTCTCTGTTCTGCCTCTTCCACCCCTCCCCACAACTTTCCTGAAAGGTGAACAATCAAGTGTTCACAAGGCTTGTAGTCACTGTTCACCACACATTACTATGCATGTTTACTCAACTGCAAATTCAGCCCAACAAAAGGCCCTGCCCTAGATGCCACAGGGCCTACAAAAACAAACCAGGTGTGGCTGGCTCCAGGCATCAGAAAGCCTGCAGGGTAGTAAGCCAAGATACATGGCCTAGGCACAAATAAATGCAAGAAATCAGAGGAGAAAAAAGGGGAAGAATCAGTGAAGACTGTCGAGTGGACGGATTTTGATCCACATCTTCCAGGTGGAAGAAAGCATTCCTATAGCAGGAAGAACGAGCACGCTTCAGAGGCAGAAAAGTCTGAGCATGTGGCAAGAGAGCGACAAGAAGTCCAGTTGGGTGGGAACAGAGAGAACTTGTGGAGAGCAGTAAAGGTGAAAGCTGGAATGGCAGGCCAGTATCTTAGGTATGTAGTATCACTGTGTATTATAAAGAGCACTGGACCAAGTCAGAGGCCTAAATCTCACCTGGTTTTTGCCACTGTCCAGTTGTGTAACCACAGATAAATGCCTTTCTGTTGACCATCGCTGTCATCCAAAAAGTCTGGGAGGCAAACAATACAAAGCTGACCCTTGAATAACACAGGGTTAGGGCACTGACCACTTGCACAATCAAACATCTGCACAGAACTTACGATACCCCTAAAACTACTACTACTAGGCTACTGTTGACTGGAAGCCTTACCAATAACATACAGTTGATTGAACATATATTTTGTATGTTATACATTTTATATACTGTATCCTTCCAGTAAAGTAAGCTAGAGAAGGACACATTTTTTAAAAGTTACAAGAAAAACTACATTTACAATACTTACTAAGGTATTTGACAAAAAAAAAAAAAAAAAAAAAAGAAAAAAAACCTCCATGTAGAAGTGGAGCCATGCAGTTCCAACCTGGTTGGTCAAGGGTCTACTGTAATTGTGAAGAATCTTACTAGTGGTCTGAGCTCCAGCTGGAGGAGCTTAAAGATCCCATCTTGGGCACAGATACCAGTGACAGCAAAAAGAGACTCACACTTCCAGAGGGACAGAATCAAGACCTGGCTGGAAGCTTTTCAGCCATCTCACCTGAACTCCTCCCCATCGCTGAGGGCTTCATCCTTCACAACTGTGGGGTTTTCAGATTTAACAGTCACCTTGGCCACTTTCTTTTTGGCTGGACCGTGGGCAGGGCCACCAGGATCACTGCAGCCTCTCTTCCTCTTTCCTTGTGAGACTTTGGAGAGAAGGCTTGTCTTTAACGGTTTCTCGTCTTCCAAGACATCTAGATGACCACAAAGAACACAAGGTAAGCAACACAGGAAAGGCAGAAGCAGTGTGCCTTCACAGGCAGGTGATGGAAAGCCCTCTTCTGTCACCTCCCTCCAGACCCCATCTCCATCGCTGGGACACCATTCCACTTATTCCACAACCAGCCTCCAGGCTGCTCCTGCCTCCAGCCCAGTATACACCCTGCACTCCCAGTAAAAACCAGCTTCCTTTATCAGGGTTTATTCCATTCCCTCGTGAGGTTACAAGAAATGCCACATAACCCTAGTAAAACCTGGCTTCCAAATCTCAAATTTCAGCGAATAGCCAGGAAGGAAAAATACATCAATCTGCTAAGTAATACCTTGCTTACTTATTACTTGCCAAGACTAGTTACTTTAGGAGTAACCTAAACCTATTTATTAAGTAAATGTTTTGAGCTCATAAACATGTCCAAGTTTTATCACAAACTTACTATTACTAATCCATGTTTCTACTATCTTTCAAAACCAAATCCTGCTCAAAATATACTTCATAAAACCTTTCTAATCTAACCCAAAAGTATACTCATATACCATCCATCTCAGCAAGCTTAGGGTTGGAATAAGACAGTAGTAATTCAAAAATACCTTTATTTCCTTAAAACAATTGTTTTGATAAAGGGAGATTTTTAAAATGTACAGGATGCTGGCTTTAGTTAAATTAGGGTAACTAAAGGTATGGTCTGTTTCTTAATATATTGATAAATCAATTTTCAATAAAAAATAACACAGCAGGGAAAGATATCTTCTATTTTGCAAATATATTCATAAAAATAATCTTGAATCTGAAATAAAGCATCTTCCTTGGTCTTTGGGTGACCACTTCAGTTAATTTTGGAAAACAAAAATACTTTAGTTGTTTTTGAGGTTCTAAAAGGAGCAGCAATACTAACCTAATATCAGATTGTTCATTCCTTTCATTTATGTTTTGTCCTACTGACTCTACTGATAGATATTTCTATTCCCCAAGAATATACTCTTGCATGGGAGAAAAGCTTTCCATCTAAATAAAATCATAATTTTAATAGATTTCTCCTAGTAGTAGGGCATTTGTTCTAACACTAGATAAAATCACTAATTCAGTTCAGTTTCTTTACAATGTTTTATAAAAGGAATTCAGGCATTCTCATGCTTTAAACATTCTAACCAGGGCGCCCGGGTGGCTCAGTGGGTTAAGCCGCTGCCTTCGGCTCAGGTCATGATCTCAGGGTCCTGGGATCAAGTCCCGCATCGGGCTCTCTGCTCAGCAGGGAGCGTGCTTCCTCCTCTCTCTCTCTGCCTGCCTCTCTGCCTACTTGTAATCTCTCTCTGTCAAATAAATAAATAAATCTTTAAAAAAAATAAAAATAAAAATAAACATTCTAACCAAAACACAAACAATTTCAAAATTCTTTCCAATCTGAGATGCTTCTTATTCCAAGGCCAGAAGCTGCTTAAAGGTTTATGACTTGACAGTCTGAGTAGGATGATCCTGACATCAGGATTTCTGGATCTTTTTACACTTTTTAGCCCTCTATGAACACATGTGAAACAAAGGTGTGAAATGCTTCATTTTTACTAATCTAAAAACACAGGTGGGAGGATAACTCAAAAGCACCATTTCTTCCACACCAAACTTATATAGTTGGTTAAAAAAGTACAACTGTGTCCATTTTTGTGCTTTGAAGAAAGAGTTAAACGAGTCAGAAGGGAGGCAAGAATGGAAACAAAAAACTCTGAATCAAGAAAAATTTCCACACGATTATTTTCAATCATTCCCCCCATCTGTGGTTTCAATTGGTGCGGGTAAGGGACCAACCAGGGTAGAAGCCAATGATCCCCCTTCTGACACTCTCCTGAAGGACAAGAGTAGCCTAAGACTACGTCACAATGCCTAAGTCATTCACTCAGTCACTAAGCATTTTATCATCTCACATCACCTTAAGAATTAGAAGGCTGAGTACAATACAATTAAGATACTTTGAGAGAAAGAGAACATATTCACATAACTTCTACTATAGTATATTGCTTTAACTGTTCTATTTTATTATTATTGGCTATTAATCTCTTACTGTGCCTAATGTGTCAATTAAACTTTATCATAGGTATGAACATATAGGAAAAAAACACAGCATATACAAGGTTTCGTACCACCCATGTTTCAAAAATCCACTAGGTTGGGGGGGGGTGTTGGAATATATATCCCTGCAAATAAGAGGGGGGACTACTCTAATACCCGTAAAATTTTTAAAATCTGCATGCCCAACCATGATATAATCATTATGCACATACATTAGAATATTAACTCAGTCATCTTTTAAGACAGAGGAAATGACATGATAAAATGTTAAACATGCAAAATTGTTTTTACAGTATGGTTTCCACTACTTAGAGAAACAGATGAGAAGGAAATATGCCATTATTTCTGGATAGCAGAAATACAGGTTACTTTTTTTTTTTTAATTCTTTACACTTTTGGGGTCCCAGAGAATCCAGAGGCTATTTTCTAGGCCTACCTAACCAGTCTCCTTGAGCTCAATATGTTAATTTTAGAAGGGCAGGAATTATCACTTTGGTCTGCTTAGCCTTCTATTGAGGTTTTTAAATACCTGCTTAAAACTGCGAGTACTTAGAATAAAATATGAACTCCTTAACTTGGTTTCCAGACAAGGGTCCTGCTTACCTTTCCTGCCTCAATTCCTACTACTTGCTTCTCACTGTGTCCAGTCGTGTGCCAACCACATTTCCTTTCCTCCTAAGTCTTTAAACATATTGATTCCTCTGCCTATAACTCTTCTCTGAGAACTTCCTTTGAAAAGCTCCTTCGGGACCCTAATTGATTCAAAGTTTCACCTCCTCAAAATAGGTGTCCCTGGACCACTGACTCTGACTTACTTCCCCCGGAACCTGCCACCCCCATGTCAGTTCTATCACCTTTAAGTCTTTTCATAACTCTCATCACCATGTGAACTTATTTAACTTTTTATTGTCTGCCCTACCAAGACCTCCCCACAAACTGTAAGCATCGTGACAGCAGGGACCTTGCCTGACCCATTCACTACTAGAATTTTAGTGCCTAGAACAGTCTCTGGAAATAGCAGGTGCTCAGTAAATACTTGTTGAAGGAATTAATGAGTCATATCAATGAAAGCATTAACACAATGAAGAAACATGAAGAAATTAGAGGGGCACCTGGGTGGCTCAGTGAGTTAAAGCCTCTGCCTTCAGCTCAGGTCATGATCTCAGAGTCCTGGGATCGAGCCCCACATCGGGCTCTCTGCTCAGGGGAGAGCCTGCTTCCTCCTCTCTCTCTCTCTGCCTGCCTCTCTGCCTACTTGTGATCTCTGTCAAATAAATAAATAACATCTTTTGAAAAAAAATTAAAAAAAAGAAATTAGAGATGCCCTAATAGAAACACGGAAATACTGTGGAAGACCATTTTCTTTGAACCTAAATGTTGAATGATGCCAGGGGTCATCTTGGCATGCACTGAGGTGCTGCTAGAAACCACACTGAAGGTCACTGAGTCAGTGTCACCTGTAGCCCAAACCACAGCCAGATTTTTCCTCCACCCAAGCACAGCAGAAGTAGTAACTCTTCCTGGAAGCTGCTCACCGGTTAGCTCCTCCAGCTGAGTTTCAGTGAAGCTTGGGTGCATCCTTGCCTACACCTAAGCTGAACTGATAGAAGCTAGCCCATCTGATTGCCTGATATGGACCATGGCAGGAGTGCCTATCTCACTGAAAACTCACAACCACCCTGAAAGACAGTAGTATGTTTCAGAGCAGCTAAACTACTTGTCCAAAATAATTTACACAAGTACATATGAACAATTAATTGTTGGAGCTGCACCAAATAAAGTGTTTGGCATTTGGATTTGGCATCCAAATAAAGTGTTTAGCAGGAAGGAATGGTACCCAGGCAGGAGGAATTTCCATCAGATTACAACTTCTAATTTTTAAACTGCCACATATTCAGAATATATTCTGACTGGAAATAAAAACCCCTTTCATAGCCATTTGCTGAAATGTTACTCATTCTCAAAGTCGCAGATCAAACATAACTCCTTTAGAGAGCATTTCCCAATCTCTCCAAACTTATTATTCCTTCAGAAGCCACAAAGCCTGCTACCTTCTTCCAATGTATCACACTGTCTTGAGTATTTTTTGTAAACATCAACACTACGGAACTTTAAGCTCCTCCAAGTAATCTCTCTCACGTCAACTAGTGTGTGCACAGCACATATCAGGTATCCCAAAAATGTCATCTGAATGAGTAAATGAATAAAGTAGAACTCATAGCATTAACCATGAGGTAAATCACCTTCTAAGTTTAGAAATGACTTCCATTTGCCTATGTACTAACGGATGATAAACTTATGTAAAGAATCACAGGATTATTGAATCTAGGGTCACAGGAGTCCTTGCTGGTTACCTAATCCACACAGATTATTTTAAGAACCCCAGAAATCCCTTCTACAGCATGCATTATGCAATTATTTAAAATATTTACTGAGCACTTAATAAATGCACAGCAAGAGAGAACAATATAGGACACAGTAAAAATAAAACGTGTTTCATAAACTTAAATTGTGGGAAGCAAAAAAGAAGTAAATTAACAAGATCATTACATTATGTGACAGAGGCTGTTAGGGCCTGTGGTAAAGAGTACCTGGGGAAGATCACCTTAGCTAAGGCACTCAAAGTGGTGTGATTTCTGAAGGAACAGAAGAAATCTGCCACCCTAGAGCCATGGAGAAAGGAACATCAAAGCCAAAGGCTCACGGTGAGAAACAACATGGCATGTCTGAAAAATAGAAAGGAAGCCAGTAGAGAGAGTATCTGGCAGAGTCATAGGAGACTACAAGAGAAGCAGCAGCAGCCAAATCATGTAAGGTCTTGCAAGCCACGGTAAGGAATTTGGAGTTTAGGCCAAGAGCAATGGAAAGCCACAGGTCTATCAGAGGAACATGGCATGATTCAATTTTTTTTTTTTTTTAATCACCTGGGCTCCTGGGTGGGAAAACCACTGCAGGGGGATAAAAGAAATTCGGGAGTCCAGTAAAGAGGCATCTGTAATCGTTCAACTGAAAAGTAATGGTGGCTTTAGGCAGGGATTGTGACTGTGGAAACAAAGTGAGGTGAAGAGATTTGAGATTCAGATGGATTAGATGTGTACCTGTAAGGGAAAGGTGTGCTTAAGAGCTAATTTAATTTCTGAACTGCCATATATTCGGAATGGGAAAAGGTGGGGAAATAGGTTTAAAGGGGGAAATCAGGAGTTTTGCTTTGCCCTTGACAAATATAAGAAATATATTTGATATCCAGGTGGAGAAGTCAGATTGGATCTGAATCTGGAACTCTGGGGTGAGATTTAACTGAAGATATTATTCTGGGAGTCTGCAAACTACAGCACTCTGGTCCATCCGTCTTCTGGGACCACAAACAACTGCAATGCCTTTTTCCCTATTCAGCTGTTTGCATCTGCAGGAGGCTGGACCGTATCCTGTGGGTAACAGGGAGGAAGAAAGAAGCTACGCGCGAGAGCCAATGGCCAGGCAGAGCTCCAGGGGGAACGCCTAGGGTGCATCACTCCTCACGAGGACTAATGAGCAGCGACGTCGGTAAGGACCAGAGCACCGACACAACCGCCTGTCTCCCCTTACAGCGTAATGTCGTCTCCTCCGGGAAGATGGACACGGGGCAGCCTACGCCCCCCACCTCCCAGAGCCCGGCCTCCCCGCTCCCCACACCTTGCCTCCTGCCCTCCGCCAGCATATCCCCCTAAGCCCGGCTAGATCTCGCTCTCACCCGCCTCCTTCTCCTCACGCCCGGCCATGCTCTCGCCCTTGGCCTTCCGGCCGCAGGGTTCGCGTCCTTGCGGCTCCCTACCGGCCGCGCGCTTCCGAACCATAATGCCCAGGCAAGACTCCCCTAGAGAGTGACGCACCACACCACGGAAAGCTGAAAGCGGACTCCGCCCCACAGGGGAAAAGACGCCGCAACGCCCCTGCCTTACGGACCTAATTAAGCCCATGAAGCTCCGCCCAGCCTCAAATGACCAATACAAACCCTACGAAGCAAGACGGCGCGTAGCAGTATGTTCTCCTTCCGTCGCATTGCGTTTTCA
Source organism: Mustela lutreola (assembly GCF_030435805.1). Taxonomy (NCBI): domain Eukaryota; kingdom Metazoa; phylum Chordata; class Mammalia; order Carnivora; family Mustelidae; genus Mustela; species Mustela lutreola. The sequence continues at coordinate 56,140,970 of NC_081291.1, read as the reverse complement.
CATTTCCGGAGACAATACCGAGGGGCTCGCGTACTCCCGCGAGAGGCGGGAAAGGGCGCAGGGTTTGAAACATGGCGGACGACGTGGACCAGGTGAGTGGGTCCTGAGTCGCTCGCCCCAGGAGGACTTCGCTATGGGTCCTGGCCCCGCTGGGCTTTGCGTACTAGGGCTACCTTCTCCAGCCTCACCGGAAGGTGGCCTGTCATGCCGCCTGTCTCTGGGTTATCACGGCTTTAAGCTGCCTCTTGGTAACCGCGCCCCTTCCGAATTTTGTCTCAGGCCCTGAGATGTTTTCCTTTCCGAAGCCAGCCTGAAAACTAGTTATTCTTCATGTTGTTAACTTCCTTTCTCTTGAATCTCATCTTCGTCTGCAGGGTGAGAAATATTATCCCTGCCTGCCTTACGGATTCTGATAGAAAGCGTGATAATAAGGCTTACTAGTTACGATTATTTTTTTTTTTAAGATTTTATTTATTTGACAGACAGAGATCACAGGTAGGCAGAGGCAGACAGAGAGAGAGGAGGAAGCAGGCTCCCCGCTGAGCAGAGAGCCCGACGCGGGGCTCGATCCCAGGACCCTGGGATTATGACCTGAGCCGAAGGCAGAGGCTTTAACCCTCTGAGCCACCCAGGCACCCCACTAGTTCCGATTATTGAGCGCAGCAGTTTCATCTATCCAACAGATACGTAGTAAACATCGGCTTTATATGGTTAGATACCGTTCTGTGCACCAGAGACACCGGCATTGACGAACATCCCTATCCCCACTTGGAGCTTATATTCTGGGGAATGGCAGATAATAGAAACATGTGCAATAGGTAGGAACTGTAATGTGGTATGAGGAAAACAAGCAAGGAATCGGTCTATAAAATAAGTTGATGGTCCTTCAGGCTTTCTCATCTGCTCTTCTTTTCCCCCAAAATCCTTTTCCTCAGATATATCTGTGGGTGAGGCTGCAACTTAAGTTTTCTCCTGAAATCTCCGCCTCAAGCAGGACTCATGTGGCCGCCTACGTAAAACAGCACTCTTTCTTAGTCGCCTTAATTTTTCTTCATAACATGTTGTTAATATTAAATGTACTCTTCGTTATTCAGTGTTTTATCTTTCCTTCCAGAATATGAGGGGGGGGTTTGTTGGGTTTTTTTGTTTTTTGTTTTTTGTTTTTTTAATTTTTAAAGATTTTACTTGTTAGAGCACAGCAGGGGTAGGGGCAGAGGTAGAGAGAGAAGCTGACTCCCCACTGAGCAGGGAGCCGGTGGTGGGTCATGATCCCAGGACCTGCGATCATGAGGTGAGCTGAAGGCAGATCCTTAACCTACTGAATCCAGGCACCCAGAATATGAGTTCTTTAAAAACAGGAGTTCTGGGCACCGTCCTGACCATCCTGTTTAGAACAGTGCTGGAAACACTGAACAAATAATTTACTGAACAGATGAATTGGTTAATCCTTTGAAATGGCAGTATTTAAAGCTGCAGGAGGAAAAGTATGTGGCTAGTGGGCATTCTAGACTAAGCCTAAAGGAGCACTAGGGCTCTGTGGTGTGTATCTTATAGTATTACTGTATATTTGTTAATATGCCTCTCCCCACTAGAATGAACTTGAGGGCAGGGACTGACCTCTCTATCATCTCGTAGTTGGTTAGCTCTTCCTTAACAAACACCTGTTTTTCTGGGAGTGGGAACTAGTTTGGTTCCCCACCCCCCTCCACACCCCAATCTAGCTTTTTAAGCTGAGAGCCTGTAGCATTCAGTCACATACCTCCACTAGCCAAATGTACTCACTGAAGAAGCACTTCTTGAATAATCTTACCAACTCCTGGCTTCAACCATCGCTTGCATTTGGATGACTCAGAGTCATCTTAGCCCTGATCCGTCACAGTTCTTTAATTGTTAATAACAAGAACCATTTCTAAGTACTCTCAGATTGCCAGGTACTATTTTAAATACATTAAATATGTTGATTTCATATATTAGCTCATTCTACACTCACAAGATATGAAGGGAAGACATGGCTTCCTCATTTTACTAACAGGGAAGCTGATAATTAGAGATGGCATGATTTTTAATCTGAATTCATAAGTATCACAAGATGTCTGTCAGTGGCTCAGTTAGTTAAGCATTTGACTCCTGATTTTGGTTCAGGGTGGGGTCAGATCAAGCTGCAAATGGAGCTGCGCACTGGGCATGAACCCTGCTTAAGATTCTGACTTTCCCTCTGCCCCTCTGTAAGTGACAGCACGTACTGTCTCATAAATTAAGTAATTGAAATACAGGTTTGAATTCATGTAAGTATCAGATTCAGGAGTTGAACCCATACTGCCTGACTTCAAAGCTAGTGCCTTCAACCAGTATTCTGTATATTCATCTTGTGGCCAGTTGGTACCCTAAACTCAACCTTGACCCAAACTGAACCCATAATCTTCCCTCAAACATTCATGTTTCCTTAGCATTCTGACTAGTGTGTGTGGTAATCATTAAGTGGATGTTTTTCAAATCACTGAGTGATATTTGAGGTAAGGCTAAAGTCCCAGAGACTAACTTCCCATAACTGAAATTGGGTTAGGCAGTTTGGATTTTGAGGCAACAAATACAGTGATGATTATTTTGCCATATAACTACTTCCTGTGTATGTATGTTTCAGCCTTCATTTATACAGCACTTACTATGATCCAGGATCTGTTCTAAGCCTTCATACATGTCATTTAAGCCTCACAACAACAGTATTAGATTGGCACTATTATTACTCACATTTTGCATATTCGGAGACTGAGGCATACAGGGGTCAAGTAACCTGCCCACAATCACACAGTATAGCAATGATTTGAACACCGCACTCCCTAGTTCTGTATTACTAAGCCTGTTTTCTTTCATCAGCAACAAACCACCAACACTGTAGAAGAGCCCCTGGATCTCATCAGGCTCAGCCTGGATGAGCGAATTTATGTGAAAATGAGAAATGACAGAGAGCTTCGAGGCAGATTACATGTAAGTAAATTTATTAAATTACCTTGAAATCAGATTATTTCCTTGTCATCCCTTACTAACCCAACCCCTTTGAAATATAAACACTGTCCAGTGTAGAGGAGTATTTTGAGTGTAGATAAGAGAAAGGTAGGTCATCCATATTTGTACAAGCCAAATGGAACTGCATTTTGTTCATGTTTTTAACATGTTTTCCCCTCACAGAAATGATGTGTTTATTAAAGAACATTTTCATTTCTTTCCTTCTGTTTATTTGTAAATAGCATTTACTCTCCATTCTTACTTCAGTGTTCTTTCAGTTACTAACATGTACATAAATTTTTGTTTTCTTGTGACAAAAATTAAATAGCATAGAAGTACATAGAGTGAAAGGTATAATCCCATTTTTTCTTTTGCTAACCACTTAAAAATCAGGTCTGTGGTCTTTCAGATCTTTTCTGTATATTTACACAAATATACATATATATGTGATCACATGCATATATATATGCACTGTATACACCAACTCTAAATAAAAATGGATCTTACTATACATGTTTTTGAGCCCCTTTTTCACTTAATCTTTCTTGGAGATTATTGATCATGAGTGTATATAAATCTTTATTCTTTTTAATGACAGCATAGATTTCTATATGGTAATAGTGGGTTTTTAAGACTGTTCTCTATTTCTTGCTACAAATAATGCTGCGGTATATATCTTTATACATATTTCTTTGTGTGTGTCCGCAAATATTTCTACAGGTTTGGTCCTTTGAAGTGGCGCTATTTATTCAAAAGAGAGTATACTGAACCTTTTGCCCTTTCTTGGCAACTCGTTCGTTTCCTGAGTATATTGTTTTTATTACTGCCATTCTGCCTTAAAGTGATTTAAAATAGCTAGTATTTATTGAGCATTAATTACATGCCAAGTGCATTTATTATAAATGTTTTGTATGGGGGCACCCAAGTAGTTCAATCAGTTACGCGTTCAACTCTTGATTTTGTCTCAGGTCATGATCTCAGGGTCATGGGATTGAGCCACACCTTAGCCTCCACATTCAGCACAGAGTCTGTCCCTCTCCTTCTGCCTCTCCTCCTGCTCTTCTCTCAAATAAATGAATGAAATATTTTTTTTAAGGTTTTATTTATTTATTTGCCAGATCACAAGCAGACAGAGAGGCTGGCAGAGAGAGGGGGAAGCAGGCTCACTGCTGAGCAGGGAGCCTGATGCAGGACTCAATCCCAGGACCCTGAGATCATGACCTGAGCCGAGGGCAGAGGCTTTAACCCACTGAGCCACACAGGTGCCCCTCGAATGAAAAAAATTTTAAAAAATAAATAAATAAGTGTTTTGTCTGCAATACCTCATTTAACCTTTAGAACAATTCTGTGAGGGTAGATACTTATTAATCCTGTTTTGCATTTGAAGAAGCTCAGGCTCAGAAAGGTGAAATTACCTGCTTGAAGTTTAACAGCCAGTAAAGGAAGGGCCAGAATAGGAACTAGGCCTTTTGACTGCAGCCCTACTCTTTTAAGTACTTTGATTTTTACTTTCCATAAAACCTAAAGTGAAGGACCTCCTGTACTTGGAGAGGAAGTAGGGACCTAGGGAGACAGTAGCCTTATACACAGCTAGCTTTACGAGAAGAGGGACCCCCCAGAAATGGAATAGTGGCAATTTTGCCAAGAAAAATAGAATAGCGCTTAATCATGTGGGCCGGTGGCACGTGGACAGGCACTCCCGGTCTGTTATGTTGTCTGAGCTCTCAGAGGTTGCTTCTGTTCCCCGCTAGATTTGATTACCTCTATACTAAATGGCCCTCAAACTTCATGTGTTTGTTTTTTGGCCCTCGTATAGATTTTTGCTCCGTTAGTGTGCTTTGCTACCAGTTCCCCATGTGGCTGATTGGCTGCTTTTATTTTCATACAGTCTGGTCAGCCATTTAATTAATACTGTTACAGGTAAGCCTCAGTGGGTTCTGAATAAGGCCCCTGGAGTTTCACCTTTCAGTAAAATACATGAGCTTTGGAGTTTGGATTGAGGACATCCCTGAATATCAGAATTGCAGCATTTATTGATGGAGTCCACAAGTGCCAAACACAATTTATTTTGGCTAGATTTTCACTGGGCAGGGTGTTGCTCTACTTACTTTACATGGTGGTGGTTAGGACAGGGAGGGTTGAAGGGTAGTATCCTGTGCCTTTGGGAGACTGCAGTGCCATCGTCTTAGCAGTTGAAGAATTTTATTTCCTTTACTGTCTCTTTCCTGTCATGCTGTTCCAGAGGGAATTGAAAGAAATCTACTGAAAAGTGATGAATTTCCCTTTTTTCATAATTAAATATTACAAATGATGTGATTGCCTTGGATGACCAGTAAGGTGGATACTTTAAAAAAAATAATTTCAAGTTATTTTGCGTAAACTCATATAAACAGCTTTGTACTTTTATCAGGTTAATTAAATTATCACTGGAAATAATTTGTGAAGAAACAGTATATTACTAGCAGAGTTATTCTTTGCTTGCATATAAAATTTGTGGTATAAGTATTGTGCAGAAGACCTGTTCATAGTTTCTTAATTTGATTATTAAATTTCTTGGTCCCTCACCTTTCCACTTCAGGCTTATGATCAGCATTTAAATATGATATTGGGAGATGTGGAAGAAACTGTGACTACTATAGAAATTGATGAGGAAACATACGAAGAGATATATAAAGTAAGTCATGCAGTTCTATTCCTCACTTTTAAAATGTCAATTGTTCTTAGTCTCCAGCAGCTTCACACTTACAGGAAGCCTGTCATGATTGGATACCTAATAGGGCTCAGTAAAGTATAGCAATCAAATGTAAAAGCTTTGGGGTCAGACAGACCTGGTTTCTAGTACTGGTCTGGCCATGTCCTATCTAGGATACACTGGGCCAGGGAATTAACTTGGGAGATTTAATTTCCTCATTCTTAAGTGGGAATACTACCACTACCTCATAGGGTTGCCAGGGTTCATGGATACATGAGAGTGTAAGATGCCTATGTATGCTAATATATGAGAGTAATGCTGGACAATGTTGCTAATGTTTGATATGGATCTGAGCTATAAAAACTAAAACTGAGAAATTCTAAAAGTACTCCTTAAAATTAATAGTAAGCCTAGTACATGTTAGCATAAGTAACATTCTTATTTAACAATAACTAAAAATGGTGAGAAGCATCTTTATTGTACCTGTTTGCAAATTTCTTTCATACCTGGCTTATTTGATGACATCTAGATTCTCATACCTTTCTCTGCATTTAATCTGTTATGTATGTTACTGTTGAAGAAAATGCAGCCTCACAGAGAGGTAGTTAGAAAAAGGAGGAGTATTTTTTGTGGATATTCGCCTTTGATGCTATGTTAAAACTCAACAAGTGGTAGTTTCTTAAAGGTTAGATGCCGGATGCCTGGGTGACTCAGTTGGTTAAGCATCTGCCACACATCATAATCCCAGGGTCCTGGGCTGGAGTCCTGCAATGGGCTCCTTGCTCAGTGGGAAGCCTGCTTCTCTTCCTTCAACCACTGCTACTCCCCCTGCTTGTGTGTTCTCTCTCTCTCTCTGACAAATAAATAAAATCTTGAAAAAAGAAAGTTAATTGCATTGTGGCATCTGAGACCATTATCAGTGAACTTCTCATACTCTTATTATATGCAAATTCATTGGTCTACTTTCGTCCTTTCAGCGGATTTGTTACAATGCAGGATTCTGTAACAACAGGCATGACACTTATCATTTGGAAAATATTAGTTTGTGAAGTTATGCAGATCTTCTGAATGTTGGCATATTTCATTGTTCAATATAAAAGAAGAAAATTACACTTAAATCTTCTAAGTATTGGGAAGCCAGTCTGATGCTCCTAGAGCATAGTGGTTTAAAACATAGACTGAGAGTGTAGGACTAGATTTAAATCTTGACTCCTTCGCAGACCAGCTATTTAATTTTATCACACTACCCAACCTGTCTGTGACAAGTGTCCTTACCTATAAAATGGAGTTGGTAATAGGACCCACTTTATACAGCTATTTAGGATTCATTGAAAGGTTATGTGAAAAGCCTTTAGATTAGCAATAGGCACATAGTAAGTGTTCAGTTGTTAGCATTTGTTGGTTTTTGTAGTTCTCCTTTATCCTGGCTTTCTGTCTTCAACCACTGCTGACTCCTTTACAAATTTTCTTCCTTTCTTCCTGTAAACATGGGCTTTTAAATTTTGATCTACGTTTTTTTCCCCTCAGATCCATCATTTAGTCACTATCCTATGTGATAAGCCCGGAGTCCATACCAGTAATCAGTACAGCACCAAAGCTTGGGCTCTTCATAGATCTAGGCTCAAATGTTTGCTGCTGGTGATTAGTTTCATGACCTTAGGCAAGTTAGAGAAACTTCCTAAGCTTCGGAGGCTTCTGTAAAGTGACAACTATGCCCACCTCCCAGGATTACAACAAAATGCACTAAATTTGGTATGTGTAAAGCTCTGGCATGTGGTGATTGTTGGCCATTGTGATTGTGGATAAATCTGTATCTGCAGTTACTTTCCTTTTCTGATCTTCACTCTTTCATATCCAGTATTCTAACTGAAAATATTTTCCCTTTTGATGTTATCTTGAACTCAGTGCCTCTAAAGCTAAATTGCTGGTGTTCTTCACCTTCAAAACAAGTCATTTTCAATTCCCTGTTTCTGTTCACGATTTTCTACTATTTAGACCATAAATTGCAGAATTTTCTTGGACTTCTCTCTTTCAGTCACACTGATCAATAACTAATTAGTTGATTCTTCCTTCATGCTGATTTAAATGTGTCATTTTCTTTCCTATTGCTGTGACTCACTCAGGTATTTCCCTTTATGTCCACCTCCATTTCAGCCCATGCACAACTGAGTGCCAAAGTAACTGTCTCACACAATGCTTTCATTTGTTACATTCATGCTTAGAGACATTTAAAGCTTTTTGTGGCCTATAGAGCAAAGCACAAGTTCAGGCTAGGTTAAGACCCTCTTCAGTGTGATTGAAACTTTCTAGTCTCTTCTCGGATGACTCCTCTGACCATAGTGGTCCACTTGAGTCTTCAAAGTGTGCCCTCTGTAATCCTGCTTCTATTTTTTTTCCCCATAATGTGCCCCCTAACTGGAACGTTGCCCTTTTCTTTTTTTCTGCAAAGCCTGTTTCAAGAACTGCCTCAGTCCCAACTCCTCAGTGACACTTTATCTCTGACCACCTGGGCCTTCTTTCTTCCTTTGGTCATTTCCTCCTTTGGTTGGGTCGTCTAACCTTTGGTACTCTCAGCTGACACTGATCTTACTGACTCTTCATTTCTATAACCCTTTTCATCTTGTGAGCTATTTGATAGCAGAGCCCAGGACATTACTCATACTGTTCCCAGTAGTGCCAAGTTAGCTACAGGTGACGAGTATATGTGCAGATTGTTAGAGGAGTATGGGAGAGGGCAGTAGGAGAGATAACAGAGATAAAGTATAGATCTTCTTAACATACAGTGGGGTTACAGCCTGACAAACCCACTCTAAGTTGAAAATACATTTAATACACCTACCAAACATTGTAGCCTAGCCTAGCCTACCTTAAATGTCTCAGAACACTTACGTTAGCCTGTAGTTGCCCAAAATCATCTACCACAAAGCCTAGTTTTTAATAAAGTGTTGCATAATCCATGTAGTTTATTGAATAAAGTACTGAAAGTGAAAAACAGAATGGTTGTTAAGTATATTGGTTGTTGACCCTCTTGATCATATGGCTGACTGGGAACTGTGGCTGCTGCCACTGCCCAGCATCACGGGAGAGTGTTGTACTGCATATAACTAAGACCAGGAAAAGATCAAAATTCAAATTTTGAAGTACAGTTACTTGTGAATGCTTTTTGCTTTCACAAGTAAAGTCAAAAGATAATAAGTCTAAGAACAAAAAAGAGATAAAAGTAGAGGGAAAATATCCAGGAAGAGAACAGAGAAATGGGGTAAAGGAAACTAAGACATGTTGAATAATTGCTGTGAACCAAAGATTTACAGATTTTATTACATTTAATCCGGTAACAGGCCAGCAGTGTTATTCCAACTTTGTAGCCTAGGAAGCCCAGGTTCAGCTAGGAAGAGATATGGTAAGATTTTCCAATACCAGCCTAACTGCCTTCAAAGCCTGTTGGGTTCATTTCTATGTATTAGGGCCTGGGGCTCAAAGTAGTTGACGATGGAATTGATGGACAGTGGTATCTTCAAGTTAGCAGTATGGCACTAGTTCTTTTGGAGAGCTCAGGAGTAGCTGAGCTAACATGGGTAGACTGCCCGTTCTATAAATCTCTAGGATCTGGCAGACCATGCTCTGTCCCTGCTATGGTGTGCTTTAAAATCTAACTTAGAAAGTGCCCACTATACAGAAAAATTGTGGGTGCCTTGAATGTGAGCAGTTAGGCAAAATAGCTTCAGAGAGATAACACTAGAATATGGACAAGTATTCTGTCATAAGGTAAACTTACTCTAACAGTAAACAAGTGGAAATGGGAGGGATTGGAGAGTTAACCTTTGCTGAATGCTTGCTATATGTCAAGTGCTGTGCCATGCATTTTATATACATCATGTATAATTCTAATAGCTCAGTAAAATAGGCCTAGGTTAAAGCTAATTGGCAGTACTATCTCCAGAAAAGTATATAGTATGCAGTATTTCCCAAACTTAAATAAGCATAGTACTTTTTGCCTTAAGAATGCATATTACTACATAACAGATTACCCCAAAACTTAAAAAGCTTAAAAGCACATACATTTATTACCTCACCATTTCTATAGGTCAGGTGTCTAGACGCAGCATAGCTGGGTCTTCTGCTTCTGGGTCTTTGATGAAGCTACGCAAGGGCTGGAGTCTCATGGAAGAATCTGCTTCCAATCTCATTCACATTGATGTTGGACTGAAAGCCTCCATTTTTGCCATTGGGTCTTCACTACTTGGCAGCTTGCTTCATCAAACCTAGTGAGAGAGTTGGCTAGCAAGATGGAAGTCAACTTTTTTATGGAATCTAATTATGATAGTGACTCCCATTACCTTTGCTGTATTATGTTGGTTAGAAGCAAGGCATAAGTTTCACCCACACTCAAAAGGAGAGGATTTCACAAGGTTGTGAACACCAGGAAGCATGAGGATCATTAAGGGCAATCATAGAAGCTACTTGTCTTGGAAGATGCTGCCATGTTCATTTCTGTTCACTGAATCTCCAGAAAACTATCATTGAATTAATGGAGAATCATTACAGATGAAGTGGATTCCACAGGAAGGGAAGGAACTTTTTAGTTCAGAAATAGGACCTTGTCGCTCTCGGCCCGCAAGAACGACTCGGAGACTCACGTAGCGGCGAACCTTCTTCTTTAATCGCTTTTTTCTTCTCTCCCTTTACCCTCGGCGCATGCGTTTTTATACAGGCAGTGTTAACCAATCAAAATGCAGTGCTCATGCACCTCCCGCGAGAGTGGACCTAAATGAACAGCCAATCATATTCAGTCCCTTACGGCTCTTAGAGTAGGCCTCCTGTACTGGCTCCCGACAGGACCACTGAGTAAGAAATTTAAGTAAAATATATCAATTATTTTGATGAACACGGACTCTTTCACTAAACTTGCTGCCCTTGAACTAAGCATACCTTTTGCAAGTGGAAGGAAACCAGAAGGAATAACTGCTTCATAACAGCAGTCACATGACACTTGTTTCTCAGAGAGTGCTTCTTAGAGTATGCACCTTAAAGCCGGAGCTTTGGCATCACCCTCCACTGTGTTTGAAATGCAAACTCATGGGCCACACCCTGACCTCCTAAATGAGACTCTGGGCTTGGAGCCTAGGAAACTGTCTTAGGAGCTGGTAAAGAGGTGATTCTTTATGCACGATTGAGAGCCACCGTCCTGAGTGTTACAGGGAAGAGTTAGATTACTTTTTCAGTGATAGATAAGTGTACTTGAGTTTAGCATACTAGTAAATATAGAAATTTAGTGAGGGATTCTCCTTTTACGTTAGTTCCAGTACCCAAGAAGCTCGTAAAATGTGGTTTTCACATTTTAAAAAAAGTTATGAAAACACAGTCATCATGAGCACGCTATGAACGTGTACACTGAAGACACAAGAGTTGTGTCTCTCCACGATGTCAGCTTTATTCAGTCACGAAGCAAGGCTAACTTAATTATAAAGCAGGTTCGGGATTCCAAACTCAATGACATTTCACCCCGTGATTAACTTGGCTTCTTACACAGTACACAAAGCAGAACACAAGACAGGCCACACAGCAAACAAGATAACACAGAGGGCCGGAAGTTGACAAACCAAACGCCAAGTGAGTCTGTGGAGGCGCAGTGGAGATAAAAGCTCGTCCAGTCCAGGTCAGCTCTTGGCACTTGCTGCTTCTGATGTTCAGTAAAGGTTCTCAGTTCTGTGTGGAGATCAGTCAGACAGAGAGCCTCTGGCGGCAGCTGCCCTTTTGAAGTGGTCAGACGGAGGGAGGGGCCCTTATCTGAGGCGTCTGGACAGTTTGCTGCAAAATTCCTTCCGTTTTGAAGGCTTTTAATCAGTCTTGGGCCCCTGTACATCTCCTCTGCTTCTGCTTGCTGTCAGTTCTGGGGTATCATCATCTGGTTCTGGTGTCGGTAATATCAGGTAGCTGCAGTCCACTTAAGCTCCTCCTGTCACTGCTTGACGTGGCCCCCCGCGCAACATGAAGGACTCCATCTTGCTCTCTACAACTGCTCTTACTAATGCTTTCTGCCTGGCAGAGGCAGGTATCTACATGTGCTCACTTGTGGTATTCCTAGAACCTAAAAAGAATGAATTAATTACCATTGCCCCTCCCACATCCTCTGTAGCAGAGCAGGGACAGGATAATTGCCCCCTCCTACCCCCCCCCCCCAAAAAAAACCCTCTCTTTGGAATGGAAACAGAGCAGAATCCCCTGGAGAGTTGTTCCTGACCTGGTAGTAAAAGTAATGTCTTTTAGGTCAAGTGTGTCCCATGTGGTATTTGGAACATATTTACACCAAGAAAATTCTTTTCTATTTATGTGGAATTCAAATTTAATTAAGCAGTCTGGGTTTTTTTTTGTTTTGTTTTTTGTTTTGTTTTAGATTTTGAGAGAGAGACAGTGAGAGCGAGCATGAGCGAGGAGAAGGTCAGAGGGAGAAGCAGACTCCCCATGGAGCTGGGAGCCCGATGCGGGACTCCATCCTGGGATTCCAGGATCATGACTTGAGCCGAAGGCAGTCGTCCAACCATCTGAGCCACTCAGGCGTCCCATAAGCAGTCTGTGTTTTTATTTGCTACATCTGGCAACCCTAAGTGGGGGCTGCAGAGTTTTCACAGTCAAGTTCTTGCTTATGGTGGAAGACAAATAGTCAAGGGCTTTTTTAGCCAGGTTTAGTTTCTTTGAATGCAAATTCTTAAAAGCTTAGGACTTCACCTGTGTCTGATCTTTTCACTTGCAGACAGTTCTATGGGCCAGTAACCTCAAAGTTCTTGCCTGTACGTGGCTTGCTGATGCCGCAATTTAGTTTCTTCCCCCTGTTCCTCTCTCTAATTAACATTGACCCTTAACGCCATTTGCCTAAATTTGGGTGGGAAGGCAGCACCCTTAATCTGATCCTTGCCTCAGGGCTGAGTTTGTTTAACTGAGAAGGTTTACTAGGCTTGGTCCTCAAAGCTTTTGTTCTTGTTTATTGTCTATAGTTCTGGATCTAAAGGCAGTTGGCTTTTTGAACCAGTGAATCCTATTTCTTGTAATCTTTGCTTGAAAACCAGCTCAGTCTTGCCTGGGCTTATCTCTTATACTACCCTGCTGAGTGCATCAGCAACTAACATTTGGCTTTTCCAACCTCTTTCCCTAGAACCTTTAGGTTTAGGAGGCCCTTAGACTACTTACCAAGTCATTGCAGGTAACAGTTGTACCCCACGTTTTGCCAAGGCATAAGAGGATTTTAGATATTCGTTAACTGTTTCCTTACTTCCCAAGTCTCAACCTGTAGGCTAGTGCCCCCAGGGTACTCATTCCGCAAGTGTGAGTACAGTGGCACTTGGAAGCACTAGCTAATGACTCAGCACAGCAGAATTTTATTTCTCACCCACATAACAGTCCTGAGTGGAGTTTGAGTTTAGCATAGCTTTCTTCCACATGCTCAGTCAAGGACCCAGGCTTCCTCTGTCCTATGGCCCTGCCATCTTCAGAGTTCATTATCTGAGTCCCATCTAGTCATGTGGGGAAGACCACAGAGAGGCATTCATAAAAGGTTAATGGGTCAGTCACTTGTGTTTTCTTCCAATTTGTTAAAACCCAATCCTATGGCTGCACCTGGTTGCAGGGGAACATGAGTAATGTAGCTGTGTGCCAGGAAGGGGAAGAGAATGGATTTTGGTGGATAGCTCCACTCTGCCCCAATTGTTGACGTCTAGAAGAAACAAGTAAACAGTTAATTCAATGGTTCATTGTGCTACAAAGGTAAGTAAGTGGTCAGGTTTTCAAATCAATTTGTGTTATGGTGAATCTATGTTATTTTTTGTTTTGTTTTCAAATTTCTCAAAAAATAAAAATGCTACTATGTATTTGTTATAAATGTGTTGTGTTTTTGTTTTCCTCTTCCAGTCAACAAAACGGAATATTCCGATGCTTTTTGTCCGGGGAGATGGTGTTGTACTAGTTGCCCCTCCATTAAGAGTTGGCTGAAACAAAGAATTTATCGTGTCTGGAATATAGGAGTTTTTGTATGATTGCCTCTTTAAATGTAGAAGACATTCAAAAGAGAAACCTGCGTAAATTTGGATATTAAGAAGTGACCAAGGATTCTTCCACTCCTGAAATGAGTTGATTTACAGATAACTCAAAAATTCTGCACGCTAACGGGCATTTTAATTTTTTTTCCAGTGCTTTCAATAAATGTGATCGCCAAGATGCAGAACTCTTTTCAGGAAGTAATTTGTTCTGTTGTTTTCTCAGACAATTTCTGGGTTTGCTTTTCTTTTAAATTAAACTTGTTTCCTTTTTTGATACATATTTTTTTTCATGCAGTCTCCTGTCTTGTGAATTCTTTAAGCACACATCTTACATTGACTTTATTTGTACACATTTATCTGTGCATGCACTAGGTTTGAGACACCAAGGGGAGTATTGAAAACTACAGTTTTGCCAATATGTGTCCTTCCTTGAGTCTTCTGGGTAGGCAGTTCTTTAAACCAAGAATTGGGAGGACAGGGAGATAAGTGCTGATGTAATAATGCATATATAGGATGTCATAAGAGCACAGAGAAGAGAGCCCAAAGAACATGTTGAGTGGGCAGGTGGCTGTGGGGGAGGTATCATGCCATTGTAAATGTTAATGTGGCCATGAACTGTGAAGCATGATTTCTGTTACTTCTGCTCAGTCTGACTGATCTCTAAGGTCAGGCTCTGGTAGTTATACACCAGTGTGGTTCAGCTTGGCCCTCTCTACCAATGCTGCCCATATATTAAGACTCACAGAAAATTTTTCCCCTCTTGGATCACAGGCCATTATTGGTGACAGGTCTACAACAACATACCTGAGTTGCACAATAAAACAAAGCTCCTTTTATTTCTAGCTTCAGTCAGCAGTTCATGCTTGAAAGGGAAAGAGGAAAGTATGTATGTTTTGCAGTCTCTAAAACTTTATTTATGCAGGAATTAGAACTTGACATCCTCTACTTAGTAGGTTGTACCATTTTGAACTGTAGAAAATCTGATAATGTGGATGGCTTGCCTGTAAATATGCTGGATGTGTGTTTGTTAATCTATTACCCAGCACGATTTGCTAATTACGCACAATATTTTAAGCCATGTGCAGGAAGGACACTTTGGTTAAACATTGTGTAAAAAGATTTTATTTTCATTATTTATTGTACTTGTCCCTACAAGTTAATGGAAGGGGGAAGACAAGTGTGGGCAAGCTGGCAGGTTTTATCTTATGTGAATAGACAAGAGAGAACCTTCCTTTGCTTCTGCTTACCCCCACAATGTGTCCTTGGGCTTCAGTATTCCGGGAGGTAACCTGTTTACATTAGCCTGTTCAGTATGGGAAAAAATGGGACCTGTGCTTCTGGTGGTAGCAAATGGCCGATCCTTTGGATCACCCTTTCCTAGTAGAACTCTTGCCTAGATGATGATCTAGGATGATTACCATAATGTACTGAACGAAGTATACCTGGCAAAAGTGGTTTGTGTGTGTATCCCTATTTAGTCTTTATGACAACTCTCCTACAGAATGTTACAAGACAGTGAAACTTAAAGAGCTCGTGTTGCTTGCCTGTGGTCCTATAGCTAGCATGGGGCAGTAGGTGTGAATCTGCTGGGCTCTTATCAAGCATTTTTGTGGACACCCCTGGCTCTGGGTAGTATATTGCACCTAATGCCCACCACAGCCCTGACATGACTGGCCATCTGGTCCTCTTGCTCTGCCACGCCGTCTAGTTCTTTCCAGGGCTGTGTTTATTTTAGTGGCTTCTGATATCCATGATTAGACCGTGGATACTTCTGTTCTTGATCATCTTTCTCCTTTTTTCCTAGAAGTGATAGATTATACTAGAACTTTTGGCAGTGAGGGGTGTTGTTCACATACCAAGGTTTCTAGAAACCGTGGGCCTTTAAAGTCACACTGCTGCCGTCATGTGCCAGTAAGACTCAGCTGCAACATAACAAACATCCACCCACCTCCTGGCTGCTAAGATACAGGGAGAGGGACCATAAAAGATCAGCTGCAGGATAACCACTTACATGTTACCAGACAGAGGAAAAGGAGGCAGTGTGCGTTTGGGGAGCACTTTCGTGGTTCTTGCTACCTACCTGGAGGGTTGATGTCCGCACTCATTCTGCAACAGGGACAGCTCAAGCAGCATCCTGACACAGCCCTCATCAAGGCTGCACAGTGCTGCCCTCTGAGGGCTTACACAATATGAGGGCACCCTGGAGCCATGCCTTGGACTCACATTCCGCACAGCACTCTGAGCTCCAGCCAGCTGGACATCCTGTGGTCATTGGAGCTGGTGATGAGGTTTCTGCAACACGGTGTCACATAGCTCAAGAGGAGCCTTCTGACCATCTCTCCTTTGGAAGTCTCTCCAGCAGATGCCATACTTAGATCCCTGTCTTGGTGGTTTCCTGAAGGAGATTGTTACGAATTGTCATTGCTTCCTACAAAGGAAGATGGACAGACAAAATATAGGACCATGCATTTATCTTTGAGATGAAATGTGCCCAAATTGAAACCCAAGTAACTCAAGTATCTCGAGTTAGATTAAAATCATTAGGTACAAGTGGACAATTTTCATACATTTCAAATAGTGGTTTTTTTTTAAAGATCTGCATAAACTCTTCCTGTACCCCAAGGGAGAAACTGGTTTCATACACCCTTTTATTACAAAAATACCTATTACCCACAATGCATTTAGCCTATAGTCAGGAGAGGAATATTCCACTGGGAGTGTTTGCCAGCCAGGGAGCAATGCTCACCTGTGTTGAACCAGGAAAAGAACTGGAAATTCCAGGAGTCATTCTGGCAGAATCAAGAGGCCCAGGTGGTGTTTCTGCCACTCAGTTCCAATGAACTATATGGACAAGCGCTACCCTGTAGCAGAGCAGGCTTACAACCTACCAGCCAATAGCAGTGGTCTCACTCTCAGTTGGTTCATGTGCAGGTCCACAGCCAGTCATCATTGTCATGAGAATGTAGGGCTCTGACAGGCCTGAGCCACACCCCCATACTGGAAATAAGCAAGATTAGCCCTACCTGAGCCCTATGGCCTGTGCATAAAAGGGGTAGTTCTCTAAAGGGAACCTGAGGAAAGGGTGGATGGGAGCTGAGGACAAAAAATGCCTGTTAGATAGAGGTGACTTATAGTCTCCTAATTTATGGACAAAAGACTCCTTTAATTTACTTGATAACTGGTAAGATTTCTTGGAACACACCCTAGAGTGGACACCCTGATTTGAAGCCATTGCTCTGGAATCTAGTAGGAGGTCCTGGATCCTGAAGGGAAGTCAGCATGGGTGGAGCTTAGACTTATTCCATGACTGGGCCTGATGATAGCTGGAGTCTCCTCTGGGAGTTAGGTGTGGTGGGAACTGCCACACAGGAGGGTATTGGGCTGAGTGGAGGTACTGGAGTCCTTGGAGCTCTGAAGCAGGTGGGTTACTTGTAGGATGTGAGTGAAGTACACAGCCCCACAAGACAGGTGGCTGCTTAAGAGCAGGGACAGTGTACCCACAACCCCTGGCATGGGACCTGGCCAAGAGTTTGTCTTCAGTAAATGCTAAATGAGTCATTGAGTCACAGGAAAACCAGTGACAACACCCTGGGTGGAAGGAGCAAATGGTACTATTTTCTCTCCAGCTTTATGGCGGTATTATTGAAAAAATTACAAGACTCATAAAATGCTTGTGGGATTTGATAGATGTATACATTGTGAAAGGACTGTCACCATGTAGTTAAGTGACACATCCATCACCTCACAGTTTTTTTGTTTCATTTATTTGTTTGGGGGTTTTGTTGTTTTTTGTTGGTGGTGAGAACATTTAAGTTCTCTCTGAGCACGTTGCAGTTATACAATATAGGGTCATCAATTCTAGTTACCATGTATTACATTAGATCCTCAGACCTTACTCACCCTTACCAGCCTCTCCCTATTTCCCCAACCCCAGCCCCTGAAAACCATTATTCTAATCTCCAAAGGTTTGATTTCTTTCTTTCTTTTAAGTTCCACATATAAGTGGTACCATGTAGTATTTGTCTTTGGCTTATTTCACTTAGTGTAACTCCCTCAAGGTCTACCCATGTTTCAAATGAAAGGATTTCCATTTATGGCTGATTAATACACACACACACACACATATACACATATACATATACACCACAATTTCTTTATCTGTTCATGGCAAATAACACTTCCAAGGTGAACTTGGCACACTTTTCCAGATGTTGTGATGTCCTCCATATAACTGGACAATGCTTCCCACTTCTTTGCCCCAGTCATCTTGTCTCCATTACCATTTACCTGAGAATAACAGTATGTGCCAACTATAGACACCAAACTAGTTATCAATTTACATGGAAAACTAACACCAAGAAATGAGGAAGCCAAGGCCAAGTGTTTTAAATTCCTTTTAGATCCATTGCTCACTTTTAATACCCAGAGCATGTAGATTCTTATTTTCTTGGCTGCTTCTCGAAGCTTGCTGGATGTGGAAGCAACATGCCCCACTACAGTTCCTGGTATTGATGACCCCAGAGAAATTCTTTTCTTGGCTCCCATCCCACCCACCTACAAGCCTGTGGGGATCTGGGCTCTGGATGTTGACAGCATCTCCACAGAGTTGCCCTTGGTGGGTAGGAAAACTAACCAGAGAGTCTGGAAGTGTGGTAGAGTCATAAACCTGGCTTTAAATTCTAGCTGTGCCATGTACCAGCTAGGCAAATTATATATGCCTGAAGCTGTAAGCTGTAAGGACTGGAGAGCATTTATATAAATGGCCTAGGATAGTGCCTGGAATGTCCCTTGACACATCACACACACCAGTTGCAGAAACCACAGAAGTGGAGACTGTATTGGAGGCCAGTTCCGTTTTCTAAGGTCACTCATTCATCTTAGTCCAACTATCCCCACTCTTTTTCTCCCTAGATAGTTTGCAGGAGGATCATGAATGTGAAATAATTTAATTCAATCAATTAAAAATTGTTATCAAAGTCTACTAACTGCCAGGCTCTGTCAATAGAGGACCAAACAAAACAAAATGAGTACACAATGCTAAGTGCTACGAAAGACATGGATGGTAAGGAAAAGGAGCATGACAGTAGCAGGGAAGAAGGCAGAATATCAGGGAGGCTCAGAGAAAGGTTGTCCAACCAGGTAACATTTGAGCAGACATCTGCAGAGCTAGAGGGAGCTGGCCCCGTTGGGAATTGGCAAAAATTGGTCCAGGCAACTGGAACCCATGCAGAAGCTCTGAGGCAAGAACAGAGGGTCAGCAAGGAGGCCAGTAGGTGGGAGGAGAGTGAGCCGAGGAGATGAGGTCAGAGAGGGACCAGATCCCAGCGACCTCAATGGTCCAGGTGTAATTCAGCACCTTCGTTGTACACATGGGGAGGAAGAGGCCAAGATTGAAAAAGACCTGCCGACCACCACAAGCAAGTCCAAGCTAATCTAGTTCTAGAACCTCAACTTATGCCCCTGTGTGACTCACTCTGGCAAGCGCTGCTCACACTGTAGTCCTTGGAGTTACCCAAGGTTTAATTTGTGCAGCAGTACAGGGTCCCCTAACTTCTACTTGCGTGCTACGTCACATCCTTTCTTTCTTTTTTTTTTTTTTTTCTTCTTATCCAAAATGTGTTTCTTGGGATGGTTTTCCACTCATCTTGGTTCAGAAGGCTGCCTGTGTCTGAAGCAGCAACCTTCTGCAAGACTTGTCTTTCCTCCCGTGAGCTGGCAGAGGAGAGTGGAGCAACTACTGTTTGTGCCCAGCTACAGAGGGCGGTGACTTAAGAGCATGCTGGGCTCTTCCTTCCCTGAAGTGTAGGAACTGGGGCTGGCACTTGTGTTTTTCTTCTTCTCTTCTGGAGAGGGATGAAGGAGATCTTTACAAGAGGCATGTTCTTGTGGGAGGTCATCACTGCCAGCAAGGTCATTCTCCTTTTCAAAGGAAGAGGTCTTCCTGCTGAGGGTCAGCTGCCATTTAGTCCCTGTAGGAGCTAGTAGGCCATCTCCACCAAGGGCAAAATGATGGTGCTCTCTCCCCTTCAGTTGGGAAAAGACAGAGTTAGAAATCAAAAATAGGACTTGGCTCTCATCTCCTGTTCTGCTAATTTTGGGGGTCCTTTTAGCCTTTCGAGTCTCCATTCCTCACCCAAAGGGAAATTCAGGGGAGAGTTTTACCCCTGAGGGACTTGTAGTTGAGCAGCTTCCAGAGGAGCCAGGGCACCGAAACTTACCTATCTTGATTGTCAACACCAGGTGGCACTGCACTCTACGCTTTTCAACTGCAACTCTTCTTGGTTTGCAGTGTGTGTTAATACTGGCCAGCAAAGTCTGTGCCATTTATTTTCTTAACTCTAAACAGTTTGTGGAATTCCAACGAAGGAAAGAAAACAACATGCTGTTTAGGCCCCGGGGAGCAAGCTGTAAGGTGAAATGCCATTCTGATTGTGCCCACATCCTGTCAAGCTAAAATGAGATTGTCGACAAGGCCACATTCTAGATGAGATGGCTGTTGTCAGCTCTCTGTCCTTTGCGTGTAGTTGACTGGCGGCTGGAGAGCGCTTTGGTCAGGGTTTGAGGCCGGATGCTACCCCTCCGCAGAGCAGATTCTTTTACCTGCTCGAAGCCTCAGTGTCTTCATCTGTACCGTGTCCTTTCAGTTCAAACTTTGCGTTATGGAGGAAGGCCTGGGATAATTCTGTTACTAATGAGCCCAAGTGTGGAGTCTTGATAAATTCTTGGTAACAGTATCTGAAAGCCAGTCAATTGTGTACTAGGTAAAGAATACAGATTTGGAGTCAAGAAATTTTGTGTTCTCATTCCAGCACCACTACTTACTAGTTGAATAACAGACTCAGCCTCTCTGATCCTTTCTTCCTCCATGACATGAGGACCACGGCAGTACCCACTTCCCAAAGAGGGGCTGCAGCTTAACAGACATCCAAGCTCAGGGCCTGGCATACAGTAGGAGTTCAGTATATCATCGTTTCCTTTCATTAAACCAGGGTCTCCATATAATGTGCTTCCTTTCTCCTCCTGCCTTTCAGGCCTCTGTGGTTGGCCTATAGTGCAAAAAGACTACTTGTAAATACTTATCTGTCTTTATAACAAGGATCAAAGTCCTTTTTATGAGTCCATAGTTTCTACCTTGCTGAGTCCACTATGTTTAAAAACTAATCTCAGTGATCTCTTCTCACATTGTTTTTCCTTTATTGGCTTTTCCAGTCTGAGGATTGCTAGAAACTGGGTCAGATAAAAGCTGATCATGATAAGTGTTTGGAAATCAGGTGAGAAGGCCAGAGGACTTCACTTTTGCAGAGTCTTGACCCACCCTGTCCTTGGTTCTCAGGAGTGTTTTTCACAGTTCAACATTAGGATATAAGAGAAATACGTGGAACCAGTTTGGTGAGCAAGGTCACCCAAAAATATCACGAGATGATGACATCACTGTCAGCTCCTGCCCAGGAAAAACCCAGGGCTCAAATGATGGAGGGAAAGGGCAGGTCATCTTCATGGCAGGTTGACAGGGTTAGCTGCAGGCCACCATCAAATATCAGGCCTGGGAGTGTTGCTAAAAATTACCCAGGGGCCACACCTGCCTTTGCTCAGTTTGCCCTGGGCAGCTATGCTGCCCTCACATGCTCAGGACAACAGAGTATCACCAACAGGTTTTTTTCCATTTCCTAGAAGAAAGGTTACCAACTGCCAGAATGAAAATAGAATGTGAATTGTGTCACAGGAATCCTGTCCAATCCAAGCACACTCATATTGTGCAATGGCCTTGAGGGGATAGAACAGATAAGCAAAATCTCAAAGTTATTATCACTTTGTTGGACTTGACATCTCAGAAGGCCCCTCGCCATCCTCTCTCTACAGGCTAGTTATGTTTCTGCAATGCTATGTGTCAAGTGAATCATGTTTTTAGTGCCCTAGAGGGACACTAGTACTTAGGTCAACTTGACGCAAAAACCCTCACATCAAGAATCTTTGTGGCTCCCTGTATCTCTCTATGTCAAATAAATAAATAAAAATCTTTAAAAAAAAAAAAAAAAAGAATCTTGGTGTTAAAGTGAGTAGTTTTTCCCAACTTTGTCCCTTTACCAAGTTCATGGTTCTATATATTTTCTTTTCTCTTCTTCTCATTATTGGTTTAAATTCTACTATATTATTCTTAATGGTATGTGATAGTTTTCCATGTAGTAGTGAAATACTATGGTAACCTGAAGAGCAAGTAAAAATTTAACAAATTGAAGAATTTGGTATTTTGCAGATTTGTCTTTCACATATATGATGAATATTATTTTTTAAATTGTGGTAAAAAAAAACACATAACATAAAATTTACCATCTTAATCATTTTTAAGCAGTAGTGTTAGGTATATTCACATTGTTGTGCAATATTCATTGGTTTTCTTGAAGCAAAGCACTCCTATATGTCTTTATCCATAGAGACATCCTCTATCTGCCAGGTCCTTCTCCAGTGACATAATACTTTATTATTGTGCCTGAACTTACCTTTCAAGGATTTCAAAACCTTGGACAGTAATTCTAAACACAATTCATGGGCAATACTTAAAATGTGTGTGGGGAGCATGTAGAGAAGGCTGTGAAGCCATTTCATATTTTATTTGTCACAAGCCAAACTGATTTGGGTAGAAGGGCCTGGCAGGAGAGCTGGCCACAAGACTGTTGGATGAAGGTCATGATTAAAGCATTCAGGTCATATCATCCTTCCTTAAAGCCTCCATGGCTTCCCATCTCACCACAGAAACTTCTGCAGTCTGACCCATCTCATTCCTTCCTGAACCCATCCCTGCCTACCTCTCTGACTTTACCTCCTTCTGCTCAGCCACACCAGCCTCCTTGATGTCCCTCAAAAATGTCAAGGTTAATCCTTCTTAAAGGCCTTTGTATTTACCCCTACCTGTTCTAGAACAATCTTCTGAACTTTTGCTAAGCAACAGAACCACTTATAACCACTTATAACATTCTCAGTGCCCAAGCCACATCTTACACCAATTAAGTCATAATCTCTGGGGCCTTAAGGGCCAGTATTTAAGAAACAAAAGAACAAAAACAAAACAGAACAACCCAGAAATTCCAATATGCAGCCACATTTGAGAACCAGTGTCTAGATTAGTGTTTCTCAAAGTGTCCCAGATCAGCAGTAGCAGCATCACCTGGGAACTTGTTAGAAGTGCCGATTCTCCATCTCCACATAGGGAATGAGAAACTTTGGCAGTAGAGCACAGGAATACGTATTTTAACAGATCCTCCATGTGATTCCAAAGCATGCCTTGGTTTGAGAACCATTGCCCTACATCTTTGGTGCTCAAGATGTGGCTTATGGATCAGTTGTGTCAATATCACCTGGAAGTTCTTTAGAAGAGCAGAATTTCTGATACCATCCCAGTTCATAACCCAACCAACTGAATAAGAATCTGTACTTTTAACTTTATCCCCGATGACTCCTAGGCACATTAAAGTTTGTGAAGCTTTCTATGTCTGTCCCCTGAGAGAGCCTAGGAGCAATGACACACTGGTAGTAGGAGCCCGCCTGGCGCCTAGATTCTAAATCTCAGATTCTAAATACCTTTTAACATCGAAGGGAACTGGGCTCATTAGAGAAAAGGCTGATTTCAGGCCTAGTGCCAGGAAGGTGCAAGATGAGCCTGAAATATCTTGTGCCAGAAAGCAAGGCAATTCTTGAGGGTGATGCAACATGTCAGAAAGACACAGGAGTCAGTTGCAAAGGGCTCTCACAAGCCAAATCTGAGAAGAATCTGATAGCAGTGGATTATAACCTATTGAATAAAATAAAAATGGATAAGTTCATGGTGTTATAAAGAAATAGATGATTGTATAGATAAGAGAGATAGGAGGAAAAACTCTTCTTTGCAATAGAGTGTTAACTAACAGGGGTAGAAGGAAAGATGGGTAAGAAAACCATTTGTGAATGCTAAAACTAATGGGTGAAAGTTTGAGGAACAAGAATGTTTACATTCTAAAAGTACCTCCCCACAAATGACTTGGTTACAGAAGGAAAATAGTAGCGTGGTATGGAGAAACCTGGCAGAGACCACCTTCATCCAACAGTCAAATTTAACATCACCCATATTGGGATGGACCAAAATGCACTGAGGAGGACATGGCATTACTTCTGCCAAAAAGGCATTAATTGAATCTACTCCTCAAGAATCATCAAGAAACCCAAGGGGAACATTCCACAAAATAACTGGCCTGCACTCTTAAGAAATGTCAAGATTGGGACGCCTGGGTGGCTCAGTTGGTTAAGCAGCTGCCTTCGGCTCAGGTCATGATCCCAGCGTCCTGGGATCGAGTCCCACATCAGGCTCCTTGCTCAGCAGGGAGCCTGCTTCTGCCTCTGCCTCTGCCTGCCATTCTGTCTGCCTGTGCTCGCTCTCTCCCCCCCTCTCTCTCTCTGATAAATAAATAAAATCTTAAAAAAAAAAAAAAAAAGAAATGTCAAGGTCAAGAAAGACAGCAGCTAAGGAATTGTTCCAGATTAAAGGAGACTAAAGAGTCATGAGAATTACATGCAGTATGTGATCCTGGACCTGGAAAAATGTATGTAATTTCAAAAAGTTATTGTTGGAGAAACCAACGAAATTTAAATACAGATGGTGGTTATGTAAGAGAATGTTCGTTATTTTAGGAAATACATCCTGAAGTATAGGGTTACAGGGCTGTGTGTTTGCATTATGAACTCTCAAACAGTTCTGAAAAAGTATGTGTGTATGTGTAAAAGTATGTGTATATATTATATATTTATACAGAGGAGGAGAAGGGAGAGAGCATGGGGCAAACATTAACTATTGGTGCCTCTAGAAGATGAGAGTTTCTTGTACTTTTTTGGAACTTTTCCGTAAGTTTGAAATTATATCAAAATAAAAATCATGCCCCCAACCTTGAAAAAAGACCTATGGGAACAAACACCAAAATAAACCTAGGAAAAAGCAGTGTTCCAGAACGCTTGCTTATAAATTTAGTATGACTCTGTCCTTCCAGTCATTCAGATCTCTGTTCCTCTGTTACCTTGTCAGAGGAGCCCTGGTTGGTCCCCTCCTCTAACATAGCCCCCAACCACCACTGTCAGACCCTGTCCATCATATTACCTGCTTTCTTACTCTCATAGCACTTTGTTAGCATGTAAAATTATCCTTGTTCATGTATTTGTCCTCTCCTTTATTTTCTGCCCCCACTAGAATGTAAACTTTGTAAGTATAGACATCTTTTTTCTGTCTTAATACATCCCCCAATAGAGTGCCTAACATGTAAGAGGCACCTTGGAGATTTATGTTCCATGAATGAACAACCAAACAGATCTTTACTCAATATCTGAGTCTCCATTTTTTCATCTGCAGGACAAGGGGGCTCTATAATTCAAAACCCAGACTCCTTCCCAGCCCTGACACTAACAGAGTCTGGCAATGTAAGAGTTTAGTGAGCATCTAAAATGTCCTAGGCTTTTTTTTTTTTTTAATATTTTTTTTTAGACATAATCTTTGTACCCAGCATGGGGCTCAAACTCATAACCCTGAGATCGCAAATCGCATGTCCTACTGACTGAGCCAGCCAGACACCCTGAAGATGCCCTAGGCTTTTATTGACAGGCTCTCACTTAACCTCCACAATAATCCTGCAGCACTGGTGATGGTACCCTTGTTCCACTGATTCATTTGACAGATGTGGACTGAGTGCCAGTTGCCTACGAGGTACAAAGGAAACAGTAATTAACACAGCAGTCCCCCGCCCTAGTCCCATGTAGCATGCTGCATTTACAAGAGCTGACTGAGAAAACCAAGGCTCAGAAAGGTTGCCCAAGTTGTTGTAGTCACACAGCCAGCACAGGGACAGCTGGGAAGGTGACCAACATCTCGGTCCAAAGCCCAAGCTCTCCAATTACTGCTGACAAGCCACCTCAAGGGAAGGAAGTTTCTGTGAGTCAGCCCACTCCTCAGGTAGCTCCCTCAGAGCTGTCACACCACCTATGTCCTGTGACCTCGACGCTAATTCTCACAGTGCCCCTTTCATCGGCACGGAAACAGAGCGTGCTATATCTTAGCTATTGCTGATTACATTTTTGATCATTCCATAGCCTCTTGGTCCCATTTACTTCAGATAAGCAAGAGCCTGTTCTGCTTCACTGGCCAAAGGTCAAGATAAATTCAGCCGAAGAAATCCTCTAAGTTGGAGATGTGATCAAATAGCCTTGCCAGAAAAATAACTGAAAAAGCAAAAACTCAGAAACAAAATTAAAACCCACTTCAAAGAATGTTTAATGAAGAGACTGAGCATGAAGAATTAAAACAATGTAAGGGAGTGGGAAAACTTCCTGAAGGGTGTTTAATTTTTCTTCAGCTCATTGATCCTTTCCCTCCTTGAAAGCTTTCTTTGCCAATTAATCACTCAACTCATTACCAGGCCCTGTTTCCCTGTTTATAATTTTCAGCCTCAAGAATCCCTCTGTAAGGACCACAGTAAATTTTCCTGGTTAGCAAGACAAACATTTGTCTTAGAGGATCAATTACTATGCTGGGAGGTCTCAAATTCCTGGGATTTAGTGCATGCTTTTGCCCTTGATTTGTTGGGTGACCTTCGTTTCTCTGCCTTGGTTTCTGAAACTACACAAGGAAAACAATGTTACCCCCTGAGTCGTGTCCTGAAATTGCTCTGGGTTCCCTGTTGGAAAGTAGAAGAGGGTATTTGGCCAAGGATATGATTTATCTATGTCCATAAATGCTCTCCTTCTTCTGGAAGTTACTTAATTATGTTAAGAATTGAAAACGCATTCTCTATGGGCATCTAAAGTAGATTCCTTTCAGGAATGTCTAGCGGGTGAGTGAATAAAAGAGACACATTAACAGAGTTTTGTTATTCCAAAAGAAAATGTCCTATCTCCACTTTTTTGTGGCCACAAAGTTCAGAGTTAGGGAGAGGGGTGGACAAGAAAGCAGTATTGTTCTTTAAAACTACGACTCATAGTTTGCTTACCCACGAGAAGCTTTTTTGTTGCTGTTGAGTCACCTTTTTTCATGTGAGCCAGGCAGCTAACTGACCACTGGGTGGATGATGAAATGACCCACCTTTGCATTTAGTGAGTTCCCTGTCGTTAGAGGTAAGAATAAGCTGGATGTACTCTCAGCAGAGGGCTGGGTAGAGAAAGTTCAAGCATCAGGAGAGAGCTTCAGCTAAGTAACATTCCTTCTCATCCAACCCTGAGACTCAGGGATCTTGGTCCCTTTCAGTGTCACAGCTCTTCTGAATAGATGGAGCTGTGCAGCAGCACATGGGGATAAAGGTGATGACAGGTGAGCTCATGGGCAGATTTGAGATTCAAATCCCTGAAAGAAAGGATGGCTTTATATCTGCTACAAAGCATGAACTAGAATTAGGATCCCAGGAGAAGAGGCTAAGTAGGGTACTGTGTATTTGAGGACACACATTTCAATAGGGAATGCAGCATGGACCATGAACTCCAGCCTAAAAGAAATTTGGTGTGGCCACTATATTCTCTCTGGAGCTTCCTCTGGAGTTTTCAGCCACAGATGCCCCATCACTGATTAGAGGAGGACCCCCAGTGTCAAAGATCTAGAGAGTGTGAACACAGTGGTGGAAACTGGGGCAGTATCAGCTATTAATCAGGCACTTATTTTTAGAATAAATTACAACCACAATAACAGTAAGATTTGCCAATTGTCGCTCATCTGCTATGTGCAGGCCTGACGCATGGTCTGCTTCACCTGCATAGTTCTTCAAGCCAAGTGCTATCTGCCTATTTGACAGATGGGGAAACTGAGGCATACAGAGAGAGGAAGTGCCTTGCCTTGCCAACGGCAGTGCCAGCATTCAAACTCAAGCCTGTCTGACTCAAGATTCATGTTCTTTCCATTGTGTCCCCAGCCTTCACTTAAAGCTAGGAACTTAAATTTTAAAAAATAAAATAAAGGTAGGAATTATTAACTCCATTTTTGCTGATAGAAAAACAACTCAGAAAGTGGAGGTAGTATCAAACAAACTTAAAACTGACTGGCTCCAGACCCCCGCCGGATGGCCTGTGAGGGGAATTGTTGTACTTTGTAGAATGCCGAAACTGGGGGCAGCCCCTAGGGTTGGCTGATCACATGCTTTCAGTCTGTGAAGGAGAATCTGACTCAGAGGTGGGAAGTGAGCAGCTCAGGGGCACAAGGCAAGGCAGTGGCAGGCAGGACAAAGAGCCCCTGTCCCCGGACTCTGGGCTGTGCTGAGTGAATTGCTTTCGGGTAGATAGGTGCTGACCACACTCTGGATGTCTTTGGGCCTGGTATGGAAGCCCTGCCCAGAGGCTGGGATGGAAGCATGTCACCACAGAGGATCCAAGAGGCTAGTGTAGGCTGGATGTCTGGCAGGGAAGCTGACTCTCTGTGTGGGGATACGAACCAGCAGGCAGGGCCCTGGGATCAAGGTCACTGGCCCAGCAGCTACCCACACTGGTGAACCTAGGAAAGCTAGGGGGAAATCAAGTGGGGGCAAACAACAAAAGTAAAACTTCATTTGGGAATGTAAGCCATTACCTCTGAAATAGATGCCCCTGCTCATCCTGCTCCTTTTTGAAAGCTCTGCCTATAGTGCGAAGCCTCTCTGAATCTATCTGAACTCCCTTCTTTCTTTTTCTTTTTTTTTTTTTAAAGATTTTTTCTTTATTTATCTGACAGAGATCACAAGTAGGCAGAGAGGCAGGCAGAGAGAGAGGAGGAAGCAGGCTCCCTGCAGCGCAGAGAGCCCGATGTGGGGCTCGATCCCAGGACCCTGGGATCATAACCTGAGCCGAAGGCAGAGGCTTAACCCACTGAGCCACCCAGGTGCCCCTGAACTCCCTTCTTTCCTTCTGGCTGCAAAAGCCATAATGCTGTCTGCTGTTTCTAGAAGCCACTTAAGTGCCAGGCCCTAGGCACGCAGACTCTGGTGGTACAGAGTAATGCACGGTAATCCGTGCATCCTAGAATTTCCATAAAGGAAACTCAGAGCAGGGTCAGTCTTCAATATAGCTCCCTCTGTTGCCCAGCATGGTCCAAGTTCATGAATGTTCTGTTTATTGGATCATTACCATCCATTCTACTCATGAACTCTCATTTTCATGAACTCTCATCTCAACTGGAATTCTACAAATTACAATAGAACTGCATCTAAACTTTACTGGCTATAATTGCTTTTTGCTTTCATGATTCAGGATGTAGTTTCACATCTCACAGAGTGCTAAGTCAAAATAATGAGTTTTGGGGGCGCCTGGGTGGCTCAGTGGGTTAAAGCCTCTGCCTTCGGCTCAGGTCATGATCCCAGGATCCTGGGATCGAGCCCCACATCAGGCTCTCTGCTCAGCAGGGAGCCTGCTTACTTCTCTCTCTCTGCCTGCCTCTCCACCTACTTGTGATCTCTGTCAAATAAATAAATAAAATCTTAAAAAAAAAGAAAGAAAGAAAGAAAGAAAGCCATCACATCATCAGCCTTGTTGGAGTGATTGATTATTACTGTTCGTGGTAGCAATCATAGCCACTTACTGAATGGGAGCAGTCTACTTCAGTGGTGACAGTGAGCTAGGGAGCCCCATACCCTGGGTTTGAATCCATCATGAATTAACTGTGCAATCTTGGACAAGAAACTTAATCTCTCAGGGTCCCTGTTTCTCACTGTGAAGAGGAAATAATAATAGACCTGCATTTTCCTGGTATTGCACTCAGAGGATTTGATGCCATGATTTCTTCACAGGGATTATGGGGTAACAAACACAGTAGTTCCTATCTTTAATAGAGAAGTTTTGCAAAAGATACACAGAGGTTTGCCTGGCAACTATCTCTCACAAACCCTGTAGGAGTTTGAGCAGACTGCCCAGGAAGCGCCTATAGGTTACATGAATTAAGGGCATATATTTTTTAAACAATAATTGAGGCAAAGAGCAGTTATAGAAGACAAATAGATTTATTAAACAGGATTCTACTCATTGGCAATGGGCAAAAGGTAATTTCAACTGGCTTAGGGGAAAAAATGAGTGGGGGAGGGAGCTGATTGTAGATAAGACTACATCCAGGAGCTCAAGCAAGAGGACCAGAAATCTGCCCTGCTACAACCCTGGCACTGCTTTACTTGCTGTTGACTCTGTTCTGGGCCAGGTGCTCCCTTCAATGGTGGCAAAATGACCACAGCAGCACCAAGTGGACATTCTACAGTTTAGCCATCCTGCCTCTCACCCAAAATTTCAACCCAGCTCCCTGGATTTCTGATGGGCCTGGCCCACATCATGTGCCCCTTTCAACTACAAGGCCTGACTGGTCAGGCCTGAAGTCACTTGGAAAGAAAACAGATATGGGGCTGAGCCCATGGCCAGATGCCTTTAGTTCCTCCTATTTCTTTCAGTTTCTGGATCCTTGTTTCCATCTTCAGCTGGTCCATACCTTTCTAGGCTTCGCAGCTGCACCTCATTCTGGCTCCAGGGAAGAAATGGCCACATCATCTAGAGAGGTGTTCTAAATTGACTGGGGCCTCTCTGTTGGCTTAAAAGTAGATTCAGGAGACACCAGTTCCAATAAAGGGGGACAGTGTGGTGTGTGACAACAGGATGGCAGAGGAGTTGTTATTTTATGCACCAATTACAATTAAGAGCGGCTGTCTTGAAGAGGATGCAGAGTCTAGACTCAGAGGGAAAGGAAGCCATGATTGATTAATAATTCCTGCCAGGAGCACTAAAATAGGTAACTGTGGCTGACATGCAATGTATTTGCCAAGCCTCATTAAAGAAACAGCATGAATCACAGAGTGCAACAGCCCTGTTCATAGTCACCTTCGCCTCTTAGTCCTGTGATCACAGTGTGGTGACTTAGCCTTATAAGCAATAATTCCCCATTTGCACAATGAGAATGTTTATCTTGAAGAGCTTCTAAAAGAATCAATAGAGATAGTGTGCATGAGGTGCTGACCATGTTGCACCACAAATGGAGGCTTTGGTTTTTAACAGAGGTAGGAAGTCATCCCATTTTTCCAGGGGCCTCTTCTCAAAAGTGCCAAAATTGCCTATGAAATCTTAGTTAGGAAAATTTTCATGGTTTGAACTTCTTTTTTGAAAGATGCACTCTTGGTTCCATATCCTTATCTCAACTGGCCTTGGAGGTTCACTGCATCTAGGCACAACTTCCAGCAGCCAGCATCTACTTCTCGTTGCCTTTCCTGCCAACAGCACCTTAGCCAGCACCATCATATGAGAATTTGCAAAGGGTCTGACTTATCTTCCTAAGATCCCACATGACCTTGTCTTATACCAAGGGACCCACTTAATGGCAAAGGATGGATGATAGTAGGCACACAATCACAGGACCTGTTGATCTTCCCATGGAATGTATCCCTGGAAGCTACTGTTGATCTGCTAGAATGTTGGAAGGGCATCTTAAAAGCAAAGTTAAGATGCCATCCTAGGAGTGATATCGTTTAAAATTGGGAGTGTTGTATTTTTTATTGAGGTCAGAGTCACAAAACATAAAATTCACTGTTTTAGCCTTTTTAATGTTACAATTCAGTGGCTTTTAGTACATTCATAATACTGTGCAGCCATCACCACTATCTAATTCCAGAACATTCTCAGAACCCCCCAAAGAAACCTCATATGCATTCAGCAGAGCAGTCCATCCTTATTTCTCCCTTTCACCCCAGCCCCTAACAACTAATCTGCTATCTGTCTCTGTGGACTCATCTATTGTGGACATTGACACAAATGAAATAATACAAGACGTGGGGTTTTGTGTGTGTCCTTCACTTAGCATAATACTTTCAACATCCATCCATGTTGAAATGGAGTCAGTATTTCATTACTTTTCATGGCCCAATAGTATTCCATTGTCTGGATATATATTTTGTTTATCCACTTACCCACTGATAAATATTAGGTTGTTTCTGCCTTTTGGTTATTGTGAGTAGTGCTGCCAAGAAATCTTTGTAGAAGCTTTTGTTTGAACATCTGCTTTCAATTATTTTGGGTATATACCTAAGAGTAGAATTGCCAGATCACATGGTAATTTTATGTTTAACTTTCAGAGGAACAGCCAGACTCTTTCCCAGCAGCTGCACTATTTTACATTCCCACCAGAAATGTATATTAAGAGTTCCAATTTCCTGATTTCTTTGCCAATATGTGTTCTTTTTCTTTATTTTTTTATATTTCTCATTTTTTAAAATTATAGCCATCCTAGAGGGTGTGAAGTGATATCTCATTGTGGTTTGGATTAGTATTTCCATCATGACTAATGATAGAAGGCATCTTTTCATGTGCTTATTGGCCATTGCTGTATCTTCTTAGGAGTAATGTCTATTCAAGCCTTTTGCCCATTTTTTAATTGAGTTGTTTTGTTGTTGTTGTTGAGTTATAGCACTTCTTCATATATTCTAGATTTTGTCTTATCAGATACATGGTTTACAAATATTTTTTCCCATTCTGTAGGTTACCCTTTCAACTTTCTTGATTATACTCTTTGATACAGAAGTTTTCATCATAATCAAGTTCAATTTATCTGTTTTTCTTTTTTTGCTTTGCTGCAATGTCTAGGAATTTATTGCCAAATCCAAAGTCATGAAGGTTAACCCCTGTGTTCCCTTCTAAGAATTTTATAGTTTTAGCTCTTATGTTTAGGGCTTGGATCCATTTTGAGTTAATTTTTTAATATTGCATGAGATAAGGATCTAATTCATTCTTTGCATGTGGTTATCTAGTGGTTCCATCACCACTTGTTGAAAAGACTATTCTTTCTTGGAATAGGGTCTTGGAACCCATTTTGAAAATCAGTTGACCATGGATATATGGATTTATTTCTAGATTCTCAATTCTATTTTGCAGTGATTGTTAGATCTATCCTTATGCTGGTAGAATACTGTTTTGATTACTGTAGCATTTTAGTAAGTTTTAAAATTGAGAAGTGTGAATTCTCCAACTTTGTACCTTTCTCAAGATTGCTGAATTTTGTAAGATTCTTTCTCTGCATCAACTGAGATGGTCACAGGTGTTTTTGTTTGTTTCATTCTATTAATATGGTATATTATATTGACTAATTTTTTTAAGATTTTATTTATTTATCAGATAGAGATCACAAGTAGGCAGAGAGGCAGGCAGTGGGGGACGGGGGAGCAGGCTCCCTGCTGAGCAGAAAACCCGATGCAGGGCTTCATCCCAGGATGCTGGGATCATGACCTGAGCCGAAGGCAGAGGCTTTAACCCACTGAGCCACCCAGGAGCCCCATATATTGACTAATTTTTATATGTAGAACTACTTTCCCATTCTTGGGGTAAATTCACTTGGTTGTGGTATATAATTCTCTGTATACGCTGCTAAAATCTGTTTATTAGTAATTTTTGAGGATTTTTTGCATCTATATCTTAGGGATATTGGTCTTTAGTTTTCTTTGATATCTGAGTGCTTTGCAATCAGAATAATGCTGGCTTCATAGAATGAGTTAAGAAATGTTTCCTCTTTGATTGTTTGGAAGAGTTGAGTGAGAGGATTGGTGTTAATTCTTGAAACATTTGGTAGAATTCACCAATGAAGCTATCTGGTCCTGAGCTTTCCTTTGTTGGAAATTTTTTAATTACAGATTTAATCTTTTTGTTTGTAATGGGTCTGTTGAGAGTTTCTATGCCTTTTTGAGTCAGTTTTGGTATTTTGTGTGTTTCTAGGAGTTTGTCCATTTCATTAAATGATCTACTTTGTTGGCTTGAAGGTATTCATTGTTTGCTCTTATTATCCTTTTTCATTTCTGTAAAGTTGTTTGTAGTGTCCCTACTTTCATTCCTGCTTTTGGCAATCTGGCTTCACAGTCCTGACTCTTAACCACCATGCCATTTGTTGTATCCATTTGCTTTCTTAGTCTTGCCAAAGGTTTGTCAATTTTTTAAAAAATTTTCAAGGAACCAACTTTTGATTTCATTGATTCTATTTTTCTTTTTTCTTTTTTTTAAAGATTTTATTTATTTATTTGATAGACAGAGATCACAAGTAGGCAGAGAGGCAGGCAGATAGAGAGAGGGGGAAGCAGGATCTCTGCTGAGCAGAGAGCCAGATGCGGGGCTGGATCCCAAGACCCTGGGACCATGACCTGAGCCGAAGGCAGAGGCTATAACCCACTGAGCCACCCAGGTGCCCCTCATTCTATTTTTCTATTCTCAATTTCATTCATCTCTTCTCTTCATTATTTTCTTCCTTCTACTTGTTTTGGTTTAGATTCTCTTCTTTTCCTAGATGGTTCATAGTGTTGTTCAAGCCTTCTATTTCTTTTTTATGTTTTCTCTAGTCATTCTATTCATTATGGAAAGTGAAGTGTTGAAATCTCAAATTATTGTAGAACAATCTACTTCTCCCTTTAATTCTGTCAATTTCTATCTCCTATATTTTAGAATTCTGTTGTTAGGTGCATATATGCTTAAATTGTTATATCTTCTTAATATATTGACTCTTTTATCATTATATAACATCCTTCTTTGTCTAGTTACAATTTATATCTTAAAGACTATTTTATCTGATATCAGTATTACCACTCCAACTCTCTTTTGGTTATTGTTTACATAAGATATATTTTTCCATCCTTTCACTTTCAACCTATTTATGTCTTTGGGTCTAAATTAGGTTTTTTGCAGATGGCATATAGACCATTCTTAAAAATCTATTCTGCCAAAGTCTGTCTTTTAATTATAGAGTTTAAACCATTTACATTTGTTATAACTACTGATGAGGATGGCCTTACTTCTGCCATTTTGCTATTTTTTATATGTCAGTATGTTTTATTCCTCATTTCCTCCATTACATTACTACCTTTTGTGTTAGATGTTTTCTAGTATACCATTTTGATTCCTCTCTCATTTATCTTACTAGATGTATTTTTTAATTATTTTCTTAATTAACATCCTACTTCATAAAAATCTATTTCAAGTTAATACTAATCTCAATAGTATGTTAAAGATTGATCCTACATAATTCTGTCCCCCCACTTATGTTGTTATTGTCTCAAATGACATCTTTATACATTGTGTGCCCATCAATATATTTATATTGTTGTTTTATGTATCTTTAGCTAGGAAAAAAATGAGGAGTTACAAACCACAAATATCTTAATACCGACTTTTATATTTACCCCTATAATTACCTTTACCAGTGTTCTTTATTTCTTCATGTTGACACAGTTGCTATTTAATGTTTTCTCATTTAAGCCTGAGAGGTCTCCTTCAGTATTTCTTGTTGAATAGATCTACTAACAATAAACTCTGTTTTTGTTTATCTGAGAAAGTCTTAATTTCTCTTTCAATTTGAAGGTCGGGTTTCTTAGGTATAGAATTTGTGGTTGACCATTTTATTCTTTCAATTCTTTGAGTATGTTATGTCATGAACTTCTGGCCTACATGATTTCTGAGGAGAAATTAGCAATCAATCTTACTGAGGATGCCTTGTATGTGATAAATTATCTCTCTTGCTACTTTTAGGATTCTATCCTTGGCTTTAAGCAGTTTATGTGTTTCATTGAGGATCTTGAGGTTTATTGAGATTCTTGGATATGTATATTCCTGTTTTTCATCAAATTTGCAAAGATTTTGGCCATTATTCAGGTATTCTTTCCATTCTTTTCTCGTTGCTCTCCTTCTGGAACTCCCATTGTACATATATTGGTATACTTGATGCTGTACCACAGGTCTCTTAGGTTCTATTCATTTTTGTCTATTATTTTTTCTTTCTTCTCTTCAGACTGGGAAATCTCATTGACCTGTTTTCAAGTTTGCTGATTCTTTCTTCTGCCCGCTCAAATATTCTATTTATTCTATTTCAGGATTTTTCATTTTCATTATTGTACTTTTCAGCTTTAGAATTTCTCTTTAGTCCCTCTTATAATTTCTATTTTTGTATTGATATTCTGTATTTGTTGGGCTTTTTTAATGTTCTCTATTTGTTGACCCATCATTCTCATGGTTTCCTTTAGCTCTCTGAGCATATTTTAAGTAGTTGATTAGTAGGTTTTAAAAAAATTTTTGGCTTTTTTTTTTTTTTTAAGTAATCACAATATCTTGGCTTCCCCAGAGCACATTTCTGTTAATTTCTTTTTTCCTGTGTATGGGCTACATTTTCTTGTTTCTTTGTATGACTCATTTTGTTGTTGTTGTTGTTGCTGAAAACTGGATATTTTGAATATAATGTGGCAACTCTGAAAATCATATTCTCATTCTTTAAGGTTTATCATTGCTGCCTGTTGCAGTTGTTATTTGTATGCTCGGTTCTCCTTTCTGAATTAATTTTGTAAAGTCTATTTTCTTTGTTATCTATAGCCACTGAAATCTCTATTCTGTGAGCTTGTCCTAAGCTAGTGATTTGACAGAGATTTCCGTGACTATACATGACAAAGATTTCTATCTTTTGCCTGGAATAACATAAAATCTCCTAATGTATATAAATAGACTCTTGTGTGTATGTTGGGCCATACCTTCAATGCTCAGCCAGGCATTTCATTATCGTGCCTTGGAGAACCTCAAGGTCAGCCATAGGTGAGAGCTTAGAGCTTTCTCAGATCTTTCCTGAGCATGTACCCAGCCCTGGGCATGGAGATGGTCTTCTAGATTTCCAGCTATATGTGAGAGCTTTTCCAAAACTCTTATTCCCCAAAGTGTCTCAATCTCCAGTTTCGTCTATAGTCTGTTCCAACTATTTTTTAAAGATTTTATTTATTTATTTATTTATTTATTTGACAGACAGAGATCACAAGCAGGTAGAGAGGGAGGCGGGGACCAGGGGGAAGCAGGCTCCCCGCTGAGCAGAGAGCCCGACATGGGGCTCGATCCCAGGACCCCAAGATCATGACCTGAGCTGAAGGCAGAGGCCTAACCCATTGAGTCACCCAGGTGCCACCCTGTTTGTTCCAACTATTATCACTTGCCTCAGTGGCAGCATGTTTTACATTTGCCTTTAAATATTTTTGACAAATGTCCCCTAGGTAGTCCCTCGGTCCTGAGAATTTAATAGTAGGTGAAATAAAGGTAAGTCCTTTGGATTAGTCTTTCCGGTAGCAACAAGACAGACAAAACAACCAGGATTCTTTGAGAATTAGATCCATTCTGTTCACTTATATACTCAGCACCTATATCAGGAATGTAGGCTGTTGTCTTCCAAGCCACTGCTGAGTCAGGGAAGTCAAATTACCCCAGAGCTCCACTTACTATCAAGATTCTTGGGGGGGGGGGGGGTCCCCCCCTCAATTAAGCATTCTCCTGGTTGTT
This sequence comes from Mustela lutreola, assembly GCF_030435805.1. NCBI lineage: Eukaryota > Metazoa > Chordata > Mammalia > Carnivora > Mustelidae > Mustela > Mustela lutreola. Next base: position 56,103,977 of record NC_081291.1, on the reverse strand, counting down.
GTAAACTTTTCATTTGTTTCTCAAGTTCCAATAAGGTGGATTCTCACAACTTTTGCCAGCTTATTTGCTCCTTTTATGTAGGAATGAGATTTTCTAGTTTCCTACTCTGCCATTTTCACTCCAGGGTGCTGTCTTTTAAGATTCAATGTGTACTTCAAGGGGTACCTGAGTGGCTCAGTCAGTTAAGCATCTGACTCTTGGTTTTAGCTCAGGTTATGATCTCAGGATCTTGGGATAGAGACTTACATTGGGTTCCCTGCTCAGAGGGAAGTCTTTTTCCCCTCTGTCTCTCCCTTCGCCCCTCCCCCTGCTCATGTACACTCTCTTTTTCTCTTTCTCTCTCTTTCAAATAAATAAATAAATCTTTTTAAAGGAAGATTCAACATGTACTTTGAAATAGCAGTCATTATATGGTGCTGGGACTCCATCAGGTAGAATACATGGGAACCAAGGAGTGGAAGTAGAAGGGTCCTTGTCACCATCATGTCCAATGACTCACTTCAGGAATTCCTGTAACTTTTGGCTCTGCTAGAGTAGTAGTCTTATTCCTGGCTGGATGGATTAATGGGGAGGAAGAACTTCTCCCAAGGACACCTAAAGCTATGGCTGCCCTATGTCATTTTAGCCTCCTCATACCAACAGAGCAGGAGGCAAAGAAAGGAGTTTCTACACTGAGAAGGATATCAGATCCTAATTATCATGAAGAGATAAGCCTGTTCATAGATAGTAGAATCAGGGAAGAATATGTCCAGAACTCAGGGGATTCATTAGGGCTGCTCTTGGTGGAGGAGCCCAGAGACTGCCCAGAGACTACCAATATGGGCAATTGTAGCAACTATAGTTTGGCCAGTGTATAGTGACCAGGGGCTCAGAACTTCCAGGGATGTGGGTCCAGTTATTTCACCAGACTAGCAACCTCAATATGCAGGAGTGCTGTTCAAGTGCTGTTGTCTGGAATGAGTGGTGATACAAGGAGATAATGAACACCAATTATGACCTTGGAGACAACTGCAGCAGTGAGGCCTGTAGCTTGTCCCACAAACCCGTTTGTGTTCTTTGTAGAAAGTATAACTGGCAACCAGCTAGAAGAACTGGTATCAGCAAGGAGTGGAACTTAATGTAGGGCATCAGCACCCCACCCAAACCTCTCCAGGTCTTACCATTTTAGTGCAAGCTGCCCTGACTTCCAACTACCAGCACCTACATCTCTACCTGGCAGCTTTCTCTGGCTGCTGAAGCTTGCTCTAACCATAAGCATGGTGGTCTATTACTACCAGAATATTAATAAATATCCCCAACCTTCAGCTGCTCCCCCTCCCCAGATAGGATATCACTAAAGATATCAGGACACCACTGTACTCTATGCTGGCTCCCAGAGTTCCCTGTGAAATTAAGCTCTAGTTGCCTACAGATCTTGTGTGACTTGTGTGATATTACCTACGTTATTGGCTCCTTCCCTCTCTATCTCAGTTCCTACTCTCATGCAAGTGATTCCTGGGATGAAATAAACTACTTGCACTCAAATCCTTGGCTCAAGATCTGCTTCTCAGAGAACCCAGGTTAAGACAAACCATGTCTGTCTTTTTTCCTTCAAAAAGCTTAGTCTCTTCCTTCTGACTATTTTCCTTTCCTTTTAAGCCTAAACATGGTGGGCACTTAGATGGACATAATATTTTGCTCATTGCATTTGCTTATTGCCCATTGCATTTGAATGAAAAGCCAAAACCAAAAGCCTCTTCAACACAGTCTACAGGACCCTGCACGATCTGACCTTAGTTAGCTTCCTTCCATTCCCCCTTAGGCCCCTGTCCCTTTCACTCACTGGACCCAGCCCCATCCAGCCTTCCTCTAGATTTATAACATACTGTTTCTTGTTCCACTGCAGAGCCTTTGCACATGTTCTTGCACCTGCGATGATCTTTCCATCATTTACCACTTGGTAAATTCAGATTTTAGCTTTAAAACCACTTTTCCAAAAAAATTGTCTTCTCCAAACCTCTAATATAAACCATTTCCCTTCATTATTCTCTTTCAAAGAGCATTGTTCTTCTCCATTTTCTGCTTATATTAAGTTGTCTTCATATATTTTTTGGTGCATTTATCTAATTATCTTTTTTAAATTTTTTACAGAGAGAGAGCAGGGGGTAGGGACAGAGGGAGAGGGAGAGGGCGATAAAGAGAATCTTAAGCAGGCTCCATACCCAGATACAGGGCTCAATCTCACAACCCAAGCAGAAATTAAGAGTTAGACACCTAACTGACTGAGCCACCCAGGCACCCCTGATTAATATCTTTCTTTTAACCAAAGTGCACAGACTGTTGAGATGGGTTGTGAAAGTCTCCAAAGCGGATGGGGGCAGTGATGAGGCTCTGAGTATTCAAAAGGAGGCAGGGGGCCTTGCAAGGAGCACACAGAACTCTGAGGCCTGGCATTTACTCCTGGTGATGGGGATATTCAGGTGGGGGTGGATCAGCCCTTCAGAAGCTTTGAGAGGTAACTTCTGTATTGACTCTATAAGTCCCTCTAGCTAGTGCCTCATTTCTCTGTTCCTCTTGACAGAAAAAGTCTACAAAAAAATTGTCTTCACCTCCTTTCTCAAATTGCTCTCCTCCCAGTCTCAAAATCAGGCTTTTGTACCCATTACTTCACTGAAACTGCCCATCAAGGCCAGCGATGGCTTCCAAGTTGCTAAATCATATGGTCAGTGGTCACTCCTCATTCTTTCTTGATTGATCAGCATCAGTGGACAATGCTGTTGACTCCCTGCTTCCTGAAGCACTCTTTCTCCTTCCAGATGACCACACTCACTCCCTTGGTGATCTCATTCTGCCTCGTGTAGGTCTTAAGTGCTTCTTATCAGTTGACAACTCCCAAATCACTATCACTATCTTGGACCTCCTCCCTTGGGCTCTATACTCCATGTTCAGCTGCCTGCTTCCCATCTCCACTTAGATAATTGTATATTTTGTCAACTTTAACATGTCCAAACCAAACTCCCAATTCTCTCTTCACCCCAGCCTGTTCTTCCTGTATTTTTTCCACCTCAGCAAATGGAAGCCCCATCTGTCCACTAGCTCAAAACACTTGTGGTCTCCCTTGACTCCTCCCTACAACCAGTCCACCAGCACTCTAAGAGTTTCTCCTGCTTTTGCCTTCCTATAGTCCTTTCTCAACCCTGCAGCCTGAGTGCCCTTTCAAAAGGTGAGTCCAGCCATGTCAGTTCTTGGCCCACAAAACTCTAGCTACTCCCATCTATTCAGAATAAATCTGAAGTCCCACCACCAGTGCACATGGCCCTGCATGATCTGCCCCCATCTCTCTTGTTTTGCCTCCTATCCCTCTTACCTCTCTCCCTTGACTCCAGCCCCACTGGTTTCCCTGATGGTCCTTAAATATACCAATCTCACTTCTGCCTCAGGGTTTTTGCACTATTTCTTTTTTGCCTGCAGTACTCCCCACAGATACTTCCAAGGCTCGCTCCTTTATTTCTTCAGATTTCTGCCCAAATGCCATCTTTTGTACTACACCTTCCTCCCGCATCCCACATCCTCAGAACCTCCCATGCCTTTCCTCTGCTTTATTTTTTCAAAACACTTCTCACCATCTACTATTCTTTATATTCAATATTCTAATTTGTTCTGTATTCATTAAGTTCTGTATTCTCTACATTCCACATCCTGATTTATTATCCATCCTCTCTTCTCCAGGCTAGAATGTGAGTTCCATGAAGATGGAAGCTAGATGTCTGGTTCACCTCCATAGCCCTCTGGAGCAGAGTCTGCTAAAGGAATGAATCAGGCTGTGCTCAATATTTATAGAATAAATCAATGAGTAATTGGATAAATCCAGTGAATAAGTGGATTTATCATCATTCTCATGTGGACCTCAGGAATATATTAAGGAAATCATTTAGTAATTAGAGTTGTGAAATAGGCTTCTGTTTTTTCTTAATCATTTGTCTGTTATGAAAATATTTTATATTTCATATGTAGCAGAGCAGCTCTGTTACTGTGATTCAGTGAAAGTCAGCGCATGGGGCACCTGGGTGGTTCAGTCAGTTAAGCATCTGCCTTCGGCTCAGGTCATGGTCCTGGGTCCTCGGATCAAGCCCCACACTGGGCTCCCTGCTAAGTGAGAAGTCTACGTTTCCCTCTCCAGCTCCCTGCTGCTTGTGCTCTCTCTCTGTGTGTCAAAGAAATAAATAAAATCTAAGAAAGAAAGAAAGAAAGAGAGAGAGAGAAAGAAAGGAAGAAAGAAGCGGGGGGAGGAAGGAAGGAAGGAAGGAAAGTAAATCAGCCTGTGCATAAGGATTTGGGAAGAAAGAAAGAAAGAAAGAGGAAAAAATACTTTGTAGTTTTGCTACTCTAACTATGGGGTTATATAAACATTCATATATTTAACATTATAACTTGTTTGGAGACAATTATGAAGTATGTGTGTGTCACCATTAATTCTAAGTACACTTTTCCTTGGGCTTTTTAATGAAGATTTTATTTATTTATTTATTTATTTGAGAGAGAGTGTGTGTAAGCAGGGGGAGTAGCAGAGGGAGATGGAGAAGCAGGCTTTCTGCTGAGCAGGTAGCCCAATTCGGGGCTCGATCCCAGAACCCTGGGATTATGAGATCATGACCTGAGCCAAAGGCAGATGCTTAACCAGCTGAGCCACCCAGGCATCCCTTCCTTAAACTTTTTATTTTACTTATTTTTATTTAGTAAAAACATTGTTTTATCATGATGTTGTGCTCGAGTTTAATTTTTGTGTGACTATCACCTGAAGAAGAAATGACATTTTCTTCAAAGTGGAACTTTAAACTGAATTTCCAATAGCCTTCACAATGTCAAACATAGTACCTTTGGCTGAACGAACTTCAGTGAATTGGACTTAAAAAAAACCAACACCATTGGAACCAAGCACTTTTCTATTTGAATCTTGTAATGCCATCGATAGAAAACTATGATCATTTGGGGCTCCTGGGTGGCTCAGTTGGTTGAGCGTCCCACTCTTGGTTTCTGCTCAGATCATGATCTCAAGGTTGTGAGGTTGAGCCCCACACCAGCTCCACACTGAGCATGGAGTCTACTGGATATTCTCTCCCTCTCCCTCTGCCCCTATGCCTGCCCCACACCCCCACTCATGCTCTGTCTCTCTCTCTTTCTCTGTCTCCCAAAATAAACAAATTTTTTTTAAAAAGCCATGATCATTTAATAGTTCACAGTGTTCTTTTTTTTTTTTTAAGATTTTATTTATTTATTTGACAGAGAGAGATCACAAGCAGGCAGAGAGAGAGGAGGAAGCAGGCTCCCCGCCGAGCAGAGAGCCCGATGCGGGCCTCGATCCCAGGACCCTGAGATCAGGACCTGAGCCGAAGGCAGCAGCTTAACCCACTGAGCCACCCAGGCGCCCTGTTCTTTTTTTTTTAAAGGTTTTTTTTTTTTTTTTTTTTTAAAGTAATCTCTACACCCATTGTAGGGCTCAAACTCACAACCCTGAGATCGAGAGTCACATGTTCTACCAATTGAGTCAGCCTGATGCCCCACAATGTTATTTTTCTAATGGAACTAATAGCTATCATTGTCATTTTCTTTTTCACATGTACACACCAAGAAAACTGAAACTGAAAATGACTGAGGTTATTTTTCAAATACAAACATTCGATATAGACAAAGAATCATGTTTCAACTGGGATTTTACAGAAATACATCATCTCTGACTTCCTGTTCACCCCTTTATGTTTTAAAGGCAGAAAAGCAAAACATTCACATCCCCAAAGATTTGCTCCTCCTTAAAGCCTGGTCTTGTTAGTAGAGGGCAAAGGGGCCCTTGTTTTTCTTCTAGACCTGAGTCTCTGATGCCATCTCCCTGTAGGACCTTGGGCAAGTCCTGTCTTCTTGTTGGGCCTCATTTTCTCCCTCTGTAAAGCCTCCAAGGTCTTCCAGTTCTGGTGTTCGTGGTTTATTTCCACCTGGGAAGATGGCCATGGTACTGATATTTGACCTCACTGGGAAAATATGTCAGATAAGGAGGCCCTGCTATCTCTACAACCTTCATATTCACCTCCATTCCCTCACATGAAACCCAATGCCAGAGTTTTGGGACAACCTCCCTCATTGATAAAGTGTCCCATAACTTCTCAATGAGCCCACACACTGTAACTGCAATGATAACAGGCTATATCTGGCTCGTCCGGAATCCTGCCCATGTTCCCCAGAGTGCTATGGCTATCCGTTATCTGCTGAACATGAATGACCAGAGGCAGAAAAGCACAAGGAGCCTGTGCTGTTGAGAAGTGGAAGTGATTAATTTATGTCGCCTGCTCCAGTGCTGGTCTTTAGCAAGTGATAGGCAGAATGTATGTTGACAGCTGCCTTGGAATTCACACCACACCGTCAGCTCTCCGCAGGAAACAGATGATTTCAGTGCAGCTCTCAAGCTTGTTGACAGCTCGAGCTTTCTGATAAGGCTGTCAGAAGATGAAAAGGACAGTCCTAGGAAGTTGAGAGCTTCCTAGCCATGGATGGGATGTAAAAGAGGTTGCAAATGCACCAAGTGGAGAGACAGGGACTGTCATGTTCTCCATGATGCTATCATAACCGAGCACAGCACCTCCCCTTCCTGCTCAGAGGTTTGGGGCCAAGGCTTATCTACCAGGCATCAGTTAGGGCCACAGAGGCAGTGAAACAAAAGGGAGGTAGAGAGCAAGGTAGTCTAACCATTAAAAGGAGAGCCAGGACTCAAGAGTCAGGAAGGGGACAAATCCAGATATGACCAGAAAGAGGAAGGAATTCAGGGCAGGGAGAGAAGAATTCACCATGGGGGGGAGGAGATATGCTGACAAGAAGTGAAGATCAAATCAGATTGGAGGACCGAGATATTAACTGGTCACTTTGATAAGCCTGACTGGATGAGATGCCTGGTGTGTTTTAAAAATGCCCAGCAGTGGAGCACTTATTGTGTCTGCCGTTAACACTTAACTGTCAAGGACCGATGAGCACCTGCTCAGGAAGGCTCATTCAGAAAAATGGAGATGCCTAAGGGTCATTCCTCCTACTACCCCAACCACACACAAACTTAAAATGAAAATACCTCTTGTTAACTCCCACGAGAAAAAAGAATATTCTTCTAACTTCAATTATATTCTTTATACCATACCCGCTGGAGAATCGGAACTACTTTTAACCACTTGAGTGTTGCTCTCTAGGCCCATTTGAGAAGAAGCCATAGAGTGGCAGCTCTCCAATCTTTCTTCTCAATATAGCCCAAGCAATAAGCTCTCTCAGGCCCCTTTGGGCCATCCATGTGATCTTCTCTTTCCCACAGAATTTCAGGTAGTTGAACTGCAGCCCTGGAGAAAGTGTGTAAGCTGTATGGCTGTGGAAGGAGCCCACAACTCTGACCCTACCCACTCAGCTTGCATATTCTCTTGATGGCTCCGCACCTAATCTTATTCCTGTTGATTCGAAGTTTTCGGGCTGGCCAGTAAGAGCATTAAAAGCTCTTCCCCCACCCTGCCCAATAGCTTGAGGCCGCTGGGGCTTTGGCATCAGTCTGAAAAGATACTGTTCTCTCTTTCTACTCAGAGCATGTCCCAGGAGAAAGCCTGACCTGGGTGGGGTGATTTGAGGAAGCTGGATGACTGCCCAGCCTCTCATGAGTCAGGTGTTCATGGCCTCATTCTTTTGTTCAAAGTAAATTCCTGGAACGTAACCCGTTTTCTGATATCAATGCAAAAACACCTTCAGAGCCAAGTGGTGTCCTTTGGGGTCACATCAGTGGACCCAACAGGCAGCCTGCTCTTCACAAGAGAGAGGTGGGCAAGCAGAGGCAGGCAGGAGTCCATTTCTGTGGGGCCTCCAAGGCAATGGTGAGGAGTTTGAATCTTGAGCAATGGAAAGTTATTAGCGAGTTTAAAGCAGTGACAGGCCATGATCTGGTACTCATTTTTAAAAGATGCTTCTGTCAGCAGAGTGGCTAAGGGACTGGAGGGAACAAGCAGATGAGGGAAACTGGTGAGGAGGAGAGTCATTCATTCTCCAAGTAGGTGCTGTACTCCAGCTCTGTGGGCAGAAGGCACTGGGGATAAGTCTCCCTACCTTCCTGTAGCACAAAAGGCAGAAGGAAAACAAATGAATAAAATTCAGCAATCAAAGAAAAGAGATCAGTTCAAACTGGGATAGATGTTCTTCAGAAAATAAAACACATGCTATGATAAAGAATGACTAAGGCGGGAGGCGACAGTCATGTTAGGGGGTAGAAGGGATGGCCCTTCTGAGGAAGTGACATTCTTGCTGAGACCTAAATAATGGGAATGAGTGAGTCATGTGACAATGTGGAGTGGGGATGAGGGTGGGCTGGTTGAGGCAGAGGAAACAGCTAGTGCAAAGGCCCATGTGCAACTGGGGGCTGGTGAGTGAGGACTGGGTCCTACACAAGCATGGAGAGGTTGGCAGGGGCCAGTCCAGGGAGCTCTTTGACATCCGTGGTTAGGAGCTTGGGCTTTAGGGGGTGCCAGGATGGCTAGGTTAAGTTTCTGACTTTTGATCTCTGATCAGGTTTGATTTTAGGATTGTAAGTTCAAGTCCCAGGTTGGGCTCCAGGCTGGGCAGGTAGCCTACCTAAGAAAACAAAAAAGACAGGAGTTCAGGCTTTATTCTGTGAGGAGGAGAAGCCATTACAGGCTTTCAAACAGAGGCACCAGTGAGCAATGAGCTACAGCCCTCTCGGATCAAATCCAGTCTGCTGCCTATTTGTTCATAAATTAAGTTTTATTGGAACTCAGACTGACCCATTCATTTCCATATTGTTCATGGCTACTTTCATGCTAAAAGGCAGAGCTGAAATTGGGAATGAGACCATCTGGCCCACAAAACCTAAAATGGTTAGTCTCTGGCCCTTAATAGAATAGTGTGCTAACCCCTGATCTAACTGATGTTTTCAGAAGGTTATTCGGCTCCTCTATGAGGTAGGGCCATGGAGTAAGGATTCAAGGTACTGCAGGACACAGAGGAAGGTGAGGACTTTTTTTTTTTTTTTTTAAGATTTTTATTTATTTATTTATTTAAGAGAGAAAGGGAGAGAGAGAATGCAGGAGGAGAGGCAGAGGGAGAAGGAGAGAGAGAGAAGAATCTCAAGCAGACTCCCTGCTGAATACAGAGCAGACGCAGGGCTCAATCCCAGGACCCTAAGATTACCGAGCTGAAGTCAGCTGCTTAACTGACTGAGCCACCCGGCACCCCAGGTGACGCCTTTAGTTAGCATCTGCCCTTGTTGGCTGATGTTCTCTCCAACATCAGAGAGATATGGCTTGACTGGTGGGGTCATCACTCTGAGAGCACACTGCTCTAAAGACAGAGATGATGTCTGCACAGGGAATGCTGCCTGGTGTACTGTGGCCAGCCGAGCCGACTCTGCTTTGCCTGGTGAACTTAGCAAGAGGAGTTAATCGTTGCTCGTGGGGCCTCCACCCAAACCATAACTGCCTGTCTTTTGTCTGCGGCACCTCGTCACCAATTTGGGGCTTAGAGACAGTGCAAGCCAAGCAGCTGTTTCCCATTACCTGCTTGTCCCATTTCAGCAGCCTGTTGTGACTGCCAAGCATGCCCACACCACTCCCAACAGAGAGGGAGAGACACTGTGAGAAAGGGATCTCATTTCCAAATTTTAGGGCAGATTGGTTTTGTTTTGTTTCTTGAGAAAAACATCAAATAAGTGAAATAAGTTGTGCATTGTGTTAAAAAAAACTAACCCCAAACATCTGGGTTCTTTGTACCATGGGAGCTTATTTTCATTCCTTTGGTTGTAACTGATAAATATTCACAGAATAATTGAGTTGGTACATTTTTCAGGAAGAAAGCCATCTGTGTTACATAAAGAAATGGTGAAGATGAGGGCAGGGCAAGAGAAGATTCTGGGTAACAGAACAACTATCCCTAAGTAGCTCACTATAGGTGGATGGGCAGAATGTACTTCAAATTTATTTTGACAAGCATTTACTGAGCACCTACTCTTTGCCAACTACTGCTAAGTGCTGGGGAATCTAGGTTGAATAAAACGAGGTTCCCCAGGGTCATCTGAGTGGCTCAGTCTGTTAAGCATCTGCCTTTGTCTCGGGTCATGATCCCGGAGTCCTGGAATTGAGCCCCACGTCAGGGTCCCTGCTCAGCCGAGAGCCTGCTTCTCCCTCTGCCTGCTGTTCCCCCCTGCTTGTGCTCTCTCTCTCTCTCTCTCTCACTCTCACTCTATCTCAAATAGATAAATAAAATCTTTTAAAAATAAATAAATAAAAACAAGATCCCTGCTGTCTGGGGCCTCACAGTCCAGTAACAAATAGAACAGCGACAATATGGCAAAACAAAAACAAAGCACTTGTAATGGCTCTTTCATTCCTATAACATCCCTCTCACATGGGAATCATCGTTCCAACTTTAAATTGATATTTGGAGAATAAATGCTGGAATCGGGATTTGAAACCATGAGAGTCTTTCCCTGCCTCTCAGATTGGTGGAACTAGAGTAATCAGTGTAAGCTCCACCAAGGTAGGTTTCAGCTTAGGAACAAAAGGGGCTGCTTTGGAAGGTGATGAGCTCTGAGTGAAGGGCAGTGTGTAAGTAAAAGAATATGGAGGCATGGCTGGATCCAGAGCCTCAAAGGATATTGTCAGAAATTAGTCTCTCTTCACATCTTGGTGCCACTTTCCCCTAGTTTGGCTCCATATCAAGTAGATCCTTCCCCCATAGAGTGGCCATGGTGCCCCAGCACCTCTAGGCTAACCTTTTAAGTGCTCAGTAGCCTCAACAGAAAGAGGGCAATTTTCCCCAATAGTTCCAGCAAAAGTCCCAGGATCAGCTCTGGCCTGACTGAGTCACATGGCCATCTCTGAGCCAATCCCTGCAACGATGAATGTAGGACCCTTGTTGAGTAAATTCACCCAACCACATGGACCGAGAGCGGTCCTTGTTCCCATTTTCTGAGGTCCCTCAGCACAGCTCTTCTTAATGTTATGAAGGTACTGGCTCTTTGGAAACTTTTGGTAGTTCAATGGGCTTGGCTGGTCACTCACTGTGACTTTGAGTAGATACCATCCTCTCTCTCTCTGAGCTTCATCCATAAGCTAGGAATTCATTGCACCTTGCTGGCTGTAGCATGATTAAATTGGTACTCACCACAGTGCCTGGCCCAGGAAATGATTTCCAACACCCCCAGGGAGGGACTTATGTGAGAGGAGATGTGGGGGCCCAGGCTAATCTCAGGATCAGGATGCAGGGATGGGTAAGTGTGGGCGGCCAGTGATTTGGCCAGGTTGACAGTTGTTAGGTCAGGTCTAAATGCACGACGGATGCTGCATTTCTATATTGAGCTCCTGGAATAGGAGTCACTCAGACAAGGGCTGTTTGTAAAGGCCCAGCCAAGTCTGTTTCCCTCTTCAGCTTCTCAAGCTCCAGCCGGGATCACGAGAAAGCAACGTTCTCAGAATGAACTGGCTCAGCTCCTTGCAGAAATACTGCCAGAAAAGGACAATTAGCTATGGGCCCTTGGCTTTTCTAGGGGTCTGCCTTAGACACAACTGAGTGGGAGGAAACACACATTCAGGGTCTTCTTTGTGGCACCATTAGAGGAAAGGTGGGACAGCGTGGCGCAGCAAGCCTGAGGCCACAACCAGGCTGCCTGTGGTGGATCCTGGCTCGGCCACTTGCCAGCCCTGTGACCCTGAGCAGGACCTCACTTTTCTTATCCGTAGAACAGGAGAGATGATAATAAAAATTGTATCTGCCTGAAAGGTTGATTGTAAGGATCACACATATTAGCTCAAACCACTTTACAAGTCAAAACACACTGCTGTCAGCAATTTCATATGGTTAACCTAGAGTTCTTGATCCAGAGTATGTGTTAACTATTGACATACACTATCTGTGGCCCTCACAACAGTCTTACAGAGAAGGTACTGTCATGTCTGTGCCACAGGCCAGAGAGTAGAAGGGCAATGCAGCCACCTTCATGAAGGGTGCACTCTGTGCCAGCCAGTAGGAAAACTGAAGGTCAGAGAGGCAGCACTCCATCCCCAGAGACCCACAGACACAGAGCCGGGCCTGCAACCTGGGGCTGACAATTTTTCTCTGCTTACACATTGCTGGCTCCTGTAGCAGGATTGTTTCTAGAAGACATGATCTTTTATTCTAACCAGAGTCCCTTATATGAGGATCTACGTGATAAATTTCTCTTAGAAGTCAATGCCAAGAAAAACAAATTTGTCCGTTCTAATGAGTGGTAACTTTCCTGTTATCCGAGAAGCCTCTGAGGACAGGGAAGATACCTGGGCTGGTTTCCAGAGATAGGTGAATTTTTATTATTATTTTTATTATACCTACCATGCTGGGGCATTTATTGTGTACTAAGACATAGCACTAAGTGCATTACATGAGCAATCTCCTTGCTACTCCAAGTGTAATCCATGGACCAGCAGCAATGGCCATCATCGGGGAGCATTTCAGATATGTAGAATCTCCAGGCCTTCTTGAATGCTGCTGAATCCAAAACTGCACTTTAACAAGATGGACAGATAACTTGTAGGTGCATTTCCTATTGAGGCATCTTGCATTGTGGCCTTTAATCCCCACCACATCCAATGAGGTAAAGACTATTGAGGCCATGTGACAGATAAGTAGTTGATTTAGTGAGGTGAAGCCACCTGGCTCAAACCACACAACTGGGATTCTAACTGATTCTGGAGCCTACACTGTTACCAGACCCTCGGAAGTAGGAGGAAATGTCATGAGCAAAGGCCTAGGGCAAGACTGAGAACCTTCGGACAGACAGATTATCAACAGTGTTCCTAGCGACCATAAAGCCCTGGGCACCTTACCCAAAGATTCCAGGAACTTAGACCTGGCAGAACTCCTACGTGCCCAAGTTCAGGTGATAGTCAGCAGTCCCAGAACCAAACCCTAACGTGGAGGTGAAGAGGGTAGGCTTTGGGGTTGAATCAAAACCCACCAGCTAAGTATCCTCAGGCCTGTTGTATAACCTCGCTGAGTCTCAGTTTCTTCACTTGTAAATGGGGCCAGGGGTATCCATTGTGTCAAATAACAGGGAATATAAAACAATCTCATGGCATTAAATTCCTTCAACCAGTGTGTAACAAGGTTAGCATAATAAATGTTAACTGCAATGAATGAATGAACACGCACACACAAACACACACAAGGGAGCCCTCTTATTCATAGCATGGAGTTCCCAAAGGAGGCACAAATAATTTGAAGCTGACATAATGAGCTGAATTTTCCCCCATGCAATAGAAAGTGGGCAGGCAATGTTCAGGTGAAAAATATGACCTTGCTCTTGAGGCTGCTTAGTGGATGTGGTCCAACCCCATGGGGGTCCTGCTCTTTCCAGGATGTTTTTGTACTGTCTTTGCCTAGTTTGGTATCAGGTAGTTTGATACCAAACTTTGCTTAGTTTGGTATCATGCTAGCTTTAAAAGATGAGTGGAGAAGGGTTCCCTCTTTGTGATGATCAGTTTTACGTGTCAACTTGGTTAGGCTCCAGCCCCTTGTTATTCGGTCAAACACTAGGTGTTGCTGTGAAGGTATTTTGCAGATCTGATTAATACTCATAATCAGATCATTTTAAGTAAAGGAGTTTGTCCTAGATAATCTATGACATCCTGCTTCAGTCAGTTGAAAGGCCTTAAAAGCAGACGGAGGTTTCTTTGAAGGAGAAGAAATTCTGCCTGTGGACTACAGCTTCAGTTGATACCCAAATCCTGACAGCCTGCCCTATGGATTCCAGACTTGCCTAGACAGCATCCACAGATATCAATTCCTTGCTAATTCCTTGCAGTATATACTCATACAGACAGACAGACAGACAGATGTAGACATACGGTTCTGTCTCTCTGGTTGAACCTAACAGCTACAGACTTTGGAACCAGAAGGGATTCTGGGGGAATATAATCTCAAGGAAGAGTTTTTGAATTGGTTCTGGGTTTTCTAAAATTGGTTCTCTAATGTGATTATATTTAAAAACACCAATGACTCTATTTCCATGGTAAAGAGGATGCCAGTAGACCATGGTTTGATGCGGCAATCCAGATATGCAAAATATGACCATTGCATAATACAAGGAAAGTATGTCTGGAATGTATGAGATCCATTCGGATGTCTCTTAGCACCATCATATCCTGTGGTTAAAGGAAATGGAAAACCACAACAACCCAATTCAGGGAGAGCTACTAGTGGCCTAGACCATTCAGGAGTGAAGATTTGAGTCACCCCACCTGATAAAGAACCATGAGCAGCTGAGGGCAAATAGAATATGGAATATGGAATGGGTAATAGAAGTAGGTCATTATAAACACCAGCCACAATCATCTGACCAGTTGCAGAAACAAGGACTATTATAGTTATGAGTACTTCTTCCTTATTTCGTTATGAATATGTTTGTATAGATCTATTAGGCAAATATTTTTGTTTTGGTTATGGGTCCATGTTCCTTGGTCCATGTGTTATGCCCCCCCAATAATGGGTCCGTGATTAAAAGAGCGAGACTGATACAAAGCGAAGGTCAAGCAAAGCTTTATTTCGCACCAGGCATCAAGAATCAGACTGACCAGCCAGGGCTGCGCCTCTTACAGAGAGGATGACCCTTCTCTGTTTCACAGACTAGCTTTTAAGGGCAAAGGCCATGCAGTTGGACCTGGCCACGCACAGGTGGCCAATGAAATTTTAACACACGGTGAAAGCTGCACAGTGATGCTAGGTGACCAATTGAATTAAAATTTACCCTATAGTAGACATTTGACCCAGTCTATCACCTTGGTTAGAATTGGTGCCCAAAAGACTCTCAAAGAGCGGGGCCCATACTCCTTGGTAGCTAGGGAGACAGTATGCAACCCCCCCACTGATCGGATGTCTCCACCTGGCCTGACCGACCCTTGTATCTGGCTTTGTTACCTGGGGCTGGTTTCCAGGACTTGTTTTTAAGTAAGTCCCCTGGGAGAAGGGGAGCAGGGATAGTTTAAGGGTTAAACGACATTATTGTTGTTTAACCCTTAATGGAAGCCTCTGGTTAAATAGGTCCTTACACATGTCCACTTACCATCTAACATAAGAAGTATTAGTAATAGTTAACTTAACATCATGTTATTTAAGTTACAAGATATCAAAGAGTAGAAAACACAATTGACCATAATAATGCAATGTTTTATTTGTTGGATTCTGTTTCACTGATCGAATTCTGACTAATACATGCCTCTTCTATAGTCAGGAAGAGAATGTGTAGAATGGGTAATGATTCTTATTTGAGTGTTTGGTAGATTCTCCAGTAAAACTACAGGAGCTGAGAGATTTCTTTTTTGAGAGTTTTTAAAATTATTTATTTCCTTAATAGTTACTGTGCTGTTGAAATTATTTCATATTGAGTGAGTTGTAGTAGTTTGTGTTTTCCAAGAAATTGGTCCATTGTCTAATTTATGTAGGTGGATGTTTTGTACCATTCCCTTATTATCCTCTTGATGAAATGCAAAGAATGTAGTAATATCCTCTATTTCATTGCTAATGTTGATAATTTATGCCTTTTTTTTTTCTGTCTGTCTTGCTAGAAGCTTGGCAATTTTATTTATCTTGTTCAGAGCCATATTTCTGTTTGGTTAATTTTCTATATTTTTAAATACCTTTCTGCCCCATTTTATTGAGACATAAGTGAAATATAACATTATATAACTTTAAGGTGTGCAATGTAATGATTTCATGTATGGACATATGCTGAAGTGTAAGTCTATCATCCATCATCTCACATAATTATAGGGTTTTTTTCTTGCGATGAGAACTTTAAGGTCTACTCTCTTAGCAACTTTCAAATAAACAATACAGTATTGCTAACTATAGTCACCATGCTGTATATTATATCCCCAGAACTTCTTGATCTTAGAACTGGAAGTTTGTACCCTTTAACTCCCTTCATCCATTTCTCTACTCCAACAGGGACAATCACCAAAGTATTCTGTTTCTATGAGTTTTTTTTTTTTTTTTAAGATTTCAGATTCCACATAGATGTGAAGTCATATGATATTTTTCTTTCTCTGACTTATTTCACATAGTGTAATGCCTTCAAGATCCATCTGTGCTGTTGCAAATGACAGGATTACTTATAAATATATATGTGTATGTGTACATGTATGTGTAAATCACATGTTCTTTATCCATTCATCCACTGACAGACCCTTAGGTTGTTTCCATATCTTGGCTGTTGCAAATAATACTGTAATGAATATGGGAGTACATATATCTCTGAGTGATTTCATTTCCTTCAGATTTATACTCAGAAGTGGAATTGCTTGATCATATGGTAGTTCTATTTTTAATTTTTTGAGCAAACTCCATACTGTTTTCTGCAGTGACTGCACCAATTTTACATTCCCACCCACAGCGCATGAAGATTCCTATTTGTCCGCATCCTCACCAACACTTGTTATTTCTTGTCTTTTTGATATTATCCATCCTAACTGGTGTGAGGTGATATCTCATTGTGGATTTGGTTTGCATTTCCCTGATCATTAATGATGTCAAGCACCTTTTTATGTACCTGTTAGTCATTTGTCTTTTACTTTATTTTATTTAAAATCAATTGATTGATATATAGTATATTATTAGTTTTGTATTATTAGTTTCAGAGGTAGGGTATAGTGATTCATCAGTTGTGTATAACATTCAGGCTCACTACATCAGGTACCTTCCTATATGCCCGTGACCCAACTACCCCATCCCCCTACCCACCTCCTCTCCAGCAACCGTGTTTGTTTCCCAAAGTTAAGAGTATGTCTTCTTTATAAATATGTTTCTTTGGAAAATGTCTATTCAGATCTTCTGCCCATTTTGAAATCAGATTGAAGTTTTTGCTATTGCATTGTATGAGTTCTTTATATATATTGGATATTAACCCCTTTTCAGATATTTTTTTCCCAACTGGTAGGTTGCCTTTTCACTTTCTAATGGTTTCCTGTGCTATGTAGAAGCTTTTTAGTTTGAGGTAGCTCCACTAGTTTATTTTTGGTTTTGGTGTCAAGGGCAAAAAAATCATTGCCAAGACTGATGTCAAGGAGCTTACCCCCTATATTTTTTTCCCATGAGTTTTATATTTCAGGTCTTACATTCGAGTCTTTAATTCATTTTGAGTTTATTTTTGTGTATGGTGTAAAATAGGGGTCCTATTTCATTCTTCCGCATATGGCTGTCCAGGTTTTCTAACCATTTATTGAAGAGAGTATCCTTCCCCCATTGTATATTGGCTCTTTCATCATAAATTAATTGACCATATATACATGGGTTTATTTCTGGACTCTATTCTGTTCCATTGGCATATATGTCTGCTTTTATGCTTATAGTATACTGTATTGACACTATAATATTGTAATATAGTTTGAAATCAAAAAGTTTGATATAGATTTTATCTATTTTTAATCTCTTTGATGTCTATTACTTAGTAATTTATTCTTTCTGTTCTGCTTTGGGTTTATTTTGCTCTTTTTTCCTAAGTTCTTGATATGGAAACTTAGATTATTGATCTGAGACTTTTCCTCTTTTAAAACTTATGCATTTAATTTGTAAATTTTCTTCTCAACACTGTGTTAGCTCTTTCCCATAAATTTTGATATGTTGTGTTTTTTCATCCAGTTCCGTGTACTTTTTATTTCCCTTGACACTTCCTCTCTAACTCAGGGATTTCTTGGAAATATGTTTTTTAGTTTCCAAGTGTTTGGAGCTTTCCATGTTATTTTTCTCTTATGAATTTATAGTTGATTCCACTGTGGTCAGGGAATATATCCTGTATGATTTCAATTTTTTAAAATTTGTTGAATTTTTTATGATCCAGGATATAGTCTATCTTGATATATTTCTGTGGGCACTTGAAAATAATGTATATTCTGCTGGTGGTGGCAGAGCGTTGGTTGATGGTGTTGCATTTTATTACACATCATTGCTGATTTTCTGTTCAGTTGTTTTAGCCACTGTTGAAAGAAGAGTGTTGAAGTCTCCAACTGTAATTATGCATTTGTCTATTACTCTTCTTAGTTCTATTACTCTGTTTAGTTCTATTTTTTGCTTAATGCATTTTGCTGCTCTTTTTTGGTGCACACACATTTAGGATTGCTCTGCCTTCTAGGTAGTCTGATTCTTTTATCATTATATAATGTTCCACTCTGTCTCTGGTAATTTCTTTTCCCCTGGAGTCTACTTTACTGGACATTAATATAGACTTTCCTTTGGTTTAAGAAATGTTTTTATGTTGTGTCTTTTTCCATCCTTTTGCTTCTAACCTGTCTATATCATTATATTTGGGTTTTTTAATTTTTTTTTTATTTGAGTATAGTTGACACACAATATTACATTAGTTTCAGGTATCTCTACTTGGAGAGTAGTGTAAGAAGCATGTTGTTAATTTTTTTCTTAAACTCTGTTATTGACATATTCTTAATTAATAATACAATTTAATTACCATTTTAGCAATCCAAATTAAGTTATAGTTGCATCCTAGTTTCTGTCCATTTCTCCTTTTTAAATTTTTTTAATTTAAATTCAGTTTAGTTACCATATAGTGTATTATTAGTTTCAGAGGTAGAATTTAGAGATTCATCAGTTGCACATAACACCTAGTGCTCATTCTATCAAGTGCCCTCCCTAATGCCCATCACCCAGTTACCCCATCCCCCTACCCTCCTCCCCTCCAGTAACCCTCAGTTTGTTTTCTATGATTAAGAATCTCTTATGGGAGCATCTGGGTGGCTCAGTGGGTTAAGACTCTGCCTTCAGCTCAGGTCATGATCTCAGGGTCCTGGGATTGAGTCCCACATCGGGCTCTCTGCTCCGCAGGGAGCCTGCTTCCTCTTCTCAATCTCTCTCTGCTTGCCTCTCTGCCCACTTGTGATCTCTCTCTGTCAAATAAATAAAATCTTAAAAAAAAAAAATGAATCTCTTATGGTTTGTCTCCCTCTCTGATTTCATTGTGTTTCATTTTTTCCTCTCTTCCCCTATGGTCCTCTGTTTTGTTTCTTAAATTCCACATATGAGTGAAATCATGATATTTGTCTTTCTCTGACTGACTTGTTTCACTTGGCATAATACCCTCTAGTTCCATCCACATCATTGCAAATGGCAAGATTTCATACTTTTGGGTAACTGAGTAATATTCCATTGTATATATATAGACCACATCTTCTCTATCCATTCATCTGGCTCTTTCCATAGTTTGGCTATTGTGAACATTGCTGCTGCTATAAACATCGGGGTCCATATGTCCCTTTGAATTACTATGTTTGTATCTTTTGGATAAATACCAAATAGTGCAATTGCTTGGTCATAGGGTAGCTCTATTTTTAACTTCTTGAGAGACCTTCATACTGTTTTCCAGAGTGGGTGCACCATTTGCATTACCACCAATGGTGTAAGAGGGTTCCTCTTTCTCTGCATCCTCACCAACATCTGTTGTTTCCTGAGTTGTTTATTTTAGCCATTCTGACTGGTGTGAGGTGGTATCTCATTGTGGTTTTGATTTGTATTTTCCTGATGCCGGGCAATATGGAGCATTTTTTCATATGCTTCTTGGTCATTTGTATGTCTTTGGAGAAATGTCTGTTCATGTCTTCTACTCATTTCTTGACTGAATTTTTTGGTGTTTGGGTGTTGAATTTGATAAGTTCTTTATAGATTTTGGATACTGGCTCTTTATCTGACAAGAAATTTGCAAATATCTTCTCTCATTTGGTAGGTGCCTTTTAGTTTTTCGGCTGTTTCCTTTGCTGTGCAAAAGCTTTTTATCTTGATAAAGTCCCAATAGTTCATTTTTGCTTTTGTTCCCCTTGCCTTTGAATATGTGTCTAGCAAGAAGTTGCTGTGGCTGAGGTCAGAGAGGTTGCTGCCTGTGTTCTCCTCTAGGATTTTGATAGATTCTTGTCTCACATGTTGGTCTTTCATTCATTTTGAGTTTATTTTTGTGTATGGTGTAAGAAAGTGGTCCAATTTCATTCTTCTACATGTGGCTGTTCAATTTTCTCAACACCATTTGTTGAAGAGACTTTTCCCCATTAGATATCCTTTCCTGCTTTGTTGAATATTAGCTGACCATAGGGTTGAGGGTCCATTTCTGAGTTCTCTATTCTGTTTCATTATCTATATGTCTGTTTTTGTGCCAGTACCATACCGTCTTGATGATTACAGGTTTGTAATACAGCTTATAGTCCAGAATTGTGATGCCTCCAGCTTTGATTTTCTTTTTCAACATTCCTTTGGCTATTTGGGGTCTTTTCTGGTTCCATACAAATTTTAGGATTATTTGTTCCAGCTCTGTGAAAAATGTTGATGGTATCTTGATAGGGATTGCATTAAATGTGTAGATTGCTCTAGGTAGAACTGACACTTTAACACTATTTTTTCTTTCAATTCATGAGCATGGAATATTTTTCCATTTATTTATGTTCTTTTCAACTTCTTCATAAGTGTTCTATAGTTTTCAGAGTAGATACTTTACTTCTTTGGTTAAGTTTTATCCTAGATATCTTATGGCTTTGGGTCCAATTGTAAATGGAATTGATTCCTTGATTTCTTTTTCTTCTGCCTCATTGTTTGTTTATAGAAATGCAAGTGACTTCTGTACATTGATTTTACATCCTGTGACTTTGCTGAATTCCTGTATCAGTTCTAGCAATTTTGGGGTGGTGTCTTTTCAGTTTTCTGCATAGAGTATCATCTGAGAAGAGTGAAGTTTGAGTTCTTTTTTGCCAATTTGGATGCTTTTTATTTCTTTTTGTTGTCTGATTTCTGAGGTTGGGACTTCCAGTACTATGTTGAACAACAGTGGTGAGACTGGACATTGCTGTTGTGTTCTGGACCTTAGGGGAAAAGTTCTCTGTTTTTCCCTGTTAAGGATGATATTCGCTGTGGGCTTTTCATATATGACTTTTATGTATATCATTATATTTGAAATGAGTTTCTTATAGATAGTATAGAGTTGGTTTCTGTTTTTAAATGCATTCTGTTAATCTCTGTCTATTAAATTAGTTAGTATAGTTAGGCTATTTAAATTTAGTGTAAATAATGATTTATAGGGCTTCAGTCTGCCACTTTATTTTTTTGTTTGTTTGTTTGTTTTCTGTTTTCAATTTATTTGTTTGCTCTTTCTTGCCTGGTGGTGGGTTGCTTGAGCACTTTTTTGGAGCTCCACTCTGATACTGTTTCTAAGTATAGAAACACTATAAGTCTATATAGACTTTTTACTGGTTGTTCTAAGTAATGTATTGTACATACATAACTTATCAGTCTATTGATATCATCATTTTACCAGTTGAAGTATAGAAACCTTGTGTCCTTCATGTCCTTTTACCCTCACCTATTTATAATATTTATAATACAACTTTCTAAAATGTTTCTTCTGTATACATGCAGAACCACAGCAACCAGTGTTATAATTTCTGCTTCACCCACCAGAAAAAAATTGGGGAAGCTCAAAAGAAGAAGGAAAGTCTATTTTATTTATCCATAGTTTTGCTTACTGTGTTCTTACTTTCCTTTTCCTGTGTTTCAAAGTTCCTTACTATTATTATCATTATTATTACCTTTCTGTTTCGAGAACTTCCTTTAGCCATTCTTTTCAGGTAAATATGCTGGTACAAATTCTCTTAATTTCCCTTCATCTGAGAATGACTTGATATCTTCTTCATTCCTAAAGAATATTTTTACTGGTTATAGGATTCTGGGTTGACAGTTCTTTTCTTGAAAAATACTACCCTGCTGGTCTGGCTTCCATTGTTTCTGATGAGAAATCTGCTGTCATTCAAATTCCTTTTTCTTTAGAGGTAAAGTATAGTTTTTCTCTGGTTGCTTTTAAGATGTTTTTCTTTGTTTTTAGTTTTCATAAGTTTAACTGTTATGTGTCTTATTGTGGATTTCTTTGGATTTATCTTATTTGAGATTCACTAAGCTTACTTCTGTTGCCAAACTTGTGAAATTTTCAGCTGTTATTTCTTTTCTTCCCTTCCTGCTTTATTTAGGCATAGCTGATATACAAAAAATAAAACAAAAACAAAAATAAAAATAAAAAACCCCTGTGTATAGTGAATGCATAAATTTGGTGAGTTTGGGCATATATACACACTTGCATTACCATCACCATAATCAAGATAAACATAATAAACATCTGATCACTTCTAAAAATTTCCTTGTGTTCCTTTTTTGTTGATTTGTTTGTTTAGTTGTTTGTTTTGTGGTAAGAACGCTTAGCATGAGGTCTACCCTCTTAACAAATTTTTAAATGCAACATTGTGCATTCACATTTCTTCTAGTGCTTTTTCAGCCCCATGCCCTTTCTCCTCCCCTTCTGGGAACTCTGATGACACAAATGTTAGATCTTTTGTGATAGTCCCACCAATCCCTAGTGCTCTGTCCTCTTTTCCTTTCCTGTTTATTTTCTCTCTGTTGTTCAAATTGGCTACTTTCTATTGTTCTATCTTCTAGTTCACTGATTCTTTCCTCTGTCCCCTCCCTTCTCTGCTGAGTCCATCTTCTGAGCTTTTTATTTAGGTTATTTTATTGTATTTAGAACTTACATTTCTGAAATTCCCATTTAGTTCTCCTTTATATTCTCTACTGCTTTGTTGATTTTTCTACTTATTTCAGTGATTTTGAGTTTATTCATAATTGCCCATTGAAGCCTTCTTAGTGATGGCTGTTTTAAGATCTTTGTCAGATTCTCTCCATCATCTTGGTGTAGGCATACAGTTGGGTTTTTATTCATTCAATTTGAAATCATCCTAGTTCTTGGTGTGATGAATGATTTCCTATTGAAGCCTGGTTATTTTTGTATTATTTAAACCTTCTGTTTGGCTGGGTTTCTTTGCCACCATTTCCACAGGAGAAAGTAGAGGGGAGCACATCCTCATTACTGACTGTAGGAGCTAGAAGTCCAGGTTTCCCACTCAGCCTGCATTAAAATCCTAGGGGGAAGGTTCCTCACTACTGCTAGGTTGAGATGAGAGGCCTTGCTCCCCATGTGGTCTCTATTGACACTTTGTGGAGGTAGCTTTATTACTGCTAGGAGATGATGAAAGCCTGACCCTCCACTAGACCTCCTCTGACACCACCCCAACGGGAAGTGGGAGGAATACCTTATTAGTCCCAGATGGTGGTAGAATTCCAGGCCCCCTACTGAAGTGGCAGCAAGGAGGTATTAAGGACCAGCATAGATGAAAATCCCAGATCCCTGCTTGGCCTTCTCTGACATCGCCTCAGCAGGGATGTGGGATGCCTTGTTATAGCCTCACACATGTCAAAAATGTAGCTCCCTTTTACCCCTTTCTGATATGGTTTCTATGATGTTTAACTAGGGTAGAATAGTTATTGTCTAAAAATTTTCTGTCTTGCTCAACTGTCCTCTTCCTGGTCATGGGGCTAGAGAGAGCAGGCCTTTGTTGGGACTTTTTTTGTTTTTCCCCACTGGTGTTCCCAAGTCACCAGATTTTTCTGCTAAGTCTCTTTCTAGGACATTTTGATTCCTGTCTGAGCTTGGGGTGTCTGTGCCCACATTGAATGGGACTGTTTTTCTTATTTTGTTTTGCTTTTTGTTTTATGTTTTAGGGTTTATTTATTTATTTGTTAGAGAAAAAGCACACAAACAGGGGGAGTGGCCAGCAGAGGGAGAAGCAGGCTCCTCCTGAGCAAGGAGCCCTGGAATCACGACCTGAGCAGAAAGCAGTTGCTTAACTAACTGAGCCACCCAGGTGTACCTGTATGGGGCTGTTTTAACAGCTCTGTGAGTCTCCTAGAAGACCATGTGGGTGCTGTCTGCCCCAAGGGGCCTCCTGAACATGGACAGAGATAACCATGGTTTACAGACAGGAAGATAACATGGATAATGGAGGCAGGGGGCAGCGGGATGGGTCATTTGTACTTTCTTCAGGTATGTTTTTGGTGTTTAAAGGGTGATTTTGTTCACTCTTCACCATATGTCTAACTTATATTATTCCTTTTGTTGTTGTCATTATTATGAAGAGTTCACAGATGTTTTAGGAAAAACATGAAACTAATGTTGATGAAAAAGAAGTTAACCTAAATCCCATCACCAGAGAAGACTATCAACTTTTTGGTGCATGTCCTTGCCATCTTTTACTTTGAATATGTATACACACAAGCATAAATATATGTATATCTGTTTTTAAAATCAAAAAGAATAACTTTAAATGTAGTTTTATTCAGTCTTATATTTTAAAATAATTTCAAAGTAACAGAAAGTTGCAAGAATAAGATACTAAGAACTCTCATATCCCTATTACCAAGATTCACCAAGTGTTTCCATGTTACCCCATTTCTTCACCCTTTTCTGTCTTTCTTCCAGTCTCTTTACTTTTTACTCCTAAATATTTCAATGTCTATTTTCTAAGAACAAGGGTGCTTATTTGCATAACCACACAGGACAATTAGCGTCATTAAAATAGTGTTATCTAATCTATAAACCATTGTTCAAATATTGCCAATTGTCCTAATAATATTTGTTTAGCTTTTTTTTTTTCTGGTCCAGTACTCATTCTGAAATCATATGCTATATTTAGTTTTCATGTCTCTTTAGTTTCCTTTAATCTGGAACCATTCTTCAGCCTTTATTTGTCTTTCTTGACTTTAAAATTTTTAAGGAATACAGGCCAGGTATGTCACAAAATGCATCTCCATCTGGGTTTGTCCGATCTTTCCTCTTGATCAGACTCAGGTAATGCCTTTTAACAGGAATACCGCTGAAGTGATGTTGTGTCCTTCTCTGGGCATCTTTTTTTTTTTTTTTTTAAGACTTTATTTATTTATTTGACAGAGATCACAAGTAGCAGTCAGAGAGAAAGGAAGGGAAGCAGGCTCATACCAAGCAGAGAGCCTGATGCGAGGCTGGATCCCAGGACTCTGGGATCATGACCTGAGCAGAGGGCAGAGGCTTTAACCCATTGAGCCACCCAAGTGCCCCTTCTCTGGGCCTCTTATTAAGAGGCACTTGATACTAGTTTGTTCTGTTTTGGTAATGTTAACTATTATCTCTTGGTTAAAATGGTGTGTACCATGTCTCTCCCCTGTAAAGTTACTATTTTCTCCTTTGTATTAGTAGATTATTTGTGGAATGATACTTTGAGACTGTGTAAATATCCTCTACCTCATCAAATATTCACCCATAAGTTTTAGCAATGGATATTGCATGAATCAGTTGTTACTGTGATGGTTGAAAAAAGGTTATTTTCTCATTTCAATAATCTATTCTACATGTATTAATTGGCATTCTATTATAAGGATGTGGTTTCTCTTAATGCATTTTTCATTAAAAAAAGTTAATGCTGGGGGGCGCCTGGGTGGCTCAGTGGGTTAAGCTGCTGCCTTCGGCTCAGGTCCTGGAGGGTCCTGGGATCTAGTCCCACGTCAGGCTCTCTGCTCAGTAGGGAGCCTGCTTCCCTCTATCTCTCTCTGCCTGCCTCTCTGTCTACTTGTGATCTCTGTCTGTCAAATAAACAAATAAAATCTTTTTTAAAAAAATGTTAATGCAGGGGCACCTGGGTGGTTCAGTGGGTTAAAGCCTCTGCCTTTGGCTCAGGTCATGATCCCAGGGTCCCAGGATCGAGCCCTGCATCGGGCTTTCTGCTCAGCGGGGAGCCTGCTCCCCTGCCCCAACTCTGCCTGCCTCTCTGCCTATTTGTGATTTCCCTGTCAGATAAATAAACAAAATCTTAAAAAAAAAAAAAAAAAAGTTACTGCCTATTGCAATATCACAATGCAGTTTTGGTACTAACTACCTAGAGTTATCAAAGGTTAAGGGCACAGCTTCCAACCATACTGTCCTCACTTCAGACCCCAAGTCACCCACTATTTTGACCAACAAGTTGCAAATTTGGGAGGTTCATATGACCCCCCTCAGGTTTGATGGTTTGCTAGAAAGACTCACAGATTTTAGGAAAGTGTTATACTTATGATTACAATTGTATTATGGAGGATATAGATTAGGACCTGCCAAAGTGACATAGCGTGAGATTTGAAAGTGTTTCTTCCCTACAACTCTTTGATGTTATCTGCCTGGTGCCAGGTGTTACGCTGAGTTAGGCAATGGAGACACAAGTCAGACCCAGGGAACAGATCTGCCGCCTGCTGATGAGAAGGAGGGAAGACCACACAGGCAGAGGGAATGGCATTACAAAGATGCAAAGACCATGTGGTGCTCTTTAACATGATTAGAACATTGGTGAGAACATCATATATAATATTGGGTGACGGCCTTGTGGAGAAGGAGGCTGTGCCCTGAAGTTTGTACCTTTCCCTGTGGGCCAGGAGGGAGCAGAGTCTGTGAAAGGAAGTGAGCAGGACAGTGACAGGATCATAGCTATGTGACATAATTAGATTTCTGCACATCACAGAGGATGGATTGCCAGGAGAGGAGCTTCAGAAACTGCCAGAGGTTTTTAGAGATGATG